>NC_054477.1:91782780-94282780 GCF_017639515.1 Carcharodon carcharias | reverse complement strand
TGTGTATGTAGGAGCTCTTCTTCAGATGGTGCGCTCTGTGGACCATGCCAGAAGTGACCTCTGGTATTGCATGCCCCAGAGGGCTTGTGCACCCCTGATATTCATGCAATATTTGGTACAAATGTTGAAATATCTGTTCTATATCCCAAAAATATGGCAATCCTAAATGCAAACATTTTTAAGATGATGCGATCTGTTACTTCTCTGTCTAATTCTTTAACTTCTAACCTGAGAAAATTCCTTAAAGGAGAGGTTCTTACCATATTGCTTATGGTAATGTTCGATTCAGATACTAAATGACACACCATCATGACTTGGAAATATATTACCATTCCTTCTTTGCTATTTGGCCAAAATCCTGGAACTCCCTACCTCACAGCACTGTGAGTATACATACACCACAGTGAATGCAGCAGTTTAAAAAAGCAGCTCACCACCACCTTCTCAATGGCAATTATGCAAGGTGTTCAAAACCATGAGGGGTCTGGAAGGGTATTCAAGGGGTCTAAGTAGAGTAGATAAGGAAACACTGCTCCCATTGGAGGTAGGCTTACAAGCCAGAGGACACTAATTTAAGGTGATGGGCAAATGAAGCAATGGTGACATGAGAAAAACTTTGTTTATGCAGTAACTGGTTAGAATCTGGGATGCACTGTCTGAAAATGTGGAGAAGGCAGATTCAATTGCTGCTTTCAAAAGAGAATTGGAAAATTATCTGAGGAGAAAGAATTTTCAGGGCTATGGTGAAAGGGCAGTAGAGTGGGATTTGATGATTGGCTCTTCCAGAGAGCTGGCGGGGACATGACAGGCCAAATGGCCTCCTCCTGTACAATAACCAATCCATGATTCTATGAATTAGGCAATATGTGTCCATACTCTATACAGGTATAGTACATCTTCTTAGTGGTCCTACTTTTAACATAATTAGTGCCACTGTCACTTTCCACAGTGAACTAAACTTAATTGTATGGATTAACAGCCAAATAGTTAAAGAGCCAGTTAAATTATTGATGTAGGCTGAATGTGACTAATCTGGTTATTTTTTTTAATAAACTTAATGTATGCACAGTTGATATAAGCTTAAATCCCAAATTATATTAATAATGTTATTGAAAGCTGCATCTTATTGTGGTATTTGGCATTGGCTTGGTAGTAACTGATAGCTGGAGAGTAGAGATTAACGACCCAAAATGATGACAAATTATACTTTTCAGAGAATTCCCTGTCCAAAACATAATGTAGTGCTACTGACTGAACAGACGTGCCTGCATTGTTCTCACCTCAGTGCAGAATTAGCATTGATATATGTCATCAGTGGCTTACAGGCTTGAAAACTGCCTTTCTGACAGATGGTGAAGGTCACTGCAGTCACAAACTTCTTTGCTACAGGATTTTTATCGGCAAAAGAAGGTGATTATAAAGATATCTCATGGCTTTTAATGTCTAAATTAATTTTCCAGAATATTTATGAAAATGTTCAAGATCAGCAAATAACTTTGGGCAATTGCATAATTTAGCATTTTTTGGCACAATTTGAATCAATTAGCCAAAATTGTTGAAGAAAGATGATCGATTAAACAAACATCATTTAGGTGACTGTAGAAAGCACCACAAAATAGTATATCTTGCCATGTAGAGTGCCAATGAGTCACAAAGTCAGTGACATTTGGGTCCCTTAAAATTAGATTCTATTATCCAAACCAATTAGAAACTGACCTTGAATAATTTGGCTGCACAGTATATAAACTGTACAGATGGTTCAGAAAAGGATTCAGGCCCCATGGGCTTTACATAGATAAGATCAATAATAATCTAGTTCCAACAAATCCCAAAGCAAAGACGTGGACTTAAGTTTCTGGAGAAGCTGGGCATTCAAACCAAATAGATCCATATGAGATAAATTTGTCAGTACACTGAAATGGTTACGTATTGATGTTCTGTGCTACATTGATTATCCACTAAATGCATTACACATTTACAAATAGAAGAGTAATTGCATAACATATCTTCAGTTTATTGAAGCTGCTCACACATTCAATTGGTGTTCACTAAACACTACCATTACCCCACTTCAACAGTGTTGCTAAAATAGCCTTCAAATACTATTGAGACCATTTGTTTTTATTATAGAAAATGCAATGCCAATAAAACATTGGCCTGAGTTTTTGATCCCAGGGCAGGAGCACAGAATCACGACAATTCCCAGCTCCACAAACCCGACCTGGGAGAAAGTGCTGCTGAAGGTCAGATTTTTAGTTCGGGGATGGGGGATGAGAGGGTGGTGGGTGTGTGTGAAAAATGGGAAAATAATCACCCTTTCCCCTTACACCTACTGTCCCAACTCACCCAGTATCCACCAGAATAAATGCTCCTCTATCCTTTCAGGAGAAGACATCCCATAATATTGAGAGGTTGCAGTCTGGCGGGGGACCCCCAAACTTACTCCTCAAGTGTTATGAGCAGGAGGCCCTGGAGCTGGAGAGACGCCATGCACCTCAGTCAAGGCCACAGTGAGGTTGGAGTGTTAGGCGAAGGTAAGAGCGCAGCCCAACATCACCGCGAGGAGGTGCCACCAGTGGAGACCACAATCCCCATTACCAGGGTTATGGAAGGCTGTCTGATGCCTGGAAGGTTCCTTGCAGTCTGAATCCTCCGGGGGCCTGGAAGACAACAATGAGTCCTGAAATGAAGCCTAGAATTGCTCAGAATGCATCTCTGAAGCAAGATGAAGTTGTCCAGTTCACAGAAGCAACCAGCAGCAAATTATATCCAAAACTCCTCACTACTCGCATTGACAATGCCACTGACCCTTCTTATCCCGCCTGTGGATGAGCTTCTGCTAATTGCGGCCTGCCCGTCTGCTCATTTTGCCTGTGCAATGGCCAAAAAATCACATAGGCTACGTTAAGTCAGAGACAATTGGTGTGTCAAGGGCCTTAACTGGCCACTTAATTAATGGCAGGCACACCTCGGTCTCCATCGTGCACCCGCCTAGCGAAATATTCTGAGAGTGAGAATGAAGCTATTAATGTATATTATTGGAATTTTTTTAAAAATAGAGGTTTAGTCTGTGGGTGTGTCTTAATTGGATTAAAGCCAACTAGGCTGGTGCTTTGATGTGCACTAGTTCTGAGATGTAAGAGAGGTAGTGTGCATTTGCATTTTGTTGAATAGAGCATTCTATTCTTGAGAAGGGGAGTGAATTCTGGCCACCTAGCTAGTAGAGACCAAGCAATGTTTATATTACTAATAAAATTGGTACTATGAAAGGGATTTTATTATTAGAAGAGATGGAGTTAAAAGGGACAGGTGATACAATGAGAATTTACATTCAATAAGATGTGCTAAGTATAACAGATAGTAGTTTTGTGTGTGCAGAACAGAGGCAATGTAAGATCAAAGCCTGTAAGCCTACCATTGTGTCTGCAAAGGAACCAAAGTGAAGGGAGCCTCATTTTGAATTTGTAAGGTGAAAATGCTTTTCCTGGTGTCTGCTCAAAGTCTATGGAGAGGATCTTCTGGTCGGTGAGAGAGGCCGGGGCCCGCTCGCTGACACGTAAAATGACACAGGATGATGTCAGGTGGAACTCCTGACGTCACCCCACGTTATTTTCATTTTCAGGTCGGCAGGAGCACAGTCGAATCAGCTGTGCGCCCGCTGATCTGTCAACGGCCTATTAAGGCCATTTAAAAATTACTTAACGTAATTAATGGACTTGTCCGTCCAACCTTAGGGTCGGCAGGCAGGCCGGGAGCCCTGGCGGACTTAAGAAAAAGCATGAAACCTCATCCATGGGCGGGAGGAGGTTTCACGAGGATTTTAAAATATCTAATAAAGGTTTCAGTAAAAGTGATGAACATGCCCCAGCTCATGTGACAGTATCACATGAGGGGGCATGCCAGGGAAATTTTGCTATAGTTTCTTTAACATTTTTAAATTTGGCAGCACTTAGCCTCAGGGAGATCAGTGCACTCTTTTGGAAGGGCGCCTGCCCGTGCCCGCTCCTGCACTTCCCTGCCGACAGGGGGAAAATTTTTCCCTATGGGTTGCTGTTGTTTTAGTGGAGATTAGTTTGGGAATTTGTTAAAAGTTATGATGGTGGTAATTTGTAGCCATATGTATGTGTTTAATGTGTTGTAACTTAATAAAATGTTTCAATTAGTTTAATATAAAAACCTCTCAAGAACTGATGGTCATTTTCTGAATTCAGAGTTGCATCTCAAACATACCACTTAAAAATATAGGTTATAACAGTTGTTTAAAGTTTCCTTTTGGGATTTTTAAATGGCTCAGATTTACCAAACTGCTGTGTCATAACAATAGGGAACTCGTCCAGGATTTTAAAAAATTCTAATTCCTTGATTGGTTTGGAATTGGTGAATCTTAAGTTACAAGTCTGAGAGGCACTTTGAATTCATGAGTTGATGAGATATTTTACAAGTGATGAGACTGCAAGATGGCTTTGGCAATTGCAAAGACTTGTCTGGGAGTAGAAGTGATAACTCTGCTTGGGTTGGAGAACATAACCAAAAGTAAGTTAACAGAATTGGCAGTTAAGTTAAAATTGGGGTTACCTGAGGGTGCTAGGAAATCAAATATGATTAAGAGTATCACACAGCATCTACAGTTGAAGCGAAACCTGACACTAGTGAATCACAGCTGGAGATAGTGAGACTTTAGATACAAATGAAGAGGCTTGAATTTGAACAAGCAAGGGAACTGATAAAATTTAAATTAGAAGCAAAGGGCAAAGAAATGGCTTTCCAAAGCGAAATAGAAATCGAGCTGAAGGAGGAAAGAGAAAACAAGAGAGAGACAATTCCAACTGAAAATATTGGCAGTTAAAAAAGAGACACCAGTAGGTGAGGAGGGACTTATCTCCAGAGTAGAGCCCGGTGAGGAGATGTACAAGTTCTTCCAAAGTTTGAGGGAGAAGATATTGAAGCATTCTTTATTTCATTTGAGAAGCTATCTGAACAGATGAAATGGCCACAGGAAAACTGGATGTTATCATTACGGTCTAATTTGTTAGGTAGGGCTTCACTATCAGAAGAAATGTCGGTGAATTATGATGTGGTGAAAAAGGCTATTTTAAGTGCATTTGAGTTGGTTCCTGAAGCATACAGGCAGAAATTTACAAATTTGAGAAAACAGCCTGACCAAACCTATACTGAGTTTGAAAGAATAGAACAAAATAATTTTGACCAGTGGATACGGGCATTAAAAATAGAAACATCCTTTGCAGCTCTTAGGGAAGTATTTCTTTTGGAAGAATTTAAAGATTCAATCCCTTCAGTAGTGAGAACTCATGCGGAGGAACAGAGGGTTAATTCTGTAAGAGAAGCAGTAGAGATAGCTGATGATTATGAGTTAGTTCATAGAGCTATACCCTTTTTTCATCACCCTTTCAAATTGGAAAAAGTTAAAAAGTGGGAAGGTGAAAGGAAGTTAGGTAGTTAGGTAAGAGGAGTAGCTGGAAGTTCCCAGGTTTTTTCTCAAAATAAAAAGGAAGGTGTTGAAGGTAGAAATGACATTCGAAAATTGAGGTGTTTTCATTGTAATAAAATGGGGCACACTATGGGAGTAGTATGGGAGATTGCAGGAAAAATCTGTTGGAAATTTTGAGGCATATAAACGCTTTGGAAGTATAAGTACTGTGGGTTCTGAGGTTCAGGCATAGGAGAAACCAATGGTTTGTGTACAGGTGAAATAGGGAGAATCAGTGATAGGTAAAGAAGTCGGAATGTGTTCACAGTTTACTCAAGAGAATTCTGAGGAGCACGTTGCAGAAATGTTTAAAGACTTTGTGTGTAAAGGGAAAGTCTTTCCATGTGTACAGGGTGGACTAGGTAAAGATGTCAACATTTTAAGAGACATAGGGGCTAATCAATCATTGATGTTATGGGATAGTGATATTTATTGTTCAAAGGAAGTATTGCAAGATCAGGTAATAATAAGTGGGGTTCATGGAAATGCTAAATCTATTCCATTCTGGAAGGTAAATTTAAAGAGCAAATGGAAGTCAGATGAAGTTATAGTTCAGTGGTGGAAAAAATGCCCATTGCAGGGATTCAATTTATTCTGAGTAATGATAGAGCTGAATTGCAAATATGGGTGATGCTTATAGTAGTTGAGCAGCCTGTAGAAGTGTTTTCAACAGAGGTGTTACAGAAGGAACATCCTGGATTGTTTCCTGATTGTGTTGTAACAAGATCAAAGGCTCATAGGGAAGTACAAGACAAACAAGATAAGCAGGCAAAAACAGAATTACCTAGAAAAACTCAGCAGGTCTGGCAGCATTGGCAGAGAAGAAAAGAGTTGATGTTTCGAGTCCTCATGACCCTTCAACAGAACTGAGTGAATATTAGGAGAGGGTTGAAATATAAACTGGTTTAAGGTGGGGGGGTTATGGTGGTGTGGTTGTAGGGACAAGCAAAGCAATGATAGGAGCAGATAATCAAAAGATATCACAGACAAAAGAACAAAGAGGTGTTGAAGGTGGTGATATTATCTAAACGAATGTGCTAATTAAGAATGGATGGCAGGGCACTCAAGGTACAACTCTAGTGGGGGTGGGGTGGAAAGACTAGCAAGGCATAAAAGATTTAAAAATAATGGAAATAGGTGGGAAAAGAGAAATCTATATAAATTATTGGTAAAAACAAAAGGAAGGGGGAAGAAACAGAAAGGGGGTGGGGATGGAGGAGGGAGTTCAAGATCTAAAGTTGTTGAATTCAATATTCAGTCTGGAAGGCTGTAAAGTGTCTAGTCGGAAGATGAGGTGCTGTTCCTCCAGTTTGTGTTGGGCTTCACAGGAACAATGCAGCAAGCCAAAGACAGACATGTGGGCAAGAGAGCAGGGTGGAGTGTTAAAATGGCAAGCAACAGGGAGGTTTGGGTCTTTCTTGCGGACAGACCACAGGTGTTGTGCAAAGCGGTCGCCCAGTTAACGTTTGGTCTCTCCAATGTAGAGGAGACCCGCATTGGGAGCAACGAATGCAGTAGACTAAGTTGGGGCAAATGCAAGTGAAATGCTGCTTCACTTGAAAAGAGTGTTTGGGCCCTTGGACGGTGAGGAGAGAGGAAGTGAAGGGGCAGGTGTTGCATCTTTTACGTGGGCATGGGCATGGGGAGGTCCTATAGGTGGGGGTTGAGGAGTAGGGGGTGATGGAGGAGTGGACCAGGGTGTCCTGGAGGGAACGATCCCTACGGAATGCCGCCATGGGGGGGGGGGGGGGTGAAGGGAAGATGTGTTTGGTGGTGGCATCATGCTGGAGTTAGCGGAAATGGCAGAGGATGATCCTTTGAATGCAGAGGCTGGTGGGATGATAAGTGAGGACAAGGGGGACCCTATCATGTTTCTGGAAGGGAAGAGAAAGCGTGGGGGCGGATGCACGGGAAATGGGCCGGACACGGTTGAGGGCCCTGTCAAGGGCAATTAAATTGAGGGCAATTAAAACAGTTATATCAGAAAGCTTACTCAGAAACAGAAGCAAAATGTTCTCTATTATGTGGAAAGCCTCGGTTAAGGAAGAAGGAGGACATGTCAGAGGAACTGTTTTTGAAGGTAGCATCATCCGAACAGATGTGACGGAGGCGAAGGAACTGAGAGAACGAGATGTATCCTTACAGGAAGCCTTTACTGGAGGAACAGCACCTCATCTTCTGACTAGGCACTTTACAGCCTTCTGGACTGAATATTGAATTCAACAACTTTAGATCTTAAACTCCCTCCTCCATCCCCACCCCCTCTCCGTTTCTTCCCCGTTCCTTTTGTTTTTTCCAATAATTTATATAGATTTTTCTTTTCCCACCTATTTCCATTATTTTTAATTCTTTTATGCCCTGCAAGTCTTTCCACCCCACCCCCGCTAGAGCTGTACCTTGAGTGCCCTGCCATCCATTCTTAATTAGCACATTCGTTTAGATAATATCACCCCTTCAACACCTCTTTGTTCTTTTGTCTGTGACATCTTTTGATTATCTGCTCCTATCACTGCTTGCTTGTCCCTACAACCAACCGCCCCCCCCTCAACCGCACACCCCCTCCCCCCACCACCCCCCACCCCCCCACCACCTTAAACCAGCTTATATTTCACCCCTCTCCTAATATTCATTCAGTTCTGTTGAAGGGTCATGAGGACTCGAAACGTCAACTCTTTTCTTCTCTGCCAATGCTACCAGACCTGCTGAGTTTTTCCACGTAATTCTGCGTTTGTTTTGGATTTCCAGCATCCGCAGTTTTTTGTTTTTATAAAGATAAGCAGGCAGTTCAAAGGCAAGAAGAAGATTTTGAAAACCAATTATCTGGCACTGTGTTTGATAACATTGTTCAGGAGGAAGGAATACAGGAAAATTCAGCTGAAATATTTAACTCAAAGAGGTTAGTGGAGTTACAGAAAAATGATTTGCAATTAAAACAGTTATATCAGAAAGCTTACTCAGAAACAGAAGCAAAATGTACTCTATTATGTCATTATCTTCGGGAGGATATTTTAAGGAGAAATTGTCTCAGCAAATAAAAGCTGGAGGGAGGTGTACCAGATTATTATCCCATTAGGGTATAGAAAAAAGATTCTGAAGATTGCTTATGAAATTCCAATGGGTGAACATTTAGAAATTAGGAAAACACAGGAAAAGATACAGAGGTTTTTTTTGGCCAGGATTGCATAGAGATGTAGTCAAATTCTGTAGAACCTGTTATACATGTCAAATAACAGGAAAACCACAAGCAGTGATTAAGCCAACACCTATAATCCCAATCCCAGCATTTAAAGAACCTTTTACTAGGGTCATGATTGATTGTATAGGACCCCTCCCTAAGACTAAAAGTGGAAATCAGTATTTACTGACAATAATGGGTATGTCTACCAGGTTTCCTGAAGTGATATCTTTAAGAAATATTACAACTAAGAAGATTGTGGAGGATTTAATTAAATTTTTTACAAGTATGGTTTACCTAAAGAAAAACAATCAATTCAGGGGTCAAATTTCATGTCGCAGCTTTTGAAGGAAATAATGAACAGTTTGGGGATAAAACAGTTCAAGTCAACAGCTTATCATCCGGAGTCACAAGGAGCTTTGGAAAGATGACACAAAACTTTAAAAACTATGATGAGAGCATACTGTCAGGATTATGCACAGGATTGGAATACAGGAATTCCATTTTTGTTATTTGCTGTTACAGATGCTCCTAATGCCATCAACTGGTTTTAGCCCTTTTGATCTAGTTTATGGTCCTGAGGTAAGGGGACCACTGAAATTAATTCATGAGAAATTAATGGGTCAAAATTTAGAAACAATTCTCCTCAATTACGTATCAAATTTCAGGGAAAGATTGAACAGAGTATGTGAGTTGGCTAGGGAACATTTAAAGGCATCAAGCAAATGATGAAAGTGAAAGCAGATAAAAAAGCTAAAATTCGCAGTTTTATTTCTGGAGAGGAAGTTCTAGTTTTGTTACCAGTACTAGGTGATTCATTAAATGCAAGATTTAGTGGGCCTTACAGGATTGAAAAGAAATTGAGTGAAGTTAATTATCTAATAAATACTCCAGATAGAAGAAAGAAACAGAGGTTGTGTCATGTAAATATGCTTAAAAAGTACTTTGACAGGGAAGGGGAACAAAAAAGATATATTTGTGATTGTGGATGGTGAGAAAGAGGTAGAAGTGCAGAACTCTGAAATTGATTTTCCCTAATGACATTGGATAATGAGGGGGTGCTTGGAAGTTTAAATGAAATATTGAGTTACCTTCCAAGCAAGTGTCAAAGTGATTTCGAAAAGCTATTGCAGTCTCACAAATCTATTTGTGGAAATAAGTTGGGAAAGCCAAATTTAACTTTACATGATGTATGTATAGACTTTCATCTTCAATAAGGCAACAACCTTATAGATTAAATCCAGCAAAGTTATCACAAGTACAAAAAGAAATTGATTTCATGCTCAAAATGATATCATTGAGTCCAGTTGTGGTAATTGGAGTTCGTCTATTGTACTGGTACTGAAACCGAATGAACACAAAGACTGTGTGTGGACTATCGAAAAGTGAATGTAGTGAAGATTGCATTGAGAATGTTGGACAATCAAAATTTATCACAAAGATTGACTTGTTAAAAGGTTATCGGCAAGTACTATTGTTGGAGAGAGCAAAGGAGATATCAACTTTTGTAACACCAAGTGCACTGTATGAGTTTAAAGTCATGCTATTTGGTATGAAGAATGCAGCTGTGACATTTCAAAGACTGATAAACAAATAATTGCAGGTCTAAGCAATTGTGCTGTTTATATTGATGATCTAATCGTTTTCAGTCAGGCATGGGAGGAGCACTTACAGCATCTGGAAGAATTAGTTACTTGGCTACAAGAAGCTAACTTGGCTAAAAGTGAATTTGCAAAAGTGCAAGTTACGTATCTAGGCCATACCATTGTACACAGTAAGGTGGCTCAGAGGGATGCAAAAGTCAAGGCTATCATGGATTTCCCAGTGCCAGCAACAAAACAAGAAGTTTTGAGATTT
Organism: Carcharodon carcharias; assembly: GCF_017639515.1. Classification (NCBI taxonomy): domain Eukaryota; kingdom Metazoa; phylum Chordata; class Chondrichthyes; order Lamniformes; family Lamnidae; genus Carcharodon; species Carcharodon carcharias. The sequence continues at coordinate 94,272,260 of NC_054477.1, read as the reverse complement.
CTGGGCATGAGTGGGTTTTACTGGGAATTTGTATCAAATTTCAGCTGAGCGAACTATTAAAAAAGAACAAGAAGTTTTGAATGACACTGGAGTGTCAGAAGTCATTCGATAGTTTCAAAATTGTATTAACTACGATACCAGTGTTGGCAGTACGCAATTATGCCAAGCAATTCAAGTTGGCCGTTGATGCAAGCGATATAGGCATTGGGGCTGTACTGTTACAATAAGATGAAACTGGAATTGACAAACCGATAGGGTATTTTTCATGGATGCTGAATGTACAACAAAGAAGATATTCAATAATCGAAAAAGAGACCTTGGGTTTGGTGTTAACATTGCAGCATTTTAAAATTTATGTTACAAAGAAGTCATCAGTAACAATTGTTTATACGGATAATAGTCCTTTGAAGTTTTTGGACAAATTTTGAGACAAAAGCGCAAGGCTTTTCAAATGGAATCTATTATTACAACCATTTAATCTGTGTATTATACATATTGCTAGAAGAGAAAACCGGTTCGCAGATGCATTATCAAGAATCTGAAGCTTAAAGGAATATTGGACATTATTAAAACTCTGAGCACTGAACTGGAGTGATTTCTGTTGATACCAAGGACATGTGTATATATATATATATATATTATTATGTTAATGCATGCATCTGGTAATGTAATAGTGTAATAAGTATAGGAGATAATGTGAGGTGGGTTATTAAAATGAAGCCATCTTTTAGAATTATGACAGTTCATTTTTTGATAGGGAGGGGGATGTCATGAAGCTATTAAAGTATATAATTGGAAATTATTTTTTTAAATAGAAGTTTAGTCTGTGGGTGTGTCTTAATTGGATTAAAGTCAGCTTGTCTGGGTGTTTTGATGTATACTAGTTTTGAGATATAAGAAAGATAGAGTGCATTTGCATTTTGTTGAATAGAGCATTTAAGAAGGGGAGTGAATTCTGGCACCTAGCTAGCAGAGACAAAGCAATGTTTATATTACTAATAAAATTGGTACTATGAAAGGGGTTTTATTGTTAGAAGAGGTGGAGTTAAAAGGGGCTGGTGATACAATGAGAATTTATATTCAATGAGATGTGCTCGGTATAACAGATAGCAGTTTTGTGTGTGCAGAGCAAAGGCAATGTAAGATCAAAGACTGTAAGCCTATTGCTGTGTCTGCAAAGGAACCAAAGTGAACGGAACCTCATTTTGAATTTGTAGGATGAAAATGCTTTGCCTGGTGTCTGCTTAAAGTCTATGGGTTGCTGTTGCCTTAGTGGAGATTAGTTTGGGAATTTGTTAAAAGTTACAATAGTAGTAATTTGTAGCCATGTGTATGTGTTTAATGTGTTGTAACTTAATAAAATGTTTCATTTAATTTAATATAAAAACCTCTCAAGAACTGATGGTCTTTTCCTGAATTCAGAGTTGCATCTCAAACATACCACTTAAAAATATAGATTATAACAATTGTTTAAAGTTTCCTTCTGGAATTTTTAAATGACTCAGCTTTACTAAACTGCTGTGTCATAACATGTGCCTTTAGGTTGGTATGCTTGGCTGAAGTCACTGCCCGTTATTTCATGCTCGAGTGGGTCAGGCATGCGCCTGCCTGCTGAACGAAAAATCCTGCCCTAAGAGCCTATTGAAGAATTCACTATTTTAAAAAAACCCATTAATTCATTTAAAAAAAGATTCACTACATTTAACTTTGGTTAATCCCTTACAAAAACAAACATCGGAATTCATAGTCCCACTTAAAAGAGTTTACAACTACTTTGAGCTGTCAATCAAACTGTGAACTGAGAAACACCCCACCGTGATAATGGAAACCAATCATGCAGTACTAATTCAGTAATGATAACCCTCAGACTTTTGTCAACAGAAAGAGTGAAATAGCAAGCATCTGTTTTTAAATCTGCAGACTTTTTTTTCAAATATATATGGGCAAGAGTTTTAAATGTCATTACAGCTTGACACTTCCTATTGACAGTTCCTTTTGCCAGTTCCAATGAGCTTAACAGTTGCAATGACTTTATGCATTTTCTACACACATTCATGTCTAATTTTAACAACCCCAAAGGGCATCTTACCTTTCTCAAATGTCACATGAGCTCTCCCAAAGCACACCTAACTTCACCCAATGGTGTCCATGGACATATCCAAAGGGGTACCTTACCTTTCCAAAAGGATACCCTACATATACAACCATCTCCACAAAGTTTAGACATACTCCTCCAGGTTTAATTTGCACACATCATGTTTCCCACTCCTCGCTGACAAAAATCTAACATGACTGGAGGCAGTTGCTGGTTATATAGGCAGCTGCCCTGTGAACCACGGATGTGACACTTGGAACCCTACCCCATTTCCCCCAACTGCAAAAATAGTAGGTGCTCTGTCCATGGATGGGACTTCTGGATCCAGGCCACCACTTCCCTTTTTGTAACGATGAAGAGGCTCACGTCTTTGTGAGCATTTAGGCCCTAATCTATGTTGATTGTCCAATACGGCATTACCGCAGGGAACAGACAGGGTAGATAAGGAGAAGCTATTTCCTCTGCTTGGTGTGCCTAGGACTGGAAGCATAGACAAACAATTAGAACCAGGCCTTCCAGGAGTGATATTAAGAAACATTTATACACACAGAGGGTGGTAGACGTTTGGAACTTTCTTCTGCAATTGGTAATTGATGCTGAATCAATTATTCATTTTAAAACTGAGATTGAGAGATTTTGCAAACCAAAGGCATTTGGAAATATGGGACAAAGGTGGTGTATATGGAGTTAGGCTGAATATCAGCCATGATCTCATTGAATGGTGTAACAGGCTCAAGAGGTTAAATGGTCTACACCTAATACGATGTTCCTATGATTCTAAAGGTTCTGCCCTTTAGTTGAGACTTTAACCAAAGGCCTTCCTGTTTGTTCTGATGTTTTATGTGGATGTTAAAGATGTTAAAGAGTCCAAGGCACGAGTTGAGAAACAGCATTGACGTTATCAATATTCCGACTTCAACTAATATCATCCAAGAAAAAGAATCAAACAATGGTTTAAGTATTGCATGCATTGCAGGCTTACTGAGGGTCAAAGTGATCATAGATGCATTTACATTGGCATGTGTATCCCAATAACTGGCCTGGTATTTACCTCAACAAAAAAAGATATCATTCCCTCATGGTCTAGCTTTTTTGTGACCTTTCTCCAGTCCAGCCTCATGGCCCTTGCCTTTAGTTGACTACAAATATTAACACCAACATAAATCCAGAAAGAAAATTCTTTATGACAACCATTCAATACATATTTGAATAACAGTTTACTTACTGACTTAAGAATCACCATCGAGTAAACCCAACATGCCCATCCTGTATGCGTGTTTCCCTTTTCTGGTGATCTTGCAAGGTGTATGCCCAGTGGCTACAGCTTAGTAGGTTGAAGGCTACAGAACTTCCACTTAAGACACTTCAGATAGTTGGCAACCTTGAGCAGCTCTAAGCGTTCAGGGCTCGGTTGTAGATTACGGCCTTACAATAGTCAGATCAGGGTAGCACATATAAGTGTCCTGCTGAAGTGGGTGGTGGGGCATCCAGCATGATGTGATCTTGAGAGAAGATGTCAGATTCCTCTTCCACAAAGCCAATGCCACTCTTCTGGAGCTCTACCTCAACATTCCTACAGTTCTGCATGGGAAACGTGTTTTTAAGTGATCTAGAAGTGCTTATCAATGCTGGACCTGGAACCAAAATGGCACCAATGTAAGCTGCCATGGAAACTGTCAGAGCTGTCACCAAAGGCTCTATCATGGTGGACCTGGCTGCTTGTTCATGGAGCTGACCATTGGCCCCATGCTCTGCTTTAAACAGTGACACAAGCAGAAACTGGATTCCCCTCTGAACCATTGAGCACAAGTTCACTGGCCACTTGCCCAGTGCAGTTAGCATTTCTTATGCCTATCAGCTTTATTTGTTGTCTGGGTTCTCAATGTCAGGGTCTGAGTCTTCAGCCTCAAGACTAAGATCCAATCTCACTCTCCAGCAAGTGGGTATCTATGCCATTCTAGCCCCCTACCCTACTTTTTGCACATTTGTGTCAAGTGATTCACCATGGGAAACTGCTTCACAGCCCACCCTCTAATGTGCACGTGGTCCTAATCTCCAAAATGGTTCTTTCTAGAGTCAGATCAAGTCCATTTTCAGGAAGACCTACCTTCTGACCCTGAAGTGCTGATTGGTAGGCTAATGGACTCTAAGTCAACGCCTCTAACAATCAGAGTCCACTTGCCAACCAATCAGCACTGTCTTCTCCTGCAGTATAATTTGTTGCTCCCTTTACATTTGGAATTCTTGCGAATTGTGATGAATGCAAGTTGAAAAGCTTCAACAAAAATGACCCTTTTTTATCAGCAATATTAAAGAAGAGAATGTGATTGTCATAGCCTCATAAGCTGTTTTGAGAATGCGCATGGCTAAATATGGATGTGTGAGTACAATGTGAAGTGTGGGGAAGTGGGAATTGCAAGAAGTGCTGAGAGTGATGTTAAGAGTAGGAGGTGCAGAGTGTGTACGAGCAAGAGGGGGCGATGTGAAGTCTAGTGCAATGAGTTTAGGGGTATGAAGGGAAGTAGGGGAGGGGAGTATTTTGAGTAGTGAGTGTGTAGATGGTGCAGGTGTGAGGAGCTAGCAATTGAGGCGAGAGTTAGAATTCCTACCGTGACAACTTTAGTGAAGTTATTGAATTTTTCTCAGCATTGCAGCCATTTCCTGGAAGCTATTGACCTTTTCAGATGCCTCTACTTATCATTTTCCAATTTGTTGCCTGGAGGGGTTTTTGGATTTGAGAGGCACAGCATCTCCATCTTCTTGCTGACCACCTGAAACAGGGACTCCATAATTGCATTAATGAACCTGGAAGACCAGTCTGGGTCCATTGTAACCTATGTGCTGTGGTTCAGTTGATAGATATCTTGCCTGACACTCCAGTGCGGTAGTGAGGGAGTGCTGTATTGTAGGAGGTATCGTCTTCCGGGTGCGACATTAAATCATGGTCCTGTCTGCCGTCTCAGGTGGATGTAAATGTTCCAAATGCAGCGAAGCTACCCCAGTGTCCGGGCCAATATTTATCCCTCAATTAGCATCACTAAAATCAGATTATCTGGTCATCATCACATTGCTGTTTGTGGGAGCTTGCGTGCGCAAATTGGATGCTGTGTTTCCTACATTATAATAGACTGCAGTTCAAAAATACTTAATTGGCTGTAAAGTGCTTTGGACATCTGAGGCTGTGAAAGGTGCTATATAAATGCAAGAATTTCTTTTTTTCCTTCAATTCACTCCTTTGACAAAATTCCCTGCTGTCTGCAGCCACAGTGGGGAACTCCTTTAAACATTGAAGTCTGCCTTTAAGGGGCATCACAAATGCTAATTTCCTGACCCTCAAAGGTGCATGTGGCCAGTAAGCAGTATGGACAGTGTTGGCTGCATACCCCATTCAGTAGAATGAGCTGCCAACACCAATTTAATGTGCTCTTTGTCACTAGGTGAACAAACATGTGCGATGTGTGCCTTACCCTTTGGGTTCCTGTTTTGAGACATGATTGAACTTGTAGGCCATAATTTTTCTTAAAAAAGTGAACAAATTTCCAAACACAATGGAGGTAACAGTAACAAGCACTTATGATATCTGAAGGAAGCACAAATGAAACAGAGATCTGCTGACACCCCAAACAAGCTTCATTTAAAAAGTACACATGGTTATTGAGAGCATACATTTCAGGGAAGCAAGAGAGACACAATCAACATCATTAACTATGTTTTATTTAAACTGATGTTCTTTCAAACCCAACACATTAATGTAATACATAAAAAGTAAATTAAAGAAAGACTATCCTAGTTCTCAGCTTCCAGTACTCTGTAGAATAAGTACAGTTCATGTGCCATTTAGTGGGCCCAATGGAAGAATGAATTTATATACTGTAATGTACAACAGTGCGTTTGAAACACATCCTCTCCTGACACTCAGACTTTCCCTCAGTGGCAAGTTGCCAATCTCAGAATTGATCAGGTGGTGAAATGCCAAAAGCATTAACTGGGTCTAACACCTGTGCAACAATTTTCTGTAGCTAAAGCTTGAATGGGACTGATAAATCACACAAAGGAATACCAGTGCCAATGTCAACACTGTCAGCAAAAGATTTAGGAAATTACATTCATTTCCATGGTGCTGCTGGAGGTAGTGCTATGGAGGCCTAGTGCTGCTTTTCTGGTGGGTACAGCGCTGCCAGCTGCTTCTGGAATGCCCAGTGCAGCACAGCCTCTTCAAAATGGTACCCATGTGGGCATCACTAGCATGCGCTGGAAGTGTTATCCTGATGCCACACGGTCCAACTGGTAGATATGACACCACTACACTTAATATGGGCCACTCAGGCACTGGCAATGAATGCGTAAATCATTCTGCAAATAACATGTGCAGAGCTGCAAGGTGGGCCCTATATAAGTCTTCCGTAAAGGACCAGGCACCAAAATTGACTGTGAGGTGATTTTTAAGAACTTCTGCAATTGCAAAGTCTGAAAGTACTTTTGTGTCTCTTTGGAGATGTTGTGGTGAGTTTCTGGATTTGGCAGAGTGTATTGTTGCACCCTGACAGGGAGGGCAGCAGAGTTGTTGACGTCTCCACACAAAGGCTGCAGTACAACAGAGAGATGGATGAAAAACTGTGGAGAGGGCAAGCTCTCTGCAATGCCCTCTGCCAGTTTAATGCTAGAGTCTTTCATGCTCCTTGAAAGTGGCAGGAAGCTGTCTGGCAGACCAGCCACCCCGGTGTACATGACCATAAGTGTACTCTTGTGTCCTACCCCATTGAAGACCTCACCTGAATCCTCTGCCCTCTGGAAGCTGGCAAATGAAAAATCTCCTGGCCTGGCTGCAGTCCACTTGTGCTGATCCCAACTCTATGCTAGCCTCCAGGATAAATGCCAGTACCTGTTCTGTTGGCTGTAAATATCAAATTGAGGGATGAGGCCGCCTCATTAGTGCTGTACTGTTGCTCGATTCCTCCTTTTGCTGCTGCTGTGAGCTGGACAAGTCGCAATTCTTGGCTGGCTGAAAGAAGAGAATCAAAAGGGGAAGGTTGGGCTGTGGGAATTGCGGTGGGGTGGGTAGCAAGATGTTCATGGTCACACCATCTGCAGCTTGCTCATCATGCCAGGTGGGAAGCTGAGGGTGAGATGGGAGCTGTGAAGGAACATTTGGTCATTCTCAATGCTTTCAGCAACAGTAGATACCATGGGATTGGTCACAGCCAGACCCATGATGCTGAGACCCATCTCCTTGTAAGGTTAAGGAAATGGAGATGTCCTTGTCTCTCACTGGCTCTGCTCTACTCCCTTCTATTGCGTACTACCTGTCCTGCAAGAGATAATGTAATTGAATTTGCATCAGTGTGTTTGCATTATGTCTGCCTTTGCTGAATAGTTGGAGATATAAGGAGACACTGAGAGGTGTGAGTGAGGCTGACATCATTGGTAGATATGTGAGGGTGAGATGGAGTATTTAGATGTTAGGATATGAGTGATAGGGGCTGCTGAGGGGTGAGTTTTAGGGGATTGGTGTATTGAACACTGTGAGAGATTGGTGGTGCAGTGGATAGGAGATATCATGTGAAGGTGTATTCACTGACATTGACTACCCACACGAGGTTATTAGACTTCTTGTGCCACTGCTGCCAATTGTTTCTATCTTGGATATGCACATGAGGTGCCATAACTTACTTTGAGTTACAGACCAAGAGCTGGAAGGTGAGATTAGCTTCAATAGCTCTTTTTTGGCTGGCACAGACACAATGGGCCAAATGGCCTCCTTCAGTACTGTAAATTTTTACATTTACATTCTGTTTCCTTGAGTCCAGGGCTATGGCACAACTGATGGTAAATGTTGAATTGTTCAAATCCCAAGGGAAACTTGAAACAACTGCCATAACTTGTAATGGAATTTGTATAAATTTCAAGATGCGTGCCCTGAATTCAGTAGTAATAAGACCACCAAGTCTTATAGGTTTTGACAAAACTAGATTAAACATTTATTAATAGAAGAAATGACTTTAAATACAGACATAGGTTGACAAATTACTAATATGATAACTTCTAAATTCCCCTATGTAATCAGACGCCAAGATACACTTTCATTAAAGGAACAGCAAGACACATATTTTTAAAAGGCCCATGCAATGTAAACAATACCCTGAACAGTCAAATTGAAAAGGAGTTCTCTTAACTTTAGTCCCTGAAGGCGGCAGTTTGAGGCATAGAGGCTTTTCACACTTGTTGAATCCTCGACTGCCTTCCTTTATACATATTTTCTTCTTTGAATGCAAATTCCCATTGTTTCACTATGTCTTTTGAACTTTACCTCCACATGCATGCGTGCACAAACACATGCAGGATGAGGTTTCCAACAGCTATTAAAAAGTAAATAAAAATGTTAACATTTCATTAATAACATATCTCTGCTCATGTGACAGAGTCACATGAGGAGACATGTTTTTTAACATCAACATTTCAAACCTAACTTCTCTTCTTACATCAAAGTACTCAGGCTAGCTGTCTCTACTTCAATTAAGTTTCACACACACAGACACAGACATATATATACACATGGACACAGAATCTTTTTTACAATAAATTCCAATAGCATTATGAACATTATTATATCTTCCTGACACCATACATTGGGGATTGATCTTCTTGGCCATCTGCTCCCAATTCCCTCTGCTGGTGGTACATGAGGTCCCCTTGGCACCTTGAATCACCATGGCATCTCTCCTCTTGTTCACTTCCACCACAAATGTTCCCAGCTCCCAGGCACACAAAATTCTTGCCCTTAATAATCAGACGGTAAAAAAGCCACAAAATGCAAAAAAAAAGCAAATAATTTTGATCTGCTATTTTGTGTTATCATAATGCATAGTATGACCCGATATTTATGGGGAAGCTTGTTTGGTGCAGGAGGGGAGAAGTTCTGGAGGGAAACCCAGAGTAAGGATTCCCCACTCATCCTGCAGCTATTAACTGAAAGATGTCTTCTAGGTGTTTCTGCCAGGATTGTCCCCGTCACCCCTACTTCCCCACCACCACCGTCCCCAGCCCCACCTCAGTCTGACTGCCTATGCCAGTGAAGCATGCAATTCAAGAATGTTTTTGGCATGCGTAGGAATTGTGTATGTGACTGCAATCATGTGCAGGTCTTTTGCTGTATGGAAACTGATAAGTGTGTCACATTCTTCAGATATGATATAGAATATAGCATTCATGCTCGTGTCGTTGAATGAGATTAGCGTTTCCTGAGTACTTTTAGTGGTTTGTCACTATTATAAGGGGACATTTTTGTAATCCCTAATTTGCAGAGTATTGGGAAATCCTGAAGTTTGTTGAACATTTTGCCTCCCATGGCAGTGACAGATGCTCCTGTATCTATGACAGCATCTACACCCAAGCAGCCATTGGTCACTGTCACATGTGGTTGTTTGCAGTGTCCAAAAGACAGCACAAAAGTATAATCAGGGTCATCTGCATCTACATTGGCTACAGTCACTCACCTTTTTTCTGTGGTATGGATACGTGGCACTCTTCTGTTGGTCTTGGTCTTAGTAGTTGATTTTGCTGATGAGTGACTAACTTGAGCAAAGTGGTTGAGTTATCCACAGGCTTTACACTGTTTGCCAGTAGCAGGACACTCTGTCCAGTGTGGATATGAATCGCCACAGTGGAAACAGTCTTTGGACAAGTCGCAACTCTGTGAGACTGCTGTTGTTGCTCTGCAGGTAGTTTCCTGGCACATGTGCAATGAACAGTGTTTACAGGAGTTGAACTTGGAGTTTGACAGTTAATGTTGGCAGCCTCAACTTCAATAGCTTTGGACTCTGAAACCAATAGTGATCTTGCTAACTCCAAGACCTCTAGCAACTTTCTTTCTTTCTCAAGTGCTTTACAGTGTAGTTGGCTAGAGAGAGACAACCTTTGGTTAAGTGTGTTTTGATTTCCTGTTTGATATGTTCAACATCATCAAAATCACATTTGGTTGCTAGTTGCCTCAGTCATGTGAAATATTAATCAATTCTCTCGTTTGCTTCTTGCTTAGCAGGTCAGAAGACAATTGTTTCGTAGATTGTTTTCTAGGGCATGAAGTAGTTGTTAGAGCATTTTTTACTGAGTCGTAGTCTTTTTGCTGTGGGGTAAGTGTCTCAAAAATATCCTCTAATTCTTCACTTTCCTCTTTTGTTATCGTGATTGCAAAAACTGCCATCGCACCTTTGAAATGTCACAGCCACTTTTGCCAATGTGGGAATACAAATGATGGCTCAGAATGCACATCAAAAGCTGGTAGATAGGGCATGGACAATGCCATATTGATCAGAAATGTAGTGAAACTGCATGATGAAGGATCTGGGATTGCGTTCCTTTCAAAGAAAACTTCTTTGTACTGATCTGAGATTTTTTTTGGATTGGCTGATTAGTTTGGTGAGACTAGTGTGTGTGTGTATATACTGTGCAAGCTTTCCTGTTGTGAATCCCAAACTGGAGTGCCTCCTGTGTGTGTGTGTGTGTGTGTGTGTACACAGCCTCTCTCCAACTTAAAATGCAGTGCTGTCTACAGAAAATAGACAAACACCTTCCAAAAGTTTCATACTTGAAAGCAATGTTTCTTATTTCTCACCATCCTTGCTGCCATTGCGAAGTTCTTGGGAAGAAACCGTAAGATTTTAATTAGGAAGCATTCAGGGTCATAACTGCGTGTGCTGTCAATACATGGATCCTCCTTTATGTCTTTTATGGCTCCCCCTGCTGGTGTATGGTAGCCTCAAGTGGACAAAATGCACAATGTAATTTTCAAAACATCATTGGCCGCGACGCCAAAAGCAGGTAAGTTTGTTGAGCCGGGAAGAAACACTCATGCTCCTCCTGGTCCACAATCAGTGCTATAAATGCATTACTTTATACATCCAGCCTCTCTCACCACCTTTTATCTGCTGGATTTCCTAAGGCCCAGGAGCCCCACAAAAATGGTTTAAAAATAAAAAGCCTGTAAAAATGGATACTCACAGCTTCCCTAAAAGCTATTTCCAAACAACCCTACCTCTTTATAGGCTTCGTACATCAGCTGCCATGATCACACATCTCCCCCCATTTGCCCAGATGTCCCAATGTCTCCCTTGCTTCCACAGTCACCTCCCGTCCATGCAGTCCCGATCTCTTCTTCCCTTCCTCCTGTGATGGGCTTCTTGTGCCCATGCCCCAGAATTGATCTCTTACTTTCCCCCAACTGCTGGATTGCTGGGGAATGTTCCCACAGGACCATGGCTTCCTGCTGGTGGTTTTCTCCCTCAGCAGCTGGCCAGTCTGTCCATTGTCTTGCTGCAGGAAATGGAAAGTACATACTCAAACTCTACTCCAATTTTCTTTCCTACCTTATATAATGCTCAGTGAAGCCATGTCCTATTCATAACTTTAAACGTAAACTGCACTCAGCATTTAATTTTTTGGAACTGTATTTTACTTGAAAATGGACACCAATAATACAGTTAAGATGGCTGCCAAGATCAGATGACTTTTGCAATTTCTGCACAGCCAAATGATTAACTCATGTCTTAAAATACCTCTGGAAAGTTCTCAAATGCAAATGGGTTTCTCAGGTGCAAATGCTTACCAGCTCAATGGAAGGAATCTAGCAAACAATGGATGCCAGATGTGTCAGAGCTATGAGGATGGAGTATCAAATAAAGTCTTCCAGTGAGCTAATAATAGCTGGTATGTTGATGGGTTGTCAGTCATTCCCCCATTTTCTATTAGTCACCTTAATGGCTCCAACCCATTATGTGGATTATAAAAAATATTGAAAATTGCCATCATGTGACTGAAACTAGCTTCTGATACCAAGTCCTTTATTATTCCAAGAACCAGCAAGAAACTAGTCAGTCAGTCAGTCTACACAGACCACAAGCTGCAAGACTTCTGCAGCACAAAAGGCAGTGCACCCAGGCCTTATCAAATCTGGAGAAAGTTACATCTAAAAAGTGTCCCAGCCTGATTTATATTCCAAGCCCACCTGTAAAGTAACTTGATCTCCTGCTAAGAAGAAACTACAAGTGACTAACTTCATGAGCTGCTGGACATTGTCTCTTTGAGGGAATCCTACAATAGTCCCTGATATATGACTACAGTTATTGAAACCACCTAAACTATCCTTTCAGAGTAAAAACACTGTCTTCACCCACAACAACTGTTTTCCCACTGTCACGACTCACTGGGAATAGTGCGCTGTAATATCAAGCCCCACTGCTGCCAGAGCCGCAACAAATGTGCAAAGTTTGACCAAACCACCAGATTGCCCAAATTCTGTTTAATTTAGGTTAACAGAATACGAGCACCAGGTTTGCAAACTTAATAAGTAAATAACTGTTTATTGAACAAACTGTCATTAACCAGTGGCAAAAGAAAGAAATATGATCTGCTAATTTCTAACTCTATAGCCTAAACTCTACCCCTTCTTAAACCCCTATACGCACACATACAAGACACAAGACACACAAAAACATGGATTTTAAGGGTGGGATAAAGGAATTCAATAGCATCAATACCGGAGTAGAGGATTCGCTGGGTTGATTTTGATCATTGTCTTTCAAATTCCTTTCAGTTCTGGGCACCCACATGGGCCCCAATTATGCCTGTCTCTTTATGGGGTATGTGGAACATTCCTTGTTTCAATCCTACTCAGGGTCCCTCCCACAACTCTTTTTTCGGTATATCGATGACTGTTTCAGTGCTGCTTCATGTTCTTGTCTGGACTTGGTAAAAATGATCAATTTTGTTTCCAATTTCCACCTCTCCATCACTTTCACATGGTCCATCTCCTTCCCTTCCTTGACCTCTCTATCTCAATTTCTGGTGATAGACTGTCCACCAATATTCATTATAAGCCCACTGACTCCCACAGCTACCTTGACTCCAGCTTCTCACATCCCGCTTCCTGAATGGACTCCATCCCATTCTCTCAGCTCCTTCGCCTCCGTCACATCTGTTCTGATGATGCCATTTTCCAAAACAGCGCTTCTGACATGTCTTCCTTCTTCCTTAACCAAGGTTTCCCACCCACTGTAGTTGACAGGGCCCTCAACTGTGTCCAACCCATCCCCATGCCTCTGCCCTCACAGTTTCCTCTCCCTCCCAGAACCATGTAAGGGTCCCCCTTGTCCTCACTTTTCACCCCACCAGCCTCTGCATTCAAAGCATCATCCTCCACCATTTCCGCCAACTCCAGCATGATGCCACCACCAAACGCATCTTCCCTTCACCCCACCACCCCACAGTCGGCATTCCATAGGGGCCATTCCCTCTGGGACAGCCTGGTCCATTCCTCCATCACCCCCAACACCTTATCCCCCTCCCACGGCACCTTCCCATGCAATCGCAGAAGATGCAACACCTGCCGCTTCACCTTTTCTCTCCTCACTGTTCAAGGGCCCATACACTCCTTTCGGGTAAAGCAACGCTTCATTTGCACCTCCTTCAATTTGGTCTACTGCATTCGCTGCTCTCAATGTGGTCTCCTCTAAATGAAGACTGGGTGATCGCTTTGTGGAACACCTTTGGTCTGTCCACAAGCATGATGCAGATCTTCCAGTCGCTTGCTATTTCAACACCCCATCCTGCTCTCATGCCCACATGTCCATCCTTGGCCTGCTGCAATGTTCCAGTGAAGCCCAACGCAAACTGGAGAAACAGCACCTCATCTTCCGAATAGGCACTTTACAGCCTTCCAGAATTAACATTGAGTTCAACAACTTCAGATCATGAGCTCTCTCCTCCACCCTCACCCCTTTTTTTATCCCCTTTTCTCAGTATTCATCTTTATTTTTACATTTTTATTTTTTATCCACTTATTTTTATTTTATTTGTTTTCATTTTTATTCATTGTTTTATCCCCATCTTTTATCCTATTTTTGATCTTTTTTCCCACCACCATCCCTTCCCCCCACCCCACCCCCACAAGGGCCATCTGTTACTTGTTCATGTTGTTCTTTCCAGAGTGCTTACCCTTGACCTACTATTATCACATTCTGCTTTCTGACCTTAATGCCACCATCAGCACCTCCTTTAGACAGTGCCACTACCATTAACACCCCTTTGTCCTTTTGTTCTTGACATCTTTGTCAATTTCTCCTTTGCCTCCACCTGGCCTTCTATCCAGCCTCATCTAGTCCACCCCATTTAAACAGTATAAATTTCATCACATTTTTGCTTCTCTTTAGCTCTGAAGAAGAGTCACATGGACTCGAAATGCTAACTCGGTCTTTATCTCCACAGATGCTGTTAGACCTGCTGAGTTTTTCCAGCATTTTCTGTTTTTGTTTCAGGCTTCTAGATCCACAGCATTTTGCTTTTATCTTTTCCATTCTTGTTGATTGCACGAGGTGGTCTTCCAGCACTTTCAGTATTTAGTTCACTGGTTGAACAGTTGCTTTTCAATGACTCTAATGGTGATTTTCCTCTTGACAGGGGTTTTCAGAGAGAGAGCAGGTTATAGGGATATGAGGAGAAAAAGCCAGCTAGCTATTATTGTGGAATTGGTGGAACCTTACACACACAGGAACAAAGGGTTTCAGGTTTTTTTTCCTTTCAGGCTAGGAGCTCTTCTGCTGCACTGCTCTCACACAAAACCTGATCACCTGGTCAGGAGCCAATGAAAACGTTGTTGCAAGGTTGTTCCCCATTAGACCAGACTCCCCTTTGGCACCATCCTGCCTTTCATGGCACATTCTGTTCCAGGACAGCAATATTGTATATATCCTTCACACTCTTCCACTGGGCATGTCTTTCAAACTGCAGCCATTGTAATTTTAATCCACAGTCCAACAGAAATGGAAAGATATGTTCCTTACATGCCTCCACCCTTAAAAGAGATGAAATGCCATTTCAAAATGCATTTCATTATGAGGTATGTGACACATAGACAACAAAACACAAGATTTATTTCCAGTCATCGTTCCTCCCCCTTATACAATCTTCGGCATTCCTTACCCCTTTAACTTATTTTAGTATTTTACGCCTGGGACAATGCATCTGCAATCACATTATCTTTGCCAGCAATATGAACAACCTTTACATTGAATGGTTGAAACAATAGACTTCATCTAAACAGTTTCGCATTTGACTTTTAAACTTTTCAATGAACACCAGCGGATTCTGGTCAGTGTTTCTTTGTTATCGTGTCGGACATAAATTTCAAAATGTTGAAGAGACAGCAACAATGCTAATTTTTTTTTTTCTGCTGTAGAGCACGTCCTCTGATATTGATTTAGTTTCTTGGAAAATTACCCCACCTGCTTCTCTATCCCTAATTGATGATCTTGTAATAGGACTGCACCAACCCCCAAGTTGCTAGCATCAATTGCCATTTTAAAAGTTTTGGTAAAGTCAGGGGTGGCCAACATTGGTTCATTTATTAAGATTGCCTTCAGCTTTTCAAAGGCTGTTTGGCACTCTGCTGACCACACCACTTTTGCCTGCTTTCTTGACATATTGGTGAGAGGTACAGCTATTGAGCGGAAGTATAAAACCCGCACATTCCCAAAAATCTCAGGATTTCTATTTAGTCTTAGGAATGGGGAATTCTATTAGAGCATTAGAGCATTCACTTTTTCTGCTCTTGCAACACTTGCCCTTGTCCTATGATGTGACCTAGGTAAGTTACCCCTGTTTTTGCAAATTTGCTTTTGGCCAGATTTATGACTAAGCCAGTCAAATACAATTGCTTAAACAGGTGCTCTAATTGCTTTACATGTTCTTCCTATGTGTTACAACATTACAACATTGTCTAGATAAACCACACAGATAGGTACTTCAACTATGCCTTGATTCATAAGTCTGTGCAATGTAGCTGGGGTGTTTTAAACTCAAACGGCATGACTAGACATTGATATAACTCACTTGGTATAACAAAGACGGGTATTTAATTAGCCCTTGATGTTAATGACACTTGCCAGTATCCCTTCAATACATCAATTTTAGAAAGCACTCAGACACTTCCAACCCTATCAATGCAATCTTCTAACTGAGGAATTGGGTACGAGTCTGTCCTCATTATTACATTCACTTTTCTGTAGTCCATACAAAATTTAGTGGATCGATTTGGCTTAGGAACCAATACTACTGGTGAACTGCAGCCACTTTGGCTAGGCTCAATCAATCACTTGTCCAGCATATATTGGATCTCTGTTTCTAACCGAGCTTGTTTTTCTGGCTTCAACTGATAATGATGTTGTTTTATCGGCACTGAGTTTCCTACATCCACATCATGTTCAGCCAATGTAGTACATCCAGGTGTATCCCTACAAATTCCCTTATACTTCCTAAGTAATCTTATTATATCTTTCCTTGGTCCTTCCTCTAAATATGAGAACACAATGTCTAATTGTCTCAGTATAGTCATGTTGGCTAGTCGAATTGTAGGAGGTTCGCTTTGGGCACTGTCTACTTCTCCGTCTACCTTGCCCTTACTGTCTCTGTCATCCTCCACTACTCCTACCACCTGGCACAATTGCTCTGTCTTATCATCTTCTTTGCGATGTTTTGCTTCAGCATGTGAGCAGTTACAAGAACAAGTTCCTGGTATTTTTCCATCGTATGTGGTGACTAGAGCAATAGCTAAACAAAGTCCATCACCAAAGGTCAAAGTAATATCATGAGCATATGTTAGAATAGTTAAAACTTTCATTAAGGATGAGGATAATTCAAAGGAATTGTTTGACATGTCTTCATTGATTGAGGCTTAGAAAGCAGATCCAGAGTTAAACAAGTTAGTACAGTCAGCCCACAATGAAGCTGAGGCTGAAGGAGTTCCGGAGAGCTATTACATTAAAAACAGAGTGCTGAGGAGGAAGTGGAGACACCGTCACAGATCTGTGGATGAGGAATGGTTGGTTGTTCATCAGATAGTGGTACTGTCCAAATATCGTAAGGAGATATTGCGAGTAGCACATGAAATTTCTATAGCAGGACATGTAGGAATATGGAAAACCCAAACATTGATAAACAGGCATTTTACCTGGTCAAGACTTCATAAGAATGCAGTGAAATTTTGTAAAACGTGTCATACGTGTTAGATAATAGGTAAACCGCAACATGTTATCAAACCAGCACCTTTAATATCCATAGCAGTTTTTGAAGAACCATTCAGTCGGTTATTAATAGATTGTGTAGGACCAATTCTAGAGTCCATTATGAAAGGTTTAATTGCTGAGCACTTGGAAACAGTGGAAGAATCGGACAGAGTCAGCACGGACTTATGAAAGGGAAATCATGCTTAACAATTCTACTGGAATTTTTCGAGAATGTAACTAACAGAGTTGATGAGGAGGAGCCAGTGGATGTGGTTTATATGGATTTTCAGAAGGCTTTCGATGAAGTCCCACGTAAGAGATTAGCATGTAAAATTAAAGCACATGGATTGGGGATAATGTATTCTTTACCGCCTGCTGCACCTGCATGCTTACCTTCAGCAACTGGTGTACAAGAATTAAAATGTAATTATTAAGTAGCACAGGAACTTCTGCATTTTTTAGCTATCTAAATCAATTTCAGATAGATTTTAAAAATGTCCCTGAGGTCCAATGAATCACTTAAATAGTTTATAAACCAACTTTTGTTCTGCAATTGAAATTCATATTTCAAACAGGGTGAGTCGCAGGTGTGTGATAGTTTCCTTCTGAGATTTCTCTAATTAATACCCTCAAGAATCAGATTGGGACTTGACTCCAAGAATTTCTTCACAGAATTTGAAAGCTGCAGTGTTATACACTGAAATACCAAAAAAGAACAGAAAATTATTAAAGCTCTAAGAATGAACATTGCACAAAAGGTATTGAGGGCACCAACACACAATTGAAAATCATAACTCCTTGATATTATTGACACAGTGGGCACTGTTGGTACTCACATACCATAGACAGTTATGTGTAGGTAACTGCTGAGCTGATTGTGCTCCACTTCTGGATTAATCTGATGCTGACTCACAGGTAGTGGAGATCAGCAATTATCACTGTTTGTAACCTCAGCAGGGATAATTTAATGTTCTTTACCATTGTAGGTAATTATATTGGTATAAATAATGTTGCTTCCAAAGCTGAGTAGAGATGTGAGTCTCAGTTTGTGCTGGCCTGAATAGTACACTGCTGAGGGAAGATTCTTGGGAGTGCAATGTGAAGTCTGCAAATTAGGTTTGGACTCAGGTAAAAGTTCATGGTGTAGTGGGTAACATATTATCGTGGATAGAGGATTGGTTGGCTAACAGAAAGCAGAGAGTTGGGATAAATGGGTCATTTTTGAGTTGGCAAGCTGTTATTTATGGAGCGCCACAAGGATCAGTGCTGGGGGCTCAACTATTTACTATCTGTATTAATGACTTCGATGAAGGGGCTGAATGTATGGTTGTGAAATTTGCTGATGACACAAAGATAGGTAGGAAATTAAATTGTGAGGAGGATGTAAAGAGTCTACAAAGGAATTTAGATAGGTTCAGTGAGTCGGCAAAAATTTGGGAGATGGAGACTAATGTGGTAAAATGTGAACTTGTCCACTTTGGCAGGAGGAATAGAAGAGAACTATATTATTTAATTGGAGAAAGATGGCAAAACTCTGCAGTACAAAGGGATCTGGGTGTCCTGGTGCATGAGTCACAAAAAGTTAATATGCAGGTTCAGCAAGTGATTCGAAAGGCAAATAAAATGTTGTTGTTTACTGCAAGGGAACTGAATATAAAAGTAGGGAAGTTTTGCTACAATTGTATCGGGAATTGTTGAGACCACATCTGGAGTACGTACGTGTATAGTTTTTGTCTCCTTATTTGAGAAAGTATATAATAACATTAGAAGCAGTTCATTGAAGTTCTACTCAGCTTATTCTTGGGAAGAAGTGGTTACTTTATGAGGAAAGGTTGGATAGGTTGGGTCTGAATCTTTTGGACTTTAGAAGAATGAGAAGTGATCTTGCAGAAACATATAAAATCCTGAGGGGAATTGACAGGGTGGACGGTGAGATGTTTCCCCTTGAAGAAGAGAGTAGGACTACGGGACACAGTTTGAAAATAGGGATCTCCCATTTAAGATGGAGATGAAGAGAATTTTTTTTCTTTCAGAGGGTCGTTGATCTGTGAAACTCTCTTCCCCAGAGAGCTGTGGAGGCAGGGTCATTGAATATTTTCAAGGCTGAGTTAGATAGATTCTTGATTGACAGGGAGTCAAAGGATATTGTGGGTAGACAGGAAAGTGAAGTTGAGGCTATAATCAGATCAGCTATGATCTTACTGAATCACAGAGCAGATCGAGGGGCTGAATGGCCTACTCCTGTTCCTAATTCATATGTCCGCATGTATGCTGGGTCTTCAATTCAATGATGAGGTTTTGGGAAGGGGGAGTCTCTGTCCATTCCACGCATGACCCCTGATGTCACAGGGACTGTGGCTGTGTGGGGAAGGAAATTCCCAGGAAATTTCTTTAGTCCCAGCATGATAGAAGATTGGTGGCTAGTATGCCCAGACAAATCAGGAATACCAGCTGATGCTTTGGTAGAAGTGGGGCTCAGTTGAAGTTCCAAACCTTGGACCTGGCCTGCACTCCCAAAGAAAATCTTGTTTTTTCCAAGTGTTTATAAAGTAGCCAGGTAGCACACATAATGGGAATTCATTAATTGTCTGATACCATTGATATAAAAAGCAACTTTTCATTAGCCTTTTTGACTACATTTTGTACCTATGACAAGCTTTAAATGATCTGTGCACATAGCCACCCAAACCCCTTTGCTCCATCATATCTAGTCTCTCGTCATTATTTTTCTCAGATGCAAAATGGTTGATCTCACACTTCCCCATATCCTCACATCAACTCCATTTACCATAGATTTTCCCACTCACATAGTCTGTATATCCCTTTGTAACTTCCTGTTTCCATCTACATAAACTGACTATGCTTCTGAACTTATTGTTATCTGCAGATCCTCTAATCCTTCCATTGATATATATGGTGAAAAGCTGAGGCCCCAATACAAATCTCCAGAGAAAATTCCACTTGTCTCATCCACTGGTCTAAGAATGTTTACCATATCCTTAATCTCATACCTCCAAACCAATTATCAGCCTCCAAGGTTACAAGGTTACCTCCAATACCTCCAATGTGTACTGTTAATTTTTCAAACTCCTGTCCAGTAACATTACTTTGGTATTATCTCCCTGAGCTCACCAAGACTTCCAGTCTATTGTCTGTAAACCTTGGTGTTAAATCCCTCATATGTTCATTTGTTGCTCAAAGTATCATGGCACGGGTTGACTTTTCAAAAATTTCTCACTACATCTTGCAGCTACAATGCAACACCCCTTTAAAAGGTGCAGGCTGCTTTTAAGTGGTGCAAGTCACATGCAACATTAGGTCCCTTATTGATACATGCAACCTATGAAGAATGTGAGAATTGCTGAGTGCATGCAGCAATCATTTAAAATACATCAATCATACTGAAATCCAAAATTTCTTATACGGTTTGACAGGGTAGATGCTGAGAGGTTGTTTTCCATGGCTCGAGAATTTAGAACTAGGGTCCATAATCTCATGGTAACGTGTCAGTGGCCATTTTGGAGAAATTTCTTCACCATGAGGGTTGTGGATGCTGAGTCATTGAGAAAGTCTGATAGGGCAGGACTTTTACTTTGTCGGGCAGGCGTTGCAGCCGGGCCCAGGCCCAGCCACGAAACCGACCACCTCTAGTGATCGGGCCCCGACCGTGATTGCACGTTGACTGGATAATTAACGGGTGGGGGTAGGAGGAGTGCGAGTGCTGAAGTGTGCGCAAGTGCAGGTGTGCATGCAGTGAAAGCTCCCTGAAGGCACGCAGCTGCCTCAGGGAGGTGAAAATTTTTAATGTTAAAAATAAAAAATTAAAAAGTAAGGAAAACATGTCTCCTCAGGTGACTTTGTTACATGAGCAGGGACAGGTTAAAAGTGAGTTTTAAAAGTTTTTATTTTTTTAAACATCAAACCTCACCCCGCCTGTGGATGAGGTTTCGCAACAAGTGCAAAGGCCACTTGGCCTATTAGCCTGTCTACCACCCAATGGATGGGCAGTGAAAAATTCAATTGAATTAATCGACTAAGGGCCTTAATAGGCCTCTTAACTGTCGGTGGGTGCGTTGCTGCCTGTCGCGCGCGCCCACCGAGCGAAATATCGTGAGTGTGCGTGATGACGACGGGATGCTCACCCGACATCATCGCACACTATTTTACTTTCATTTGGGCCAGGTGCACGCCTGCCCGACGAGGAAAATATTTTGCCCATAGAGTTTTGGTACAAAGAGAGTCAAGGGATATAGGGATAAGACAGGAGAGTAATGTTTGAGGTAAAAGATCAGTCCTGATCTTATTGAATAGCAGAGCAGGTTTGAAGGGCTGTCTGTCCTATTTCTGCTCTTATTTCTTACTTTCTTATGTTCTGAAAAGAGCAGGGAGCACCAAATTAATGCAATGTCTTGAATGTAAGGAGCAGACACGGGTTAATTGTGCATCACTGAGTTTAGGGTGGTTGCAAATACCTTCTTGGGCTCCCCAAATCCTTTCTACTCCAGAGTTGACTTAAACTGTACAGTATCTATCTATGTGATGGTACAATATAGAGGTTGTAACATTGCATCATTCTCAACTTATGAACTAGATAACATTCTGTACATAGGCTTCTCTAACCTTTTTATAGGAGGAACTGATGAACAGTCTGGGAATTCCAAAGTGATAACAAATTAAGAAGATGTTATATTTTGCAGAATACGCATGGTTGAACAAAAATAGCAATGCTTCCTCAATGCTTTCCACAAAAACGCAAGCCAACAAAATGGTCAAATAGCTGTTGGAATTAAATCTTTCTTAAATAGCTAAGAGTGCATTACCAATATCTCAAATGAATCTGATTTTACTGTTCAAATGTTATTTTTTGGTCTAGCATCCACTACAGCTGATTTTGTTGAATGGGACAAACAATAGAAACATCAAAGCCTGAAATGAGAGCTTCAAAGGGCAGGATTTAGATTAATCTTGTTGAGGTTGGATAGTGTTGGGACTGCTTGCTTCATAAGAAGTAAAAGCAGGAGTAGGCCATATTGCCTTTTGAGCCTGATCTGCCATTCAGTAAGATAATGGTTGATAAGATTGTGGCCTTAATTTCATTTTCATGCTGGCCCCCAATAACCCTTGACTCCCTTGTAGAACAAAAACCTGTCTAACTCAACATTGAATATAATCAATGACCCAGCCTCCATTGTTCTTTAGGGAAGAGAATTCCAAAGACTACCCACCCTCTGAGGGAAGAAATTCCTCCTTATCTGTCTTAAATAGGAGATCCCTTATTTTTAAATTGTGCCCCGTAGTTCTAGATTCCCCCATAAGAGGAAACATCCCCTCACCATCTACGCTGTCAAGCCCTTTCAGGATCTTATATATTTCAATAAGATCACCTCTCATTCTTCTAAACTCCATTGAGTATAGGGCCAACCTGCTCAACTTTTCCTCATAAGACAAACCCTCATCCCTTGAATCAGCCTGGTGAATCTTCTCTGGGCTGCTTCCAATGCAAGTATATACCCCACAAGTAAAGAGACCAAAACTGTATATAGCACTCGAGATGTGCTGTACAATTGTAGCAATACTTCCCTATTTTTATATTCCCTCACCTTTGCAATAATGGTCAACATTCCATTAGCCTTCCTAATTACTGATTGCATGCTGGCTTTTTGTTACTCAAGTACAAAGTCACCCAGATCCTTTTGTACTCCAGCATTCTGCAGTTTCTATCCATTTAAATAATATTCTGCTTTTCTATTCTTCCTGCTGGACAGCCTTACATTTTGCCACACCATAATCCACTTGCCAACTTTTGTCCACCACTTAGCATCTCTATATCCCTTTTCAGACTCTTTGTATCCTCGTCACAACTTGCCTTCTTTATATTGTCAGAAAATTTGGCTATAATGCACTTGGACACTTCATCTAAATCATTAATATAGATTGTAAATAGTTGAGGCCCCAGCACTGATCCTGTGGCACTTCATTAGTGTTAGGTTATCATGACTTGAAAAGAAATCCAAAACTTTGTTCTTTTGCCATTTTTTAAAAGATGGACTTTCTGCTGAACCAAAAGAGATGGTTGCTTCAAGTCACATAACTACAGGATTGGCCCAACAGGAGTTACAAGAACAAAAGAATTCCTCTCTCAGCCTTTGGAATCTCACACCTCATTGTACAGGCATTGTAATCAACAAAGGCAGAGGAAGTGCAGACAAATTGACTTCTCAGCCTAAACTATCACAAAAGAGAGAGATCGAAACTCGTTATACTGGAGGAGATGCTAATAGCTACCTTCGTCTCTCTCC
Source organism: Carcharodon carcharias (assembly GCF_017639515.1). Classification (NCBI taxonomy): domain Eukaryota; kingdom Metazoa; phylum Chordata; class Chondrichthyes; order Lamniformes; family Lamnidae; genus Carcharodon; species Carcharodon carcharias. Next base: position 94,248,813 of record NC_054477.1, on the reverse strand, counting down.
TAAGGGGCAACAATGGATTCCGGCTAGAAGCACAGAAGCTGATTGTTAAGCTGCAATTACCCTATAAATGGCTGTCACGTGGCCTTAAGGACTGTTTTAACATTACAACTTTGGCATCAGGCATGCTGGATTTTTAACTGGAAAAGACTCCAGGAGGCTGACTGAGCAAGCAGTCAGTTACCATCTTTTTTTAATTCATTTATGGGATATGAACTTCGCTGGCTGGGCCAGTTTCTATTGCCTATCCCTAGTTGCCCTTGAGAAGGTGGTGATGAGCTCCCATCTTGAACCACTGCAGTCTATGTGGTGTAGGTACACCCACAGTGCTGTTAGAAAGGGAGTTCCAGGATTTTGACCCAGCGACAATGAAGGAACGGCGATATATTTCCAAGTGAGGATTGTGACTGACCTGGAGGGGAGCCTTCTGGTGATGATGTTCCCATCTATCTTCTGCCCTTGTCCTTCTAGGTGGTTGTTGTGGATTTGGAAGGTGCTATCTCAGAATTGGTGAATTCCTGCAATCTCTCAACTCCATGAAGCCTACTTGATTTTAAAAGTCCCTGATCAATGCCTGCCAAGCGATCTAAGCACAGAAAGCCCATTGTGTTGCAAGTCATTTATTTCAAGGATTTTCATGCCATTGTCTTCAACCAGAAACTCATTGGGGCCGAACTCCACCACAAAAGAAACATCCTCTGGACTTTGACTTCTCAGACTCTGGAAATCACATAAGCTAATATTAATTTCTCTGGTCCTTATACTGTTACTCTCCATAGTTGTAAAACTCTTTTTTCCTACCCCTCCCTCCTTTACTCTGTGTGTGTATGTGTTTATATTTGTGTTTTTTTTTTGTATGTGTGCTGTGGAGTGGGAAGTTACACTCACTCCTCTCTGAGTTTTGAATGTGACATAAACTAACCTTCTGAGTTAATCATAATGTGAGTTTTCTGTGAGTTATTCATAAATTGGATCACACAAACTGAGGGTTTGGGAAAATACGCCACAGCATACTTTAACATAATTCAAAACACCTTCTGCTTATGGACAGTTGGTGAGAGGAAAGAAGTACACTTTGCCTGTCTCTCTCCTGTCCATAACACTAGTTACAGTTTACCAGCCAGAAAATGACCCATTTATCCTAGCTTTCTGTTTCCTGTTAGGTAGCCAATCCTCTATTAATGTGAATATATTACCCCAACACCATGAGCTCTTATTAACTGTAGCAACCCTTTATGTGACACCTTACTGAATGCCTTTTGGAAATCCAGATAGGCTGGGTTGGATATTCATGGATTCGGGGATACTCTGTGAACCTTTAAAAATGGGGAACGGGATCAAGATGCAGAAGTCCCATCTCAATTTCCAGCAGATCAAATTTTTGCTGGTATGGGGAAGGTGAGGCATGATTCACGCAGGAGGGAAATCCAAAGTCAGCAGGGCCATTTGAACTCAGTGTTGGGAGTGGGAGTCACAGATTAATGGGGTAGACATAAATACTCTTGAAGGGTGGATAAGGTCTTTAAAACTGTCATGATTTGATGTTTTTTGAATCTACTGCTCATTAATGTTTAAAAAACAAGGTTGCAGCTGTTACTGAAAGTTAAAAAAACCTTCTGCTGGGCTGCTTTGATAGACAGGCATGGAGGTTATGAGATGCCATGGATGGTGGATGAGAGCTAGAGAGCCTAACAGCTTCTGTAATAACTGGGGCAAAGTCCCAGAGAACCGAGGCGGGCTTTCTAGCCAGCCAGTCTTGACACTTGTTCGTCCCCATGGCTGCCTATGCTCCAATTTTGGGGTCATCAGGCCTGAACTCCATCCCCCCTCCCCGCGCAACCAACCCCACCCCCGGAGCGAAAATTCTGCATAAAAGGGTACTTTTTACCGATTCCGGTCTGGCAAGTCAGGAAATTTCCTAACTTGAGCTACCCGCCATGGTAGCCAAAATCCGGCCCTCTACATCTACTGGTTTCCCCTTTATCTAGCCTGCTTCTTCCTCAAAGATCTCAAATGAATTTGTCAAAAGCAATTTCCTTTTCATGAAGCCATTACACTCTGCTTTCCTGTATTATGATTTTCTAAATGTCCTGCTATTACTTCCCTAATAATGTGAGTCCTCAGGTACATCACACTCTGCATGAATACAACATATACTGGTTCACCCATAACTCTTAAACTAATTCTACCTTTGATCGCTACATTTTATATATACAGCCACTAAATCATAGCACATCAAAGACACATGAAATGACATCCAAATAACAGCATGGAGGCAACAAGGTGCGCATAGGTTCTGCTAAACCCTTCTAATTGTTCTATCACCATGATTATATGGCTTACTTCATCTTATTACTATAAACACCAGTGACCAAATAAACATTTCCCATACCATCATAGGCCTAGATGAATGTCTTTCACATATTACATCAGCCTTAGGCCCACTTTCAGAATGTAATGCGTGTTGTGAGAAAGCTATTTTAATTCATTGGCCTGGATCTTCCATGGAGCGGCAATCATCATTGGATTGCCGCTCCACTCAAACTTTTCCCCGCCTTGATGCTGCTCCGCATTTCTTTCCAGGTTTCTGCGCCCTGCTTCTCCAGAAATGTGGAGCACGCTGTCTCTTGGACAGCTCTGTCGCAGCACTGTAGTGTCAAGGAAAAGACAAATACCCCCTTGTTGCAGCATTAGCTGCCATATGGTGAATTTAAATGTCCAGTGTGAATTTTAGTGAGTGGGTGAATGAGTGAACACAACATTGTCTCTTTCTAAGAGATGGTCTCCAGGTCCCCGGGATGGGGACTCCTCATGGTACAAAGGATGCAAGAAGAGTTTGCAAGCTTGGAGAGAGTCGGGCTAAGGACCAGCACTGCCGTTTGCAGGGGAGATCCGCAGAATGGTGTTTCTGATGCGGACTTTGTCCACCATTGCATGTTATCAGGAAAATCTTGGAGGCCAGTGCACAAGTGGGAGAGACAGAATCTGTGATTGGAGGAACAGCTCTGTCTTTCCCACACCTGGTGCTACTCTAATCACTGCTCTGCTGTCAGTTCCTGCTTTCAGAAACTGACAGTTTAACAGACCATTTATGTTTTAGAAAAATTGACAGTTGCTGAGAGCAAGAAAGACCTTTGTGTGGCTTAGAATGCTCGGGCTGAGCATACAGAAGCAGGCTTTACATCAAACCTGCATTAGTATTGTCCACCATGAGCTACTAGTCTAATCCCAATCCCCCCGTGCTTTAATATTCCTTATTATCAAAGAAATAATTCCTTTTTGAAACAAGTGTCCTGTTTCAACAACGGTTTGTGGTGCAGAATTTCACTTCCTCTGTAAAAACGGGTCCTGAAGCAGACAGTAATCCTTTTGTCATATGGTGAAGGTTAGAACCTGGATACACGTCATTTGTCATTATGTAATAAAGGCCAAAGGAAGTTTAAAAATCTGCAGCAATACGGCCAAAAAGAAAATACATTTCCATTCTTCACAATAAAGGTGACTTGACAGATGAAAAAAAACACTTTCCCAGGCATTTAGAGGTGAAATGTATTTTATACACAGTACAATAGATATAACTTTGTTCTGTGTCAAAGACAAAAACGTGAAATAATAATCAAGCTAGATTCAATAACTAGTCTTTCTTCGTTTGCTGTCTTTTTCACTTCACATAGTTGTGGCAAAATGGCAGGTTTACTTTTCTAAATTCTTTTCAACCCTGTTATCAACGTGTTGAATAATCCGGCTGGATCACCAAAGCCATGAAATATCACCATGGGTCCGCTAGAGAGTGAACATTCAAAAGGTTCATTTGAAATTCTTTCTGCTGTGTCATCAGAGGCGCATGTCTGTTGGGGCTAACTCTGTTATTTGCTTGGTTAAATGAGGGAATAAGGAACATTGTCTGAATATGTTGAGCGCTTGCACGTCAGAATCGCAGATTTTCACGGCTCTTGGAATTAATTTCGGTGCGTAGACTACAGGATGATATTGAAACTCGCATAACAGAAATGCATCCTATACGTGTATATCTTTTAACTTGAAAATGGTTCAATATTCTTCCCATTTTACCGTTCACAAGAATTGTCAGTTACAATGGGCAGAATTTTCTGCCTGTTGGGCGGGCGGAGCTGGAGCGGGTGTGGGCAGGCGAGGATTAAGGCCCGTCCAGCGTATTTGCCTACTCCCATGAATAGCGGGAGTGTGTGGGCTGCAGCGGGCATGCACAGACCACCGGGTCCAATGGCGACCCGGCAGTCTGTTTAAAGGAAGGCCTGGCAGCCTCCTGTAGGCTGCTCACAATGACCACTTCGAGAGGTCGGCTGAGCAGGGCACACTGGAGGGAAGGGCAGAGGAGCAGGCCAGGCTGCAGGGTAGGCCAATGGGGAGCCAATGCACCCCTCGTTTTTCAGATGAATGCCGTCCTTGAGGAGGTGGCAGCCTGGCGGGAGGTTTTGGTTCCTCAGGACGGGAGGAGGAGGCCCCCCCACATGACCAAACGTGCCTGGAAGGAGGTGGCGGAGGTGGTGAGCTCCCGCAATGTGGTGCAGTGCACCTGGATCCAGTGTCGCAAGCTCTTCAATGATTTGTTGCGTTCTGGCAGGATGAGCACCATGTTGGCATTGGGCATTTAACCCAGCAGGTAGCCTTAGCCTTTGAGGACCCCCCCTCCTTACTGTCGTGACTGTATTGAATCATGTTGGGCATTTCTCCTACACTGGGTGGGCAAGCAGATAATGCCCATGCTTACATCAGCCTGAGCGGTCCATGAGGAGATGAGTTCTCCCCCGCACCATGTGTTGCTCTTAGTCACACATGACTGGTCTGGGGCAACCTGCAGGAGATGCAGCGAAGCACATACTCATAACTCCAACACATGTCCTGTTCACAGTGATGAGATGGTGGAAGGGGAGCCTCAAGGTGTCGTGGCCAAGAGCCATCTGCTGCCCTCGACGCTGCACGTAGTTGCACCTCCTTGCTATGGGATCGAAGACCGTGTATTCCTAAAGTGATGTATGCAGAATGTGTCTGAGGTGGCTGTTGGGGTGGTTGGGAGCAGGCTTCCTATCTTTGTGTGACTGATCAGCAGTATGGGGAGAGGAGGCACTGGAGGCCTGATATGGGCCACTGTGGTTGAGGTGCGGCGTGCGCGTGCAGAGTCCATGTGCAAATTGCCGCAATGAATGGTCTTCTCTGTTTTTCAGGGGAAGAATGCTCATAATGCGTCTGAGCATTCACGGACTGGAGGCGGCCAGGCTCACCTCATGATGTTAAGCCGCTTTGAACAGGAGGCCCTGGAGCTTGAGAGGCACCATGCACCCACGTCAACTGGTGTCGGTGAGGCTGGGGCAGAACAGCCAGGTATTTGAGGCCAACAGTGAGATCCGCAATGTCCTCCCAATTGTTGGGATTGTTTGATTTGTTATTGTTGCAAAATTGCTCGGTCACAGAGTGATAGAGTCAGAGGTGTGGATCATAGGAAAAGGTCCTTCGGTCCTTTGAGGATGCACACATCAAACAATCTAATCCCATTTCCAACCACTATCCCCATGGCCTTGTATGCCATGGCATCGCAACTGCACATCCAAATACTTATTACATGTTAGGAGGGTTTCTGCGTCTACCACCCTTTCAGGCAGTGCGTCCCACATTCCCAACACCCTCTGTGTGTAAACATTGCTCATCACATCCCCTGTCAACCTCATGCCCCTTACCTTAAATCTATGCTACCTGGTTACTGATCCCTCCGCCAAGGGGAAAAGTTCCTTTCTGTCGACCCTATCTAGACCCCTTATATGTTTAAACACCTCAATCATGTGATCTCTCAATCTCCTCTGCTCCAGGGGAAATAACCCCAGTCTATGCTATCTCTCGTCATAAGCCAAACTCTCCAGGCCAGCCAGCATCCTGGTCAATGATCTCTGCACTCTCTCCACTCCAATCACATTCCTCCCATAAAGCGCACTTCACAAGTGCACACAGAACTATAGCTATGGCCTAGGCAGCGTTTCCTGCACTTGAAACATTACCTCCCTGCTCCTATATTCAATGCCTCAGCTAATAAAGGTAAGCATGACATTTGCCTGCTTAAGCACCTTATGCACCTGTCCCGCTACCTTAAGGGACCTGTCGACATGCACAGCAAGGCCCCTTTGATACTCCTTACTTTCCACGGTCCTACCGTTCATCATGTATTCCCATGCCGTGATTGTCCTGCCCAAGTGCATGACCTCACACTTATCCACATTACATTTCATTTGGCATTCATCAGTCCATCTGACCAGCCTGTCTATATCCATCTGTAATGTAAGGCTATCTTCCTCACTATTTGCCACCCCACCAATGCTCGTGTCCTTTGGTTCTGGAAGGTTGAGCGCATAATGAGCCGGGGGAAAGGGATGAAGTGTGTCACACTGTGCACACTAACTGATGCACTGTCCTTGTTGTTCATTTCAGCATCATCAGAGCATGGCTGCCAGGAGGAGCTGCAGATGCCGCCTCTCACACCTGAGGGCCCTCAAGTGTCACCTGCTTCATGACATTTCTGCGAAGCAGGCACCAGCTCAAATACGAGCACCTTGATAGGGATTGGAACATTGGCTAGTGTCCCAGGGCACAGTAGAGAGGGCACTTCACAGTCGCTGGAGGAGCTGGCAGAGACAGAGGGTGCCCATGGCGCTAGCAGTCGGAGGACTGCAGGGGACCAGGCACATGCTCAGTCGGTGCCTGATGATGTGCCTCTGGAGTCGTCCGTGAGGCAGCAGCTGTAGGAAATGCGGCCGGGTGTGCGGGAGCATCTGGGAGTGATAAATGAGACTCTGCCTCGCTTGCTGTCCATGGGGGAGGAGTCCATGTGGAGCATCACTGCTGCAATGAGCCTCATGGCAGAGGGTCATGCTTTCTCCATGGAGAGAGTGGCGACTCTCATGAAGAGGCGCCTCCAGGAGAACAGTCAGGTCCTCCTGGGGTTACGCTCGGACCTGCAAGCCCTCACAGCGCCAGTAGCCACAGCTGGTCACTGTCAATGTGGGAGATGATGTGGGCTTCAAGCTTCCCAGCTTGTTGTCCATCCATCGACAGTGAGCAGGAAGGTCCGAGGCGACCTCAGCTGCCTGTCATCTCTGCGGGCTCCTCTCACAGCGCTTCGGACGAGGGCACCAGCTGCTCCGCCCCTCTCCCGGTGACCGCTTCATTGGGTGAGGCTGCAATGACTGGGCAGATGCCAGCTGTGCAACTGGCAGATCCCTCCCAGGCGGGGCCAGCACAGGCTCCACAGGCCAGAGGATGACCACCAAGGTCATCGAGGCCAAAAGGATAGCAGAGTGAGCTGACTGTCTCAGATGCCACTCCGAGTGATGGGCCGGCATCAAGATGTAGCACCCGTAAACTAAAGCATAAGGCACTTTAGGCACAGCACGGGTTTCTCACTGGTGCTTTTGTGTTGGCCCGAGATTAGGTCCTTATAATTTTTTTCTGGTTGCTTAACGTTTTGTTTTGGATTTGTGAGAACATCTGATGTTTAAAATAAAAATCAGATGTGTTACCATGGCTGAGGGTGGCTCCTTTGGCTCCTTTGTTCTGCATTTGTATGTTTAAGATAAAGGTCATGAGTGTTTGTTTGGACATTCAAGTTTATGTCTAAAGCCCTTAGTTCCTGCTGATGACCTGGCAGATTTAGCACTTAGGTGCCGAGTATGGAAGCGCCAGGCAAGGCCAGTCCTGCTGATCCAATTGTGTTGAGCTAACTGAAGGTTTGTTGGATTAAAGCCTCCTGGGTGTCCCTGCCTTCTTGGTGTAGTCCCGGGTCAGTGTTTAGCCCCTCATCATTCCCCTGTGCTTCCTCATCCTCAGAATCAGTGCTGGACTCATCATGTACAGCTGCATCCACTGTGCCAACATCTTCATCATCCACTGTGTACCCCCTTTCCAGCACAAGATTGTGGAGAGTGCCACATGCTACCACTATCAGTGACACACGATCTGTGGGTTACTGGGGTACATCCCTTGAGTGGTCCAGGCATCGGAAGCGCATCTTGAGAAGACCAATAGTTCTCTCCACCACAGCCCTTGTGGAGGCGTGGTTCCTATTGTACCACTGCTCAGCTTCTGATATTGGATGGCGGACAGGCATCACGAGCCACCTTTTGAGGGGATAACCCTTGTTACCCAGCAGCCAGCAATCAAGCCATGCTAGAGCACTGAAGAGCCCTGGCACCTGGGAGTGTTTGAAGAGGTAGGCGTCATGGGAGCTGCCTGGGTACCTTGCACAGACTTGTAGAATCAGCATCCTGTGATCACACACTATCTGCATGTTCATAGAGTGGAAGCCCTTCCTGTTGATGAAGGCACCAGGCTCACCTGCTGGTGCTCTGATGGCCACATGTGTACAGTCTATTGCACCCTGGACACGGGGGAAGCCAGCAATGATCGCAAAACTTCTTGCTCGCTGTGCCTGGCTGGCCTCGTCCAAGCGGAAGTGGATGAAGGTCAATGCATGCCTCAACAGAGCATTTGTAACCTGCTTGACACAAGTATGGCAGGTAATTGGGAGACACCACAAAGATCACTCACCGAGCCCTGGAAGGAGCCAGAGGCATAGAAGTTGAGGGCAACTGTGAACTTCAGAGCCGCTGGCATGGGGTGTCCACCCATACAGTTAGAAGAGATCTCAGGGCCAATCACCTGACAGATATAGTTGACTGTCTCCCTTGACAGTCGGAGCCTCCTTCGGCACTGCACCTCAGTCATAGGTAGCTGATTCGCTGCCTATATACCTTGGCTGTAGGATAGGGGCATCTTCTGCTGCCCCTTCCACCTTGGACTACCTCTTGGCCCTGCGCCCCTTGTGCCTGTGCCTGTACTCCCAAAGGTGGCTCCCCTGAGGCTGAATGTGTACTCCTGGCCTCCTCCTCCTTCTATCCCTCCCTTCCTCCTCAGAGGAGCTGCCTCCAATGGACATGTCAGAACACGTACCCAGGCTAAGGGGAGGCCTCCGGAATGTTGCAGGCCTGATAAAGATTACTGACTGCAGGGTGCTGACCTGAAGGTTCAAAGTACACAGAGAGCTGCTGAAATTCATTCTGAACTGCTGCAGATCACACAGGCATGTTTAAAAAAGTTTCTCCAATAAATACTCGATAAAGCAGATTGATGACCCGACTGAGCCCTCTTATCCTGCCCATGGATGAGGTTCATAAACAAGTCTCTTACCTGCCTGCCTGTTGTGTCTGTGCGCCGTCCCGAAGATTGCACGGGTGCCTGAAAATCACCATCAATTGATGAATTAAGAGCCTTAACTAGCCTGTTAGTTAATGGTGGGCACGCATTGAACTTCATCGCACACCTGCCTGCCCAGCGAAATATCGCGATGGTGCACAGTGATGTCTGGACGCTCGCCTGACACCACTGAGCATCATTTTACCTGCTGACTTGTGGGGCCCGGCCGCCCTACACATCAAACAGAAAATTCTGCCCAATGTAATTACAAAACTTGTAACAGATAATAAATAAAATATTTTAAAATACCCCTTGCTCATTTAAAAAGGAGTTTTCCCTTTTTTGACCAAGTTTGTGCTACTTGTGGAAGTCAGGGGCTCTTCCACCACCTTGTGTGTGATGGGTTTCACTGATAAAATCTTCCAAGTTTCATTCCCTTCGGATGGGAGACCAGTAAGTGAGATTCCCTTTCTGCCTTCACAATTTGATCTTGTGCTTTCCTCCAACACTCCTTGGTCACTTGTTTTTGAGTCAAAATAGTGCCCAAGGCTGAAAACCTTTGCCAAAGATCTTCTGGCTCGCCTATTTAGAGGTCTTCAGGAAGGACAAAGTGGGTAGGATTGTTTCTAACTGGTCAATCAGATAGTAAGGGGAGAGCACAAATTTAAAACAAACCACAACAACAACAGCAAAAAAGGGATTGGGGTGATTGATCAGTTGAAAAAAAAATCCGTTTTTTTAAAAGCCCGTCTTTCAGGTCTTAAGCTCTGGCTGCTCAGTCTGGACAACGACGATAACGCCATTTATGACAACGAGCCTGGGCGTCCCCACCCCCAGGTCCCAGTATTTGGCACCTTTTGTACCCCCCTCTCCCAGGCCCTGCTCCTATCTACATAGACCAGATCCTGTTTCAACTCACTGATATTATCCCTCCTCAAGTTAAGTATTTTTATACTTCGTTGTTTCTTGTTGTCTTGCATTACTTTTCTAAACCTGATGATATTATGATCAGTGTTCCCCAAATGCTTCCCCACTAACGTATGATCCATCTGCCCCACTTCATTCCTGAGAGCTAGATCCAACACTGCATTCTCCCTTATTGGGCAGGAAACACACAGATCAAGAAAGTTCTTTTACAAACATTTAAATAATTCCTCTTCCCCTTTGCTTTTTACACTGTTACTGTCACGTTCTATATTAAGATAAACCAAGACCTCCATTTTCAATATTTTGCAGTCTTGTATCTTTTTGTAATTTATCTGTAACTGTGCTCCTCTTTCTCTTTCCCACTGTATAGTGTACACCCAGTAGCATAATAACTCCTTTGTTGTTCCTTATTTCTCTCGAAATAGATTCTAGCTTTGACCACTATACCATCTTTCTCCAGTGCAATGATAGTTTCTTTGATCAACACTGAACCTCCCCTTCCTTTTTTTTCCCCTATCTTTTCTAAATACCTAGTAACCAGGAATATTAAGTTTCCAATCTTTCCTTTCTTTGAACCACATCTCTGTTATTGCCACTTTATCATAGTCCATGTAGCGATTTGTGACTGCACCTCAGCAATCTTATTTAGCATGCTTTCTGCATTTTCACACACACGCACTCCAAACTCATCTTAAGCTGAGTCACATTTTCCCTTTGCCTGATCTCTCCAATTTCTGAACTACACTCTAGTGCGATTTGTCTCTCCCAGTTCTCTGTGCACCTTGTTTGTCCTCTCAAATGTTTCATTCTGATGTCGATCCCCTGTCAAATTAGTTTTAATCCTCCTTCATATAGTAGACTCACCACAAGGCTTTAGTTGCAGCCCTGCTAAGGTGCAACCCATCCATTTTAGACCTGTTTCTCCAGTCTCGGACCTGGCTCTGATGCCCCAGGAATTGTAAGCCCTCCTTCCAATGCCAACCTTATGTAAGCAATAGGGACCTTTAAGAAATGGTAATTTTTAGAATTGTACAAACTCTGGTGGTGTATGGGGTGCTCAGGGAGGGGTAATATCTCTGACAAGGAGACTTATCGTGCTCTGATTCATTCGCCTGCTTTGGTCCCACCTGACATCCAGCTCTCACCTGTGGCTCCTAGAAGTTGCTTGCATGCAGCAAGGGCCAGGCCACAGGCAACCGCTTCAACAGGTGGGCTAAACCAGGCGAGGGTGGCTGACAGGTCTCAAACCCTCGGTGAGTTTGGGATTTGCCTATCTCTAGCATTTAAAGACTGTTCTGGCAGACTGCGCATAGGCACTGATGATGGTTACATTGATTGATTAATTCAATAGTCAAGGCGGCAGTCCAGCATAGTGCTGTGGAGTATGAAGAACATGACAAGGCTCAAAAGACGTCATTGGCAACACTACAGCCAAAGAAGTCTTCAGTTGTAACGGTTCTCCATGCCACTGATCCCAGGCTTCTGCAGCCGAGAGAGTGGGATTGCTCCTATGCAATGGTTGCACCACTCTGAAAGCATTCTCACACAGGTTTTTGTGCAAACTCATCTTTGTTTCTTTCTTCCAAAGTCCTGCTGCAATGGAGGTGTAGCAAAGCGACAGGTGGAGATGACCACTAGCAGTAGTAGTCACAAACCTGCATGGAGGCGACCCTTGGACTACTGTCCGCTTGACTCTGTACCCGGGGCAGCAGGGGAGTTCGGCAGCATCCAGGGCAACTGGGCAGCCCTCTTTAGTACAGCATTGTTCACCATTTTTGCAAAAGGAAGTTAGAAAAGATACCCCAAACATTGCCTGCCCTATAAATGTCTGGCTAGTTTACTGCAGCTGGCAGATCATCTACTAACCAATGAAGTAACATCAAAATCAAAGAAACAAAAACGACTTACCATTGGAGCTTGGAATGTCCAGACTCTACTGGACAGAAAAGGCCTGAAAGGAGAACAGCTCTTATATCCAAAGAACCAGCATGCTATGGCATCGGCATTGCAGCACTGAGTGAGGCAAGGCTTACTGATGAGGGTTCACTTTGGGAATATGGAGGTGGCTACATTTTTTTTCTGGAAGGGAAAAATGGAAAGAGTGAGGATACATGGTGTAGGATTCATGGAGAATAAGGACATGATACATGGTGATGGATTCAAATTAGATTATCTTTGATGAAAGACATTACTACCCTTCCTGTCAGGATCAACGAGCACCTCATGAAGTTGTGTTTTCCACTCGACTGAACATGTCATGTAACCATCATGCACCAACTCTCAATAGCCCTGAGGACATGAATGAACAGTTCTGCAAGAATCTGGATCAACTCATTAAGTCCATGTCTGTGCTGATAAGCTGATGGTTCTGGGAGACTTCAATACCTGTGTGGGGAAAGTCAGACATAACTGGAAAGGAGTTCTGGGTAATCATGGGGCTGGAAAATTTAACAGCAATGGCCTGTTGCTCCTGAGCGAATGTGCTGAGCACAATCTTTGAATTACTGACACACGGTTCAGACAAGCTGATAAGTACAAGACTACTTGGATGCATCCAAGGTCAAAACAGTGGCATGTGATCGACTACATCATTGTGCATCAGAAGGATCTCCAGGATGTATGAATTACCTGTGCAATGTGTGGTGCAGAATGCTGGACAGATCAATGAGTAATCAGAGCAATTCTCAGCTTGTGAATTGCTCCAACTCAGCACAAGTGACCAAAAGTTGTCAGAGGCCCTTTTAATACAGTTAAATGGAGTAACACCACTTGCTACAACCTGTTTCAGAACACACTTGATCAAAGATTCAAAACTATCATACCCCTAGTTGGAGACTGTGTTGAGAGCAAATTTAAAGATATTGTCACCGAAACAACAAACACTGTTCTTAGACCGAAGAAGCGAGTGAATCAGGATTGTTTTAATGAAAGTTACAAAAACATCTCTTAATCCTGTAGGCCAAAAATAGAGCATAAATGGAGTGGCAGAACGATCCAACCTCCACTGCCAAAAGTGTCAAGTTTTGACACCTGAACAGCAAGATTCAGGGAGAGCTGCATGTGATGCAAGAAAGATGATGGGAAAGAAAAGCTGAAGAATTACAACAAAACACAGACTCCCACAATTCAGAGAAGTTCTTCAATTCTATTAAATCTGCATATGCACCTTCTAGAACTAGCTCCACACCATTGCTCTCGGCTGATGGGTTGTCCTTGAGCAAAAATCTGGCAGAAATAAGAGAGAGATGGATGGAGCACTTCAGCAAACTGCTGAACAGACCATCTACTGTCAACCCCACAGCCCTCAACCAGATTCCTCAATGACCGGTCCTTGAGAGCTTGCCTTGCCTCCTTCGGTTGATGAGATCAAGAAAGTCATTAAGCAGGTGAACTCAGGCAAAGCTTTACAGAATCACAGAATCACACAGTACAGAAGAGGCCCTTCAGCCCATTGAGTCTGCACTGACACATGAGAAACACCTGACCTACCTACCTAATCCCGTTTACCAACACTTGGCCCATAGCCTTGAATGTTCTGACGTGCCATGTGTTCATCCAGGTACTTTTTAAAGGATGTGAGGCAACCTGCCTCCACCACCCTCCCAGACAGCGCATTCCAGATCATCACCATCCTCTGGGTAAAAAAGTTTTCCCTCACATCCCCCCTAAACCTCCTGCCCCTCACCTTGAACTGTGTCTCCTCATGACTGACCCTTCAACTAAGGGGAACAGCGGCCCCCTATCCACCCTGTCCATGCCCCTCATAATCAGGTCACCCCTCAGTCTTCTCTGCTCCAACAAAAACAACCCAAGTCTATCCAATCTCTCTTCATAACTTAAATGTTTCATCCCAGGCAGCATCCAGGTGAATCTCCTCTGCACCCCTCCAGCGCAATCACATCCTTCCTATAATGTGGCGACCAGAACTGCATACAGTCCAGCTGTGGCCTCACCAAGGTTCTGTACAACTCCAACATGACCTCTCTACTTTTGTAACCTATGCCTTGATTGATAAAGGCAAGTGTACCATATGCTTTTTTCACCACCCCACTAACATGCCTCTCCGCCTTCAGAGATCTATGGACACACACACCAAGGTCCCTTTGTTCCTCAGAACTTCCTAGTGTCATGCTATTCATTAAATACTTCCCTTGTCAAATTACTCTTTCCAAAATGTATCACCTCACACTTTTCAGGGTTAAATTCCATCTGCCACTTATCTGCCCATTTGACCATCCCATATATATCTTCCTGTAGTCCACTCAACCTCGCTGTTAACCACCGGGCCAATCTTTGTGTCATCCTCAAACTTACTAATCCTACCCCCCACATAGTCATCTATGTTGTTTATATAAATGACGAATAATAGGGGACCCAGCATAGATCCCTGTGGTATGCCACTGGACACTGGCTTCCAGTCACCAAAGCAGCCTTCTCTTATCATCCCCTGTGAAAAGATGGAATTCCAACTGAAACTTTCAAAGCAGCAGGCCCTGACACAATAGAGGTCATCTATGATACCTTCATTTGGAATGAAGAAAAGATGCCAATGACTTTCAATTGTTGCTCTCTATAAAAACAAAGCAGAGTGTGGCAAATACAGAGGCATCTCACTTCTGTCCATAGCAGGAAAGATCTTTGCTTGCATCATACTGAACAGGCTTATCACTGTGACAGAAACAAATCTACCTGAGGCTCAGTGTGGCTTTCAACCAGATCACAGCACTGATATGATGTTCATTGTGAGACAAATCCAGGAAAAATGCCTTGAGCATAACATGGCCCTTTATTTTCATTGACCTTGCAAAAGCCTTTGAAATAGTCAATAGAGAATCCCTCTGGACAATCCTGGAATGGTGTGGTTGCCCAAAAAAATTTGTCAAGATCATACAGCTGTTCCATGATGGAAT
Organism: Carcharodon carcharias; assembly: GCF_017639515.1. Taxonomy (NCBI): domain Eukaryota; kingdom Metazoa; phylum Chordata; class Chondrichthyes; order Lamniformes; family Lamnidae; genus Carcharodon; species Carcharodon carcharias. The sequence goes on along the minus strand of NC_054477.1, from coordinate 94,233,763 downwards.
GACGGACCGGACCCTTTTAAATGGTGAATCATCAGCTTCCTGTGAGATCTCAAATGGAGTGAATCAGAGCTGCATTTTAGCACCAGTCCTCTAACTTGTTCTTCACCTGTGTCCTTAGCCATGCTGTCAAGGATCTCAAAGAGGGCGTGTATCTCCAATTATTATCCTGATGGCTCACTCTTTGACCTACAATACAAAAATGCAAAAAAAACAAAACTTCTGAGAAGCTCACCCAGGAAATCGTTTTCGCCAATGATTGTGCCCTAATGGCTCACAAAATGAGAGATTTGCAGATCATGGTTGACAGATTTCCAAAAGCTTCAAAGTTGTTTGGATTGACCACCAGTCTTGGAACAACTGGCCCATGCCAAATTCCAGCATTGCTCAACCAGACATTTCCATTGATGATACAAAGCTGAAGAATGTTGATAGTTTTAAATACCTTGCAACCATTATCTCTAGTGATGGTTTGCTAGGATAAGAAAGGTGAGCCAAGTGCTCGGAAGGCTTTGCACTAGAGTAGTAACCCCAGAGCATTAGACTGTCCTCGAAGGTCAAGATGTACAATGCTCTTGTCATTACTTCCCTGTTCTATGACTGTGTGTCCTGGACTTTGTATCACAAACACATAAGGCAGTTGGAACAATTTCACAAGCATACTCTTTGCTCCATCCTCAGCATCCATTGGCAAGACCGGATCACAAACCTCGAAATCTTAGACGAAGCCCAGACAACAAGTATTGAGGCAATGATCCCGAGAGCCCAACTGCACTGATTAGGGCATGTAATTAGAATGGAGAACCATCACATTTCAGGATAGCTGCTGTCTGGAGAGATAGCTTCTGGCAAAGGAAACCAAGGTCAGCCATGCAAGTGCTACAAAGATATCTTTAAGGGAAATCTGAAGTGGTGCGGCATCACCCCTAATGAACTGGAAGAATCGGCATTAGAAGGAACTCACTGGAGAGCTCTGATCTGTAAAGCTTCTATCACTTTTGAAAAGGATTGACGTCAATGTATTATTGCTGCCTGTGAACAAAGTCATAGAGCAGCATACGTCCATGTCACAATATATGAATTCCAATACCCCTACTGCTTCCAACTCTATGCATCCAGACTGGGACTACATAACCATTACTGAATTCATTGCTGATGAGTCTGCACACCCATCATCTTCTTCGAATTCGAAGCACAACCATCATAGGACTCTAATCATATTAGCTAGCACAGCACTTCTCTCTCCCTCTCTCTCTGAAGAAAACATAAACAATACTAAGGTGTCAGGGGCCAAGACAATGTAGAGATAAATGTCACAAAGATTGCGCTTCCCACATTGAGGTCACTAGATTTTCCAAACATTCCTGAACTGATAGCAGGAAGCCTTCTGGTGCCTTGCATACCATTACATCTGGCAAATGACCCTCAGCATGAGGTAAACTAAAAAGTGACCTTGAGCTAGGTGAGGGACAGAGGGGAGGTTACCATCCTGACATCTTGGGACCTGTCCTGTATTCATTGGTTAGAAAGGTTCAAACAAGTGATTGGCACAGGGTATACAACCAGCGCCTAGAAATAAAGTATATTAATGAGTGATAAGAGACAGGTAGCAGTCCTCATCAGATGGCAATCCTCGCCAGGCAGCCATTTTCTTGAGATGGAAGATGGACCAGGGAAGATGAAGGAAGACCGAGGGAAGAGTTTCCTAACACTTTGACTAGAGAGCAGAATGTTGCAATCACGAGCTATAGAGATCAACACACTCTATGCCAACCATCCCTTTGCCCTCTGGAAGATCAGTGAATCACTCTCAGCTGTCACCGGCCGTTTATTTTTCTTATCTATTTAGTGAATACACCATTTCTAAATTGTTGCTTCTTAATAAACTACCATAAAATTACTTATAAATACTTGACTGCCTATCTTGTGTCTCTGTGGCTCCCAAACCCAAAATCGTACACTAATGTTAATTTGTTTGATTTTACTAGTTCCATACACATTAGCATGTGTCACTGTGAGTAATGCAGAGATTACCACTTTTGAGGTCCTAGTTTTTAACTTCCTTCCTAACTCTTGAAGCACTGACTGCAGGAGCTCAGTCTATTGCCTTTCTATATCGTTAGTTCCCACATGAAGCATAACTTTTGGCTGTTCCTTTTTCCCTCAAAAATACCCTGCATTCTCAGTAATGGCACCAAGGAGGGATAATACAGAACCATGTTGTTGTGTACAGTAATGACTATATTTCTCCCTGACTATTGAATTCTCTATAACCACTACAGTCCTGCACTTTCCTATGCCCTCAATGCAATCCTCTGCTCTGTGGTGCCATGCTCCAGTCTGCATTCTTTTAAGGGGTCATATCCCTTAATGGTATTCAATACTGAAAACTGGTTAGTGAATGTCACCATCCAGGAGTATGTCTGCACTTCAAGGGTTTGAAAAATTGAAAGCACATGGAATTGGAGTTAACTTTGTAACATCGGTTGGCAATTGGTTGGGAGTTTTGAGATTGAGGATAAAGTAAACATTCTCTGATTGGTGGGTGGAACAAGTGGAATTCCCTGGTTCCTCAGCTTTATATAATATATTTCAATGGCTTAGATGAAGGAATGGAAGATGGCATATCCAAGTTTGTAGATGACACTAAGTTAGGAGGCACAGTAAGTTTATGTGGATGGGAGCAGGAAGTTACAAAGTGGGGTGACTGTGTGAATGGGCAAAACTATAGTTAATGATTTCATAGGGGAATTGTGAGGTCATCCATTTTGCATTCAAAAAAGATAAATATTTCCTTAATGGCGAGAGGCAGGCCATGATGGAGTAAAGGGATTTGGATGATCAAGTGCACAGATCATTTGAAACTAGTCACAGATATAAAAAGCAATTAAAACTAAAGAAATGTTATTTATCTTGAGGGTGTCAGAATATTTATAGGTTTCTTGTGGAGGATAAACACCAACATAACTGGTTGGGACACACAGCCTGTCTCCCTGCTCTAATTTCTATATAATATGTAAGTCTGTGAATGCATTTCACAAAGGAGAGAAGACAAATGAGAACCAATGAAATTGAGCTGGAGAGATTAGCTATATGTTTGCTTTCCAGATTAAGGATCCTCAAATTGAAAGGATGCTTATCCTAAATGTCTCAATTACCTTATTTTGGATATGATCCACCAGTAATAAAACAGTTTTAAAGGCTGGTGCTCAATTAAGCTAAGGATGGATGTTTGTGCTTTGAATTGTTTCCAAACGGAAGAGTGCCAGAATGATGGATGATACCGAATTAACTTTTCTAGTCAAGTAACAAATTGAGAATTCATTAAATTTGCCTTGTGTAGAATAGTTACTCTACAAAGTTTTAAAGATCTTGTAATTTTTAAATGTCCTGATATAGATGAGAGGTAAATGTGCTAGCACCTTGTCTTGTGGATTTGTTCGTGCTTTTGGCCATCAATATCATATAATATGCTTCATTCCAGCTTTTACGTTCTGCACCAACCATCGTGGCCACTGGAGATGAATTAAGTGTCAGCTTGGTTTAGTGTTAACAGTTGCCTCTGCATCAGAAGGTTGTGGGTTTAAGTTTTATTCCAGGACTTGAATACACAATCTAGGCAAGCACTTCATCCTAAGAGTGCAATGATGTAAGAAATGATGTTTTTCAATTTCCTTTGTATTTATGCCCAGAGACATAAGTAACTGGATCACAAATCACACGGCTGCAAAGATTACAGAATTTTGTTTATATGCATAAGCACAGTATATCCACATATCCTCAACCTTTAATGGCCACCTATTGATTCCTTAACTGAGTTCATCTCTGCCTATAAATCTGGCCAAGGCCCCATGTTACAAAGCCTCATTTACCAGCGTCCTACAATTCCATTTGTTCAAAACAGGAAACAAAGCTATTTTTCTGCTGTTTTATTGTAATTTTTTGAACCTTTAAAAAAAATTATCCTAATGAATCCTGCAATGTGCTTTCTGTTCATTGTAATCGCATCAGTCACGTGAAAAACTGAAAAGTTTCCCTGATGACAGGTTCTTAAACATTTGTACCTAATGTGCATGAATGATAGTTGATCAAGTGGAAACCTTGGCTCCAATATTTACTGGACAGTCTGTGTAAGTAGAGGGGGAGGAATTTCCTACCCACTGTGAAGTTTTAACTGTGGCATCATTTTTTAAAACTAGAACCCCCCCCACCCCGCCCCGGGAAGTCTGCCTGATTGACAAGCCTTGGCTTTCTGTTGTGTGGGAAACACCTAGCCACCGGAGCAGTTAAGGAACCTGATGCTGCATTAGTGAGGGCATGTGCAAGGAGGAGTCTAGATCTCAGTGGGGTTGGACGGGGTGGAGGGGATTCTGGTTTCCAATCCCAGGGTGGGGATAGGATCCTTGATAGCGTTGGATCCTTAGTCCAAGGACAGGTGGGTTAATCTTTGAAACCAGGGGATATCTTGGTCACCTTGATGTGTGTGTTAATGTCTTAGGGTCAAGGCAGCATCAGCCACCATTCAAGTAGGGCAGGAAAAGCTATGGATCCTTACAGTTTCCAAACATGTCATCTTCTGAGCTTCGCTTTCTTGCCCCTTGAATCATTAATGTCTTCAATGTTTCCTTTCAGAAAGAAGGCAAAAGCAGATATGGATCCAGGGCTCAATGCTGCCTTTGTCAGGGTTCTAATGCAATGGAGGAGGTGAAGGAGGGAGAAGCAACTCTGCATGCAACTACAGCAGGAGGGACAAGCGGAGCCACAGCATGAACAGGAGAAGACACCCAGATAAGAGGCGAATTGCCAGACCTAGGCATAAAAGAGTCTCCTATTAGCAAATGAGTGAGAGGCAATACTGTGCATGTTTGTGCTTGTCCCGAGCTCTGGTACTTGCCACATTCTTTGTGAAGATTCTGACACCACATGGAGTTAGAGGGTATCACCTGCCAGTGGCTTTGAAGGTGACCACAGCATTCAATTTCTTGGCCTCTAGTTTTTTCCAGGGACCTGTGCAGCATCTCTCAGTCTGCAACACATTGATGCATAAAGGAGGTCACAGATGCCCTTTACAGGAAGGCCCATCATTACATCAGGTTTGCTCTGGATGAAGGATAGCCAGGCTGCAAGATTCACCGGCTTCGCCGCCAGCTCAGGCTTCCCAAGAGTGCAGGGTGCAAGAGACTGCACCCACGTGGCCATATAGGCTCCATGGCGGTAGGTCCTAATGCTTATAAACCACAAGGGTTATCATTCCATCAATGTGATCACCTGAAGCACCATTTGTGCATGGTACCCTGGGAGTTGCCATGACTCCTACATCCCAGGTGCCTGAAATTTTCAAGAGGCCATTACGCCTGCAGGGATGGCTGCTTGGGGATAAGGGGTACCCACTGAAATGCTGGCTGGTGATACTGGTGTGTTGCCCTCAGAGTCAGTCTGAGGAGAGGTACAACGCTGCTCACAGCTCCACGTGCTCCCTTATAGAACAGACCATAGGGCTTCTGAAGATGCGTTTCAGATGCTGGGACTGCTCAGGTAGCTCACTACAATACACTTCCAGTAGGGTTTCCCACATCATCGTAGCGTGTTGCACCCTGAACAATCTGGCAATGCAAAGAGGTTTCTATCCACTTGCAGGGAGAACAATTCCTGCATTCACACTTGAGGCTCTGGCCTCATGAATCACCTGGCCACAATCTTTACTTTGGTCAGTGGGGCCCTGTGAGTGAGCTCACTCTGGGAATTGAGAGTCCACTGAGGAACAAGAGCAATGCGAGAGAAGACCTGATGCAAACTCGGCTGCGACTGAGATGTGGACATGCCTAGAGGTCTTGTCCCATGCGTGCCTTGTCTTCTGCCACTACCACTGAGGAGACACAAATGCCATTAGAATATCAATGCTGATGAGCTGGTGTTCCTTGAGAAAGAAGGGTTAGAAACACTTACATCACACACTTCAAATAAAGATTTACACACATTTCTCTGACATCACACAAGGGGTGCTGAGACTAGTTCAACTGAGGCTGACATCACAGGAATGTGAATCTCACACTGGGACACTATCACTGAGTGGGAAGAAGGCTAAACCTCGAAATAAGAGGTTTCCAAAGTACAAAATCACAATGTCTTCAGTTACCAAGAACATTCACATAGCCATCTAATATATTCATAAAAGTGCAATTTCTTTTCATGTCTAGCACACCCAAGACCCAAAAGTGGCATCAATTTTTCTTAACTTTCCTAACCCTCCCACTACGCCTGGGTACAGACCTGACATCCGCAGCAGAAATGGAGGCAGCCTGTTGACTGCTGCTTCTGTGCGAGGTCTGTGATGACCTTGGCAGATGCCCTCTGGTGGCCTGAGGCCTGGAGGGCCCTGGCTTGATAAGGGTCACCTGCTCAGCGCCAGAAGTGCCCTTGGCGGCCTGAGAAGCTGGAGTGGATGGGGTCACAGGCAAAGGGGGCTGTAAGTGGCTGCACACCTTTGGAGTGTCCTGAGAGAGACCTCTGGGGTATCCGGCTGATGCCCATCCTCCCTGTGGATGCCTGAGTGCCTGCCCTGACTCCTGCAGAAGATAGTGCACCTGGAGAGAGGTTAAGGTGCCTCGTCCCCATGTTGCCTACATCTTGATGGTGTCCACCAGGGCGTGTGGCTATGGAGTGAAGGGCCGAATGCAAATCTGGCAAAACCTGCTGGACCAAGGTCCCCATGAAGGTCGCCAGCCTTCCTGTGGTGACCTCGAGGCACTCGCATGTTGGAGCCACAACATCAGACAGAAGGTGGATGGACTCCTCCATCGTTCATTCTAGTCTGCTGGGTGACTGTCGAATCTCTGCCTGACATTCCACTGCGTGTTGCATCTCCAGCATTGAGTTAGCAGCTGCTTCCAGAGGCTCATCATCTGACTCAGACTGAGCAGGTGGCTGGTCTCCAGCCGACCTGAGTGGCAGAGACCTGAGTCATCCTTGCTTCCGACTGCTGCAGGGATGTGTCAGTGAGGTGTTCCCCAGAAAATGAGCTCGGGCCTAATCTACAGCTGGGCTCCACTGACATGTGTGTCGCTGAGCTGGTGGAGGGTGTGTGTGAGCACCGTGACGGTTCTTCCAGAGCTTCCTTCTCAGATGCAGTCTGAGGGCTCGCACTGGTGCTGGACTGGCCTTGATCAATTGGTGCTGAGAAAATAGAAAACAGAGTATCAGTTAATGAGCATGAGCTAGATAGGACTGCGTGTGGCTCACTGTGAATGTCAGGATTTGATGAGGTGATGGAGCTGTGATCCGTACTAGGTTTCTGGGAGAGACCAATCTCCCCTTCCCCACAGGAGCAATCCCTGTCCTCCCCAGCCAGCTCGGCTGCAGCCTCGACAAACTCAGTGAGGGCAATGATGTCGACCGTTTCTCCTCCGGTGTGCACTTTCTTGTGCCTGTTGAGTGCTAGCTTGATCTGTATGAAGAAGAAAGAAAGGCATGTGATGAGAAGGGATGGAGCAGAAGTTGGGTGAGATGCATATCCTTGGTGTGTGGTGAGCCCTCCCCAGAAGTGCCAGAGGATGGAGTGTGAACGACATGAAAGGTGGGACAGTGGTGATGTGAAAGTCTTAGTGAGAGAATAAGTGTTGATATGTGTCCCCCGCTAATGTTGTGTGAGATCCCTGAATAGAGTAGCCATTTGAGTGCATGATGCCATGATGGGAGTTTGATACTGGAGGGAATTGAAGGATGACTTACCCTGGTAGAGCAGGTGAGATCATTCATCCTCTTCCTGCATTGGATGGTATTTCGGGTGCAGTTGCCAGCTGTGCTGACTTGCTCCACAACGGTCCCAGGCCAGAGTGGTGAGGCTGCTATGCTTCCTGCAGCCATTTCTGGGATAGAGCACGTGCCTGTGCATCTGCATTCCTCTGATCTAGGCCTGGAGGGTGAAATAGGGTGCTGCTTTCTTCTTGAGGCTCTTGGCCTTTTTCTTCTGGCTGCCAGACATTGCTGATGGGCTGGAGAGAGTGAGGTTATGCTTTGGACTGATCTTTAAATATGCCGCCCAGACATTTGAATCCACTGGCTGACGGTGAGCAGACAAATCAGCTCCTGACCCGTCGGGTGATTCGGACCGATTTTGCCTCAACGTAATTAATGACCCTCCAAGTACGGAATCAGGCACGAGTTCCCGCCATCCCAGCCGGGGTTGGGGGGAGGCGCATTGCTGAAACCGCCCACCACCGCATTTAATCTCATTAATGAAAAATTCTGCCCCATTAACTGTTGCAGTTAATAAAGCAGACAATATCCTGGACTTAATTGATAGGGAGGCAGAGTACAAGGCCAAGGAAGGTATGTTAAATTTGTAAAAAAACCATCTGGTCCATTATGTCCTTTAGGGAAGGAAACCTGCCGTCATTCCCTGGTATGGCCAACATGTGACTCCAGGTTCATTGTAATGTGGTCAACTCAGTTCAAGGGCAACAAATGCTGGACTTGCCTGCAATGCCCACATCCCATGAAAGAATAAAGAAAAAAGGGTTTAGTAGCAACATGGCTGAGTGACAGGAAACAGACAGTAGTGGTTAATGAATGCTTTTATTGAACTGAAGGAAGGTTTGTAACGGAGTTCTCCATGAGTCAGTGTTGGTACTGTTGCTCTCCCTGATGTAGATTGACGACCTAGACTCATGTGTACAGGGCACAATTTCAAAATTTGTAGGTGATACCAAATTTGTAAGTATTGTGAACTGTGAGGAGGATAGTAGAGAACTTCAAAAGGATATAGACAGGTTGGTGTTATGGATAAACAAATAACAAATAAAATTCATTTCAGAGACGTGTGAAGCAATTCATTTTGGTAGGACGAGAGAGACCGTATAAAATAAAGGGTACAATTCTAAAGGCGATGCATGAGCAGAGGGATCTGGGTGTATTTGTGCATAAATTATTGAAGGTGGCAGGATAACTTCAGAGAGCAGTTAATAAAGCAGACAATATCCTGGACTTAATTGATAGGGAGGCAGAGTACAAGGCCAAGGAAGGAATGTTAAATTTGTATAAATGTCAGGAAGATATAATTCTCATAATGTTATAGGAATTTATTGTAAAATGTGTGTGTGTGTGTGATTCAGAGAGAGATTTAATTGGCTTAAAGCCAACTGGTCTGAAGGCTTTGATGTAAACATGGGGGAAGTTTATAATGTAAGGTGTAAAAGGGCATTTGCATTTTTAAATGAACGAGGCTAGATTGTTTTCAAAGGAGGGGTGAAATGTGTCATCCAGCCAGGTAAAGTTTAGAAACAGTGTGCTTATTTTTCCCAAAGATTGCTGGTAAAACTGAGTGCTGAGAGATTTTTATTTTCAGGAAGGTAAAGTCCAAAGACACAGTGAAACAATGGGTATTTGCATTCAAAGGGGAAAATATGTATAAAGGAAGGCTATGTGTAAGTATAGGCGGTCTAAGATTCAACAAGTGGAAACACCTTCAGCCTGTATGCACCAAACTGCTGCCCCCAGGGACTGAAGTTAAGAGAACTCACTTTGAATTCAACTGTTCAGGGTATCGTTTACTTTTAAAAGCGATGTGTTTTACTGTTGCAAAGGTGTAACTGGAAATCAGATTAACTAGGGGATTTAAAAGTTGTTGTAGCAGTAATTTATAGACACATGGATGCGGTTACAATCTTTTCTTTTATTAATAACTGTTTAATTTAGTTTTATAAAAACCTTTTAATACACGAAGATTTTATTATTATTGAATTCAAAGCCTGTGTCTTGAAACATACAAATTGAAAATTAGTTGTGACAGTTGTTTCAAGTTTCCCTCTGGGATTTGAACAGCTTGATATTTAATGGCATTACCATCACTGAATCCCCCACTATCAATACCCTGGGGGTTACCATTGACCAGACACTGAACTGGACTAGCAACATAAATATTCTGGCTACAAGAGCGGGTCAGAGGCTAGGAATCGTATGATGAATAACTCACCTCCTGATTCCCTAAAGCTTGTCCACCATCTACAAGACACAAGTCAGAAGTGTGATGGAATACTCCCCACTTGCCTGGATGAGTACAGCGCCCACAACACTTGACACCATCCAAGACAAAGCAGCCCACTTGATTTGCACTACAACCACAAACATTCACTCCCTCCACCACCGACACACAGTAGCAGCAATGTGTACCAGCTCCAAGATGCACAGCAGGAATTCACCAAGGCTCTTTCGACAGCACTTTCCAAGCCCACAACCACCGTCATCTAGAAGGACAAGGGCAGCAGATTAATGGGAACACCATCACCTGGAAATTCCCCTCCAAGTCACTCATCATCCGACTTGGAAATATATCACTGTTTTTTCACTGTCACTGGGCCAAAGTCCTGGAACTCCCTTCCTAACAGAACTGTGGGTGTAGTTACACCACATGGACTGCAGCGGTTAAAGAAGGCAGCTCACCTTCTCAAGGGCAACTAGGGATGGGCGATAAATGCTGGCCCAGCCAGCGAAGCCCACATCCTGTGGATGAATGAAAGAAAGCTGACAGTGACTCTACTCCACTGGAGTCCCACAGGCACAATCCTCACCCAAAAGGCACACTTACTCAGATCTCTCTCAAATCTGCTCCTATGTCTATCTTTCTTGGTTTTCTTTTCCAGCTGAGGCTGACCTACTACTGAGATTGCATTCCGCTGTGTTGGCCAGGCTGCACTCCAGTGTCTAAACACAGGCACTGTCCCAGCTATCTAGCTGCTCTGGGTGGAACACCACTCCTGGGCCTCCGTGAGCTGAACCATCATCTGAGCTGACTACATTCTGCTCCTGGGATTCCCTAAACCCCAATTCCCAGCTGCGCCGAGCAAAAACTGGTTCTGGGCTTTCGTGAGCCCCAACTGCAAGAAGCTAATCACAGTACTTCAGCTGCATCGAGCTGACAACCTTCTGCTGCCTCTTCATCCCCAGCAATCTCTCATCTTTTCGTGTCCTAAAACCCTGATCCTGTGATTATCATGCCCTCGCCAAGTAAGCTGTCCTGGCGCATGCACTGAACCTCCTGGGCATGCCAGGAATTGTAGTCCTAACACAGCACAATCCAGAGCATCAGGCAGCAATGTTGGATTCCTTCGCATTATAAACAAGTCACAATGCCAGACTCTTGACAAAATTTACATTTCTATTCCTAGGCCTGTTTTACACATGGAGAGCTGTATGTAGCTTTTACTAGGGTGAGAAGTCTTGATTCTGTAAAAGTCTTTGGTGAAAGAATAACTACAAATCCTGTATTTAAAGAAGTCTACTGCAATCATCTTCCTGAAAAACCTAGAAGACCAAAAATTATATCTAATGAGTGTGAAAATGAAAGAGGAAAATGGTATGAGAGAGAAAATTAACCAGCTGAAGAGAGGGTGCGACCTTTAGAAGCTGATTGAATATGTCACCAACAGAAAATAGCTATTGAATCAACTGAACAATGAAACAAACATTTAGAAGCTGAAAGAAATAGACATCAACTTTGAATAGAAAGGCAAAGAAATAACCAATGATCATTTGGTAGTACTAATACACAGAAATGTACAAATAGATGAATTCAACTTTGATGGAATAACAGAAACCTGCAATTATCATGGAGCAAAATATTTCCAAGAAGGATTAAATTGAGTGTGAAATTGGGAGGGGGTGGTACTCAAAAGGCTGGCTATGCTTAGAGTGGATAAGTTGCCTGGTCTGTGTGGCTTGCATCACAGGTTGCTAAAGGAAGTAGGGGTGGAGAGAGCAGGAGTGGTTGCCGTAATCTTCAAATCTTTCCTATGGGGAAGGTGCCAAAGGATTGGAGAATGTGTAAGGACAGTCCTAGTATCTACAGGTCAGTTAGTTTGACATCAGTGGTGGGTAAGCATTTACAAAACAAAATCAGGGAAAAAAAAATCAACAGATACTTGGAGAGGTTGGCATTAACCAAGGAGAGCCAGCGCAGATTTGTGAAAGGCAGATCATGACTAATCTAATTGGATGTTTTGATGAAGGGAATGCAATGGATGTTGTCTACTTGGATTTTAAGGAAGTGTTTGACAAAGTACCACATAAGCTGATTTGAGTTGGTCCAAGTTGAGTGTAATGCCTGAATGCGGCTAAGGGCGGTGTCCCCAGCAAGATGTTAAAGCAGTCACTGACTAAAGTCACCAAGAAGCCGCCCAAGAAGCAGAGGAAATCTCGCAAGCAGAGCTATTCCACTTGTGTACAGGGTGCTGACGCAGCTCCATCCTTCCACCAGGATCTCGTCCAAGGCCACGAGTGTGATTAACTTCTTCGTTGTTGACATTTTCGAGCGCATCGTCTCCAATGCCTCGCACCTCATTCACTACAAGCACCACACCATCTCGGCCAGGGAGATCCAGAATGCCGTCCGCCTCATGCTGCCAGGGGGAACTGGCCAAACACGCCATCTCCGATGACATGAAAGTGGTCACCAAATACACCAACTCCGTTTATGTCAATCATTCTAAGGATTATAAAGAGCTAGATAATAATGTTGTGGTATGCCTGCAAGGATATGCATATGTACCTGTATACATCACGATAAGGGAAATGATGAAATGTATCATGTGACTGAATCAGTCCCTGTATGCAGTGAAGAGACAACAGCTCAGACATGTTTCCAAGCTCTGCAACAATGCAAGACTACTATTATCTCTCTGAGCTTTAATAAATTAACCTACAAATAATAGGTTATAAACAAACCCTTATGCATAGTTGGTGCTTGATGTTTATATAGCAAATAAGCTCAGCAACTATTGTATAAGAACACGACAAACAAAACTGAGGCTCATGGAATAGGACAGTTAGTGTCAAATTAGATAAAAAATTGACTTAAGGACAGAAAACACTGAGTTGTGGTAAATGTTTGTTTCTCAGACTGGAGAATGGTAGCCAGTCATTTCCCCACTATTCTTTGCTTATATAAATTGTTTGAATATTGCAATGCAGATTAACATTTCAAAATTTGCTAGTGGTACCAAACTTGGAGTGGCAAATGAAGGTAATACTAATTGATTGCAACAGAACATAGATAAGCTAGCAAGTTGGACAGACAAGTGGAATTTAATATATAGAAGTGTGAGTTGATGCATTCTGGCACAAAGGATAACATAGTCTTAATGGTACAGTTCTAAAGAGTGTGAAGGAACAAAGGGACCTGGGGCTACAGGCACATAGATCTTTGAAGGTGGCAAGACATTGAAAGAGTGGTTAGCAAAGCAGATGGAATCTTGGGCTTCATAAATAGAGGCATCAAGTACAAAAACGGGGACATTATGCTGAACCTTGATAAAGCTCTGGTTAGGCCATAACTGGAGTATTGTTTCAAGTTCTGGTCACCACACTTTAGGAAGGATGCAAGAGGGTGCAGAAGAGATTTATCCAACTGGTTCCAGGGATGGGAGATTTTAGCTACAAAGTTAGGTTGGAGAAGCTGGGGTTTCTTTGGAGCAAAGGAGATGGGGGCAGGAGGTGGGATTTGATAGAGGTGTACAAAATTGCGACAGGTTTGGATAAAGCAGACAAGGAAAAACTGTTACAATTAGCTAATGGTACAAAGAAACAGATTTAAGGTTTTTGGGCAAGAGGGGAATTTGGGGAAGAACGTTTTTATGCAGTGAATGGTAATGGCCTGGAACTTTCTGTTCACGTGGGTGGTGGAAATAAAGATGACCAATGATTTGAAAAGGAAATCAAATGGTCTCTTGAAAAAAAACTTGCAGGGCTACAGGGGAACATAATGGATTGCTCCACCGAGAGCTAGCAATGGACTAAATGGCATCCTTCTTCAGCAACAATTCTGTGACTCAATGGGCCAAATGGCCTCCTCCTGTGTTGTAAATGACTCAATGGCAAGAATTTAATGTGAGTGACACAGGTGCCAACAGCAGACCTGGAAACGAACAGGAATGCCTCTGGGAGCAGAAGCGGCCAGCTGCAAACACACCGTGGGTGGGCGGCCAGTTAACAATCCCATGTGTGTACCCGCTGGATCATGTGTTGGGGGTGGGCTGGAAAGTTTCTGAGAGCAGCCCTTCTCCTTACCAAGCTTCTTGCAGCTTCTGTTTCCTTCCCAAGAGATTGCCGCTGGAAAATGGCTGACTTTCTAGTCAAGGATTGTGATATATCCTCAAAACCGCCAGCTTTTATTGACCGGTAATAGATGGTCTGGGATCCCCGTGTCGCCATGCAATAAATTCGGAGGGCATCGTGAAATCACATTCAGTAATATTTTAAAGAATGATAAGCGCCTATCCAATTGCCTTAATAAGTCTCCCGCCATTTCATGCAGCTTTGCCGCCTCCCCACCGCCTGAAAGATGTCTCCAGCCGCTGCTCCGCTTCCCGCGCAATTCAAACCGCCGCCATGAATCCTGCTCTCGTGCGCTTCACTTAATTCCGGCCCATAACCGTCAAATACATTGAAATGTTGTCATGGTGGAAAAGTAACATCGCCAAATATAGGAGTCTTCGGATAAAATCATTGCTAACAGCAGCCTCCCCGAAAGTCTGAAATTTTAGAGGCCAGTATCAATTCTTTTGCTTCGATAGGAGCGAAAGCAGAGTTCCTGCCAATTGACTATTTTACTAAATACATCGATGAGTCCACGTTGTTGCCTCTTTGCATACATCAAATGGAGGTGATGCTGGTTATGCTCAACTTTATATACTTGGTGCATCAGCAGCACAAGATTTACAATTAAACAAACAATGTGTAGACAATTGGATAAACCACTCCGAGAAGTCAAACCTTTTGCCCATGCTTACAAGAACATGTCTGAAGTGTAAAAAAATGAAAGCGATACGGTTATTAGGGAAGAAAGACAAGTAAAAGAAGTCCGAGTGTATTTTAAAGTTAACAACACAAAAGAACGGACGTTAACATAGTCTAACTTAGTGCTTTTTCAGGCCAAAACAGGAACACTCCTCTGCAGAGATATATGGATTTATCCCCATGCAGGTACATGCCGGAATAATCGTATTCTGAGTCCTAACTGCGATCCCAGGACAAGGTAAACAACCCTTCTATTTTTTGCATGCAGACTTGCTGTAAAGGAAAGCTTTTTCATCGTATTGGAAAACTGTTTCAGTAGTGTATTGTTGATGCTTATGTTAGAGTTGAAGATAGCAGACTTGATTATGTCAAACAGAATCAGAAATGTTTACGAGTTGAACTTTAAGATCATAAGATAATAAGATATTGGAGTAGGAGTAGACCTTTCGGCCCGAAGAAGATTTTGCACATTGGCTTCTTAAGCTAGGGAATGGAAAATTTGAGAGATTCAATTGAAATACCGGAGAATTGTTTTTCCAAGGAGTTAGATTGTGTTGATTTCCTATTTGGTGAAAGTATTGATTATATTTAATACAACTTATTTTCTGAAAGCTATTCTTTGTGCTAAAAACGAGCATTATTAGATTTGAATGTAAAGGTTTTAGAAGAGCTGTCAGGTGAATTAATAATACGTCAGCATTGACTCCGTAGATGGAGAAGATGATAATCTGTATCCTCCAGAGTTTCTACACAGTCTAATTCAATTGGACATGCTCCCACACAAGCTTAGACTCAAGGCAAGAACATTTATAAAGTTTCTGCAAAACTTGAATCCTAAACAAGGACGTTTTAATGGAACAGAATTTGTAGTTAGTAAGCTGTTTCTTCAATGATAAATGCTGAAATTAAGAATAGATTTCAAGGAAATAGAATGTTTGTTCCTTGAATAGTATTGAGCCCATCGGATGTGAACCTGCCTTTTCAACTCAAGAGAAAACAGTTCCCAATTAGATTGTCATATTCTATGTCTATAAACAAGTCAAAACACCAGACTCTTGACAAAATTTGCATTTATATTCCCAGGCCTGTTTTTTCACATAGACAGCTCTAATGAGCTTTTTTCAGGATGAGAAATTTTGATTCTGTTGAAGGCTTTGGTGAAAGAATTTCCAGAAGTCCCGTATTTAAAGAAGTACCGTTGCAATAAAGGTACTAATTTCACTGTAGATGTTTTGTGGGTCTCAGCTAGTAATTGATATGTGTAATTGTGATGCTACTTAATGCTATTATGAGGTTGAAATATGAATTCAAGACAAAGAACCAGATTTTCCCCTCCTGATGCAGGAGTGGAAATGGAGGTATGCAGGTCCCACCCCCATTCCTGTCACTGGTTATGTTGATGGGTGTGGGAAAGGGCTGTATGGAGTACTCCCACCCTGGCTGCACCATTGCCTAGGTAGCCAATTTAGACCCCTGCTATTTTTAGGGGCCCACTTTGGTAGGCAACATGGTTCACAACACCTCTGAGGCAGAGTCTGAAGTGAGGAACCTTTTGAGGGGTAAGTTCAAAATGGGTTGATAACTTCACATGCCATAATGTAATGCTCTATGGTAAGTTAAAGATGATTTTCATACAGCGATTCATGATAGGACTTTATTCTTAAAAGTAAGTGACCATTAAATTGACCAGCATTGTGAAATTGCAAAAGTATTCAGATGCATTAGAGTATATTTTGTATAGATAAAGTGCTTTCTTGCATTGAACTGTGATGATATTCAATTTGATTGTGTAATTTGTTCCTTTTGATTTAATCTTTTAATTGTGTTGTGACCGATGCAGTTGGTAAAGCGGAGTTATTTAAAGAATCCAAAGGAAAACTTTAAACAACTGTCAGAACCAATAATTTTAAGTGTTATGTTTCAGATGTTTGATGATCTCTAAACTCAGGAATCAGACCAATAGTTCTTGAGGTTTTACATTAAACTAAATGAAACATTTAATTAACTTACACAAGTTAAAATATATATACAAATGGCTACAAATTACAACTATCATAACTTTTAACAAATTCCCCAACTAA
This sequence comes from Carcharodon carcharias, assembly GCF_017639515.1. NCBI lineage: Eukaryota > Metazoa > Chordata > Chondrichthyes > Lamniformes > Lamnidae > Carcharodon > Carcharodon carcharias. The sequence goes on along the minus strand of NC_054477.1, from coordinate 94,216,898 downwards.
CCTCCATTAAGGCAACAGCAACCCATGGACTTAACCAAACACCAGGCAAAGCATTTTCACCTTATGAATTCAAAATGAGGTTCTTTTCACTGTGGAGCCAGTTGGAGGCTTGAAGCTGCCTTTCGATCTCACATTGTCTCTGCCTGCACACCCGAAAACCAGCCCCATTGAATGTTAGTTCTCATTGTATCAACAACCTCTTTGAACTTCACCTTTTAACAATGAAACCCCTTTTATAATACCAATTTTATTAGTAATATAAATATATTGCTTAGTAGCTGCTAGAAAGGCATCAATTTTCACCCCACTTCCTGAATGCTGTAATCAAAAAATGCAAATGCACGCTATCTCTCTTACACATCAAACTGGTAATTCTCAAAGCACCCAGAATAGCTGGCTTTAATACAATTAAGACATACCCGCAGACTAAGCCTCTATTTTAAAAGAAAAATATTTTCCAAAATGTTATATACATTTTGACAATTGATTGATGGCTCAGACATCAGTTCTTCTGCTTTTAAGCCTTAAGGCTGAGGTCTTTGACAGTTCCAACATCTGTTCTCCTTTTGAACTTGAGGCTTTTCACTGATTTAAGAAGTTTTAATGTATTCAACTCCAAAAGCTTTGTTTATACAGTTGTGCAATGGAGCCCCATTATGAATACTTGGCTGAGCTCTAAGCCCCACTAATGGATTCAGCTCAGCAGGGATTGTTGACACAGTTGTCGAGGGGTTGTGAAGTTATTTATCTTGACAGTTTATGGCCACTTAAGAAGATTATGTTTTTTGAAGTGGTTTTTAAATGGTTGTTTATCGCTACAGTTTCATGAGCATCTCAATGATTTCCCAATGTTATAAGGCTCAGAAGTTTGTACATTGTGGATACTGGGTAAATGGATTTGGTGGGGTTGGGGGGGGCGGTGGTGGTGCAGGGGTATGGGGAATGGGCATAGAGGTGCAGGGATATGGGAGAGGTGAAAGGGTGAAGGGGTATATGGGCATAAGGGGACATGGAGAGGATATGGGGGTATGGAGAGGCATGGGTGGGGGTTGTGTGGGGAACATGGAGAGTGAGGGGTAGCTGAGGGGGTTGGGGGGTCCAAGTAAGGGAGCCTCACACTCATCTTCAGAATTGGGGCAATGTCGCAGTGAATGGATTTGGGTCTTCTAACCTGGTTACCTTGGCATTCACCTGCCGCCGTTCTTACCTCCACCCTTTGGGAGGCTGCATCCCTAACTTCAGCCTGACCCTGACTGGTTGGGGGGAAAATACGGTGGGCAAGCAAGGCCACATAGAAAGGAGAAAAATTGGCCAGAATTCTCATATTTTTAAAAAAATCTTTCATGGGATGTGGGTTTTGCTGGCAAGGCCAGCATTTGTTGCCCATCCCTAATTGCCCTAAGTGGCTTGCAAGGCCATTTCAGAGGGCAGTTAAGAGTCAACCATATTGCTGTGGGTCTGGAGTCACATATAGGCCAGACCAGGTAAGGATGGCAGATTTCCTTCCCGAAAGGGCATTAGTGAACCCAATGGCTTTTTACAACAATTGATAATAATTGCCATGTCACCATTATTGAGACCAGCTTTATGTTGAATTTAAATTCCACTAGCTGCTGTGGTGGGATTTGATCCCATGTCCACAGAACATCAGGCTGGGCCTCTGGATTACAAATCCACTATGCTATTGTTTCCCCGACTTCTGTTTAAATATCATACCTTATATTGAAACATTTCAACTTGCTTCATGTAGTAAATTATTTTTGGGAGTTTAATAACTGTTGAGTGGAAAATGTAGCAATCATTCTACATCAGTAATGTCCCAAAACTGCAATGAATAAATGGCCAGTTAATTTCCTTTAATGATATTAGTTGAAGGAGAAATATTGACCAACACACAGAAAGCTATCTGCTCACCAAATTGCACCAAGAGATTGTTAACCCTCATCTGAACATAACACAAAAGGGTGATGGGCCTCAGTTTACACCTCATTGGAAAAACAAATTCTGACAATGAGGCGCTCCCTCAGCACGACACTGAATGACACATTAGACTACATACTCAGTTCTAGGCTTGGAGAACTTATCTATAATGAGGTCCCCAAACAATATCAAAAGTGTTTTGAATGTTGTCAAGTGCTGCTGACAAAACTTGCTAACAATGATGACTGAATATCTCTACACAGAATAGTCAGGCAAAAGTAATTTCATGATTCTTCTGGATCCATAATATGAGTCATTCAGGAGGTGGTTAAAATTCAATTCACTGCAAATTTGAATGGTAATAACAGCTCACAAAGAAAATTTCCAGTATCCAATTACTAGTATGATTATGTTTGACAGAACTAACAACACTAAATAATGATTTAGAAATGGAGCATTTATTTTGCTAGTCGAAACACTGTAGTTGTCCTCAATATCTCCCGAACATTGAATTGCCTTTGAATTTAATTCAGAACAAGGCTCTTGTTCTATACTCAGTCAAGAAAGAAACAATACTGCGCTTCATCTTATCTCTCAGAACTTCTCGAAACACTTGACATATGTGAGCAGATTTTCCTGTTTCGTGCTTGGAAGTTAATTAATTGCCTGAGTGGGACACATAGAAGAAACTCCGGTGGGATCGGATTACATGAATCTGATGAAGCCTGGCTGAGTTTTTTGTATACTGTAAGGAATTGCGTAGACGACTATAAATATTTGGTGCACAAGATCCTTCAAATAGTAATGAGAGGAACTACCTGCGAATGGTTGAGGAATATTAGCCAGGATGCCAAAACTCTCTAGTCGTCTTCATATAATCTCTTGAGAATGTTAACATCAACCTGAATCAGCACTGAAATGCAGTAATGAGGGAAAGTTGTGTTGTCAGAGATCCTGCCCTTCAGTGAGTCTCAGCTTCCATCCTCAGAAGGAAGTACCTGTGTGTTAGGAAATAGAGATATCTTAAGTTATATTTGTATTTGTGGATGTTAGGAATGAGTTTTAGCTTTAATGTTTAAGTTTAATTAGTATTTCTGTATCTTTGTTAAGGAAAGGTCAAGTTTCACTTAAAAAGGTGCCTGCATTTCTAGTAAGAGTTTTACAACTCTAAGGGAAGTTAAGCAAACACAAGAGTAGAAAAACTGGGCTGTTGGCCTAGCAACAGGGACCCAGAGAGGCAGGTCCCTCCCACAGACACACACACAAGAAACTAGAAACAGCAGTTTGATTTGGAAGCTGTTTGAGTTCAGTTGTTTTGGAAGACGGCTGCCGAGCATAAGCAACCTAGAAGGGGCAGATAGCTAGTCCCAAGCTAAAGGAAAAGTCCCAGAATTCAGGGGAGTGAAACTGGAGAAAGTCCCAATCAGATCGTCTAGTCAAAGGAAGGACAGGAACCTTGAAAAGGGGGCAGATAAACACTCTTAAGTTTAAAGCTTCAAGTGGCAGGAAGTAGAGTTAAAGCGATATAAAGGCTTGTTGGAAGCCAGAGGGTCCAAGGCAATAGCTGAAGGTCTGTAACCCTTTGCAATGGGCATGTGAAGCAGTGGTGTACTGCAGGCGGCTGAATCGGTGAGAGAGAGTGCTTGGAAGACAGCTTGAATGCATGCGGTGACCCAGGGAGGAGGAGAGTTCGAAACCCTGGAGGTGAACTCTTGGAAACATCAGTTTGGGAGAAGATTCCAAAGTGAGTTCTTGGAAAGTGGAAATTGGAAAGATGAGACTGGTTGACTCATGGTGTGACAGTGTCTGGGGGGGAGTTGAGGAGAGATCCATAGCATCTGGTTGAGGTGGCAGCTGTCACATGGTTTCAGAGTGTGGTGTGCTTGACCACAGGTCACCAAGTAGTTTACATGGTCCGTGTACTTGCTGTGAACATATGATAGCTGTGAGTATAAGATAGCTTTTGTAACATCTACTAACATCTGGGGGCTACTGCCAAATTGGGAGAGCTGTCTCACAGACTAATCAAGCAAGAGCCTGACATAGTCATTCTCACAGAATCATATCTCACAGATAATGTCCCAGACACCACCATCACTGTCCCTGGGTTTGTCCTATCCCACTAGCAGGACAGGCACAGCAGAGGTGGTGGCACAATGGTATACAGTCAGGAGGGAGTTGCCCTGGGAGCCCTCAACATCAACTCTGGACCCCATGAAGCCTTGTGGCATCAGGTCAAACATGGGCAAGGCAAGGCAACCTCCTGCTGATTACCATGTACCGCCCTTCCTCAGCCGATGAATCCGTGCTCCTCCATGTTTACCACCACTTAGAGGAAGCACTGAGGGTGGCAAGGGCGCAGAATGTACTCTGGGTGGGAGACTTCAATGTCCATCACCAAGAGTAGCTCAGTAGTACCAGCACTGACCAAGCTGGCCGAGTCCTAAATGACATAGCTGCTGAACTGGGTCTGCGGCAGGTGGTGAGGGAACCAACAAGAGGGAAAAACATACTCGACCTCATCCTCACCAACCTGCCTGCTGCAGATGCATCTGTCCATGACAGTATTCCGCCTTCACATCATGTTGTGTGGCACTACCGCAGTGCTAAATGGGATAGATTTCGAACAGATCTAGAAACTCAAGACTGGGGATCCGTGAGGCGCTATGGCCCATCAACAGCAGCAGAATTGTACTCAAACACAAACTATAATCTCATGGCCCGGCATATCCGCCACTCTAACATTACCATCAAGCCAGGGGATCAACCCTGGTTCAATGAAGAGTTCAGGAGGGCAAGCCAGGAGCAGAACCAAAAATGAGATGTCAGCCTTGTGAAGCTATACACAGGACTACTTGTGTGCCAAACAGCATAAGCAGCAAGTGATAGAGCTAAGCAATTCCACAACCAAAGGATCAGATCTAAGCAAAAGATTAGGCTGAAGCATTTGGTACAACCTTCAGCCAGAAGTGCCGAGTGGATGATCCATCTCTGGTTCTTCCGGAAGTCCCCAGCATCACAGATGCCATTCTTTAGTCAATTCGATTCACTCCACGTGATATCAAGAGATGGCTGAAGGCACTGGATACTGCAAAGATTATGGGCCTTGATAATATTCTGGCAATAGTACTGAAGTCTTGTGCTCCAGAACTTGCCGCGTCCCTAGCCAAACTGTTCCAGTACAGCTACAACTCTGGCATCTACCCGGCTATGTGGAAAATTGCCCATGTATGCCCTGTATACAAAAAGCAGGACAAATCTAACCCGGCCAATTACTGCCCCATCAGTCTACTCTCCATCATCAGTAAAGTAATGGAAGGGGTCATGAACAGTTCCATCAAGCAGCTCTTGCTTAGCAATAACCTGCTCACTGATGCCTAGTCAGTGGATTCTGCCAGGGCCACTCAGCTCCTGACTTCATTACAGCCTTGGTTCAAACATGGACAAAAGAGCTGAACCCACGAAGTGAGGTGAGAATGACTGCCCTTGACACCTGGCCATATTTGACAGAGTGTGGCATCAAGGAGCTCTAGCAAAACTGGAGTCGATGGGAATTAGGGGGAAAACTCTCCGCTGGTTGGAGTCATACCTAGCACAAAGGAAGATGGTTGTGGTTGTTGGTCAGTCATTGCAGCTCCAGGATATCACTGCAGGAGGTCTTCAGGGTAGTGTCCTAGGCCCAACCATCTTCAGCTGCTTCATCAATGATCTTCCTTCCATCATCATTTGTGCCACACAAGTGTCAGTCAATGACCATCTCCAACAAGAGAGAATCCAACCATCACCCCTTGATATACAATGGCATTGCTATCACTAAATCCCTGCCACCACCACCACCACCACCACCACCACCACCCCCCCCCCCCATTGATCATTGACCAGAAGCTGAACTGGACTAGCCATATAAATACTGTGGCTAGAAGAGCAGGCCAAAGGCTATGAATCCTGCCGCGAGTAACTCACCAACTGACTCCTCAAAGCCTGTCCACCATCTACAAGCACAAGTCAGGAGTGTGATGGAATACTCCCCACTTTCCTGGATGAATGCAGCTCGCACAACACTCAAGAAGCTTGACATCATCCAGGACAAAGCAGCCCGCTTGATTGGCACCACATCCACAAACATTCATTCCCTCCACCACCGATGCATATTAGCAGTCGTGTGTACCATCTATAAGATGCACTGTTGGAATTCACCAAGGCTCCTTAGACAGCACCTTCCAAACCCATGACCACTACCATCTAGAAGGACAAGGGCAGCAGATGGATGGGAACACCACCATCTGGAAGTTCCCCTCCAAGTCACTCACCATCCTGACTTGGAAATATATTGCCATTCCTTCAGTGTCGTTGTGTCAAAATCCTGGAACTCCCTTCCTAACAGCACTGTGGGTATACTTACGCCACCTAGATTGCAGCGTTGAAGAAGGCAGCTCACCACCAACCTTCTCATGGGCAACTAGGGATGGGCAATAAATGTTGGCCCGGCCAGTGAAGCCCATATCCCATGAATGAATTATAAAAAGTTTAGTTGTGGGTGAAGGAGTTTTGTAATATAGTTCATCTTGTTTAATAAATGTTTTATGCTTTTGTTAAAACTTCATTATTTGACTCTGGTGGCTCTGTTCAGTAGCTCCTCTGCACACATCCAAACAAGCAAACAAAGTTAGGATCTATCAAGCTGAGTTCAATCCTGGGATCAGGCTTGTCCAGGGTAACCTCAGCTGGGGAACATAACAACGTATAATGCCACATTCCATCAGAAATGCACTGGGCTGATGGCTAGAATTCATGCACATTTTCTGGCATGGGGCTTGAACTCTCAAACTGCTGGCACATTATTAATAAAGGAGTCAAGCTGACAAGCTTTTGAAGTGGGCGCATATTTTTTGTATTGGTCCTAAATAGTGGTCTTAATGAAGGCAGGAGCTTAGTAGAATGTTTACACAGGTGTTCTTCAAAAAAATGTATGTCAACAATAATAGGGTGGATGTCACTGCTCTACTTGCATAAAATGGAGGCAACATTGACTAATGCCAATATTGCATCAATCACCTGTTTGCATCTCTCCCAATTTTTATTTCCATTCGTTTCACATGCTAAATCATTGTATCTGCTAAACCGTGGTACCTGCTAAAACATGCTACCTGTCAAACATGGTATCTGCTGAAACATCCTACATGCTTACTAGGAAAAGACAATCCTCGATTACCCCTCCATCATTGGAGAATCATGGTATTGTTCTGACATCCTGCCAGAGGTTTAACAGTATGCATTGCAGATGTACCTGCCCTACAATGTAAATTACCTCATCCCTGGGATCTGGGAGAGGGTAGGCACTTGTGCCGGAGGAACATACACTCTGTAATTTCAGGATTCTAGTGTCCCACCAGTGACTGTGTTGGGGTTCCTCTTCTTTATTGTATACATAAATAATCTAAATTTAGAAAGTGAAGAGATGATAAGGCAACTTGCTGAATAGAAAGGAAAAGGGGTTAGAGGAAATTTAACTTGCTGACAAAAATAAAATACCCAGCAAAGGCAGTTTTGTTTTCATTACTTTATGTAACTTTATGAATGCCAAAGCATTACTGTGACAGTGCAGAGACTGTTTTACGCCCTAATCCAATGTCGTGACTTGCCTACCGGATGTGGGTGGTGTAATCAGTTGCATCTCCAATTCAGGGTTGGTAGTTCAAAATCAATAATCCTGCACATCAAACAGATAACCACGGATTTTAATAATTCATCTGATGGAATACAATTCTGTAGGATGAATCATACCCCAACAGAGATTGGAGCTTGTATCCATGGAAATGATATACAAGGTTGTTACCATGGCTATAGCTGTGTGCTAAATCAACTGCTCTTTTGCATGCTTACAGGGATATAAGACTTATATAGTTGATAAAACCATGCAGCTGCACAATTATTTAGAATTTTCTTAAATCTATATCAACTACTTTAATTTTGTAGACATGAAAAGTGTAACTGCCATCAGTGTTTAATTAACCCTGATATTGTCCCTTTCTCCTTCTCACCCTCCCCACTCCACTCACTCTATCCCACACCACTCTTCTTCTGGAAAACCCTAATGCTAGCAAATGGTATGGCATCAGAAGCCTGCAACTGATGGCCAGGCCGTTAGCATTTTTCGGCTGTCGCTGATGATCATCAAGTAGAAGGCCCCGAGTCCTGAAGTTCTGCTGGGCACTCGAAAGAAAAGGTTAGCTGTAGTGCTTTCTTCACCTTGCTGCTAGGATACCTCAGACCTGCTGCAAGAGCCAGTACCAGCTTCTTGGAGCACCACTGCAAGTTGATGCCTCTTGGCTGACATTAAAGAAAGATAATTTGGAATAATTTGCAAGTCCCATCTTGCCTTATTAACACTCCCTCTGGCCTCATTAACATTTCAGAGCTCTGAATTGCCTTTTAAACGTTCTGATTGCAGGTCCAGGCCCTACCCTGCACACTTTGGGAAACTTCGAAATCCCAGAAAGTTGTATAGGGATGGAGACTCAACTAGTATCTTCCCCCATTCCCTCTTTATAGCATTTGTAAAACTAATGGTTATGCTTGAGGAAGTTGTTTCCTAATTTACGCATTGTCACGCATCCTTATAAGCTTTTGATTTCCTTGTGAAATAGATATTGATCCAGCTCTTAAAAATGTTAATGAACCTAACATTAATTTTTATTTCATATATCCACTAATCCATGAGAGAAAAGTTCCTTCTAATGCAAGGCTGGACTCGAGGCTGAGAAAATAAGAAATGAAAAGTGATGGAGACTCTGAGTAAGGGAGAGATGAAAATTGTTTTGAGGAATTAGTGTAAAAAATATCACTGTGTTTAAGAAGAGTAAATAAATAGATTTGATACTAAATGGATCAACATAATGATGGTTGTTAACATCAACATGATCTAATGATACAATTGTAATATTTTAATATAAAGTATAACTGCTCTCATTCTATTATCTCCCACAACACAGCTTTCCTTATCATTGGCAACTAAATAGTATAGAATTTTAGTTTTAGCCCTATTTAAATCATGTGATGTTAAGTGCCCACTAATCATGGATGAATTAAAATAACAGCGTTAACATGCATTTCTGGCATGTATCTCATGTGCATTTGTACCTTACTTAAATCAATTTTCTGTGATGTGTATTTTAATTTTGATTGATGTGAAAAGCACCCATGGTTTGCCAATGCACAAAAAAAAAACTAGCTTTCTGCATGACATTACAAGCAAGTTCGCTTATAAATGCAGTGAGCAAAAAATTATGTTAATGATTTTATGGTTCACATAATGAAAGCTGTGATGTCAATGACTGATATTATCACTGATAATTGAGGTTGTGCTATGGGAGTATAAATGCACAGATAATGGGATAACTGAGAAGGACTCGAGAGGTTTATAACTGACAGTACAAACACTGATTCATATTGTACTCAACCATCACAGGATGCAATTATCTATTTATTGTCAAAAGTTGATTTATTTATTCCATCCATGGTGCTCTGGTACATTTTTGTACAAACTTGCTGGTACTGTAAATATAAATCTACCCTTGAATAGAAATATTTTCTAGTGATATTATTACTGTTTCAGAACATACTTGTTTTGTATTAGGTTTATAGTTGGGAGGATTATTTTGGCATGTGGGTGGCCGGAACTTTATAGCAGTAGACAGCAGACCTTTTACTAGCTAGAAATATTGTAACACTTCCACAAATTAAATCTGTTAGATGCCATCTAGTTCACACTGGCAGGTTATAATTACTTGACACAAACTGGTGCCTCAGCTTTTGTGGAAATTCAGAGCATGACTATGCATGTATAAACATGTAGCTCTGTATCTCCATCATCTTTGTTGTCATTGGCTTTCCTTTTGATTCCAGGATGATGTCAACTAGGGGTTGAGAATTTCTGCCATGCACCTTCATGTGACTGAACAGGCCAACTCTTGACCTGCATATCTTTGGGCACATGGAGCAGGACGTCCTACGAGGCAGTAAAATCCAAAGTGAAGGATTTTCTTTCTATTTTCTCTTCTCTGCCTCATCATTAAGATGTTGGAACTCAAATGGTGATGCAGATCGATGGGCAAGTTATTGCCAATCTGAGCGATTGGTGGCAAGTTCCTTCCAGTCATTAAGGTCAATACTGCTGCGCTACAGAGTGTCTTTGAAGCATTCTCTTTGCCCTCCCCTGGAATGTTGGCCATTTGCGAGTTGAGAGAACAGGACCTGGCAGGGGAGATGGTTTTCAGTCATCGGGGCACTGTGGCCAGCTCATCAAAGTTAATTTTATACTTTTGCCTGAATGCTTGATCTGTCTTCTATCATATACAATGTGAGATATCGCGCTTACTTACATCTACTCACATCCTTTCCTACTATGATCAGTCAGTTCCAATAGGACACATTAGGTTTTTCATCATTTGCCTGGCTTTCGTGAATGTAAAATTGGAATTGTGGTGGCTGTGGCATGGGCTCACCTATGTTGCTGTATATAAGAACATAAGAAATAGGAGCAGGAGTAAGCCATTCGGCCCCTCAAGCCTGCTCCACCATTCAATAAGATCATGGCTTATCTGCCCCAGGCGCCAACTCCTCTTTCGTGCCAGCTCCTCATAGCCCTCAACTCCCCAATATTTCAAAAATCTATCTACCTCCTCTTTAAATATTTTCAGTAACCTAGCCTCCACATCTGTCTGTGGTAGAGAATTCCAGATATTCATTACATTCTGAGAGAAGAAATTGCTTTGTATCTCAGTTTTAAATGAGTATCCCCTTATTCTGTAACTATGTCCCCTAGTTTGAGATTCCCCCACTAGTGGAAATCTACCCTGTCAAGCCCCCCCTTCTACGTTTCAATAAGATCACCCCTCATTCTTCTAAACTCTAATGAATAAAGGCTTAGCCTGTTTAGCTGTTCTTGATAAGTCAACCCCTTCGTCCCATGAATCAGCCTAGTGAATCTCTTTTGAACTGCCTCCAATGCCATTATATCCTTTCTTAAATACGGGGACCAAAACTGTACACAGTACTCCAAGTGCGGCCTAACTAACACCCTGTACAGGACTTCCCTATTTTTAAACTCCAACTCCCTAGCAATACAGGCCAAAATTCCATTTGCCTTCTTAATTACTTGCTGCACCTGCGTGCTAACTTTTTGTGTTTCATGCACAAGAACACCTAGATCCCTCTGTGCTGCAGTTCTTTGGAGTCTCTCTCTATTTAAATAATAGTCTGCGTTTTGATTGTTCCTACCAAAGTGCATGAACTCACACTTTCCTACATTAAACCCCATCTGCCAAGTTTTTGCCCACTCACTCAACCTATCTATATCCCCTTGCAGATTCCTTATGTCCTCATCACAACATGCCTACCCACTCCTCCCACCTATTTTTGTATCATCAGCAAATTTGGATATATTACACTCTGCCCCCTCATCCAAGTCATGAATATAGATAGTAAATAATTGAGGGCCTAGGGCTGATCCTTGTGACACTCCACTAGTTACGTCATTCCAACCTGAAAAAGACCCATTAATCCTGACTCTCTGTCTTCTGTGTGTTAACAATTCTCAACCCATGCTAACACATTACCCCCAACACTGTGGGCTCTTATCTTGTGCAATAACTTTTTATGTGGCACCTTATTGAATGCCTTCTGGAAATCCAAATGCATTACATCTACCGGTTCCCCTATATCAACACTGCTTGTTATATCCTCAAAGAATTCTAGCAGATTTGTCAATCATGATTTCCCTTCCACAAAACCATGTTGACTCTGTTTGATTGTGATAGGATTTTCTAAATGTCCTGCTATTTCTCCCGTAATAATGGACTCTAGCATTTTCCCAATGACAGATGTTAGACTGACTGGCCTATAATTTCCTGCTTTTTGTCTCCCTCCCTTCTTAAACAGGGGCATCTCATTAGTGGTTTTCCAATCTGCTGGGATTCTCCTGGAATCCAGTGAGTTTTGGAATATTTCAACTAATGCCTCCACTATCTCTGCAGGCACTTCCTTTAAAAGCCTTGAATGCAGGCCATCAGGTTCTGGCGACTTGTCTGCCTTTAGTCCCATTACTTTGTCAAATACTTTGTCCTTTGTGTTAGAGACTGTTATAAGATCTTTCCTCCCATTAACTCCTTGCTAATCTGATATCTTTGAGATGTCCTCAATCGAGAAGACCGGTGTAAAATATTGGTTTAAATTATCTGCCATTTCCCTGTTCCCCATTATCAATTCTCCAGTCGTATCCTCCAAGGGCCCCACGCTCACGTTAGCTACTCTCTTTTTATATACCTGTAGAAGCTCTTGCTGTTTTGTTAATATTTCTTACCAATTTACTTTCATAATCAATTTTCTCCCTCTTTATTAGCTTTTTAGTCATCTCCTTCTGGCCTAAAAAAATTCCCAACACTCTGGCCTACCACTAGTTTTCACTGCTTTGTATGTCTTGGTTTTTGATTGGATATTCTCCTTGACCACGGATGGTTCATCCTTCTCATTGAGTCCTTCTTTTTGACCGATAAATTTTTGCTGAGTGTTATGAAATATCCGCTTAAATGTCTGCCGCTGCTCATCACTGACTTTCCCCTTAGTCTATTTTCTCAGCCTGCTTTAGACAACTCTTTCTTCATACCCCTGTAATTGCCCTTTTTTAAGTTGAGAATATTGGTTTGAGACCCGAGTTGCTCGCCCTCAAACTGAATTTGGAATTCTACCATGTTGTGACTACTATCCCCTAGAGGATCCTTAACTATGAGATCTTTTATTAATCCCACCTCATTACACATTACTACATCTAAAATAGCCTGTTCCCGGGTAGGTTCTGCAACATATTGCTTAAGAAATGATCCCTGATGCACTCTACAAATTTGTCTTCCATGTTACCCCTGCCAATCTGTTTTGCACCATCAACATCTTGGGGGTTACCACTGACCAGAAGCTTAACTGGACCAGCCATATATTAGCCAAATATTATAACTAGAAGAGCAGGTCAGATGCTGGGAATTCTGTTTCAAGTAACTTCCCTCCTAACTCCTCAAAACCTGCCCACCATCTACTAGGCACAAATTGGGAGTGTGACAGAACACTCTCCACTTGCCTGGATGAGTGCAGCTCAAACAACAAGAAGCTCAACACCACCCAGGACAAAGCAGCCTGTATGACCCATGCCCTTTCCACACTGGTGCACAGTACAAGATGCACTGCAGCAATTTGCCATGCCTCCCCTGACTGCATCTTCTGCACCTGTGATCTTTACCATCTAAAAGGACAAGGGCAGCAGATGCATGGGAATGCTGCCACCTGCAAGTTCCCCTCCAAACTACACACCATCCTGACTTGGAACTATTTTGTCGTTCCTTCACTGCCACTGGGTTCAAAAACCTTGAACTTCCTTCCTAACAACACTGCAGGTGAACCTATACCAGATAGACTGCAGCAGTTCAAAAAGGTGACTCACCAGCACCTCAAGTGTAGCTAGGGATGAGAAACAAATGCTAGCCTCGTCACTGATGTTCTCAATACTGGCCTTGCCATTGATGTTCTCAGCCCATGAACAAAAACCAATGCTGGAAGAATTATGACTTCACAAGTCAAGGGCAGTAAATGCATCTTCAGATTATCTCTCAAACCCATCAGACTCCAGCCTCTTGTGCTGCTCAGTGCACCACAGCCCCACCACTTGCCTAGTAACACTCAATACCAGTTGGGATTTGCACCTAACATTCACATTCCATCTTGTCCACACACAACCTCCAATGCTTCCAGCTTCACATCTACCTTTCGCTGTCTCCACATCCCCCCAGCTATTTAACTATGACTGGCACATCACCAGGCGATCACATAGTGTGACACCATCACTGACATTTTGCCCTCACTTTTGCAGGGCAAAGTTTCCCATATTCGGTGGGAGCAACAGGGAACTGGTGATGGGTCAGCAGAATCTTCTGTGTAAAGCCCTGCTCCTCCCTCTTTGCAGACTTTGTCCCTGCAGCCTGTGCTTCATTTGATGGTGATATTATAGGTCAAGAATCACTGGAACACAGTACCTTTGCATCAGGTAGCAATCCCTGTGTCCACCCTGATTTTAAGTACCAGCTCTCATAAAAAACCTCCAAAAACACATTACAGTGCTTCATAAACTTAAGTCGAAGCAGAAGTAAGTCAAATGCACTTCGCTTGTTAATTGCTGTCTCGTCCTTTAAATAGCACTCATTTAAATAGCCCCTCTTACAGCTGAACCCACTTTTTTGTTGCAGTGAGAAACAAATATGTAGAATGGGCCTATGTGATCCAAGTTTGCAAATGGAGTGTTAATTCAGCCGGTAGGGCTGAGTGATGCCTTGACAGCACCAGTAGAAAGTCTTCCAGTCCAAGCAAGTACCCTTCCAAGCATGGGGCACAGTGCAGGTGCACTCGAAGCGCTGGAGGCGCAGTGAACACTGGGAGGATCTCCTACTTCTGTAGCACCACCTTTATTAGTGTGACGGACCCAAATTTTGCACTCAAAATATCCTATTAAAAACAGTGAATGAAGCAAAATCAATAATAGGATTTATAAGGGAGAGGATATTTGAAAAAGAAAAAGAGTAAGATGTTGGAAAATGGCAATGAAATGAGACTAGCTACACAGCTTTTTCAGTGAGACAGAATTAATGGAATGGGTAGACTAGTTTCCATGTGCATTTTTTTTTAAAAAAGTATTTTATGACATTACTGAAACCTTTGCTGTCCTGTAGCTCAGTTTCATTCTGTTCTTAATGTGCTGAATATTTCCAGCATTTTCTGTTTTTTAGATTTCCAGCATGAGCAATATTTTGCTTTGTAAGGATACAAACATGTTTGAATTGTGAAAATGGTGGCGCCATCAGACATAATCAATATCATTAGTTTTATTGATTTAGGAGTAACATTTGTTACTATTGGAGTTTCTGATTTACAAAAAAAACATTGACTGGTCTGTGTTAGAAGCTAAACGTGGAATGTTAGCTTTACCAACTGAGGGTTGCTGGTACCAATGAAGACAATTGCAGAAATTACAAGAAAACTTGCCACTCTGTGTAGACAATCCATGATAATGGGTATAATGCATCTGTGTGTCAAATATATTCACATTATTATTATTATTAAGCAGAAAATGTTGTACAAGGAGAATTGACTTGATGACTGCCATATAAAAAATAGAAAAATCGAAACAAGCGAAGAAACTGAAACAAAATGGGTCAGATTATGGCCTGAAATTGTTGAACTCGATGTTGAGTCCGCTACAAAGTGCCTAACTGAAAGTTGAGGTTCTGTTTCTCATCACAATCTCTGTCCCACGTTTTAGTTTTTCTCTTAATTTTGTTTTCAGTTAGTAGCCTACCTGCTCTAGGCGCATCTTTTGTTCTTTTTGTTTCTTTTCTTGCCCCGATCACCATTTCCTTTGGCCCTGGAAGACAAACTCTTCTTTTGTTAGATCCCTCCTGTTGTCCACCATATCATGGACCTTCCTTTTGTCCTTGTCCTGCCCACCCCTTGCTTAAAACCCATTACATCTCTAACTTTTCCCATTTCTGATGATAGATCACAGACCTGAAACATTTACTTTGTTTCTGTCTCTACAGATGCTGCCTGACCTTGCTGAGTATTTCCAGTATTTTGTGTTATTATTTCATAGAAATCTCCACATGATTATATCAGTTCTGATGGTTCTCACTTGAAACAGGTTTGTCTTTCTCTTTAAAAATTCAGAGGCCTGTGATGTATTTGCAGTATTCTTTACTTCTCCTTTTCAGATTCCAGCATTCATATTTTTTTATTTTAATCCTTTACATTGCCTTTTGAATGCTGTACAACATTGCAGCACTATGGAAAAATTCCTGGCATGTGTACTGTATAACAAAATTGTAAATGCAACCATTCCAAATCTTTTCTGATTGCATGGTCTTACAACTGAAGGTTACAGGGAAACAAGGATTAACTAATTGCGGCAACAGATCACCCAAGTCTCGCAGATGCCCTTAATTTTCCTTCCCGGGCTATGAATTCTGCTCTGAGGGGTGGGGAGTGAAAGGGTCACCATTTGAGGTGCGACCTGAATCTGCCAGGTTTCTTCCCCATTTCAGTTCTCTGGCGCAGATAGGCCATTATTTCTTTTGCTGTCTCTGTTATATCCGGGCAGCATTGTAGGGGTATGACTGAAGGTGATCCCAGACCCTTGTAACTTTGGTCTGAAGCACCACTGATAGGGCTAGAAGGATGCAGGCCCCATTCTGGGGCAACTGAGGGCATCAGTGTCTCCCTGTACAAGTGTCTCCCTTTCTGTGCAGTTTTTAAACTGATCCATTCTCCGGTATTCAGAAGGACATCAGCAGCAGCATATATCTGAACTTTGGATTCATGTTTGTCATGATTTTCCAGCTACCAAACCTAGTGCATACTGAACCTGAATTTCCAACAAGTGCTCTAGTGAGGGAGGCCCCAACTGTTGATTGTTTACAAATCTGGTAATGTAATCACAACCTTCCTGGAGATTTTATATCGCCATTTAATTTTTAAAACAACATTTAAAAAAAAACTGACCAGGGCTAGGAATCATTACAACTACAAATGGTCCAAAGGGACAAGACCTGTGATTTAGGATGTTGTTACCAACAATTGCTTTTCTTAAGGTAATGATTGAGTAATGATTGTCACTTTTGCTGATGGCTTTTTGTAATGGATACATGTGTACATTCTCATTATGTTCCAACCAATACCACCCCACTCCTCCCAACCAAAGCAGCAGCACAAAAAATTAAATGAAATTAAAAAGAATATTAACATTCCTTTGTTAAGAATTAAAATTGCATTTTTATTTTTCATTTATTCTGATTTTTTTGTTATACAGACAGGGAGAAGTTGGCTCTTGTGAGAAGCCGTCAACTTTCAAGTGCCCTAAGAGATGCCTGAAACAGGTGTTAGGCAGTTAAATATGCTAATTAGGGACCCAACATCTACTTTAGGGACCTACTCCCAAATTTGGCAGAAACTGGACAGAGCACACATTGCATATGCCCTCTTCAGTTTATCTGAGTCTTAATACAGTGTAATCATCAGTCCGTCAAGAGATGAAAATATAAGTAAACTTTTGTCAGATTACTGTAAGGCAGAGCCAAGAAGAGTAGCAGTGCCCCTTCTGACTCCAGAACACAACTGTGAGTCACTGCTAGACCGGTTTTACCCCTGTAAGGCTTTGCCCATCCCCCTACAGTCTCCCCAGGACTTGATTGTGGGTGGGCATGGCACTGATTTTTTTTTTTGAAAATGAGTCCTAAGGCCCAATTTTGAGCAAACCATAGACCAACATCTTTGAGCGCACATTTCAGTGCGAAACCAATTCCTTTTGACAGAGCGTACTGTTTATCAAAAACATTTCAAAGATTGTAGTAATCATACATTTACAAACACAGCTATCTTCAAATTCAAACTCTCAAACGACAGTGTTGGGGGGGTGAGGTTGGGATGGGGTGAAATGATGGTGTCGTGGGTGTGAGGTTGGAAGGGTGGAATGTCAGGGCGGGGTGGAGGGGGTGAGGTTGGGATGGGGAGAACGATGGTGTTGGGGGTTGCGGTAAGGTTGGGAGTGGGAACGACAGTGTTTGGAAGGCTAAAAAGGATGGTGTTGGGGGGTGTGGCTGGGAGGGGGAGAAGATAGGTGTCAGGGAAGGAGTCTGCAGAGGGGTGGGTGTTGGCAGGGGGGAAGGAGTCCGTGTTGGATGGAATGACTCAGCAGGGTGGGGAGGGGGATAAGGGTGGGGATGGAGTTGGCGGTTGGGGGTGGAGTCCTTGGGGGCGGGGAAGGAGTCCTTGGGGAGGAGGGAATGTGCCTGCGGGAGGGGGAGCATGATTTTTTTAAACTGCTTTTTTTAGCTTCTGCATTCATTACACCCAGCTGCTTACTATCTAAAGTGGATGAACAAAGTATGGGAAATCTCATCAGTTTATGAATGGGAAGTTTTTGTGAATGCATTAAAATAACTACCTCCTCATGATCAATCTGTTTCCTTAAACTGAGATTTTCTGATGTTATGCTAATGAATTATGATCAAATGCCTTGGATCCTGGAAGCAATGTTTGTCATTTCTTCTCATGAAGATGGTGACTGTTCTCATTGTTTCAACCCATGAATTGCATAAGTATTCTTCATATACCTAGGTAAGAAAGACAATAAACAGATGTGGGCGTTGCTGGCTGGGCCAGCGTTTATTGCCCATCCCTAATTGCCCTTGAGAAGGTGGTGGGGAGTTGCTTTCTTGAACCGCTGCAGTCCATGTGGTATAGGTACACCCACAGTGCTGTTAGGGAGAGAGCTTTACGATTTTGACCCAGCATCAGTGAAGGAATGGTGAAATATTTCCAAGTCAGGATGATGAGTGGCTTGGAGGGGAACTTCCAGGTGGTCATTTTTCCATGTGTCTGCTGCCCTCGTACTTCTAGATGGTAGTGGTCGTGGGTTTGGAAGCTGCTGCCTAAGGAGCCTTGGTGAGTTTCTGCAGTGCATCTTGTAGATGTTACACACTGCTGCTACTGTTCATTGGTGGTAGAGGGAGTGAATATTTGGGGAAGGGGTGCCAATCAAGCAGGCTGCTTTGTGCTGGATGATGTCAAGCTTCTTGAATGTTGTTGGAACTGCACTCATCCAGGCAAGCGGAGACTATTTCATCTCACTCCTGACTTGTGCTTTGTAGATATGGGGGGTCAGGAGGTGAGTTACTCATTGCAGGATTCCTAGTCTCTGACCTGCTCTTGTAGCCGCAGTATTTATATGGCTAGCTCAGTTCAGTTTCTGGTCAATGTTAACCCCCAGGATGTTGATAGTGGGGGATTTACCATTGGGCAATACCATTGAATGTCAAGGGGTGATGGTTAGATTCTCTTTTATTGGAGATGGTCATTGCCTGGCACTTGTGTGGCATGAATGTTACTTGCCACTTGTCAGCCCAAGCCTGGATATTGTCCAGGTCTTGCTGCATTTGGACATGGAATGCTTCAGTATCTGAGGTGTTAAGAATGGTGCTGAACATTATATAATCACCAGCGAACATCCCCACTTCTGATCTTGCGATGGAAGGAAGTCATTGATGAAGCAACTGAAGATGGTTGGGCCGAGGACACTACCCTGAGGAACTCCTGCAATGATGTCCTGGAACTGAGATGTTCGACCTCCAACAACCACAACCATCTTCCCTTGGGCTGGGTATGACTCCAGCCAGCAAAGAGTTTTCCCCCGATTCCCATTGACTCCAGTTTTGCTAGGGCTCCTTGATGCCACACTTGGTCAAGTGCTGCCTTGATGTTAAGGGCCGCCATTCTCACCTTACCTCTGGAGTTGAGCTCTTTTTGTCCATGTTTGAACCAAGTCTGTAATGAGGTCAGAAGCTGAGTGACACTGGCGGAACCCAAACTGAGTGTCAGTGAGCAGGTTATTGCTAAGCAACGGCCACTTGATAGCACTGTTGATGACCCTTCCATCCCTTTACTGATGGTCGAGAGTAGACTGATTGTCCTCCACCATTCACAACTGGATGTGACAGCACTGCTTAGCTTAGATTTGATCTGTTGGTTGCATAATTGCTTAGCTCTGTCTATCATTTGCAATTTGGCACGCAAGTAGTCCTATGTTGTAGCTTCACCAGGTTGACACCTCAGTTTTGGGTATGTCTGGTATTGCCCCTGGCATGCTCTGCACTCTTCATTGAAGCAGGGTTGATCCCCTGGCTTTGTGATAATGCTGAGCCATGAGGTTACAGATTGTGTTAGAGTACAATTCTGTTGCTAATGGCCCACAGTTCCTCATGGATGCCCAGTCTTGAGTTGCTAGATCTGTTTGAAATATAACCCATTTAGCATGCTGCTAGTGCCACACAACACGATGGAGGATACCGTTCATGTGAAGACGGGACTTTGCCTCCACAAGGACTGTGCGGTGGTCACTCCATCAATACTGTCATGGACAGATATATCTGCAGCAGGCAGGCTGGTGATGATGTCAAGTATGTTTTCCTAGCTGTTGGTTCCCTCACCACCTGTTGCAGACCCAGTTTAGCAGCTATGTCCTTTTGGACCCGGCCAACTTGGTCTGTGGTGGTGCTAACGAGCCACTCTTGGTGATGGACATTGAACTCCCCCACCCAGAGTGCGTTCTGCACCCTTGTCACCCTCAGTGCTTTCTCCAAGTGTAGGGTGGGGGTGGGTGAGTGGGGCGGCAGGGGTCTGGGGGGGGGGGGCGGTGGTGGAGCTCATGTTCAGAAGTTGTCGAACTCAATGTTGAGCCCAGAAGACTGTAAAGCTGCTAATTGGAAGATGAGATCCTGCTCTTCACGCTTGTGTTGGACTTCATTGTGACATATGCAGGCAAGTGAACGGAAAGTTGGGGTCATGCTTGTGGACTGAAGGAAAGTACACTGCAAAGTGGTCACCCAATTTGTATTTGGTCTCCCCAGTGTAGACGAGACCTCGTTGTGAGCAGCAAGTACAGTAGGCTAAATTGAAATGAGTACAAGTAAATGGCTAGTCCTTTTTTCTCCTTTTATTTGTTTTTCCACTTCACTTCGGAACCTTCTATATTCAGCCTAATCCTCCATTGTCTTCTCTACCTGACGTCTGCCATAGGCACACTGCTTCGTCTTTATATTAATCTTTATCTCTTTCATCATCCAGGGAGCTCTGGATTTGTTGATCCTACCTTTCCTTTTCAAGGGAATATACCTTGACTGTGCCCGAGGTATCTCTTCTTTGAAGGTAACCCATTGTTCAGCTGCCAACCTTCGATTTCAGTTTATTTGGCTCAGATCCATTCTTACCCCAATGAAGATGGCTTCTCCCCAGTTAATTATTCTTACTCTATTTGTTCTTTGTCCTTTTCCTTAGCCAACTTAAAATGTATGACACAATGATCCCTCTCCCATAAATGTTCTCCTCCTGATACTTGATCCATTTGGCTCACCTTATTCCCAAGAACCAGGTCCAGTTCCCCTTTCATTGGACTGGAAACTTATTGCTTTAGAAAATGTTCATGAACACACTCTAAAAACTCTTGGCCCCCTCTGCCCTTTGCACTACTACTATTCCAGTCTATATCTTGATAATTAAAGTTCCCCATTATAACTAGTCTATAATTCTTGTACCTCTCTATAATTTCTTTGCAAATTTGTTCCTCTACACCTTTCCCACTAGTTGGTGGCCTACGGACTGGACCGCGCAATGTGATTGCACCTTTTTTATTCCTTAGCTCTACCTGGATAGCTCTGTCCTTGACCCCTGATTCACATATATGCACATTAACCCTGGTTTAGACTTTCTCCTTCACTCTCATCCCACTTAATAACTTACTATCCCTTATTCATGTGCTATCTATCTCTCCTAGCATTCTGTGCACTTTGAATTACCTCTCATGATAATTCCTCCTGGTACCCACACCCCTGTCCAGTTAGTTTAAACGCTCCCAATGGCATTAGCAAATCACCCTCCAAGGAACTCAATCCTGGCTCTATTTAGGTGCAACCTGTCTGGCCTATATACGTCACATTCTCCAGAGCTGGTACTAAATGTCCCACCAATCTAAATCCTTCCCTCTTGAACCATAACTCCAGTCATGCATTGATCTGATTTATCCTCTTATTTTTATACTCACTTGCACATGGTAATTGGAGTAATCAGGAGATGACTACTTTTGAGGTCCTGCTTGCTAATTTCATACTTAGCTTCCTAAATTCTGACTGCAGGACCACTTTCTACCTGTGTTCAAACCGACATCTTCTACAACTGCACGCTGTTCACCTTTCTTCCTCAGGGTGCTCAGCAGCTGTCATTGACATCCTTGACCCTTGCATCAGGGAGGCAACATACTATCCTGAATTCTGGTCTGCGGCTGCAGAAACGCCTGTCTATTCTGCTAACTATTGAATCATTCATCACTATTCCTCTTCCAGTCTTCCTTGTACTCCATTCTACAGTTGAGCCACCTGTGGTGCCATGGACTTGGCTCTGGCTGCACCCCCCAGATGAACTATTACTCTCATCAGTATTCAGAATACTGGTTGGAGAATGGGACTCCTGCACTATCTACAAAGCTCTCATTCTCACTGATCCACCACAGTGACCTGCTGCTCAAGTTCTGAAACCTGGAGCTCAAGCTGTTGCAACCAATAACACTTCCTGCACAAATGGTTATCCAGGACATGGGAAGTGTCCAGGTGTTCTCACATAGCATAGGATGTGCACTCTAGAGGTTTGAGCAGCCTTGCCATCCCTCTATCTTAGTTCATAACCTTGCTATTGCTAATACATCTTACACTGTTAATAAGTATTTAGCAATACTAATAAACCTTATTACTATTAATAAACATTCCCTGAAGACCCAAGAAGGCAGCAAAGCTTGGTGACTCCATGCTGCGAACCATTGGGGCATTACTACCCCTTTGGAGCAGGGGCACTTATTTTGGCATGGCTGAAGATCTGACATTGTGCTTGGAAGGTGATGCTTGAGTGTACCCGGAAACCCAAGGAAAAGGAATTTCAGAAAGCAAGATTGAAACCATGTGAGGTTAGCCATTGTTGAAGCCGTCCAAGTTGGAGCGACTTTTGGAGAGAATTCCAAGGCGAGATCTTCAAGGTGGAGACTGGAAGCCCTTGTGAAGAAGACAAAGTTCCAGTGAGGTTGGTTGGCTTGCACTGTGACAAACATTTGGGTGGATTGTTCAGAATTCTGTGAAATCGGGTTTTGTCACGTCTGGCATTTATTGTGTAGTATGGTTTATTTGATCTCAGTTTGTCTGTTAATTCACATGTACCCCATACTTTCCCAGAATTTGTACAGTAAAGCTTATTTTTGTTTGTCCCAAACCCATGGAATCTTGTAGCTTTAATTACTTAAGTGTCATGAGTCTTAAATTTTACCTACTTTAAACAAAACTTTATTGGTCCCTGATCGGATTTCTACCCACAACCCGGGCTGGCCAAGGATCGTGATATAAATTGGGAGCTCTTGCGAGATTTTGAATCCACAGACAAATAAGTGTGCTGGTGCTTGCTGAGGTTAAGGTTTAAAAGATTTCTATGAACTTTATTACTTTGATTGAAAAGTAGAATGGCTTTATCAATTGTTAGAACTTTTCTGAAATGGAAGACTTATTCCTGAATGACATGCAACAATTATCCAAGGCTAGGTTAGTTGCATTGGCAGAAAAGTTAAAGTTGGAGTTAAAAGCAGGGGCTAAAAGAGCTGAAATAATTAAGGTAATAGCGCAGCATCTGGGATTGGAAGAAGAGAAAGTTAATCCAGGTAGCAATTCGGTTGAGTTAGATAGAATTCAGTTGCAATGAAGCAACTTGAGATGGAAAAAGAAATGAAAACACTTGAACTTGATCTCCAGAGAGAGGAGTTAGTGAGGGAGGAAAGAGAATTTCAAAGAAAGAAATCAGATGGCATGAACTAGCACGAGAAAAGCTTAGATTACAGAGCAAAAGGGAGTCTTGTTGTTCGAATGAGGAAGTGAGCCTCATTCGTAACTTTGATGTAACAAGAGTCTTCGTCTATAGCCTAAATTCACTGAAGATGGAATAGAGAGTTATTTTGTCTCATTTGAAAAGGCAGCTACAAAACTAAAGTGGCCTAAGGAAACATGGACTCTCAATTTTTGAAGTGTTTTGGTCGGGAAGGCTATTGATGTGTATTCTAGTCTTTCAGAAGAATAATCTTCAGGTGGAGGTAGTTAAAATAGCAGTAATTAATACTTATAACGTCGTCCCTGAAGCATGTTAGTTGAAATTTCGAACTTCAAAGAAAAGACCAAATGAAATGTTTGTAGAATTTGCTAGGAAAAAAGAAATGCTGTGGGATTGGTGGTTTCGATCACTAAAGTTAGAACAAAAGAATGTGAGGGCGCTGATAATGGAAGAATTTTGAAATAGCATTCCAGTAGCTATTAGGTCAGAGCTGGAAGACCTTGGGGTTTCTAGGGTACAAGAAGCAGCAGTTCTGGCAGATGGGTGTGATTTACCACATGAGCGGATAGGGAGCAGTAGGTTTCCATTTGTAAACTCTCAAGGAAGCTGGATGAACTAGGACTTTAGCTTTATGGAGGAAGCAGAAGATCTTCAGTCAAGAAAAATGATAGTGTAGAAGGTAAAAGTGATGTAAAGAATCCAGTATGCTTTTATTGCCATAAGACCAGGCATCTCAAAGCCCATTATTGGAAACTGAATGATTAGCCAGTGGCAGTAATAAGAACACCTTAAGGAGTCTTTAGAAAAGGCCTTCCAGGAAAAGGGAATGGGTGTTAAAATGGGAACTGGTGCAAGTGACAGAGACTTCCACAGAGAAAGTTGCACTAGAAAGTGAAACTTGTGCGAAACCCAGTGCTTCTAATGTTTTTATAGTAGGAGTAGGTAGAGCTGAAAAAGATTACAAGAAGTTTAAATTGAAATGGGAAGTCACTCCGTTTTTGTCCAAGAAAGCCCAGGAAAATTGTTATCCTGAGAGACACTGGTCCAGCTTAGAACTTATTATTAGGAAAGGATTTGGGCCTTTCTTCAGAATGTTTGTGCAATCAATGTATTAATGCAGCGTCTTGGGGGGAAAAGTGTGTGTCTTACCCATTGCAAAGAGTAAATTTAAGTTGTGCTCTAATGAAGGGGCCTTGTGTGATTTGAGTTGTTCCAAAATTACCCATTGCAAATGTAGACTTCATACTGAGTAAAGGTATAGCGGGTAGCATAGCCTTTCCACAACATAGGATGGGGGTGTCACAGTCCCCAAGTTGTTCCTATGAATAAAAACTCCTTGCCTAATTCTGATTCAGTTGAGCTAAGAACTGATCCAAGTAACAATACCAATGTATCAAACTGACTAATGTACAGTACAGAAGCAACAGAAGTGCCTGCAGAATTGAAAATTAAGCATTGCCAATGGAAAAGACTGAAACCACAAAATGGTCTGGAAGGGTCAATGATCGTGGACACTGAATTACAGGTGTTTGCCAGTGTTGACACACGGTACAGCAGCAGGAATCTAGGCAAGTGGACAGTTCACAAAAGACCATTTAAAACCTGCAGAGGAGTGGAATGATATGGTTTGTGAATTGTGTGAAAGAATTGAAATGTAATGAACAATAAAAATCCAGAGTGAAGAAGTGGTTGAAGCTGCTCAGAAAGAATTAAAACCCATTTGGAATGGGATCAGGAAAAACTACAAGCTCTTAAAATGTTCATAGATCAAACCAGGTAGGAGAATTTTGTGTGACCATAAAAAGCATCTCAATAACATCCTTGAAATGACTAAAAGAGATTTTGATCACAAGAGAAATGAGTTGTTAATGCACAATGAAGCCGTTTTGACTTTATTGTCTCAAAATGAGAATTTACCATGTTTGAGCTCAGAGAATGAGTTGAAAATTGAATTACGCCTACAGCAAATGAAAAAGATGACATTTGAGCTGTGGGCTTAAACAAAACATTCAGTTGCCAAGTTAAAGACCGGGAATATGTAAAAAAAAATGCAGGTGTTGAGTTATGATAATTTTATGATGTATCAATTCTGCTAATCTTATTTGTTACATGTATTGACTTTTTGTTTTGGTTAAACCTTTGTAATTGTATAATATGACGTGTAATTGTGAAACAAAATGAAAAGGTTATTTGTATCGTATGTAATAAGCTATCTGTTAAAAGTTTATGATGTTAAGATCTTGTAAAGAAATTGTAAAGCTATTGTAAAGAAACCTTCACAGTAGTGAAGCTTTCTTTCTTCCAAGAACAAATGTTTTAAGAAGCCCAAACTTACTTTTCAGTTCATAGGTCGGGATCTCTGGTTCCTGATGAACCTTGAGCCCCCTGCGCACAAACTGACCGGGAACTGACTGCACATGTGCAGTTTGGGCATTTTATGTTTTTCAGGTCAGGGACTGGTTAAGCGTGCCCACATTGAAGGAGGAGGAAATGGTGGGAAAACCTAGGTCAAGGGATCTGGAAGAAAGTGCCATTATCAAGTAGGTGTCCCAGAGAATGGGACACTGGAGGGGGATAAAGATCCCAAACCATGAAGAGGGACAGGGAGAGGTCCCAACAAGAAATTATTACCTCATCTATGTCAGCTTTCCTCACCCCTATGGTTAGCTCTAACTTCAACTAATTCCATTAGCTTAGCCTTGGTTATTTTTTGTAAACCAAGGATAAATCTTCCATCTTTAGAAAAGACTTAGCAACGTCCAAAGCCACTTTGGTTTACTAATGTGTGATAAACCTGATACTTGCCCTTTTAAACTTTTCCAATTATTATTTTGTGTCTAATTGTTCGTTGCCCATGTTTCGATATCCTAGACTCTGATATCGAGTTCCCTTGATGGAGTTTTATCAATGCGCATGGCTTTATCTCTTCTCTAGTTGTGGTCTCATGCACAAGTGCACAGATTGCAACACTTTGCTGCGTTTTATCCAATCATGCAGTTTGTTTTGTCATGGTTCTCATTGTGATGGCTGGTTATCTAATCCCTTAATTGAGATGTAGCCCTGAGTTCTGTGCCCATATAAGACCTGCCAATTATTGGCTTGAGGACCAGACTTGAAATACAGGTCATTGGGACAGAGCAACATTTCCAACCCTTGGTAGTCATATTTGGGCCGAACAGCTGTTTATTCCTAGTAAAACATCCACCCCACCATAGCCACTTGAAGTGCTTGTGACAAAAAATGTTGAAATTGGAGTGTAGGACCAACATTTTTAGCAGAAATGCCACCAAATTAAGATATTTATGGATCTGATCATGGGGAAAATTGCTAGAATCTATGAGGGACTTAATAACAGAGCACTAAAGAATCATAATATGATTGGGCAGCCTCAGGTTTTTCAGGTTGTAACTTGTAGCATAGATAAGGGGGAACCAGTGGACATAGTGGGTTTGGATTTTAAAAAAGCATTCAAAAAGGTGCCACCAGGAGTTTATTACACAAAGTGTAAGGGCTCATGCAATTGGGATCAAATATTACCATGGACTGAGAACCGATTAATGGAGATGGGAATGAATGTAATAGGAATAAATAATTTTGGGGTTCGCAGGCTATAGCAAGTACTAAAAGGAACAGTTTCCACCACCCATCAGAGTGGTATGTCTCTGATCATCATAACTCGCTGTGTAAAAAAAAAAATCTCATTTCCCAATTATTCTCCCCATTTCCTCTTACAAAACCCCTCATAGTGTTGAATTAGGAGAGTCGGACAACCATTTGATCAAAAGATCTGTAAAACAATGGTTAAATGGTTTTGTTTTACCATGATTTTTGGCCCTCATTCTAGTGAAATTACGTGATTTATAGAGAGTAGAAGTAAGCAGAACCCAATGACTAGGAATAATCTGAGGTGTAAAAAATAACCTTTAACTCTTGGTAGCTTTGTCTATGGTTCAAAGATGAAAATTACAATAGGGAACACTGAAAGCATAAATTAAACTCTGATGCCTTTGCTCGGTTTGGTGGCATTACTCCCTAATGATACAATTCACCTGTTACAATACACCATTACAATATACCCATTAGTCACAAGTACATTACAAGAAACGATATATATGCTCAACAGCACCCAGTAAATCTTGGTCACCCAGTTGACCAAGCTACTGTGGTTAAGCACTGATTCCCTTTCTTTCCAATGTGGGCAGGATGTTTCATTGACGAGATTGTATTGTCCTATCAAAATGGAGCTTAAGCTACAATTGTCCAATGAGGCATCCAATTTTTGCTCAAACTATGGTATTGGACACTCCTTGACAACAAACACATGTTTAAAGTCTCCATCTTTAATTTCCGATTCCTCATGGCTGTTGCAGGATCTTTCAGTCCCTCTTTCCTGGACACACACACACACACACACAAACACTTAATGATAATAGGCCAATAAAAAAAAATTGCAGATTTTCGCTCCCAAAGCGGGTAGCACGAGTTGGGAAGTTTCCTGGACCGACTCACCTGCCTCAGCAGAAGCTCTCCAGAATGGTGGAGCAGGTTGCAAGGGCCGATTGGTCTACTCTCAAGTCCTTTGTGCCTATGAAGGGCTATGAGAGACACAAATTGGGGCTCCGTAGTTGGAGCAGCAGGAACAAATGTGTTCCCATCTCTTGGAATTTCCTGAACCCTGTGCGAGTCATGCTCTGTAGATGGAGGAGTCCATGCAGTAGGTGAGCCTGTCTGTCCCTTGGCTTTGAGTGTATGAGCCCTTCCAATGAGAAGGTGGCCAACTCCATGGACAGCCATATGCAGTAGCATCTGGATGGCTTGTAGGTGCAATAGACTGTCATGTGCAGGATGCAGGGCACTTTATACAGCCTGGACCAATTGTTCAAAACCTGAGAATTAAATGTTCATGGAAAACATGAAGCATTTTGCAGGCAGGACAGGTCAGTCATGCAGCTGGCCCAGGGGCAACTGGAGGGGATGCCAGTTGTGTCCCAATGGCAGCCTCCCTCATGCCATCAGGAGCATCAACCAAAGGCTAAGGATGTGCCAGAAGAGGATGAGGCTCCTGGCTCCCTCAGTATCCTGAACTTCCCCAGCTTCTCTGACAGAGGGAGCATCTGTGGAGCAGGGCCCAGTAAGGAGGGCTGTATTTGCAGAGATGCAAGTAGGATAGGCCCAGGAGAGGCCCCCACTGATTCCTCCAAGACAAAGGTGACTTCCACAGTCATCACAGCCACAAAGCCAGAGAAGTGGGCAGGCTGCCTCCACATCCTCCTAGGGAACAAAGGGAGTACTACTTAGAAGTGCTCAAGAACAAACAGAGGGCAACGTGTCACTTTGAGCACTAAGAGTCACTGTGTGTTATGTAGATGTCACTAAATAAACTCATTTTTCATTACCATGACATAGATGATTATATGATCTTTGTGCTATCTAGTAAAAGCAGTGTGCGTATAAAATAGTAGTTCTTCATTGGCAACAATGAAGACTCCAGCTAATAGTCCAGCTCTCTCTTGTTTTAAAATTGCATAGGCTTCATGCATGGATATTGTTCCTTGTGTCAGCGCAAGTTTGGCGCATTCATATCCATTGGGTAAGTTCCTCAGGCCTTAGCTGAACCTCTGTTGGATCAGAATGATCCCTTGCAATGAAGGCTTCCTGGAAAGACTTTGCTATTACACCCCAGAACTGAAGGTTTCTCCTCTGCATTCCCTACCCCATCCTCTCCAAGATCCTGCTCCCCCTCTTCCTCCAGTGAGTTCAGGCATTTGTTGGATCCACATCTTCAATGGTCACACCTTGAAGCTGGGCCATGTTATGAAAACGCAACAGATCACTACCATTTGAGAGATCCTGGAAGGTGTGTATTGCAAGGCACCACCTGAGTGGTAGAGGCAGCAAAAGTGGATCTTTAGCAGCCCAGTAGACTGCTTAATTAGGGTTCTGGTGAGCAGATGGCACTCATTGAAATGGCTCTGTTTGTGCCACCGGTATAGGGGACAGAAGAAGGAGTAAGATCATGAGGCATTGTGTCACTTCCTGTGATGATGTACGCTGTCTCATTTGAATATCACACAGTTAGAATTAACTCCTTTATACTAAATCTCTCTTCAAGTCTCAGATTCTCCCCATTATACTTCATCTCCTCCCTCTTGACTTCCATTTTTTAAAATAGTGATAACCACTGTGGTGGTTTCACTATTTACCCAGCCAGATTCTTTGCTCCTTTAGAGAGGATTGGGGATTTAAATCTTGTGGGTGATCTCATGCTCTGCTCGGCAAAGGGAGAATTGACAGATGACTCTGGTTCACCAGTCTGGTAGTTATCTATATTGGTGCTATGATGTGGCAGATGATGTGTGCTAGGTGGGTCAAATCCATGAGGGAAACTTTTATCACGCGGTCACAGCTGTTTTGCAATTTGTATTTTATTTCTAGATACGCCCTGAATTCAGTGGTAATAAGTCCACCAAGACTCTAGAGATTTTTACAAAACTAAATTAAACATTTATTAACTAAGATTTCAAGCACGTACATGGGTCTACAAATTACTACCATCATAACTCCTAAAACCCCAAATTAATCTGACTCCCAGTTACACCTTTGTTAAGGCAACAGCAAAAAACAAATAGTTTTAACAGACCCAGGCAAAGCAACACAATGCCCTTGGTAGGAGAATTCAAAGTGAGTTTTCTCAGCTTTAGTTCCTTGATGCACAGAGGCTGAAGGCTTTTCACACCTGTGTTACATCTTAGAATGCCTTCTCCCCTGACACACAGCCTCATCTCCTTTATCCATATTTCTCCCTTTTTATTGCAAATCCCATTGTTCCGATATGTTTTTGGAACTTTACCTTTCTTATAATATAAATCTTTCAGAGTGCTCATTTTATCAGGAACCTTTTGGAAAAATAAACACACTGTTTGGCTTAGCTTCTTCTGGCTAGGTGTACCTTCTTACCATCTCTGAAATTCAAACTACTCTGGTTTATCTAAAAACGCAAATTTCCCTTACACCTCACATTCTAAAGCTTCAGCCATGTTTATGTATTTAACATTTCAAACCTAGCCTCTCTTGATGAATCAAAGCTTCCAGACCAGCTGTCTCCAATTCAATTAAATCTCACACATACACTGAGAAACTATCCAAACCCTGCTATTAACCTACATTTACAATAAATCACAATATTATGAAAATTATTATATTTTCATGGCAATTGGCTGATCCTCTATCTCAACGACACACTCTTGCTCTCTCTCCATACCCCTTGATACCTATAGAGTCTCAAAATCTAACTATTTCCTTCTTAAATATAATCAGTGACTTCGCCTCCACAACCTTCTGTGGTAGAGTATTCCATAGGTTCATCACCCTCAGGTGAAGAAGTTTCTCCTCATCCCAGTCTTAAATGGCCTACCCTGTACCCTGAGATTGTGACCTCTTGTCCTAGACTGTCTAGCCAGAGGAAATATCATCCCTGCACCCAGTCTGTCCAGCTGTTGTCAGAATTTTATACATTTCACTGTAACGTTATCTGTTTTGATGGGTTAGGACTGTGGATATGATGTCTGCACAACCATTTGCCCATGGAAAGCTTGGTCTCAGATCCAAAATGGCTTTCCAAGTTGAGATCTAGCAGGTAATGCGCTTTAAGTTTTCATAGTTTCACATCTGGTTGGAATGAAACTCATCCTTTGAATGATACTCATCCTCTTTTTCCCTCATCTTGTCCAAGTTATCACTTGTACGCAAGGCATCAGTGCCTGTGGGAGAATAGGAAGTTGAGTTCTCAGTTGCCTTCCCATGAGGAGCTCACATGGTGCTAAACCATTTTGGGGTGGAGTTAAACGATAGCTCAGAAGCGCAAGTTGGATGTCATTGTTCTTTTTTAGCAATGCTTTCACTATACACATTCTTCCAGCTTCATCTTTAGCTTGAGGTACTTGATGAGCTGGTAGCATGGACAAATCCATACGATGTTGTGAACTCTTGAAAGTATTCATTGGCAAACTGTGGTCCATTGTTTGAGATTCCAAGGCTTTGGATTCCACATGTTGCAAGTATCCCCTTCTGTGATGTAATCTCAAATGTGACCCTGCAATTGCTTGATTTCTTTCAATCTACGATCAGGAATTCCTTACCTCTTCATTCAAAGAGGCCCATCCCAAGACATTCCCATTGTCTTGATGGAAAGGAAGATGACATCAACTGTTCCCTTGTCTCCTGATAACGAGTAGTACAATTAAGACAGTTTGATATCATTTCTTCCAATGACTTTGAGAGACCTGACCACCAAACCACACCAAAGTGTGATTTAGCACTGATTGCTGGTAGCTTGGGTGAGTAAGGGATTCTTAATCTCCTTGTAAAAATCTAATTTTGTTTGCATTTAACATTTAACTGAAATTTCCTGTTCAAATTCTAAATTTCCCAGCCTTAAACAGCGTTTTACAAGGGCTTCACCGGAAGGGCAATTGAAGTTAGCTAATTAATGAAGGCAGCTTAAACCGGTTTTTCTATAACTGAGGTCATTCCTTAGTTTCAGAAGGATATAAATACAGGCAACCTAGTGCTATCTAGCACTGAGTGCGACTTTGAACAGAGTTGGGTGGCTAGGGGGAGGAGGTGTTGCTTTGCTTTTTCTAACTTTTTCACCTTGTAGTAACTGGTTCTTGGTCTACTGCAGGGGAAGAAGCTAACTGATTGGTGAGTATCTGGTAAGTGGTTTAGGGTTTTTCTATTCCTAAGGTTTAAAATAGCATATGAACTGATGGTAATGTTAACAAAATATGTATAAAAAGGAAAATATAAACAACTAAATAAAATAATTTAAGTAGTTAATAAAGGCAACATTCAGGATGGCAGGTCAGGAGATGTGTCAGCATGTGGGAGCTCCTGGATGCCAATGTGATCCAGGGGAAACACATCTGCAGTAGGTGTTTGCGGCTCGAGGAGCTTTGGTCCAGAGTCATTGAGCCAGTGGCCGAGCTGCAGCCATTGCAACACACCAGGGTGGGAGAAAGTTACCTGGATGCTTTGTGCCAGGAGGCAGACACACCCCTTAGGAATAGGGTCTTTTGATTTGGTCAGTGGTCAGGGACAGGAGAATGACTGCGAGTGAGGCAGGTAAGGGGACTCAGAGGGCAGGAGCCTCAGCCTTTTCATTTGTCTGGGTTTGAGGTTCTTTCAGCTTGGATGAGAATGGGGGCTACAGGGTGATTGAGCTGATTGACCATGGCGCTGTAGTACAGGAAGCCATTCAAATGGGGGGAGCAAAAAGGAACCTAATAGTTGTAGGGAACAGCATAGTGAGGGGGATTGACATTGTTCACCGCAGCAAAGAGTGGCAGTCCAGAAGGCTGTGTTGCCTGCCTGCTGCCAGGGTTTGGGACATCTACTCAGGGCTGGAGAAGAACTTATAGTGGAAGGGGGAAGGATCCAGTTGACATGGTCCATTTAGGTACCAATGATATCGGCAGGACAGGGAAAGAGGTTCTGCACAGTCAGTATGAGGAGCTAGGCACCAAATTAAGAAGCAGAACCTCAAAGGTAATAACCTTTGGGTTATTAACTGAGCCACATACAAATTAGCATAGGGCAAATAAGATTAGGGAAATGAATGAGTGGCTCAAAGACTGGTGTGGGAGAAGTGGAGTCGCATAACTAGGGAAGTAGAAGGGTTTTAAACTAAATAGTGGGGGCAAGGATCAAATTTGGGAAATGTGGTAAATCAAAGAATATAGACAAGGCAAGAGAGAAAGGCATTAATATAGGAAATGATAAATAAACTGTGACGGGAAGCACGAGAGAGCACGAATCTAAGAGTACATCATGTAAGGCTGGAAGTTACAAAATTAATAAAAGACAAAACTAAAGGCTCTGTATTTGAATATGTAGTATTCATAAGAAAACAGATGAACTGAGAGTACAAATAGAAATAAATAAGTACAATCTGATAACCATTACAGAGGCATGGCTGCAGGATGAAATAGATTGGGACTTGAATATTGAAGAGTACATGACGTAGGAAGGGCAGGAAGCTAGTAAAAGGTGGAGGGATGTCTCTGTTAATTAATGATGTTATTAATAGAGAGGGATGACCTAAGCTCAGGAAACCAGGTTGTAGAAACTGTTTGAGTAGAGATGAGAAATGATGAAGAAGTCACATGTGGGATTGATGCAAAGGCCTCCTAATAGTAACTACATAGGGCAGTTATTTGTTTCATCAGAAAGGTATGACAATAATCATAGGGGGGTTTTAATCTATATGTAGACTAGAAAAATCAGGTGGGTAAAGGTAGCCGAGATGAGTTCAAAAAATGTTTTCAGAGTAGTTTTTTAGAATGGCACATTCTGAAGCCAACCAGGGAGCAGGCTATGCTAGGCCTGGTATTGTGCAATCAGACAGGATTAAGTAGTGATCTTACAGTGAAGGCACCCCTAGGTACCAGTGATCATAATATGATTGAATATTACATTCAGTTTGAGGGAGAGAAGAGTGTGTTCAAGACTTGATATTTTAAACCTAAGTAAGGGCAATTATGAGGGCATGAAAGCAGAGCTATCTAAAGTGAACTAGCAAATAAGGTTAAGGGATGGGTTAATAGAGCTGCATTGGCAGGCATTTAAAAGGATAATTTAGAACATACAGAATAATACATTTCAACAAAGAAAGATTCCAAGGGGCAGACCCACCATCCGTGGTTAACTAAAAAAGTTAAAGATGGTATCAAAAACTTTTTTAAAAAAGCATATAATTGCGCACACAGGTGGCAGGTCAGAAGATTGGACAGAATATAAAGAATAGCAGAGAATGACTAAGAGAATAATGAAGGAAAAATTGGAGTATGAGAGAAGGTTAACTAGAAATATAAATATAAAAATATAAAATCTAAATATAAATATGAGTTTCTATAGAATACTTAAAAAGAGAGTTAACAAAGTGAGTGTTGGTCCTATAGAAAGTGAGCCTGGGGAATTAATAACAGAAAATAAGGAGATGGCAGATGAACTGAACAGGTATTTTGCATCGGTCTTCACTATAGAAAATACAAGTAACATCCCAGAAATAGCTGCAAATCAAGAAATGGAAGCGAGGGGGGAACTTTAGAAAGTTACATTCACTAGGCAAGTAAGTGGTACTGAGCAAATTGTTGCAACTGCGGGCTGACAAGTCCCTGGGCCCTAATGGACGACATCCTAGGGTCTTAGAAGAAGAGGCTTGAGCAATAGTTGATACGTTAGTTTTAATTTTCCAAAATTCCATAGATTTGGGGAAGGTTCCGTTAGATTGGGAAATAGTGAATGTAACTCCTTTATTCAAAAAGAGAGGGAAACAGAGAGCAGGAAACTACAGGCCAGTTAGCTTAACGTCTGTCATAGGGAAAATGTTCAAAGCTATTATTAAAGATGTTATAGCAGGGCACTTAGGAAAATAAAAGGTAATCAGGCAAAGTGAGCATGGTTTTGTGAAAGGGAAATCACATTTAACTAATTTAGTGGAGTTCTTTGAGGAAGTAACATGTGCTATAGATAAAGAGGAGCTGGTGGATGTACTGTACTTAGATTTCCAGAAGGTATTTGATAAGGAGACACATCAAAGGTTATTAAAGAAAATAAAAGCTCATGTAGGAGATAATATATTGGCATGGATAGAAGATTAGCTAGCTAACACGAAACAGCGAGTAGGCATAAATGGATCATTTTCTGGTTGGCGAGATGTAATGAGTAGTGTGCCAAAGGGATTAGTGCTGGGGCCTTGACTTCTTACAATTTATATAAATGACTTGGATGAAGGGACCAAAGGTATGGTTGCTAAATTTTCTGATGATGTAGGTAGGAAAGTACGTTGTGAAGAGGACATAAGGAGGCTACAAGGGAATATAGATAGGTTAAGTGATGAGCAAAAATCTGGCGAATGAGTATAATGTGGGAAAATGTGAAATTGTGCATTTAAAATAAAACCGCAAATGCTAGAAAAACCCTGCAGGTCTGTCAACATCTTTGGAATGAGAAACAGTTAATATTTCGAGTCCAAATGACTCTTCTTCAGATTGGGCATTTTGGCATCAAGAATAAAAAAGAAGCATATCTAAATGGTGAAAGGGATCTGGGTGTCCTAGTGCATGAATCGCAAAAGGTTAGTAGGTACAGCAAGTAATTATGAAAAATAGAATGTTATTGATTATTGCGAGGGGAATTGAATACAAAAGCTGGAATGTTGTGCTTCAGTTGTACAGAGCATTGGTGAGACCACATCTCGAAAGCTGTGAACAGTATTGGCCTCCTCATTTAAGGAAGGATGTAAATGAGCTGGAAGTAGTTCAGAGAAGGTTTACTAGACTAATATCAGTATGGGCGGTTGTCTTACGAGGAAAGGTTGGACAGGCTAGGCTTATTTGCTGGAGTTTACAAGAATAAGAGGTGACTTGATTGTAACATATATGATCCTGAGGGTAGGTTTGGAAAGGATGTTCCCTCTTGTGGGAGAATCTAAAACTAAGAGTCACTGTTTAAAGCTAAGGGGTTGCCCATTTAAGACATGAGGTAAAATATTTTCTGAGGGTTGAAAGGTTTTGGAATTTCCTTCCTCAAAAGGCAGAGTCTTTGAATATTTTCAAGGCAGGGGTAGATAAATTCTTGATAAGCATGCGGGTGAAACTTAATCGGGGGTAGGTGAAGTTGACGTTACAATCAGATCAGTCATGATCTTATTCAGTGGCGGAGCAGGCTCAAGGGGCTGAATGGCCTAATCCTGCTCCTAATTCGTATGTTCGTAAACAGAATATCTTGCTCTGGCTCAATGTTTGGGATGCCCAAATGCCCTTGGGGCGATGCTGCCGTATATTGAATCTCTGCACTCTTGGAATGCCTCGTCATAGGTGAGTACACTGAGATATGCCTCTTTCTTCATAGTACTGTCTGAGAATGGAGTAGTATGGCATGTATGCTTGTTACCCTTTGACACAGCACTCTCAGAACTGAGCACAGTCTTCATCAGATTTTTGTGCATCTCTGATCTCATTTAGTTGCTAAATTGTTGCTGGTAGAGTTGTGGTTCTTATCAATACGAAGGCTTCTACCAGTTTGACAAGGGTTATGGGACAAAGGATCTGCCGTTTTCCCTGAACATTCTGTCTTTGCATTAATCCTCATTGTCCTCAGTCTGTATCGTTGTACTCATGGAGGCATTTTTATTAACCTTAGAATTTAAGAGTGTCACTAAGGGTTTATGTTCTGCCTCTGCCTTGAAATGGAGACCAAGAACATAATCTGTAAACCTTTCACAAGTCCAAGTAGCAGCTACTATTTCTTTCTTTTTATATCTCTGTTCAGTTTCTGTCAGTGAAAAGGTTGCATAGTAAACTGGCCTTCAGTTTCCACCTGTCTATATCTGAAAGAGTACAAGTCCCAGTCCTATGGAAGATGCATTCTGCAGCAATGATAGTGAGTAGTTCTGGGTCATAGTGAACTAAAGTATCAGGTGGTATCAGCATCTTTCTGATTTTCTCCTAAGACCTCTGCTGTGCTTCCTCCCAGCACCTTGTATTATCTTGTGGTGGCTCATTGATGACATTTAGATTGGGTAGCAGCTTTCCAACTTGCTTTACCATACCCATGAACCTCTGGAGCTCAGTCACATTCTGAGGAGCTGGGAACTCCTTCATTGCTCTTGGCTCCTGTGGATCAATTCTGAGACTGGAAGCATCCACAATATGCCTAAAGAACTTGACAGTTGGCCGCAAGAATTCTCATTTGTTGTTGAGTGCAAGTCCTGCTTCCTGTAGGTGTTGTACCACAGCTTGCACTCTGCCATGTTCTATCCGAGTGGATTCATGGATTAGGACATCATCCATGTGCCATATGACTTCACCTAGACCTTTTAGTATACTTGATGTTGTCCTCTGGAGGATTTCTAGCACTGATGTTATGCCAAAGGGTGATCTATCGACGCAAAACATCCCAAATGGAGTGATGAAGATTGAGCAACTTGCTGATCACGGAAGGGTAGTTGCCAAAATACACTATTTGGATCTCATTTCGTGAGGATTGAACTCTTTGCCAATTTTGCTAAGCTCATTTCTACAGACGACATGGGATGAACTTCAGCTGTGTAAGATCTACACAAATTCTAATGGATTTGTTGGTTTTAAAACTGGGAGCATCCCTGAGTACCAGCTTGTTGATTCTGTCACAAATGAAGTAACCCTTTGCTTCAACATAAAGTCAATATCCTTCTTTACCTTTGACAAGAGTGGATAAGGAACTTCTCTGGGTGCAAACAGACACACTGGCTTTGTTTCAGGAAGTAGAGTGAAGTGGTATGGTGTCTTCAGCTTTTCTAGTATTGCGAACAGTTGTGGAAATTCAGTTGTTAAGTCATTAGGCTGATCATCTTGGCTTTCCAGTTCTTCTACACTACAAATCAGATAAAAGTTGGTACAGCCTTTTCTGTTTAAGAGTGAGCAACACTGGTTCAGAATCACATGTAAGCTTTCAGTGATTTTCCTCTTTCTATATTGAAGGGTTGCATTCGGCCGTCATATGATCTCGACTTCTGTACCTGTGTAATTTTTTACATGATGGCTGAAAAAAAACTTGTCCAACCATGGTTTGGCATCAGAAAGAATGGAAACTGCTGCGCGTGTGTCTGACTTAAAGCGTGTCTTGTTTCCCTCAACTAGAATATCAGCATTCCAGTAGCTTCCACTTGGTTCCTGGATTTCCCCAAAGAAAAGCATCTCAATATCATTGATATCTTTTATTTTGGATCGTGCCATTTTTGAAGGCTTTTCTTTTTTTCTTATTCTGTACTGTGTCATAGCAAGAAGTGAGCTGCCTCTGTGCAAAAATGGCATTCAACATCTTTGGTGAGACAATTTCGTAATACACCGATTTCAGTTAGCTGGAGCAGTTGATGGATGCTCTTCCTACATTCCCTGCTTTCGTACAGCCACCTCTCTGCTTTTAGATTTACCATGCTACACTGAGTCAGTCATTTTTGGGATATGGTTCTCCCTGTCACCCTGAGTCACCAATCATGTGTACACAGATGAAGGAAGCTCTTATGGTCATAGACCAGCTGCTCATTCAGGGAGTGGCAAGCCTTCCAGCTAATGAACCTTTCTAGCCTGTCAGTGGATGCTTTGAGGCAATGTGTATATTCAATAATGCCTGGACATCAGGGAATCCAGCGATAGCAATGAAACCCATTGCCCTCTGAGCCTACAGTGGCCTCTCAGTTAGGAATTTGATATAGGTGGTGTGGTAGGTCTTTTATTAAAGGATGAGGTTAGTACAGTAGATTAGTACAGAGAAATGATCTTGGTTCAGAACAGCAAGATATAGAATCAGTTTGGGTGGAGATAAGAAATAATAAAGGAAAGAAGCCACTTGTGGGAATAGTTTACAGGCCCTCTAACAGAAGCTACAATTTTACATGGGTCAAATTAAAGATTAGGGTATACACATGGGGTGAAGGTAGAAGCTAAAATAAAATTTAGAAAATATTTTTAAAATCTGCAACTAGTTATTTAACAGATCTCCATGAATATAACACTAACTTTTCAGTGCCAGTTCTATTGTTCATCAAAGTTATCTAATAATATTGCCGTTTAAAACCCGGTTGCACCCAATTGAACAAAGTGGAACTTTTATATGTGGTTTCTAACAATGATGAGGGAGTGGGAAAGTTTATGTTCCCACTGATTTCAATGATTGCCGGCTCTGAGGTGGAGTCCACATCTCAGCCTATATCGTACCCCTGAGTGAAAGACTGAAACTCTAGGTTTTCCATGATAATCTCCGGTTGCTCGACACCTGAAGTTATGATCAGTTTCAGGGGTGTAATGATGCCAAATGCTGACAATTCACTATCAACACCCACCCCCACCACAAAATCTGGCCCAAAGGCTCTACATCATTGCTGTTCTTCTATATGCAGGCCATCTTTGTCTGGACCCTCAAGCCTGTTGAAGTACCTGCATTAAATAAATACATTGATGTAAAAAAAAAAATTGTAACCAGGGGACACAAAAGTTAAGGAGATTGGCGAAGGAGCCAGAGATGAGATGAGAATTTTTTTTTATGTGCAAGTTATTGTGTTCTGGAATGCAATCACAATAGGTGTTGGAAGCAGATTCAATAATAAATTTCAAAAGGGAATTAGATAAAACTCTTGAAAGTTAGAAGATTGCAGGACAATAGGGAAAGAGCAGGGGAGTGGGTCAGATGATTGGATAGCTTTTTCAGAGATGGAGCAAGCACAATGGAATGAATGGCCTCCTTTGTGCTATAAGATTCTATACAAAGGACTGGTACCTAGTGACCATACAGAAGACTGAATGCCAGATCATCAAAGACACCAAGGATGAGGAAAATCACATAATGGCTTGTGGCACATCACAGTAAGTTGGAGTACAGTGGGAAGAATTCTCTGTAGTGTCTCGCTATCATTCATCTAGGAATTTGGCAGGAGCTGTTGTAAGGGATGAATGAGTGAGGTACTCATGGGAGTGTCAAGGATGCCTATCAGTACATATTGAGTAGCAGTGGCTTGTTTGGGCTAAAGTTGACTTTTGTGATACTATCTAACATATCTAGCCCAAGTCTCCTTTCCTCTATTAGATGATCTGTAGACCAACCTGTTAATGTGATTGATCCTTTATTATCTTTGATCTTTAACCATATGGATTCTATTTTTGTCTTGCTGATAGCTGCATCCCTTTTTTTCTACTGCCATGTTATCTCTAATAAGTACAGTTAATTTCCACCTCCCCTTTTTCCCTCTCTTTTCTTACTATATTAAATGGTTCATTAGGGACAGAAGAGACGCAACATTAATAAATAACTGCTAAAAATCCCTACATTTCAGAGTCCTCTCACGAGACCGCAAATGAGGGGCGTCTCTTATGATAAATTGGAGAAAGTTGGCGTGTTGTGTGTGTGTGTGTGTATCGTTGTTTGTATGTATCTGTCTATGTGTCTATAAAGCCTGCATCATTTTGGAGGCCCAATAATAGTACAATTGTTTTAACAGTAAGACAGTATTTTTACTTATTTACATGACAATTAATCTTTTTTTACAATATGTACAGTAAATGTTGAGAGAAGGATCAGTTACTGTTACGAAGAGATGATCTGGATGAGATCAGTTGTTAATGAAGATGAGGTTCAGGTCAAGATTCAACATCTGTTGTGCTGAGGGTTCACTTAGGTGTGGCCAGCAGCATTTGACAATGAAACTTTTCCACCAGGAGACTCATCTGGCTAGTCCGAAGCAGTCTGTCTGCTCCATATGACCATAAGACGTAGGAGCAGAAGCAGGCCCTTCAGCCCATTGAGTCCGCTCTGCCATTCAATGAGATCATGGCTGATCTGATAATCCTCAACTCCACTTTCGTACCTTTTCCCCATAGCCCTTGATTCCCCTACTGATTAAAAATCTGTCTATCTCAGCATTGAATGTACTTAACGACCCAACCTCCAAAACCCTCTGCAGTAAGGAATTCCACAGATTCATCACCGTCTGAGAGAAGAAATTCCTCCTCATCTCTGTCTTTAATGGGCGACTCCTTACTCTGAGATTATGCTGTCTGGTCCTAGACTCTCCCAGAAGGGGAAACAGCCTCTCAGCATCCACCCTGTCAAGCCCCCGAAGAATCTTATATGTTTCAATAAGATCGCCTCGCATTCTTCTGAACTCCAATGAGTACAGGCCCAACCTACTCAACCTCTCCTCATGAGAAAATTCCTCCATACCTGGGATCAATCTAGTGAACCTTCATGATCATGCAGTGGTCTTGTCAACCCTGGGTTGACAAAACCACTGCTTGATTGTGGAGATGGGTATGGTTGTTGATGAAGGATGTACAGTCCATGGCATAGATATTCACCATGTTGGGGAAATCCTGAACAAGGTGATATGCACCAAAAAAAAAATCAAGGTAACTCCAGCTAGGCTCCTCTAGATATGATTCAATTAAGGAGTGAGCCTTTGATTGAGAAGATCATCCGGAATGTTGAACTATATGATCGGATGATCTTCTCGCTCTTCCCATCCAAGTGCAACAACAGGCATACAAGGTTGACATGGATCTGCTGCTGGAAGTAACATAATGCCGCCAAACTTGGTCAAGATCCCTAACATTTTGCAAGTTTCTCCCCGGACTTGGTCACTCCCTGCCCCAAAGATTGGCTGAATGCTGGAGAGGATTGGATTTAAAAAAAGGTTGGATTGAGCCTGCCTTTGCCTGACGATAGCACTGCAAATGTTATTACACCTGGGTTCTCCTTATTCCCCAACAGGTTCACCAGTGTATCTGTCATGCTCCAAGACCGTCGTTTCACTCCAAAATTAAGGTTTTCTAGTGTCATGACACCAAGGTACTGGGCAGCAGGTGAGGTATGCCACTACAAGTATCTCACCAAGCTGTTAACCATAGGGTCCCTGAGACCCAGCACTGAAATCCATGGAGCTTTTAGGAGTTCCCCAAAAAAGCTGATCACCTGAACTGCCTGACGGTCTTGGATCTTAAAGATTTGGTGATCCAGTTGGTGAACAATATCTCATGGATCGCAGCTAGCATGTGCTGTCATTGCATTGACCAGCACAACAATACCCTTATCAAATAACCCCCGCCATCTTGTGCCATTATCCATTTCTCACCATCTCTTCATTGATGTTTCTTTGATCTGATCAAACAATGCCTTTAGTGACCTCACAATTTTCAGTCAGGGACTTACTTTTATGAATCTCAAACTCAGTTGTGAAACTGCTCTGCTGTCAGGTGCAAAATTAGCATAACTGGTGAGAGATACAAGTTGGCCACTGAATATCAGTGGGAACAATGTATTCACCACTTCTGCCATCCTGGGTTTAGCTATAATTTCATGTAGCCCAGAGATAGCAACGAGGGAAACATTGGTTAAATACATGGGGCAGGTTTTTCTCTGAAGTAGTTACAGTAGGTGTTCTATGGTATCACTGCACAGTCTGCATCCATATCCCTGATGAACTCACCCCCAGGGATCCGACAAGTGAGTAGGTGGGACATAACTGCTATTTGAGTAGTGCAAGGCCAAAATTGCTATACCTTGTAGAACTCTGTGTTTAACCTCCTAGCAAGGAGTTAACTGCAAATGAACCCATGGCACATCAATAATCCTTGAGACCTGGTCCTGAAGTTCTCATCCTTGTCTTGTAAACATAGTTTCTAACAGGAGTGTAGTCACATTGGCACAGCTGAGATGTTGATGAGCAACAGGTTGTCCAGCTGATTGTGGGGCACGCACTCGGAAATCAGCACTGCGATCTGCTGGCGCTTTTTGAATTGGACTTGCATTTTGGGGTTCACCAGTCCTTGTCAAAGAGTCTTCAGAACCCCACCATTTCTTGCTGCTGTTCAAGACAGGCACCTTCATACAATAACTGGATGGATAGGATTGTGTAGGCAGTGTTCAGAGCAATCTTCGTACTGAAAGTGAATAGTCCGCACAGTGTGGCATCAGCCCTCCAAGCAGCGTCCCCACAATCTTCCAGGCATTCCTCTGCTGACACTGAGCTTGATTGAGTAAATTTTCAGCAGCTCCAAGATGGTACATACAGCTTCCTGTCGCTCATGGTCTTCAACTGAAATGATCCGCTCTTCGATTTCATGAATGATTAGTAATTTTTCCTCCATCTCAGCAACTGTTTCCCCCACATCAGGAGAAAATAAATGGACAATAGCCTCCATTTTATCATTCTACTTAGCTACTCTGCTAAACTATTAATTTTCTGAATAAAGTTCAATGTTTGTTAGAATTTATCAATGCACTCGGCTTTATCTCTTCTATAGTTACGGTCTCATAAACAAATGCACAGATTGTGCCACGTTATTTGTTTCATCCAATCCTGCAGTTTTTGTGTTTTCATGATTCTCATTTGTGATTCCTCTGACACCCTATGACATTTCAACAACTTCCAGTTTCTGGCCCTAACCACCTCCTCTTCACTAAGGACTTGCAATCCCTCTAACTTCATCCCCGACCAGGATGGACTGAGAATGGCTTCTTCTTTGAATGGAGGCCTGATCAACCTTCAAGCATCACCACCCTCCTCTGCCTGGTTGAACTTATGTTCTCACTAAACAATTCCTCCTTTAACTTGTCTCCAAATAGAAGGTGGGGTCTTGGTTATCTGCAAGGGGTCGAGTTATGCCTGTCTGTTTGTGGGGTATGCTGAACATTCCTTGTTCCAGTCCTACTCGGACCCCATCCCACAACTCTTCATCTGGTACATTGATGACCATATTGACGCCACTTCGTGCTCTCGCCCAGAACTGGAAAAATTAATCCATTTTGCTTCCAGTTTCCACCCCTCTCTCACCTACACATGGTCCATCTCTGACACTTCCCTTCCTTGAATTCTTGCCTCCACCTCTGGGGATAGACTCTCTACTAAATTTCATTACAAGCCCACTGACTCCCATAGCTACCTTGACCACATCTTCTCACTCACTGCTTCCTGTAAAGACTCCATTCCATTCTCTTAGTTTCCCCATCTCCATCGCATCTGTTCTGATAATGCTACCTTCCAGAATGGTGCTTCCTACATGCCTTCCTTTATCCTCCCCTCCAACTCTACTGTGGTTGACAGGACCCTCAACTGTGTCCGACCCATTTCCTGCACTTCAGCCCTCATCCATTGCATTCATGCCAGACGAATGATAGGGTTCCCCTTGCCTCAATTTCCATTCCACCAGCCTCTGTATGCAAAGGATTATCCTCCCCCATTTCTGGCAACTCCAACATGATGCCATCACCAAACGCGTCTTCCCCTCCTTCCACCATCTACATTCTAAAGGGACTGTTGCCTCCTCGACATCCTGGTCCACTCCTCTGTCACCATCAACAACTCATCCCATTCTCACAGCACCTTTTCC
The DNA here is from genome assembly GCF_017639515.1 of Carcharodon carcharias. Classification (NCBI taxonomy): domain Eukaryota; kingdom Metazoa; phylum Chordata; class Chondrichthyes; order Lamniformes; family Lamnidae; genus Carcharodon; species Carcharodon carcharias. The sequence goes on along the minus strand of NC_054477.1, from coordinate 94,172,559 downwards.
ATGTAAGTGAGACTGCAGCGGTTCAAGAAGGCAGATTACCACTACCCCCTCCAGGGCAATTAGAGGTGAGCAATAAATGCTGGCCTAGCCAGCGATGCCCACATCCCATAAATGGGAAGAAAAATGCAGGAAATGTGGCACCTGCCCCTTTACCACCTCCTCTCTCACCATTCAAGGCCTCAAACACTCCTTGCAAGTGAAGCAGTGATTTACTTGCACTTCTTTCAATTTAGCATACTGTATTCGCTGCTCACAATGCAGTCTCATCTACAGTGGGGAGAACAATGAAGACTGGGAGACCGCGTTGTGAAACACCTTTATTTAGTCCACAAGTAAGACTCCAACCTCCCAGTCACTTGCCATTCAATTCACTTTACTCTTATGCGCACACTTCTGTCCTTGACCTGCTACAATGCTCAGTGAAGCCCAACACAGACTGGAGGAACAGCATCTCAACTTCTGATCAGACACTTTACAGCTTTCTGGAGTCAACATTGAGTTCAGTTACTTCAGACCATGAACTCTGTCCTCCAGTTTGAATTCTTTTCCCCCAAGTGTTAGTCTTCATCTTGTTCTCACATTTTTGCTTTCAGACAGAGCTGACCTTTATTCCGCTATTAACACATTCTGCTATTTTGCTTTCAGTGATAACCTTTATTCTACTATTCGCATCTACTCTGGACCAGTGCTTTTTTTTCTTTTATCATTACCACTCCTTTTGCCTTTTGTTTCATAACATCTTTGTCTCCGCCCTGTAACCTATCCCTGACCTTCCCTTTTGCTGCAACTGCCCCTCCCCCCTTTTCAATAGCATAAAACCGATCACATTCCAATCCCCTCTTCAGTTCCGAAGAATCATATTGGACTCGAAGCATTGGCAAGAATTTTACGTTTGGGTCTGACCGACTCAGCGGCAGGCGGGAGGCCGATTGCAGCTGGTGAAATGGGCCGCGCTGCCATTTTCCGTGGGCAGGCCAATTAAGGCCACACCTTTGCGACTCCCCTGGAGAACGGGAAAATAGTCGTGGGAGCAGGCGGCCTCAGACCGCTGGTTCCAATGGGGAACCAGCAGCCTGTTTAAAGAGTGGCCAGGTAGCCTGCTTGAGGCCGTGCACCATAGCCACTCAGAGATCAAGAAATATTGTATGGAGGGCAGAGGAGGAGGAGGGGGGCAGGCTGCAGGAGAGACCAGCGGGGTGTCACTGTGCCCCCCGATTTTCGGATACATGTCTTGCTGTCCTCCTGCAAGAGATGGGAAACCGGCGTCAGATTCTGTATCTTGAGGATGGGAGGAGGAGGGCCCCCCATGTCACCAGCCAGGCGTGGTAGGAGGTGGAGGAGGCTGTAAGTGCCCATGATGACATAGTGTAGAAAACTATTCAATGATTTGCTGCACTCTGGACGGGTGAGTACCATGTCTGTCTTGGCCATTTGACTTAGAAGGCAGCCTTAGCCTTTGACCACCCCCCCCCCCCCCAAAAAAAACCCATTGCTGAGGTTACTGCATAGGGTATCTGTCGCATGCTGGTGGACAAATGGTTACTGACCATGCTTACATCAGCCTTAGTGGTTGAGGAGAAAAAGGCTTTCCCCGCAGCATATGTTGGTCTTTGTGGCATTTGAGTAGTCTGGGGACAAGCTACAGGGGAGGCTGGTAGACACATACTCAGAACTCCAACACATGTCATATTGATGGTAATGAGATGGTCCAAAGGGAGCCTCAAAGTCTTTTGGGCAAGTCCCATCTGCTGGCATCAGCGCCGCACCTATTTGCTCCTCCTTGCCATGGGCGCTAGGACCTGTGTGCTATTCAAAGTGATGGATGCCGAATGTGTCCAAGGGGACAGTTGCAGGCGGGGGTTGGGACCATCCATACTATCTTCTGGGGACTCATCACTAGTAGTGTGGACAGGAGCCTGGAGGCCTCAGATGGCCCACTGTGGTTGGAGTGCAGTGTGCAGAGTACGTGAGCGAGCTGCCTCAATAAATCCTCTTCTCTGTTTTGCAGGCAAAAAGTAACCATAATGCCCGGAAGCGCCTGAGGACTGGAGGTGGGCACCCTCCTCCAGCGCCTCACACCCTTCAAGGAGCAGGCCTTGGAGCTGGGCAGAATGCAGGAGGCCAGGGCAGCTGGGGGCGGCGAGGCTGGGGTCCAGCGGGCAGGTATTTGAGGTCCAGAGTCCCATATACTCTGTCTGCCCACCGTTCAATCCACTGGTTGTTGCAATCGTTAATGCTGCAACAATACTCATTCACAGACTGAGACATTCTGACATTTGGGTCATACAGGAGGGACCCTCATCTCCTTGAGGAATAGTGTCTCCACCACCTTCCAAAGTCACCTTATCCCATTTGTGACCACTATCACCATGGTCTAACATGCCATTGGATCGCTGCTGCACAGCCAAAGACTTATTCCATTCCAGGGGGCTTGGGACCTCCTGCACCCTTTCAGCCAGTGCGCTCCACATTACTTTGTCCAAAAGGTCCTCAGTACCTCAGCTGTGAACCTCATGGCACTCAACTTGGATGAATGCCACCACATTACTCATTCCTGAGCAAGGGGAAATGTTGCCTTCTGCCTACCCAGTCTATGCCCCTTCTTACGGAATGAAGGTCAATAATATGACCTCTCAATCTCCTTTGTTCGGCGGAAAATGTCACAACTGTTTGAGATGTTTCCTCAACTCCACAACCATTCAGGCAACAATGCATCCACATCAGGTACCCCTGCACTTTCCCCACTCCTATGGTTTATAACAAGCCATGTGGCGTTCATGAGGCCATCTGACCAGCCTGTCTTCATGTGCGTTTAATGGTTGGGGCCTGTCTTGACTCATTTCCACCTCACCAATGTTCTTCTCCTTAGGGTCTTTAAAGGTGAGCGACTTATGAAGTTGGCGGGAAAGGGATGAAAGGATGAAGTGAATGAATGCTAACTGATGCACTGTCCTTGTTGTTAATTTCAGCATCACCACCAGTGCGACCCACACATCTGCTCTGCAGTCCCCCCCCTCCACATCTGAGGGGCAACATGTGCAACTTGCAGAACATCATTTCAGCCAGCCAGGCACCAGCGCTGACACACACACCTCAGTGGGGCTTTACTGTTGGCTAGTGTCCCAGGTCACATTGGAGAGGGCACATCACGATCGCTGGAGGAGATGGTAGGGGCAGAGAGTGCTCCAACAGCGGAGGGCTGCAGGGGACGAGGCACATGCTGAGTCCGGCACTGATGTGCCTCTGGAGTTGTCACCAATGCAGCAGCTGCAGGAAAGGCGGCAGGAAGTGTGTTTGCATCTGGCAGGGTTGCATGAGGGAGTGGTTCAGTTGCTCTCTGCGACGGAGGAGTCTAGGCAGAGTCCACGTAAAGATTCTGCCCTCAGGGCAGAGCTTCAGGCTTCATTCAATGAGAGATTGGCGACTCTCATAGAGAGGGGCTTTAACTGAATGGATCAAAATATGATTGGGATACGCTCTGAACTGCAAACCCTCAGTGGTACTGTCCACAGGTGGTCTTTCCCATTGTGGGCGATGTTGTGAACACCAAGCGTCGGGGCTTGGTGCCCATGCATCTGCGGTGAGCAGGGAGGTCAAAATGGACCTCATGTTGGCACAGCAGCTGCCTGTCATCGCTGCAAGCTCCTCTCATGGTGCTCCGGATGAGGGTAGCAGCTCCTCTGCCCTTCTGCCAGTCAACGTTTCTTCCATTGTGGCTGTGACAACTGGGGAGGTGCCAGTTCAGGAACTGGCCACTCCCTCCCAGGTGGGGCCATCACAGGCTCCACGGGCCAGAGGATGCCTGCCAAGGTCATTGAGGCCAATAGGACAGCAGAGTCAGCAGGCTGTCTCACAAACCACTCCAAGCAATGGGGTGGCATGTAGATGTAGCACCCGGAAACGTAAGCATAAGGCACCTTAGGCACTCCCCAGATATGTCGCTGGTGATTTTGTGTGGCCTTAGAATAGGGACCCATTTTTCTGTCATTGTGAAATAATCATGTTTGCTTTAGTTTTGGACACAATAAAGTCCACCTTTGTTACCATGGCTGAGGGTCTTTTCATTGTGGTGCTTTTTTCTTTTTCACATAAATATCATGAGTGCTTGAGTGGATATTGATGTTTCTGTACTAAGGCCTTATTTGCAGCTGATAAGGTGGAAGATGTAGCACCTAAATGCCACATGTGGAAGTTCCAGGCAATGCTGTTCCTGCTGATCCATGTGTGTGGAGCTAGCTGAAGGTTCTTTGGATTGTATTGTCTTGGGTGTCCCTGCCTCCTTGGTGTAAACGTGGGTCGTCGTTGTGCCCCTCATCATCGCCCTGTGCTTCCTCATCCTCTGAAGCACTGCTGGATTCATCATGTGCAGCCTTATCCAGGATGTCAAAGTCTTCATCATCAATTGCATCCCACCTTTCCAGCGCAAGATTGTGCAGAGCGCAGCAGACTACCACGATCAGAGAGACGCGATCTGGGGGCTACTGGAGTGCTCCCCCTGAGCAGTCAAGGCAATGGAAGTGCATCTTGAGAAGACCGATGACTCTTTCCACCACAGCCCTTGTGCCCTGGCTCCTATTGTACCGCAGCTCAGCTTCTGTTCTTGGATGGCATCATGAGCTACCTTCTGAGGGGATAGCTCTTGTCATCCAGCAGCCATCCAGCCGAGCCGGAGCACTGAAGAGCCCTGGCACCTGGGAGTGTCTGAGGATGTAGACGTCATGGGAGCTACCTGGGAACCTTGCACAGACTTGTAAAATCAGCATCCTGTGATCACACACTATTTGCACATTCATGGATTGGAAGCCCTTCCTGTTGATGAAGGCACCACGCTCACCTACTGGCACCTTGATGGCCAGATGTGTGCAGTCTATTGCACCCTGGACGCGGAGGAAACCAGCAATGGCCGCGAAGCCTCTGGTTCGCTGTGCCTGACTTGCCTGGTCGTAGCGGAAGTGGATGAAGGTCAATACCTATCTGAACAGAGCGTCTGTAAACTGCTTGACACAAGTGTGGACAGCTGATTGGGAGACACCACAAAGATCACCCACCGAGCCCAGGAAGGAGCCAGAGGCATAGAAGTGGAGGGCAACTGTGACCTTCAGAGCCGCTGGCATGGGGTGTCCACCCACACAGGGGAGATCTCAGGGCCAATCATCTGACAGATATAGTTGACTGTCTCCCTTGAGAGTCGGAGCCTCCTTTGGCACTGCACCTCAGACATATTGAGGTAGCTGCTTTGCCACCTGTATACTCTGGCAGCAGGATAGTGGCGTCTTCTACGGCCCCTTGCACCTTGGACAACCCTGGTTAATTCCGATAACGAGCAAGACTCCTCCATGCTAAATAGTTATGCGACCCCTGAGCGGTCCACGTCCAACTTCTTAGAGGGACAAGTGGCCTGCGTCCTTGTGCCTGCGCCTGGACACCCAAAGCTGGCTCCCCTGGAGGCTCAGTCCTGATTGTTCAGTCCTGGCCTCTTCCTTATTCTATCCCTCCATTCCTCCTCAGGGGAGCTGCCTCTACTTGAAAGGTCAGAACCCATAGCCCCAGGCTAAATGGAGGCCTCCGGAAAGCTGCAAGGCCGAAAAAGAATGCTGTCTGCAGACTGGTTTCAAATTACACAAAACCTCTTGGACTTCAATGAGAACTACTAACAATCACACAGGCAAGTTTTAAACACTTTCATCAATTATAACTTCATGTAAAACATGAACAATCTCTCTGAGTCCACATATCCCGACATTGCAAAAATTTTCTTAAATATTAACTCCTACCCGTCTGCCCATTGGGCCCGTGCTCCGACCCGAAGTTTGCACAGGCCCCTCAAAATCCTGGACAATTGGCAAGTTAAGGGCCTTAACGAGTCCTTCAATTAATTGCGGGCAAACTGAGCATGCCTGCCCCCTGAAATATCGCCATGCTGTTTGCTGACGGCACACTCGCGCGATGTCAGCCTGCGGCATTTTACGTGCTGACATGCGGGCTATGCTACCCGCATGTCAGCCAGAAAATTCTGCCCATTAATTCTGTTTCTCTCTCCATAAATGCTGCCACACCATTTGCAAAATGTTATTGCAGAAATAAATATGTTTGACAATTGTCAGTGTTTATACTGTTCTAACTTTGCATTGGTAATGTTATTGACCTTTGGTTTAAATGGCCAGTAGTTAACATACATTGTTACTCAAGAGAAACCTTTCTGATGCTGAAAAAGAAATTTTATAAGTGTAGAGTCCTTATTCTCTCAGAAGAACATTAATGTTGCAGATTTTTAAAAAAACAAAATAGTCTTTTTTTGTTTTGTTTTTCTTTTTATCTTTAATGTCTCTTTCTCTAGTCTCATGTACATTTTCCAATTTCTATTTGACTTCCTGTTCAGTGATTTGAATTTAGTTTATATTTCCTGTTATTTTCTGTTTTGTAGTCTGCGTGTTTCAGGATTTTTCAGTCTGTTTGGTTGAAGAATCTCCCTGCTACTTGTCATGCTTGCAGACATCACAGACCCTCTGTAGAAGGCACTGCACTGGATTAGATGCCTCATGACAGGAAATCTCCGTTCATCACCCTGCAAGAAACCTCTGGGCAACTGTATGCAAGGTGATCATATAAATTATTCCCTTGCTGCTCAGAAAAAAGCAACCCAGTGGACAAGCTGCCGATATATGTTGTGCCTTCACGGGCAACTTGTGTATTGCAAATGCTGAATGTCAGTCTTCTTGCCTGGCCAGCAGCTACCTGACAGGAAGATCGAAGAGGAAAGGTTAGAGAGGGCAATTACAATGACTGTGCAGTCAGAGGAACATTCCTACTTGGCTCCATAGAAAATTATTTTAAAACATTTTTTTCTTCTAAAATCCCATATTTTTTGGTGGCCAGAGGGTCTGCTGAAGAAGCCTGAGTGGAGTACGGTTCTCGTAATCCGAGTCAATAGGCACTAGGTTCCTTACTAACATAAACAAAGGGTCTAATGCCTGTCTTAGGAGCTACCTCTAACACCTGCAAAACCCCCTAACTAATATGGCAATGCATCTAACACAGTCACTGATCAGCTGTTGAATATTGCATCCTGAATTTGGTGTATTTCCCCTTAGCTTTCATCCAGAAATTAGGTGCAATGAAAATGATTTTCTAGCCTAAAGCCTCCGTGGCAGAAAATGTGGTGTTGGTAAGCAAAGTGACATTCTGTCCTTATGAGCTCTTTCGTAGTACACCTTGAGTTAGCACTAGCTACATGGTGCTCTTTAGGCTCCTCAAAACCCTCTTAAATCCTTATACAAGGAGCAGCATTGTTCCTTGCAATTTAGTAGAGGAAGCTTTGTTGCATTTAAAGGTCTACATGAAAAGCTTCTACTGATTAATCAATGCAGCTTAGAATGGTGACATGTACAAGTCTGTGGGTCTTGTAACAGTGCTATCTGGCTTAATCCAAGTTTACCTCTGTTGCTGTTCATCTGATGCCATTTTCATTGGTACATGGTACCTCACCATTGGTTGCCTCCTGAAACCCATCCAATTCACCCAAAGCAGCTGTTATTTTTTTCCCCAGCAGCAGTGAAGGCATGGTGATATGGTTCCAAGTTAGGGTGGTGTGTGGCTTGGAGGGGAGCTTCCAGGTGGTGGTGTTCCCATGGTTCTGCTGCCATTGTGTTTCTAGATAGTAGCGATCATGTGTTTGGAAGGTGCTGTCTGAGGAGTCTTGGTGAGTTCTGCAGTGTACCTTGTAGATGGTACACACTGCTGTCATTGTGTGTTGGGGGTGGAGGGAGTAAATGTTTTTGGATGGGGTGCCAATCAAACAGGTTGCTTTGTCCTGGATGGTGTCAAGCATCTTGAATGTTGCCAGAGCTGCACTCATCTTGGCAAGTGGAGACTTTGTGCCTTGTAGATTTTTTAAAAAAACAAATCACTTTTATTTCCTCTTTTTCAACCAAATGCAGGCAGGACAGGTCAGTTTCCTGGTCAACTCCGACCCCGGTCTTAGAACCAATCAACGGAAGCACCACCCCATTCTGGAGCCTGTACAGTGGGAGCAGTAGATCAGTTTTCAGCAGCAGCCTGGGCACTCTAGTCCTTTGTAGCTGCTTCAGCAGTGAATATTGCTGGCTTGGCGTGTGGACTTGCCACCTCAAGTGCCTTTGCCAGATTTTTACTGGGTGCAGCTGCAAACTGCTGGAGCTCTGTCTAGAGCTCTGAAATACTTGTGTTGTTTTGCCTTGAGACAACCACTTGTGCAGGTCTAATTGTTCAGTGTATCACTTCCTACACTGTTTAATCAATTTTGGTAGTTGGGTAAACACATGAATAATGTGGACATTCTAGCTGTGCACTCAACTAGCTTCTTTTGCTCTCCTTTGACCATTAGCATGAAATGAAATAGAAAATATTAGAGATATTTAGTACGTCTGGCAACACCTGTGGACCATCAAATAGAGTTAACATTTCAGGTCAATAACATGCTGAGTATACCCAGCATTTTCTATTTTTATTTCAGACTTTCAGCATCCAGATCTTGTATTAGTGTCAGTCTTGTTTTAGGCTCTGGTTGACTGTCAAAGCTGTGCATTGGCAAAGCAGCTGGAAGAAATAGTCTCACATTACTAGTAAAGGTACATCAAGAGCTGCATAAATGCAACTGAAGCAAAGCAGGTTGAATCAGAGGGAGCAGCTCAGGAGCAAAATAGCAAACAAAATAAAAACAAAAAACTGCGGATGCTGGAAATCCAAAACAAAAACAGAATTACCTGGAAAAACTCAGCAGGTCTGGCAGCATCGGCGGAGAAGAAAAGAGTTGACGTTTCGAGTCCTCATGACCCTTCGACAGTAGTTCTGTCGAAGGGTCATGAGGACTCGAAACGTCAACTCCTTTCTTCTCCGCCGATGCTGCCAGACCTGCTGAGTTTTTCCAGGTAATTCTGTTTTTGTTTAGCAAACAAAATACATCAGTTGCTGATAAAAATTTAATCTGGAGAAGCGTAATGTGCTGCATATCAGAAGAAAACATTGGAAACATTTCCAACATAAGTAGTGTTGAAATAGCCAAGGGTGAATTGGAAGACACCTAAGGATTTAAGAAGTGTTCTCATAACCCATTGGTGAGAAGAATCAACAAATAAAATAGAATGTGGGACAATACAGTTAAACATGTCAGAGTGAATCAGGACTGTTAGACAGCACTTGGAATACTGTTTGCAGCTTTGCTCACCTAGAATGGAGGGAAGAATGAGCAAAACCCCTGGAGAAACAATTATTGATTGAAGAAACTTAATTGGAAACTTGCTTCAAATTGACCATTTCAGGGTAAACGATTTAACAATAACAAGTAGGAAGTATATATTCACTCCTTGGGCTTCAGAAACTAGCCATTAATGTATTATCTTAAATGTTCATAATAATGGGAACATGAAAATCAGAAAATGCTATTATCTGTACAATTCAAAATAACTGAGACCATAAAATCATAAGAAATTTGAGCTGGAGTAGGTCATTTGGCCCAACAAACTGTTCCACCATTCATGGTTGATCTGAATGTGGTTCTAACTCTACTTTCCTGCTGGCCTCCATAACCTTTGACTCTCTAGTTAAAAAAACCTGTCTAACTCGACTTTGAATATATTCGATTACCCACCTCCACTGCTCTCTGGGGAAGGGAATTCCAAAGGTTAATAGCCATCTGAGAGAAGAAATTCCTCCTCATCTCCATCTTAAATGGGGCACTCTTTATTTTAAAACTGTGTTCCCAAGTTCTAGATTCTTCCACGAGAGGAAACATCCTCTCAGCATCTACCCTGTCAAGCCCTTTTAGAATGTTATATTTTTCAATAAGATCAGCTCTCATTCCCCTAAACTCCAATGAGTATAGGCCCAACCTGCTCAATCTTTCCTTGTAAGACAATCCCTTCATCCCAGGAATCAGCTTAGTGAAGCTGCTTTGGACTGCTTCCAATGCAAGTATATCCAGCCTGAAGTAAGGAGACCAAAAGTGTGTACAGAACTCAAGATGCAGTTTCACCAATATCCTGTATAGTTGTAGCAAGATTTCCCTATTTTTATATTCTACCCCCCTCAATAAAAGCCACCATTCCATTAGCCTCCCTAATTACTTGCTGCACCTGCATACTAAGTTTTTGTGATTCATGTCCAAAGACAGACAAATCCCTCTGTACTGCAGCATTCTGCTGTATCTCTATTTAAATAATATTCTGCTTTTCTATTTTTCCTGTTAAAGCAGGACAACCTCACACTCTCCCACATTATATTACACCTGCCAAATTTATGTTCACTCACTTAACCTATCTATATTCAATTACAGACTCTTTGAATCCTCTTCACAACTTGCTTTCCCACCTATCTTTGTAACATCAGCAAATGTAGCCATAATACAGTTGGTCCCTTAATCTAAGTCAGTACTATTTGAGGCTCCAGCACTGATCCCAGTGGCATTCCACTAGTTAGTTTACCAACATGAAAATAATCCATTTATTCTGACTCTGTTTTTTGTTGGTTAGTCTATCCGTGCTAATATATCACCCCCACTACATGGAACTATATCGCTGTGCATTCAAAGTCAGTATGTTGTGTCGCTTGTAGACGGTGGTGTTCCCATGCATCTGCTGCCCTTGTCTTTCTAAGTGGTAGAGGTAGTGGGTTTGGAAGGTGCTGTCTAAGGAGCCTTGGTGAGCTGCTGCAGTGTACCTGTGGATGGTGGACACTGCTGCCACTGTGGATCAGTGGTGGAGGGAGTGGATTTTGAAGCTGGTGGATGGGGTGCCATTCAAGTGGGCTGGTTCGTCCTGGATGGTGTTGAGCTCATTGAGTGTTGTAGCTGCATTCATCCAGGCAAGTGGGGGGTATTCCATCACACTGCAGCCTTGTGCCTTATAGATGGTGGGCAGGCTTTGGGGAGTCAGGAGATGCAGAACTCTGCAGAATTCCTAGCCCCTGACCTGCTCTTGTAGCCACAGTATATATATGGCTAGTCTAGTTCAGTTTCTGGTCCATGGTAACCCCCAGGATGTTGATAGTGGGGTATTCATTAATAGTAATGCCATTGAATGTCAAGGGAAATTATTGGATTCTCTCTTGTTGGAGATGGCCATTGCCTGACGTTTGTGTGGTACAGTTGATTGTAACACCTGATTGTATTATGATTTTCTAAATGTCCTGCTACTACCTCCTTAATAATGGATTCCAGCATTTTCCCAATGACAGATGTTAGACAAACTGGCCTATAGTTTTCTGGTTTCTGTCTCCATTCTTGTATAGGGGGTTAAATTTGCAGTTTGCAATCTGTGGGACCTTTACACAACTTAGGGAATTTTGGAAGATTACAATCAATTTTTCCACTATCTCCACAAGCCACTTCTTTTAAGACCCTAGGATACAGTCCACCAAGTCCAGGGGATATGTCAGCCTTTAGTCTCATTAATTTCCCTAGTACTTTTTCTCTAGTGATCGTCATTGTTTTAAGTTCCTCCTTCCCTTTTGCTATTTGATATTCTACTATCCTTGGGTGCTTTTTGTATCTTCTACTGTGAAGCTTGGTACAATATAATTGTTCCAAGTCTCTGCCATTTCCTTGTTTTCCATTATTGATTGCCCAGTCTCACCCTCTAAGGGACCAGTGCTCATTTTAGCTACTTTTCCTTTTTAAATACTTGTAAAAGCTTTTACTGTCTGTTTCTATATTTCTTGATAGTTTTCTCTCATACTTCAGTTTCTTCCTCATTTTTAATTATCCTTTGCTGGTTTCTAAAATTTTTCCAATTTTTTGGGCTACCACTAATCTTTGCAGCATTGTAAATCTTTTCTTTCAATTTGATATCGCGCTTAGCTTCTTTACTTAGTCATGGATGGTACATCCTCTTGTAGAGTCTTTCTTTCTCATAATATATACCTTTGTTGAGAGTTATGAAAATCTCCTTAAATGTCTGCCACTGCTCCTCTACAGTCTTAACCTTTCAACCTATTTTCATATTCCACTCTTTATTCATACCCTTGTAATTGCCAACATTTATGTTTAGGACACAAATTTCAGATTTACATTTCTCATCATCAAACTGAATGTGAAATTCCATCATGTTATGATCGCTCCTACCTAAAGGATCCTTTACTATGAGGTCATTAATTAATCCTGACTAATTATACATTACCAGGTCCGAAACAGCCTGTGCCCTGGTTGGTTGGAAAATATATTGTTCTAAGAAACTGTCCCGAATCCACCCTATAAACATCTTCAAGGCTACCTTTGCCAGTATGATTTGTCCAACCTATGTGAAGATTAAAATCACCCATGATTATTGCAGTACCTTTCTTAGAAGCCCCCTTATTTCTTGATTTGTACTCTGTCCTAGAGTGCAGCTGCTGTCAGGACTCTAACCAGTGACTTCTTTCCTTTGCTATGTCTTATCTCCACCCAAACTGATTCCACATTTTGATCCTTCAAACCAAGATCATTTCTCACTACTGATCTCATAACAGAGCCACCCCACCTCCTTTTCCTTTCTTCCTGTCTTCCTGAAATGTCTGATATCCTTGAATTTTCAGGTCCCAGCTGTGATTTCTTCGCAACCATGTCTCAGTAATGGTTATCATATCATACTCATATCTAATTGTGCTATTAATTCATCTACCTTGTTACAAATGGGGCATGCATTCAGATAAAGAGCCTTTATTTCTGTTTTTTTTACCATTTTCCCCTACCCTGCCCTTATTTGCTGGTACGCTCTTATGTTTGCATGCTCTGACCCTTCCTGTCCAACTCTGTTTATCACCACCAGTACTGCTATCTTGCGCTATTGCCTTGCCTTTTTTCTTTAACTTTCCAAATTTCTTCTCATATGAACTTTCCCCACATTATTTAGTTTAAAGCCCTCTCTGCAGCCCAGTTATATGATGCGCCAGGAGACGGCTCACAACATGATTCAGGTGAAACAAAAACAGAATTACCTGGAAAAACCCAGCAGGTCTGGCAGCATCGGCTTTTCCAGGTAATTCTGTTTTTGTTTTGGATTTCCAGCATCCGCAGTTTTTTTGTTTTTATGATTCAGGTGAAGGCCATCCCAATGGTACAGCCCCCTCTTTCTCCAGTACTGATGTCAGTGCTCCATGAATCAAAACTCATTTCTCTCACGCCAATCTTTCAGCCGCTCATTCAAATCTCTGATCTTATTTAGTTTATGCTAATTTGCTCATGGTTTAGGTAGTAATCCAGAGATTATTACTTTGTGGTTCTGCTTTTTTAACATAGTTCCTGGCTGCTCGAAATCCCTCAGCAGAATCTCTTTCTTAGTACTATCTATATCACTGGTATCCATGTGGACAGGATAAATCTGATTTTGCTGTTGGCCCTCACTACCAAGACTCATGGAGTAGCAGCACAATTGTGCCAGAGATGGGGTGGGGAGTCGGGGGGGCTTGAGGGAGAAGGGGAAGGGATGGCTAATTTATATAATTGAACAAAGACACTCGAGCTCCGGACACAATATAAAGAAGATCCACTAAACTGCTCCGCATAATCAGAAGACTGAGTAATGAGGAAAGACTGGAGAAACTTGGGCTTTTACATATGAACATAACATAAGAAACAGGAGCAGGAGTAGGCCATTTGGCCCCTCAAGCCTTCCCTGCCATTCAATAAGATCATGGCTGATCTATGCCAGGCCTCAACTCCTCTTTCGTGCCAGCTTCTTCAACTCCCTGATATTTCAAAAATCTATCTACTTCCTCTTTAAATATTTTCAGTAATCTAGCCTCCACAGCTCTCTGGGGTAGAGAATTCTTGACACTCACTACCCTCTGAGGGAAGAAATTCCTTTGCATCTCAGTTTTAAATGAGTGTCCCCTTATTCTGTCCCCTAGTTCGAGATTCTCCCACTAGTGGAAGCATCTTCTCAACATCTACCCTGTCAAGCTCCCTCAGAATCTTCTACGTTTCAATAAGATCACCCCTCATTCTTCTAAACTCTGATGAATAAAGGCCTACCCTGTTTAGCTGTTCTTGATAAGTCAACCCCTTCATCCCATGAATCAGCCTAGTGAGTCTCTTTTGAACTGCCTCCGATGTATATCCTTTCTTAAATACGGGGACCAAAACTGTACACAGTACTCCAGGTGCGGCCTCACCAACACCTATACAGTTGTAACAAGGCTTCCCTATTTTTAAACTCCAACTCCCTAGCAATACAGGCCAAAATTCCATTTGCCTTCTTAATTACTTGCTGTACCTGAATGCTAACCATACGTGTTTTATGCACAAGAACACCCAGATCTCTCTGTGCTGCACTTTTTTGGAGTCTCTCTATTTAAATAATAGCTTGCCTTTTGATTTTTCCTATCAAAGTGAATGACCCTCACACTTTCCTACATTAAACCCCATCTGCTAAGTTTTTTGCCCACTCACTCAACCTGTCTATATCCCTTTGCAGGTTCCTTATGTCCTCATCACAACATGCCCTCCCATCTATTTTTGTATCATCAGCAAATTTGGATACATTACATTCTGCCCCCTCCTCAAAGTCATGAAATAAATAGTAAATAATTGAGGCCCTAGGACTGATCCTTGTGGCACTCCAGTAGTTACTTCATTCCAACCTGAAAAAGACCCATTAATCCCGATTCTCTGTCTTCTGTGTGTCAACCAAATCAATCCTCAATCCATGCTAATACATTATTCCCAACACTGTGAGCTCTAATCTTGTGCAGTAACCTTTTATGTGGCACCTTATTGAATGCCTTCTGGAAATCCAAATGCACTACATCTACTGGTTCCCCTTTATCAACTCTGCTTGTTATATCCTCAAAGAACTCTTAGCAAATTTGTCAAACATTATTTCCCTTTCACAAAACCATGTTGACTCTGTTGGATTTTCTAAATGTCCTGCTATTACTTCCTTAATAATGGACTCTTGCAGTTTCCCAACGACAGATGTTAGGCTGACTGGCCTATAGTTTCCTGCTTTTTGTCTCCCTCCTTTCTTGAACAGGGGTGTCATGTCAGCAGTTTTCCAATCCGCCGGGACCCTCCCAGAATCCAGTGAGTTCTGGAATATTTCAACCAATGCCTCCACTATATCTGCAGGCCATCAGGTCCTGGCGACTTGTCTGCCTTTAGTCCCATTAGTTTCTCAAATACTTTGTTACTCCTGATAGAGACTGTTACAAGATCTTTCCTCCCATTAGCTCCTTGCTTATCTGATATCTTTGGGATGTTTATAGTGTCCTCCACCGTGAAGACCGATGCAGAATATTGGTTTAAATTATCTGCCATTTCCCTGTTCCCTGTTATCAATTCTCCAGTCGCATCCTCTAAGGGTCCCATGCTCACTTTGGCTACTCTCTTTCTATATACCTGTAGAAGCTCTTGCTGTTTGTTATATTTTTTGACAATTTACTTTTATAATCTATTTTTCCCCCTTTATTAGCTTTTTAGTCATCTGCTGGTTCCTAAAAAAATTCCTAAACCTCCTGTCCTACCACTAGTTTTTGCCACTTTGTATGCTTTAGCTTTTGATTGGATACTCTCCTTGACCATGTTTGCTAACCACAGGTGGTTCATCCTTCTCATTGAGTCCTTCTTTTTGACTGGGATAAATGTTTGCTGAGCGTTATTAAATATCTGCTTAAATATCTGCCACTGCTCATCCACTGACCTTCCCCTTAGTCAATTTTCCCAGCCCACATTAGACAATTTTTTCTTCATACCTCTCTAATTGCCTTTATTTAAGTTGAGGGCACTGGTCTGAGACCCGAGTTGCTTGCCCTCAAACTGAATTTGAAATTCTATCATGTTGTGATTGCTACCCTCTAGAGGATCCTTAACTACAATATCTCTTTTTAATCCTACCTCATTACAAATTACTAGACCTAAAATGGCCTGTTCTCGGGTAGGTTCTGCAACTTATTGCTAAGAAACAATCCCTGATGCACTCTACAAATTTGTCTTCCATGCCAATCTGATTTGTCGAGTCAATATTCAGATTAAAATCACCATGACAATTGTAGCACCCTTCTCACACACCTCAATTATTTCTGGATTTATAATTTGTCCTACAGTGAGGCAACTCTATGGGGACCTATAGACCACTCCCACCCATGATGGCCTCCCCTTGCTTTTCCTTATTTCCATCCAAACTGATTCCACATCACGGTCTATTGCACCTATATCACTTCTCACAACTGCACTGATGTCTTCCTTTATTAACAAAGTTACCCCACCTCCTTTTCCTTTTTGACTATTTTTCCGGAACGTCTAATACCCTTGAATATTGAGTTCCCAGTCTTGGTTACCCTGCAACCACGTCTCTGTAACAGCTATCAAGTCATGTCCATTCATTTCTATTTGTGCCGTCAACTCATCTATCTTGTTATAAAAAGAGCCTTAAGCTTTGACTTTTTACCATTATTACTCATTCTGGTTCTAATTTTTGCTGCCGCCTTCTGCTTATATTTTCTGCCCCTTCCTGTCACACTTCGATTATCGTTCACCTCTTAACTACCCTGCACCTCTGCTCTTGTTTATGTTTGCTTTTCTAAACTTCCCTTCAATTGAATTCCCCCCACCCCCACCTAATTAGTTTAAAGCCCTATCTACAACCCTAGTTATACGATTTGCCAGTACACTGGTCCCAGCATGGTTCAAATGAAGCCTGTCCCAACGGAACAGCTCTCTCCTTCCCCAGTACTGGTGCAAGTGCCCCATGAATCAGAACCCATTTCTCTCACATCAATCTTTGAGCCATGCCTTTACCTCTCTAATTTTATTTACCCTATGCCAATTTGCATGTGGCTCAGGTAGTAACCTGGAGATTATTACCTTTGTGGTTCTGCTTTTTAATTTAGCCCTAAGCTACTGATAGTCCCTCAGAAGAACCTCTTTCCTAGCACTACCTTTGCTGTTGGTGCCTACGTGGACCACCACAACTGGATCCTTCCCTTCCCACTCCGAATTCCTCTCCAGCCCAGAAGAAATGTCTTTATTGTTGGCAGCAGGTAAGCAACACAGCCTTCGGGTCTTCGTCTTTGGTGCAGAGAACAACATCTATTCCCCTAACTATGCTATCCACTATTACTACCACATTTCTATTTTCTCCCCCTACTTGAATGGCTCTCTGTCCCACTGTGCGGTGGTCAGTTCACTCATCCTCCATGCAGCCTGTGCCTTTGTCCACACTGGGAGCAAGAACCTTGCACCAATTGGACAAAGGCACTGGCTGAGGCTCCTCCAAAGCTAAATTCTGGATCCCCATACCTGTCTCACTTGCAGTCACACCCTCCTGTCCCTGACATGGACCAAATTTGATGTAATTAATCGAAGGAGTGTGACTGCCTCCTGAAACACAGTGTCCATGTAACGCTCCCCCTCCCTGATGTGTCGCAGTATCCGCAGCTTGGACTCCAGCTTATCAACTCTGAGCTGAAGCTCCTTGAGCAGCCAACACTTGCTGCAAATGTGGCCACCATGGATTGCACTGGTGCCCACCAGCTCCCACATGCTACAGCTGCAATACATTGCCTGCC
Organism: Carcharodon carcharias; assembly: GCF_017639515.1. NCBI lineage: Eukaryota > Metazoa > Chordata > Chondrichthyes > Lamniformes > Lamnidae > Carcharodon > Carcharodon carcharias. The sequence goes on along the minus strand of NC_054477.1, from coordinate 94,155,045 downwards.
CAGCCATCTCTATTCTATTTAATTAATTAATTTGGATGTTAAATATTTTAAAAGTGAACTTCCAACTGTACTCTTCAGCTGTAATAATGTCTCCGGATTTAAACCATTTGGCCAATCAAAAGTAGCATGGAGAAGGTACTCTCCAATTACCTCCCTGTTTTCCTGTGATGTCGCACACTGCCTCTGAGAGGTAGAAACAGGTTGAAGGGGCTCTCTCCCCTTATCTCCCACTGCCGCTGCCCTTCTCACGTAGGCCCGCTCTCCGTATGCTACTAGCTCTCCTCTCGCTGTTTTAACCTGTACAACTCCCGGCTTTCCTCTCGCTGTTTTAAACTGTAAAAGTTCCTGGCTCTCCTCTCTCTGTTTTAAACTGTAAAACTCCCTCAGTCACCAATCTCCAACTGAAGCTCTCTACTGCAGCCAAACACATCACCCCAGTGCAGACTTGGGAAAGTGGCAACAGACATTACATGTCTCCTTGCAATTTGAAGCATGTTAAGATGTGTTCCTGGGCTACCCCAAGAATTCTGCCCAACCCACCTCTAAAAGGTCCAGCAGAACTTATGGCAGCAGGTAGCTGGTCCAGTTATGGGACTGAAGTTGGCCTAAATTGGAATTGGCAAATTGCAATCTATCCCAGAAAGATAATTTCCATTTCAACAGATAGTCACTGTTCTCCAGAAAAAAAAAATGCAGTAAAGTTTTATTCTGTTCTTCTGCAGCCTGATCAAGAACCCAGGATCTCTCATTGGGAGGAACAGGGTGCTGCTCAGATTTCTTCCGCTACTACAAGAGCAAAATGCTGCAGGTGGTGGAAATCTGAAGTAAAAACAGAAAATGTTGGTAATACTCAACAGGTTGTTGGCCTGAAACATTAATTCTGTGCGTCTCTCCACAAATGCTGCCAGACTTACTGAATAGTTCCAACATTTTCTGTTTCTCTTTCTTCTTCCTCTGTTATGTCTCTACGTGCATGGGTATCTGCTGCATTATTTTAATAGCTCTATTGCCAGAATTTAGGATAGATTCTGGACAAGGTGAGAGTGGAAAGCAAAAGTCCTGGCCCACCACATTTCTACTGCTACAACTGTTGCCCTATCAAATGCTATGGATTATTAAGAACCACACTGTGTTGGACTAATATCATGTAAGTTTCCTAGCCTGGCCTAAAAACGTGGACTCGAGAGGCATGTTATTGTTCCAGATTTACTGAGCAGTAAATGCTTACAATTCTACTTAGAAGTAGAATGTCCATTGAGGAGCAAGGACTGTCACCAACCCAGGGCAGTCCTTGAGCAAAGGTACCCCCTTGACCATTGGACATACATTGCATTCTTCATTTATTTTTTTCCCTAGTTCACCCACTTTTGATCATAAGATATGATGCAGTCCGAGTATCATGTGGTATCCGAGAAATCTGAAAATGGACTCAAATCAGAATTGTCCAGCTCTGCAATATGTCACAAAACTTCAAGACATGAGGCTCCATCTCTTGCTCTAGGGGCAGAATTTTCCGTTCTGAAGTCTAAGCTCATTAGCGGACACAAAAATGGAAGTGATTCCCATCGTGGGGGAGAGGGTTGGGATGGCAGACCACATGTGATCTTGTGCTTGTGGTCAGCTCATTTCTTATGCATCCGTGCAAAACCTTTTTCTTATTCATTCACGGGATATGGCTGTCACAGGCTAGGCCAGCATTTATTGCCCATCCCTAATTGCCCTTGAGAATCTCGTGGTGGGGACAGGCAGGAAGTTGTCAACCCACCGTTACCTTATGGGATTGAAGGGCCAGGCACCATATTTAAAGGATACCTAGACAGCCATTTACTCACTGCAGACCATGAGCTCTGGATTACTCTTCCAGGATGTCACAGAAACGCAAACAGCTTGTGGCCCTATGGTTCAGCAAAGCCTCCCTGGAAACTCTCTTCCAGGCCATCCAAGAAAGCCTGATGCTCAGTTTCCCTGGAATGGCAGCAGGAGGCCCTCCCACCTGACCACAGTAGCCTGGACAGAGGTTGCAAAAGAGGTGGGCTCCAGTGCAGAGATGCCCAGCGGTGCAGGCAGAGGATGGAATGATCTGCTGTGCTGTGCCAGGGTAAGTGCATCATCTACTCCCTGCAAAATGACACACACAGGCGCATCAGGCAGTCTGTGCAAGTGCACAGGAATGTCATACAGGAGTTTGGGTTGCAGCACTCAGCAACAGATGGGACACATACACTGAATATGTGCCAGCCACTTCATGCTCTCAATCTCATATCAGTTTCCGGACTTCCTGCTTGTAAATCAGTTGCTGTAGAGGGCTCAATCAGCAATTGCCATTGGCATGCATGCTCCTGAACTGCTCGTGCAACTATTGGGATATCAATCAAACCTTTTATCCTCCTGCAGAATAAAAACGCCCACAACAAGTGTGAGCACTCTCAGACTGGAGGTGCGATTCCATTCATTCAAGTCCCCATCTCTTTTGAGGAGCTGGCCGCAGAGGTAGCCGGGCAGTGGCAGGACCCTGCCTGTGCTTAAGATGAAATTGGACTCCCCCAGAAAGCCAGTGAGGATGCCTCCAGTTTGCCTCTTGTCAACAGTGCCCACTGAGTGAGAGATTTATTTAATTAAGGAGTCTACTTAGTCAATCACTAAATCTTTCTTTTCTCCATTTTAGGTACCAGTAAGAAATGGGGGAGGCCAACAACCTGGACCAGCCCCAGCTCCAGTTCCACCTTTGAGGAGGATGCTTCTGAATACTCAGAGGATACCCTGCAATTTGAGAGGCAAAAGCTGGAATCAGATGTAACGGTATTACAGTTGAATAAAGGCAACTACAGAGGCATGAGGGAGGAGCTGGCCAGAATTGACTGGGAGATGAGCCTAGCAGGAAAGACAGTGGAACAGCAATGGCAGGAGTTTCTGCGAGTAATTTGGGAGACACAGCAAAAATTCATCCCTAGGAAGAAGAAGTATACTAAAGGGAGGATGAGGCAACCATGGCTGACAAGGGAAGTCAGGGACAGCATAAAAGCTAAAGAGAAAGCATACAATGCGGCGAAGAGCAGTGGGAAGCCAGGGGATTGGGAAGCCTACAAAGACCAACAGAGGACAACTAAAAAAGAAATAAAGAAGGAAAAGATTAAATATGAGGGTAAACTAGCCAGTAATATAAAAGAAGATTGCAAGAGTTTTTTTTAGATATATAAAGGGTAAGAGAGAGGCAAAAGTGGACATTGGGCCACTGAAAAATGATGCTGGAGAAGTAGTAGTGGGGAACAAAGAAATGGCGGAGGAACTGAATAGGTACTTTGCGTCAGTCTTCATGGGTGGAAGACATGAGTAACATCCCCAAAGTTCAAGAGAGTCGAGGGGCAGAGGTGAGTATGGTGGCCATTACCAAGGAGAAGGTGCTAGGAAAACTGAAAGGCTTGAAGGTGGATAAATTACCTGGACCAGATGGACTATACCCCAGAGTTCTGAAGGAGATAGCTGAAGAGATAGTGGAGGCGTTAGTGGTGATCTTTCAGGAATCACTGGAGTCAGAGAGGGTTCCAGAGGACTGGAAAATTGCTAATGTAACCCCCCTGTTTAAGAAGGGAGTGAGGCAAAAGACGGGAAATTACAGGCCGATTAGCCTGATCTTGGTCATTGGTAAGATTTTAGAGTCCATTATTAAGGATGAGATTTCAGAATACTTGGAAGTGCATTGTAAAATAGGGCAAAGTCAGCATGGTTTCATCAAGGGGAGGTCATGCCTGACAAATCTGTTAGAATTCTTTGAGGAGGTAACGAGTAGGTTAGACAAAGGAGAGCCAATGGATGTTATCTACTTGGACTTCCAGAAGGCCTTTGACAAGGTGCCGCACAGGAGGCTGCTCAGTAAGATAAGAGCTGATGGTGTTAGAGGCAAGGTACTAGCATGGATAGAAGATTGGCTGTCTAGCAGGAGGCAGAGAGTGGGGATAAGGGGGTCCTTCTCAGGATGGCGGCTGGTGACTAGTGGAGTTCCGCAGGGGTCAGTGTTGGGAGCACAACTTTTCACTTTATAAATTAATGATCTAGATGAAGGAACTGAGGGCATCCTGGCTAAGTTTGCAGATGATACAAAGATAGGTGGAGGGACAGATAGTATTGAGGAGGTGGGGAGGCTGCAGAAGGATTTGGACAGGTTAGGAGAATGGGCAAAGAAGTGGCAGATGGAATACAACGTGGGGAAGTGTGAGGTCATGCACTTTGGTAGGAAGAATAGAGGCATAGACTATTTTCTAAATGGTGAGAGAATTCAGAAATCTGGAGTGCAAAGGGACTTGGGAGTCCTCATCCAGGATTCTCTTAAGGTTAACTTGCAGGTTGAGTCGCTAGTTAGGAAGACAAATGCAATGTTGGCATTTATTTCGAGTGGACTAGAATATAAAAGCATAGATGTGCTGCTGAGGCTTTATAAGGCTCTGGTCAGACCACATTTAGAATATTGTGAGCAATTTTGGGCCCCGTTTCTCAGGAATGATGTTCTGGCCCTGGAGAGGGTCCAGAGAGGTTCACGAGAACGATCCCCGGAATGAAAGGCTTAACATATGAGGAACGTTTGAGGGCTCTGGTTCTATACTCGATGGAGTTTAGAAGGATGAGAGGGGATCTGATTGAAACTTACAGAATACTGAAAGGCCTGGATAGAGTGGACTTGGGGAAGATGTTTCCATTAGTAGGAGAGACTAGGACCCGAGGGCACAATCTCAGAGTAAAGGGAAGACCTTTTAGAACAGAGATGAGGAGAAACTTCTTTAGCCAGAGAGTGGTGAATCTATGGAATTCGTTGCCACGGAAGGATGTGGAGGCCAGGTCATTGAGTGTATTTAAGACCGAGATAGATAGGTTCTTGATTGGTAAGGGGATCAAAGGTTATGGGGAGAAGGCGGGAGAATGGGGTTGAGAAACTTATCAGCCATGATTGAATGGCGGAGCAGACTTGATGGGCCGAATGGCCTAATTTCTACTATGTCTTATGCTCTTAAGATATAGATGGGATGGTCAAATGGGCAGATAAGTGGCAGATGGAATTCAACCCTGAAAAGTGTGTGGTGATACACTTTGGAAGGAGTAATTTGACAAGGAAGTATTCAATGAACAGCATGACACTAGGAAGTTCTGAGGAACAAAGGGACCTTGGCGTGTGTCCATAGATCTCTGAAGGCGGAGGGGCATGTTAGTGGGGTGGTAAAAAAGGCATATGGGACACTTGCCTTTATCAATCGAGGCATAGATTTCAAAAGTAGGGAGATCATGTTGGAGTTGTATAGAACCTTGGTGAGGCCACAGCTGGAGTGCTGTGTGCAGTTCTGGTTGCCACATTATAGGAAGGATGTGATTGCTCTGGAGAGGGGGGGCGGTTGCAGAGGGGATTCACCAGGATGTTGCCTGGGATGAAACATTTAATTTATGAAGAGAGGTTGGATAGACTTGGGTTGCTTTCATTGGAGCAGAGAAGACTGAGGGGCAACCTGATCGAGGTGTACAAGATTATGAGAGGCATGGACAGGGTAGATAGGGAGCAGCTGTTCCCCTTAGTTAAAGGGTCAGTCACGAGGGGACACAAGTTCAAGATGAGGGGCAGGAGTTTTAGGGAGGCTGTGAGGAACAAGAGGGTGGTGACCGTCTGGAATGCGATGCCTGGGAAGGTGGTGGAGGCGGGTTGCCTCACATCCTTTAAAAAGTACCTGGATGAGCACTTAGCACGTCATAACTTTAAAGGCTATGGGCCAAGTGCTGGTAAATGGGATTAGGTAGGTAGGTCAGGTGTTTGTCACGTGTCAGTGCAGACTCGATGGGCCGAAGGACCTTTTCTGCACTGTGTGATTCTGTGATTAACCCAATTGGCTGTTGGCCAGAGCCACAATGGTTTTTCGTGTTTTTTTAAACAGGCGATGATGGTTTCCAGCTCCAAGTGAACCCAGCAGTTTTGAGAATTAAAGCACAACATAAAAGTTTTGCCTTTCAGAGACTTGGTCTTAACCATTCAGGCCATTTGTTATCTTTTGAGACTAAGTGATTGAGTATGGGAGATACGGAAATCACTTCTAAACCGATTGCAAACGCTTTTGGCTCTGTTGCAAACACACCATTTAAAACCACCAAGCCTAGGCATAATTATTGCTGAAATTGGAATTGATAAAAATAACTTGACATGAGTTGCTATTTCAAGCATTCAAAGGAAAATTTACCTGAAGTTTGAGGAGAAACAGTCTGGGTGGTTTCTCTATCAAAAAAAAAATTGTTTTTGGAAGAAATAAATTGAACACCAACAAAACCTGTGAACCCAACAACAATGCTGTATGAATTTGGATAATTTTAAAATAAAACAAAATCAGGCATAATCTAGTGGGTTACTTATGAGAAAATAAAATGTTGTTTAAGAGAAAATACAAATAAGCAAAATTTGTTAATGCCTGGAATCAAGTTATAGATGACGATAGTATGAAAACATGTTATTGGGCTGTAATGTTTCTCCAGGGCTTATGTTGGCAACTAATGTAAGTGTAAAACTGTATGAGGAAGTGATTGAATGTAGGAAATAGTTAGGAAAAAAGGGAGTAGGAATAACTCACCTTTATAACTTTCCCTTGGTGATGTTTGTGTCCTTTTCTATGTTTTTTTTTAAAAGAGAAACCTAAGGTTGATGGTTGCGCTACCACCTGAGGCACTGGGACCATCTATGTAGAGATAAGCAAAGAGTTTGAGATCTTTTGATAAGTTCACGTGAGAGTCAAGATTGTATGGCATGATATTGAGACACCGTGTAAGTGTGCAGGTGTGCAGAAATATGCTAGAAACCAATTCAAATTGGCTGGTTCAAAGGTTGGGAAAAATGCACTGAAGAACGGGTTTCAGTCATGTACACCTACTTGACAAACAACATGACGTGAAATGGTTACTGTAGCCAGTAGAGTGAGACAACATTTTTAAATCATCAAGGCACTGTCACAAACCCCATAGAGAATCTGACTTTAAAACAGTCAGGACAGAATTAAAACACTGGTACCTGTCAAGGTGAGCAAAATTAAAATAAAACGGGAGGAAAATTTGGATTTGAACAATTAAGGGTTTGGGAATAAGAATTATCCTGTGAATACAGATAAAGGGAGAGATGAAGAATCTTTTCAGTCCATGTATACTAGTTCAGTGTTATTAAGCGAGATGATCTACAAGTGAGGAACTTGGGATAACTCACCAAACTTACAGGCTAAAGGAAGTAAGAGTGATCAAGAATAAGAGCGAGTCAGGGGTATGGAAACTATTGGATTGTGGAATGGTGGGTATTATTAACAATACCCAAGGAGGCAACATATTGCTAGAATTGATTCCTGAAACAGGGGGTAGGCATCTATAGTTTCAGTACAGAAATCAGGAACTAAGCTGTTCAAGTAACATGATGGCCTACAGGTGACACTGCCTAAGAAGCTCCCATCCACTAATTGCACTGATAGTAATGTAGAGTACCCCCGAACATACACCAAGCCCAAAAGGATGATCTAGCATTAATACCAGCTGGGAAGATTTTGTTTCAAGATGTGGTACTGGTGAGATTGAATCTGACTAATTTGGGTTTGCTTAAATGGTGTAAGCAAAAACTAAAACCTTGTATATCAGAATGGGTTATGAGTAAAGTAGTGGGTACCAGTCAACATAAAAACTGGAGAGAGTATTATACCTCACAAGTAGGGAAAGAGGGAAGAAGGAGAAGAAACCTTGTTAAAGATGTAGAAAATTCAATACAGGCCTCTACTTGGTTAACAGCCTCGACTTGACGACTTTGGATCAGAAAATTAGAGATTTGAAAACTGGTCTGGAGAAAATAAATTAGAACAACAGAGAAAACAAGTCAAGGAAAGTGTTAGTTTGGTCCCTGATGCCCCAAATATATTTTATACTATATTTCATTCTATATGGCATTTTGGAATGGATATCAAATTCATCACTGGATGTATATTTTGCATGTTTTAGTTATAATTCAGTTCATTATTATATTGTACTTGTATTTAACTTGTCGATGTTGGAAGAGAAATCATTTTTAATAGGTGTATGTCATTGCTTAATTGTACAAAAGTTAAAAATAGGATTTCCCGGTTGGCATGCGGGGGGTGGGACCCGCACGCCGATGCGTAAAATGACATGGGATGACGTCAGGCAGAACTCCAGACATCACCCTGCATCATTTCCATTTTCAGGTCGGTGGGGGCACAGCTGAATCAGCCCACCGACCTGCCAATGGCCAATTGAGGCCATTTAAAAATTAATTGAAATAGTTGAAGGTGTGCAGAAATATGCTAGAATCCAATTCAAATTGGCTGGTTCAAAGGTTGGGAAAAATGCACTGAAGAACATTTTTCAGTCATGTACACCTACTTGACAAACAACATGACGTGAAATGGTTACTGTAGCCAGTAGAGTGAGACAACATTTTTAAATCATCAAGGCACTGTCACATACTCCATAGAGAAACTGACTTTAAAACAGTCAGGACAGAATGTTCTAGTCTTACTCCGGGTATACAATGGCACAGAACGACCATTTGTCTTAACCACGCTTTTTTTAAAATTGGGTATCACAAGTCACTACAAGCTATTCACAAACTAGTTATTGGCTTTCCCACGTGCAAGAGTCCTGTCCCATCCAACCTTAAGGTTGGTGAGCAGGCCAGGAGCCCTGGCAGGCTTCAGAGAAAGCATGAAACCTCATCCACAGGCGGGATGAGGTTTCATGTAGGTTTTTAAAAATTTAATAAAAGTTTAACTAAAAGTGATGGACATGCCCCAACTCATGTGACAGTGTCACATGAGGGGACACGTCAGGGAAATTTTATTTTTCTATTTTTAACATTTTTGAATTTGGCGCCGATCTCCCTGAGGCAGCACCTAGCCTCAGGGGAATGAGTGCGCTATTTCGCGCGCATGCACAAAAGAAAATGTGCTCTCAGCTTAGGGAAACCCCCCAGCCGGTACAGGGAGCGCATAATGCTTCCTGGCGGATTTCACGCTGGGTGGGCCTTAATTAGCCCGCTCACGTAAAATGGCTGTGCTGACCAGAGGCGCGCCTGCTCCTGAACTTCCACCCTGACGCGGGAAAATTCTGCCCGATGTGTTTTTCTGATTTTCACTTAACGGACAAAATAGCCCACCTGCAAAAACTCTGGGCCGGATAAGGTAAGAACTGAGATTGTTTACCCTCAAGAAGGTCCTGCAGAAAAGAGAGTATAAGTGTTGAAGTTGTTTTTCTGGCTCAAGGTTGAACGTTTATGAATTTTCAGTTCAACCAGTTGAAAGCGACATAAAATGGGTGAAACCCACAAGGTGGACATAGCTGTGTGAGGACAGGGGCAAAGGCTAATAGGTAGAGAAAGGGGGGATATGCCCATTATACAAGTGCCTGGGAACAGCCCCAAATGAGGGGATTGGACAAATGTTTGTGCCACTGTTGCCTGACATCCTGAAGGGGGCTGAACATTGGCATGAGTGACATACTTCACACTCTAAACAGCAGCGCAAAAGGGTCGGTATGATCAGAAAGGCTTGACCTTCTCAGGCACCATAGACATGCAAATAACTCATTCAGAGAAGTGGCACCCTGGGACAGGATTCTTGCACGTGGGAAAGCCAATAGCTAGTTTGTGAATAGCTTGTGATATCCAATTTTTAAAAAAGTGTGGTTAAGCCACATGGTTGTTCTGTGCCATTGTATACCCAGAGTAAGACTAGAACATAGGCAAAGTATGGCCACAGCTAAGGGAGGGGCTTTTCTAAGGGATCTGTTGGAGATGCAAAGACAGGTAGGGAAACTCAAGGCAGAAATGCCAGAGGCCATGAACAAACTGGACCGAAGGCTGGAGGAGTCCATTCATGTTCTGTCTGATGTCATGGTTCCAGCATGTGAGTGCTTGCCTACTTCCATGGAAAGGGGGGCAGCTGGCTTGGGGACCCAGGTGCAGCAGAATGCACAATAGCTCCTGAGTGTGTGCTCAGCCCTGCAGTTGTTGTTCTAGGCATTGGTGCAGTGCAGCAGCAGCTAGGCATGAGGGAGACAGAGCACCTTGATCTCCCTCCAGGTGCCCCTTCTCAAGGAGTCAGAGAGTTTCATTCAGGCACCCATAGGAAGGAGGAACGCCAGACAGGCATCCTGGGGACTTCATCCCAGGACACTCCAAGGGTGCCCTGCCACTCTACTTCTCCTCTGTAAGTGATCTCATCGCTTCCAACTGGCCAGGCTGAGGAGATTTTACTTGCATCTGAACAGGAGACCCTTATCAGGCCGGGGCCCTCTAGGTCTTGGGGCCTAAGTCCTCATAGTCAACAGGGCATCCACATCAGCTGTGGATGTCAGGCCTGCACCTAGATGTAACAACAGGGTAACCAAAGGTTAAGTATTGAAGGCATAGATGTGGCATGGGTGTATAACTATTGCATATAGTTTTGGCACTTGTACATATATGTTGGAATTCTCCTGGATTCTATCTTGCTTGTAGTTGCTTCAATAATTTCAATAATTTCTAAGGGTTTGGAATGTGGGCCCTCATCCGAGTCTGATCATGAACTTCCATAGATTCAGTTCTCCCATGTTATCAACATAGTGATTATTCAATAATCCCATGTGCATGATTAACCATTAGCTAAGAGTTGTGAGCCTGCTGCCTGGCCACACATCATGCAAGCCATTACTTGTAGCTTACCATGTTCTGACCTCTGAAAATGTGTTCATTGAGGTCATTGCATTTCCTGCTGCTGTTGCCATGATGTGAAATGTAATTGGATGCCAAGAGTACTTGAGGGAAGTTAAATCTGCTATGTGAGAGGCAAGGAACACTCAATACAGTTTCAGGGCTGAGCGAGTGAAGCTCTACACTGTCGTCTTAACAGTAGCAAACCAGAAACTGCGCTACATGGCTGGAGAAAGCTGTGGTGGGCATATTCACTCCTTGATGATTTGTCATTTTGAGCTAACATGCAGGTGAAGACAGCAAGTAAGGAAGCAATGGGCAAGTTGGCCTTTACTGCAAGAGGGATTTGAGTGCAGGATTTAAGAAGCGTGTGTGCAGTTGATTGAAGCCTTTGTAAGACCTCACTTTGGAGATTTGTATGCCCTGTTCGTCTCCTTATCAAAGGTGGCAGTAGACCTTACATAAAGGGTTTGCAACTAAAGTACATTGGGCATCATTGAAGAACTGAGGTTTTAGTGCATGAGGACAGAGAGATTAGAACCGGCTTTTGTGCTGGACCGTGCTGAGGACTGTGAGGCTATCCATGTGAAGCATCAGCAGAGGAAACGGGCCTTCTCACGGTCCATGCATAAAAGAAGTTAACCTTGGCTGGCCTGTCCACAATGACCATTGGTATGGTTATCCGGGACTAGGACTTGTAAGGGTCTTTGCAATTGGAGGGCCTGAGGTGGTTGAATTCCAGCAACTCATAGTGCAACTGTGGCATTCTCAGTAACTGGACTCCTAAGTTACATAGAAACTTCTCAGCATGATAAAGATGTCAAAGGATATGGGTTTATTTATGGGCAAGCGGCGATTGGGGAGGGGTGGGGAGAGGGTGGGGGAGGCAGGACCATTAACAATCTGTACGGAGGTGGGTTCTCGAGGGCCAAATGGTATTCTCATGCTATTCCTTCCTGTGGATCCATCTGTCTGCTCTCTATCAGGTCTACCTCTCCCCCCCCCCACAACCAAACTTTAGAAGCAGGTGCGAGGTCAACATGACTGCAACCCTGCCGAGGTTGGATTTGAGATCGCTTTCCAAGTTGCCATGCACAGGAACTTTGTGAGGGCATGGGTAAAATCACAATTTCACTTACAAGTTCCCAAGGTCGCAGGAGAACAGATTGGTGTTCAGGTTTCAATGCGCGAATATAGCGCCAAGGCTCTGCATATTAGCATAATTTGTCACATGCAAAGGATCAAACCACCGGCAGGGCAGATGATAACGCATGCAATTTAATTTAGCTCTCAGAAATCAAGGTACGTTAGAGCAAGGTATAATGTCTGTAACCAAAAAGGAGCTGGGACCTTCCATCCAGCAGAATATAGAAAACCAAAATGTTAACACTGTCAGCAGCTTACTCTGCCTGGGATCTGGTATCTACCTGTCTGCCACATTGTAGTCCTGCTATGGTCTCTGCATGTATCTTGGTGACATCCTGGCCCTCGGCAGCTCCATTTCCTTCCCCATCCTTCGTGTTGGAGGAGCGTCTTGGTCCTCCATGTTCCCCTCAGACAAGACACCCTCCTTTGTAGCTGTCAGTTGTGCAGGGTGCAGCCGGCAACAGTGATTCGGGACACTCACTGTGGTGAATATTGGAGAGCCCCGCCTGAACACTCCAAAAATCTGAGCCTCTACTTTAGGAGACCTATTGGCTGCTCAACCATGCATCAGGTGGAGGCATGTACATCACTGTAGCTCTCCTCAGCAACACTCTGCAGATGGCAAATTGGAGCCATCATCCAGGTCTTCTGGGGGTATCCCATGTCCCTAAGGAGCCAGGTCTGCAATCGCTGAGGTCCTTCAAAAACCTCTGGCACCTGAGAGTGGATCAGAATATAGGTGTCATGAGAGCTCCCTGGCAACCAAGAGCAAACATGAAAGATTTGCCTTCTGTGATCAAATATGAGCTGCACGTTCTAAGATGGAATCCTTTTTGTTAGGAAATAGTGAGTTTTAAGTTGTGTATTTGGAGGTGTTAGGAATAAGGTATATCTTGAGTTAAAAGGATGAAACCTGAGTTTTAGTTTCATTTCAAAAGATGCCTGTATTGATATTTTATGCAAAAACAGAATTACCTGGAAAAACTCAGCAGGTCTGGCAGACAAGATAGGAAAAAAAACTGTGCTGTTGCCTAGTAACAGGGGTCCAGAGAGGGAGCCCCCCCCCCCCCTGCCACAGGCACGCACGTGTGCACACACACACACACACACACACACACACACACCTACGCACAGAGAAACTGAAAGCAGTTTGAGTTCAGCTGGTCAGTGTGCTCTAAAGTTGAAAGGAGTTGCCAGCAGAAGCAACAGAGGAGAGGGATAGATACCAGACAACTACAGTTGGGAGCAGGAGCCAGGAGCGGCTGGATACAGCAGAGGAAATTAGAGGATGCAGGTTTCCCCAAAGAACCGAAGAAGGAAGGCCCTAAGAAGACCTTCTAAGCAAAGGAAGAACAGGAGCCTGGAAAAGGTCCTGTTAAGTAAAGTTAAAAGTGAGGAGCAGAGAAAGGCTCGTAGCTTAAAGGAAGAAAGCTGCAAGAAGCAGACATAAAGCAAAAAGGCTTGTGAGAAGCCAGAAGATCCAAGGAGACAGCTGAAGGTCTGTAACTCTTTACTATGAACATGTGCAGCAGTGTTTTAGTGACTGGGAGATGCCACACTGGTCCTACTGAAGGCCTGGAGGCAGCACTGGCAAAGAACTTGAAGGCAGTGGTGACCTTTAATGCCACTGGCATGGGTTTCTCTCCAAGTCCTTGCGTCTGCAGGTTGTCATGGAGAAGCTGGCAAATGTGAGCCATAACATTCCAGGATATCCAAAAGTGCCTTCAGCATTGCCTTTAACTTGTGTTGATAACTGCACCTCCTGCAATACACCTGTGGTTACTGTTGCAGTGGACTTTGTCTGCATCCTGACCCTCTTGAGGCCCCATTGCCTCTTGCTGCTCAGGCCATATGCCCACCTGCAAAGGGTCCTCCTCCTCATCTGGATGAGAGCCAGCAGAAAGGCAGGGTTGCCTGGATCCTGCATCATTTTCGACTCAGTGGATCTGTGAATGATTTAAGTAATAAATCGAGTGAGCATATTCTTTACAGGTTTGCCTTTATCTCAGACCCAGGAAACCGGTGTGTTTTAACTGCTGAAAGGTATGACACCTCTGTGCAGACTGCTGGAGGTTACAGGAAACACCCATGGGATTTATCAGCCAATAAACTCTGCACAGAGAATAGGAGTCAGTCAGAGAGCATAGCAGACCAGTCTATGGCTCTGACTACGGCAGCAAATTTCCTTAGATTCACTACTGAGATAGCCGATGAATTTAAACTAATCCCTGAGAGTTACAAGGATTTTGTATCAGAAGAAGGAATGGTCACATTTCTGCAGCATGAGGCGAGTAAGCCTAGAGTGATACTATGGGATAAAGGGGCAAGCCAAACACTACTGCTGGGAACAGGCATGACCTTTCCACCAGAGAATGCAGTAAGTGCCAAGATGTTTGTGAAGGGTATTGAAGGAGGGTACGTGCCCAGCCTCAGAAATGACCTGGCAGGATCAAAAGTGACAGCACCTCCAGTGGTCTCAGAGAAGCTGAGTGAGCTCAGGGAGACAGAACAGCTGCAGGAGCGCATGCCTGGTATTTTCCATGACTGTGTGGTAATCCAGTCGATGGTCAGATAAGCTTTGTCAGTGGATGCTGAAGAAGCACTGCAGATAGATGATTCTACTCATCTCATTGAAACTTTTGAAAATTAGAACTCATTTCTTGCTATCTTGACTCCATTCTCTCTCCTCTTGTCCAGTCTCTTCCCGCCTACATCCACGATTCCTCTGACACCCTACATCATATCAACAATTTCCAGTTCCCTGGCCCCAACTGCCTCCTCTTCACCATGGAAGTCCAATCCCTCTACACCTCCATCTCCCACCAGAATGGTCTGAGGGCTCTCCACTTCTTCCTCAAACAGAGGCCCGAATAATCCCCATCCACCACTACTCTCCATCTGACTGAACTTGTTCTCTCACTGAACAGCTTCTCCTTAAACACCTCTCACTTCCTCCAAATAAAAGGTGTGGCTATGGGTACCCACATGGGCCCCAGTTATGCTTGTCTCTTTATGGGCTATGTGGAACATTCCTTGTTCCAGTCCGACAGCAGCCCCCTCTTACAACTCTTTCTCTGGTACATCAATGACTGCTTCGGTGCTGCTTCATGCTCTCATCTGGACCTGGAAAAATGTATTAATTTTGCTTCCAATTTCCACCCCTCCATCATTTTCACATGGTCCATCTCTGACACTTCCCTTCCCTTCCTTTACCTCTCCGTCTCAATTTCTGGTGATAGACTGTTCACCAATATTCATTACAAGCCCACCAACTCCCACAGCTACCTTGACTACAGCTCCTCACAACCCGCTTCCTGTAAGGACTCCATCCCATTCTCTCAGTTCCTTCGCCTCTGTTGCATCTGTTCTGATGAAGCCACTTTCCAAAACAGTTCCTCTGACATGTCTTCCTTCTTCCTTAAACCGAGTTTTTCCACCCACGGTGGTTGACAGGGCCCTCAATCATGTCTGGCTCATCTCTCACACATCCGCCCCCACCCCTTCCTCTCCCTCCCAGAACCATGATAGGGTCCCCCCTTGTCCTCATTTATCACCCCACCAGCCTCCGCATTCAAAGGATCATCCTCTGCCACTTCCGCCAACTCCAGCATGACGTCACCACCAAATACATCTTCCCTTCACCCCCCTGGCGGCATTCCGCAGGGATCGTTCCCTCCGGGACACCCTGGTCCACTCCTCCATCACCCCCTACAGCTCAACCCCCTTCCACGGCACCTTCCCATGCAACCGCAAAAGGTGCAACACCTGCCCCTTTACTTCCCCCCTCCTCACTGTCCAAGGGCCCAAACACTCCTTTCAAGTGAAGCAGCGCTTCACTTGCACTTGCCTCAATTTAGTCTACTGCATTCGCTGTTCCCAATGCGGTCTCCTCTACATTGGAGAGACCAAATGCAGACTGGGTGACCGCTTTGCGGAACATCTTCGTTCTGTCCGCAAGCATGACCCAGACCTCCCTGTCGCTTGCCATTTCAACACACTACCCTGCTGTCATGGCCACATGTCCGTCCTTGGCCTGCTGCAATGTTCCAGTGAAGCTCAATGCAAACTGGAGGACAGCACCTCATCTTCCGACTAGGCACTTTACAGCCTTCTGGACTGAATATTGAGTTTAACAACTTTAGATCATGAACCCTGTCCTCCATTCTCACCCCTCTTCTGATCGCTCTTTTTCCAATAATTTATATATATATTTCTTTTCCCACCTATTTCCATTATTTTTAAATGTATTTCCATCCATTGTTTTATCTCTACCTTTTAGCCTGTTTCGATCCCTTCCCCCCACCCCGACTAGGGCTATCTGTACCTTGTCCTGCTTTCTACCCTTAATGTCACCATTAGCACATATCTTAGCTAATATCACCACTGTCAACACCTCTTTGTCCTTTTGTCTATGACATTTTTTGGCAATCTCTACCTATCACTGGCCCTCTATCCACCTCTACCTGTCACACCCCCCGTTAAACCAGCTCTTTTCTATTTTTCCTTAGATCTGATGAAGAGTCATTCTGACTCGAAACGTTAACTGTGTTCCTCTCTGCAGATGCTGTCAGACCTACTGAGTTTTTCCAGGTATTTTTGTTTTTGTTTCAGATTTCCAGCATCTACAATTTTTTGCTTTTATATTAGACGATTCTGCTGTCTGGTTATCTGAAACCTAGAAGACCCTAAGGAGGTAATAAATAGATCTTTCTTGGTTGTGGCTCAGCAAGTTGACCAGATGTTAAAAAAAATTAGCTCAGACTGCCCAAGCTGAGATAGAGGCAATCCCTGAATGCTACTATATTAAAATGAGGTGCTGATGAGGAAATGGCGACCCCTTCATAGACTTGCAAATGAGGAGTGGACAGTGATCCACCAGGTAATGGTGCTGCCGAGTACCATGTAGAAATGTTATGGCTAGCACACAAATTTCTGATGGCTGAGTATGTTGGTATACGAGAAAACTCAAGCCATATCAACCAGCATTTTTACTGGCTGTACCTCCACAAGATTGTAGCCCACGTTTTGCAGAACCTGCCAGGGCGTGGGGAAACCTCAACCTGCAATAAAACCTGCACCTATGATTCCTGTGCTGGCTTTGGGGGAGCTATTTAGCAAGGTGCTAGAGGACTCTGTGAGACCCCTGCTCAAAACAAAAAGGGACTATCAGTGTTTCTTTACCATCATGGAATTGGCTACTCCCTTTCCAGAGGCTGTTCCCTTGAGAACCATATCTGCTAAAACAGTGGTGAGGGAACTAACCCAATTCTTTACCAGGTATGGTCTGCCCACCGAGATCCAGTTGGATCAGGGCTCAAATTTCACATTCAAAATACTATAGGAGGCCATGGGTAACTTGGACGTGACCCAGCTGAAGTCTTCAATGTCTCACCCCACAGTCTCAGGGGGCACTCGAATGGTACCACCAGACCCTAAAAATAGTGTTCAGGTCATACTGCCACAAGTAGCCCCATGACTGGGATAAAGGACTAGGTTTTCTTAAGTCCGTTAGCTACCAGAGACTCACCCAATTAGTTCACCAGTATTACTCCATTTGAGTTAGCTTACAGACACCAAGTGAGAGGTCCTCTGAAGAGAGATTTTTAGAGCAGGAGGAAATCTCCATGCTAGACTTGGTAACAGCGTTTTGGGAGTGATTCATGAGAGCCTGTGATGTGGCCTAAAAATCTCCCAGACAGCTACGAAAAAAACAGGCATGCAAACATACCAGGGCCCGAAGCTTTTAGCCAGGAGACTATGTGCTAGTTCTCCTACGAATACTAGGTGAACCCCTAAAAGCCCAGTTCAGTAGCCCGTACAGAGTAGCAAAGAAGCTCGAGGAAGTAAATTGACACCCCAGACCGCAGGAAAAAACAAATACTGTGTCATGTCAATATGATGAAACAATACCACAGCTGAGAAGGGGACAAGCAGGTAATGTCTGTCGCATTGTCACTGATCTAGAGGCCAAGGGTCTCAGTGGGGTTGAATTGGAGGGAGATGTAGGTGAGGCCCACGTTGGACACACCTTCCAGCTAACAAACTCAGAAATACCAGTGAACTTGGAACCCTTATTCGCTCATCTAAGTGTAGAACAGTGAGCAAACTTGACAAGGCTGTTCACCACATTTAAAAGCCTATGTAGAGACAAGCCAGGCTGCACCGCGTTAGCTCTACATGATGCGGATGTGGGAGAGCCCCCCAATAAGGCAAAATCCCTATCATCTAGGACCAGAAAAGCTAGCCCAGGTTTGGTAGGAGAGTAACTACATGCTGGAGCACCGACTAATAGAGCCTAGTAGCAGTAGCTGGAGCTCCCCAGTTGTGCTCATGCCAAAACCAAACAGCTCCACCAGGTTCCGCATTGATCACCAGAAGAGTTAATGCAGTGACCAGAGCCAACACCTACCTGATACCCCGCCTGGAACACTACATAGATAGAGTAGGTAAAGCAACATACATTACCAAGATGGATTTATTCAAGGGATACTGCCAGGTTCCCTTCACCACCCGCACAAAATAAATATTTGTCTTTGTAACCCCTGATGGGTTATACCAGTGTCAAGTCATGCCGTTTGGATTCAGAAATCCCCCAGCCACCTTCCAAAGATTAATGAACCAGGTAGTGGCAGGCTTATCCAATTGTGTTATGTACCTAGACGATCTCCTAGTGTACAGCGACACCTGGAAAACTCACCTAGAGCAATTGGAAGCTGCCTTTCAGAAATTACAGTCAGCTGCCCTTGTGGTTAATCTCACGAAGAGGTGACCTACCTAGGACATGTGGCGGGTCAAGCACAAGTACTGCCCAGAGCTGCAAAGGTACAAACAGTAGCTCATTCCCCATTCCCACAACAAAATGGGAAGTCATGAGATCCTGAGAGATGTGTGGGTTCTACTGCAAGTTCATCCCAAACTTCAGCATGTAGCTGCCCTGCCGACAGACCTTCTGTAGAAAAAGCAAAAGTAGTATGGACTGAGAAATGTCAGACAGCTTTCGACAAGCGAAAGCCATTTTGATAAACAAACTAGTGCTAGCAGTTCCAGACTTTAACTAAGCATTTAAATTAGCCATTGATATGAGTGACATCAGGATAGAGAATCAGGAATAGAGAGATCAATTGGATACTTCTCCAAAAAACTAAATAAACATCAGAAATTATATTCCACAGTTGAAAAGGAAACCCTAGGTTTATTACTAGCTCTCAAACACTTGTAACATATGTCTAAGTGTTGGATACAGAGAGACCATAGTCTGTGCTGACCACAACCCTTTAACCTTTGTGGAGAAATTTAAAACTCAGAATGCAATGCTATTCTGCTGGAGTTTGTTTCTCTCACCATATCTCCTGAAAATCGTCCACTTTGCAGTGAAATTGAATGTGATTGTAGATGCCCTTTCCAGAATTTAATGAGACCCAGTTAAAACCGAGGGGATAATCTAGACCAAGGCAAAGAGAAGGAATGGGAGTGAATGTATTTGTTGTTTTATTTTTCTTTGTAATGAAATGAGAGTGAATCTCATATCATTCTTCCTGAGAGAGAGGTATCATGACAACAGGAAACTGTGACTGAGTGAAATCTACCAAGAACATCACCAGCCAACCGTAGACATATTGAACTGTTTAAAGAAGACCTTTTTTTCCTCAAAATACGAGAAAAAGCACTGATCAAAAATGGCTGCCATGAGCCACCTGATGACTGATACTGTAAGTTGACCACTTCTCTGGAAAGTTGCCATATGAATTGCATTGCAGACATGTTGAATGGAATTTCACACTTGGGGGTTGTCAAGGTCCATTTCAAAAGGGTACTTTCTTGAAGGCGATAAAATTGCAAAGTGCTGGACTTTAATGAACTGCCATTCTATCAAGACAATGGGAACTGCTAACCAGCCAGATACTCATCAGACATTCAAAATCCGCTCTGGAGGACAAAATAACCCCATCTCCTGTTGATTCTTATTTTGAAATGTGTCAAATGTTTCAGAGATTAAAAGGTCAAAAAATGGGATTGCTTGGTCTGCAACAATGGTAAGACCTGCTAATTAAATTCCTTTTTGGAAATTTACAGACAAGAGTTTTAAAAACTAATTCTGCCAAGTAGACTCAAGGAGAAGGAAAAAGAAACATGACAGTCACCTAAAAACACTGCTGGAAGACAGAAGTAACAATCTTTCTCTCTCTCTCAAGCTAGAAGAGTGGCTTCAACAAAGTGCATATTCCAGAATTCTACAGGAAACCAACCAAATTCAAACTTGCACAATGTTCAACAATCTATGTCTCAAAGCAAAGTACTTAAATGTATATTCTTTTAAGTTTGTATTAGACTCTAACTTTCCTGCTTCTGATGTCTACATGCATGTGTCATCTTTATTATTTTTTTATTGGGTTTAGTAACTAATAAACATACTCTTTATTTGACTCAAGAAAACCTGGTTTGAATAGCCTCCTGTTAACAATTACATAAATTTGGATTGGAAAAGGCATTTACGGGCAAAAGAAATTTTAAAAACTCTGTTGCAACCAACCGAGAAGGCTGAAAAGAAGGGGAGCCAACTCATTCCTCTTCACCCAGTCGTAACACTGTTCATGCAGGTGGATGAATGTTTGGGGTCCTGAGTTGGCTGCTGTTCAGCAACCGTGCTCGTTGGTGGCATCTACCTCCCTCCCTTCCTTCATTCCTGACTCTCACAGCAGCAGATGGCAAATGGCACAGAACTAACGGTCGCTCCACACCTTGCTGGGATCTTGATGTTATGAGACCCACGTGTTGGGAACTAAACCTGCTGCCATGTGGGTTTCACTATAGAGAGGAGAACACAACTGAATATGCCCATCCTGACTCCTCATTGGAGCCACCTATGTAGTCCGCTTCTGTGAACCCCATGAAGCTTTCACCTACGTGACTATCACACTGGACCTGTCACGCTATCACATCTGATTCCCCCCTCTGACTGTGATTGTTTCCTTTACTGCCCAGTTCAACCCCCAGGATCCCACTGTCTACAGCACTGACCCCACCCTCTAAAATCCATGCTCTCCAACCATCCTTGCGGTAAACACTCTCCTCCACAGGATCCCCAAACTCAACAAAAAGGCCCCTCCCTTCATCCAACATCTCTGCACCCTTGCATTCCATTGCTGCCTCCCCACTTCTCTCCCCCCTCCCCACCCACCACCACCACCACCATAAGGTCGTGGAAGAAGTGAAGCTTGCCAGGTGCATGTCACCTATATATAGTCATTAAAGTGAACATTATAATTTCCTGCTTGGGGAGAGTGCTTAATTTGTAAGGGGAACTCCATTGAGGCAGCTTTTGAATGAGAATGTGCTAATACCTGTAAAAGGGTTTCCCAGCATTGTTCATCACAAAGCTTGACTTGCCTCTACAGTCCCGAGAACAGAATTCCAGAAGTTCATCCTGAACTTCTGATGTTTGGCCTCATGCCAAATTAAGTTGCCCCCGCCCACCACACTTCCCACTGCTGGCTCGACTGGACGATTACATCCTAGGCCTCTTCATCTTGCTTTCACTTCTCCCAGTAATTTTCTATTACCCTTGACTATTCCATGCAGCCCTGCCCCCACTTGGTAATTTTGATTTATATACTAAAGTCATGTGATATAAATTTAATCAGAGGTTTTATTACCTAAACCCAGTTCTATAGGAGCACTGTTTATTACATCTACATAAGCAATAGTAGAATCAAATTCAGCTAAAGCTATCCGTTTTGTAAAGAGATCAGTTTTGAAGGCTGCTTCTATCTCCTATGTTCATACAGTGAGAGGGAAAGAAAACTTGTATCTTTTTGTACCAATTAACTCACAACTCTTTCTCCTTAAACCAATCTGTTAACCTGTTATAATATACACTATCCTACGCACTGCAGAATCAACCTGATTATCACTGATTTGTTATATGGTGATGCAGAATCTAAGAAAATGCTATGCTAGTCCAATTGTTTAAATGCTATTATAATCTAAGGCTAACCATTTAATTTATTACATTTTGAAAAAAGAGCAAATACATAGGACCATTAAATCAGTGAAAGTGTAATTACTCAGTATGAATTTGTTTTCAAAATTATTCTTAAATCATCTCATTAGTGATGGAAGTTAAAAGAAACACATATCAATTTGCATTAATGCATTAAATTCATAGGGGAGCCTTTATCACTATTGTTATGTCTTGTTCATGGGATGTGGACTAGGCCATCCCTAATTGCCCTTGTTCAGAGGGCATTTAAGAGTCAATCACATTGCTGTGGCTCCGGAATCACATGTAGGCCAGACCTGGCAAGGACAACAGATTTCTTTAACTAAAAGGTATTAGTGAACCAGATGTGTTTTTACAACAATCAGCAATGGTTTCATGGTCATCATCAGACTTTTAATTCAGATTTTTATTGAATTAAAATTTCACCATCTGCTGTGGTGGGATTTGACCCCAGGTCCCAGACTATGGATACTAATCCAGTGATAATACCACAATGTCACCACCTCCCTGTATTTTTCTAGATCTCTCCATGTGCTACAGAATGATACATTGTTCCATTGGTACACTGACAGCAGTGCAGTAGTGAGTGATGTGGCACTCTGGATGTACATGAATATCTACACGTTACAATATAGTTCCCAAATAATTTTGGAACAATAGAACATTTCCCTTTCTTTGAAAAAAATAACGACTCTTTATATCAATATAACCTTTCAAGCATTCTTATGTTTAAACTAAAGAAAAGTTACTATCAATTTCTATAATTAAACTTGTAATTCCAAATTAAAGTGCTCTTCTCAAAAAACATTATTCTTGGCATCGCTTAGGTGGTAAAATGTTGTGCCTCCATCTTGTGGATTTGGCTTTGATCACCCTCAGTCCTTTTGTAGAAGCAGAGTGAAAGAAACCTGTGGCCTTGCAATTACTACTTTGAATTTGCTGAAGCTCTTGTCATGTGACTCTGACCAGAGGTACTCAACATCTTTCATCAGCTCTTGTAAGCTTGCTGTGTGTTCCGATATGTGAGGTATGAAATCATTCATGTGCTGGATCAAGCCAAGAAAAATTCTCAGCTCTTTCTTGTCTCTTGGAGCTTCCATCTCAGCGATAGCAGTGACATTTTCAGGATTTGGCTTGACTTAATTAGGTGTATACACCATTCCAAAGAACTGGCATTCTGTCACCTTCACAATGTATTTGTCTGTGTTCAGCAAGATTACAGCTTTCCTGGCTCTCTCTCCTTTGCTTTATGTAGATGGTGATTATGGTCTTTTTCATCTATACCATAGACCTGGATATTGTTAGCTATGCCAAATTCTTCTTTGTACCTCTTGTATGTCTCATTTGCTTTCAGCTGCAACACATCCTGGCTCTCTCATTACCCAGCGATTGAAAAGATCATACCCTTTCTCTCCTGTCCACAAGACTGACCCTGTCCACAAAATTGACCCTTTCTTCTTTACTAGTGTCTTTTAGAAAACTACTGAAAGTTAATCTGTGCTTCAGTTTGAACTTTTCAAATGCCTGTACAATATAATCAACCTCCCAATTCCTTTTGAACTGGAGCAATGCATTTATTGCTCTGGCATCAGGCATTTCAGCTTTATGCAATTCATTGAGTTTTTTTTCTCTCTCTCCAGCACTAATTTTTCTCAATATAATTAAGCATTTATTTCATTTATAATGTTTGGCTTTTACTGCTGTCTCTATGTTATATACCTTGTGGTTCCTAGAAGTAACCACACTTTAGACACAAAAGGCAGGATTTTCCCCTCATTGCACAAAGTGCGGCAACAGGCATGAAAAATGGCACTCTCCCGTCAGCCATAATGGCAGGCTTTCGTGCTGCATTGTCCACTTCCTGCCACATTAATTATGATCACATGGGAAACATGCCGGCTCACGGTCGTGCAGCCTCTGATTTGCCCGCCCTGCTCTGAGCTCACCGTTTCCTCACTCTGGGTGCCATATTTAAACAGTACCCATGCACAGCTTTGTCAGTATCTGTAGCCCAGAACTGCCACAGATGAGAGAGATGGTTCTTAAAGGGAAGAAGACAGCAGCCCCCAAGTTTAGTGATGCCTCACTGGAATGCCTAATGGACACCATGGTGTCCCGCCATGATGTCCTGTACCCCCCATGATGGCTGGAGGAGGCCCACCAACCTCACCACTCTAGATTGGAAGATGGCAGTGGTGGCCAACACCAACACAGCACAAAAGAGGTCAGCCAACCAGTGCAGAAAGAAGATGAATGATCTCATCCATGTTGCCAGGGCAAGTCCACCATCTCATCACTCTCAACTCTCACACTCAACAACCTTTCACACATTCACTGGCATCTCTCATGCTGCCAGCTCAAGGGACATCACCACTCTCTCCCTCACACGCACCTTCACATCTCCATATGGCCTCATATCCTCTGCAGTTCATGTGCTCATCCCACCCAGGCTGCACTCACCACCCACACATTGCAGGTGTCCTGCTCACACTCTCCATCTGTCTTTGTGCAGGACAAACTCGCACACAATCGAAGGGAGGGGGCTCAGATTGGGGACAGAATGCTGGAAATTGAGGTCCTCACTCCCTATGAGAATTGATCCATAAGGCTGGCTGGAGAGGATGTGGACCATGCCTGGGCTGATGGTGAGGTGGGCAGCGCACACCCAAGTGAGGATGCTGCACCAGCTCATCCCTCAGACAACCATGTTGTGAGTGCATTGTCCTGTTTTAAGAGTTGCCTGCCATGCACTAATTATCTCCTTTCTTTCATAGGCACCCCTGGAAAGCATCCAAGCATATCCACAAACCAAGACCTTGGCCCCAGACCCAGTGACACCTTGGATGAGGAACCAGATGTGAGCACCACTGAAGACCCACCACAGTGCTCACCCACACCCTCCACCAGAGCAGAGAGACACACCTCGGAGGGACCTAGTTCTAGAGCAGCCTCGGTGAGTACAGCACACAACCTGGTCCACAGGCAGAGGCAGGGACACCCGAGGTCACCGGTGTTCGGAGGACTGTTGGAGGTCAGGATTCTGTGGAGTCTGAGTCAGGATGATGAGCCTCCGGACTCGGTCCTAAATCAGTTGGTGGAGCTGCAGTGACAATCATGGGAACATCAGAAAGGGATGTCAGCTGTATTCCTCAGATTGCAGCAGATGATGGAGGAGTCCATTTGCTTTCAGTCTGTGGTGATAGTGCTGGCATGCCAACACACCGAGGTCAACGCTGGTAGGATGGCGGCTGTCATGGAGACCTTGGTCAAAGACATCGGTCCTGCACTGCTACAGGAGCTGCACTCCATCACTGTAGCTATTGGTGGCATCCATCAATGGCTATTTGAGAGGGTGGTGGGTCACCTAGATCACACTCCAGCTGTGCCTTCTCCTCAAGGAGTCAGCAGGGACCCTCACGCACCCATAGGGAGGAAGACCAGGAGCTGGATACCCTGGGACCATCCACCCTGGTGACTCTGGGACTGTCCGGCTGTTTCCAGTCCCCTTTTCCTGTGACCCCATCATCTCCAGCTCCGCAGACCGAGGAGGGTGCACCTGACCCAGAGTAGGACAACCAAAGCCGGCCGGAGTCATCCTGTCTTACCCTTCAGCGGATGCCTGCCAAAGTCATCACAGACAACAGGGCATAGCAGTCGGCAGGCTGCCTCCACTTCAGGGATTTCAGAGAAACACTAAGACATAGCGGTAGGGTTAGGAAATTTTTTTAAAATTAGGAGCACAATGTTGGCATGGCTGTTCACAACATGTATATAATGTTCACAAATGTAAATAGAATCGCACACATTTCACACCTCTTGTGTATGCCTCCTTTTTTATGATGAGCTGTGTTGTCAATCAGGTGTGATACCATGGTGCCTCCTCCCGCTTATCGTAGGTGTCACTATCATGGGCCACTCATCTACGTAGTGTGCTTTCATATCACCACAGCATGTGTGGTCCTTTTCCAGATCATTCTCGACATCAGTGATGCCTTGACATTCATGTTAGATGTACTTGTGAAATGAACCTCATTCACTTGCTTTGCAGGGTTACCTCATGTTTATCCTTTTGCTGTGTAAGATTGAGGCAGAGGTGTTCTCCTATCTCGTCTGCATTCTTGAAAGGTGAAGCTGTAGTGCACAAGGAGAGATGTGTTAACGCATGGAGAAGTGTCATATATCGCGCAATTCCATGTGTTCAGTGCCTTCCGGCAGGGTTTTCATGCTATGAGCCCATATTCAGAGCTCGTGTACACTGCTGTTGCCAACTCCGTTTCCAACTTTCCGAGTATACATCTGCTAAGCTGACCAAGAAGTGGGAGGACCTCTCCACCTCGAGGCTTCAGGCTCTGCTCCTCTCAGACACATTATTGCCCTGGCACTTGAACCTATAACCTTGAGCATTTCTCAACCAGTAATTGGATTGCAGCCACAAGGCTCTCGTCACAATGTTATGATGCAGCGCTGAGCATCCCATCGCCTGAACACTGCCGAGACGAGTGATGCTAATTGCAAATGGTGATATTTGGCGGTCAGTGGAGCTTTTGAGGATCCTCTGGAAGTATACATCGTAGCTTTTGACAATGTTGAAGAGAGCAATGGGATAGGAGCAAGGATGTATCGAAGCCGAAGTCTGTTCTTTATCAGCAACAACTCATCACCTTGAGGACTTAATGGTGCCTGAGAATTTTGGAGTTCACAAGGGCCAGGGCTGGCCATGAGGGCAAAGGCACAATGTGTCTTAAAGAGGAGGCACTAATGTCTGGCACGCAAGTGGTTGAACGTCATCCTCAGATGGTCCACATGCACAATAAGGTGAGGATAAAAGCAGGCCAGCATCCTTAACTGACACTGCTGGATGTTAATGTGATGAAGAAGAAGGTGACACAAAGGACTGAGTCATCTCAGAATAGATGCACACCTGCGGAATGTCTCTCGGCTGCCTTGGCCCAAGTTTCACCTATCAATTTCACCATCAACATTATACAGAATGCGTTGCCCTGTTGCTGGAGATGGATCTGTTGAGGAGCTTTGTCAGATTGAAGGCATACAGGTATGAGCCCACTGAGGATAGTGGAACAGCTCCTGGCTCTTGTAAACTGCTGCTGTGACTGGGATGCTTGAAGAGGCATCACCTTCTGATGTCTCCCTCCTCATTAGCACCTCATCTCAGCAAGGAAACATATTCCTGAGGCTGCTTCATCCTTCAAAGGATCAGGACAATGTGTAGCTATTCAGTCTCATATTAAAGTGCATGGTTGAAATGAGAGGAATAACAACACTGATGTTCATGTTGGCCCATGATGGAGGACGCTTGTTCAAGATGGAACACATGGCAACTCGTCATCCTCTTCTTGGAATCTGGTGCAATGAGGGCCTCACGTGCATGCTTGCCTCATCTGGCCCGTGCTATGGTCTCTTCCCCTGTAGCTTTGGCTCTCTACAACTCACCCCCTTTGATGTCATCCTCATCAGAGGAGACATACAGCTCCTCCATGTTGACATTTGGCAAGTCTCCCCCACCTTTGCAGCGCCAGGTTGTGCAACATGCACCAAGCCACAATGATCTGAGAGACCCATTGGAGAGTGTACAGGAGTGCTCCACCAGATCTGTCCAGGCATCGGAATTGCATCTTTTAAGATCCCTATGGTGTGCTCCACTAATGTTCAGTTAGTGGCATGAGCCTTGATGTACGTTCTCTCTGAAGGCACCTGGGTCTGTCGCATGGGTATCATCAGCTACGTTCTTTGTGTACACCTTTTATCGCCAAGGAACCAGCCCTGGATCCTTTGTGGTCCCTTGAAGATGTCCAGGATCTATGATCGACTCAAGAGGTATGAGTCATGGATGCTTCTTAGGTATTTGGCGCAAACCTGCATGATAAGTTTCTTATGGTCGCAGACCAATTGTACATTGAGCGAGTGGCAATCTTTCCTGTTTATGTATTGGAGTGCCTGTTGCCAGGGAGCTTTTATAGCCACATGAGTGCAGTCAATGGCACGCTGCCAAAGCATTGTCATAGCAGTCAGTCATGCAAAGAGGGGAGCACCTTGAAATGCATCCCGCACTTACCATCGTTTCAGGATTGAGCAGTTGCTCAAAGCCCTTGAACCCACATTCACTGATGAGTCAGTGACAGAAAGAGGACCTTTGAAGACTAAAGATTCTGGAATCCAGAAATCTCAGCAAAGCCCAGTACTTTGGCGTCCTGGCTCGCTTGATCTCTGCCAAAGTTGTGGGCCTTGGCAAAAAGGGTGTCTGTGACTTCATGTTTGCATTTGTGCGTGGCGCTTGAGAGATCCCACAGAGCCAGTGGAATCCTAGAAGGAGTCATTGGCGTAGAAGTTGAGTGCAGCTGTCACTTTCAGAGCCACTGGCAATGGATGCCCGCCCCAGTCCCCATGGCGTCAGTTCCTGGAGAATGTGGCAGATTTGAGTCACCAGATTCCTGGACAGGCATCGGCAACACTGGTTTTCGCTCATCTGCAGATAAGACATGTAATGTTTGTACACCCTTGGTCTCATGAGCTGCCTACGCACAACGTTTCTGTGAGCCTCCTCCTCTTTGTCCAGAGGAGGCCCTGCTTCCCCTTGAGAGTTTTGCTCTTCCCTTTGGTAAGTCAGGCGCCTCTGTCATAATATTCTCCTCCTTCCCTCCTGCCTGTATGTGATTATGCAGCAGCAATAGATCCAGGCTCCATCTTCCTGATGGTCTCCTCTCTGCAGCATCAATGAGAAAGGGACATGAGTCAGCATTAACCTCCAAAGGTCCTATTTCTGTTACCGACTCATCAGTGAATGTGGGTTCAAAGGCTTTGTCCCCTGTCGGCAACTACTCAACCCTGAAATGATGATGAGTACAGGGTGCATTTCAAGGTGCTCCTCCCTTTACATGACTGACTACTATGACATTGCTTTGGCTGGGCGCTTGGATGAGCTCCTTTCAGCCCAGGTGCTGGGATCCTTATTCACTGCACTCTAATACTACACTCTTTGGAAGAAACATGAGGGTTTTGTAAGGAAATGAGATTATTTGAGATGGGCCTATTCTGTGAACAACCTAACATGCTTTTGAAGCTTGAACCAAAAACAAAAATTGCTGGAAAAACTCAGCAGATCTTGACAGCACCTGTGGTGAGAAAGACAGAGTTAACGTTTTGAATCTGTATGACGACTCATCCGACCTGCTGAGTTTTTCAGCAATTTTTGGTTTTGTTTCAGATTTCCAGCATCTGCAGTATTTTGTTTTTATTTCACGCTTTTGAAGCTTGTCCATTTGCCCAATTGCTCTGGAGTTTGTTATTGCTCTGGGGAATGTCTACACTGCGAACAAGGGGTTAAAACAAGGCTATCGTCTAGTGCCACTTTGTGGAATTGTTCTTGCATGAATGCGTATCATTGCCTCACTTTCCTGATTCGCTACGTTGTCACTGACAAGCTCGTACAAGTCTCAGCTGTCTCTCTCCTCATTTGGGAATGCACAGTTCAGCTGTGTGCCCCTTTAATTGGCCACCCCATGCATGCACCTGCCCTCCAGTCCACCAACAGATCCCTCACCAGCAGAGACTCTCCTCATTTTAATTTTGTACTGCGCCATCGCTGCAGGTTGGAAGATGGTGGTGTTAAGCTCTCACTGACAAACCCGCTTGGACCCTCCCTTTGTGAGTATGGAAACCCCCCCAATCGTCCTGGAGGAGCTTAATGTTCATCTCTCCCACCCTCCAAGACCTTTCAGTCCTCCCCCTGTATTCCTTTATCTCATCCTGATATCCGCTTGTTAACTGCTGAACATTTTGAGGTGAATGCTGGCAGTGGTGTGCAAGCTGCGGGATGAGAGTGTTAGGCTTCTAGCATTGCTAAGTGTGAGGGTGAGGTGAATGCCAGGTACGAGTTATGGCTGTTGGAGATCGTTGGCAGGTGAATAATGGGTGTGTAGTGCATTGAGCAGTGTGTGAGGCTGAGTGCTTGGTGAGAAATGGCATTTGAAAATACATTCACTAACCATGTGCACTTAAGAGAGGTTATTGAACACTTTGTAGCCCTGCATCCATGCTGCTGGGTCTAGTCCCCCGGCATTGACCTCCATGACTATCGGGGTCCATTGTCTTTGCAAAACCTGCCTGGAGGGCCACCTGCTCTCCACCTCTTGCACCAGGCCAGCTTGGAAACCATTTGAGACTGCTGTCTGCCATGCTGTGTCATTCTTGTGACTTTCCCAGGTCAGAATCACTTTTACAATGCCTTCCAGAACCTAATCCAGTCAAAATGTTATTCCCTTTTAAGTTGTGCAGGCTGGCTTTAAATTATGCTAGCCTCTCACGGTTTTGTACCCCCTGTTCAGGCATGCAGCTATTCAGCAGCCCACTTTACGCTGGCTGCTCACAGCAATCATTTAAATGAGCAGGCAACATGAAGTTTGCATATAGTGAAATCAATGGATGTGGGTTAATCCCACATCGCAATTTCCACATTTGTTTTCCAGGGTTACCCAGTTTAGTTGTCCTAGGCTGCTACACTCCAAGGCATGTCAATAGATTAAATAAAATCTACCCCATTACAAAATTAATTCTCTACAAAAATAGACAAAATCTCTAGGTGGCACAGAGTGTTTATTCATTACAAAATAGAGCCACATAAACTGGATGATTCCAAATCTAATTTATAGTCTGTGCTGAGTTGGCTGATCTCAGATGGGACACTTATGGCAGAATAAATAGCATTAGAACTCCTGGATATGGTTGGGGAAAATCCTACTTCTCTTCAGCAAACAGTGTGTCCTGCTAGAAGTATACTCATGTGAACATTTAATGAGGAGAGGATTTGGCATGGGCTGTGATACTCCACAGTCAAATATCATGCCAATGCTCACATATAATAATATATATATAATGACTACAGAGGTTACAGGCATTTATGGCACAGTGCTCCAGAAAAGCTGTAATGACTTCATAGAAGGAAAATTGACAGAGAAAATGACACTGAACAGATGTGGTTATATTATTTTAGTGGAACTATAAATAAAACAATGCCATGGAGTTCCTGTTGTTTAAGTGTGTATGTGGCAGCAAGACAAGAGCTGCTACAATTGCATCACAAGATAGTGGATCAATCCAAAAACTCATAAGATGCGCAGTAAGGAGATGCATTCCATTCCATGTTTTGCAACAGACATAGCCATTCTATTAGCTTTATTATATCCTGTGCTCTGTGGCAGATGCAGGCGTGGTCCAAGGGTACTTGCTGCCCTGGACAAACCTTCAGCCTGCAGCCCAACCGCTCCTGCAAAGCACCACCGCCACCCTCCCTTCGCCCACACGCACAAATATACACAGCACACAATTAACTTTTGAAAATGAATTACTGACCTGGTAGCTGTTATCCATGGCCTGCCCTCACTCTTGTCTCAGCCTCTCATTGTTCTACAGCACCATGTTCCCTCAGCACCGCTCACTAGATTCCCACGTTCCCACACCCGCACCTCTCATGCGACCTCAACACCCGCATCACTGCAAGATTTACCAGGAGCTTTCTGATTGGTTGAAATGTGGAACCAGCATTTTTGATTAGCTGGCATTACACATTCCCCATGCATGTAGAATAGGCAAACAACTTTGGAACAATAGAAAAACTTTTAACTTAACTTGTTTACATTCATATTGCATGATATCTTAAATACTTGAAATTTTGGACTTTGGGAGAGACACTGATGTACCAAGCAATATTTCGGCAATAGTGCTGAAGACTTATGCTCCAGAACTTGCTGCGCCCCTAGCCAAGCTTTAGTACAGCTACAACACTGGCATCTACCTGGCAATTTGGAAAATTGCCCAGGTATGTCCTGTACACAAAAAGGACAAATCCAACCTGGCCAATTACCACCCCATCAATCTACCCTCCATCATCAGTAAAGTGATGGAAGGGATGATTAACTTGCTTAGCAATAACGTGCTCAATGATGCCCAGTTTGGGTTCCGCCAGGGTCGCTCAGCTCCTGACCTCATTATAGCTTTTGTTCAAACATGGACAAAAGAGCTGAACTCCAGAGATTAGGTGAGAGTGACTGCCTTGATATCAAGGCAGCATTTGACAGAGTGTGGCATCAGGGAGCCCTAGAAAAACTGGAGTCAATGGGAATCAGGGGAAAACTCTCTGCTGGTTGGAGTCATACCTAGCTCAAAAGGAAGATGGTTGTGGTTGTTTGAGGTCAAACATTTCAGTTTCAGGACATCACTGCAGGAGTTCTGCAGGGTAGTGTCCTAGGCCCAATCATCTTCAGCTGCTTCATCAATGACCTTCCTTCCATCATAATGTCAGAATTAGGGATGTTCACTGATGATTGCACAATGTTCAGCACCATTCGCGACTCCTCAGGTACTGAAGCAGACAATGTCCAAATGCAGCAAGACCTGGACAATATTCAGGCTTGGGCTGACAAGTGGCAAGTAACATTTGCATCGCACAAGTGGTAGGCAATGACCATCTTCAACAAGAAAGAATCTAACCATCACCCTTGACATTCAGTGGCATTACCATTGCTGAATTCCCCATTATCAACAACCTGAGGGTTACCATTGAACAGAAACTGAACTGGACTAGCCATATAAATACTGTGGCTACAAGAGCAGGTCAGAGGCTAGGAATCCTGTGGTGAGTAATTCACCTCCTGACTCCCCAAAGCCTGTTCACCATCTACAAGGCACAAGTCAGGAGTGTGATGGAATGCTCCCAACTTGCTGGATGAGTGCAGCTCCAACAACACTCAAGAAGCTTGACACCATCCAGGACAAGGCAATCCGCTTGACTGACTTCCCATCCACAAACATTCACTCCCTCCACCACTAATGCACACTGGCAGCAGTGTATACCATCTAAAGGATGCACTGCAGTAACTCACGAAGTCTCCTTCGACAGCATCTTCCCAACCCACGACCGCTATCACCTAGAAGGTCAAGGGCAGCAGACATGGGAACACCACCACCTGGAAGTTCCCCTTCAAGCCATTCACCGTCCTGACTTGGAAATAGATTGCCGTTCCTTCACTGTTGCTGGGTGAAAATCCTGGAACTCCATCCCTAACAGCACCGTAGGTGTACCTGCACCACATGGACTATCAGGGTTCAAAAAAGTAGCTCCCTGCCACCTTCTCAAGGGCAATTAGGGATGGGCAATAAATGTTATCCTAGCCAGCGATGCCCACATTCCATAAATGAGTGAACAGGAATAAAATCATACAGTGCTAACTTTGTCTGCACTGGAGTGCTGCTTTGGGCTGCAGTAGAGTGCTTAAGTTGGAGTTTGGTGACTGAGGGAGTTCAGTGAGGAGAGAATGAGGTGAAGCATGAGTATGGTGGGGTATGTATTTACTACTATCATCGCTTATAGTTTTTAAGGTCTTATTTTGTGGTTCGTCGTTTGTAAGGGCTATATTCTGTAACAACAAGGAGCAGGGAAGAAGGGCCCTAGAGTGATTGATATTATTTGATACTAAGTATCTTCCAAAAGGTTTAATTTAATTTAAAGAGGTAAGTCATGGCAGGAGAACTCAAAGCCTTGATGTGCTCCTCCTGCTCTATGTGGGAAGCTGGGAACATTTCCAGTGCCCAGGGCCAGCATGTATGTGGGAAGTGTCTCCAGCTACAGCCCCTGGAAGCCCAGATTTTGGAGCTGGTGCAGCGGCTGAGGACACTGGAGCATCCGCGAGGTGGAGAGTATCGTGGATAGCACATATAGAGAGGTGGTCACACCGCAGGCTAAGAGTCCACAGACAGGAAGGGAATGGGTAACCACAAGGCAGAGCAACAGGACTAGGCAGGCAGTGCAGGAATCTCCTGTGGCTATTCCCCTGCAAAACAGTTATACCACTTTGGATACTGTTGAGGGGGATGGCCTCTCAGGGGAAAGCAGCAACAGCCAAAGCCGTTGCACCACGGTTGGCTCTGGAGTAAAAGTTGTGGAAATGCAATAGTTATAGGGGGTTCAATTGTAAGGGGACTAGATAGGCATTTCTGTGGCCACAAACGAGACTCCAGGATGGTGTGTTGCCTCCCTGGTGCTAGGGTCAAGGATGTCTCAGAGCGACTACAGGACATTCTGAAAGGGGAGGGTGAACAGCCAGTGGTCATGGTACACATTGGTACAAACGACATAAGTAAAAAAAGGGATGAGATCCTAAAAGCAGAATATAGGGAGTTAAGAAGTAAGTTGGAAATTAGGACCTCAAATGTATGAACTCAGGATTTCTACCAGTGCCATGTGTTAGCCAAAGTAGAAATAGCAGGATGCATTGGATGAATATGTGGCTAAAGAGATGGTGTGAGGGGGAGGGTTTCAGATTCCTGGGACATTGGGACTCTAGGGAGAGGTGGGACCAGTACAAACTGGATGGGTTACACCTGGGCAGGACCAGGACTGATGTCCCGGGGGGAGTATTTGTGATAGTAGTTGGGGAGGGTTTAAACTAAAATGGCAGGGGGATGGGAACCTATGCAAGGAGTCAGAGGAGGGGGAATCAAAGACAAGAACAAAAGACAGAAAGGGGAATAAGAAAAGTGATAGGCAAAGAAGTCAAGGGCAAGAAACAAACGGCCACAGTGAAAAATAGCGGGAACGGGACAAGTACCGTTTAAAAGACAAGCCTTAAGGCTTTGTGCCTTAACGCGAGCAGCATTCGCAATAAAGTGGATGAATTAACCGCACAAATAGATGTAAACAGGTATGATATAGTCGGGATTACAGAGACATGGCTGCAGGGAGACCAGGGATGAGAACTGAACATCCAGGATATTCAGTATTTAGGACGGTCAAAAAGGAAAAGGCAGTTGAGTTACATTGCTGGTTAAAGAGGAAATTAACACATTAGCGAGGAAAGGTATTGGCCCCGACGATGTGGAATCTGTATGGGTAGAGCTGAGAAACACTAAGGGGCAAAAAACATTAGTGGGGATTGTATATAGACCCCCAAACTGTAGTGGTGATGTTGGAAATGACATTAAACAAGAAATTAGAGATGCATGCAATAAAGGAACATCTGTAATTATGGGTGACTTTAATCTGCATATAGATTGGGCAAATCAAATTAGTAACAATATCAGAGAGGAAGAATTCCTGGAGTGTGTACGGGATGGTTTTCTGGACCAATACGTTGAGGAACAAATTAGAGGACAGGCCATCCTAGACTGGGTATTGTGTAATGAGAAAGGAATAATTGGCAATCTAGTTGTGCGAGCCCCCTTGGGGATGAGCGACCATAATATGATATAATTCTTCATCAAGATGGAAAGTGACATAGTTGATTCTGAGACTAGGGCCCTGCATCTTAATAAAGGAAACTATGATGGTATGAGGCACGAGTTGGCTATGATGGATTGGGAAACGTTACTTAAAGGGATGACGGTGCATAGGCAATGGCAAACATTCAAAGAGCGCATGGGTGAACCACAGCAATTGTTTATTCTTGTCAGGCACAAAAGTAAAACAGGAAAGATGGCCAAACCATGGCTTACAAGGGAAATTAGAGATAGTGTTAGGTCCAAGGAAGAGACTTACAAATTGGCCTGACGAAACAATAGACTTGAGGATTGGGAGCAGTTTAGAATTCAGCAAAGGAGGACCAATGGATTAATTAAGAAGGGGAAAATAGAGCACAAGAGTAAGCTTGCTGGGAACATAAAAGCTGACTGTAAACGTTTCTATAGGTTTGTGAAGAGAAAAAGATTGATGAAGACAAATGTAGGTCCCTTACAGTCAGAAACAGGGGAATTTATAATGGGGAACAAAGAAACGTCTGACCAACTAAATACATACTTTGGTTCTGTCTTCACAAAGGAGGACACAAATAACAAATAACCAGAAATGTTGGGGAACACAGTGTTTGGTGAGAGGGAGG
The DNA here is from genome assembly GCF_017639515.1 of Carcharodon carcharias. NCBI lineage: Eukaryota > Metazoa > Chordata > Chondrichthyes > Lamniformes > Lamnidae > Carcharodon > Carcharodon carcharias. The sequence goes on along the minus strand of NC_054477.1, from coordinate 94,119,317 downwards.
AACTGAAAGAAGTCAGTATTAGTAGGGAAATGTTGTTGGGGAAATTGATGGGATTGAAGGCCAATAAATCCCCAGGGCTTGATAATCTACATCCCAGAGCACTTAAGGAAGTGGTCCTAGAAATAGTGGATGCATTGGTGGTCATCTTCCTAGATTCTATAGACTCTGGAACAGTTCCTACAGATTGGAGGGTAGCTAATATAACCCCACTATTTAAAAAGGGAGGTAGAGAGAAAACAGAATTATAGACTAGTCAGCCTGACATCGGTAGGGGGGAAAATTCTAGAGGCCATTATAAAAGATTTAATAGCTGAGCACTTGAAAAACAGTGGCAGAATCGGACAGAGTCAGCATGGATTTACGAAAAGGAAATCATGCTTGACAAATCTACTAGAATTTTTCGAGGATGTAACTAGTATAGTTGATGAGGAGGAGCCAGTGAATGTGGTTTATTTGGACTTTCAGGAGGCTTTCGAGAAAGTCTCACATAGGAAATTAGCATGTAAGATTAAAATGTATGGGATTGGGGGTAGTGTATTGAGATGGATAGAAAACTGGTTGGCAGACATGAAACAAAGAGTAGGAATAAACGGGTCTTTTTTCGAATGGCAGGCAGTGACTAGTGGGGTACCGCAGGGATCAGTGCTGGGACCCTAGTTATTCACAATTTTTTTAATGATTTACATGAGGGAACTAAATGTAATATCTCCAAATTTGCAGATGACACAAAGCTGGGTGGGAGGGTGAGCTGTGAGGAGGATGCAGAAATGCATCAGTGTGATTTGGGCAAGCTGAGTGAGTGGGCAAATGCATGGCAGATGCAGTATAATGTGGATAAATGAGGTTATCCACTTTGTTAGCAAAAACAGGAAGGCAGATTATTATCTGAATGGCTATAAATTGAGAGAGAAGAATGCGCAACAAGACCTGGGGGTCCTTGTATACCAGTCACCAAAGGTAAGCATGCAGGTACAACAGGCGGTAAAGAAGGCAAATGGTATGTTGGCCTTCATAGCGAGAGGATTCGAGTATAGGAGCAGGGATGTCTTGCTACAATTATACAGGGCCTTGTGAGACCAAACCTGGAATATTGTGTGCAGTTTTGGTCTCCTTATCTGAGGAAGGATGTTCTTGCTATAGGGGGAGTGCAGCGAAGCTTTACCAGACTGATCCCTGGGGTGGCGGGACTGACATTGAGGAGAGATTGAGTCGGTTAGGATTATATTCGCGGAAGTTCAGAAGAATAAGGGGGGATCTCATAGAAACCTATGAAATTCTAACAGGACTGGACAGGATAGATGCAGGAAGGATATTCCCAATGGTGGGGGAGTCCAGAACCAGGGGTCACAGCCTGAGGATACGGGGTAGAACACTTCGGACTGAGATGAGAAGAAATTTCTTCACCCAGAGAGTGGTGAGTTTGTGGAATTTGCTACCACAGAAAGTAGCTGAGGCCAAAACATTGTATGTTTTCAAGAAGGAGTTTCATTTTGCTCTTGGGGCAAAAGGGATCAAAAGATATGGGAAGAAAGCAGGACCAGGCTATTGAGTTGGATAATCAGCCATGATCATGATGAATGGTGGAGCAGGCTCAAAGGGCCGAATGGCTTACTCCTGCTCTATGTTTCTATGTAAAAAAAACAAGCACTCACTTGCGTTTAACAACATGGACACATAAAAAACCAATTCAGGATAGCTGAAGTCTTTATTTATCAGAGTATTGTATGCAATTTACATTAGATTAACTGCTTTTCAATAGCACGTTGACTGTAACTAAAATATGCTACAATTTGCACCTAATTAAAGGATGGTGGGTGCATTAACACACTCACAGTGACCATGCTAGGTGACTCGACCAACGCCACAATTCATCTCAAAAGGCTGTTGGAACAGTGATCAAGATAAAATGTTGCCACTATTTCTAAAAAGAAAACACAGCTGGAGTAATGGACACAATCTCTTCCTTTCAGTATGAATAACCTAATCTGCTGAAAAGTGGAATGAATTAGCTATTTGTTCATCAATAGAAATCTGTCTCGCTTTCAGTTTTTTTTAAAAAGCAGGCAGTTTTTTGCTGACCACCCCCCCAACCCTCCGCAAACCTTTTTCAGTTTAAAATTGTCAAGTAATTGTGGTTCTTAGACATTGGAAACATCACACTTTTAAACTCATTGAATTTTTTTTCAGATCACACCTTCTGCTGTGGACTGATACCCTGACTCTAGCAACTCGGCAACTGCCTTGTTCACCTATTGAATGCTGGCCCTGGGCAGGTGATATCATCTTGGCAAATGAGGAAGATGATGCTGAACAAAAACTGCATGTTTGTTATATTATTATATTATTCCAGTATGATTAAGGAACTATGGGCAGAATTTTCCCCCCATCAGGGGGAAGTTCAGGAGCGGGTGATCCTCTGAATGGCGCCCCCGATTGGGGGCGGGCCACCATTTTACTTGGGCGGACCAATTAAGGCCTGCTCAGCATGACGTCCGCCAGGAAGCTAAGTACTGCCTCAGGGAGATCGGCGCCAAATTCGAAAATGTTAAAAATAGAAAAATAAAATTTCCCTGATATGTCCTCTCATCTGACACTGTCATATGAGTTGGGACATGTCCATCACTTTTAGTTAAACTTTTATTAAATTTTTAAAAACCAACAGGAAACCTCATCCCGCCCGTGGATGAGGTTTCATGCTTTTTCTGAAGCCTGCCAGGGCTCTGGCCTGCCCACCAACCTTAAGGTTGGACGGGCAGGCCCTTTAACTACTGCAATTACTTTTTAAGCGACCTCAATTGGTCATTGACAGGTTGGCGGGTGCACAGCTGATTCGGCTGCCGAATTGAAATGACACGGGGTGACGTCTGGAGTTCCGCCCAACATCATGCCATTTCATTTTACGTGTTGGCGTGCGGGTGTCGGCCCCCACACGCCGACCGGGAAATCCTGCCTGATGCTGCTGCTGCTTGTAGCTACTCCTGCCAGGAGATTTGCTGTCATATGGTACGTCACGTTTGACTGTCTTGAGCTATCCACATACACCCACTGTAGCTCATGTATAATCATTCTGTGACATCAGTCTTACAGCTATACCGAGGTCGACCCCTCTTTCTGCTGCCCTCCTCTTTGCTTTCTAGAACATATCTCTATAGCTTTTCAGCTCTTATCAAATTGCCAAAATACTGATGTTTTCTTTTCTGGATATCACTATGCTAAATGTTGATGTTTATGTATACGTAAGTATCCACAGTACCAGATCATTCATTACTGCACTGCATCAGGGTACCGAGCAACAATATATCAGTACACAGCACATGGTGTGATCTGAAGAAAAAACATTCAATGAAGCTCTGGCATTTGAGTTTATAAGTGTGATATTTCCAACTTCTGAGAACCATAACAACTTAACAATTTTAAACAAAAAAGTCTTCCTTGCTGCTTTTCTTCAGAATAAACCTCAAAGCTAAATATGCCTCTTCTGTATCAGTCGAAATGCCTCCCACTCTATTTAGTTTAAATGCAGATTTAAACATCATCTTTTGATGACCTTGGATTCTTGCAGCTGGCATCATGTAGGAAGAAGAAATCTCAAATATGATATATGCAGCAACCACTAGAGTCAAATTCATGAGGTATTTTTAAGGCGGTGCAGAAAGTGATACCTTGTATGTCAAATCAATCGATAAGACAGGTCTGCAAGAGCAGAGCACTTTGGATGATGAAAATTTGAAATTAAAAACAATGTGGGAATTACTGAGCGTTTCTGGCAGCATCTGTGGAGAGTGAAACAAAATTAACATTTCTGGTCAGTGATCCTGCAACATAACTAGGGCTGCATTTTAGATGGTGGTGGATGGCTCACTGCCGCCCCCCCCCCTCCCGCCCCCCCCCCCCACCCCATCCCCACCGAAAGGAAAGTCAGCTGGAAGCCAACTTGCTCTATGCCAGCCTCCCCATGCAGCCATAACATACTGCAGGCAGGCTAAATTGGTGAAGAGCGGGACTTCCACCCTTGGGAGCTGACAGCCAATCTGATTGGCCAGAGGTCCTAGCAGTGCCAAGGGCTCAGCAGTGGGTGCTCCCAAGGCTGCAAGCAGTCCCAAGAAGGGGGGGAGGTGGGCAGGGCAGGGCAGTGATGCCCCCCAGTGCACAGAATGCACCCCTGAAGATAGTACCCTTCCTGACATTTTAAAAACTTTTTTACAAAAATGACCTGCCTGTCTGCCCATGCCAACTGTATTGTGGCGCAGGCACTCTATTATCAGGATCAATTTCTTGTTAACAAGCTCAATTGACGCTTAATTGTTTATTTGCAAACGGTGGGTGGGTTGCCGATTTTGGAAGCCACGTTATGGGGGTGAACTCGGGAGTGGGGGAGAAGGGAGTAACCTGCACTATTTTAAATGTCCCCCCAACCCGCTTCTGGTATTTTGCAACTTCCATCATTGTTCATTACTGGATGCCATTTTTTTGCATTACTTCCTAGCAACTTAACAATATGGTATGGATACTAGGCACTTTGCTCTGCTGAATTAGTTAATAGAAAGACAAAAGTAAAAGGATGCATTTATAACCATATAAGCATCTCAATTCACTTCAGGTACAATGGTCCTGAAATTTATGAGGTGTCAGGGATAGTGCAAAAGAGGCTGAAAAAGCCAAAGGACCCAACAAGGTCAGGAATACACAGGTGCTGGTGAACTTAATGACAGACATTTTTAAAATCGTTGAACTCTGTTTCCTGTCTTGCAGAAGGCTGAATGGATAACTTAGCTGAAATATATCCCAGTCTGTTAAGGGAAACATGGGAGGAAATGGTGGAGGCTCTGACCATCATTTTCCAATCCTGGAGGACTGCTAACATTTTATATTGTTTAAAAAGGCACCAAAGGATCGACCCAGTAATTACAGACCAGTCAGTCTAATCACAAATTGTTGGAAAAAATTTTGAGAGATAGAATAAATCGCCATTTTAGAATGCCACAGATTGATCAAGGACAGTCAGCATCAATTTGTTAAGGGCAGTTTGTGTTTGACTGACATTGAATTTTTTGAAGACATAGGCCAGAATTGTTTGCTCATCAGGCGGGCGTGCATCTGACCCGAAAGCGTGTAAACTGACGTGTGATGATGTTGGGCAAGCTTTTTGTTAATTCATTCATGGGATGTGGGCTTGGCTGGCTGGAACAGTATTTATTGCCCATCCCAAGTTGCCCTGGAGAAGGTGGTGATGAACTGCTGCCTTGAACCATTACAGTCCATGTGGTGCAGGTACACCCACAGTGCTGTTAGGAAGGGAGTTCCAGGATTTTGACCCAGCAACAGTGAAGGAACGGTGATATATTTCCAAGTCAGGATGGTAAGTGACTTGGAGGGGAACTTCCTGGCGGTGGTGTTCCTATCTACCTGCTGCCCTTATTCTCTAGATAGTGGTGGTTGTGGGTTTGGAAGGTGCTGTTGAAGGAGCCTTGGTGAATACCTGCAGTGCATTTTGTAGATGGTACACAGTGCTGCTATTGTGCATCAGTGGTGGAGGGCGTGAATGTTTGTGGATGTGGTGCCAATCAGGTAGGCTGCTTTGTCCTGGACGGTGTCAAGCTTTTTGGGTGTTGTGGGAGTTGCACTCCTGGCTTGTGCCTTGTAGATGGTGGACAGGCTTTGGGAAGTCAGGAGGTAAGTTACTCATCACAGGATTCCTAGCCTCTGACCTGCTCTTGTAGCCACAGTATTTATATGGCTAGTCCAGTTCAGTTTCTGGTCAATGGTAACCCCCAGGATGTTGGTAATGAGGGATTCAGTGATGTTAATACCATTGAATGTCATGGGGCGATAGTTAGGTTGTCTCTTGTTGGAGATGGTCATTGCCTGGAACTTGTGTGGTACAAATGTTACTTGCCACTTGTCAGCCAAGCCTGGATATTGTCCAGGTCTTGTTGCATTCGGACATGGACTGCTTCAGTATCTGAGGAGTTATGAACGGTGCTGAACATTGTGCAATCATCAGTGAACATCCCCACTTCTGACCTTATGATGGAAGGAAGTTTATTGATGAAGCAACTGAAGATGGTTGGGCCGAGGACACTACCCTGAGGAACTCCTGCAGTGGTGTCCTGGAGCTGAGATGACTGACCTCCGCCAACCACAACCATCTTCCTTTGTGCTAGGTATGACTCCAACCAGCAGAGAGTTTTCTTCCTGATTCCCATTGACTCCATGATTGCTAGGGCTCCTTGATGCCACTTGCACGATATTTCAGTCGGCGGGTGCGTATGGGAGTCGGCAGTGTGTCTGCTGACAATTAGAAAGCCTATCAAGAACATTAACAATGTAATTGAATTTAACTTTTTGCTGCCTGTCCAACCTTGGTTGCTGGGCAGATAAAAAGGCTAAGTGGCTTTTGCATTTTTTTCAAAATCTCATCCACGTGTGGGCTGAGGTTTCGATTATTTCAATGATAAATTTCATACTAATTCGTAACATGTTCCTGCTCATGTGACAGAGTCCCACTAGTGTGAAATCGCGGTCTAGCCCCAATCGCGGTTGGCACTCGTCTTCCCAACTGCTCCCATCCACCTCCGCCAAGCCCATTTAACGAGGGCAAAATTCTGCCCATAGGGTTAATGTGCATTTTGGGTCTGATGCACCCTACCTGAATTTTGACAAGCTGTTTCACAAGGTCCCACAAGATGGGTTGATCAGAAAATTAAGAGCAATGGGATCCAAGGGCAAGTGCCAAGCTGGATCTAAAATTAGCTCAAGGTGCAAGGAGCAAAGGGCAATGATTGACAGGTGTTTTTGTGATTGTAAAGCTGCTACCAGTGGGATTCTGCAGGGCTCAGTACACTGGCTTTTCATGGTGTACATCAAATTTTCAGACTTAAATGTAGGGGATCTGATTGAGAAATTTGCAAATGATACAAAAATTGGTCATGTATCAGTTGATAGTGAGGAAAGAAGTAGAGTCTGCAGGAAGATATCAATGGACTGGTCAGGTGGGCAGAAAAGAGACAAATAAAATTAAATCCAGAGAAATGTGAGGTAATGCAGTTAGGGGAGGGCAAACAAGGCAAGTTAATATACAATAGATAGTAGGATATTGAGAAGTGTAGAGGAAAAGAGGGACCTTCGGGGATATGTCCACAGACCCCTGAAGGTAGCACGACAGGTAGATAAGGTTGTTAAGAAGACATGCAGGATAATGTGATACTTGGAGTCTGGAACGAAGTTCCTGAAAGGGTGGTGGAGGCACGTTTGATCGAGGTATTCAAAAAGGAATTGGATTGCTATGTGATAAGAGAGAATATACAAGGAGATAAGGCAGGGGAGTGGGACTAGATGGAATGCTCTTTCAGACAGCCAGTGCAGACCCGATGGGCTGAATGGCCTACTTCTGCACTGTAAAGATACTATGACAATTTCCTTTTTTTAGCCAAGGCATAGAATATAAGGACAGGGAGGTTATGCCAGAACTGAGTAAAACATTAGCTAGGCCACAGCTAGAGTACTGCATACAGTCCTGGTCACTGCATTACAGAAAGGATTTGATTGCATTAGAGAGGGTTCAGAGGAGATTTACAAGGATGTTGCAAAGAGTGGAAAAGTTTAGCTCTGAGGAAAGATTGTTGGGGTTGATGCCTTGGAACAGTGGAGGCTGAGGAAAAATTTAAATGAGATTTATAAAATTATAAGCAGGCCTGTATGGAGTGGATAAGAAGGAATTATTTCTCTTAGTGAAGAGGTCAATCACAGGGCAAAGATGAAAAGCAATTGGCAGGAGGATTAGAGTGAGTTGAAGAAAACATTCTTTCATGAAGAGAGTGGTGGGGGATCTGTAATTCACTGCCTGAAAAGGTGGTAGAGACAGAAACCCCCATTGCATTTAAAAAATACTTAGAAATACACTTGAAGTGCTGTGGCCTACTAGGCTATGAACATAGAGTTGGAAAATGGGATTAAGTTGGATAGCTCTTTTTCAGCTGGCAAAGATACAATGGACTGAATTGCCTCCTACTATCTGTTAGAAAACTATGTTCTTTAATCTTTAATGACTGTGGGTTGAAACCACAGGATAAGTTTTATAAAAGACTTACAACAGTATTTTTAAGTGGCTGCAGACAGTCCAAGGCAGTTACTATGGCAGCACATATTCTTGGCATGAAAGTTCATAGGACTCTCACATGACATTCACATTGTTGGGAAGGAAGTCAATTGACTGCCATCTTAACTTTGGGGCTGCTGTTGAAAAATGATTCCAGGGAGTCACATCACTTTTGCATTCTGTGCTCCAGCAGAGCCCGGGAGAGTGGCTTTGGCTCCATGGGACAGGCAGCTGCTGTTCTCTTTCAGAATGACAACACACCTGCTCACTGCCCCAGTTCCCTCACTGGTTCCAGTCAGCCAGATGATCTACATGGCTGCAGCCCACATCAATACGGGGAAATCTTCGGTTGAGATCTCCAGGTATTTGGTTGCTAAAGGTACCTTATACATACATCTGAAGTGTCCTGAAGGAAGCTCAGCAGTCTTCAACCTCCCATATTGTAGCCACTGGACAAGAAGATGAAGGTGCACCAGAAAAGGAAAATAAATCACACAAAGCAGACACCAGGAGCTTGTACAAAGGTGATTAGGCATTTTTGCTATCAATGTTGACACAGTTTTTGTTAAATTTGTACTTTGACTTGGATTTGATACTAGTATTTGACTATGCAGTGAAGTAAGGGTGGGACCCAAACATTTGGAGTGAAGGAAGGCAATCAGACAGTGGTTATAGGAAGAGAGGTAGGAATTATGGGATTTGGTGATTGGCGAATGGAAGGGCTTGTGTAAAGCACTCCTCAATTTTTGTTTTTATTCATTCATAGGATGTGAATGTCGCTGGCAAGGCTGACCTTTTGTAGGGCTTTGGACTCTATACTAAAACCCTCAGTAAGAAAATTCTTCTCGAGGAATAACCATATTGGCCAAAAGTGCAATCACTAATTTAGAATATAAATGAAAAAGGTTTATTGGGCAATGAAGATTGATACTTAACATTTCATTAGTCAAGGCATGGCACTGTACTGAAGTTCAATGCATGTCTATCTGTCTTTCCCGTGGATCCCGGGACTTCTAGGGTCTTCTCTTATTGGTTCCTTGAACCTAGCCTCTTGACTTACTATGTCTTTCGAGATTTTAGTTTAGCCAACTTAACTCTAACATACATACAAATCCCTTTGCAGCCTTAAGACTTCAACGCTAGTGGATCCTTTTCCAACCCACAGCTTTCAGTCTTAATTTCTGAAGCTACACACTTCACAGTTGCCTGTTGAGTGTTCTCTCTCTCTAGCTGGTGGAAACAGCTTTCTAACAAAGACTATGGCTTTCCCAAAATGATTAAGACTGTACCTTACTACTGGTTCTCTCAAGCTAGACTTTATCTGACTGAATAATTCTTCGGTAGCTAAGTGGTTATATGTTTTCCATTCACTCTCTCTGAAGGCAATCACTTTAGCCCTGGCAATCCTGTCTATGCAGATCCGCTGATCTCTAATACTGGATTCTTAAGGCAATCCTCAGCCCTATGACAGTTACTTTAGTTATTAACTAAGCCTAATATTGCATTCTAACTAAGCCTAATATTGCATTCTTACGGCAACCCCTCAGCAATGTCCTAAACTAATGCTAAGTTCCTAACAAGTGCCCTACTCCTGACAAGTGCCCTCCCAGCAAATTCCCTACCCCTAACTCTCTCTTCCGACAAATACCCCCCCTCCGCAGCAAGTGTCCTGTGACAAATGCAACCCTTGGCAAGTATAAAGAGCTCAGTGATGCACCTCTATTTTTATACCCTTTTTACAGGTAGCTCTGCAACATTTAGCTCATGTATGTGCACCTGAATCAACACAACTATCATACTTCTAACCTAATATTTGCTCCTGGCATCCCCACAACAATCTAACCTTAATTTGTATCTCCAACCACAGGCCCTTGGAACATTCTAGGTCCAAAATCATTCTGCTAGCCAATCAGCTTTGCAGCTTGGTGTCCCTTCTAACTGCTAAACTTGAATTTGCATCCTTGACTGGAGGCCCTGGAACATCTAGTCCTCAAGTCACCTTTCTGCCCAATCAGCACTGTAGCTTTGGCTTCTCTTTGCTGCTAAGTTAGACTTGCTGGAGCCCAAATATGCAAATGTATCATAGTTATAAATTCAGTTCGCTCCCAAAGGATCCACATGTTCTTTCTTAAAGATGCATTGCAGTATTTGGCACTTAGACTTCCAACTTTGAGACTTTCTTAACAATGTACGCAAAAATTCATGAATCAACCTATTAATACATACAAATTAAGACTTATCGTCACTAAGCTTGTGTAGAATACAATTTGATAATTTAACCTTATTAATTACACAAATGTGCCAATGAGGTGAAGTCTAACAATTTAATGCCCATTCCTAACTGGCCTTGGAATGGTGGTGGTGAGGTATCTTCTTGAACCACTGCAGTCCATCTGATGTAGGTATGCCCACAGTGCTATTAGGAATGAGTTCCAGGATTTTGACCCAATGACAGGAAACAGTGATATAGTTTCAAGTCAGGATGGCGACTGACTTGGAGGGGAATTCACAGACGATGATGTTCCAAGCACTTGCAGCTCATGTCCTTTTAGGTGGTAACGGTCACAGGTTTGGAAGGTACTATCAAAGAAGCCTTGGCGAGTTGCTGCAGTGCATCTTGCATATGGTACACACTTCTGCCACTGTGCCATTTGAGTGAGGGTGGTAGATGGTGATCAGCAGGGTCTGAGGAATCTGGATTGGGGAGGGATGTGGGTTCTCAGTCTCAGGATAAAGGGCCAATTATTTAGGACTGAGATAAGGAGAAATTTCTTCACTCAAAGGGTTGTGAATCTTTGGAATTCTCTACCCACAGAATTACAAAAGTTTAATAGCTCAGAAGGAGGCCATTCGGCCCATCATGCCTGCACCAGCTCTCCAAATGAGCAATATGACCTAGTGCCATTGCCTTGCCTTTTCCCCGTACCCTTGCACGTTGTTTCTATTTAAATAATCATCTAATGCCATCTTGAATGCCTCAATTGAACCTGCCTTCACCACACTTCCAGGCAGTGCACTCCAGACCTGAACCACTCGTGTGAAAAAATATTTTCTCACGTCACATTTGCTTCTTTTGAAAATCACTTTAAATCTGTGCCCTCTCATTCTTGATCTTTTTACCGGCAGGAACAGCTTCTCCCTATCTACTCTGTCCAGCCCCCTCATGATTTTGAACATCTCTATCAAATCTCCTCTTAGCCTTCTTATCTCCAAGGAGAATAATCCCAACCTCTCCAATCTATCCTCATAGCTGAAGTTTCCCATCCCTGGAACCGTTCTTCTGTGCATTCTCCAATATGTTCACATCCTTCCTATAATGTGGCGCGCAGAACTGTACACAATATACCAGCTGAGGTCTAACGAGTGTCTTATATAAATTCAGCATAACCTCCCTGCTGTTGTACTCTATGTCATTATTAATAAAGCCCAGGATACTATATGCTTTATTAACTGCTCTCTTCACCTGTCCTGCCACCTTCAATGATCTATGCATATATACACCCAAGTCTTTCTGCTCCTGTTCAAAATTTCACCCCTTATTTTATATTGTCTGTCCATGTTCTTCCTACCAAAATGCATCATCTCACACTTCTCCGCATTGAACTTCATCTGCCACCTATCTGCCCACTCCACCAATTTGTATATGTCCTCTTGAAGTTCCACACCATCCTCCTCACAGTTCACAACACTCCAAGCTTTGTATCATCTGCAAACTTTGAAATTGCACCCTGCACACCAAGATCGAGATCGTTAATATATATCAGGGAAAGCAAGGGTCCCAATACCGACCCCTGGGGAACTTCACTACAAATCTTCCTCCAACCCAAAAAATATCCATTGACCATTACTTTCTGCTTCCTATTTTTCAGCTAATTTTGTATCCATGTTGCTACTGTCCCTTTCATTCCATGAGCAAAAACTCTTCTCACAAGTCTGTTGTGTGGCACTGGGTCAAATGCCTTTTGAAAGTCCATGTACACCACATCAACAGCATTAACTTCATCAACCTTTTCTGTTTCCTCTTCAAATAACTCCAGCGTTTTAGTTAAACACAACTTCCCTTTTAGAAATCCATGCTGGCTTTTACTTATCAACCCATATTTTTCCAGGTAACTACTAATTCTATCCCAAATAATTGTTTCTAGAATCTTACCCACCAGTGAAGTTAAACTCTAAGATAAAAGCAAAACACTGCGGATGCTGGAAATCCAAAACAAAAATAAAAATACCTGAAAAAACTCAGCAGTTCTGGCAGCATCTGTGGAGAGGAACACAGTTAATGTTTTGAGTCCGAATGACCCTTCAACAGAACTAAGTAAAAATAGAAGAGAGGTGAAATATTACTGAAGTTAAACTGACTGGTCTGTAATTGCTGGGCTTATCATTGCAACATTTTTTGAACAAGGACGTAATGTTGCAATTCTCCAGACCCCCGGCTCTAGGGAAGACTGAAAGATTGTGGCCAGTGCCCCTGCAGTTTTTGGTCTCATTCCTTCAATATCCCTGGATGCATCTTATCCAGCCCTGGTGCCTTGTCAACTTTAAGTACCGACAGCCTATTCAACACCCCCTCCTTGTTAATTTTGAACCCTTCTAGTAACAGAGTTTCCTCGTCTGTCACCATGGCCTGGATTGCATCTACCTCCTTGATAAAGACGGATGCAAAGTATTTATTTGATATCTCAACCATGGCCACTTTGCCCATATGTAAATTCCCTTTTAGGTCCCTAATCGACCCTACTCCTGCTTTTACCACCCTTTTGCTATTTATTACCCCAAAGTTGTGGATGCTCCATTGTTGAATATATTTAAGGATGAGCTAGACACCAAGAACTGGAGGAGAAACAGGAAAAGGAGGATCAGAGAAAGGTGGAGCCAATGTTCCAGGCTCCTTCATCACCATCTCTAGGTATGTCCTCTTCCTGTTCCTCTTCCTGTTCTTGATGTTACTTAGTTCATGGTAAGGTCCTACATAAAGGTAAAGTTGTGCAGTATGCATATCATAGGACAAAACTGGATACCCCATTAGGTGTGCATTGCAAAGCCCCTCCGCATTGATCAAGGAATTGCAAGCACATGCTGATTGTATGCTAGATTATGTTCCTTGTGGTTGCATAACTTTTATTGTGGATGCGCTCTACCAATGTGCTTGGGTTTTGATTCCTGTCAGCTATGGCTCATTTGGTAGTACTCTTGCCTCTGAATGATAAGGTTGTGGATTCAAGTCCCACCCCAAAACCTTAGGGATAGAAATCCAGGGCTGACATTCCTGTACAATACTGAGGGGAAGTTGCAGCCTTTCAGAGAAGTGGTTAGAATAAGGCCCCCTTATTCTCTCAAGCGAACATGTTTCAGTTAAAGAGCAGGGGAATTATATCAGTATCCTGGCCAATATTGATCCCTCAATCAACATCACAAAAACAAACTATCTGGTCACTATCACATAACTGTTGGTGGGAGCTTGCTATGCACAAATTAGTTGCTGTGTTTTCTACATTACAATAGTGACTATGCTTCAAAAGTATTTAATTGACTATAAAGCACTTTGGGATGTCCTGAGATCATGAAAAGCACTATATAAATGCAAAATTTTCTTTCTTTTGGAGTCTTAGGGCATGTCTGGATGGGCTATTCATTGTCACCAAACAGGTAGGCTGTAATTTGGCAATTTGGTTGGAATAAAGGTGGCACAGAGAAATAAGGCAGAATGATAGAGTCATGGTAATGGACCTAGATATGCATGACATGCTGGTTTTGGTCCCAGATCAGTTGTGTGTTGAGAGAGTAGATTCCTTTCTGATTGTTAATAATGCCAGGCTAATGATAGGGAGCTGCAAAGCAATGTGTGTGCAGTCAATAGCATCTTGTCACTTGGGGAAGCCTGACTTGCATGCTAAACCAATGCTTGCTCATCCTTCTTCATTCTGTCAATATTCAATCAAAGGAAATGCATGTGTTTCTCCTGGGGTAGAGAGTCTTGGTGACCTCTCTGATTGGTGTGCTGTGACCTGCTAGATGTTGCTGATGTCATTTTGTTGCAGCCTGAAAATGCCTATGGCTTAAAGATTGAGGGCTGGGCTGTACATGTCTTGGTTTGAGGTTTAACTGTAGAAGGTGATATAGCTCACTGACAGGCCCTTGGTAAAATGAATGCACCATACACATTGCTCCTCAATTAAGTTGTGATAGGATAAGTGTTTCATGATCAAGACCCTCTGTGGATATGGCATCCTGTTCAGCAACCTCTTTCTGTCTCTTCTGGCACTTTCTCTTATTCTTTGGTATCTTCCTTGCTGTATAGCCTCGTCCTCTACTTTGCCAGAGGCAAAGAATAACCACGGTTTAAGAGCAGCAAAACTCTTTCTGTGCAGACAAACAACTTTATAGAGTGAAACAACACAAGGAAAACACGTCAAGTAGTAGTGAGGAATACTAAACCAGCAATTAGCCTCTAGGGACACCATAATGCATTTAAATAGCACTTGTTAGGAGCACTTCATGCTGGTTAGCATCAGTTATGCTTAGTAACTGAAGCACTGAAGCAGTTCAACATAGGAAAATATCTCCTAGAAGTAGTGCCGGACCCTAATTTAAATATATTAGTCTCCACTTAGAATGCTGACGCTGTGTGCTCTTGTGATCAGTGCAGCCTCCTCTACCATAGTGACATAGGAACAGGGGTAGGCTATTCAGCTCCTAGACCTGTTCCTCCATTTGATTAGATCATGGCTGATCTGTACCATAACTCCATCTATCTATGGAAAGACAGAGTTAACGTTTCGAGTCCGTATGACGATGCTTCAGAGCTCTGAAGAAAAGTCATACAGACTCGAAACGTTATCTCTGTCTTTCTCTCCACAGATGCTGTCAGATCTGCTGAGTTTTTCCAGCATTTTTTGTTTTTGTTTCAGATTTCCAACATCTGCAGTAATTTGTCTTTATTCATCTACCTGGCTTGGTTCTGTTACCCTGCATATGTTTGTCCAGCAAAAATCTGTTTCAATTTTGAAATTGTCATTTGACATAACCTCAAAAGCTTTGTCTACATTTTGTGTGAAGAAGTGCTTTCTGACACCACTACTGGATGTCCTAGTCTTAGTTCTATTTTAAGCTTATGACCCCTTGTTCTGGACCCTCCTATCAATAATTTCTCTCTAACCGCTCTATCGAATCTGTCAACCATCTTAACTCAATTTGATTGCCCTTACTTGTCTATATTCAAGATAATACAAGCCTAGCCTATGCAACCTCTCCTCGTACTTTAACCCTTTTAGCCCTGGTACCATTCTGGTGAATTTGTGCAGCAGTCCTTCCAAAGCCATTGGGCCTGAGCTTCTTGGCATTCAGCATTGGATTGCCACTCCGTGCCCAATTTCTTACCTGAATTTTTTTTTCAGTTTTGCTTGACCTTCTGACTCAAGCTGGACGAGATCCAAGCAGCGCAGCATGTCTCTGGGGCCCTTGTGTCGAAGTGCAGCTGAATCGAAGGGAAGAAGCCCGTGTCCTCTTTTTTTTTATATGGCACTAGCTGTTGACCAGGTAAGTTTAAAGGTCAATTGAAATTTAAAGGTCCTTGACAAGCCAGGGAGAAGGTAAGTGTCTAATGTAAGTGGATAGGATTTGGGTGTGGGTGGATCAAGTCTCAGGGGAAGGGGGTGGTGGTGTCGGGCCTTGGGTTGGGTCAGGCCAGGCCAGGCCTGGGGTGGTGGGTGGTGGGAGAGGGTGTCGGGCCCTGGTGGGGAGGGGGTGGGGGTTGGGCCTCGGGTCTGGTCTGGTCTGGATGGGGAGAGTTGGGCCTGGTGAGGTGGGGTGGAAGAATCCCTGTGGGGAAATGCTGTTGTGGGGGTATTCGCGGATGGGGGGAGACCCCTGGGGGGTCAGAGGTGGAGGAGACACCTGGGGGGTTTGGGGGTGTGAGGAGAGTCTCGTGGGTGGTGTAGTCGGGGGGTTGGGGAGACCTCTGGGGAGTCCTGTGGGGGCAGCGGTCAAGGGTTGGAGGAGTCTCCGGGGGGTTGGTCTGGGCCTGTACAATAGTTACTCAGAAGTTAGAAGTGGTTTTAATCCTTCTAATTTTTTCTGGGTAACTATTGGTGTAACACAGTTGGAACCGTCTGAAGTTTGCGATTTAAATCGCATTTTTGGATGGTTCCCAGTGCAGGGAAATTTCCCAGGGTAAGTTTTACTTCTAGGCAATTGCCATGCAAACCTCACCTGGGAACTTCCGAAGGGGGTTCCCCAGCATGTCTTTGGGATGCCACCAGCAACACAACGTTGGGGAGCTCGGAAGAGAGCTGGGGGCTCAATATATTATTTGTGAGGTGCAATGGCCAGAATTGAATGCAATACGGCTGATGGCATCTAATCAGAGCTCTGTACAGCTGTAACATAACATCCACCTCGTTCTATTTGAGCTCTCTTGAAGTAAAGGTCAGCATTCCATTAGCCTTTTAAATTATTTTTGTACCTGTCCACTAGCTGTAAGTGATTGTGTCTTGGACCCCTATGTCTCTCTGCTCATCATAGTTTTAGCTTCTCACCACTTAGAAAATTCTCTGAGCTATGTTTCTTAGGTCCAATATGGATGGCCTCATACTTTCCCAAATTGAAGTTCAACCTACTCAATCTATCAATGTCCACTTTGCAACTATTTGCTCTGCTCTGCACTATTTACTGTGACAATTAACCTAATGTCATATGCCTTCATCCAAGTTGTTTATAAACATATATTGAATAGCTGTGATCCCAGTACAGTTCCTTGGGCGACCCCATTAGTCACACCCTGTTAATTTGCATACATACCTAAATGTACATCCCTATACTCTGCCTCCTACGTTCTGATCAATTCCCCCAACCAAGCCAATACTTTGCCCCCAATTTCATGCTCCCTCATTTTGATTAACAGTCTCTTATGTGGAACCTTGTTGAATGCCTTTTGGAAGTCCATATAAATATAATTCATAAACACCCCCTTATCTACCACATTCATTATTGCTACAAAAAATGCAACTAGGTTTGGTAGAAAGACTTACCCTTTACAATTCCATGGGGCTCTCTCTGATCAGTTCATATTGTTTAAATGTTCCATTACACTATCCAAAATAACAGATTTTAACAACTTCCTCAAAATTGATATTAAACTAATAGGCCTATAATTTCCTAATTTACCTCTCCAACTTTTCTTAAATAGTGGAGTGATTGGCAAATTTCTAATTACAAGGGGACAATTTCTGAAATGAGAGAGTCCTGGAAGATCATTATTAACAATCTGCTCACTGAGTTATTTTGGGGTAAAAACCATCAGGTCCTGGAGATTTGCCTATCTTTAATAACATTAACTCCTCCATCAATATTTTTCTAGTGGTACTGAATCTAGTTAGTTCCTCTTGATTTACATTTAGTTTCTCTTCTATCTCTAGCACCTTACCCTCATTCACTATTGTGAAGACAGATACAAATTGGCTACTCGGTAAGTCTGTCATTTCCTGATGTCCAATTCCAATGTCACCTGGGTTCATCATTAAGCGGCCCACGTTACTCTTAGTCACCTCTTTCTCTTAACATAAATCGTCCCAGATTTGCACTAAATGCAATAGCGGGCAGGTAAAATGACGTTTTATCCGCTGACTGTGATGGCGGGTTTTCATGCCGAATTGTCCCAAACCCGCTGCATTACTTATGCATCCCTGGATGTGGGCAGGATTTCACTTAATTGCCATGCTGTCATCTCACCGCTTCTTCATGCTCGATGTCATATTTTAAGTCCAGCCACGTGCACACATCTCAGTGCTCCAGCCCACAACTACTGCAGGGAAGATGTCCACGAAAGGCAAAAATACTGCAGCCCCCAGGTTTAATGACACGTCACTGGAATGCCAATTGGACGCTGTAGAGGCCCGCCACACTGTCCTCTACCCCTGCTCTGGCTGCAGGATGAGCAGCGGCATCACCAATCCAGCATGGCAGGTGGTGGCAGCGTGGTCACTGCCAATGCTGCACAGAAGAGGTTGGCCATCCAATGCAGATAGGGGATGAATGATCTCATCCATGCAGCCAGGGCATTGCAACCATCTCATCACTCTAAACGCACACATTCAAGTGCATCACGCATTCACTGGTGTCTCACTCACTGCCAGCTCAAGGTGCATCACCACCTATTCTCACACACACACTATTACACATCTGTCTGGCTTCATCTTCTCTGGAGACTGCCTCCCCAGCCTTCACCATCTTGAGGCCACTTGTACAGGTCAACATGTGCCCCCACACACACCCTGGGATACCCTCCTTCCCCAGTACAGCTCTCATCCTGCAGCCTCTTTCCTTGCCTGAGGCCACTTCTCCCCCTTCCCCAAGCAAGACCTTGCCCTGCAGCCATTGAAAACCCACCCACATGTGACTGATCTGGTAGATAGAGACCTGCCCGTAAGCCCCCCTAAAAGTGATGTGGTGTGCCTGTGAAACCTGGCGCTGATGACTGTGAGTGCTGATCGAAGCAAGGTGGGCAAACAAACCTTGAAACCCCAAGCGAAGTGCAGCCTGCCAGGTGCACGTCGCTTATGTACTATTGTGAAACACGTTGGCGCATTTTCCCACCGATGTGGATGGACGACCCAGCGAGAAGGGGATGAGCCTGGCCGGCTGGCCTTATAATGATATACTGATGTATTACAATGAGGCTCCCGATGTGTAATGGTGGTGGCAGGCTGAGCGGATGATCGCAAACTCATTTCATGCTGTCTTGAAACTGGTCACGCTATGTTGCCCGCTCACGCCCGACACCTGCGGGAATGGAAAATCCCGGCCATATTGTTATCCCTGATATCCCGCACAAACTTTTTCTTGAATTCCCTTTCTGTGGTTCTGTTTCATCTCTCACAGTCTCTGGGATTTCTATTCTTTATTATCTTTGTATAAGCCCTTATTTTAGTTTTATACTATCTCTGCTTCCCTTGCTTACCATAACAAATATGGCAAGTGACACTCTTCCAGCCAGAAATGTGCTTGTGCATTCTGCCCACCTACTGGGCACCCAGTAGGCAGCTTAGTCCTCGAAAAATTGGCACTGTTTGGTCAGCTATCTAAGCCATCCTCTTTTGAATTTATTTTCAGGTCTATTGAATTGTGTTTTTTTCAGATTTCAAACCCATTGTATTAGGCCCCCCCCTACTTTTGTTACTCTATTTCTTTAATTTGTTTTCGGGTTTGATGCATTTTTGTTCAGTTTTCTCAGTGGTTTGTATATTTTACCACATTGTAATAAGGAATCTGTCCTAAACTGACCTGTAGACACAAAGTTATGCTTAGTTTGATGATCAATTCATGGAAAGTACAAAAGATTGAAATTAAATCATTTTAAATCAATTTTTTGTTCCTGACTAGGACAAAACTGTCAGCTATAATCAATGTACACTTTACTTTCAAACATACACCCTACACAATGTCTCAGTTATTTTAATAGTACAAATAGATTTCCATGTGTCTTTGTCAGTAGCAATAAATCCAATTACAAGAATTTAATTTTCAACCCCTCTCTATTGATGCAACGTTCATTTTTATTATACCTATTTATTTAGAATAAACTAGATCTAGTGGCAATAGTTTTGAACCTGATGTTTATTATCTCATTCGTACCACCAGGGTAAGTCAACCATCTCATCATCTCATCAGTCTCAACTCACACACTCACAAGCCCATCACACATTCACTGGCATCCCACTCACTGCCAGCTCAAGGGACATCACCACTCACTCTCTCATACATACCTTCACATTTCTAACTGGCCTCATCTCCTCTGGAGGCCGCCTCCTCATCCCATCCATGGTGCCATTCAGCACACATGAACACCTGGCATCCTTCTTATTTGGCCTGGCATGTGCCTTGCTCATTCTCTCTCCATCTATCCTTATGCAGGACAACTGTGCACAATCAACAGGAGAGGTCCCAGACCTGGGTTGGAGTACCAGACATCAAGGTCTTTGCTCTATTCCAGAGTCGTGCATTGGAGCTGGCTGAAGAGGACGTGGACCATTCCTGCTGTGACAATGTGGTCAGCAGCAAGCATCCATGTGAGGATTATGCACCACATCATCTCTCTCTCAATGCTACTCTTGAGTCACTGCTCTGTGCGTAACAAGGCTGTCAAGCACTAATAACCTCCACTTTTTCTTCTAGGCATTAGTGCTATGTTGCCTCAGGCCACCTTGACCCTGACTCCAGCGCTGAGAGCACCTTGGATGAAGACCTTGAGGGCAGCACCATTGAAGACCTGTCACAGCGCTCACCCACACCCTCCACCAGCACAGTGACACACACCCCAGTGGGACCTTCCCCTTGGGGAGTAAGCCAGGGGCTGTTGGACACCCATAGGGAGAAGGACCAGCAGCATGACACCCTGGAGCCATCCACCTAGGTGACTCTGGGAATGTCCGGCTGATCCAAATCCCCTCTTCCTGTGACCCCATTACTTCCAGCTCCACTGGCCCACAGCAGGATACTCAAAGCAAGCTGGGGCTCTCCAGATCTCAGTCCCCCAGAGTACGCCCACCACTGTTATCACAGACAACAGGGCACAGCAGTCAGCAGGCTGCCTCCACTTCCGCTGTGGATGTCCAAGGAATACCAAGTCGTAGCGACAAGGTTAGGAAGGTTAAGAAGATGTAGTTGCACAGCATGGGCACGGGTGTTAATCACTTGTACATAATATTCACTATTGTAAATAAATTCCCAATAATGTAATAAGGTGCAACACCTGCCCCTTTACTTTCCCAGTCCTCACCGTCCAAGGGCCCAAACACTCCTTTCAAGTGAAGCAGCGCTACACTTGGCACTTCCCTCAATTTGGTCTACTGTATTCATTGGAGAGACCAAATACAGACTGGGTGACCTTTTTGCGGAACACCTTCGGTCTGTCCACAAGCATGATCCAGATCTCCCTGTTGCTTGGCATGTCAACACATCACTCTGCTCTCATGCCCACATGTCCGTCCTTGGCCTGCTGCAATGTTCCAGTGAAGCTCAACGCAAACTGGAGGAACAGCATCTCATCTTCCAATTAGCCACTTTACAGCCTTCCGGACTTTACATTGAGTTCAACAACTCCAGATCATGAACTCTCTCTTCCATCCTCACCCCTTTTTGATCCCCTTTTTTCAAATATTTATTTTTAAATTTTTATATATACATTTTTCTTCCCACCTATTTCTATTATTTTTAAAAATGTATTTCCATTCATTGTTTTACTCCCACCTTGTAGCCTATTTTGATCTTGTATCCCACACCATCCCCTCCCCCCACCCCACTCCATCTGTCACTTGCTCATCCTGCAATCTACTCTTAATGTGACCATTAATACCTCCTTTAGCCAGTATCACCACCATCAGCACCCCTTCAACCTTTTGTTTATGACATCTTTTGCAATCTGTCCTTTGCCCCACCTATCGCTGGCCTTCTATCCAGCTTCATCTGTCGCACCCCTCTTAAACAGTATATGTTTCACCACATTTCTACTTCTCTTTAGTTCTGAAGAAGAGTCAAATGGACTCAAACGTTAATCTGTCTTTCTCTCCACAGATGCTGGCAGACCTGCTGAGTTTTTCCAACAATTTTTGTTTTCGTCACAATAATGTCTCCCTGTTACGGCTCCTTGTTATGATGAGCAATGTTCATGTCACACAGATGTGAATCCTTGGTTTGTGCACAAGATAAAGGTGAGTGTCTCAGTTTAGGGCCTCTTTCCTGTGCGGTGTGTAACCTGAGCAAAGTGATTGCCTGGCTTCACACTCACTGGATACATCAGTGATGCCTGCACCTCAATGGTGCTTGTCATTACTGCCAGAATGTTGTGGGCAGGCGTCACCAAGTTCCTTCATTCCCTCAGTTTGCTCTCAGCACCTTTGAGGTGGGCCTGGCCCTCCATTTCTTGAGCACCTGTGACCAGTGACAGTGTAGTCCTGAGGGGGTCAGGTGCACTTAAAGTTTCATGGCTGAGTCTCCATGATATGACCCTGATCATAGAGCACAAGCGAGCTGCCCTCAGTCAGACAGGCATCAGACATTTAACATAGAAACATAGTAACTAGGAGCAGGAGTAGGTCTTTTGGCCCCTCAAGCCTGCTCCGCCATTGAATATTATCATGGCTGATCCTCCATCTCAATGACATACTTCTGCTCTCTCCCCATACTCCTTCATGTCTTTAGAGTATACAAATCTATTTCCTCCTTAAATATATTCAGTGACTTGGACTCCACAGCCTTTGTGGTAGAGAATTCCACAGGTTCACCACCCTCTGAGTGAAGATGCTTCTCCTCATCCTGTCCTAAATGGCCTACCCTGTATCCTGAGATTGTGACCCTTTGTTCTAGACCTTCCAGCCAGAGGAAACATCATCCCTGCATCCAGTCTGTCCAGCCCTGTCAGAATTTTATAAGTTTCAGTGCGATCCCGCCTTACTCTTCTAAACTCCAGTGAAGACAGTCAACTCACCCTCTCCTCAAAAGACAATTCTGCCATCCCAGGAATCAGTCTGGTAAATCTTTGCTGCACTCCCTCTATGGCAAGTATATCCTTTCTTACGTAAGGAGATCAAAACTGCACACAATACTCCAGGTGTGGTCTCACCAAGGCCCTGTACAGCTGCAGTAAGACACTCTCGCTCCTGTATTCCAGTCTTCTTGCAATGAAAGCCAACATACTATTTGTATTCTTAACTGCTTACTGCACCTGCATGCTTACTTTCAGTGATTGATGTACACCGAAATCCAGCTCCCTTTGCACATCAACATTTCTCAATCTATCACCATTTAAATAATACTCTGCAATTCTGTTTTTCCTACCAAAGTGGATAACTTCACACTTACCACGTTACAGGAGAATTTATAATCAAGAACAAGGAAATGCAGAGCAAGTAAACAAGTACTTTAGTTCTGTCCTCTATTATAGCTGCCATATATTTACCAATTCACTCAACTTGTCTAAATCGCCTTGAAGCCACTTAACATCTTCCTTACCACTCACATTCCCACCAAGTTTTGTGTCATCAGCAAACTTGGAAATATTACATTTGGTTCCCTCATCCAAATCATTGATATATATTGTGAATAGCTGGGACGCAAGCACTGATCCCTGAGGTACCCCACTAATCACCGCCTGCCACTCAGACCCATTTGTCCCTTTTCTCTGTTTCCTGTCTGCTAACCAATTCTAAATCCATGCCAATGCATTACCTCCAATCCCACATTGTTTAATTTTGCATATTAACCTCTTATTTGGAACTTTATCAAAAGCTTTCTGAAAATTCAAGTACACCACATCCACTGGTTCTCCCTTATCTATCCTACTAGTTACATCCTCAAAAAACTCCAGTAGGTTTGTCAAGCATGGTTTCCCTTCATAAATCCATGATGACTTTGTCTAATCCCGTTGATATTTTCTAAGTGTCCTGTTATCACATCCTTTATAATGGATGCTAGCATTTTTCCTACTGCTGATGTGAGGCTAACCGGTCTGTAATTCCCTGTTTTCTCCCTCCCTTTTTTTTTAAATAGTGGGGTTACATTTGCCACCCTTCAATCAGCCCGGACTGTTCCCAAATCTAAAGTATCCACAATTTACATGGCCACCTCCTTTGTATCCTGGGATGTAGATTACCAGGCCCTGAGGATTTATCAGCTTTCAATCCCATTAAATTCTCCAGCAATTTTTTTTTAGTAAAATAATTTCCTTCAATTCCTCCTTCTCACTAGACCCTTGGTTCCCTGGCATTTCTGGGAAGTTATTTTTGTCTTCCTCAGTAGAGACAGAACTAAAGTACTTGTTTAATTCCTGTGCATTTCCTTGTTCTCGATTGTAAATTCTCCTCCTTCGGATTGTAAGGGACTTACATTTGCCTTCACTAATCTTTTTCTTTTTAAATACCTATAAAAACTTTTACAGTCTGCCTTTATGTTCCTTGCAGGTTTACTCTCATACTCTGTTTGCAATGTGAAGATCTATGGAGCATCCTTACTGCATGTCGTCATCATCCTCCTGGAATCTTGCGACTATAAGGGTCTTCGCTATGTCTCCATGACATGAGCTTGAGCACTAAGGGTATGTGCACTGCCATCAACCACACTGGAGTCAAATGTTCACAGCTGCAAGGTGAGGGTGTCGGGATTTTCCTCACTGCATCTTGTCATCTTCTTCCACGAACCTTGCGACAATTAAGGCCTCACGAGCGTGCTTGCATTGTCTGGCGGTGCAATGGCCTTGTCACCGGCATCCTTGCCATCAATGACCACATCACCCTCACCCCCTTCGATGTCCTTCAATGACGTGGCCTTCAAAGACCACATCATCCTTACTCCCTTCAACATCCCTTCGAGCAAGAAATGATGTAGGGTCAGATAATGTAGAATCTGTGTGGGTAGAGTTGAGGAACCGCAAAGGTAAAAAAACCATAATGGGAGTTATGTACAGGCCTCCGAACAGTAGTCAGGATGTGGGGCACAAGATACACCAGGAGATAGAAAAGGTGTGTAAGAAAGGCAAGGTGACAGTGATCATGGAGGATTTCAACATGCAGGTAGACTGGGAAAATTAGGTTGGTATTGGATCCCAAGAAAAGGAATTTGTGGAATGTCTATGAGATGGCTATTTGGAGCAGCTTGTGGTGGAGCCCACTAGGGAACAGGCAATTCTAGATTTAGTGATGTGTAATGAGGCAGATTTGATAAGGGAGCTTAAGGTGAAGGAAACCTTAGGAGGAAGTGACCATTATATAATAGAATTTACCCTGCAATTTGAGAGGAAAAAGCTGGAATCAGATGTAACGGTATTACAGTTGAATAAAGGCAACTACAGAGGCATGAGGGAGGAGCTGGCCAGAATTGTCTGGGAGATGAGCCTAGCAGGAAAGACAGTGGAACAGCAATAGCAGGAGTTTCTGCGAGTAATTTGGGAGACACAGCAAAAATTCATCCCTAGGAAGAAGAAGCATACTAAAGGGAGAATGAGGC
Organism: Carcharodon carcharias; assembly: GCF_017639515.1. Taxonomy (NCBI): domain Eukaryota; kingdom Metazoa; phylum Chordata; class Chondrichthyes; order Lamniformes; family Lamnidae; genus Carcharodon; species Carcharodon carcharias. Next base: position 94,094,224 of record NC_054477.1, on the reverse strand, counting down.
AACCATGGCTGACGAGGTAAGTCAGGGACAGCATAAAAGCTAAAGAGAAAGCATACAATGCGGCGAAGAGCAGTGGGAAACCAGGGGATTGGGAAGCCTACAAAGACAAACAGAGGAAAACTAAAAAAGAAATAAGGAGGGAGAAGATTAAATATGAGGGTAAACTAGCCAAATATAAAAGAAAATTGCAAGAGTTTTTTTAGATATATAAAGGGTAAGAGAGAGGCAAAAGTGGACATTGGGCCACTGGAAAATGACGCTGGAGAAGTAGTAGTGGGGAACAAAGAAATGGCGGAGGAACTGAATAGGTACTTTGCGTCAGTTTTCACAGTGGAAGACACGAGTGACGTCCCAAAAGTTCAAGAGAGTCGGGGGGCAGAGGTGAATATGGTTGGCCATTACCAAGGAGAAGGTGCTAGGAAAACTGAAAGGTCTGAAGATATTAAATCACCTGGACCAGATGGATTACACCCTAGAGTTCTGAAGGAGATAGCTGAAGAGATAATGGAAGCATTAGTGGTGATCTTTCAGGAATCACTGGAGTCAGAGAGGGTTCCAGAGGACTGGAAAATCGCTAATGTAACCCCCCTGTTTAAGAAGGGAGTGAGGCAAAAGACGGGAAATTAAAGGCCGAATAGCCTGACGTCAGTCGTTGGTAAGATTTTAGAGTCCATTATTAAGAATGAGATTTCAGAATACTTGGAAGTGCATTGTAAAATAGGGCAAAGTCAGCATGGTTTCATCAATGGGAGGTCATGCCTGACAAATCTGTTAGAATTCTTTGAGGAGGTAACAAGTAGGTTAGACAAAGGAGAGCCAATGGATGTTATCTACTTGGACTTCCAGAAGGCCTTTGACAAGGTGCCGCAGTAGAGGCTGCTCAGTAAGATAACAGCCCATGGTGTTAGAGGCAAGGTATTAGCATGGATAGAAGATTGGCTGTCTGGCAGGAGGCAGAGAGTGGGGATAAGGGGGTCCTTCTCAGGATGGCGGCCGGTGACTAGTGGAGTTCTGCAGGGGTCAGTGTTGGGACCACAACTTTTCACTTTATACATTTATGATCTAGATAAAGGAACTGAGGGCATCCTGGCTAAGTTTGCAGATGATACAAAGATAGGTGGAGGGTCAGGTAGTATTGAGGAGGTGGGGAGGCTGCAGAAGGATTAGGACAGGTTAGCAGAATGAGCAAAGAAGTGGCAGATGGAATACAACGTGGGGAAGTGTGAGGTCATGCACTTTGGTAGGAAGAATAGAGGCATAGACTATTTTCTAAATGGTGAGAGAATTCAGAAATCTGGAGTGCAAAGGGACTTGGGAGTCCTAGTCCAGGATTCTCTTAAGGTTAACTTGCAGGTTGAGTCGGTAGTTAGGAAGGCAAATGCAATGTTGGCATTTATTTCGAGAGGACTAGAATATAAAAGCAGGGATGTGCTGCAGAGGCTTTATAAGGCTCTGGTCAGACCACATTTAGAATATTGTGAGCAATTTTGGGTCCCGTATCTCAGGAAGGATGTGCTGGCCCTGGAGAGGGTCCATAGGAGGTTCACGAGAATGATCCCCGGAATGAAGGGCTTAACATATGAGGAATGTTTGAGGACTCTGGATCTATACTCGATGGAGTTTAGCAGGATGAGAGGGGATCTGATTGAAACTTACAGAATACTGAAAGGCCTGGATAGAGTGGATGTGGGGAAGATGTTTCCATTAGTAGGAGAGACTAGGACCCAAAGGCACAGCCTCAGAGTAAAGGGAAGACCTTTTAGAACAGAGATGAAGAGAAACTTCTTTAGCCAGAGAGTGGTGAATCTATGGAATTTATTGCCACAGAAGGCTGTGGAGGCCCGGTCATTGAGTGTATTTAAGACCGAGATAGATAGGTTCTTGATTGGTAAGGGGATCAAATGTTACGGGGAGAAGGCGGGAGAATGGGGTTGAGAAACTTATCAGCCATGATTGAATGGCGGAGCAGACTCGATGGGTCGATTGGCCTAATTTTTGCTCCTATGTCTTATCGTCTGATGGTCCTCCTCATCGGAGAAGTACAGCTCTTCCATCTCCTGCTCAACTAGGTCCTCCTCCTATTGCAGCGCCAGGTTGTGTATTGCACAGCAAGCCATGTTAATGCATGACACCCTCTGGGGACTGTATTGCAGGCTCCACCTGACCTGTTGAGACACTGGAACCTCATGTTCAATATGCCTATTGTTTGCTCCACCAAGGTCTGGTTTGTGGCATGAGCCTTGTTGTACCATCTCTCTGCTGCAGTCTGAGGCAGCCACACAGGTGTCATCAGCCACATCCTCTGTGAGTAGCCCTTGTCCCCTAGGAGCCAACCCCACAGCCTCTGTAGACCCTGGAAGATGTCAGGGATTTGAGGCCTGCTAACAATGTAGGAGTTGTAGACGCTCCCTGGGAATTGTGTGCAGACCTGCAGGATGCATTTGTGGTGATCGCACACCAGCTGAACATTCAGCGAATAGAAGGCCTTGCGGTTGACATGGTTGCATGCTTGTTGCCAGGGAGATCTTAAGCACCACTTTATTGCAGTCGATTGCACCCAGCACCTGTGGAAAACCAGAGATCGCTGTAAATCCCAGGGCTCTTGCATACTGGTTTACCTGATCCTGGTCAAAATGCATGAAGTTCTGTGCCTTTGAGAAGATAATGTCCTTGACCTCCTGGATGCACTTGTGGATGTTGGCTTGCGCGATGCCGAACAGGTCACTTGTGGATTCCTGGAAGGGGCCACTGGCATAAAAGTTGAGTGCCACAATCACTTTCACTGCCACTGGCAGTGGATGCCTGCCATGTCTCTGTGGCACCAAATCCTGCAGCAAGTGGCAGATGTGACTGACCAGTTCCCTAGACATATGCAGTCTTTGGTGACACTGGTTCTCAGTCATCTGCAGGAATGACAAGCACCATCTATCGACCCTGGGTCTAGCTGTGGATCTTCAGCTGCGTGCGCAGGAGACCCTGCCGCACCTTCATCTTGAGGGTGGTGCTTTGCCCATTGGCAGGCCAGGCGCCTCTGTCACACCCTTTTCCTTCTCTGCTTCCTGTAAGCCATGAGCATGCTACTAGATAACCATGCTCCATGATCCTGATGTTCTTCTCTCGCAGGATCAAAGAGAGAGATGCGTGGGTTAGCATATTTGTCCTAAAACCTCAAGGCCCCTTCACACATGCCGGAGAATGCTGGCCACTACTTGGATGGCCAGTGTGTAGTGCATTTCCTGGCTGTCGGAAACCCCACCCACCTCTGCCCACTCCACTTTACAGATTGTTGGCAGCTTCAGCCACTGGACTGTATGCTGTGCTCTCAGCTCAGGTGAGGCATTCTCCTAACCCACACTGCAAGGCTGCGCTGTTAGCTTGAACCATATGGGATACCGGACCAAGGAAATTGCAAAGGGTTGTGAGCACCTCCACTAGTGACTGCGGCATACCCAGCTTTCGCAAGGGGATTGTACAACTTGCACAGTTGGCCAATTGTTCTGCAGCCCCCTAAAACACACATTAAGTTACAGTCTGCGCCCGAGAGATGAAAAGTTCTGGAGCATTCGTGGCTCATGTTTTTGCGTTGCTTGAGTGGGCAGAAAAGCTTCAGAGGCCTGACTCCAAGCACGTCAATGGGGCTGATACTGAACGTTCTCAGCCTCAGAAGAATATTTACTTTTGACAAGCTTTTCCAAGTGCGTGGCTGCTTCCCTCACCCTCCCCCGCCCCTCCAACAGGTGCTTGTGTGCTTTCTTCCTTTGCGCTGAAACCAGCAGCGCCCCTTCCTTGATGCCCTATGGCCATTCCTCATGAGTGCACAAGGTTGTCTGCACTCACCTTCGAATTCCCCTTGAAGTGCAGCTCGCCAGGTGCACGCCTTTTAAAGGCAGTCAACTCACGCCATTCCGAAGTCACGCTGACGTGGATGGTATATTTGACATGAGGGGATGATTCTGGTTACCACACTGATGAGATGTAAATGTATTAAAATTAAGTTCCTGACATTGGATGGTGGGAAATGCGGCCTGCCATTGACAGGTGGAGTGAGCGATTGCAAATTAGTTCCACGATGACATAATCTGATTTTTGGCCTTCTTGCCATATTGTCCGCTCATGGCTGCCACGAAGCCCGATGCCAACAGAAGTGGAAAATTCCAGTCTTGGTTATTGTTGAAAAACTATGGGCAGCCCACTTTCGGGTTCTCTGATCAATCAGGGAGGGCAGGCTGGTTGAACTCAAGCGGCACTGAAGGGTCTCAATTTAAAGGGACCCTTAAGGACTCTCAGTGGCAGCAGGGTTTGTAGAAAAAAAATCACTGAGGGAGGAAAGAGCTGCAGCATGGCTATTTGGAAAGGCTGCCAAGGTAGGCTCATCCCTGGCAATCATGATTCAAGTAATAAGGGCAGGAAGAAAAGTCCTCTTCTCTGAGAACAACAGGAGCAGGCCAGCTTGCATGGTTGCAAGTCACAGAAACTATCAGTAGCCCAAGTGTGGTGCCAAGGACCTGTATCGAGTGCCAGAAGAAGTTTAACAACCTTATGAGGTCCAGGAAGGTTTGTGTCCTGCATCTCAACAGACAGTACTTAAACTTGACATCAGACTGTTGGTGGCACCGTGTAGATGGAGAATAGACTTTGGGAAAACAGGAGGTGACTTACTCTCTGCAGCATTCCTAGCCCCTGGCCTGTCCTTATAGTCACCGTATTTATATGTTTGGTCCACTTAAGTTATTGATCAATGGTGATGCCCAGGATGTTGACAGTGGGGGATTCAGTGATGCTAATGTTGTTGAACGTTATGTAGAGATGGTTAGATCCTCCCTTGTTGGAGATGGTCATTGACTAACACTTGTGGCTTGGGTGTTACTCGCCACTTATCAGCCCAAGCCTGAATGTTGCTATTTGTAGACATGATCAGCTTCAACATCTGAGAAGCTGTCAAGTTGGAGCCCAAAGCTGCCAATCGTCCAGTGTGCTCAGCATATGCAGGTGTTAGGGTCTTTGCATATCCAAATTGGCGCCATCATCTGATCTGCACATGCTCCACCCAGTCATACCAGGCCTATAGTGATCATTCCAGCACCAGTAAAAGGATAAGTAAAATTATTTTCAACTCAGTTTCCAAAATGCTGACGTCACAGCCAGACACCCTTCAGTTTGTCTCACCTACCCCTATCCATCCCCACCCCCAGAATTTTCTTTCAAGTTGGTTTGGTGTCAGAGTAAGACTCAGGTCCTAAGGCTTTGATCAATGAGCATCATTGGCTGTTAAGCCAACATCTTCAGGTGTACTTCTGAATTATGCTGGTCATTTTGTGTTGGAAACTGGTGCTTCTTGAATTTCTACCCTGTGATCCCCATTCACAATATTCATGCCATCTTAGTAATGAGTCGGCAGCTTCATATAACATTGGATAATTACTACAATTATTTAGCATTTGCTTATTTCAGAAAAAATCACAAGATTTTTGGAAGTATTCTTTTTGGATTGGGATAAAAGTAGTTTGCTACTTGCGTGTGAAGTGTAACTCTTGAGGGATGCACTGTCAATTTACAAAAATGTATGTCTTAATGTTAATTTTCTTTTCACTCATTAATGCAAAACCAATAATGATGCATAATTTAGGCCATTACGTCTGCACTGCAAATCATTGTTAATGAAGTAGATAGTAATGTACAATGAGCAATAAAAATTCCTAGTTATGTATGGCCCTCAATACTTCACATTGACATTCACCAGTGAATTGTCAGCTAAATTTAAAAGAGCATTAGGGCAAAAGTTTTTCTCAATCATCTCTCTTGAGAGCAAGTATGACGCACAGACACAGATAGCTGCGGAGGAGAGAGAATGTACAAAGAGAAACCCTCTCTATTCCCTCTGCCTATTTAATAAAGGAAAAGGTTTTCTCATAATTTTGAACAAAGGAAGGTTTTCTGCAGTTTTTCTTGAACAATTTTCCCCTAAGCTTTTAATATTTGCAATTATATTTTTGAGATGACTATATTTTAAACAAGGGCAATGTAAAATAAAAGGCCAGATAACATGTAGGGGGAAATTATAAACTGAAAATACTGTTCTCAGAGAGCTTATCTTCAAATAGTAAAGGCCCGGTGAGAAGTTAAAATCAGGGCAGAGATCTAGCCCCCTCCAATTCAGCTAGCTTCTTGTGAGATGTAATTTTAACCTTTTTTAGTAGGTGAGGGGGGCATCTATTGGAAGACAGTCGGGTACTGCTTAAAGATGGAAATCAAGTTCCAATTACATCACTGAAGCCCAACTGCAATTTTAACCCCAAACCTGTGCAGGGAATCTCCACCGTGCCAACCTGACAGCAAATAAATCTGGGACCACAGGAGGCCCAGAAAGATGAGTGACGTTAATTATTTTTGTTTGCTTTTAGCTCATGAGGAGCAGGAGTGCCTCGCCAAGCCCTTTAAGAAAACATGGGTCATTCTAGGTCTAGGCTTGCTTTGGGTCCATAATAGTAGTCGCTTACTGCCCAAAATCTCTCTCCCGCTTGCTGACCAGGTAATGTTTCCCACTGGGCTCGGGTGAGAGACTGACAGCAAGTTAAAGGATTAAAAATTGGATTAGGCGTTATTACCCCAGTTGAGCTCGGTCCATTTGAGGCAGGCAACACACAAACTTTGCCCTGCCTGCTTGTCAACATCATTGCAGTGTGCAGCCCAGCGTAACACATGCTGCTAACAGGCTGTATGTTCAACAAGGGTCTAAGAGTGTGCATTGCTAAAAGGACATACAGCTAGTCTGCACATCTTAAAAGCAGCCTGCCCCTCTTAAAGGGGAGATGAACTCATGCTGCAGCAGCTGCTGGAATGGTATTGGGTAGGAAATAGACTACTACTACTTCTGTGTGACAGGCGAAGCTTATAATGGGATGTCTAGTTTGGCTATCCATTCAATGGCCTTCTGAGGTTCTGAATGAAGAAATGAGAAGCAGAATTTAATTTAATTGATGTGGGTTCAGCCATCAGTTGGAGGGAGATTCCTGAAGGGATTAAGTGCTTGTCAGACACTTAATAGGCTAGCATCGGGCCTTTCCCAGATTCAGTAGTGGTGATTAATGCCTGTAATGTACCCAGGGAGAGGCCAAGGATCACTGTAGGACTCAGGCCACAGATGGGGTTGCAGGGAGGTGGGTCGTGGGAGGCAAGGGCAGGGGGTTGGCTTTCAGCGGCCATCCCCTGACCATTGCCAGGTTCTTTGATCGGGAACTAAGTGCCTTTGAAAGAAGGACCCCCAGAGAAGGCAGAGGCAAACCTAATAGGGTTTGCTTGGAGACCTTCTAGAGGTATAGGAAAGTCATGCCATTTGCATATAATCTCTGAGCCACATTAAATTTCAGTGGACCCAGTGATAATTGGTGTAAATTGGCTCAATAATGAGCCTAACTTACAACCCTCCACAAGTGGGCAAGTTTCCCCACTGGGCCTGTACCCGCCTCCAACTTTATTGCGGGAGGGTTTTCCTGCCTTCGGGAGACTAATGTGCAGCCGCTCCCATGATTAAGTGGGTCCAGCAATCTCCTGCTGTGACGGGCTGTATTAAATCCAGCCTGAGGTGCCTCCTGCAGCCGATTATATTGGACAGATTGATGTGATGTGTTCCAGGGTCCAGGACTGCAATCACACTTTGGGTCATCCCTCAACTTCCATTGGTAGAGCAGATGGTTGCATTGTCCATGTCCTTTAAGGATTTGTATGAGTCCTATTCACTGTCTTTGAGGGAGGTCCTCCTAGTAGAATTCCGCAGGGGTCAGTGTTGGGACCACAACTTTTCACTTTATACATTAATGATCTAGATGAAGGAACTGAGGGCATCCTGGCTAAGTTTGCAGATAATACAAAGATAGATGGAGGGGCAGGTAGTATTGAGGAGGCGGGGAGGCTGCAGAAGGATTTGGACAGGTTAGGAGAATGGGCAAAGAAGTGGCAGATGGAATACAACGTGTGGAAGTGTGAGGTCATGCACTTTGGTAGGAAGAATAGATGCATAGATTATTTTCTAAATGGGGAGAGAATTCAGAAATCTGGAGTGCAAAGGGATTTGGGAGTCCTAGTTCAAGATTCTCTTAAGGTTAACTTGCAGGTTGAGTCGGTAATTAGGAAGGCAAATGCAATGTTGGCATTTATTTCGAGAGGACTAGAATATAAAAGCAGGGATGTGCTGCTGAGGCTTTATAAGGCTCTGGTCAGACCACATTTAGAATATTGTGAGCAATTTTGGGGCCCATATCTTAGGAAGGATGTGTTGGCCCTGGAGAGGGTCCAGAGGAGGTTCACGAGAACGATCCCAGGAATGAAGGGCTTAACATATGAGGAATGTTTGAGGACTCTGGGTCTATACTCGGAGTTTAGAAGGGTGAGGGGGGATCTGATTGAAACTTACAGAATACTGAAAGGCCTGGATAGAGTGGACGTGGAGAAGATGTTTCCATTAGTAGGAGAGACTAGGACCCAAGGGCACAGTCTCAGAGTAAAGGGAAGACCTTTTAGAACAGAGATGAGGAGAAACTTCTTTAGCCAGAGAGTGGTGAATCTATGGAATTCATTACCACAGAACGCTGTGGAGGCCAGGTCATTGAGTGTATTTAAGACCGAGATAGATAGGTTCTTGATTGGTAAGGGGATCAAAGATTATGGGGAGAAGGTGGGAGAATGGGTTGAGAAACTTATCAGCCATGATTGAATGGCGGAGCAGACTCGATGGGCCGAATGGCCTAATTTCTGCTCCTATGTCTTATGGTCATATGGTCTTCTAGGTCAAAGTTAGGGATCTCTGCTATTGGGTCAGTGGCTGTTGCTTTGTTTATGCTCCTGTGACCCATGATTCAATCAATCCCAGTAGTTGGTAAATACTAGCTCCATGAATATTAACTGTTGCTTCCCAGAATAGCCATCTTGATTTTAGCTGTTTCCTTGGTAGGTTTTTTAAGTTCCTGAATTGTAGGTTTGGAATTTCTCATGACTTTTTGCATCTCAAGGAACATGATGGCAAGCAGGGCAATGTGGGACAGAACTAGGAGCCACTCAGTCGGAGTGGTCTTACTGTAAACATCCCTCACACCACCCTCATGGTGGTGTTTAACTGCATATCCACAATCTTTCTGTGGCAGCTGCAGGATCATGAGGTAAAGCAGTGAAATAGGCTAGGGCTACTGTTGTGATGCAAAGTGTTCCTGCTGCTTTCCTCTAACATTCCAGTGAGTAGGAGGCTGCAAATGAAGCAGAAGGCCAGAGAAAGGGCCCCTGTTCTATAATGTGATGCTGTGGCAATAAATTCCATAGATTCACCACTCTCTGGCTAAAGAAGTTTCTCTTCATCTCTGTTCTAAAAGGTCTTCCCTTTACTCTGAGGCTGTGCCTTTGGGTCCTAGTCTCTCCTACTAATGGCAACATCTTCCCCACAATTCTGTGATTCTTCTTTCAATTACCCAAGATCTGACAATTGCAGCCATCAGCTCAAATACTGACAACTACAAGTTTATGGAGGAATTTTTGCATTTGCAGCGCTAATATGCAGGGCCTGTAGAGCCATTTGTGTTTGCAGCCAATGGCACATTGCACCATTAGAAATCCTGCTGACATAGAAAAGCTGTGTGTCTGCGCTTCCTAATTCCCTCTGAACAGAGAAGATGATGATGTCCCTTTTCCTTCCATTTAGGGTTCCTGCCACTTCCGTGATGCAGTGATGCACTGTGAAGTGTTGGCAATGATGCCTGATCCCACCTGGAGGAATCCGTTGGCAAAGAACGCTGTAGTGATCCTCACAGTCACTGACAGCACCATCCTTTCCCTGCCATGAGGCTTTAGGTCTAGTTTTTGAAGGTGGCACAGTTCACTGACCAGCTCGAATTTTGGCCACCTTAGACACTGCTCCTGGCTGAGGTGGAGGTAGGAGAGGTGCTGCCTGAAGATCTTTGGTGGATACAGCCTTTTCTTGAGTGCGCTGCACCTCCTCCCTCTGCAGGCAGTTCCCTCTCTGTACTGCCCGTGTTCCACGTCCTTATCATGTTGCAGCCCAAGAGGGTCTGCAACTACAGTCTCCATTACTGACAGGCCTTCCAATTCCTTCAACAACCTTGTCAAAATGCAGCACCACTCCCTTGTGAATCTAAAAATGTTTTCAAACTCCTGCAAAACACAGAAATTCACTCTGCAATGACAAAGGAAAGTCAGAAGCACCTCGCCCAGAAGTCCAATGGTAATCCCTTCAAATTGTGCTAGCAGGTTATCCCTCATATAATTGAATGCATATTCATCGAGGAGTGTTTAAGGCACGGTGAATCTGTGAGGTCCAAAATGGCAGTTTGTGTGCCAAATCAGCATTGGGCACTTTTTGACATCACAATGTACCCAATCTGCACACACAGCGTGCCAGTCGGTGCTAGTGCCTTTACAATTTTGTGTGTCGCCACACCAGAAGTATCCCAGAAATATTTTTGGAATTCCCAGCTTCTGTAGCACCAGCACCAGGTGAAATACAGATATGAATTTCATGGTCATACTATCCTAGGTTACACATCAGGGACGACCAGATGGTTTACCATCCACCCTAGCCCTCAGCTGCACGATGCCTGCAGGAGTTTAAAATCCAGGCTCAACAAATCTTTGAAATGTTATTACTTTGGAAAATATTTTACCTTGGGATGATTTGCCTTACATAACAGATGTTGCCAGGCTGTGAATGAATTTATTTTCTCACCCAGCAGGTGTTTCTGAACTGAACTTAAATGATTAAGGAATAGACAAAACTACTTTTACTGACATATGTCACAATTTTGTGACCTTCTCCAAATAGTAAATATGTGGATTGGATTCTTATCTGAGAGTTAATGTTTTATTGATCAAGAGAGTCAGAAAATAATTATCAATTTCTGAACAGAATTGAGTATAGTTGGGTGGGTTGATGGATGTGATGGAATGAATCACACATTATAGACATGGTGGGGTAAAATTTTATCTTCATTGCATAGGCTGTAATCTACAGAATATATTGCTTACACTTTATGGAACTTATGAGACTACTGTTACTCATTCAAGGGCTCAAGCAGTATTAATGGTCAGCAATCTCTAGGACCTCAGGCCCACGACAGTTTAGCTGCAGACTGCTTGGGCAGTCTGGCTGAGCTCACTTTTTAGCATCAGATTAGACAAATGGTTCAGAAGTGAATGATAGCACAAATTTTCAATCCAGTTGCATGACTGACCCTGTTAGAGGGTTCCAGGTCAGCTCTTTTGTTAATCTGCAGGTGAGCAGCCCTGTCCCCTTGCTTTCACTATTTAAGTCAGATGGGATGCAAAATGTCTGTGCTGGTACTTGGCAGAATAAGACCGAGCCATGGTATATCGTCAATAGAATTTTCAGCAGAAGTCTGTATCATGCTAGGGTTCATGTCTTCACAATGAACTCCTAAAAAAGGATGTAGTTCCAAATAGATGCATTAGAAGATTGGTGGTATCTCTGTAACACACGAGCTGTCAAATTTACATTGGTATATGCGTAACTGAAAGAGATAAGCTGAAAGAAGAAGAGATGCTTAACAAACCTTGTGACAAGCCTGCAATCTCAGCTGCTGACTGCTGTGTACCTTCCTATGTTACTGGTAGCCTCTTCCATAGAGGTGATGGGGCCATTTACCCATGCTGACTGTCTCCCTCCTGTTTGCCAAAATATCCTGCAAGAAGAGCAGAACTGGATGTGCCATGGACAAATGCTTTAAACCTGTATCACATATATGCAAATCAAGTATAACGTAAAGACTATCAGGAAAGGCAGCAAGTAATGGTTGTAAGTACAGTAGCACCTTTTGAGAGTCTGCGTGCAAATAACCCCTGCTGAATTATGGAGAACCATGTCAAACAGGGAATGAAAGGATTAATTGTACAGAGGTACAACTAGGGTCCCATAGGGCTGTGAAGAAAAAACGAAAGGTGTGAAGACGAGTTTTACTTTGAATTCTCAATGACATTAATTAGGTTCTGCAGTCAGGTCTTTCTCTCACCATGTTAATTCACCAACTTGCATTGTCATCAAACAACTTGCAAGGACCTCTTTCCTCTCCACCAGCTTCTCCTCAGCTGGATCTGCAAATCTTAGAGATCTGATGGAACTGTCCTTGCCTTCAAGCATCTTGCTGCTTCCTGTTCTGCCCACAAAAAACACCCACTTTAACTGCAGCAGGCCCTTAAAAATCTTTAACAGTATGACATTTCACATCTCCTAATTGGTGAGCTGTCCATGGAGAGTGCACTGGCACCTCGGCTCACTCATCCAGCTAAGGACCGACTCAATAATTGGTGCCTGCCACCTCCTCCATTTCCCTTGCCCTGCCCACCTCATCAGTTTCCTGTTGGGAGACCAACATAGACGATCCCTTCTACACAGGGATCTAAGATCTCTGGAAATAATGGTCTTTCTTCATACCATACCCTATTGAGTTCTGTTTCTCATGTTAATGAATCTAAAGACATAATTCAAAATAACAAGACATCAGGCTGAGATATTCTGTTTTTTTTAAACTTTAGTCTCAATTACCATTGATTCTGTATGTATGGTAACATCGTAATCATGATTCTGAAGTAATAGCAATTGACTTAATGATTGCTTTTTCAAAATGTGGAATAACTTTCTTACAGGATTGCAATTTAACAAGAGGTTTGCAGGCAAAAATTTGGCCCAAGCTAAATTGTATTTTTTTAACAAACTGTAAACAACTAGAAGTTGTATGAATGCGGGAGTAGGCTTTATTCGATGTTTAATCATAAACTCAATATCCCTTCTTAATCTTGTGATTATCAGCATCAAGTCTTGAAATACCTTGTTTTCTTGCAATTATGTTTTCATCCAATCAAAATTTCACCTTGCTTATATCCCCAAAAATCTCGCAGCCCAAGGTCACCCTTGACATCTTGTACGATTGTAACCATGGTTCACTATCACTCCACCCCTTCCTTAGCCTTGTTATTGCCTTCAAAATTGTAAAATATTCCATTGTCCTCAATTGTCTCTGCTCCACAATCCATCTCTGTGCTCCTGCACTCTCCTGGTTCCACTCCTACTTGCCACACTTTAAATATGACATCACCTCCAATGGTTTCTCACTCCCCACCAACTCCACTTTTTGCATTCACCTCCTGGTGATGCTATTGATGTCATCCCAAAGAATGGGATCAGCTTTCACTTGTATGTTGATAACACAAGCTCTACTTCACTATCCTCTACATCAACCCCAATGGCTATCATTACTGTATCTAACAACATTAAGACGTGGATGAGCCCAACTCTCCTTAATTTGTCAACATTATTCAGATCATATAAAGATCCACTGCATCTGGTTTTGACTTCACCTATCTCCTGCCTGCATACTGACTTCAGGATAAGTCAGAGGTGTGAAACCTTTGACATGCTGCTCAACTTCAAGCTCAGCTTCATTTCTCACATTTGACCCAACACGGAGTTCAGTTTCTTTCATCTCTGCAACTTTGTCAAACTCCATCCCTACTACTTCCCCCTCATCCTCTGAAATCTTAATATATGTTTTAATCATCTCATGGTTGAATTTCTCCAAAGGCCTCCAAGGCAACTTCCCTCCTTCCACTATACACTATGTAATCCAGAATACTACAGCCATTTCCCAACCACACAAAAGTTAAAAGCCTACTGGCTGTGCCATTGATGATCATCACTAGCATCACTAGTCTCACTTTAAGATCCTTGCCTTCACATTCAAATCCATCTATGGCCTCACCATTGCCAAACACTGTGATCTCCTCAAGGCAGTCCTCTGCTATATTGTCAACAGCTGTTCCTCATGCACCATGGCTCCACCCTCTGGAGTACCTTCAACATTTGCATCTAGCCACTGTCCTCCCTGCCTTCAAAAACCTCTGATTATATTACAGCTCTTCCTTTCCCTCCCCCAGTTGGTGTTCACTCACTGTCGATTGTCCTGTAAAGTTCCCCACAATGTTTATGTTTGTAACAAGCATTTTAGAAATCTACATTTTTTGTTGTACACTTTATTAATGCTGTTCCCATCTGTGGGAAGGTGACAAGATGAGGGTGGAGGGTCACATGTTGCAAATCAGCTTGCATGGTGTAATTGGCTGTATCCAAAAACCTACTTTTCACTGCTGGGAATTCAGATCCAAGTGGGAGGAGGCCAGTGTGGCATGGGTGGAGTTTTGGGTGTGGTCAATGGGAGGAGCACAACATCCCACTGTTCAGCAGCTATATGGATGAAACCATTGGCCTTTTTCACACAGTTCAGTTGGTGGAATGCCTATGGATTTCATACACCCAATCTTCCTACAACCTCGGGAGCAGGGGGAGAGGATATGACAAAGGAGGGCTCTCAACCGTCAACAACTGAGGACGTGAAGCCAGCAGCAGACAGCACCAGAGGGGGGGAGTGGTCAGGGGGCAGCCAGCCTGAGAAGTCAGAAGAAGGTCATTGGCGCAGCAACACATCCTCAAGATGTGAACAACTACCTCCAGATGCCTGAGAAGCAATGCCAGAGATGCCTTAGGCTGCCTCAGGAAGCAGTCACTGAAAGTTGCCAGATCATGCAGCAAGACCTACAGCCACATGGATTTGGCAGCAACCCCATGCCTGTGGCCCTGAAAGTGACTGTAGTGCTCAACATTTTCACCACTGGCTGCTTCCAGGGCTCCACAGGCAACAAGTGTGGCAGGCAACTTGCAGGCTGCCACACAAAGGTGCATCAAAGAAATGACTGACATCTTGCCAGTGAGTTTATCAGATTCACCAATGATGGTGACAACCAGGGAACTGGGCTTCATGGCCATCACTTGTTTTGGCTGCACTCGTGTTGCCATTCCATCCCCCTGGAAATAGCCAGTGGCACATATGAACTGCAAGGGATACCACTCCATAAACTTCCAACTGGTTTCTGACCAAGAATCACCTCATAAAATATAGGTATCTTTCCCCAAAAGCACATGGGCCACCACACATCCCTCCATCCATCTTCACCCTTTTCTGGTTATCAGTCTGCTTGTCCTGAAGGAGAATGTGGAGGTTTAGTGACTTGACAAACGCCAACTGACCCTTGTTACATGAATCCCCATCACACATACTAGCCTGTCGATGTGTTGGGTTCTTTTCAATCACATACCCAAACCAAACTGTCACACGGTTTCATGTGCCTTGTGATCCTAAGGCTGATCTCATGTTTACCCACCTAGCTTAGCTGCACACTCACACAAATACGTAACCTCATACCCACATGAGAAACATTCCCATATCACCGAGACATTTACCCAAGTGGATTGAAGGAGGTCATTGGCCTTTTCCCTGCACTGAAAGCATGATCTTCATAGGGTTGATCCTATTGTTGCTGACTGCTATGGCACAGCTGATGGTAAATGCTGAGTTGTTCAAATTCCAAAGGGAACTTGAAACAACTTCTACAACTTGCTTTGCAATTTGTATAAAGTTGGAAATGCGTGCCTTGAATTCAATAGTAATAAGACCACCAAGTGTAATAGTGTTTTTTTACGATACTTGATTAAACATTTTTAATAAGAGAAATGATTTTAAGCACATACATATGTCTACAAATTACTACTATCATAACTTCTGAACCCCCTAATTAATATGACTCCCAGTTACACTTTTGTTAAGGTAATAGTAAGACACACAGATTTTAAAAGATCCAGCAAGGTAACACAATACCCTGACAATGTAATTCAAAGTGAGTTTTCTTAACTTCAGTTCTTTGAAGACAGCAGCTTGAGGCGTAGATGCTAAAGGCTTTTTCACACTTGTTAGATCTTTAAAAATCCTTTATGCACAGCCTTCGCTCCTTTGTATGTGCAAATTCCCATTGTTTCACTATAAAAATCTCACATAGTGCTAAGTTTTACAGTAATCTTTGGGAAAAAATAGATGCACTGTTTCTAAATTTCACCTGGCTAGGTGACACATTTCACTCCTCCTTTGAAAACAATCTAGTCTGGTTGATTTAAAAATGCAAATGTCCTTTTATACCTTACATTCTAAACTTCCCCCATGCTTACATCAAAGCCTTCAGACCAGCTGCCTTTGATCCAATTAAGTCTCTCTCTCACACACACACACACACACACACACACACATATATAGACACACACACCATTATTTTACAATAAAGCCTAATAACATTATGAGAATTATTATATCTTCCTGCCATAACCTCCTCTGCAATCATCATCCAGGCCACCTTGGTCAGGCAGGAGGGTGTCCTGTTGCCATTACTCGGGTAGAGCACCTTCCTCCATTCCCTGACAGCCTGGAAGAATATGAGACCAAAGCGTGTGATAGTTTGGCTTGAATGAGAAATTGGATAGAACCTAATACACCGGCAGGCCAGTATGTGTGATGGGACTGCATGCAGACAAGGGGTCATTTGGCATTTGCCAAGTAGCCAGGTTGGCTACCAGGTGACAGACCCTATACTCTCACCAAGATCAAGCACTGGGAAATGAAAATTAAAGGAGAAGCCTACAATTTAAGATGAGAAATAAATTGGTGGTATCTTCCTTGGTATATGCTGTGCATGTTTATTATCAAGAGGCAAAAATGAAAGTTGCAGATGGTGGAATAGAAACTTGGATGATTGTAAAGTCAGTGATGATTTGATAGGGAAATTTTTTGATGGCGCTAGTATAGTACAGAGAAAATGATAATACTTTAAACCAAGTTTTTATTGACCCTGTCAATCAATGATTGATGCATCAGTTTTCTTGGTGGCACATTTACTTTTACCCTTTCATTTTTGACAGATAATTTTCAAATCTTTCTCAGTTTAATTGATCAGCCTGCTTGATGCATTAGTGGATTGAAGTCTGATGCATGTGTCAAACCAAGCAAACAAAGGATGACTTGAAAAGACTGTTGATGATAAAGTTCAATGCTGTAATGACTGTTACAGCATGGGCAAAACTGGAAGATCTTTAGCCTCTTGGAATTTATTGGCACATCCTTGGATGTGTATCATTGATCTGTGATTTGGACTGTGTGTTATCGTGAAAATACACTGATTGGACTGAGAACCCTGCAGTCCTTACTTCATGCTGCCTCTTCCTAACATCAATGCATTTGTAACAGCAGTAACCCCTTCAGGTTTTGTTGAACCTAACATCGATCCAGTTCTGCCTGACATGCATTCATTCTGCTGACATTTCTTCCTCTTTTCGTAAAGAACAATGTAATAAAGCACTGTACAATGTAATACATTTTACATTGTTCTTTCCTCTACAGTTCCTGCATCTGTAACAAGACTTTGTGGTGCTCAGACAAGGCTCTAACTGAAACTACTTACAAATGAAAAAAAACAGCTAAAGATTATCTAGGGGCAGAATTTTATGGGCCCCAAATGGCAGATTTGCAGGTTGGGGGGGCCTGTAAAATTTCCTGGATGGCTTTCCCACCACCCTCACAATTTTATAGTGGGCGGGTGAGGCCCACAGCAGCCCACCCGCCTCCCCCCATCTGAGGCCCTTAAGTGGCATTCCATTGTGGCCTCAATTTTGAGCCTGGCAGAAGGGGCTCAGGGATGAGGGAGAATGATGATGGCATGACATTATGAACATCAGAATAGAACTTTTCCTTAACATCAAACATCCAAGAGCCATAAGATCAACCTCTCTGCCCTAAAACTAGCCAACCAGAGAGAGGAATTCTAAGTACAGTTCACAACTAATCTGGAAAATATTAACACTCAACTCAATTCCAGCACAGTGGGATCAAATAATGTCGACTGTACTAAACTTCTTTGCCTAGACCATTGGGTTCAAGCAGTGTCATCACCAAAACTGGATCAACAAAAGTGATGCTCAAATATATGACCTGGAACAAAAATGAGCAGCCTCCATTGCCAGTGGAACAACCCAAGCAGGGAGCATACTAGCCCAAACACAAATCCAGAAGATAAAGGACTTGTGGTGGGGAGAAGAAGATCTAGCAGCATTCTGATTGTGAGAAGTAGAGCCACCAGGGTCATTTATAGGTCAAGGCCAAATGGACAAAATCCCCTTCATTCACTGGGTGGTGTTTCTCTTAAAGATGACAATGCCATTGGTAAATGGTGCAAAAAACATTCTGAACAACTCCTCAACCATAAATGCACAGTAACAGTTGAAACCCTCTAGGCTATCCCCCAGTACCCAGTGGTGGAATCCATGCGTGAAACACCATTGATGGGAGAGCTGCGACAAGCAATCATGAAAAACAACAAAGCCTGCAGCCCCAATTGTATTCCAGCTGAGGTCTTCAAAGCTGGTGGGCTTCTGCTCACATCAAGATTCAATGCACTCATTCTATGAGTTTGGGAGGAGAAATAACTCCCCCCAACTTCAGGAATGTGACAATTGTAACTATCTTTAAGAAGGGAGATAAATCATGCTGTGGAAACTTCCTTCTTGTTCATAGCAGGGAAAATCCTGATGCACGTTCTCCTGAACTACCTCCTTCCTGTGACTGAGGAAACCCTCCCAGAGACACAGTATGGCTTTAGGTCTTTTCGAGAAGCCTCTGACATGATCTTTGTTGCCAGACAAATCAAAGAAAACAAGCGAGAACAACACCAGGAAATCTTCACTGCATTCATTGATCGGACTCCGACTCAATAAATCAAAAGGCTCTGTGGATTGTGCTCCAACTATTTGGATGCCAAGAAACTTCATCACAATCCTGCAATTGCTTTATGTGGTTATGGTTGCAACTGTCCCGAGTGGGAGATCTGAAACAAGTGCCTTCAAAATCCGAACTGGGGTCAAGCAAGCTGTGAGAGATCCCCCATACGATTTACAATCCACTTGACAGTGGCTAATCACCTCAAAGATTAGCTGCCCTCTGGTGTCAGTATTAATTATAGTCTAGATTGATAACTCTTTAACCTCCATTGCTCCATGTCAAAACTAAACTGACCACTATAGATATACATGAACTTTGCAGAAGTCTGTAGTCATTGACCAGATTTGCAAGCTGCTCTTAATCTCTTCAATTCCGCATGTAAGAAACTCCCTCTGTCCTTGGATGTTGTCAAAGAAAAGCTCACTGCAAACCCACAACTGATCAGCCAAATATTCTGTCTCCCTTATTTGTTGAAGGAGAGTCTCTGGAATATGTTGGAACACCTCATATCTTGGCATTCGCCTTTCTCAAAAGGTCACCATTCACAAAAGAGATCCAACTCTGGATCAGCTGTGCAAGCTCAGGCTTCTACAACTATGGCACCAAGGGTGGAATTGTCCCAGATTTGCACCAAGTGCAGTAGCAGGTGGGTAAAATCTCATTTCACCTGCTGGTTGCGATGGCGAGTTTTCACACCATATCTTCCCAACCTACCACATTATTTATGCATTCCCAGGAACACACAGTTTCCATGACGGGTGGGTTCACATTCGCCTGCCAGTCATCACCCTGCTGCTGCATCACACCAGGCGCCATATTTAAAGTCCAACCAAAAGCGCACATCTCAGTGCTTCCAAACTAGCACTGCCGCATGGAAGGCATGGCCCTGAAACTGAAGAAGACTGCAGCTCCCAGGTTCAGCGAAGCGTCCCTTGAATGCTGTTTGGATGCTTGGAGGCCCTAACCCCAGCTATGGCCACAGGATGGGCAGCAATAGCACTAAACCAGCTTGAGAGGCAGTGGCAGTGGTAGTCAGTACCAACACCCTTAAAAAGAGGACACCCACCCAGTGCCGCAAGAGGATGAATGATCTCCTCCCGCCAGGATAAGTCACTCTTCTTATCACTCTCAACTCACACACACACAAACCCATCACACATTCACAGGGCCCTTAGAAACTGCTGGTTCAAGGGATATCACCATTCACTCTCTCACACTCGCTGTCATTGTCCTCATCCTGTCCATGGTACAACTCACTACCCGCACAGGCCAGGCATACTTATCATCTGGCCTGGAAGGCTTCCTGCTTACACTCTGTCTACCCATACAGGTCAAGCTGGCACACAACAAGAGGGAGAGTTCACAGACCGGTGGCGGAATGCCCAAAAATCAGAGTCCTCACAGACTTTGAAAACAGAGCCATGCAGCTGGCTGGTGAGGATCTGGATCGGTCCTGTGCTGACAGTGAGGTCAATGCTGCTCTAGCAAATGACGGTCGAGCAGTGCAACATCCATCAGACAAACATGCTGTGAGTGATGTTCCCTGTTTCACAGGCCACTGCCATGCACTAATTATCTCTCCTTGCTTTTGCAGGCACATCTGCCAAAAAGCCGACGGAGTCCATGACCCAGGGCCTCGAATCAAGCCCCAAAGACACCTCAGAAGAGGAATCTGGAGGCATCCTCCCTAAAGTCCCATCACAGCACTCACCCACACCCTCCACCAGCGCAGAGACACACACCTTGGTGGGACCTAGCTTTAGAATAGCTCCAGGATCACAATCTGATGAGCACATTGCACTGTCTGATCCACAGCAGGTGGAGGCAGAGACTTCCCAGGTGTCCAGCACTCGGAAGATTGCTGGAGGCCAGAATTTTGCTGAGTCCAAGTCGGATGACGA
This sequence comes from Carcharodon carcharias, assembly GCF_017639515.1. Classification (NCBI taxonomy): domain Eukaryota; kingdom Metazoa; phylum Chordata; class Chondrichthyes; order Lamniformes; family Lamnidae; genus Carcharodon; species Carcharodon carcharias. The sequence goes on along the minus strand of NC_054477.1, from coordinate 94,073,661 downwards.
GCCTTTGGACTCGGTCATGTCACAGTTGCTGGAGCTGCAAAGGCAAGCTTGGGCACAACAGGAAGGGATGTTCACTCCATTTTTCAGATTGCAAGGCACGATGGAGGAGTCCATCCACCTTCATGCTGAAGTGATAGCGCCAGCATGCCAATGCACTGAGGTCAACACTGGTAGGATGGTGGCTACCATGGAGACCTTGGTCCAGGATTTTGCTCTTGCGCTGCTGAATGGGCTAAACTTCATTGCTGACACCATAGTTGGGAGGAGGACCAGCAGGTGCACACTCCGGGCCCATTGATCCAGGTGACTCCAAGAGTCCGGCCCATCTGACTCCCCTGTTCCTGTGACCTCAGCAGCTCCAGCTCCACAGGCCAAGGAGAGTGCCATGGGTGCACATTAGGACCCTGAAAGCAGGCCAGGGCCCTCCAAGCCTCAGTCCTCCAGAGGACGCCCGCCAATGTCAGACAGGGTGGTGCAGTCAGTAGGCTGCCTTCACCTCCGCTGTGGGTGTCTGGGGAGCACCAAGATGTAGCGGCAGAGTTAGGAAAGTTAAGGAGAATTAGTTTTACAGCTTAGGCACGGGCATTAATCACAGTAAACTCCCAAGAATGTCTCCTTGCCTATGGCTCTTTGTTCTGATGAGCAGTGTTCTTGTCACTCAGACGTGAAACCTTTCTGCACAAGATAAAGGCGGGTATCTCAGTCTAGGGCCTCTTCCCTGTCCTCTGTGCAGCCTTGAGACCAGAATGATGGCCCGGCCTCATACTCCCTGGAAACATTACTGATGCCTTCCCCTCAGTGGCGCTTGTCATTGCTGCCAGAATGTAGTGGGCAGGCGTTACAGACTTCTCTCATTCTCTCAATGTGCTCTCAGTACCTTTAAGGAGGGGCTGGCCCCCATCTCTTCAGCATCTGTGACCACTGGTTCTGTGCTCCTGAAGGGCTCAGCTGCTGAAGGTGGACAAAGGATCAGGTGTTAGAGTTTCATGGCTGCGTCTCTACGATATGACCTGATCACAGAGTGCAAGCGATCTGCCCTCGGCCAGAGAGGAGGCCATGTGAAGATTTATGGAGTGTCCTCACTGCCTGTTGTCATCATCATCCTGCAATCGAGCGACTATTAGGGCGTTCACTGAGTCTCCATGACAGGAGTATTCTCACAGAGGGTATTCGCGCTGCCATAAGCCAGACTGGAGTCAAACGTTCACAGATGCAGTGTGAGAATCTATGGGGTCACCTCACTACATGTCATCATCATCATCCACAAATCTAGCAGCTATGAGGGCCTCCCGAGTGCATCTCCCTCATCTTGCCAGTGTGAGGGCCTCATCCCCATCACTGTGGCCTCCGAGGACCTCCTCATCCCCATCCCCATCAGCGTTCTCCTCATTGGAGGAAATGGGCAGTTCCTCCATCTCCTCCTCAGTCAGCTCATATCCCTGTTGGAGCGCCAGGTTGTAAAAGGCACAGCAGACGACGATGATGTGTGATACCCTCTGTGGACTGTATTGCAGGGCTCCACCAGACCGGTCCAGGCACTGGAACCTCATCTTTAGCATCCCAATGGTCTGCTCCACCAAGCCATGAGCTGCTGCATGAGCCTCATTATACCTTCGCTCTACTTCAGTCTGAGGCCACCACACGGGTGTCATCAGCCACGTTCTCTGCAGGTAGCTCTTGTCCTCAAGGAGCCATCCCTACAGCCTCTGTGGACCCTGGAAGACCCCAGGGATCTGTGGGATATAAGCGTCGTGCACACTCCCTGGAAACCGTGCACACACCTGCTGGATGCATTTCTGGTGGTCAAACAGCAGCTGCACATTCAGTGAATGGAACCCCCGGTGGTTCATGTCGTCCACCATGTGTTGTGACGGAAATCTGAGTGCCACATGAGTGCAGTCAATCGCTCCTTGTACCTGTGGGAAACGTGAGATCTGGCTGAATCCAATTGCTCTTGCATCTTGGCTGTCCTGGTCCTGGATGAAATGCACAAAGTTGCGTGCCCTCGCAAAGATGACATCCATGACCTCATAGATGCATTTGTGAGATCCCACAGAGGTCACCTATGGAGCCCTGAAAGAAGCCACTAGCGTAGAAATTGAGCACCACGGCCACTGGCAGTGGATGCCCTCCAAACCCTACAGTAGCTGGCAGATGTGACTGACCAGTTCCTAGACATATGCAGTGTTCGGCGACATTAGTTCTTGGTCATCTGCAGTAATGAAAGGTGGCGTCTTTAGACCCTGGGTGTCGCTAGGCGCCAGCCTACAACGGTTCTCTATGGCTCTTGGGCAGTGTGTGCAGGAGCCCCAGCACCCCTTCTTCCTGAGGTTGCTGCTTCTGCCTCTGTGCAGCCAGGAGCCTCAGTTGCTCTCTCCTCCATCACCTTGGCACTCTGTAAGCCATCAAGCATACAGCTAGTTCACCAGGCTCTGTGACCCTAAGGTACACTTCCTGCAGGATGAAAGAGAGTGATATGTGGTTAACATGGGTGCACTAAGAACCTGTCCTGGTTAAGTGTGACAGCCCCTTAACACGTGCCAGAGAGTGCTGGCCACCACTTGGATGGTCAGAGATTGGTATGCTGCATGTCTGTCCTGTTAGCTTGAACCATGGGGGAGACTGATCCAAACCAGGATGCTGACATTGCAAGAGGCTGTGGGCACCTCCAGCAATGACTGCTCCATGGCCAGATCTGGCAAGGAGATTGTACAACATGTGTAGTTTCCCACAGTCCACTAAAATGCCCATGAATTTGCAGTCTGCGCCGGGGTGGGGTAGGGAGGGGGTGGGGGGGGGGGGGGGGGGGGGGGGGGGGGGGGGGGGGGGGGCTGGTGGTGGTGGTGGGTGGTGCTGCTGGATGTGTGGGGGAAAATTTTAGAGCACTTGGTGGCAATTTGATGCCTCTGTGTTGCTTGAGTGGGCAGATAAACTAGAAGCCCGACCCCAATGATATCAATGTGGCTGCACCTGAACTGTCTCGGTTGCAGAGGAATTGTCACTTTATACAGGTTTCCCAAATGTGTGGCCACTTCTCTTGCCCACCACCCCTCATCCTTAATGTGAGCTATATTCAACAGCAGGGCTGTCTACCGCCGCCTCCCTGTCACCTCAACGGCAGGGCTGCTCCTAACGCCCTCCCCCGCCACCAATCGCCTCAATGGCAGGGTTGCCCTTTCACCCCACTTCCGCGACGAGTCGCCTGAATGGCAGGGCTGCCCTTAACCCCGATCCCCCAATGTCCCTGAAGCTTGAAGTCCAATAGGTGACCCCAGCGAGCGCTGCACAACGTTACTGTGTACTCACCTCCAAATTCCCCTCAAAGTGCAGGCCGTCTTTTATGTGCTTTCCCACTGATGTGGACGGATGATCCAACAGGGATGTCGCAGGGTGAAACGATTCCAGCGGGCTGGCCTGATAATGATATGCTGATGTATTAACAATGAGGTTCCTGATGTCGGGAAATGTGGCCTGCCATCGGCGGGCTGAGCGGACGATCATGAACTGATTTCCCGCCGTCGTGAAACCCATCGTGCCATATTGTCTGCTCATGCCACTGAACACACCCGATGCCAGGAAAATTCTGCCCTAAGTGTTTAACAACAAATACCTCCACAAGTCAACAAAAGTCTTAGTGTGCAGAGCAGTTGTCATCACTACACCCCTGTACTGCAGTGAGACTTGGACTGTACATCAGTGACACATTAGCAGTACCTTTGCCACATCTTCCGGATTCAATGAGAGAGCCATCAAACAAACATTATTGTCCTTCTTGAAGCCTGGTCCACAAACATTCAGGCAAACCTCCTGTAAAATCAACTTCAATAACTGGACCCCAAGAATCATCTCCCCCACCCCTCGCCAGGGGAGGACATAGAGAAAGCTTCAAACACATTTTGGAGCTCCCCTTAAAGCGCGGCAGTATTGACCTTAATGACTGGGAGGAGCTTGATACCAATTTTGCAGAATGGTGCCAACTTGTCAATCAAGTTGCATCAAACTTCGAGTCTCAACACCAGAATGCTGAGGCAGAGCAGTGGCAGAGAAGGAAACAAATGGAAACAAATCCTGCACTCCAGATTGAACTATCTTGTGGGACTTTCAGTTCCCACATGTCCAAAAATCGATGGGTTGTAAGTTGCCCTGCTCGGTGATGTGAATACATATGGCAGAAGCTTGAGACTCTGAGTAGACCCTGAGTCATCCTCCAATAGAGGAAGGGCTGACTTTAACCAAAAGGAGACACCTAGCCCAGTTCACCATTACTCGGCTTCAATAGATGATTGCACAGCTCGGAAAGTTGGTATATGTCCAATTTATCTGTGAATTGCAAATTGCGTCTGTGGTTAGCTTAAAGATTCATTAACAAGCCCCATGTGGTGAACACTTTCCTCAACTTCTACAGCTTGAATTTAACAATCCCTAAAACTATAAGAGCTCATTAAATGAGGATACAAAGGATGTGTCAAAATTTGGATGGGCTAGGAGTTCGTAATCAGTAGGGTTTTCTGCAACTGCTCAAATGAATACTAACATTCAATGATTCAATCTTCTGTAATTGTCAGGGCTATCACTTCCTTTTCTTTCATAACCCCTCTTTTAAGATCAGAGTTTAACACATACAAAGGTGTAGCCAAAAAGCTAGATCCAGCGATGAAAATTCAACTGTAATTAAAAAGCCCTGGTACAGATCTGATTCACTTTTAACATTTTGCCATCTCGAGCTGTCAAATAATTTATGTTCAGTCCAAATATTTCAGACATTTTATCAGAGTGAATCATCATTTACTGCTGACTGATGATGTCTCAAAGCAACAAAGAATTTTGTACTTTGTGTTCCAGTTTAAGGTCAGTGAAACCAGGCTGAATTTAATGGCCATGATAGTGGCCCTGTCCAGGGGCCAGAAAACCAATGGTAATCTACTGTGGCCGTTTTTGGGAATCCCAGTGAAATTAAATGGCTATTAGGCAGCCTGCTGTCTGCCATCAAGATTCCCAGGCCCTTGATTGTTCGGCAGCTTTTCAAGTCGCAATCAGAGGGCCTAGCAGAGCCACCAGGAGCAGTGGTCACTACTGGAATTGCAGCCGTTCAGGCCCTGGAGCAGCCATTGATAGGGGCCTGAGAAGAAGGTGAGTAGGACAGGATAGTCAGGCAGGCCCCCGCGAGGGTCAGCCGTTGTTAAGGGCAGTGGGTGATTTTCCAGCATGGGACCTTTGCAACTGGAGAGGTTCTCTGTGGAGCACAGAATTCCCAAGCAAGAGACCACCCCTCTGGTGGTCTGCCACATGGTGTGGGGTCCCCAGCTCCCGGTACAATACCAGTGGTGGTGGGATGAAGCCTTTATGTGTACCTTAACTGGCCAATCTAAGTCTTTAATTGACGTACAGTTGTGAAGGCTGACATCGACCATCCCACACCTGACTTCATTGGGGGAAGTTAGAAGGTGATGGGCTCTACACTCGATGCTTTCCCTCCTGGTTATGTGGTACCTCCTACCTCCCAGCCCATTCCCAGGGGTATGGGGGAACATTAAGTTCCATCCACTGTTTCTTCATAGAGTGCAAGGACCAAGAGATCACCTAGATAATAGGACAAGGCTAATTTACTTCTGGCCTTTGAAGATGGAAGTTATGCCTCAAAAAGTATTTAGAAATGTTACATAGATGCTAAAGTAACCAACACAAAACAGCCCTAAGATACAGTGGAGCCCATAAACCTCATCTTTCTCATGTAGAGGGATATTTCAAGAGTTTGATGTGAAAACTATAGAGCCGAAAATGCTATTCCCTCCCAATACTGGCAAAGCATCAGCCATTAAGGTCTACCTAATTGAATCCACTGAAGTTTCTAAAAACTCAACCACTAGATTTCTCCCTAACAACCGCAATGAAGAATCCCATTTGCAGGAGAACTTTCACATGATCCCCCTCTCTTGCATTTATTCTAGAGCTTGTCTAGTTTTCTGGTGATCAGAAAGTGAAAGCCCATGTTCTGATAGACTGTTTGCTCTCTTATTTATATGCTGCATTCTGTGTAGGGAATTTGGCTTTTCCTGGATCCAACTTTTCCTCAGAAAATACAACTTGGTATATCGTTATGAAATCTCCATGCTTTCCAAATGTCAGGCACTTCATATGCACTTAAGTCAATATCGTTCAAATTTTGTCCTCAAAAGCAGAATTAACATCACTAGAACATTTCACAGAAACACTTTGCCTGAGATGACTCAAAGCTACATAAGTGCTCTGATTTTCAGCATCAACAATACTAAGACTCAGATCTTTAAGAGGTATGCACAGCCCATGTCAGCAATTTTAGTGCTACAGATATGATTGTGCAGGAAGAAGGGTCTCTAGGGGATGACATTTTTGTTTTGAGAAGGTGCATGCATGTCAACCCACTAAACCTGGAAAAGGTAAACACCAGAACAGCAATTTACTTGTACTTCTTTCAATTTAGTATACTGTGTTTGCTGCTCACGATGCAGTCTCCTCTACAGCGGGGTGCCCAAATGCAGATTGATTGCTTTGCTGAACACCTCCATTCAGTCTGCAAGCATAACCCCAAACTTCTTGTCATTTTAATTCTCCACCTTGCTCCCACGTTGACCTTTCTGTTCGTGGCCTGCTACAATGTTCCATTGGAGCTCAATGTAAACCTTATAGGAATAGTACCTGATCTTTCGATCACGTTGCAGCCTCCTTACCAAAAGAAGGATATACTTACCTTAGAGGGAATGCAATGAAGGTTCATTAACCTGATTCCTGGGATGAAGGGATTGCCCTATGGAGAAAGATTGGGTAGACTAGGCCTGTATTCCCTAGGATTGAGAAGGATGAAAGATGATCATATCGAAAACATAACATTCTTAAGGAGATTGACAGGGTCTCCCTGTTTGGGGAGACTAATACGAGGGGTCACAGTCTCAGAACCTCAGAAGGTCAGCAATTTAGGACTGAGATGAAGAGAAATTTCTTCACTTAACGGTATGAATCATTGGAATTCTTTACCTTAGAGAGCTCTGGATGCTTAGTTCTTAAGTGTATCATGACAGAGCTTTTGAGTGTGAAGGAAATCAAGGGACTTGGGGAAAGTGGAGTTGAAGTAGAAGATCAGCCATGATCTTACTGGATGCCAGAGCAAGCTAGAAGGGCCTAATGGTCTACTCCTCCCATTTCTTATGTACAGCTATGCTTATTATTTCATCATTTTTGTTATATAAGGAAAAACAAATGAAAGTTAACAAAAGTCCATTGTTATGATCCCAGCTGATGTTGCTGCTGGACAAGCCAGATCTCACAGTGGAACTGGCTTGATAGATCCTAACTTTTATTTTTTGTTTAGAAATGTGGAGAGTGGCTACTGAACAGTCACAGGAGTCAGCTGATAAACTTATAACAAAAGAGTAAAACATTAAACAAGAAAGAAATGAACCATATTACAATACTCCTTCAGATATATACAGATTTGTAAGAATTACACAAGTTAAAAAAGCTATCTTATAGTCTAACGCTCACAGTAAATACACAGTCCAGGTAGCAATAGGAAATCTGTGGTCAGGCACACCACACTGAGACCAAGGGGAGAATTTTCCCCTCATCGGGGGGGTTGTGCGGGGGTGGGCGCAAACCCAATCGGCCTCCCTGATGGGGTCCATGCTGCCATTTTATGTGGGCGGGCCAATTAAGGCCCCCCCATCGTGACACACACCTGGAAGCGCTGAGCGCTCCCCATGAGGTGGGGGAGTTTTCCTGAGTCGGGGCCTGTGCTCTTCCGCAAATGCGTGCAAAATAATGCAGAAATCTCCCTGAGGCACCAAGGTGCCTCAGGGAGATTAGTTTAAGTTTCAAAAATTTAAATAAAAAAAAGAAAAAATTTAGGACATGCCCCCTCATGTGACAATGTCACATGAGCTGGGACATGCCAATAAAAATTAATATAAAAATTTATTGAGTTTATAAACCCTTCATGAAACCTCATCCTGCCTATGGATGCGGTTTCATGAAAAATGTGAAAGCCACCTGGGCTCTTCGCCTGCCCGCCAACCTTAAGGTTAGACAGACAACTCAGTTTATTGGCCTTAATAGGCCTTTGACAGTTCGGCGAACTGGAACTGAAAATTTAAGTGACACACGGTGATGTCAGGATGCCCGCCCAACATCGCAGTGCGTCATTTTACGCCTCAGCGAGCCGAAAATTCAGGCCCAAGTGACAGGTGCCATCCCAAACTGTTGCTATAGATCTCCCATCAACTCCTCTCAGATGCTTGTCACATCGTGAGCCAGCTAGTCTCACTGATTCCGTCTTTCACACCAGGGTTTCCAACCTCCACTCTTAAAGAACTTGCTCCGGAATCTTCTCTCAAATGACGCTTTCTCTCAAATGCCTTCCACCTCCAGGGTTTTGAACTCTCCTTCCAATGTTCCTCTCCCCTGGGTTGCCACGTGCATTCAAGCTTCCTCCCATGCACTCCCTCTCTCATTTACTCAGCCATGCCAACAGAATACCACTGCTTCACATGCCTGTAGTAAAGAGTTATAGACATTCAGCTGTCTCCTTGAACCTTCTGGCTTCTCGCAAACCGTTTTTGCTCTAAGTCTGTTTCCTGCAGCTTTCTTCTCTTTAAGCTAGGAGCTTGGAGCCTGCCTCTTTGCTCCTTACTTTCACTTCCACAGAACAGGATCTTTTCCAGATTCCTGTCATTCCTTCAACTATAAGGTCTTCTTGGGACCTTTCCTGTTCCAATCCCCTGGATTTGGGGACTTCCTTTTTTGGTTTCTGGAACTTGCTAATGCAGTTCCTTCTCCTGTGTCCCGCTTCTCCTGGCAGCTGGCTTCAACTTTAGTTTGGGACTTGTTCTCTGTCCCTTTGCTATCCAGCCTCTCTGAAATCCAGGCTTCAACTGCACTGAAACGGCTTTTCTAGTTTTCTCTGTCTTTGTGGGTACCTCTCTCTGGACCCCTGCTGCTAGGCAACAGCACAGTTTTTTTTCACCTTATTTGTTTTAACATCCCTAAACCACTACCCCCTTGATATCACAGCTCTCCACTTCAAGAGTCGTAAAACTCATTAGAATTCAGGTACACAAACAAAGCCACTGTCTCCACTCTAAAATGAAACTAGATCCCAGGTTTCACCTTTTTAACCCACAAATAAAAAAAATATAAATTAAACTTAAAAGTTATACCGTATTCCTAACATATCTGAATACACATACAACTTACTTAAATTATCTTTATTTCCTAACACTATATTTTGCAGCAATGCATTGAGACATTTTTGAAGGTGGAGCAAAATTAAATTTGAGGAGATGTCTAGGGGAGGAGAAGTGTGGTATTCCCTACTGGGGAATTTCCAGGATTTTGAAGTGTATTGCGACTCTGCCACTAGGTTTTTGGTCTTAGCCAAGGCCTGCCAAACAATTTGTATTCCCAATCAAAGATTAATTACATTAAAAAAATTACTGCCAGAAGTGCTTTGGGGGCTTAACTGAACTTAAGTTCACTCTTAGACAAATGCTGACACCATTTAAAATCTTGGCATCAGCTGACAAGCGCATTGTTGGATAGGAATCCCACCAGAAATAGGAATGTAATTCCTTAGATACACACAGAAAACTTGTGAGGGTATGGAGGCAGAGGAAGGTGGAATGTGTTATAATTTGGTTGATGTCAGTAATCAGTAGGTAGCAATGAATTAGCTGAAAAGAAGAGCAGCCAATTTTAGTCAGAATGAATTAGAGCATTTCTTAAGTGAGATAAGGAGATATATTTTGAGGTTTGAGATCTGCACTTTGAGAGGTGTTTGGAAGGACCTCGCATTGGGAGCAAGTGAAACACCTCATATAACCAGGATACTCCAGAAATGTCACAAAGGGTTCAATGATCTGATAAGAGCAGAAAAGATAAGTGCCATGGCAGCTATGTTTCAAGACTGATTAGCCCCATCAAACCACGGAGAAGTGTGCACTGAGTACCATAAATATTCCAGCATCACACTGCAAGATGTCACACTGGCAAGAAATTAACATCTGCAGTTGCGTTTTCATCCCGATTTATCCAAATCATATTCCCTCACATATTCATACATATAACCTAGTGAGATGTCTCATTCAAATTAAACTTCCCATATTCCCAACGTTCATATCGTCTTTGACAATTAAATGATAATAACAGGAAAAAGAAAGGTTTGAAATTTATTTAAAATTATTAAGACTGCTCCCTATTGACACTGGAAAAATGTTCAGGTAGCCAAGACCATCAGGCAACAGGCTGAAAGCCACCAAATATCAGACTGCTGATACCTCATGAAGAAGAAGATATGGAGATTAGGGGAGCAACTCCACAAAAGGAATAGAAGATAAAAATCAAAAGATGTAGGAGCAGAAGTCGGCCATTTGGCCCATCGAGTCTGCTCTGCCATTCAATGAGATCATGGCTGATCTGATAATCCTCAACTCCACTTTCCTGCCTTTTCCCCATGAAGAGTAAGAAAGACTACAGGCCAAGTGGCTACCTGGATACATGGCAATTTAAATAAATGTTATATATACCTTACCTGTAGATTGAGTTATCTGGAGCTATTAATGAAGCAGAAAGGAAATTGCTAACACCTCTGTTAATCTTTTACCTGCACAGACACAGTAAATTCACAGGAAGGTGGCCCAGAAGAAGGGATTCCAGCACCATCATTACAGGGACATATCAATAGAGATTCCCCCATTCTATCATTTATTCCATCAGTAGCATTGGTCAACTGGAAAACATTGGTAAAACAAATAGCGTGGATGAGGAACACTGTCACAGCAGACAAGAAAGCAAGAGAAGGTGGCAGTAGAAGAGGAACCTGGTTTTCCTCACCAGAAGCTTAGGAAAAGTCAACCCGTGGCTCTGGAGCAGATCGACAATGATCTGAGAGACCCTGCCATGAAGAGAGGAAATGGACCATCACAAAAGTGTGGAAGATCTTAGTACGAGCTCATAAGATATGCAACTATTATTATGGTGGCGCCCAATGCCATCCTCCTTGGCACCATCAAAGAGTGATATTCATTAATGCAGCGCATCCTGAAGAAAGAGACATCTATCCCCACAAATGGCCATGCGGAATTCCAGGCCACTGAAGTCCCCTACATAGAAACGTTTACTAATTGCCTGCAAACGCAGTAGAGAATTGATGACTGATGGATTCAGATTTCTCCTGAAATGCAATTTGGAGGGTTTCAAGGATATCAGGTACACATACTTGCAAGGATTTAGATATCTTAGTGATTCTATCAGATCTGTCCTCCCACAGATCAATGGTCAACAATATCTTGTTCCCTTTACCGGTGAGATTGCAAGTGAATGGTCCATGAAGCCTGCTCTGCCTCACAACAACAGCACAAGAGAATTCTTAGGGCAGTCCCTCCAGATGACTTCATAATTGGGAGTTAATTTGTGTCTCTGACTGCTGAAGATCCAGGCTAGATCCAGCCAGTTGCAGATCCATGCTAAGACTCAATGGCTCTGAGAGGAAAGTAACCTTTGTCCGTAGAGGGTCATTGTAGAGGTCAGGAACCATCCATATTAAAAAGTCTGGGCCCCCCAGCTGGCACCTAGAAGAAATGTGATAGGGCAAAAGCGATATCATAAAGACACATAAGAATTAAGAAATAAGGTGATTCTTGGTTTATTGTTATGAAATTTCTTCAAGAGCCATAATGATGATATATAGGTCATTTCAATTTGTTTGCATTTCTTCATTTAAATAGAAACTGGAAATGCTATTGCTAATGTGGATTTCACTTTTTCAGAGATTCATACATGTGAACACAAGTGGATCTATTGAAAAAGGATCCTGGGGTAGTCGTTGCTAGTATCTCTTTAAAATGACCCTGTGGGAAAGATATGTAGGACAGTAGTTACTTCCTCCTTGTATTGTGCAGCCTGATCTTTTTCTTGATGTAGTCTGGAGCTTGCCTTGCAGGAGGTTGCAAAGCTCCTCTCAGGCTTTAGGAGTGAAATGGAGCCTTTGGAGCTGAAAGTCAAATGAGATCATTGGAAAAGAAGCGGTATCGTTTGTAAGCAATGCTTTCAGGGTATCTCTGTGAAAGTTTGGTTCATTTTTGCATCGGGCTGTTTCACTTAACTTCAGTATCAGCTTCTTGCTAATCATCCTGCACTTGCTTCAATAATTCATTTAATTCCAGCAGAATTGAATATTGCAAACATTGTCCCACAAGATACTCTGCAATAGAATTGGAAGGCCTGAAGCTTTGCTCCAAAATCAGTTTACAAAAATACCAAGACAAACAGAAGTTAGAGTAAGAGGTTTGGAAACATTGGCCAGAATATTGTGCTCATTGGGTAGGCTCGTGCCTGACCTGAACAAGTGTAAAATGACTTGCGATGATATTGGGCGAGTGTCCTGATGTCATCACGCACTCGCACGATATTTCGGTTCTGCAGGCACACACGGGAGTCGCAACGTGCCAGCTGACAAGTAACAGGCCTTTTAAGGCCATTAAAGATCTAATTGCATTAAATTTTTCACTGCTCGTTCAATGTTACGATTGGCGGGCAGGTGAAAAGGCCAAGTGGCCTTTGGACTTTTTGCGAAACCTCATCCACAGGCAGCATGAGATTTCGATCTGTCATTAAAAAAACATTTTAAACTAAATTCTAACATGCCCCTGCTCATGTGACAGAATTGCATGAGGGGACATGTTGTTAAAATTTTAAAATCTTTTTTATTTTCATAAATCTTCAACACCCTGAGGCAGCATTGTGCTTCAGGGAACTTTTCCTATGTGCACCTGTGCGCATGTGCAAACTTCCGTGCTCGCCCTCCTCCCCCCATACTGACAGCGCTGCAGCACGCATTTCATGCTGGGTAGATCTTAATTGGCCCGCCAGCAGGAAATCACAATCGGGGCCCAATCTCGGGCAGCGGTTGGCTTCCCGACCGCTCCCACTCTCCCCTGCCAAGCCCGCCTGACAAAGGCAAAATTCTGCCCGTTACCCTTTGCAGTAACACAGGAACAGGGGTAGGCCATTTAGCTCCTACAGTCTGATCCATCCACCATTCAATTAGAACATCATGGTCTTTATGTCAAATCCATTTATCTGCCTTTGTTCCATATGCCTTGATACTTGTACTGAAAAGATATATATTGATGAAGTTTAACTTTGTTGGGAGTTCCAGAATTTCACTATCCTTTCTGTGAAATAGTGCTTCTTGATTTCACTCCAAATGGCCAAGATCTCTTTTATTCTCCTAACAAAATTATCAATCTACTTTAAAGCTTGCTGGAAGCGTGATCCACCTCATGTAAATGCAGAGGTTAATCCCTTTGAAAATTATTCCCAAAGTCCTGCCAAATAATTACTGCAATTATGGGGAGAATTTTCTCCCCATCGTGGTGCTGGGCAGGAGTGGTAGCGGGTGGGTGAGCAGCTAATCGCTGCCCGTGGCCGGCTGCGCACCGCCATTTTATGCAGGTGGGCCAATTAACTCAGGGAGAGTTATTTCATTGTGAAAACCTGAAAAAAGGATTTGAAAAAATTAATCGGACATGTCCCCTCCTGTGACAATGTCACATGAGCTGGGACATGTCTATGAATTTTATTAGAAGTTTTTATTAAAGTTAAAAAGCCTTAATGAAATCTCATCCCACCCATGGAAGAGGTTCCACGAAAAATGCGAAGGCTGTCTGGGCTCTTCGCCCTGAGAAGCAGTTTAAGAAGTTAATTAAGGACCTTTGACAGTCCGGCGGCCGTGCAGTGGAGTCGGAACTGAGGATTGGAATGTCGCGCGGTGACTTCGGGACGCACGCCCGATGCCACTGCGTGTCATTTTATGTGTCGGAGAGCGGGGCCCACCACCACATGCCGACCAGAAGATTCCGGCTTATATGTTCTTAGAGTCATTAAAATGTTCCATTCAGGCTTTAAGATTTTAATCTTTACCTGCACAGTGGAAACTATTTTGACTGTTTGTGATGTTGACTTGCAAGATTTTGCAGGCAGATAAGGTGCTTGCTAAACAAAGTAATTGGTTTCTTATTTCATCAATAGGAAACTGACGCAATTTTATCCGAAGCCTGAGTCGGGAAGCTGCTGCTACTTTACAACTGGACAGAAGCAGGTCTGAAGTCAGAAGAGACTCTTTTGATAAGTCAATGTGGTTTTACTAAAGGGAAGTCCTGTTTGACAAATTTATTTGAGTTTTTTGAGGATGTAACTAGCAGGTAGATAAAGGGGAACCAGTAGATGTAGTATCCCTGGGGAAGAATTTTCTCGCTGTTGGGCGGGAGTGGACACTGGTGGGCGCACAGCTGATCGCCACCCGTGATCAGCTGTGCACCACCATTTTATGTTGCAGCGTGAAACGCACACTGCAACGCTCAGTGCTGCCTGTATGGGTGGGGGGAGGAGGGTGAGCATGGAAGTTTACGCATGCGCACAGATATGTACAGGTAAAGCTCCCTGAAGCACAGAGCAGCCTCAGGGAGATTAGTTTGATTTTGAGAAATTTTAATAAACAAAAAAATTTTTCAGACACGTCCCCTCATGTGACAGTGTCACATGAGCTGGGACATGTCAATGCATTTTATTAAAAATTTTTATTAAATTTTTAAAACCTTCATGAAACCTCATCCTGCCCATGGATGAGGTTTCATGATAAATGCGAAGGCCGCCTGGGCTCTTCGCCTGCCTGCCAACCTTCAGGTTGGACGTGCAGCTCAGTTAAGCACTTTAATTAGTTTTTAAATGGCCTTTATAGGCCTTTGACAGTTCGGCCAGTGGGCAACTGACTCTGCTGCACGCCCACCGGACTGAAGATCCGAATGAAGCGCAGTGATGTCGGGACACACGCCCGACATCACCGCGCATCATTTTACGCATCGGCAAGTGGGGCCCACCCCACACACCGAAACGAAGTTCCTAGCCCTGGATTTCCAAAAGGCGTTCAATAAGGTGCCACAAAAATGGTTAATAGGCAAGATAAGGGTTCAAGGAGTTGGGGATAATGTATTAGCATATATAGAAGATTGGTTAATGGATAGAAAACAGAATGGGCATAAACAGGGCTTTTTCAAATTGGCAAGTGATAAATAGTGAAGTGCCAGAAAGATCAGTGCTGGAGCCTCGGCTACTTACAATCTATATTAATGACTTAAGTGAAGAGACAGAGAGTAATGTATCTAAGTTTGCTGATGATAGAAAGCTTGGTAGAAAAGTAAGCTTGGGGAGAACATAGAGAAGCTGCAAAGAGATATAGACAGGTTAAGTGAATGGGCAACAAGATGACTGATGGCATATAGTGTGGAGAAGTGTGAAGTTATTCACCTTGGTTGTAAGAATAGAAAAGCAGAATGTTTTTAAAAGGTGTGAAATTTGTAAGTATTGATGTTCAAGGAGACTTGGGTGTCCTCATACAAGGAATGGAAAAAGGTTAGCATGCAGGTGCAGCAAGCAATTTAGAAGGCATATGTTATGTTCGCCTTTATTGCAAAGGGATTGGATTCAGGATTAAAGAAGTCTTGCTACAATTGTACAGGGTTTTGGTGAGACCGTATCTGGAGTATTGAAAGCTTGTGCTCCAGAATTTGCTGCGCCCCTAGCCAAGCTGTTACAACACAGGCATCTACCCAGCAATATGGAAACTTGCCCAGGTGTGTCCTTTATACAAAAAGCAGGACAAATCCAACCCAGCCATTAATTGCCCCATCAGTCTACTCTCGATCATCAGTAAAATGATGGAAGGGGTCATCAATAGTGCTAGCAAGCGGCACTTGCTTAGCAATAACCTGCTCACTGATGCTCAGTTGGATTTCCGCCAGGGTCATTCAGCTTCTTACCTAATTACAGCCTTGGATCAAACATGGACAAAAAAGCTGAATTCCAGAGTTGAGGTGAGAGTGACTGCCCTTGATATCAAGGCAGCATTTAACTGAGAGTGGCTTTAAGGAGCTCCAGCAAATCTGGGGTCAATGGGAATCAGGTGAACATTCTGCTAGTTGGAGTCATACCTAACACAAAGGAAGATGGTTCTGGTTGTTGGAGATCAATCATCTCAGTTTCAGGACATCATTGCAGGAGTTCCTCAGTCTAGTGTCCTAGGCCCAACCATCTTCAGCTTCTTCATGAATGACCTTCCTTCCATTATAAGGTCCGAAGTTGGGATGCTCACTGATGATTGCACAATGTTCAGCACCATTCACAACTCCTCAGATACTGAAGCAGTCCATGTCCAAATGCAGCAAGACCTGGACAATATTCGGCTTGGGCTGACGAGTGTCAAGTAACATTCGTGCCACGGAAGTGCCAGGCAATAAACATCACCAATAAGAGAGAATCTAACCATTGCCCCTTGACATTCAATGGTATTACCATCACTGAATCCGCCATTATCAACATCCTAGGGGTTACCATTGACTAGAAACTGAGCTGGACTAACTATATAAATACTGTGGTCAGGTCAGAGGCTAGGAATCCTGTGGCGAGTAACTCACTTCCTGACTCCCCAAAGCCTGTCCACCATCAGTAAGGAGCGTGATGGAATATTCTCTGCTTGCCTGGATGAGTGCAGCTCTAACAATACTGAAGAAGCTTGATACCATCATGGACAAAGCAGCCCACTTGAATGACACCCCATCCACAAACATTCACGCCCTCCACCACTGACGAACAGGGCAGCAGTGTGTACCATCTACAAGATGCACTGCAGAAACTCACCAAGGCTCCTTAGGCAGCACCTTTTAAACCCAGGACAGCTACCATCTAGAACGTCAAGGGCATCAGATACATGGGAACAGCAACACTTGGAAATTCCCCTTCGAGCCACTCACCATCCTGACTTGGAAATATATTGCTGTTCCTTCACTGTCGCTGGGTCAAAGTCCTGCAACTCCCTCCCTGACAGCATAGTGGATGTACCTACACCACAGGGTCTGCAGCGGCTCAAGAAGGAAGCTCACCACCAGAAGGGCAATTAGAGGTGGGGAATAAATGCTGGTCTAGTCAGTGATGCCCACATCCCATAAATGAATAATAAAAAGTAACTGTACTGCCTTCTCCAAAGTTACATCTCCGTTGGTTTGCAGTAGGTCAGAAAGGGCACCAATGGTTACCCCAACTACAATGTGGTCTCCTATCAGCTCAGATTTAAGATCACCGTATTTACAACCTTCAGCCAGTCGATACAAGTCATTGATAAATGTTATCCATTAGTTCATCAGATTTCTGGACCAGTTTATTAGACTTAGTTTTATTATCTTGTTGCTCTGTAAATTAAACTAATTATCAATAGCTTTTAAGACCTCTTCAAATTTGTCTGATGTTTCATTAATGCCTTGTCTTGCTATCACATCATCAGCAATCGGTCCAGTAGAGTACAACAATATATTGAGTTGTTCAGCCTCAGACTTATTGTTCAGTCTGAATGCAATCTGAATCTTAAAAATCTCTTCCTCCATTGTGTCCAATTCTGTGTATGACCTGGCCCTTCCATGTGCCCAAATTGGTTTCCATGGTGAGTATGGAATCCATAGCTATTTTAAGCTCTGAGGAGGTTTGTGTGGATTTTTTTAAAGCTTCTGTTGCAGTAATGGAGTCTTCTGGCACTGATCAGGCTTTTACTGATACCTGCTGCGGTCACTGACCCTCTTTGGTAGTGATTCCTAAACTTTGCTGAATTTTGAAATTAATCACTGAAAATAATTATTAAGCCCAGTTTACCAACTTCCTTCAATTGGGGAATTGCTTTGAGTGGCCAATTGTTGTTTATTTTTCCAATTGCTACTTTGCTGTCATCGTGTATAATGGTGCCGACCTCCAACCTGGGCTGCGGGGTGTATCAAAACCTGGGCACACTGAAATGGAAGTTCTCCCAGTGCTGCCTGCTTATTTCGCCATAAGTTTGAAGCTTTTAAGCCCTTTTGAAGGTTTGTTCACCTTTCTTCGATGGTCGCTGAGTTCTTTGACTTTGCTGGTGGATCGGCATTTTTCACAACCACCACATGCTATGGTGTAACCCTTAGTAAGCTGAACAGTTGATTTCTTCTCTACCCCTCAGCTGCCACGGCTTCTATGGAGCTCTTTTGGAAGGTTGTATCAGTCAAACAGATTTCACAGAGATGAAGAAACTAGGAGAAAAGAATGGAATCCTTACGGAAAGTGGAGTGTGAGGAAGTGTAATGGAAGTAGCTGTGGGACTTAGTGAGCTTGTAGTGAATATTTGTACTGTAACACATCACAAGTTCAGCCTTATTACATGTTGCATTCTTTTGACTATGACTAAAATACTTCTGAGCTGCAGGAATGCTAATAAAACATCGAAAATCACTTGCTGTCTGTTTCAAACATGACTGGAAAATTTCACTTCGATGCCCTGTTTTTGCCAAGTTTATTGATAATAATGAAATAGCTATTACATTAGTTCCTGAATATTTTCAGGGGGACAGAAAACAGTTGAATTCTTCAGAGCATAAGCAATGAACACAATGATGTGACTAGGGTTGCTGACTGTGACTAAATTTATTCCTGGATGCTTCATCACATGATTTTGTCCCCACGCTCTTGTTATTAGTCAGCCAACACATCCTTCCATGTGACGTACTGCCTTCCTAAATCAGTTGGAAAGCAAAAAGATTCATTACCCAAATCGATGATGCTTGACTGTCAGCCAAACAGCCTTTCTTTCCTATTTTCCATACCTTTATATCTGGTAAGAGAAATGTTGAAATAAAATGACAAAAATAAATCTTTTTTTAATGTCCTGATGTTTTTTTTCCAGGGTTGCTTATAGCAGTGTCCTGAAGATTGATCTTCAATTCCTCGAACCTCCAGGCCAATCCTGGAGGGTTGGCAACGCTAGGTGGAAATTCAGTGACAGTGCTATCACTACATTTTATTATACTCATCTATTATCAAAAATATACAATGTATTATCAAAATATACAATGGGATGTGATTTTCAATGAGCAAATAAAATATACCTTAGTTGTTCCAAAGCAAGTAAATTCCATTTTGGCTTTATTTTAGCAATTTGTCCACATAAGCATTGCCATAGCAACCTGCAATTGAAACACATGCAGTATGGAAAATATTTCGGTATCAATTTATAAGGTCATTTGTTTCATTATGAGGTTTTATGTAATATGAGGTGGGTCAGATGCTCACATCTCATGCCAAAGCAGTAATAAATGAAATGAAAAGGATTAGTTATAAAGAATTTGAACATGAAGAACACAGTTAAAAAAAAACTCTCATTTGAATTTCAGCTACAGGTATCTAACCTCACTTTAATCTATTCCTACAAAACAGGCTCTTTTTTGTTTTTCACTAGTGTTGTTTATTGTAATTTTGCAATCCTAGATGCTAACTAATTCAACTTTACAGATCCCAGGATAGAGATGGGGATCTATATTTTCCTTGTTATTGTGCTTAGACCCATAAAGCTTGAGGGAACACAGTTAAGTATGCCAGAAATAATCACCTTTAATGTAGGCCTTTTATTTTGTTGCGCTTAACATTATAATTGTTGTGAAAGATTGACTACATGTGCTGGCTGGGATGAAATCTTAGCCAGTTTTTAAAAATGGGGCCAAAAATTCTGCACTTTGGACAACTCGAAAACAACCCACTGTCTGAACAAATAATAGTTTGTAGACATATAACATATCCTACAGCTTAAATTGAGCAGAGACAGAGCCAAATACTCTTAAATTAAATTGCTGCCAGGAGTCACTATTGTTGATGGATTTTGAAGACCCACACCCAAAGTAAACTGTTGCTCTCAAAACTTCTTCCAAGTGGTATTCTATGTGGAGTATACTGATTCATCAACTGAGGGAGGGCAGTAGACCATAATTATTGTTTTATGCTTCAGAGATAGGGATGGATGCCTTTCCCAGGTTCTATGTGTAAACAGAAGCTTTACTTCAATGCTTCTAAAATGGCTGCTTTCTTATACTTAGTGTTTGACTTCTGTTTCTCTGTAATCACAGCCATAGGCTTGATTCACAGCACAAGGCATAGTGAGCAGTCAACAGACACACAACCAAATACTGAACAATTGAACACAATAGCCTGAATTTTACCTTTGGCAGGTGCGCCTGATTGGCGGGCCTGGGAGCAGTTGGGAAATGACCGCTGACTGCGATCGGCCCCTGACAATGATTTCACACTAGCTGGCCAATTAACGGCCAGCCAGCATGCTGGAATCCTCAGCGCTGCCAGAGTGGGGGCAGGCAATGACGTTTCCGTTAGCGTGGGTGAGCACTGCGAGAAAGCTCCCTGAAGACAGACACTTGCCTCAGGGTGTTGGAGACCTGAAAAAGCTGAAATAAAGGTTTTAAAAGCTGAACAAAAGTGTCCATGCATCATAATCAATTACCTGAAAATATAGCTGATAAATTTCTGTGGGCAGCATTTTAATTTTTATTTATTTCGTCACGGAAATTTCATCCCACCCTTGGATCAGGTTTGATGAAAAATGCAAAGGCCCTTTGGTCAATTTGCCCTTCTGCCAACTGTAAGGTTGGACGGCAATGAAAAATGGCTTAATTGTCAGCAGGAACACTTTCAACTTCTGCGCTCGCCCACCAAGCGAAGTATTGTGCCAGTGCGTGATGACGTCGGGATGCTCGCCCAACATCTTCTCACGTGATTTTACATCTGATCGGGTCGGGTGCGCTTCCGCCTACAGGACGTAAAATTTGCCCAATATCCTTACTGCTTAGAACACAAAAGGGCCATATTTTATATTAAAGCATCTGAAATAACAAACGTATATATATCATCATTTATTCGACTTTAGAATGTCCATTTTCCATAACTACAGAAGTAGCCTTTGAGATATGAATGTCGCTGATGACAATGCTTAGATATTGTGATGAACAATGTGTAATTTTTAAGTTGAATTTTTATTAATATGTATTTTTGTGTTAAGGAAAGAAACACAAAGTAGAGAAAACTTGACTTGCCCAGCGAAGGAGCTTAAGTGACTCAGAGACAGAGAGAGTTAGGAGCTGACAGGCAGTTCAGTCAGTAAGTGTCAGAGAGTGATGGCAAGAATTTTAAACTCTGATAATTCCTCTTTAAACAGTTCAATATGTATTTGGTTAGCTGGTGAAGTTATAGGGAGATCTCACTCATTCATTACTTTCAATTGCTGTGACACTGGGCAGGTAAATAAGGTGGGGTATTTGCCTTTAATAGCCATGGCATAGAATTTAAGAGCAGGGAGGTTATGCTGGAACTGTATAAAACACCAGCTAGGCCACAGCTAGAGTATTGCATACAGTTCTGGTCACTGCATTACACTCAATAGGACATGGAGAAGATCTACAAGGATTGACAGGAGTGGCGAATTTTAACTGAGGACAGATTGGATAGGTGAGGGTTGTTTTTTTTTGAAACAGAGGAGGCTGAGGGGAGATTTAATTGAGGTATATGAAATTATGAGGCCTAGACAGAATTGATAGGAAGCACCTATTTCTAATAGCAAACAGGTCAATAACCAGAGGCACAGATTTAAAGTAATCGGTGGAGGATTAGAGGGAAGTTGAGGAGTAATATTTTCAACTAGAGGGTGATGGGGATCATGAACTCCCTGCCTGAAAGGGTAGTCGAGGCAGAAACCCTTATCTTGAAAAAAGCACTTGCATGTACACTTGAAATGTAATAAACAGCAGGGATGTGGACCTTAAGCTGGATAGCGCTTTACTGGCCAACACAGATACATTGGACAGGACTTTTCCTGCGGGCTTCTGAAACTCGCCATCAACTCAAATGGGCATCAGCAGACTGCATGGTGTGGGAAACAGTCACTCAATGTGATTCCCCCCAAGGTGGCCAATCATTGGTCAGAGGATGGGCTCTCCATCCAATCAAGGATGGCGGCGGGGGCATTGGGGGTCTTTCAAAACTGGAAGATCAATCAGAGGCCTTCCACCTTGAAAGGAGCAGCGTGCTGCAATGGAAGGTAAGTGAGAGAAAGAGACAACACTTGAAAATGGAGGTGCCCTCTGTCCAACTTTTTAAAATTTTAAATAGAAAATTGTTTTTGCAGCCATGCCACCAAATGGGGGAGGTGGGAACTGCTCTATGAGGCGGCCTGCAGCTGAGCAGCACCCATGCAGGCAGGAAGACTTCTAGGTAGGCCTGGAGCACTGGCATCTCCAGTCTGCCACTAGGAGGCCACAACTAGTAGATAAAGCGGTCCTGGCCACCTGCGGGAACCTGGAGGCCAACTGGAAAATCTCATTCAGCCTCCTTTAATTGCTCTTAAATGCTTACTTGGTATAGCTACTTGGCACATGTGGGCAGGTAGCCCCACAGAATACACCACCCCTGCTCCCAACCATTGCACTTCCACAAAACGACCCAGGGACGGGATGCAGCCAGGAAATAGGCAAAGCAGCCAGCAGCACTGTTCTTTGTGCGCACCATCTCTGCCCCTGGCCCTGAGGACAGCTCAAACCCTGCCTGATGTGTGAAATGCCCTCCTTCTATGCCATGAATTTTCAATGTTTCTTCCTGTTTGGAACACCACACAAACTGCAATAGTTCAATTCGGAGACTCAGCAGCACTACATTCTCAAGGTAACTTAGGGATGGGTTATAAATCCTGGCCTGCCAGTGATGCTAATTTAGCATTTTAAAAAAATATTCTCTAACCTGAGTAGATTCTTTTCTGTGGATTTTAGACAGAAGCTGTAATCGCTTTAGGATCCTGTGTAACGGTGATTACATGATAAATCTTATCGTTTTTACTTTATTAGATTAAATTGTTCTCCAAATATCTGTTATAAAAAAGAACTGCCTTGTAACCTGTAAAAAAAATGAGAACTCTTGTAATCCTTGCTGCCTTAATGAGATTATAGTGACCTTGTTCTTGATGCTATAGAATTTATTCCATCACCTTCCATAACAATGAACACTGCATTGACCAAGCTAATGATTTCTTCCCAGATTTGTTTCCTTCTCTCTGATTTGATGAGTGTGCAGGAGAACTGAGTACCAAAATCTTCCTTTTCAGTAACTTATGCACCCATCTAGCACATTCATGATGGCAACAGGTTTAGGGCTAAAGTTCCTCAGGTGGCAACACCATGGGCAGAATTTTCCGCTTATCGGGTGGGCGCGTGCCCGACTGAACGAGCGTAAAATGACGCGCAATGTCGTCGGGTGAGCATCCCGACGTCATCGCGCACTAGCGTGATATTTCAGTCACCAGGCGTGCTTGGGAGTCGGAGCTGTACCAGCCATTAATTAAGAGGCCAGTTAAGGTCCTTAGCAACCCAACTGATGGCAATTTAATGTTGCCCGTGTGATTTTCCACTTGTCGCACAGACAAAACGGGCAGGCAGCCCACAATTTGCAAAAGCTCATCCATGGGTGGGATAAAAAGGGTCAGCACCATTGACAGTGTGAATAATGAGGATTCTTGGAGGAAGTTTGCGGCTGGTTGCTTCTCGGTACTTGGCACCTTCAGCTCTGTTCAGGGCTTCAATCTTAGCATATCCACGCTTCGTTTCAGGACTCATTGGTGTCTCTAAGACCTCCTGAGGGTTCAGACCATGTGGACCCTTCCAGGTATCAGAAAGCCTTCCCTTACCCTGGGAATGGGGATTGTGGTCTCCACTGGATGCACCTCCTCTGAGGAGTAAGAGAGGGGCAGAAGGGAGCGGAGGCCACATGTCCCAATGCAGCTTCCACGGGAGGGACCTGTGGGAAGAGAGGGGTAGGCACAAAGGGCGCAGGGCCAGCAGGTAGTCTAGAATACATCTGGACCAATATAGTGTGCAAATGTTGAACTTACCTGCAAGAAGGTTTGGAGCAGCTCACAGGGAAGTTGGAGGCTACCAGCGGCCGGACCCTGGAGCACAGCAATGGGTGGGTGGAGCATCTACCGAGCAGATCTTCTAAATTCAGGACCTTCCACAAGATGAATCTTCTCCTTCAACTGTGGGTAAGTTGATGCCCGGGTGCCTTTTAAATGCGGCACCCAGATATAAAGGTGAGTCATCTGGCCTGCCCCGACATGCAAAACGTCAAGAAATCCCTGACTGGGTAATTAATTAGGCCAACATTGCGTGATACAGCACGAACTCTGACTGGTCTCTGCAGCAGGAAACTCTCCCTCTTCCTGCCCCCACCATGGGACTTAGTCCCAGAATGGAAAATTCTGCCTCTAGTCTCGGTAATGGTGACCATGAAAGTATCAATTGATCAGGCTCACTAATTTTCTTTAGGGAAGGAAATCTGCTGTCCTTACCTGATCTGGCTAATGTGTGACTCCAGACCCACAGCGATGTGATTGACTTTTAATTGCCCTCTGAAATGGCCTAACAAGCCCCTCAGTTCAAGAGCAATGGGCAACAAACACTGGCATTGCCAGTGACACCCACATCCCATGAAGGAACAAAGAAAAAAATGTCAGCAATCTGTTTTACATTTTTCCTAATTTTTAGTTTCATTGACATGCCAATATGCAAACACTTGCTTGTTAGTATTCTATGCAATCATTTTTAACATTTTATGTCTTTAGTTGTGGATAATTGACAGCGCTGATGACAGAGCTCTTGACACTGGATAATTTCTGGTTCTTTGACAGTTTTTTGCTTATTCAGGATATCCCAAAGCTGTGGAGATGATGACAGGTATCTGAAAGGTTTACAAAGGTCCCCAAAGATCTTGTTGCTTGCCAGACTGAAAGAAATGCATCCTAAAAGGATGTGTTAAGTTGAAAGAAATAAAGATAAAAATAAAGGGAGAGAGGGGGGAGAGGTGCTGCAATCCAGAGGTTGCGATGGGCGGGGGTGCGAGAGGGGAGGGAGCAGGAGAAAGGGGATTGGTGGTAGAGGGGAGATGGAGACAGGAGGGAGGGGGAGAAAGGGGGAGGGAGGGGGGAGGGGATGGGACATACTACAATCCAAGGAGGGAAGGGGGGAGGAGAGCAGGGAAGGGCAGGAAGGTGCTGCAATCTGGTGGGGAGGGGTAGGGGTGAGAGGGGGAGGTAGGGGAGGGGGTAAGGAGAGGGGGAGGGGTAAAGGAGATGTGGAAGGGGGAAGTGCTGAAATCGGTGGGTGTGGTGGCAGCAGGGGTTAAGGAGTAAGGGGAAGAAGAGATGAGGAAGGGATGAGGAGAAGGGAAGTGCTGCAATCTGGGGAAGGGGGAGTGGCTGCAATCAGGGGGTTAGATCAGGGGAGGTGTTGCAATGGGGGGAAGGTGTGAGGTGCCCTAGCAGCTCCCATGATGCATACATCCTGAGACACTCCCAGGTGCCGAGGCTCTTCAGTGGTCCAACCCGACTGGATGGATGGCTGCTGGGTGACAAGCGCTATCCATTGAAAAGGTGGCTCATGACCTCTCTCCACCAGCTAAGAACAGAGGCAGAGCAGCAGTACAACAGGAGCCATGCCTCCACAAGGGTGGTGATAGAGAAAACAATAGGTCTTCTCAAGATGCACTTCTGATGTCTGGACCGTTCAGAGGGAGCTCTACAATACCCCCCAGAGCGGGTATCACTGATAGTGATTGCATGTTGCGCTCTCCACAATCTGGCATTGGCAAGGGCGGACCCACTGAAGGGAGAGGTTCTTGACGCAGCTCCACAGGCCACAGATGATGAAACCAGTGATGAGTCAGAAGAGGAGCACAGTGAGGAGAACGCTGAGGGCGTGGAGCCAGACCTCAGTAACCTCCAGGGAGGCAGGGGCACCTTGATCCAACACACCTTCAGCTAGGCTGCCAAATAAGCATTACCACCTTATGCCAGGGCTGCTGCCCTCATCCTGGACCTCAGAAATGGACCTTTCCTTTGCTCCCAAGATATACTGAGTGCCTGTGCAATAAAGTTTCGAGCCACCCACGTCCAGCATTACACAGTGTTGTACCCTGCACCTACTAAACAAATGAAGCACACTCAGGCCAGTAACACAAAAGCAAATGTAATATAATGTTGGCACTCAGATTATGAACAGAACAATATCAGATGTTGATGGTCACACCATTAAAATAAAGGGAAAAAAATGGAAGAACAAAAGATCACCTGTGACCAGTCCCTCTTGTGCTTATGGTGCTTTAAACTTACGTTTACAGGTACTGCGTCTAGGTACTCCCCCCTCGCTGGCACCAGCATTGGAGACAGCCTGCGCCTTGATGATCTTGGTGGGCATCCTCTGGCCCGTGCAGCCTGTGCTGGCCCCACTTGGGAGGGAGCGGCCAATGCCATGGCTGGCATCTCCCCAGTCACCGCAGCCTCATCAGATGTCACAGACATTGGTGGAGGGTCGGAGGAGCTGCTGCCATCATCCAGAGCTCCCTGAGAGGAACCTGCAGGGATGACAGGCAACTCGTGCACCAACGTCAGGTTGCTGTGGACCTCCCTGCTCGCCATTGATAGATGGGTACCCAGCTGGAATACTGGGTGCCTCATCCATCTCTCACACTGACACTGACCACTTGAGGTCAATACTTGTGTGAGGGCTTGCAGGTCTGAGCGCAACCCCAGGAACCCCTGATTCTGTTCCTGAAGCAGCCACTCCATGACAGTCACCAAACTCTCAATGGAGGAGGCAGTGCACTCAGCCATGATGGTCAACGCAGTACTCATGCTCTGCAGGGACTCCTCCCGAACAGAGACCATGGCACACATGCCCTCTTGTATCTCCGCCAAATCCTCCTGCAAGCCCCACTGGACATCCAGCATCTGCTGCCTAATGGATGACTCCAGAGGCCCATCATCAGCCTTCGAATGAGCATCGCCCTGGTCTCCAGCAGTCCTCCGACTGCCGGCGCCCTGGGCACTCTCTGCCTCCGCTTGCTCCTCAAGCGAGTGTGAAATGCTCTTATCAATGTGCACCGAGATACTAACTGCCGATCTAATGCCCACTGAGGTGCTGGTATCTGCACTGGTGCCTGGTTCAGCGAGTGGGCTTGACACAGGTGCTTCTGGAGCATGGTGGTTCTCCACTATCAGGGGTAGCTCCTGGAGGTCCTGAGATTGGCTGCTTGGTGGAAGATCTAAGGGAGAACAAGGACATGTTATTAATTAAAGTCACCACACTGTCACTGTGCATGCCAGGCATCCTGGCGAGACAATGGAAATGTTTATCATGGTGCCATGGTCTTTCAATTATC
This sequence comes from Carcharodon carcharias, assembly GCF_017639515.1. Taxonomy (NCBI): domain Eukaryota; kingdom Metazoa; phylum Chordata; class Chondrichthyes; order Lamniformes; family Lamnidae; genus Carcharodon; species Carcharodon carcharias. The sequence continues at coordinate 94,046,526 of NC_054477.1, read as the reverse complement.
AATGGGGAATCCAGTCAGGAACTCCGATCAATGATGAGACCAAAGAAGAATGTTTGCGGCATCCAAAACTCCCAACTCAGTGCACTGCACTCTTACCTTCGCCTGAAACCCCAGCCTCTCCATGGCCGGTTGTCCGAGGTGCATGGTACCTCTCGAGCTCCAAGGCGTTGTGCTCGTATCTGGAGAGGATGAGGAGGTTTGGGGGTCCTCTGTAAGTCCACGACCTCGCTACATTACTATGGAATGTCTTCCCCTGAAAGGATAGAGGAGCATTGATTGGTCCACTCTCTACCCGCAGTGCCATTGCAGACTGGCCAACGCCAGCTGAGGAACACCTTGCAGGTCACATCTGAGTCATAGCCCTTGAGCTGCAATACACTTGGTCAAAACAGCCTGGGCTCACCCCCTTGGCTAGCTCCAGCATTATTGACAGTTGGCACTCAGGCTCTAACACCCCTCAGCTCCACGGGGGGATGGCCAGCCCAAACCACTTCAACACACTGATTCATGCCAACATGGTACTCACCCTTCCTGAGTGCAGCAGGTCATTAAACCTCTTCTGCCGTTGCACCCAAGTGCGCCGCACCATGTCGTGGCTGCTCACCTGGGCATTGTGAGGTATGGTGACCTCCTCCTCCCATCTCTGGCGACAAGGGTATCCCTTCTGGCAGCCATCACCTCCAGGAGGGCGGTGAGGCACTCAACCAAAAAACAGGGGGCCAAGTGCCCAGCCTCCTGCCCGGTGTCTACAGCCATGCAGGCTGCCCGCGCTGTTTTTGAACTGGCCGCCAGGTCGCCATTGGTCCTGGCGGCTGACAGGCCCCTGCCCACACCCATCCCTTCTCGAACATTCTGCAGCCAGCCCGCCAGCATGAAATTGTGGTCACAGCCTGATCGTGAACGGCAATCCGTTTCGCAACCGCTCTTGCTCGGCCCAACCAAGCACGCCCTTTGCGAAAAAGTTTGGAGGCTTATGGTCCATATAAACAATTGTCTCTGCAAAGCTGTTGGATATGTAGACTTCAAAACTTTGTAGAGCCAACATCAAACTCAAAGTCTTTTTTTCCATAGTTGAGTATTTCTGCTGGCAAGAACTTAACTTTTGAGAAAAGTAACTAACTGGCTGCTTGATCCCCATATCATCCTCCCGTAGTAAAACTATACCGACACCTATGTCACTGGCATCAACAGCCAATTTAAATGGCTTAGAATAATTCGGTGCTGCTAGCTGTCAAAGACCATTACCATCAAGCCAGGGGATCAACACTGGTTCGATGAAGAGTTCAGGAGCGCAACCCATGAGCAGCACCAGGCATACCTAAAATTGAGGTGTCAACCTAGTGAAGCTATAAAACAGGACCACTTGCATCCCAAACAGCATAAGCAGCAAGTGATAGACAGAGCTAAGCGATCCCACAACCAACGGATCTAAGCTCTGCAGTCATGCCACATCCAGTCATGAATGGTTGTGGATAATTAGCTCACTGGAGGAGGTGGCTCCACAAATATCCCCATCCTCAATGATGGAAGAGCCCAGCACAGCAGTACAAAAGATAAAGCTGAAGCATTTGCAACAATCTTCAGCCATAAGTGTCGAGTGGATGATCCATCTCGGCCTCCTCCGAAGATCCCCAGCATCACAGATGCCAGCCTTCAGCCAATTCGACTCACTCCATGTGATATCAAGAAACGGTTGAAGGCAATGGATACTGCAAAGGCTATGGGCGCTGACAATATTCTGGCAATAGTACTGAAGACTTGTGCTCCAGAACTTGCCGCGCCCCTAGGCAACCTGTTCCAGCACAGCTACACCACTGGCATCTACCTGGCTATGTGGAAAATTGCCCAGGTGTGTCCTGTACACAAAAAGCAGGACAAATCCAACCTGGCCAATTACTGCCCCATCAGTCTACTCTCTATCATTAGTAAAGTAGTGGAAGGGGTCATCAACAGTGCTATCAAGCGGCACTTGCTTAGCAATAACCTGCTCACTAATGCCCAGTTTGGGTTCCACCAGGGCCACTCAGCTCCTGACCTTGGTTCAAACATGGACAAAAGAGCTGAACTCCTGAGGTGAGGTGAGAGTGACTGCCCTTGACATCAAGGCAGTATTTGACCGAGTGTGGCATCAAGGAGCCCTAGCAAAACTGGAGTCAATGGTAATCGGGGAAAACTCTCCAATGGTTGGAGTCATACCTAGCACAAAGAAAGATGGTTGTGGTTGTTGGAGGTCAGTCACCTCAGCTCCAGGACATCACTGCAGGAATTCCTCAGGGTAGTGTCCTTGGCCCAACCATCTTCAGCTGCTTCATCAATGACCTTCCTTCCATCATAAGGTCAGAGTGAGGATGTTCACTGATGATTGCACAGTGTTTAGCACCATTCGCGACTGTTAGATACTGAAGCAGTCCATGTCCAAATGTAGCAAGACTTGGACAATATCTAGGCTTGGGCTGACAAGCGGCAAGTAACATTCACGTCACAAAGTGTCAGGCAATGACCATCTCCAACAAGAGAGAATCCAACCATCGCCCCTTGATGTTCAATCGCATTACCATCACTGAATCCCCCACTATCAACATCCTGGGGGTTACCTTTGACCAGAGACTGAACTGGACTAGCTATATAAATACTGTGGCTACAAGGGCAGGTCAGAGGCTAGGAATCATGCGATGAGTAACTCACCTCCTGACTCCCCAAAGCCTGTCCACCATCTACAGGCACAAGTCAGGAGTGTGATGGAATACTCCCACTTCCCTGGATGAGTGCAGCTCCTACAACCCTGAAGAAGCTGGACACCATCCAGGACAAAGCAGTCCACTTGACTGGCAACACATTCACAAACATTCACTCCCTCCACCACTGACGCACAGTAGCAGCAGTGTATACCTTTCACAAGGTGCACTGCAAGAATTCACCAAGGCTCCTTCGACAGCACCTTCCAAACCTACGACCGCTACAACCTAGAAGGACAAGGACAGTAAATAGATGGGAACACCACTGGAAGTTCCCCTCCAAGCCACTCACTAACCTGACTTTGAAATATATCACTGTTCCTTCACTGTCGCTGGGTCAAAATCCTGGAACTCCCTTGCTAACAGCACTGTGGGTGTACCTATGCCACAGGGACTGCAGCGGTTCAAGAAGGCAGCTCACCACCACCTTCTCAAGGGCAACTAGGGATGAGCAATAAATGCTGGCCTAGTCAGCGAAGCCAACATCCCGTGAATGAATGAAAAAAAATTGCTGCAAAGCCTCTGGCTTACTCAGCCTGGCTGGCCTCGTCCCAGCGGTAGTGAATGAAAGTCAATGCATGCCTGAACAGAGCATCTGTTACTAGCTTGACACAAGTGTGGACAGCTGACTGGGAGACTCCGCAAAGATCACCCACTGACCCCTGGAAAGAGCTGGAGGCATAGAATCTGAGGGCCACCATGACCTTCAATGCCACTGGCATGCGGTGTCCACCCACACAGTTGGAGCTGATCACAGGGCCAATGATCTGACAGATGGAGGTGACTGTCTCCCTTGAGAGACAGAGCCCCCTTCAGCATTGTACCTCAGACATATTGAGGTGGTTGCATTATCGCCGCCTGTAAACCCTGGCAGCAGGATAGTGGTGTCTTCTGCAGTCCCTTCCATCTTCCGCTGCCTGTTGGCCCTGCGCCCCTTGAGCCTGCGGCTGTCCTCCCAAAGGTGGCTCCCCTGGAGGCTACATATGGACTCCTGGCCTCCTCCCCCTCCTGGCCCTCTCTTCCTCCTCAGAGGAGGTGTTTGCAGTGGAGTGAACAATCCCCATTCCGAGGGTAAGGGAAGGCTGCCTGAAACCTGCAAGGCCCCAAGAATTATGTTTCTTCCAGAGTCCTGACCTGAAGCCTGTTATTCCTGTCAAAGCAGCGCTGAAGAGATTTGAAGTTCTCCTGTTCACACAAGCAAGTAGCAGTAAGTTTCTAAAGTAAATGACTAACCACTTGCATTCGTGAGCCCACTCACCCCTCTTATCCCACCTGTGGATGAAGTTTTTGAAAATATGGCCTACCCGTCTGCCTGTTGCACCCATGTGACACTGAAAATCGCATGGGCTAAGAAAAATTACTGTGTATTACTGCCTCAAGGGCCTTAAGTAGCCCGTTAATTAATAATGGGCGTGCCTCAGAATTCATAGCGCCCACCCTCCAAAATATCGTGATGGCGTGTGGTGATGTCGGGACACATGCCTGACGTCATTGCACATCATTTGACGTGTCGACGTGTCAGGTCCGCCCCTGCACACCGCCTGGAAGATTCTGTCCTCTGTAATATTAAGGTCCAAGCACTTTTTAGCCACTTCAACTTAACAGTCATATTTTCAAATGAGGTAAATATATCTTTCACCTCCATCCCCTGTAAATTTAGGCACTAAACTAAGATTTTGAGTTAAATCAAATTCCTCAGTGGAATCAAAATCATCTTCTGAACTACTATCTACCTTTTCTTTCTTTAATTTGAGCTTTACTTGAGCCAGTTCAACCTGTGATTTTTTAATCTCTTTGAAACTTGAATTCAAGCTTTCACATTTCCATTTCTTTCAATCTTTCTTTTTCTTCTTTTTCCACTTTGAGCTTTTTCATTTCCATTTCTTTTTCTCTTTCAAGTTGCTCCATTTGCAAATGAGTTTTTGCTAATTCTACCAGTGAGACTCCAATTTCAGGTTTCTGTCCTTTTAATTCTAAATGCTGGTTAATTACTTTAATCATCTCATCCTTACAAAGCCCTGCTTTTATTTCTACCTTCAACTTATCTGCTAACTCTATCAGTTTACCTTTAGTCAAGGATTTCAAAAAATCTACTCATACATTATCTACTCTCAGAAAAATCTTAGCAACAGTCAAAGTCATTTTTAAAATCCAACCCGTGTAAAATACTTCACACAAATCCTGTTCCTATGCCCAGTAGCTCCACATACTCGTTTCTTTAAGGATCCACAGACCCAAACTGAAATTCAAGGATTTTTAATCCTGCAAGAGCCTTTACTTTGTTATGATCCCAGCTGATGTTATTACTGGACAAATAAGATCCCAGAGTGAAACCTGGCTTGATGGATTTTAACTTTTTTTTTAGAAACCATGGAGGTTAGTCACTGAACAGATTCACAAGAATCTACCACTGCATTTTAAACACAGAATAAAACATTTATTAAACAAGAAAAATGAACTATATTACACTAGACAAAATGGCTGGGAAGATTTCAATACAAACACCAGAAAATGATTCAAACTCAAAGTACTCCTTTTATCCCAGAAATACCCTTATAGACACAAAACCCCAGTAAAGATTTACCACTATCTCAACACCGTGGCTCCTTGCTTGGGCAGACACAGTTGCAAACCGTTTTCTTCTGGCGGATTTCTGAGCATTCACTAGATGCTTTTTCCCCAGCTGGTATATCTCACTGAGACACCCAAAAACTGCAATCCAAACTCGCTGTTGCTTCAACTTCAGAACAAACACATAAGATCCCTAAACTCAGTTACCCAGCAGTCTTGGAGGATTTCTTACTAGACAGCTTTGAACTTTTGCCTCCACTCTCTGGCATGCATACACTACTTGACTACCCTTTAGTCTTTCCCTGTGTCTCTGTGTGTCCCTGGACCCTTGTCGCTAGGCAACAGCACAGATTTTTCCTAAATTCACTAACACCTTTGTGACCCATCTCTTCACTTCACAAATTGTAAAACCTCATTAAAAATGCATGTATACAAACAGGGCCTCCAGACTTTCCGGCACCCAGCTCACAAAAAAAAAATTCTGAAATGAAACTAGAATCATGTTTCACCTTTTTTAATCCACAAATTAAACTTAAAGTTATACATTGGTCCCAGCAATTTCAACAGATGTGAACCTCCACTGAAATTATCACTGAAGTAATTCTTGCAACTTTGCTTCTGTACAAAAACATTTTTTAAAAATGAAACAATGAACACGCTGCTCAGATGGATTTTCATTAAGATAATGGCTGGAATTTTCCAGAACCCCTGAGGCAGGTTCTCCCACAGTAAGGCTAGTGAGCCATTGAAATCTGCATTCACATCAGCAGGACTAGAAGATTCCGTCAGCATGAGGGGCTGGAAAATTCCAGCCAATATGGCCAATCATGAGAAGAGGTAGTATAAAATCAAATTTAGGGGTAAAGGAGCAGGGAGGGTGGAGACTGGGGTATGGGGAGACTGAGGGAGGGAGATATAACAGGTGGGGGTTGAGACCAGTGGAGAGAGAGAGAGACAGTAGGAGGGGACAGAGAGGGATCAGAGAGAGTTTTCACAGGCATACTGGTTTTAGTGAAATTGATAACAAGTGAACTGATTCCAGTTGAAGTCGGTTGAAAAGTACTGGTGCCATCTCAGCAACTGGGAGCCCCTACAGGATTTCTGATGTGGCCAGCAGAATTACCAGTTAATCAGTTGCCTCCAGTAGAATCTAGCTGAGTCTAGTTCAAAGCCATTTTCCTGCCAGTTCAGGCCAGCTCAATCTTGAAATGGAATGGTCTGTTTATTCCTAAAATAAGAAATTCTGGAAATTCAAAACTAAAATTTAAAAGGCTAGTCAGTAAGCTGGTCAGTGAACATCCAGGACCAGACAATTCAAGGTTTTGGAGCGGACACTTCTTCAGTATACAAAAGGTTTGTGTTAGATAAGGAAGGATGAGAAGAGGCTCAAGTGGAGCATCAACACCAGCACAATCTGGTTGGGCCAAATGGCCTGTTTCTATGCTGTATATTCTCAGTAAAAAATCCCACAATATACCATCTCTCTTTTGATGAAAGGTCATCTCGACCTGAAATACTAACTGTTTCTCTCCACAGATGCTGCCTGACCTACTGAGCATTTCCAGCGTTTTTGGTTTTCGTACCATTTTTCAAAATGCCTACCATCACAGATTGCTAAATTCAGGTGTCATTAAATTAATAACTCCTTTTGCTCAGATTTGCAAGTTTTATTTTTAAAATTCTGTTACTCCACAGCTGTCCTCTGCACCCACCACCCTCCATTTTCACCTCGGTTGTACCTACTCCCCTGTGTTTGCTGCGTTTGACTCTTGCATCTCCCATTGTACTGAAGCTTGGAACGCCACCTCACTAGGCATCACAACAATTCTTCAAACACAGACTGCCCATAAATAATGCCATGGGAGATTAGATAGTAGTTTATTAATATTAAAAATGAAATTTTAACTGTCTCCAACTGGAGGAAATTGAACAGAACAAGTTAAAGCCGTATTGATACCACTGACCAGTTGTTTTGGAACCTGGCAGTTGAGGTGTTTGCTTGACTCCACAGGATATCATATAATTATATGATAATCAGGGCCCTATTGATTAGGCAAGACCACAAGGCATTTTTTACAATCCACTGCCTGGAGCATTTGTGGACGTTGTAATCATTAGAGCTTGCCTGGACACAAGTGCAGATCACACAATGTCAGTACCAAACTTATCTCTATGGAGCTGGAAGGAGGCCATACAAGGAACGTTTATGCCTCTGCTGTCCCAGGCCTTCCCCCACTCACCAAGCCTGCTTGAACGTTTCCCCTGCAATATTGAGCCTGGGATTTTCTGGCTCCATTGTGGCGGAACCCACCGCGGGAGATTCAGCGGCCCAGCCAAAAGTCCATTGACATTCAGCGGGACTGGATAATCCTGACATCGGGCAGGGCTGGAAAACCCTGCCCTGAGTGTCAGCAAGCTGCTTGATTTTCATGGGGTCGCACCTAACCAGTTGCTTCCTAATGCCTTTATGGGCAGGTAGTTGTCCGTAACATGTTCATGAGACACGGCTGTTAAAATTATTCGGGTACCCTACAGCAAATCCCGTCTGGGAAGTCTGATGCTTCCCCTCTGTGTTTTCCATCCAATAATAAAAGTCTCCACTGAAGTACAGGCTTTATTAATAACAATAGTTACTGAAATATTAAGTAGTTATTGCACTTCAGGGTATCTCAGTGAAAATAATGAAAAACATGACTAACATGAGGGAACAAAATATTCTGAAGAAACTGGCATTGCAAGGACTAATACCATAACTGCATTGTTAAAGTGAGAAAGGGAGCACTGACAAGATCTGTCACCTCTTATCGAGCTAACTGCAAGTCAAAGGCAGAGAAGGTTAGTTGTTTCAGATAATGTTCAAAGCTAAAAACTCCCATTTCATTGGAATGAACTGGCATTTTGTGCTCTATTCTACAACTTTACTTCTTTTGAACAGCCTTATAAAATAGAAAAAAAATTGTGGATATAGTTCCAATGTGTGCTCAGTTGTTCCTTTGATGGGTCCCAGAACAATATAAACTTACATTTTGTTCATTAAAGCACATGTACCTGTAATAGCATTTACCTTTTATTTGACATGAAAATTCCAGGACCACAGTAGATGGGATTATCTCATCTTTCCAATTTAATAGGATTCATTGTACTCTGCACCATAAATTGTATTTCTTATCTTTCACAACATGCCTTTGCTAAAATAAAAATCCTCACAACTGTTGCAGATGCTCGTAAGAGCTTTTATTTTCTTTTCGTGTCCCAATTTTTCCTTTCACCTTGAAGGCAGTGTTTCCAAGGGAGCACTTAAATTGTTCACCAGGCATTGGTGCCTCGATATCAATGGCCTGCCGAGACTGATATGCAGCCTCACTGTAAGGTTGCTATAGGTATCCAATACTTGAGGTAAATTACAGAACACCTCCATTTCTTCAGAAGCTGCTGGAGTCTCCCAAATATGTTATGCCTTTCACAGTGATGAACTTTAAAAAATGTTTCAAGATTACTATTTAACTCTTATACAGGCACTGCAAACTTTAAAGAGAACTTAGAAAATGCAGAATATCAAGGTTTGTAAAAACCATAAACAGGTAAACACTGTAAAAACTGTAAATGCTAAGAGCACTATATTTTGAGTACCTTTTTCAAAAACTGCAAAGAATTCTTCGTAGCATTGCAGCGCAGGGATTCATTCCTGATTGTTGGTTGCAGATGGTCACTGATCTGCTGAAGGATGCAATATACTTGGTGGATTCAGGGGGTAAGTGCCTTTACACCTACCACCTGGAACCAGGTGACTGCCTGAGGATTGTCTGCAATTGGGCACTTTCCCAGTGATCTACCCGCCCATGGCTTCCAAACTCCAATACTTACCCCAACCCCAGCATCCAACATTATCCTTCCCCCCTCCCCCTTGAGACCTCCGATCTCCAATCCAAGGGCAAAGATTCCTCGTGGAGCTCTGATACCCCTTTCAGGTCCACACCCATCTTGAGATTCCCGGCACTCCCTGGGATCCGCAGCCCACCCGATCAGTGATCCATCCTCCCACCACCATTAGCACTCCCCTAATTGCGCTTCCCTCTCCAATCAATGCCCCCATTCCAATCAACTTTCCCTTCCAAGTGACCCCCTCCTCTACCCTGGCTGTCCCACCCCAATCAGCCTCAGTCTCTTTCTCAAAGCAGACATACCTTCTGCTGCTGCCTTCACCCACTGGTTCTCCATCCAATTGGAGCCTCGGCCTGTCAATCAATTGGGCCTCCTTGCATGGAACTGCTCCCTACAGGTCAGGTCAGTAAAAACTCCCCTCATATTTTTTGCTTAATGGTTCTGTTTTAATCAAATTTATGAATAAAAGTGCTATCATATTAATCTCTCAAACTGCAGTTGTAGTATGGCCAGTTGCAGAGTAAAAGCCCTTTTTCATTGTCTCAAACATATTCCTAACAGCTGTACACAGTTCTCTAAAGAGGCCTTTCTAAGAACGGCATTTTTACAGTCAAGTTGTGTCACCCAATATGAACTGAATTATGGCCACATATACTAAAGTTTACCTTGAATTCATATACATAAAGAGACAGTTTTCACATTATACTAGGCTATGTTCAAGCATGAGGGTCAAAGGGAAAAAGGCATTGTACCAACCCACTGTCCTTCTCAGTTCTTCTGTCCATATGAACATAAGAAATAGGAGCAGGTATAGATTTTTTTTATTCATTTACGGAATGTGGGCATTGTTGGCTAGGCCAGTATTTATTGCCCATCCCTAATTGCCCTTGAGAAGGTGGTGGTGAGTTGCCTTCTTGAAACACTGCAGTCCATGTGGTGTAGATACATCCACAGTGCTTTTAGGGAGGAAGTTCCAGTACTTTGACCCAAAGGCAGTGAAGGAAGAACAATATATTTGGCGATTGGCTTGGAGGGAACCTTCCATTTGGTGTTGTTCCCATGTGTCTGCAGCCCTTGTCTTTCTAGATGGTAGAAGTCATGGATCTGGCAGGTGCAGCCTAACAAGCCTTGGTGAGTTTCTGCAGTGCATCTTATAGATAGTGCATACTGCTGCTACTGTGCCTCAGTGGTGGAGGAAGTGAATGTTTATGGAATGGGTGTCAATCAGGCTGGCTGCTTTGTCCTGCATAGTGTCAAGCTTCTTGAGTGGTGTTAGAGCTGCACTCAACCAGGCAAGTGGGGAGTATTCCATCACACTCCTGACTTGTACCTTGCAGACAGGCTTTGAGGAGTCAGGCGCTGAGTGCCTCGCCGCAGGATTCCTAGCCTCTGACCTGCTTTTGTAGCCACAGTATTTATATGGCTGGTCCAGTTCAGGTTCTGGTCAATGGTAACCCCCAGGATGTCGATAGTGGCGGATTCAGCCGCTCAAGCCTGCTCCATCATTCATTGTGATTATGCCTTAACTCTACTTTCCCACTTTCTTCCCATATCCTTTGATTTCCTGGCATCTGGAATTTTTCAAGGGTCATTGAGTAATCATTAGAGCCAGCCCACCTCACTAAAACATTAATTCCTTTCAATGTCAAATGATATTAAAAATATAATCAAGAAGGAATATTTGGGATGTTCTTCATGTAAGAGACAAATATTTCTTCTTTAATAAAAGCAAAATACTGAGGATGCTGGAAATCTGATACAAAAACAGAAAATGCTGGAAAAACTCAGCAGGTCTAGCAGCATCTGTGGAGAGAGAAACAGAGTTAACGTTTCAAGTCCGTATGACCCTTCTTCAGAGCTGAAGGGAAGTGGAAATGTGATGAAATTTATACTGTTTGGGGGGGTGGGGGAAGGTGGAGCTGGACAGAAGGCCAGTGATAGGTGGGGACGAAGGAGGGATTGACAACGATGTCATGAACTGAAGGACAAAGGGAGTGTTGATATTAGTGGTCAGTGCTGAAAAAGGTGCTAATAGTGACATAAAGGTAAGAAAGCAGAATGCGATTTTAGCAGAACAAGGGTAGCATTGTGTGAAAGAACAACATGGAACAAGTAACAGATGGCCCTGTGGGGTATGGGGTGGGGGGAGGGGGTGATGGTGGGGAAAAAAAGGATAGAAAATGGGATAAAAAAGAGGAGGATAAAACCATGGATAAATGAATAAAAATAAAAACAAGTGGATAAAAATGAATAGAAGAAAAGGGGATTTAAAAAAGGGATGGAGGAGAGAGTTCATGGTCTGAAATTGTTGAACTCAACGTAAAGTCCGGAAGGCTGTAAAGTGCCTTTTCAGAAGATGAGGTGCTGTTCCTCCAGTTTGCATTGGGCTTTACTGGAACATTGCAGCAGGCCAAGGATGGACATGTGGGCATGAGAGCAGGGTGGAGTGTTGAAATGGCAAGCAACCGGAAGGTCTGGGTCATGCTTGCGGACAGACCGGAGGTGTGCCGCAAAGTAGTCACCCAGTCTGCATTTGGAGTCCCCGATGTAGAGGAGACCACATTTTTTCTGCTTACGTTCCATACTTTAGGAAGGATGAGAATGTGCAGAAGAGACGTACCAGAATAGTTCCCGAAATGGGGGATTTTAGTTACAAAGTTGGATTGGAAAAGCAAGGGTTGTTCTCCTTGACGCAAAGGAGATCGAGGGAAGATTTTATATAAGTGTACAAAATTATGACAGGTTTGGAAAAGGTAGACAAGGAAAAACTGTTCCCATTAGCTGATTGTGCAAGAATACGGGACACAGATTTAAGAGTTTGGGCAAGAGATGCAGGGGAAGTATGAGGAGGAACTTTTTTTATGCAGTGAGTGATAATGACCTGGAACTCGCTGCTCATAATGCCGCTGGAAGCAGAAACAATCAATGATTTCAAAAGGAATTTGGGCGGACACTTGAAGGAAATAAACATGAAGAACTAGAGAAATCAAGTGGGGTCATGGGACCAACTGGATTGCTCTGTGGAGATCCGGCATGGACTCAATGGGCTGAATGAACTCCTTCTTGTGCTGTAAATGGCTCCATAACACTATGACCTGGGTCCACATTTTCTTGGCTAAAGGCGTGGACTATCATTAGGATACGTTTGAATGGGAAATGGCAGCCTTTTAGTACTTCAATCAAGTGGCCAGTCTTTATATATGAGCCCAAGGAAGACCTGCAGTAGCAGGCAGTGTGACCACAGTGACCACACCAGTCTCATTAAGAGTCAGTTTTCATGCACGAGCATCTTCCACCAGGGATAAGCCTCAGGAACAGACATTGCTTTTCTATTCCAGAACACCAAGAACAATTACAGCCATAGCTGCTATCCAGCAACCTCACTAAATACCTTGGGCAGAATCGTTCCAGATTTGCACTAAGTGCGGTAGTGAGCGGGAGAAAGGATGTTTTACATGCTGGCCGCAATGGTGGGTTTTCGCACCGTATTGTCCTAATCACGTCTCATTAATCATGTATTCCCGGGAAATATGGCGTTTCAAAGGCAGGTGGACTCCGATTCACCTGTCACACTGTTACCTTGCTGTTTCCTCACACCAGGCGCCATATTTAAAATACAGTCACATGCACACCACTCAGTGCTTCCAGCCCAGGATTGCTGCACAGAAGAATTGACCCTGAAAAGCAAGAAGACTGCAGTCCCCCTCAACCCCCCCACTCCCTGTTTAGTGATGCATCCTTCGAGTGCCTGTTGGATGCCATGGAGGCCCACAATGATGTCCTATACCCCAGCTCTGGCCGCAGGAGGGTCAGCAACATCACCAATCCAGCTTGGGAGGCAGTGGTAACGGTGGTCAGTGTCAATGTCATGCAAAAGAGGACAGCCACCCTGTGCCGCAAGATGATGAATGATCTCCTTCGTTCTGCCAGGATAAGTCACTCTTCTCATCACTCTCAACTCTCACCCTCACACACATCTGCAGGGATCTCACTCACCGTCAGTTCAAAGGGCATTACCATTCACTCGCACAAACCTTCATTGTCCTCATCCTGTCCATGGGACCACTCACCACCCACACATGACAGGCATACTTATCATCTGTCCCACTTACACCCTCTCCATCTGTATTCAAGCAGGACAAGCTGCACACAGCAAGAGGGAGAGGTCGCAGACTGGTAGAGGAATGCCCGACATCAAGGTCCTAACAGACTTTGAAAATTGAGTCATCCAGCTGGTCGGTAACGATCTGGACCATCCCTATGCTGATGGTGAGGTTGGCGATGCTCTACCAAGTGAAGATCCAGCTGTGCAACATCCATCAGACAACCATGCTCTAGGTGATATGTCCTGTTTCACAGGCCACTGCCATGCACTTAATATCTTTCCTTGTTTATACAGGCACATCTGGGAAACAGCTGACAGAGTCCGCGACCCAGGGCCTCCATCAAGCCCTAAAGACATCTCGGAAGAAGAATCTGCAGTCACCCTCATTGAGGACCCATTACAGTGCTCACCCACACCCTCCACTGACGCAGAGACACACACCTCAGTGGGCCCTAACTCTAGAGTAGCTTCAGGATCACAATCTGGAGAGCACATTGCGCTATCTGATCCATAGCAGGCAGAGGCGGGGATTTTCCAGGTTTCCGGCACTCAGGGGACTGCTGGAGCACAGAAACCTGCTGAGTCCGAGTCAGATGAGGAGCCTCTGGACTCGGTCATACCTCAGTTGCTGGGACTGCAAAGGCACGGTCAGGATCATCAGGAAGAGATGTCCGCTGCACTCCTCAGATTGTAAGGCACAATGGAGGAGTCTGTCCACCTTCAGTCTGAGGTGATAATGCTGGCATGCCAATGCACTGAGGTCAACACTGGTAGGAAGGCGGCTGTCATGGAGACCTTGGTCCAGGACATCAGTCCTGCACTCCTGTGTGGGCTAAGCACCATCAGTGATTTCATAGTTGGTCTTCAGCAGTGTTAACACAAGAGGAGTGTGGGGAAGCTCGATCTCACTCCAGCTTCCCCTTCTCCTCAAGGAGTCAGCCTGGGGCCCTCAGGTATCCATAAGGAGGAGGATTAGCAGATGCACACTCTGGGGCCATCCACCCAGGTGACTCCAGGAGTGTCCGGCCCACCTGAATACCCTCTTCCTGTGGCGCCAGCCACTCCAGCTCTGCAGGCCACACAGCAGGACCCTGAAAGCAGGGCGGGCCCTCCAGGTCTCAGTCCTCCAGAAGATGCTCATCAAGATCATCATAGACAGGGCGTAGCAGTTAGCAGTGCTCTGCTGTGGATATGGGGGGAGCATCAAGATGTAACAGCAGGGTTAGGAAGGTTCAGAAGATGTAATTGCACAGCCTGGGCATGGGCGTCAATCACTTGTACATAATGTTCACTATTGTCAATAAACTCCCAAGAACATCTCCTTACCTATGGCTCCTTGTTCTGATTAGCAGTGTTCATGTCACTCAGATGTGAAACCTTGGTTCCTACATAAGATAAAGGCAGGTGTCTCAGCCAAGGCCTCTTCCCTGTGCTTTGTGCAGCCTTCAGACCAAAGTGATGGCCTGCCTTCACACTCACTGGACACATTACTGATGCGTCAATGGTGATTGTCATTGCCCCCAGAATGTTGTGGGTAGGTGTCACAGAGTTCAGTCACTCTCTCTGTCTGCTCTCAGCACCTTTGAGGTGGGGCTGGCCCTACAATCTCATCAGTATCTGTGACTGGTGATGCTGTGCTCCTGAAGGGGACAGGTGCTGAAGGCTGTCAAAGGATCAGGTGCATTTAAAGTTTCATGGCTGCGTCTCCATGATATAACCCTGATCAGAGAGTGCAAGTGAGCTCTTGGCTAGACAGGGGTCAAATATTCACAGAGGCTATGTGAAGATCTATGGAATGTCCTCACTGCATGTCGTCATCATCCTTCTGCAATCGAGCGACTATTAAGGCCTCCACTGCATCTCCATGACAGGAGCCTTATCATAGAGGTCTTATCATAGGTGTGCTACCATCAGCCAGACTGGAGTCAAATGTTCATATGTGCAATGTGAGGATCTATGGTGTCTCCTCACTACATGTTGTCATCATCCTCCACAAATCTAGCAGCTATGAGGATGCCTGACTCGTGAGTATGCCTGACTCGTCTGGCCAGTGCAATGGCCTCATTGCCATCATTCTAGTCTTCGAGGACCTCCTCACCCTCATCCCCATCGACGTCCTCCTCATTGAAGGTGATGTCCAGCTCTCCATCTGCTCCTCAGCCAGCTCCTCTTCCCATTGCAGCACCAGGTTGTAAAAGGTGCAACAGGCAACGATGATGCATGACACCCTCTGTGGACTATATTGCAGGGCTCCACCAGACCAGTCCAGGCACTGGAACCTCATTATCAACATCCTGATGGTTTGCTCCACCAAGTTGCGAGTTGCAACATGAGCCTGGTTATACCTTCTCTCTGCTGCAGTCTGAGGCTGCCGCAAGGGTGTCATCAACCACCTCTTCTAGGGGTAGCCCTTGTCCCTGAGGAGCCATCCCTTCAGTGTCTGTGGACCCTGGAAGACATTAGGGATCTGAGATCCAATGAGAATGTTGGAGTCATAGATATTCCCTGGGAGCCATGCGCAGACCTGCAGGATGTGTTTGTGGTGGTCACTCACCAGCTGCACATTCAGCAAATGGAAGCCCTTACGGCTGACATTGTTGATCACTTGTTGCCACATGAGTACAGTTGATGGCACTCCACACCTGTGGAAAACCTGAGATCTCGGCAAATCCCAGCACTCTTGCTTCCTGGCTTTCCTGACCCCAGATGAAATGCACAAAAAATGCCTTCATGAAGATGGTGTCCGTCCGTGACCTTATGAATGCATTTGTGGGTGGAGGCTTGCAATATCCCGGAGGTCACATGTGGAGACCTGAAAGGAGCCACTGGCATAAAAATTGAGCACAGTGGTCACTTTCACAGACACTGGCAGTGGATATCCTCCATGTTCCCATGGCACCAAATCCTGCTGCTATTGGCAGATGTGACCAACCAGTTCCCTGGACATGTGCAATCTTTGGCGACACTGGATCTTGGTCATCTGCAGGAATGAAAGGTGGTATCTATAGATTCTTGGTCTAGCTAGGCATCAACCTGCAATGACTCACTATGGCTCTTCAGCAGCGTGTGTGGGAGCCCCAGCCGCCTCTTATTCCTGAAGGTGTTGCTCCTCTCTCTGCCCAGCCAGGCACCTCTATTGTTCTCTTTTCCTTTGCCTCCACTCACTGTAAGCTATGAGGCATACAGCTGGGTCACCAGGCTCCAAGCTCCTGATGTAATCCTCCTGCATAATGATAGAGAGAGACGCATGGGTTATCATGTGTGTTCTAAGAATCTCTCTTGGTTAAGTTTAAAGGCCCCTTAACACATCTTGGGGAGTGCTGGTCAACACTTGGATGGTCAGAGTTTATGCGCTGCATGGCTGCCCAAGACCACACCCAACTCTTCCTGCTCCACCTGACTGATTGGTGGCAGCTTCACTCACTGGACTGCATATTGTGTTCTCAGCTCAGGCGCAGGCATTCTCCTAACCCACACTGCAAGGCTATACTGTTAGATTGAACCATGGGGCAGACTGGTCCAAACCTGAATATTGACATTGCAAGGGGCTGTGAGTGCCTCCGCCAGTGACTGCTCCACGGCCAGCTTTCGCAAGGAGATTGTACAATGTGCACAGGTGTCCAAGTGTTCTGAAGTCCACTAAAATGCTCATTAGTTTGCAGTCTGTGTCTGAGGGGCAAAAAGCTCCGGAGCACTTGGTGACACTTCCATGCCCCTGTGTTGCTTGAGTGGGCAGATAAGCTAGAGGCCCGACTCCAAGCATGTCAATGTGGCTGCGCCTGAACTGTCTCAGCTGTGGAGGAATGATCACTTTATACAAGATTCTCTAATGTGCGGCTGTTTCCCTCCATCATCCCCCCAGCCCTGGATGTGGTTGTGCACTACCATCATCCACAGTGCAGCCCTTGCCACCCCACTCCCCCAACTCACCTCTATCGCAGGCTAGCCCTTTCCTGGCACCAGCCAGGCAAAAGTAACTTGCCTGTACCCTCACCTGAATGCGCATTGCCTCAACCTTGATGTCCAATCGGTGACCCTCGTGAGCGATGCGCAACATTACCATGGACTCACCTCCAGGTTCCCCTCAAAATGCAGCTTGCCAGGCGCACACCTTATATATGCTGTTGTGAAACATGCCGGCATGCTCGGATGATCCATCCGAAGGGGGTGGGGGATGATCCTGGCGAGCTGGGCTTATAATGATATGCAGGTGTATTACAATGAAGTTCCTGATGTCTGATGATGGGAATCTTGTCCTGCCATTGACAGGCAGATGGACTGGTTTCACAACATCGTGAAAGTGATTTTTGGCCTTCCCCGCTATGTTGTCTGCTCACGCTCACCATGACACCCGATACCATTGGGTACGGAAAATTCCACCTCATGAATTCAACCTAGTATCTTCTGGTCTTTAGGGTTGAATGCTGAACTAGGAGACATACTTAACCATTTAGCCATTGAAGAAAACAAATCTTAAAAGATATAGGCCTGAATTTTCCCTTCGTTGGGTGGGCTCGGTGGGAGTGGGCGGGGGCGGTCAGGGAGCTGACCGCTACCCGCGATTGGCTCCACACCACAATTTCACATGGGTGGACCAATTAAGGCCTGCCCTGTGTGGATCGCGAGTGGTAGCGCTTTGCTACCTGTGCGGATGTGAGGGAGAGCGGGGCCTGGTGCACAGTTGGCACATGCATGCGAAAGAGCACTTCAATCTTCCTGAGGCATGGAGCTGCCTCAGGGAGATTGAAGCGCTTTTTAAAAAAAATAAAAATATTAAAAACTTAATGAAACATGTCCCCTCACATAACTGTGTCACATGAGATAGGACACGTTTTTAATTTCAAAATAATACTTTTATTTAATTTTTATTAGCTCTAGGAAACCTTATCCTGATTGTGGATGAGGTTTCCTAAAAATGTAGAAGCTGCTTGGCCTTTTCGCCTGCCCGCTGTCTGTTAGGTTGGACAGGCAGCGTAAATTTCAACTGATTAGCTCGTTAATAGCCTTAATGTGCTTTTCAATTATCAGTGGGTGCGCAACCGACTCTGACGCACACCTGCCGAACGAAGTATCGTGCAAGTGCGCTAAGGCGTCGAGACACACGCCGACATCATCACGCATCATATTATGTTCATGCTTGTCGGGCGTGCGCCCGCATGCTGAACGTAAAATTCTGGCCATAAAAAAAAATGACAAAATATCTCCTGCAGCAGTTCTGATGGAGGGTCTACATCTGAAATATTAACTGATGTTGTCTTTGTTTCAGTTATTGATTGGCCTGTTCTTTTTTCTTACTTTTTGTCAAATTTCCAATGTTCTCCCATTTACCCCCAACTTATCTCTTTCCCACCTCCTGTAGCTTATATTGATTGTCTATACATGCTTACTTTTGAAATTCAATAGCCTTTATTCTATAAACAAGGCAAAGCTTAATGTGTATGCAAATATATGTTTTTACACTTTGATACACTAATGATTAGTAATACAGATTTAGAATATTTGTATTGGTATAGGATTTCTGCCTTGTTTCCTTAAATGGTTCTACTTTCACTTTTTATTGCTCATGCTTACAGGTTATGTGCATCTGCGACCCTGGTTTCTTATTGAAGTTGCTGAGAGGTGAGTCACTCATTTTCCAGCTGCAGAGATAACCAATTCAATACAAGCATGTTTATTTCATGAACCTTGTAAGCCATCAATCATCTGCTGCAGTGTGGATATATTTGAAATGTTGCTTATTATTTTTTATATAACATCTCCCAGTCACTATGCTGTTGCTTTCATGGGGGAATTAAATATTTTGTCCTTATGCTTTCCAAGGATAACCTGAACTAGATTATTCATCTGGATAAACTGAAAAGTGACTTACAATTATGATGCGCTTCTATGTCTGTTCTACTGAGAAACTGCATGGGCTCACTTAGATCCATAAATGAGTTTGAACATCAGATCACTATTAATGGCCACATAATGGTCTCAGCCTGCCGTCTGTGAGTATTTTACACAGGAGGAGACCCACGCCAAGTGGGCAGCCTGGCAGCTTGGTGCGTGGCTGCTGTTGGGCAAGCCGGGGGGGCTTCCTTTGCAGGTCCTCTATGCCCATCAGAGGCACACATCACACCCGCAAGGTCGGACAAATCCCTCCCACTTACCTTGGTGAATGGGTCCAGCGACGATGTTCATTGGGCACTGCCTGTAGTCCCAGCAGTGGCCATTGCTCCCATTTGGCTCTCCCATCCAATTATTTGACAGGTCCCTGAGGTGGGAATTTCTTCCCTGAGGGGTGGAAATCCTGCTTCCAATCTATTAATGGCCAGTTGGGCATGAAATGGCAGTGGGAAAGCTGTTCTTCCTATGGGCAGGCTCCCTATACTGACATTTTACCTGAGGGGCGGGGACCACGGTGCTCCGTAAAATCCATCCCAATGTTTCAATTCAAAGAACTTGTATCAGAACTGAAATAAGTTAGTGATGTAACCGATTTTAAACAAGATTAGAGGCAAGGAAAGGGAGTAGTGGAAGTAAAAACCAAAGGGAATGTCTGTCATATGGTGGATGGCAGGAGATATTAAGTGACAAAGGGATAATTTTTGTGATTTTCTATTTACATCTCCACACCCAATTTTTATTTCTTTACCTCTCCAATTACCATCTCCTTTTGCCTTGCACCATCATCCTGCTGTCATTAAACTCTCTTGCCTTCCACCCTATCAGACTTTCCCTTTTGTTCTTTCCTCTCCATTAACTTACCCGGCCTCTTACATCTCAAACTTTTTCCAACCCTGACAATAGTTTATTGACCTTAAACATTGGGCAGAATTTAATGCCTTCCGCTAAGGTGAATTCAGTGGTGGGGGGCAATAAATCAGGTGGGAGGGAGGCAGGTGGGGACCCCTTTGCCTTCCTGCTTTTGTCCTGATTAAATCTGGGGGGGAGGACTAATGAATGGCAGTCACACCCTGCCGTCAACTGAGACCCTTAAGTGAGCAATTAATGCTTACTTAAGGACCTCATCCCCCAGCCACTGGTATTAAACTAGCAGCAGCGGGTAGGGGATTCATCATGCGGGGAATTGAGTTGCTTGTGGGTTTCCTGGTGAGTGGGTGGGTGGGGGGGCGGGGTTGATGGTGTCCCTCATTCAAAGGCACTCAGTGTCTGATTTCTGATTGAAGGATCTGCCATTGGGAAGGTGGAGCCCACTGAGAACCACCCTCCTGCCCTTTCTACTGACCTCCCCTCACCCCTACCTTGCAAGCCCCACCCCTAGAGCTCCACCCCATCTGTTGCCTGGGTCTCTCAGCGAATTTGGGCCTTTAGTGTATGTATGGCTGGCAGCAGCCACTGCGCCCACTGGGCTGCCAAACAATGCACAGCTGCTGGTCTCTGATTGGCCAGCAGCTCTTGTGGAAGGGATGGGGGCAGGATTTCCACCCCCGGGGTCGTGGATCCTGGGGAAGAATTGTCACTGCTTTTTGCCATTGCCCGATTGGCACTTAATTCAGTGGGCCTTCTTGAAAATACGTGTTGCAGGGCTACCGCCAGCTCTCTAACCAATGCAAGAGGTACCTGTCACCTACAATAATACTGCATGGATGCTGCCAAACCCTCTGAGTAGATGTTTCTGTTTTTATTTCAGATTTCCAGCTTCTGCAGTATTTTGCCTTTATATCTTTTAAAGAATGTCTGCTTAAGTGATGTAAGCAATTAGGAGCATTGGGTTAGTTTTTAACTTCATTTGAATAGGTTGATTTTGGACTGGATTTTGCAGTCAGGGATTGAGATAGGGCATTCGCCACTGACCTTGAAGAAATCCACCTGCAAAGACCTAATAATCTACATGATGTGAACTTTTCTCTCTCGATTTATTAGAGTTCTTTGAGGAAGTGACAAGCAACATGTATAAAGGGGAACCTGTGGATGTAGTGTACTTGGATTTCCAGAAGGCATTTGACAAGGTGCCACATCAAAGGTTACTACTCAAAATAAGAGTTCATGGTGTAGGGGACTACATTTTAACATGGATAGAGGATTGCTTGATGAACAGGAAACAGACAGTATACATAAATGGATCTTTTTTGGTTTGGCAGGTTGTAAGGAGTGGAGTGCCACAGAGATCAGCACTGGGGCCTCAACTATTTACAATCTATATTAATGACATAGATGAAGGGTCTGAATGTATGGTTGTTAAATTTGCTGATGACACAAAGATAGATTGGAAAATAAGAAAAGGACATAAGGAGCCTGCAAAGGGATATAGATAGGTTAAGTAAGTGGGCAAACATTTGGCATATCAAGTGTAATGTGGGAAAATGTAAACTTGTCCACTTTGGCAGGAAGAATAACAAAGCAGCATATTATTTAAATAGAGAGAGATTGCAGAACTCTGCAGTACAGAGGAATCTGGGTGTCCTGGTTTATGAATCATAAAAAGTTAGTATGCAGGTACAAGTACAGCAAAGAAGACAAATGGAATTTGTTGTTTATTGCAGGGGGAATGGAATGTAAAAGTAGAAGTTTTGTGACAGTTGTATAAGGCATTGGTGAGACCACATCTGGAGTACCTGAACAGTTTTGGTCTCCTTATTTAAGAACGGACATAATTGCATTAGAAGCAGTTCATCGAAGGTTCACTCAACTGATCCCTAGGTTGAAGGGTTTATCTTATGAGGCAAGGTTGGGCAGTTTGGGCCTGTATCCATTGGAGTTTAGATGAATGAGAGGTGATCTTATTGAAACATATAAGATCCTGAGGGGACTTGACAGGGTGGATACTGAAAGGATGTCCCGTGTGGGACAGACTAGAACTAGGGAACACAGACTCCCATTTAAGACTGAGATGTGGAGAATTTTTTTCTCTCAGAACGTCATTAGCCTGTGAAATTCTCTTCACCAGAGAGCAGTAGAGGTGGGGTCACTGAATATTTTTGAGACTGAGTTTGTTAGATTCTTGACTGACAAGGGTGGCAAAGGGTAAAGGAGGTAGACAGGAAAGTAGAAGTCACAATCAGATCAGCCATGATCTTATCAGATGGAAGAGGAGGCTCGAAGGGCTGAATGGATTACCCCTGCTCCTAATTTGTATGTTTGTATAAAAGCAAAATACTGCGGATTCTAGAAATCTGAAACAAAAACAGAAAATGCTGGAAAAACTCAGCAGGCCTAACAGCATCTGTGGAGAGAAAAACAGAGTTAACGTTCTGAGTCCATATGACTTCTTCAGGGCCTTCTTCTTCTAGGTACCAGGCAACTGTGATGCATTAAACAGAGAAAACAGTCAATTCGGATGCTTAGATAGAGCAACAGGAAGTAAAAAAAAACTGAATCGTTTC
This sequence comes from Carcharodon carcharias, assembly GCF_017639515.1. Classification (NCBI taxonomy): domain Eukaryota; kingdom Metazoa; phylum Chordata; class Chondrichthyes; order Lamniformes; family Lamnidae; genus Carcharodon; species Carcharodon carcharias. The sequence goes on along the minus strand of NC_054477.1, from coordinate 94,023,904 downwards.
AATTTTACTTCTAATTTTTTACAGATAGCAAAATAAATAATTGTGATATACACACACGGGATTAAGGTAGAGGTTAAAATAAAATAAACAAACTAAAAAAAAATTAAACATATGTGGAATTTCTTATCATAATGATAGGTTGGGCCTGTATCCATTAGCGTTCAGAAAATGACAAGTGATCTTATGAAACATATAAGATCCTAAGGGGGCTTGACAGGGTGGATGCTGAAAGGATGTTTCCCCTTGTGAAGAGCCAAGAACTAGGGGACACAGTTTAAAAACAAGGGGTAATTCAACAAATACATAATTACTTTTTCAGGAAAGTGAGGCTGTTAAGCAGTAATTCTAAACTTAGTGCACCATTAAACACACAATTTCAATTCACAAGCTGTAGCTTTTTCAAGGGTTTTTACAGTGGGTCAAAGTTTCCCCCCATTGCACTAAGTGCAGGAATGGGCGTGAGAAATGACATTTTTCCTGCTGGCCGCTGTTATGGCAGGTGGATGGTAAATGCCTAACTGCCCAAATCCCAGAAGGAAATTTGAAGCCGCTGCCACAACTATTTTGCAACTTGTACTTATTTTGAGATACGGGCTTTGGATTCAGCAAAAAGAAGACCACCAAGTCTCATAGGTTTCTTACAAAACTAAATTAAACCTTTATTGAAAGAAGAAATGATTTTAAGCATGCACATAGATCTACAAATTACTACTATGATAATTTCTAAATCCCCCAATTAATCTAAAACCCAGTTATACCTCTGTTAAGGCAACAGTGAAACACGTGGGTTTTTAAAAGACGCAGGCAAAGTGACACACAATACCCTGATCAGTCTCATTCAAAGTGAGTTTTCCTCAGCTTCAGTTCCCTGTAGACAGCAGCTTGAGACTTAAATACTGGAGACTTTTCACACTTGTTAGATCTTAGAATGCCTGCCCTTATACACAACCTTCGCTCCTTTATACAGGTTTTCCCCTTTGAATTCCCATTGTTTCACTTTGGGTACCATTCTCCCCCTGTCGGGGAGGATGTGCAAGAGTGAGTGTGGGCAGGCTGGTTCCCAATTGGCGCCCCCGATTGGGGGCATGCTGCCATTTTCTGTGTGCTGGCCAATTAAGGCCCGCCCTGCGTGATGTGTGCCAGGAAGTGCCAAGCGTTCCCTGTGTGGGCGGGGGGGGGCATTCCCTGAGACGGGAGTGTGGTTTACGGGAGTGTGGTTTCGCGCATGCACGCAAGAGAGCACACAGATCTCCCTGAGGGAAAGTGATGCCTCAGGGAGATCGGCTCAGACTTGAAACTTTAAATAAAGGTGAGGAAAAAATTTCGCTGCCATGTCCCCTCATGTGACACTGTGACATGAGTTGGGACATGTCCATAACTTTTATTTTAACACACTCTGAAATTTTAAAATTCCTCATGAAATCTCATCCCACCTGTGAATGAGGCTTCTTGCTTTTTCAGAAGCCCGCCAGGGCTCCTGGCCTGCTCGCCAACCTTAAGGTTGGACAGACAGGGCCATTAATGGTTTCAGTTAGTTTTTAAATGGCCTTAATAGGCCGTTGACAGGTTGGCAGGCATGCAGCCGACTCAGCTGCGTGCCCACTGACCTGAGAATGTAAATGATGCAGGGTGATGTCAGGAGACACGCCCATTGTCACCCCGTGTCTTTTTATGCTTACCGAACAGAAGATTCTGCCCACTATGTTTTTGGACCTTACCTCTCTAATAATAAAATCTATCATAGTATCAATTTTAGCAGTAATCTTTGGGGAAAATAAACACACTTTTTTAACTACTCCTGGCTAGGTGAAACATTTCACCCCCTCTTTTGAATTCAAACAGGTTTATTTAAAAATGCAAATGTTCCCTTTACACCTCACACTCTAAAACATCCCCCATATTTACCTACATAATATTTCAATCCTAGCTTATCTTCTGATACATCAAAGCCTTCAAAACAGCTGCCTTAATTCAATTAAGTCCCGCACACACACATAGGGCAGGAGTGTGCACGCGCAAAAGAGTGCATTCTCGATTTTAGGATTTCCCCATCCCTCCCCACCGCCCGCACAGGAAGCGCATAGCGCTTTTGTGTGGACATCACACTGGGCGGGCTTTAATTGGCCCGCCCATATAAAATGGCGCCGCGCCCCCAATTGTGGGTGCTGGTCAGAAGCTTGCCTGTGCATGCCTGCCCTTCAACTTCGCCCCCGACGGGTTGGGGGTGGGGGGGTGGAATTCAGCCCATAGACACGTACCCCACTGTTACTCTAATTTGCAATAAATTTCAATAACATTACAAAAATTATTATACATTCGTGACATTCTCCCCTTATTAAAAAAAATGAGACATCATAATTTAAAAAGACGGCTTCATTTTCTGAAGCCAACTTACATCACCTCCTATACTTATTACACTATTACATTACCAGGTGCATGCTTTAACATTACAAAATATAGATATACAAATTGTTGGTATCAACAGAAATCATATCAGTCTAGAGTTCAGGTTTTAAATGTGCAAATTTCCCTTTAAGCTTCAAACCCTTGACAATGCAATCATATTTTCTCATCCAACCACATGTATACTCTGTAGATTAAACAGTTACAGTAATAAACTCAACTAGCCTTGCACTTCTGCCTTGAAATTTGTCCAGAAACTTGAAAGGATTATGTCCTGTATAAACATTTGTTTCTAACGAATTGTTTGCAATGCAAATTTCAAATTGCTGCAATACTACCACCAACCCCAAAGTCTCCTTTTCGATCATTGAATATCTTCTTTGTTGTACATTCAGCTTCCATGCCAAATACCTTATCGGTTTTACATTTCCAGTGTCATCTTCTTGTAACAGTACAGCTCCAATGCCTATATCACTTGCATCAACTGCCAACTTAAATTGCTTGGCATAATTGGGTACTGCTAAAACTGGTGTCATAGTTAATAGTTTTCAAACTGTCAAATGCCTTCTGACACTCCAGTGTCCGTTGAAACTTCTTGTTCTTTTTTAATAATTCAGTCAGTGGAGCAACTACACTGCTAACATTTCGTACAAATTTCCGATAAAACCCATCATACCCAAAAATCTCAAAACTTCTCATTTTGTTGTAGGCTCAGGGAAATCCATGATACCCTTGATTTTCACATCTCTCGGAGCCACCTTACCATGTCCAATGGTATGGCCTAGATATGTAACTTATGTTTTTGCAAATTCACTTTTAACCAAGTTCACCACCAAATTGGCCTCTTGTAACAGGTAAATAATTCTTCCAGATGTAAATTTACCTCCCATGCCTGACTGAAAACTATCAAGTCATCAATATACACAGCACAATTGCTCAGACCTGCAATTACTTTATTTTTCAGTCTTTGAAATGTTGCAGGTGCATTTTTCATCCCAAACAACATGACTTTAAACTGATATAGTCCATCTGGTGTCAGATAAGCTGATATCTCCTTTGACCTCTCCAATAATGGTACTTGCTAATATCTTCTTAGCAAGTCAATCTTTGTGATAAATTTTGGTTGTCCCACTTTCTCAGCACAATCTTCCAACCATGGTATAGAACATGAATGCACTTATGTCACAGCATTTACCTTTCGATAATCCACACACAGTCTTTGTGTTCCATCTGGTTTCGGTACCAGCACATAGGTGAACTCCAGTTACTACAACTAGACTCAATGGTATCATTTTGTAGCATGAATTAAATTTCTTCCTGTACTTGTGATAGCTTCGCCGGATTTAATCTATAAGGATACTGCCTTATCGAAGATAAAACTTCTACAAATACATCATGAATAGCTAAATTTGTCCTTTCCAGTTTATTCCCACAAATAGCTTTGTGTGACTACAATAGCTTCCCCAACTCACTTTCACACTTGTCTGGAAGGTAACTTAATATTACATTTAAATTTTCAAGTACCCTCTCATTATCCAATTTGATTGGAGGAAAATCAATTTCAGAATCCTGCATTTCTACCTCTTTCTTATTGTCTACCACCACTAATGCCTCTTTTTGGTCCTCTTCCCTGTCAAAGTACTTTTTAAGCATACTTACATGACACATCCTCTGCTTCTTTGTTCTATCTGGAGCATTTATTAAATAATTTACTTCACTCAGTTTCCTTTCAATCCTGTAAGGTCCATTAGCACTTTCTCCCCAGCAACAAAACTATGAGCTGCAGCTTTCCTGTCTGCTTTTACTTTCGTCACTTGCTGTGATATGTTTAAACGTTCCCTAGCTAACTCACATGCTCTGTCCAATCTTTCTCTGAAGTTTGATAAATAATCCAGGAGAGTATTGTCTGAAGTTTGACCCACCAATTTCTCATGAATCAATTTCAGTGGTCCCCTTACCTCACAACCATAAACTAGTTCAAAAGGACTAAAACCAGTCAATGCATTAGGAGCATCCCTAATAGCAAATAACAAGAATGGAATTCCCCTACTCCAGTCTTGTGGATAATCCTGACTATACACCTTCATCATAGTTTTTAATGTTTGACGTTATCTTTCCAAGGCCCCTTGTTACTCAAGATGGTTAACTATTGACTTAAGTTAATATTGGCCAGGATTGCATAGGGATGTATTCAAATTCTGTAGAACATGTCACACATGGCTGGTGATAGGGAAAACATAGATTATTTCCAAACTGTTCATTACTTCATTAAACAGCTGCGACATGAAATTGGAACCCTGATCTGATTGTATTTCTTTAGGTAAACCATATCTTGTGAAAAATTTTGTTAACTCTTCCAAAATTTTCTTTTGTTGTAATATTTCTCAAAGGTATTGCTTCAGGAAACCTGGTAGGCTGATTTCCACTTTTAATCTTAGGGAGGGGCCCTACACAATCAATCATGACCCTAGTGAAAGGTTCTTCAAATGCTGGAATGGGAATTGAAGGTGCCGGCCTAATCACTGCTTGTGTTTTCCCTATCACCTGCCATGTGTGACATGTTCTACAGAATTTGAATACATCCCTATGCAATCCAGGCCAATAAAAAAGTTTTTGTATTTTCACCTGTGTCGTTCTAATTCCTAAATGTCCCCCCATTGAAATTTCATCAGCTATCCTCAGAATCTCATTTCTATATCCAAATGGTGTTACAATCTGATGCTCCTCCCTCCAGCTTTCATTTGCCGAAACATGATAAGGCCTCTATTTTCTCATTAAAACATTACCCTTAAGGTAATAACATTCTGGAATACATTTTGCCCCTGTTTCTGAGTAAGCTGTCTGATATAACTGTCTTATGTGTGAATCCTTTTTCTGTAACTCTACTAACTACCTTGAGTTAAACAGTTCAGCTGCATTGTCTTCCAGTCTTTCTTCCTGAACAACCTTATCAAACAGTGTCAATTAATTGGATTTCCACACCTTTGAACTTCCAATTCTTCTTGTTTCAATCTATGAGACTGTGATCTTGTTACCACACAATCTGAAAACAATCCAGGATGCTCTCTCTGCAACACTTCTGTTGAAAACACTTCTACAGGCTGCTCAACTACCATTGGCATCACCCACATCTGTGATCCAGATATATCATTGCCCAAAATAAATTGAATTTCTGAAATGGGCTATTCTTCCACTGCTCCAGCAATCACCTAACCTGTTTTCCACTTACTCTTTAAATTTACCTTCCACTAATGGGATAGGTTTAGCATCTCTATGAACCCCACTTATTAATACCCATTCCTACAATGCTCCCTTTGAACAACAGATGTCACTATCCCACAACGTTAAGGATTGACCATCCCCTGTGTCTCTTAAAATGTTAACATATTTACCAAAATAAAAACAAAAAAACTGCGGATGCTGGAAATCCAAAACAAAAACAGAATTACCTGGAAAAACTCAGCAGGTCTGGCAGCATCGGCGGAGAAGAAAAGAGTTGACGTTTCGAGTCTCATGTTCTGTCGAAGGGTCATGAGGACTCGAAACGTCAACTCTTTTCTTCTCCGCCGATGCTGCCAGACCTGCTGAGTTTTTCCAGGTACATATTTACCAACTCCACCCTGTGCTCATGGAAAGACTTTCCCTTCACACACAAATTCTTTAGACATTTCTTCAACCTGCTTCTTAGAATTCTCTTGGGTAACTTGTGAACACATTCCCACTTCTTTTCCTATCGCTGATCCTGTTTTACCTCTACACAAACCATTGTTTTTTCCTGTGCCTGAACCTTAGAACCCACAGCACTTTTACTTCCAGAACTTTTCTGCACCTTTCCCTGCAATTTCCAACTCACTGACTTTGTGGGTCCAACTTTATTACAATGAAAACACCTCAATTTTTGAATGGCACTTCTACCCTCAGCACCTTCCTTTTTATCCTGAGAAAAAAACTTCCTGGGAATTTCCACCTACTCTTCCCTTCCCTGACTACCCAACTTCCTTTCACTTTCCCACTTTCTATAATTTTCTGATTAAAAAGGTTGATGAAAAAAAGGTTTAGTTCTATGAACTAACTCATAATCATCAGCTATCTGCTGCTTGCCTTACTGTTTGAACCCTCTGTTCCTCTACATAAGATCTCACTACTGAAGGAATTGAATCTTTAAATTCTTCCAAAAGTATTACCACTCTAAGAGCTGCATGTGTTATCACTGTCTTTAATGCCCATATCCACTGGTCCAAATTACTTTGTTTTACTCTCTCAAGCACAATATAAGTTTGCCCAGGCTGTTTTCTCACATTTCTAAATTTCTGCCTGTATGCCTCAGGAACCAACTCATATGCATTCAAAATAGCCTTTTTTACCACATCATAGATCACCGACACTTCTTCTGATAGTGAAGCATAAACCTCATGTACTCTACCCACCAACCTGGATTGTGACGACAATGTCCAGTTTTCCTGTGGCCATTTCATCTGTTTAGCTATCTTCTCAAACGAAATAAAGAATGCTTTGCAAGAGCTTGTACAAATTTAAACATCATCCCTCTGGGTTCTGATCTGGAAATAAGTCCTTCCAAACCTTCTGGTGTCTCTTTTTTAACTGCCTGCATTTTAAGCTGGAATTCTCTCTCTCTTTTATTCTTTCCTCCTTTTCTAACGTTGCCATCTCTAATTGCCTTTCCTGTTTTCTTTCTCTCTCCCACCTTTCTGCCTGTTCCCTTTGAAATGCCCTTTCTTTTTCTTTTTCTGCCTTTTTTTTACCTGTTTTTTTCTTTTTCTGCTGCCTCTAGTTCCATTTTTTCAGTTCCTTTTCAGTTCAACTTCAAGTTCTTCATTTCTAACTGAAGTCTCACTACCTCCAGCTGTGACTCAGTAGCATCAAGTATCACTTCCAGCTTTAAATGCAGGTAATCCAATTGTAACTTATTCGCCAATTCCATTAACTTAACTTTATTAATCTTTTGTTAACTAGCCAAAGTTATAACTGCAACTCCCAGACAAGTCTTAGCAACTGCAAAAGCCATATTGCAGTCTCACCATTTAAAAAAAAAACCTAATACCAACTCCTGAATTCAAAGTGCTTCTCATACTCATAAGCTTAAGATTCACCAACTCCAAACCAATCAAGGAATTTCAAATATATCCCACAAAGAGCCTCCAATTTGTGTTATGGCAGGTGGATGGTAAATGCCAAACTGCTCAAATCCCAGAAGGAAACTTGAAGCAGCTGCCACAACTACTTTGCAATTTGTACTTATTTTGAGATACGGATTTTGAATTCACTAAAAAGACCACCAAGTCCCATAGGTTGCTTACAAAACTAAATTAAACATTTATTAATAGAAGAATTGATTTTAAACACATACATAGATCTATAAATTATTACGATAACTTCTAAATCCCCTAAATAATCTAAAACCCAGTTACACCTCTGCTAAAGCAACAGTGAGACACATAGATTTGCAAAGTAACCCTGATCAGTCTAATTCAAAGTGAGTTTTTCTCAGCTTCAGTTCCCTGTAGACAGCAGCTTGAGGCTTAAATACTGGAGACTTTTCACACTTGTTAGCTCTTAGAATTCCTGCCCTTATAACAACTTTCATTCCTTTATACATGTTTTCCCCTTTGAATGCAAATTCCCATTGTTTCACTATGGCTAGGATTTTTCCTATGGCGGGCGGACTGGGTGGGAGCGGGTGGGGGCGAGCTTGGAGCTGATCACCGCCTGCGATCGGCTCAGCACCGCCATTTTATGCAGACGGGTCAATTAAGGCCCACCTAGCGTAATATGTGGCCAGTAGTGTTCAGTGCTACCTGTGTGGGCGGGGGAGGAGGGATAGTCTGAGCCAGTGCTCTTTTCCGCATGCGTGCGAAAGAGCGCAACAATCTCCCTGAGGCACGGAGCTGCCTCAGGGAGATAGAATTGATATTAAAACAATTAAAGAATTGAATTAAAAAATTATTTAAACATGCCCCCTTATGTGATTGTGTCATATGAATGGTGACATGTTTTAGATATTTATGAAAAACAATTAATTTATTTATTAAAAGTTTCAGGAAACCTCATCCTACTCGTTGATGAGGTTTCCTGAAAAACATGAAGGCCGCTTGGGCTTTCCGCCTGCCTGCCAACCTTAAGCGTTCACAAGTGGTTCAATTGATTTCTTAATGGCGTTAATGGGCTGTTTACATTTCAGCGGGTGTGCAGCCAACTCTGGTACACACCCGCTGAATGAAATATCACGATGGCACACGATGACATCAGGACGCACGCCCAACGTCATCGCGCGTCATTTTACTCGTCGGCATGTTGGACCGACCCCAGCATGCCAACCAGAAAATTCTTCCCTGTGTCTTTGGACTTTACCTCCCTAATAATAAATTCTATCATAGTACCAATTTTAGTCGTAATCTTTGGGGAAAATAAACACACTGCTTTTTAACTTCTCCTGGCTAGGGGAAACATTTTGCTCCCTCTTTTGAATTCAAACTGGTCTGGTTTATTTAAAAATGCAAATATTCCCTTTACATCTCACATTCTAAAACTTTCCCCATGTTTACCTACATAATATTTCAAACCTAGCTTATCTTCTGATACATCAAAGCCTTCAAAACAGCTACCTTTAATTCAATTAAGACATACACACACGCACACGCACAGGTACACACACACCCACAGGAGGACCACCAACCTCACAACTCCGGCTTGGGAGGCGGCGGTAGCAGTGGTCAGTGCTAACACTGCCCACAATAGATCAGCCACCCAGTGCAAAAAGAGGATGAATGATCTCATATGCGCTGCAAGGGTAAGTCAGCCATCTCATCACTCTCAACTCATACACCACAAGGCCATCACACATTTGAGGCCCTCAACCAGCCAGGTCCTTAGCTCCAGCCCCGAGGGCACCTCAGATGAAGAGCCTGAGGACAGCACCTTTGAAAACTTGTCACAGCACTTACCCACACCCTCCTGCATCGTAGAGATGCACACCTCAGTGGGACCTAGTTCTAAAGCAGCCTCAGGGTCATAATCTGGTGAGAACAGTACACAATCTGCTTCACAGCAGGCAGAGGCAGGGACATCCGAGATCACTGGCACTCGGTGGACTACTGGAGTCCAGAATTCTGCTGAGACTGAGTCAAATAACGAGGCACCAGACTCGGTCCTAAATCAGTTGCTGGAGCTGCCGCAATAATCATGGGAACATCAGGAAGGAATATCAGCTGCATTCCTCAGATTGCAGCATACGATGGAGGAGTCCATCCGTATGAGGTTTAATGCTTTTTCAGAAACCCGCCTGGGCTTCCAGCCGGCCTGCCAACTTTAAGGTTGGATGGGCAGGTCTATTAATCATGTTAATTACTTTTTTAATGGCCTTAATAGGCCTTTGATAGTTCGGCAGGCATGCAACTGAAAATCTAAATGACGCGGGGTGACATTGGGACGCACACCCGTCACCGTGCGTCGGTGAGTGGGACCCGCCCCCCCCCGCTCGCCGAACAGAAGATTCTGCCCATTGACTATGTGGGACCTTTCATGGGAACAATGTTTCTGCTCATTGTTGATGCTTATTCAAAATGGATGGACATATACGAGGTGAAATCAGTAACGTCTTCTGCTACAGCTGAGAACTTCCATCAAAGCTTTGCCATTAAAGGACTACCAGAGGTAGTCGTTTCTGATAACGACATGGCATTTACGAGTGCTGAGTTTCAGCGGTTTATCAGGCTCAGCGGTATCACTCATGTAAAAACTTCATTGTACTACCGTTCCTCAAATGGACTGACCGAAAGGGTGGTTCAAAGGTTCAAGGCTGGTATGAAGAAATTGACTGGAGATTCTTTAGCAACCAAGATAGTATGCTTTGTTTTCCATCATAGGATCATCCCTCACACAAGAACAGGTGTCACACCTGTGGAGTTATTGATGAAATGCCGTCTCAGGACAAGATTGAGCTTAATAATGCCAAATTTAGGGGGGAAGGTGGAAAGGAGTCAGGAAGTCAGAAAACTAGACATGACTGCCATAGTTGCGAGAAGAAATTTACCATGGGAGGGACGGTATATGTGAAGAACTGTGGAGAAGGACCAAAGTGGTTACCAGGTGAAATAAGTGCAGTGACTGGAACTCTATCTTACCACATGAAGGTGGAAGGCCGAGTCCATACAGAGACATGTGGATCATCTAAGGAAGAGAGAAACTACGCATCAAGAAATGATTCCACCAGTGTTCACAACCGGGTCAGTGTTTCTTGTTGAGAGAACGCAACAGTTCAGACACATCTGTTGTTCTTTCAAGAGTGGAGGGTACAGATCTGTAGGAGCCCACCAAAGCACCTGATGTTCAGGCAACTCCAGAAAAGGAGATTCCTGACAAGGCATCTGAAGTTGTAGAGCTGAGATGCTCTACACGCATAAGGAAACCCCCAGAAAGACTGAATTTGTAAATTATTTATCAGTGTAAATATTTTGCTATTTTGAGAAAATTGTAATTGTAAATATAAAATGTATTTCTGAGAAAAGGGGGAGGGATGTGGTAATCTGATGTGTAATATACCTTTAAGAAGAATGTTATAATGGAAGATTACATGATCCAATAGCAGATTAGCGCGGGCTACCTCTGTAGTTAGTCTGTAGTCAGTAGTTAGTTGGAGTAGTGTAGAGACAGAATTTGAAGCATAAGCACCTGTTTAGTTGCTGCTGAGTACCTTTGTAAATAAACACAGAGTTTTCACCTATGAAGTGTCTGCTACTCAACTCTCATTAGTACCAAATTGGCCACCACTTACAACAAGCATGCAAAAAGGATCCAACAAAGTGGCGTCTAGTGTACAAATAAAGAGGTGTTCACGAGTGCAGAAGGGTCATATATCATGCACCTCCATGTGCTGCCTGTCTCTTGGCAGGGTTTTCATGCTATGAGCCCATATCCATAGTTCGTGTGCGCTGCTGTCAGCCAATCGCGTTTTCGACTTTCAGAGTGTATGCCTGCTAAGCTCACCGATAAGTGAGCATCTTGCAACCTCAAGATGATGAAGCTCAGCCCCTCTCAGCCACATTATTGTCCTGGCGCTTGAACGTCCAACCTTGTGCGTCTCTCACCCTGTAGTTGTGTGTCTTGTGGGGACAAATCTCTCGTCACGGATGAGGGATGCAGCACTGTGCGTCCCCTCATCTAAGCAGTCACCGAGGTCACTGATCCTAATTCCAAATGGTCATTCCTAGCAGGCAATAGAGGCTTTGAGCAGGCTCTGGAAGGGCACATGGTTGTTTTCGACAATGTGTAGGGGAGAAATGGGATAGAAGTGAGGATGTATTGAAGGTGAAGTGTACTCTTTATTAGCAATGACACATGGACTTGAGGGCTTCATGGTATGTGTGCATTTTGGACTTGGCAATGGCCAGGGCTGGCCATAAGAACACAATGTCTGTGTTAAAGAGGAGGCATTTTAATGTCTGACAGGCAAGTGTTTGACATCGCCATGCTCAGGTGGTCAGCATCCATATCAAGCTGAGGAGAAATTAAGCCCAGGATCACTAACTGAGAGTGCCGGATGTCAATGTGATCTGGAAGAATGCACCGCAGACGATTGAGTCATCTATAAATGGACTCACAGCAGTGGAACGTCATTGACTGCCTTGTCCCAAGTGTGAAGTATCGGATTCACAATTGCTGCTACACAGAGTGCATAGTTTCTTTAGAGAGCTCCGAAGAAGAGTCCTACGGACTCTAAATGTTAACTCTGTTTCTCCCTCCACAGATGCTGTCAGACCTGCTGAGTTTTTCCAGTATTTTCTTTTTTTTTTTCCGATTTTCAGCATCCGCAGTATTTTGCATTTATGCTTAAGAAACTGATTGGTCACATCTGCCACCTGTTGCAGGATTTGGTGCCACGGGGACGTGGAGGGCATCCAATGCTAATGGCCGTGAAAGTGACAGCAGCACTCAATTTTGATGTCAGTGGCTCTTTTCAGGGCTCCACAGGTGACCTCTGTGGGATATCACAAGCCTCCACCCACAAATGCATCCATGAGGTCACGGATGCCATCTTCATGAGGGCACACAACATTGTGCATTTCACCCAGGACCAGGACAGCCAGGATGCAAGAGCAATTGGATTTGCCCAGATCCTGGGTTTTCCACAGGTGCAGGGTGCCATCTACTGCACTCAAGTGGTGCTCAGGTCTCCATCACAACACATGGTCAACTACATCAACCACAGGGGCTTCCATTAGCTGAAAGGAAGTCCACGACAAATGCAATCTGCAAGCCTGTGCATGGTTTCTAGGGAATGTGCATGACTCCTACATCCTCAGTTGGTCACAGATCCCTGACATATTCCAGGGTCCACAGAAGTTGCAGGGTTGGCTCCTTGGGGACAAGGGCTACCCGCAGAGGATGTGGCTGATGACACCCACGCAGCGGCTTCCAACTGCAGCAGAGCGAAGGTATAATGAGGCTCATGCTGCAACTTGCAACTTGGTGGGGCAAACCATCAGGATGCTGAAAATGAGGCTCCAGTGCCTGGACCAGTCTGGTGGAGCTCTGGAGGAGCTGGAGGTCTCCTCCAATGAGGAGGACGCTGATGGGAGTGAGGTTGACGAGGCCCTAGAAAGCGGCGATGATGGAGATGAGCAACTCGTACTGGTCAAATGAGGCAAGCACGCTCAGGAGGCCCTCTTAGCTGCTAGATTTGTGGAGGATGATGACGACATGCAGTGAGGAGACACCATAAGATCCTCACATCTGTGAACATTTGACTCAAGTCTGGCTTACGGCAGCACACATACCCTCCGTGACAATGCTCCTGTCACTGAGACACAGTGGAGTGCAATCCACTCAATTGCAGAAGGATGATGACAACATGCAGTGAGGACACTCCATTGATCTTCACATAGCCTCTGAGAATGTCTGACTCCTGTCTGGCCGAGGGCAGCTCACTTGTGCTCTGTGATCAGGGTCATATCATAGAAATGCAGCCATGAAACTTTAGAAGTACCTGATCCTTTGTCCACCTTCAGTACCTGACCCCTTCAGGAACACAGCGTCACTGGTCACAGATACTGAAGAAATGAGGGCACACAGAGTGAATGACGGAACTCTATGATGCCTGCCCACTACATTAGGGCAGCGATGATGAGCACCGTTGAGGTGTAGGCATCAGTAATGTGTCCAAGGAGTGTGAGGCCAGACCATCACTTCAGTCTGAAGGCTGCACAAAAAACAGGGAAGAGACCCTGGATTGAGACACTTGCCTTTATCTTGTGCAGAAAGGTTTCACATCTGAGTGACACACACAGTGCTCACCAGAACAAGGAGCCATTCTTGGTTCTGATCAAGAGTCATACAGACTCGAATCGTTAACTGTATTCCTCTCCGCAGATGCTGTCAGACCTGCTGAGTTTTTCCAGCTATTTTTGTTTTTGTTTCAAATTTCCAGCATCCGCAGTATTTTGCTTTTATTCTTGGGAGCTTATTGATAATACTGAACAATATGTAAAAGTGATGAAGAGTCATGCAGACTCGAAACGTTAACTTTATTCCTCTCCGCAGATGCTGTCAGACCTGCTGAGTTTTTTCAGCTACTTTTGTACACCCATGCCCAGGCTGTGCAATTACATCTTTTTAACTTTCCTAAGCCTGCCGCTAAGTCTTGGTGCTTCCCGGATATCCACATTGGAGGTGGAGACAGCCTGTTGACCACAACAACCTGCTGTGATGACTTTAGCGGACATCCTCTGGAGGGCCAAGACCCAGAAGGCACCGGCCTGCTTTCGGGGTCCTGCTGTGTGGCAGTTTTGCCCTCCTTGGCCTATGGAACTGGAGCTGCTGAGGTCACAGGACACTCCCAGAATCACCTGGATGGATGGCCCCGGGGGGCCATCTGTTGTTCCTCCTCCCTGTGAGTGCCCAAGGGCCCCAGGCTGACTCTTGAGGAGAAGTGGTAGCTGGAGTGAGATCGAGCTGCCCCACACCCCTGTCGCATACACACTGTTGGAGACCAGCCATGGTGTCAGCGATGGAGTTCAGCCCACGCAGCAATGCCACCCTGCCTGTGTTGACCTCGGTGCATTGGCATGCTGACGCTATCACCTCAGCCTGAAGATGGATCGACTCCTCCATCGTGCCTTGCAATCTGAGATGTGTGGTGGACATCCCTTCCTGATGTTCCCGAGCTTGCCTTTGCAGCTCCAGCAACTGTGACATGACCGAGTCCAGGGGCTCGTCATCTGACATGAACTCAGCAGATATCTGGTCTCCAGCAGTCCTCCGAGTGCCGGACACCTGGGAAGTCCCTGCCACTGCCTGCTGTGGACAGTGTGATGTTCTCACCAGATTGTGATCCTGAGGCTGTTCTAAAGCCAGGTCCCACTGAGGTGTGTGTCTCTGCACTGGTGGAGGGTGTGGGTGAATGCTGTGATGGGACTTCAGGGAGGGTGCTTTCGGATTTCTCTTCAGTGGTTTCTTTGGGGCTTGATTGGAGGCCCTGTATTGTTGACTCTGTCGGCTGCTTCCAGGATGTGCCTGCGGAAGCAAGGAGAGATAATTAGTGCATGGCAGTGGCTTGTGAAAGAGGACACATCACTCACAGCATGGATGTCGAATAGATGTTGCACTGCTGGATCCTCACTTGATAGAGCACCACCGACCTCACCGTCAGCACAGGAGGGGTCCAGGTCCTTGCCAGCCAGCTGGATGGCTCTGTTTTCAAAGTCCCTGAGGAGCTTGATTTCATGCATTCCACCACCGGTCTGCGACCTCTTCCTGTTGTTGTGTGCCAGCTTGTCCTGCATGAATAGAGCTGGAGAATGTCTAAGCAGGACCCTTGCCAGGCCAGGTGATAAGTATGCCTGGCATATGGGTGATGAGTGGTCCCATGGATGGGGTGAGGAGTGAATGGTGATGTTCCTTGAGCCAGCAGTGAGTGAGGGCCCTGTGGATGTGTGATGGGTTTGTGAGTGTGCAAGTTGAGAGTGTGAGAAGAGTGACGTAGCATGGCAGAACGGAGGAGATCATTCATCCCCTTGCGGCACTGAGTTGCTGTCCTCGTTTGAAGTACTTTGGCACTGACCACAGCTGCCACCAACTCCAAGCCTGGTTGGTCACGCTGCTGCCTATCCTGCAGCCAGAGCTGGGGTAGAGGACATCGCAGCAGGACTCCAAGGCATCCAAAGGCATTC
Organism: Carcharodon carcharias; assembly: GCF_017639515.1. Classification (NCBI taxonomy): domain Eukaryota; kingdom Metazoa; phylum Chordata; class Chondrichthyes; order Lamniformes; family Lamnidae; genus Carcharodon; species Carcharodon carcharias. Next base: position 94,008,317 of record NC_054477.1, on the reverse strand, counting down.
CAGTGATGAGTCGCAAAACCTGGGTCTGCAGTTTTTTTGCCTTTTGTGGACTTCTTCCCTGCAGCAATCGTTGGTTGGAAGCACTGAGAAGTGTGTGCGCAACTGGACTTTAAATATGGTGGCCGGCATGCAGAAGTGGTAAGGTGATGACGTGGCGGGCAAATGAAAGCTCACCATCGAAACGGCATGTTTCCTGGGAAAGCATAAGTAATGCTGTGGGTTTGGGATGATACGGCATGAAAACCTGCCATCATGGCCAGTGGGCCTGCTACCACACAGTGCAATTCCGGGACGATTCTGTCCCACGTCTTGCGTGCTGCCTAAGCATGACATCTCTGTGAGCTTCTTCCTATGTGTCCAGAGGAGGCCCTCATCAATGACTCGTCAGTAAATGAGGGTTTGGGGGTTTTGTTCCTGTGCTGAGAGTACTCGCCCCTGAAATGATGGCCAGTGTGGGGTGCGTAACTCCCCCTCCCCTGCAACATGACTGACTGCTATGACATTGCTTTGGCTGGGTGCTTGGATGTGCTGCTTTCAGTCCAGGTGCTGGGAGCCTCATTCATTGCACTCTAGTACTCTTGGGAATAAACATGAGGGTAAACATCCATTCAGGAAATTAGATTATTTGAGGTAGGCTGGAGGCTTTTCTTCAGTGAACCATCCAGCTCCAACTTTCTAACAGGTTTCTGGAGCTTGTCCATTCGCCCAATTGCTATGGAGTTCATTATTACTCTGGGGAAGTCCCACACTGTGAACAAGGGGTTAAAACAAGGAGACCAATTATTGCCACTTTGTGGGGTTAGTCTCACATGAAGGGACATCATTTCTTCACTTTGATTACCTGCACTGTCATTGAAAGTTTCCTAACATGTCTCAGCTGTGCCTCTCTCCTGATTTGGGATTGCACAGTTCAGTTGCACCAATGTGATTAGCACCCCCTCAGTGCATGCAGCTACCATCCAATGCACCATCAGAGCTCTCACCAGCAGGGCTTCTCCTCATTTTAATTTTGCACTGCACCATCACAGTAGATTCGAAGATGGTGGTGCAGGACTCTCACTGCCAGGTCAGCTTTGACCCTCCCTGTGTGAGTATGGAAATTCCTCCCATCATCACGGAGGAGCTTCATGTACACGTTTCCCTCCCTCACAGACCTCCCCATCCACCCCTTGCATTGCTCGATCCCGCCATGCTTCTGCTGCATGTCTGTTTGTTAGCCCCTGAACATTTTGAAGCGCATGCACCAATGACCCATATGGACCTCTTCCCATCCCCACCTTGAGGACACTTACACTGTTCAACATGTAACCCCACTCACCATTTCCCCAGTCATGTGTCTGAGTGCAACCTTCCCCACATGTAACCCCCAGTGCAGGCCTAGCCCTGAAGCTCTTTCTCCTGTCTGAGGCCACTTGCCCCCCTCCCCTAGTACAGGCCTAACCCTGCAGCCCTTTCCCATGCCTTAGGTCAGTTCCCCCCCTTCCCCATTGCAGTCAACTCTGCAGCCCATTAAAAGCCACCCCCTGTCTTACTGCTGCTCTGGTAAGTAGAGACTTGCCTGAGACGCCCTGCTGAAAGTGACGTGGTGCTGCCTGCGAAGTATGGCACTGATTTCTGTGAGCACTGTGCGATGCAAGGTAGGCAAACTAACCTCGAAGTGAGGTATGAGGTGCAGGTCGCCAGGTGCACATTGCGTATATGCTGTTGTGACACGTCGTTCTAATTGCACACCAACGTGCCCTGATGATCTACCATGGGGAATGATTCCAACGAGCAGGGCTTATAGTGAGATGCAAATGTATTAAAATGACGTTCCTGATGTGCTGCGGAGGGAAACGTGACCCACCATTGATGGGCGAAGCAGATGATCGGCAAACTAGTTTCATGTCAACATGCCTTTCTCGCGATATTTTATGCTCCCGCCCACCAAAACGCCCACCACGAATGGACTGTAGGTTGTGCATTGGACTTATCAGCCATCTCAGAACCCATCGACCTGAATGGAAGCAAGTCATCCTTGATCCCGAGGGACTTTCTAAGGAGAAGAAGATCAATCTAATTTTCCTATTCACCGGAAAATCCTGGCCAGTAAGTCTAAAGGCATAAAAGGGGATGCTCTTGCCATTTAATTGATTTCCAATTGCTTGTCATTTGCGTGAGTTGGGGAGCTCACAGTGGTGAATCACTTACAGCAACTTGTGGATTTCCACATTTAACCGTGCATGTACTGTCTCCAGAAGCTACTGTCAGTTTCAGAGGAGTAATGATAGTGAACGTTAATAGTTTTACCTTTATTACTACAGCAAAATCTAGTAGCGACAGAAAATGTGTGATAGCGTATCAGTGAATAGGAAAATTAGATCGATGTTCTTCTCCTTAGATAGTCCCTCGGGATTGAGGACGACTTGTGTCCATTCCAGGTCGATGGGTTTTGAGATGACTGATAAGTCCAATGCACGACCTGCAGTCTGCCACGTGTGGAGCAGGTGGTGCTTGAAGGGTTGGGCAGATGAGGTGTTTGGAGGTTTATGTACTCTCTCCTCAGCTTTGCTTCTATGTTTTTCCAATGAAGTCTCTTGATGTGTTCAGTACTATTCTGAATAAACTTTCTCCATTTTGGTTGGTCACAAGCCAGGGATACCCAATAGTTGACAGGGATGCTTTGAGGATATTCCTACAGCATTTCCACTCTCTTCTTGGGAATCCTGCCATGACTGAGTTCCAAGTAGAACTGTTGCTTCGCGAGTCTGGTGTCAGGCATATGAACCACATTTTCCACCGAGCGGAGCTGGTTTTGAGTGATTGGCACCTAGATACTGGCTGAGCTGGCTTGGGGGAGGATGCTGCTATTTGACTGCCTTCCTTGCCACTGGATTTGGAAGATCTTGTGAAGGCACCTCTGATGGTATTCCTCCAGTGCTTTGAGGTCCAAATCTCTGAAGCATATAGGAGCACAAGGCTCACTGCTGCCCAGTAAACCATGACCTCAGTCTCAGGTTTGAGAACTTAGGCCTCAAATACTCTTTTCTCAGTTGGCCGAAGCTGAGCTGGCACATTGGAGGCGATGATGAATTTTGTTGTCTATGTCTGCCTTCATCAGGAGGAGCTTCCCAAGAGATGGAAGACCATTCACAAGGATCTCGCCATTGATCTTAATTGAGGGGAGAGGTGTTGTGGTGTGGGAGCTGGTGGAAGAGGACCTTAGCTTTGTGCGTGTTTTGCGAAAGGACCATTTTCTCATATACGTTGGAGAAGGGGTCAACAATGACCTGGAGCTTGGTTTCTGAGTGAATGCACACATAAGTGCCAGAGTGCAGAACAGGTGGCCAACCCACTGCCACCTGTTTTCTGCTAAACATTAAACTTTACCACATTTAATAAATGAAAAGTCAGTTGCAGTGTATATTGGGGAAGCGATCTGCTGCGGTTCATTTAAGCTATTTAATAAGTCTGAAATGCTCACTGTGCTTGGACCATGTGCCATGAATCAGTGGCCTGAAGCTTATCTGAAATTAGGTCTCGGGCCGTATCTAAATCATATCATTGAACATCCTGAGGTATTTGACCAGTTTACTGTGAGTCAATTTGGGCCAGCTGCATCTTTGGTCTGCAGTTTTGTTGATCCTCCTGGCTCCACATAAAGGTAAATTCACATTAAAATCCTGGCTTTTTATTAGAATCTTTAGCAGTCCCTTTAAGGTTAAACCACAGAAAGAGTGAAAAAAAGCTAAGCAGAGCATGCCCAATGCACTTTCTGCTCAGTTTGTGACTAATTTTGGAGGAACCCTTAAACAAGCTTTAGCATTTAGCATATTGAGGATTCTAATGCTTATTTAGCAACAATTATAACATGTTGCTTTCAAATAGTTACCTTAGTAACATCCCAAAGTACTTCACAGGAGCTTTGTCAAATAAAATTTGATATGAAGTCACATAAGTAAATATTAATGCAAAATCTTGGTCAAAGGGGCAGGTTTTACGGAGTGTTTAAAGGAGGGTTGGAGAAGTAGAGTGGCAGAGAGACTTAGAGAGGGAATTCCAGAGCTTTGGACTCTGGCAGTTGAAGGCAAGTCCACCAATGCTGGGGTGATTAAAATCGGGACGTTCAAGAGGCCAGAATTAGAAGTGTGCAGATAATTGTGGAGAGGGCTGGAGTACAAGGTCTGTTAGGATTAAGTTGCTTCTTAATGTATATAAAGAGAGTGGCATGGCAAATCCACCATAGACTGGGACAAAAATGCACAAAAAAGAACTACTTGGGGAGCAATCTCAAGTAGTGGCATTGCTTTCTTTAAACTGCAAAGAATACAGCAGCTAAGGGTAAAGGGCAAGCTAGAAAGACTGGCAGTCCTTACAAAATCAGATAATTCACCCCTGCCTGCACTGTGGAAAGCCATGCTAGTCTGCAATCGGGCTCCATAGCCACGTTAGAACGCACAACAGATGGCCATCTTTGATAACCGACGAAAGAGGGCAGAGATTTTTAAAATATCCTCACAGTAGTATAGGACATACTCAAATGTAAAGGCAAGGCACAGAAAATCTACTGTGAAGACTGACACAAAAGAAGTGGGCAGAATTTCCATTTTTGAAATGAAATCCAGTAGCGGGTGGGTTTCATGGCGCGAATCCCGCTGCTTGGAATGGCAAGAAATCGTGCCCGATTCCGTGCTTCGAAGTTCATTAATTATGCACTGGATAGTATCTCAGCAAATCACCTGGCGGGTCGGGAGCTTATTTGTTCATCTGCCATTACTTGGTGGGATTGAAGATCTGGGCACCATATTTAATCCCCAGCTGAGCACACACATCTCACTCTCTCCAACCCATCTGTCTCCAAGACATGCATATAGATGTCTTCAAGCCAAAAGAAGAAGGCTGCAAGCCTCAAGAAGAAGGTTGCACCATGCTTCAACAACGAGGCTCTCCAGACCATGATCAGAGGAGGGCGGGTGCATAGGAATGTCCTATATCCACCCTGGGAGGCCATCGCAGGGGACGTCTGCATGGCTGGCAACTGCATCTGAAACAGTATCCAGTGCAGAAAGAAGATGAATGATCTCACCTACTTTGCCAAGGTAAGTGATCTTCAGCTCCCTCCAATGCCAAACTCTCATCATGGCATCACGTAATCAGAGGACTACTCTCTTCAGGGATCTCACGCAATCCATTAGCGGGGCACACGAATCACCACTGACTGTATCACGGAAACTTTCACATCACCACCATCCCATCTGCCATGCTGTGTATTCTCCATCCTCAGACCTGCTGGGTAGGGCTCACCGCACACAGGGAGCGTGCATTTTTCTCAACCTCTGCTCCATCCCTTATCATCACATGCCTTTCTTTTGTCTTCATCCAGGGCAAGCTTGCCCACAACAGGCAAAAAGATTGCAGACGAGGGGAGGGACAGACAACATTGTCACCCCTACGGAATTCGAGGATGATGCTGCTGAGATCACTGGGAAGGACAGGGATTGCTCCTGTGGGGAATGGGAGAGCGGATTATCTCAACAGCCTAGTACAAATCATACCTCCATCAGCTTATCACATCCTGACAATCACAGTGAGTGACATACTGTCTTATAATCCTTTTGCTCACCAACTGAAACTCTATTCTCTATCTCATAGGCACCAGCAGATCAAGGCCCACAAGGCAACCCACCATACATCCATGCCACCAGACCACGTCTGAAGAGGAAACTCTGGAAGAACCATCACAGTGTTCACCTGCAACCTCCACCAGCGTAGAGACACACACCTTGGTGGGGCATGGTTCTACATTAGGCTCAGGCTCACTTTCTTGAGAACACCTCACTGACACAGTTGAAGGCAGGAACAGCCCAGGTCTCTGGTACTCAGAGGGCTGCTGGAGACCAGCCACCTGCTCAGTCTGAGTCAGATGATGAGCCTCTGGAAGCAGCTGCCAACTCAATGCTGGAGATGCAACGACAGGCGGCGGAACATCAGGCAGAGATTGTGGACTGCGAGATGCCACACAGGTCCCCTTTCAATCCCTAGAAAGACCCACAGACAAAAAAATTGAGGACGGCAGTCACCTTTAAAGCCACTGACAGGGGATACCCTCCAACCCCATATGACGTCAAGTCTTCACAAAGAATGTGGCAGATGTTTTCTACCAGAGCTCAGGACGTGTGCAGAGAAGCGCAGCATTGTCTCTCACTCATTTGTAAATAGGAGAGTCTTCTTTGGTATGCCTTAGGTTTGGCAAATTGCCTGCATTGTCTGGGTCTCTCCTCCTGACTCTCTTGTTCTTGCTCTGGTTCCCCTTGACCCTAGACCTCAGGCAGGGCCTCCTCCTGGAGCTGCACTTGGTATCATCTCTCCCTCCTTCGCCTCCTCCATTGCATTAGGACCCTCAAAAGGCAGCATTTAGCCCTGGATCCATTTTAGCTTTTGCCTTCTCTCTGAAATGACAGATTGAAAACATTAATGATTAATGAGTCAAGATAGTGAAGCTTACAACATGTTACCTATAGTAAGTGTAATGGTCTATAGGACTTTCTGCCCTACTTGTGCTGGTCACTGATGCAGCCTTGTCTCTGGGACACCAGCACACACATCAAGATGACCAAGATTCCATCCCAGATACTTAACATCAGAATCCCTCAGTGGTATGAGAAGGTCTCAATGAAATACGCGACCTAACCTAGCTCAGTGCTCCAATCTCTGATCTGACGTAATAATTAACAATAAGTCGTTCATGATTAATGACTGGGTGCCCTTTGGCCCGTTATGAATGCCAGTTCTAGAAAGCATGTGACTGGCCTCCCTTGATGGAATGCCATATATGTTGCAGCTGTGCCTCCATACCTATTGCCTGCATTCCCAAATTTTACATTCCTATGTGTTAATGTTGAGATGCAGTGACTGTGATGTTAAGCCATTGATTTCTGAGTATCCCTGTTGCAGCACTGATAAAGGCATTATGTTCCAATGGCTTTCTTCCCAAGCAGGTCTTCCTCCTTTCTCTCTAGTCAGACTCCCATTTATTCTTGTGGCACTAACAAGTTGTGCCACCGACCCTAGAAAGGGCCCCTTAGCCCTGCAGTGTGCTCCTCCTGCACAGCTTCAGATCCCTCCCATTCTGAATCACTTCTACTTTCGATTTATAACTGCTCCATGACCCTGGTAGAGCAAGATGGTGGTTCTGCACTACTATTTTGAAACAAACTTCAATGCTCCCTCTCTCATTGTCTGTGTCCTAGAAATTTACCTAGAACCTCATGATGTGAAGGTAGAGTTCCCTTCTGTTATTCTCCAGCCTCCCCCTGTAATACTGGATCCCATAACTGTTGTGATCAACATTCTTACCTTGCCACCTGGGGCCATAACTACTGAAGTGCCCATGCCCCATGTGGACCTCTACTCTTCCTATCTAGAGTCACCTATCAAGGAGGACCCCCCAGGAAAGCTTCACATACCCCCAACCCTTCCCTTTATTATGTGCTTCCCAAAACAGGTTGCAGATGCCTCCCATTACCATCACCATTCCATCTGCAGCCCAATACAGAGAGAGACAAGCCCATAGACAGTGACTTGAGACAGCCCTGCACACCAAACTGTGCATTATTCCTCTTGAGCACACAGCCCTTGCCCTCCCTGGAGCTGGAGTACACTGTGCTCCCAATGAGTACTCCTGCAGTATTCCCACTGCACTCTATGACTGTCTCCAATCTGTGACTTTTGACTAGCTCCAGGACTGCCTCTACTCTCTGACTGTTTTCCACATAGCCCCAGGAGTGTTTCTTCTCTCTGACTCTTGACTGCAAGCCCCAGACCAAGGACTTTGACTTTCACATAGGTCCCCATTGTCCTCAGGACTGAAGATTACACTGTCTCCGTTCCCAAACCCCCATCTCCTCCCCATGAGTCTCCATGTGACCCATCCCTCTTGTGCCACGGTAACAACGACCCCCCTTTGCTCTTCCAGAGTTTGCGCGCATCCCTCCCATTCATACATGTGGTATCCCTTTCACCCCCTTGTTTGTCAGTGTTTCCATTACCCTTGTCAGGGTCCAGCTTCTCACCCCTCAGTCTACTCCCTGCCTTCTATTGTTCCGCCTCTTTCTCCACCTCCTTGCAAAGCCTTCCTGTCCATCTTTCTTCCATCATTACACGCTCCGCCCCCCAACCCATTGCAAAACCTTCCTTCCCCATTGCCCCCCGTGTGTTTCCCCTTCCTCCCCCTCCCTAACACCACCCGGTTGAATTTCTGGTTTCTGAATGTTCAGCCCTGTATGAATACGGTTGCATAGTGGCGTCCTTCTGGGCAGCAGTGGCACCCACTGGGAGCAGACCACACCTAAACTCCTCACAACCGCCACCCCCCCCCCCCACTCCAGTTGCAATACCAGTCAGTGAAAGTTGAGCCCTGCTTGAGTACCGCTGCACAGTGGTGTCCTTTTGACTACGGAGGCAACCACCAGAAGGACACCAACACTACAGCCCCACTGGCATCACAACAAGACCAGTGTAGCGCTGTGGCAGGTAGGCCCTGTATGTTGCACTCACCTTGAAGTTGTGAGCAAAGTGAGGTACACCCTGCGCACGCCACTCTTTTTCAAATGGATTTCAGGCCTACATAATTTCCTGCTGGCGTGATGCAAAATTGGAAGGCAGCACATAATTCTGGCAAGCAGCTGTTTTAATAAGCATTTGTGAGATGATAATGAATGCAAATAGCATTCATGCCACCAGGCAGTGGCATACCCAACCCGCCATTAATCTGCCATCGGGAGAATCACAAACTATTTTTACACCGGTGAGTTTCCAACTTTTTGCCACCCAACACGAAACTCCCCCATGAGCAGGATGGGAAAATTCCGCCCAATTATTCAACAAGTCTGTCATTTCCTAATTATTATTTGCAATATTACCACAACTTATTTTTAAAGGGCATACATTACTTTTGATGACCCTTTTTCTTCTAATATAATTGAGAAAAACATTTTATGTTGATAACAACAATTTATATTAATATAGCACTTTTAACTTAATAAAAACTTCCAAGACATTTCACAGGAGTATTATAAAACAAAATTAGACACCAAATCACATAAGGTGATCTTAGGGCAGATAGGCAAAAATTTGGACAAAAAGGTAGGTTTTTTTAAAAGTTATTTGTTCACAGGATGTGGGCATTGCTGACTAGGCCAACATTTATTGCCCATCCCTAATTGCCTTTGAGAAGGTGGTGGTGAGCCATTGCTTTGAACAACTGCAGTCCATGTGGTGTGGCTACACCCACAGTGCTGCTAGGAAAAGAGTTCCAGTGTTTTGACCCCACGACAGTGGAGGAACGGTGATACATTTCCAAGTCAGGATGGTATGCATCTTGGAGGGGATCTCGTAGGTGGTAGTTTTAAGGAGTGTCATAAAGGAGGTAAGAGAGGCAGACAGATTTAGGGAAGGCATTCCAGAGCTTAAGGCTCGGGCAGTTGAATGCACAACTACCAGTGAAGTGTACCTGGGATGATCAAGGGGCCAGAATTAGATCTTGGAGGATTGTGGGGCTGGAACAGGTTACAGAGGCAGGAAGGAGTGAGGCCATGCACAGATTCGAAAGCAGTAACAGGAGGCCAGTATTAGTCAGCAAGCACAAGGCTGATGAATGAATGGGACTTGGTGTGGATTAGGATACTAGCAGCAGGGTTTCGGATGGCTTCAAGTTCACAGAGGGTAGAAAGTGCGAAGCTGGCTGGAATTGCATTGGAATAGAGAAGTCCTGAGGCATCAAAGGCATAGATAATGGCTTTAACAGTAGATGAGCTGAAACAAGCTTGAATAGTAAGCAAAATGTGGTGTATTCTGGAATATTTACCTCGTAACTATGTCTCTGTGAAGGTGATTAAATGTAAATCATTTATCTCTATTTGTGCCACTAGTTCATTTTATTGCAGATTCTTCACGCATTTAAACAATGAATCTTTAATTTAAATTTTTTACTTCTAGCCCCTGCAACTTCCTTATTTGCCGATGCACAAATTTTGTTAAATTCTCTATACCTTCCGGATCCATTTTGTCTTTACCCACATTGCTATTTTTTCTTTAGATTTCTAAATCTCCCTTTGTCTGAAATCTTTCCCCCCACCCGTCTACAGCCCTAGTTATATGATTGACCAGGCACTGGTCCCAGCCCGGTTCAAATGGAGCCCATCACAACGGAATAGCTCACTCTTTCCTGAGTGCTGATGCCAGTGCCCCATGAATATAATGCTCTTCTACCCACACCACTCTTCGAGCCACTTTACCTGGAATGAAGTGTCCAGGTCAGTCTCCCCTGCAATGTCCACAACTCAGACTCTAGCTCAGTAACTCTGAGTTGAAGTTGCCTCAGCCGCAGACACTTTCTGTAGATATGGTTGTCCAGGATTGCATGCATTCCACAGATTCCCACACATTGCAGTCACAGCACACCACCAGCCCTGCCATTTCTGTCCAACTTTATTTATTTAATTAATCAATTCGTTAATAATTTACACAGCTAAATTAATAGAAAGTTGAACTCACCTAGCTTGAAGACAAGGAGAGAAACTCACCATCTACTTACTGGAGGTTGAAAAAAGGAGAAAAGGGAGCACCTCTTTGTCCCTTTGCACTGAATTTCTACCTGAACCAAACTCCCAACTACTCACTCAGTTGACACCTCACTCAGGTGTAGTCTCCTGCCCGCGCACCCCTTTGTGCAGGTTTTTAGACTTAGACTTTCTGTGGTGAGTTTAGTTTGCAGATACCTCACAAATATAGTGACTTCACATTGATCAATTCATTTCAATGGTGCCCGGTCAATGAGGTGCTACTTTTGCAAAGCTAACGGCAGAGCGACACAACTCAGACCACAACTTTTTGATATTGAGTTTAACCATGCACCTGCCTTTTGCTTGAAATTGCTGTAGCATTTGCCATAAGTAATGTTAGCTGCTATAAGCTTCATCATTATTTTGACAGCAAAATTTAAGCCAATATTATTGTCAAAGCAATTTTTGAAAACTGCTAATTACTATAAACAGAGTGCTGAATCCTTAAACAGGAAGAGTGTGTCTCTATAGTAAAGGCAGTCAAAATTAAATGTGAGCTGCACACATTCACATCAGACTTTCACTTTATATACTTGTGTAAAAGTCAGTTTCATGTAAAAGATGACTCAATGAATTTTAGCCCAAAAAACTGTAGTTTTCATGTAAAAGTCGACCCTACTTTTTCAGGGATCAAATCAAAAATTTCAAAACCAAAGTATAATCTTTACAATCACTTCAAAAACCTCAATTCATTATTCATTAAAACAGTTACACATACCATACTTCCTCCAGTTCGTACTTGGCAATTAAGGCAGGAAGAATGTAGATGGATTTTGATTTTTGGAGGGAGAAACTAACAAATCGGAGAAGAGTAATAAACAGCACATGGAAACAGGATGTAGGGAGCAACTTCCAGAGCAAACTTTAAATAAATGAACCCACCGGTCTTGTGTCTCCATTTACCACCTTCAGCCTTCCTAGGGAGGCTCAGGCCTTGCCAATCGAGCCTTTGTAAATGCTCGTTCAGTGCAATCCCCCTCCACCAAGGCTGAGGTCAAGGGTTGAGAGTGCTCAGTGTGACATTTTCCCTTCCCTTTCCTTCCCTTCCCCTGACACCTGAGCAGCACTGAAACCACAGGGTCAGCTGGTGCTGTTGCTTTCCCTCCTGGGGTGTGGGGGTTAGGGGAGACTCCTAATAAAATCATAGAGAGGGAGAGACAATCAACTGCTGGTATGGGCATTGCTTTCTCCATTACCTTGTGCATTCTTAAGACAGCCATGTTGATGTGCTGTGCGAATGTGTTTTGGTTGAAAGTAAGCCTCTCAAAAACAGTACCTATGTAAAAGTCAACCCCTTAACTGCCAAAAAAAGGACTCAAAAATTCAACTTTTGCACAAGTTTATAGAGTAACTTTTTAAAGCAAATGTTATGTGATGGTGATAATAATAATAATGATGATGATCATGCCTTCCCAGTACCATTGTGGTCAATTTTATTCTTTGTGCATTATTTGTGCCAGTAAAATGTTGTTTCTCTCCCTTTTTGTGTAGTTTGCTTAAATCACATGTTTTCAACATGAAAAAAATCCTCATTTAGTCCATTGCTGCCTGTAAATAATGCTACTTGGTGTGGTGTTATATACTAATATTGCAAAAGATACTGTTTCTTCCATCATTTTGACATGATATGAATTAATCCAATATGGTGATTGTATTCAGGTAGAGGACATTAACAGGGGACTCATCTGTGCTCATAGGGGTAGGCTATTACTGTGGCTTTGGGGCTTTAAGGTCCATTATAAGTAATGTGTATCTCTGCAAATAAAAGATTCTGAGTGGCTCCAGGCTTCTATTCTTCACCACATGGCTATCTGCATTCTAACACAAGGAACATCAGATCCTCATTTTAAAGCTATATAAAAGAGGCTTTCTAGCACACTGATTGAATTGCATTGCAACTTGCGTTGTCACAAGCTGATTATGTGTGCTGAGAATAAAGAATTAAGGAGGAAAGACTATATCTTTTGCACCTACTTTGTCTACACCATCAGTCTTTTTCATATTGTTGTCGATAATGTATAAATCTGATATAGATGTAGATCAACCATGGAGCTATCAATCCTTACTCACTTTGTTCCAAATTTTGTTTTATCTGATTCATAAAAATAAATAAAAATGAGGGGTCATCCTGGTGAAGCTACAACACAGGACTACTCAGATGCTAAAAGCGGAAGCAGAATGCAATAGCCAGAGCTTAGCAATTCCACAATCAACAGATCAGATCTAAGCTCTGCAGTCCTGCCACATCCAATTGTGAATGGTGGTGGACAATTAAATAATGCAGAGAGAGCCCAGCACATCGGTGAAAAAGACAAGGCTGAAGCATTTACAATCATCTTCAGCTAGAAGTGCCAGGTGGATGATCCATCGTGGCCTCCTCCTTGAGGTCCTGAGCATCACACATGCCAGTCTTCAGCCAATTCAATTCACTCCACATGATGTCATGAAACAGCTGAAGGCATTGGATAGTGTAAAGGCTATAGGCCCTGACAACATTCCACATTCCACATTCCAGAAATAGTAATGAAGATTGTGCTTCAGAACTAGCCCCTAGCCAAGCTGTTGCAGTACAGCTACAACACTGGCACCTGCCGGCAATGTGGAAAATTGCCCTGGTATGTTCACAAAAAGCAGGACAAATCCGACCCAGCCAATTACTGCCCCATCCATCTACTCTCGATCATCAGCAAAGTGATGGAAGGTGTTATCCCCAGTGCTATCATGCAGTACTTACTCAGCAATAACCTGCTCACTGATGCTCAATTTGGATTCCACCAGTGTCATTCAGCTCCTGACCTCATTACAGCCTTGGTCCAAACATGGACAAAAGATCGGAACTCCAGAGGTGGTGAGAGTGTCTGCCCTTGATATCAAGGCAGCATTTGATCAGGTGTGGCATCAAAGAGCCCAAACAAAACTGAAATCAATGGGAATCAGGGGAAAACCCTCCACTAGTTGAAGTCGTACCTAGCACAAAGGAAGATGGTTATGGTTGTTGGCGGTCAGTCATCTCAGACCTAGACCACTGCTGCAAGAATTCTTCAGGGAAATGTCCTAGGCCCAACCATCTTCAGTTGTTTCATCAATGACATTCCTTCCATCATAAGGTCAGAAGTGGGGATGTTCGCTGATGATTGCACAATATTCAGTGCCATTTGTAACTCCAGTTCAAATAGACATTGAAACATTGGCAAAGGACATAACAAAAAGAGCAACTTATTATAACCACTGGAAGATGTCAACCAGGCAAAGTTAACAATTCACTTCAGTTATTAAAACAGAACCTCCTTCTTAGTTAACGCTTTTATTGATCTGGACTCACAGTCAAGCCTCACTATGCATGCATGAGAATAGTGCCAGACTGGGACGACCTAGGCGGGGAGTTAAAAAGAACATAGTGGCTATATTATGGGATGGATTTTTAATTTATGCTTGATTCCATCTATCCCTCAAAAGCAATGAGATTCTTGAAACGCTGTGGTCAAGTGTTCATAGATTTATAGAATATATAGTACATGCAATTGTACTTAGGCAAGCACTTAAAATATAGTTGTATACCAGAGAGTTGGGGTCTCAAATGGGTTGCAGTTCAAAGCTCAGAGTTTAGGTTGATTACTCCCTTAAAAATTCTTATTATAATTTGGCACTATTATTGCTCCTCTTGCCCCTACTAGGTGACCCTTAGTACATTTATTACATTATGTTGTTACATCAAAAGATAAAGCCAACTCCATATAAGGAGAAACTAATAACACCCTATATCTTATCAATAATTCAGTTAATTGCTCTCCTTGTCATTGAGCTAAGAGCTCAGTATGATTCCCTGTCTTTGATTGTCTTATCATACATTCCTTTCTTGTTGCATTTAATTGCATCATGTGAATCTATTACTGAGCTTTCCTTTGATCCTGAATTCTCAGCAATGGTTGCAAAACCTAATTTTAAAAAAATAAGCCCAGAATATGCTGGAAAAAAACAGCATGTGAGCGTTGAAGATCATTGTTGTGAGTAAAATGGCCAGCAATTTATGGTGAGGAAGAGAAATTCCTTGAAATTCGAATCACCAGAAGTTTCTGCAAGATTAGCGCCACATTACTGTTAGTTTTGCACTTAATTTCTCCATGAGTTTCATGAAGGTGCTGCACTTGCACATTGAAAGCTCATTGTACTTACTACAAAGTTAAGCCTACTAATTAATAGCGTAAAAGGACCTTTTTGACAATGTGATAATTGTTAATGATTGACAATCAACATCACTACCCCAGAAAATAAACAATTGAATTGCTGGAAATTTAAACATTGCAGCCTGGAGTTAACATTTGGTTTTGCTGACTTTTCATTGCAGTTTGCCTGAAATTGGTGTAATTGGTACAAACAATCATGCAATTTTAATTGTAAATTATGTTCAGCCCAACTCAGGTTTCTGAGACCTTTAACACTAGTACATCATCCTAGAAGCACATGCCACAAACAGTGGCTATCAACAAACCTAATATCCATATGCCTCAGTTCATATTCACACACTTAGTACTCCCTCATACCCACTTCTCACAGCTTGCACAGAGTATCAGTTATTCAACATGGGAACCATATCACACCTAGCAACTTGTGACTGGGCATCCATGAAGCGCTGTGGGCCATCAGGAGCAGCAGAATTATACTCAAACACAATCTGTAAACTCATGGCCCAGCATACTCCCTCCTCTACCTTTACTATCAAGCCAGGGGATCAACCCTGGTTCAATGAAGAGTCCGGGAGGGCATGTTAGGAGCAGCAACAGGCATACCTACAAATGAGGTGTCAACCTCGTGAAGCTATAACACAGGATTACTTGCGTGCCAAACAGCATAAGCAGCAAGTGATGGACAGGGCTAAGCAATTTCACAACCAACGGATCAGATCTAAGCACTGTAGTCCTGCCACATCCAGTTGCAAATGATGGTGGACAATTAAACAACTCACTGGAGGAGGAGGTTCCACAAATATCCCCATTCTCAATGATGGAACCCAGCACATCTGTGCAAAAGATAAGGCTGAAGAATTTGCTGTAATCTTCAGCCAGAAGTACCAAGGGGATGATCCATCTCAGCCTCCTTCGGAAGTGCTATCAAGCAGCACTTGCTTAGCAATAACCTGCTCACTGACGCCCAGTTTGGGTACCGCCAGGGCCACTCAACTCCTGACCTCATTACATTCTTGGTTCAAACATGGACAAAAGAGCTGAACTCCCGAGGTGAGGTGAGAGTGACTGCCCTTGATATCAAGGCAGCATTTGACAGAGCATGGCATCCAGGAGCCCTAGCAAAACTGGAGTCAATGGGAATCAGGGGAAATCTCTCTGCTGGTTGGAGTCATACCCAGCACAAAAAAAGGTGATTGTGGTTGTTGGAGGTCAGTCATCTCAGCTCCAGGACACCACTGTAGCAGTTCCTCAGGGTAGTGTCCTCACCTGAATAGTTACCCAGGAAATGTAAGACAGAAAAATCCCAGTCTAACTCCTGGGTAACTATACAACTGACCGCCTAAACACTCAAACTGACCCCCTAAACCCTGATTCCCCCATCCATCTTACCCGACTACCTACACCATCCGACTAGCCCCATGACCTGACCTGACTAGCTCCCACCACCCGACTACCCCCTTCAACCTGACCCAACTACCCCCTGATCTGACAACCCCTTCCGACCTGGCCTGACTATCGCCAACCGATCTACCCATTCAGCTACATACCCACTCAATCACCTTGCCCATTTCATCTTACTCATCTGCCACCCTACCCACTTACCTCACCCACCATTTACCCACTTACCTCACCCACTGCCCACCGCACCACCCTATCCATTTACTTGTTCATCCACTCACACATCCATCCATTCACCCGTTCACTAACATTTACACTGCACATTTAAACTTACTCTATGGCCAGAATTTTACGTCTCGCGGGCAGCGTGCACCCAACCCAAAAGGACATGAAATAGCTCAAGATGACATCGGCAAGAGTCCCAACTTCATCCCGCACATGAGCAATTTTGCAGTCGGTGGGCATGTGCGGACGTTGGATCCACACCCGCCAGCAATTAAAGGGCCACTTAAGCCCATTAAAAAGGCAATTGATCCTGATTTTACATTGCCCATGCGATTTCGCACTAGTCACCTGGGCAAAATGGGCCCACTTTTAACAAAACCTCATCCAAGGGCAGGGTAAAAAGGGTCAACAGTATTGCCATTGTGAGCAGTGAGGAGTTTAGGAGATAGTTTGCTGCTGGTTTCTCATTTGGACTTGACAGCTTCATCTCTGTTCTGAGCCTCAATGTTAGCATTTCTAGGCTTCATTTCAGGACTCATTGGTGTATCTAAGGCCCCCGGAGAATTTTAACTGTGTTGCCTCTTCCAGGCACCAGACAGCCTTCTGTTAACCTGGTAATGGGGATTGTGCTCTCCACTGATGGCACCTCCTCCTCTGAGGAAGAGAGAGGCAGAAAGAGGCCAGGTGTCCCAATGCCAGCTTTCAGCGGAGCGACCTGTGGCAGGAGAGGCACAGGCACAGGCACAAGGGGAGCAGGGTCAGCAGGTAGTCCAAGGCGGAAGGGGTCACAGAACATGCCACTATCCTAATGCCAGGGTTTATAGGCAGTGATGCAGATATCTCAGCCTGTCAGAGGTGCAATGCCGAAGGAGGCTCCTCCTCTCCAGGGAGATTGTGATCTCCATTTGTCAGATGATTGAGCCTGAGATCAGCTCCAAATGGGGTGGACACCCCATGCCGGAGGCTTTGAAGGTCACCGTGGACTTCAACTTTTATGCCTCTGGCTCTTTCCAGGGGTCAGAGGGGAATCTTTGTGGAGTGTCCCAATGAGGTGGCCACAGTTGCGTCAAGCTGGTGACTGATGCTCTGTTCAGGCAGGTAATGACATTTAGTCATTTCCATACGGACGAGGCCAGCCAGGCTGAGTGAGGGTTTACATTGATTGCTGAGTTCCCCCACATCCAGGATGCAATTGACTGCACACACGTGGCCATTGAGGTGCCAGCGGGTCAGCTGGGTGCCTTTGTCAACAGGAAGGGCTTCCACTCAATGAACGTCCAGGTAGTTTGTGACCACAAGATGCGGATTCTGCAAGTCTCTGCAAAGTACCCTGGCAGCTCCCCCAACGCATGATCCTCCAACACTCATAGATGCCAAGGCTGTTCACTGCTCCAACTCGACTGGATGGATGGCTGTTGGGTAACAAGGCTATCCATTGAAAAGGCGGCTTATGATGTCTCTCCACCACCCAAGAACAGAGGCAGAGCAGTGTTATAATAGGAGTCATGCCTCCACAAGGGCGGGGATATAAAGGATCTTAGGTCTTCTGAATATGCACTTTCGATGCTTGGACCATTCAAGGGGAGCATTAAAATAATCTCCAGAGCAGGTGTCATTGATAGTGGTTGCATGCTGCGCTCTCCACAATCTGGCTCTGGAAAGGGGTGACCTACTGGAGGAAGAGGACCTTGAGACAGCTGCACAGGCCACAGAGGATGAATCCCATGGTGGATCAGGAGATGAGCATGGTGAGGAGCTTGGCAATGACATGGAGGCAGACCTCTGGATCCTTCAGGGAGGCAGGGACACCAGGGATGCCTTGATCCAACGCTCCTTCAGCTAGGCTGTAAAGATCTGCTTCCACTTCATGCCAGGGCTGCCACGTCCATCCCAGATGTCTGAAATGACCCTTTCATTTAAACCCAAAGTCCACTAAGTGCCTGTGCAATAAGGTTTAGAGCCAATCATGTCCAATATTAGATACTGGTGTGCCCTGCACCTACAAGTGAAGCATACTCAGGGCTTTAAGACAAAAGCAAAATTTATATCATGTTGGCACTCACATCAAATGAACATAACAATATATGGTGTTAATGTTCACATCATTAAACATATTAACAAAACATGGCAGAACAGAAGATCACCCGTGAACTGTCCCTCTTGTGCTCATGGTGCCTTCAACTTACGTTTGTGAGTGCTGCATCTTGTTTGCCCCCACTCGCTGGCAGTGGCATTGGAGACAGCCTGCTGACTCTGCTGTCCTGTTGGACTTGATGACCTTGGTGGTCATCCTCAGACCAGTGGAGCCTGAGCTGGCCCTGCCTGGGCAGGAGCGGCCAGTGCCACAGCTGGCATCTCCCCAGTTACTGCAGCCTCATCAGATTTGATGATCACTGGCAGAAGGGCGGAGGAGCTGCTGCCATCATCCAGAGTGCCCTGAGAGGAGCCCGCAGAGATGACAAGCAGCTCATGTGCCACGTGAGGTTGCTCTGGACCTCCCTGTTGCCATTGATGGATGGGCACCTAGCTGGGATACTGGGTGCCTTAGCCATCTCCCATACTGACACTGACCTCCTGAGGCAATTGCTGGTGTGAGAGCTTGTAAGTATGAATGCAACCCCAGGAACTCCTGATGCTGTCCCTGGAGTTGCCGCTCCATGAGAATTGCCACTCTCTCAATGAAGGAGGCAGTGCACTCAGTGATGAGGGTCAACGCAGCACTCATGCTCCGCATGGACTCCTCCACAACAGAGACCATGGCATGCATACCCTCATGGATCTCTGCCAGATCCTCCCGTTCATCCCCCTGGACATCCAGCATCTGCCACCTAATGGACGACTCCAGAGTCTCATCATCTGTCTTCGAATCAGCATCGTCCTGGTCTCCAGCAGTCCGCCAACTACCAGTGCCCTGGGCACTCTCTGCCTCCATCTGCTCCTGAAGCAAGTGTGAAATACCTTCACCGCTGTGCACCGACATTCTAGCTGACAATCTAATGCCCACCGAGATGCTGGTATCTGCGCTGGTGTCTGGTTCAGAAGCAGGTGTGACACAGATGATTTTAAAACAATGGTCCTCTGGCTTCATGGGTGAGTCTTTGGGGTCCTGCGATCATGGGCGAGCAGGTGATTCAAGGGGAGAACAACAACATGTCATTAGTTTAAGTCATCACACTGTCACTGTGTGTGCCAGTCGCCCTGGTGAGACAATGGAGATCTGCATCATGGTGCCATCACCTTTCAATGATCAATGGGGACTCCACGTTTGAAGCTCCTGTTAATGTTGAGACTACGCAAGGATGTTTGCACAATCCGACAATCTTACCTCTGTGCACTGCACTCTTACCTTTGTCAGAGACCCCTGCCTCTCCACAACTGGCTGACCGAGGTGGTTGGTGGCACTCCCGCTCCAAGGCATCCATCTCATACCCCATCAGAATGAGGAGGCTTGGGGGGCCTCCGTCTGTATTAGTTCTTTCATTGGTGTTATGGCTTTCCTTCTCCTGAAATGACAGAGCAACATTCATTTGTCCACTCTCTACCTGCAGCGCCATTGCAGCCTGGCAAACTCTCCCCTCTGGGGCACCTTGCAGGGCACATCCAAATTGTGGCCCTCGACCCACAAGGTACTCAGGCCAAGCAGCCAGAGCTCACCCCCTTGGCTAGCACTGGTGTCAGTGACAGTTGACACTCGGACTCTAACACTCTTGAGCTCCATTGGGGGACAACCAGCCCTAAACACTTCTCCCCACTGATCCATGCCAACTCAGCACTCACCCTTGCAGAGTGCAGCAGTTTGTTGAACCATTTGCGGCACTGCACCCATGTGCGCAGCACAACATCATGACCACTGACCTCGGCTGCCACCTCCTCCCAGGATTTTGTGGTCATGTGCAGTGGCCTCCTCATGCCATCTCTGTGTATGAGAGTGTCCCGCCTGACACCAACCTCCTCCACAAGGACCGCGAGGGCTCATTCTGGAAACAGCGGGGTCGAATGGCCACCTGACTTGCCCTTGCGTCTGACGTCTCCAGCTGCTGGTGAGGCCATTGTTCGAATGAAATGGTTTCCTGGACAAACTCTAAATATTCTCCCCTGGCTGCCTTCAGGGAGCTGCCTCTGGCAGTTTTAAAGTGCCCACTGGTCGCCATTGGACCCGGTGCCCAAAAGGCTCCCACCCCCCACGCAGCCCTTCCCGACCTTTGAGAAGACATGTTTCATGCTGGGTGGACTTTAATTGGCCATCAGTGTAAAACTGCATTTGCAATGCGATTGCGGCTGGCAATGGATTCCACATCCACTTCCACTCCCACTGACTTGGCGTGAAGCATGAAATTCAGGCATATGGCAACTAGTGCCATAAAAGGGGGCTTGTCTTCCCTCCAACAATCCAGCACTACAATGAAGCTGCTCATGGGACTGTACGCTCTGAATTTCTGAAAAAGCCAGCCTTGGAAGACCTGGCCAGAAATGCGGAGCTGAGTCAGGTGCAGAAAGGTAGCGGTGGAGCAGCAATTCAGTGGTGATTGCTGTTTTGTTAAAGATCTGGACCATTATAATCAGGCTGTGAGCTTCATTATTATTCAGCTTTTGGATAGCCAGATTTTCCTGGCCTCAGAAACCCAACAGCTACATCCTGGTGAGGGGTTTTAGATCCAGGGGAGGTGGAGCGAACACACTTATACATGCCTGCAGGATCCAGCATGTCTGTTTGTGCACCCCTTGAGATTTGGCACCCTTCCCAATCTTACACATGAGGCCTCTGATCCCCCAACTCCTAGAACTTTGACCTCCTCCTCGAGGCCTCTAAAACCACCCCGCCCCTGTCCCACTGGCCTCCAATTTCCCCCCCAGACCTCTGATGCCTCTCCCAGACCTCTCCTCACTGAGGCCTCTGACATTTCCCCCACCCCGTCGATTCACCACCCCTCCCCCCTCAGATGAGCCGCCATTTTCCCTCATCCCGATCGAACTCCTTGCTTAGCACACGTACCCACCTCACCCCCAGCCTTGGACCCTCTTTGTCCTTTGGCCTCCACCCACTGGCTCCCAATCATGACTAGAAGCCAAGCCTGTCAATCAGGAGATCAATCAGGCTGTCTTCCAGGTGGGGAACCAATTGGTGACATTACACTCATGATCTGGAGTTAAAACTCCACCATGTGAAGAGAAACCTGACCTCCCCGTTCCCTGCACATTATTAACCATCTCACATGCTCCCAATGGATCAGGTAAGTTAAAATACTGGCCCTCTACCATTCTTTCTCTATAGCTACTGCATGACTTGTTAAGTATTTTCAGCACTTTCTATCAATAAAGGCAAGATTATTTCAGTTGTGGTGCCTAATCAATTATACTCTATAATCAACATTTGAATTGAGTAACTTATTGTTACGTTAATTCCAGCCACCCCTCGCACCCCGCCACTGCCCCCGGGCCACCACCACCCACTGAATGCTCATGAAAGCTAAAGTAGCAATGAAGATAAAGTTAAGATTTCCTACAAAGTACTCAACCGTTTTAACTATTTTGCAGAAAGGTGGTTATGGAATAATTTGTGCATGATGAAAATTCAACATTTGAACCAGATAAGTTTATAATATCCATACTTATCCATACATGGCTTATATTTCACCTCTTTTCTATTTTTACTTAGTTCTGTTGAAGAGTCATACGGACTCGAAACATTAACTGTGTTCCTCTCCGCAGATGCTGCCAGATCTGCTGAGTTTTTCCAGGTATTTTTATTTTTGTTTTGGATTTCCAGCATCCACAGTTTTTTGCTTTTATCTATATAATATCCATAATTGTCTTAAAACTTAAAACCATGTTATTACACATTATTAGCTTATGCCTGACTGCAGCAATCAGCATATAAGGCTGCACTTCTACTCTGCAATTATCAGGCACATTTTTGTGGTTGACAAAGTGCTAGTTTCATTTAGAGCCATATTGTGCAAGTGAATTTGAACTTGTCATTAACACAGGCTGGAATTTTCCGGCCCCTATGGCATTGGGCGTCTTGTTGGGCGCGGGGCTGACGATATGTTTAGGTGGCCAAAAATTGGTTTCATGCCATCATGAAACCAGTTTGCGATCGTCTGCTCCACCCGTCAATGCGGGCCATGTTTCCTGCCACTGGACATCGGGAACCTAGGGCAGAATCATCCCAGATTTGCATGAAGTGCAGTAGCAGGCGGGAAAAAAGCCGTTTTACCGACCAGCCACAATGGCGGCTTTTTGTGCCATATCACCCCATTCCCAGTGCGTCCCACCTCATTAATTATGCATTCATGGGGAACAAAATAGCTGGCGGGCAGGCCCAGATTTCCCCGCTATGCCGTCACTTTGCCGTTTCCTCAATCCGGGCGCCATATTTGAACTTCAGCCATGTGCACAGCTTTCAATACTTGCAGCCCAGGACTGCTACGTGGAAGGCATGGCCCAAAAAGGCAAGAAGACTGCAGCTCACTGTTTGTCCGAATCATCCCTGGAACGTCTTTTCGATGCAGTGGAGGCCTGCCGTGATATCCCCTACTCCCACTCTGGCCACAGGAAGACCATCAGTGTCACCACTCTGGCTTGGGAGGCGGTGGCAACGGTGGTCAGTGCCAACACTGCACAGACAAGGTTGGCTATCCAGTGCAGAAAGGGGATGAATGATCTTATCTGTGCCCCCAAGGTAAGGCAACCATCTCATCACTCCAAACTCACAAGGCCATCACACATTCACTGGCATCTCAGTCACTGCCAGCTCAAGGGACATCACCACTCACTCTCTCACATGGGAAATGTGGCCTGCTATTGACAGGTGGAGCGGAAAATCGCAAACTGGTTTCACGATGACGTGAAATCAATCTTTGGCTTTCTCGCCACATTGTCCACCTCCCAACCCCCATGATGCCCAACACCAATGGGTCTGGAAAATTCCGGCCCTAATTTCAATACTTTAAAATCTCATTATAAGTCCTGCTCGCCAGAATCAACTTCCCCAATGCTGGATCATCCGGACAACATGCTGACGTGTTTCACAACTGTACATAAGCAATGTACACCTGCTGAGCTGCACTTCGCTCGGGACTTCGAGGTTTGTTTGCCTACCTTGCTTCGGGCAGCACTCGCGGTCGTCAGTGCCAGGTTTCACAGGCAGCACCACATCACTTTTAGGGGGGCTCATGGGTAGGCAGCTGTAAGACGGGGGTGGCCTTTCAATGGCTGCAGGGCTAAGGCTTGCTTGGGGAAGCGGGAGAAGTGGCCTCAGAAGAGGCTGCAGGGCATCCCATGGTATGTGTTGATCTGTGCAAGTGATGAGGGCCAAGGAGGCAGTCTCCGGAGGATATGAAGCTAGATGGAAATATGAGGGTGTGTGAGAGAATGGGTGGTGATGTCCCTTGAGCTGGCAGTGAGTGTGCGATGCCCTTGTAAGTGTGTGAGTTTAGAGTGATGAGATGGTTGCCTTACCCTGGCACCATGGATGAGATCATTCATTCCCTTTCTGCACTGGATGGCCAACATCTTCTGTGCAGCACTGGCACTGACCACAGTTGCCACCGCCTGCTAATCCAGAGTGGTGACATTGATGAGCCTCCTATGGCCCTTCACGGTGTCCAAAAGGCTTTCCAGGGATGCATCAGAAAAACGGTGGGCTGTGGTCTTCTTACCTTTTGGGGCCATGTCTTCTGTGCAGCAGTCCTGGATTGCAAGCATTGAGAGCTGTGCACGTGGCTGCAGTTTAAATATGACACCTGGCATGAGGAAGCAATGAGGTGATGGCGTGATGGGCAAATCCGAGTCTGCCCACCAGCAAGCTGGCGCATTCCCCATGAATTAATAATTATTTAAGTGGGACGCTCCAGGAATGGGATGATACGGTGTGAAAAGCCACTATTGTGGCTGGCGGTTAAAATGTCCTTTTACCTGCCCGCTACCGCAGTTAATGCAAATCTGGGATGATTCCACCCACAGCCTCTTTTAGTTTTTGATTTATCCATTAGGAATGTCAGGTATCAATTTGAATCCTTATGGACCAACTTCATGTCGTAAACAATGCCATTTAATCACTGTCAGTTTTGACGAGCTTCTAATTAATTTTCTACTCTTAGCTTTTTAAAGAGCAACTCATGGTTGCTTACATTGAGAGAATAAGCAGCATGTCTCTAGGGCCAGGGTGGCACAAACATGATATGCCTGGTGATAGAAGTCAAGTTGGATTCAGAAATCCTGTCCCAATCAAGGCAGGTCGATAATGCCCTGGCCTGGGACCCTGCTGATAATTACTAAACAAGTTTGAATCAGTAATGGAATTTGGATGGGTATTGCTCATTTCATCGAGCAACTGGGTTTTCAGCAGACCCCCACACCCCATTTAAATGAATTACCCATTATTATACTCTCACAAGATCTGAATTTAAAAATGCTTCATATGAGGCAGTGGATGCATCAGCGGATTTAGGCATCTGTTTAAAATCAGCCTCAAAGAATTTTTCAGTCATTTTGTGCTCTTATTATATTCAGAACTCTGGTGAGAATGTGGTAAATGTGAATGTTGTCTTATTTCTGCCTAAAGTTTGCACTATCCAGAATCAGAGCCTACTTCCTCTGAAACAGTGTCACAATGCTCTTGCAGACTTACTTGCATAATGGACTTCCTCTTTACAATTAGAAGTGGCATAAACTGTGCATACAAACTCCTGAAGATGTTTGAAATATTCAGGATTTGTTGTGCATTTCAATCAGCTGCATGCATATTCAGTGTACTTACTGATACTGAATGGATAGAGAAGCAATGGTGCTATGTAATGTGACAAGTATTGCCCTCTAGTGCACTATGCAATTGCACTATTCTCTTCCAACATCAAGTTATTGTAACGACTGGTCCCCGGGCAAGCTACCCCAAACAGTTATGGTCCCAGGTGAGGAAGGATGAACTGGTTCCCTTTCTTTATTCAACCCCCTCGGTTGGTCGTAACAAGTTTAATTTAAAAATGATCCCTTCCCTTGTGGATACCTTTTCCCAGCCCAAATGTATTTACGCTTTAAAAGGAGCCAATTTAACCAGGCTGTCTTGAGTCAAAGAAATATTGAGTCTATTAGTTACTAAACATGAGAAAAATAATAAAAATGCAACACATATACACACAGATTAGAAATGAAAGATTGAGTCCAAAAATAAAAGTTAAAAAAGATGTATGAATCAGTCCTTTGGCTTGTCCGTGAGGAGTAGATGGTGAAACGTTGTGACTGTTAAGTTGGGGTGATTCCGGTAGCGCTGGCTTTGGCAGTTGAGCATTTAATTTGGAGATTCTTGGTTCTGTAGGTTAGCTGAAAGGAGTTGTCCTGTTTCCTTTTCGACTATGTCTTTGTGAATTGTGACTTGCTTTCAGCAATCAGAGAGAAAGGACATTTTTACCTGCAAGTGCAGGGATGCCCAGTGGCAGTTCTTGAGCTGTGACCTCCATAGCACACGCGCACCAGAACAGAACACCAGACTAGCACACAGAACTAGGGTTGCAGATGGCTTTTTAAACCCCTTTCCCTGTGTATTCCTGGAAGGGACAAAAAACAAACATGCCTTTCACCCAGATTGATTTTCTTTTTTAACTTAGCCCTTGGTTTGGTGGTTTTGGCTGAGATGGCAATCATTTTTCCATTATCTCCGCAACCACAGGTAATCACAGAATCACAGAATCAGACAGTGCAAAGAGGACGTTCGGCCCACCGAGACTGCACCGACACATGAGAAACACCTGACCTACCTACCTAATCCCATTTGCCAGCACTTGGCCCATAGCCTTGAATGTTATGACATGCCAAGTGCTCATCTAGGTATTTTTAAAGGATGTGAGGCAACCTGCCTCCACCACCCTCCCAGGCAGTGCATTCCAGACCATCACCAACGTCTGGGTAAAAATGTTTTTCCTCACACCCCCCTAAACCTCCTGCCTCTCACATTGAACTTATACCCCCTTGTGACTGACCCTTCAACTAAGGGGAACAGCTGCTTCCTATCCACCCTGTCCATGACCCTCATAATCTTGTACACCTTGATCAGGTCGCCCCTCAGTCTTCTCTGCTCCAACGAAAACAACCCAAGTCTATCCAACCTCTCTTCCTAACTTAAATGTTTCATCCCAGGCAACATCCTGGTGAATCTCCTCTGCACCCCCTCTAGTGCAACCACATCCTTCCTATAATGTGGCGACCAGAACTGCACACAGTACTCCAGCTGTGGCCTCACCAAGGTGCTATACAACTCCAACATGATCTCCCTACTTTTGTAATCTATGCCTCGATTGATAAAGGCAAGTGCCCCATATGCCTTTTTCACCACCCCACTGACATGTCCCTCTGCTTTCAGAGATCTATGGACACACATGCCAAGGTCCCTTTGTTCCTCAGAACTTCCTAGTGCCATGCCATTGAATACTTCCTTGTCAAATTACTCCTTCCAAAGTTTATCACTTCACACTTTTCAGGGTTAAATTCCATCTGCCACTTATCTGCCCATTTGACCATCCCGTCTATATCTTCCTGTAGCCCAAGACACTCAACCTCATTGTTAATTACCTGGCCAATCTTTGTGTCATCTGCAAACTTACTAATCCTACCCCCCACATATGTCGTTTATATAAATGACAAATAATAGGGGACCGAGCACAGATCCCTGTGGTACGCCACTGGACACTGGCTTCCAGCCACTAAAGCATTCTTCTGTCATCACCCTCTACCTCCTACAACTAAGCCAATTTTGAATCCACCTTATCAAATTACCCTGTATCCCATGTGCCTTTGCCTTCTTTATAAGTCTCCCATGTGGGACCTTGTCAAAGGCTTTGCTGAAATCCATATAAACTACATCAACTACACTACCCTCATCTACACACCTGGTCACCTCCTCAAAAAATTCAATCAAATTTGTTCGGCATGATCTCCCTCTGACAAAGCCAGAACTTTCTCAGAACTTCCTTGTGTCATGCCATTCATTGAATACTTCCTTGTCAAATTACTCCTTCCTCACACTTTTCAGGGTTAAATTCCACCTGCCACTTATCTGCCCATTTGACCATCCTAAGATCACAGTTCAGTTTGCATTGTCTCTTTTCCTTTGAATTGCCTCTTTCTGAAGTAGGCTGTTTCACACTTTTTAGGTGTGACATTCCATTCTTTCTGAACTAGTTGGTCAATGAATCCACATTGGAATTTTCCAGCAAGTAGTTACCTTACAGTCTCAGTCAACTTTTGCTTGTATGTCCTTTTTTAAAAAACACATGCCTTACTAAAGGTTCAATATGCCCATAAGTAATTCAGGGATAGGATCCCTGGTCGCGACATTATCTATTGCATGGACTTTGTCAAAGAAACAAGTAAGGAAGCTAAAATATGTAACATATTTTTCTCACTTATATCACATCGCAATACACCCAGATATTGTGAATTAGCTTATCAGGCGGTCCTGCACACCACCTCTCCATCCCACCACTAGTACTGGGATATGTGATGGGGCTGTAAAGAGCTGAAACATTGGCAATTGCCTCTCATTTAAATGACTTGTGCACATTTTAAAAGCTTTTGAATATTTTGTTCATACTGATTAATATCAGCATATAACTACAAAATGGTTCTATACATTATTTAAAAGCCCCGATAGAACCGTCCATTTTCAGCTGGGACTAATTCTAGCTGACCCAGATCAGGGCGAGCGCAGCCTCTCCAGGGTAAGTCAGCGAGTGCAGGATTATGGAAGGAAGGAGAGGGCACGTCCCCTTTTATTGACACTAGCTGCTGTATTCAGGCAAGTTTTTAAAGGTCTCAAATCTTTTAATGAACGGGGGGTGTGGGTTAATGAATGGATGAGAGACTGGATGAGTAATTGGTGAGTGACTGGGTGAGTGTTGGTGGGTAGGTGAGTGGGTCAGGTGGGTAACTGGATGGTGTCAGGGTGGGGTAGTCGGATTGAGGATGGTAGTGGGATAGAGAGCTAGTTTGGGGTGGGGTTGTTGGGTTGAGGGTGGTGGTGAGAAAGAAGGTTGAGGAGAGTAATCCGTTTGGGGGTTTGTGGTGAGAGAGAGAGTGTCAGATCGGGGTGGGGGTAGTCTGGTCAGCGCGTAGTGGGGTTGGGTGGGTAGTCAGGTCAGGGGGTTAGTCAGGTTGGGGTGGTGGTCGGAGAGAGAATTAGGTTGGGTCAGGTTGGATTGAGGGGGTAGATGATCAGTGGTGTCGGTTGTGGTGCTCAGTTCAGTTCAGCTGGCTAAAAACTGAGTTAGAACAGGAAATAACCAGCTTAATATTTCCAGGATAGATATTCAGGTAAGTCCCGTAGATCTGGCCCAAGTCTCTGACCCTGAGCCGAGGGTTGGAGACATTCACAGAGGCTCCATGGTAGCAGAAATCAACCCATCAGAAGTTTAAATTTCACGGGCAATTACAGTGCATGTGCGCAGGTCAGGACTTTCACAAGGTCCTGACGCACATCACAGACCTAAATCCAGATTTTGCTGATCTGGATAGTGGAAGATTTAGGCTACTGTTATCCACAGGTGATGGATTGAAGAGATTAAATTTTTTTTTATATTTCTTCATGGGGTGAGAGTGTCTTTTACAAAGCCAGCATTTATTGCCCATCTGTAATTGCCCTTGTGGAGCTGATGGTAAACTGCCTTCTTAAATTGCTGGTGGTTATTTAGTGAAGGTACTTTCACAGTATTGGTAGCTAGGGATTTCAAGGTCCATCAACGATGAAGGAATGGCAATATATTTCCAGGTCAGGATGTTGAATGGCTTGGAGGGGAACTTGCAGGTAGTGATGCTCCCATTTGTCTGCAGTCCTTGTCCTTCTAACTGGCGGAGGTCAAATGTTTGGCAGGTGCTGTTGGAGGAGCCTTGGTGAGTTACTGCAGTGCATCTTGTAGATGGTACAAACTGCTGCCATTGTGCTTCAGTGTTGGAAGGAGTGAGTGTTGAAAGTGGTGGATGGGGTGCCAATCAGGCGGGCTGCTTTAACCAGGATGGTGTCAAGCTTCTTGAAAGTTGTTGGAACCACAATTATCCAGGCAAGTGGAGAGTATTCCATCACACTCCTGACTTGTGCCTTATAGATGGTGGACAGGCTTTGGGGAGTCAGGTGATGAGTTACTCTCCACAGAATTCCCAGCCTCTGACCTACTCTTTTAGCCAAAGTATTTATATAACTGGTCCAGCTCAGTTCCTGGTCAATGGTGACCCCAGGTTTTTGATGGTTGCAGGATTCGACAATGGCAATACTCTTGAATACCAAGTGAAGGTGGTTAGGTTCTCTCTTGTTGGAGATGATCATTGCCTGGCACTCATGTGGCATAAATGTTACATGCCACTTATCAGCCCAAGTCTGAATGCTCTCCAGGTTTTTCTGTGTGTGGGCATGGACTGATTCAGTCTCTGAGAAGTTGTGAATGGTACTGAAAACTCTGCAACCAGCAGTGAACATCCCCACTTCTGACTTTATGAGAGAAGAAAGGTTATTGATGAAGCAGCTGAATATGGTTAGGCCTATAACACTGAGGAATTCCTGCAGCAATGTCCTGGGAATGAGATGATTGACCTGCAACAACCACAAAGACCTTCCTTTGTGCTGAGTATGACTGCAACTAGAGGAGAGTTTTCCTTCTGATTCTGATTGGATTCAATTTTACTAGGGCTCCTTGATGTTACTGTCAGTCAAATGTTACCTTGATGTCAAGGGCTGTCATCCTCACCTCACCTCTGGAATTCAGTTCTTTTGTTCATGTTCGGGCCAAGGCAGGAATGTGGTCTGGAGCTGAGTGGTCTGGAACCAAATTAAGCATTAGTGAGCGGATTATTAGAGAGTAATTGCTGTTTGATAGCACTGTCAATGACACCTTCCATCGGTTTGTTGATGGTTGAGAGTAGACTGATGAAGCAATAAGTGGCTGGATTGGACTTGTCCTGCTTTTTATGGGCAGGATATACCCTGGGCAATTTTCTACATTGTTGAATACATGCTAGTACTGTAATTGTACTGGAACAGTTTGGCTAGAGGCACAGCTAGCTCTGGAGCATAAATCTTCATGTAGTGAGGGAGGCAGGCTGGCCTATAAACAGAAACTGGTTTTGGGCATTTTTTTTCTGTCAAAGCATTCACCAATTTGTATCTGGGTTAAGCAACCCATGTCATTAAATTGTTCCATCACAGAAAGAAGGCAAAAGACACAAAATCATCATTTACTTTAACATTAAAAATGTACAATAGGAAAACAAGGCACTC
This sequence comes from Carcharodon carcharias, assembly GCF_017639515.1. NCBI lineage: Eukaryota > Metazoa > Chordata > Chondrichthyes > Lamniformes > Lamnidae > Carcharodon > Carcharodon carcharias. Next base: position 93,977,649 of record NC_054477.1, on the reverse strand, counting down.
AGTCAAAATGTAATAATTAAAAATTACAACCTTAACTGCTAAAAATAAGTACATGGCCAAAGTAAAATACCATGCTTTTCAAATCCAGCATAGTTTAAAATTATAACTACAGCAGACGTATGGCAGAACTTTGGGTTCACATATGATTGTGATTAATTACATAAAATCACAGAAATATAATTCCCCTAGGGTTCTGCAAGCCTCCTACCAGAAGTGAGAGTTCCCTAATAAGAGCACCATTGGTAACCCTGTATCACCAGGAATGCATTTACAGCACCCTACGCACAAGCAAGGCCAGGAGTGCAGTGAAAGGTCCCAGTCCAAGGGGTGCTGAGTCCCCCATTGAATATCTTTATTTTTAAATTGTATTGTGTTATCTTCAGGGGTCCAGGCCTCACTCCCTCCTATATTGATCTTCCCGACATTCAGGAATCTTCAGCACAAGAACGGAGTAAATATGGGTCCAGGACTGGTGCCAGTCATTCCAACATCCTCTTGCCAAAATTACAATGGGAGTACATGAGAAAGGCTGCAGTTTTTTGAGGCAAAGTTTCAAAACACAAATGAAATATTTGAAAGGCTTCATCAACATATTTGGTAGTACTAAACCAAAATGTAATTTTTTAACTAAATAAAGAGCTAAGTACACAGGTGTGGTAGATAAGAAAGTCCTGAAGTTCCAGAAAGAAATGTGGAGCGGAGGCCTAAACTTCCTGCTCTTAAATCTACGTTCTGTTCCCACAAGGAAAGGAAAATTAAAGGAGAATGCAAAAGAGGAATGTGGGAGATAAAAAAGTGAATAAATGGAGAGGATGGAAGAAGGGGAAACTTATGAAAAAGCTTACAATGGCTGTTCAACTTGAGCTGTAATCACCAGATAGGGAAACAAACAGTGTAAAGGAGTAACAGTCAGCAGTTGGTCCATCATGAAAATTAATTGAGTGCAATAGAAAAGCATTTAGCAGCCAATTAAGTTATAATTATGAAAATTTTATGCATGAAACTAACATGAGATACAGTGAACAGCACTTCAGCTAAACAATCCCTGCTCCCCTGCATTAATGATAAAAGCCACAGCTCTTGAACCCTGAAATAAATCGCATCTGCCCAAAGAATAAAGATTTACAAGGATGACACCAGAACTGAGAAATTATAAGAACAATAACAACAACTTGCATTTATATAGCATTTTTAACATCGTAGAATATCTCGGCACTTCACAGCAACATTATCAAACAAAAGATAACACCGAGCCACATAGGAGATAAGAGGACAGTTTACCAATAACTTGGTAAAAGAGGCAAGTTTGAAGGATTGTCTTAACAGAGAGAGAGAGGTGGAGAGGTTTAGGGAGAGAATTCCAGAACGAATGGCACAGGCAGCTGAAGACTTTCAATGGCGGAGTGGGAAAGATTGATCAGATTTGGGATTTGTTCTTTTCTAAAGGGAAGACTTAGTGGCGATAGAGGCCCTTAGAATCATGTAGGATAAACATGGAGAGAATCCTTCCACTTATGGGAGAATCAAAAATAGGGGCCTTGAATACAAGATAGCACCAATGTGGAACTTGCTACATAGGAAGTGATCGTGGCAAATAGATGCTTTCAAATGGAAACTAGATGAGCATATAGGAGAGGACATAATAGAAATATATGCTGAAAAGCTGAGATGAGGTAGATATAATTGAGGAAACGTGCAAATCATCAACAAATTGGCTGAATGGCCTATTTCTGTGTTGCATATTCTGTATAATTCTACGTAACAGCATTGATCTTCAAGTCAACTAACATTGCAGCATCACCAGCTATGACAGGAATATTCTGCACACAAAGATTTTAGAAAGAGTTTTCATATTACTAGCATACACAAATGCCTTCAGACCATTAATCACGTAGGTGTGAACCTCCAATACCTGGCTTTGTCTCAATGCATTTATGAGGAGCAAGCCTAGAAGCTACAACATGGAAGGTGGTTGAGTCGTGGAATCTTATGGTGCTCAAGAAGACTTGGCTGTAGACTGCAGCAAATTGATGGTTGCCAGGCTAGTCTGGCAACCAGTGCAGTCATTGGTTTTGGGGTGGTGAGGGAGCAGGCATATTATCATCCAGAGGGAAGGAACGTTCCATTCTCATTGCACAACTACCCTTCGCATTCGGCTCCGGAATAATGCTAATCTGCAGGAGAATAGACTATAGGCCACATATGATGTGAAGAGAGCCCCTGTCCATTTGGTATCCCAACCTTTCCAAGGTGGAGGAGACAGTGGAGCCTGGTACTCGCTTAGCCTCAGTATCATCATCCCTGAGAAAGGTCAAGAAATCCTGTAGGGAACATCTAGCTGCAGCATTCATTGTAAGAAGATTGTTATTAATTTCCTCATGAAAATACTCATCAGTCAAATGCTTAGACTGCGAAACTGGATAAGAGGAAGAACCAGGTGGGCATCATGATGCCCAATTAACCCGCACCTGTTGTTTCCAATGCAGGTAGCACACAAACTTCAAACTACCTGCTCATTTGAATGCTTTTTTTTGTGTAGCCAGTGGCTAAGTGAACTATTTAGTGGCTGCATGTCTGAGGAGGGAGCACAAAATCATGAGAGGCGAGCACAAGTTCAATATAGCCAGCACCACTTAAAGCCAGGCTGCACCTTTTTAAGGAAGATACATTTTGACTGGAACAGAGCTGGAAGTAATTCTAAAAGTGTATTTGACCTGAGAAAGACACAAGAGTGGCACATGTCAAAGTGTCGGCTCTTAGGTTCTCTGTGAGGCACTAGAGGCCTTGGTGTAGGCAGTGGACACAAGGAGAACGATCCTTTACTCATAGTGGACCAAGAGACCCTCCAAACAGAGTGAAGTCATTAGGAGCAAATAGCCATCATGGTCAATGCCAGCAATCTAGACCGAGGACATGAATGCAGTGCTGCAAAAAGCTCAATGACCACTCACAAGTGGTCAAGGCCAGTGAATGCATCTTCATATGCCATATCCTTACTACTGAACCACAAGCCTCACAAATTGCTCAATTCACTACCCCACCTGCACTTACCTTTAGCATTTCTTTTCATGGCTCATACTTCACAATCATTGCTTCACTTCATCCTCACACAGTTGGTACTGTCGCAATCCTCATACCCATATCTCACAGCTTGTGCACACTGCCAGCTATTTAACCCTATTTAACCTTGCGCCACACTCACTGACACACTTGCCTCTCTCATACGGGACAAGGTGGTGCACAAGCACAGGCAGCAGCACCTAATCAGCTAGGGACAATCATGGCAGCTTGTCCTCACCTTGATGGAGAGGATAGTGTTCAGTATCATTGGAGCAGCCATGACTGAAGCCATGGTCAGTAGGGGATGGGATGGAGAGGTCTGATGAGGAGAGGGGAGATGAAACCATTGATGACGACAGGATGCTCTTACCTAATTATCCTTTCCACACCCTACTTCCTCCTCATCACATAGTCTCCTCTGATTTACAAGCTGCTTCCAATTAAAGGATCTACTTCTTGCATCTCCCCACTCCCTTCACCTCAACTTATCCTTATGCCTTTCTCCTTTCAGATATCCCAATCTGAAATGTGGCCAAGCACTGGTGCAGGAGCAAGAAATGGTACAGGGAGAAGCAACTGATGACAGAGAAAAGCCATCACTGACATTCACAGCCGTCAACTCAAACACTGACACTGCAGACACAGAAGAGCAGGCATTCTCAACCGGAGCTCTGTGACCTCCCCTCCACACCCCCACCAAATCCACCCAGGGGCCCAGAAGAAAACTTCAAGAGGTCTGCCAAATCTTAAGATTGTTTCTAAAATTATTTCACATTGAATTCCTATTTCTTTATATTCAATTCACTGCCAATATTACTGTCGACGATGCTGTTCCCTAGAACCAGTTTCTTCTTGTGGACAAATGCAGGGTTAAAAGGACAGACAACACCCTGTCAAGGGCAAAGGTTTCAGACAAATTTAAGTGTGTGTATGTAGGAGAGATGAAGAATTGTGTTTGTGCAGAAGCAGCCTGCTGCCTGGGTGAAGGAAGTAATGTTTCTGGTTCAGCCGCACCATTGCCTTTCAGTATCCTGTACATGCAGTGTCACAGACGTTCAGGAACAGTGAACATTGCTCTGGCAAGCTGTCAGAGTGATGCAAAGGGAATCACCAAGCATCTTATTCTGTCGCATGCAGTAAGAATTATTCTTAAGTGTGTCTCTGCAACACATTTCATTTTGATTCTACGCACTAGCTTAATGCCCATGAAATGATTTGCCAGTCAACTCGTGTACTATGGTAACAGCTTGCCAGGCTTTAAATCAGATTGCAATATCAGGGGTATTGATTTCCTGAGGACAGCTTTAACAGACAGTGAAGTGCAATCTGTTTGATCTTTCTCTAGAGATACAGCACATTTTAAAATATGTCTCAATATGTTGCATCTGAGATAAGGCATCACATTTCTTGATATCATCAACATAGATTCCTAGTTAAATAAGCAAGGGGCTTAAAATATTAAAATATACTTTTTTTGCTTTAAAGCTGAAAACCACCTTCTCAAATGGTCAATCCCACTTCCTTTTTCTATTCATTCATGGGATGTGGGCTTCGCTGGCTAGGCCAGCATTTATTGCCTATCCCTAATTGCCCTTGAGAAGGTGGTGGTGAGCTGCCTTCTTGAACCGCTGCAGTCCATGTGCTGTGAGGGAAGGATTCCAGGGTTTTGACCCAGTGACAACGAAGGAACAGTGATATATTTCCAAGTCAGGATGATGGGTGACTTGGAGGGGAACTTCCAGCTGGTTGTATTCTGATGTGTCGGCTGCCCTTGTCCTTCTAGATGGTAGCAGTTGTGCGTTTGGAGGGTGCTGTCTAAGGAGCCTTGGTGAGTTCCTGCAGTGCATCTTGTAGTTGGTACACACTGCTGCCAATGTGCGTCAGTGGTGGAGGGAGTGAATGTTTGTGGATGTGGTGCCAATCAAGAGGACTGCTTTGTCCTGGATGGTGTCAAGTTTCTTGAGTGTTCTTGGAGTTGCACTCATCCAGACAAGTGGGGAGTATTCCATCACTCCTGATTTGTGCCCTGTAGATGGCAGACAGGCTTTGGGGAGTCAGGAGGTGAATTACTCACTGCAGGATTCCTAGCATCTGACCTGTCTCGTATCCACAGTATTTATTTGGCTAGTCCAGTTCAGTTTCTGGTCAATAGTAATGCCCAGGATGTTAGTAATGAGGGATTCAGTGATGTTAATACCATTGAATGTCATGGGGCGATGGTTAGGTTCTCTCTTGTTGGAGATGGTCATTGCCTGGCACTTGTGTGGTGTGAGTGTTACTTGCCACTCATCAGCCCAAGCGTGGATATTGTCCAGGTCTTGGTGCATTTGGACATGGACTGCTTCAGTATCTGAGGTGTCGTGAATGGTGCTGAACATTGTGCAATCGTCAGCGAACAGGTGATGATCATCAGGTGATTGATGAAGCAGCTGAAGATGCTTGGGCTGAGGACACTACCCTGAGGAACTCCTACAGTGATATCCTGGAACTGAGATGATTGAGCTCCAACAACCACATCCATCTTCCTTTATGCTAGGTATGACTCCAACCAGCAGAGTTTTCTCCCTGATTCCTATTGACTCCAGTTATGCTAGGGCTCCTTGATGCCACACTTGCTCAAATGCTGCCTTGATATCAGGGGTAATCACACTCACCTCACATCTGGAGTCAGCTCTTTTGTCTATGTTTGAACCAATGCTGTAATAAAATCAGGAGCTGAGTGACCCTGGAGGAACCCAAACTGAACATCATGAGCAGATGATTGCTAAACAAGTGTTGCTTTATAGTACTGTTGATGGCCTCTTTCATCACTTTACTGATGATTGAGAGTTGACTGATGGGGCGGTAACTGGCCAGGTTAGATTTATCCTGCTTTTTGTGTACAGGACATACCTGCGCAATTTTCCACATAGCTGGGTAGATGCCAGTGTCGTAGATATATTGGAATGGCTTGGCTAGGAGCACGGCAAGTTCTGGAGCACAAATCTTCACTACTATTGTCGGAACAGTGTCAGGGCCCATAGCCTTTGCAATATCCAATGCCTTCAGCGTTTCTTGATAGCACATGGAGTGAATTGAATTGTCTGAATACTGGCATCCGTGAGGTTGGGGACCTCTGGAGGAGGCCGAATTGGATCATCCACTTGGCAGTTCTGGCTGAAGATTGTTTAAGATGTTCACCAGCTGTTTCAGTGCCTAAAAGTAGATCATCAACATATTACAACAAACATTTTGGCTGTGCAAAGGCTCTCAGACTTTCTGCCATCATCTTATGAAAACTATTAGAAGCATTATAAAACCTGTGCGCGATCACCATCCAATTGAAGCTGTAATCCTCAATGTGAATACAAACTTGTACTAATCTTTTTTTAGCTATAGGTACACTCCAAAATCCAGTGTAGAAAATACTTTAACTCTTACTAGTATTTCAGAAAGCAATGTGGGTGCTTCTTTGACAAGGGACATGCTTTAAGCGTTAATGAAAACAGAAAATGCTGGAACACCTCAGCTGGTCTGACAGCATCTGTGGAGAGAGAAAGAGTTAACATTTTGAGTCTGTCTGACCCTTCTTCAGAGCTGTCATACAGACTCAAAACGTTAACTCTGTTTCTCTCTCTACAGATGCTGTCAGGCCTGCTGAGTTTTTCCAGCATTTTCTGTTTTATTTCAGGTTTCCAGCATCCACAGTATTTTGCTTTTATCTTAGTGCACTAAGTGTTACCCTATTTAACTCTTTGTAGTTGACCATCAATCCCCAAGAATTGTCTGGCCCTCTTACTGGCCATGTGAAAGTGCTTTGCCTTAACGTCCTGCTTCGGGAGTGACTCTACTATTTCTTCCAAAAAAGGAACGCTGTCCCTGGGAATAGGGTACTGTTTGAGAAAAGAATGCCAAGGTCTGTTAATTATTTCTTCATCTTGCAATTTTCCACAAACATGCTTACTCCTAGCAAAAACTAACAAATGCTCTCTAATTATCTCTTGGACTCAGCTATCCGATTGGCAAGGGACTTCATATACTGAAGACTCTTTAATTGTAAAGACTGAATGAACATCAGAAATCTCAAGCAGTTCACTAGTTCCTGTACCTATCCAAATGCTGCCTTGGTTATAATCAACAAACGCCTGATATTGCTGTAATATATCGCTGCCAGTACCCCATTTCCATTAATAGTGTTCATAAATACTTGTAATTCAACAATTAATGAGATCCCTTGTACTTTAAGGATCAAGGTGTTTCCTTCATATGTGCTCACTTCTTCTCCATTAAACCTATTTAATTTAACCTGGTTACTGTAAAAATTCAAGCCCTTGCCCGTCCCTGCTAGACATTCAGGACGTGAGATGTGAATGATGGTAGTGGCAGAACTGGAATCAACATGCATAATTTGTGTTTGACACTCCCCCAGTAATTTAGCCAAAATCTCCAGTTACCTGTTCACATCGCATTGGAACCTCATTTTAAACCAAGCAAGGCTTGCTTCTAACTCTGCGGTTTGCTGCTTCGTGTCCACTGAGAACTGTATCGTAATTGGAGAGCCTTTGCCCTCTTGTGTCCGGATCTGTGTAGCCATGACTGCCATTAAGTTTCTCAAACTTCCCACTTAAATCAACAATTTAATTAGCCAATTGATTCACTTTTGCTTCAGTAGTTTTGCCTTCAGTACTGGACACTGACCGTGAAGTGTATGGAAGAGGTCTCAGAGGTGGTCTACGCTTGGGTGATTGCTCCATTCTTGCCCACTTAACCCTTACATTCTCTTGCTACATGTCCTGCTTTGCCACAGCTACAACATGATAATCTGACACCTGCCCAAAAATACTGGAACTTCTCTTGGTCATTCCACAATAAGAATAGGCCTTTTTACTTATTGCTCCTTTAACCTGGATATCGTCTTTTACCATATCCCAAGCTTTCTCTGCATGGTCCTCAATTACAACCCATGGAGTTGTGCTAGTAATGGTGTGGCTGAATATTGCCCGTAACTCTGGCCTGATCTGCTTAAGAAAAATGCTATTAAAAGGAGTCTTAGCAAATTCTGCTGCTGGTGTAGGAGGTGACTGTTTCCGTGATAAGACATATAGCCCATATGACCTTCCAGCAAATACTCCCAGATGCTCCTCTGGACCCTGCTTACAAGACCTCATCTTTTTATTAATATGCATTTTCTCAACACCTCACCCCTTTAAGAACTGCATCTAATACTTATAGAAAAATAGGAACAGGAGAAGGCCATTCAACCCGTCGAGCTTGCTCCACCATTCAATACGATCATGGCTGACAGAACACTTTAATGACTTTCACCCACATTATCCTTATAACCCTTTGCATTATTGTTAATCAGAAATCTATCAATAATTACCTTAAACATACTCAATTACAGAACTTCGACGGCCCTCTGGGGTAGAGAATTCCAAAGATTCACAACCCAATGAGATAAGAAATTTCTCCTCATCTCAGTCCAGATTGGCTTCCCTTATTTTGAAATTGTGTCCCCTGGTTCTAGACTCCCCAAACAGGGGAAACATCTTACCTGCATCTACTCTGTCTATTCTTTTAAGTATTTTGTAGCTTTCAATGAGATCACCTCTCATTCTTCGAAACTCTAGAGAATACAGGCCCAGTTTCCCCAATTTCTCTTCATATGACAGTCCTGTCATCCCAGGAACAAGTTAAATGAACCTCCGATGCACTCTGTCTATGGCAACAATATCCTTTCTAAGGTAAGGGGACCAGGTGCAGTCTAACCATGCTTCTATATAACTGAAACAAGACTTCACTACTCCTGTACTCAAATTCTCTTGTGATAAAGTCTAACATTCCATTAGCCTTCCTAATTACCTGCTGCTCCTGCTTGGAACCATACAAAAGTTACAGCACAGAAGGAGGCCATTCGGCCCATCTTGTCCATGTTAGCCCGAGAACACCCAGGTGCCCTTTCTAATCCCACCTTCCTGCACCTGGCCCACAGCCCTGCAGCTTACAGCACTTAAGGTGCAGATCCAGGTACTTTTTAAAAGAGTTTAGAGTTTCTGCCTCTACCACCAACTTGTGCAGTGAATTCCAGACACCCACTACCCTCTGCGTAAAAACATTCTTCCTCATGTCCCTCCTACACCTACTGCCACTTATCTTGAATCTATATCCCCTGGTTCTAGAATTCTCCACCAAGGGAAACAATTTTATTCTGTCTACTCTATCTATTCCCCTCATAATTTTGTACACCTCGATCAAGTCACCTCTCAGCCTTCTTTGTTCTAAGGAAAATAACCCCAACATATCCAATCTCTCCTTGTAGCTACACTTTTCTAACCCTGGCAACATTTTTGTAAACCTCCTCTGCACTCTCTCCAGAGCTATTACGTCCTTCCTGTAATGTGGTAACCAGAACTGCACACAATACTCCAGTTGTGGAGTCACCAGTGTTTTATACAATTCCAACATTATATCCTTACTTTTATATTCTATACCTCTGCCAATGAAGGAGAGCATTCCATATGCCTTCTTTACAACCTTGTCTACTTGAACTGCTGCCTTCAGGGACCTGTGTACTTGTACGCCAAGATCTCTCACTTCATCTACCCCTCTTAGTATATTCCCATTTATTGTGTAATCCATGTAACTGTTTGACCTCCCTAAATGTATGACCTCACACTTCTCTATGTTAAAATCCATCTGCCACTTTACCGCCCACTCCATCTATATTGTTTTGGAGACTATGGCTATCCTCTACACTATCCACTACTCAGTCAATCTTTGTAACACCTGCAAATTTCCCAATCATGCCCCCCATGTTCACGTCCAAATCATTAATATATAACACAAACAGCAAGGGTCCCAACTCCGAGCCCTGTTGAACACCACTTGAGCCAACTTTACATTCGCGAGGGCATCCATCGACAGTTACCCTTTGTTTCCTGTTATAAAGCCAACCTTTTATCCAGTTTGTCACATTACCCTGAATCCCATGGGCTTTTACTTTCCTGACCAATCTGCCACGTGGGACCTTGTCAAATGCCTTGCTAAAATCCATGTACACAACATCCACTGCACTACCTTCATCAACCCTTCTTGTCACTTCCTCAAAGAATTCAATCAAATTTGTGAGGCATGACCTTCCTTTAACAAATCCATGTTGACCATCCCTGACTAGCCCATGCCTTTCCACATGACAGTTAATCCTATCTCTCAGGATTGATTCTACTAAATTGCTCACCACCGATGACTGGCCTATAATTGTTTGACATTTCCTTTGATCCCTTTTTAAACAATGAAACTACGTTTGTATTTCTTCAGTCTTCCTGTACCTCCCCTGTATCTAGTGAAGATTGGAAAATCACCCTCAGAGCATCTGCTATCTCCTCCCTACTTCCTTCAGCAGCCTCGGAAACAATCCATCTGGCCCTGTTGACTTATCAATTTTCAAGGATTTCAACCCTTCGAGTACTTCCTCTCTCTTTATGACTATCCCGTCCAATATCTTGCAGTGTTCCTCCTGGATTACTATATCTACATCCTCCCTTTCCATTGTAAACACGGAGACAAAATATTCATTCAAAACCCTTCCCACAGCCTCTGCATCTACACACAAGTTTCCATCTTCATCTCTGATAGGTCCCACTTTTTCCTTAACTAACCTTTTAGCATTAATGTATTGGTTAAACATCTTTGGGTTATCTTTAACTTTACTTGCTAATCTTTTTTCATGCCCTCTCTTTGATTTCCTTATTTACTTCGTCCCTGCACTTCCTATATTCGTCTAGGCTATCTGCAGTGCTTAGTTCTTTGTGCCTATCATATGCTTTCTTTTTCTGTTTGATCTTCTCCTGTATTCCACAACCAGGGGGGGTCTAGATTTGGCATTACCGCTCTTATTTTTGTAAGGGTCATGTCTACTTTGTACAATTAGGATCTCGCTTTTTAGTGCTTCCCACTGGTTTTCCAGTGTTTTATCCTCCAGCAGTGCTGTCCAGTCTACCTCAGACAAGTCCCTTCTCATTTTTGCAAAATTTGCCTTCCCCCAATTCAAGACTTTTACTCCTGCCTTATCTCTGTCCTTTTCCATGGTAATGCTAAATCTAACTGAATTGTGATCACTGTCCCCGATATGGTCGCCAATTGTCATTTCACCCACTTGCCCTTCTTCGTTCCCCAAGACTAGGTCAGTGACTTATGGACAGAGATGTACATCTACACTTTCTAATCTCTTACCGTTTAGGAAAAAACTCTGCATATCTGTTCCCTCTACCAAAGTGGATAACCTCACATTTTTCCACATTATATTCCATCTGCCATATTCTTGCCCACTCACTAAGTCTTTCCAAATCCTCCTGTAGCCACTTTACATCTTCCTCACAATACACATTCTCGCCTAGCTTTGTATCATCCGTGAACTTGGAAATATTAGATTTGGTCCCCACACCCAAATCACTGATATATATTATGAACAGCTAGGGTCCAAGTACTGATCCTTGTGGTATCCCACTAGTCACAGCCTGCCAACACAAGAATGATGTGTTTATTCCTACTTTCTGTTTTCTGCCTGTTAGCCAATCCTTAATCCATGGCAGTATATTGCTTCCTATCCCATGTGCTTTTATTTTGCTAATCAACATTCTGTGTGGTACTTTATCAAAGGCCTTCTGAAAATCCAAGTATACCAGGTCCATCGACTCGCCTTTATCAATTTCGATAGTAACATCCTCCAAGAACGCCAAAAAGTTCGTCAAACATGAGTTCCCATTCACAAATCCATGCTGACTATGCCCAATCAGATCGTGATTATCCAAGTATCCATTTATCACATCCTTTATAATAGATTCTAGCATTTCCCCCACTACTGATGTAAGGCTGACAGGTCTGTAGTTCCCTGTTTTCTCTCTCCCTCTCCTCTTAAATAGTAAGGTGACATTTGCTACTTCTCAATATTCAGGAACCATTCCAGAATCTATAGAATTTCGGAAAATGATCACCAATGCATCCACTTTCAACACTCTGGGTTGCAGAATATCAGATCCCAGGGACTTATCAACTTTCAGTCCCATTAATTTCTTCAATACAACCTTCTTACTTACACTAATTTCCTTCAACTCCTCAATTTCCCTAGTCCCTTGGATCTCTAAATCTGGGAGATTTCCTGTATCTTTCTCAGTGAAAACAGACAGAATACTCATTTAGCTTCTCTGCCATTTCTCTATTCCCATTATGAACTCTCCTGGCGCTGCCTGTAATGGACCCACATTTGTCTTAACCAAACACTTCCTTTTTACATACCTAAAGAAGCTTTTATAGTCCATTTTTATATGTTTACTGGATTGCATTCATATTCTATTCTCCCTTTCTTTACCAGTTTCTTGGTCTTTCTTTGCTGTATTCTAAAAACCTCCCAAAGTTCCGGTTTACTACTACTGGCACCTTTATAAGCCTTTTCTTTTAATTTTATACAATTTTTAACTTCCTTTATCAGCCATGGTTGACTGACTGTTTTGGGTTTTTGCACCTTGAAGGAATGTATAGGCGCTGTAAGCTATGCAATAGTTCTTTGAAGACTATCCATTGTCAATGTAGTCATACCTTTTAATGTATTTTCCCAATCCACCTCAGCCAATTTGTCCCTCATGCCTTCATAACTTCCTTTATTCAACTTTAACACACTTACTTCAGAGTGAACTACCTCACTTTCAAAGATAATGTAAAATTCTATCGTATTGTGGTCACTCATCCCTAAAGGTTCTTCTACAACAAGATTATTAATTAGTCTTTTTTCATTACATAATACTAGATCTAAAAGATCCTGTCCTCTAGTCAGCTCCTCAACATACTGCTCTAGAAAATCATCCCTAACACACTCCAGAAACTCGTCTTCCACAGCATTACTGCTCAATTGAAGTCATCCATGATTACTGTATTGCCCATGCTATATGTTTGTCTCATCTCCTGACTAATACCATGCCCCACATTACCACTACTGTTTTGTGGCCGATAAACAACTCCAACCTGTGTCTGCTGCCTTTTGCTGTTTCTTAGCTCCACCCAAACAGATGAAGAATCATACGGACTCGAAACGTTAACTGTATTCCTCTCTGCAATGCTGTCAGACCTGCTGAGTTTTTCCAGCTATTTTTTTTTTGTTTCAGATTTCCAGGATTCGGAGTATTTTGTTTTTATTTTAAATTCCACTCATTATTCTTCCAATCTGAGATCCTCCCTTGCTAATGCACTAATCCCATCGCTTATTATCAGTGCAACTTCACCTCTTTTCCCTTCTTGTCTGTCCTTCCTAAACATCAAATATCCTTGAATATTCAGTTCTTAGTCTTGGTCACCATGCAGCCATGTTTCTGTAATGGCAATTATATCATGACCATTTATCTCTATTTGTGCCTTTAGATCATCAGCCTTATTGCGAATGCTGTGTGCAATCAGGTAGAATGCCCTTAACTTTGTCTTTTTGACATCATTCTGCATCCGAAGCATACTCAATGCTCTGCTTTTTTTCTCCTGCCTTCTGGTATCACCAGTACTCCCTGTTACCACTTTGCTTTCTTCCAATCTGGGCCACCCCACAGGTTCCCACCCCCCTGACAAGCTAGTTTAAACCCACCCCAACACTAGTAGCAAATCTCCCTGTGAGTATGTCAGTCCCAGTCCTGTTAAGATGTAACCAGTCCAGTTTGTATAGGTTCCACCGGCCTCAGAACCAGTCTCAGTGCCTCAGAAATCTGATGCTCTCCCTCCTGTACTAGTTCTCTAGCCACGTATTTAATCAATCTACCCTCTTATTCCTCACTAGCACGTGGCGCTGGGAGTAATCCTGAGGTTACTGCTCTTGAGATCCTGCTTTTTAATTTCCTTCTTAACCCCCTGAAATCTGCTTTCAGGACCTCAGCCCTCTTCCTACCTATGTCGCTGGTACCAGTGTAGACCATGACTTCTGGCTGATCCCCTTCCCCCCCGAAGGATGTCCTGCAGCCGCTCTGTGACATCCTTGACCCTGGCACCAGGGAGGCAACACATCATCCTGGAGTCATGTTTACTGGCACAGAAATGCCTATCTGATCCCCTGACTACAGAATCCCCTATCATTATTGTCCTTCCATTCTTCTTCCTCCCCTGCACCTGTACAGCTGAGCTGCCCATGGTGCCACAGGCTTGGCTCTGGCTGCTCTCCCCTGAGCACTCATCAGCATCCAAAATGGAAAACCAATTAGCAAGCAGGATAGACTCAGAGGACTCCTGCACTACCTGCTTGGTTCTCTTAGACTACCTGGTGGTCATCCATTCCCTCTCTGGCTATATACTTCTGACCTACAGTGTGACCACCTCCCTAAACGTGCTATCCATGTAGACCTTTGCCTCGCGGATGCACGACAGTGACTGCAGCTGCCACTCAAACTCCAAAACCCAGAGCTCAAGATCAAGATGTGTTTGTCAGGGACACATGGTGTGTCCACGACTTCACACATACTGCAGGATGTACACTCCACCAGGCTGAGCTGACCTGCCATCCTATAACTCTAAAAACTATTTATTACACTTAGAGTAAGTAGAATGAGTAGAATAAATTACTAGTAACTTAACTTTACTGCACTTATGCTAACTTTATCTTACTTTGGTTTACTTTGTTACTTTATTTCACTTTGACTTGATTTAACTTTACTACCCTATTGCTAGTATTCCTTACTGAAATCCAAGCAGCTACTTCTTTATAATTGATATGTTTTTCTAGTTTTAAGCTATCTAACCACATACCCTAACAGCAGCTTCTCACCAACCAAAGAACCTACAGTTTTCCTGTGATGTCACTCCTGGATTTCTTTTTTCAAACTCAGCCCACTGCCCATGTAGATGTGTCCCTCACAGGTCCAGCTGTCTCTGCACCTGGAAAGTACTTCATTTGCGGTTTTTTGCTGTACATGGATGAAGTCCCATCGTAAATAGTGAGTCACCAGCTGCAAGAATTATTTTCGTACGATCCTTTTCCTCTGACTCTGGGTGCCCCAGCCTGAAATACTGATCCTTCCTACACAATACCATTGAACCCTGATTTAATAGTCCCTAGCTCCTGAACATAAACCTTTAATGCATTAGGTATCATCGTGTACCCCACTATTCCTCCTTGAGAATTCACTTCATGCTGTATCTGTACCACTGCTACTTGGGCTGAAGGAGAAGAACTCTCTATCTCCATACTGTCTTCACTATATTCCAAATTTTCCAAATCTCTTGTCTTATCATCTGAACCCAGGGACCTAGTAGTCACTGCTGAAAGTAGTCCTATCCGCTGTCTTCATAGTTTCTTTTTCAACTGCTCAATCTGTACTTTACATGAGCTATGACCTGTCTCCCTGTGAGACCACTTAATCGATTCCGGAAGTGCCTCGCATGTATCCTCCAATTATTGTCTGGGATCCATATTCTCTAGCTGACACTGTTCAACGATTGCTTCACCTCCTGCAACTCATGCATAGCATTCCCTCCTTGTAAAGTCATGTTCTGATGCTGTAACATTGCTGATGATTATGCTACATCCCTTTCTATGCCTGTATCTACTTTTTTAGCTTTTCATGCTCCTCCTCTACCCCTCTAATGAGCACTTCATCCCTTTCTGCGCAATAAAGAGCTGCATATATAATCAACCTTGGAGCCTTGTCTGCTCTAATTTTTCCTTGGTCCGCCTATTCCTGAATGAGCTTTATTGCTTCTTTTAAGAGTGTTCTATTCCCCTTAATTAAACATGCCATTTTTAAATCCTGGACTCCCTCCGCGTCTTCTCTGCTAATTGATTTAACTCTATTCCTTAAGATATTTGCTAACACTGCTTCCATTATGACCACTATAGCTTCTATTACCCATGTCAACTCATACATTTTAGTAAAATATAGCTACAAGAGAGACCCAAATGTCTAAGCTTCTGAACTACTATGGCGCCAAATTGTTTAAATTCCCACTTCTTTCGTCTCATCCCTTAGAGAAGGTGGGTGATCAGGCAACCAACTCACAAGGTCTGAAAACTCAGAAAAAGCTGTCCTTCTGTTCCTCAACTTGCCCTTGGAAAAAGATTGTCCCCTTTTTCCCTGTCCTGTTGCAGTCGACAAATTTTGTTGTGATTTGAACTCTATGCTAAACTCCAGACTAAGAAAATTCTTCTCGCGGAATAACCTTATCAGCAAAAAAGGACAATTACTAATTCAGAATGCAAACTAACAAAGTTTAGTGGACAACAAAGATTAATACTTAACATTCCACGAGTCAAGGCATGACTTTCCCGTGGATCCCAGGATTTTTGGGGTCCTCTCTTTTTGGTTTCTGGGACTCCTGGGGTCTTCACTTCTTGGTCCCTATGACCTAGTCTCTTGACTCTTGAAGTCTTGAAGATTCTACCTTAGTCACCTTAATTCCAATCTACATTCTTAAACCCCTTTGCAGCTTTAAGACTTCCAATTTCCCAGTCTATCTATTTCACAGCCATTTGCTGAATGCTTTCTCTTCCGTTCTGTCTCCTAGTCTACAAAAGTGGCTTTCACTTTTGCTTTCTTCTTAAAACAACTACCTCTAATCCTAATTCTGAATTCTAATACTGATCTAACACTGATACCTTGGATTTCTTACAGCAAATCCTCACCCTTACTTCTGGATTCTTACGGCAATCCCAAAGCCAATATTTACCTCTGGGTCCCTTACGATCAACCCCAAACCTTGCCTGTTGACTGATACTGTAGTGTAAAGGGTTAACATCAGGAGCACCTGAGAATCATGTAACTACTGATGTAACTATGGTGCAGTGTCACATGACTAAGCAACTGCGATCCAGTAGGAAGCAGAAGTACAACCTCATGTAGAGTACTAAGATGTATATAGATCTGTAAATAAACAAGAATTTTTTTATGAATAACAGTCTATGGTAGCATTCTGAGGGAAACAAGCAAAACCTAAAGAAACCTTATCAATACCCGAACTCAAGATGAAACAGGTGCAACAGGTACTAACTCCTAACTCTCTCATGGCATGAGCCATCTTTTAGCAAATCTCCTGAGATATTCAGTCTGAACACCTGTGTAAATACAGCTGATAACTTTTCCCAAATATTTGTAACTTCTGACCAATGGGAAGTGAGCTCATAGCTTCCCTACAACAACCTCACCTCAATTCACACCCTACATTTACAATTCTTGACCAATGGGAGAAGTACTTACAGTTTCCCAACAACAAACTAACCTTGACTTGTACCATTTTCTTACAATTCTAGCTCTAAGGCCATCCTTTTAGCTAATCAGTATGCCAGTTTTGGCTTCTGTTTACTGCTAGTGCTAGACTCACTGGAGCCTGAATGCAACATGTGCCCCAACCACAACCTCAGTTCACTTCTGTATTTTTTATTTTCTTAAAGCTACATTACAGCGTTTTACACTTAAAGAAGTGCCAACTTAAAGACTTCTTAACAATATGCCAATAATATATACAAATTAAGACTTTGCTAAAAGGCCAGGCTTTGGGCTGCATCACCTTTGCAAAGGGAAACAACAGTCTTGGCTGTTTGGCTGAGAGGCAACAGCAGAATCACAGGCAGGAATGCAGTGTTCGGAGCACAAATGATGTCAACCTGAGAGAAGAGACCAGATTCATGTTACATGGTGCCACTGCTATTCCCCCCAGGGCTGCACCTCAGAAATTCTAGTAAGTTGCTGAAGCACAAATTGCTGAACTGCTGCAAGAATGTGCAAGACCTTCTGTGTACCTATATCGAAACCGGGGATGGCAACAATCTGAGACTGTTTGGCAGCAACCATGGAGCACATGACCTCTGCCTATGCTTCAATTGCAGCATTTTGGCATCAGGAAGAATCTGCTAGTGCTTCACTGGAAGCTGAGACA
Organism: Carcharodon carcharias; assembly: GCF_017639515.1. Classification (NCBI taxonomy): domain Eukaryota; kingdom Metazoa; phylum Chordata; class Chondrichthyes; order Lamniformes; family Lamnidae; genus Carcharodon; species Carcharodon carcharias. The sequence goes on along the minus strand of NC_054477.1, from coordinate 93,959,715 downwards.
TTGTCACCAGATAAGTTAAGACTGAGTCCCAGTGCTGTCATGGAATTGGCCACCACTTTCATGCTGGAAAGGATGAGCTCCAGCCTCTATGTGGTGCCACACTGGAGCTGGATTCCTCCATGATTCTAGACAGTGATAGGAGACTATCTGACAGGCCTCTCAATGCACACAGCATCTCACTGTTCATTGCCTTCAGCATCCTCCTGTGTAGAAACTTATCAAAGTATTCATCTATGTCCCCTGCAGCAGAGTTCGTCTGTGACCTCATCCTCCAGTGAGTTGGCAAACAAGCCATCCTTTCCCTCTGGCCAGGCTGCAGTCCACTGGTGCCCAGTGGCTTACCACATGCTGGTCCCAACTTGATACTGTTGTGATACACCTTTAAGTGGGTGTGGTTATGTTCTCTGTATACATTAATAGAGGAGAAATTATGCAATTTATCATGTGATTCAGACTGAGCCTCATTTTGCAGTGAGGAACCAAACAGTTAGGACATATATATAAAATGTATATAAGTTCTCTAACTTTATAATATTGCTATCAACTTTTCAACTCCTTAATAAATTAACCTACATATATGTCTGTTAATCAATCCCTTATGTGTGGTTCGTGCCTTGATATTTGTTTGTTAGCAAGCACAAGGAGAGCAAAAATACAACATGTGCCAGTGCTGATGGAAGAAGCTGGTAAACAGAAAAAGAATCTGAAGTTTTAAACCATTCAGTCAACACAGAGATTGAAGCACGCAGACAGCCTGTGAGTTTAACAGACAGCAATAGCACGTTGAGAGGTGCAGTATTCAGTCAGAGAAGGTAAATAGCTGCAGGGCGGGTGCAGGATCAATCGTGGGGCAAGGGAGAACTGAGAAACTTCACGGAAATTGGGCTAAGTAAGATAATGAAAACGACAGTCGAAATCAAAAGTTGAAGAAGGCTGGAAACATCTTTGGTGCCATTATTTGCTTTGTGGAGCACCGTGTTGAGTTCTTGCCACAACTCAGCTTTGTAAGCAGAGCTTCAGAAACGCACGCATAAGCGGCGACAGCCCTACTCATCCCAAGTGTTGCACCAGCAGTGGAAGGTCCTGTGATAAATAGAGGAACAACAAGCAAATGAAATACTGCAGTGTGTTTAAAGGGTTTACAGTATTCTATTTTTCAAAATTAAAACAGCAGGAATATTAATATAAACAGCAGAGAAGGAGAAAGGTCCAAGGAATATTGCAAAAATGTCCTCAAAATTCCAAAGCTTAAATTGGGAGGCGGCTGACTGACGCTCTGAGTTTAAATTATTTAGCAAATGCACAGAATTTTGTTTGTCGACTTGGGTATTTCCAAACCAGACAAGCAGGCCATTAAAATTAATTTAGCCATTGGGAATGAAGTTTTACATAGGCTCAACACATCTGGCTCATGGAAGAAAACCAAAAATATCCCAAGAAGATTTGGATTTTGAAAGACCAGTTCAGAATCCAATTGAATTTCCATACCCATCGCCTGGAATTCATGTCACATCATCAACAGCCTAAGGAACACATCAATCATTTAATCAGTTGACGCAGAGAAAAGGGTGCCTACTGCAATGTTTCGGAAGTAGAGCTGTCAGAGAGAATCGCCCAATTAGTGAGTGCCTCTACTCCAATGGACTTTCCATTGGTGTAGAGGCAATGTCTGTCAAAGAGAGCTGCTGGACAAACCCAAACGCTATTGCATTGATGAGTTACTCAAAGACAGACGAAAGTATGAGGCAATCATTGCAGGCTGACAAAGTTATAGGGCTTGTGTGCAAACCTAATTGTTTACGCATTGACCAAGTTAGTCAATGTGGAAGACATGTGGAAGGTGTAGACTTCTACATGCACTGAAGACATGTCTAGCATTTCATGATTTCTGCAAGTCATGTGGCAAAAAGGGTCACCGGCAGCAGCAATGCAAAAAAGCAAAAGCTGAAGGAGCTATGAGAAGTTGTGCAAAGTCTCAAGCAGACCGCAAACAGGCAAAACCTTTGAGCAGCACCAAAGAGTGTACTGGATCTCATAGGAAAAGCATGCATGAAATGGAGGGCAAAACAGACAACAACAATGTGATCAAGATGCTTTGAGATGCAGTGAGCGTACATTCCACACTGTCCATATAACAGAACACATAGGTGTCAGAAGCTTTTACACGATTCAGGTCATCTGTCCTCAGAAAGTAGGTAAACATTCATTTTTGACAAAAATAGACATGGGGCAAGTGATAATATACTTCCTCTAAGAATTCTACAAGTTATGTACCCACAGAAGTGGAAGATCATGGCAAAACCCACTACTGTGAAGCTTTTAGCACAAAACGGCTCAGTAATTCCATGTGTAGGATCCACTGTGATAGATTACAAATACAACCAGTCATCCTGGGTGTCATAGATATTCTAAATAGTTGAAACCAAAAGCCCCAGTGATTGCTGGTCTACAAGCATGTCAAGATCTCACATTGATAACTATACATGAAATCAGCCAGGTGTGGCAAGACAAATCAGCATCAGAAGATATACCCATCACTTCAGTTAGCAATCTGACATCACAGTATCCCAAGTGTTTCGATCGAATTGACAGTTTTCAAGGAGGTGTGTGCAACATTACACTTGAAAAAGTATACCATGCCATTGATTGATCCACACAAGTACAGCATCCACATGCAGGCCAAGTTGATGGTTGAGCTGCACAAAATGGAAATGGTTGGGATCATTCAAAAGGTACAAGAGCATCTGGATTGGTGCAGCTCAATCACGTGTTGTCAAGAAGGACAGGTTACTCCAAGTCTGCCTCAATCTGAGATGATTGAATAAAGCTCTAAAACTTTGTCCTTATAAAATCCGTGCTTTGCAAGAGCTTAATCAGAAATTCACGCAAAGTTAGTTTCAAAACTTGACACTAAACGTGAGTATTGGTCAGTACATCTAGCGGAGAAGTCCTAGGAGCTAACTACGATTCATACCCCATTGGGACGTTATTGCTCCCAACAATTTCCTTTTGGGCTATCAGTTAGCCAGGATCTTTCAGGTACACATGGATCACATTACCTGTACAATACCGGGGTGTATTTACATTGTAGATGATATATCTGTCAAGGGTAGGATAAAACAGGAGCATTAAGGGAATTTACATTTGCTGATGTAAGCAGCATGCAAACAAAGGCTAGTGTTCAAGAGTCACAAATGTGACATTAATGTGCAGCAAATCAATTTCTTTGGGTCAATACATTAAAGTGCTGGTATCTGTCCTGACCCAAGCAAACTAGAAGATATCCATCTAAAGCCAACACCCCAACATAAGGAGGATCTTTGACAATGTTTAGGTCTTTTCAAGTTTCTGTCCCCTTACATTCCTAATTTTCTGCAAAAGGTGTCATCTTTACAGTATTTTTTTTTTACATGAGTTCATGGGATGTGGGTGTCACTGGCTAGACCAGCATTTATTACCCATCCCTAATCGCCCTGGAGAAGGTGGTGGTGAGCTGCCTTCTTGAATTGCTGCAGTCCGTGTCGTGTGGGTGCACCCACAGTGCTGTTAGGGAGGGAGTTTCAGGATTTTGATCCAGTGACAATGAATGAATGACGATATAGTTCCAAGTCAGGATGGTGTGTGACTTGGAGGGGAACTTACAGGTGGTGGTGTTCCAAAGCATCTGCTGCCCTTGTCCTTCTAGGTGGTTGAAGTCGCAGGTTTAGAAGGTGCTGTTGAAGAAGCCTTGGTGAGTTGCTGCAGTGTATCTTGTCGATGTTTATACATTGCTGCCACTGAGCATCGGTGGTCGAGGGATTGAATGTGGAAGGTGGTGGTTGGGGTTGCAATCAAGTGCGCTGCTTTGTGCTGGATGGTGTCGAGCTTTTTGAGTGTCGTTGGAGCTGAACCCATCCAGGCAAGGGAAGAGTATTCTGCCTTGTGCCTTGTAGATGGTGGGCAGGTTTTGGGGAATCAGAAGGTTAGTTACCCGCCACAGAATTCGCAACCTCTGCCCAGCTCTTGTAGCCACAGTATTTAGGTCAATGGTACCCCAGGATGTTGATAGTGGGGGATTCAATGATGGTAATACCATTGAATGTCAAGTTGAAATGGTAGATTCTTTCTTGTTGGACATGGCTATTGCCTAGCACTTGTTTGGCGCAAATGTTATATGCTATTGGTGGAGCCTTAACATAAGCGGATAGCTGCCAGCAAGGCAGACCTCTGTGGGTATACCGTCCAGCCCACAAGCTTTATTGGTCTTCATCTGTTAAATGGCCTGCTTAAGTTCATCGATAGTTCGTGAATCGCCGAGGGAATCCTCCACAGGGTGTTGTGGGATGGCTTGGTGGGGTCTCCACCGATACGATGGAGTTCTAATTGAGGAGCAGTTTGAAGTACTCCCTCCAATGCTGATGGATGGTGTCATCATCCTTGAGAAGCTGGGAACCATCCTGTGATTGGAGAAGGTTTTCTCTGGTCAGGCAGGGTCCACAGATCATCCTGGTAGCTTGGAAGAAGTTGCGCATGTTGTGCTGGTCGCCGGGTATGTGGGAGACTTTGCCAGGCAATGAAGGCTGCTTGCTTCCACTCGAGGAAATCACAGATCTCTGTGTCATTGGTGTCAAACCAGTCCCGGTGCAAGCCCAATAGTCTGTGCGCAGGTGTCTAGGACAGTGGACTTGAATTGCTCCCAGTATGCCTGGATGGAAATGGCATCAGTGGTGGGCACTTGTTCCAGTCCACAGTGCAACTGGGCCTGGAACTCTACCCGCAGCCCAGGATACTTCAATGCTGCAACATTCAGCTTTCTCTGGACGACTTTTTGGTTCCTCTGGTGTCTTGGCACCAAGCAGATGTTCATCACCGAGCACACAAGTCAATGGTCCGTACAACAATATTCAGAACCCTTCATGGCCCTCATGACAAGCACGTCCCTCAGGTCTCTGCCTCGGACAATGATGTAGTCCACGAGTGCAAATGGACCGACCTCTGGTGCCTCCACATGGTCTTGAGCTGGTTTTGAAGACCATGTTTGTCACAATCAGACCATATTGGGCGCACTTGGTCAAGAGTAGGATGCCGTTGGCGATCTGTGACCTCCTCAAGCGGAAGCGAGGAGCCTTCATCACCTGGCAAAGTCTTCCACGTACCCATTGAATGATGGCAGTTTACCACCAACTGAAGGCTGAGGTCCAGTGATGCTTTCAAGACATGAAGAACAAGTGGTGGGTAGAGAAGGTGCTTGAGCTACAGGGCTATGCTGAACAGTACAGAGACACACACCTCAGTGGCACCTAGCTTTAGAGTAGCCTCGGGATCACAATCTGGTGAGCACATTGCACTTTCTGATCCACAGCAGGAGATGGCAGGCACTTCCCAGGTGACAAGCACTCGGAGGACTGCCGGAGGCCAGAAATTTGCTGAGTCCAAGTCAGACGATGAACCTCTGGACTCGGTCATGTCACAGTTACTGGAGCTGCAAAGGCAAGCTCGGGAACGTCAGGAAATGATGCCTGCTGTACTCCTCAGATTGCAAGGCACAATGGAAGAGTCCATTTGCCTTCAGGCTGAGGTGATAGTGCTGGCATGCCAATGTAACAAAGTCAACACTGGTAGGATGAGAGCCACCATGGAGACCTTGGTCCAGGACGTCGCTCCTGCACTGCTGCGTGGGTTGAACTCCATCGCTGACGCCATAGTTGGCCTCCAACAGTGTGTATGCGAGAGGGATGTGGGACAGCCCAATCTCACTGCAGCTAACCCTTCTCCTCAAGGAGTCATCCAGGGGCCACCCAATGGGTGTCATCAGCCACGTCCTCTACACTAGCCCTTGCCCCTAGACCCCGGAAGACGTTAGTGATCTGTGACTGATTGTGAATGTAGGAGTCGTGCACATTGGAAATTCCAGAATTAAAGACTTCACTGTACAGATCGTTTTTTTGGCAATGCCAACAAATCTGGGGTAGTGCAGAGAAGAAGTAATATAATCTATTCCTCACTTCTCACACATGGCCCTGAATGGCTGTCCAATAAATTGAGGCCTGTTGTCTGAGATTACCTTCCTGCATTCCCCAGATAAACTGAAAACCACACTTAGAATGTGTGCCACAGTTGTGCTTTTGACAGATGATGGGACACTTAAATAAATAAGCAGTGGCAACTAAAAACCCATCCCATGAATGCGGAAAAGCTTGGAAACAACCTTGGCCAAAGGATGAGTAGAAACTTCATGTGGTTAAAGGGGTTCCTTATGCTGATTTGACATATTTTCCTGACATGTCTTACATTTTTTAATCATGGGAGAGATGGAATCATCAGTGCTCGCTGGCATTGGACATGCTCGGCAGCATGAGCAGACAATATGGCAAGAAGACCAAAAATCAGTTTCACAACATCATGAAGCCAGTTTGTGATCGTTTGCTCAGTCAATCAATGGCACTTCCCGCCATGGTTCTGGAAACCATGTACAAACCTGCAGGGTTTGTCGGGGTCACACATCAGCTGCACATTCAGCAAATGGAAGCCCTTGCGGTTGACATAGTTGACTGCGTGTTGCCATGGAAATTTACACACCACATAAGTTCAGTCAATGGAACCCTGTATCTATGGGAAATCTGAAATATGAGAAAATCCAACAGCTCTTGTATCCTGGCTGTCCTGGTCCCAGGCGAATTGCACAAAGTTGTGTGCCTTGGGGAAGATGGCATCCATGACCTCATGGGTGCAGTTGTGGGTGGAGGCTTGTGATATCCCACAGAGGTCACCTATGGAGCCCCGAAAGGAGCCAGAAATTGAGCGCTGCTGTCACTTTCACGGCCACTGACAATGGAAGCCCTTCATGTCCACTTGGCACCAAATCCTACAATCACTGGCAGATGTGACCGACCAGCTCCCTATTCCGACGTGGGCGGACGATGCAGTGGGGGGGGCGAGGGTGATGATTCCGGCGGGCTGACCTTATATTAATATCAGATGGATTACAATGAGGTTCTTGACATCTGATGGTGGGAAGCGCGGCCCGCCATTGACGGACTGAGCAGATGATCACAGACTGGTTTCATGATGTTGTGAAACTGATTTTTGGCCTTCTCGCCATATTGTTTGCTCATGCTGCCGAGCATGTCCAATGCCAGCGAGCACTGATGATTCCATCTCTCCCATGATTAAGAAATGCAAGGTATGTCAGGAAAATATGTCAAATCAGCATAAGGAACCCCTTTAACCACATGAAGTTTCTACTCATCCTTTGGCCAAGATTGTTTCCAAACTTATCCGCATCCATGGGATGGGTTCTTAATTGCCACTGCTTATTTATTTAAGTGTCACATCATCTGTCAAAAGCACAACTGTAGCACACATTCTAAGTGTGGTTTTCAGTTTATCTGGGGAACCCAGGAAGGTAATCTCAGACAACAGGCCTCAATTTATTGGACAGCCATTCAGGGCCATGTGTGAGAAGTGAGGAATAGATTGCATTACTTCTTCTCTGCACTACCCCAGATTTGTTGGCATTGCCAAAAAAATGATTCATACAGTGGAATCTTTAATTCTAAAGTGCAGACAGATCAAACAAGATTTACACATTGCAATGCTACACCTTAGGGCAACATCTCTAAGTGCAACCATTCCATCACCAGTGGAACACACATTTGGCAGACCAGTGTAACCAAATCTACCTAGTTTTAATCAATCTACCCTTTCAGAAGCCAGTGAAAAACTTTTAAAAAACAGTGGAAGATAAAAGATGTGCCTCACAGGAATGCAGGCAAAGAGTCACAACTTTAAAGGTAAGACAACAGATTTGAATTCAGCATCCCACGGAAGGTACATAACAACCAGCTAAAGTGACAAGGATCTGTCCAGAGCCAAGGTCAAACAAGGTCATCTTACCCAATGGTGCAATGGTGAGAAGGAATAGAGTACCATATTCTCAAACACCCTGTAACTCCACTATATCCAGGACAAGATCCAAAGCAAAATTCAAAGCAACATCCAAGCGTGACACTCCCACAGACCACTGTGTGATAATTCAACAACCTTAAGCTAACATTACCAAGTCAGTTGTATAAGCAGACCACAAATATGCTTCAGGGACTTATGAGTGTATGAGTTTCTTAACTTGTAACTCTAAACTGTGTAACTAAGCATTTTCATATATTGTAAATAGTTATGGTTATTTGTAAGGATAAGCTGTTTATTTGAGAAAAGGGGGGATGTTGTGGCATACTTTTAAGTGGGTGTGGTTATGTTTTCTGTATGTGTTACTAGAGGGGAAATGATGCAATGTATCATGTGATTCAGACTCAGTCTCAGTTTGCTGTGAGTAACCAAATAGGTCAGACATGTAAATAAGTGCAACTAACTCCTCAGCTCCCTAATATGTGAACCTAGGTTTTTGTGTGTTAACCAATCCTTTATGCTTGGTTGGTGCCTTGATGTTTCTTTGTTAGTCAGCACAAGAGCCAGGTGCATTTTGCGGCCTTGTGGAGTCCGAGGACAATGTTTATGTTTTGCGTTATAGATTATGCCCACTTTTTGGTAAAAAACCTTTTGCTTTTGTTTTGTTTGCACTTCAGCCCCATGTTCCTGATCTTTGGACACCCGGTGCGGAGGGGGGCCGGAAGGTAGGAGGACCTGCTCACGAACTTGCCCCTGGGCCTGGCCATCAACAAGTCCAGGCAGCAGGTGGCCAAGGAGGTCGTCCGGCCCGACTGTCTGCCGCTCTTCCATGGCTACGTTTGTGGCCGGGGGTCCCGGGAGATGGAGAATGTGGTGTCCGCCGGCATGATAGAGGCTTTCCGTGCTTGGTGGACACCACAGGGACTGGGGTGCTTTATATACCCATTTAATCACATTTTGGTTTAATGTTTATAAGGTTCCTTTAACATTTGAGTTTTTTTTCACAGTGTTCCTTTAAGGGCCTGCATCTTATTTTGTCCCTCGTTTTTCCTAAGTTACTTTAATTGGTTTAATCAAAAGAAAAGCACAAGGGACAAGATTTTATGGCCCCTCCGGCTTGGTGGGATATTACCATCCTGCCAGACTGAATGGAGATTTAAATAGCTCGCCGCATCTGCCAGGGGTGACATGCTGCGGCAGGACCATAAAGTCCTGGCCAAGGAGAAGGAAAACACAACAGATACTAGCCTTTAAAGCTCATGCAGTTCCAACATCTGAACTGATGGTGCTTCCTACAGTTGTAGGGTTTCTATTGCTTTTCTATCTACCTCAGCTGAGCCTGTCCATGTGTCAATTCTTGGGTATCCAAAAGCATCCAAGCAGAATGGGAGGGCTGATGTGAGGGAAAGGTTGGTGGGGAGGAAAGCAAGAGCTCCATGGCCCAACCATCTGCAGCTGCCTCTTGATGATACATCTCAGGATGAGGATGAGGAGGGAGTTTGGATGGGGTACTTACATTATCCTGAATAGTCTCTGTGGCATCAGGTTCCATAGGCTGTGTTGCTTTTGGGACCATGATACGGAACAGTGTCTTCTCAAGGGAAGCCGAGGATGGAGTCATGCAGGCCCTCCTCAGGCCCTTCTGCTATGTGTGACCTTAGGGAAGGAGTCGGCGAACTGTCATTGATTGTGTGTCGCTTTGCTGTGCCTGCCATAGTTGAATAGCTGGAGGTGAGTGGAGGCAGTGACAGGTAGGTGTGATGTTGGAAGGTGTGTGAGGATGAGGAATGGTATGTTAATGTTAGGCTTGAAACTAGCGTGCCAGGGAGTGCTGCTGGCTGGTTGATGGGGGTATCGTTCGCTAAGCAGAGTGAGAGATTGGTGGTGTGGTGACCATGTGTTGTAATGTGAGGATGCTTTCACATTGGCCTCTGTGAGGTTCCCATTCCCTCCTCAGGCTGGTGCATGAAGGTTTCCTGCCCACCCAGGGAAGCTCACCGGAGCTACTAGAAGATGGTGTTAAACCTGGGAGCATGTTCCCTTGTGTGCCGTGCCATTCTGCTTCCTTCAGTCTTCCCTGTTGGTTGGCAGCCTTCATTTCTATAGTTCAGCCTATCTTTAATTGGAATTCTGCTATTACGAAGGGAAGGCTGGCTGGACCACATGGTTTGCTAACAATACTACTTGGATCCCCTGCAGAATGCAGAGGTACAAGTAGCATTCGGGAAAGGAGAGCAGCGTGGGAACTATTTAAGCCAATGTTACAATCATTCAAATGATTCAAATTTGTGTGTTTCTCACTTCAATCTGAATGATTCAGGCAGCTCATGAATCGGGGGTTAACAATTTCTAGTCCTTCAGCCCTTCTGCTGACAATCACCTCACACAGCCCTATCGCTACATTTTATGGCTGCCAAACCACTGAAGCACCAGTCCCTATACCAAGTGAGGTAGTGGTTTCCATGATGATGCTTGAAAGGGTAAGAACAGGTGGTGCCTGTGTGGCTTTGGGTTGGCTCTGGTTCTCTGACCTAGCGAAAGGGCAGAAGGACAAGAATTAGCACAGAATGACAAGGGGGAGCAATCACCTCTGGCAAGCAGGAGACAAAAATAGGTGACGGGAGGGGAGTCAGGCTGCCGTCGCCAGCGATCCAGGGAAATGGTCCCAGCAAGGTATGAATGGGATTAGTAAGTTGGCCAGTGAGGGAGAGAAGGGGGCAGATCCATGTGAAGGGTGGCTCAAGATAGCATTTAAAGGCCAAATGGAGCACTTCTGCTCCTCCATTTCCATTCGTATGCTTTAAAAATGGCCTTACCCGGGCCTGGATTCTTGCTGCCACCATAGTGGGATCAATGCATAAAATGGTACCCACTTCCTGATTATGAGATAATGCCATTTAAATTAGGTTTCACTTCTCTAGTGTGTGCAGACTTCTGTGCCTCAAGTCAGGTCAGTAAAAATGGTGGGAGTGAGAAAGAGTTGACACACTCTTAAATGGCGAATTCCTCTGTTTTTAAAATCAATGGTATCCCATGTAATAGAGTCAATTTTATCTCTCAGCCCGCCCACCTGCACAATTTTTGCAGCAGGTTCAGTGATGAATCAAAAGCAGGATTAGCAATGGCCCTGATTGACAGGCTGTAAGGACCACTTTCACCAACGAATCCATCTTGATGTTTTAATCACTGTGCAATTCCTGTTTCCTTTTATTCATTACATTTAAATTGGCTTTGCCATTTAATATTTACAGGTAGATTCATGCCAATATTGAAATCAGTTTCACTGTATCTTTAAGGAAAGAGTTTTAATCTTCTGGGAATTTATTTAGAATGGAATGATAAAGCAAGTTTGTCCAAACTGGTTTTGAAAATGCATTTAAAGGTACTGACTGAGTTAAATCATCGGGTACCACAGAATCTGAGAGGGAGAGTGAAGGGTTAAGAACATTGATCTCTAGGAGATTGTACATTTAAACTGTTGGGAGCATTGTGAATTTAAAATGAAAATCACTGCAACTGCCCAAAAACAACTGATAAGAAAGAAATTATTTTACTTAAGCAATGTTTCATTCAAAGCTGCTGAGGCCATTAGAAGTGAGTGGGAAGGACAAGACAAGACATGTCTAGAAGAAATAAGACTTCAAGAAAGTTTACACACTGATAATTGAAGCCTAAGTACTGCAAAAACTGGAACAAGTAAGGTGAAGGATAGGCAATGGGTGAAGGGTTGGACCTGGTTTAACCTCAATGGAAGTTGAGTGACACGCATCAAACAGTCAATCGTCCATCCTTAATGCTTAACAATGGTGTTTTTTAAAATTTATTCATTCACAGGATAGGGGCATCACTGGCTAGGCCAGCATTTATTGCAAATCTCTAGTTGCCCTTGAGAAGGCCTTGGTCAGCCACTTTGAACCGCTGCAAGTCCATATGGTGTATGTACACCCACAGTGCTGTTAGGGAAGGAGTTCCAGGATTTTAACCCAGTGACAGTGAAAGAACAGCGATATGGTTCCAAGTCAGGATGGTATGTGGCTTGGAGGGGAACTTGCAGGAGGAGATGTTCCCATGCATCTGCTGCCCTTGTCCTTCTAGGTGGTGAAGGTGGCAGACTTGGAAGGTGCTATTGAAGGAGCAATGGTGAGTTGCTGCAGTGCATTTTGTAGATGGTACACATTACAGTCACTGTGCATCGGTGGTGGAGGGAGTGAATGATTAAGGTGGTGGATGGGTGCCAATCATGTGGGCTAGATGGTGTCGAGTTTCTTGAGTGTTGTTGGAGCTGCACTCATCTCAGCAAGTGAAGAGTATTCCATCACACTCCTGACATGTGCCATGTAGATGGTGGACAGTCTTTGGGAGTCAGGTGGTGAGTTACTGATTGCAGAATTCCCAGTCTCTGACCTGCTCTTGTAGCCACAGTATTTATATGGCTAGTCCAGTTCAGTTTTTGGTGAATGGTAACACCCAGGATGTTGATATTGGGGGATTCAGTGATGGTAACGCCATTGAACGTCTTGTTGGAGATGATTATTATCTGGCACTTGTGTGGCACAAATGTTACTTGCCACTTATCAGTCCGACTCTGAATATAGTCCAGGCCTGCTGCATAAGAACACGGACAGCTTCAGTATCTGGGAAGTCACGATTGGTGACAAACATTTGTGCAATCAACAGCAAACATCCCCATTTCTGAACTTATGGAGGGAAGGTCATTGATAATACAGCTGAAGATAGTTGTCCTAGGACACGACCCTGAGGAATTCCCGCAGAGATGTCCTGGGACTGAGATGTTTAGCCTCCAGCAACCATAACCACCTTCCTTTGTGCTAGTTATCACTCTAACTAGTGAAGAGTTTTCTCCCTGATTTCCATTTACTTCAGTTTTGCTAAGGGCAGTGTTTTTTTGGAAAACACTTTTGCTTATGTCTCAACCAGCAGAAATAACATAAAAAGAAGACATCATGGAAGACTTGGCATTGCTATCAGAGGAACCATAAAGTTTTGCCTTGAGAAAGGACTTGCAAGAACAGGAAGAAGAAACTTCAAGACCTAAATGTCATATGCATTGCTTGATGCTGTTTTTATGCTGTATGCAATATTAAATTGTTGACATTGATTACATAAAAAACAGGAGCAGGAGTAGGTCATTCGGCCCTTCGATCTTGCTCTGCTATTCATCATGATCATGGCTGATCATCCAACTTAATAGCCTGCTCCTGCTTTCTCCCTATATCCTTTGATCCCTTTCGCCCCAAGAGCTATATCTAACTCCTTCCTGAAAACATACAATGTTTTGGCCTCAACTACTTTCTGTGGTAGCGAATTCCACAGGCTTACCACTCTCTGGGTGAAGAAATTTCTTCTCATCTCAGTCCTAAATGGTCTATCCTGTATTCTCAGTCTGTGACCCCTGGTTCTGGATTCCCCCACCATCGGGAACCTCCTTCCTGCATCTACCCTGTCTAGATCTGTTAGAATTTTATAGGTTTCTATGAGATCCCCCATCATTCTTCTGAACTCCAGCAAATATAATCCTAACCGACTCAATCTCTCCTCATATGTCAGTCCTGCCATCCCTGGAATCAGCCTGGTAAACCTTCGCTGCTCTCCCTCTATAGCAAGAACATCCTTCCTCAGATAAGGAGACCAAAACTGCACACAATATTCCAGATATGGTCTCACTAATAATTAATATAAGTGCAGCAAGACATCCCTGCTCCCGTACTTAAATCCTCTGGCTATGAAGGCCAACATACCATTCGCCTTCTTTACCACCTCCTGCACCTGCAAGCTTACCTTCAGCGACTGGTGTACGAGGACACCCAGGTCTCATTGCACGTTCCCCTTTCTCAGTTTATAGCCATTCGGATAATAATCTGTCTTCCTGTTTTTGCTAGCGAAGTGGATAACCTCACATTTATCCACATTATACTGCATCTGCCATGCATTTGCCCACTCATTCAGCTTGTCCAAATCACACCGAAGCATCTCTGCATTCTCCTCACAGCTCACCCTCCCACCCATCTTTGTGTCATCTGCAAATTTGGAGATATTACATTTAGTTCCCTCATCTAAACCATTAATATATATTGTGAATAGCTAGGGTCCCAGCACCGATCCCTGCGGTACCCCACAAGTCACTGCCTGCCATTCAGAAAAAGACCTGTTTATTCCTACTCTTTGTTTTCTGTCTGCCAACCAGTTTTCTATCCATCTCAATATATTACCCCCAATCCCATGCGCTTTAATTTTACATGCTAATCTCTTTGTCGAAAGACTTCTGAAAGTCCAAATAAACCACATCCACTGGCTCCTCCTCATCAACTCTACTAGTTACATCCTCGAAAAATTCCAGTGAGAATTTTGTAAATCCATGCTGACTCTGTCCGATTCTGCCACTGTTTTCCAAGTGCTCAACTGTTAAATCTTTTATAATGGACTCTAGAATTTTCCCCACTACCAACGTCAGGCTGACTGGTCTATAATTTCCTCCTTTCTCTCTATCTCCCTTTTTAAATAGTGGGCTTACATTAGCTACCCTCCAATCTGTAGGAACTGTTCCAGAATCTATAGAATCGCGGAAGATGATCACCAATGCATCCACTATTTCTAGGGCCACTTCCTTAAATACTCTGGGGTGTAGATTATCAGGCCCTGAGGATTTATTGGCCTTCAATCCCATCAATTTCCCCAATACCATTTCTCTATTAATACTGATTCCTTTCAGTTCCTCCCTCTCATTAAACCCTGTGTTCCCCAATATTTCTGGTATGTTATTTGTGTCCTCATTTGTGAAGACAGAACCAAAGTATGTATTTAGTTGGTCAGACACATCTTTGTTCCCCATCATAAATTCCCCTGTTTCTGACTGTAAGGGACCTACATTTGTCTTCACTAATCTTTTTCTCTTCATATACCTATAGAAACCTCTACAGTCAGTTTTTATGTTCCCTGCAAGCTTACTCTCATACTCTATTTTCCCCTTCTTAATCAATCCCTTGGTCCTCCTTTGCTGAATACAAATTAAAAATAACTTTGATTAACTTACAGGCTATTGTCCATGTTCATGAATTACCAAAATTTCTGCATCCTTACAACTTTGGAGGGGAAGGAGAGCATATGTGGTGTGTGTCGGGGGGAGAAGGGTTAAACATTGCACAGAGCATCTTGAAGGAGAGCATTTTTATACCTTGGTAGATCCGTTCTTTAGGATGGAACTGATTGGGGAGGCAGACTATTAATACAATGGGAAAATCCAATAGAAAATGCACCAAAGCACCTCACACAGGCCTCAGATTTTACACTTGTGTTTGCTTCAATAATTAAATCAATCAATTAGAATTACCAGAGCTCCACAGAGCAAGCATGAAGGATGAATTAACTAATTTGCTGTATCTGACCACACTAAAAAGCACAATGGTGGCTCTGTGTTTTAATGGACCTTGTTGTCTTTTGAATGAGTTTCATTTCATTATCATGCATTAGTTAATCGATTTCTCAATGTTGTAATGCATTGCAATAAATTGGAGTTTGCTTTGGTTGAAATTTTTGTGCAAGAGATACATACTGTTTGGGGGCAACTTTAATCTAATCTGCTTGTCGGAAATGAGGAATGAGGTGCAACACTATGGGCTGAAATCTCCGGTTGGTGAGCGGGGGCAGGGCCCGCTCACCGATGCGTAAAATGACGCGCGCTGACGTCAGGCAGGCTTCCCGACGTCACCGTACGTCACTTAAATTTTCAGTTCGACGGGCGCGCAGCTGAACTGTCAAAGGCCTATTAAGGCCTGTTAAAAACTAATTTAAATGATTAAATGATCTGCCCATCCGACCTTAAGGTTGGCGGGCAGGCGAAGAGCCCAGGCGGCCTTTGGATTTTTCATGGAACTTCATCCATGGGCGGGATGAGGTTTCATGAAGTGTTTAAAAATTCAATAAAATTTTTTTAAAAATCATTGATATGGCCCAGCCCTTGTGACACTGTCACATGAGGGCACATGTTTCAAAAGTTTTCAAATACTTTATTTAGAAATTTTAAACTTAAACAAATCTCCCTGTGGCACCTCTGTGCGCGTAAAAGAGCGCACTCCCGATTAAGGGAATTCCCCCCCCACCTGCGCAGGGAGCTCTCAGCGCTTCCAGGCAAGCGTCATGCTGGGCGGGCCTTAATTGGCCCACCCACGTAAGATGGCGGGGCGCACCTGATCGGAGGCGCGATCGAGTTCACGCTCGCTCCCACTCACCCCCACACACAACCCCCTTGATGGGGATGAAAATTCAGCCTTATAATTACACCACCCCGATCAAAGTTCTTTGGCCTGTTCTTGTAGAACCAAATTTCACTGCTGCCAAATGTTGTGCATATTGCAGCAAACACGACCATTCTGGGGATCCTGGCTGCTGCACACTGAAGGGACTAGGCACCTAAGTGCATCTTCAGCACGCTGATGGCTTGTTCAGTTACACACCTAGGGGTCATGTGTTACAGCTTATTTGGGGAGTCAGAGTTGCTGTGGCAACATGCATTTTTATATGCATGTTGTAGTCTGGAGCTATGGACAGTGATGATAGAGGTTCCAATTTTTTTCTATCATATGGCTGACCAGGAATCTCTCCCGTTCTTACTGCCTGTCATTGGCATGTGCTGGAAGGATTTTCAGGTTGATGTTCAACCTGTCTGGCTGCATTATGAACATGCCTTCCTTGGTCATTAAATCCTGGGTTGGGACTCAAACCCAGAGCTTCTGGTGCAGAGACAGAAACACTACCCACTACGCCACAAGACCTTGTCGTGCCCCCATCTGGTAGTCATATGATATTCATTGTAGCACTGTTGGGCTTCGTTGGTCGGATTTCTGATGAATGACTTAGTCAAGTTTGAAGTGAATATCCTTTGTCACCTAACATCCACACCCCTTAAGTGTGCTTGCTGTTCCAAAAGCATCAGGAAGTTTGGAATGCCGCAAGAAGAAAGCATCATTGCAGCTTCCCAGGAATCTGAAGCACAACTACAATCTTTTAACGGTGCACATCAACTGCATATTGATGGCATGGAAGCCCTTGTAGTTGATGCCCTGATTGCCGTGTGTGCAGTTGATGGGAAGTCACTCAATCTGACTGGTGCCATTGCAGCTGAAGTTGGCATAATTGTCAGCCCTGGCAAACAAGTCAGTAGTCAATTTTCTTATACATTTGTAGGCTGGCAACTGGGAGATCTTCATTATGTCTGCAGTGGAGGCTTGTAGGGATGCAGAGGAAAAACTTTGAGGGCTCTGGTGACTTTGACAGCCACTGGTAATTTGTGACCACCAGATCCAGCGGGGAATGTGTCCTCCTGGGCAGTTGCAGATGTCTTCCACCACTTGGCACAACATCCTGAGCCCCATGAGACTCTGGTATTCAGATATGTTAGGGAAACCCAGTCTCTGCCTGTAGACCCTACCTCGTGGTTAGTGTTTCATGTCAGCTGCACCCCTCTGCTTCTGCTCTCTCTGCTGCTGGCCCACTCTTTGCTGCTGGTTCCTTCTCTGCTGCTCCCCTCTATCCTGTTCAGTTTTGGGTCTGTGACCAGCAGGCTGCTGGTGCTGGTTCTGCTTCTGCTGCTGCTGGTCAGGTTGCTCCTTATCTGTGGTCCAACCTATGGTAGCCAAAGTAACACCCATCCTAATATGGTGGAACTGTGGTAGATTCTAATTGTAGCCCCTTTGGGACTTCCCCTGCTCAGGTGTACTTCTCAGATATTTACTCTCAATTTAAGATTAAGGTAGCCAAATCCTAAAGACACTGGGTATGAAGGTCTGGTCTAACATCCCCCAAAGGAAAGGAACAAACCAAAAATATTACCATCCTCCAGCTAGCTGGTTTGGTAAGTTCCAAACAGATTATAATGTCCCCGATACTGTAAGGGTCCAAGGGTCTCTCCTCAGTCTCTTCAACGAAGAGTTTACGGAAGTGTGGTTCATGAGTTGGCCATACAGAAAACTGAGGGGCAATATAAATTCTGAACTATAAAGAAGTTTATTAAAGAATCAAACATGAAATTGACAGCTGGTGGGACTGTTAATTGCAACATTTACAGTTCTAAGGAAAAAAAAGAAAATACAACCTTATTTCTAGTCGAGAATCCAAATATTAAGAAAGCAGCTATAAGTACTGAGTAGGTATTGCCATCTTTTTCTGTAGATTTGACCCCCTTAGTTGCTGTTGTGTTCTCACCTTGCTTTCACTGACATGTATCATGAAGCCCTGGAAACCTGTGAACCAGATGTTAAACTCTGATGTCTGTGTGTCACTCTAATTCTCCACACCCCCACTCCCTGACCCACACCCAAACCCTCCTCCAGGTTGCAAGTCTCCAAAAGATACTATCAGATACATGGGAATTCAGCTTAAACAAAGCTACCACTTTACCCTATTAACAGTAAGGGTTTTACTGGTAAAAATACTCATCATTCCAAGAAATACCGATAGCAGTACAAGAACATTTTGGTCAACATAGCAGATGTTATATAGCTCAGTAATTTTCCATTGTGGTTAATTTTAACTCAATTTGGCTGCAGGAAAGTGACTGGATGGAATTTTCTGCTCATTTTAAACCACAACTGAATCAACTTTCCACTTACTTCAGCTGGCAGCAAATCAGTTGGCTCTTTCCATCCATTTTGGGCAGACAGCTTGTTGGAGGAATGTCAATGAGGCCCGAGAGGTAGAAAAGCTTAGGGGTCAAGTTGACGATGTGTGGAGGGTTTGCTGCACATCCTATCACCCATCTACCAGAAACTTTCACTCGTATAATATCCCCCTGCCACCATTTGTTTGTAGTATCTCTATTAGTTACAATAATTATCTTGTAATAGAAGGAAACTAAATTATCGTCACAATATTTGGAATAGAAGCAATTTCCTATTGCATGGAGAAAGTGGTGAAGAAATTAATATTCTATATCAACTGAAATCTGAAATATACAAAGAGCAGACTGATTCTTATCAAAATGTGCAGAATATGTTTAAGATTCTTCTCTTTTTTCCCCTTTGATATATAATGAGATTGAATATACAAAAGTGATCATAAAACTCAGAGAGATGAATTTTCAGGACTTCAGACTGAATGCACAATATTCTGAAAGGACAATGGTCCTCCTAACCACTTTGATCTCTGCCAATACAAACATTGGCAATCATTTAATAGATAAAGCCAGGCATTCTGATCTAGGGACTGCTCTGCTGGAAATGCAGTGGAGCAGGGTTTCCAACCATTTGTGTGCCCCAGCAATCACCCCATCCCAAATGTCACTTGTATAAAAGTCGTGGGTTCTCCATAACACTAAGTAATAGCTTGTATTTTTTAGGATCTTATACAACGCATTGTTACATGATTAGAATTTTGCTACTGCTACGTTTGATACCAAAGGTTAGAAATACTAGTTTGGGAGCCATTACTTTAATTTGGATGGAGCGTCGGAGAAGAATTTGGAGATGAATCCAATTCCACCCAGTTTCTGACCCTTTTTGGCCCAATTCTGGCATTCTGACAGAAGGGTAATTCTGAGGCCTCTGAAAACTGGCACACCAATAGCGCCATTGGTGGCATGGGCTTCCATCCTATTAATGCAAAGAGCTGTGCTTGCATTTGGGTTACTGCTGGAGTAGATGGACAGATGGGCATCCCATCTTTGCATACTTTTGGCAGCACAGATCCTGGGCTGAAATTTCTGGGTTCACTTTTTCAAACATGACTACTGGAAACATTGTTTTCAGGCAGCCATATTTTCCTACTGGACTGAATAAACACTGAAAGCTTGTGTAACAACAAGCTTTCTGATCTCTCATCACTACTACACTGATACGTTCTCTGTTAGCAATAGATAATCTAGTAAGTGGTGCCTTTTAATTTCTGCCAAAAAATCAATTAGCTTGTTGTAAATGTAGTAAAAATTCAAACAGAATGTTAAATGAGCAAAGCATTTACGTCCTGGAATGGAGAAGAAGATCTCGCCACTTCCAGAATGAGCTTATTTTCCTTATGGCTGCTTTGGGGCCACATTATTTTAGGACTGAAAATGGGGGAAGTGGTGAGTGGCTGCATCACATTTACAATGTTAATTATAGCAACTGACCTACACTGGCATTACAAACAGTATAGTCTTTCACATTGGTTTGGTATTGACAGCTACGTGATTCTCTCTGTTCAGTGAGTCAGAGGAAAATGCAAAAGAAATTATTATATTCTTAGACCAAAAAATGTATGTGTTAGATATATATATATATATATATATATATATACACATATATAAATATACATTTACATATATATACAAATCTACATATATATACATATACATACGAATACATATATATACATATATACACATACATATATATACACACACATATACATATACATGCGGTGTATATATATATATATATATATCATTGGGCTTAGCTGATGGAGTTGTGTCTGCCCTTCTGCCAGTTCTCTGGGTCTTTCCTGCATGACCTGCTCCTAAAAGAGAGGACAGAATGTTAGTGATTACATAGCACTGTGCTTGGTGATGTGCCTGCCATGGTTGAATAGCTGGATGTATGTAGAGCCATTGAAAGGTGGGTGTGAGGCCGAGGTGGAGTATCTAGATATTAAACATGAATCCTGTGTGCTAGTGAGTGCTGCTGAGTGGTTGATGGAGATGTGATGCACTGAGTAGATTCGAGGGCTGGGGATATGGTGGGTATAAGAGATGCTGTGAAGATATTTTCACTGACTTTGACCACATGTGTGAGATCATAAAACTTCTTCCAGCCAGATCCTCGGGGCCAGACTCTGAGCATTTACCTCACTTGCCATCTGCTGTCACTCTCCTTCAGAGGGTCTGGAATTGGGGTCTCCTGCCCCCTCATGATAACATGGCTTTTTTGCTTCAGTGCAACTCTGAGTCATGCATCCAGAGCGGCATTACTGAATTGTGGTCTCCTCTCCCTGGGCTTAAGGTCTGCCTTGTCTTCCTCTTTATTTTTCAAAATCAACCTTCAGTTCTTTAGGACATTTTGCCTTTAATGGGACAGGCTGTTTTTAAGAACAGAAGACTACCAGCACTTTGTGAACATCGCTTGGCCCACTGCAGTGTAAAGAGGCAACGGGCAGCTTGGCAGACACTCAACCCTGCAGTACAATCTTTTAAATGAGATGGAAATTTGTATGCTGTTTACTTCTAATGGATCCACCACAGGCAGGTTGCAAATTGCGCCCCCTATATAAGAAAAGCAGGGCTAACTAATTTTTAGCAGGTAAACCATACTTTATAATCCCTGGAATGCTGTAAAATTACACTCTCATGCTGCTATCAGTTGTCTGTGGGGAAGGAAATGAAACTGCTTACTGAAGCAGAAATGGTATCAGGTTTTTACTTTATACATCTATGTACAGCTGATTGGATAATAACATAATGTCCTCAATGGCAGTTCAGAATTACCCAGAAGCACTAACATTTAGGTAATTGTGATCTTCACAGTCATTTGTTGTGTCTGTAAGAGTTTGGCTGTGGAGTACATGCACAGACTACATCCACAAGAGTTTGGCTGTGGAGTACAGTACATTCACAGCTCTGTTATGACACCATCTGTAAATCAAAGTCTCTGCTGCTCTGATCAATGAAGGCATGTGCATTTCTACTTGTTGATATTGGTGTTTAGGCGCAGGTGGATGAGGGAAAATCCCATATTCTCACTTGTGCAGGATACACTGCCTGGATTTCCTTCAATGGTTCTCATCCTCATCCTTTAAAAAGCACAGAGAGAAGGCATTCCCATAGGGAGCTCCATTGTGGCCCTACTTCAGCTAAAGGGCAGGATTTTGCCCTTGGCAGGGGTGCTTGGCAGGGGTGGGTGGGGGCAGTTGAGAACCTGGCCGCTGCCCGCAATTGGCTCCACACCGCGATTTTATGTGGGCGGGCCAATTAAGGCCTGCACAGCGTAAGAGTTGGCTGCGGAATGAGTGCGTAGGGGCAGGAAGGGCTGGGAGCTCAATGTCCGCCGGCTCCAACGGCGACTCGTCAGCCAATTCAAAAGCGGCCATGGCAGCCTTTGGAAGGCTGCCAGCAAAGGATGTTGAACTCGTGATAGACAGCATTCTGCCCCTTGTTTCTCTGATAAGTGCCTCACTGTCCTCCTGGAGGATGTGGCAGCGCGGAGAGAAATCCTTGTCCCCAGGGGATGGCAGGAGGAGCCCTCCCCCCCTCCATCTCACCAAAAGGGCCTGGGAGGAGGTGGCATCCAGGGTCAGCAGCCACAATATGATGAGGTGCACTTGGATGCAGTGCCAGAAGCGCTTCAACTATCTCCTGTGATTGGGAAGGGTCAGTACCGTGTTGGCACTGGTCACTTTGCAAAGCAATTAAGAGATGCCCATCCCACACCCCCCCATCACCACCACCACCACCACAACCACCCTTACCACCACCCCCCCACCGCCCCCCCCGGCCTTGGACCACAGAGTTATTAGCGTGTGAATGGCAAATGTCAATGAGGCAGCATTTGGTGGACTGAGTGTCTTGTGGCTCCAAGGTCACGATTTGGCTGAGCCCTGCGAGGTGTTCCTGAGGTGGGGTTAGTCAGGCTGCAATGGCACTGCATGGTGGACTAATCATTGCTCCTCTATCTTTTCAAGAGAAAACATCCCATAACAATGCAGAGAGGTCACGGACTGGCTGAGGACTGCCCCACCTAATAATCCTCGCTTGTTATGAACAGGAGGCCCTGGAGCTGGAGCAGTATCTTGTGCCTAGGTCAAGCGGCTGTGGAGAGGTTGGGGTGCCACAGGGAGGTAAGAGTGCTGTGCACTGAGGTGAGAATGTCTGTAAATGCAACCATCCCTCTGTAATCTCTATACTGATGTGAGCCTTGAACCTGGAAACATAAGGACACCCTGATGCATATCTCTGTCTCATCCAAGTCCCAGGCATGTACATTAACAGTGACTTTAACTAATGACATGTCCTTGTTCTTCCTTTCAGGCTGACTGGCAGCCCATTGGGATGAGAAGCCTGAAGGCCCAACACTGACCTCTGAGGACAACAACTATCACAATGCACCTGCGTCACAATCTCTCTGCCAAGCAGCAGCAGCGCAGATACCAGCACCTCGGTGGGCATTAGATTGCCAGCTACCATCTTGGTACACATTGGTGAGGGCACTTCACACTCACTTGAGGTGCAGGCAGAGTTAGAGAGTGCCCAGGGTGCCGGCAATTGGAGGATTGCTGGGCTCAGGAACATGCTCAGTCATTGGCTGATGATGGGCCTCTGGAGTCATCCCTGAGGCAGCAGATGCTGGAAGTCCAGCAGGGTGTGCGGGAGGACCTGGCAGAGATACATGAGGGAATGCGTGACATGGCCTCCATAGTGGAGGTGTCCTTGTGGAGCGTGAGTAATGTATTGATCCTCATTTGCAAGCGCAATGCCTCCTCCATGGAGAGAGTGGTGACTCTCATGGAGAGGTCCTCCAGGAGCTGAATCAGGGGTCCCTAGGGATGCACTCAGACCTACAAGCCCGCACACCGGCAATGACCTTAGGTGGTCACTGTCAATGTGGAAGATGGATTGGGCACGCAGTATCACAGTTAGGTGCCCATCCATCAGTGGTGAGCAGGGAGGTCAAGAGTGACCTTACGTTGGCGCACAAGCTGCCTGTCTTCTCTGCAGGCCCCTCTCAGGGCGCTCCAGATGAGGGCAGCAGCTCCTCCACCCCTCTGCCAGTGACTGTGGCATCCAATGAGGCTGCAGCCACTGGGGAGATGCCAGCTGTGGCATCCTTCCCAGGCGGGGCCAGCACAGGCTTCAAGGGCCAGAGGACGCCCGCCAAAGTCATCAACGCCAACAGGACAGCAGAGTGAGCAGGCAGTCTCCAATGCTGATGCCAGTGAGGGAAGAGCACCTAAATGTAGCACCCGCAAGCATAAACTTAAAGCACCTTAAGCAAAACATGGCCTGATCACGGGTGATGTTTGTTTCCCCCACTTTTACGTTCGTTGTTTATTGGTGTGCTGGATACCGTCTGTCAATATTAATTTGTAGAATGTATGCTAGGCACCATTTCATTAAATGTGTTTGTGTTCATCAAGCCTCTGGGTGCTTCATTTGTTCTGCAGGTGCAGGCTAAGCCATGATGTTATGATTGACTTGTGTGGGTTGTATACTGCAGCCTGTGCTGGTGGTTCTTATTTGGTAGGCTAGCTGAAGGAGCATTGGGTCAAAGCACCCCGGGTGCCCCTGCCTCCCTGGAGGTTGCCCAGGTCAGCGTCTATGCCCTCAGTGTTCTCCTGACTGTGCTCATCCTCGGACTCACTACTGGACTCATTGTCTGTTGCCTGTGCAGCTGTGTCAAGATCTCCTTCCTCCATTGCGTCTCCACTTTCCAGCGCCAGTTTGTGGAGAGCACAGCATGCAACCGCTACCAGTGACACATGATCTGGGGGTTTTGCAGTGCGCCCAAAGAAAGGTCCAGGCATCAGAAGCACATCTTGAGAAGACCTATGGCTCTCTCTATCACCGCCCTTGTGGACCAATGGCTGCTGTATCCCCGCTCGGCCTCTGTTCTTGGGTGGTGGAAAGGCATCATGACCCACCTTTTGAGGGGTTAGCTCTTGTCACCCAGCAACCATCCATCCAGTTGGGCTGGAGCACTGAAGAGCCCTGGCACCTGGGAGAGTCTGAGGATGTAAGCGTCATGGGAGCTGCCAGGGTACCTTGCACAGACTTGTAGAATCTGCATCCTATGATCACACACTATCTGCATGTTCATGGAATGGAAGCCCTTCCTGTTGACGAAGGCACCGGGCTCACCTGCTGGCGCCTTGTTGGCTGCATGTGTACAGTCTGTTGCACCTTTGATGCGTGAACCCTACAATTGCTGCGAAGCCTCTGGTTCACACCACCTGGCTCGCCTCATCCATGTGGTAGTGAATGAAAGTCAATGCATGCCTGAACAGCTTGATGTAACTGTGGACTGCTGATTGGCAGACTCCACAAAGATCACCCCACTGACCCCTGGAAAGAGCCGGAGGCACAGAAGTTGAGGCACACTGTGACCTTCAGCACCACTAGCATGGGGTGTCTACCCACATAGTTGGAGCTGATCTCTGGGCCAATCCCTGACAGATGGAGGTCACTGTTTCCCTTGAGAGGCGGCATCTCCTTTGGCATTGTACCTCGGGCATATTGAGGTAGCTGCATCGCCGCCTGTAAACCCTGGCAGCAGGATAGTGGCGTATTCTGTGGTCCCATCCACCTTGGACTTCCTGTTGGCCCTGTGCCCCTTGTGCCTGCACCTCTCCTCCCACAGGTCGCTTCCCTGGAAGCTGCATAGGGACACCTGGCCTCCTCCCCCTTCTGCCCCTCTCTTCCTCCTCAGAGGAGGTGCCTCCAACAGAGACCACAATCCCCATTCCCAGGGTAAAGGAAGGCTGTCTGATACCTGGAAGGGCCCAAGTGGTATGAACCCTCGGGGGCCTGAAAAACAACACTGAGTCCTGAACTGGAGGCTCTTATTTCTGTCAAAACAACTGTGAAGCAAAATGAAGATGCCCTGTTCACACAAGCAAGCAGCAGCGAGTTATATTCTAAACTACAAACTACTTGCATTTACAAACCCACTGACCCCTCTTATCTCGCCTGTGGATGAGGTTTTTGAAATTGCGGCCTGCCTGCCTGTTTAGCCCATGCAAAGGCCTGAAAATCACACGGGCTACATAAACTCCGAGACAATTGGTGTCTCAGGGGCCTTAACTGGCCACTTAATTAAGGGCGGGCGCGCCTCCATCTTCATCGCGCGCCCGCCTAGCGAAATATCACGAGAATGTGCATTGACGTTGGCACGCTCGGCTGACGTCAGCGTGCTTTATTTCTTCCTCGGACATGTCGGGCACAGGCCTGTGCACAGATCTAAAAATTCTGCCCAATGAGAGAAAAGTAGCTGCATTGCAGTCATTGACAGAAAGACTCCAGAACACCGAAATGGCAATAACAAAAAAAGCAAAAGGACACAAAAATGTAGAGAAATGGCTTAAAATATAAGAACAAACATATAAACATACAAATTAGGGGCAGGAGTAGGCTACTCGGCCCTTTGAGCCTGCTCCATCATTTAATAAGATCATGGCTGATCTGATTGTAACATCAACTCCACATTCCCACCAACCCCCAATAACCTTTCACACCTTTGCTTATCAAGAATCTATCTATTCCTGCCTTAAGAATATTCAAAGACTCTTCTTCCACTACCTTTTGAGGAAGGGAGTTCCAAAGACTTACAACCCTCTGAGAGAAAAAAATTTGCCTCATCTCCGTTTTAAATGGGCAACTCCTTATTTTTAAACAGTGACTCCTCCTTCTAGATTCTCCTACAAGAGGAAACATCCTCTTCACATACATCCACCTTGTCAAGAGCCCTCAGGATCTCATATGTTACAATCAAATCACCTCTCACTCTTAAATTCCAGCAGATACAAGACTAGTCTAGCTAACCCTTCCTCATAAAACAACACATCCATTCCAGGTATTAATCTAGTAAACATTCTCTGATCTGCTTCTAATGCATTTGCACCCTTCCTTAAGTAAGGAGACCAATATTTTACACAGTGCTCCAGATGTGGTCTCACCAATGCCCTGTATAACTGAAGCATAACCTCACTATTTGTGTGCTTAATTCCTCTTGCAATAAATGATAACATTATATTAACTTTCCTAATTAATTGCTATACCTAAATACTAACCGTTTGTGATTCATGCAATAGGACACCTAGATCCCTCTGCATCTCAGAGCTCTGCAATCTCTCACCATTTAGATAACATGCTTCTTTTATATTTTTCCTGCCAAAATGGACCGTGCCACATTTTCCCAAATTGTACTCCATTTGCCAGATCTTTGCCCACTCACTTAACCTATCTATATCCCTTTGTAGCCTCCTTTTGTTCTCTTCATATCTTACTTCCTTACCTATTTTGTGTCATCAGCAAATTTAGCAATCATACCATTGGTCCTTTCAAGTCATTTATATCAATTGTAAAAAGTTGAGCCCCCAGCACTGATTTCTGTAGCATACCACTCATTACATCTTGCCAACCAGAAAATGACCTACATCTACGCTGTTTCCTGTTATCTAGCCAATCTTCTATCCAAGCCAATGTGTTACCCTCTGCACCGAGCTTTTATTTTCTGCAATAACCTTTGATGTGGCACCTTAACAAAGGAATAAGTACAGTACATCTACTGGTTCCCCTTTATCCACAGCCTATGTTACTTCTTTTAAAAACTCCAATAAGTTGGTTAAACATGATTTCCCTTTCATAAAGCCATGTTGACTCTGCCTGATTACCTTGAATTTATCTAAGTGCCCTGCTAAATCATCTTTAATAATAGCTTCTAACATTCTCCCTATGACAGACAATAAGCTAACTGGCCTTTAATTTCCTGTTTGCTGTCTCCCTCCATTTTTGAATAAAGGAGTTACATTCACTATTTCCCAATCTAATGGAACTTTCCTCAAATCTAGGGAATTTTGAAAAATTAAAACCAAGGCGTCAACTACCTCCCTGGCCACTTCTTTTAAGACCCTAGGATGAAGTCCATCAGGGTACAGGGATTAGTCAGCCTGCAGCTCCAACAATTTGCTCAGTACCACTTCCCTGGAGATTGTAATTTTCTGGTGTACCTCCATCTCTTTCATTTCCTGAATTACAACTATTTCTGGGATGTTAATTGTATCTTCTATAGGGAAGACTGATGCAAAATACCTGTTCCATTCTTCTGCCATCTTCTTATTTCCCATTGGACCAATGCTCATTTTTAAAACGTTTTTTTAAATAGCTATAGAAACTCTTACTATCGGTCTTTATATTTCTAGCTAGCTTTCTATCATACTCTAATTTTTCCTTCCTTGTTAATCTTTTAGTTTTTTAAAAATTCATTCATGGGATATGGGTGTCACTGACTAGGCCAGCATTTATTGCCCATCCTTAGATGCCCTTGAGAAGGTGGTGGTAAGCTGCCTTCTTGAACCACTGCAGTCCATGTGGGGCAGGTACACCTGCAGTGCTGTTAGGAAGGGAGTTCCAGGATTTTGACCCAGCGACAGTGAAGGAACAGCGATATATGTCCAAGTCAGGATGGTGAGTGACTTGGAGGTGAACTTCCATGTGGTTGAGTTCCCATGTATCTGGTGGCCTTGTCCTTCTAGGTGATAGTGGTCATGGGTTTGGAAGGTGCAGTCGAAGGAGCCTTGGTGAATTCCTGCAGTGCATCTTGTAGGTGGTTCACACTGCTGCTACTGTTGATGGTGGAGGGAATGAATGTTTGTGGATGTGGTGCCCATGAAGTGGGCTGTTTTGTCCTGGATGGTATCAAGCTTCTTGAGTGTTGTGGGAGCTGCACTCATTCAGGCAAGTCTGGAATATTCCATTACACTCCTGACTTGTGCTTGTAGATGGTGGACAGGCTTTGGGAGTCAGGAGCTGGGTTACTCGTCACATGATTCCTAGCCTCTGACCTGTAGCCACAGGATTTATATGGCTAGTCAAGTTCAGTTTCTGGTCAATGGTAACCCCCAGGATGTTGATAGTGGGGGATTCAGTGATGGTATGCCATTGAACATCAAGGGGCGATATTTGGGTTCTCTCTTGTTGGAGATGGTCATTGCCTGACACTTGTATTGTACGAAGGTTACTTGCTACTTGTCAGCCCAAGCCTGGATATTGTCCAGGTCTTGCTGCATTTGGACATGGACTGCTTCAGTATCTGAATCATCGTGAATGGTGCTGAACATTGTGCAATCATCAGCGAACATCCCCACTTCTGACCTTATGATGGAAGGAAGGTCATTGATGAAGCAGCTGAAGAGGGTTGGGCTGAGGGCACTACCCTGAGGAACTCCTGCAGTGATGTCCTGGAGCTGAGATGACTGACCTCCAACAACCATAACCATCTTCCTTTGTGCTAGGAATGACTCCAACCCAGCGGAGAGTTTTTCCACTAATTCCCATTGGCTCCAGTTTTGCTAGGGCTCCTTGATGTCACACTCGGTCAAATGTGGCCTTGATGTCAAGTGCATGTCACTCTGGCCTCACCTCAAGAGTTCAGCTCTTTTGTCCATGTTTGAACCAAGGCTGTAATGAGGTCTGGAGCTGAGTGGCCCTGGCAGAATCCAAACTGTTTGAGCAGGTTATTGCTAAGCAAGTGCCACTTGATAGCACTGTTCATGACCCCTTCCATTACTTTACTGATGATCAAGAGTAGGCTGATGGGTCAGTAATTGGCTGAGTTGGATTTGTCCTGCTTTTTGTGTACAGGACATACTTGGGCAATTTTCCACATAGCCGGGTAGATGCCAGAGTTGTAGCTGTACTGGAACAGCTTGGCTAGGGGCGTGGCAAGTTCTGGAGCACAAGTCTTCAGTACTATTGCTGTAAGATTGCCGGGTCCATAGCCTTTGCAGTATCCAGTACCTTCAGCCATTTCTTGATATCACGTGGAGTGAATCGAATTGACTGAAGACTGGCGTCTGTGATGCTGGAGACCTCCGGAGGAGGCTGAGATGGATCATCCACTTGGCGCTTCTGGTTGAAGATTGTAGCAAATGCTTCAGCCTTATCTTTTGCACTGATGTGCTGGGCTCCTCCAGCATTGAGAATGGGGATATTTGTGGAGCCCCCTCCTCCAGTGTGTTGTTTATTCAGCCACCAATGTTCATAACTGGATGTGGCAGGACTGCAGAGCTTAGATCTGATCCGTTGGTTGTGGGATTGCTTAGCTCTGTCTATCACTTGCTGCTTATGCTGTTTGGCACACAAGTAGCCCTGCATTATAGCTTCACCAGGTCGACACCTCATTTTTATGCCTGGTGTTTCTCCTAGCATGCCCTCCTGCACTCTTCATTGAACCAGGTTAATCCCCTGGCTTGATTGCAATGTTAAAGTGGGGGATATGCTAGGTCATGAGGTTACAGATTGTGTTCAAGTACAATTCTGCTGCTGATAATGGCCCACAATGCCTCATGGATGCCCAGTCTTACGTTGCTGGATCTGTTCAAAATCTATCCCATTTAGCACGATATTAGTGTCACATAACACGATGGAGGGTATGCTCAATGTGACTTTGTCTCCACAATGATTGTATGGTGGTCACAACCTGCGGCAGACAGGTTGGTGAGGATGAGGCCAGGTATGTTTTTCCCTTTTGTTGATTCCCTCACCATCTGCCACAGACCCATTCTGGCAGCTATGTCATTTAGGACTCGGCCAGCTCGGTTAGTAGTGGCTATACTGAGCCACATTTGGTGATGGACATTAAAGTCCCCCACCCAGAGTACATTCTTGCCGCCCTTAATGCTTCCTCCAAGTGGTGTGGTGTTCAACATGGAGGAACACTGATTCATCCGTTGAGGGAAGGCAGTACATAGTAATTAGCAGGCGGTTTCCTTGCCCATGATTGACCTGATGCCATTTTTGATATTTTGTCCAATCTTCTGACCTACCAACCATCTTTGTGCTATTATATTCTTTTTTTTAAGTTTGATATTATCTTTAACTTTTTTAGTTAACTATGGAAGGTGGTTCCTCCCTTTCAAATTTTTCTTTCTCATTCAAATTTATCTATTCTGTGTATTCTGAAATATTCCCTTAAATGTCTGCCACTTCATCTCTATGGACCTATCCCTTAACCTAATTTGCCAGTTCACTTTAGCTAGCTCTGCTTTCATGCCCTCATAATTGCCCTTATTTAAATTTAAAATACTAGGCTTAGACCCACTCTTGTCTCCCTCAAACTGAATGTAAAACTTAATCATATTATGATCGCTGCTACCTAAGGGTGCCTTCACTATGTGGTCTCATTAATTAAACCTATCTCTTTGCACAAAATATTTTTCCTACAATGGCTTGGAGCTTTTTCCTCTGACTTTCTGTCTCTGCCAGCCAATCAAGTGATTGGCTGGTAAGGTGGATGGGACAAATCGTGGAGTGGTCTGCATAAATTAGACCAGGATAGTATGGGACAGACTTGATAGGCAAACTGGTCTTTTCTGTCAATCATCTTTATATGTTTGAAAATATTTTTGCAACAAAACATCATTTTAAGAATTTTAATCCACCCTTCACAAAGTACTAAGGTGGGTATATCCAGGGCATCTGAGGATTAACATCCTATTCTGGAGTTTCTTTTTCTTTTGCTCAGTTAGATCCTGTCGAGGATGGTAAGGTAAGGTAAATGTGAGTGGATGTGGGTCTAACCAGGGTGATCCAGGCCAGTGAACTTCCACTTTTCATTTTAAAAGATCAACCCCTTACCAGGTGAATTCTTGGCATTATTTTAACTGCGTTGTCAACTGCCTCGGTTAAAATAACAAAGTGAAGAACTTGAGATGATCATGTTTGAGATTCATACAACAATTTTACTTACATTTGTTCCTTCACCAGGAATTAAAAGCAAAATTTTCCAAGACCAATGTTGGGGGCCTTAAATATGGCTGTCTACTGGGAAATTGCAGGTGTACAGCCAATCTATTGACTCTGTGCAAGGCTCTGTATGGGGCCTTGGAAAAGCACTATTGAAAGATAATGGGAAATCAAAAATAAAGCACTGTGGGATACTGGTTATTTTTCCAGTAGACATTTTCTAATTTAGCAGAAAAATCTTTGATGCCTCTCCCTTTTTTTAAAAAAAAGATTCAATCTGAAAGATTGTGTAGTCTTTGGTTGTATTAAACAAGATCCAAGCTTTTTGTTGACATCTATTAATTATTCATCCTGTTGTAGTTTTACAGTTTGTTGGCTAAATTTCTTAATCTTTTTTACTGAGCAGATTAATGATTTATTGACTATGGCTATTTTCTGTGTTTTATTAATTCAAATTGTTTGCACTCCTTTTATTGATTTCTCTTAGCTCTGCACAATTGCAGAGTGTCTGTAAACTCTGCCCTGTCATGGTTTAGGATTTTTTTGAAAACTTAGATTTTAAATATTATTAATCACATATAATTGCAAATGGTTGCGGAATAAGAATGCTGTTTGCTCTGTAAAAGCAAAATAAATTATTGATCACATACCGTTCATTTGAAAAAGAGTGGGTTCACCTGGGAAAAAGCAGCTGCTGCTTGCATCTGTTGAACTTGTGTCTGGGCAGCCTGATGTCCCCTTCTACATGGCATCAACGTAGTGCTCTGAGCAGGGAGGTCATAAGCTAGGTGTGTGCAGCTGTTCTGAGAAAAAGCAGACTCAGGCAGCTCTATTTGAGCCATTGCTATTCTATTAAGCCATGGTTTCCTGTCTCCACTGATCAGGAAGATTTTTCATCTAATGTCTGTTATCAGATCTGGAAACCCTGAGAGACTGTAAGATGCATTGTAGTCCCAGGGCATGAAAGCCAGTACACATGGTGCTGTCTACTCTCTCTCCTACTTCCACCAGATCTGCAATCAGTGTCTCACCTTCTTCTGTGGAGGAGAAGGCACTGCCTGCTTTTTGTTTTGTTTGCTTTTTCAGTGAGGATCTGTTGCAGATTCAAATGAAGCTGCTGTATGCTCCATTGATGCTTGCAATGAAGTAAAAACGTCACTGATTTTGCAATTGAGAACTGTAAATTCCAGAGCCAGACCTGCCACTTGCTGCGCATCCTCAGAGGCTGACCTCAGAGCCTGCAGGTTGGTGTGATGTATGTTGCAAACTGTAGGAAACTCAACCACTTAACTAAAGACAGACTTCAAACCTTAGTGGTGAACTGGTCTACTTCTCAGAGACCTGAGGCTGCTGTGCTTTTTGAGTCAAATCCAGGTTCCGTTTTTCCTAGTATTCTCTGTTCTTTTTCCCTACAGGTATAGTAATTCTTCCTAAGTGTTCTAAGACAGTGCAATTAAACCAAAATATAGAAAATCTATTTTCTCTCTGCAATAGTGGCAGGTTTGTATTTGAATTTGTGGATCAATGTCAAGGGAATCATTGTTAATGTTTATTTGTATAATTTTGTGTCCAGTAGAATAGATCACAATGACATTCTTTTTTAAAAGATGCAATTTTGCTATTGATTTCGAAGGACCTGAATGGGTTCAGACTAAACTTAACATGTCCCTCCAAACTCATATGCTATCCTTCATTACTAACATTTTATCCCAAGACTGGAAATTAATTCTGATAGAATTGCACAGACTGCACAGGAGATTAAAGTTAACTCAGAAGAGTATTTAAAAGTTAGAGTAATGTAAAAACAAGGAAACTTTAAAATGAAATAAAAATATTATGGTATAATAATACAAAAAGTAGAAAAAACCAAAATTAATAAATCAAACTGCAATAACTATCTCTTAATATGGTAAACGTATTCTAGATTTTCAGATTGGGCATGTCAGTTTGTGGATGTAAAGTGAATGTAAAGTGAGTGTTTCTAACTGGAAAATTGGAATGGAAATCCCATTATGCATATTTTGCCTTTGTTTCAATCCTCCCTCAGGAATTAACCCAAGTTTTTGGTTAAATACATACAAATTAGTGCATAACAATCTGATATTATGTCATATGCACAATATTTCTACAAAATTCACGCTATTTCCTTTATCCATGTATATAAACAGAGCATTCAGCTTGATAGACTTTGAGTTCCATACAGAAATTTAGTACTGAGATGGCAACATTGTCAGGGCACTGTTAAAGATTTTTTCATGTTTTTATTACTTATTTTTCTGTTGCCGCTGGTGTGATTAACAAAAATTCTAGACTTGGGGTAACAGTAACGAAGGAAAAGATAATTCTATGACTCTAAGTTAACACATAACACATTTAACACATGTTAAATTTGACTCTGGTCTTTCATAATGAGGTAAATTTTCATCTTTATCACAAAGGTGCTAATCTGGCTAATCATTGATTTCAATTAAATGGAAACTGGTCAGGTTCTATGACAGTTGTGCGATCCACTTTGCCAGATCAACAGCTGATATGTCTTCTGGTTCCCATGCGTTACAAATGGTCACACTTTAGACCCAAAATGCTTGAGCTTCATCCGGTGTGTTTCTTTCAGCTCTCCATGTGGCTGGTCAACTGCTAGACTGATACGT
This sequence comes from Carcharodon carcharias, assembly GCF_017639515.1. Lineage (NCBI taxonomy): Eukaryota > Metazoa > Chordata > Chondrichthyes > Lamniformes > Lamnidae > Carcharodon > Carcharodon carcharias. The sequence continues at coordinate 93,925,743 of NC_054477.1, read as the reverse complement.
TGTTACTTAGCACATGACTGTAGTGCAGCAGTGAGTGTGGCACCCTGGAATATATATTCACAATGTTTAGTTCCTAGCTCTCTACAAATAATATAACAATATAACACTAACCAGGTGGTGAAGATGAACATCCCGTCCCCTCCCTCTGCACCACGTGCTCCATTTATATCTATTGCAGTGATGCTGCAGTCTTTTTGACCTCTGCTGCCACAGCAATGATTTTCCCACTGAGAATTCCTTTAGGGAGGAAGAAGAAAAGGAATATTAGAAGATATGCCAGACTGGTTCTCCTGTACTCCTGCCACAGAACATGCAGACAGACTTGTGCATATCTCCTTTTGGGCAAGGAACAGTTCCAATGGGAGTTTCAGCGCATCAGGGAACTAACATGAGGCTCTGTTACATGCTACGAGAAGATTGTCATGGTTTTTGTATTTCTGACTATGCTGCTGCAGGGAGGCCGGCTATAATAGCTGCTGAAAATGTTATCTTTAAATTGAACACTGTGTGCTGTAAACATTGATATATAATTTAACATTCTGTTACTACTGAGAAAGCTCCATTCATTTGAACTCAACAGGATCTTTGTCAGATGGTGGGGGAGGGGATTTAGCTGGTTTGACTAAAGGCAGAAACTAGAGGAATGGAATAGAGTCATTACATAAAGTAAAGCGGGAAGAAGTGTGATCAAGGTAGCTACGGGAGTCAGTGGGCTTATAGTAGATATTGGTTGACATCCCCAAAAAAGTGAGGTAGAGAGCTGAGGGAAGAGTCAGAGGTAAACACAACGGAAGGAGACAAAGTTGATTAAATTGTTCCACAGTGATATCCTGGAGCCTCCAACAACCACAACCATTTTCCCTTATCCTAGGTATCACTCCAGCCAATGGAGAGTTTTCTCCGATCCAAATTAACTTCAATTTTGTTAGGGGTCCTTGATGCCACATCATGTCACTCTCACCTCACCTCTGGAATTCAGCTCTTTTACACAAGTTTGAATCAAGGCTGTATTAAGTTCTAAAGCACAACAGAGCATTTGGAGCCTAAGATGAGCATCAGTGAGCAGTTTTTTGCTGAACAGTCTGTTATCATCATTGTGGGTCTTAGCTTAGGTTGTCCTTGGTATCACAACCTGGTAAAAGGGGCATTTCATTAACGTAGTCCATGAGCTAAGAATGTGTGTATGGCACGTATGTCCTTTCTTGGATAAGGAGACCAAAACTGCACACAATACTCCAGGTGCGGTCTCACCAAGGCCCTGTACAGCTGCAGTAAGACATTCTTGCTCCTGTACTCAAATCCTCTCGCAATGAAGGCCAACATACCATTTGCCTTCTTAACTGCTTGCTGTGCCTGCATGCTGGCTTTCAGTGATTAATGTACAAGGGCACCCAGGTCCCCTTGTATATCAACATTTCCAACCTAACACCATTTACATAACACTCTATCATTCTGTTTTTCCTACCGAAGTGGATAACTTCACAGTTATCCATGTTATACTGCATCTGTCATATATTTGCCCACTCATTTAAACTGTCTAAATCACCTAGTAGCCTCTTAACACCCTCTTCATCGTTCACAACCCACGACGTTTTGTGTCGTCAGTAAATTTGGAAATATTACATTTGGTTCCTTCATCCAAATCATTGAGAAATATTATGAATATCTGGGGCCCAAGCACTAATCCCTGTGGTACCCCACTAGTCACTGCCTGCCACTCCAAAAAAAGACCCATTTATTCCTACTCTCTGTTTCCTGTCTGCTAACCACTTCTCAATCCATGCCAATATATTACCCCCAGTCCCATATACTTTAATTTTACACACTAACCTCTTATGTGAGACTTCATCAAAAGTTTTCTGAAAATCCAAATACACCACATCCATGGATTCTCCCTTATCTATTCTGCTAGTTACAACCTCAAAAAACTCCAGTAGGTTTGTCAGACATGATGTCCCTTTCATAAATCCATGTTGACTTTGTCTAATCCCATTGATATTTTCTGAGTGTCCTGTTATCACATCCTTTATAATCGACAGTAGCATTTTCCTTACTACTGATGTTAGGCAAACCGTTCTGTAATTCGCTGTTTTCTCCCTCCCTCCTTTTTTTAATAGTGGGGTTACATTTGTCACCCTCCAATCTGCTAGGACTGTTCCAGAACCTGCAGAATTTTGGAAGCTGGACAGAGCCAGCTGGAGCTGTGTGTAACAGTAGCTCAACAGGGCTTTGTTTCATCAACAAAGTCTTTACCGTCCTTACTCCTCATTTGGCCACCCCATTAGCTTGCGGGTATCTGGATGAGCTAGTCATGTAGACAAATCCATAGGGTTCTGTGAACCACTTAAGACATTCGTTGGCAAACTATGGGCCATTATCTGAAATGACTAGTTCTGAAATGCTGTGCATAGCAAAATTTTTTTTTTAGTAATGTTATGATCGCTTCCGAGGTGGAACCATGAAGACATTTAACCGCAATCCATCAGGAGTAATCATCAACAACTATGAGGAATGTCTTCCTTTGAGCTTAAAAAGATTCATTCCAAGAAATTTCCATGGTTTGAATGGAAATGAGGATACCATCAGTGGTTCTCTGCTCCTGGCGATGGGTCACACGTGATGCATTTTGAAATTATTTCCTCATAGCCGGGGTTCTTGATCCCAGGGAAACGCCCGCCGCTGGCCTGTCAAGTGCCTGAGCGACACATGATATGGCAGTCCTTCTCGGAAAGAGGTGACATGGTGCTGTCACTGGCTTTCCAGTCAATGGCCGAGAGCCCTGTCACCTCAATCAGATTCCAGCCATTAACTCTGTTTCTCTCCACAGATGCTGTCTGACCTGCTGAGTATTTTTCAGTGTTTTCTGTTTTTATTTCAGATTTCAGATATCCGCATTATTTTGTGTTTCAATTATATTAGGGAGGAATTCAATTAGGGAGGAATCTGGAACTTTGGATGAAACGTTTGATTCTTTAAGTATGATGTGTTCCTGCTTCCGAGCAATCTTCCAGGGGCGACTCATCACTGGTAGAGGCAGCTTGCCTGGCAACAGTGGGTAGCCGATTTGAATAATTAATTGCCTATTTCTGGGCTGACTAAGGACATGATCAAGATCTTCCCAGTGGCGATCAGCCCCCGCACTCCCCCCACCCCTCCCCACCACTGAGGGCTAAGCCTGGTAGATGCCTGGAAGCAACTTTCCAGTGGCTGGCCAGTAGGGCCTGCGAGACCTCCTGCTCTAAGCTCTATAATAGAGTAGTATTGATCAGCAAGGCCACGGCTGCAGCCAGAGGTCATCCTGTTGTGGGGTTTTCCCTCCACAGGGATAGCTTGGCAGCTGTGGCCAGAGTTTGTTTTTAAGAATTCTAACTTCTTCAAAGGGCACCACAGATGGAAGAACCCTCTTGGCCCCAATCATGCAATGGCAGCATCTAACTCTGCCGGTGAGGTTGCCATCATTCCAAGAATGCCATCCCTCTGATTGGGTCCGCAGTTTCGGGAACCTGCCTGCCATCCTTAATTGAGCAGTGGACCTGCAGGCAATCTCTTTATTGTCCTCTTCTGGGCAGATCTCCCAGGAGTGGTGCACAAACAGCAAGTCCCGCCATTTGCTTATTTTCATAAGAGACAAGATTCCATCCATAGAGTCATTGGGCTGAATGTTGTTGTCCACCTGATGGCAAGTTGGATCTGGGGTTGAGCGGGGGGTCAAAAGTCAAATATTTTAACCACAATTTCCCTTTTCGCAAACCAGGTTCAATTTGTCTTATCATGTTATGATTTGCTAAGTGCATTGTTAAGACTTCCTTAACAATAGATTCCAGAATTTTTCCAACAAGTGATGTCAGGCTAATTGGCTTCTCTTTTCCTGTTTCTTCCTCTCTGTCTTTTCTTGAATAGCAGTGCAACATTTGCGAACATCCAATCCATTGGGATCACTCCAGAATCTAGGAAAATTTGAAAAATCATAACAAGTGCATACACTGGGCGGAATTTTCCATTCCAGGATGAAGTCCCATGGTGGGGGTGGGGACAGGGAGTGTTTCACGTCATGGAGGCTGCTGGGAGTTCACACAGCTTCACGTGACCCTGGCCTCATTAATTATGCAGTCGGGGGGCCTCCTGACATATTGCGTGGTGGGGGCAGGCTGGATGGCACGTGCCTCACTGACATATGTGGGTTCCATTCTTAAAATGCACCCAAACAGGAATCTGCCCAACGTTGCGGAGGAGATGGCTCGAAGAGGAGAGGGGGCTCCAGCACACAAATTCAGCAATGCCTCTCTGGGTGTCCTGCTCAACCAAGTGGAGGCCAGGACTGACATCCTCTATCCAGAGGTTGTGAGGAGGAGGAGGCCAAGCAGGGAGATGAACCTGGCATGGGAGGAAGTCTCCAGGGCAGTCAGTGCCCAAGTGTGCACTGGAGGACTGCTCTGCAGTGCAGGAAGTGGATGAATGACCTCATCCACTCCACCAGGGTAAGTGACCCTCAACTACTCACACTCACCTCACTGAATGGTAGATGGGACATGGGCCTCAGTGACAGTGTCATAAGGTGATGCCTCACAGCCCCGCTGCAGTCCATCTACTCTGCAGATGGAGAGGTAAATGTGACTACATGACCCTTCCACACACAGAGCTCAGATGCTGTCTGGGAGTTTGGGAAGGTTACAGGGGAAGGGGGGTCAGGCATTGGCGACACCAGCAAGCACCATAAATGCCATGTCCCTCTGAGCCTTATCCTTATATCTGCATGTTTTAACCACTCTGGAGGATGCTGCCCCATAACCCTTGTGGATAACCCATAGTGCAGTAATCACATGGCACACAACCCAGTGGGCTATTTGTAAGAGTGGAAATATGAGAAAGATACCTGAAACCCAATTGCTTTCAACCACATCTCTCTTTTTGCAGGATAAGTTAAGCCATAACAGGAGACAGAGCGAGAAGATGGGAGGGGGCTGGCTACACTTCAAACACCTCATCAACTTCGAGGAGCAGGCAGCCCAACTGGCAGGGGTGGAGTGGGGGAGAGATCCATTAGAGTTGGAGAGATCGGCTTGCGGCCTCTATCCAGTAAGGGTCCATGCATGTCATAAAAACCTAAGGGTCAAGGGTTCCTCCATGTTGGAGGTGGCTCATACAGTCACTTGCTCTCTCTACTCACTTACAGGTGCCATCAGGAAGAGTGCAAGGCCCAAAAGTGAGGAAGAATGGTCCAGCACACAGAAAAGCCCAGAAAGGATCAAGAACATTGTGGAGGAAGAAGGTGCACCTGTGGAGGGATCACAGCAGTCACTTGTATCCTCCACCAGCCCAGAGACACACACCTCAGAGGGTACTAGATGTAGTTCAGGAAGGGTCTCACATTCTGGTGGTCACTCCACGGAGCGTGTCTGCAGCAAGAGGAGAAAGGGTCAGCCAAGTTCACTGGCAATTGGAGGACTGCTGGGGAAGAGGCATGTGCCTCCCCTCCAACAGCCGTCAGTTCCCCTTCACCTAACATCACAGGATCCTCACCCTACCAGCTCCCACTGCCCCTTTAACCCCCACCATCCCATCCTATAACTGGTACTGAGTATGCCCCCCAGGGCCCTTTCCCCTCTTATCCCCCAATGTCTGTCCACACCTGAGCAAAACCCCCATATCCGTTCACACCTCAACAGCCTCCTCCATGTCTGGAAACACCTCAACAGCCCCCCATGCCCATCCACACCTCAACAAACACGCCCCCATGCCCCTCCGCACATCAACAGCATCCCCCCATGTCTGTTCACACCTCAACAGCCTCCTGCAGGCCCTGCTTCTGGTGGGAACGGCAGGCAGGAGTGCAAGTTCCTGCCATCATTTTATGCTGGTGGGAAACCAATTTTTCAGCTCCCGCTGCATTGTCCCCCTCCGCCAGCCATGAAAGCCACTGCCGGGGGTGGGGGGGGTGGGGGCATGGGGGTGGGGGAGGGGGACTGCAAAATTCCATCCACTATCTCTGTAGCTACCATATTTAGGACCCTCAGATGTAAGCTGTCAGTCATGGGGATTTGTCAGATTTTAGTTCCTTAAGATTTTCTAATAATTTTTCTTGGCTGATATTAATATATTAATTATCTTACAATCTGTTGTTATACTCTTGGCTAGTTTACTCTCATAATCTATATTTCCCCTTTTCATTTTTCTGGTTTCTAAAAGACTCAACCCTCAAGCTGACTCCTACGCTTTGCAAAATTATAAGCCTCTTCTTTTAATCTAATATTATCTTTAACTTCCTTGGTGAGTTACAGAGGGATCTTTCTTGCTGAGTTTTGTTTTTTAATAGAATGTATTTTTATTGAACCTTTGGCATTGTTTTTTTGAATGTTTCCCACTGTTTATTTACCGTCATACCTTTCAGACTACTTACCCAACTTTATCCAGCTGTTGCCTCATAACACTTCCCCCATCTCATTCCCTCACTCAATCCCGTAGTCCTGGAAGTTTATTCCCCTCAAGGGCCTATCCAATTTTCTTTAGAAATCATTGATGATCCCCAACCCTCATAGGCAGCAAGATCCAGGTCATTAACACTCTCTGCATAAAAAAGTACTTATTTGTGCCCCACTGTATCACTTGCCCTAAACCTTTAATCTGTGACCCTAGTTCTTGTACCATCAGCCAATGGGAACAACATTTCTTTGTCTATCTTATCTAAACCTGTCATAATCTTGTAGACCTCTATCAAATCTCCCCTCAGCCTCCTGTGTGCCAAGGAGAACAACCCCAGTTTCTCCAACCTAATCTTTTCGTTGAAATCCCCCATTCCTGGAAATGTTCCCGTAAACCTCCTCTGCACCCTCTCAAGGACCCTGATATCCTTTCTAAAGTGTGATGACCAGAACTGGATGCAATACTCTACTTGTGACCTCACTAGAGGCTCAGTAAGAGGAGCATGGTCAGTGAGGGGAGTTTTCGGCCTGAGTGAGAAAGAAACCAAGTGACTATATTTGGGAATTTGGTTCAAAGTGGGAATTTGGTGCATAGGGAGAAAGAGTTGACTCAGGTAAGGTTTACTGCAAGAAGTAAAATGTGATGAGTGGGGAGTACGGTGAAGGGCAGGGAGATGGTGCTTTTATCCTTCTACTCTTTTTCAGTCCCCTGTATTTGAGTTCCACTTTGATGCAGTAAAAGGGGCAGGTAGGCATTATTAGTTTGATCATATTGCAAGAACTGTATTGTTTTATCAGTATTTTATGTTTTACTGGCAATGCTGAAACTTATTGGGAGGTGTAGGCTTTATTAACTATAATTAATTAACTAGCAATTATTAATTAATTAACACATATTGGAGATGACAGGGCAGGTTATGTGCTGCGATTGCAGGATGTGAGAGCTTCTGGACACTGGTGTGATCCAGGACAAACACATCCGCAGTAAGTGTTTGCAGCTGCAAGAACTTCGGCTCTGAGTTATTGAACTGGAGACACTGTGGCACATCAGGGAGGGGAGAAGTTACCTGGACACTTTATTCCAAGAGGTGGTCTTCTGATTTGGTCAATGGTCAGGGACAGGAGGGTGTGATTGCAAGTGAGGCAGGTAAGGGGACCCAGAGAGTAGAAGCCTTGGCCCTTCAATTGTCCAAAAGTTTTGAAGTTTTTTTCAGCTTGTTTAGATGGGAGTGGGACTGCAGAGTGGATGAGCTAACTGGCCATGGCACCATGGTACAGGAAGCCATTCAAGCAGGGGGAGTTACAAGGCATGTAGTGGTAATACTGGACAGTATAGTCAGAGGGATTGACACTATCTTCTTTAGCAAAGAGCATGAGCCCAGATGGCTGTATTGCCTAAAATAAAAGCAAAATACTGTGGATGCTGGAAATCTGAAACAAAAACAGAAAATGCTGGAAAAACCCAAAAGGTCTAACAGCATCTGTGGAGAGAGAAAAAACAGTTAACGTTTCGAGTCCGTATGACTCTTCTTCAGGGCTAAAGACAAGTAAAGATATGATGAAATGTATACTGTTTAAGGGGGGTGGAGTAGGTGAGGCTGGATAGAAGGCCAGTGATAGGTGGAGACAAAGCAGAGATTACCAGAGATGGACAAAAGGACAAATGGGTGTTAATGATAGAGGTACTGGCAAAAGGAGGTGCTGATGGTGGCATTAAGGTCAGAAAGCAGAATGTGATAATAGCAGGACAAAGGTAAGCACTCTGGAAAGAACAACATGAACAAGTAACAGATGGCCCTTGTGGGGGTGGGGTGGGGGGAGGGGACGGTGATGGGAGAAAGGATTGAGAATAGGTTAAAATGTGGGGATAAAACAATGAATAAAATGAAAAAAATAAAAATAAATGGATAAAAAATAAAAATGAAGATGAATATTGAAAACAGGGGATGAAAAGGAGGTGAGGATGGAAGAGAGAGTTCATGGTCTGAAGTTGTTGAACTCAATGTTAAGTCCAGAAGGCTGTAAAGTGCCTAATCGGAAGATAAGGTGCTGTTTCTCCGGTTTGCATCGGGCTTCGCTGGTTCATTGCAGCAGGCCAAGGACGGACATCTGGGCATGAGAGCAGGGTGGGGTGTTGAAAGGGTGAGCGACAGGAAGGTGTAGGTCATGTTTGCGGACAGACCAAAGATGTCCCAGTCTGCATTTGGTCTTTCCATTGTAGAGGAGCCCACATTGGGAGCAGCAAATGCAGTAGACTAAATTGAAGGAGGTGCAAGTGAAGTGCTGCTTTACCTGAAAGGAGTGTTTGGGCCCTTGGACAGTGAGGAGAGGGGAGGTAAAGGGGCTGGTGTTGCACCTTCTGCAATTGCATGGGAAGGTGCCATGGGAGGGGGTGAGGTGTTGGGGGTGATAGAGGAGTGCTATCCCGGAGGGAATGGTCCCTATGGACTGCTGAAAGGAGGGCTGAAGGGAAGACGTGTTTGGTGGTGGCATTGGCAGAAATGGTGGAGGATGATCCTTTGACATTTAGGAAGGACAGAAAGCGAGGAAAAGGCGGAGGGTGGCTCTGTTAGTTAATGATAATATTAGCCCAAAAGTTCAGGAAACCAGGTTGTGGAAACAGTTTGGGTAGAGATGACAAATGGTAAAGGCAAGAAGTCACTTGTGGGAGTCACATACAGGCCCCCTAACAGTAATCATATGGTAGGATGGAGCATAAAGGAAGAAATAATGGGAGCTTGTCAGAAACGCATGGTGATAATCATGGGAGATTTAAACCTACATATAGACTGGAATAGCCAGATGGACAAAGATAGCTTAGATGAGGAGTTCATAGAATGTTTCTGGGATAGATTCTTAGACCAGCATTCTCTGGAGTGAACCGGAGAGCAGGCTTTATACTAGACCTGGTATTGTGCAATGAGATGGGATTAATTAATGATATCATGGTGAAAGGACCCCAGGTAGCAGTGACCATAATATGATTGAATTTTACATTCAGTTTGAAGGAGAGGAGTGGGTCTGAGATTATGTTTTTAAACTTAAATAAGAGCAATTGTGAGGGCATGAAAGCAGAGCTAGCTAAAGTGAGCTGGAGAATTAAGTTAAGGGATAGGTCAATAGAGATGCAGCAGCAAATGTTTAAGGGGTTATTTCAGAATATACAAAATAGATACATTCCAATGAGTAAGAAAAAGTCCAAGGGACGGACACACCATCTGTGGTTAACTAGAAAGATTTATGATAGTATCAAACTTAAAGAAAAAGTATATAATTGTGCAAAGATAGGTGGAAGATCAAAAGATTTTACAGAATATAAGGAACAGCTAAGTATCACTGTAAGATTAGTAAGGAGGGAAAAATTAGAGTATAAGAGAAAGCTAGCCAGAAATGTAAAAACAGTAAGAGTTTTTATAAATATTTTAAAAAGAAAAGCATTAATAAAGTGAGCGTTGGTCCTATAGAAAGTGAGTCTGAAGAATTGAGAATGGAAAACAAGACAGTGGCAGATGAATTGAACAGGTATTTTGCATCAGTCTTCACTATAGAGGATACAAGTAACATCCCAGAAACAGCTATAACCAGGAAATGGAAGGGAGGGAGGAACTCAGGAAAAGTACAAACACCAGAGAAGTGGTACTGAGTAAATTGTTGGAGCTGTGGGCTGACAAGAGCCCGGGTCCTAATGGACTTCATCCTAGAATCTTAAAAGAAATGGCTAGTGAGATAGTGGATGAATTGGTTTTAATTTTCCACAACTCCCTAGATTTGGGGAAGGTCCCATCAGATTGGAAGATATCAAATGTAATTCCATTATTCAAAAATGGAGGGAGACAGAAAACGGGTAAGTAGAGGCCATTTAGCTTAAGATCTGTCATAGGGAAAATGTTAGAAGCTATTATTAAAGAAGCTATGGCTGGGCACTTGGATAAGTTCAAGGTAATCAAGCAGAGTCAACATGGCTTTGTGGAAGGGAAATCATGTTTAACCAACTTATTGGAATTCTTTGAGGAAGTAACATGTGCTGTGGATAAAGGGGGAATTGGAGGACGTACTGTACTTAAATTTCCAGAAGACATTTGATAAAAGTGCCACATCAAAGGTCATTGATATAGTGGTATTAAAGCTCATGGTATGGGGGTAACATATAGGCATGGATAGAAGATTGGCTGGCTAACAGGAAGCAGAAAGGCTACAAAAACATTTCGATAGGTTAACTGAGTGGGCAAAAATCTGGCAAATGCAGTTTCATGTGGGAAAATGTGAAATTGTCCATTTTGGCAGGAAGAATATAAGAAGCATATTATCTAAATGGTGAGAGATTGCAGAGCTCTGAGGTGCAGAGGGATCTGGGTGTCTTAGTGCATGGATCGCAAAAGGTTAGTATGCAGGTACAAGTAATTAGGAAAGCAAATAGAATGTTATCATTTATTATGAGGGGAATTGAATACAAAAGTAGGGAGGTAATACTTCAGTTATACAGAGCACTAGTGAGGCCATATCTGGAGTAGTGTGTACAGTATTTGTCACCTTATTTAAGGAAGCATGTAAATGCATTGGAAACAGTTCAAGGTTTACCAGACTAATACCTGGAATGGGTGCACTGTCTTATGAGGCAAGCTTGGACAGGCTAGACTTATATCCGCTGGGTTTTGAAGAGTAAGAGGCTGTTTGATTGAAACATAAAAGATCCGGTGAGGTCTTAACAGGGTCAATGTAGAGAGTATGTTTCCTCTTGTGAGAGAATCTAGAACTAGGGATCACTGTTTAAAAATAAGGGGTCACCCATTTAAAGTGGAGATGAGGTGAAATATTTTCTGTCAAAGGGTCGTGAGTCTTTGGAACTCTCTCCCTAAAAAGGCGGTGGAAGCAGAATCTTTGAATATTTTTAAGGCAGAGATGGATAGTTTCTTTCTTGGACTCGAACTCAAGTTCTGTCGAAGGGTCATGAGGACTTGAAACGTCAACTCTTTTCTTCTCCGCCGATGCTGCCAGACCTGCTGAGTTTTTCCAGGTAATTCTGTTTTTGTTTTGGATAGTTTCTTGGTAAGCAACGGAGTGATAGGATATCGGCAATAGGAGGGATGCAGATTTGAGGTTACTATCAGATCAACCATGATCTTATTAAATGGTGGAGCAGGCTTGAAGGGCCAAATGGCCTACTCCAGCTCCTTGTTCGTATGTTCAGCATAACTTCCGTGTTTTTTGTACTCCTACCTCTATTTCTGAAGCCCGGGATCCCGTGCATCACATGTTTAGACCACCAGGAAACTCCAGACTACTAGGCATGAAAATCATTCTTATATTTTGCAAATAAATGAAATCATTTTTTCTTGGCTGTGGCCCCAGCAGCAAACAGCAACTATATTCACCACCCAAGCACAACCTCCCTCTGCCCCCGCCACCCACCCCCTCCCCACAATATCAGGAATGGCAAGACTTAGAAAAATGAACAACATATCATTTTAATGCACAACCAACCAAAATCTAACATGCATTGAACCAAGTATAAGACATATGCTTACAGAATATCCAGAATGGCCCAATCTGTGTGGTTTCAGGTTATAATTTGAATTTGGTATTCGTGACTGATTATTTCCTTTACACTGAGTGCTCATGTCAGTCACTTGATCATTCTACAATGATAAATGCATCAAAGCATTCCTACAATAGGAGGAGAAAATCATAGGGTTTGATTTTACGGGGGTCGCACTGCTCACCGCCCACCCATCCCCGCCCCTGATGGAAAGTCAGCCAGCAGCTGACATTCTGGAAAGAAACCCACTCCAAAGCCATAACACGCTGCCAGTGGGATGAGCTGGGTGAGAGTGGGACATACACCACCTCAGTAGAAGGAAGCCCTATCCCTGAGAGCTACCAGCCAATCAGATGGCTGGCATCTCAATCAGTCCTGGTAGTTCCAGAGCTCAGTAGTGGGTGCTGCCGGGACTGCAAGGAGGAGCAAGAAGAAGAGTGATGGTTGCCGGATACAGGTAAATCCCAGACTTTTGGGCAGGGAGGGATCCGAGAGCCAATGGAAGGGGGAGAGATGTTTGCGGGGTGGGGGGGATGGTGGATTTTGGAGGGTAGATGATGAGGAAGGTAGTACAGGGAAAGAGGCCTTTTTTTGGGTGTTGCCCCCCCATTGCATGCAGGGCACTCCCTGCCAGCCCTTTTTCAACCTGACCTTAAAATACATACTGCCCACTACAGCCCGCCTCTCCGCACAACCGTATTATGGCATGGGCAGTGCAATATCCCAGGCAACTTGCTTGGTAACAGCTCAATTAACCTTTACACCTGGCAGGGGCCTGTAAAATGCATCCCATCGTGTAAAGAAATCATTTTAAAGCAATGATCTGGAAATTTCAGGGACTGAAAGTTTTGGCAGAGAAGTCTAAACTTTTAAATTCTTCTTTGAAGAAACACACCATTATTTACAAAATACTTAATAAAAGATTGAATAGCTGTTAAATTTCTAGAGCTTCCATTTTGTTACTGAATTTGACTCTTGGAAAATGTAATTATAATCATCAAAATCACAGATCCTCTGAAGAATGAGAGAAATTATATTTTAGCTGTGAAATACATCTTCAATATCTGAGTCCGAGTGTGATCGCCCTAGAGGGAATTGTATCATGAATAATTTATATATCACTGTATAGCGTACAGTCTGATGGAGCTGAAGCAGTTGATGGATATGTGACCCATGAGAGAAATTAGGTTGATTGCCTGAGGGAGGAGCCGGAGTCTGTGTGTGTGTCTCTGTGTTTCTGTATTTCTGTGTGTCCCTGTGTGTCTGTGTGTGTGTGTGTGTGTGTGAGTGTGAGTGTGAGCTTGTGTGTGTGTCATCTGCCATCCTTCTGTCTTAGTTTTCTAGCACTCTTGCCATCCATCTTTATCACTGTTTCCATCCGATTTCCCTAAAAACTATTTGATCATGTGTCATTTAATTATGGTTAGAATTGCCTAAGAGAAGAATGAGAGCAAAGCCTCCTCCACTGATGTTAGCCTTGACAATATTTGATTCTCAGGTATGATCATTCAACCTTTCCATTTTTATTCTGATGTAATAAAGCTCATATTCTGGCTTGTGTACCAGTTGCATTTTAAACAGCCATGTAACAAAAGTGCTTTCACATTTTAAGTTGATGGAAGTGGGAAAAATCCAGCAAGAAAGGTGTAATGGTAAGCTTAGACATTCAATCAGAAGTCAGTTGGAAATATACAAACTCAGTGCGTGAACAATAAGAACGAGGTACTTTCACTACAAGTGTGGCAATATGTACTGGGAGTGGTGAAAACTTGCATTTATATTGTATCTGTAATGTTGCAAAATATCTCAAGGTGCTTCACAAAATTTGATACTGAGCTTCATAAGAAGCTAGTTGTGCAAATCATTAAAACATGTTTTTTATTCATTCAGGGGATGTGGGCATCGCCAGTAAAGCCAGAATTTGTTGCCTTTCCCTATTTGCCCTTGAGAAGGCAGTGATGAGCCACCTTCTAATCAAAGGATATGGGGAGAAAGCGGGAGCAGGCTATTGAGTTGGATGATCAGCCATGATCATAATGAATGGCGGAGCGGGCTCGAAGGGCTGAATGGCCTACTCCTGCTCCTATTTTCTATGTTTCTATGTTTCTTAAATTTAACTGAATGACTTGCTATGCCCCTTTTTGAGGGCAGTTAAACATTAAACCACATTGCTTTGGGCCTGGAGATATATTTAGGCCACTCGCTCTAGACTTCCACTAATACACCCTTTACAGGAGAAGCTGGTGCACAATATACAGAAGTAAGCAGGGACAGGTTAGGGCAAGCGTGCAAGACCTGTCCCCACTGGAGGAAGAGGACTTCAACATTGTGGGGATGGGTACATCAGCCCATTGCTACTGGCAAAGTTGAAAGACACACTCCTCCAGGTTTCTGCATATGTTACTCTCTTTTTCTCTTCTCACTGCAATCTCAGTTCACTCACTCTACATGGCAAAGTGCAGCTGCTTTGAAAAGCCATTCATCTGTCTCTGATTAGTCTTGCCACTAACTGTTGCCACTAAGCTATCCTATCTTCCATTTCAAGTCCAGAAGCTGAAGAGGGCCCTGAGGGAACAGAAGGCAAGGAGGATAGAACATCAGAAAAAGAAGCATTGGTTGACTTTAGCCATGCGGGCACCAGATTAGAGACTAGCAGCACATGAAGTTCAAAGAGTAGGCTGGAGGGTTCTGCAATGGGAAATGCTCCTAGCACCAGAGCAAGGGATGTGGGATAATCCCGGAAGCAAATCACCAGAGAGAGTTTATATCCCAACACTTCCGCAGAAGGCACAGGTGAAGATCTCCAGGATCCAGCCTATAAAGGAGGTGATTGGGAAAAGACACATAACTTCCTAGTACCAGCAAGTTTGTGCACCATAGCTGAGAGGGGGCTCCAATTTGCATAACATCTTTACACAGGGCATCAAAACTATGCAACCTACCCTGGAGAAAGTGGTCAGCTTTATGAACACTGTAGTGGGGCTCATCGTGATGGAGGCTTTGGTAGCAATACTGACTTGAGAGCTCAGACTTCTGTCATCTTGACTCTAGGTTGGAGCATCTCCTTTGACTTTCATTGTAGGAAGTAGAGTAAACATATTACTACTACACTCTGTTCTCACAGAAAGCTGTGTGTGTTGCAATTCACCTGCAAGAACTGCTCCTGTATCTGTAACTGCTCCTGTATCTAAGGAGGATTGGAAGATTCTGGCCTGTGTCTCTGCAATATCCACCATGATTTCCCTCAGCATCCTTGGATGAATCTAATCTAGTCTTTTATTTTTATTTATTCATTCATGGGATGTGGTGGGCATCATTGGCTAGGCCTTGTTCAGGGGGCCACATTGCTGTGGGTCTGGAGTCATATGTAGGCCAGAATGGCAGATTCCTAGTGAACCAGATGGGTTTTTATGACAATAAATTCATTAGATTTTTAATTCCAGATTTTTTACTGAATTCAAATTTCACCATCTGCCGTGGTGGGATTCACACCCGGGTCCCCAGATCATTACACTGGGTCTCTTTGATACCAGTTCAGTGACAATACTACTGTGCCACCACCTTCCCTATTCAACTTGAGGTCCAGCTAGCCTATGTAATATCTCAACTTTATCAATTTTTATGGTGTTTCAACTACCTCTTCTTTAATTATGATTTTGGCAGCATCTTCTCCCTTGCTAAATACATATGCAAAGTATTCATTTAGTACCTGTAGTAATTATGGCTTTATTTAGTGTGTAATGTACCTATAAGAATAATATTTGTTAAGGAAGATCACATGATCTATAATAACAAATAGGTAAGTAGCGTGGGCTACTAACAGTGGTTAGTGGTATAGAAATAGAGTTGGAGTTGAAAGCACACATGTAGTAGCTGCTGAGTACCTTGTAAATAAACTTAGGGTAGAATTTTCTGGGTGACTTGTGGGTGATGGGCTCAGCATGTCAGTGCTTAAAATGGCGCGTGCTGACGTCAGGCGAGCGTCCCGATGTCACCGTGCGCCATCGCGATATTTAGCTGGGCGGGCGCACGATGAAGTGCAACGTGCGCCCGCCATTAATTCAAGGGCTTGTTAAGGCCCTTAACTCGGCAATCAACGCCAATTTTGAGGTGCCCGTGTGATCTTCGGCTCGGCGCATGGGCGCAGCGGCAGGCGGGTAATTGACTTTTTAACAAAACTCATCCACGGGAGGGATATGTGGGCTCAGAGGGATTGTCAATGTTTTATGTGAAGTATTTATTGCAGCAAGTATTTTAAACTTGCCTGTGTGATCTGTAGCAGTTCAGAATGAATTCCAGCAGCTTTCTGTCTTTTGAAGCTTCAGCTCAGCACTCTGCAGTCAGGAATCTTTATTGGGCCTGCAGCTTTCCAGATGCCTCCATTTAGCCTGGGCATGGGTTCTGACATCTCCACTGGAGGCAGCTCCTCTTAGGAGGAAGGGAGGGCTAGAATAAGGAGGAGGCCAGGAGTAGACAATCAGCCTCCAGGGGAGTCACGTTTGGGAGTACAGGCACAAGGGGCACAGGGCCAAGAGGTAGTTCAAGTTGGAAGGGACCGCAGAAGACACCACTATCCTGCTGCCAGAGTATACAGGCGGCAAAGTAGCTACCTCAATATGACTGAGGCGCAGTGCCAAAGGAAGCTCCGACTGTCAAGGGAAACAGTCAGCTACATCTGTCAGATGATTGGCCCCGAGATCTCCCCTAACTGTGTGGACGGACACCCAATGCCAGCAGCTCTGAAGGTCACAGTTGCCCTCAACTTCTATGCCTCTGGCTCCTTCCAGGGCTCGGTGGATGATCTTTGCGGTGTCTCTCAATCAGCTGTCCACACTTATGTCAAGCAGGCTACAGGCACTCTGTTCAGTTGTGCATTGACCTTCATCCACTTCCGCTGCAACCATACATGTCAGGCATAGCAAGCCAGAGGCTTTGCAGCCATTGCTGGCTTCTCCTGTTTCCAGGGTGATACAGGCTACATACATGTGGCCATAAAGGCACCAGTAGGTGAGCCCGGTGCCTTCGTCAACAGGAAGGGCTTCCATTCCATGAATGTTTAGATAGTGTGTGATCACAGGATGCTGATTCTACAAGTTTGTGCAAGGTACCCATGCAGCTCCCACAACACCTAATCCTCAGACACTCCCAGGTGCCAGGGCTCTTCAGTGCTCTGGCTCGGCTGGATGGATGGCTGGTGGGTGACAAGGGCTATCCCCTCAGAAGGTGGCTTATGACACCTCTCCGCCATCCAAGAACAGAAGCTGAGGAGCGCTACAATAGGAGCCACAGCTTCACAAGGGCTGTGGTGGAGAGAGCCATCGGTCTTCTCAAGATGCACTTCCGATGCCTGGACCGCTCAGGGGGTGCACTCCAGTACCCCCCAGATCACATCTCTGTGATAGCGGTAGCATGCTGTGCTCTGCACAATCTTGCGCTGGAAAGGGGGAACACAGTGGGTGATGAACACCTTGACGCAATGGATGCAGCTGCACACAATGACTCCAGCAGTGGTTTGGAGGATGAGGAAGCACAGGGGAATGATGAGGGGCAGCGTGCCGACCCGCAACTACACCAAGCAGGCAGGGACATCTGGGAGACTTTAATCCAACGAACCTTCAGCTAGCTCCACACAAATGGATCTGCAGGACTAGCATTGCCTGGTGCATCCATATGTGGCACTTAAGTGCTATATCTTCCACTTCATCAGCTGCAACTAAGGGCTTAGTACATAAACATCTTTGTCCACTCAAACACTCATGATATGTCAGTGAAACATACAAATGCAGCACAAAGGAGACACCCTCAGCCATGGTACCAAATGTGGACTTGGTGCCGCCCCATCGCTCGGAGTGGCATGTGAGACAGCCTGCTGACTCTGCTGTCCTGTTGGCCTCGATGATCTTGGCGGCCATCCTCTGGCCCTTGGAACCTGTGCTGGCCCCGCCTGGGAGGGAGTGGCCACTTCCAGAGCTGGCATCTCCCCAGTTGTTGTAGCCTCAACAGATGCAACGGTCACTGGCAGAGAGGTGGAGGAGCTGCCGCCCTCATCCGGAGCGCCCTGAGAGGAGTTCGCAGCGACGACAGGCAGCTGCTGCGCTGACGTGAGGTCACTTTGGACATCCCTGCTCACTGCAGATGGATGGGCACCGAACTGGGACACTTAGTGTACTGCATCACACAACGCTCGTGGCTGTTGTGTGCACTTTTCGCCTGCAGAACAGAGAATACCATTTATTGGGGCTGATCACTCAGATACTCTGCACACGCACATTGCACCCCAACCACAGTGGCCCATCTGAGGCCTTCAGTGGCTCCTGTCCACGCTGTAGGTGATCAGTCACCAAAAGATAGTATGGCTGCTCCCAACCCCTTCTCCCAGTGGCCACCTTGGACACATTCGGCATCCATCACTATCAGTAACACACGGGTCTTAGAGCCCATGGCAAGGAGGCACAACTAGGTGTGGCACCGAGGCCAGCAGATGGCTCTTGGCCACGACACCTTGTGGCTCCCCTTCCACCATCTCATCACCGTCAATAAGACATGTGTTGGAGTCTGAGTATGAGTTTAGCGGCCTCTCCTGCAGGTTGCCCCCACACTACTCAAGTGCGACAAACACCAACACATGCTGCAGGGAAAACCCATCTTCTTGTCAACCACTAAGGCTGATGTAAGCATGGTCACTATCTGCTTGCCCACCCAGCGTGTGCCAAATGCCCAATGCAGTAACCACAGTAAGACGTGGGGTGGGGGGGGGGGGTGGCCTCAAAGGCTAAGGCTACCTGCTGGGTTAAATGGCCAAGGCAAATACGATACTCACCCTTCCAGAGCACAACAAATCATTGAAGTGCTTGCAGCACTGGGTCCATGATCATCAGACAGCATCTATGGAGCTGACCACCTCCGCCACCTCCTGTCGGGCCCGCTTTGTAACGTGGGGGGCCCTCCTCCTCCCATCCTGGGGAAACAGGACTTCTCACTGTGCTGCCAAATGCTCAACAAGGGCAGCAAGGTCGGCATCAGAGAAGCGAGGGACACATTGGCCCCCATTGCTGGCCTACCCTGCAGCCTGCCCTCCTCTTCTGCCCTGCCCTCCTCCTCTGGCCTTCCCTCCACCAGAGCCTGCTGTGCAGACCCCCTGCACCTGGAGCTGGCCATGGTGATCAGCCTAAAGGAGGTTGCCTGGTCTTTTTTTATACAGACTGCTGGTTCCCCATTGGAAACAGTGGTCTGTATACGCCTCCCGCAATTTTAAAAGTCCCACTCTCCACAGGAGTGTGAAATGCGCTGGGCGGGCCTTAACTGGCCCATCTGCGCAAAATGGGGGCCCAGCCCCGCGATTGGGTCAGGTCCGCCCGCCCAACGAATGCAAAATTCAGCCTTAAAGTTTCCATCAAAAAAGTGCATGCAGATCAACTCTATCAATAGTACCAACTTGGCCATCACCCACAGCAAACTGGCGACGAGGATAAAATAAGGTTAAACAGAAGAAATCAAGTTGAAAAGAAATCAGCACTGTACTTCGCCCAGTGATTGTAAATAGAAAGCTCTGTTAAAATTGCCTCCCAAAATGCTGCAATTCAGAAGAATTGATCCTTTTGATCCAGCCACAGACAATTGGTCTCATTACATAGAATGCCTCACGTTCTTTTTTCAAGCAAATGAGATTATGGGGGAAAAGAAGAGGTGAGCAATCCTCTATAGTACATGTGGGAAAAAAACCTATGGTTTGATTCGAAGTTTGATGGCACCCAGTGCCACAGATTCAAACGTTTTGATGAATTGGTGGACCTCGTGAAGGGTCATTATCAACCAAAGCCCTCAGAAATGATGCAGAGGTTCAAGTTTAATTCAAGAAATGGGAACCCGGGTGAGACACTTTCATGCTACATGGCAAATCTGAGTTTCGTACGTCTCCAAATGACATGCTTGGAGGTCGTTCAGTGTGTGGTGTGAATGAGGACATTATTCGGAAAAGATTATTGTCCGAAGTGCATTTGGATTTCAAGAATGCCCTAGAGATAGCACTGGCCATGCAAAGCACAATAAGAGATTCAAAAGTAATATAGGGCACGCAAAATGGTGTTGTCCTCTACACTGGATGGGAAAGCCCAGTCGAAAAGAACATGAAAATGCAAGATTCTGCAAAGAAGCAGGAAACAGCCCACACTAGCCAAAAAATAAGGAAAAATAACTTAGCAGTGAAATCAAAGAATAATTTCAACTGAGGTGGAAAACAAGCAGTCTTTTAACAATTGGTAGTTTAAAAAAATTGAATGCTATTATTATCACAGAAATGGACGTATAGTGAGACAATGCAAGGAAAGATTCAAGCAGACTTGAAAGCAAAAGAAGAAGCCCATTGAAATCTACAATGTAGAAAAGCCAGAAACAACAAATTCCGACATTTCCTCGTTGTTTAATCTGAAAGTTGGAAAGACAGAACCAATATTTGTCCCAGTGAAAGTAACTGGCAAACTTGTTAGAATGGAAGTGGACATGGAAGCTTCCACTACAGTAACTGAGGAACATACTTGCAGATATCTGAATACTGGTGAACATCAATAAAGTTTAGAAGAAACAGCTGCCAAAGTAAAAACATACACGGGTGAAGATATTCAAGTAAAAGGCAAATGCAGAGTAACTGTCCATTATGGAAGCCAACTGGCAAAGCTACCAGTGTTGGTATTGACTGTGTAAGGACTCAACAACCTGTGGAAATGCAAGCTGTCTTAAGCCTAAACCTGGAAGAACAACAACAAGGAACTCAAAGAAACCATGCTTGATGATAGGGTTAGAGACGAGGTGAGCAATCTTTGAAGGGAAAAAGAAAACCCGCTGAAAGACCTTCATACACTACAAGATTCCCTCAGGTCAAAAGTTTGTACCAATGGAAAAGCACAAAGAGAAAGAGAAAAATTCAGCACTTCTCTGAATAAACTGAAGAACAAGTTGGCAGAGAAGACATAACAACGCTCAATCTTCCAGGAGGCAGCAAACAAATACAAAAAAAGAGATGGAAGAACTGAAGAATCAGCTAAATGAAGCTAAAGAGGCTTTGGAAGCAAAAATTGCAGTATTTTCTAAGAAGCAGACAGATAATGAAATTTTAGGAGACTCAACCACTGAGCTCAGACAAGATTAGCTTGCATCTGAGAAAAATCTGGCACACAGTGAAGTCAAAAAGAAAGCCAAGATTAAAGTCTGTGCTAGAAAGGAGAAGGCACCTAGAAAAGAGATACAGAAATTCTAATAGGACTGTAATCCTGGCAACATATGAATACACTTTTGTACCTAGGCCTGGCAATCATATCGCAAACGCCGATGCACTTAGTCGTTTGCCTCTATAAAGTATTATAGGATATCCCAGTTCGACAGGAACTTGTTTTACTGTTAAATTTCTTAGATTCATCATCAGTATGTACTTGACAAATCAGAGATTGGACAAGTTGGGACCCAGTCCTATCCCAAGTATGAGAACAAGTGCTTCATGGTTGACCAAAGGAGACCGTATTTGATTAAATGAAACCGTACTTCAACAGAAGACATGAAATAACCAGCCTGGGTGGCATCTTATTGTGGGAAGGGAGCCACTTTTAATTGAACTACACAATGTGCATCCAGGAACTTCCCAAATGAAGACCACAGCATGCTGCTATCTATGGTGGCCTGGGATAGATGGTGCAATAGAAAGTTCAGTGAAGAATTATATGCAGCATCAGCAACTGCAAAAGTTGCCATCGACAGCTCTGTTACACCCTTGTGAGTGGCCAGGAAGACCCTGGGTGTGGTTACATATTGACTATGTGGAGCCTTTCATGGGAACAATGTTCCTGCTCATTGTCGATGCCCATTCAAAATGGTTAGACATATATGAGGTGAAGTCACCAATGTCAACAGCTACAATTTGAGAAGTTATGTCAAAGTTTTGCCATTCATGGACAACCAGAAGTAGTCATTTCTGATAACAGCATGGCATTTACGAGTGCTAAGTTTCAACTTTTTATCAGCCTCAACGGTATCACTCGTAAAAACTTTACCGTACCACCCTTCCTCAAATGGACTGGCTAAAAGGGCAGTTCAAACGTTCAAGGCAGGCATGAAAAAGTTAACTGGCGATTCCTTGGCAACCAAGCTAGTATGCTTTCTCTTTCATTACAGGACTACCCCTCACACAACAACAAGTGTCACATCTGTGGAGTTATTGATGAAATGCCGTCTCAGGACGAGATTGAGCTTAATACTGCCAAATTTAGAGGGGAAGATGGAAAGGAGTCGGGGAACCAGAAAACTAGACACGACTGGCACAATCATGAGAGAAAATTTACCGTGGGAGAGGCGGTATACGTGAAGAACTTTGGAGAAGGACCAAAGTGGTTACCAGGTGAAATAAATGCAGTGGCTGGACTTCTTTCTTACCACATGGAGATGGAAGGCCAGATCATATGAAAACATGTGGACCATTTAAGGAAGAGAGAGAGACAAATCACCAAGGTTTGGTTCCACCAGTGATCATGACCGGGTCTGCATTTCCTATTGAGAATGTTCAACCCAGTACAGACATGTTTGATGTTTCTGAGGGTCGAGGATACAGAACTGCAGGTTCCCATCGAAGCATCTGATGTTCAGGCAGCTCTGGAAAAGGAGGTTCCTGACAAAGCATCTGAAATTGTACAACCCTGAGACGTTCTACACACTTCAGGAAACCACCTGAAAGACTGAACTTGTAACTTCCTTACCCAGTGTAAATATCATGGGCAGCATTTTTCCGTCGGTGAGCAAGGGTTGGGGTCCGCTTGGCGACACATAAAATGATGTGCGGAGACGTTGGGCGGGTGGCCTAATGTCACCGCGTGTCATTTAGATCTTCAGTTCGGCGGGTGTACATCTGACTCGGCTGCATTCCCGCCAAACTGTCAAAGGTCTATTAAGGCCATTTAAAATCTAATTAACTCAATTTAATGAGCTGCCCGTCCAACCTTAAGGTTGGTGGGCAGGCGAAGAACCCAGGCAGCTTTCGCATTTTTCATGGAACCTCATCCACGGGCGGGATGAGTTTTCATGAAGTGTTTTAAAATCTAATAAAACTTTAAACATTTATTCGTTGGCGTGTCCCAGCTCATGTGATAGTGTCACATGAGGGGACATGTTTTAAAAGTTTTAAAAACCTTTATTTAAAAGTTTAACACTGAAACAAATCTCCCTGAGGCATTGAGGTGCCTCAAGGAGATCTCTGTGCTCTTTCGTGCGCATGTGCAAAAGAGCACAAGGAACCACTCAGGGAATTCCACCGCCCCCCCCCCCCCACTCCCCCGCCACCTGCACAGTGATGCTCAGTGCTTCCGGGTGATCATCACAATGGGCAGGCCTTAATTGGTCTGCCCACGTAAAATGGCAGCGCTGACCTGATTGGGGGGCACCGATCAGGTTTGCGCCCGCCCCCGCACAACCCCTCCGATGGGGGGGAAATTTCTGGCCTTCATTGTCTTGACCAAGTTAAAGGGTGAGGAAGGTAGTAGTTATGGTTTTATTTAGTGTGTAATTACCTTTAAGCATAATGTTTGTTAAGGAAGATCACATGACCTATAGTAACCAATAGGAGAGTAGCGTGGGCTACTTCAGTAGTTAGTAGTAGTATAGAGATAGAGTTGGAGTTAAAAGTACACATGTAGTAGCTGCTGAGTACCTTGTAAATAAAGTTAAAGTTTCTCCCAAAGAAGTGTCTGGGGACCAACTCTATCAATAGTACCAACTTGGCCACCACTCACAACAGCACCTCAGCCATGCCTGCTGCCTCCTTGTGTAAATCTTATTTTAGGTCGCTAATCATCCACTCCTCTTTCACCACTCTCTTATTGTTTATATGCTTATAGAGGATTTTGGATTCCCTTTTATATTAGCTGCCAGTCTCTCCTCATATTCTCTATTTGTTTTTTCACTTCTCCTCTAAATCTTCTATATTGAGCCTGGTTGTCAATTGTATTATCCACCTGACAACTGTCATATGCACCCTTTTTCAGCTTCATATTACTCTCCATCTATATCAGAATCTGGGTAGCTCTGGATTTATTTGCCCTATCTTTCTCCTTTGTGGGAAGGTAAGCTGACTGTACCTGAAATATCTCCTATTTAAAGGCAGCCCATTGTTCTGTTACATCTCGGAGAGTTCAAGCAGTGGAGAGTCTGCTTCAGAAAGCCAATAATTTGTTCCATCAGAGCTGAGATGGAGGCATAGCTTTGCTTGTGTTCACTAGTGGCCAGCTTGACACCTGACGGTCTGGTGGAAGAACAAGGGATATTGAGCATCAGCTGCCATGTATCTGTAGTAAAATAATCTGCTGTCCTCACTCCTAAAGCGTACATATGAAAATAGGCAAGTACTGCCCATGGAACAGTAGCTAAGCAAGGAGTGAAAGCCTTTAGGAGGGAGGGGAGAGGAGAAAATTGGTTAAAAATAGGATATGAAAATGCTTTTGTTATGTTTGCAACTGCTATTGATTGATTTTATGATACTTTAAAGAACATATATTTTATTCTCTGTTGGACTGTGGATTAAAATTACAATGATTGCAGTTTGAAAGATATGTCCACTGGAGCAGGATGTGAGATATATACAATGTTGCAGTCTTCAAACAGAGTGTGCCACAAAAGACAGGATGGTGACCAAGGGAGCTGCCTGGAAACAATGTTTTAATTGGCTCCTGACCAGGTGACCAGGTTTTGTGTGACACAGCAGTGAGCAGAATTGCTCCTAATCGGAAAAGGAGAAGACCTAAAATCTTTCTCTCCTATGTGTGGAAGATTCCAGTAATTTCACAATAATAGCTAGCTGGTTTTTCTCTCCTCATATCTCTATAACCTGCTCCCTCTCTGAAAACCCCTGTCAAGAGACAAAGTGGAAAATCACTGTTAGAGATATTGAAAGGCAAGTGTTCAACCAGTGAACTAACTATTGAAAGTGCTGGAAGACCACTTCATGTCATCAACAAGAAATGAAAGGAATTTGGAAGACATTGATGAAAGTCAACCCATCGAATCCTTTATTCTGGAATTGGTGCTGTTGAACTCTTATATCCCACCCTTAAAATTCATGATTTATGTGTCTTACGTGTCTTGTATTTGTGTGTATTGGGATTTAACAAGGGGTAGAGTTTAGGTTATAGAGTTAGAAATTAGCAGTTCATATTTCTTTCTTTTGCCACTGGTTAATGATAGTTTGTTCAATAAACAGTTATTTACTTATTAAATTTACAAACCTGGTGCTCGTATTCTGTTAACCTAAATTAAACAGTCAGGTAGAATTGGGGCAATCTGGTGGTTTGATCAAATGTTTTCACATTTTTCACAGCTTGGGGAACAGTGGGGCTTAATATTACAGCACGCTATCTACAGTGAGTCGTGATTCAATATGGAAATATACACCTGCTTCATTTGCATGATAAAACAGCTTAAGCACAGTTAAAGCTTCTCTGAGGTTGTGACATTCAATATTCTTTCAAATTGTGTTTTATGAGCAGTTAAAAGAAATTTGCTATAGTTGTTTACAAATAGTATTTTTTTGCTGAGGGAGCTCATTTTCATAATGTTAAGTTCAATTTACTGAAACAAATTAATCAATAAAGTTGTACCAATTGTAGGCTTTGATCAAAAAAAACACAATAGCCCAGATTTAACTTTAATAATAACAGAATCACTATCAGCGTCTACTGTTATTACAGAGTAAGTTGGACAGCAACTTCTGGTGTTCATACATATACAGTTAAACGTGGAAATCAGGAAGTTGCTACTCAAGTGCTCTGGGTTGCCCAGGACCCTTCCTTTCCCCTCCAAAGTTGGCCACCATCTTCACAAGGCACAATTCCGGTTTACAGGTTGGGCTTAATGCAAACTCATGGGAGGGAATCACAGCCGCTATTGAGTGCTTGTGTGTGAAAAGGAATGAACGTTTGAGAGAGTGAGTGTGTGTGAGAGAGCGAATGAGTGTGTCTGACTGCGAATAAGTGGGCAGAATTTTCCAGCCCTCCCGCAGCATGTTCTCCCATGGCGGGACCAGCGAGACTTAAAATTTCCGTTAGCATCCGCAGGACTGATGTGATTGGGATCCCAGATCTGGGCACCCGGAGGACGCGAGTGAGTGCATGTGAACCCTGGGTCTCGAAGTGAGTTAGACAGATACGCTGTCACACACTTCGGTGCGGCGACACATACACACCCTCATCCCTCCCTACAAACCTATCCATACACCAGACCGGGAGAGAAGGAAAATCGTGGCTGAAGGGCAACCCACTTTCGACCCCGACTTTCGTATGAAATCTGCCGAGGCCAGCTCGGAGTGTGCGCCATCAGAGGCGAACACAAAGACGGTGTTAGTTAAACTAAACTCCTTAGCTTGGCCCAGGTTCCTTGCCTCTTACTTGGTGACCAGGACTTGGGCCCATTCTGTCTCTTTCTAGTCCTGCTTCTTAAGTGAAAAGGCAAAAAAGGTTTTATTCGTTAGTTCTGCTGCTTGGCACTTTTATTAATTATTCTTTTTTCAATGATCAATTTATTGCTTTGATGTTGATTTTTTTGCACAGTTGTTTATGTTTTCTTCATACCTTAACTTTTTCAAAATTCATGTTTAATATTGTACCAAACCAAATCTCAGGCAGCTGCTGCTGGGTTTCTTGCTGAAATGGTTTGAGAGGCTGCCAAGAAGTCTGATTGCTTTTTAAGAGGGCTGGCAAAAGGAATTATTTTTGCTCCAATATAAGCAGGAAGTGTTGGAAATGGTCAGCACAACAGACTGCATCTGGAGAGAAATAGAGGTCAGTATCCCATTGTCAGAACTGGTGCAGATCATGGACCTGAAACATGGATTCTTTTCTCTCTCCAAGGATGCTGCCTGGCCTGCTGAGTATTTTCAGCATTTTCTGTTTATAGCTCAGAATTCCAGTTACTTTGCTCTCCTATTATACGCTTGATGCTGGGCATTTGTAAACGTGGTTAGTTTCAATTTAAAATGAGAAAATATTCACCGCTCAATGTAAAGTGTAACTTTTCTGTTAACAAAGACAACTTGTGTGGATAGAAAAAAAGCACGTTATTGCAGGTAAATTGGCTGGTGCTAATTTACTGCAGGATTTTGCCATTTTTAAACTTGGAAGTGAAACCGAGTCTTGCACCAATAGAATATACATGGGACTGTTGTTTGAACTTCTGAAGTTCAAGCTTTTTGGATATTGTTGTCCAGATATTGCATATAGGGCCAGCTTCAAAGAAGCAGAGCTGGTTGCATAATATGAACGACCAAGTTGTGTGTAATTGTCTAACAAAGCTGTGGTTGTAAAGAGTATCAAACTGAAACCTTAGTTTTCGGTGGACTTTATAAATTGATGCATAGAGTACAAAAGCTAAGAAACTTTCCTAAAGCTATATGAAACAGTTTAACCTCACTGTGACTATCGTTCCAGAATCTGGGCAAAAGAGAGTGGGGGTGGTGGAGATAAGGGGCTGGGAAACAGGAGAAGCAGCAGGGCTCATGATTTCTCTCCCTGGCCCTGTCAACAACTATAAGAAATATTTTCCCTTTATAGTTGAACAACTCCATGCCAAGGTGTTCTCAAGGCCTTGAAGGGAAGGAGGAGGGCAGAAGTGGCTCCTTCTGCTCCTGTTTGTGGATGGTGCAGGTGACATAGTTGGAGACCATCTGTTAAATGGAGTGTGAAATCCCTGGCCACCATACAGACTGCCATGCCCTGGCTCAACACTTGGGCAAGGATTTTCCAGACCCACCCACGTGGAAATAGCCGTGGGCGGGATGGAAAATTTGATGGACCAACAAAAGGCCTATTGACTTCAGGTAGGAATTTCTGGTCATGTGGCAGGCGGGTCCAGAAAATCCCACCATTGGTTATGCCAAGATGTCCTTGGTGGATCCTTTGGAGAACTTCCAGGTGGAGAGCTCATGGTACCACAACTCTTGCATCATATACCAGGAAGTCATTTATGAAACTGAAGTTGTGCCACTGATCGAAATATTGCCTCAAGACGGGATTGCTTGGGATGTACTGCGGCCACCCGTCCAGACAGTACGTACGAATCTGGATGCATTCTTCATCATGCCTTTGGGCTGTACGAAAATCATGCAGCCTCTGGTCTCTTGCTGGCAAGTATTTGATAGTTGCGGCTGTAAAGGCTTCAACTTCTGCTATGAAGGTTTTGTCTTCCTTTATTGGGTATGTGCTGAGTATTCTGGACAGTGTATTGGCCATAGTCTGATACTTACCCGGTGTGTACTCTGTAAGAGCACCATATTGCATAGTCTAAATCTGAATCCTGGGTGACATCATTCTGATTTCTTTTCTGTTCAACAAGGTTACTAATGGCTTACGATTGGTCTCAACCTTAAAGTCCTGACCCAGTACATAATCAGGGATTTTCTCACATGCCCAAGTGGCTGTGAGGGCTTCTTTTTTCTTTAACAGCATAGTGCTGATCAGTGTCAGTTAATGACCTGGATGTGTAGCAAACAGGTCTTCTTTTGCCATCACTTTGGACCTGGAATAGCACTGCTCACAGTCCCATTGCAGATGCATCGGCTGCCACAATTGTGGGAAGTTCAGGATCATAGTGGGCCCGGTCCTATTGTAAAAGATGCCTGAGGGGTTCATTTATCTGGGCTAAGTGAGGCAGGAATTTGCCTGGTTGGTTGACCAGGCCTATAACCTTTGTAGTTCAATTACATTTCTAAGTGGTGGGAATTCCTTTATTGCCTTTGTTTTCTGTGGGTCTGCGGTAATCCCAGTTTCTTGTATAATGTGCCCTAGGAACTTGGTCATTGGCCTTTTGTCATTGAGTGTCAAGCCAGCCTCTTACAGCATGAGTTTCCCTGACCCAGTTGTCATGTTCCTGTTTCGTTGACCCATGGATCAAGATGTCATCCATGTTTGAAGCTAGAACTCAGGGTCACTGTTTCGAAATAAGGGGTCGCCCATTTGGGACAGAGATAAGGAACATTTTTTTATTCTTAGAAGGTTGTAAGAATTTGGAATTCTTTTCCTCAAAAGGTGGTTGAGGCAGAGTCTTTGAATATCTTTAAGGCAGAGGTAGATAGATACTTGATAAGCAAAGGGGTGAAAGGTTATTGGGGGTAGGCAGGAATGTGAGGTTAAAATCAGATTAGCCATGATCTTATTGAATGGCAGAGCAGGCTTGAGGGGTCAAGTGGCCTACTCCTGCTCCTAATTCATATATAAGTATGTGGCATATAACACTGTTAATGCTCTGCAGTATACCGGACATTGTCCATTGCAGTATTTCAGGGTTGACGTGATGCCAAATGGCAGAAGGTTAAAGTAGTACCATCCAATATGTAATAAAAGTTGTTGAGTTTTGACTCCTAGTCCAATGGCAACTGCCAAAATCCACTGTTGGCATCGAGTTTGGTGAAGATGCTGCTTTTTGCAGGTTTGGCTAAGTTTTCATTTACCAAAGCCATTGGATGTATTTCTCTTTCAACAACCTGTTGAGGTGTGCTAGATCAATACAGATTCAAATGAAGCCATTAGGCTTTGGGACTGTTACCATACCAGTGCACCACCTGGTTGGTTTAGTGACTGGTGAAATTACCCCTTGTGGCATTGCCTCTATCTCACTCCTGACTCTTTTCAGAAGTGTGTGTGGGGCCTGTGGGACCTTCTTGGCGTGAATAGACAAAGAGGCGTAGTCTCTGTCTTGAGTGTAATGTGATGCACAGTCTTCAGCTTACCTAAGCCTTTAAAAAGTGTGGGAAATCCCTCTTAAATTCATTATCTGGTGTTTTTTCTTTGACTTCACCAACTTTTATAAGCAAGTTAAGATCTATGTAGGTTTTTCTGTCCAACAAAGAGCATGTTTGATTCTTGATAATGTACAATGTTTCAGAAACTTCTTTATCTTTGTATTTCAGTGTTGTATCCAGCTGGCCTTGAACATTCAACTTGGACACGAGAGTTGACTAGAGGATGGTTGTAGTCACTTTATTCAGCAATGAACCCTGTCAGATAACACTGAGACATCAACTCCTGTGAATTCCGTCAGATATCCATTTACATCAATGTCAGCACTCCAATACTGGTTTTTATTTTCCTTTATTTCTCCTAAGAAGGTGCTTTCCAAGGCCTTGGATATCTTAAATAGAGGTTCATTTAGTAGATTTCCCCTTCTGTCCGGTAAATACAGATTTCCTGTAATGGCAGAACACTTTAAAGTGGCCTAACCTGCCACACCCAAGCTTGCACAATACAGGCAGGGCATTCTTTCCACCTCCGGACCTTCTTCCCACCACAACAAAGACATTGGAAAATGGTGGTCAGCACATTTTCAAGGTGTTTCCCTGGTTGCTGCCTTGTTATATTTTTGGTTTTACAACCTACAAATTGAACAACTTCATGAAAGACTTAACTTGGGAAATTTTCCTCGCATCTCTGACAAAAGCCTTATTCTGCCTTCGCCCTTTGGCATGTCGGGCCAGTTGTGCAGCTTTGCTTAAATTTAAATCTTCCCAAGATTGTAAGAAGTCAGAGAGATTTTCATCCAAAATGCCAATGACTGTTCTATCTCTGATCAGCTCTTCTTTTAGCGTTCCGTACTCTCGATTTTCGGCTAGGCGGTACAATTCGTTAATGAATGAGTCAATCCCTGCACCCTGTTTTTGACTGCATCGATTAAATTACACCCTATGACAATATTTTTACGAAGGCTGCAGTATGAGTCAAATGGTCTAATGATATCCTCATATATCCTCAGAGGAAACTCTCTCTTGTTTGCCCCCTGTCTGCTATGCTTCTAAGAGCTTAAAGTGCTAACTTGTCCTTTGTTCTTTTTACTCACAAAGACCTGAGGTGTTGCAGTATCAAGTAAAATGTTTTTACCAGTTTTTCCACTGCTCAGCCTGTCTGGGGCTCTCTATGTTTTGAAAGAATTCTGGCAGGGGCAAAGTATCAGCCATTTGGAGGTTGTCTTTTCCCATGCTGCTTGTCTTGCCAGTTGATGGGCTGCCTTTGTTATTTTGTCAACTCCAGTGCGGTTGCTAGGTTGGCCTCTAAGCCTTTCACCCGCTGAGCTACACTGTTGCTGGTCATCACTTCAAGCTTTTCCCACTGTTTGCTACTGTTCCACTGTGTGTGTAGTCACTGCTGCCACCATCTGTTACTATGGGTTTACTTCTGGATTAATCGACACCTTACGCTAGAAGAGATGTTGCTGGAGGCAATGGTCTTTTGTTCAAGACCATTTATTTATATGCTAACCATCTACAAAGGTTAGATAAGATCAAGACATTGCTGGAGCTAGTCAGTGAGATGCTTTATATTCAACTCCTCGCAGTGAATGACATCAATGTGACATAGCCCCCTATGCACATGCTCAGTAGCTATCCTTAGAGTTAACCCTTTGCCCTACACACACAACCATCGTCAATCCTTTATTTATCATAGTCCTGATCAGGTACTGTCAAGTCTTTTTCAGGCCAAATACATACCTTTTTCATTATATTTGGTTATTCAGCAATCTGACTGGTTGATTGCAAGAATTGCTTTTCTAAAGTTCCAATTGATTGGATCTGATAAAACTAAAACACAGCAATTTGAATTCAAACTCGTGGTGTTGAATCCTTTTCTTTGAGTTATTGGATTTCCCTTGAAAAAAATACTTTTAATGATTGAGATTTTTCAGATCCTTTAAGTGTAATTATGAAGGAATTATGAAGAAATTAATTATACAGAGACAAAACGCTCATAACCAATATTCCTATTACTTAAACAAAAACAAAAATACCTGGAAAAACTCAGCAGATCCGACAGCATCTGCGGATGCTATTAATTAAGTTAGTTCATTCGATAAAGATTTTCCAGTTCCAAACACCCTTTATATTCAACATATGGGCAATTTGAAGCAAGGGCTGCAGAATGGTCTAGGGCTTGATTATTGCCCTAGCATGGGCTGGATTATGTGGAGCCCACTGGAGCATGTAAGATGTCGAATGGACATGGAGAATTGCACAGAAAGCTGTGCATCAGATTCCCAGTGGTGGGAAAACTATTCGATGGCTGAGTCACAGGGCACTGGACTGATCATCTTGGAGACATTTTCTCTGTGTAGAAACTTGCTGAGCTGACACTCTGAGGGGTGAAGCCTCAAGCTGGAAATTCAGAAGCATTGGGGCCAAAATTTAAAGGGATGGCACACAACTGAGGTGCAGAGGGGCCATACCTTATAGTGGCATCACAGATCTGAGTCCTTAAAGGGGAGGACACTTAAGAGGCTGCCTACAAGGAAAGGGAGGGGTAGTGGCAGCATGGGAAACATCCACCCTGTCCTTCATCCTCGAGCACTAGAGGGGATGTGCTGGCTGGACTGTGACATCTCAGACCTCTGCTGCACCCATCGATATCACTGAATGATCTTGTATGATGATGGTGGAATCTTCTCCTTGGACTTTGGAAAGTTTTTTGTGCTGGAGCCACAGTTTTCAGATGCTGGAGGCTTAAACTGCAGAACTTTCTTAAAAAGCCTGCAAGATGATTTCCAACTCTAACACTGAGCTGGTTGCTCTTTAAATGTGGTGCTAGCTCCTGCACGACCATCAGGTGATATGGGCTTCCTGATGTCAGAGCTGCCACCCCCAACGCCACGTGATCTGGGAGCCAAGCTCGCCTCACCCACATTTATGAGCTTGCCACCACTCAATCAGGTTCAGGCAGCTACCATGGACTAGCGCCAGATTCCTGATGATTTCCGGGCCTACCAGGGGATGCTGCAATGGTAGGATTAGATCTAGACCAATGTCTCGGTTCATCCTACACCATCTCTAAAACCATCTTAAGGTGAGAATTAAAATAGAAAGCGATGCTATTTCCAAAAAAAATAGTGTTGCAGTGAGAAAACCACATTTTGAAAGTACAGAAAACTTTATAAAATACTCTTTTGGGGTGCTGTATCTATATATGGATTTTTACAATGAAAAACAAAGATATACCCCAGCTCAAACACTACAAATGTTGTTCAATTATATATATTTAATTCTTATCTGGGCCTTAATAAGGCTTGCCCGTGAACTGGGCAAAAACACTTCAGCATACAAATAATATCAAAACTGGGTATTGGAGCTCTGAAGGTAGTTAGCACTAGACACCTTGTTTCCCCAACGCTCCCTTAAATGCGCACCCATAGAGTCTTGTAGCCTTAGTTCATGCTGTCTAATTTTAGTTTATCTGATAACTTGCCTGGTGGAAGAATCATGGGCCATATATTTTTATTTTTATAGAAATTGGAGAACTGTTGATTTTTCATCGTAATTCAAGATCCATTAACAGTGATGGCAACTTTCATTAGCCACATGGAGGTGCTGAGATTTCCATTTTATTAATGGTATGGAACAATAGACACCAAACACGACAAAAACAATCCTTAATACTTCTCAAGCAGTTTGAGAAGCCACTTGCTGATATAAATGTCACATATTCTGGTAATGTGGCACCAAAGTGCATAATATCTCTACTTAATGATTGATGACAATTGAGATATTCACAACCATCCCATCTGCACACTGGTAATCTCGGTAATGGAGTATTGTGAATAGATTTTCAGTGGTGGTTGAGGGCGCATGGAGGGGGTGTGTTGATGAGGTAGCATATAAATACATTAAGGAGGCAATGAGGGTTGGAATTTGTCATGGAAAGAATACACTCATTGTCACTACCAAAGGACTTGACAAAAGACCTGCAAGAAGCTGCATGATTTCCGGACAACATAAAAATAGGTATGTAACATAGGGCCATTTCCATGATGATGCATTTGGGAAGTGAGCCCTCGCTGCCAATATGTGTACACCACAGAATCTGCTAGCTAGTTCCCCAATGTCAGCAGTGTTGTGCTTCTGATTCGTGTCAGGAGAGACCTGAACTTTTTTTGAGGTCATGTGTAACATGCTTGATACATCAGTGGACTGAAAAATAATTGAAGTTAATGTAAATTGATGCTATGATGAACTTCCTTTATTTTCTAGCCTATCAACCATGAGGGAGACAAAGAGCAAAATACTGCAGATGCTGAAAATCTGAAATAAAAACAGAAATTCCTGGAAATACACAGCTTGTCTGTCAGAATCTTTGGA
This sequence comes from Carcharodon carcharias, assembly GCF_017639515.1. Lineage (NCBI taxonomy): Eukaryota > Metazoa > Chordata > Chondrichthyes > Lamniformes > Lamnidae > Carcharodon > Carcharodon carcharias. Next base: position 93,891,653 of record NC_054477.1, on the reverse strand, counting down.
GAGAAACAGTTAACTTTTCAGGTTATGACCTTTCATCAGAACTGGAAGAAGTTAGAAATATAAGCAAAGATAGTGAACAAGGTAAAAAAGACAAACCCCACTGGAGAGAAGAGCAGAGCATCCTACCCCTCGGGGGGGAGCGTAAAATTCTGGCCCATGAATCTGATACAGCACAGCGCCCTCTACAGGGCATCTGAGCAGACATTGGTATTGTGTTTTATGCTCCAGAGATATGCACAGATGACACACATCAGGTTCTATGTGTGAATAGAACTTCATTACAAAAAACTTTTAAAATGTGTGCAGCCACAAGTTTCCAGCTTACTTGCAGTTTTTCTGTCTTTGTAACCACATCTACAGGCTTGACTAACAACACACAACACAGAGAACTGTTAACAGACATACAATCAAACACCAAACAATTAAACAGTTGTACACAACAATTAAAAATGTGCATAAATTAGTCTGATCACATGGAGCAGTGAAGGACAGAGGACCTGTGCTGCATTGATAGCATCTCTATCTACAGAAGCTCCAAGTTCAAGTCACTGAGGACTTGAGCATGGCCATAGAAGGTGTATTAATAATGTGGCCAAACAGATTGATTATCAACCTGCAAATCCTTCTGAGAGCAGACAGTTTCCTGCTCAGTCATCCGCAGAAGTCAATGACAAACCACTGTTCTACCTTGCTGAGCATAACCATGGGCCAAACACAGAAATCCCTTTCAGAGCATGGTACCTGAAGAGAGAGAAACATGCTGGTGTCATACCAGATAAAGATACATAAACAGATATTTAAAAATAGAACATTTAAAAATAGAAAAAAATTCTGTCTTTGTACATGCTGTGAAGAAAGTGGATCAGTGAAGGTAAGACACAGCCAGCAGGCTGACTGGAAGATAAGGCACATCTACTAATTCAGCCAGGACAGTCAAAAATTGGAATTTATAAATGATTCCTTAAGAATGGTTCAATTGCAAATAAACGTTTAAAATCCATTTATGAGACTTCAAAGTAAAAAGGCAGTTTGTGAAAAGCAGAGCAAAGTAAAATTAATCCTTTTATTACGGCATGCAAAGTAATAAACTGCTTTTTAAAAAAGCCATGCTCTTACTCAGAGCAAAGGTGGCAGGGCAAAATATTAGATGAGTAGAACAGGTGTCAGCTATGGTGGTGAAGACCTCTTTATTCTCCTCAATAAGGTAGTGACAAAGTGTCTTTTGAGGAACAAGATGTGTAGGGCACTGTGTAAATTCAGCATGTTGGTATGGAAGGAGATGGCACAAATACTAATTACATTATGCCTTGGACAACAGAACAGTGATGCAAAAATCCAACAATTTTCACTGTGAGGGTTTGTACAATTTTTTAAATGTCCTTACATGACCTCCAAAGAATGAGAGGAAGATAGAAGAGCAAATATGTTGACTAATTTCTGAATGCAAAAACAATCGGGCAATAATAGTTGGGGACTTCAACTACCCTAATATCAACCGAGTTATGAACAGTGTGAAGGGCACAGAGGCCACAAAATTCTTGAACTGCATTCAGAGGAACTTTTTCAGCTAGCACATAACAAACCCAATGAGAGGGAGTGCAATTTTGGATTTAGTCTTAGGAAATGAAGCTGGGCAAGTGGATGAAGTAGCAGTGGGTGACCATTTTGGAATTAGTGACCATAATACAGTTAGATTTACCTTAATTACGGAAAAGGCTAAAGACAGAACAGGAGTAAAAGTTCTAAATTGGGAAAAGACAAATTTTATGAAGCTGAGAGGTGATCTGGCGAAAGTGGACTGGTTACAGCACTTGAAGGGAATTTAGTGACAAACCAGTGGGAGGCATTCAAAAGCAAGATCCTACAAGCACTGTCCCCACAAAGAAAAAAAAGGGTGTACTGTCAAATCTAGAGCCCCCTGGTTATCTAGAAGCACACAGGGTAAGATAAAGCAGAAAAAAGCTTATGACAGTCACAAAAAAATTAACACATTAGAAAGCCTAGAAGTGAAGTAAAAAAGGAAATCAGGAAAGCAAAGAGCATATGAAAAACATATTGGCAGGTAAAATAAAGGAAAACCGAAAGATGTTTTATCAAGAGGATAGCTAAGGAAAGGATATGGCCTATCAGGGATGTACAAGGTAACTTATCCTTGATGCAGAAGATGTGGGCAGGGTTCTTAATGAACACTGTGTCTCTGTCGTCACAAAGGAGAGGGATGTTGCAGACATTCTTGTTAATGAGGAGTGAGAAATATTAGATACAATAAGTCTAATGAGGGAGGAAGTACTGGAGGGACTGATCTTGAAGATTGATAAATCACCAGGGCCGGATGGATTGTATCCCAGGCTGTTAAAGAAAGCCAGGGAGGAAATAACGGATGCCCTGAGGATCATTTTTCAATCCTCACTAGATACAGGCAAGGTACCAGAAGATTGGATGTCTGTGAATGTTGTACCATTATTAAAAAGGGTGTGAGGGATAGGCCAAATAATTATAGGCCAGTCAGTCTGACTTCAGTGGTGGGCAAATTATTAGAATCAATTCTGAGAGCCAAGATAAACTGTTACTTAGAAAGGCAAAGATTAGGCAGGGATAATCAGTATGGTTTTGTTAAGAAAAAGTCATGTCTTACTAACTTAATTGAATTTTTTGAGAAGGTAACAAGGAAGATTGATGAAGGTAGTGGATGTTATCTACATGGATTTTGTAAGGCATTTGACAAGGTTCCTCATGGCAGACTGATCAGAAAAGTAAAAGCCCATGGATACAGGGGAATGGTTCCAAAATTGGCTCAGTGACAGGAAACAAAGGATAATAACGGATGTTTTTGTGAATGAAAAGTGGTTTCCAGTGGTGTTCCACAGGGTGCAGTGTTGGGGCCCTTGCTGTTTGTTGTATATATTAATAATTTGGACTTAAATATGGGAGGCATGATTGGGAAATTTGCAGATGACACAAAAATCGGCAGCGTAGCTGATAGTGAAGAGGATAGCTGTGGACTCCAGGATGATATCAATGGTTTGGTTGAGTGGGCGGAGAAGTGTGAGGTGATGCATTTTGGGAGGACAAAAAACAAAAGGGAATACACAATAAATGGGAGGGTATTGAGAGGGGTAGAGGAAGTGAGAGACCTTGGAGTACATGTCCACAGGTCGCTGAAGATGCTAGGACAGGTGATAAGGTGCTAAAGAAGGCATACAGAATACTTTCCTTTATTGAATGAGGTATAGAATACAAAAGCAGGGATGTAATGCTGGAACTGTAAAAAATGCTGGTTAGTCCACAGCTGGAGTTTTGCATACAGTTCTGGTCACCACATTACAGGAAGGACATAAATGCTCTGGAGAGAGCATGGAAGATATTTACAAGAATGTTGCAAGGTCTTGAAAATTGCAGCTATGAGGAGAGATTGGAGAGGCTAGGATTGTTTTCCTTAGAACAGAGGCAGCTAAAGAATGACTTGATTCAGTGTACAAAATTATGAGGGGTCTAGATAGAGTCAAAAGGAAAGACCTGTTTACCCTAGCAGAGAGTTCAATTACCAGGGGCACAGATTTAAGGTAATTGATAAAATGATTAGAGGGTATATTAGGAAAAGCTTTTCATCCAGAGGGTCGTAGGTGTCTGGAATTCACTGCTTGGGTTGGTGATTGAGGCAGAAACCCTCAACTCATTTAAAAGGTACCTGGATCTACACCTGAAGTGCTGTAACCTGCAAGGCTATGGACTGGGTGCTGGAAGGTGGGATTAGAATGGGTGGCTAGATTTTTCAACTGGCACAGCATAATAGGCTGAATGGCTTTTTTCTGCACCGTAACTTTTATATGAATCTATGTTCTTGATCCAATGAATAGTGAAGGACTCGTTTGTAGGTTGGGTGTTCAGTGTTCAATCTGAAGTCATTTAGTTGTAAGACTCAGTTGCCATTGGAGCCAGGTCCACTAAGTGCATTTAAGATTTTTTTTATATATCAGAGTTTTGAGGTGTGAAGTTGCAAATTTTGAATTACACACCATCTCTTAAGCAGATCACTGCTTCCCACACAATAATGAAGCTAAAATTAATTTTTATTTCCGTATCTGCATACAGCAAAGTGGCTCATAAAGCCCTGTTTGAAATATTTTATTAATATCCACAATATTACAACAGTTTCCACAATAGAAAATGGCTAGTTACCTCAATTTTTATTTGAAGTTTTTCCCTAAGCACTTCAATATTTATGTAAAGATCTGCAATAACTACTTCAAATGGCCATTGGAAGTACAGAGCTTAAGTATTGCTGAAAAAAAGAGACATGCTGTCAAAGATTCTCATCTTGCACTCATCAGGACAGAATACCAATTGTAAAGGGAACGATTTATACTGTAAGAGAGGAGTGCTGATTTGTTGGCAAGTGGAATTTGTTGGTAGAGGCATTGTCATGGAGAATGCACCAGGGAACAGGTAACTGCCCAGCTTTTGTTTAAATTCAAACCAGGCTTTGATTGGTCAAAGTATTGCCATGGGGAATAGCTGTACCCAAGCTTTTTTGTAAAAAAGGTGCAATCCGTGGACACGCCCTTTCCGTCTTCAAAGGACATGACCCTGTGTGTGAATATATGTAGCTTCTAGCATGCATAAGTGAGCCAATCTTAAATTGGTTATCAGTGTGATTCTTAACACAATCAAGATTGTTTAGCAAATACTGTCCAATCGTGTTTTGTTTTAATGTTTTAAGTTTTGCAAGCATGGATTGGTTAGGTGCGGTTAGTACTTTGCCTGTTGCAAACAGTCAAAGGGATGTGCCGTTTGATATGATCCAGCAGTCATTGGGACGTATGGCTGACAAACCTGGTATCACACTGGCACTGAAATTTATATATTGCATTACTGTATACTACAGAAACCCATGAATGGGCCTAAGGCTGCCACTTTCGGTCCTGAAAAGTGCGCAGTGTTCCTTAGATTACCCAAGGATAAGGAGTCTCAAAAATTTGAGCAACAGGTGAAGCTAGCAGTTTCATGCTGCTACTATGCAGTAGCAACACGAGTGGCATTCTCACTAACAAGGTGCTGCCGACAAGCAAAAAAGATGTTCTGCCTATTACATAAATGAGTAATGCGGTATATGAATTTTCAGATAACCAAGAGCTGCTGGCTTCCATTGGCATAGGGTCAAGCAGGCTAGGGAATTAATGTCTGGCTCAAAGAGTGATGTGAGAAGAAAGGGTTTCAATTCATGAGGCACTGGAACCAGTACTTGGGAAAAAAGGAGCTGTTCCATTGGGATGGGCACCACTTAAAGTGGGCTGAGATCAGTGTCCTGGTGAATCATATAACTAGGGCTGTGGATAAAGCTTTAAACTAAAACAGGTGGGAGAAGGTTCAGGTGAAGGGAGATTTAGAAATCTAAGGAGAAAATAAGAGACAATAGAATGTCACAGCAATTAGGGTAAAGACAGGGAACAGCACATCAGTAAATAAGGTCCATGCAAATAATAGCAATAAAAAATAAAATTAAGGACTCTATCTGAATGCACAAAGCATACAATAAGATAGATGAGCTATTGGCACAAACAGAGATAAGTAGTTTAGATCCAATTGCCATTCCAGAGACAAGGAGCTAGATTTTACCTTCCCACACTGGTGGGTTTGAAGATGAGAACACATAAAATCCAGTAGGTGGCCTGCTCACTGACTACTTGCCCCACCACAATTTTACCAATGTTGGGCTGATATTGGGTGGCCCACCCACCATTGGCCCAATTGCGGCCCTTACTTAAGGTTTTCATCCCATTGCAGCCAGGCTTTAACTAACGGTGGGAGAGGCCCATGTCAAGAGCCCAACCTGGCAGTTTTCGCTGCATGGGCTAGTGGTGGGAAGGGTGGGGTCCCTCTTTAATAAGCCCCGTTACCCTCCCTTCAGGTTCCCCAAACAACATGGCCTCTCAAACCCAGGCACCTCCAACCACCTTGGGAACTGCCAATTTGGCATCTGGCAAGATCCCCAAACACTTAGAAAGTCACGATCCTGTGTAGTTCACCTCCTCAAGCCCCAAGTGTAATAACATTCGATTAGCTTTCCTAATTACTCGCTGTACTGCATATGAACATTTTGCGATTCATGCACTAGGACACCCAGATCCATCTGCACCTCAGAGCTCTGCAATCTCTCACAATTTAGATAATATGCGTTTTTTTTATTTTTCTTACCAAAATGGACAATTTCACATTTTCCCACATTATACTCCATTTGCCAGGTCCTTGCCTACCCCCTTAACCTATCTAGAACCCTTTGTTGCATCCTTACATCCTCTTCACATTTTACTTTCTTACCTATCTTTGTGTCATCAGCAAATTTAACAACTTTGCCTTCGGTCCCTTCATCCAATTCATTTGTATAAATTGAAAATAGTTGAGGCCCCAGCACCCTGTGGCACACCACTCACTACATCTTGCCAACCAGAAAAATATTCATTTATGCCTACCCTCTGTTTCCTGTCAGCTAGCCAACCTTCTATCTGTGCCAATATGTTACCCCCTACACCATGAGCTTTTATTTTTTGCAATAACCTTTGATGTGGTACCTTATCAAATGCTTTCTGAAAATCTAAGTGTAGTTCATCCATTGGTTTCTCTTTATCCACAGCATATGTTATTTCTTCAAAGAACTAAAATAAATGGTTTAAACATGATTTCCCTTTCACAAAACCATGTTGACTCTGCCTAATTAGCTTGAATTTTTCCAAGTGCCCTGCGTATAGCATCTGACATTTTCCCTCTGGCAAATGTTAAGTGACCTGCAGTTTCCTGCTTTCTCTCTCCCTCTCTTTTTGAATCAAGGAGTTACATTCATTATTTTCCAATCTAGTGGAACCATCCCCAAATTTAGGGAATTTTGGAAAATTAAAACCAATGCAACCAACTCACTAGCCACTTCTTTTAAGAAAAGAAGGATGTAGTCCATCAGGACCCAGGGACTTTGCTCAGCACCAATTCGTTGGTGGTTGTAATTTTCTGGAGTGCCTCTCTCCCTTCCATTTAATGACTTACAGCTATTTCTGGGATGTTACTTGTTCAGTTCATCTGCCATCCAATTATTTTCCATTATTAATTCCCTGGACTCACTTTCTATTGGACCAATGCTCACTTTGTTAACTGTTTTCTTAAATATCTATAGAAACTCTTACTGTCTTTATTTATTCCTAGTTAGTTTTCTCTCATACTCTATTTTTTTCCTTCCTTCTCAATCTTTTAGTCATTCTTTTCTGTTTTATATATTCAGCCCTGCCACCCCAACTTTGCACAATCATATGCTTTTTCTTTAAGTTTTTTATCTTTACATTTTTAGTTAACCATGGATGGTGGGTCCTCTGCTTAGAATTTTTTTCATTGGAATGTTTCTATTCTATGTATTCTGAAATATCCCCTTACTTATCTGCCACTGCATTTCTATTGACTTTCCTTTAACCGAAAGTTCTAGTTCACTTTAGCTAGTTCTGCTTTCATGCCCTCCTAATTGCCCTTTTTAAATTTAAAATACTAGTCTTAGGCCCATTCTTCTCTTCCTCAAAATGAATGTAAAATTCAATCATATTATGATTGGTGCTACCTAGGGGCGCCTTCACTGTGAGATCATTAATTAATCCTGTCTCATTGCAAAATATCAAGTCTAGTATAGCCTGCTCTCTGAGTGGCACCAAGATGTGCTGTTCTAAGGAACTATCCCGAAAACTTTCTTTGAATTCCTCATCTAGGCTACCTTTACCCCATCTGATTTTTCCAGTCTATATGTAGATTAAAATCCCTAATGATTATTGCCATAACTTTCTCACAAGTGCCCATTATTTCTTCTGTTATATCCCGCCCTGTGTGGTTACTATTAAGAGGCCTGTACACCACTCCCACAAGTGACTTCTTGCATTTATAATTTCTCATCTCTATCAAAACCTCTTCTATATCCTGGTTTTGAGTGGCCCTAGATATAATGGATACATTGGTGGTCATCTTCCAAGATTCTATAGACTCTGGAACAGTTCCTACAGATTAGAGGGTGGCTAACGTAACCCCACTATTTAAAAAGGGAGGCAGAGAGAAAACAGGGAATTATAGACCAGTCAGCCTGACATCGGTAGTGGGGAAAATTCTAGAGTCCATTAAATAAGATTTAATAGCTAAGCTCGTGGAAAACAGTGGCAGAATCGGATAGAGTCAGCATGGATTTATGAAAGGGGAATCATGCTTGACAAATCTACTGGAATTTTTCGAGGATGTAACTAGTAGAGTTGATGAGGAGGAGCCAGTGGATGTGGTTTATTTGGACTTTCAGAAGGCTTTAGACAAAGTCCCACATAAAAGATTGGCATGTAAAATTAAAGAGCATGGGATTGGGGGTAGTGTATTGAGATGGATAGAAAATTGGTTGGCAGACAGGAAACAAAGAGCAGGAATAAACGGGTCTTTTTCCGAATGGCAAGCAGTGACTCATGGGGTACTGCAGGGACCGGTGCTAGGACCCCAGTTATTCACAATATATGTTAATGATTTAGATGAGGGACTTAAATGTACTATCTCTAAATTTGCAGATGACACAAAGCTGGGTGGGAGGGTGAGCTGTGAGGAGGGTGCAGAGATGCTTCAGTGTGATTTGGACAAGCTGAGTGAGTAGGCAAATGCATGGCACATGCAGTATAATGTGGATAATTGTGAGGTTATCCATTTTGGTAGCAAAAACAGGAAGGCAGATTATTATCTGAATGGCTATAAATTGAGAGAGGGGAATGTGCAACAAGACCTGAGTGTCCTTGTACACCAGTCGCTGAAGGTAAGCATGCAGGTGCAGCAGGTGGTAAAGAAGGCAAATGGTATGTTGGCCTTCATAGTGAGAGGATTTGAGTACAGGAACAGGGATGTCTTGCTGCAATTGTACAGGGCCTTGGTGAGACCACACCTGGAATATTGTGTGCAGTTTTGGTCTCCTTATCTGGGAAAGGATGCACTTACTATAAAGGGAGTGGAGCGAAGGTTCACCCGACTGGTTCCTGGGATGGTGGGACTGATATTTGAGAAGAGATTGAGTCGATTAGGATTATATTCGCTGGAGTTCAGAAGAATGAGGGGGGATCTCATAGAAACCTGTGAAATTCTAACAGGCAGAGACAGGTAGATGCAGGAAGGATGTTCCGGATGGTAGGGGAGTCCAGAATCAGGAATCACAGTTTGAGGATATGGGGTAGACCATTTAGGGCTGAGATGAGGAGAAATATCTTCGCCTAGAGAGTGGTGAGCCTGTGGAATTTGTTACCACAGAAGGTAGTTGAGACCAAAACATTGTATGCTTTCAAGAAGGAGTTAGATATAGCTCTTGGGGAAAAATGGATCAAAGGGTATGGGGAAAAAGCGGGAGCAGGCTATTGAATTGGATGATCAGCCATGATCATAATGAATGGCGGAGCAGACTCGAAGGGTCGAATCGCCTACTCCTGCTCCTAGTTTCTATGTTTCCTGAACTTAGGTCTTTCCTCTCTATTGTGCTAATACCATCATCAATTAACAGAGCCACCCTCCACCTTTTCCTAGTTTCCTGTCCTTCCTAAGTGTTATGTACCCTTCTATATTCAGGTCCCAACATATGTCATTCTGCAGCTATGTTTCTGTAATTGCTATCAGATCATACTTATTTCTGTTTGCGCTATCAGTGTATCTATTTTGTTTCGAATGCTATGTGCCTTCAGATACAGAGCCTTTAGTTTTATCCTTTTACTATTTTTGTAACTTCTCCCTTATCTGCTGATTTACTCTTAGATTTTTACTCTCTGTCCCTTCCTGTCACAGTCTGTTTATCGTTTCCACATAAATACCTTACTCGCTTGCCTTGACTCTGCTCTTTGATTTATCTCATCTTCCCAAATTTGATTTCGTGCTCCCCTACTTAGTTTAAAATCTTCTGCATCCCTAGTTATGTGGCTTGCTTGAACACCGGTCCCAGCACAGTTCAGGCGTAGACCCATCCCAACAGTAGAGCCCCCACTTTCCCCAGTACTGGTGCCAGTGCCCCATGAGCTGGAACCTATTCCTCCCATACTAGTCTTTGCATTCATCTTTCTAACTTTATATACTCTATGCAAATTTGCAAGTGGCTCAGGTAATTATCCAGAGATTATTACCTTTAAAGTAGTGTTTTTTAATTTAGTGTCTAGTTCCTCATACTCCCTATGAAGAACCTTTTGCCTAGTTTTACCTATGTCATTGGTACCTACATAGACCAGGATGACTGGGTGCTCCCCCTCCCATTCCAAGTTCCTCCCCAGCCCTGAGCAGATGTCCCTAACCCTGGCACTAGGCAGGCAACACAGCCTTCAGGATGCTCGCTCTTTGCTACAGGGAACAGTGTCAACCCCCCTCACTATACTAGCCCCTGCTACCACTACATTCCTTTTTGCTCTCCTCACTTGAATGGCTTCCTGTACCATGGCACCATGGTCAGTTAGTTCATCCAATCTGCCACCCCCACTCTCATCCAAACAAACAGAGCACCTATTGGACAATTGCAAAGGCTGAGTCTCCTGCACTCCTGCTCTCTTGGGTCCCTTTACATGCCACATTCGCAGTCATACTCGCCTCTTCCTGACCACTGACCAAATCAGAAGACCCTATCCTAAGGTGTGTGGCTGCCTCTGGTGCAAAGCTTCCAGGCAACCATCCCCTTCCCTAATGTGTCACATTGTCTGCAGCTCGGCCTACAGCCCAATGCTTCTGAATTGAAGCTCCCCGAGCCACAAGCACTTAGTGCAGATGTGTTTACCCTGGATCACACTGGCATCCAGGAGCTCCCACATGCTGCAGCCGTACATATCACCTGTCCTTCCATCCCGAATGTGTTTTAATTAACTACTTAATTATATTTTTCAATTAATTATTTTTCTTTTTAAAATATTTTTTAAACTTGCCACCAGTTCCTGTACTATTTTAAAGCTTAGGAATAGAATATACCTTAAGCACTTACCAGATACTCACCACACAGCTGGCTTCTTTCCCTGTATTAGAGTAAGAACTAATTCCTAGAAGGCGACAAAGTTATAAAAAGTAAAAGAAAAGGAACACCTCCATCTCCTCATCACCTAACTCCCCTACTCACCAAACCCCCAGGTATATACTCATTTAGAAGTTGCACTTGTTCTCTTGGATATCTATTTGAAGAGCTGTGACCTGTAGAGTTACAGACCAAGTGAATGAAGGCAGGATCAGGGTTGGGTAGCTCTTGTCGACCAGGATGGGCACAAAATAGGCCCAATGGCCTCCTTCTGTGTCATAAATTTTCTATAATTCCATGAACTTGCTGCTTTATCAGACCACACAGAGGTCAGAGACAGAGAAAACAAAGGAATCATCTGACTTATCAACCAAAAAAAAACCACAAGGCAATGCCTCAGAAGCAATGCATGAATAGCAAATGGGCACCGTGTTACATCTTTGCCCTGAAAAGAAAAAAATATAGGGCTGGGTTTAATGCAGCCTATCACAGCATCAACCATGGCAGCTGGGCTCACTTAATCATGGGGGAGACCCCACACTAGTGTCCTGGCAGTGGCGAAACCTTCCCCGAGTCAGTCAGAGGGTGGAAGCAGCTTACAACGAATTCTTGGCCACGGCTGGCAGGATGTCAATTAGGCTCACTAATGAACTAATTGACAGAAATTATCCTTGAGTGCACTACAATTTAGTGATGGCCTAGGGATTAAATCAGAACCATGCCTCCCAAAGACCAGCTGCCTCCCAGGCTGGGGGCTGGGGGGGTGGGGGGGAACCACTCATTGTCAAGCATTCAGTGCCAGACCGAGGCACCCAGTGTTGGGAATGTGTGGGGGTTGGGGGGGGAATGGTGTGGGCACACTGAAAGCCAGGCCCCTACCCTTCTCTCCAACCACCCTGCCCTACTCTGTGATCCCCACCCAGAAAACCCCTCCCACCCTCACTTACCTGTGGCTGGGATCCCTCGCTGATCCTGGGCCTCTGGTGGGTGCATTGCTGGCAGCTACCACTGCTCCACCAGTGGTGCTGATGGCAACGAGGAGTTGCTGGCCTCTGATTGGCCAGCAATTCTAGGTGGGTAGGACTTCCACCACCAGGTTTCCTAAATCCCATGGAAGGCCTGGCATTAGCCATTTAAGTACCTGAAGGGCAATTAATACAATTAGACCACCCTCATGAAATAGCAGATGTTCCCTGCTAGTTTTCCAATTGGTGGGCGAGATCCCAGTTGAGTTGACTAAATCCAGCCCATCCTATCTATTTCAGAATTTAAGAAAACACACACATAGAGGAACTCTGAAAGGTAACGGAAAAAATAGATATTCCCAAACCTTGCAAACACCTCTTAGAATTCTCTCAGAACACTGCAGGTAGCAACAGAACTGAGACTGGCTACTTTGATTAAGTGGCTGTAATAGTCACACAAGTAGGTACAGCTATGTTAACTCAAAGATCAGCTCCAACCTTTGACCAAGGCTTCACCATAAGCATGTGATGTAGTAATGGTTTCTGACTTTGAGAACTGCGATGAGCCAAACAAATAGCTTCTTACATAGTGCAACAAGCACCACAAGCTGCAGTCCCTTGAATATCATTCACCTTGCACAGTTAATTCACCTTGAAAGTCAAGGTAGGGCTGAAGGCATTCAGGTACCTCTGACTGATCTCAGACCAGCCTTTCTGAATGATAACCTGCATTTGCTTCTAAATCAGGTCATATAATGGCATGTGATTACATTGTTGCCAATGTGGGCCTCAACCAGAAATGATTCATGATGGTTAATTTCTTTCAACTTATGTGTGAAACCACAGCCATTAAATTCCAACAGGTATGCTGTGTTCAATGTATTTGCTAGGACTGTCTTCATAGGCCCATGGAAAGTTTACGGCATAGAAGGAGGCTACTTGGCCCATTGTGTCTGTGCTGTCCAAAAAACAAGCCACCAGCCTAATCCCACTTTCCAACGTTTGGTCTGTAGCCCTGCAGGTTCTGGTACTTGAGGTGCATATCCAGCTTTTAAATGAATTGAAGGTTTTTACCTCCACTACCCTTTCAGACAACAAGTTCCAGACCCTATAACCTTCTAGGTGAAAAAAAATTTCCTTGTTTCCTTTTTAATCTTTCTACCAATCACTATAAATCTATGCCCCCTAGTCACTGACCTTTCTGCTAAAGTGAAAGGCCCTTCCTATCCACTCTACTGAGGACCCTCAATTTTGTACATCTCAGTCAAATCTCCCCTCAACCTCCTCTGTTACAAGGAGAACAACTGCAGCCTATTCAATCGTTCCTCATAGCTGCAATTTTCTTATCCTGGTAACATCTTTGTAAATCTCATCTTTTCCTCTTTCTATAAGATACTTTGAGGCAATACTTTTGGAGTCTTAGCAGCATCCTTTGAACTCTTTCAGATGTGCTGCTTAATGGCATGAGAATGAGTCCAATAAGAGGTACTTCTTCATTACAAAGTTTCTTTAGAGGACAATGTAGGTCTTCAGTGGTTCAAGCTTCATTGCAAGCTTACAATCTCTTGTTGTTTTTTGGTTAGGGTGAAGCAGAATTATGTTAAATTGTGCACCTGTGTCTAAATGAAATCTTAGGCAGTTGCCAGTTTCAGTGTAACATACTCTTAGTCATCCAAAATAATAATACTGACCCCACTGATAACAGACTTTTGTCCATTTTTCTTCATCCATTGCTCTAGCTATCTGTCTGTTTGTGCTGGTGATTCTTTTCCACAATATTTCACCATATAATGATTGCTACTGCCACACTTTTTGCACATCTTCTCAAAGGCTGGGCATAGCAGTCCCTTAGGAACTCATGTTTCTTCCTTCAGTTCCAGCACTCATGAGTCTTCAGGGATATTTAGCTTTTCCTGAATCTTGCTTTCCCTGATTTTTATTACCACACTTGGACTCTGCCTCTTTAACTCACTGACTGTGAGTTTCACCATGTTTTCACCCGTGTGACAAATCACATTCGTCTTCAAGTTTAGATTGGCCTCTTGAAGCAGTCTCTCTCCCACCCTCAAACCCATAATTCCAAAGACAAGTTGGGCTCAGAGGATCTCTTCTGATATTATGGCGTCTATTTGGAGGGATTTCAGTGCTGTGTGATACAGATTCTATGCTTTACCGGTATCTTGCATTCTACTGTTGAACATATGTCTCACAAAAGGTACATTGTTGAATGGTTGGCAATACTGAGACAGCTTCCTCAGCACCAGCTCTACCTTGTTCTTGTCTCTAACTGCAGCCCAGTCTACCCATGCAGAGTAGACATTGTACGTCTTCTCCGATCATTGAGAGAAATCTCACTATTTACATTTGTCCTAGTTTCTGGTCAAGCTCTGGCACAAGGGAGTAGTTTTCCTAAGCTCACTCAAATCTCTTCCACATTTTCACAGCATTTGCAGCTTGGTTTTTGGAAGTCACTGGTGGAGGTGGAGAACCTCCCAAGGCCATCAGGCACATACGTTAGTTTTCATGCAATTTTATAAACCACACTGAAATATCCAGAGAAATAGTGAAATTTGCTTTAAACAATCACTACCACTGCTGCCACCATGTGTCAAAACCTCTTTAAACAGTAGGTGTAGCCAGGGATGGTTAGAAAGAATATCAATATTTATTAAGAATACAAAATAACAAGTTAATTCAGGAGCTGCACGAGACTTTTGCTTCACTGGACCACACACACAAGAGAAAGGGAAGGCAAGCAACATCTGACTCATCAACTGACAAATCACATGAGACACAAGGCATCATGTATGTATAGCAAAGGTGTGCCCCTCATCATAGTGCCAGAGGACTGGAAGATTGTAAATGTTACACCATGTTTAAAAAAGGGCTGAGGGATACATCCAACATCTATAGACCAGTCAGCTGAATATTGATGATGCATTTTGAGACAATGAGTTGGATATGAACTTGGAGGTGGAGAGGGAGCAAGGCAGCTGCTTTGAGGCTGAAGAAGCTGGAAGAATAGGTTTCCCTTAGGTCCTGCTGAATTTACTGACAAGATTTACGTAGCATTTTTTGACCTTTGTTTCCCCCAATGTTTCCACCTGACCCAAATACCCTCCCAACCACTTCACCCCCTAATCCTCACTTAGCTCACACACCTACTACCTGAACCACCACCTCATCCACCCTACCCATCACACATTCACCTATTCATCCATTGACCTATTCGCTAACATTCAAACTGGACATTTAAACTTACCATACAGCAGCTAGTGCCATAAAAAGGGGGCATGTCTTCCCCTGATTCTACTCTGCTCCAATGGAGTTCCTTAAAGGGTGCTGCACTGTGCATTTCTTTGAGAGCAAGTACTGGAAGACCCTGAAAGAAATGTGCAACAGTACTGAGTCGGGGGAATTTATGGGTGAAGCGGGAATCTGACAATCGTTGATGCTGCTCGGAAGATTGGAGCCATCATGTGAGGGAATACACCAGTAAACGTTTGTCTATGGCTTTTAAATATTCTTAGGAAACCAGTTGAACAATAATAAATGCAAAATTGTAGTTGCAATCCCAGATAAAGAAACAGTTGCATTCTTCCAGTATGTAAAGGGCACAAAGCAAATCCTAATTATGTTTAATACAATGTTGATGGGGACAAGGGAGAACTCATTTGATGCAATTTATTCTTTTGTCAACAAAGGAATAATTATATTGCTATAGAAGCTCATCTTTCTGCTTTTATTTTTAATCAGTATAATCATTACTTCCTTAGATGTAATAGTGAACTGAAGGAATTGTAGAATCAGCGTTATAAACATGTTGAGGCACATAGATATTTCAAAAACATGTTCAAAAATCATTTATATGCAATATTAACCAATGGCGTTAAGGCTTCAATACACTGACACTTACTAACCAGTGAAGTTCATAATATGCCTGACAAATGGTTTTCTTTCTCCAGTTACACAATTAGCAATTTCAACTGTCACATCTAAGTATCTCTTATCTTGATGGTAATTCAATAACAAATAAATAATCTTCAGTGCTCTTTAACTTGATTAGATCGTAGCTGGAAATTCCTCTCTCAGCCAGGGTCCCATTGCTCAAGTGATCCTGTCTAATGGTTTGCCTCCACCCAATGGAGTACCCAGATGATTGGCTGGATGCTTTGCTAATGAGTAGAAGATAGCCCCCCCATTCATATTCCATTAAGGTGATTGTTCCTGGTGAGGTTTTGCAGACAAGTTTACTCCATTTCAATGGTTTTGGAATGTAGAAGGAATGGTGATGCAATTGTGCAGCCATCTTTGACTGTGATATCAAGCCAGTAGAACGTGGCTTTAGTCTTTTAAAAAAAAATCAATTAGTGATTTTCAGTCAGTGAATTCAGTTATTTTTCATAATGAATGATTTCACAACAATTGTTTGTTTCAGGTATAAAATATTTTAAGATACATTTAAAATGTTGTAGAAATCTGTGATAGGGATTGGACGATGTTATGGAAGTTCCCCCTTATTTATATTTCCATTATTCCATGTGATCACCTCACTATTTCTTCTGATTTTTCTTCTCATCCCAGATGCAGATACATGACTAAACTATCTTTATAGACTACCAGTTATGTCCAGATGCCAAACTATGGTCCAGTTATTTAAGATATTCTCAGCAGTGTGCATCCAGCTTTACTCATTTCAATTTTGTTTTAATACACCGCTAAATGGTTATCAAAGTGAACAAATAGAACTACTTGTCTTAAATAGTTCAAGTAATTCCAGCTCTCCTGACGGTTCAGTGAATAACCAAACCATAGGGAGCAGAAAGGTCTCAGATTTTTTTTCTTTATTCTTTCATGGAATGTGGGCATCGTGGACAAGACCAGCATTTGTTACCAACCTTATTTGCCCTTAAAGTGAGTGCCTCGCTGGGGCCATTTCACGGGGCAGTTAAGAGTTAATCACATTGCTGTGGGTCTGGAATCACATGTAGGCCAGACCAGGTAAAGATAGCAGATTTTATTCCCTAAAGGACACTCATGAACCAGATGGGTTTTTACAACAATTGATGGTGGCTGTCATGGTCACCATTACTGGGATTAGCTTTTAATTCAAGTTTTCTTAATTGAATTCAGTTTCCACCAGCTGCCATGGTGGGAATTGAACCTGTATTTAAACAATAACCCCAGGTAGGAACTGCGTGGACTGGAACTGCAGAAGCAGGATGGTCGTGCCACCAGGCAAAACTTAAGATATCATATCTACACATGCTTACCCAGAAACCCAGGAATAATGTATGAAATGCACCCCCAATATGTCCCCCACCCCATTGCTACAATACTGGGAAGAAATGTGTTGATAAAATATCAATGATTGCACCTGTATGTTAAGTAAACACAGAAGCCAGGGTAGGAGAAAAAATATTTCATTGCTGCTCTTTCTGTTCTCCAGTTGCCTTAGCTCTCCCTCTTGTCCCCCTTCCTCCCCTCATACTCCCCCTTCTCCTCCTGTCATCTTTTTTCTTCTCTCCCACCTCCCTCTTTTCTCTCCTCAACTAGCCCTCTGTCTGTTTTCCCACCTTTCTCCCACTTTCTTCTCTCCTTCTACCTCCTCCTTTTCTGCCCACTCCCTGCCCTTCCTCCATTCTGCCCCCTTCCCCTTAAATTGGTTCAATTCAGTCTGCATCTGATGTTTACTGTGCATATTGCTGCAACGGATTGACTAATTTAGAAATATAAACAATTTCATTGCCAAGAATCCAATCAAGTTCTACAAACTGTATAATGCATAAAGCAGAATATTTCTTGAGATGGTCACATAACACGCGAGTGTAAAAAGTCGTTTATATCTGTCACTTGAACGCTGAGCTGAAATCATATATATATATATATATTTAAGATATTTAAAATGTGTGCGTTTTTTTCGAAAAATATACTTTATTCATAAAATATCTGGAAGAACATTACAAAACATTTCTAAATCGCCATCACAAAAAGTACAATCAGATTCAACTTTTACACATGGATCACAAGGTGCATCAATACAATCAATGAATATTACAATCATTTCAATATGGTCATCATAGACAATCAGACAATGGTATTGGAGTTATCAACATACATCATGTTGCACTCTGAGGTACTTCAATATAATTTTAATACAATTAGTATTCAAGGCATACATTCATTTTGAGCTGTACAGCCCGAGGGGCTCTCAATAGATCCCAGCCCCTCGTTGCACTATGGCAGAAAAGTCTTAGATAGCGACCTTTCTCCATTGCGCCTTTGCAGCGGCTGCCCCAAGCTTTAGTGCGTCCCTCAGCATGTCGTCCTGGACTTTGGAATGTGCCAGTCTGCAACACTCAGTCGGGGACAACTCTTTGCGCTGGAAGACCAACAAGTTTTGGGCAGACCAAAGAGCGTCTTTCACTGAGTTGATGATCCTCCAGCTGCAGTTGATGTTTGTCTTGGTGTGTGTCCCTGGGAACAGCCCGTAGAGCACAGAGTCCTGTGTCACAGAACTGCTCGGAATGAACCTCGACAGAAACCACTGTATCTCTCTCCAGACCTTCTTTGCAAAGGTACAATCCACAAGGAGGTGAACAATGGTCTCGTCCCCACCACAGCCACCTCTAGTGCAACGTGCAGAGTGGATGAGACTCCTGGCGGGTTGGAAGGATCTGACGGGGAGGGTCTGTCTCACCACCAGACAATCTACATCTTAGTGCTTGTTGGAAAGTTCAGGCGATGAGGCATTCTGCCAAATGACTTTGACAGTCTGCTCGGGGAACCATCCCACAGGATCCACCCTCTCCTTTTCCTGCAGGGCCTCTAGGACGTTACATGCTGACCACTGCCTGATGGACTTGTGGGCAAAGCTGTTTCTCTGCATAAATTTTTCCACAAGGGACAGGTGGTACAGCACGGTCCAACTACTTGGAGTGTTCCGCGGCAGCGTGGCCAGACCCATCCTTCGCAACACCGGGGACAGGCAGAACCTTAGCACGTGGTGACACTTGGTGTTTGCGTACCTACAGTCTATGCACAGCTTGATGCAGCCGTACACAAAGGTGGCCATCAGTATGAGGGCGATGTTGGGCATATTTTTTCCCCCCTTATCTAGAGGCTTGTACATCACATCCCTGCGGACACGATCCATTTTTGACCTCCAGATAAAGCGAAAAATGGCTCGGATGATCGCCATCATGCAGGAGTCTGGAATGGGCCAGACCTGTGCCACATACAGCAACAGTGAGAGTGGCTCACACCTGATGACCAAGTTCTTACCCGCAATGGAGAGGGAGCATCGCTCCCACATGCCCAGTTTTCTTTGCACCATAGACACATGCTCCAACCAGTTTCTAACACATGCCCCGTTCCCTCCGAACCATATCCCCAGCACCTTCAGGCCGTCAGCCCTGACGGTGAAGGGGACAAAGGATCGGTCAGCCCAGTTCCCAAAGAACATGGTCTTGCTCTTCCCATGATTTACCTTGGCTCCTGAGGCCAGTTCAAACTGGTTGCAGATGTGAGTCAGTCTGTGCACCGACAGTGGATCCGAGCAGAAGACAGCGACATCGTCCATGTACAGGGAGGTTTTGACCTGAGTACCTCCACTGCCTGGGATTGTCACTCCTCTTATGCTCGGATCCTTCCTGATGGACTCAGCAAAGGGTTCTTTGCAACACACAAACAGGACAGGGGAGAGAGGGCAGCCCTGCCTGACTCCAGATTTAATAGGAAAGTTAAATGATTCCCACCCATTGATTGAGACTGTACTACTGATGTTAGTGTAGAGCAGTTGGATCCAATTGTGAAATCTCTCTGCAAACCCCATTTTGGAGAGCACATTCACCATTTAGGTGGGAGATATTGTGTCAAAGGCCTTCTCCTGATCCAGGCTGATGAGGCAGGTGTCCACACCCCTATCCTGCAAACATAGGCAATTGTATCCCTGAGCAGCGCGAGGCTGTCAGAGATCTTCCTGCCGGGCACAGCACAGGTCTGGTCAGGGTGGATCACCAATTCCAGAGCGGATTTTACCCAATTGGCGATGACATTGGACAGAATCTTATAGTCCACATTTAACAATGAAATGGGTCGCCAATTTCTAATTTCCTCCCTTTACCCCTTGTGCTTGTAGATGAGGGTGATGATGCCTTTCCTCATGGATTCTGACATGCTGCCGGCCAGAAGCATACTCTCGTACACTTCTAGCAGGTCTGGGCCTATCCAGTCCCACAGAGCCGAATACAACTCCACCGGCAAGCCGTCGCTTCCGGGAGTTTTACTCTTCTTGAAGGACTGAAGGCCCTTGGTCAGTTCATCAGGAGTTAGCGGTTTGTCCAGGCTCTCCTGTGTACTGTCGTCTAAGACATCTGTGATAGAGGACAGGAAGGACTGGGAGGCCGTGTTGTCCGTGGGCTTCACGTCAAACAATCCGGCATAAAAGGATTTGCTGATCCTCAAAATGTCGGACTGCGATGACTTTACTGAGCCATCTTCTTCCTTCAGGCTGCTGATCACAGAGCTCTCTCTGTGTATCTTTTGGAAGAAGAAACGTGAGCACGTCTCATCCTGCTCCACAGAGCGGACTCTGGAACGGAAGATGACCTTGGAGGCCTCCAAGGCAAAGAGCGAGGCTTGCTGGCTCTTCACCACTTGGAGTTCCTCTTTGACATCGACCCCCATCGACGGCAGCCGGGGCAGGTTTTGCATGTTTTTCTGGAGTCGGGACATTTCTCTCTGTTCCTTTCTAGCTTTCTGGACGCCTTTGAGGATGAAAAACATCTTGATGTTTCCCTTGATCACTTCCCACCAGTGTGTCAGGAATTCAAAGAGGGGTTTCACGGTTCTCCAACCTTTGTAATCCCTCTTGAGCTCCTCAATGTTCTCTGGGGTCAGCAGATGTTTAGCTTCCATGGCCCCCCTGCCCACCCTCTGGACTTCTTCTAAGTGACGGTCAGCCAGTAGGAGGCGGTGGTCAGAGAAGAAAACCGGCTTGACCTCGGTGGATCTGACTCCAGCCGCTCGGCCCTTTGTGCCAGGGCGTACACATTAATTAACCGGAGTGGAGCATTCTTGTATATTATGTCAGCTATGAGGAGGTGCCCGCACACCACCTCCTTAACATCGGAGATGGTGGAGTTGCCTCCTGCAGCAGAATACTCAGGCCAGAGGAATGACAGTCATTTCCTCCCAACCAGATCGATGGCCCATGGGACCACCATCGTGACCATTGCCTGTAGGAGCTGAGGTGCGGTATCACACACTCCTGCAGAAACAACAGGTCAGCGTTGACCTTGGCAAGGTAGTCCAAGGTCGCAACACATCGCGTAGTAGATTTAATGCAATGCATATTTATGGATGCAATCTTTACACCCATTTTAAAGCATTTAGTCTCTTACCAAACCTGTTGTCTCTGAGATTCTCAGACCTTTGATCTGCTCCTGCATACCTATAGTGTTCACAAATTGCCTCACTTTGGATGGGCTGAGGAAATTGTCCTGAACCTCCCCATTGGAGATGTTCCGCTCAGGTGGCATCTGGGGGTTCGTGCAGAGAACGGGATTTGAAATTTCCTCTGTTGGAGAAGACTTTCCGATTCTCTCCCCCTCTGGGGTGTTGCTGCTCCCAGCTTCCCGGAGCTGGGGTGCGCTGAGCGCTTCACTGCTCCCAGATTCCTGGGGCTGGGGTGCGCTGGCCTCTTCAGGTTGTGGGCAAAGTTGGAGTGCGCTGGTCTCCTCATTGTCTCCAATGTTCTGTAGTTTGGGTGTCTCGTCCTCCAACTCCCTAGAACTTTGCCGCTTCTTCTGTAGATGCCGCCCTTTCCCTTCTTCGTCCGAAGAGCAGTTGCCCTTGTCATCCGTGTAGGATTTGGAGAAGCCTCTTGCCACTTGTCTGGAAAGTGGCTTGGTCCCTCCTTAGCCCCTTCTTCCTTTTGACTCTCTTCACCAGCTGCCACTCCCCCTGCTGATTTTCCGCTGCTTCCTCCTCCTCCATTGATTCGCTTTTCTGAGGAGTGGGTGGTTCACGAGTCAGTGCTGTTCATTGGCTGTCTGCTGCCTCAATCCTTTCCTCCACCTTATATCTCTCCATGTCCTCCTTTGTCCTGTTGTTCTCACTGGGGGCCTTGGTGGTTGGGGGGTTGCAAGTGTCCTTGGTAGTAGTGACACGAAGCATTTCATCTGCTTCCCCCTCATTGGCTTCGGCTGCCTGTGCATAAGTGAGGCAGCATTTGGGGCAGGTCCTGTAGAGGTGGCGTGCCTCGCCACACCGGTTGCAGCACTTAGTCTGTTTGCAGTCCTTTGTCTAGTGTCCTTCCTGTTTGCAGTTCTTGCAGAGGGCGGCTCTGCAGTTGGCCGCCACATGACCAGACTTGGCACATGAGCGACAAAGTTTGGGCTGCCCAGCGTAGACAAGGTAGCCACAGCTTCCCACGATAGCGAAGCTGGAAGGAGTGTGGAAGATGGCTCCCTTACCATCGGTTTTGAACATGACCTTTATGTGGCGTTTGCATGTTCAAATCCTGAAGGGGTCTCTAACCTTGGTGCAGCTCCCAACCTTGTCGAGGTACCTGGTGAGGAAGGTGAACACGTCGGCGACAGGGACATAGGAGTTGTAGAGTTGCACAGTCACCACACAGTCCCGTTGCAACGGCAGGGCAAAGAGTGACTCCACCATCAGGATCTTCATCTCTGGCTGGTCTCTCTTTTCCTGGAACACCTTCAGGAACCTGACACAAGCTGCCACATGCTAGAAAGTCAGGTCGAAACATCCATCGCTGGGGAAGTCTTGCAGGAAGTAGAACTCCTTCGCTTCAAATCCACATGCCTTCAACAGGATCTGCTTGATGAAGAAGGCCTGATCTATGGGTGCTCCTCCGCCGCTGTCTTTCACCGTCACCTGGACGGTGTTACATACCCCATTGTATGGGGCTCGACTGGTTATAGCCATCACTTCATGACTACACTTTAGCTTAGCCAAAAGGCCGAGAAGCGATTTAATATGTGTGTGTTATGTTAGGAAAGAAATCATTTGCAATTATATAACATTTTTTGTATCCTCATGACATCCCAAAGTGCTTCACAATCAATGACTTACTTTTTAAATGTAGTTACCATTTTTATGGAGACAGCAGTGAGATAAATGATTTGTTTTGTTAATGTTATTTGAGGAATAAATGCTGTCTAGCATATGGTGAAAACCTATTCTTCATTAATTTGTGCTTTAAGATCTTCTACATCTACCTTGAACAGAAAGGTAAAGCTGATTGTCTGGCAGCCCTCAGTGGGTAGGACTTCCTGCCCCCAGGATCTGATCTATGGAAGGTTTGCGGGTGGCCTGTTAAGTGTCTGATAGATTTGTGATTTAGCAGGCCTTTCCCAAAAGAGGCAACACAGGTCTTTCACTGGCTCTCTAGCCAATGGGTGAGACCAGCAACGCCTCCATAAATTACCCCCCAGAATGAGGCTTCCACCCAACAGCTCCTGGCTCAGAAGTCAAGTGTTAACACTGAGTTAGGCTGATGCCTATAGCACAAACCAAACAGTTCAGTGGGCCATGTTTTTCTTAGTAACTTTGATGGTCTGAGGGTAGTATGATAAATATGGAGACAATTGAAGTTAAAAACTCCTCGGTGAATAACTTGTGTGTTTGTGTGTCTGTGACATTGGTCAGAATTTTCCCAACCCACAGAGGCAGCTTTCACCAAAATTGGGGGGGTGGGGTGCATGGAATTTTTGAAATGAAAGTGTCTGGCTCCCCGATATCTTTCAGCCTCCTGCACACCAATAAAGGCCACGTGCCCAACAGCAGCAAACAGATAGTTAAGCCAATTAATGAGACATTTAATGGGTGTTTCTTGAGCAGACTGTAATGTTGCTGTGTCATGTGTCCCCACCCCCACCACCCACACTGTGTCCACACCTTGACAAGTAAGAGATGGCTGTACAGCTGGAAGCTGTGTTTGCTGATACTGACAGAAAATGGCAAGCCTGCTGGTCTTCCCATTTCACAGCCTCATGGCATCTCAGCCATTCCCCAGATGCTGTTGGTTACTGCAGAGCTTCTCTGCCACCCCTGTTGTCTGTGTCTCAGCAGTGTTCTCACTGGTCACACATTGAGGGCTGCCGGCCTCCCTTGCAGTGGGCTGTGTTATCCTGAGCTCCCGCGTCCAGAACCTACCCTCCATTTCCTAATTGGATGGCAATCACTGTTAATTGGTGCCTCCCAAAAAATTAAGCCAGCAGGCACTCAACCAGTATACATGAGGTGTGATAGTGTGCTTGCTAATAGGTAAAATATATTCCTTTTTCATTTGTTTCAGTAAACAGTTATGTCATCACAGGAAGCAATTCAATGTCATGTGCAGCAGCCATCTTAGTGTAGGAATTATGGTTTTATTTAGTGTGTAATGTACCTTTAAGGATAATACTTGTTAGGTAAGATCACATGATCTGTAGTAACCAGTAGGAGAGTAGCATAGGCTACCTCAGCAGTCAGTGTCAAGCTAGAGTTAGAGTTGAATGCACACATTTACTTGCTGCTGAGTATATTGTAACTAAACTTAATGTTCCCACCCAAGAAGTGTATGCTGATCAACTATATCATTAATGGTACAACAGTTAGCCTGCACAGTAAGCAGCTGAAACCTCCATTAGTGTTCTCTGTCCAATCTCTAATACTGCCTTTGACTTTGTTTTTATTAGCCTAAGAAGAGAATATAACATTTAGGACCTAGAAATAGTCCTGAAGCCCATGGGAAAATTCCACTCATCGATTCACCATCAAGCTCAACCTCCTCTGAATCTGTTTCCCAAGATATATAAGAGAAATGTCAGCCAGGGATGTTTAAATTTATGATAATTGTCTGGAGCCACTTGTTTTGAGATGGAACCCCGATGGTGACAGCAGTTTTTTAATGTTAATGTAAAAAGGTTTTCAATGATAAAGAACAATACCAAACCTAGTAGTCTGCAAACTGTTTTAAATTCAAAATTACCATTTCAAAAGAAAATTCTAAGCACTTGAGATTTATCTCTCCCAACATATTGTGGCCAATATTTGTATTATAACTGTGATCATGCAAATGTGGTCTTTCTTCTATGGACACTATTATAAAGTAAATCAGTGAATTTTCAGAAAAAAAATTGAGCTATTATTTAGTGAAGAATTTACTCCTGGTTTGTTTTCTCGAATCTTCAACTGAGTCCTGTTCTCCAAATGTCATTTGTGTACTCATGGAAGACTTAGCATCTCACATTTAATCTGAATGATATTATGTAAATATGCTACACTTAACATTTTGATTTTAAGCATTTGAAATGTGATTTCTCTTAAAGGTGTCATTTTGTGAACATAAAATTTCAGGCTTTTTTTCTCATTTGCAATAAATACTGATCATTCATATTCTTAGAATGGATAATTGAAGCATGCTGCTTTATTTGCAAAAATATATTGCAGTAGCATAAGGCTGTGGTTCTTCAGGAAATGTGTTACAGTTAAGCTAATAATTTTATATCTAAATGTATCCCAGCTATTCAGTACTTCAGAACAATCCTCCACACTGTATCACTGTCAAATATGTAATATTAACTGGCAACATTTTATAAATCAGCAGTATAGCATTAGTACCAATCCCACTTAGATTTAACCTTGCACTACTTGTCCTGCACATCTTCTGAAGAAATGCAGGAGAGTTAAAATTGAAAGTGATGAGTGCCCAGACAGTGATCCCTGAATAATCCGAGCTTGTCTCCAGGGAGCAAACTTGAAGGGAGGAGCACCGGAGCGGTGAGTATAAATCTAGCTTGCCACGGGGATTCGCGGCCTTGTCTCCAGGGAGCAGACTCGGAGGGAGGAGAACCAGAGCGGTGAGTATAAATCTAGCTTACCTCAGGGATTCATGGCCTTGTCTCCAGGGAGTAGACTCGGAGGGAGGAGCAACGGAGCGGTGACCTCGGGGCACAGAGTAACTGAAGCCAAAACTGAAAAAGTGATGTCACAGGAAAGCTGTGACCTGATTGGTTGGTAGGAAATCTGCACCAACTTTGAAAGAAAAACACTGCATCACTAATTAATAAATTAATTAACTAAGTAGAGATGGCTGGGCAGTTGATGTGCTATAGTTGTATGATGTGGGAGCTGGCAGATCCCATTGCGAGCCGCAGTGACCACATCTGCAACAAGTGTTGGTTGCTGGAGGAACTCCGGCTCAGAATTGATGAGCTGGAGTCCAAGCTCCAGACGCTGCAGCACATCCGGTTGGGAGAGAGTTACCTGGACGCTTTGTTTCAGGAGGCAGTCACACCCGGTAGATTAAGTATCTCAAATTTGGTCAGTGCTCAAGGTCAGCAGGGTGTGACTGCAAGTGAGGCAGGTAGAGGGATCCTGTGTTCAGGAACAGAGGAGCCTCAGCTCTTGACCTTATCCAACAGGTACGAGGTACTTGCTCCCTGTGTGGATGAGGAACAGGGCTGTAGGGAGGATGAACCAGCTGACCATGGCACCATGGCACAGGAGGTCATTCAAGAGGGGGGAGCAAAAAGACAAGTGGTAGTTGTAGGGGATTCTATAATTAGGGGAATTGATAGCATTCTTTGTAAATGGGATCGAGAGTCCCGCATGGTATGTTGCCTGCCCAGTGCCAGGGTGAGGGACATCTAAGACTGGCTTGAAAGGATATTGGAGAGGGAGGGGGAGGATCCAGTTGTTGTAGTCCACGTCGGGACAAATAACATAGGTAAGACTAGGAAAGAGAACCTGTTTGGGGATTATCAGGAACTAGGAACTAACTTAAAGGACAGGTCCTCAAGGGTTATAATCTGCGGATTACTACCCGAGCCACGTGCAAATTGGCATAGGGACGCAAGAATAAGGGAAGTAAACACGTGGCTAAAGGAGTGGTGCGGAAAAGAGGGGTTCCATTTCATGGGGCACTGGCATCAGTATTGGAACAGGAGGGATCTGTACTATTGGGACGGTCTCCACCTGAACCGATCTGGGACCAATTTTCTAGCGAAAAGGGTAAATAGGGTGGTCAACAAGACTTTAAACTAGAAAGTGGAGGGGAAGGGAAGGGTAAAACTCCAAGTAGTATGACTAATGGGAAACAAAGTAGCAGGTTAGCATGTGGGGGTTGGATTCAACTTCATGGAAAATTATGAAAAGAAAGGAGAGCCCAGGAGAAGCTATTAAATTCTCCAGAACGCAAAATAGGACAGAGTGTTTGGAAAGGGCTAGGAATCTAACTTCAAGCACATCAAATAAAGGGATGACAATGAGAAGGGGGATGGGAAATACAGGACTGAAGGTGTTGTATCTGAATGCACGCAGTATACGAATAAGGTAAATGAGCTTATGGCGCAGATGGAAATTGGCAGGTATGACGTGGTGGGCATTACGTAGATATGTCTCCAAGGGGCTCAGGACTGGGAGCTAAATATCCAAGGATATATATCCTATCGAAAAGATAGGCAGGTTGGCAGAGGGGGTGGGGTTGCTTTGTTAGTAAGAAATGAAATTAAATTGATAGCAAGAAACGACGTAGGGTCAGGTGATGAAGAATCTGTGTGGGTAGAGTTGAGGAACTGCAAAGGTGAAAAAACCATAATGGGAGTTATATACAGGCCTCCGAACAGTAGTCAGGATGTGGGGCACAATATACACCAGGAGATAGAAAAGGTGTGTAAGAAAGGCAAGGTTACAGTGATCATGGGGGATTTCAATATGAAGGTAGACTGGGAAAATCAGGTTGCTAGTGGATCCCAAGAGAAGGAATTTGTGGAATGTCCACAAATGGCTTTTTGGAGCAGCTTGTGGTGGAGCCCACTAGGGAACAGGCAATTCTAGATTTAGTGATGTGTAATGAGGCAGATTTGATAAGGGAGCTTAAGGTGAAGGAACCCTTAGGAGGAAGTGACCATAATATGATAGAATTTACACTGCAATTTGTGAGGAAAAAGCTGGAATCAGATGTAACGGTATTACAGTTGAACAAAGGCAACTACAGAGGCATGAGGGAGGAGCTGGCCAGAATTGACTGAGAGATAAGCCTAGCAGGAAAAACAGTGGAACAGCAATGGCAGGAGTTTCTGGGAATAATTTGGGAGACACAGCAAAAATTCATCCCTAGGAAGAAGAAGCACACTAAAGGGAGGACAAGGCAACCATGGCTGACAAGGGAAGTCAGGGACAGCATAAAAGCTGAAGAGAAAGCATACAATGCGGCAAAGAGGATTGGGAAGCCTACAAGGACCAACAGAAGACAACTAAAAAAGAAATAAGGAGGGAGAAGATTAAATATGAAGGTAAACTAGCCAGTAATATAAAAGAAGATTGCAAGAGTTTTTTTAGATATATAAAGGGTAAGGGAGAGGCAAAAGTGGACATTGGGCCCCTGGAAAATGACACTGGAGAAGTAGTAGTGGGGAACAAAGAAATGGTGGAGGAACTGAATAGATACTTTGCGTCAGTCTTCATGGTGGAAGACACGAGTAACATCCCCAAAGTTCAAGAGAGTCGGGGGGCAGAGGTGAGTATGGTGGCCATTACCAAGGAGAAGGTGCTAGGAAAACTGAAAGGTCTGAAGGTGGATAAATCACCTGGACCAGATGGATTACACCCCAGAGTTCTGAAGGTGATAGCTGAAGAGATAGTGGAGGCGTTAATGGTGATCTTTCAGGAATCACTGGAGTCAGGGAGGTCCCAGAGGACTGGAAAATCGCTAATGTAACCCCCCTGTTTAAGAAGGGAGTGAGGCAAAAGACGGGAAATTACAGGCTGATTAGCCTGACCTCAGTCGTAGGTAAGATTTTAGAATCCATTATTAAGGATGAGATTTCAGAATACTTGGAAGTGCATGGTAAAATAGGGCAAAGTCAGCATGGTTTCATTCAGGGAAGGTCGTGCCTGACAAATCTGTTAGAATTCTTTGAGGAGGTAACGAGTAGGTTAGACAAAGGAGAGCCAATGGATGTTATCTACTTGGACTTCCAGAAGGCCTTTGACAAGGTGCCACACAGGAGGCTGCTCAGTAAGATAAGAGCCCATGGTGTTAGAGGCAAGGTACTAGCATGGAGAGAAGATTGGCTGTCTGGCAGGAGGCAGAGAGTGGGGATAAGGGGGTCCTTCTCAGGATGGCGGCCGATAACTAGTGGAGTTCTGCAGGGGTCAGTGTTGGGACCACAACTTTTCACTTTATACATTAATGATCTAGATGAAGGAACTGAGGGCACCCTGGCTAAATTTGCAGATGACACAAAGGTAGGTGGAGGGACAGGTAGTATTGAGGAGGCGGGGAACCTGAAGAAGGATTTAGAGAGGTTAGGAAAATGGGCAAAGAAGTGGCAGATGGAATACAACGTGGGGAAGTGTGAGGTCATGCAAAACAAAAATAAAAATACCTGGAAAAACTCAGCAGGTCTGGCAGCATCTGCGGAGAGGAACACAGTTAACA
Source organism: Carcharodon carcharias (assembly GCF_017639515.1). NCBI lineage: Eukaryota > Metazoa > Chordata > Chondrichthyes > Lamniformes > Lamnidae > Carcharodon > Carcharodon carcharias. The sequence continues at coordinate 93,862,219 of NC_054477.1, read as the reverse complement.
TTTCGAGTCCGTATGACTCTTCAACAGAACTAAGTAAAAATAGAAAAGAGGTGAAATATAAGCTGGTTTAAGGGGAGGGGGTGGGACAGGTAGAGCTCAATAGAGGGCCAGTTCTGTTATAGAGTCATACGGACTCGAAACGTTAACTGTGTTCCTCTCCGCAGATGCTGCCAGACCTGCTGAGCTTTTCCAGTATTTTTATTTTTGTTTTGGATTTCCAGCATCCACCGTTTTTTGCTTTTATCTTAGTGAGATCATGCACTTTGATAGGAAGAATAGAAGCATAGACTATTTTCTAAATGGGGAGAGAATTCAGAAAACTGGAGTGCAAAGGGTCTTGGGAGTCCTAGTCCAGGATTCTCTTAAGGTTAACTTGCAGGTTGAGTCGGTAGTTAGGAAGACAAATGCAATGTTAGCATTTATTTTGAGGGAACTAGAATATAAAAGCAGGGATGTGCTGCTGAGGCTTTATCAGGCTCTGGTCAGGCCATATTTAGAATATTTTGAGCAATTTTGGGCCCCGTATCTCAGGAAGGATGTGGAGACGGTCCAGAGGAGGTTCACAAGAATGATCCCAGGAATGAAAAGCTTAACATATGAGGAACATTTGAGCACTCTGGGTCTATACTCGGTGGAGTTTAGAAGGATGAGGGGGGATCTGATTGAAACTTACAGAATACTGAAAGGCCTGGATAGAATAGATGTGTAGGAGAGACTAGGACCGAAGGGCACAGCCTCAGAGAAAAGGCAAGACCTTTTAGAACAGGGATGAGGAGAAACTTCTTTAGCCAGAGAGTGGTGAATCTATGGAATTTATTGCCACAGAAGGCTGTGAAGGTCAGGTCATTGAGTGTATTTAAGACCGAGATATATAGGTTCTTGATTGGTAAGGGGATCAAAGGTTATGGGGAGAAGGTGGTAGAATGGGGTTGAGAAACTTATCAGCCATGATTGAATGGTGGAGCAGATTTTATAGGCTGAATGATCTAATTTCTGCTCCTATGTCTTATGGTCTTATGATCTTTACATTATAATGGTGCAAAGGTACTCTGGTGAGTACGTGAAGTTCCCTACGATCAAATACCGGCTGATGTTCAAAAAAGGCTAACATGTAAAGAATGGCTACTGAACAAGGTATCAGAAATTGACTGTATCTTTTTTTATTATTTGTTTATGAGATGTGGGCATTGCTGGCTAGGCCAGCAAATTTATTGCTCACCCTTGTTCAGAGGTCATTTAAGGGTCTGAAGTCACATGTAGGCCAGATTAGCATAGCAGGTTTCCTTCCCTAAATGATATTAGTGAACCAGATGGGCTTTTATGACAATCAACAATAGTCATCATTAATTACAGATGTTTATTCAATTCAAATTTCACCATGGTGGGATTTGAACCCAGGTCCCCAGAACATTACCCTGGGTCTTTAGAATATTTGTGAGTGACGATACCACTATGCTACTGCATCCCCAACAAGGAGGGCTTCCTTTGAGCTGGAATCATGCTTCAACCTCAGGGGAGAGGGGAAAATTGATGGAGCAAAATTGATTCAATTTTTCAATTTAATAGAAACATTGTAGGAATACTCTGCCTGTGATTTACAGGGTGTTGAGCTAAACAGCAATGATAACAGTATCACTGTGATAATTAAATTACAGTAAAAATGAGATTTAGAAATGCATGAGCTATGTGGCAAGGATTTAAAATCTGCCTCACAGAGTTAGTCATTCACATTGATTTTCCACACCATTCTGTAATTAAAAGCATCATTTAGTTTTCTTATCTCCTTTGACTTTGTTGCATCACCCCCATTAATCCCAGTGTTAAAAATTGCTGCAAAGAAATACCCATTTCTTTTGACAAATGGCTGCTCTGTACAGCCTCTGCAGTCAAATATATTTTGTTCATTAGCAAAAGTTTTCACATCAAATGTCAAGCTCAACAAAATCTAATGCCCATTTATACTGTTTTGTTATCCTTACATTATATTCACCCCATTATGCAACATAATTAATTGTCCACTGGCCAGGGGCATGCAACAGCTCTACTTATAGGCTGTTCTTGTTTCATACTAATGTGAATTTCGCCATTACTCTAAGATCTAACATTTAGAATACATAAGATGGTAACTTTAATATTGTAATGTTCCACTAACAGCCTTATTTCCAGTATTCCCCTTTCAGTTTTCCCAGTTATTTGGTATATATCCGTTTGACTTGGTTTCTGTTGTAGTCCATTCAAATTCACTGTTGACTATTTTTCTTGTAACTTACTTAAAAAACATATTGGCAATTTCCTTCATAGCAGCTCAAATCGTGGAGGTGGTTTTCTCCAGGAGTTATTCCACTCGTCCTCTATAGCTTTGATAGAAGAGACTCCGGAAGCCTGAAGAACAATGAAAACACAAATGAGTTTTTGTATCCAAATAGTTATAGCACTCCCACATCACTGCACTTACACAAAAACTTTTCAATTATAAGAGCTGTCCAGCCACAGTCTGCAGTGTGAACAGGGTCAGCTGTCAAAGCAGGGTGGGTAGAGAAAACCCTGATTTTTTTCTGCTTAGTTGAGTATTCTAAAAGCAGTCAAGGGCAGTCCATTATCATAATAAATTAGTTATTTGACAGTAATACATTTCTATAGAATAATGTTAGAATAAATGGCAAAGGGATGGGAACCTATGCAAGGAGTCAGAGAAGGGAGAATCAAGGTCAAGAACAAAAGACAGAAAGGGGAATAAGAAAAGTGATAGGCAGTGAAATCAAGGGCAAGAATCAAACAGGGCCTCAGTGAAAAGTAGTGGGAATGGGACAAGTAATGTTAAAAAGACAAGCCTTAAGGCTTTGTGTCTTAATGCAAGGAGCATTCGCAATAAAGTGGATGAATTAACCGCGCAAATAGATGTAAACAGGTATGATATAGTCAGGATTATGGAGACATGACTGCAGGGTGACCAGGGATGGGAACTGAACATCCAGGGGTATTCAGTATTTAGGAAGGGCAGACAAAAAGGAAAAGGCAGTTGAGTTGCATTGCTGCTTAAAGAGGAAATTAACGCAATAGTGAGGAAAGATATTAGCTTTGATGGTGTGGAATCTATATGGTAGAGCTGAGAAACACTAGGGGGCAAAAAATGTTAGTGGGGGTTGTATATAGACCCCCAAACTGTAGTGGTGATGTTGGGAATGACATTAAACAGGAAATTAGAGACACATGCAAGAAAGGAACATCTGTAATTATGGGTGACTTTAATCTGCATATAGATTGGGCAAATCACATTAGTAACAATACCGTAGAGGAGGAATTCCTGGCGTGTATATGGGATGGTTTTCTGGACCAATACGTTGAGAAACCAACTAGAGAACAGGCCATCCTCGACTGGGTATTGTGTAATGAGAAAGGAATAATTGGCAATCTAGTTGTGCGAGGCCCCTTGGGGATGAGCGACCATAATATGGTATAATTCTTCATCAAGATGGAGAGTGGTGTAGTTAACTCTGAGACGAGGGTCCTGAATCTTAATAAAGGAAACTATGATGGTATGAGGAGCAAGTGGCTATGATGGATTGGGAAACGTTACTTAAAGGGATGACGGTGGATAGGCAAAGACAAACGTTCAAAGACCACATGGGTGATCTGCAACAATTGTTTATTCCTGTCTGGCACAAAAGTAAATGGGAAAGGTGGCCAATCCATAGCTTATAAGGGAAATTAGAGATAGTGTTAGATCCAAGGAAGAGGCAGACAAATTGGCCAGAAAAAACAACAGACCTGAGGATTGGGAGCAGTTTAGAATTCAGCAAAGGAGGACCAAGGGATTGATTAAGAAGGGGAAAATAGAGTATGAGAGTAAGCTTGTGGGGAACATAAAAACTGACTGTAAAAGTTTCTATAGGAACGTGAAGAGAAAAAGATCGGTGAAGACAAATGTAGGTCCCTTACAGTCAGAAACAGGGGAATTTATAATGGGGAACAAAGAAATGGCTGACCAACTAAATATATACTTTGGTTCTGTCTTCATAAACAAGGACACAAATGCCATACCAGAAATTTTGGGGAACACAGTGAGAGGGAGGAACTGAAAGAAATCAGTATTAGTAGGGAAATGGTGTACTTAACAGAGTACTTAAGGAAGTAGCCCTAGAAATAGTGGATGCATTGGTGGTCAGCTTCTGAGATTCTACAGACTCTGGAACAGTTCCTAAAGATTGGAGGGTAGCTAATGTAACCCCACTATTTAAAAAGGGAAGGTAGAGAGAAAGCAGGAAATTATAGACCAGTCAGCCTGACGTCGGTAGTGGGGAAAATTCTAGAGTCCATTATAAAAGATTTAATAGCTGAGCACTTGGAAAACAGTGGCAGAATTGGACAGAGTCAGCATGGATTTACGAAAGGGAAATTATGCATGACAAATCTCCTGGAATTTTTCGAGAATGTAACTAATAGAGTTGATGAGGGGGAGCCAGTGGATGTGGTTTATTTGGACTTTTAGAAGGCTTTTGACAAAGTCCCACATAAGAGATTAGCATGTAAAATTAAAGCGCATGGGATTGGGGGTAGTGTATTGAGATGGATGACAAACAGGAAAAAAAGAATAGGATTAAACAGGTCTTTTTCCAAATGGCAGGCAGTGACTCATGGGGTACCGCAGGGATCAGTGCTGGGACCCCAGCTATTCACAATATATGTTAATGATTTAGATGCGGGAACTAAATGTAATATCTCCAAATTTGCAGATGACACAAAGCTAGGTGGGGGGGTGAGCTGTGAGGGGGATGCAGAGATGCTTCAGTGTGATTTGGACAAGCTGAGTGAGTGGACAAATGCATGGCAAATGCAGTATAATGTGGATAAATGTGAGGTTATCCATTTTGGTAGCAAAAACAGGAAGGCAGATTATTATCTGAATGGCTATAAATTGAGAGAGGAGAATGTGCAACGAGACCTGGGTGTCCTTGTACACCAGTTGCTGAAGGTAAGCATGCAGGTGCAGCAGGTGGTAAAGAAGGTAAATGGTTTGTTGGCCTTCATAGAGGATTCGAGTACAGGAGCAGGGATGTCTTGTTGCAATTATACAGGGCCTTGGTGAGACAACACCTGAAATATTGTGTGCAGTTTTGGTCTCCTTATCTGAGGAAGGATATTCTTGCTATAGAGGGAGTGTAGCGAATGTTTACCGGACTGATTCCTGGGATGGCAGGACTGACATATGAGGAGAGATTGAGTCGTTTAGGATTATATTCACTAGAGTTCAGAAGAATGAGGGGGGATCTCATAGAAACCTATAAAATTGTAACAGGACTAGACAGGGTAGATGCAGGAAGGATGTTCCTGATGGTGGGGGAATCCAGAACCAGGGGTCACAGTCTGAGGATACAGGGTAGACTATTTAGGACTGAGATGAGGAGAAATTTCTTTACCCAGAGAGTGGTGAGCCTGTGGAATTCATTACCACAGAAAGTAGTTGAGGCAAAAATATTGTATCTTTTCAAGAAGGAGTTAGATATAGCTCATGGGGCAAAAGGGATCGAAGGATATGGGGAGAAAGCGGGAGCAGACTATTGAGTTGGATAATCAGCCTTGATCATAATGAATGGTGGAGCAGGCTTGAAGGGCTGAATGGCCTACTCCTGCTCCTCTTTTCTATGTTTCTATGTGACTTTGAGGGCAGAATTTTAACTCCCAAGGTAGTGGTTCTGGTGTGGGCAGGAAGGGTTACATTAAGGACAATTTTAATTATGAATTATGCATGATGTAACTATTATGTGGTCTTGCCTGCCTGAGATGAGGTAAAATGTTCATACAGAGAAGGAAACTACACAGAAGTTAATTTGATACTTTGACTTATTTAATATTGAGAGCAAGAGGAATGGCTGGAGATAAAAGTAGGCCTTAGAGCAGACCTGCGGGAGGGTGAGAGAAGTGACTGGAGCTAAAGTGAGGCCCCAGGGTAGACCTGCAGGAGCACGAGGGTCAAGCAACATAAAGGTTCATTGAAACAGTTACCTTCACAGCCATTGGCAATGTCAATGAGGTTAGCAATTGTGGCTGCAGCAGGTGCCAGATTTCAGTAAGGAAGTTTTAGGTAGAAAGAGGAATAAGATCCTGCAAGCAGATTTTAGGGAGCTAGGAAAGAGATCAATAAGCTAGACCCCAAAGGTCATAATTGATAAATCCAGTAATCATATTGAAGGAAGGGTGAATCTGAAGCTGGTCTTTTGCTGAAGCCAGGTTTATTTCCAAAGCTACAGAGTAAAAACACAAATTCCTCTAGTTCCCCCAACACCCACTATGAAATTACCTGGAAAAACTCAGCAGGTCTGGCAGCATCGGCGGAGAAGAAAAGAGTTGACGTTTCGAGTCCTCGTGACCCTTCGACAGAACTTGAGTTCGAGTCCAATAAAGAGTTGAAATATAAGTTGGTTTAAGGTGTGTGTGTGGGGGGCGGAGAGGGAGACAGAGAGAGGTGGAGGGGGGGTGGTGTGGTTGCAGGGACAAACAAGCAGTGATAGATGCAGATCATCAAAAGATGTCAACAACAATAGTACAAAAGAACACATAGGTGTTAAAGTTAAAGTTGGTGATATTATCTAAACGAATGTGCTAATTAAGAATGGATGGTGGGGCACTCAAGGTATAGCTCTAGTGGGGGTGTTTTTTTAAAAAATACCGGAAATAGGTGGGAAAAGGAAAATCTTTATAATTTATTGGGAAAAAAAGGAAGGGGGAAACAGAAAGGGGGTGGGGATGGGGGAGGGAGCTCACGACCTAAAGTTGTCGAATTCAATATTCAGTCCGGAAGGCTGTAAAGTGCCTAGTCGGAAGATGAGGTGTTGTTCCTCCAGTTTGCGTTGGGCTTCACTGGAACAATGCAGCAAGCCAAGGACAGACATGTGGGCAAGAGAGCAGGGTGGAGTGTTAAAATGGCAAGCGACAGGGAGATTTGGGTCATTCTTGCGGACAGACCGCAGGTGTTCTGCAAAGCGGTCGCCCAGTTTACGTTTGGTCTCTCCAATGTAGAGGAGACCACATTGTAGAGGAGACCTTTACATTGGAGAGACCAAACGTAAACTGGGCGACCGCTTTGCAGAACACCTGCGGTCTGTCCGCAAGAATGACCCAAACCTCCCTGTCGCTTGCCATTTTAACACTCCACCCTGCTCTCTTGCCCACATGTCTGTCCTTGGCTTGCTGCATTGTTCCAGTGAAGCCCAACGCAAACTGGAGGAACAACACCTCATCTTCCGACTAGGCACTTTACAGCCTTCCGGACTGAATATTGAATTCGACAACTTTAGGTCGTGAGCTCCCTCCCCCATCCCCACCCCCTTTCTGTTTCTCCCTTCCTTTTTTTTCCAATAAATTATAAAGATTTTCCTTTTCCCACCTATTTCCATTATGTTTTTAAAAAAAACACCCCCACTACAGCTATACCTTGAGTGCCCCACCACCCATTCTTAATTAGCACATTCGTTTAGATAATATCACCAACTTTAACTTTAACACCTATGTGTTCTTTTGTACTATTGTTGTTGACATCTTTTGATGATCTGCTTCTATCACTGATTGTTTGTCCCTGCAACCACACCCCCCCCTCCACCTCTCTCTCTCTCTCTCTCTCTCCGCCCCCCTCACACACACCTTAAACCAGCTTATATTTCAACTCTTTATTGGACTCGAACTCAAGTTCTGTTGAAGGGTCATGAGGACTCGAAACGTCAACTCTTTTCTTCTCCGCCGATGCTGCCAGACCTGCTGAGTTTTTCCAGGTAATTCTGTTTTTGTTTTTGTTTTGGATTTCCAGCATCCGCAGTTTTTTTGTTTTTAACCCACTATGAAATGCTTGTTATACACTTGCAATGATTCCCTAATCCTTCCCCAATTGGGGGCAACTGCTTTTAATTACCAACTTAAAGCATTTACTCTATGCAGCACAATTTCAACATTAACAATGCTAAAGTGGCCTTTGGCAAAAGATTTGTTGCATCCGTCTCCCGAGAAGGAGAAGAGGAAACACAAGAAGAAGCACCTGGTGCAAAGTCCCAACTCCTACTTCATGGATATCAAGTGCCCTGGTTGCTACAAAATCACTACTGAGTTCAGCTGTGCACAGATTGTAGTGCTGTGTGTCGGATGCTCCACTGTATTCTGCCAGCTCACCGGAGGAGAGGCCAGGTTAACAGATGGGTGCTCCTTCAGAAGAAAGCAGCACTAAAAATGAAAGTTGGCATTTGAGGATGGGTGAGACTCCACACAGCCAGGTTTCAGGAGTCTGGCTGAGGGATACTGATTCGTTTCCTTGGGGTCTGGATGGCAGTATAGGAGAGATGTAACTGGGAGAAGGAGGGGGTGTGTCAGTGTCCCGAAACCATGCCCATCTTGTTTAGATGTGCTTTTTTTTTTGGACCCTCTTGCTGGTATTGAGTTATTTGTTAGGATTATCAATTAAAATGACATAATGTAAAAATAAACCTCTGGATTGTTCAGATTACCACACACTAATGAGTATAGGAAGCAAATACAGATGAATGCATGACTGGAGAGATCAAACAAGAGGGATGGCTTTAGATTTCTGGGACATTGGGATCAATTCTGAGGATGGTGGGACCTGTACAGGCTAGACAGGTTCCATTCAACAGGGCCGGGACCAATGTGCTTGTGGACGGTTTGCTGCTGCTATTGGGTGATGGGGGTTTGCATTAAACTTGAAGGTTGATGAACATCAGGGTGTAGTATCAGAAAGAAGAAACAAGGTGCACAAGGATTGGGAAAGATAGATAGCACTGGGGCAAGAAATAATGAGATATTAGATGGAGACAACCTAAGAATACAAGAAGGTCTAAATTAGATTCACAATGCAATGGCTATAAATGTACATAAGGTTGATAATCTACTGGTGCAGATAGCCACATGGAAGTATGATGTCATTGTGATAATGGAGACATGGCTAAAGAAGGACCGGACTGGGTACTAAACATTCCAGATACAAAATGTTCAGGAAAGAAAGGAAGCAGGTGGCAGTATTGATTAAGGAGACTATTATGGTGCTGGAGAGAGGTGTCCTGAATTGATTAAGGACACAATCTATTTGGTAAGAGTTAAGAAACAATTGAGGTCCCATTAGACTACTGGGTGTACTCTAGCCAGAGCTCCCCTAATGATTTTTTTAGCATGTGTATGGTCACAGTGACAATCAATAGCCCTGTCAGTGGCTAGATTGAGTTCTTGAACAAAAACAGAAACAGAAATACCTGGAAAAACTCAGCAGGTCTGGCAGCATTGGCGGAGAAGAGTACAGTTGACGTTTTGAGTCCTCATGACCCTTCAACAGAACTACGTAAAATTAGGAAAGGGGTGAAATATAAGCTGGTTTAAGGTGTGGGGGGGGGGGTTTGTTGGGACAAGCAGCTAGTGATAGGAGAAGATAACCAAAAGCTGTCATAGACAAAAGAACAAAGAGGTGTTGAAGGTGGTGATATTATCTAAAGGAATGTGCTAATTAAGAGTATAAGACAGGACAGATAAGGTACAGGTAGCTCTAGTGGGGGGAGGGGGGTGGGGGAATACTAAAAGGTAGAAATAAATAATGGTGGAAATACATTTAAAATTAGTGGAAATAGGTGGGAAAAGAAAAAATCTATATAAATTATTGGAAAAAATAAAAAGGAAGGGGAAGAAATGGGAAGGGGATTGGGATGGAGGAGAGAATTTAAGATCTAAAATTGTTGAACTCAATATTCAGTCCAGAAGGCTGTAAAGTGCCTAGTCGGAAGATGAGGTGCTGTTCCTCCAGTTTGCGTTGAGCTTCACTGGAACAATAAAGCAAGCCAAGGACAGACATGTGGGCAAGAGAATAGGGTGGAGTGTTGAAATGGCAAGCCACAGGGAGGTCTGGGTCATTCTTGCGGACAGACAGAAGGTGCTCTGCAAAGCAGTCACCCAGTCTGCGTTTGGTCTCTCCAATGTAGAGAAAACCGCATTGGGAGCAACAATTGCAGTAGACTAAGTTGGGGGAAGTGCAAGTGAAATGTTGCTTCACTTGAAAGGAGTGTTTGGACCCTTGGACGGTGAGGGGAGAGGAAGTGAAGGGACAGGTGTTGGATCTTCTGCGTTTACATGGGGAGGTGCCGTTGGAGGAGGAGTAGGGGGTGATGGAGGAGTGGACCAGGGTGTCACGGAGAGAACGATGCCTATGGAATGCCGGCGGGTACGGGGGTTGGGGGGGGTGGGGGGTGAAGGGAAGATGTGTTTGGTGGTGGCATCATGCTGGCAGCATTCCGTAGGGATTGTTCCCTCCATTTGGACATGGACTGCTTCAGTCTCTGAGGAATTTTTGAATGATGCTCAACATTCTGCAATCATCAATGAACATCCCCACTTCTGACCTTATGATGGAAGATAGGTCATTGATGAGCAGCTAAAATTGGTTAGGCCGAGGACACTACCCTGAGGAACTCCTGCGGTGATGTCCTGGAACTGAGATGATTGACCTCCAACAGCCACAACCATCTTCCTTTGTGCTAGGTATGACTCCAACCAGCGGAGAGTTTTCCCTCAGATTCCCATTGACTTCAGTTTTGCTAGGGTAAATGCTGCCTTGATGTCAAGGGCAGTCACTCTCATTTCACCTCTGGAGTTCAGCTCTTTAGTCCATGTTTGAACCAAGGCTGTAATGTGGTCAGGAGCCGAGTGACCCAGGAAGAACCCAAACTCGGCATCATTGAGCCGGTTATTGGTAAGCAAGTGCCGCTTGATAGCACTGTTGATGACCCCTTCCATTACTTTACTGATGATGGAGAGTAGACTGATGGGGCAGTAATTGGCCGGGTTGGATTTATCCTGCTTTTGTGTACAGGAAATACCTGGGCAATTTTCCACATTGCCAGGTAGATGCCAGTGTTGTATTTGTACTGGAACAGCTTGGCCAGCGGCGTGGCAAATTCTGGAGTACAAGTCTTCAGCACTCTCGCTGGAATATTGTCAGGGCCCATAACCTTTGCAGTACCCAGTGCCATAAGCCATTTCTTGATATCATGTGGAGTGAATCAAATTGGCTGAAGGCTGGCATCTGTGATGCTAGGGACCTCTGGTGGAGGACAAGATGGATCATCCACTCAGTACTTCTGGATGAAAATTGTTGCAAATGCTTCAGCCTTTTCTTTTGCATTAATGTACTGGGCTCCTCCATCATTGAGGATGGGGATATTTGTGGAGCCTCCTCCTCCAGTGAGTTGTTTAATTGTCCACCACCATTCACAACTGGATGTGGCAGGACTGCGGAGCTTAGATCTGACCCCTTGGTTGTGGAAGCGCTGAGCTCTGTCTATCACTTACTGCTCATGCTATTTGGCACACAAGTAGTCCTGTGTTGTAACTTCACCAGGTCGACACCTCATTTTTAGGTATGCCTGGCGCTGCTCCTGGCATGCTCTACTGCACCCTTCATTGAACCAGGGTTGATTCCCCGGCTTGGTGATAATGATAGAGAGGGGGATATGACGTGCCATTAGGTTACAGATTGTGGTTGAGTACAATTCTGCTGCTGCTGATTTCCCATAGAGCCTCATGGGTGCCCAGTATTGAGTTGCTATATTGGCTTGAAATCTATCTCATTTAGTATGGTGGTAGTGCTGCACAACTCGATGGAGAGTATCCTCAATGTGAAGATGGGACTTCATCTCCACAGTGACTATGTGGCGGTCACTCCTAGCGATACAGTCATGGACAGATGCATCTATGGCAGGCAGGTTGGTGAGGATAAGGTCAAGTATGTTTTTCCCTCTTGTTGGCTCCCTCACCACCTGCAGCAGACCCAGTCTAGCAGCTATGCCCTTTAGGACTTGGCCGGCTCGGTCTGTGGAGATTGTTGCAGGTTTTAATTTTTTCTATGGTCTTACTGAGGTGCTGTCTGTACGTGAGGGGTCTGTCAAGGGTGATGCCTCAATGAACAGGATGGGGATTGTGCTTCAATCTCTGGCCATCCAGGAAGATGTTTAGTTTCATCTTAGCGCTGGCATTATGCTAGAGACTGTTTTACTCGGCTCGGTTTTAGGTTACATATCTTGCAATAGTTGGCCAGCTTTGCAATAATCGTTGGTCCGTGCGTCTTCCAGCTGAGGGAATACCTGAGCCTGTATACCACAGCAGATGTCATTTAAATAAATAAACTTCCAGGATCAGGTTGGTGGGTAGGTCCTGTGTGTTCAAATGTTAAGCAGGATTGGGGCTAAGACCCTTGGGGATCCCATTCATCTGTTCCCTCCAGGCACTAGTCTTGTTGCCCATATGCACCCTGAACTGTCTGCCTGGAGTAGCAGTTCAATGGCATCGGCAATCCAGGCGGGGAGAACGCTTGATATTCTGGCGAATTTGCTAATGTGCCAGACTGTATCATATGCTGCAGTGAGGTCAAGGAAAATTGCCCCTGTTTTCAAATTCATTTTAATACCATTTTCAGTGAAAGTGGTTAAGGCAAGGACCTGATCACATTGTCATGAAATCAATTTTTTTTGTCCCAGTGTTCTTTGTAAGCTAGCACCTATGGAGATTGTAACCTTCAGGGCATGTTCCCATACTTGTTACATTTGATCCTGCCTAGTAACAAGGGACCCTCTTGGAGTGTTTTGATCAGTCACCCATCTCAGTTCAAGGGTCAGTGAAGAGTAGTTCAGGCGTCAGTCAGTTTTAGTCAGTCAGAGAATCAGGAGCAGGGGAAGAAGCTCCATGCAGCTGAAATGCTGCTGATAACTCTGAAGAGCTGGGTTGGGGTTCAGCAATACCCTGGAGCCATTTGGTAGCCCAATGATGTTGGGACCCACAAGAAGCCCTGCTAACTGTTTTCTGGTTCAATTGCTGCTGAGAGAGCTTGGGCTTACAAGAAGCCTTTGGAGCCATTGATAGCTTGGTACAGCCAAGAGTTGGGACTCAAGAAAGCCCACATGATTGGAAGTGTTTGGCAGGGGAAGAAGATGCTCCAGGCAGAAGTGCTGCTGTTAGCGGACTTCAGACAGCTAGGGCTCAATCAGTCCTGGAGAGCCAAGAAAGTTGCAGAAGGTCACTGGCTGTGTGCTGAAAAGGGTTAGGAGTCAGGAGAAGCCCTGGGAGCCATATATGGCTGGGTACAACTAAGAGACCATAGTCCAGAGAAACCCAGGGGCAGTGCCAGCTCAATAAAGCTAGCAATCTAGTAAAAGAGCTGAAATTATGCAAGTAAGTGGAAGTAGGAGTAAAAACTTGGGAATTCAGGGGAACATAGTTTGGGGAGAGGAGATTGAAACCCTGGGAGGTGAGGCGGGCCAAGTTGGAGTGACCTTTGGAGGGAATTCAGAGGCTAGATCTTCAAAGGTGAAGACTGGGAACCCCTCAAAAAGGATACAGAGTCTTAAAGAGATTGTATAGCTCACAGTGAACACTGATATCTGGGTGGGTTCCTGAGAAATCCGTGGGATCTGTCTTGGTCATGTATTATGTATTGCGATGTGTTCGACAACAGTTTGCCTATTAATTCACATGTACCTCATGTTAATACTGAATGTTTAAAGATAGATATTGTAAATTGTTTTACTTTTATGACTTTGTATAGTAAAGTTTATTTTGTTTGTTCAAAACCCGTGGAACCCTATGGTTTTATGCTCTTTGTGAGTACCATGGATCTCAAACTTTGCCTACTTTAAACAAAACATTACTAGTCCCTAACCGAATCATACCGAAATTTGGGCTCTGGTCCAGGATCATAACAACATATGCTACTCCCTTGTCAAAAGTCTGCTTGGTCCATACTCAAGATGTTCATCACTTATGGCTTGATCCGGTGTAAGATTGGGTATTCTACCACCTTCAAGCAAGCTGATAACAGGGTTTTTGGAGGCCAATGACTTTAAACCTGTGCCAGGATTTTGCCAGTCTTCCTTTGCATATGATCTTGTACAGAATTCATCACACATTGATGAAAGGGACAGAGAGTAAGATGAAGCAGAAACAGGGAGTGTATGACAAATCAAAAACAGAATTACCTGGAAAAACTCAGCAGGTCTGGCAGCATCGGTGGAGAAGAAAAGAGTTGACATTTCGAGTCCTCATGACCCTTCAACAGAACTGGGTGAATCCAAGGAGAGGGGTGAAATATAAGCTGGTTTAAGGTGGGGGGGGGGGCGGGTTGGGTGGGGGGAGAGAAGTGGAGGGGAGTGGTGTGGTTGTAGGGACAAGCAAGCAGTGATAGGAGCAGATAATCAAGAGATGTCACAGACAAAAGAAGAAAAGAACACAGAGGTGTTGAAGTTGGTGATATTATCTAAACGAATGTGCTAATTAAGAATGGATGGTAGGGCACTCAAGGTACAGCTCTAGTGGGGGTGGGGGAGCATAAAAGATTTAAAAATAATGGAAATAGGTGGGAAAAGAAAAATCTATATAAATTATTGGAAAAAACAAAAGGAAGGGGGAAGAAACAGAAAGGGGGTGGGGATGGAGGAGGGAGGTCAAGATCTAAAATTGTTGAATTCAATATTCAGTCCGGAAGGCTGTAAAGTGCTTAGTCAGAAGATGAGGTGTTGTTCCTCCAGTTTGCGTTGGGCTTCACTGAAACAATGCAGCAAGCCAAGGACAGACATGTGGGCAAGAGAGCAGGGTGGAGTGTTAAAATGGCAAGCGACAGGGAGATTTGGGTCATTCTTGCGGACAGACCGCAGGTGTTCTGCAAAGCGGTCGCCCAGTTTACATTTGGTCTCTCCAATGTAGAGGAGACCGCATTGGGAGCAACAAATGCAGTAGACTAAGTTGGGGGAAATGCAAGTGAAATGCTGCTTCACTTGAAAGGAGTGTTTGGGCACTTGGACGGTGAGGAGAGAGGAAGTGAAGGGGCAGGTGTTACATCTTTTGCGTGGGCATGGGGAGGTGCCATAGATGGGGGTTGAGGAGTAGGGAGTGATGGAGGAGTGGACCAGGGTGTCCTGGAGGGAACGATCCCTACAGAATGCCGCCAGAGGGTGTGAAGGGAAGATGTGTTTGGTGGTGGCATCATGCTGGAGTTGGCAGAAATGGCGGAGGATGATCCTTTGAATGTGGAGGCTGATGGGGTGATAAGTGAGGACAAGGGGGACCCTATCATGTTTCTGGGAGGGAGGAGAAGGCGTGAGGGCGGATGCGCGGGAGATGGGCCGGACATGGTTGAGTGTCCTGTCAACGACCGTGGGTGGAAAACCTCGGTTAAGGAAGAAGGAGGACATGTGAGGAACTGTTTTTGAAGGCAACATGGCTTTTGTAATTTGCATGCCTGGTGTGCATGCATTACGTACCAGACTCATGATGCATGTCTTCCAAGGATAGCCCTAGTCACCCAGTAAGCACTCTCTGGCTTTTCGTGGTGGTTCAAATGCAGATGTCATAACGAACAGCTACAAAATGAGGGCATGATGGCTGCTGCCAGGATATTGGGTTTGATATGCTGCCCATGACACACCGGCTGGATGATGAGGGAATGGAATTCTTTTCTGTTGTGGTATATCTCAGAGTTGACATGCTACACTCATAAAGTGATGTGCATGTTGTTAATGACACTCATGAAGAAGCCTGCAATTCTCACAACACCGTGTGCGCACTCCACCTGGCAAGAAGGAATAAAATATATTCAGCTTGCATGGAATACAGTCTCAGTGACCTCGATTATGCAACAGTGGATACCAAACTGGGAGATGTTGTAAATATCACCTGCTACACAGTGGGAGCCAGTTGCTTGAACATTGAAGGCCAGGGTGACCTTCACATCCACTGGCAACGTGATCCCCTCCCTACTCTGAGGCTGCAGTTCTGGCTGCAGCAGGTAGCAGATTTCAGTCAGGATGTCCTACGTGAAGCACAGACATCAGAGACATTGTTCTTCACTGCGGTCGAGATAGGAGAATTACCCCTTAAACCATTTCAGTGCATACGCACTCCTCCTGATAGTCCTTCTCTACTCTCCCTTCCCCTCTTCCAGCAGCTTGTCGTGCTCAGTGTCACCCTTGCTCATACTCCCTGCCAAGCTGTTTGCCAAGGGTAATGTATACTACTGCGCTCATGTTCAAACCATGTGGTTTGTGCAGAATCCTCAAAATCAGGACAAAATGTTTAGCATCTACCACACCCAGTCCCTGTAACCTTCAGCAACTTCAACACAACTCTGGAAATATATAAGAATGTAAGAACAAAAGAAACAGAAGCAGGAACAGGCCATTTGGCCCACAGTGCCTGCTTCACCATTCAGTAAAATCATGGTCGATCAGATTATGGCCTTGACCCTACTTTCCTGCCTGCCCCAATAACTCTTGACTCCCTTTTAGAGCAAAAATCTGTCTAAATCAGCCTTGAATATATTCAATCAGCATCCAGTGCTCTCTGTGGAAGAGAAGTCCAAAGAGAAATAATTCTTCCTCATCTCCATAACAAAGGGAGACCCCTTATTTTTAAACTGTGCCCCCTCGTTCTAGATTCACCCACAAGGGGAGACATCATCTCAGCATCTACCCTGTCAAGCCCCCTCAAAAATGTACATGCTTCAATGGGATCAGCTCTCATTATTCTAAACTTCAGTGAGTATAGGCCCAACCTGCTCACCCTTTCCTCACAAGGCAACCCTTTCATCAACCCAGTGAAACTTCTTTAAACTGCCTCCAATGCAAGTATATCCCACCTTAAAAAGGAGACCAAAACTGTATACAGTACTCTAGGCGTGTTCTCATCAATGACTGTATAGTTGTTGCAAGACATTTTACATTTGAGCATTGCTGAAAAAAGAGACGTTTTGTCAAAGATTTTGTCTTGTACTCATCAGGACATTTCACAAGAATACAAATCCATGGGAGACAACAATTTACACTGTATGAGAAGAGATTGATTGGCAAGTGGACTCTGATTGGTAGAGGCATTTCAATGGATAATGCACCAGTTGATGATGACTGACAGTAAACTGCCTAGCATTGTTTGAAATTTAAACCAGGCAGCTTGACTCAGATTGGTCAAGGCTAAGCTTGTTTATTCAGGTGTCATGGGCAATGTGACTTTGATGACTTTGATAGATCTACAAGCTTCTGAAGAGGCTAATGCTTGTAAGTGCCTATTCAAGAGATGTTTGTTTATCTTGACAGATTTATGAGATTTTGAAGAGCTTAATGGTTTTAGTCTGCCTATTTGAGTGATGTTTATTTATTTTAATAGATATTAGGAGTTTTGAATGACTTCCAAATGTTATTATAGGGCTTGTGAGTTCTGTTTATAAAGTGGATACTGGGAAGTGGGTTGGGGATTGGGGGTAATGTGGGCTATGGTGCATCGGGGATAAGAGTGTTTATGAGGGTAAAGGAAAATGATCGAGAGTGAAGCGGGTTGAAGGGTTGCAAGAAGAGGTGAAATGGTAAGGATTTAAGGGGATGATCTTGAGAGGGTCTTCACACTAATCTGCAGGATTAACATTATTTAGATGATTGCTGATGGTAATGGAGAACTGGGCCAATGTTTCTGGGAATCAAGTGGGCATTTTAACTTGCCCGCTTTGGCACTGGCTGTCTCTAATTCAACAGAAGTGGCAGGCCCAGCTGCGGGCCAATTCATGAAAATTCCACCTGCCGGCATTGCTGGGACAGAGGAGAGACCATGGCTTTGGGACTAATCCTGACTCCTGCTTCCTGACTCCAATGAGAAAATTCCAACCTTAGTGGCCTCCTCACAACTTGCTTTCCTACCTATCTTTGTATTGTCGGCATATTTGACAATACACTTGGTCCCTCCATCAAAGTTGTTAGTATAGATTGTAAATGGACCCAGTTCTGATCCCTATGACACTCCATTAGTTATAGTTTTCCATCCTGAAAATGACCCAGTTATCCTAACTTTCTGTTTCCTGTTAGCCAATCCTCTGTCCATGCTAATGTATTACCCCCAACACCGAGTATGTTGACTGATTACCTTTATCCACCCTGCTTGTTAACATGCTCAAAGTGCTCTGATAAATTTGGCAAACATGATTGCCCTTTCATAAAACTATATTGACTCTGCTTGATTGTATTCTGATTTTCTAAATGTCCTACTGTTCCTTCCTTTTTTGAAACCACTAAACACTTCTGCAATCTCAGCGACAGTGGACCAAAATCAATTAGCAACTAACCTAAAAGTAGTTGATGATTCCTTTAAATAGGTGAGGCCATGTCCTTCCTGCTGCTGAATGTTGTCAGTCATGTGAGATTAGGAGTGGGCGTAAATTGGAGGGTTGAGCTCCCAGATGGCAGCTCTGGCATAAAATCTGTTACGCTATGACCTGCTTGCTCTGCACATGCCCAGTGAATGCCTCCTGCTTCCATGTTAACACTCAATAAAATGGTGTCTAAGGCAGCTAGTGCCAGCCATACGTGCACGTACCATGAGCAAATTTTGGAGGCAAGATGGTACTCATAGCTCCAAAAGAAAAAAGAAGCTGAATTTGGCAGCCCTGGTGTATAATATACTTGTGCAAACAGTCCTACTTCATGCTTCAGATTCTTGGATATATAATGGAAAGGCTTTCTCAAACCCACATGTGAGATTCATATTCTTTCCATATTCCATGAGTTTTCTGCAAGTTAGTTCCACCACCAGTTCCACTTCATGCATTCCTAATGCGTGTGAGATTTTCTTTAAACATAATAGCAATATAAATTACATTGTTCACTGCAGTACAGTTTCCGTGCCAACTCAGCACTTGTAAAATGAGCCTTCTTGACCCTGTCTTTGTTCACATTTCTTTCCGCCAGTACAACATTTTTATCAAGTTTTACAAAATGTTTCTTTTATTGTCTAGGTAGCAACAGGTTCCAGACCAGTACTCTTATTTCCCAGTTTTTACTGGTGTTCCTGTCTGAGAATGGACTTTTGGCTGGCCTGCTGCATCCCCCAGAGCAGGTCCCACCACGGCCGGGCCAGAAAATCCTGGCCAAACACTTCTGGTTGTGCTTTATTGCTAGGAAATCGAAGCGCAATAATAAAGAAGTCTTGCTACAATTGCACAGGGCTTTAGTGAGACCACACCTGGAGTACTGTTCACCATCTTGGTCTCCATATTTAAGGAAGGATATACTTGATCGGGAAGGTGGTAAAGCAAAAACTCATGAGATTGATTCCTGAGATAAAAGGGCTGTCCTATGATGAGTGGCCGGGTAAATTGGGCCTATATTGCCTGGATTTAGTAAAATGTGAAGTGATCTCATTGAAACATATAGGATTCTGAAGGGAAAACAAAACAAAAACAAAAATACCTGGAATAACTCAGCAGGTCTGACAGCATCTGCAGAGAGGAACACTGTTAATGTTTCAAGTCCGTATAACTCTTCGTTCTGCTGAAGAGTTATACGGACTCATTAACTGTGTTCCTCTCCGCAGATGCTGTCAGACCTGCTGAGTTGTTCCAGGTATTTTTGTTTATGTTTTGGATTTCCAGCATCCGCAGTTTTTTGCTTTTATCTTAGGATCCTGAAGGGATTTGACAGGGTAAACACTGAGAAGTTGTTTCCCCTGGATGGGAAAGCTACAACACAGAGGCACAGTCTCAGGATAAAGGGGCTGATCATTTAGGACTGCAAGAAGGAGGAATTTCTGCATTCAAAGGGTTGTGAATCTTTGGCATTCTCTACCCTAGAATGTTGTGGATGCTTCATCGTTGAATATATTTAAGACTTGAGATAGACAGATTTTTAGTCTCCAGGGAGTGGCTGGGAAAGTGGAGCTGAAGCTGAAAATCAGCCACGACTTTATCAAATGGTGCAACAGGCTTGAGAGGCCATATGGTCTACCGCTGCTCCTAGTTCTTATGTTACTGGTGCAAGCTGCCACTTATCTGAGAGTTCTGATGATCCCAACCCCCAGCCCCCTTACTGGGGACTGCCAGCCTGGCCCCTACAGAACCCCAGGACTTACCTGAAAGTCCAAGATTATGGTGTCTCCTCCTATAGTTCCAGCATTGGCCACCACTCCCAGGTGCGCTACTGGGACACGAATGCTGCTAGACAATTGATCGGTCAGCAGCTCTTGGAGGTAGGACTTCCTCTTGGATGGGGGCAGAAAGCCTATCTCAAGCCAATTAATGTCCAAATAAAAATAAGATGGTGCTGAACTCCTCCATTTGCTCTGACAGTAATTGCAAAATATGGTACACGCTAGAGATCTGAAATAAAAACAGAAAATGCTGGAACTACTCAGCAGGTCAGACAGCATCTGTGGAGAGAAATAGTTAACATTTCAGTTGGTGATGACCCTTCATCAGAACGTCATCATGACCTGAAATGTTGACCCTGTTTCTCTTCACAGGTGCTGTCAGTCTGACCTGCTGAGTATTTCCAGTGCCTGCAGGCTTTCTGGCAGGCCTGCCAATGCACCAAGCCTTTCATTCTACATACCCATCTGTCTTTTTCCTCAGCCTGCTTCATCTGATTCCTTGGCAGCAGAACTCATTTGTAACCTTGCCCTCTGGTGAGTGGCACCTGCGCTACCCATGACCCTGCCCTGGCTGAAGGCCACTTGTGACTGGAGTCTCATCACATGCCATCCCATCTCTAAAGTGTGACTTGATTGCAAGCGCTCTCAACCCTGAGTCAGCAGGTTGTGGGTTCATGTCCTATTCTAGGGTTCTGAACACAAAACATTTTGGCTAACACTCTAGTTCAGTACTGAGGGAGGAAAGCACTGTTGGAGCCACCATCTTTCAAGTGAGGCATTAAATTGAGGCCTTGTCTGCCCTGTCAGGCGGGTAGAAAAGGTCCTATAGAACCATTTCACAAAATAACACGGGATTTACCCCAGGATCTTGACCAATTTTAATCCCCCAATTAACATTGCAGAAACAGATTACCTGATCATTATCACATTGCTGATTGTGGGAATTTGCTACCATGTTTCCTACATCACAACAGTGACTATACTTCAAAAGTACTTCATTGACAGCAAGGCCAGGGTTTTCCATGCCCGCCGACATCGGCCGTGTTTGGTGGTGTGAGTGGACGATATGGCTCGATTGGCGTGAAACCAGTTTACAATCGTCCGCTCAGCCTGCCGATGGCGGGCCGCATTTTCTGCCATCAGATGTCAGGAACCTCATTGTAATATATCTGCATATCATTATTAGGCCAACCCGATGGAATCACCCCCAACCTGCTGGATCATCCACCCATACTGGCGGGAATATACGCCAATGTGTTTCACAACAGCATATATAAGGCATGCATTTGGCAAGCTGCACTTCACTCAGGACTTCAAGGTTTGTTTGCCTACCTTGCTCAGTCAGCACTCACAGTCATCAGCACCAGACTTCACAGACAGCACCACATCACTTTTAGGGGTGCTCACGGGCAGCTCTTTACCTACCAAATCAACCACATGTGGGTGGCTTTTCAATGGCTACAGGGCTAGGGCTTGCTTGGGGAAGGGGAAGAAGTGGCCTCAGCCAAGGGAAGAAGCTGCAGGATGAGAGCTGTACTGGGGAATGAGGGTATCCCAGGGTGTGTGTGGGGGCACATGTTGATCTGTGCAAGTGGCCTCAAGATGGTGAGGGTTGAGGAGGCAGTCTCCAGAGGAGATGAGGCCAGATGGGCATGTGAGAGTATGTGTGTGAGAATGGATGGTGATGTCCCTTCAGCTGGCAGTAAGTGAGATGCTAGTGAATGTATGATGGGCTTGAGTGTGTGAGTTTAGAATGGCCAACCTCTTCTGTGCAACATTGGCACTGATCACCACTGCCATCGCCTACCAAGCTGGAGTGGTAATGTTGCTGCCCCTTTTGCAGTCAGAGGGTAGTACAGACATCACAGCGGGCTTCCAAGGCATCCAAAAAGTGCTCAAGGGCTGCAGTCTTCTTGCCTTTAGGGTCCATGTCTCTTTGCAACAGTCCTGAGCTGGAAGCACTGAGCACCACTGTACTTTAAATGTGGTGCCTAGTATGATGAAGCAGTGAGGTGATGGCGTGGTGGCCATTGGGTCCCACCCACCTTCGAAACAGGGAATGTTTGGGATGATACGCGTGAAAAGCTGCCATTGTGGTCGGCTGATGAAGTGTTGTTTTTCCCACCCACTACCGCACTTAGTGCAAATCTGGAACGATTCTACTCTAGATGTCTTGAAGTAATGAAAGGCACTATGCATACAAATGCAAGTCTTTCACTTTTTTCTGCTTAAATTACACATTGTGAGTACTTGAGTTCATGGCTATGAGTGTGAGATTGAGTGGTGGTATTCATTCATCATTGCTGTCCTCTTGCTCTTTCGCTTGCTACTCATTCATTCCTTCCTGGACCTAGGTATTTGAAAGGAAAAAGACACAAGTGTAGGGTTGTGGTAAGTGGATGGTGAGAAAGTAAGAGGCGCGTGCTTGCACCATCTGCAGCTTATAAATCAGATAAGTTGTTATGCCATTCTTCTGACTATCCCAGGTCAGAATAAAATGTATAACTTCCAGAACCTGCTGCAGCTACAAGCTACAACCTTTAAGAGATGTATGCTGGCTTTAAGTAGTACAGGCTAGATTTAAGTGGCCTAGCCTCGATTGAACTTGGGCCTTTAAGGCATGCAGTCATCAGCAATGTGGTTAGCTTTGCCTGTGTGCTGCAATCATGTAAATTAGCAGGTACATGAATTTAACTTGCTGCCTGTGTAGGAACCAATAAGCACTGGTCCATTCCACCTCATGTTCCCAACCCCTGTTTACAGGGGCTATCAAATTTACCTCCTACTCTTCCTTTACCTTTACATTCCTTTTATTTTTCTGGACTTTCCACAAAGTCCTCAGAAGAATGGGCTGAAAATTCACATTCTCCGTGACATACTTCTTGAATCTGTCTCTTGCAAGGATGACTACATGTCTTGTTCCCTTCCCCCTACCCAGCCAGCTATTTTCCCTTCATCGAGCTTATTGGGATAATTGATCTCTGCCTAGTAAACATATCGTACTCCTCAGTAATTTTGCAAAGACACTGTGGGCTCCATAGCTGGGCTTACAAACTTTTGACTACTTATAGCATTTATGTGTCTCATTAGTTGCTAATGAATGGTTAAAACTTTAGTATTGCATACATACTGTATCTGATTGGCTCATTTTTGCCATTCATGCCAACAAACTAATTTGCTTATTTAAGAATTGTGAGCATTTTGTTCATCGGTTGGAAATTAATATATGAAGAATTCCTTCATAATGATTTCAAACTGATATACCTGCATTTTGAATATCACTTGATAAGCAAAACACCTCACCATGGCATAGTTAAACATTTAAGGGAAGGTAGCACATGAGGGAGAAAAGCAATGAAGAAAGAAATTTATAAAGTAATCTTTACCAATTGTTTCATAGTGAAATTCCTAATGGTATTTTCATGCTTGCAACAGTTACGTTTATATCTACATTAATATTCATCTGTCATTGCTTAGTTAATATTTTTAACTTTCCAAAATTTTGAATCTTTGCTATGCGACATATAAAATTTGACATTGCAAGAAGTACATCTTCCATATCATTTCTGAACAGTTTGAATAACATTAGTTCAAGAACAGAAAGCCATTTCTCAATACCATTCCCATCACACCTACAGCTAGTATTTCTTTCTATTTAACAAGACCTTCTGTGGAGAGAGAAAGAAGGTTAACCTTACAGGTCTGTGGCTTTTCGTCAGAACATTCAACACCTTTTTGTCCTTTTGTCTATGACATCTTTTGGCTATCTCCACCTATCACTGGCCCTCTATCCAGCTCTACTTGTCCCACCACCACCCCCCCCACCTTAAACCAGCTTATATTTCATCTCTCTTCTATTTTTCCTCAGTTCTGTTGAAGAGTCATATGGACTCGAAACATTAACTGTGTTCCTCTCCGCAGATGCTGTCAGACCTGCTGAGTTTTTCCAGGTATTTTTATTTTTGTTTTTGTTTTGGATTTCCAGCATCTGCAGTTTTTTGCTTTTACATTATATTGCATTCATCAGGTACTGTCTGACCTGCTGAGTAATTCCAACATTTTCTATTTTTATTTCAGATTTCTAGCTTGTAACAAAAGCTAATGTATTATTTGCTTTCCTGATGGCTTGCTGTTTCTGCACATTAATGGTCTTTGATTCATGTCAAGGATACCCGGCTCCTGGACTAAACATTTCGCAGCCTCTCACCATTCAAAATATGTTCGACCTTTAAAAAAATTTTTCCTATCGAAGTGGATAACTTCCCACACTGCCACATTATGTTCCATTTGGCATTTTCTTGCCCATTCACTCAACCTGTCAAAATCCCTCTGCAACCTCTTTACTTTTCCTCATTGCTTGCTTTCTCACCCAACTTTGTATTGTCAGTGGACTTGATTATTTTACATTCAGTTTCCTCATCGAAGTCATTAATATAGATTGCAAATAGCTGAGGCCTAAGTACTGACCCTTGTGGTATCCTGCTAGTTATAGCCTGTCAACCCAAAACCTGTCCCATTTGTTCATATTCTCTATTTTTTGCCTATTAGCCTCTCCTCAGTCCATGAATCCTAATTTTGTGTGATAACCTTTTGTTGGCACTTATCGAATACTTTTTGAAAATCCAAAAATGCTACATCCACTGGTTCCGCCTTATCTACCTTACTAATTATATCCTCAAAAAACTTTAACAGTTTTGTCAAACATGATTTCCCTTTCTTAAATCTGTGTTGACTTAATTCTAATGGGCCAAATCTTATGGTCTCCAGATCATCGGAGGTCTGATGTACTACTGAAGATGCACATTGTGACTCTGTGGAAGTCCTGATGTGTGAACTCACAGGGTCAGAAGTTCAAACTTCTGATGCAATCCTTCTGCTCTCCAGGAACCTCTGTAAATGTTTCCAACTCTGAATTAGAATCGGAGACTTTAGACTGTCCCGCGGTATTTACCTGCATAGTTACCCAGGAAATGTTAGACAGGTTAAAACTTAGTCTTACGCCTGGGTAACTAGACAACTGACCACCGAGTCACCCTCCAGTCGACCACCCATCTACCGCTCTGACCCCACCTGACTACCCCCTGACACGAATACCCCCCACGATCATTCAACTCCTCCCCCTGACTACTAGGCTACCTCCCTGACCAGACCACCATCCCAACTGGATCTGACTATCATCTCCAACCTGACTACCCCTAACCTGACTATCCCCCTGATTACATGGCTACCCTCCTGACCTGACATGACTGGTCCCCAACTACCCAACTAACCCAAACGTGACTGACACCCCTGAATCGGCAATCACCCTGCCCTGACTAACCCCCAAAATGACTACCCACTCACCCACCTCACCACCCACCATCTTAGTGTCTCCACCCACCTACCCACCTCAGGAAGGATATTGAAGCTTTAGAGAGGGTACAATATAGATTCATCAGGATGCTGTATGGTATTTGGAAATACAATTGCAAATAAAGGCTTGAAAAAAATGGTTACTTTTTCATTCAAACAAAGCAGATTATGGAATGATGTAATAGAATTGTTTAGAGTTATGAAAGAGTGGGGCAATATAGATCAAAGTGCCTCTTCCAGTTGTTGAAGAATCAAGAATGAGGGGGCCATAGATTAAATATAAGAGATGAAGACGGAAGGCAGGAGAATTACACAGAGAATTGTGAGGCTGTGGAATTCACATATGGCTTGAGGCAACAAGTATGCAAATATTCAGATGGATAAAGGAAAAGGGGTGGAAGGGAAATGTGATGTGGCTGAGTAATTGTGGTTCGAACTATTTGCCCATGTGAAGGATAAATGCTATCAGGAACTGGTTGTGCTGAGTGGCTTACTTCCATGTTGCAACTAATTGTTTTTTATATTTTTATGGATATGGACAGCAGCCATGGTCTCAAAGAGGCAGATAAGAGCTTCATAACTGTCTGCTGTGGAAATCGAGGTGTCGTCATAGATTGTGAATGTAGTTTTGTACAGGACCATAATACTTACCATAGGCTCAGTCATGCTTTTTTGGAATGAAGCTGAAATCAGGTAGTGTTGCAGCACCCGCCTTGTATAAACTAGACAGTGGCAATGTATTGATAGCTCTTTCTGGTATTTATTAGCCTCTTATGTACAGCCCACCACATGCACAGCAAGATTCCAGGCACTAGTTAATGTTTTCTCTGACAGTTCCACCTGAGACTCTGCACAGGATAATTTCCTTTGTTCTTTGTATTAAAATATTCTAAACATCACAACAACTTGCTCTCATAAAACACCTTTCACATTATAAAACATTTCATGGTGCTTCACAGATGTGTAATTGAGCAAAAATTGACACTAAACAAAGAAGAAGGCATTAGGACATGTGACCAAATGCTTGGTCAAGGAGGTAGGTTTTAAACAATATCATTAAGGAGGACAGCAAGCTGAGAAGTAAAGAGGTTTAAGGGGGATTCCAGAACTTATTTGCTAGATGGTTAAATGTATGACTGCCAATTGTGGCATAGGATGTGGGGGATGTACAAGAGGTCAGAGTTAGAAGAATATAAATTTCTCAGAGGGTTTGTAGGGCTGGAACAGCTTTCCGATACATAAATGAGGAATGGTGAGGCCATGGAGCGATTCAATTTAAACAGTGGGGTGTTGGTGGATTGGGAATCAATGTAGGCCAGTGAGTACAGGGGTGTTGGGTGAATAGGATTTTGTGCAATAGGATAAGAATGACATTATAAAGATTATGTTTGCAATTCTGCTATACATGGTGCACAGAGGGAACGTTTCTCAGTATAGTTAAGCAAGCTGTACTAAAATATTACCCAGAGTAGAACCCCCTTTATTTTTTTCTTTCTTCCTGACACTAAGCAGCTCACCTCTGCTACATCTGAAGGGCCAGCAACGCTCAGGCATATGCTAAACATAAGTAGCACTGGGCCAACCAGAGTTTTGCCCAGTGTACTGACTGATCAAACATTAATAGTCCCCAAATTACAAAGTTCAACCATATATTTTAGATCTTGATTCCATGGAACTATTCAATAAACATAGGAACATCAGAAATATACAGGCAAATAAAAGCAGCTTGGAACAATAATGGCGACACTGAAATAAGAAATGGTAAAAAATCTTCATGTACCTTTAACTTTGAAACATAATACAGTAGAAATTACTATAAGCATTCAGTGAACTCACCACTATTATATTTCCCTTCATTTGTAATGCAGCAATGCTTGCCACAGGTATACATTGTCCTGAATGAGCATGGACTATTTGGTTTTGGAGAACCAAAAAGCTTATGCAGTCAACCACAGGGCAATTAATTAATTGGTAAACGTGCTTTTTAAAATAAATGTTAGAATTATTCAAATATTCCTGAGCCCAGAAAATTGCCAGGGGTCAGAGTGCAGCCTGTGATGGATGGAGCTTTGTTCTCAACACACTTCTGCCAGCATAAAGGCTACAGGAAGTCCAGACCCATATCCATCCAGTGATTTCTGTACACTTGAGATGAAATGAGTATCAGACTTGAATGCAATGTTAAGATACTCACTATCCAGGGCCACACGTGAAGAATGGCCATTTGTGTGAGATACTGAAAGACAGATGGTCCTTACAGAAATATGCTTCCGCATTAGTCAGTGGGATCAGGAGAGGAAGGGAGAACATTAGAAAGAAAACAAAAACGTATTATTCTTCTACGAAGCTGTGCAGGAAGAAGATTAAAATGGTGCAACAGATGGTGGAAATATAATTACATTGTAATTGCATATTTATCAAACCAAGTGAAATCTCTTTTTCTGTTTTGAAATATCAAATCAATGCCCGAGAGCAAAAAGTGTGTAATTAGTGTAAAAAATATCCAGCTGAAACGGCAAAGACTCTGATAAGATGCCTCTGGGCTTCAGCCTTGTCTTTACCCTGTCAGTAAGATAAGCAGAAGGCAAAATACCTCTGGATTTCTAGTCGTAGGTCTATATTTCCCAAAGACGCTAACATTGCTAATGTCAGGCTGTTAAAACAATGTGTGAATACCCATTCCAGTGTGGGTATTTCATACTGAAAATCCAGGGAGATACATGCAGAAAATAGCAAAAATTTCCTTTTTTTTGCCAGAAGGAGTTGAATTTCAACTTTTGAACTGCTCACAGTAGAGGAGGCAAGATGTGGGCAGGGATCCAAAAGTTGGTGGAGTGGGCTTTGCTGTGGTTCAGTAACTCAGCCACTGCATTCACATCCTGTTTTCTGATTTCCTGTCCTAGCCACTAATCTGAGCAGAGGGATATGATCATAACCCACACTTGTCTGTCCATCTTTTAAAAAGAACCATGGCAAGTGACAGAACGGGTCCATTGGATATTTTTAAAACAGAGGTAGACAGATTCTTGATTAACAAGGGAGTCAAAAGATATTGGGGGCAGGCAGGAAAGTGGCATTGAGGCCACAATCAGATCAGCTATGATCTTAATGAATGACAGAGCAGGCTCGAGGGGCTAAATGGTCTACACTTGCTCCTAATTTTTATGTTCATATAATGGAGTCTCAGCAAGGGAGGGGCTCACTGCTGCTGAGCACAGTGTCAGAATGCAAGGCCATTGCAGATAGAGAGATGTGGCTCTCCCAGAAACCTGGTAACAGAATTAGATATTGTACACTCATATGGAACACAACATTCACTCATATCGACTTGATGTCGGCAGTACTGAAATAGGATCATCGGCACAATGTTGACTTTGAACCCTTTCACCAGGGTCAGTTCTAATTTAAGACTTTTATCTCCCATTGATCTTTCAAGCATCACTCAGGAGTTAGTGCTGTGAGGAGTACTACTCTAGTGCACTGGAGGTGCACTGAGGAAGCACCGTCACATATGCAGCCTCCACCATGCCAGATACACAAATCTCAATGGAGTCTTCAAGACAGGTAGTTAGGTTTTCACCTGGTGAAGCACAGGTCACAAGTGAGCAGGAGCAGATTTTAGACCCAACAAAAGCAGTGGAGAGTGTGTGTCATAGGGTATGGGACCTTCCAAGCTTAGCTCAGCTGGACACAGATGCATTGCTTTGGGGTTATTGACCAAAAGGACTAAAGAGCAATAGCAGAAATGTGTAAGGTTCTGTCAGCATTTCCAGATGCACTGCACACCATTGGAAAGAAATTGGTGGATTTCATCTCTACCATTAATGCCATGCTCTCTCATACGAATGCATGTTGGCACTCACCAATGATGCACACACTCTGTTTAGAGTCTGCAAGTTTAAGTCAGATAGAGGTAAGCCTCACCATGGCTGCATTGAAGTGCAGAAAAGTGCTCTCCAGCTCTTGGCTAGCAGCATTACGGGCCACGAAAGCAAAGATGGAGAAGGAACATATGAAAGTGGGAACTTTGCTCAAGGAGCTCCTACTCCCAACTTGCCATCCACCCCACTCTGCCCTGCACTCAATAAGGCCTCACATGCTGCTTTCTGTCCCAATGGCCTGATCTTCTGCTGGGGTAGTTATTGGCAGGGCTCTCACAGTTCTAAATCCCAGAGGACATTAGCAATGAGCAGCTGAGCAGCCAGAACAGGGGCAGAAACACAAATACCTGGAAAAACTCAGCAGGTCTGGAAGCATCGGTGGAGAAGAGTACAGTTGATGTTTCGAGTCCTCATGACCCTTCAACTGAACTAAGTAAAAATAGGAAAGGGGTGAAATATAAGCTGGTTTAAGGAGGGTTGGGGGGGGTAGGGGGGGAGTTGTTGGGACAAGCAGCCAGTAATAGGAGGAGATAACCAAAAGATGTCACAGACAAAAGAACAAAGAGGTTTTGAATGTGGTGATATTATCTAAAGGAATGTGCTAATTAAGGGTAGAAAGCAGGACAAGCAAGGTACAGATAGCTCTAGTGGGGGTGGGGTGAAATAAGACTAAAAGGGCATAAAAGGTATAGATAAACGATGGGTGGAAATACATTTAAAAATAATGGAAATAGGTGGGAGAAGAAAAATCTATATAAATTATTGGAAAAAAGGAGGGGGAAGAAACAGAAAGGGGGTGGGGATGGAGGAGAGATTTCAAGATCTAAAATTTTTGAACTCAATATTCAGTCCGGAAGGCTGTAAAGCGCCTAGTCGGAAGATGAGGTGCTGTTCCTCCAGTTTGCTTCGAGCTTCACTGGAACAATGCAGCAAGCCAAGGATAGACATGTGGGCAAGAAAGCAGGGTGGAGTGTTGAAATGGCAAGTGACAGGGAGGTCTGGGTAATGCTTGCGGACAGACCGAATGTGTTCTGCAAAGCGGTCACCCAGTCTGCGTTTGGTTTCTCCAATGTAGAGGAAACCGCATTGGGAGCAATGAATGCAGTAGACTAAATTGAGGGAAGTGCAAGTGAAATGCTGCTTCACTTGAAAGGAGTGTTTGGGCCCTTGGACGGTGAGGAGAGAGGAAGTGAAGGGGCAAGTGTTGCATCTTCTGCGTTTGCATCGGGAGGTGCCGTGGGAGGGGGTTGAGGTGTAGGGGGTGATGGAGGAGTGGATCAGGGTGTCACAGAGGGAACGATCCCTATGGAATGCCACCGGGGGGGGGGGTGAAAGGAAAATGTGTTTGGTGGTAGTATCATGCTGGAGTTGGCTGAAATGGTGGAGGATGATCCTTTGAATGCGGAGGCTGGTGGGGTGATAAGTGAGGACAAGGGGGACCCTATCATGTTTCTGGGAGGGAGGGGAAGGCATGGGGGCCGATGCG
The DNA here is from genome assembly GCF_017639515.1 of Carcharodon carcharias. Lineage (NCBI taxonomy): Eukaryota > Metazoa > Chordata > Chondrichthyes > Lamniformes > Lamnidae > Carcharodon > Carcharodon carcharias. The sequence continues at coordinate 93,831,568 of NC_054477.1, read as the reverse complement.
CAGGAGATGGGCTGGACACGGTTGAGGGTCCTGTCAACTATCGTGGGTGTAAAACCTCGGTTAAGGAAGAAGGAACATGTCTGAGGAACTGTTTTTGAAAGCAGCATCATGAGCAGCCTGCCTCTAGCTCTGCTGAAGTCTCAGGGGTGGCACCAAGTAGAAATCATAGGAAAAGGAAGAGACAAACTTTCGCAAGGGAAATCACTTGTGTCAAGCCCAGTAAAGGCATGTCACCTTCATAATTTTACCTATAAACAGAGCTTGTATGGAAGCTTATGGAATCATCTTTTATTTGTTTAAAATGGACACTGATGAACTGTTAAGATGCTGCCAAGTGGTCAGATGACCTTTGCTTATTCAATGCGGACCTATCAAGCTTCCAGAAACTTCTGAATTGAATAATCATGGGTGGGGACATCCCACTGGAATGGATACACCAAGAGGAATGTCATCTCTGGATTTCACTGCTGCCATTATTTGATATTTATTCCAAACACAGAGTCAATGGATTCCTAGACTCTATGTCTGCAGTTTGAAGTTTAACAAAGGAAATCTGACAAGACCAATTATCCACCAGTTAAGTGTGAAAGACTGCCATCTATCTCCTATTGTATATCAATGGTCTTTTAGCTTTAAGCTATTCTAGGTGGACAATGGACATTGACCATGTGACCAAACCTTGCTTCTGATACTGAGAACCTTTATTATTCAAAAACCCAGGAGAGACCTGGGTAGACTGCAGAAGAACACCAACAAGACAACAGCAGTAGAGAAAATCTGTGCCATCTTTGCCTTTTAAGAACCATCGGTCATCAACCCGTCTAAGAACCAGATTCTGAAACTAGCTGCAAGTGATCAAGCAGCCAAAGTTCTTAACCTGTTCCAGTTTCAAAGTTCACCTGAAAACCAACCTCCCAGATATTCAACTACAAGAAACCTCCAAACCTTCTGTTGACTCTCCGCTTTACAAGATCCTCGCTTCAACTTTAAATCATCAAATCCATTTATGAACCTGCAGGCCTGCCACCTGAGACATTAGAAATTATAAATCAGAGACTTAATTAGCTGTAATCTGTAAAAGTGCACTAACTTGATCTGCATCCAATCTGTGTGTCTATATGAGACTGAATGTGTGACATTGTGTTAATTTAAATTGTGTGTGAGAATAAAGAACCTTCTTTACTTTAAACTCACAAAAGTATGCTTCTGAATTATTTAATTGGAATATACACTCAATGGGAAGTAAAAATGCACCTCTCTCTATAGGCCAGGATATTTCCCTCGTTGAGCAGACTTGGCCGAGGTGAGCAGGAGCGGTTGGGAAGCCACGTTCGGGGCTGGAGTGTGATTTCACGCTGGCTAACCAATTAAGGCCCGCCAGCATGAAACACATGCTGCAGTGCTCAACATGCCTATGTGGGGTGGTAGGAGGGCAAGTGGAGAACTTCATGCATGCATGTAGATGTGTACAGAAAAAGCTGTCTGAGGCACAGAGCTACCTCGGGGAGATGAAGAGTTTTGAAAATTAAAAATAAAGAATTGTAAAATGTTAAAAATGTCCCCTCATGTGTCACATGAGCAGGGACATGTTATTGATGAAATGTTACATTTTTAATATTATTTTTTAATTGCTGTTGGAAACCTTGTCCTGCCTGTGGATGAGCTTTCCTAAAAAATGCAAAGGCTGCTTGACATTTTCGCCTGCCCTCCAACCTTAAGGTTGGATGGGCACCAAAAAATTTCATTTAATTGGTAACTTAATCGCTTTAATAGGCCTGTTAATTGTCAGCAGGTGAGCTGGTGACTCCTGCCTGTGCTCACCAACCGAAATATAGTGCGAGTGCGCGATGATGTCGGGACACTTGCCTGACGAGCGTAATATTCTGGCCTTGGAAAACATACTAATTACAGGCACAAAGAGAACAAATACATTCAGTCTACGATTCTTGGGTGTTTAAAAGTTTGTTAGATTGTCATTTTATAGTCAATATTTGTGCACCATAGACTTTATTTCAAAGCTCCATTGTTCAGTCATCTCCATAATTCCCTTCCCCCTATGATATTCCAAAGGCCTTGAGGTAAACCCAAAGTAGAGGATGAACAATGGGTATTAGTGAGATGGATGACTGGGGAAATATTCTGTGGGTGCCCAGTGGCTTCAACATTAATATGCCATTTGGCTGCACAGCCTCACAATAGCTCAATTGTGTGTGTATTTTTTTTATTATTCTTTCAAAGGGCATGGATGTCGTTGGCTAGACCCGCATTTATTGTCCTTGAGAAGGTGGTGGTGAGCTGCCTTGAACTGCTGCAGGCCATGTGGTGTAGGTACATCCATTGTGCTGTTAGGAAGGGAGTTCCAGGATTTTGACCCAGCGACAGTGAAGGAACGGCAATATATTTCCAAGTCAGGCTGGTATTTGGCTTGGAGAACTTCCAGGTAGTGGTGTTCCTATGTGTCTGCTTTACTTGTCCTTTGAGGCAATAGAAGTTAGGAAGTTGGAAGGTGCTACCTAAGGAGGCTTGGTGAGTTACTGCAGTGCAGCTGGCCTATGTTACTGTCACGTTGTGTTGGTGGTGGAGCGAGTGAATGTTTAAGTTGGTGGATGGGGTGCCAATCAAGCGGGCTGCTTCATAATAGATGATGTAAAACTTCTTTAGTGTTGTTGGAGCTGCACTCATCCAGGCAAGTGGAAAGTATTCCATCACAGTCCTGATTTGAGCCTTATAGATGATAGACCAGCTTTGGGGTGTCAGGAGCCTGAGTTATTCTCTGCAGAATTCCAAGCCTTTGACCTGCTTTTGTAGCCACAGTATTTATATGGCTGTTACTGGTAAATGGATAAACCCGAAGATATTGATATGGGGGATTAGACGATGATAGAACTCCTGCAGTGATGCCATAAGACCGAGATGAATGCCCTTCAACAACCACAACCATCTTCCTTTGTGCCAGGTATAACTCCAACCAGCAGAAAGTTTTCCCACTGATTCCCATTGACTCAATTTTTGCTAGGGCTCCTTTTATCAAATGCTGCCTCGAGAGTTTTAAACCAAGTAGTGGGGGCAAGGGTTCAAATTTGGGAAGATGTGGTACATCAAAGAGTAGAGACAAGGCAAAAGAGAAAGGTATTATTACGGGAAATGAAAATCAGACCATGACAGGAAGGGATAGAAAGTACAAATCTAACCATGAATCAACAGATGAGACTAGAGAGTAGAAAAAAAAAGGATCAAACCAAAGGCTCTGTTTCTGAATGCATGAAGTATTCAAAGCAAAACAGATGAATTGAGAGAGAATATAGAAATAAATAGTATGATTTGATAGCCATTAAAAAGACATGGCTGCAGGAGGACATGGATTGGAACCTGAATATTAAAGTGTATAGGACATTTATGAAGGACAGCAAGCAAGGAAAAGGTGGAGAGGGGCTCTGTTAGTTAACGACGGTATTAGCACAATAGAGAGGAATGACCTAAGTTCAGGAAACCAGGGTGTTGAAATGGTTTGGGTCGAGATGAGAAATGGTTAAGGCAAGAAGTCACTTGTGGGAATCTTGTACAGGCCCCCTAATGGTAACCATATGGTAAATTGGAGCATAAAGGAAGAAATAAAGGGAGCTTGTCAGAAAGGCATGGTGATAATCATGGGAGATTTTAGTCTACATACGGACTGGAAAAGTCAGATGGGCAAAGGTAGCTTAGGTGAGAAGAATATTTCTGGGATACCTTCTTAGAACATTGACAAGGTCCCACATGGGAGGTTAGTTCAGAAGGTTCAGACACTTGGTATCCATAGACAGGTTGTAAACTGGATTTGAAACTGGCTGTGTGGGAGAAGACAGAGAGTGGTAGTGGATGATTGCTTCTCAGACTGGAGGTCTGTGACTAGTGGGATCTCAGGGATCTGTGCTGGGACCATTGTTGTTTGTTGTCTATATCAATGATTTGGATGATAATGTGGTAAATTGGATCAGCAAGTTTGCTGATGACACTACAATTGGAGGCATTGTGGACAGCAAGGAAGGCTTTCAAAGCTTGCAGAGGGATCTGGACCAACTGGAAAAATGGGCCAGAAAATGGCAGATGGAATTTAATGCAGAAAAGTGTGAGGTGTTGCATTTTGGAAGGACAAACCAAGGTAGTACATACACAGTAAAAGGTAGGACACTGAGGAGTGCGGAAGAACAAAGGGATCTGGGAGTTCAGATTCATAATTCCCTGAAAGTGGCATCACAGGTAGACAGGGTTGTAAAGAAAGATTTTGGCATACCAGCTTTCATAAATCAAAGTATTGGGTATAGGAGTTGGGATGTTATGGTGAGGTTGTATAAGACATTGGTGAAGCCAACTTTGGAGTATTGTGTGTAGTTGTGGTCACCTAACTACAGGAAGGATATCAGTAAGATTGAAAGAGTGCAGAGAAGATTTACTAGGATGTTGCTGGGTCTTAAGGAGTTGAGTTACAGGGAAAGATTAAACAGGTTAGGGCTTTATTCCTTGGAGCGTAGAAGGATGAGGGGAGATTTGATAGAAGTTTACAAAATTATGAGGGGTATAGACAGAGTAAATGCGAGTAGGCTCTTTCCACTTAGATTAGGAGAGATAAACACGAGAGGACATGGCTTTAGGGTGAAAGGGGAAAGGTTTAAGGGAAACATAAGGGGGAACTTCTTCACTCAGAGAGTGGTGAGAGTGTGGAACGAGCTGCCATCTGACGTGGTAAATGCGGGCTCACTCTTAAGTTTTAAGAATAAATTGGATAGATACATGGATGGGAGAGGTCTGGAGGGTTATGGACTGGGTGCAGGTCAATGGGATTAGCGGAATAATATTTCGGCACAGACTAGAAGGGCTGAATGGCCTGTTTTCTGTGCTGTAGTGTTCTATGGTTCTATGGTTCTAACATCATGTCCTGAAGCCAACCAGGGAGCAGGCTATACTAGATGTGGTATTGTGCATCAAGATGGAATTATTTATTGACCCCACAGTGAAGGCAGCCATAGGTATCAGTGACCATAATATGCTTGAGTTTTACATTCAGTTTGAGGGAGAATGGAGTAGGTCCGAGACTATTTTTTTAAACTTAAATAAGGGCAATTATGTGGGCATGAAAGCAGAGCTGGCTAAAGTGAATTGGCAAGTTAGGTTAAAGGATAAGTCAATAGAGATGCAGTGGCAAATATTTAAGGGGACATTTCAGAATACACAGAATATATACATTCCAATGAGTAAGAAAAAGTCCAAGGGACAGACACACCATCCATGGTTAACTACAAAAGTTAAAGATAGTATTAAACTTAAAGAAAATGTATATAATTGTGCAAAGATAGGCCAGAAGATTGGATGGAATATAAGGAACAGCAAAGGATGACTAAAAGATTAATAAGGAAGGAAAAATTAGAGTACGAGAGAAAGCTAGCCAGAAATATAAAAACAGATAGTAAGAGTTTCTGTAAATATTTTTAAAAGAACCAAGTTAGTTAACATTGGTCCTATAGAAAATGATCTGGAGAATTGATAATGGAAAACAAGGAAATGGCAGATGAATTGAACAGGTATTTTGCATCAGCCTTTACTATAGACAATACAAGTAATGTTCCAGAAGCAGCTATAAATCAGGAAACGGAAGGTAGGGAGGAACTCAGGAAAATTACCAGAGAAGTGGTACTGAGTAAATTTTTGGAGCAGCAGGTGAATGATTGCCTGGGTTCTGATGGACCTCATCCAAGGGATTTAAAAGAAGTGGTATTGGTTTTAATTTTCTAAAGCTCCCTAGATTCAGGAAGGGTCGCATTAGATTTGAATATAACAAATGTAACTCTGTTATTCAAAAAGGGAAGGAGACAGAAAGTGGGAAACTGCAGGCCAGTTAGCTTAACATCTGTTATAGGGAAAATGTTAGAAGTTATTATTAAAGAAGCTATTGCAGGGCACTTGGATAAGTTTAAGGTAATCAGGTAGGGTCAACATGGTATTGTGAAAGGGATCTCATGTTCAACTAACTTATTGGTGTTCTTTGATGATGTAACATGTACTATGTATAAAGGGGAAGCAGTGGATGTACTGTATTTAGAGATCCAGAAGGCATTTGGTAAAAGCGCCACATCAAAGGTTATTGAGTAAAATAAAAGCTTATGGTATAGGGGGTAACATATTGGCATGAATAGAAGATTGGCTGGATAACAGGAAGCAGAGCGAAGGCGTAATGGGTCTTTTTCAGGTTGGCAAGATGGAACAAGTAGTGTGCCAGGACCTCAACTGTTTAAAATTTATATAAATGACTTGGATGAAGGGATGGATGGGATGGTTGCCAAATTTGCTGATGACACAAAGATAGATAGGAAATTAATTAGAGAAAAGTACATACGGAAGCTACAAAAAGATATAGATAGGATAAGTGAGTGGACAAGGATCTGGAAAATTGAGTGTAATGTGGGAAAATGTGAAATTGTTCATTTTGGCATGAAGAAAAAGAAATGCATGTTATCTAACTGGTGAGAGACTACAGAGCTCTGAGCTGCAGAGGGAACTGGGTGTCTTTGTGCATGAATTGCAAAAGGCTAGCATGCAGGTAGAGCAAGTAATTAGGAAAGCTATTAGAATGTTATCATTTTTTGCAAGGGGAATTGAATACAAAAGTAGGGAGGTTGTGCTTCAGTTATACAGCACTAGTGAGACCACATTGGAGTATTGTGTACAGTATTGGTCACATTATTTAAGGAAGGATATAAATGTGTTGGAAGCAGTTCAGAAAAGGTTTACCATACTAATATCTGGAATGGGCAGGACTCCAGAACTAAGAGCTGATCTATTGGTTGTGGGATCGATTAGCTCTGTCTATTACATTTTGCTTCTGCTGTTTGTCATGCAAGAAGTCTCGTGTTGTCAAAAACAAAAATACCTGGAAAAACTCAGCAGGTCTGGCAGCATCTGTGGATAGGAGCACAGTTAACATTTCGAGGCCGAATGACCCTTCAAGGGTCATTTGGACTCGAAATGTTAACTGTGCTCCTATCCACAGATGCTGTCAGACCTGCTGAGTTTTTCCAGGTATTTTTGTTTTTGTTTTGGATTTCCAGCGTCCGCAGTTTTTTGCTTTTAGTCTCGTGTTGTCGTTTGACCAGGTTGACACCTTTTTTAGGTATGCCAAGTGCTTCTCCTGATATGCCCTCCTGTGCTCTTCATTGAACTATTCCTGCACTCTTCATTTTATGAGCCTGTTCCAGACTGTGTGAGCAGCTGAAGGGACCATGACCACATCAGACTCCTCCTCCTCCTTCTGCTCTTCCTGTTTCTCCTTCTCCTCACCTCTCCCCCCAAAACATGCAAAGCTGTCCTCATGTTGCCCCTACTGCAGCTCCAGTCCTCTCTGCTGCACTATGTTGTGCAAGGCACAGCAGACTGCTTTCATACTGGACATCACAGGTTGGTGCATACTGAGAGTGCCTCCCAGATCTGTCCAGGTGTCTGACTCATAGCTTCAGCAAAGCAGTAGCTTACTCAATGTTCACACTTGAATTCATGTGGTTTTGGTTGTATCTTTTCTGTGCATCAGTGGTAGGGCTCCTCACAGGTATCATCAGCTGCATCCTTAGAGAGTAATCTTGTCTCCCAAGTGCTATCTTCTGACTCTACTTGGAGAGATCTGTAAGAGACTTGACTGTTGCAAACTGAAGACATCATGCCACCTTGTTTGGTGTTTTGCACAGATATGCGTGATAATCTTTTCGTGGTTACTTACAAGCTAAACATCAATGGAGTGGAATCCTTTCGAGTAATGAATCCTGCTGCTTGATCTGAGAGCACCTTGATAGCCACTTGGGTGCAGCCTCTGACTCCCTGCACCTGTGGGAATCCAGCCAGATCAGCAAATCCAAGAACCCATTCATTCTGACTGGCTCATCAGGACCAGAGTGAACATTATAGTGTCCCTGGCAAACATGGCATTGGTCACCTGCAGGATATGCTTGTGCACAGATTATAAAATCCTACAAACATTATCAGCAAACATGCCTGGAAGGAGCCAGCATAAAAGAACCTCAGGGCTGTGTTGACCTTGACTGCCATAGGAAATGCATACTCACCTGTAGCACTTGGAAGGTCTTGTTCCAGCAGGCTGCAGATGTCAGCAATGAGCTGCTGTAAAGAGTCTCTGAAGACAGTGTTGCTCAGCCATGTCTGGATCTGATCCTCTGCCTGTATCCCCTTGTGTTGTGGGTATCACCTCTTGCAAGCTGGATCTCTGTGTCTGTGGAATGGCAGGTGCTTGAGGAGAAGGCAGCTCCTGCTGGTGCTGCCCCTGCTCCTGCAGGTGCTATTCCTGCTTCTGCTGGTGCTACTCCTGCTGGTGCAGCTCCTGCTCCTGCTGGTGCTGCCCCTAGTACTGCTGGTGCAGCTCCTGCTCCTGCTGATGCTACTCCTGCTCCTGCTGGTGCTGCCCCTGCTCCTGCTGGTGCTGCCCCTGCTCCTGCTGGTGCTGCTCCTGCTCCTGCTGGTGCTAGTCCTGTTCCTGCCGGTGCTGCTCCTGCTGCTGTTGGTGTTGCTGGTGCTGCTCCTCTTGTCCCTCATCTGAGGTCCAAGGTAGGGCTGCATAAACAGCTCCCATACTCCTTAGCAGGCTAACAGCTGAGAAACATAGATCAAAATCAAGAAAGTCTAGGGTAGCAGAAATGACCTCCAATTCCCTGGAGATTACCACCAAAGGGCAGACACAGGTAGCCCCATGATTTAGTGATGCTAATCCTCCTCCAGGCTGCAAAGAAAAGTGGGAGCTCCTCTTCACAAGGGGCAGCAGAAAGAGAACCTCCCACCTGACCAAGGAAGGCTGGACTAAGGTCACAGCAGAGGTCAACAGCGATGGAGTCACACCCCAATCCTGAGTGTAGTGCCACAAAAGACTCAATGATCTCCTTCACTTTGCTAAGATGAGTTCTACTTACTGCTCTCCTTGTTGGGGCTTGCAATTGGCAATTTAGGATGGATTGCCACATGGCTGGGGAGTGACCACCCCATTGGCACTGGCAATGAGGAGTGGCAACAATAGCCTCCTGATGATGCATGGCCACATCTAGACAACAGGCATCCATCCATCTTCAGCAACTGCCTCCACATCCCTTGAGAGTAACATATAAAGGAAACATTCAAGAGCCTCCACCATGGGCTTGAGAGAATCCCAGTCACATATGTGTTGTGCTAGCCTTGGTGTGGGGACTCAGTGTTCCTCCTTCCACCTGCAGGAGAAACAGACCAACAGCAGCAAGGAGCGGGCCAAGACTAGTGGTGGAATGCCCAACATTAGAGCACTGATGCCTGCAGTGAAGGCCCTTGAACTGGCAGGAGCGCAGGGTGGCTGGGTAATTGTGGATGGTGACCAGGAAGTGAAGAGAATGAGGATGCATCAAGTTCATGTATCCACCACTGGACAAATAGAGATCTACATCCACATCCTGGGAGGAGGGGATGTGAAGTCTCAACCTTGAACTGTTTGTGTTCTCTCATGCAGGTTCCCATACTCCAGAAGGATGAAGTCCACCTCCGAGGATGAGGAGTCCTCAGAGTGCAGCATCACATCATTCACCTGCACCCTACACAGTGCAGAAACTTCACCTTGTTGGGTATGCATTCACGATTAGACAGGGGTCACAAGCTGGTGAGCACATCTCAGACCACCTGAGCAGCTGACACAGATTGTGACAGCCAAGACCACTGACAGCTGGAGGACTGTGGGAAGCCAGGCCCAGGCTAAACCCCAGGCTGATGCTGAATTCTGATGTCGGTCACATGGAACCTGTTGGTATTGCAGAGAAGAACAGGGAACTTCTGATGGAATAGCCAAAGGCTATGTGCACCCACGACCAATGGAGGAATCCATCCAGGCCATGAGTTGTACCATGTCTCAGGCATGTGCACATATGGCTCCCTCCATGAAGAGAATGGCGACTCTCATGGTGACCAGATGCAACAGACCACTCAGTGGATGACAGAGATGTGCACAGACTTGCATTCCATCGCCTCATCAATGAGTTCAATGCAGCACTGGCAAGACGAGAGAAAGACAAGGCACCTGGAATTTCCTCCATGTGCTTCTTTATTTCTGAAAAGCTGGGAGGTGAAAATGCAAGTCTGCCTTGCAAGGGAGGAGGAACAGTTGCCAGGCACATCTGGGGAGCACCATTCAGGGCACTCTGAGTGTGGACAGCGCCTTACCAGCCCCTCTGCCAGTGACCCCAACACCTCTAGTAGCCATGACGACAGAGGAGAGTCCTGCACCTGTGCAGGGGGACCTCAGTACTGAGGCATGCCAGACCTCCAGCAGCCAGAGGATGGCTGACAAAGTCACTCAGGTCACAGGGCAGCCCGATCAGCAGACTAGACTGCCTTCACTCCTGCTACAAGCGCAGGGGTCACACTTCATAGGAGGACTTGTAAGCGCATTAAGAAGAGCACCTAGATATACCAGGGCCTCACGGGTGTTTAGACTTGATACTTGTTAAGCATTGATGGTGTAGTTCCAATAAACGAATATCAGATTTTGTGATGTGGGTCATTCTTGGACTTATTGCTGCCCTGTCAGACATAATATGCACCGTCCACTCTCAGTGGTCTGCCAGTGTAGGGGCAGGCCGAGTCTGGTCATTTCCTCAGACGTGTCACTGAGCATAGAGAGACTGGATGCTAGGTGATGGTGAGCAACATGAAGAAGGCGATGCCCTGCCAAAGTGGAACTGTGTTTTTATTAGATAGGCACTGAAGGAACATCATAGCTGCAGGAAGTGGGTGTGAATTAGATTATCCCAGGCCTCCCTTGCGAATCTCTTAATGCTTTTGCCTCTGGTACAGGGGTCTCATCATCCTGGCTTGCCTGCACTGGCTCCTCCTCCACATCCTTCTCATCAGATGAGGAGTGGATCTCTTTTATATCTTCCAGATGCAAGGCCTAGCCCTCCACCCCACCCTCGGCAGTATGAGTATATGCGGAGCACAGCACACTATGATGATACGAGAGACCCTCACTAGCATGGAAGCTTGCAAGGCTCCATCAGATCTGTCTTGGCAATGGGATCTTATCTTTAGGAGGTCAGTGGCCTGCTTGATTGTCACTTGGGTCGAACTGTGGAAGGCATTGTAACGTTCCTCAGCTGCAGAGCGAAGGTTCCTCACCAGCATCAGCCATGTCTGCACTTCAGGGTAACACATGTCCTCAGGGCTCCATCCCTGAATGTGCATGGGGGCTGGAACAGCCATTGCACCTGGGACCGTAAAAGTATGTATGGATCATGGCAGCTCCCCAGGAAACAGGCACATGCCTTCAATGTGAGCTTTCGGTGGCTGCAGACCAGGTGAACATCATGTGGGTTCCCTTCCTGTTTATGATGACCATTGACTGGTCTGAGGGATGGCCACATAGGCGTTTACAAAGAGGTTATCACTGTCTCGAATTGTATCAATAACCACCCACCCAGCTTCAATTATTAAATTCCCATGTATGTTTTTTGCCTGCATCCAAACAGCCATTGGATAAACTTGGATATGGGCCAAATGAGAATTTATTCATTCTAATTTCAGCCCACTTGTTCTTGGGGGTGAAGATTCTTCCAACTCCATTTTTCTTATAGACTGAAGCTTAAATTTTACAGTATGTGAGGAACATAGTGATAATGGGCAGAATTTCACCCTTGGCGGGCGGGCTCGGCTGGGGCGGGCGGGGGGGGGGGGTCGGGAAGCCAACTGCTGCCCGCAATTGGGGCCGGAAGGCAGTTTCACACCGGAGGGCCAATTAAGGCCTGCCCAGTGTGAAACATGAACAGCAGCGCTCAGCAATGCCTATACGGGCGGTGGGAGGAGGGTGAGCGGGGCAAGCATGAACTTCACACATGCCTGCAAATGTGCGCAAGATAATCCCCCTGAGGCACGGAGCTGCCTCAGGGAGAAGAGGAGTTAGATTTAAAAAAATAAAGGAATTAAAAATGTAATAAAACAAGACCCCTCATGTGACTGTCCGATAGACTAATCAAGCAACAACCTTTAATAGCCATAACTTACGGGCAATGTCCTGGTCTCTGCCATCACCATCCCTGGGTATGTCCTGTCTCACCAGAGGTGACGGCACAGTGGTATACACTCAGGAGGCAGTGGTCCTGGGAGTCTTCAACATTGATTCTGGGAAACATGAAGTCTCATGGTATCAGGTCAAACATGGGCAAGGAAGCCTCCTCCTGCTGATTACCTCCTACTGCCTCCCTCTGCTGATGAATCAGTACTTCCCCATGTTGAACACCATTGGAAGAAGCACTGAGGGTAGCTAGGGCACAAAATATACTCTTCAATGTCCATTACTAAGAGTGACCCAGTAGTACCACCACTGACCAAACTGGCTGAGTTCTGAAGGACATATCTACCAGACTGGATCTGCAGCAGGTTGTGAAGGGACCAACAAAACGGAAAAACTTACTTGACCTTGTCCTCACCAATTCACCTGTAGTAGATGCCTCTGTCCATGAGAGTATTGGCAGGAGAGGCCACTGCATAGTCCTTGTGGAAACAAAATCCTATCTTCACACCGAGGATGCCCTCCATCATGTTGTGTGGCACTCCCACCATGCTAAATGGGATAGATTCTGAATAGATCTAGCAATGCAAAACTGGGCACCCACAAGGCACTGTGAGCCATCAGCTGCAGTAGGATTGCATTCAGTCACAATTTATAACCTCATGACCCAGCAAATCCCCCCACCCTACCACTACCATCAAGCCAGGGGATCAGCCTGGTTCAATGAGAAGTGTAGGAAACATGCCAGGAGCAGCAGCAAACATACCTAAAAATGAGATGCAAATCTGGTGAAGCTAAAACACAGGACAACATGCATGCCAAACAGTGGAAGCAGCGTACTATAGACAGGGCTAAGTGATTCCACAACCAATGGATCAGATATAAGTTTTGCAGTCCTGTCACATCCAGTCATGAATGGTGGTGCACAATTAAACAACTAACTGGTGGGGGAGGATCCACAAATATTCCCATTCTCAATGATGGGGAAGTCCAGCATTTCAGTGCAAAAGGCAAGGTTATGAACATATGAACAAGAAGCAGGTGTAGGCCATTCAGCCCCTCAAGCCTACTCCACCGTTTAATAAGATCATGGCTGATTTGATAGTAACCTGAAATCTGCATCCTTCCTACCCCTGATAACCCATCATCATCTTGCTTATCAAGAATCTATCCACCTCTGTCTTAAAAATATTTTAAAACTCTGCTTCCACCACCTTTTCAGGAAGAGAGCTCCAAAGACTTAAGACTCCCTGAGAGAAAAAATTTTGCCTCATCTCTGTTTTAAATGGGTGACCCTTTATTTTTAAACAGTGACTCCTAGTTCTAGATATTCCCACAAGGGGTCACATCCTCTCCATATCCACCCCGTCAAGTCCCCTCAGGATCTTATGTTTCAATCAAGTCTTACTCTTCTAAACGCCAATGGAAACAAAGCTAGCTTGTCTAACCTTTCCTCATAAGACAACCTGCCCATTCCAGATATTAGTTTGGTAATCCTTCTCTGAACTGCTTCTAATGCATATACATCCTTCCTGAAATAAGGTGAATAATACTGTACATAGTATTCCAGATGAGGTCTCACTAGTGCTCTGTATAACTGAAGCATAACTTGCCTACTTTTGTATTCAATACCCCTTGCAATAAATGATAACATTCCATTAGCTTCCCTAATTACTTGCTGTACCTGCATACTAGCCTTTTGCAATTCATGAACTAAGACAATCAGATCCCTCTGCATCTCAGGGCTCTGCAATCTCTCACCATTTAGATAATATGCCTTTCTTTTATTCTTCCTGCCAAAATGGACAATTTCACATTTTCCCACATTATACTCCATTTGACAGATCCTTGCCCACTCACCTAACCTATCTATATTTATATATTTTGGTAGCCTCCTTATGTCCTCTACACAAATTAATTTCCTAACTATCTTTGTGTCATTAGCAAATTTGGCAACCATCCCATCCATCCCTTCATCCAAGCCATTTGCATAAATTGTAAACAGTCCCATCACTGATCCCTGTGGCTCACCACTTGTTACATCTTGCCAACCTAAAAAAGATCCATTTATGCCTACTTTCTGTTTCTTGTTAGCCAGCCAATCTTCTATCTTCTATCCATGCCAATCTTCAATTTTCTATCCATGCCAATATGTTACCCCTTATACCATGAGCTTTTATTTTACGCAATAGCCTTTGATGTGGCACTTCACCAAATGACTTCTGGAAAACTAAGTACCATACGTCCCCTTTATCCATAGCACATGTCACTTCCTTAAAGTACTCCAATAAGTTAGTTAAACATGATATCCCTTTCACAAAACTATGTTGCAATTGCCTGATTACCTTGAACTTATCCAAGTACCCTGCTATAGCTTCTTTAATAATAGCTTCTAACATTTTCCCTATGACAGATGTTAAGCTAACTGGTCTGTAGTTTCCTGCTTTCTGTCTCCCTCCCTTTTTGAATTAAGGAGTTAAATTTGCTATATTCGAATCTAATGGAAACTTTCCCGAATCTAGGGAGTTTAGGAAAATTAAAAACAGTGCATTAACTATCTCACTAGCCACTTCTTTTAAGACCTCTGTATGAAGTCTATCAGGACCCGGGTACTTTTCAGCCTGCAGCTGCAACAATTTACTCAGTACCACTGCCCTGGTGACTGTAATTTTCCTGAGTTCCTCCCTCCCTTCCATTTCATGGCTTATAGCTGCTTCTGGGATGTTACTTGTATCCTCTATTGTGAAGACTAATGCAAAATACTTGTTCAATTCATCTGCCATTTTCTTGTTTTCCATTATCTATTCTCCAGACTGACTTTCCAAAGGACCAACGCTCACTTTGTTAACTCATTTCTTTTTAAAATATTTATAGAAATACTTACTATCTGTTTTTATATTTCTGGCTAGCTTTCTCTCATACCTTAATTTTTTTCTTCCTTATTACTCTTTTAGTCATCCTTTGCTGTTCCTTATATTATATCCAATCTTCTTGTCTTCCACTTATCTTTACATAATTATATACATTTTCTTTAAGTTTGAATCTATCTTTATCCTTTCAAGTTAACCACGGATGCTGTGTCTGTCCCTTGGACTTTTTCTTACTCGTTGAGATGTATCTATTCTGCGTATTCTGAAATATCCCCTTAAATGTTTGCCACTGCATCTCTATTGACCTATCTCTTAACTTAATTTTCCAATTCACTTTAGTCAGCCCTGATTTCATGCCCTCATAATTGCTCTTATTTAAGTTTAAAAACGTGGGCTGGGATTTTCCGGCCCTGTAGCAGGTGGGACCCACTGCGGGCGAGGCTGTGCCCCAGCCAGAAGTCCATTGACTTGCGGCAGGACCAGAAGATCACAGCGGTGAGCGGGTGTGGAAAATCTCACCCATAATCTCAGATCCATTCCTCTCTCCCTCAAACTGAACGTAAAATTCAAGCATGTTATGGTCGCTACTACATAGCTGTGCCTTCAATATGAGATCATTAATTAATCCCATCCTGTTGCACAATACCAGGTCTAGTATAACTTGCTCCCTGGTTAGGTCCGAATGTGCTGTTCTAAGGCACTGGCTCAGAAACTTTCTATGAACTCTTCAACCAGACTACCTTTGCCCATTTGACTTTTTCAGTCTATATGTGGATTAAAATCTCCCATGATTATTGCCGTGCCTTTTTGACAAGCTCCCATTATTTCTTTCTTTATGCTCCATCCTACCATGTGGTTACTGTTAGGGGGCCTGTACACAACTCGCACAAGTGACTTTGTGCCTTTATCATTTCTCTACCCAAACCATTTCCACATCCTGGTTTCCTGAACTTAGGTCATCCCTCTCTATTGTGCTAATAACATCATTAACTAATGGGGCCACCTCTCCACCTTTTCCTCTCTTTCTGTCCTTCCTAAATGTCCTGTACACTTTAATATTCATCTCCCAATCCATGTCCTCCTGTATGTCTCCGTAAAGGCTATCAAATCATACTTATTTATTGCTATGTGCACTCTCAGTTAATCTGGTTTGTTTTGAATGCTTTGTGCATTCAGATACTGAGCCTTTAGTTTGATCCTTTTATTCTTTTCATAACCTCTTGTTTCATCAGTCGATTTACTGTTAGATTTGTACTCTATCCCTTCCTGTCATGGTCTGTTTTTCATTTCCCATAATAATATCTTTCTCTTTTGTCTTGTCTCTACTCTTTGATTTACCACATCTTCCCAAATTTGTATGCTTGCCCCCACTAAATTTAAAACCCTCTCTACTCCCCTAGTTATGCAGCTCGCAAGAACTCCGGTCCCAGCATGGTTCAGGTGTAGACCGTCCCAATGGTATAGATCCCACTTTTCCCAATACTGGTGCCAGTGCCCCATGAACTGGAAACCACTTCTCCCATACCAGTATTTGAACCATGAATTTATCTTTATAATCTAATTTGTCCTATCCCAATTTGCACGTGACTCGGGTAATAATCCAGAGTTTATGGCCTTTGAGATTCTGCTTCTTAATTTGGTGCCAAGCTCCTCATGCTGAGTATGCAGAGCCCCACAACGACTGGGTCCTCCCACTCCCACTGCAAATTCCCCTCCAGCCCTGAGCAGATGTCCTGAAACCTGGCACCGGGCAGGCAACACAGCCACCTGGATTCATGCTCTTTGCCGCAGAGAACAGTGTCAACTCCTCTGACTATACTCTCCCCTTCTACCACTACATCCATGTAACTCCCCCCGCTTGAATGGCTTCCTGTCCCACGGTGCCATGGCCAGTTAGCTCATCCACTCTGCACAGCCCAATCTTATTCAAACAAACTGAAAAAACTTCAAACCTGTTGGACAGTTGCAAGGACTGAGGCTCCTGCACTCCTACCCCCTAAGTCCCCTTATCTGCCTCACTTGCAGTCACACCGTCCTGTCCCTGGCCACTGACCAAATCAGAAGACTCCATCCTAAGGGGTGTGACTGCCTCCTAAGAGACATCCTAAGGGGTGGAATAAAGTGTCCAGGTAGTTTCCCCTCTCCCTGATATGCCACAGTGTCTGCAGCTCAGCCTCAATAACTCTGAGCCGAAGTTCCCACAGCCGTAAACACTGACTGTGAATGTGATGCTCTGGATTACACTGATATCCAGAAGCTCCCACATCCTGCAATCATAGCACATAACCTGCCCTGCCATCTCCAAAATGTATTAAGTGATTAATTGCTAATTAATTAATTATAATTAATAAAGTTTACACTTCCCAATAGGTTTTTGCATTGTCGGTAACTTTATAACACCGATAAAACAATAGAGTACTTACAATACTGATAAAGCTAATAATAACTGGTTTACCTGCTCCTGCTACATTGAAATGGAAATCAAACACTGGAGGCTGAAAAAGAGGAGAAGAAAAGCACAGGAGGTGCTTCCCCGCCCTTCACTGAACTCCCCACTCAGCACATTTTACTTCTTGCAATAAATCTTACCTAAAGCACCTCTTTTCCCCTATGCACTGAATTCCCACTTTGAACAAAATTCCCGTATATACTCACTCGGTCTCTGTCTCACTCAGGCCGAACTCTCCCCTCTGTGACTGTGCACGTCTTACTGCTGCTCTTAAGGTTGAAGCATTTGCAACCATCTTCAGCCAGGAGTTCTGACTGCATGACCAGCTTGGCCTTTGCCTGACATCCCAGCATCACAGATACCAGTCTTCAACCAATTGGATTCATTCCACATGATATCAAGAAATGGCTGAAAGCACTGGATATATAAAGACTTTGAGCCCTGACAACATTCCAGAGTAGCTCTGAAGACTTGTGCTCCAGAAATAGCGATGATCCTAGCCAAGCTACAGCTACAACAATGGCATCTACCCAACAATGTGGAAAATTGCCCAGTATGTCCTGGCAATAAAAAGCAGGACAAATCCAACCCAGCAATTACCTCCCCATCACTCTATTTTTGATCATTAGCAAAATGATGGAAGGTGTTACCAACCGTGCTATCAAGTGGCACTTACACAGCAATAACCTGCTCACCAATGCTCAGCTTCAGTTATGCCAGGGCCACTGTGTTCCAGAGGCTATTACAGCCTTGGTCCAAACATGGAAAAAAGAGCTGACTTCCAGAGTTGAGATGAGAATGGTTGCCCTTGGCATCAAAGCAACATTTGACCTCAAGGAGCCCTAGCAAAATTGAAGCCAATGGAAGTCAGAGAAAACTCTCCACTGGTTGGAATCATACCTAGCACAAAGGAAGATAGTTGTATTGATGGAGGTCAAACATTTCAGTCCCAGGACATCACTGCAGGGGTTCCTCGAGATAGAGTCCTAGGCCCAACCACCTGCTTCGTCAATGAGCTTCCCTCTATCATAAGGTCAGACATGGGATGTTCACTGATAATTGCACAATGTTCAGTAGTATTCGCGACTCCACAGATACTGAATTGTGCTTGCATGTAGCAAGGCCTGGACAACTTTCAAGCTTGGGTTGATAAAAATAGAGAGTAACATTCATAACATGCCATACAACACCCGATCACCACCTTATACATAGCCTCCCTCTGCCACCAGCACACAGTGGCAGCAATTCACCAAGGCTCTGTCTACAACACTTTCCAAACCCACAACCTCTACCACCTAGATAGACAACAACAGCAGACACTTGGAAACACCGCCATCTGCAATGTTCTCTAAAAGTCACACACCATACTGACTTAGAACTATACCGCTATTGGGTCAAAATCCTGGAACTCCCTTATTAATAGCCCTTTGGGTGTACCTACACCACTTGGACTGCAGCAGGTTCAACCAGGCAGCTCATCACCACCTTCTCAAGGGCAATTAGTGTTGAGCAACAAATGCTGACCTTTTCAGTGATGCTTACAGCTGATTAAGGAAGTTTTATAAAGTTTTCCATTTGATTAACTGCATATCTTTTCATAATTGGATAACATATCACAGAATCACAGAATTTTAACGGTGCAGAAGGAGGCCATTCGGTCCATTGTGTCTGCACCGGCTCTCCAAATGTGCATTTTGACCTAGTGCCATTGCCCTGCCTTTTCCCCATACACATTGTTTCTATTCAAATAATCAGCTAATGCCTTCTTGAATGCTTTGATTGAATCTGCCTCCACCACACTTCCAGGCAGTGCATTCCAGATCCGAACCACTCGTTGTGTGAACAAGTTTTTTTTTCATGTCACATTTGCTTCTTTTGCAAATCACTTTAAATCTGTGCCTTCTCGTTCGTGATAATTTTATGAATGGGAACAATTTCTCCCTATCTACTCTGAACAGCCCCCTCATGATTTTGAACATCTCTATCAAATCTCATCTTAGCCTTCTTCTCTCCAAGGAGAACAGTCCCAACCTCTCCAATCTATCCTCATAACTGAAGCTTCTCATCCCTGGAATCATTCTTCTGAACCTCTTCTGCACTCTTTCCAAAGTGTTCACATCCTTCCTATAATGTGGCACCCAGAACTATATACATTACTCCAGCTGAGGTCTAACAAGTGTCTTACATAGATTCAGCATAACCTCCTTGCTGTTGTACTCTATGCTCCTATTAATAAAGCCTAGGGTACTATATGCTTTATTAACTACTCTCTCCACCTGTTCTGTCACCTTCAATGATCTATGCACATATACACCCAGGTCTTTCTGCTCCTACACCCACTACAAAATTCACCCCTTATTTTATATTGTCTGCCCATGTTCTTCCTACCAAAATGTAGGGATCAAATGGGTTATCTACTTTATCCTCCTTACCTCTTTGGTAAACATAAAAGCACCACTGTCAGACCATATATTGAGGCTAAAGCAGTTACATATTTAATCAGGGTTTGTGCTCAAATTCTGCTGAAATGTCTAATGGAAAGAAAGTGTATTGCTAATTTGATTAATTGAATGGAATTTGCTAGTACCGCCATGTCTTCCTTTTACCTAAGGTCATGTAGCTATGTAAAATTTCAACTTTTTATCTTTGAAACATGATAATATAGTCTTTAGACAATGTTTTGAAATAACTAATCAATGCCTACTGCTATTCTGGAATAGAGTGCAAAGGATGCAGAGTGAGATGGGTTTTGAGCAGCTGGTTCTATTGTGAACAATGGATAAACACCTCATCTATGAAAACAGAGAGATAATGCACAAATGTTCTTAAGGTGGGAGTTGTCTTAAGAAGAAAGGTCTATAGACCTAGAAATCAACAGACTATCACAGCTGAACAGTGAGTTAAACAGCAATCAATAAGCAGGGTAATTACTAATGCCAATTACAAGGAGATTAGTATGTTAATTCAGCAGAAGGGTGCCATCAAGTCAGACAGATGTAATAAAATTTATGTGAAGTCTGGAAAACGGAGGAGTATTGAGGCCAGAGCAGAGAGCTACCTTCATTTAGCAGTGATAACAAAGGCACCATAGAGTGAAGGCCTGAACTCTGATTGGAAGTTACGGTGAATCCTTCACAGAAAGATAGAGACACCATCTGGCCATGCTCCTGGATAAGCTGACAACCATATGCCGAAAGTTAAGGTTGCCCAATAATGGCATGCTTTGATCGATGTCATTGTCAATGTGCAATGTTTTGCTGGGATACTTGGAACTTTTTTTAAATAAAGAAGGCTGGGGGTCTTCTGTCCTTTTATCTTTACCTCGAACTAACAGGTCCTTGGGCCAGCAGCCAATCCTATGGCTGAAAGCATCTCTGTCATATGAGTGTCTTTTTGATTCCCAGTATATGGTCCAGCTAAGAGGTATCGAGCCATCCATATTGTTGACTCTGGCCCAACCAATTCAAGTACTCAAGGACTGGGACAGACAATGCACACTTCAAGTGCACAATATTCTACAGCATCCAGGCACAGGAGTGCAGGAAAATTGATCCTTGGATTTCCCCAGTACCAATCTTCAGCCAGAGTCAATCAAACTCACTGAAAGATACAATATAGAGAGATGCTTATGGTCTATATTAATGAGCATAAAGCCATTTAATGAGCAAGTGTTTTGCACCTTATTTGGTTCTAAATGCTTCAGTGAGGCATAATTAGATTAAACTGTGACAACAACTCTCTGAATCTTGATTGATCTGTAAATCAAATCATCCGACAGTGTGGTGCAGAGGTCCAGGAATTCTCATTACAGTAGGGCGAGAGAAATACCACCTTAACACTACTTAATTCAGAATCAATAACATTAAGCTATAAATTGGTGAAACCACGTCAAAGCAACCATATCAATTATTTAGGAGCATAGGTATAAAGAAACAGGAGTGGGTCAATCAACACCTTTGGTCTATTCTGTCAATCTATTGGATCATGGCTAATCTGTTTCTTAACTTTCTCTCGACTTCTTGGTTCTGTGATCTTAAAATCCTTGCCTAACAGCAACATATTCATCCCAGATTTAACAATTTCAGTTCAGCTGACCTCAACAGAGAAGAGAGTTGTATGTCAAGAGGATAAGGTTACAATTAAATAACAAATGATGGTAACATTTAAGACTTCAGAATTATGCAGTAGGTTAAAATTAAAGGTTCTTAGATGATAAGAGTAAAGTAAAACATTTTAGTTAACCTTGCTATATGACGTGAGTTCAGCAGCTGACAAGCAGCTGAGTGATGAGTAGCTAGTGTCTTTATTTAGTAAGTTTAATTCTCTAATAAATAGAAGCATGGCAGAGTAGCTCAGACCCATGGAGTGCATATCCCGTTCAATGTGAGAACTTCAGAACACTTCTAATGTCTTTGAAAACACTTTTGCAGGAAACGTCATCATCTGCAGCAGCTCCAGCTCCTGGTTCCAGAGCTTGAGCAGCAACTGACACCACAGTGGTGCTTCCATGAGGTTGAGAGATGCTTAGATAGCACATTTATAGATGTGGTCATGCCGCAGCTTAAGGGTATGCAGGCAGAGAGGGAACGAATGACCTCCATGCAGTCAAGAGGGACTAGGCAGGTAATGCAAGCGTCCTCTGCGTGCATCTTACTCTCCAACCAGTAAGCAGGTCTGAATACTGATGAGAGTGATGGTACATCTGGAGTGTTTAACCAGAGCAAAGTCTATGGCACTGCAGCTGGCTCAGCTCTACAGGGGGCATGAGGAAGATTGGAAAAGCAACAGTGATGGTGGGTACAATAGTTCAGGAAACAGCCAAGCATTTCTGCGGCTACAGAAATGAATCCAGGATGGCACGCTGCCTCCCTGATGTCAAGGTCAAGAATGTTATTAAGAAGCTGCAGAGCACACTGAGGGGAACAGTGTGGTCCATATCGATATCAATGACATAGAAATAAGGATGTGGTCCTACAGTCAGGCTTTATAGGGAGTTAGGAAGGAAACTAGAAATTGGAAAATGTCTGTAAGTTAACAGTTTTAAATGAAAATGCATAGTCGGCAGCAGGAGAAGTGCAATGTCATTGTTGTGCTGCTTAATTAATTCTAGGATTTTCACTCATGATGGCTGGAGAAAGTCATGGCCAAGGCAGTGGACAATTCCTTTTAACATCAAAGGGAGTAATCTCTGGAGCGAGTAATCTCAAGGGAGTATAGACATAGGAGGATAGAACAGATGAATGCATGGCTGAAGAGATGGTGCAGGAGAGAGGACTTTAGATTCTTGGGACATTGGGATGAGGTCTGGAGAATTTTGGATGATGCATTCATAATTGATCCTGATCCAATGTGGCACAGTAGTAAACAGCT
The DNA here is from genome assembly GCF_017639515.1 of Carcharodon carcharias. Taxonomy (NCBI): domain Eukaryota; kingdom Metazoa; phylum Chordata; class Chondrichthyes; order Lamniformes; family Lamnidae; genus Carcharodon; species Carcharodon carcharias. The sequence goes on along the minus strand of NC_054477.1, from coordinate 93,808,827 downwards.
AGGAGGGAGTTGCCCTGGGAGTCCTCAACATTGGCTCTAGACCCCATGAAGTTTTGTGGCATCAGGTCAGATATGAGCAAGGAAATCTCTTGCTGATTACTACCCACAGCACCCCACAGCTGATGAATCAGTACTCTTCCATTTTGAACACCAATTAGAAAAAGCACTGAGGTGGCAAGGGCACAGAAAGTACTCTGGTTGGGATCTTCAATGCCCATCAGCAAGAGTAGCTTGATAGCACCACTACTGACCGAGCTGGATGAGCCCTGAAGCAGACAGCTGCTAGTCTGGGCCTGCAACAGGTGGTGAGGAAACCAAAAAGAAGAAAAACCTACTTGACTTTCTCCTCAAGAGTTTACCTGTTACAAATACATCTGTCCATAACAGTATTAGGAGAAGTAACCACCGCACGGTCCTTGAGGAGACAAAATCACGTCTTCAATTGAGGATACCCCCCATCGTGTTGTGTGGCACTATCACTGCATTAAATGATTTCGAACAGGTCTAGCAACTCAAAACTGGGCATCCATGAGGCACTGTCGGCCATCAGCAGCAGCAGCAGCAGAATTGTAAACAACCAAACAACCATATTCTCTAACCTCATTGCCCGGCATATCCCCCACTCTACCATTACCCTCAAGGCAGGGGATCAGCCCTGGTTCAATGAAGAGTGCAGGAGGGCATGCCAGGAGCAGCACCTGGCATACTTAAATATTGGGTGTCAACCTGGTGAAGCTACAATTTAGGGCTACTTGGATGCCAAACAATGGAAGCAACATACGATAGACAGAGCTAAACGATCACACAACCAAGGATTGGATCTAAGCTCCGCAGTCCTGTTATATCCAGTTATGAATGGTGGTGGACAATTAAACAATGAATGGGAGGCGGGGGCCCCACAAATATTTCCATCCTCAATGATGGAGGAGCCATCACTTCAGTGTAAAAATAAGGCTGAAGCATTTCCAACCATCTTTAGCCAGAAGTGCTGAGTGTACGATCCGACTGAGCCTCCGGAGGTCCCCAGCATCACAGATGCCAGTCTTCAACCAATTCACTGCACTCCATGTGACATCAAGAAATTGCTAAAGGCAATGACTACTGCAAAGACTATGGGTCCTGAGAATATTCCAGCAATATTACTGAAGACTTGTACTCCAGAACTTACCGCACTCCTAGCCAAGCTGTTCCAGTACAGCTACAACACTGGCATCTACCTAGCCATGTGGAAAATTGCCCAGGTATGTCCTGTATAAAAAGCCAGACAAATCTAACCTGGCCAATTACCGCCCCATCAGTCTACTCTCCATCATCAGTAAAGTGATGGAAGGTGTCAACCACAGTGCTATCAAGTGGCACTTACACAGCAATAACCTTCTCACTGACATTCAGTTTGGGTTCCACCAGGGCCACTTAGCTCCTGGCCTCATTCAGCCTTGTTCCAAACATGGACAAATGAGTTGAACTCAGGAGGTGAGGTGAAAGTGACTGCCCTTGACATCAAGGCAGCATTTGACTGAGTGTGGCATCATGAAGCCTTATGTTATAGCTCAGCCGATGGTAAATGCTGGGCTGCTCAAATCCCAAAGGAAATTTTGAAACAGCTGCCACAACTGCTTTGCAATTTGTACTTTATTTCAAGATACATGCCTTGAATTCAGTAGTAATGAGCCCACCAAGACTTAGAGGTTTTTTACAAAATTAAAGTAAACATTTATTAATAAAAGAAAAGATTTTAAGCACATACATAGGTCTACCAATTACTTCTATAATAACTCCTAAATCTCCTAGTTAATCTGCTCCCAGTTACACCTCTGTTAAGACAACCGTAAAACAAAATAGATTTCAACCAACTCAGGCAAAGCACATAAGCATGCAATACCCTGGACAGCGATATTCAAAATGAATTTTCTCAGCTTTGGTTCCTATAGACAGCAACTTGATGCAGAGAGGCTGGAGGCTTTTCACACTTGTGTTAGGTCTTTGAATTCCTTCTCCCTTATACATAACCTCATCTCCTTTATACATGTTTCTCCCTTTTTAATGTAAATTCCTATGTTTCAATATGTCTTTGCATCTTTACTTTTTCCGTAATATAAATCTTTCATTGTACTCAAATTATCAGTAACCTTTGGGGAAAACAAACACACTGTTTGAATTAGCTTCATATGGCTAGGTGTAACATCCCATTGTCTCTTTGAAATTCAAACTACTCTGGTATATCTAAAAATGCAAATGTTCTTCACACTTCATACTCTCAAACTTCAGCCATGTTTACATATTTAGCATTTCAAACCTAGCTTCTCTTACTCAAAGCTCCAGACTAGCTCTCTCTTATTCAATTAAACTGTCCCACACACAAACCTACACACAGAGAAACTAATCCAAACCCCACTATTAACCTAACTTTACAATAAATCACAATAATATTATGAATATTATTATATTTTCATGACCCCCAGCAAAACCGAAGTCAATGGGAATTAGGGGGAAAACTCTCCACTGGCTGGAGTCATACCTAGCACAAGGGAAGATGGTTGTGGTTGTTGGAGGTCAATCATCTCAGTTGCAGGACATCACTGCTGGAGTTCCTCAGATAGTGTCCTTGGCCCAACAATCATCAGCTGCTTCATCAATGACCTTCCTTCCATCTTAAGGTCAGAAATGGGGATGTTTGCTGTTGATTGCACAATGTTCAGCACCGTTCATGACTCCGCAGATACTGAAGCAGTCCATATCCACATGCAGCAAGACTTGAACAACATTCAGGCTTGGGATGATCAGTGGCAAGTAACATTCATGGCACACAAGTGCCAGGCAATGGCCATCTCCAACAAGAGAGAAACTAATCATCTCCCCTTTACATTCAATGGCATTCCATTAATGAATCCCTCATTATCAACATTCAGGGGTTACCATTGACCAGAAAATGAACTGGACCAGCTATATAAATGCTGTGGCTACGAGCAGCTCAGAGATTTTGAAATCTGCAGCAAATAACTCACCTCCTGCCTCCCCAAAGCCTGTCCTCCATCAACAAGACATAATCAGGAGTGTAATGGAATATTGTCCTGAACAAGTGCAGATTCAACAACACTCAGGAAGCTTGACACCATCCAGGACAAAGCAGCCAGCCTGATTGACACTCCATCCATTACCTTAAACATTCACTGTCTCCACTACTGACACGCAATGGCTGCACTGTGAACCATATACAGGATTTACTGCAGCAACTCATCAAGGCTCCTTTGACAGCACTTCCAAACCCATGATCTCTACAATTAGCAGGACAAGGGCAGCAGATAAATGGGAATGCCACCACCTGGAAGTTCCCCTCCAAGCCACTCACCATCCTGACTTGGAAATACATTGGCATTCTTTCATTGTCACTGGGTCAAAATCCTGGAACTCTCTCCCTAACAGCACTGTGGCTGTACCAACACCACATGGACTGCAGCGGTTCAAGAAGGCGGTTCACCATCACCTTCTCCAGGGCAATTAGGGATGGGCATCAAATGTTGGCCTAGCCAGTGACATCCCACGAAAGAACTTTTTGAAAGTTTCCTCGAAACTAAAAATGATATTGTGTTCACAACGATAATTTGCCATCTCTGAGAATAATTTCCATGAGAACCTTGTCCCAAGACATGACTTACATAACAGCAATTTTGTACTTTTTATTTGCTTTCAGTTTCACTGTCTTACACGTAAGCCCTGTTATGTTTCAGTCAATTATTTATTGTGGTTATTTATGTTTATTCGCTGTAATTATTAAAATAAAGCTTAGAAAAAGATAACGGGCAGAATTTTCCCATTGTCATGCGGTGACGTCAGGCAAGCGTCTTGACTTCACCACGCTCCATCGCGATATTTTGCTGGGCGGGTGCACGATGATGTCTGATGTGCGCCTGCCATTAATTAACAGGCCACTTAAGGCCATTGAGTGTTCAATCGATGCCGATTTTTTGGTACCCGTGCGAGCTTCAGGTCGGCGCACAGGCGCAACGAGCAGGCGGGTAGGAGACATTTGTATTAACCTCATCCATGGGCAGGATAAGAGGGCTCATTGGGGTCGTGACTGTACACAGTCAAACATTTATTTTTGAAAGTTTTTCAAACTTGCCGGTGTGATCTGCAGTACTTCAAAATGCATACCAGCTGCTTTTTCTGGACTCTTAACCTTCAGGTCAGCACTCTGCAGTAAGGAATCATTTCTGGGCCTACAGGTTTCAGGAAGCCTTCCCTTAGCCTAGGAATGGGAGCTGAACTGTCCATTGGAGGCAGCTCCTTTGAGGAGGAAGGGAGGACTAGAAGGGGGAGGAGGCCAGGAGTCCACATTCGGCCTCCAGGGGAGCCACCTTTGGGAGGACAGGCGCATGCACAAGGGGCGCAGGGCCAAGAGGTTGTCCAAGGTGCAAGGGGCTGCAGAAGACGCCACTATTCTGCTGCCAAGTTATACAGGCGGCAAAACAGCTACCTCAATATGTCTGAGGTACAGTGCCGAAGGAGGCTCCGTCTCTCAAGGGAGACAGTCAACTATATCTGTCAGATGATTGGCCCTGAGATCTCTGCTAACTGTGTGGGTGGACACCCCATGCCAGTGGCTCTGAAAGTCACAGCTTCTCTCAACTTCTATGCCTCTGGCTCCTTCCAGGGCTCGGTGGGTGATCTTTATGATGTCTCCCAATCAGCTGTCCACACTTGTGTCAAGCAGGTGACAGATGTTCTGTTCAGACGGGCATTGACCTCCATCCACTACCGTTGAGACCAAGCAAGCCAGACACAGCGAGCCAGAGGCTTCGCGGCCATTGCTGGCTTCCCCCGCATCCAGGGTGCAATAGACTGCACACATGTGGCCATCAAGGTGCCAGCAGGTGAGCCCGGTGCCTTCATCAACAGGATGGGCTTCCACTCCATGAATGTGCAGATAGTATGTGACCATAGGATGCAGATTCTACAAGTCTGTGCAAGATACCCAGGCAGCTCCCACAACACCTATATCCTCAGACACTCCCAGGTGCCGGGCATCTTCAGTGCTCCAGCCCAGCTGGATGGTTGGCTGCTGGGTGACAAGGGCTATCCCCTCAGAAGGTGGCTCATGACAGCTCTCCGCCATCCACAAACAGAAGCTGAGCAGCGGTACAATAGGAGCCACAGCACCATAAGGTCTGTGGTGGAGAGAGCCATCGGTCTTCTCAAGATGCGCTTCCGATGCCTGGACCGCTCAAGGAACGCACTCCAGTACCTCCCAGATCGTGTGTCACTGATAGTGGTTACATGCTGCGCTGTCCACAACCTTGCGCTGGAAAAGGGGGGAACGATGAAATGTAGACGCAGTGGCCACGGATGCACACGAAGAGTCCAGCAGTGAGTCCAAGGATGAGAACCCACAGGGAAATGCTGAGGAGGTAGACGCTGACCTAGGTATACTCCAGGGAGGCAGGGACACCCAGGAGGCTTTAATCCAACAAACCTTCAGCTAGCACACTACAGATGGACCACCAGGACATGCCTGGGCTCTAGGCTCGATACTCGACACCTAAGTGCAAAATCTGCCAGGTTAGCAACAGTAACTAAGGGCCTTGTTAATAAAGCTGAATATCCAACCAGGCACTCATTACAATTTTGGAAACCATACACATGCAGAAGAAAAGAGGCACCCTCAGCCATGGTGACATATCTGAATTTACTGTGTCAAGCAAAGCAACTTCTTACAAAAAAAAGACAATAGTGTTAAAAATCAAATAAAATCATAAGGGCCTCATCTCGGGCCAACACAAAAGCATCAGTGAAAAACCTATTGTGTGCCTAAGATGCCTTATGCTTTCGTTTCCGGGTGCTACGTCTTGGTGCTGCCCCATCACTGGGAGTGACATCTGAGACAGCCTGCTGACTCTGCTGTCCTGTTGGCCTTGATGACTTTGGTGGTTGTCCTCTGGCCCGTGGAACCTGTGCTGGCCCCGCCTGGGAGGGAGTGGCTAGTTCCACACCTGGCATCTCCCCAGTCGTTGCAACCTCACCAGATGATATGGTCACTGGGAGAGGGGCGGAGGGACTGCTGCCCTCATCTGGAGCACCCTGAGAGGAGCCCGCAGAAATGACAGGCAGCTGCTGCTCCATTGTGAGGTCGCTTCGGACCTTCCTGCTCAACGTGGATAGGTGGGGACCGAGCTGGGAAACTTCGTGCCCAGACCATCTCCCACACTGGCAGTGTCCAGCTGAGGTCAATGCCTATGTGAGAGCTTGCTGGTCAGAGCACATCCCCAGGAAGACTTGAGGGGCCTCCTGGAGTAGGCTTTCTACGAGAGTTACCACTCTCTCCATGGAGGATGCATGGCACTCGGACAAGTGGCTCATTGCTTCGGCGATCGTCTGCGTAGACTATTCCACCACGGGCATCAAGCGAATCATAGCCTCATTTATCTCTCCCAGATGCTCCCACACACCTGGCTGCATTTCCTGCACCTGCTGCATCACTGATGACTCCAGGGGCACATCATCAGGCACTGACTGAGCATGTGCCTGGTTCCCTGCAGTCCTCTGACTGCTGACGCCATGGGCACTCTCTCTCTCTGCCAGATCCTCCAGTGAGTGTGAAGTGACCTCACCGCTGTGCCCCGGGACACTAGCCATTGTTCGAATTCCCATCGAGATACCAATATCTGCGCTGGTGTCTGCCTGGCAGAGATGGTGCGATGCTGGTGAGACTTCAGGCCCCTCAGGTGTGAGAGGGGGCCTCTGCTGCTCCTCCTCCTGGCCCTGCTCCAATGATGCTGAAAGGAAGAACAAGGACATTGAATCAGTTAACGTGGAGATAATGACAAAGTTCATCCCTGTCCCCAGATCATTATGCGCTCATCCTTCCATAACCAATGGTCAAGCTCATGTTGCAAAATTAAATCAATTAACATTCAGCAGTGCTATGGCTGTTGGAAGAACAATGCTGACCTCACTGTTGGGCATAAATACCTGGCTGTAGCACCCCATCCTCACTGACACCAGTAGACCCTGGCACATGGCGCTTCTCCAGATCCAGGGCCTCCTGCTCTAAGCGGATAAGAATGGTGATCTGCGCCTGGCCCCCGCCAGTCCTTGCACGCTCAGCTGCGTTATGAGCGTTCTTCTCCTGAAAATGAGAGATGAGTATTGATTAGTGAAAATTGTACATGGACTCTCTTCGCGCACAGCCCACCCCAACCAAAGTGGGACATATCAGGGCTCCACAACCTTCTCACCCGGCTGCTGCCAAACACTCACACAAAGATGCTAGGCCTGTCCCCACCGCACCCCACCACCACCGCCCCCCCCCCACCACCACCCCCCTTGGACACGTGCTGCCTACATCACATTTGGCACCACATGATATTCCTCCCACAGCAAGGAGGCGCAAACATGTGGAGCAGAGAGGACAGCAGATTGATCGGTGTCACGCCAGCTTGAAGTTCCCCTCCCAGCTCACCTGCTCTCCGGGAACCCTCTGCTATGGCCTTGCACTGGCCATTGTGAGCGGCCTAGAAAAGGCTGCCAGGCTTTCATTTAAACAGACTGCCGGGTCGCCATTGGACCCGGCGGTCTGTGCATGCCCGCCACCGCCCACACACTCCCGCTGTCCTTAGGAGTCGAGAAATACACTGGACGGGCCTTAATTGGCCCGCCTGCGTAAAATGGGGGCACGGACCCGACCACCGCCTGTGCCCGCTCCTGCTCTGCCCCGCCCCCTCCGCCAACCAGAAAATTCAGGCCTATGGGTGGGATTTTGCGGTCCTGCCCACTGCCGGAATCATCCGGTCCTGCCAATGGACTTTTGGCTGGGCCGCCAAATCTCCCGCTGCAGACCTCCCATAACAGGGCCGGAAAATCCCAGGCTATGTTTTTGACTTGAATGAGGTGCATGTGAATTTAGATTTGGTTTTGAGTGATTATGTTGGGTTTTCCATATACACGTCAGGATGTTCCGCATCAGGACAGAGTTCTGACAGGGCAGGATATCCATCTGCTCTTTCACATCTGCCCCGCCACCCACCATTTATCTAGGCTAGTGTTCATCCTGTATGAACATTAGTTTCCCCGTTGGATTTCTGTTACCAAGAAGAAGCCTGTCCCTGAGAGGGTGGAAAATCAGTGCTGAAGTGGAGCAATTACAAGTGTCAATGAGGAAACTTACAGCAGCAGAAACAACTCAAAATCATGTTGAAGCTCCCATTGAAAACCTGTGTTCAGACTGAGATGTTCAGCATGTAAACATTTGGGTCTCTGGAGGGTTAAGTGACCACTATACACCCTCTGCCTCCACAGGGGATATCAAGACATTTAGCATTTCTTCCCAAAACCTATAGATGCCTTCCATTTGGGAACTCCATGAAGCAGAGATAAATAAGGTAGGGAGAAGCCTAATTATTTATGGATCCAGACCTCATCCCTATCAGATACCATTTACATGTGGTGGGTCGGGGAATAGTGACAGCAGCCTAACCAGGAGAGGGAAAATCCAGTTGAGACAATGAAGCCATACCTAATCCCACCACCCACCAACCCCCCATTCTTTCCTCATTCTTTGCCTAATCCAAGCCAAAATCAAAGAAGAGTTAGGGCTGACAACAGTATATTTCGTTAACATTCTTTTTAATTTTTTCATGAGACTTAAACATCGCTGGTAAGGCCAGCATTTCTTGTCCATCCCTAATTATGTACTGCAGGGCTGTACTGGATTGATCTTGGCACATCCAGTTCATCAAGGCCTGCTCTAACACAATGCTTGTAGTTCTGTGGGCCTTATTAAATTTGTTGTCCCCCTCATCTGTGGGTGTCATATTGGACCACAAGGGATGTCTTACTCGCCAATCAACTATTCTGATAAATAGCTTTGAGTCATCAGGGCTGATATGGTGGATTGCACCATGGTAGCTTCCTGGGTAGTACTCATCGCTGTGCAGGATAAACAGATTAGTGATACACCTAAGTAGCCATACGATCTGCCAAGTTGGCCTGCTATTGGGTCGGAAACAAAAGAATAAAATTATATTGCAGTCCTGCCATGAGATTCGACAAGACTTCCATGTTCCTGGCCTTGCTGGATTTTCCCTGCACTCTTCCGTACCCACCTGCCTCCCTAGGTGAACTCAGCATTGTCCTTGGGCTCTGATGGCTGACACTGATTTCTGGTCATTCACATTTATTTAAAGTTTTGGCATATTCTAATGAGGTTGCAAAGATACTTAGGCATAACTGGCCTCAAACAACACCTTCTACATAAAGATCTAGATGTCAGGGATCATTAATTTATTTTTATCATACCAACTTTATAGTAACATCAATGTGATTAATTTTAATCAATAAGGGCTTCATTGGACAAACCAGGATTGCAATATAATAGCTTAATAACAAAAAAATCATTAGGTTAGATATTATGAAAATAACTCTGAAAGTCATCTCTTCCTGAAGCTTATCATTTGAAAACAGCTTCTGCCTACTCTCAGTGAAGGCATGCAATTTAATTGAACATGATGTGAGCAAACATAATTTATTCTCAAACAAATTAATTTTTGCATAATTACGTTATGGAGAAAATTGTGATGCTATGTGCATTTGAGTTAACAGTGAAGTCTGACAGTTTTATAACACTGATTATCATTGGTTCAGTATTTGTGATTGAAAACTACACTAACATTTAGTTAAAGCTGAACTAATTTTATGTCCATTCAAATTTATAAATGGAGGCCATGCGTTATCAACCTCCAGGGAACAGCATCATATATACAAACTGGAACTATCAGTACAATATATTATGTTGTCTTTAATAACCAGAATAAGATAGGATGCAGTGATGTCATGTTCATGAAAATAAAATTACTGTGAATACCTGACAAATTTCATTCCAAAGGGAAAGATTTCCTCTATGCACTAAACCTACTGAATTAATATCAAAATCATGTTTATTAAAAAATTGATTCACAATTTCACCACATCTAACACATAGGAAAGGACCAACACCACCCTGACTTTCAATGGCACCACTACTGCTGAATGCCTCACCTACCAACACTTGGAGGTCACCATTGACAAGATGCTTAACTGAATTAGCCACATCAATATCATGGCTACAAGGTCAGAAGCAGAGGGCTCTTTAGACAGCAAGTCACCTCCTGACCCCTCAAAATCCCTCCATTGCCTATAAGGTCAAACCAAGAGTGTGATGGGAACACTGAACATTTACTTGGATAAATGCAATCACATCAACACTCAAGAAGCTCAACAGGCAGAACAGTCTGCTTGAACAGCACCTTGCCACTGGACTCACTTTCTAACCCTTCAACATTGAGACTGCAGTACCCACTATCTATAAGAGAGGAAACGGCAGAAATTCACCAAGGTTATTTCAACAGTATCTCCCTCCCATGGGTCGTTTACATCAAGAATAATGAAACCAGCAATAACCTACAAAATCTATCACTCGTAAGTTTTTCTCCAAGTCACATATGATCCTGATTTGAACATTTATCACTGTCTCAGCCACATTTAGTCAATATCCTAGAATTCCCTACCTAACACCATTGTGCAAGCACAGAATTGCACTGGCTCAAGATGATAGCCCACCACCGGGCTTTCTCAGGGTAACTGGGATGGGCCATAAATGCAGCCTTGCCAGCATCAACTGCATCTCAAGAACATATATATATATATATAAAAAGACAGATTCTATCTGAGCACAGCATTAGTAATAGCTCTCTTCAATTGGTTAATTAATTATTAAAGAAATAACTTGCACTTATATATAAAACAAAAACAGAATTACCTGGACAAACTCAGCAGGTCTGGCAGCATTTTTGTTTTGGATTTCCAGCATCCGCAGTTTTTTGTTTTTCATTTTGCACTTATATATACTTTATGACATAATCCTTCTTCACTTTTTCTTCTCTCAATGTCAAATATGATATCCAGTGGCTAGTCAGTAACAATGGGAGGAATTTTAGGGCCCGGTCACAGCGGGGGTGAGCTGTTCAAAAGTCCATTGACTTTGACAGGACTGTAAAATCCCACCAATGTAAAATCCCACTGATGTAAAATCTCACCGATGTAAAATTCTGCCTAACGTTTCTGATTCTGTTATCTCTTTTCCCTTTATAGGTGCTAACTTCTTTATTTATAAACATTTCTGTTTTTGGTTCACACTATCCTCAAAATTTATTTCCATACACACTTCTTAATGAACAATGGAAACAGTCTTATAATTTGTTACTTATTATAATCTTTCTCAAGCTCAAAGATTTCAATCAGGTCACTTCCAACCTCCACATTCATGGCTTTGTACCTTTTCCGCTTTTGTGTGATTGCTGTCAATAAGTCATCAAAACTATACACGATAGGGTTGACACTCTAAATGGACCGGGAGGCTCTATTTGCTGCGCTTCTTGCTGAAATCAAGTGAAGAGAAAAATAGCGCTGCATCAATTGTAAAAAAATTCCTTTCCACTACAAGAACTTTGTTTATTTTTGCCTGTTTTTGGACAATCCAAATCTACAATTTAGGGAAGTAGTTAAGAAAAAAGGGGAGGCGATGGCGTAATGGTATTGTCATTATACTAGTAATCCAGAGACCCAGGGTAATGTTCTGAGGACCCAGGTCCAAATCCTGCCATGGCACATGGTGGACTGAGACTGGGAACGATATATTTCTGGCTATAATATTTTCAGGAAAAAGATTTGGACCTGGGTCCTCAGAACATCACCCTGGGTCTCTGGATTACTAGTATAATGACAATATCATTACACCATCGCCTCCCCTTTTTTCTTAACTACTTCCCTAAATTGTAGATTTGGATTGTCCAAAAATAGGTAAAGATAAACAAAGTTCTTGTAGTGGAAAGGAATTTTTTTACAATTGATGCAGCGCTATTTTTCTCTTCACTTGGTTTCAGCAAGAAGTGCAGCAAATAGAGCCTCCCGGTCCATTAAGAATGTTAACCCTATCGTGTATAGTTTTGACGACTTATTGATAGCAATCACACAAAAGCGGAAAAGGTACAAAGCCACGAGTGCGGAAGTTAGAGGTGACCTGATTGAAATCTTTGAGCTTGAGAAAGATTATAATAAGTAACAATATAAGACTGTTTCCATTGTTCATTAAGAAGTGTGTATGGAAATAAATTTTGAGGATAGTGTGAACCAAAAACAGAAATGTTTATAAATACAGAAGTTAGCGCCTATAAAGGGAAAAGAGATAACAGAATCAGAAACATTAGGCAGAATTTTACATCAGTGGGATTTTACACCGGTGGGATTTTACAGTCCCGTCAAAGTCAATGGACTTTTAAACAGCTCACCCTCGCTGTGACGGGGCCCTAAAATTCCTCCCATTGTTACTGACTAGCCACTGGATATCATATTTGACATTGCAATCTTTAGAAATACAGAAGTGAACCAGAGATGTAAAACTGATGTACCTTTATTATAGATGCAATAATAAACGTAAACAAGTTGTTGGATATGATTTGCTTCCAAACTAAAATCCATCAACACATTAAAAAACTAGATTACCAAATATTTATGAAAATGTTAACCTCTTACGGAACTGATTCAGTCATGCATTAAAACATGAGAGATTAGTTAATCCTATTGGGATCCATTTGGTGCTATTTATTGGGAAGTAATAAAGAACTGAAGGTCGTATCATTTTTCTCATGCAGAAATAGTGTTAATAGCAAATCATGTATATTAAATATTTTGTTAAAAGCTATACAGAAGATGTTTTTTGTATTCCTCCTATATTGTTTTATGGCTAACCAATCACCTATTTAAAGGCATTTAGGTGTAACATTCACAAAAAAGCAGCATGCATTAATGTCAAAACCTATGTTTACAGGTTTTACACATCAAGTAGTTACTTTCATTCTGCAAAACTAGACTTTAATCAATACTTTCTCATGACGATAGAGAATTTAAACTTTAAGGATTTATTTCTAAATAACAGCAAGGATTGATTTCACAAATCCTAAAGGAAACAGCTCCTGGTTTCTAAATTATGGATCACAATATCTCACAACAAAGAGTAACGTACCCGCATTGTCAATGTGAATTAATTTTTGTAACAAGATTTCAAATAAGAAATCAATCGACAATCCAGGGGACTGCTGGCTAGTTGTTCTTGGATTTCTAGCAAATGTGTCATGTGATCCAGATTTTGTTTCACTATTGCTTTGAGCAGAGCACACACACACAGCTCTGATGCCTATGCAGTGCAAGCAAGATGGAAGTTAAAATGATAGAACATCTTTCAGTGCAATATTAATATGCATTCAGTCATTTTAGTAACGGGGATAGTCACTGTAGTGTAAAAACTGCACTTAACTGTTCATAAAACACAATTAACATCAAATCAATCTACCTACAATTAACATCAAATCAATCTACCTACCTATTCAGGAGGCGCTACAAAGAGCTGTGCACTGATCCAAGCAGACTGTTCACAATGTGTACCTTCAAGCAGTAAGAATCCCCATCTTGTATCCCATCAGAAACATATACATGAAGTGATTGACAAGCCAGGTAACTAGATGATCACATTGGATATACTTAGCAGATTAAATAACCCAACAAAAACAGGAGATATATCCTTAGATCTACAAGCTGATTTCACTGACATTGAACTGGAAGATGTTCTCCAAATTGATCTGGTACATTTTGCTCATAACAAATGCCACCAGCTGCAAGAGAAGTGAAAAGATTCTACACTACAGAAACTGTGGAAAACTATCATTAAAGGATGGCCTGATTCAATTCAGCATGTATGTGATCATGTGAGATGATTTTGGCTTTATTGGGATGGACTAGGCATCTCCCGGGGAGTCATTTTTAAAGGCAGGCAGGTCATCATACTAGAATCTTTGTGACCTGATATTCTTCAACAATTCTATCACTCACGCATAGGCATAGATCAGATGAAAAGAGAGACAGTCTATTGGCCAGGTATGAACAAAGACATTGAAGTCATTGTCAAGATGTGTGAGGTATGTCAAAAGCATATTGTCAAGAGCAAGAGCATATTATGCAGCATAAAGCACCATTGATTTACATGAAGTTCCTACCCATCCTTCCAAAATCACCCATGGTCCAAAATCACATCCGACTCTTCCATGTCCATGGCACTAACTTCATTGTCATTGTTGACTACTTTACCAAGTAGCCCATTAATCAACAGTTACACAATATGTCAAGAACATCTGTTTTGCGCACTCTATTTTCAGTTTACTTGATATGACCAGAGAGATCATTATGGATAATGGTTTGCAATTTATTGGTAAGCCATTTCAGGATATGTGTGAGAAGTGGAATATCACTCACACTACTTCTTCTTCTAATTATCTTAAAGTCATCAGCCTAGCTGAACAAATGATTCACATGGTGAAATCCCTAATTTTCAGATGTAGAAAGACCAAGCAAGATCTACACATTGTAATGTTACATCTGAGAGAAACATCTTTAATTGCATCAATTCCAATACCGGCAAACCTCATGTTTGGCAGACCAGTGTGTATCAATTTACCAACTCTTAGCTATTCTACTCTCTTAGAAACTAGAAAGCAAACTTTAAAATTGCAAAAGAAGTTGACCAAGGTGCATGATAAAAATGCAAGTACAGAATTGCCAAGTTTACAGTTGGGACAACAAGTTCACATCCAAGATTCCACAGAAGGTATGTGGCAACCAGCTAAGGTGACAGTGACTTGTTTAGAACCAAGGTCCTATGAAGTTATTACACACAAAGGTGCAACTGTGAAGCATAACTGAGGCCAAATCAGATCCATTCCAGATCCTCAACCAATGTGCAGTCCTACTGCATCTAGGATGAGCTCTCAAATGCAACCAGAAGCAACATCCGAGAATGACAATCCCACAGATCACTGTGAGCAATTAAAGACACCTCCACACAAGGTTACCATTCCAAGAACTGGGTATACCAGTAGATTACCTTTATACTCTAGAGACTCATAGATTCATTAGTTCTATGCACTTGTGTAATGATAACTAAACATGAATTTGTATTGTAAATGGTTATACTTCTTTAGAAGGGGGGTTAAGTATAAAAAGAAAATCTTTAAACAATATTAGCATGACATTATTAGAAGGGAAATGTGTTGTGTAATCCAGTCTTAGTTTCACTTTTGCTTTGAGCAGAGCACACACACAGCTTTCATACCTTCATGTTTTATACCTATGTATAACCATTCTCATATGCATAGTCTTAATAAATTAACCCACAACTTGCTTAGCCATGCTGTTATGAGCATTCGTGCTTTGTGACTTGTATGTAAATAAGCCCAAGGTATTATAATAACATGACAATAATCATGTCTGTTATATATCTTTACAATACTCCTATCCATATTGTATTGATACATCATATATGTCTTATTTATAATGGTGCACAATCCTGGTACAGGCAAAAAACAGCAAGGAGCTAGCAAGCCCCAAGCAGCAAAGGTGCCATATGTCTGTGCCAGTTATCCATGGGAGCAGCGAAGCCATTCAACTCAGATGCAAGCATTTCTGTGGGTAAATTTTTGGATTGGTTTCCTTTGTTGTGATCAATTTTTGAGAAGTCTTTCTCAGCTTGTCTTGTTCCCAGAGAACAGTCTTTCCAAATCCTTTGGAGGGGAAAGCTGCGAGAATTGAAAACTGCAGCTCTAGAAAAAAACCTTTCTCATCTGTAAACACCTTCACATTAGCAAAATCATTGACTTGATAACTGCTACTTGTTTATAAGAAAATTTTATAATTTTCAGAAAGAAACATTGTCAGACTTTCTGCTTAAGTATTATTATGTCAGCCAATGGCTTTTCTTGTGCATTCTGGTTACCTAAACCAACTTTTACAAAAGCTGAAATACAAACAGTAAAAATATTAGCAGTATTTGTAGACTTTGACAACAATTTTATCCTCATTTACAGCCACTTATCTTTAAGTATCTAACTATTTAAAATGACCAATTGGTGCAGGGGGAAGGGCTTTAGATTTCTGGGATATTGAGACTGTTTCTGGGGGTGGTGGGACCTGTACAAGGCAGATGGATTGCACCTGAACTATTGCTGTTAGGGAGGGTTTAAACTAACTTGGCAGGGGGGTGGAATCTTGACAGGAGGTTCAGCAGGGGGAGATGTACAGCCAAAATCAGAAGAGAGAGCAAGTGATCTGGAAAGTGTAGAAATTATAGGCCAGTTAAGGCACAAAGGAGTTTGATAAGGTTGGATGGTATTTATTTTAATGTAAGGAGTCTGATGAATAAGACAGGTGAGTTGAGAGCACAAATTAACACATGTTATTGTATGATGTCATTGTTGTCACAGAGGCATGGTAGAGAGAGAGGCAGGATTGGCAGTTCAATATTCCAGGATATAGGGTCTTCTGGTGAGACAAGGAAGGAGGTATAAGAGGAGGGAGTATTACAATATTGATCAAGGAATCAATTACAGCAGTAAGGAGGGATGACATCTTGGAAGGCTCCTCAAATAAAGCCAAAAGATAGAACTTAAAAACAAAAAAGGAGCATTCACATTGCTGGGAGTGTACTATAGGCCCCCAAACAGTCAGAGAGAAATAGAAGAGCAGATATGTAGGCAAATTTCAGAGAAGTGTAAAAATAATAGGGTAGTAATAGTGGGGGATTTCAACTTCCCCAACATTAACTGGGTTAGTCATAGTGTGACTCAGAGGGA
The DNA here is from genome assembly GCF_017639515.1 of Carcharodon carcharias. Classification (NCBI taxonomy): domain Eukaryota; kingdom Metazoa; phylum Chordata; class Chondrichthyes; order Lamniformes; family Lamnidae; genus Carcharodon; species Carcharodon carcharias. The sequence goes on along the minus strand of NC_054477.1, from coordinate 93,792,118 downwards.
GTGGAATTCTTAAAATGCATCCAGGAGAGCTTTTTAAGCCAGTCCATAGAAGGTCCTACAAGAGAGGGTGCAGTCCTGGACTTAATTTTAAAGAATGAAGCCGGGCAAGTGGTAGAAGTATCAGTGGGGGAGCATTTTGTAGATAGTGATCAGAACTCTTTTAATTCAATGTTGTTATGGAAGAGGACAAGGATGGGCCAGAAATCAGAGTTCTAAGTTAGGGGAAGGCCAATTTTAATAAGATTAGATATGATTTGGCCAGAGTGGACAGAGAGCAGCTACTTTTAGGTAAATCTGCGCCAGAGCAATGGGACTCATTCAATAAGAAAATAGGGAGGATACAGGGCCAACAGTGTTCCAGTAAAGACAAAGGGTGGGATCAACAAATCCAGGGAACACTGTCAAGGGATATACAGGATTGGATAAAGAGGAAAAGGGAGGCTTATGGCAGATACCGACAGCTTAAAACAGTGGAAGCCCTAGAGGAGTATAGAATGTGTATGGGGGAACTAAAAAGGAAATTAGGAAAGCAAAAAGGGGGCATGAGAAAACATTGGCAAGTAAAATAAAGGAAAATCCAAAGTTATTTTACAAGTACATTGAGTAAGAGGATAACTCGGGAAAGAGTAGGGCACATTAAGGACCACAGTGGTAATTTGTGCGTGGAGCCGGAAGACGTAGGTAGAGTTCTAAATGAATACTTTATGTCGGTGTTCAGAGATGACATGGGTATGGAAATCAGGCAGAAGGACTGTGATATAATGAAAGAAATTAGCATTGAAAGGGAGGAGATTCTATGTGGTCTGGCATGCTTAAAAGTAGATAAATTTCCAGGCCCGGATGAAATGTATCCCAGGCTGTTGAACGAGGCAAGGGAGGAGATAGCAGGGGCACTGGCAATAATTTTCAATGCCTCTCTGGCCACAGGAGAGCTGCCAGAGGACTGGAGGACAGCCAATGTGGTCCTAGAAGGGAGGAAGGGATAAACCAGGGAACTACAGGCCAGTCAGTCTAACCTCAGTGGTGGGGAAACTATTGGAAGTAATTCTGAGGGACAGAATTAATCTATACTTGGAGGTGCAGGGATTAATCAAGGGCGGTCAGCATAATCTTGTTAAGGGGAGGTCATGTCTGACCAATTTGATTGAATTTTTCAAAGAGGTGACCAGGTGTGTAGATGAGGACAATGCATTTGACGTAGTCTACTTGGACTTCAGCAAAGCTTTTGATAAGGTCCCGCATGGGAGACTGATAATGAAGGTAAGAGACCATGGGATCCAAAGCAATTTGGCAAATTGGATCCAGAATTGGCTGAGTGGCAGGAAACAGAGGGTGATGGTTGAGGGGTATTTTTGTGAATGGATGCCTGTGTCCGGTGGGGTTCCACAGGGATCAGTGTTGGGTCCCTTACTGTTTGTGAATGTAGGAGGGTTGGTCAGTAAGTTCGTGGATGACACAAAAATTGGTGGGGTGGTAAATAGTGAGGAGGATAGCCTTAGATTACAGGAGGATATAGACGGGCTTGTCAGATGGGCTGATCAAGTGGTGAATGGAATTTAATCCGGATAAGTGTGAGGTGATGCATTTGGGTAGGACAAACAAGGCACGGGAATACACGATGAATGGTAGGACCCTGTGAAGTACCGAGGATCAGTGGGACCTTGGTGTGCATGTCCACCGGTCCCTTAAGGTAGTGGGGCAGGTAAATAAGGTGGTTAAGGAGGCATATGGGATACTTGTCTTTATTAGCTGAGGCATAGAATATAAGAACAGGGAGATTTTGCTGGATAAAAACAAAAAACTGCAGATGCTGGAAATCCAAAACAAAACAAAAATAGAATTACCTGGAAAAACTCAGCAGGTCTGGCAGCATCGGTGGAGAAGAAAAGAGTTGACGTTTCGAGTCCTCATGACCCTTCAACAGAGATTATGCTGGAACTGTATAAAACGCTGGTTAGACCACAGCTAGGGTATTGTGTTCAGTTCTGGAATCCACATTATAGGAAGGATGTGATTGCACTAGAGAAAGTGCAGAGGAAATTTACCAGGAAGTTGCGTGGGCTAGAGAGTTTTAGTTATGAGGAGAGATTGGATAGACTGGAGTTATTTTTCTTGGAGCCAAGGAGATTGAGGGGGACATGACTGAGGTGTACAAAATTAAGAGAGGCATAGATAGGGTAGACAGGAAGGAACTTTTCCCCTTGGTGTAGAGATCAATAACCAGGGGCAGAGATTTAAGGTAAGGGGCAGGAGGTTTAGAGGGGATATGAGGAAGAATTTTTTCACCCAGAGGGTGGTGGGAATCTGAAACTCACTGCCTGAAAGGGTGGTGGGGGTAGAAAACCTCATAACATTTAAGAGGTATTTGGACGTGCACTTGCAATGCCATGGTATACAAGGCTATGGGCCTAGTGCTGGAAAATGGGATTAGAATAGTTAGGTACTTGTTTGACCAGTGCAGACTCAATGGGCTGAAGGGCTTTTTTCTGTGCTGTTGAACTCTATGACTCTATGACCAAATACCCTAGTTCCGGGGAACTCCTGGGGGATAATTTTCTCCCTGTTGGGCAGGCCATTGGGAGCGGGAGCAGAGCCAATTGTTGCCAGTGCTCGGCTTTGTGCAGCCATTTTACTTGGGTGGGCCAATTAATGCGGCTCCTGAGCATAGCGGAGTGGGTGGGAGGTGGCGGGAGTGCAATAACTGGCGGGTCCAATGCTCAAATAGTGTGCAGGCGGCTATGTTCATCATGGCCAGTACAATGGCTTCCTAGAGCGCTGCTGGAGAGCAGGCCAGGCAGGAGAATAGGCAGCAGGGCAGCATGCCCCTTGGTTTTCTGATGAGTGCCTAGCTGCCCTCCTGGAGGAGGTAGCAGTACAGCGGGAGGTCCTCGTTCTTAGGGACGGGAGGAGGAGGCCCCCCCACCACCTGACCAAACATGCCTGGGAGGGGGTAGCAGACATAGTCAGCTCCCATGACATGGTGCAACGCACATGGGTCCAGTGCTGCAAACGATTCAATGACCTCTTGCGCTCAGGAAGGGTGAGCACCATGTTGGCAGAGATCACTTAACACAGCAGGTAGGCTTTCCCCCAAGCCCCACCCCCTCCCCCCCAACCCCACCAAGCTACAGCATTGAATCATTCATGGCCTGAGTGCCTCGCTGGGTAGGCGAGCAGGCATTGCCCATGCCTAGTTCACCCTGAGAGGGTCATGCTGAGATGGGTTCTGCACCTGCAGCATGTGTTAGACTGATACCCAGAGTACTGTTTTGGGGGCTTCCTCAAGGATCTGCACCTAGGCACAGTGCTGGAACTGTGAAGCATGTCAAAGTCAGGCTGCTGACATGCTGGGAGGGGAGTTTCCAGGGGTTAGGGCACCAATCCATCTGCTGCCCTTGATGTTGCATGTGCTTGTGTGTCCTTGCTTTGCAAGATTGGACCGTGTGGTGGCAAATGTGATGGAGGCAGCATTTGATCAAGAGGGGGTCAGCCCTGGCTGCTTGGTGTGAGTGTGCGTTAGCTGCGGGGTCACGATTCATTGGAGCCCTGCAATGTCCCACTCTGGTTGGGGTGGTAGAGATACAATGGCAATCCAGGTACAGGGTGGATTAATCAATGCTCCTGTCTCCTTTTCAGGAGAAGACCGCACACACTGTAACTCTGAGCGGATGTGGACTGGCGGAGGCCAGACCCAATGGCCATAATCACCAGATGCGTAAGGAGGCGATGGATCTGGAGAGGCGCTACGCGCCCAGGTCCACTGGTGGCGGTAAGGCTGGGGTGCCATGAGGAGGTAAGATTGCCGTGCTCTGAGGTCACCATGTGTGTCCCAGCAGCCATCCCACTGTTGAATGTTCAGTGATTGAAACTTTCAACATGGGTTGAACATTGATTATGGAAGGATCAGTGCATAATGATCCGGGGGTCAGGCATGCACATTGACTTTGTCTGCACTTTAACTAATCAAATGTCCTTGTTCTTCCTTTCAACATCACCAGAGCAGGGCCGGGAGGAGGAGGCAGAGGGACCACCTCTCACACCTGAGAGCCCTGAGCAAATGGAATCATCAGTGTCACACCATCTCTGCCAGACAGGCACCAGCGCAGACACTAGTACCTTGTTGGGAACTAGATCATCGGCAAGTGTCCCGGGGCACAGCAGTGAGTGCACTTCATGTTTGCTTGAGGTGCAGATGGAAACAGGTAGTGCCCATGTCACTGGCAGTCGGATGACTGGTGGGGACCAGGCACATGCTCAGTCAACGGTTGATGATGGACCTCTGGAGTCATCCGTGAGGCAGCAGATACTGGAAGTGCAGCAGGGTATGCTGGAAGATCTGGCAGAGATACATGAGGCAATGTGTGGCATGGTGTCCATGCTGGAGGAGTCCACAGGGTGTAACACTGATGCAGTGAGCCTCATGGCCAAGCACCATGCTTCCTCCATGGAGAGAGTGGCGACTCTCGTGGAGAGGCTCCTCCAGTAGAACAATCAGGGCCTCCTGGGGATGCGCTCGGACCAGCAAGCCCTCACATAGGCATTGACCTCAGCTGGTCAGTGTCAGTGTGGGAGATGGATTGGGCACCAAGTTTCCCAGCTCGGTGCCCATCCATAAACAGTAAGCAGGGAGATCTGAAGCAACCTAACATTGGCGCACGAGCTGCCTGTCATCTCTGCGGGCTCCTCTCAGGGCATTCCGGATGAGGGTAGCAGCTCCTCCGCCCCTCTGCCAGTGACGTGGGATCCAATGAGGCTGCAGTGACTGGAGAGATGCCAGCCGTGGAACTGGCTGTTCCCTTCCTAGTGGGGCCATCAAAGGCTTCATGGGCCAGAGGATATCAGCAAAGGTCATCAAGGCCAACAGGGCAGCATAGTGAACAGGCTGTCTCAGGTGCCAGTGCCAGCGAGGGGGGAGCACCTAAACGTAGCACCCGGAAATGTAAACTTAAGGCACCTTAGGCACACCACGGGCATCTTACTGGTGGTTTTCTGTTGCCCTGCTATGAGTTGATGACAAGTTGGTGCGATGAGTAACACCTTTGTATTCTGTTTATTTTCTGCTTCATTTTGTTAATTCACTAAATGTTTACGTGTGAACAAGGCTCAGGCTGTTTCTTTACTTCAGTAGGTGTACGGGAACACGTGATGTTATGAGTGAGTTGTTTGTCATTGAGCTTTACTGTCAAGGCACATAGTTAATGTTCCTATTTAGACAGATGTTGCTCTCAGATATTAAGTATGGAGCCTGCAGCCCTGGCTTGTGTTGGAGGTCCATCTGTGATGGGCTAGCTGAAGGTTTGTTGGATTAAAGCCTCCTGGGTGTCCCTGCCTCCCTGGAGTATGCCCGGGTCAGCGTCCATCCCCTCAGCGTTCTCCTGTACATGCTCATCCTTGGACTCACTGCTGGACTCATCGTGTGCATCCGGAGCAACTGCATCTACATCTTATTCGTCCACTGCATCATCCCTTTCCAGCACAAGATTGTGGAGAGCGCAGCGTGCTATCACTATCACCGACACACGATCTGGGGGGTACTGGAGTGCGCCCCCTGAGCGGTCCAAGCTTCGGAAACGCATATTGAGAAGACCAATGGTTCTCTCTACCACAGCCCTTGTGGAGGCGTGGCTCCTGTTGTACCGCTGCTCAGCTTCTGTTCTTGGATGGCAGAGAGGCGTCATGAGCTACCTTTAGTGGGGACAGCCCTTGTCACCCAGCAGCCATCCATCAAGTCGGGCTGGAGCACTGAAGAGCCTCAACACCTGGGAGTGTCGGAGGATGTAGGCATCATGGGAGCTGCCTGGGTACCTTGCACAGACTTGTAGAATCTGCATCCTGTGATCACACACTATCTACACATTCATGGAATGGAAGCCCTTCCTGTTGAAGGCATCGGGCACACCCGCTGGTGTCATGATGGCCACATGTGTGCAGTCTATTGCACCATGGATGCGGGGGAAGCCAGCAATTGCTGCAAAGCTTCTGGCTCACTCTGTCTGGCTGGCCTGGTCCCAATGATAGTGGATGAAAGTCAATGTGTGCCTGAACAGAGCGTCTGTCACCTGCTTGACACAAGTGTGAACAGCTGACTGGGAAACACTGCAAAGACCACCCACCGAGGCCTGGAAAGAGCCGGAAGTATAGAAGTTGAGGGCAGCTGTGACCTTCAATGCCACTGGCATGGGGTGCTCACCCATACAGTTGGCGCAGATCTCAGGGAATGTCATCTGACAAATGATGGTGACTGTCTCCCTTGAGAGACGGAGCCTCCTTCAGCAATGCACCTCAGACATATTGAGGTAGCTTCTCTGCCGCCTGTATACCCTGGCAGCTGGATAGTGGTGTCTTCTGTGGCCCCTTCTGCCTTGGACTTCCTGATGGCCCAGCGCCCCTTGTGCCTGCACCCCTCCTCCCAAAGGTGACTCCCCTGGAGGCTGAATGTGCACTCCTGGCCCCTTCCCCCACCTTCTCACCTTCCCTTCCTCCTCAGTGAAGGTGCCTCCAGTGGAGGGCACAACTTCCATTCCCAGGTTAAGGGAAGGCTTCCTGAAACTAGCAAGGCCCCAAGAATGATGTTTACTCCAGAGTCCTGACCTGAAGGCTGTTACTCCTATCCAAGCAGATCTGAAGAGCTTTGAAGTTCTCAAGCTCACACAGACAAGTATCATTAAGTTTAAGCATTAAACGCCTGACAAATAACACTCACAACCTCACTCACCCCTCTTTTCCTGCCCGTGGAAGAGCTTTATAACAATGTCCCCTACCCGCCTGCCCGTTGCATCTGAAGATCGCACGGACCCCGAAAAATCGGCATCAATTACTGCCTCAAGGGCCTTAAGTGGCTCGTTAACTAATGGCGGGCGCACATCTGAGATCATTGCATGCCTGCCCACTGAAATATCGCGATGGCGCGCGGTGAAGTGGGGATGCTCGCCCGATGTCATTTTACGTGTCAGCATACGGGGCCCGTCCCCCCACGCTGACATGAAAATTCTGGCCCTAATGTTAGGCTCAATATGAACCAGAAGCTCACCTATATTCTGTACATGAAGCTGACTCCACAACCTTACGTGGGATCAGCACATTAACGTGCAGGTGAATGCTAATAGCAACTTGCTCAACTGAAATATCTGGTGTGAGGTCTAAATAATAAATGTACTTACAGTCTCCAGTGGAAAGTTATGTCAGATTGTTTCTTATAGAATTGCTATTTTCCCCTGAAGTAATTAAGCAGTAAACGAAGGAGAAGAACAGGGTGTCTGGATAAAAAAGAACAAATCAAAATGCTAGGCGTCTGAAACAAGAATAGAAAATGCTAGAAATAAGCAGCATCTGTAAAGAGAAAAGGCAGGCTAACATTTTGGATGTTTATTGTTCCTCAGAAGTGGGGGCATGTACTTTAAATATTAACCACTATTTTCTCTCTGTAGATGTTAACAGACTGGCTGTGCATTTCCAGCTACTTTTTAAATCCCTGGATTATAAGGAGTTTTTTTTTTCCCTTGACATTCAAGCACAAATTTTGAGGATGAGATCAAGAAGCTTCAATTGAGATAGCCTTTAAAGCAACTATAATGTCTTACCCAGTAATAAGGACATCAAGCCTACACAGTGATGGATTTTCCAATGGGTAGCAATTATGCAACACGGCCACCTCCATCCAACCATTAGTTCATAGTTGCTAAAGTACGACAGAAGTTATATTTCCAACTATCAGTTGGGATCCATTAACACATTGGGTAGCTGTTGATTAGCTATCTAAAGGGATCTTTATTTATCAGTATTTTTTCCACAGACTAAGGGGTCAATTTTTGTGTTCCTGTCATGCCATTTGTATTTCAAAACAGGTCAACGGTTTAACTGAAGTTGCATCCTGAAAATGTGGTTCTGGTGCCTGGACAGATCTGGTGGAGCACGGCAGCACACTACCCAGAGGTTGTCGTGCATCATCGTGGCTTACTGTTCACTACAGTTAGAGAGAGCTGGTGCTGTGCTGGGGCGCCCTTTAAATATGGTGCATGGATTACTGAAGGCCTGAGGTGACGGCGGGGGTGGGTGAATCAGAGGCTACCCTGCCAGTGATCTAATGTGAAACCTGTGCCTCCGCATTTTTTGAACAAAGTGCCGTATGATACTGTGGAAAAAGCTGCCTTTGCCGTCGTTGCGTCAAACACTGCTTTCCCCGCCCAATATCGACTTTACTGATTTCTGGGACGATTCTGCCCATGATTCTAATAGGTGGAGTTCCAGGTGGAAGTCATTGGATGTAGGAGCGTGGACCAAGTAAACAAAGGTAACTATGGTTGTGGTTGAGACTTCCATAACCCAAAGGACTCCTTTGCACGGGCTGAAGAAAGTTTTTTTAGTGTGTTTTCCAATGAATAACAGGCAATTGATCACAGACACATGGGGCAGGGTTTTCCGTAGCTCGGGCAGGCATGAAAGGTGGGCCCGGGAGTGGCTGGGAAAAGACCATCACCCGTGATTGGCCCCAACCGGAAATTCATGCTGTCTGGCTGGCCAATTAATGGCCATCCAGTATGAAAGGTGCACTCAAACGCTCAGTGCTGCCAGACTGAGGCGGGGGAGGAGGGCGAGTGCGGAAGTCTGCGAATGCACAGGGGAGCACGTGCTGAAAGCTCCCTGAGGGCACAGAGCTGCCTCAGGGAACTGAAGAGCTGTACAAAGGGAAATAACGATTTTCGAAATTATATAAACATGTCCCCACATGTCACATGAAGAGGGACATGTTAAAAATAAAGTTGAAACATTTTTTTCTGGTTTTTATTTACTGTTGGAAACCTCACCCGTGGGTGAGGCATTCATAAAAAATGCAAAGGTTGCATGGCTTATTAGTCTACCTGCCAACTGTAAGGGTGAGCGGGCAGCGAAAAATACAAAATTAATTGCTTAAAGGCCTTAAGCCTCTTAATTGTTGGCAGGCGCGCTGTTGACTCTCGCGCGCACCCACCAACTAAAAGATCGCGGGAGTGAACAATGACGCAGGGGCGCTTGCCCAACATCATTGTGTGTGACTTTTATGCCCGATCAGGTCAGGCACATGCCCACGTAAAATCCTGCCGATGGGTATTCTCCAGAACAATAATCAAAGATTGCCTGTTAGGGCATCATATGATACCACATCACTCGTCCTAGAAGAAAAATCACTTGGTAATACCCGTAAGTTGTCTCATTTCCTGTAATGAATGCTCATATACTAAATTCCCACCATCTAGTTCCCTCACACCTATCATGGATAGCATTCATTCCACTAATCCTGTGATGACAAAAATCAAAGAGCTCAGCAGCCAATGAACACTATTCATTCTCCCTGCAGGAGAAGATGACACACAAATGCCAAGAAATGCTATGTTGCTGAAATAGGATATGCCAACATCGGGCATTTAACAACAAACGACCAGAATTGGGAGACCTAGAGTTTATTTTAGCTCAGTAATTGTCTTAAAATTCTTTCTCAATGTAGATTGTTGGACAATGCTTCCATGATTTTGTAGTAACGTGTGTTTGCAATTGATGCATAGAGTCCCAAAAGATAGCTAAAAATCCCCACAAGCAAGGTCAGTTGAGCAGTGTGCCTTTAATCAAGTATTTCCACCTTGATGAATGGTCCTAGGTAACTGTCTTATCAATAGTGGTACATCTTCCCAAGGATGGGAAGATGAATGTGAAGTAATTAAAGATGGGTGGCATCATTGTGTCTCAACTGGGTTAGTTTCAGGTAGCTGCCATTGCGAGTGTTACCATCAGGTGAGGAGGGGTCGAATGGCTCCCCTTTGTAAGCCTCCCCACATTTACCACAACAGTTTTTTTTGAAAACAATATGTTTGCCAATTTAGTGACTGCTTAGCTACTTACGTGCTGCAAGCATAAGAAAACCTGTCTGATTTGGTTCTTTTGAGTTTAACAAAGAAAGACGTTGGCTTTATCATTCTTGAAATGATCTAAACAAAATAATAAAATACGATTTGACTTTCACACATGCACATTCAATTTCACACATACAGACAAATACAGATTAGAGGGAAGGACAGGTTGGCCAATTTTTTAGATCTATTAGTTGACAGATGTGGTGTCACTGGCCAGTCCAGTACTTTTTTGCCTATCCCTAATTGCCCTTGAGAAGCTGATGGTGAGTCACCTTCTTGAACTGCTGCAATCTGTGTGATGTAGGCACACCCACAGTGCTGTTAGGAAGAGAGTTCCAGGATTTTGAGCCAAAGACAATAAAGGAACAGCAATATAGTTCCAAGTCACAATGGTTGTGCCTCAGGGGGGAACTTGTAGGTACCAGTGCTCCCGTGCATCTACTGCCCTTGTCCTTTTTAGGTGGTAGAGGTCGCAGGTTTGGAAAGTGCTGTCAAAGCAGCCTTAGTGACTTGCTGCAGTGCATCTTGTAGATGGTACACACTGGTGCTACTGTGCATCAGTGATGGGGGTAGTGACTGTTTAAGGTGGTGGATGGGGTGCCAATCAAGCTGGCTACTTTATCCTGGATGGTGTCAAGCTTTTTCAGTGTTATTGGAACTGCACACTTCCAGGTAAGTGAGAGTATTCAATCACACTCCTTGCCTTGTAGATGATGGATAAACTTTAGGGAGTCAGGAGGTGAGTTATTCAGCGCAGAATTCCCAGCCTCTGACCTGCTCTTGCAGCTGCAGTAGTTATATGCTTTGTCCAGTTCATTTTCTTGAGTTCAGGTCTTTTGTCATGTTTGGATCAAGGCTCTAATGAGGTCAGGAGCTGATTGTCATTGGTGGAACCCAAAATGAGCGTCAGTGAACAGGTTATTGCCAAGTAATTGCCAACACCTTTCATCACTTTGCTGATGACCAAGAGTAGACTGATGGGGTGCTAATTGGCCAGGTTGGATTTGCATTCTTTTTGTGGGCAGGACATACCTGGGCAATTTTTCACATGTTCGGGTAGCTGCCAATACAGCTGCCTGGGCTTGGCCTAAGTAGCCAAGTGGTTATGGTACTGGGTTTGTAACCCCAAGATCAAGAGTTCAAATCTCACAATGGCAAACTATGAAAAAATGTAACTTCATCTGAAACAGATAGAAACGGGTTTGTACTCAAAAGAGTTACAGCTGCCTGTACTGGAACAGCTTGGCTAGGGGCGCAGCTAGTTCTGGAGCACAAGTCTTCAGTACTATTGCCAGAATATTGTCAGGGCCCATAGCCTTTGCAGTATTCAGTACTTTCAGCTATTTCTTGCTATCACATGGGGTGAATTGAAATCTGGCACTGGTGATGCTAGGTACCACAAGAGGAGGCCAAAATTGATCATCCACCCTGCACTTCTGGCTGAAGGTGGTTGCAAATGCTTCAGCTTTGGCTTTTGCATTGATGTGCTGGGCTTCCCCCATCACTGAGAATGGGGCTATTTGTGGAGCATCTTCCTCCTCCTATTAATTGTTTAATTGTCCACAACCATTCATGGCTTGATGTAGTAGGACTGCAGGGCTTAGGTCTGATCTATCTGTTGTGGAATTGCTTAGCCCTGTCTATCACTTGTTGCTTATGCTGTCTGGCATGCAAGTAGTCCCATGTTGTAGCTTCATCAGGTTGACACCTAATTTTTAGTATGCCCTACTACATACTAGTAGTTGTAGTAGTATGCTACTACTGGCATGCCCACAGTCTTCATTAGACCAGGTTTGACCCCACCAGCTTAATTGTAATGAGAAGGTAGGGGATATGCTGGGCCATGAGGTTACAGATTGTGGTTAAATACAATTCTGCTGCTGCTGATGGCTCACTGTGCCTCATGGATGCCCAGTTTTGAATTGCTAGATCTGTTCAAAATCTATCCCATTTAGCATGGTGGTAGTGCCTCATAAGATGATGGAGGGTATTCTCAATGTGAAGGTGAGAATTCATCTCCACGTGACTGTGTGGTGGCCATTCCTAACAATACTGTCATGGACAGATGCATCTACAACAGGTAGATTAGTGAGGATGAGGTCAAGTAGGTCTTTCCCTCTTGTTCATTCCCTCAACACCTGCCGCAGACCCAATCTAGCAATTATGTCCTTTAGGACTTGGGCAGCTTGGTCAGTAGTGATGCCACTCTTGATGATGGACATTGAAGATCCCCACCCAGAGTACATTCTGTGCCCTTGCCATTTTAGTGTTTCCTCCAAGTGGTGTTCAACAAGGAGGTGCACTGATTCATCAGCTGAGGGGAGCTTTCCTTGCTCCTGTTTGACCTGGTGCCATGACACTTCATGCGGTCCACAGTCAATGTTGAGGACTTCCAGGGTGACTCCCAGGGCAACACTCTCCTGACGGTATAGCACTGTGCCACCACCTCTGCTGGTTTGTCATGCCAGAGGGACAGGATATACCCAAAGATGGTGATGGTGATGTCTGGGAAATTGTCTGTAAGGTATGATTCTGTGAGAATGACTATGTCAGGCTATTGCCTGACTAGTCTGTGAGACAGCTCTCTTAACATCTGAAGGCTTGTGTCAAAATTATTAAAGAGGACTTTTCAGGGTTGACAGGGCTGGATTTCCTGTTGTCATTTCCGGTGCCTAGATTGATGTCAAGTGGTCCATCCGATATTGTCCCTTTTATCAGACTTCATAGTGATTTGATACAACTGAGTGACTTGCTAGGCTATTTCAGTAAGCATCTAAGAGTCAACCACATTGCTGTGGGTCTGGTGTCACATGTAGGCCAGACCAAGTAAGGACGGCTGATTTCCTTTCCTAAAGGATGTTAGTGAACCAAATAGTTTTTTACAACATGGTCACCATTACTGAAACTAGCTTTTAATTCCATATTTATTCATTGGATTTGAGTTCCACTAGCTGCTGTAGTTAGATTTGAACCCATGTCCCCAGAGCATTAGCCTGGGCCCCTGGATTACTAGACCAGTGACATTTCCACACCATCACCTCCTCCTTACCTCAATTAGAGTCCATAAAAAGTAAAAGAAAATATACAGTAAATAGTTTGGTGACTTGGCTAGCTTTAGGCTTTGCTTTGGTGGTTTTGATGATTCTGATTTAAAGGCGTAGTCTGCTGATTTGGTTGTTCTTCTGGAGACGGTGATGCTGCATTGAATTTCTTTTCAGAAGTCTCTGTTTGCAGCTGGAGCATCCTTGGATAGCCATGGTCAGCAAACCGCTTGAAGCTTGCCAGATGGTTTGAAGAGAGAGAGAGATGCAGGAGAGGCCCCACTTGGGTCTTTGCTCTCAGCTTCTTAGCTGCTTGTCCTCAGTTCTGCTAAGAAAACATGTGCTTAAAACATGCAAAGGGTTGACTTGTCATGTGACCTTCACTCTACAACTGCCAGGGGGATCCAAATAAGATCATTGTCCATGTATTCCAAGGGCAACCTGGTTAGCTTGTGTCTGGAAAGCTATCTAAGCTAGGGTCCTATTATCTGATTGGTTAATCTTAATGGTCCATCTCCAACAGTTGAACACCTCAGGTGATTGCTAATGAGACAGGAGATTTGAGTCCTTCACATTCCCCTAAAGTCATTGTCTGTGATGGGTTTTGCAGACATGAATCTCCACTCCAATAGATTGGAATGTGTAGTAAAGCAAATTGGGGTAGCCATATTGTGGCTGTCACCTTTTTGTCTGCATTTTAAAAAGTCTTTTTAAAAATTCAATTCAGGTTTCCAACCGATGGATTCAAAATCATTATTTGGCATAAAGCACATCTTCAGGACGGGGCAGGGCAGTTCTTCAGCCCACCTTGAAACTGAACACAATTTATTTAGGGAGGCTTCTTCAGCATAACTTTCCAACATACCCTGGCCCCATTTGAAAATCCTGACCCCAAAGAGGGGACTTATGCCCTCCCCAGCTCAGGAATTCTTTTGCTAACGTGATTATTAAACAAATACTATTGGAAAGCTCTCTTTGGAACTGCAAATATTTGTTACTATTTTTGAGCTTTCTTTATTTTTATTTTAATATGTAATTAAATATTAAACCTCTACTCCACACTGACATTTATTTTATCAGCTGCTACAAATGATCACTAATGCTTCATTGAGGACTGTATATTGCTATTGCAATAAGATATTTTGCCAACATCACAGCAGCTCTTCTGAGACTTTCTGCATCATTTGACTAATATAGCAGTTTTGTAACATTCTAAGCAACTAGGCTCATGAGCAAGATATTTTAATAAAAGATCAGGAAATTAATACACAATGTGGTGGAAATAAAGATAAACAAAAAGATGCAAGACTTTAAAGTTGTTTTATTTAACCCAAGCCTAATTTTCTCTGTTATGTACTTAGAATCTCCCTTTTCCATCATCTTTAGCTATTCTTCATGCAGTCATTCTTCACATTCATCATCTTATCTGGCAATTCTATTTTTAGACTGTAACCTTTCTATCAGTTAGAAAACTCAATCCTGTAGATTCTTTTCGAGGAAGGCACCACACAGAAAACTGAGCTTGTCAACACAAGTCAAACAAAGGGAAAACAAAAATAAAAATACTTGGAAAAACTCAGCAGGTCTGGCAGCATCTGCGGAAAGCAACACTGTTAACGTTTCAAGTCCATATGACTCTTCAACAGAACTGGCCCTCTATCCAGCTCTACCTGTCCCACCACCCCCCCCCCCTTAAACCAGCTTATATTTCATCACTCTTCTATTTTCCTTTAGTTCTGTTGAAGAGTCATACAGACTCAAAACATTAACTGTGTTCCTCTCCGCAGATGCTGCCAGACCTGAGTTTTTCCAGGTATTTTTATTTATGTTTTGGATTTCCAGCATCCGCGTTTTTTTGCTTTTATCAAACAAAGGGAAATGAGAAGCAAATGAGAAGCAAACATTAATTGAGAAGCATGAAGGTTACACAGAGTTGTGCATCCTGCAGTTGGTCATGGTCACAAAGCTGGTACTATTCAAGGTAACTCATGCAGATAAATTTCTGCAACATGTAAGGAATCTCAATGAGTTTATTTTCATTCAGCGTTAAATATTTAAAGTATTCCAGAAAGAAGGAACAATGTAAAACATTTAATTAGCAACAAGTTGCTATCCAATCATTCAAAATCAATGCTTTACAACTGGCTAATATCCTCTTTATTAATAGGTGTTGGATTTCCATTTGGTATATGTTGTTGGATGGCCGTGCTGTACTGTTAATGATAAAGTTGATTAGCAGACACTACTTGGGTGGAAACATTATTTACAATATACTCAGCAGCAACTACACATGTGCTTTCAACTCCAACTCTACACTGACTGCTAAGTAGCCCGCTCTACTGCACCATTGGTCACTACAGATCATGTGATCTTGCCTAACCAATATTATCCTTAAAGGTACATTACAAGTAAATAAAACCATAATTACTACAATGTGCATGAAACTACACCGTATAAAACCTTGCAGATGTCTTTCCTATGCTCTTACCATATCAGAGAAATAAACATGGCTACTTTTAAACAGTTGCGAACCTGTGACTTTAAAACATTTGAAAAATTTCAAATGAAGGTCCGTAGTTTTCTGATGCCTTCTGTAAGTCAGACATTAATTTGGTGCAGGTAACATTTGCCCTGTTTCAGTGACAATGTACTGAGTAAATTAAGATTTACTGAGATACTGATATAAGCTGGACAAGCAGAGTGGTCACTAGCTGAAGCACATTTCCAAATATTCTTGGCTGTAATCATTCTATATTACTAGGAGACTACATAATACTTAACAAAAAATGAGAACAGCTTGACCTAGATTTTCCTCAGGTTGTATGTCTGCTTTTAGATTGATTTTACATGGCTGGAAGTGGAAATTAGATCAGGAAGGCATTACACTGAATCCCTAAAGGCTCCAACAAAACCTTTTTGCCAAGGTACCAGTCAATGTCCAAAATTCATTTTCTCTCCCTTGCCACCTATGCCCCTCTGCCAATCTTCTCTAAACGAACTGGTTATTTGTCAGCAGCTGACTGGCAGAAGAGGCTTTAACTGGAACTTTGAGGTATTGTATTTGCTGCAACTTTGCTATGGGACAATCGCCAGCTTTTTTGTTGTGCGACTTCTGAAATTGGGCTTACGTTGTTTTTTACCTTTGCGTAATCACCACAGGCAACAAAGTTGTTCCTTGTCGGAATTTCACTTTGCAAGAACTATGTTGAGGACTAAACGGAAGATGAGGAGAAGCAGCATCAGGAGGCCAAGCTAATCAAGTGTCACAGAGACACCTGGTGCCCAGGCACAGACAGTTGAACAATGTGCCAAATATCTCCATCTCAAAATTAAGTAGTGCTTACAGAAGTTGCACTTTCCTTATAAAGCTGCAAAGAAATTATGTCATCTAATTATCCCAGAACCAGAGCCTATTTCTGCAAGAGGCACTATTTTACTATTGCCTGTTTCATTGAAAAATTACAATGGTTTTCAAAATCTATGTCACTGATTCATTTCAGCTGGGACAGCTGTAACGTCAGCCAGTTGGCTGTATACTGATGCATCAAGTCACTATTGCATGTTTGCTCAAGTTGCCCAATTCATAACTTTTATTATGCACCCTGTGCAGCAGCACAAGAGGGTTGTCAAGTTTTCTAAAGTGATGAGAATAACCAAGATATAAGATACAGTCAATAGCATCCACTTCACCACATATGTGTCTTTCCAGAATGCCATCACCTTTTTCAGAGGGGAAGATATTCACTGCATGAATGTACAGCTGCGAAATGATCATAATCACCTCATAATGCACATGAATGGTGCTGTTAAGGTAGCCCACCAAATCATCACTGTTTACACTTGAAAGCCAGGTATACAAATGGCTGCTGGTACATCAGGGGCATCCTCTGTAGTGCCTCCCTATCTATGTAATCTGTGATCCATGATATGGTATCATAGAGATGCAGCCAGGAAACTTTAGAAGCATCTGATCCTTTGTACACCTTTAGCACCTGAGCCCTTCAGGAGCACAGCATCACTGGTCACAGATGCTGAAGAGATGCAGGCCAGCCCCACCTTAAAGGTGCTGCGAGCAAAAGGGGAGAACGACGGAACTCGGTAATGCCTGCCCACTACTTTCTGGCGGCGATGACAAGCACCGTCAAGTGTGGGCATCAATAACTGGACCATCACTTTGGCCTGAAGTCTGCACAGAGAACAGGGAAGAGACCCTGGACTGAGACACCTGCCTTTATCTTGTGCAGAAAGGTTTCACATCTGAGAGACACAAAAACTGCTTATCAGAACAAGGAGCCATAGGCAGAGAGACATTCTTGGGAGTTTATTGACAATAATGAACAGCATGTGCAAGTGATTAACACCCATGCTCAGGCTGTGCAACTGTAGGCTTGGCCTAAATAGCCAAGTGGTTATGGTACTGGGCTTGTAACCCCAAGATCAGAAGTTCAAATCTCACAATGGCAAACTATGAAACAATGTAACTTCATCTGAAACAGATGGAAACATGTTTGTACTTGAAATGGGGCTTGGCCTAAATAGCCAAGTGGTTATGGTACTGGGTTTGTAACCCTAAGATCAAGAGTTCAAATCTCACAATGGCAAAACTATGAAACAATGTAACTTCATCTGAAACAGATGGAAACAGGTTTACTCAAAAGAGTATCAAGAGTTCAAATCTCACAATGGCAAACTATGAAACAATGTAACTTCATCTGAAACAGATGGAAAACGTGTTTGTACTCGAAAGAGTTACATCTTCTTAACTTTCCTAACCCTGTTGCTACATCTTGGTGCTCCCCGGACATCCACAGCAGAGGTGAAGGCAGCCTGCTGACTGTGACGCCCTGTCTGTGAAGACCCTGACGAGCGTCCTCTGGAGGGCTGAGACCTGGAGGGCCAAGACTTGGAGTTGAGCTTGCGCAGAAGTGCAGGAGCGACATCCTGGATCAAGGTCTCCACGGTGAGCACCATCCTATCAGTGTTGATGTTGGTGGGTTGGCATGCCGGTGCTATCACCTCAGCCTGAAGGTGGACAGAACCTTTCATTGTGCCATGCAATCTGAGGAGGGCAATGGACATCTCTTCCTGATGTTCCTGAGCTTGTCTTTGCAGCTCCAGCAACTGAGGCATGACCTAGTCCAGAGGCTGCTCATCTGATCCTGACTCTTCAAATTTATGCCTCCATAAGCAGCCCTCCGAGTGCCGGACACCAGGGAAGTCCCTGAAGCCGGCTTCTGTGGATCAGACAGTGCAATGTGCTCACGAGATTGTGATCCTGAGGCTATCTGTAAAGCTGGGCCCCACCGAGGTGTGTGTCTCTGCGCTGGTGGAGGGCGTGGGTGAATGTTGTGATGGGACTTCAGGGAGAGTGCCTCCAGATTCCTCTTCAGATATTTCTTTGGGGCTTAATTGGAGGCCCTGGGTCATGGACTCTGTTGGCTGTTTCCCAGTTGTGCCTGCAGAAGCAAGGAGAGATAACTAGTGCATTGCTGTGGCCTGTGAAACAGAACACATCACTCACAGTATGGATGTTGCACTGCTTGCTCCTCTCTTGGTTGAGCACTGTCGACCTCACTGTCAGCACAGGAATGCTCCAGATACTCACCAGCCAGCTGACTGGCTCTGATTTTAAAGCCTGTGAGGACCTTGATGTCAGGCATTCCTCCACCGGTCTGAGACCTCTCCCTCTTGTTGTGTGCCAGCTTGTCCTGCATTAATAGAGATCGAGAGAGTGTAAGCAGGCAGCTTGCCAGGCCAGATCATAAGTGTGCCTGGAATGTGCAGGTGGTGTGTGGTCCCATGGACAGGATGAGGACAATAACGATGTGTGCGAGAGAGTGAATGGTGATGTACCTTGAACTGGCAGTGAGTGAGGGCCCTGTGGATGTGTGATGGGTTTGTGAGTGTGTGAGTTGAGAGTGATGAGAAGAGTGACTTACCCTGGTGGAACGGAAGAGATCAATCATCCTCTTGCGGCACTGGGTGGCTGTCCTCTTTTGTAGGGCATTGGCACTGACCACCACTGCCATCACCTCCCAAGCTGAACTAGTGAGGTTGCTGCCACTCCTGTGGCCAGTACAGGGGTAGAGGACATCACGGCAAGCCTCCACCGCATCCAAAAGGCACTCTAGGGTCACATCATTGAACCTGGGGGCTGTAGTCTTTTTGCCTTTCAGTGCCATGTCATTTTTGCAGCAGTCGTGTGCTGGAAGTATTGAGAGGTGTGTGTAGGGCTTCACTTTAAATATGGTGTCTTTCCCAGGAATGCATAACTAATACGGGGGGATTCGGATGATATGGTGTGAAAAACTGCCATTGCGCCTGGCGGTTACCCACCTGCTACTGCCCTTGGTACAAATCTGGAATGATTCCGCTCAAACTCTCAGGCAAACAGCCTCACTAAAACATCTAAACAAGAGCCATGTCTCCAAGGAGCAGGTTGGCATCCTGTTTCCTGTCCCATCTCTGTGAAATCTGAAGTGGCCAGTTTCAAGGAGAGTTTGATTCAGGACATTTTTTTTTACAACCTCGCATACCATCTGACCCAAACCCACATGTTTTTGGGGGGTTAAAATGCCGCTCCCCCATCAACTGATGTCATTGATTTAAAACCTGAAAATCTTCCTACTAATGCAACTTTATCCTGAAGAAGCACTTGATTATCTGCATTTTCTTTAGCCTTAACCCCAAATGTAGGTCCATTGCCAAGGCTACCTTCTTACACCTTCAGAGCTTTGCCTGCTGAAGTCCTTATATCAAACTTTCTTCCTTGAGAAGTTCTTACCAGCCTTCCATAGATTTTGTGGAATTGCTAAGCATTCTCCTCCTCGTCATCAGATTTTGGAAGCACAATGACTATTAGAACTGGGTTGACTCTGGTCAGCAAACCATTAGAGATGATGATAAGAAGCACTCAGACCAGTCACATCCTGTTGTAAACCTGAAGTAATTGAATAGATAATCAGAAAAGCTGAGGTGATTGGTTACAGTCACCTGTACAAACAAATGCAGACCAACCTCAGATGGTATTCCCAACTACATGACAAATGCAAATTCAATCTCAAAGTATCTAACTGCTGTAAGTAAAATGAAAGTGGGACCTAGTAAACAGATATTAAAATTATAAATCAGGATTTCACACTTCTGTACTCACAGCCATGATTTTCTTGACTTTTTTAAAATAAATGTGGAGAATATTATGGGCTGGCAGGATCACAAGCAGAAGACCAAGCCTATAGACTTATGATCAGAATTGTTAAATGTATTTATCACACTTGTGTCCTCTTGTCCTGTGCTTACTGGCTCAAGTTAAGTAGCTTGCTTATTTCAATACTGGAAATCAGCTAACACAACCACAATGAAAAATAAGTATTTTAATCAAAGAGAAAATATAGGGTTACAAATCTGTTTGCCCAATTTTCATGTGTGGGGATCATGATTTGTGAAGTGCCCACTCCCTTTCAGATCAAGATGGGTAACATGCAAAGTTCTTGTACCCATCTCATTGAATGATGGCAGCATTAGCTGATGCACCTCCGAAGCTGACCTCTGCCTCTTAAACCTGCCGGCAATCTCTGCACACATCAGGAGACCCCAGCAGCATTGTTTGCCATTTACCTGGCATAGGCAACCTCCACTTCCTTAAGGAAAGCCACCTAAAAAGACTGCTGCAATGGAAATGCTTGGAAACTGAACACTAGAGCAAACAGAAGATCCATAGTAAAAAAACAGAAAATGCTAGAAAAACCCTGACAGCATCTATGGAAAGAGAAACAGAGTTAATGTTTCCAAGTCCGTATGATCCTTCTTCAGAGCTTCCAGCATCCACAGTATTTTGCTTTTATATTATGGAAGATCCATAGTGCTGGATGCCGCACTGGAGGCATTAATGGTGCAGGTGGACTTGAGGAGAGACACTATGGTCACTTGGGGAGCCAGGAATCCCTCAAGTATCACCCTCAGAAGGGAGAGGGAGCAGAGCAGATGGAAAGGAAGGACAGCTCCTGGAGTCTGGACCTGAATAGCTGACAGCAGTGCTATAAAAGGCCTAATGACCTCGTGCGGATGGTCAAGGTCATTGAATGCTTCTTCACATGACATCTACCCAGCACAGTGTCTCAGAAATACACCACAACACCATAACTCACCCAGCAACAATCTGTAGCACTCAGGACTCACACCTGATGGTGAGATACTCCATCTCACTCTCACACACCTATTAATGCTGCCAGCCTCACAAAACCTGTCACTACCTCCACATACATCCAGCTATTCAACTATGCCAGGCACTTCACCTAAACACAGTGCGACAGAATCACTGGCATTCTGCCCATTCTCTTACATGCAAAGATAGCATACAATCAAAAGGAGCAGATCAGGTGTGGGACTGTGGAAGAGTTGGTTTTTCGCATTATTTTTCCAGCTGTGATGGAGCCCATAGTATCTGAAGTCACTAAGAACATTGAGGACGACAGCATCTTCTTGCCTAGTGCCTCTTCTTGACTCCCAGTACACCCTCTTCCCGCTATCTGGCATGTTGAGCAAGCTGCAGATGGTATGACCATGAACCTCTTGCTTCCCACCCGAAACTCCTTCCCTCATGCCAGCCTTCCCTTTCTGAGCTCCTGCTTTAGGACACCCAAGAAATGCTGTCTGCTTAACCACATGAGCCCTAGGAGGAGGATGTTGTGATATGATGTGCGTGTACCTTTAAGTGGGTATCTCTTAAACTACTGTCAATCATTACCGTCTCAACAGATGCGATGTATTAGTACCATAACTTATAGTCAGTGTGACAAGCAGCTGTGGGTGAGGTTAGAAATGTATTCAATAGTCTCCCAGTGAGCATTCTCTACATAGAATTTATCTTCAAAAAAGGACCCACATCATTGTTTCAGCAATCCTTGTGTATGACTGGTATGTTTGTGTAAAAGAAAAGATAAACGTAACAGAGGAAAGAGAGCAACAGCATAACACTGATGAAGAGGCCCCATCACATTGTAATGGGGTTTCATACAGTCTCCCCGACTTCTCTGTGGCATTTCTGCACAAATGAAGGTCAGCCTGGACACTGGGCGCCCCGTGGTTGCCACGTTGTTGTTGGCTGGTGCAGCCCTGTCAACTGATGACGGTGATGGTGACGGTAAAGGGTGCAAGGTTAGTGGATTTTTCAGTGCCTGGGTTCCTTCGGGATTCTGAGTGTCTTTAGCGGGCTTGTGCCCCCACCGTGTGGGACGATTGGTTGGTCAGCTCTCAACTGTTTGATTTGGGAACTGAGCTTCCAATTGTTTTGATTATTTTTTGAGTTGACAAGTGAGAATTAGCCACTGTAATGAATTTGTCTCCTTAAGATAGCATTTTTCATTTATATAGTTAATATGTTTGGAGTCTGTGGTACAAGGAGTCACTGAACTGGGATCTTTGTGCAGTCAGTGTGCTTTTTTTCTGCATTACATTTTGGTGTGGTGGGCAGGGATCAAACCATAGCAAGTTTTCTTTTGTGGCCAACAAGATTCAGAGTAAAAAACAAAAATACTTGGAAAAACTCAGCAGGTCTGACAGCATCTGCAGAAAGGGATACAGTTGACGTTTCGAGTCCGTATAACCATTCATCAGAACTAAGACATATAGAAATGAGATGAAATATAAGCTGGTAGAAGGGGGTGGGACAGGAGAGCCCAATAGGGGGCCAGTGGTAAGTGGAGGCCAAGAAGAGACTGCCAAAGATGTCGTAGACAAAAGTACAAAGGGGTGTTGGTGATATTATCTAAAGGATGTGCTAATGGGCACATTAAGGGAAGCAAGCTAGTGACAGATGGCCCTAGTGCGGGTGGGGTGGAGGGAAGGGATCGAAATGGGCTAAAAGGTGGAGGTAAAACAATAGATTGAAATAAATTTAAAAATAGGAGGGAAAAGAAAAAAATATAGTTGTAAAAAAATTATAAATTATTGGAAAAAGGGGGATCAGAAAGGTTGTGGAGAAGGAGGAGAGAGATCATGATCTGAAATTATTGAACTCAATATTAAATCCGGAAGACTGTAAACTGCCTAGTTGGAAGATGAGCTGCTGTTCCTCCAGTTTGCGTTGAGCTTCAGTGGAACATTGCAGCAGGCTAAAGATGGACATGTAGGCATGAGAGCAGGGTGGTGTGTTGAAATGGCAAGCTGGAGGGAGGTCTGGGTCATACCTGCGTACAGATCGAAGATGTTCCGCAGAGCAGTCACCCAGTCTGCATTTGGTCTCTCCAGTGTAGAGGAGACCGCATTGGGAGCAGCAAATGCAGTAGACGAAATTGAGGGAAGTGCTGCTTTATTTGAAAGAAGTGTTTGGGCCCTTGGACAGTGAGGAGGGGGGATGTAAAGGGGCAGGTATTGCACCTTCTGTGGTTGTAAGGGAAGTTGCAGTGGGAGGGGGTTGAGGTGTAGGGGGTGATGGAGGAGTGGACCAGGGTGTCCCGGAGGGAACGATCCCTGCAGAAAGCTGCCGGGGGAGTGAAGGGAAGATGTGTTTGGTAGTGGCATCATGCTGGAGTTGGCGGAAATGGCGGAGGATGATCCTTTGAAAGCAGAGCATGGTGGGGTGATAAGTGAGGACAAGGGGGACCCTATCATGGTTCTGGGAGGAAGAGGAAGGTGTGAGGACAGATGCACAGGAGATGGGCCAGACACCATTGAGGGCCCTGTCAACCACCGTGGGTGGAAAACCTCGGTTAAGGAAGGAAGACATGTCAGAGGAGCTGTTTTGGAAAGTGGTATCATCAGAACAGATGCGACGGAGGCAAAGGAACTGAGGGAATGGGATGGAGTCCTCAAAGGAAGCGGGGTGTGAGGAGCTGTAGTCGAGGTAGCTGTGGGAGTCGGTAGGCTTGTAATAAATATTGGTGGACAGTCTATCACCAGAGACTGAGAGGTCAAGGAAGAGAAGGGAAGTGTCAGTGATGGACCATGTGAAAATGATGGAGGGGTGGAAATTAGAAGCAAAATTGATAAAAATTTTTCCAGATCCAGACGAGAGCATGAAGTAGCACCAAAGCAGTCATCGATGTACCGGAGAAAGAGTTGTGGGAGGGGGCCTGAGTAGGATTGGAACAAGGAATGTTCCACGTACCTCATAAAGAGACAGGCATAACTGGGGCCCATGTGGGTACCTATGGCCACACCTTTTATCTGGAGGAAGTGAGACGAGTTTAATGAGAGTTGACGTTTCGAGTCCTCATGACCCTTCAACAGAACTGGGTCATGAGGACTCGAAATGTCAACTCTTTTCTTCTCCGCCGATGCTGCCAGACCTGCTGAGTTTTTCCAGGTAATTCTGTTTTGTTTTGGATTTCCAGCATTCGCAGTTTTTTTGTTTTTATCTCTGAGTTTAATGAGAAATTGTTCTGTGAGAGAACAAGTTCAGCCAGACGGAGGAGGATAGTGGTGGACGGGGATTGTTTGGGACTTTGAACGAGGAAGAAGGGGAGAGCCCTCAGATCATCCCGGTGGGGGATGGAGGTGTAGAGGGATTGGACTTCCATGGTGAAGAGGAGGCAGTTGGGGCCAGGGAACTGGAAATTGTTGATATGATGTAGCGCATGAGAAGAATCATGAATGTAGGTGGGAAGAGACTGGACAAGGGGAGAGAGAATAGAGTCAAGATAGCAAGAAATGAGTTCTGTGGGGTAGGAACAGACTGACACGATCGGTCTGCCGGGATAGTCCCGTATGTGAATTTCGGGTAGGAGGTAGGAGTGGGCTGTCTGAGGTTGGGAGACTATGAGGTTGGAAGCTGTGGAGGGAAGATCTCCAGAAAAGATGAGGTCAGTAACAGTCCTGGAAACAATGGTTTGATGTTCAGTGGTGGGGGTCAATGTCTGGGGGAGGTAGGAAGAAGTGTCAGCGAGTTGACGCTCAGCCTCTGCGAGGTAGAGGTCAGTGCACCAGACAACAACAGCATCACCTTTGTCAGTGGGTTTGATGACAAAGTCAGGGTTGGACGTGAGAGAACAGAGTGCAGCAAGTTCAGAAAGACACAGGTTAGAGTGGGTGAGAGGAGTAGAGAAATCGAGACGACTGATGACACGCCAACAGTTCTCAATGAAAAGATCAAGAGCGGTAAAAATCCAGAGAGAGGGTTCCAGGTGGAGGGAGAATATTGGAGTTGGGCAAAAGGATCCGTTGAATGGGGAGAGGACTCCTGCTCAAAGAAGTGAGCACGGAGACGAAGGCGGCGGAAGAAGAGCTCAGCATCATGCCGAGCCCGAAATTCATTGAGGTGAGGGCGTAAGGGTATGAAACTGAGTCCTTTGCTGAGCACTGAGCATCAGAGAGGGGAAGGTCAAAGGGTCTGGTGAATACACGGCCGGGGCTGGGATTGGAAGATGGGATGGGAACAGAGGGATGGGCATTGGTGGCGAGTTGTTGGAGCTTGCGTTCCTTTGCATCTGAAAGAAAGAGACAAAGTTTCTTGTTGAGGTGTCGGATGAGACAAAGAATAAAATGAAACTGGAGATCCAGGGTAACTGCTTCTACCCCCTGGACATTGCGGGTGATGTCATAATAGATAACAATCTTGTGTAACTCTGAGTGTGTTTAATCATGTCAAAAGAGATGGAAAAGCGTTTGGCAGAGATGGAGCATGTGGTTGAGGAACTGAAACCGGCTTTCGCAGTGAAGGAGGCCGAAGCAGCTTCAGCCCTAGTGGAGGAACAGGCTTCAAAGGATGAAGTTGAGTGTCTAACCAGAGACAAAGAAGGGTCTCCCAATGTGCCCTGCCTTAAACTCAGCAGGAGTATCCCTCCACACATGTATCTATTAATGGTAAGGAAGCAGGATTGACTTGGAAAAGTTAGCTGATTCTTCGGCTGAAGAGTGGATCGAGGACACACATCCAAGTGCTTCAATCAGAGAGAGCAGGCTGCATTCATGGTAGAGCATCTATTTGGAAAAGTCTGTAGAGAAATACTAGAGAGAGGTATTGATGTCCAAAACTGATCTTTGAATTCCTGACAAGGGTGCTTAGTGATGGCAGTAGTCTGCCACAGCTGCAGCAGAAATTTTACAGATATAACATTCTGAACGAGAGAACATAGTCTCAGTATCCCTGGAGCTTGTAAACCTTGTTGACTGAATTGTCCTCTTGGATCCCTCCTTCAAACAAACAAGGGAAATGCTATTGAAAAATTCTTAGCTGAAGCAGTGAGGGATGAAGATGTCCATTTAGAGCTGCGGAGACTTATCAGCGACAAGCTCCGACTGTCCTGTTTTATGCACATGATCACAATATCAAAATCATGAGAAAAGACAAAGTTACTAAGACCAAGAGGAAAGCTACAATCAGAGAAGTGACTGTAGGCACTGATGGATATGTAAGCATCATGCTGAAGAGGCAAGCGGAGCAGATTGCTACACAGCAAGTGTAGATCAAATCTTCACTGTCCAACCTCCAAAGCAAGCCTCAAGGCCGATCACGCCCAAGAGATACTTCAAGGAGATGCTAGAATTGCAATGGTGCTGGGCATTTTATCAAGACTGCTCTCACCATCACAGACTCCATAAACAACAGGAATGAAAACCCCACCGAGGGCAACTGCATTACCTCGCCCTCACCAGATGTTAAACTAATCAAGCGTTACACTGGGAGCCAGTTGAAGGGTGAGATTATTTTAGATAGAGGCTAGTCTTATGTAAAGGAATAGGATCTTGTCCATCAGTTGAAGTGAGATTTGGTGGGGTGGAAGCATCATCTCTTATTGACACAGGAGAAGTGTCAACCATTACCAACCAATTCTTCAGGCAGCATCTAGCTCTTTTTTAATCCTTTCACAGGAAGTGGGAATCACTGGCTGAACCAGCATTTGTTGCCCATCCCTAATTGACGTTGAGAAGGTGGTGGTGAGCTGCCTTCTTGAACTGCTGTAGTCCATGTGCGGTAGGCACACTCACGGTGCTGTTAGGGAGGGATTTTGACCCAGTGACAGTGAAGGAATGGAGATATAGTTCCTAAGATGCTGTGTGGCTTGGAGGCAAACTTGCAGATGGTGGTAGTCCCATGCATCTGCTGCCCCTGTCATTATTGGTTGTAGAGGTCGCAGGTTTAGAAGGTGCTATTGAAGGAGCTTTGATGAATTGCTGCAGTGCATCTTGTCTTTTGTACACACTGCTATGTGTTACTAGTAAAAGATTGAATGTTTAAGCTGGTGGATGGGGTACCAATAAAGTGGACTGCTCTGTCCTGGATGGTGTCGAGCTTCTTGGTTGTTGTTGGAGCTGCACTCATCCAAGCAAGTAGAAAGTATTCTGTCACACTCTAGACTTGTGCCCTGTAGATGGTGGACAGACTTTGGGAAGTCAGAAAGTGAGATACTCATCCCAGAATTCCCAGCTTCTGACCTGTTCTTGTAGCCATTGTATTTCTATGGCTGGTCCAGTTCAGTTTCTGGTCAATAGCTGAAGAGTGTTGTCAGGAAAATATAATAACTCTCATATTATTGGAATTTATTGTAAAGTGGAATAATAATGGGGTCTGTGCCCATGCCTGTATGTGCGTATGTGTCTGTGTGTGACTTAATTGAATTAAAGGCAGCGGTTCTGAAAGCTTTGATGTATTAGAAGATAAGCTAGGTTTGAAATGTTAAGTAGATAGACATAGGTGTAAAGGGAACATTTTCATTTTTAAAGAAACCAGTCAAAAGGGGGAGTGAAATGTATCACCTAGCCAAGAGAAGTTCAGGAAGTGTGTTTATTTTCCAAAGATTACTGGTAAAATTGATATTATGAGAGATTTTTAATTTTCAGAGAGGTAAAGTCGAAAGACATAGTGAAACAATGGGAATTTGTATTCAAAAGGGAAAATATGTGTAAAGGAGTGAAGGGTATTTATAAGAGTAGGCATTCTAAGATCCAACAAGTGTGAAACGCCTCCAGCATCTAAGTCTCAAGTTGTGGTCTACAAAGGACTAAAGTTAAGAAAACTCACTTTGAATTGGATGAATCAGGGTATCAGGTTTCTTTGCCTGGGTCTTTTAAAATCTATGTTTTTTACTGTTGCCATAACGAAAGTGTAACTGGGAGTTAGATCAACTAGGGGATTTAGAAGTTATCATAGTAGTAATTTGCAGATTTTATGTACTTAAAATCATTTCTTCTATTAATAAAGGTTAATTTAGTTTTGTAAGAAACCTATAAGACTTGGTGGTCTTATTACTACTGAATTCAAGGCACACATCTCAAAATTTATACAAATTGAAAAACAGTTCTGGCAGTTTTCAAGTCTCCCTCTGGGATTTGAGCAGCTCAGCATTTACCATCAGCGGTGCCATAACAGTGTGAACTGCTAGATGTGTCTTCACTCATCTGAATCTCCACTTCACAAGGATTGGATGTCCCTTATCATGCTGATGGCAAGCTCTCCATATCTGTCCTCAATCACACCTTCCATAACCTTGGATTTCTCATAGTTCATGACCGAAAGATACTCCTAGAAGTAAGGAGTTGAGAATACCCATAATGTTACGGTCCGATGTACTAAGAGCCATCCATGCATCCCTGGAAAGCAGGTATGGTGACAAGTTCATGCAATATGTTAGGAGCTTGTTAGGAGGAGGCCAAGAGTTCTCAACCTTGCTTCATGCACTCAAGATGTACCAGCCTATACCTGACCTTTAGAACCATTCGAATAGCAGGGAATCAATCTATTCTCTTACCCAGCCGCACCATCATTGTCCTTGAAGGATCATGGCAGCCATCACCAACTGCTCAGCATCATGCCCTATTGCACCATCATGCTTTTCACCTACCTGAACTACAAGCTCCTGTAACTCTTGGAGCAATTCTAGTCACTATGGAAGAAAATGATTAAAAAGCCATGCAGATCTCAAATTTCAGTGACAAAAATGTTTACATCCTACAAGTGTTCTTAAACCTGCAGCTGCTGTTGAGAATGGACCTAATGGGGAAGACATCTCTAAGCTCATCTCAAAGATGGACATTAGCGAGTTGGAGGAAACACAAAGGTAGCAGCGTATCTCTACTCGTACCAGTAAGGAAGATGACAGTACTGGTTATTGTGATCTGGTGAACCCCAAGATGACCACTCACCAAAGATTCCTCACCTCAGGATCCCATTATATTATTGGGATGAAGCCAGGGACTTTTTGCAGAAATCCTTGGAATGAGGTGCAACCTGAGAGTCGTCAAGTCCGCACATCTCACTTGTAGTCCTCAAGGGGAAGAAAGAAGGGAAGCTGAGGATGCTTACCCTCTACCTTAGCTTGAGGAGGCATTACAAGTTCTCAAAGGTGTGAAGCATTTCTGCAGTCTTGATGTGGCCCATGATTTTAACTAGTTATCCATTGCTGAGGAAGACATGGAGAAGACTGCATTCCAAACAGGAACTGGAGGACTTTACAAATACACAAGAATGCTGTTTGGGTTTTGTAATGCCCCTACCACTTTCATGCTTAAAATGAATAAGTCTTTTGTTGACCTCAACTTCCAGTCCCTCTCTGTGTATTTGGATGATAGACTCATCTCTGGTTTGATGTTCAAGGAGAGTCCTGGAAAAATGGACACTGTCTTATCCCATTTGTCAAATCTCAACTTAAAAGTCAAGCCAGTGACGTGCCAACTTTCCCGGGCGAAGGTATGGTGCATGGACACATCATCACCAGTGAAGGCACAACACCAGGTGATGCGAAGGTCTGCTCTGTATGAATGGCCTTGTCCTAACATGGAAAAAAAAAGTCCTTGGTCTACCGGCTACCAAGTTTGTGCAAGGCTATACACAGTTGGCCTCCCCTCTCCACAATCCACTAAGGAAACTAGAAGTGTTAAAGGAGCTAGTGGGAAAAGATGCACCAGGCATGATACTTCACAGAACATTGTAGGGGGCTGGACTCAAACATATGAAGGTTCCTTCCGCACTCTCAAGCAACAGCTCATCTCATCATCTATCTGGATTCCACATCCCTTTCATACTGGAAATTGATGCCAGTTTCCTTGGCTTAGGGCTGTGCTTTCACAGGTTCAAGGGCTGAAAAAGGTGGTTATCATTTACGTCAGTCAGAGTCTCAAGTCAAACAAGTGTAAGATGCAGAATTATTCCAGAATGAAACTCAAACTGCTACCTTTGAGATGGGCTATTTCTCAAAATTTCCGAGACATTCTAATCAGTGCAGAGCTTGAAGTGTTTACAGACAACAACTCATTCAGTTACTTAGAGACCTGGCAATCTTATGCAACAGAAACCAGTTGAGCAGTTGAACTCTCTCAGTTCAGCTTCCAGCTAAGATAGAATTCCGGCAAAAGTGATGGAAATGCTGACCCCCTCAGCTGGAAGACTGACTATGGAAGGGAACCCACCTCTGCCAAGTTAGAGGGGATTATGCCTGATGCTATGCCCATGCCCCAAACAAATGACAACATCCATACTCTAATTCCCCATAAAATTGGAGCAGGGATTTGTTGAAATGTCACTGAGGTGCTTCGGCATGAGATCCAAAGTGGTGCAGAAGGGTGGAACCACATACAGTCTCACCTTTACCATCTAACTCAAAGCAGGACCTCAGGCAGCTTCAGCTTGTTGAAGAAGACATCAATAGGCTTCACTACTACTGGAAAATTAAACATCCACCAACCCAGTGCTACATTCTGAAGGAGTCCAAACAGGCACATATACTGTTGAGGTGCTGTAAAAGAATTGGGGAGGAAGATGGTGTTCTTTATCGACTTGCCTGTGACAAAGGGAGGGAGGTGAAGCAACTTATCCTTCCTGGCAGTCTCAAACTTCAAGTGTTGAAACCAATTCACAATCGAGCAGGGCACCAAGCATTGGAAAAGGCAACTGCGCTGTCAAGAAAGCAATGTTACTAACCAGGGATAGCAGCCAATATTGCAAATTACTGTCAAAACTGAGAGAGGTGTCCTAGGTTCAAAGCAGGGAAGTGGCTACAACCTAGCATGGGATCCCTGACTGCTACTCGGCCATTACAAGTACTCACTATGGATTTCACAGCCCTCTACCCCAGCAGCAACGGGTTTGAACAGGTTCTTGTACTAACAGGCATCCTCACCAAGTTTACGCAGGTAATTCCCACCCATCATCAGAAGGCCTTAACTATAGTTTGAGTTCTAGTATGTGACTGGTTTATTCATTTTGGTGTTCCATGCAGAATACACAGCGACCAAGGGTGCAACTTTGAGAGTAAGATTCTACATGAGCTTTGCAAGGTGTATGGTGTTGTCAAGAATTGCACTACCTCTACCACCCAGAGGTTAATAGGCAATGAAAATGACTCAACTATAACCTTCATGACAGATTGCATACCCTACTTCCTGAAAGCAAAAAAGAGTACCTTCCAGAATTGGTTTATGCATATAACAGTACCTCACATTCCTCAACAGGTATTCTCTGCACTACTTTTTTGGGGGAGACCCAGTCTTCCAGTAGGTCATGTACCTAGGTTTGACATATATTCTGAAGGTGATGGCCAAGTTGATGATTGGAAAGCTGAGCCTCATACAAGGCTAAACCATATGTTTGAGATGGCATCCAAGAGGACAGAGAAAGAAGCGCCGAGGAGAAAAGCACTAAATGACCATAATGTTGACCTCCCAATCATTGCAAAAGTATCCCTCAGGAACAGGAATGTAAAGGGTCGAAGTAAGATACAAGATGTCTGGAATCCCACAAATTCATCAAGTGTCTTGGTCACACTTATGTTATTGAATGTATAACTGGAGGGCAACCTCAGAAGAAAGTCCACAGAGGGGAGCTTCCTGATGATGTGGGAGCAAGCAGCAGGATCAATGGTGTAGCCGAATCTGAAATGCCAGCTGGCAGTGGCTCAAGTGATGAAGATTCCTGGAATGACCTGTGTGTCATGAATTCAGAGGGGGCTTGAAGTGTGAGGAGGCCTACTGCAGTACCTGAATAAGATGTAAAAACATCATGTAGTTAGACTGCAGCTGAAGCAATAATTGTTCCTGCTTATGAGGTGCCTGAAAACACAAATGACATAGACCCCAACATGGCTGACCCACCATTTAGCCCATGTTCTATTGAAAAACAAGAAGTTTAATAGCGTTTCTGACATCTCAGATGCTCCCACGACATTTGTTGAAAGTACCCACACAGACGATGCTGGATATCATCCTAACCCTTACCATTTGCCCAGATCTGTGTTCAACAAAGGAAATGCTGCCACTAATGTTGCTTTGAATGTTTTAGCTATTATAGCTCATTCAAACTTGTGAATTTTCAATTGCTTAGTAAGCAGTAAATAAAATTCATAATTTTATTGTAATCGAGTTCCTGTCATGTGTTCTTGAATTAAGAGGAAGGATCACAGATAGTGCTTTTAAAAAGGGACACTGCAGCTCTGATAATCAGTGACAGAACCAGAATATTAATCTCCAGCCAGTTATAGAGGTGATAATATCAGCAGTATCAAAGTTAATAGCATTTGACTATCAGTCCTGGCTGTGACTAACAGCAGTAATCACAGCAAAATCCAATCCCTGCAGTCACTTGTGAATTCTCTGGTGTGACAGAGAATTTTGTTGTTTGTCTGGTGTTTGATATGCATAGTTGCTGGGACAGTGACGCATAAGCAGAGAAGCGTATGCTGGGGAGTCGTACTGTGTCCCTGAATTCTCCGTGGCATTTCTGCACAAATAAAATTCTGTAGGTCAACCTGACGCTGGGCCACACTGTTGCCGTGTTGGCTGTCGGCTGGGTCCGGTGCAGCCCTGCCAACCGGTGACAGTAAAGAGTGCAAAATTAGTGGATCTTTCTGTGTCTGGGATCCCTTTGGGATTTTGAGTGACTTCAGTAAGCTCGCAGGGCCCAGTCTTGTGCCACTGGTGTGGGGCAGTTGGTTTGTCAGCTCTCAACTGTTTGATTTGGGCATTGAGCTCGCAAATGTTTTGATTTTTTTTTGAGTTGAAGAGCGACCGTCAGCCATTGTAATGAATTTGTCCCCTCAAGACAACTTCTTTGAATTTTATATACTAAATATGTTTGGAGTCCATAGAATAAAGAGCCAATGAACTGGAATCTTCATGTGTTCAGAGTGCCTTTTCCTGCGTTATAAGGTGATCTGACACATGCAACAGCAGCAACTCAAACACTGTCACTGCATTTATCTTTGACACTAGTATAGAGTTGGGACCAGTACATGGTGAGTGACTTGGCACTGGAGGTCTGTAATGAAACAGGGAGACAGGATGGTTCATTTACTAACTGCATGGAGGGTGAAGTGTCAGATAATTACTGTTGAAGAGGACTCAGATGAGGACTTGCTAGGGTGGCATACAAGAATCCATGAATGAACATGCACATTGTGTTGCTGGGTGTATTTGTGTGTAACCAGACAATACTGTCGTTGTCAAAGAGCATGCAAATGCGCAGCTCCAACTTGCTTGAAAGCATGGCCTACTCTTCCAAAGTACAGTGCATCATGCTTCCTGATTGAACATGCACAGCAATTTTCAACCTTATATTTTTGTTTTTTTCAGCAGCTTCAAATGAAAAAGCGATGGTGGAAGATGACTACATAGGAGAACAGGGCTTTCCTGCTGGCTTATGTGAGCATCAGCATCATTGTCATCAGTCGCTTGAAACAAGGGTGATGTCAGCCAGGCTTCTTGATTTATGTATCCTCAGTTGTCTCAGCTGACCAATCCTGGAGCCACAGGTCCTGGGGCAGGGAGGACAAAGAGTTGCCCTGAGAGAGGGGGTTCTCGAGCCAGTGTTCTGCTCTATCTCCTTCCACTTTTGCTGTGCCTTTGCACCAGATTTTATGTGGTTGCTTTCCAACTGTGTTACAGCTTGTTGAATAACACACTGTCACGTGGCATGATTAGTTCCTCCCATGCACTGATTCAACTTGTCCCCTTTTCAATGAGGCTTTCAGAGTGTCCTTAAAATGTTTTCTCTATCCTTCTTGAGATTGAGTACCATCCTTAAGTTGTGAAAAGAGGATCTGCTTCGGAAGCCGATTATTTGACCTGTGGATGCAGTGTCCAAACCTGTGGAGCTGATTTTGCATGATCATGGTTGTGACGCTAGAGGAATTGGCTTTGGTGAGGATGCTGGAGTTTGCTCGCCTGTCTTCCCAATTGACTTTCAGTATCCTGCGAAGACACCACTGTGGAAATTCTCCAGCTCTTGTAGGTGCCTTTCGTAGGTGACCCTAGTTTCACTGCCATAGAGCAGGATGGTGACAATAACAGACTATAGCCTTTGTCCTCTTTGGAATGTCTCTGTTCTCAAAGATCCAGTTGCACAATTTTTGGTAGGCTGCACTGGCACAGTCTCCCTGTCAATAACAATAGCTGGAAATGTAGGTGCTTTTTTGGGGGAGGATTTTGGTCTTGCTGATGTTGAGTGACAGACCAACCCTTTTGTATATGGAGTTGAACAGGTAGAGTATGGTCTATATGTTGCTTACAGTGTAGGCCACAACTGCAGTTGTCGACATATTGTAAGTCGTGGATAGGCAGAAGGGCTACCTTAGTCTTGGCTCCCAGTAAAAAGCTCCCAGTTGAAAAGCTTCCTGGACGTGGCTTAGGTAGGTAGTGAAGAGAATTGGTGCAATTATACAACCTGCTTGATGTTTGTCTGGACACAAAATGGCTTTGACTCCAATCCATTGCAAAAGACTGTCATACCGTCATGTAGAGTTACAGGATAGTAACAAATTTTGCTGGATATCCAAGTCTTTGGAGGACTTTTTAAAGGTCTTTGTGGTTGATGTGAGCAGGCCAGTTATGAATGACATGACTTATTAGGTTAGTAAAAATATTGGATTCTTCTAATCAATCAATTATAAGACTATAATTTACATTTAAGAATTGTACTTTACAGTAAAATGTACTTAAACAAGTTTTAGAGAAGAACTGAGACAAAAAGTAATTCATGAGTGGGGCTTTGAAGTTGTTTGTCCAATGATGGTAAACAATAAGCAAGTCATCAGCCTCTCTCAGTTACTGATACAGTACCACACACCCATTGTGCTAGGAGGGCCCTGGTCCCTAGCACTCAACAGGAACTGTCTCAGCTAGGCTCTGCTCTTGGTTTGTGAACAAAGGTATGTTAAAATAATAGGCAGAGACACAGGCAGCCACAAAGATTTTAAAACAGAAAATTTTACAGATTCAAAGAAATGGACAAAAGAAGTAGAAGTGATGTGAGGAAAACTTTTTCACCCAGAGGGAGGTTGGAGTCTGGAACTAACATCCTGAAAGGGTGGTGGAGGTAGGTTCGATCATGGTATTCAAAAGGGAATTGGATTGCTATCTGAAAAGAAAGAATGTGCAAGGTTACAGGGATAAGGCAGTGGAATGGGATTAGGAAGAAAGCTCTTTTAGCGAGTCAGTACAGACTTGATTGGTCAAATGGCCTCCATCCGCACTGTAAAGGTTCTGTGATTCTGTGAGTTTCAAGGACAAACCTTTGAAGGAGTCTGATTAAGATGCAGATAGTTAGAAACGTAGAAAATAGGTGCAGGGGTAAGTCATCCGTTCCTTTGAGCCTGCTCTGCCGTTCAATATGATCGTGGCTGATCGTCTATCTCAATGCTATACTCCTGCGCTCTCCTCATACCCCTTGATGCCTTTAGAGTCCAAAAATCTATCTATTTCTTTCTTGGCCTACAGAGCCTTCTGTGGTAGAGAATTCCATAGATTCACCACCCTCTGAGTGAAGACATTTCTCCTCATTTCAGTCCTAAATAGTCTAATGCATATCCTGAGACTGTGACCCTTGTTCTAGACCACACCCCAACCCCACCACCCAGCCAGATGAAATATCATCCCTGCATCCAGTCTGTCCAGTCCTGTCAGAATTTTAAAGGTTTCAATGAGATCCCCTCTCATTCTTCTAAACTTCAGTGAATACAGGCCTAGTCAGCCCAATCTCTCCTCACATGACAATTCTGCCATCCAGGAATTAGTCTGGTGAACTTTCACCACGCTCTCTCTATGGCAAGTATATCCTTTCTTAAGTAAGGAGACCAAAAGTGCACACTTCTCTAGGTGTGGTCTCACCAAGGCCCTGTACAGCTGCAGAAAGACATCCTTGCTACTGTATTCAAGTCTCTTGCAATGAAGGCAAACATACTGTCATCCTTCTTAGCTGCTGGCTCCACCTGCATGCTTGCTTTCAGTGATTGGTGTACAAGGATACCCAGGTCCCTTATATATCAATATTCCCCAGTCTATTAGCATTTAAATAATACTCTGCCATTCTGTTTTTCCTACCAAAGTGGATAACTTCACAACTATCCATGTTTTACTGCATCTGCCATGTATTTGCCCAATCACTCAACCTTGAAGCTTCTTAACATCCTCCACATCGCTTACATTCCCACCAAGTTTTGTGTGGTCAGCAAACTTGGAAATATTACACTTGGTTCCCTCATCCAAATCATTGATATATATTGTGAATAGCTGTTATTTTGTTTAAGAAAACATGACAGCCTACTGATGTGGGGTAATGTAGTGTGTTCATAGTTTTATATTATTACTCAAGGTACATTTATTGAACTGAATGAATTTGACCAGAACCGAAGCACTGTATTTTCATTTCTTATGGAACATTTGCATAAGGCATCATGTGCTATTTTAGTCTGCCTTTGAAAATATTATGGAAGCACACATGATAGCACATGCAGAAAACATAATATTCAGTTTAGATAACAAAGGATACTATAATTACACTTTGGGTTCTGTTATTATATAGTTTAGATATTTGGCAGAATGGGCACATTCTGCTCAAGGGATGCATGAGAGAATATCTAAAATTAGACCCAAATTTGCAAATGTAGCACTTTTATCTTTTGTTTGGCTTGGTGCCAAATTAAGCAACTCATTTGCCCACTGGATTACTGGCAGAGTTAAAAAGCATGGTCTATTAATCAAATCATTTCCATTTTGCATATTGATTTTTTAACTGAAATCTAGACATTCATTCTTTAAGATATTTTTGGGATTGACACTAATAGATTTTGATGAGCTTCTTATGGACTAATATTAATATTTTTTCCAAATTTGATGTGACATAGCAATCAATATTAAATTTGTTCATCTATTTTATTTCAGTTTCTCTCCATGTTATTATGTAGGGTAAATATTCTAAGTCTGTTCCAGCTGCAAAGTACTTTGTTCACTAGTATAAAGTTAGAAAATTTACCCACCTATGTAGATGATACATGACAGGATAAATATTCCTTCTAAATTAAATAGAAACACTAAATGCCAGTCAGTGTGCACCTAAAGACAACTGAAAGGAAATCCTTCACCGGTCCAGATGGAAGGACCATCGAAATGTTGTTATTTATCTAGGATTTGCAGTTTGGCTTTAGTTCTTCTTTTTGTGTATTCCATTGTCACAGTTCATGGACTGAATCTTAATGTACAAGAGCACACGGGTTTGGGACAGGGTGGGCAGTTAAAACTGGGAAAACTAGCAGTACAACTCCAAGCTGCCAGCTTCTGCATTTAACTGCAGTGACTTAGCTTGTGTGTGAGCAAATCCCTAAGGAAAGGCAGTTGTCAATTTTGATATGTCAATCACATAATTATAGAGATATTAAAACCACTTTTGCAATTTAACTGAGGGGGCACCCTGCCGTTTAAGCAAGGCGAGGACACAGTAGCAACTGAGGAGGCTGAAGACATGACAGGGAATATATACCAATAACTGAAATGTCACAGCTGCTTTCTTGCCTGTCTATGTGAAAAACTTTGTTTATGGTACTTATGCTAAAGGTGAAGTGGGGTAATGAAATAATTCAATATTAAAACTTACATTAAGATGTGCATTAACAGCTTTAAATGTAGACAAATGTAACTATTAGTATTAATAGTTTTAAGTGTAGCTGTGAGACATTTTTCTAAGCATGATGGGAAATATGGCCAATACATAAGCATGATGGGTATAGTACTGTGGGAGCCAAACAAACAATCACAAGTCACAGAACTTAATGACATACACAGGATGGGTAAACAAATGTTAGTGATAAGAGCACAGACTGGGAGGCGTTATAACAGAAGCATTTCCCAGCCTCCCAGTGAGATAACAAGATGTCTGCATCCTGAACAACCTGAATCTACCCCATGGTGGCAAGGACCTTACCAGATAATAATGACTAGTGACACATGTTTGGAAGCATTCACCACAGGTGAAACCTTACACCCAGTCTGCTTCTGTCCGCAGGAAAGCAACCAGCAGCTCACTTAACTATTTGGTTTCAGACAAATCCTCAGAGCAATGGCAAACTGGAGGACAGCAGCAGCAGTAATCACTCTCTTAACAATAACAGCAGCATGGGAGGCACCCACTGTGAACATCAATAAAGCCACCAGTCTGCATCCAGGACAGTATGCGCAGCTACCTAAAGGAGGGAGCGGAGAGTGGATAAGGAAACCGAGCGTTTGGGTTTCTCATAAAGTCACTACCAGTAGTCATTGTATTATTAAGGTTATATTATCAAAAGGGGGCAGTCTGACTCCGGTAACATCGCCCTGACTTTTACGCTGACACAGCTGGAAATGCGGACATAAAAGGAGTGTAAAACACCAGCCCTTGAATAATCCATTTGGCGTGCGGGGGTGGAGTGTAAAATGACATGCAGTGACGTCGGGCGTGCATCCCGATGTCACTGTGTGTCATTCTGATCTTCAGTTCGGCGGGCACCCACTGGAGTCAGCTGTGCGCCCGCCGAACTGTCAAAGGCCTATTAAGGCCATTTAAAAAACAATTGACCCCATTGAGATAGCTGGCCGTCTAACCTTAAGGTTGGCGGGCAGGCGAAGAGCCCAGCGTTTTTCATGGAACCTCATCCACAGGCCGGATGAAGTTTCATGAAGGCTTTATTAATTTAGTAAAATGCTTCATGTAAATAGATAAACATGTTCCACCTCATTTGACAATGTCACATGAGGGGACATGTCTGAATAATTTTACTTTATCATTTATCACCTTTTTTAGACTCTCTTTAATCTCCCTGAGGGAGATTTCTGCGATCTTTTGTGTGCATGCGCGAAAGAGCGCAGGTGCCGACTCTCCCTCCTCTCCCCACCTGCACAGGTAGTGCTGAGCGCTTCTGGGTGCATGTCACGCTGGGCAGGCCTTAATTGGCCCACCCACGCAAAATGGCAGCGAGCAGCCAATCGCAGGTGGGCATCGGCTGTGCGTCCCACTCTCACTCAGCCCCGCTGATGGGGAGAAAATTCTCCCTCCGGTCGGGCATGGTATCAGTGTCTAACACAGGACTGAATATTATAGTGGGTGGACTAATCTGCTCTCATTTGCTTGGGTGTCAGGATTAGAGGGACAATGTTGTCAAGAGCAGTGTATAAATGTTGTTAATCAGTCTGGTTGTAATGATACGAGATGCTTTA
Source organism: Carcharodon carcharias (assembly GCF_017639515.1). Classification (NCBI taxonomy): domain Eukaryota; kingdom Metazoa; phylum Chordata; class Chondrichthyes; order Lamniformes; family Lamnidae; genus Carcharodon; species Carcharodon carcharias. Next base: position 93,752,805 of record NC_054477.1, on the reverse strand, counting down.
ATGTGTCAATCTGCCAGTATCAGAAACCCCCTAAGTGTCCAGCCACCATGTCACCATCCCTGGATGAGATAATTAGAATTGGGAAACCCCAAGTGATATTACATGGTGTTACAATGGGTGCACTGGAGGTGACCTACGATTTGGCCAACCTTAACCTGATCTTATTAGCTGATTGGGTAAACCAACAGTTACAGCAATTTTGCCTCCAAGACAGCAAAAGAGACCACAGGAGGACTGTGATTCGCAGGGCAGGGAACCGAATGAAAAATGCAGCTATACAAGTTCAGATGAAAAGTATTCTAGAGGTTTGAAATGATGATAGATTGGGGAAAGTTGATGTATAAAGGGACCTGGGTGTCCTTGTACACCAATCACTGACAGCAAGCATGCAGGTGCAGCAGGCAGTTAAGAAGGCAAATGGTATGTTGGCCTTCATTGCAAGAGGACTTGAGTACAGGAGCAAGAACGTCTTCCTGCAGCTGTACAGGGCCTTGGTGAGACCACACTTGGAGTGTTGCGTGCAGTTTTGGTCTCCTTACCTAAGAAAAGATATACTTGCCATAAAGGGAGTGAAGCGAAGGTTCACCAGACTGATCCCTGGGATGGCAGGATTGTTGTATTGAGATTGGGCTGACTATCATCAGAGATCCTTGAAAAAGCAACCAAGATGATCTCTCCCAGTGTATGCTTGAATAAAACCTTTGCTTACTAAAAAAACTTATGGACTTGAGTGGTCTCATTTATTACCACAAAAAGTTTGATAAATTTAGAGGTTTGTTTCTCTGATCTCCACTTTGGAGCTCTCATCTACCAGAGCAGTATGTTACCACTCATGCTGTTGTACTTTGAACCTCGGATGAGGACCAAGATGACCAGCAGCACCAACAGGAGGAAAAGCAGCAACAGCCTATTCCAAACAGACCTGCAGCTCCACAGGAGAGAGAGGATGAACAGAGGGGTGCAACTCATAGGAAGCCATACCCATCACACAGGGTTTATGTTCCTCAACGTTGTGGTGTTTAATTGTTTGGCATTTGATTATTTGTGTCTGTTAACTGTTCACTATGTATGATTAGTTATGCCTGGCTGTGGGCACTTAGAAAAGGAAACTAAACTGCTGCAAGCTAATGTATCCAAAAGATACAGACATTTTAAAGCATTGATTAAAACTCCTGTTGCACACATGGCAACTGGTGTATCAGCTCTGCACATCTCTGAGGCATACAATACAATAAATGTGTCTGAATGTCAGTATCTCAGGAGGTTCAGAGACACATATCAGATGTGAAAGGCATTTGCAGCCTGTGGAACAAGACTTGCTGTGGTTACCAAATTCTCAAATTCTTTGCCTTTGGGTGCCTCTGGGTCTCCTTGAGAAGATCCCTCAGTTAGTTAACTGTTAACTTACTGACTGGCTGCTTGGAGACAAGGAATATCCACTTAAAATGTGACTGCTTTCACTCATGGGCAGCCCAAACACTGAGGCCTGGGGGTGATATAATGAAAACCATATGATAACCAGGTTTGTCATTGAGTAAACAATTGGCATGCTGAATCTGTACTTCAGGTGTCTGAACAGATCTGGATGTGCCCTTCAATGTGCACCAGCCAGGATCTCCAGAATGGTCATGGTGTGCTGCTCTCTGCACAACGTTACACAGTCGTGAGGTTTGGACCTGAGGAAGGAACAAGGTGTAGACAAAGATAATCTTCAGATGATTCCAAAGGTTAGGAGGAGGAATTGGAATATGACACAGCCATGGCACCAGCAGCAGTGCACATTTCTGCTGGGAAGGCCCTCATTATGTTTCACTGAGGTTCTAATAGTCCACTTGTGTCAGGCACATTCAAAAGCTACTTTCCCCAATACTTCTCATTCCCCCCAACACAAAGCCATCCTGTAAACAGCCAAGTTTCCCATTTGCAGCCCCACATTGCTCAGTGTTAAATCTTGCCCAACCAATCACCACAAGTTAAAAAAATCCTCTTGCCAGGCATCTACCAAAAATGGGTAACAATGGAAGGTGATAGAAAAAAATGATATTTAATGCTTCTGCAGAGGTGGAGACAGGATACTCAGATCCCTACTCTGATCACTGACATGCTCTTGGTGACATCCTCTGGATTCTGGAGCCCATGAAGGCCCTGCCAAAGACTGTTCCACCTGCACTTGGGCAGGGTCAAACTCAGCCATCAGGACAGCAGGCAGCATTGGGGTAACTCACTGAGGGAGGGGAACAGGTAAGAAGTGGAAATGCTTTGAGCTGCGTCCTCACTTCTGTGGCTGCTTTCACCATCATCCATCTCAAAGTCCACCTGTACTTTCCCACTAGAAATGAGCTGGGGAACACTTCACTACAGATTAATGAGCTGATGAATGGTCAAGACTTAGGTTTTACGAATCCTTCTTAAGATAATATTCATAGTGCACAACCCATTGATGAGACCCTGCATGCACTCATTTGTTGCCATGTTTAATTGTCATGCAGATGGCCACCCTTTCCATGGACAAAAAAAAATCATCACAAAGGCCCACAACATCATTGCAATCATACCTCCAATCTCTCTGTGAGCGAGTACATTCTCTCCTGCTGCTCCAATAGGAATCTGTTTGTCAACGAATCCCAAGCAACTGCATCAGGCTGAGCAGAACTTGGAGCATCCTATGGTCTCCGACGCTGACTCTCCACTCTTGTCCCTGTTTCCAAAATCTGCTCTTACTCACTTTTGATATGTGAGTCGCCAGGTGAAACCCAACTGCTCCCACTGTAGTGCAAGTATCTGGCTGGTGCATGGTCTGCATGAGTCCTACGAAGGTGCATTGTTAGAGGGAGTGAGCTCCTCTGAAGAATCATTTTCATCCTCCTAGACTATCTCCTTTGGGACACTTGAAGAGCCTATCAAGAGAACTATCAAGATAAGAATGTTTTAAGCAATCTTTATATGCATATGATCATATTTTACTTGGTGCTGACATCAAGTAACTTGAGTGTTGCATTGCATGTGGCTATCTGATATTTAATTCTGTCACCAGGTAACTGGGAAGCCCATATCTCCCCATCTCCAATTCTCCAATAGCTAAGCATGTCAAGACTCCATTAATGTCCAGTACCTTCCACTCTGCAGCTGTCAGTTATGAAATAGTTGGATGGCCACCTTCAGTTCTCTGCCTCTCCTTTGTTTTCTGTGCTATCTTCTCCTAAAAGGAGGCAAAGAAGAGACCTATGAATGAGAGTAATGGCATGTGTTGAATGTTGGATGAAGAGCATTTGTTGAGGGTGACTATGAGGGAGAAGTATATATTGCATGAAGATGAGGGTGAGTGCCTATAATAGATGGACAGATTGGGATACGAGGAAGTAAATTGACAGAGAAGGATGGGTGTACTTGCAAGATAGGTTGGTGTGAGGAGTGATGTGCTGGAGCAGGCTTGAGAAGGCAGAAGGATGTAGTTGGATATGGCACTGTACTTACTTTTCCTGCCCTGGTTAGGGTCTGAATTTTGCGCTCGTGGGGCGCATTTAGTTGTCGGGCCTGGGAAACGGGCCCCTGACCGCGATCAGCCTCCAACCATGATTTCACGCTGGTTGGCCAATTAACAGCCAGCCAACATGAAACACGCCATGAGAAAGGCTCCACATTGCCAGTGGAGGCGGTAAGAGGGCAGGCACCGATGTCACCGCGGGTCCTGGTGAGCGCTTCCACTGAGCTCCCTGTAGGCAGACAGCTGCCTCAGGGAGCTGCAGACCTCCAAATAATAAAAGAAAGCACAAAATTGCTGCAAAAAATGTCCATGCAAGCACAATTGAGCGCCTGAAGGCATAGCTTATAAAAGTGTGGTCCCCAGATATTTCAATTTATTTTCTATCCTAACAAAGATTTCATCCCGCCCTTGGATGAGGAAATGATTAAAAAATGAATTCCCATGCGATGAGCTAAAAGTTGCACAAGCAATGTAAAATCACAGTCAATAGGTTTGTAATGCCTTAATTGGCCCTTTAATTGTCGGCGGCCGCTGTTCCAACCCTTGCGCACGTCTGCCAATCTCAACATTGTATCTGTGTGCGATGACATCAGAACGCACGCCCGATGTCTTTTTGTGCTATTTATATGAGTTCGGGCAAGATTCAGGCCTAGGTCATTAAACCGCTTTTGGTACTGAATCCATGAGCATAGCGCCACATCCCTGCTGCTGACCTCACAGGAAACCTCCAGTTACTCCTTTGTTTTACCAGCAGGAGTCCCCCTGCTATCAGTCGGGGAGAGCAGCTCCCTGGGGCCCCTTACAGCCCCCAGCATCACAAACAGAGAGGCATCATTAAAATGAGGCATAGCCTTTGACCGTATTCACCCTATTCTGTCAATTCATTCTATTTTGCTCCCAACTCCAGAATTCACCAAATTTCATATTTGCAATGTTCCTTTTAAAAACTGGAGTTGAAATTAACTCCAATGTGTTATCTTTACACTTGCTCAAGCTAACTGGTCAGGAAACCTGGAAATAACCTGTCAAAAAGCCACTAACAGGCACGGTGCACTTACCTTCTAAATTTTATATGTGCGATCAGATGCCCCTATCCTCTCCCATTCGCTCCCTGCATGTTGGCAACTTAAAAGTTCAGCCTCATGTGTTTGAGATCCTTCATCATAGTCTTCTTTCACAGAATCACAGAATCTTTACAGTGCAGATGGAGGCCATTCGGTCCATCGAGTCTGCACTAGCTCTCTGAAAGAGCATTCCTCCTAGTCCCACTCCCCTGCCTTATCCATGTAACCTTGCACATTCTTTCTTTTCAGTTAGCAATCCAATTCCCTTTTGAATACCTCAATCGAAGCTGCTTCCGCCACCCTTTCAGGAAATTCGTTCCAGACTCCAACCACCCCCTGGGTGAAAAAAGTTTCCTCAGATCACTTTTACCCCTTTTGCCAATTATTTTGAATCTGTGCCCTCTAGTTCTTGACTCTCTCTTGAGTGGGAACAGTTTCCCACTATTTACCCTGTCTGTACCCCTCAGGGTCTTGAATACCTCTATCAAGTCTCCTCTCAGCCTTCTTTCCTCCAAGAAAAAAAGACCCAACCTCTCCAATCTATCCTCATAGCTATGTATTCTCCTTCTAGCAAAAATTAGGCAAATTTTCCTGCCTCATTTCAAATCCTCATGAGGTTGGTCTTCTCAATCTGAGCATGGGCTCCCACCTGCATTTCTGCGCACCAAACCATAAAGGCTGTTGGCCTCCAGCTGCTCTCTGTCTCCTGGATTCCAGCAGACTGCATGTCTGTGAGCTTCAGGTATATCTTAGAAACCCTTTTTCTCTCAAAGCCTATCTCCATGGCAATGTGAATCACATAGGTCTTGAGCCCAGGTACAAACGCTGATTATCTATTCTTGAGACCCCAAATCTCTTTAATATTGGAAGTAAATGAACAGTTTTAAAACATTTCTGTTTATGACTCAATATTCTCAACACTTTCCTGGGACTTTAGAGACTAGCAGTTTAACCACTGTAAACACAGATTCTGCTTTCATTGCCTCCAAACATGAACATCTTGCACCTTCTTTCCATCAAAACAACCCAGGCCTCCCTTTAACCTTTAACCGCCATTCCACCCAGGTTAAGCAGAATTCAGAACAAGGTCACATGATTCCCTTCATTTTTATCCTAAAGACTCAGTCCCAAAACATAATTTTATAAAACTTTGCATTTGCAATGGGTCACAAGAGCAGATCAGAGGTGGAAAGTACTGTAACTAACAACTCACCACCTAACTCCCCAAAGCCTATCCGCCATCTACAAGGCACAAGTATAATGGACTACTCTCCACTTGCCTGGATGAGCGTAGCTCCAACAACACTGAAAAAGCTTCACACCAACCAGGACAAAGCAGCCAGCTTCATTGGCATCCCACCCACCACCTTGCACTCCTTCCACAGCCAGCACACAGTAGCAGCAGTGTGTAACATCTTCAAGATGCACTGCAGCCATTCACCAAGGCTTCTTCAACAGCACCTTCCAAACCCACAGCCTCTACCACCTAGGAGGACAAGGACAGCAGGTAGATGGGAACACTACCACATGCAAGTTCCCTTCCAAGCCACACCACCATCCTGACTTGGAACTATATCGCTGTTCCTTCACTGTTGCTGGGTCAAAATCCTGGAACTCCCTCCCTAACAGCACTGTGGGTGTAGCTACACCACATGGATTATAGCAGTTCAAGGGCAATTAGGGATGCTGGCCTTGCCAGCAATGTTCACACCCCAAGAACAAATAAAAAATAAGGTCACTTGTGCCCAATGATTCACTTGTGCTGGTTCAGTCTCTATGCTGCCCTCCAAAGAACGCACAGTATCTTTATCTGAGCTGATGGTTGCAAGTATAGATCAAATGACGGTATTTCTTTATCATCACTTTCCTGTTCCTCTTGCATTTCGCACTCTCACTTCACCGCCTGACCAGATGACAGCTATTGGGTATTTGGAAAGAGAAAAGCACAAGTGTATGGTTATGGTAAGAGGTTGGGGTGTTGGGGAGAAACAAGGGATGTAAGTTTGCACCACCTGCTGTTTGTATAGCATAAGACATAAAGGGATGAGGGGGAAGTGGGATGGGAGAAGATGGATTTTGTAGGAGTATATTATCATCTTCTACGGTTCAGCCCCTCACTGGTCATGGCCTCAGCGATAGCTGCACCTGTGATTATCAGCATTATCTCCATCATCGAGGTGAGGATCTGAAACCGTGCCTGTCCCCCATTGGTTAGATGTTTTGCCTGCGGTTGTGTGCATCTTGTCTTTTATGTGCATCCTGTCTTGCCAGAGAGGGAGGTCTGTCAATGGTTGTGATGTGCCTCTATGTGGCAATCTGTGCAAGCTAAGAGATGCAGTTGTGAGGCTTACAGTAGTGCTAATTGTGTGAGGATGAGATGAGACTATAAATGTTAGGTGTGAGTTGTGCTTGATAGAGAATGTTTGTATGTCAGTGCGAGGGAGTCATAAATGAAGCAATGTGAGAGGCTAATGGTTCACTTGCAGGGATATGATATTTAAAGATGAATACACAGACCTTAAACGCTTGTGTGAGGTGATTAAACTTCTTCCTGCACTGCGTCCAAATCCTTGTGGCTGTACAGATGGCATTGACTATGATGGCTATCTGCTCTCACTGTCTTCTCAGTGTCTGTCCTGGGAACATCCAGGCCTCCTGTGGGCTGTGAACCTCTCCATGTCTGCCTCTTGCATCAAGGTCATCTATGCTTAGAGTGTGCTCCTTACCTGTTGCACCATCTTCACTCTTCTTCCTGCTCAGAATGTCATCTGCAACTAGCACCAGCACCTACTGCAGCTGGATGCACCTGCCCCTAAAGGACTGCAGGCTGGCTTTAAATAGTGCTGTCGAGCTTTAAGCAAGTGCTAGCTTTGTACAGACTTGGGCTTTTCTCCCTCCAAATAACCAAAAACTGGCACTTGGGCAGGCAGTGAAGTGGGATTATGAAGTTGAAGAGGAGCAGGAGACCGATGATGAAGAAATGCTGTCTCTTGATCTCACACTCACACCCATCAGCATGTGCTTTAGAGGTAGGATCAGCACATGTGAGTCATAAAGCATGAGTGGCATGCAGCCATTTAGCAGCATGTTAGTGTTGGCTGCACACTATTATCATTTACACTAGCAGGCAGCATAAAATATGCTGGCTGCCTGCATGGGAACAAAAGATCTATTTTATCCTCCCATCCCCTTCCCATTCATCCAGCAGGAAACAGAGCAGGTAGATATTCTAAAGTGATATTTGTGGCTTCTCTGGAACATTCCCACTTTCACAATTTTAACTGTCCTATTTGAGGCTGTGTGTCAGGCATCTACCCCAAGCAAATAAGGTTGTACTGAAAGTCATGCTTCAATAATGTTAAACCCACCCCACTGCATTTTAACTTCACTCAGTCTCAGTTGAGTGAGTGCCACTTGATGGTGCTGTCAACAACACCTTCCATCACTTTGCTGAGTAGTCTGATTGGGTAGTAATTGGTCCAATTGGATTTGTATTGCTTTTTGTGGACAGGACATATCTAGGCAATTTTTCACGTTGTAAGGTAGATGCCAGAGTTGTAGCTATAGGAACAGCTTGGATAGAGGTTGGCTAGCTTTGGAACATACGCCTGCAGTACTATAGCCAGGATGCTGTCAAGGACCATAGCCTTTGGTATGCACATTATACTTAGTCATTATATATCATGTGGAATGAAACAAATTGATTGAAAACTGGCATCTGTGACAAAAGGAGGCAGAGATGTTGTTGTAATTATGGTTTTATTTAGTGTGTAATATACCTTTAAGAATAATACTTGTTAAGGAAGATCACTTGATCTGTAGTAACCAACTGGAGAGTAGCATGGGCTACCTCAGCAGTCACTGTAGAGATAGAGTTGGAGTTGAAAGCACACATATAGTAGCTGTAAATAAACTTAACGTTTCCACCCAAGAAGTGTCTGCAGATCAATTCTATCATTAATATTATAACTCGGCCACCCTGCAACAAACTGGAGATGAGGATTAAACAGGATTGAACAGAAGAAAGTTAAAAAGAAATTGTCACTGTACCTCATCCAGTGATTGTAAGTGGCAAGCTCCACTAGAATTGAAGAAGTTATCCCCTCTCAAGATGCCCTAATTGAGGATAATTGACCTTTTTGAACCTGCCTTAGATTGGTCTTACTACGTAGAATGCCTCACATTCTTTTTTCATGTAAACGAGATTACGGAGGAAGAGAAGAGGCGAGTGATCCTCTTGAGTACTTGTGGGAGCAAAAGCTACAGCTTGATTTGAAGTTTGATGGCATTCAGTGCCCCAAATTTGAAGAATTTTGATGAATTGTTGGACCTCGTGAAGGGTCACTTTCAACCAAAGCCCTCAGTTACAATGTAGAGGTTCAGTTCTAATTCATGGAACAGAGCCCCGGGTGAGACAATTATGTGCTACATAGCAAATTTGAAGCAGCTAATGGAACATTGTGAATTTGGTATGACATGCTCAGAGATTGTTTAGTGTGTGGTGTGAAAATGATGAGCACATCCCAGTGCCACAGGAATTTGTTTTACTGTTAAATTTCTTAGATTTCTTGCTGGTATGTGCTTGACAGATCAGAGGCTGGACAAGTCAGTACCCAATCCTATCTCAAGTACAAGAGCACGTGCTACATGGTTGGTCACAGGAGCTCGTATCTGATAATTGAAACCGTACTTCAACAGAAGACATGAAATAACTAGCCAGGATGTCATCCTATTGTGGGGAGCAAGAGTAATAGTTCCTTTAAAGGGAAGGGAGCCACTTTTATTTGAACTACAAAGTGCCTATCTAGGAATTTCCTGAATGAAGACTATAGCACGTAGCTATCTATGGTGGCCTGGGACGGATGGTGAAATAGAGGGTTTAGTAAAGCACTGTGTGCAATGTCAGCAGCTGCAAAAGTTGCCAATGACAGCTCCGTTACACCCATGGGAGTAGCCAGGTAGACCCTGGGTGCAGTTATGCATTGACTACGTTGGACCTTTCCTGGGAACAATGTTTCTGCTCATTGTCAATGCCCATTCAAAATGGTTGGGCGTATATAAAGTGAGGTCACCAACGTCGGCCGCTACAATTGAGAAACTAAGTCAGAATTTTGCCATTCATGGACTACCAGAAGTAGTTGTTTCTTGTTATGACACAGCAGTTGGGTAAAGGCTGAGTTGTTTAAATCCCAAATGGAAATTGAACAACTGTCATAACCTATATTTTCAATTGGTATGTTTGAGATGCAGCTCTGAATTCAGAAATAAAGCCACCAAGTCTCATGAGGTTTTTTTAATATACAACTAAAGTAAGTATTTATTAATTTAACACATATACATGTCTACAAATTACTACCATAATAACTTTTAAACAAATCCCCAAATTAATCACTCCCAGGCAAATCTTCACCAAGGCAACAATAATCCATACGGCAGAATTTTACCCTTGGTGTGCCCATTCAAAATGGTTGGGCGTATATAAAGTGAGGTCACCAACGTCGGCTGCTACAATTGAGAAACTACGTCAGAATTTTGCCATTCACGGACTACCAGAAGTAGTTGTTTCTTGTTGTGACACAGCTCGGCGGGCTTGGTGGGGGCGGGTGGGGTGATCGGGAAGCCAACCCCCACCCGCGATCGGCAGCGCACGTGATTTCATGCTGGGGGGGTCAATTAAGGCCCACCCAGTGTGAAAGGCAGCTGGGGAATCTGCGAGAAGGGGCAGGTGGGGTGTGTGAGGTGGGGGTGCATGATGTCTGCCGGGTCCAATGGCAACCTGGCGGACGATTCAAAGCTGGCTCAGGCAGCCCCTGGAAGGCTGCCACGGAAGGACACTGACGTCTCCATGGATCCCGTTGCGGTTGGACACGACAGGCGGGAAGGCAAGTCGGTGGGGTAGTCTGCTCTGTGTTTCTCGGATGAGTGCCTCACAGCCCTCTTGGAGGAGGTTGCAGCCAGGAGTGAAACCCTTGTCCCTAGACACGGGAGGATGAGGCCCCCACACTTCACCAAAAAGGCCTGGGCGGAGGTGGCATCCAGATGGTGAGATGCACATGGGTGCCGTGCCAGAAGCACTTCAACGATCTGCTGCGATCAGGAAGGGTGAGGGTGAGTAACGTGTTGGTATGGGTCACTTTGCAGAACAGTTAAGAGCTGCCAATCCCCCTGTGGACCTCAGAGGTGTTACAGTGTGAGTGGCAAATGTCAATGAGGCAGAAGCTGGTCAAGGGGCTGAGCCCTGGCTGCTTGGACTGAGTTCCTTGCGGCCCCAGGATCACAAATTGGCTGAGCCCAGCGAGGTGTTCCTCAGGTAGGGTTGGCCAGGCTGCAATGGTGCCGCAGGTGCAGGGTGGACTAATCAATGATCCTCTACCTTGGTCAAGCGGCCATATTGAGGTTGAGGTGCCAGATGCAGGTAAGAGTGAAGTTCACTGAGGTGAGAATGTCAGTTATTGCAATCATTCCAGTGTAGTCTCTATATTGACGTGAGCCTCAAACCTGGAATCCCCATTGATAATGGAAAGACAAGGGCACCATGATGCATATCTCTGTCTCACCAGGATACCCAGCATACACAGTGTCAGTGGTGTCAGTGTCATGACTTAAACATGTCCTTCTTGTCCCATTTAGGCTCACCAGCAGGCAGCCACCATGCGGAGTCTGAAAGCCCACCCCTGACCCTGGAGGACTACCATGCTGAGCACATATCTGCATCAAACCCGCTCTCTCAGCAGGTAGCAGTGCAGATACCAGCACCTCGGTGGGCATAAGATTGCCGTCTAGTATCTCATTACACAATGGTGAGGGCACTTCACACTCGCTTGAAGTACAGGCAGAGGCAGAGAGTGCCCAGGGCGCTGGCACTCCAGGACTGCTGGAGACCAGGACAATGCACAGTTGATGGCTGATGATGGGCCTCTGGAGTTGGTCCATTAGGCAGCAGATGCTGGATGTCCAGCAGGGTGTGCGGAAGAATCTGATGGAGATACATGTGGGAATTTGTGCCATAGTCTCCATTGTGGAGGAGTCCCTGCAGAGCATGACCACTGCGTTGACCCTCATGGCCGAGCGTACTGCCTCCTCCATGGAGAGAGTGGCGACTCTCATGGAGAAGCTGCTCCAGGGGCTCAATCAGGAGGTCCTGGGGATGCACTCGGACCTGCAAGTCCACACACCGGCAATGACCTCAGCTGAGAGATGGATTGGGCACCCTGTATCCCAGATCGGTGCCCGTCCATGAATGGTGAGCAGGGAGGTTCAATGTGACCTCATGATAGCGCACGAGCTGCCTGTTGTCTCTGTGGGCTCCTCTCAGGGCTCCTCTCCAGATGATGGCTGTAGCTCTTCTGCCCCTCTGCCAGTGACTGTGGCATCTGATGAGTCTGCGGCGACTGGGGAGATGCCAGCCGCGGCACTGGCTGCTCCTTCCCAAGCAGGGCAAGCACAGGCTTCACAGGGCAGAGGACGACCATCAAGGCCAACAAGACAGCAGAGTGAGCAATGCTGGTGCCAGAGAAAGGGGAGAACCTAGATGTAGTACCTGCAAACGTAAATATAAATCACCTTAAGCACAAGACAGACTTATCATGGGTGATATTTTGTTTACTCATTTTGCTTTAAAATTTTTCATGGCGTGATTAAAAAGACCAGTTAATGTTCATTTTAACTATGTTTCACATTCACAATTAAATGAAATTGCTATTAGTCTCTGCGTGCTTCATTTATTTGGTAGGTGCAAGGAAGGCCATTATGTAATGACATGTGTCTCCTGAAACTTTATTGCGAAGGCACAGAGTGTTATCCAAGGAAATGGTCCTGTCAGGGATTGAGTATGGAGCCTGCAGCCCTGGCATGTGGTGGTGGCTCTTATTTGATAGGCTAGCTGAAAGAGTGTTGAATCAAAGCGTCCCAGGTGACCCTGTCTCCCTCGAGGTTACCCTTGTCAGCGTTCAAGCCTTCAGTATTCTCCTCACCATGCTCTTCCTCAGACTCACTACTGGACTCATCATTTGTAGCATGTGAAGCCGCATCAAGATCATCTTCCTCCACTGGGTCCCTCCTTGCCAGTGTCAGAGTGTGCAGGGCGCAGCATGCAACTCTCTACCACCGCCCGTGTGGAGGCGTGGCTCCTGTTGTACCGCTGCTAAGCTTCCGTTCTTGGGTGGCAGAGAGGCATCATGAACCACCTTTTGAGGGGATAGCCCTTGTCACCCAGCAGCCATCCATCCAGTGAAGCTGGAGCACTGAAGAGCCCCGATACGTTGGAGTGTCTGAGGATGGAGGCGTCATGGGAGCTGCCTGTGCACCTTGCACAGACTTACAGAATCTGCATCTTGTGATCACATAGTATCTGCACATTCATGGAGAGGAAGCCCTTTCTGTTGACTAAGGCACCCGGCTCACCCGCTGGCGCCTTGATGACCACATGTGTACAGTCTATTGCACCCTGGAAGCAGAGAAACCTAGCAATCGCTGCAAAGCCTCTGGCTCACTCTGTCTGGTTGGCCTCATCCGTACAGTAATGAATGAAAGTCAATGCATGCCTGAACAGAGCATCTGTCAACAGCTTGACAGCTGTGGACAGCTGATTGGGAGACTCCACAAAGATCCCCAAATCACCCCTGGAAATAACTGGAAGTATAGAAATTGAGGCCCACTGTGACCTTCAGGGCCACTGGCATGGAGTATCCACCCACACAGTTGGAGCGGATCTCAGACCCGATCCTCTGACAAATGGAGGTTACTGTCTCCATTGAGAGGTGGAGCCTCCTTTGGCATTGCACCTCAGACAGATTGAGGTAGCTGCATCGCCACATGTATACCTTGGCAGCAGGATAGTGGTGTATTCTGTGGCTGCTTCTGCCTTGGTCTTCCTGTTGGCCCTGCGCCCCTTGTGCCTGCGCCCCTTGTGCCTGTGCCTCTCCTCCCACAGGTCACTCCCCTGGAAGCTGCATTGGGACACCTGGCCTCCTCCACCTTCTGTCCCTCTCTTCCTCCTCAGTGAATGTGCCTCCAATGGAGACCACAATCCCCATTACCAGGGTTATGGAAAGTTGTCTGATACCTGGAAGGGCCCATGTGGTCTGAATCCTCTGAGGGTCTGGAAGAAAATAATGACGCCTAGAAATGCTCAGAATGCAGTTCTGAAGCGAGATGAAGTTGTCCAGTTCACAGAAGCAACCTGCATCGATTTTGATCCAAAACTCCTCACTACTTGCATTGACAATACCACTGACCCTTCTTCTCCTGCCCATGGATGAGCGTTTGCTAATTGTGGCCTGCCCGCCTGCCCGTTTGGCGGCTGAAAAATCACACAGGCTACATAAAGTCAGAGATAATTGATGCATCAAGGGCCTTAACTGGCCTCTTAATTAATGGCAGGTGCGCCTCTGTTTCCATTGCACGTCCACCTTGTGAAATATCACGAGAGGGTTGTTGACATCTGCACTCCCGGCCGACATCATCGCGTGTTATTTCACGCTCGAGCGGGTCAGGCATGCGAGCGCTCGCCCAGAGAAAAATTCTGCCCATAGACTTTAAACTGACACCAGGCAAACCACATTTGACCTTACAAATTCAAAATGAGGTTCCTTTGCAGAGTCCTAGGCTTGCAGGCTGGTTAGATCTTGAAAGCCCCTAGCTCACATACACAAACTCCTTTCGGTTTATACCTAGCTTCCCTTTTGAATGTAAATTTGTATTGTATTACTAGGTTTTTTTTTAAATTTTACCTCTCCTAACAAGAATCCTTTCGTTCCACCAATTTTTTTAGTAATATAAACACATTGCTTGGCATCTGTCAGCTAAGTGCAGGATTTTACCCATTCTTTTGAATGGTTTATTCCACAAATTGCACTTTACCTTTTAACTTTACGTTCATGTGAAAATGATGGAGGGGTAGAAATTGGAAGCAAAATTAATAAAATTTTCCAGGTCCAGACGAGAGCACCACCAGACGAGATGGACCTGGAAATTGTTATTAATTTTGCTTCCAATTTCCACCCTTCCATCATTTTTACATGGTCTATCTCTGACCCTTCCCTTCCCTTCCTTGACCTCTCTGTCTCAATTTCTGGTGATAGACTGTCCACCAATATCCATTACAAGCCTACCGACTCTCACAGCTACCTCGACTACAGCTCCTCACACCCCGCTTCCTGTAAGGACTCCATCCCATTCTCTCAGTTCCTTTGCCTCCGTCGCATCTGTTCTGATGATGCCACTTTCAAAAACAATTCCTCTGACATGTCCTCCTTCTTCCCTAACTGAGGTTTTCCACCCATGGTAGTTGACAGGGCCCTCAACCGTGTCCGGCCCATCTCCCGTGCATCTGCCCTCACACCTTCTTCTCCCTCCCAGAAACATGATAGGGTCCCCCTTGTTCTCACTTATCACCCCACCAGCCTCCGCATTCAAAGGATCATCCTCCGCCATTTCCGCCAACTCCAGCATGATGACACCAGCAAACACATTTCCCTTCACCCCCCTTATCGGCATTCCGTAGGGATCGTTCCCTCCGTGACACCCTGGTCCACTCCTCCATCAACCCCTACACCTCAACTCCCTCCCATGGCACCTTCCCATGCAACCGCAGAAGGTGCAACACCTGCCTCTTTACTTCCCCTCTCCTCACCGTCCATGGGCCCAAACACTCATTTCAAGTGAAGCAGCATTTCACCTGTACTTCCCTCAACTTAGTCTACTGCATTCGTTGCTCCCAATGTGGTTTCCTCTACATTGGAGAGACCAAATGCAAATTGGGTGACCGCTTTGCAGAACACCTTTGTTCTGTCCGCAAGCATTACCCAGACCTCCCTGTCGCTTGCCGTTTCAACACTCCACCCTGCTCTCATGCCCACATGTCTGTTCTTGGCCTGCGGCATTGTTCCAGTGAAGCTCAATGCAAACTGGAGGAACAGCACCTCATCTTCTGACTAGGCACTTTACAGTCTTTCGGACTGAATATTGAGTTCAACAATTTTAGATCATGAACTCTCTCCTCCATTCCCAACCCCTTTCTGATTTTTCCCCCTCCTTTTTGTTTTTTCCAATAATTTATATAGATTTTTCTTTTCCCACCTATTTCCATTATTTTTAAATGTATTTCCATCCATTGCTTTATCTCTACCTTTTAGCCTTTTTTGATTCCTTCACCCCACCCCACCCCCACTAGGGCTATCTGTACCTTGCTCGTCCTGCTTTCTACCCTTAATTAGCACATTCCTTTGATAATATCACCACCTTCAACAACTCTTTGTCCTTTTGTCTGTGACATCTTTTGGTTGTCTCCACCTATCACTGGCCCTCTATCTAGCTCTTGTCCCAACCCCCCCACCCCACCACCTTAAACCAGCTTATATTTCACCCCTTTTCTATTTTTCCTTAGTTCCGTTGAAGAGTCACGCGGACTCGAAATGTTAACTGTGCTCCCTTCCACAGATGCTGCCAAACTTGCTGAGTTTTTCCAGGTATTTTTGTTTACAAATTCTGCACACTGTACTTATAATTTCATGAAACAAACTAAATTCTAACTTTGCATCTCACTGCAAAATGACATTGGTAATTTTATTTTGAGTGCAGATAGAACATAAGTTGTTTCTTCTTACCAAAGGAGTTTCAATCCAAGGATTTCAAATGGGAGGCAATGAGAAGGGCAGGGAAAGCATTAGAAATAGCAAAGTCAGAAAGTTGCTGCCAGAGAAATGGTAGAAGGTGCACAAAGATGAAAATATGATTTCAAGCCAAAATGAAGGTTTAATCCATCTATTCTATTAAGTCAGTAATAACACATGCACGAACAGAAAGCTGCCTCCAAGTTGTCCAGTGGAAGAGCTGGGGATCAGCAGACTGTCGATTCTGGCAGTGAGAATTGACCTGCTGCTGATGATCTACAATGGTGACCCTGTTAGAGGATGCAAAACTGGCAGAGGTCACCTCATTTAAGTAATGCCAGAGGCACCTGCATCATTGGGGTTACATCATGGTGTCTGTCAGAGGGAACAGCATTTGCAAGGCAAATGCTATAAATGCTATGAAGGATGCTATAAATTTATGGCAGTAGTGCAAGCATTGATTGATTCATTTATGTGGACAGGAAAGAATCATGAGTGGTTGCACAACCTTATGGTGCTTTGGACTATGTCCAAGTCACTCCAACGTCCTCCTTGCTTTATAATAGCAATTGGCCCTTCAAATTGTAAACTAGTTTTTCAACTTCTTTCCATACGTCATTGGAATGAAAAGCATCGCTATTGAAGAATCCATGTTAAACATCTATCAACAGCATCATACACTCCCAAAGCAAATAAAATTGCCACGCCAGTGCAAATATGTGCCAACATTTGGGAAGTGTTCTACGGAACTAGATATTGCCCAAACCCATTTCAGAGAACTTAGGTTGATCAGTCTGGCATGAATCAAATATATGGCAGAGTTTTATGATTGTGCGAATGGGTAGGTGGCCCGACATTGGGAAGAAATATGTGTCGCTGGCATGCATGGGCAGCCAGCGGGACTTGCTCCTGAATTTTACATGCAGCAGCCAATTAAGTGGCTGCTGTCAGGACTAGCATCCTGTTCAGGACAGCAGCCTGTCCCCAAGAGCTGCCAGCCCATTCACGTCACCAAGGAGCACTGGTCACTGCTGAGGCAGACAGGGGCCCTGCAGCCATCAGAAAATATGCAAAAAATATTTGAAGGATGTACGCTGGACGGGAAACCCCTCCAGGGAAATTGCTGGAGCAACGGGGGCTGTCCTCCTGGCCCGCAACCCCTTCTTTGCTTTAAAATATCTACCCCCCACCACTGGCTGCCATTGGGAGGCCACCTCCATTTAGCTGCCAAAATGCTGAAGGCACCATAAAATTACCCTAATAGGGCCTTTATTTATGTAAATTGGCTTCTCCACTCCTTGTTTTAGGCAGCCTGTCTGATTTTGGTCCTGTCATTGGTAAAATTCCCGGAAGGTGGACATGTTCGGGAAGTCGATCTGACATGGTTCACAGCTATTTTACTGCCATCCCCTGCCTCCCTCCTCGCCTTCTGTGAGCCCAAAAAATTCAGCCCATAATCTCAGCAACGTACACAATTCTAGAACTGAAGCATGTGAAGCTCTCTGCCCCTAGAAAGTAGAGTGGGGTCTAGGGCAGAACCTATGAATGGGCAAGTGTCTTACACTACCATCTTATGATAGCAGAGCGGGACCAGAGAAATTTCAGGGCCACATATCGAAGATAATGATAAAACTATCAGAATTAACTTGACTCAACCATATGGCTTTAACAAAAGAAATTTCAACTTTATTCTGAAAAAGGTTGAAATCCATCAGAAAACAAAGTATTAAGTCAATTCACTGCAACAATTCTGATCAATTAAATGGAAAATTATATAATTAAGAAGTAGTTCAAGATAAAATTATTTCAAAATCTATACATCATTATGTACAAAGTAATTAAGATTTAAGCCAATACAATGCCTCCATTTTAGGGTTACGTTTATGTACAGCAGAATGGCGTCAATATTATACAATTAAATAATTTAAATAATTATTTCTGTAATAAAAGTTGCTCAACTATGTAAAGCACTTTCTAAAATTATTTAATATAAATAAAACAAATAAATAACAGTTTGCTGGTTTAACAAGCTGAAATTTCCAGTGATTTACAACGTACATATTATCCCATTTGTGAACTATTATACTCCCGACACAATTCTCTCCCAACACTGTTTTACTTGCACTGGTCGGAACCCCTATTGTTCCTTCTGGATAGTTAACTTTTAATATTATCATTGCATTTAACCTGATGTTGAAAGTTAACACACTTTTAAGTTTTGAGATGAATACTATTCTGTTAATTAAAATTCAGAACATTCACCAAATGGATCACTGATACTGGGTGTGTGATTGCACTATCTACAGCATTGCATGCTTGCTATACTATCTTTCCACATGCAGGCTCTTATAAATCACCACCGACACAAGTACACCCATATTTTGTTGCAAATTCATAATTCATATGTTTTAGAATATAACTTTTAGTGTTAGGAATTAAAGTTTTGACTGTATAAAGATGGGGAAGGGGAGCATCTGATTGAGAAACTGATAAGCAATCTTGAAGTAAATGCAACTCAAACAAGCTTGGAGTTTATCACACTTAAAAGGTAACTTGTGTTCAACTTACAAAGTCAGAGGTAGAAGTGTAAACTTAAATAATGAATGACCCCATCTCTCAGCTTGTAAGGGAGCCAGAAGGTCTACACTTACTTCAATAAAATACTTAAAATGATTTATGTAGTTCCCAGAACAAAAGAAGATAAAACCACTTGTAAACAAGAGTGTTCCTTAACAGGGCCTGCAATTCTAGAGAGAGGCAATTACATCCATTAGCAATATAAATTATCCTTAAGAGTTACAGAATCAAAGAGATGTGTTGAAGGTAAACTAATTCGTTTACATTTCTGTTTGAAATGTATCCATCACAAAGCATGCCACCTTGTCCTAGAGACAGGACGTGGAGGTGGAAGGTTCTTTTGCTTAATTTATCCGTGTGTATTTAATGACAGAAGCAAGCAGTTCAGTCTGGGTTTCATGAGGGAAAGTCAGCCAGAAACTTTGCTCTAGCTTGCAGCTGATGGAAGAAATCTACAATGGCTCTCACAGAGTCTTGTAGCAGAAATCAGTCAGTAGACTTAGCTTGGAAAACTCTGGGACGGCGGTTGAATACCCAGACATGAGCTGAGGCATCCACAGCCTGGAAGTCAGTAAAGAAAATGGTGGAGGAGTGCATAGCCAAAAAGCTAATGGAAGGAATCCCATAGAATTTTACCTTGGAGGAATAGCTGGAATACTGACACCATCCAGGACTAAGTATTTATAAGCTACAGTGTTATTAGTGGTGCTTGCTTTGTTTTATTTCTCTTTATATATACAATAAAGTTTGCTTTTGCTAAAAAACATAAAATCTTGTGGTGTAGTTCTGTCGGATAATTGTTGGGTGTTCAGAGTTCTTCTTTAAACATTAAAGGTCCCTAAAAGGATCATAATATTAGATTTAGAGATTATTAAATTAACATTTATGTTATGTAAACAGATAACATCTTTAATTGTGGATCAATAGAAGTTACAGATTTAATTTCAAGTTTTCTTGTTTACAACGTTTCTTTGTAATAGCTTTTGGCCGCAAAACATGGATCCATAGTGCTGGCTCTACAAAAACCCTGAACTTAAAAGATGATGGCCTGAACACTTTTGGTGCAGCCCATGGGGTGCATCCTGACTGACAGAGAGCTAGCTTGAGCATACAATCTGTGTACCAGGAGCTTGCAGACTGGGTGCATCATCACATCAAACAGCCTCAGATCTTCCATTTTGGATTATGCTATCTCTCAGTTATTCTCAGCTAAAAATGCATTCAACTGCACAAAGGACCTCCCTCACCAAACCTCCCCCCACACCCCTCCCCAACCCCCACCCACACTACTTAAGGGGCAAACATTAACTTCCAGGTGAAGTGCCTTTGACTTTCACTAGCACTGAGATGGTGGAAGTACTGTGTCCTGTGCTACTGAAGGAGCTTTGTAAACTCTTTTTGGAATTTTCCAAGGAGTGCTCTGGATCTTGATAAGGATGTCAGAGGAGTTAGTTAGCCTCTCAGGAGAAAGGCTGTTTCAGCAATGAGGGACATAGTTACAGCTTCTGTTGAGTTGCACCATGATTTCGGAATGGAGCACAGACAGCAGGGAGAGGATGTTGTCAAAAGGGAGAAAGAGGAGACTCTCAATAGAAGGTCTGATCCAGCAAGGGTATTAAACAAACACTTGTCCCACCTCCACTATAGCCAGAAGCAGCATGTGAGATGCCTGCATTTCACCAACGAGGTGATCACTGAGTTACACCATCTCCTACAACCTGACAGGCAGTCTTACAACAGGGCGAGGATGGTGCTGCCAGTGGCTAGCAAGGCCACTGTCACTCTAGGTTTCTATGCTGGTGGATCCTTCAAGGTAGGAGCAGGCAAAGTTGACAATGTCTCACATGTTGCTGTGCATGATTGCATAAGGGAAGTGACACATGCCCTGAATAGAAGGAGAGGGGTCTTCACCATCTTCTCACTGATTGGAGAGAGACAGAAGACAGCATGCAGATGTTCCAGTTTGGCAAGATTCTCAATGATACAGGGTGCATAGTAGCTGCATGCATGTAGCTCTGCGGTCTTTTATGTTAATGGGGAAATGTCCCATAACTGCAAGGGCTATCTCTCTATGAACATCCAGCTTCTGAGCAGCCATGCCCAGAAGCTCATTTTGGTGACTGCCAACTATCCTTTTAGCAGCCATGATGCATTCATCCTGTGCCAGTCAGCTGTACCTGCCATCTTTGGGTTGCCACAAAGAACCAGAGGCTGGCTGCAAGGGCAGCAAGGGGTGCATGATCTGCACCCAGCTCATGACCCTGAGGACATTGTGCCAGTAATAAGAGCCATGCAGCCACCAGGAGGGTCATGGAGCAAACTATTCGCATCCTAAAACAATGGTTTTGCTGTCTGGGCTGCTTGAGGGAACCCTCCAGTGCTGGAGTGTGTCTCCAAGTTTGTGGTGGTTGGCTGCATCCTCACAACATTGCTCTCATGAAAGCACAACCCTTACAATTAGGTGGAGGCCATCTTGGGAGGAACAGCAAGACAAGGAGGAAGGGATGAGTAATACAATACTGTCCATTGGATACTCAGATTCTTGTTCAGTAACGTGTCATCCACATCATCATTGCTCCACAATTTACTTCCTTCCTATCTATCTGCTATGTACCATTACACAACCTCTTGGCCTAATCCTGAAATAAAAGCCACCAACATAAAACCGTTCCATAACATCAATATTTCCAAAAATGCACACAAAACTGAACTGTAAACCCAAGTGCATTCACTTAGTTCCTATCCTACAGGTTCCTTTGCTTGGCCCAGTGCTCCTATGCAGTGCTACCCCAGTGGCTCCAGCATGGCTGGTGAAAGACTTTTAGTCACGCGAGAATGCAGATGACCTTGCAGGATGACCTCAAACAGCCTCAAGTTGTTGCGTGGCTTCTGTCTGTGCTGCAATGGCAGCTGATTGGCCATCAGATGCTGCATCATGGCTGTCAAGGAGTTGGCCACCACTTCCACACAAGAAAGGAGCTCGGTGCAAAGCTCTGTGCAAAGTTGGAGCCCAACCCCTCCATGCTTCTTGACTGTGTCAGGAGCCTCTGTGCCAAGCCTGCCAATGCACCAAGCATCTTGGTGTATGTACCCATCAGTGTTCTCCTGGATTTTGCCCCATAAAAGTCTTCATCCGAGTCTGTAACAAAACTTGCCTGCGGTCTTGCCCTCCAGTGAACTGACAGGTGAACTGTGCTTCACCCCTGGTCTGGATGTAGCCCACTCGTGGTGACTCAGTACGTGCTGAACCTGACTCTATGCTACTCTGTAAAGTTCAAGCAGTGCCAATACCTGAGCCAGCTGCCATTGTTAGATCAAGTGAGGGTGCATCTTCATCAGTTGCCTTTGGTAGTTCTCGCCCTTCATGTTGAGGCTGCATTCTCTGTCCAGCTGGCAGTTCTTGGATATCTAAAAGCAGAAGTGAAGAAGGGGAGGGTTTGAGTTAGTGACGTGGAAACAAGAGGGCCATAATCACACCATCCGCAGCTTGCATGTTATGCTGATAGCAAACGAGAAGGGGCTAAGGCAATAGCATACTGTCATCCTCAGTGTTCTCGGCAATACCTGATACAATGGCCTCAGTAGCAGCCAGCTCTGTGATGTGGAGCACAATCTCCTCCAGAGGGTTCAGTTGATGCAGGCATGCCTGCCCTGTCAGTTCTGTGCTCCCCCTGTGTATGTGCTGCCATGTCCTGTAAGGGAAAGCAAAGTATTCATTGAGTGTTTTGCAATGTGCTTTTGTGTCTGATTAGAGATACGTGAAAGCTGCAGGTAGTGGGTGTGAGTCTGGCAGCATTGGTACATGTGTGAATGAGATGTGGACTACCTGCACATTAGGCATGAGTCCTGATTGTTGATGAGTGAATGATAGGGCTGTGCTGCGTTGAGCAAGATGAGACGCTGGTGGAGCATTGGGTTGGAGAAATCATGTGAAAATGCATTCACTGACCACTCGTGTGCGGTCATTGAACAATTTTTCTAGAACTGCTGTCCAGTTCTTGGTGCCAAATTCTGAGAACTCACCTCACTGGTCACCTGCTCCCATTCTCTTTTCAGGATGTGCCTTGAGGACCTCTTGGCCTCCTATGGGAACTTGGCTTTTTTTCTCCTTTCCACCTCCATCACTAATGCCTCCAGCACTATATCAGCACACTTGGGAGCCCTCCCTCTTGCTTCATTTGCTGTTCTTTTCCTTCCAGCCAAGCCTCTCAGAGACAGTTGCAGTAGCTTCTGTTACATAATTGCAGCTCCACTTTAAGAAGTCCAGGCTACCTGTGGGTCGTGCTAGCTACGTACATTGCTGGGTCCCCTATGTAGCATGCAGCCACTCAGCAGTGTATTCTGCACTGGGCTGCATGCTGAAATTATTAAGAATGAGCAGGCAGCATGAAATTTGCATACTGTCAGCTTCAGCAACACTAGGCGATGGGTAATTGCGTATCGTTATCTACATGGCAGAACAGGCCATATCCAATTCTTCCCCATCTATGTTTAGTTGCCCTTATCCCAGTAATATTTCTATCTAGCAGGAGGGGAGAATATTCTGGATTACAGATTCAAGTAGCAATACATCACGAGTTCTGTAGTAAGATCCCTTCCCTACACATTTGTGACAGAATGTTCCAATGCATTATCATTGGCTGTACATCCTGTATCCTTTATCAGATTCCACATGATAAGAGTTACAGCTCCTACAAAACCCTGTGCAACAAGAGATAAGTGCAGTGCGTACTAAGAAGACAAACCAATGTTAAAATACCTAAATGCAACCAAAAATACCATTCCAACCATAACAAGCCTGTCCACCATCTATAAGGCACAGGTCAGGAGTGTGATGGACTGCTCCCCATTTGCCTGGATGAGTACAGCTCCCACAACACTCAAGAAGCTTGACACCATCCAGGACAAAACAGCCTGCTTGATTGGCACACCTTCCACAAATATTCGCTTCTTCCACCACCGACTCACAATGGCAGCAGTGTGTACCATCTATAAGATACACTGCAGGAACTCACCAAGCCTCCCTGGACAACACCTTCCAAACCCATAACTACTGACATCTAGAAGGTCAAGGGCAGCAGACACATGGGAACATCCCCACTAGAAGTTCCCTTCCAAGCCACTCACAATCCTGACTTGGAAATATATTGCCATTCCTTCACTGTTGCTGGGTCAAAATCCTGGAACTCCTTCCCTAATGGCACTGTGGGTGTACCTACACCATGTGGACTGCAGCGGTTCAAGAAGGCAGCTCACCACCACCTTCTCAAGGGCAATTAGGGATGGGCAATAAATGCTGGCCTAGCCAGCAACACACACATCCCATGAATGAATTTTAAAAATGTTGTGTGTAAGGCTGAATCAATTTCATCTTAATATTTTCAACAAACACAAATTAAAGATAAAAAAAAGATTGAATTTTTACAGGTCAGCTTATTGTGGGTCATTTTTTTCTGATAACTGATGTCTTAGTGTTTGGCAAAACACGTTTAAATTAGAAAGGTGTAATGTTATGTATGCAGCCAGTTTTAATGTAAAATGCTAATATTCAGGCATTAGAAAGAGTGCAGTGATAGCCACAAGATTAATTTCCAGTTTAAAATGCCTGAGCTACCCAAATAAGCTCAGAGTTGTATATTTTGAGAGATGTAGCCTCAGGGGTGATTTTATCAGGGTTTATAAAATAATAATAAGGTAGAAATTTTTTATGAGCCAATAATTTAAATTAGAGGGGGTTGGGAGGACCAGAGGTCACACAAGTAAGGGCAGAATTGGTTGGCTATTTGGTGATTCTTTTCCCAGAGGATATTAAGCATTTGCAACAAATTGCAGCAAACGCTGATTCACTGCATTCCTTCAAGAGAGAGCTGGGTCCATTTCTGGCTGGGGCAGAGAGGTAGGTGCACTGTAACTAAAGTCAGTGTAAATGCAATTTTCTGAAATAGTGTTGATTGTATAAAGAGGAATTTTTCACATTTCCCTCCTAATTAGCCTTGGCTTTTCTCCGAAATTTCATCTCTCTCAGGTTACATAGTATATGGGTAGGCACTGTCTGTGTTGTAATGATAGGGCATCATTGCTACATGGGACAGGTTAGATGGACCAGCTGGTCTGTTATTTCTGTATATTGGCATGTTTGTCTGTTGAGAAATGTTTTTGAAATGTGGAGCCTTTTTGAAAGTTGAATGACCCAAGAAGGCAGGGCAACAAGAAAGACGACAATTTAAGCAATGTTCTTATCCGCTTTTACTTAAGAAAACAAAAGCAGCAATGATAAATTACAGAGTCTCATCATCCATTGAAAATTACATAAATATATAATTTATACAAAATTTTAACACTTAACACTCTTATAAAATGCTAGTTCTCAAGATTCTTTTCAGTTTCAGTAATTCCAATGTCACAGATTTACTGTGGGCTCCATCCTTTCAACAAGTTTAAATAACATGAAGGTACTTACACTTTAACGTACAGACTAATGAGAGGGCCAGCAACATTCGGGTGATCCCTCAACATCAAAACAAAACTTTATAAAGGGTTAAAATACCTGCTTACAGTAACCACACATAAAACCTGAATCTTTCACTCATCATTAATAGACAGAAATCTAACAAAACTTCAACACTTATCAGTTTTTAGCTTATTGCATTTTGTACAGTTTATAAAAAGATTATAAAGCAATGGGAATAAAATGAGGTAATTATAATTGGCTTTTGAAAGGTAAAACGTGCATCACTTTAGAGCAAGCACATGATGGCCAGATGTTATAACTCAGTTGCATCCAACAATGACTAAATTAAGACTAACTATGCTAAAATAACAACCACTGGAGATAAATTTGTGCAAAGGAATTTTGTTGAGATGAGTTAGTAAAACACATGATGGACATCAACATTATTTCCAGACAACACGGATAATACAGGGCATGGGCCTAAATTGGATAGCCCCTGAAAACAATGCAGGGAATGCAATGTGCAATTATCCCACATCTATTCATTGACATGCAGGCAACACACCAACTTCAAGTTGCCTGCTGATTTGAATGATTTCAGAGTTCAGTCAGCACTAACCACGCTGCTGATTGACTGATGTATCAGCAGGGATCTAATACCATGGGCATCATTAAACCTGCACTGCTGAAAACTACCATGCACCTCTTAAAGGGGATGTACAGGGGATGTGGCGGCTATAGGGACCAGGAGTTGTGCAAGTGAATCTGACCTTGGGAACATTGAAGAATGGTGCCAGATGAGCTCCCAGGTATTCCAATGCTCTGCCCTGACGGAGGAGCTAGAAAGTAGGAAAGATGCCCCGCAGCGAGCCAGGAGGCTCTCTAAACACATGGTTAGAAGTATTGGAAGCAGATAACCGTGGAAGCCAATGCCAGGAGTTAAGTCCCTGCAATGCTGAATGTAATGCTGTCAAAAGGTCACTGAACTCACATTAATGGTCAAGATCAGTGAGCAGATCATCAAATGCCATATCCAACAAAGTGCATGACAGCCACACACACTGATCAATTCACTATAGTTCCATCACTCACCTACCAGCGATCTCTAGGACTCATACCTAATATTCATCAGCTTCATCGCACCCTTACACATTTAGCCCTGCAGCAAACCGCAAAACTGCATCTTACAGCTTGCACACATGACAGCTATTCTACCATGACAGCCACATCACTGAAACACTCTGCATGATACTGGTGGACACACTTCCCTCTTTCTTGCAGGAGAAGGTGATGCACAACCATAGACATTAGGAGCTAAGTAGCGGGGGCTGGACACACCTGCATGCCCCAACCCCCATTGAGGGGATTGCACTAGCCGTTATTGGGATGGCCATTGCTGAGGCCATGACTAAACCCATTGAAGAGACTAGTGCGCTTATACCTAGCCCTCCTTAATTCCCACCTTCCCTTCATCCCATAATCTTTTCAGATTTACAAGCTGCAGATGGTGTAAGCATGCACTGCTTTCTCCCTTGCAAACCACAAACTTGCACTTGTGCATTTCTCCTTTCAGATATGTAAGAAATGCAACTTAGACAGTGATGGTGAAGACACACCGTAACTCAATTTCACACTCATAGCCATCAGCTCAGATTCTGACACTAACATAATTTAGAGGACATTCTTACAACAGAATCTGCAATCAGGCAAGGTGGCCTGCAGCCAGTGCAGGAGGCAGCTC
Source organism: Carcharodon carcharias (assembly GCF_017639515.1). Lineage (NCBI taxonomy): Eukaryota > Metazoa > Chordata > Chondrichthyes > Lamniformes > Lamnidae > Carcharodon > Carcharodon carcharias. The sequence goes on along the minus strand of NC_054477.1, from coordinate 93,725,876 downwards.
ACAGAGCATGAAACAGCGCGAGTTCTGCTCCAGAAGACTCAGGTGAAATGTTTGGCAGGTCTACATTCATTGCCGAACAGCATGGAGGAGCTCAGCACCAACTTGGCACAGGGCTTTGTGCAGAGTTTGGAGCCCATTTTCCGCAAGGAAGTGGTGACTAATTCCGTCCACATGTTTGGGGTCCCAACCATGATGCAGTGTCTGATAGCTGATGCCACAGATTCCACTGCAACACAAGCAGCAGCCACCCAATGCCTAACTGCTGCAGAGGAAGCTCAGAATGAGGTCATGCAAGGTTCACTTGTCACCATGTAAGCACCGATGCCATCATAGCTGTGGGTTACAGTGTACAAGGGAGCAGGGGGGGGGTCATAGCCATCTAACAACCTGTCCTTCAACAGATTACTAGGATTGCCGAGGTGCAGACTGAGGTGGTGGCAGTGGTTCCATGAAGCTCGAGAACGTGTCCTGTCACAGAAAGGCAGTATTCATCCTCTCCACTCGCACCACTCTGCCAATGCCTTTGCTGTTGCCTGTTAGCCCAAATTCCTGCCATAAATGCTAAGACGATTCATCGTCTGTGCCCAAAGCTGATCAAGGTCATCCTACAAAACCATCAATAGTCTCCTCCACTGAAAGTTACCAGCCTCCAACCAAACATTCTGCAACTACTGGGGTAACACTGCAAAAAGCACTAGGCCAGGCAAAGGCACATGGGATACAGGCACTGAGGGAATGCACAAGGATGACTAGTTGGAATTTGTACGAAATTTGGCATGATTTTATTTATAAGTTTCATTTTGAATGTTTGTTTTGCAGTTCCTTTTATTTTGCATTGTGCAAGTAGATGCTATGATGGTCAATGACAAGGGGAAAATAAAGTATGGGACAATTGGTGAATGGGGAATTAGGGTTACCGTTACTGGTATTGTACTCAGATGAGTTCTTCACCCAGACAGAGGAGCTGCCTATTGCCTCCTCTTTCTTCTCCTCAACTGTTTTCCAGATATCTGTGCCCACAGCAAGGTTGTGCAGGTGAGATTGTGCAGGATACAGCAGATCACCACGAATGTTGACACTGCTCTGCCAAGTGCTGCGGGGCTCCTCCAGAACGGTCGATCCAGCAGAAATATTGTTTCAAAATACTCTATAATGGTCTGCTCTATCACACCTCATGTGGCAGCATAGCTTTCATCATAGCATGTTGCATATGTGCGTGTGGGTTGCCCACCGCAGCCATCAGCCACGCCATCAGTAGAAAGGCTCATCACCCAGCAGCCCACCCTTTGGTTTGCCATGGTGGCTCAATGCAGCTAGCACAGCAGACTGCTGCAGAATGATCGCACCATGACCACTGCTGGGACACTGGGTATTAACATTCATGTTTCATTTCCTATGGTCACGTACTAGTTGGACAGTAAGGGAGTGGAATCCCTTTTTTTTCCGGTACATGGCAGAGTTAACATTTGAGTCTGCGAAGTAATGCGTGTGCAGTCAATGGCACCTTGCAGCTCAGGGAAGCCTGCAGTCCTAGAGAAGCTGCATACTTGTTCTGCCTGCCTGCCTGTAGTTAAGAGAGTGAAATGTCGTTAGCTCCATTTGAATAGAGAGCTTCAGTGATCCCCCTTATGCAACACTGGACAGCAAACTACGAAAGTTTGCAAACATCCCCAGCTACAGCCTGGAAGGAGCCAATGATTGCACTGTTGTCTTCACTGCCAGTGGTAATTGCCCTGCTCTCAGGTTGCAATTGGAGTTGAAAAGGTGGCAGGTTTCAGAGAGGTCATCCTTACTGAAGCACACACATCTCATACATTCTTCGTTGCTGAAGTTGAGAACTACTCCCTAAACACCCTGGGTGGATAAGGTGTTTCACCAAGAGCGCTACTCTCCCTTCATCGCTTCCTCCTTCCTCTTCCAGCAGCTTGTCCTAATCTGCATGGCTTCTGTTAATTTTCCAAGTGATATGCCTACTGGTGCATAAATATCTGGGAGCAACTGGTTTATGCAGAAGCCTTGAAGTCAGCAAATAGTTCTTCAGCATATGCAACACTACTTCCTGTAGGCTTTTGCAACTTGAAATAACCGTAAAAAACACTTGTAGAATTATAGCACCAGCCAGAAGAAATCAACCAACAACTAACTTGTAACTGTCGCAAAGAAGAGCAGGGGAGTTATCCTTGGTGTCCTGGACCAATATTTATCCCCCAATCAACATAAAATATTCTGGTCATTATCACATTACTGTTTGTAGGAGATTGCTGAGTGCATGCTAGTTGTTGCGTTTTCTAAATTACAACAGTAACTACACTTCAAAAAAAGTATTTCATTGGCTGAAAAGTGCTTTGAGAGGTCTGGTGGTCGTGGAAAGCGCTATATAAATGCAAGTCTTTCTTTGTTTAGTTGATGATCCCTTTAAATGGTATAATAGGGGGAACATTCCTGCTGCTGAATGTGTGTTCAGCTGTGTGAGGTTAAGAGAGGGAATTGAGAATTGATCTCCAAAATGGCATCACTGCTTCATTGACAATATTCTATGCATAATCATAGAATGGTGCGCAGAGGAGGCAGCCATTAGGCTCATCGTGTCTATGCCAGCTCTCTGCAAGAGCAACTCAGCTAATCCCACTCCTGCCTTTTCCCCACAGCACTGCTATACTTATGGGGGCTATTATTTAGAATAAGGAAAACAAGTGGCTGTGACATTTTTCATGTGAGCATAGAGATGCTGGGATGGCATGCAGACTATTGAAGTCACTTTTAATTTCAGCCAATCTAAGTGCAACTCACACTGAAATGGCAATAAAAGAAGGCTGGTAAAATAAATGATGTCACTTGTAGCATGAATAGAAGATAAAATACAGCAAAATTTTACAATTACTCTTAAACTGGATGATTCCTGCAAAATATTCTCTTGATTGCAATTAAGTAAATATCTGATACAGAGGCTAAGATTACAAGCTTACAAGGCCTTGGATGGCGAAACAGAATTAACTCTCACATCAATGCAGGAGCAGAATTTACATTGTAGTCTGATAAATCAGTGGTTCTCAAAACATTTTTGGTTGAAGAACCCTTTTCCAAATGGATTACCAATTATGGAAACTTCCCCATGTCATCTAAATTACAGTGTTCTATAATACTCAAAATACGTACTGCATGTGAAGAGTGTTTCAATAATTCTTTTAAGAAAACAGATATTTACTTACAGATTATTTCCAGATATACCAATCAGTGTGCAGCATTCAGTGTTCCTCCATGTGGACTCCCCTCCTAGGTGAGACAGCCAGCCCACTCTGTGCCGTACATGTGGTGGCCGCAGTCTGTTCCTGCCTCCCGGCTCGTGCCAGGTCTGTCTCCAGCTGTCAACATTGCCTGCCCGCAAGGCCAGGCCTGCTTGGTCAGCACTTTCATATTATTTGGCGGATCAGTTGTACCGTCTCTACAGGCCCCCAGGGATTTGTGTAATGCAGTTTTGAGAACCACCGTGCTAAGTTACTAAACTATATTCATTACTTTAAAAAATAAAAACCAATTACAATATAGAAATGTCATGTTTAACAGAAGTTTTTAATATGAACTAGAATCTGCAGTAAAGATTTGATGGGGGGTGAGGGCGAGGACTGATGTGGTGCTGAAAATTCACTCAGTTCTGATGCAAGTTATGGGTATCTGGGGCACTTGTCCACCAGAGCAGGATGGATACTGTGGACCAGGCGGCATCTTAGAGCTTTGGTCCTGGATAAAAGCCACTAATACCCATTCAACCTTGTTTGTAAGGTGAGTGAACAATCCAGGCTTACTCCCCCAGGTAGAACCAACTTACACCTCGTGCACCAACCACCAGCAAGCCACCTGCTTAATGAGAGGATGGGAATGTGATGACTCTCAGATTTAGCAGTTGCTGACATTTCCTGTCTTACTGCTCTTGTTAAAGTACATTAAGGTTTCACCACTAACAAGGCCATGGAAACTCCCGTGCAAGTCTAGGATAATGCTTCATTTGTGGCTTCTCCATACACTCCCACTAGATTAATGGCAGAATGTGCAGGGAGAGCCACAGATGTTCAGCCCAGGGTACTTTAGGTGTAGAATGTGACTGCACTATCTCATTTATTCAGGTGTGAAATTAGAGAGCACTTCTTCACACACACACAGTAGTGGAAATCTGGAATCCTCTCTCTCAAAATGCCGTGGTTGCTGGGTCAATTGAAATTTTTATGACCAAGGTTAACAGATTTTTATTAGGTAAAAGTTTCAAAGGATAAGGATCAAAGTCAGGTAAAAGAAACAGAAGTACAGAGCAACAATGATCTGGGTGAATGGTAGAACATGCTTGAAGGAATGAATGGTCCTCACCTATTCTGACATAAGGGGCTGGATTTTACAGGGTTGAGGTGGGGAGAGGTGAGTGGACTTTTTGCCAGTCTGGAAGAAAAGTCAGCTGGAAGCCAACACACACCGAGGAAGCCTGCGCCAAAGTTATAACACTCTGCGGGCAGGCTAAATTGTTTAACAGTGGGGCTTTCATCCCTCAGCAGGAGGGAGCTCCACCCTCAGGAGCTGCCAGCCAGAGTTCAGCAGTGGGGGCTGTTGGGACTGCAGGAAGAAGCCTAAGGATGATCATGGCTGCGCAGGATAGGTAGTCATGGGGTTTTAAGGTGGGGAGGTATCCTAGAGCTCAGGGAGCGGAATGGGGGGGGGTGTCAGGTTTTGTAGCGCAGGCGGCAAGGAAGAAAGCGATATCTTGAGGGGATGCCCCTGATGCATGCAGGGCACTCCCTGAATGAGGTGCCCCCTTTTCCTTCCCGCCTTTTCTCATGTAGGCCCAAAATACAGCCTGCCACTCCCACCCGACTGCTCACACCAACCGTATTTTTGCAAGGGCAGTGTTATTCGGTCCAATAGGCTTGTTATTTGACCTTTAATTGTTCATTTAAAGATGAAGGCAGGCTGCCAATTACAGCACCTACCCACCTAGTGAATTACAGGCACTGGGTTGGGGGTGGATGGGCAGGTGGTAGACCAACCACCTGGCCTATTTTATGAGTGTCCACCCCCCTCCACCCCGTGCTGAAAACACACCCAGCATGGGCATGTAAAATCCAGCCCAACAGGGCTCTTGTTCCATTTGTTTAAGCAGGATAAACCATGTCACAATAGCAAGAGAATAAATTTGATATCTTGGTATGTTTGTGTCCCATAGCCAGAGTCTATTGCTTTAGATTACCTAATAAATTATGGTGCCTGTGTTCTGTTTTGGAGTTTGAACAATTTTTACTTTTGGAGATTACTTACTTCTCTTGTGACAAGAATAACTTCAAAGCTAAAAAAAATGCTGGTAAAGTTTTAAGTGACTTTAATTGAAAACTACTGGCATGTTTTCTTGAATTCTGCAGTAAATATTCATGAAAATTCCACAATGACAGAACCTAATTTTTGAAAAATACAAGACAAAAAGCTGCAAATCTGAATTTAAAAAATAGGAACCATGGTATCTCATAGGTCTGCTGATGCCAGATATTTTGAAAGGTCAGAACTGGCTTCATCTCTACAAGTGCATTTTCTGTTTTTAGTCTCAAATGTGAGAGAATCAGTTGGGAAGACTCTAGTCTGCTAGCTTCTTTGAAAACCATTACAATATTGGTTCCAGTTTTTGACTCCAGAACCTGAACACATCAGAAAGTCGTTATTTTTCTGGATGCATTCCATGGGAAATTCCACTTTGCTTGGGATAATAGCTGGGGTTTTCCACTTCTACAATCACCAGCTACAATATTCCTATGTTTTCCTGAAATGGACAAGAAAAAAAGTTACGAGCTAAAAAAACACCAGAAAGCTCTGGCCAATGTATGCTTGCCAAATCTCAAAAAATCTGACAGCTTGAGTGATAAAAAATAGTAAGTGTGACTCATTGGAAAGTATATCCCATAACTGGACAAATGATCATTTTAATAAACTTAACATTGAGAGCATTTTCCCTCAAATCCTCCTAGTAAGTTAATGTTGTTATACAGAATCTGTATTTAATTAATCTAAACTAAATATAAAGTTTCTTTAGCCATATCAATACAATCCATCTGTTGTGCTCTTCCCTAGGGCAGATCCTAACCCAAGCCTTGCACATGAAATTCTTCAGCCACTTACTAGGAAGGAATAGCCGAGTTAGTTTCCCATCGCCTTCCTCATGGTTTTTCTCATCAGGGAGTCTTCTCCTTGAAAGCAGCTGAGGCTAAACTTCCCCAATTACACTTTACGATTTTGTGTGGGAGGGGCAGGGGAATCTAGAGGTGAGCACCTTGCTGAATAAATACTGCGACGACAGAGACCATAATCCAGTTTCTGCTTGCCAGGGCTATCTGGAGTGAGGCTTCAACCCTATACCATTTGACTCACATGTGAGAATTCTACCACTGAGTCAAAGGCTTGCTATCAGTACAGTACCCCAGTTGTATATCCAATTAAGAGATAATAAAAATTACATTATTCAAATCTGTCAACGCTTTTTATCTTGCACTTATCAAGACAGATAGGAGAATGCCACATTTCAAAGAAAGCAGAGAGCAACAATCTATACTGCATGAAAAAAGGGCACTGATTGGTTGGCAAGTAGACTCTGACTGGTTAAGGCATTGCCATGGAGAATGCACCATGAAACTACTATCCCCCATTCGTTTGTTTAACTCAATAAGGCACAATGCCTGGACATTTTCCTTCTGCCTGCAGAGGACAGGTCCCTGTGTATGAACATATGTAGCTTCTAGCAAGCGTAAGTGAGCCACATTGCGAGCTCCACTAAAAACCTTAAATTAGTGTTAATATAATTCCTAGTACACTCAGGATTATTCAGCAAGTGCTGTCCAATCGCAGAATCACATTTAACATTAGACATTATGTTCTGAGTGTTGCAAGCACAGGCTGGCTGGTTGAGTATGGTCAGTATTTTCCCTATGTGAACAACCAAAGTGACACGCTATTTGATATGTCTTAGGGACTTATGGCCAATGTATCCTGTTCCTGATTAATTCTCCATGGTACGCTTGAGCAGAGTCAACTTGCCAACCAATCAGCACCTTTTTCTCATGCAGTATAAATTGTTGCTCCCTTTGAAATTTGGCATTCTTGTGACTGTCCAGATGAGTACAAGATGAAAAACTCAACAGCATGTCTCTTCTTCAAGTAATACTCATGTTCTGTAATACCAAGCGACTATTTCAATATTTTTAGTATAAATAATTATTTTTAAAAGGAGACATCAATTCTATTGAGTTAAGTTCTACATTACCTGATTAATTTTAACCAAGTCTGTCAATCTACTTTCTATTTTTGAGCTTACTCAACATTCTTGCTAAAATACTGATATTTATTTAGAAAAATGTGAGAAATATAAATTAAAAAGGAAAGTATCTTTTTAAAGAATGAGCACTTCTCCAGGTAACAAATAATTTAAAGTTAAGGGACATAATGTGATAAGTTTATAGTCCATTGACCTACAACAAACATACAGCTTACTAATACTGTTGTAAATTAAGGTCTAATATTTGCCTTTCAGAACAAAATGCATGTTGTTAAATTGCACGTTTTAACAGTCTGAACTGCACGTCTGAGGTTCCAGAAGTCTTTGTCGCAGAGCCATGGACTCATCTCTTTCTTCATCGGTGGATCTGATCCCATCCTCTACAGAAACTGATTTAGTAATAACTGAAAACAATTGTAAAAAGATCTTGCTTACTCATCACTATAATGAACAGAATTCAGGCTACGTTCTTTCAATAATTAAGCATGATTACATATTTTGGGGTTTCATTCACCTTTGTTCACTCTAAAGGGGGTTTCTTTGTTTTAAGCAACTTTCGGATGTAACTCTTTATTTTCCTGAATGTTTTCACTTGACCAGATACTGAGGTTGACTTGTAATATACCTAGGAAACCAGTAGTTTATTTCAGTTTTGGGGTTTTACCAAGTTGTGGGAAAACTTTTAGAATCCATCATCTTCGAGATCAAATGAGTAAGCATTTAGAAATACATGGGACAATCAGGGACAGCTAGCACAGATTTCTTAAAGGCAAGCTGTGTTGCAAAAATATTGGTTTTTTTTTTGAAGAAGTCACTGATTGTACAAATAAGGTTACATGTCCTGCATATGCAGTTTCAGTTGATGTTCAATAAAGTTTCCATACAAAGATTAGAGAAAAAAATTTAGGCATATGGTGGATGAAGAAATGTGGCTAGGAAACCTGGATGGAGAGATGGCTAAAAATTCATAAATAGGAAGTATTAGAAAGGCTGGTTGTACTTAAAGGTGCTAAGTCACCAGGACCAGATGGGATGCATCAGAGGATGCTGTGCTGAATAAGGGTGAAAACTGCTGAGGCTCTGACCATAATTTCCCAATCCTCATTAGGCTCGTGGATTCTTCTAAAGGACTGGAGGATTGCATATGTTACACCATTGTTCAGAAAAGGGTATAAGGATAAATTCAGCAACTTCAGGCCAGTCAGTTTAATCTCAGTACTGGGAAAGACTTTAGAGACAATAAGTAGGGAAAACCAGAATGGGTTTGTTAAAGGAATATTGTGTTTAACTAGCTTGATTGAGTTCTTCCATGAGGTAACAGACAGGGTGACGGAGTTGATTTGGTGTATGTGGATTGCCAAAAGGTGTTTGATCAAGTGCCACCAGTAGGCTTGCCAGCAAAGTTAAAGTCCATGGAATAAAAGGGAAAGTGGAAGTATGAACATGACATTGGCTGAGTGGCAGGAAGCAGAGAGCAGTGGTGAAAGGTTGTTTTTCGAACTAGAGCAAGGTGTCTAGTAGTATTAGGACCATGGCTCCCTTGATACATTTAGATGACTTAGACTTGGATGTGCAGGGCACAATTTCAATATTCACAGATGGCACAAAACTGAGCAGTATTGTAAACTTGGGGGGAGAATAGTGGCAGACTTCAAGAGGACGTGGGCAGCCTGGTGCAATGGGAGTGGCAGTGGAAGTGGGGGTAGGACTGGAGGATGTTTTTGTTCGAACACTTGAGACTGTAAGAAAATTTGAATATTAGAGATATTAATTGAAGCAAAGACTATGTGGTAGATCTTCAACTTGCTTCCTGGGCATAATACATAGGTTGTGAATAAATTGTCTGTTACAGAAACCGTTAATCCACAATTGGGAACAAAGATTTCTGCTTTGGCGGGGTGAGTTGCACTTCTATGAATGGGTATGAATTCTTGCATCCTTATCTTTAGCGAAATGTCCTCTGCAATTCCTGGTGACACAAGTTCTTTCATTTAGTTAACAGATAGAACATACTGACAGAAAGTACTAGGCTCTTGCAGAACCATCAGGTGGCCAAAGTGGGGAATTTAAAGTTACTGCAGAAAAATTGGTTAGCAATGGTTCGTGTGTATTAACCAATATTTTCACACTAGTACTGTGAAATGTTTAAAATGGCAACTACAGTGCCACCTATAGGAAGAAATTATACTATAAGTACATATTGGCAGTCTTACAATGCAATTTGTCCCTAGAACCTGACATTTTTAACACATTTTGAAATTGCATCTTGAAACCCCAATCAGCCATTTTAATATAGAAAAAATACAGCTAGATATCTTTGGTTCAGTACTCTCTGCTCTTGCTTCCAATCTCCCTTGCCTCTCCATCGCTGGTGACCCACTCCCTGGGATTCCCATCCCGCCCACACTCACCTCTATCTAGTGTTCCAGCGGTGATCCTCAAGGTCAGCCTGAGTGATGGACCGGCAGTGGCCACTACTCCTGGTGGTGCTGCTGGTACTGCAGAACCATTGGCCTCTGGTTGGCCAGCAGCTCTCAGGGCCGGGATTTCTGCCCAACTGCCACGTTGATTGCATGAGAGGCCATAAACTCCCTAGGTAAGTGTCTGATTGCCTGGTAATTCTACTGGGCCTTCTGGAGTGAAACTACACAGGGCTCCCACCAGTTCTCCACCTGATAGGAGGGTCTCCAGTCAAACACATTAAATTCCACCCAAAGTTTGTGCCTCAAGATCACCGGGATTTACAACCGGTGCCATTTATAAGCCCAAATTCCAGCAGTAGAAAGGGAGGAAAATGAAGATTCTGCAGGATTGCTTATGTCTGGCCCTACCTGAAAGGATTCCTGCAGATCTTCCAATCAGTGGAAGTTGGGGGCAGGCCAAAGTATCTTGTACTTTGGGCACCTCTGCCCTGGGGTACCCAGTAAGTAGACAAACAGAAAGAGGAGGGGAGAGGTCTCCAGTCTCATTAGTATGTTGCAAAATGGCCTGTGCCTCCTACAAGCCATGAACTGCTTCCACCCAGGAAATCCCAGAAAAGGGGCAGAGACCAGTTGATTTGGGTGGTCACCTCCTTTTCATGACCTTTGTGCTCAGAGAACAGATTGTCCTCGGGAAACAAACCTCAGGAAAATCCTTCCTAATTATCTTAGAATTTCTGATGCTTAAAAATTGAAAAAAACCCTGAGCTTACACTATGGAGAAGTCCTTGCAGCAAAACCGTAATACAAAATGCGACCTCTCTTTTATTTTTCTTCTTTTTCCTTCCTATTTCCATACATCCGGCTTTGAGACTATTCAATACTGGCCTATTGAAATAAGTGTCTGTTTACCAGTATTGCCATCAAAACAATCCAGACTGTGGTAATCATTAAGTAGTTTGTTATTACCCTCACAGTTTGAGGATAGTGAGAGTAGAAATTATGATCTGCATTATTCTGTTTGAAAATATAAATTACTGGTATAAAATTACCCTCAACTGTTCTGTTTGAAAATATAAATTACTGGTATAAAATTACCCCCTGCACTATTTAATCTCTATGTTCTGTGTAAAAAATGCAGGAAATTTGTTTTGAAGTCTACTTTCAACAAAAAGTCTTACCTTTCAGTTGTGTTGTATTCAGGTCCATATTGGGGTCAGATTTCTGCTCAGCTTTCTTGGTTTTGGCCAAACCATCTACTGTATCTGACTTGACTTGTCCAAGGGCTATTAAAGGCATCATTGCATCCATCACTGATGGTTCTAATAGCCCCTTGCCTTTTATGTGTTCTAGCACTTTGAGGCACTTATGTGATTTTATTTCACTGATATTTTCTTCCAAAAATAGAAGGTACAGATTCAAGTCATTCCAATAGCCTTTAGTAACGTTCATCACCTCAAACTGTGGCAGAAGTTCATATACCTTAAGAAAAGTGAACTTCTTTCTTAAAGGAAATATCATACTGTACACTGCCACTGGTGTAAGGAGGATATATACGACAATGTTGACGATACTTAGGAGTTGAAAAATTCCAACAGAAATGAGTTTGCACTGAAAGAAATCTGGTATGCTTGTTTCGTTCCCCAAAATGCCTGTTTTGACTGAGCATCTGAATTCATCTGTGAGGGAGGTCAGAGAGATGTAATATCCCAAGTAGATGCAGGCAAGTATAAGAAACGTGACAGCAAGGCCTTTGCGAATAAGATACAACGTCAACATTCTCCAGGAGTCTTCTTTTGATTTCAAATAACGCTCCACGATTGGGAACTGGAAAAAATTCTCCCTTTTCTCCTTGGCACTAAAGTTAAAGAAAGAACATCAAATGAAAAGAACCTATAATGCGCCATACTGTTTCTTACAGGTTTTGGATAATTTAATAAGTTTTCTAATTGGTGCTTAATTAAAAATAAAGCAGAAAACATCTGACCTGTGAACATATAACTACATTTGATTTCCAGTAGTAACTAATTGAATTGTACAGGTTAGATTTCAAGTGTGTGCTGAGTCATCTGGTTTCAGCCCATGCAGAAGTTATGGTTCTACGATTGCTCTCAGTGCATACCTCGGCTTGGAGAAAGATGAGAATCTAGTCCACAGTGGTTTAGAGTTTGCCATGTAACGGTTTATAGAAATATAGTGTGTTTCAAGCGAATTAGGCACTTTTTTTTCCTCATTCTTGTTAAATGGCTCATTCGTCATTTGAGAAATGTTAAAGGATCATTATTACTAATGTGCCATGAATGGCTGCTTCTGTTTCTGTTCCTGCAAACAAAATTGCACATTTCAAGATCCCCATTCCCCCTGTTTTGTTGGTGTGTTGTAAGTAACTATTAAAGGGGCACACAACATCTTTTTTAAAAATGGAACTAGAGACAGAACAAGCTAATCATTCACTCACACAATTCAAAGTGAAATAAGTGGTATAAATGTAACCATACAGAAAATATGAAGTTATCCTCCTACTATTCTGTATGATTTATTTAACATCACAAATACAGAATCCAGAGGCATGGGATAGCTGCAACCATACAAATATACAACTAACAATCTGCTTATCTACGTACCCGCTCTGCTCCCCAAAGGTTTGGAAACAGATGTTAGCATCAAATCCACTGGTGCTGACAATGTGCTGTGCTAATCTGATTCCACGGTTGTAGGCCTTATCAAGCTCTTCTATTATAAAAGTCAATTCTCCATAAAGCTGAGGCGCTGCAGTAAACTGCCAAAATAAGGCTGGAACATACATAAGGATTGCTACTAGCAGGAGAACATATGGAAAAACCTGAATAAAAAAATCAAAAATAACCATTATGTTAAAACAGAAAAATACTTTTTCCAAATGAAGTATTCATAAAATTTGTAAAAGTATGTTACATAAATAACAGTACAAATATGATGTTACATGAAGTGTGTGGCAGATTACTTTCTTTCAATGCAGTGTATGAGGTACCTCACTACACTTGCCATTTCAGGTTATATTTACCACGTGCATTTATATTTCATATCCAACATTCTCTGGCGCTACAGCCCACTCGGCTTCCAACTCCTCAGTATACTATGGCAGGAGGGCCTTTACCCATTGAGCCATTTTGGCTTCCCCAAGCTTTAATGTGTACCTCAGCATGTAGTCCTTGGAATGTTCTGGACTGCAACATTTGGCCATCGATAGCTCTATGCACTGGAAGACCGTGCTATCAGTGAGCTTCACAACGTACAGCCCAGCATAAAAGGATTTGCTGATCCTCATTATGTCAGGCTATGATGATGTTACCAAACCACTTTCTGTCTTCAGGATGCTGATCACAAAGCTCTCTCTGTGTACCTTTTGGAAGAATAAACACAAGCTTTTCTCATCCTGCTCCACAGTGTGGGCACTGGACCAGATGATGATCTTGGAGGTCACAGTAGCAAAGAGCAAGGCCTGCTGACTCTTCACCTCTTAGGGATCCTTCTTGACATCAATCCCCATCAACTGCAGCAGGACAGAGTCTGGGTGCTTTTTGCGGTTGGGATAGCTCCCTTTGTCTTGTTCTCACTTTCTGAATACCTTTGAGGATGAAGATCTCTTGATGTTTGCCTTTGAGACTCAAAGAGGGGTTTCACAGTTCTCCAATCCCTGATGAGCTCCTCGATGTTTTTACGGGTCAATAGCTTCATGTTCAGCCTCCATGTCCCCCTGCCAATCTTCTGATCATCCTGTAGGGTCAGTCAGTAGGAGGCAGTGATCAGAGAACACTGCTTGACGTCAGTGTATCTGACCATGAGCACTTGGGATATAAACAGGAAGTCTATCCTGGAACAGACTAGCTCATCTAATCTTGATGCAGCGCTCCATCTGCAGGGCTGCTGAAGACATTGTGCAGCATGATATCTTTTACCGTTTCCATCAGGAGTCTGGACATGGCATCCAGTTTGCTGTCAGGCCTTCCAGATCATCTGGTCACATCAACAATGTGGTTGAAATCACCACCTAGAATATCCAGCCTGGAAGTCACCAGCAGCAGTAGGAGCTGCAGGAGGATGGTCAATATTTCGCTGTGTTGAGCCTGGTAGACTAGAAATTTCAGCTTCCCACTCTGTGCAACAGAAATGTATTAAACTCAACCTGTGTTTGTGACCTGGCTATTGCTTACAGTAATGCCTTACATTACAGTTGAGTAGCTTTCCTAGCAGATTTTTTGAAAGGCCAGAAATTGAAATAAAAGAGGGATTCAGGAGTTCATTTCAATGTGCCAAGTGAAGCATTCTCCTTTTTGGGTTTGAAACCACTCCAGAAAACAATGTTTATATTATTGTGAATAAAAACAAGCTGCGTGAATAGGGTTAAAGTTGCCTATGTAAAGGATAGAGGATGAGGGGAGTTGAGGGAAGTGTTAAAGCCTGTTTGGGAACTCAGAACTGGCTTGGCCTTCTTAGGGAGCCTGTGTATACATTTGGTGCAAGTATAAATTGGTAAGAATGGTCACAGATGTTAGCCAAGGGGTGGATATGGGCCCAAATGGGAGACCTGGCAAGAATTATGTCCCGCGCCCCAAAAAAATTTGGCTAGCCATTTCTTTTTTAAAATGCACTCCCCACCCACCACCCCTATTGCACAGGGGCCATAGGAGAACCTTCATGTTTTTTGCCCTTGAATGTGAACTTTAGCAGGATCACCGACAGAGATCTTGGACAAGCGCATCTCAATACTAATGCCACCTTACAGGTTTCTGAGGCCTACATTTTTAATTGCAAAGCCTAATGTAGGTCAAACGGCGCATGAAAGATAAGATAGCTTCAAGAAGCAATCACTGTGAAGTAACTGATATGAAACATTGCACAATATAAGTAGCAAAATATCCCAAAAACAATTACATCACACACACACACGGTGAAACTCTCTACCAACGACAATATTTCAGACAATAAATAACAATGTTGCATCTGAAATATTACATTAATAGCTAGATAAAGCTTTGTACAAATGAGTGTGCAAACTGGACCACATATGGGAAGCAGTTCCCACCTTCCTTTATCTGCTGGGTTTAACCAGGCTTAGGAAAATCACCTGAAACCTGGAAGACAGGTTCAACCTGAAACAGCCTCATTATACTTAAAGGGCCAACCCATTCCTGAGAGCAGAATGATCGCCAAACCCTTTCCCCGCCTCGGCTAAACCTAGTAGTGAGTGAGTTAGAGGCAGGTAGGGGTCAAGTTTGAGACTTTTAAAATTGTTACATCTCACCCGACCCCAACCCACCCATTTTGGGGGGCTTAAAATTATCCGCAGGGTATATATCCATGTGTCCTCAGCCACAATACAGCCACTTTAGTTGATATCATCCTTGCCTCTGGGTCAGAAGCTATTTACGTTTTAAGCTGTGTGACTGCACAGGAACCTGAGAGCTCCCACGCGCACAGTCACAAGTCAGCTCTTTGATGTCATGCAAAAAGATTTAAAAGAGTCACGCACCTAAATAAATCACCTACATTCCAAAAAAAGAGATTTTGGGCTGGAGTTCAACACCAGGGCTCAAATTCACAATCTAGACTAATATTCCAGTGACCGTGTGAAGGAATTCATAATCTAAACTGATACTCCTATGACCAAGTGAGGCAGTGCTCTACTGTTAGAGATGCCAACCTTTGGTAAAATCAAATTCCCATCTGCCTATTCTAGTTGTTGAAATGGACAGTTAAAGTCCCATATTATAGGAAGAAGAGTAGTAAATATTCCTATTGTCCTGACCAAGATTCATTCCTCAGTCACTATCATAAACACATTAACTGATCTTCTAGCTCATTGTTGTTTGCAGGATACTGGTGATGCAGAGTGACTGCTGTATTTGCCCATGTGACCACACTTCAAAAGCAATTTATTGAAGAGCTTGGAAATGTTTTAACGTGATAATAAATAAATGCATATCTTATCTTGCAAAGTCTTATATTCCTGGGACTGTAGAACATTAGTGATGATAATATTTAAGTGTTTAAGACAGATGAGATAGAAAGGAACTATTTCCTCTGGTGGAGGAGTCCAGAACAGGGGGGTATAACCTTAAAATTAGAGTTGGGTCATTCAGGGGTAATATCAGGAAGCACTTTTTCACACAAAGAGCAGTGGAAAAATGGAACTCTTTCCCCCAAAATGTTATTGAAGTTGGATCAATTAAAAAGAGTTGGGAAAGTAGAACTGGATGTTGTCCCTGTTTTTACATGTAATCTTTTTGATAATTTCGATCCTAATTATCAACTAAATGGTTAGAGAGGGTTCTGAGAGCCAAAGGTATTAAGTGACCTGGAAGCAAGACAGGCAAATGGAATTAACATTCAGGTCAATCACGATCTAATTGAATGGCAGAATAGGCTTGAGCGGCTAAGTGGCCTGCTCCTGTTCCTGTGCAAACTTAATGTTAACGCAATATTCTTTTGAAATTAATCATGGGTTACACATGAAGTATCAGGACTCCCAGTGTTTTTAAGATGAATTTGGTAAATCACTAAAAATGCCAAAATTAATGGGCCGGATTTTCACTACCGAGGAGAGTAGCTTGAGTCCAGAAAGTTCCCAACTTGGCAGACCAACCTTGATGCAAAGGGCCCCGTCACAAGTACTTTTCACTCCGTGGGAGCAGGGGCAGGATTGAGCCGAGCCTGCCAACCTTGGAATTAGATTGGGGATGGGCCAGTGCTGAGGTGGACTAGTGGGAAGGCTCGCCTCAGTTCTCTGGGATTTCTTCTCAGTTGTTTCAAAAGCTGTTACGCCCTCTAGCCCTCACCCCCTCATCTCCTTACTCCCCACCCACATCCCACACCCCCTCCATGCCCTCCACTTCCACCTTTCAAAACAGAAACTCTGTCATGCTAAACCATTTGAGAGTCCTGGAGCTCAGCCAAGCATTCATGATGAGCCTATTTGGAGAAGCAGATGTCTGGTCATCATGCACTGTTGATACAGTTTCTAGGTGGCCACATTATGAATGTTTGGCTGAGCTCCAAGACTCACCAATGGATTCGCTCAGCAGGGCTTCTGTTTTAACAGGTGGAAGTGGTGTGTTTGTTCTGATTGACTGACATCTTTATGAGGTTATAATAATTTTTTATTTCTTTGTTCTGTGTTGTCAATGTTTCCTTGTTTACTTGGACAAAACTAAGAGGTGTGAAGTGAGGGACAGCTTCGATATTGATACTATGAACGACCATGTCCAATTGATACTTTTATAGGGTTGCAAGAACAGCAATTTTTTCAAAGAAGGTTTCTGAATAGGTGTTTTTTTTCCCCTTCAGCATATCAGGACTTGCCATTGTTATTATATGGCTCACTGGTTCTGAACATAGTGCATACTGGGTGATGGGCATGGAAGGGGCATGGATAAGACTTTTTAAACGTAATTTTCAAAAGGTTCCCGAATCCAGGTTAATGTTCACAACTTCTCAGAGGGGCCTTGAACTACCGGTCATCCAGAAGATGGCCCAAGTGCGGGGGAGGGTAATGAGCTGCCTTACCCCAAAATGGAGCCAACCAGGTCGGAAGTGCAGGGTGAAGGCTCGCTACCCACACCCTTATCTCACGCCAGTGAAAATTGCTAGCACCTGGAATAATGGTGGGAAAGCTGGAATTGGGTCTCGCCTGCCATTTTTAAATGCCTCGAGACTTGGTTCGACTCTGCAAAAATCCAGGCCAACATTTCAAATACAAAATTCATTTAGCCACGATATTGAAGTTTTCACATATTGAACAAACTTGGGTAGATTTTATAATATAAATAGTTGTTTGGTAGTATGGAACTCTAGTATTGCTGAAAAAAAAAGAGATATGCGCAACATTTGCGTGTACTGGGAGCTACATATATTAATACACAGGGCCTTGCTCTTTGCAGACAGAAAGAGTATGTACACTCATTGTGCCTGTTTCAGCTAAACAAAATAAGTGACAGCCATTCACTGACTCATTCCTCAGGGTAATGCCTTGACCAATCAGGGTCAAACTGCCTGGTTTAAATTTCAAACAATGTTCTGCAGTTAACAGTCAGTCATCATCACTGGTGCATTCTCCATGGCAATGTCACTTGCCTTCCAATCAGCACTCTCTTCACATACAGTATAAATTGTTGTTTTCCCCTTGTATTGGTATTCTTGTGAAGTGTCCTGATGAGTGCAAGATGAAAAGCTTAGACATGTCTTTTTTTATAATATAGTTAAGCTTGAACCTTTCTCATAGGAATAATAAATTCCAAGCTTTACAACATTCTGTAGGTCCACTTACTTTCCTCTAACAGATCTGAAACAGGCTCTTTCTTATTGCACATGAACCATACACCAATTCCAACATGGGAATGAAGGAATTGCCTGGAATAATTCCAAAAGTCCAACACTCAGGCCACAAAGCCCTCAACGCAAATTACAATGTCCAGAATAAGCACTTATAAATCAGAATTCCACCAGTAGCACTCAGTGCTCAAAAAAGGTTGGCTAGTTACCACACTTCATGTGTACTAGGAAAATTACCCACATCATCATGGTTAAACAAGAAATTTGTATTTTTTGATTGACAGGTAATATTTGAAATATTTTCAGGACATTAAAATATCTGGTACAAGCAGTAACAACATTGAAATCGGTCTCATAAATTTGCTCATCTAATCATACAGCACAGAAGGAAACCATTGTGTACATCATGCAATACCAGCCCATTGAAAGAACTATCCATTAGCCCCACTGCCCTTCTGTTTTCCCATAGCCATGTCAAGTATTTCCTTTCCAAGTAAATATCTGATTCCCTTTTTGAAAGTTACTATTGCATCTGCTTCCACCACATTTTAAGGCAGTGTATTCCAGATCATCATAACTCACTGTGTAAAAAATAATTTAATCTCCTTTCTGGATCTTTTGCCAAATATCTTAAAATGTTAGTTACGTTATGTTTCTCTACTGTGGCCAAATTTAACTTACCAGACACCATGCAACTCATGATTGTGGGTAGTTATTAAAATGGTATGTTTCTTACTTATGACAAACATTGGTAGCTCAGAGTAGTAAGTGATGACGATTGAAAATATGATGGACGAGCTGGCACTGCTCCCCTACTCAGGCAGCTATCTAAAATTGTAAGTCAGATCTTGCTTACACCACTGGGCTCTGATCTATTTAAAAAAAGGATTCCATTGGTTTTCAGTGAGTATCCAGCTTGCCTGCTTAAAACAGCACATTAACATCAGGCTATGGCTTGAAGGTAATGGGATCAATGGTGCTAAATAACTGCCCTCATTTCTTGTACAGACACAATGGGCCAAATGGCCTCCTTCTGTGAGGTTTAATGACCATTCCACCTGGCAGAAACTAGACATCATAATGAATGCTGCATAGTAATACTGGACAATGTGCGTGACAACCTACAACTTGTGCTTAACAAACCTTTAATATGGCAAAAATAGTTTCGACCTCATTTTCATGCTATCTCTAAGACTGCCTTTTCCCACCTCAGTAACAAAGCTCGACTTTGCCCCTGCCTTAGCATATACACTGCTGAAACCTTCATCCAATCTTTCATCACCTCTAGACTTGACTATTTAAACACTCCCCTGGCTGGTCTCCCGCATTCTATCCTCAATAAACATGAGGTCATTCAAAACTCTGCTGTTCGCGTCTTAACTGGCAGCAAGTCCCTTTCCCTCATCACGTCTGTGCTTGCTGACCTACACTGGCTCCCAGACAAGCAATGTTTTGTAAATATAAATTGTTGCTGTCACGTAAGGGCCCTATTTCTACCTGTTTGCCAGATTTCATTTGAATATCTTCTCTGCTTTATTGAATAAAAGCAAAGGATTGAGACTTTGGTCCAATTCAACTCTTGGCTCTTGAATATTGTATGAACAACATAACAAACCAAATATATAATTAGTGCTGGTGGGAGTGGCTTTTGTTCCACAGTACAGAGGTTGCCACCCAGGCTTACTCAAGTTTTGCTACAATCTTCACATTCCATCAGAAGATAACAGGGTGTAAAATTAGAGTTGATATTTCGAGTCCTCCTGACTCTTCAACAGAACTGGGTGAATCCAAGGAGAGAGGTGAAATATAAGCTGGTTTAAGGTGGGAGGGGTGGGGGTGGGGGGGGGGGGGGGGGGGGGGGGGGGCAGCGGTGGCGGTGGTGGGGTTTGGGTGGGGGGAGAGAAGTGGAGGGGGGTGGTGTGGTTGTAGGGACAAGCAAGCAGTGATAGGAGCAGATTAGAAAAAACAAAAGGAAGGGGGAAGAAACAGAAAGGGGGTGGGGATGGAGGAGGGAGTTCAAGATCTAAAGTTGTTGAATTCAATATTCAGTCCGGAAGGCTGTAAAGGGCCTAGTCGGAAGAGGAGCTGCTGTTCCTCTAGTTTGGGTTGGGCTTCACTGGAACAATGCAGCAAGCCAAGGACAGACATGTGGGCAAGAGAGCAGGGTGGAGTGTTAAAATGGCAAGCGACAGGGAGGTTTGGGTCATTCTTGCGGACAGACCGCAGGTGTTCTGCAAAGCGGTCGCCCAGTTTACGTTTGGTCTCTCCCTTAGAGCCAAACCTCCCTGTCGCTTGCCATTTTAACACTCCACCCTGCTCTCTTGCCCACATGTCTGTCCTTGGCTTGCTGCATTGTTCCAGTGAAGCCCAACGCAAACTAGAGGAACAGCACCTTCTCTTCCGACTAGGCACTTTACAGCCTTCCGGACTGAATATTGAATTCAACAACTTTAGTTCTTGAACTCCCTCCTCCATCCCCACCCCGTTTCGGTTTCTTCCCCCTTCCTTTTGTTTTTTCCAATAATTTATATAGATTTTTCTTTTCCCACCTATTTCCATTATTTTTAAATCTTTTATGCCCCCCCCGACCCCCATTAGAGCTGTATCTTGAGTGCCCTACCATCCATTCTTAATTAGCACATTCGTTTAGATAATATCACCAACCTCAACACCTCTGTGTTCTTTTGTCTGTGATGTCTTTTGATTATCTGCTCTATCACTGCTTGCTTGTCCCTACAACCACACCACCCACCCACCCCTCCCCCCAACCACCCCCCCATCCAACACACCCCCCCCATCCAACCCACCACCACCCCCACCACCCCCCCCCACCCACCCCCCGCCACCACCACCACCACCTTAAACCAGCTTATATTTCACCCCTCTCCTTGGATTTACTCAGTTCTGTTGAAGGGTCATGAGGACTCGAAACATCAACTCTTTTCTTCTCCGCCGACGCTGCCAGACCTGCTGAGTTTTTCCAGGTAATTCTGTTTTTGTTTTGGATTTCCAGCATTCGCAGTTTTTTGTTTTTATCTCTTTGTAAAATTAGACTTGAGCAGGATTATAAATCATCTCCAGCAAATTGGACACCCATTTCACAACCTGTCAAAATTTTCTTTCCATTAACGTCAATGAAAAAGCAAAATTCTGCAAATACGAAGGCAGCAGCTAACTCACTATCATGCGTTTTAAGCTACCGCAGAAGTGTGACTTCATCCCCAAAGTGCCATTCTGGACCATGGGCTGAATTTTCCCCCAATGGGGGGGGAAGTTGATGGGTGGGCGCGCCGCTATTTTATGTGGGTGGGCCAATTAAGGCCCACCCAGCGTGATGTCCGCACAGAAGCGCTATGCGCTCCCTGTGCAGGTGGGGGGTGGGAATCAAAAATCTAGAATGCGCTCTTTTGCGCATGCGCACGAAAGAGCGCACTTATCACCCTGAGGCTAAGTGCAGCCTCAGGGAGATCGGCTGTAAATGTAAAAAAGACAAAAATAGAAAAATAAAATTTCCCTTACAAGCCGCCTCATATGACACTGTCACATGAATTGGGACATGTCCATAATTTTAACAAAATCTTTATTAAAATTTTTTAAAGCCTACATGAAACCTCATCCCGCCCGTGGATGAGATTTTATACTTTTTCTAGTTCCCGCTGGGCCTCCTGGCCTGCCCACCAACCTTAAGATTGGACGGGCAGGTCCTTTAATTACTCAATTGATCCTGTCAATGGCCTCAATTGGTCATTGACAGGTCGGCAGGCGTGCAGCTGATTTTGCTGCACTCGCGCCTTCCTGAAAATTTAAATCGGGCGTGGTGACGTCAGGAGTTTCCCCCGATGTCACCGCGCATCATTTTATGCGTCGGCGAGCTGGCCCTGTCCCTGCTCGCCGACTCATAAAATGCTGCCCCATCTGAGAATCAATGGTTTATTTAGTGTCAGTCATGTCACAGGCCAGAATCTTCCATTCGGCGTTTGGGGGCAAACCTCGCCTGCCGACGCGTAAAATGATACAGGGTGTGCATCCCGATGTCATTGCGTGTTATTCCGATCTTCAGTTCGGCAGGCGTGCACCGGAGTCTGCTGTGCGCCCGCCGAACTGTCAAAGGCCTGTTAAGGCCATTAATTAACTGAGTAAAGTGATTGTCAGGGCTGCCGGTCAAACCCTGTCTTTAGTTGCTCCATCAATGACCTTCCGATTATCATAAGGTCAGGCGAAGAGCCCAGGCAGCCTTCGCATTTCTCATGAAACCTCATCCAAGGGCGGGATGGGGTTTCATGAAGAGTTTATTAATTAAATAAAATGTCTTATGAAAATTCATAAACATGTCCCAGCTCATGTGACAATCTCAGTAATTTTTTTTCTTTATTCCAATGTTTATTATTAAATTAATCTTCGTGAGACAGCTCTGTGCCTCAGGGAGATTTCTGCATCCGAAATAGCGCAGGCCCCAACTCTCCCTCCTTCCCCTGCCCACACAGGTAGCGTTGAGTGCTTCTGGGTGTGCGTCACACTGGGTGGGCCTAATTTGGCCAGCCCGCATAAAATGGTGGCATGCAGCCGATCGCTGTGGCAATCGGCTCCATGCCTGCCCGCGCCTGCCCGACGGGGAGAAAATTCTCCCCATAACGTTATCACAAATTACTGCATATTTCCATAACAGATTAGTTCCACCTTGATCATATGATCCTATCACCTTACTCCAATTATTCCTCAATTCCACACACACAAAATCTTTCAACAGTGAAATGTCACCAGTCCTATGAGAGGAGTGGGGAAGGACGAATAGGAATCCATAAGGATTTAATCTGCAGTGAATTGAATAATTTATTTCTTAAAATAGTTCATGGGATGTGGACATCATCGGCAAGGCCAGCATTCATTGCCCATCCCTAATTTCCCTCAAATAGGTGGTGCAAGCTACACTCTTGAACTGCTGCTGTGTATGTGGTGTAGGTACACATATGGTGCTGTTAGGGAGGGAGTTCCAGGATTTTGATCAAACGACGATGAAGGAATGGTAATATAGTTCCAAGTCGGGATGATTGTGACTTGGAGGGAACTTGCAAGTGGTGGTGTTCCCATGTATCTCCTGCCTTTGTCCTATGTGTTCAAAGTGGCAGCTTTGGAAGGTCCTGCTGCAGGAGCCTTGGTGACTTGCTGCAATCTCACACCGCTGCCAGCGTCTTGCTGCTGGCTCACACCACCACCTGCGTCTTGCTGCTGGCTCACACCGCTGCCAGCGTCTTGCTGCTGGCTCACACCACCACCTGCGTCTTGCTGCTGGCTCACACCAACGCCTGCGTCTTGCTGCTGGCTCACACCAACGCCTGCGTCTTGCTGCTGGCTCACACCAACGCCTGCGTCTTGCTGCTGGCTCACACCAACGCCTGCGTCTTGCTGCTGGCTCACACCGCTGCCAGCCTCTTGCTGCTGGCTCACACCGCTGCCAGCCTCTTGCTGTTGGCTCACACCGCTGCCTGCATCTTACTGCTGGCTCACACCACCACCTGCGTCTTGCTGCTGGCTCACACCGCTGCCAGCGTCTTGCTGCTGGCTCACACCACCACCTGCGTCTTGCTGCTGGCTCACACCAACGCCTGCGTCTTGCTGCTGGCTCACACCAACGCCTGCGTCTTGCTGCTGGCTCACACCAACGCCTGTGTCTTGCTGCTGGCTCACACCAACGCCTGCGTCTTGCTGCTGGCTCACACCGCTGCCAGCCTCTTGCTGCTGGCTCACACCGCTGCCAGCCTCTTGCTGCTGGCTCACACCGCTGCCTGCATCTTACTGCTGGCTCACACCACCACCTGCGTCTTGCTGCTGCCACGCACCATTGCCTGTGTCTTGCTGCTGCCTACACTGCTGCCACTATGTGTTGGTGATAGAGGGAGCGATTTTTAAAAAATGGTGAATGGGATGCCAAACAAGCTGACTGCTTTGTCCTAAATGTGTTGAGCTTCTTATGTTGTTGTTGGAGCCACACGCTTCCAGGCAAGTGGAGAATACTCCATCACACTTCTGACTTGTGCCTTGTAGATGGTAAAGACTTTGAGGTAAGTTACCTGCCTCAAAATATCCTAGTCTCTGACCTGCTCTTGTAGATAGAGTATTTATGTGGCTTTTCATCGAGAACTGTCAGCGTGACATTAGTTGTTGGCCCTCTATCCAGCTCTATCCCCCCCTTAAACCAGCTTATGTTTCACCTCTTTTCTATTTTTACTTAGTTCTGTTGAAGAGTCGTACAGACTCGAAACATTAACTGTGTTCCTCTCCGCAGATGCTGCCAGACCTGCTCAGTTTTTCCAGGTATTTTTATTTTTATTTATGTGGCTTGTCCGCTTAAGATTCTTCTCAATAGTCTTCTCCACGATTTTGATGGTGGGGAATTAGCAATGACAATCTTACTGAGTATCAATGGGGGGTTAGATTCCCTCTTGTTGGAGATGATCATTGTTTGGCACTAGCATGGCATGAATGTTATGTGCCACTTATCAGTCAAAGCCAGAAATATTGTGCAGGCCTTGCTGCATGCAGGCATGGATTGCCTCATTAGCTGAGGAACTGCAAATTGAGGCAAACATTTTGCAGCGATCAGTGAATATCCCAACTTCAGACCTTATGATAATAGGAAGGTCATTGATGGAGCAACTAAAGACAGTTGGGCCAAGGGCACAGCCTGAGGAACTCCTGTAGCAATGTTCTGGGGCTGAGATGATTGGATCCAACAACCAGAACCATCTTTGTGTTGGGTATGACACCATCCAGTGGAGAGTTTCCTGCAATTCCCACTGACATCAATTTAGCTTGGGGTCCTTGATGACACACTCAAATACTGCCTTGATGGCAAGGGCAATTACTCTCACCTCACTTCTTGACTTCAGCTCCTTTGTCCAGGTTTGGATCATGCCTGTAACGAGGTCAGGAGCCGAGTGGCCTTGGCAGAATCCAAACTGAGCGTCAGTGAGCAGGTTAGACTTATAGACCTTTACAGCTCAGATGGAGGCCATTTGGCCCATCGTGTCCACACCGGTGATGAAGATCTGACTACATTAATCCCATTTTCCAGCGCTAGGCTCATAGCCCTGGAGGCAATGGCAATGCAAGTGAATATCTAAATACTTATTAAACGTTACAAGAGTTTCTCACTCAACCATCCTTTCAGGCAGTGAGTTCCCGACTCCCACCATCCTCTTGGTGAAAAAATTTCTCCTCAACTCCCCACTTAGTCTTCTACCTCTTACCTTAAATGTATGCCCCATGGTTATTGACCCCTCTACTAATGGAAAAAGTGCCTTCCTATTCGCCCTATCATAATCTTATGTGCCTTTATCAGGTCCCCTTTCAACTTTTGCTGCTCCAAGGAAAACAACCTCAGCCTATCCAATCTTTCCTCATAGCTCAGACCCTCCAGCCCAGGCAGCATCCTGGTAAATCTCCTCTGCACTCTCTCCAGTGCAATCGCATCCTTCCCATAATGTGGTGACCTGAACTGCACGCTGTACTCCAGTTGTGGCCTAATCAGCGTTTTATACAGTCCAAGCATAACCTCCCTGCTCTTGTATTCTTTGCCTCGGCTAATAAAGGCAAGTATCCCATATGCCTTCTTAACAGCCTTATCTACCTGCCCTGCTACCTTCAGGGATTTGTGGATATGCACACCAAGGTCCCTCTGATCTTCAGTACTTTCCATGGTCCTACCATTCATAGTGTAATCCCTTGCCTTATTAGCCCTCCCCAAGTGCATTACTCACACTTTTCCGGGTTGAATTCCATTTGCCACTGCTCTGCCCACCTGACCAGTCCATTGATATCCTCCTGCAGTTTACGGCTGTCCTCCTCACTATTTACCACCCTGCCAATTTTCATGTCATCCACGAACTTCTTGATCATACCTCCTACATTAGAGTCCAAATCATTTAATGTACATCACAAATGGCAAAGGCCCCAGCACCGAGCCCTGCGGAATCCCATTGGAAACAGACCTCTGGTCATAGAAACATCCCTCTACCATTGCCCTTTGCTTCCTGCCTCTCAGCCAACTTTGGATCCAACGTGTCACTTTGCCTTGGATCCCATGAGCTCTTACTTTCTTGACCAGTCTGCCATAAGGGACCTTATCAAAGGCCTTGCTAAAATCCATGTAGACCACATCAAATGCATTACCCTCGTCAACACTCTTGGTTACCTCCTCAAAACATTCTATCAAATTTGTCAAACAGGACATTCCCTTAACAAATCCATGCTGACTATCCCTGATTAATCTGTGTCTCTCCAAGTGCAGGTATACTCTGTCCCTCAGAATTCTTTCTAGTAACTTCCCATCACTGAGGTTAGATTGAATGGCCTGTAATTTCCTAGTCTATCCCTTCCTCCTTTTTTAATAATGGGACAATGTTAGCATTCCTCCAGTCCTCTGGCACCTCACCAGAGAGGGTTTGAAAATTACTGCCAGGGCCCCTGATATTTCATCCCTTGTCTCTCTCAACAGCCAAGGATACATCTCATCCAGACCTGCGGATTTTCCATTTTTAAGACCGTTAAACACGCTAGTACCTCCTCTCTCATTATGTTCATTTCCTCTAATATTTCACAGTCCTTCGCCCTGTTTTCTATATCTGCATTGTTCTTTTCCATTGTGAAGACTGACGCAAAGTATACATGGAGGACTGTACCTACATCTTCCAGGTCCACACACAGATAACCTCTATGGTCCCTTATTGGCCCTACACTTTCCCTAGTTATTCTTATGGTCCTCATATATTTAAAAAAACCCTTTAGGTTTTCCTTTATTCTACCCAACAATGATCTCTCATGCACTGTCTTTGCTTTCTTAATTTATTTTTAAAGTTCCTCCCTCAACTTTTTATACTCCTTTAGGGACTCTGCCATATTGAGGCCTCGTTGTCTGCCATAAGCTTCTCTTTTTCTCTTAATCCTAACCTTTATGTCGCTTGACATCCAGGGTTCTCTGGACTTGGTCTTTTGTCTTTATGGAACATATTTGCCCTGTACTCTCACTATTTCCTTCTTGAATGCATTCCACTGCTCTGACACAGTTTTATCTGCAAGTAGCTGCTCTAAGTCCACTTGGGCCAAACCGTATCTCATCTTAGTAAAATTAGCCTTTCCCCAGTTTAGAATTTTTATTCCTGGCCCAACCTTATCCTTTTCCATAACTATCCTAAATCTAACTGAGTTATGGTCACTATCTCCAAAAGGCTCCCCTACAGATACGCCTTCCACCTGCCCAGGCTCATTTCCGAATATTAGGTCCAGAATTGCCCCCTCCCTTGTTGGGCTTTCTACATACTGGTTAAAAAAGTTCTCCTGGATGCAACTTAAGAATTTTGCTTCCTCTCTACCTTGCATAATAAAACCATCCCAGTTAATATTTGGGTAGTTAAAATCCCCTACTATTACTGCCCTATTATTCTTACACTTCTTAAAAAATTTGATTAGATATTTGATCCTCTGTCTCTCCCTGAGTGTTTGGGGGTCTGTAGTTCACACCCAACAGGCAGAAAATTCTGCCCTCTATCTCTCCCTGAGTGTTTTGGGAGTCTGTAGTAAACACCCAACAGCGTGTTTGCCCCTTTTGTGTTTTTTACTTCTACCCAACAGCCTCATTTGATGATCCTTCCAAGGTATCATCTCTCCTCACTGTTACAATCGATTGCTTGATCAATACTGCAACACCGCCTCCTCCTATTCTATCAGGTTATTCCTGTGTGAGTGCTATTTAATAGCACTGTCGCTGAAACAGTCTATCACTTTGCTAATGGGTGCTAATTGGCCCAATTGAATTTGCCCTGCTTTTGTTGGCAGGACATAACTGGGCAATTTTCCACTTTGTCAGGTAGATGTACTGGAACAGCGTGGATAGCCATTATTGAGGATGGGATGTTCCTCCTTCTGTTAGTTTACTTGTCCACCACCATTCAGGACTCAGTGTGGCAGGACTGCAGAGCTTTGATCTGATCTGCTGGCTGTGAGATCACTAAGCTCTGTCTATAACATGCTGCTTTGGTTAGCTTAGTTGGCTCGAATATGATGCCAGCAACACAGGTTCATGGAGGCCTGCCTTCTTGCCTTGCCACATGCTTGATGTGGAGTGGTGCCCCTCATTCTATATATTCAATAGTCTCTCTGTAATGGAGAAAGATGCTCATTATCCTTGGTGGCCTACAACTAATTACCATTCTGCTGTCTAGCATGCTTGCAGTCATGCATTGTAGCTTCACTATGTTTGCACCTCATTTTTAGATACACCTGGTGCTGCTTCTGCTAGACTATCCTAAACTAGTCATTGAACCAGGGTTAGTCACATGTCTTGACAGTGATGGTAGAGTGAGAGATATGGCAGGCCATGAGATGACAAATTGTGTTGGAATATAATTCTACTGATCACCTAGAACCCCTCATGGATGCCCAGTTTTGAGCTGTTAGATCTGTTCTAAGTCTATCCCATTTAGTATGGTGATACTGCCACAGGATACCATGGAGGACGCCCTCAGTGTAAAGATAGAACTTTGTCTCCAGGATTGTGTGGGACTCCTTCCTACCAATACTCACACATGGTAGATGATCTGCGACAGGGGGGGCTTGGTGAGGATGAGGTCAAGTAGATTTTTCCCTCCTGTTGGTTCTCGCGCTACTTCCAGCAGGCCGAATCCAGCAGCTATATCCTCCAGGACTTGGTTAGCTCAGTCAGTAGTAGTGCCACAAAGTCATCCTTTGATAGACATTGAAGGCCCCCACCCAAAGTACACCTTCCTACCCTCAGTGTTTCTTTCAAGTGGTGTTCAATGTGTAAGAGTACCAGCTCTTTAGTTGAAGAGGCGTTGAATGGTAATCATCAGGTGATTTCCATGCCCATGTTTAACTTGATGTGAGAGACTTGATGGGATCCAGAGTCAATTTTGAGGAGTCCCAGTGCCACTCCCTTCCAACTGTATATCACTGTACTGGCACGACCTTTGTGCATTTGCCCTGTCAATGTGACAGGGCATCCCAGGGATAGTGATGGAGGAGTCTGGGACAATGGCTGTAAGGTATGATTCTGTGAGTATGACTGTCAGGATGCAGTTTGACTAGTCTGTGGGACAGCTGTCCTAACTTTGGCACAAGTCTCCAGATGTTAATGAGGAATACTTTGCATGGTCAACTGGGCCTGCATTCACCTTCATCATGTCTGATATTTAAATCACTGCCAGGTGATCCTTTCAGTTTTCTTATAGGCATTTTCATAGTGGCTGGGATTTTCCATGCCCACTGGCATCGGGCGTGTTCAGTGGCATGAACAGACAATGCAGCGAGAAGGCCAAAAATCGGTTTCACGATGTTGTGAACCACTTTGCGATCGTCCGCTCAGCCCATCGATGGTGGGCCACATTTCCCACCATCAGACGTCGGGAACCTCATTGTAATACATCTGCATATCATTATAAGGCCAGCCGGCTGGCATCATCTGCCCCCCCACCAACCCCGAAACCCACTGGATCATCTGTCCACGTCAGTGGGAAAACACATTGACGTGTTTCACAACAGCAGAAATAAGGTATGCACTTGGCGGACTGCACTTTGGTCAACACTTTAAGGTTTATTTGCCTACCTTGCTCACAGTCAGCACATCACTTTTAGGGGGACTCATGCAGAGGTCTCTACCTACCAGACCAGCCATATGTGGGTGGTTTTACAATGGCTGCAGGGCTAGGGCTTGCTTGGGGAAGGGGGAGAAGTGGCCTCAGGCAAGGAAAGAGGCTGCAGGGAAAGAGCTGTACTGGGGAAAGAGGGTATCCCAGTGTGTGTGTGTGTGTGTGGCTGTGTGGGGGCACATGTTGATCAGTGCAAGTGGCCTCAAGATGGTGAGTGCTGAGGAGGCAGTCTCCAGAGGAGATGAGGCCAGATGGACATGTGAGGGTATGTGTGTGAGAATGGGTGGTGATGTCCCTTGAGCTGGCAGTGAAAGAGATGCCATTGAATGTGTGATGGGCTTGAGTGTGTGAGTTTAGAGTGATGAGATGGTTGCCATACCCAGGCTGCATGGATGAGATCATTCAAGCTCTATCTGCATTGGATGGCCAACCTCCTCTGTGCAACATTGGCACTGATCACCACTGCCACTGCCTACCAAGCCAGAGTGGTAATGTAGCTGCCCCTCCTGCAGCCAGAGAGGGACAGAGGACATCACAGTGGGCCTCTATGGCGTCCAAAAGGTGCTCGAGGGCTAAAGTCATCTTGCCTTTAGGGGCCATTCTTCTTTGCTGCAGTCCAGGGCTGGAAGCACTGAACGCAGCTGTACTTTAAACGTGGTGCCTGGTGTGATGAAGTGGTGAGGTGACGGCATGTCAGGTGAATCAGAGCCCTCCCATGATCAACACGGCTACTATCCTGGGAATGCATAATTAATGCAGCAGGTTTGAGATGATACAGTGTGAAAAGCTGCCATTGCAGCTGGTGGGTAAAATGTCCATTTTCCCATCCACTACCACACTTGGTGCAAATCTGGGACAATTCCGCTGAATGTTTTTGATACGGGTGAGTGGCTTGCTAGGCCATTTTAGAGGGCCTAAGAGTCAATCATGGTGCTGTGGGTCTAAAGTCAAATATAGGCCAGACTAGGTATTGACAGCAGATTATCCTCCCTCAAGGATACTAGCAAACCTGATGGGGGTTTTTAAACAGCAATTCTGGGCACCATTATTGATACCAGCTTTTTATTCTAGATTTTAGAATAGAATTTAAATTCCCAGATGCTGTGGTGAGATTTAAATTCGCAAGTCCGGAACATTAGTCCAGGCTGTACATACATTTACAATTGAATCTAATTAGGAAAAAAAATTGCAGAGCATCAAATTCACCTTTAAAATTGAAAATGCCCATGAGTTCACTCTACATTATGAAACAAGCTCTAAAATAATTAAAGGCAAATATAAGATTAGCGATATTACACTAGGATGTCTGCGACAGAATCAAGGCACCCTCTAATTTTTTTTGTCATGTACCATGCACAGTAACTTAAAGGACGAACTTGTACATGGTCTGCATGGGAACATTCAGGTTCCTGCAGTGCTGCAGCCTGGAAGAAACAACGGCTAGAACACAGTCTTTCAATCTCTGGAACCCAAGTTTGAATGCAATCAAACTTAATGGGATAAAATTCACTAGTCTGTTGGCCGCCAGAGTCCCAGTGAAAACAGCAGATGTGGCCTTAAACTGAAATTAAGCTGTGGTGTGTGAACACAATGCACTCTTACAACTCCATTAGGGGAGGTACAAACCCATTGATTTTAAACAGGTAAATGTCTCAATTACAGAATTGTTATAGTGCAGAATGAGGCCATTTGGCCCATCATGTC
Organism: Carcharodon carcharias; assembly: GCF_017639515.1. Classification (NCBI taxonomy): domain Eukaryota; kingdom Metazoa; phylum Chordata; class Chondrichthyes; order Lamniformes; family Lamnidae; genus Carcharodon; species Carcharodon carcharias. The sequence continues at coordinate 93,694,485 of NC_054477.1, read as the reverse complement.
TGCACCAGCTTTCTGAATGAGCATTATGACTCAGTGCCAATTTCCTGCCTTTTCCCCATAACCTTGCATATTGTTTCTGTTTAAATAATCACCTAATGCCCTCTTGAATGCCTCCATTGAACCTGCCTCCACCGCACTTCCAGGTAGTGCATTCCAGACCTGAACTACTCACTGTGTAAAAAGGGTTTTTCTCACATCACATTTGCCTCTTTTGAAAATCACTTTAAATCTATTTCCTCTCGTTCTCGATCATTTTACGAGTGGGAACAGTTTCTCCCTTTCTACTTTGTCCAGCCCCCTCATGATTGTGCACACTTCTATCAAATCTCCTCTTAGCTTTCTCCACTCCAAGGAGAACGGTCCCAACTTCTCTAATCTATCTTTACAACTCAAGTTTCTCATCCCTGGAACCATTAAAATAGATAAGAGAAATTTCAGACAAATGCACGAAGTGTTCATACACTAGTATCCTAGTGGGCAGTTAGTATAATGGTTGTTGTGACAGTTAACAGAGAGCAATAGTGTTACACAGTGTTAGCTCAGTAATACAAGTTAAATATTTAAGAACTGTAATATGACCATTTACATGTATGCAGGAGGTTAGCTTGAAGCACAATGAGAAAAAAACTGATGAAGCAGGAAAGACTCCAGCCAACTCACTGAAACTGAACTCCGGACAGAATCAACATGGAATAATTTATATGCAGCAGTTAAATGGCTACATGATCAAAGAATTCTGTATGTTTTTACACTAATGTCTTCACAATACAGACTGAAACAGGAAATGTATAATTGCTACCTGTTATTTTGCAATATACACTCCAAAGGAACCATTTTGCCAACCACATACTGTGACCCTCGGAACTAAGTATTACTAACATATTGTTAAATTGACTCAGATGAGGGTCCACATTTGTCAGCAAGAGTTATTCCAAGGGTTGGTATCAAGGAGGGGGTCAGTTTCTGGGACATTTTGTTTGAGAACTCTATTGTAAGTCCGTCATGTCAGCTGCAGATGAGCATTCTGGTTACAACATAAATAAAGTAACTATTTTGAGATGTTTAAATCTTGTTCATTCACAGATAGTTGTGTTACTTATTTTAGTGAGCACCATCAATTTCAACCAGTGAAACTGACTGAGGGGCGATTTTAAAAAAAAATATTTCCGAGTGGAATGAAAATGAAATATTTCAAAATGTCAGTTGGCACCTGTAATGGCTCTGCCAATAAACCAGATAGTGTTGAAGTGTTGGTGTCATTTTAAAACTATCTAATTAATTCCCTTACTTATCATTTAGTCTTCATAAAATGCCAATTTAATGCTAAACTTAAAGCAGATAGGTACAGGAGGACTGCCAGATTCAAATAAACATTTTGGGAGCTCGATGAGCTCTTTTCTCAAAGGGAAGCGGAGGGGAGAGATGAAGGCACAAGGTGCAGGGGCTGTATTTTGATTATATATTTGGATCAGCCCACTTCTAGTGAAGATGGGCACCAATGCCGGTTACCTCCATCCACTTGATGGTCAGGGCATCTTCCAATGTACACAATGATCCTAACGTAAGAATTTGAGACAGGGAGAGATTCTACTCTACTCCAAAGCCACTCGTAAAAACCTTCTCGAGAAATTCAAGTGGCCAAGTCTCCAGCCATTATGTTGAGGCTTTACAAAGCACCGATCGTATTGCATTCAATTCTGGTCACCAAACCAGAAAAAAACCATACGGACATTGGAGATGGTGTAGAGAAAAGGAAGAATCATCCCAAATTTAAATGAAAAAACCATGAGAAAATCAGAGTTTAGGGGCTGAATTTTTCCAGTCCCAACAGGCAAAGTTACGAAACAGTGTATCCTCCTGCCTCCAAGTGTTCCTGCTGGAAGTGGGGTCAAAGCGGCAGAGGCTACCCACCCTGCAGTGATAAGTAGCCAGTTAGGCCTACTGAAGGGCTAATTAGGAGAAAGTTGATGGTGCTGTCAGGGTCTGAGGCCGGAACCCAACTGGTAACTAGAAACAGCCGTCCGGTGGCAGACAAATCTATCACCCCAGCATTGGGATATGACGGCCACAGCTGCTGCTGCAAGCCATCCTGTGCATCCACGTCCACACCAATGGACGACAGCTGTGGCCATGTGTGATTTTTAATTTTTCCTAACACTGAAGAGAGCGCCTCCATTTTCAAGCCCCCTCACGGTATTCTGCCTGCCTCAGCAGTGCCCCCCTCTCCTCGTGGGGCTGTTGACCAGGCATCACCGTAGGCCTTCCTTCGGGCTTCCCACTTCCAAGGTCTACCCATTGATTTGGATGGACCTTCTGAGACAGCTTCTTAATTCCTCTGGGAAGATCGTGATCAACATCTTGCCACAGCGACTTCTGGGTTCCCAACCTGGAACTGGGGCTGACGGTGAGATTGTGGCCCAACTGAGAAATCTCACTTGAGAATGAAGATTAAAGCAGAATTTTGTCAAAGTGTATAAAATAATAAATGGTATGCACAAGGTAATTACATAATGTCAATTCAAGTTAGGCAAGGGAAGATCTAAAATACATTTTTTTTAAACTGGTAAAATGTAAGGTATTCTTTATTCAAAGAATGATAAATATGTGGAATAATCTTCCATGCAAAATTATAGAAAGAAAAAAGGGAAGATTTTCCTGCTCCACTCTGCCCTGATATGGGACAGGAGCAACACACCCAAAGGGCAGAATATTTCTGTCTTCGGGCAGGCGTGTGCCAGATCTGAACGGGAGTAAAGTAGTGCATGATGACGCTGGGCGAATGTCCTGATGGCATTGTGCACTCTCGCGATATTTCGCTCGGCGGGCGCACACGACAGGTGGCAGCGCGCCCTCCGACAATTAAGTGGCCTATTAATGCCCTTAATCAATTAATTAAGTCGAAATTTTTGCTGCCCATCCAACTGTTTGGTTGGCGGGTGGGTGAATAGGCCGAGTGGCCTTTATATTTTTTGCGAAGATTCATCCACGGGAGGGATGAGGTTTCGGCCAGTGATCAAAAAAACAACTTTTAAAACTCATTTTTAACATGTCCCTGCTCACATGAGGGGACATGTTTTCCTTATTTTTCCATTCTTTATTTTTCATGTTAAAAATCTTCAGCTCCCTGAGGCAGCTCTGTGCTTTCAGGGGGCTTTCACTGGGCGCACCCGCACGCATGTGCTGACTTCTGCACTCGCCTGCCTCCCCATCCCACCCAGGCAATGCTGAGTGTTTCAGCGTGTGATTCACGGCCAGGGCCTGATCGCGGATGGCAGACCGCTGTGCAGCCACTCCCGGGCCCACCTGCCGCGCCTGCCCGACAAGGGAAAAATCCTCCTCAAAGCATGCTGCGTTTAGCCAGGTCAAGGAGTGCCCAGGTTTCCTGTCCTGGGCCATTGTCAGGAGCTAGACCACCCTTGTTCTCCCGAGCATGGCCTTGTGCTGAGAGAAAGGGCCGGGATTGAAGTGCCAAGTAATCACAGAATCACAGTGCAGAAGAGTCCCTTCGGCCCATTGAGTCTGCACCGACACGTGAGAAACACCTGAAGTACCTACATAATCCCATTTACCAGCACTTGGCCCATAGCCTTGAATTATGACTTGCCAAGTAATAGATGGATAAGCTTTGATGGGCTGACTGGCCTTTCACACGCTCGACTTTTATGTCCCCAGTCCACACTAGAGATTGTGAAATTTAACTCTTGAATTAACATTAAGTCAGAAACCCCTTTGAAAATAAAATATGGCAATCCAATATAAACTGCTAGTTTGATATCCTACTGCACTTCTTGCAAATACTTGGAGTGCACATTTCACTCACTAAATGAAAGCGCCTTTTCAAAAGGCTAATAGGGCTGAATTTTCACCTCGGCATGTGGGCACATTCCTGACACGCATGAGCATGAAATAGTGCGCGATGAAGTCGGGCGAGTGTCCCGGCATCATCATGCGATATTTTAATCAGTGGGCGCGTGCGGGAGTCAGCAGCGCGCCCACCAACAATTAAGAGGGCCATTAAGCCCATTAATAAATTAATTAAATTGAATTTTTCCCTCCCCGCCCAACATTACGGGTTGGCAGGTGGGTGAATAGGCCAAGTGGCCTTTGGATTTTTGAGAAAACATCATCCATGGGTGGGATGAGGTTTCCGATGTTAATTAAAAATAAAATAAAAGTTTGCAGAACTCATTTTCAATATGTCCCTGCTCATGTGGCAGACTCACATGAGAGGACAGGTTTTCCTTTTTTTTTAAACTTTATTTTTAATGTGGAAAATCTTCTGCTCCCTGAGGCAGCTCTGTGCCTTCAGGGAGATTTCAGCGAGCGCACCCGCGTGCATGCACTGACTTCCGCGCTCGCCCTTCTCCCCCCCGCCAACCCAGGCAGCGCTGAGTTAATTGGCCAGCCAGTGTGAAATCACAGTCCATTGTGCAGCCGCTCCCAGGCCTGCCCAACAAGGGGAAAATCTTCCCCATTTTATTAGGGTTTCTCGTCAAGACTCTTATGGTATGTAGTTTGTTTGCAACAGCTATAATGAAATAATAGAAAAATAGAAATAAAATAAAGGGGAAAGCTTTGTGAAACTGATTTTACCTTATGAAGCCACAATGGTATTCTTTCAGCGTCATGTTTCGGTAAAGGCCGATGTAGCGAAGCCCAGCAGTAGGCATCAACATAAGCTGCCTGTCGCCAAGAAAAAGAACTCGGGGAAAAGCAACTAATTTGGGTGCCTGTTACGGAAGAACAGAAAAGACGATTTCAGCACAGTGAAAATTATAAAAAACTAAAAGTAGAGGTTTGATGCAGAAAATGATTAAACCATGAGCAATTGTTAGAAATTAGAAATTGACTTAGAATAAATTTATGGAAAGGGTGGCAGGTTAGGTTGGTGTTGTATGCTTCATCTCTCTAGAAACAATTACTCTAGGAATAATTACTCTTAGGTCATGCTATCTAACCGAGTCAGATGAGGCCTCTGCAATATTCAGAGAGCAACTGGAAAGATACTTAAAATAAATAACTAAACTTCAAAGCTGCAATAGGATTTTCAGTTAACCTTGTTTAATTCATTTCTTGCTGGACTATGAAAGTGAACTAGTGTTTGGAAATAGGAGTTACCTTAATGAATCATCCCACACTGTTCAACAGTCCAATAAGAAATTACAATGGTTCAAATGGATAGCCATTATAAGCAGCTGATTAACGGGGTTTATGAACAGCTCTAAGCATAAAAAAACTTCTAACAGTCAAATCAGAACAGAGTGCCTTGCCTGAGAGTAAGCTTGAATGTAAACGATGGTGTGTTATTGTCATGCCCAGAGAAGACATGTCCTATTGTTAACGTTAGATGTGGACTGCACTCAGTGTATAATTTTCTGGAACTGTCTTCTATTTAAAAATGGATACAAATAAGGTGGCTAAGATGGCTGCCAAGGGCTAGGCGATTTGTGCAATTTCTGCACAGATAAATCATTAACTCATGTCTGAACATGTCTCTGAAAAGTTCTTAAATGCAATGGGTTTCTCGGGTGCAAAATGACCATCCTTATCAACTCAATGGAAGAGGTCTAACAAACAATGATTGTCAGACTATCGGAGCTGTGAGGATGGAATATCAAATAAGGTCTTCCAGTGAGCTAATAGTAGCTGATATGTTGATGGATTGTCAATTGTTCCCCCATGGCTCCAACCCATTAAATGTACAGTGGAAGGCACTGAAACTTGCCACCCTGTGACTGAAACCAGCTGCAGACAACAAGTCTATTATCCCAGGAACCAGAGAGAAACTGTTCAGTCTGCAAAGAATACTCACTGCAGAATAACAGCTACAGAACAAGGCAGTTTTTAAACCTAGAGACTGCTACATCTTAAAAGTCTCCTACCCTGATTCCTATTCCTAAGCCACCTGTAAAGCAACTTGAATTTCTGGCAAGATAAAGAATAACAAGTGACTCACTTCATAACCTGCCAAACATCCATCTCTCCAAGGAAATACCGCAGTAATTCTGATATATGACTCCAGCTATTGAAATCACTTAAAGTACCTTGTGGAGTGAAAACGCTGCCTTCAATGGGCCCACAACAACTGTTTTTCCTACAATGAGCCAAACTGGTGAACTACAGCTTGTAAAAATGCACTATCTCCTTGAACTGCATCTTTCTTGGGTCTGTGTGTGCATGAGTAATATAGTGTTTAGACTTTCAGGGTGAATGCCTGAATAAATAATCCTCTTTATTTAAAGCCACAAAAAGCTTGCTGCCATTATTTAAATTTATCACATACTCTAGGAACTGAGAAACACATCCATCCTTCTTTCCAAAATCACACTGATTACGGAGAGTAAGGGAAAGGGTACAAAGGTTTCAGTTCCCTCCAAACCCTGTCCATAAAAGCCATAAAGGAGTTTTGAAACTAGCTATGGGGAACCGGGACAGAAAGAGATAAGAGAAGCAGTGCTGGAGGTGATGTAAACACAGAAGGTACATGCAAGGCTGGCTTCTTGCATGTGGCATTTTGCAGCTTTATAGGTCTAAGTTGGACAGCAGCACAACCAGAGCGGTGGTCACTGCTGGGACTACAGCTAACCTCAGATTCGAAGTGCCAGGAGCCCTAGGAGCAGGGGATTGCAGGAGTCTCACGGTGGGCAAGAGAGGGGAGGCCCTGGGAGGGGTGTGGGGGCAAGTGGGATAGGGTTGGAAAGGCCAGGGGTGAGGGAGCACATGAGGCAACCAGACTGTGGGAGTAGGGCTCTCAGTCAGGGAGATGCACACTTTCCCACCCATGGCCTGAGCAGGTAACCTACTTGAACTCCTTCTGCCAACCTCAAATTGCAACCTCTGAAGGGTCTCAATTGGGGCGAGGGTGGGCAGGTCACACTGGGCCTGCATCCCTTTAAAATTTCAAGCAGGTCTGGAGTGGGCCTGAAAAACCACAGGTAAGGGTCTGCAAACTTTTGCCCATGTAGTGTTTTGATAGAGAAGGTATTTGCAGAAGGAGAAAGGAGAAAGTATTTGTAATGAACATTATTTTTGAACTGCCAATTTACAAAAATAGCTAAATGTCATTTTCTGGAGAGGGTCACTTAAAAATCTGTAAAGTCTTATCCCTCAAAATTACATTTTCATTTTTATTTTGCTCAGACTCCACTACCTTTTATGATCACAGCTCCACATTCAACTGGAAGGACACGATTATCCCTGGTTATCCTCCATGCCATTATGTAACAGGCCAAATTGAAGTAAAAATTGACATGCAACTAGTCCTGCTAGTTTATAGATTCAACTTGTACTCTTCACATCATACTGGAGTAGCACATTCGCATGCATTAAGATAGTTCTTGTCACTCTTTCTGACATTATTATTTAGAAATTATAAGAAGCAAACCACACTTCAGCAAGAAATATTCTTCCAGTTGATTTATTCTGAAGTATTAAGACTGCATTGGGTTGTAACTTTGACATATCACAAAAACATACTACGGAATCAAATCAGTGCCAGAGTGGCAAGAACACGGTTCTAATAGTGGAGTAGTTCTGATATACTGATGTTCAAAGTTCTTATATGTTTTACCCATCACCTGTGCACACAAAGAAGTTTAAAGTGAAGCAGTCCAATTATTAGAGTCCTGGTTTTGCAGGCAATGCTGCAATTCAATATTTGCAAAATCTTACGCAAATGGAGATTTTATTTTTTAAACAAGGTTGCTGCTAGCGCTCAATCTGCCTCACTCTGCAAATGGGGTGAATTAATCCAGCCATTTTGTAGAACCATTTCAATTTGTGACAATTCTGCAATCTAAATGGAATATAGAATACAGAGATAGGTGGGAATGCAAATGTACATTAAATTGTTTGTGCTGAAAAGACATATATAAGCTATCTACTGTGAAGCAGTCATAGGCAAATTGAAACAATTGATTTCATGTAATAAATTCCTTTGAAATGCAAATTGTCTAGAAGCTGCAGGAAAATCAAAAGCAGTTAGTTCTGCATAATATGGAAGAAAAGTTAACAAGATGCAGCAAGAAGGCTAGGAGATTAACACTAAAGGGGCATATTCAGGACTATTATGAATTTGCGCACCCAGCATGGAGCACATTAAAAATGTGTGCAGAGTTCAGCTGGGCCCATAAAATTTTCCATTCATTGTGGCAATTGTCAAGCTTTTACTGCAGCTAACTTTCAAGACTTCCAATCAACATACAACATTGGTAGGGCATCATCACACTTAACCCTTGAAGAGCTGTTGGCTCACCAGATAATCTTCCCACACATGAAGTTAATTTTCAGTATTTAATCAAGGCGTGTATAAAATTATTTTAAGCCGACAGTGTGGAATCACACGAGGTGCTGGCAACATTTTCATGGTGAACGCTCTATAATGCACTTCAAGTGTTGTGCTGAGACCAGCACCAATCAAACTTATTGTTTACATTTTAAAATCATTAGTTGAGAATGGCTAAGAAATAAATGTGTGTGTAACCTCTGATGTTTCAAGTTCAGTTTTAGGTATAAATTTTAATCCGAGGTACTCTGGGTGCAGAGTTTCATTTGCTGGGAGTGCAAGTCAGAAATGTAGGCAAGCAGCTCTCAAAACACATTAAAATTGTAGAGGCGCATGCCCGAATTTTTATATGTTCTCCCAGCATACATTTAATTCCCCAGTGAGATTAGGTGTTTTACCTGAAAGCACTTCTACCAAGTATTGGACAAAACAAGCATTTTCTTCTGTCACTAATTATGGAAATCACAGAATTGTTACAGCACAGAAGGCCATTCAGCCCATCATGTCTGCACCAGTTTTGCAAATGAACAATGCACCTGGTGCCACTCCTCGCCTTCTCCCCATAGCTGTGCACATTCTCCTTTTTCAGATAATAAACTAATACCGTCTTGAAAGTCTCAATTGAACCTGCCTCCACCACACACTCAAGCAGTGCATTCCAGAAACTAATCACTCACTGTATGAAAGAGCTTTTAATGTTTCCATTGCTTCTTTTGCCAATTACCTTAAATCTGTGCCTCTCATTCTCACTCCTTCCACCAACCGGAACAGTTTCTTCCTGTCCAGACCCCTCATTATTTTATATGCCTCTATCGAATCTCCTCTCAACCTTTGCTTCTCCAAGGAAAACAATCCCATCTTCTCCAATCTACCTATGTAATTAAAATTCCTCATTCCTGGAACCATTCTCGTGAATCTTCTCGGCGCTCTCTCCAGTGCATTCACATCCTTCCTAAATTGTGGCGCCCAGACTGAATGCAATACTCCAGTTGAAGCCAAACCAGTGTTTTATACAAGTTTATTTACACCACTAGCAGACAAATTTTTAATCAATGGCCACTTTGCTTCTGGTTTCCACTGTGGAGGGGAAGTAGAGAAAATCTACAAATGACTGGCATATACTTCAATAAGTATATGGAGAGACAGTAGAGTAATTGTAATGTCACCAGACTGGTAAGTTAGAGACCCAGTCTAATTAGGGTTCCCAGCTCTGGGGATACAGGTTCAAGTACTGCCACTGCTGCTGGTACAATTTAAACTTAATTCAGTAAAAGCTAGTCTCAGTAATGGTAACCATGGAACTATCACTGATGGTCATAAAAAACAATCTGGTTCACTAAGGCCTTTGGGGATGGAAATCTGCTGTCTTTATCTTGGCTGGCCTACATGTTACTCCAGATCCACAGCAATACGGCTGACCCTGAAATGGCCTAGCAAGCCACTCAGTCCAAGGGCAACTAGGGATGGGCAACAATGCTGGCCTTGCCAGCAGCGCCCACATGAATACAATAAAAAATAATATATATATATCAAAACTAACCTATGGCAAAACTGCTCATATGTTGAAAAACTTAAGGGATGGGCTTCTCCCTACCGCACCCTCAACCCCATCCCCCACATCCTGCTGCCTCACCCTCAATCCCCATGACCTTACCTACCCCACCATAACTTCACAACCAATCTCACACCACTGTACTCACCTCATCACCGCAACCCCTACCCTCACACCCCCACCATCTCAAACACCTCCCACACTAGCCCAACTGCTGACCTCACCCTCAAACCATCCTCACCAGCTGAACCCCTGCCCTCAAATCCCACCATTGCAAACCCTGCACACACCTCCCACAGCCTTTGCCCTCTCCCCTACCACCCCAACTCCCTTTCTCACTCCCCCACCACTCCAACTATCACCCTCACCCCCAACTTCTGCCCTCATTGCCCCACAGCTCCAACTACAGACCTCATCCCCAACACTACCCCCACACCCCAACCCCCAAAACTCTGTATCATTTCCCAAATCTGCCACTAACTCAGCTCATCTGCTACTGAAACCCTCACTCATAACTCTGCTACCTCCAGACATGATATTTCCAATGCCTACTAGCTGGCCTACCATAATCAACTCCCCCAAACCTCTGTAAATTTGAGGTCACCAAACCTCTGCTGTCCATGTCCAAACTTGCACCAAGTGCTTCATCCATCACTCTTGTGCTTGCTAGCCTACATCAGTTCTCAATTAAGTAACATCTTGATTTTAAAACTCTGTTTCCAAATCCCTCTCTATCTCTAAAATCTCCTCCAGCCCCACAATCTTCAGAGGTATCTGCATTCCTTTAATTCTGACCTTTTAGGATCCCTGATTTTAATCACTCCACCATTTTCAGCTTCCTAAGCTTTGGAATTCCTTCCCCATACTTCGCCACCTCTCTAACTATCTAAGATATTCCTAAACCTACCTCTTTGGGTGGGAGGCAATGGTGTAGTGGTATTGTTGCTAGACTAGTAATCCAGAGACCCAGCGTAATGCTCTGGGGACCTGGGATTGAATCCCACTATGGTAGATGGTGGAATTTCAATTCAATAATTTTAAATCTGGAATTAAAAGTCCACAAAATCATTGTCGATTGTTGTAAAAACCCATCTGGTTCACTAATGCCCCTTAGGGAAGGAAATCTGCCATCCTTACCTGATCTGGCCTACATGAGACTTCAGACCCACAGCAATGTGGTTGACTCTTAAATGTGACAAGGGCAATTAGGGATGGGCAATAAATACTGGCCGAGCCAGTGATGCCCACATCCCATGAATGAATGAAAAAATAAATTGGCCAGATGTCAAATTTTGTTTGATTAATGCTCCTGCGACGTCCCTGGGGCGTTTTGCTATGTTAATGGTGCTATATAGTTGTAGGTTGTATTTGAAAGGGTGTCACCTCCTGGGTGAAGTCTCTTTGCCCTAATTTTGCTGCCAATTTCTACACGTCCAGTCTGCCGCCTTTCTGCACAAACTGAGCGACCTTTTACACAGAAGAGCAAAACAAACCATCCCCGCAGGATTAAAGGTGTAGAAAATCCAACAAGAATTATATTTTTTAATGCTCTGGACAAGTAGACAGCCGGTGTGGTCAGACGGGTGGCGTGTTGCTTATTACACGCGGGATGGTGTGACGGCGAAAAGAGTAAGTACCCCGCGCTTACCCACTGAGATTTCTTGAGCAAAGGCCAGAGAGATGAGGAGGAGAGGCAGGCCGGCCGACACCAGGGTCACCATCTTATCCACGGCCAGTTCCAGTCTCACTCCCCGGAGTCTGCAGCCGCCCGGCTCCTTCAGCAGAAAATCCGAGAACACATACTCGGCCGCAGCGTGAGTTATCGCCATCGCCCACAGCCGCTACTAAAATCAAGAAGTGCCAAGTTTTCCCAGCTAAAGTACGAAGCTCATGCCCGCAAGGCAGTGTCCAAAGATCGGCACAGACACAGTGTTTGATTTGCTGGGCTAGGGTATGAAACGGGTGTGGCTCTGCTTGGCAAGAGAGGCAGCTTCAGCCCGGCTGCTCCTCACAATTGCTCGCAAACTGATATTCCTTCCCTCAGCTATCCCAGGCGGGCTTTCACTTTCACGTGTGCCGGCTTAGAGTTTGTTTCTATGGGCTGCGCTTCCGGATGAGCTTCCCCCGCTCGGAGAAGGCGGAGATCTCAGCCTGTCACACACAGCAACATGGTACAGTGTTACACAGTGACATTACAGAGGAGGGTCATTCACAATGGAAGAGATGCTCCACGCTGAACCATGATGTACAGAATACAAAGCTGCAATAAAAACCAAGGGTTCCTGCATATGACTGCCAGTTTAAAAAAAACAGCTTATGTTTTACTAAAGATTTGCCTTTATATAGGTCTGGCAGTTTTTCCAGGTAATTCTGTTTTTGTTTTGGATTTCCAGCATCCGCAGTTTTTTCGTTTTTTGTTTTTATCTCTGCCTTTATATAGCACCATTCAGGAACACTGAATGTCCCAAATTGTAAAGTTCAATTGTATTTACACTGTAAAAATTAGTATATATGAAATCATGATTTTTTTGAAGATGAGGTATGCTTACAGCATAGAAAATTTACAGCACAAAAGGAAGACATTTGCCCATCATGTCTGTGGCTAGCCAAAAAAGTACTAATACCATTTTCCAGTTCTTCATCCATATATTCCTTTATGTACATATCCAAGCAATTTTTAAAAGCGATAAGCCCTTCATGTAGTGAGTTCCAGACCCCCATTTTCCTAAGGGTGAAAAAAAATCAACTTATCTTTAATCCTTCTAACAATTACTTCAAATCTATGCCACCTGATTATTGACCTTGTCAGGGGAAATAAATTCACTCAATCTAGGCCCTTTTTAATTTTATACACCTCAATTAAATCTCCCCTCACTCCCTGTGTTCGAAAGAAAACAACCTCCGGCTACCCAATTTTACCTCAAAGCTAAAACTTTCCATTCCTAGTTAACATTCTTGTAAACCTTTTTGTACCTTCTCTAGTGAAGATATTCAACATTCACAAAGCAGAAAAAAAACCTTTATGATGCAGGTATTTTGATTAATTAATATAGTGAATTATATAAAATCTCCAAATTCTACAACATAGAAAGAGGTCCCTAAGCCCATCATGATTGTGCTGACTCTGAAAAAGTTATCCACTTGGTCCCATTTCCCTGTTTCACTCATCCAGACAGGATGTTGTGAAAAATAAACTGCTTGACTGGATTTTATGTTGAGAATTGCGATGAGCCTAATAGTATTTATCATTATTATGGAGTAAATTGGCAGAAACTTAGACCATATAGAAATTTTCAGTTAAACATGGAAATCTGGAAGTTGTGATTTGTGTAATCCAACTCCTCCCAGAGCTGCACTATGAAAACTCACCCATAGACTCACAATTGAAACAAATGTAAGGTTGTGAAGTTGTAGTATTTACCGACTAATTTTACATTAAACATGCCAGATAAAGTTATAATTACTGCCAAACAACCTCCCTGGTCCTGAAAATTTAACTTTGGAAGTTTGAAGCTTCATTCCTTCAGAATTTAATTAGTGTTGGCGATTTATAAGATATATTTTCTTATTTTTTTTCCCTGTCTCTTGTATCTGTCTCTTAATCCTATCTTTCTTTCCCAATCTTTAGTTTGCTTTCTGTACACGATTTATATTTAATTTACACTTACTAGTCTGTACTTCCAGGTTCAGAGTCTGTGTGCCTCAATGAAGATTTTTCAGTCTGATTGGTTGAAGAGCCACACTGTTGCTTGCTCTGCTCACAAATTCCATACAACACCTGTAGAGGGCAGTGCGATGTTTCAGACACCTGTTGACAGCAAGCCTCTGCTCAAAAGCTCACAAAAACTCTCTGGGCAGCTGTCAGCATAGTGGATGGTGAATGCTGTCCATTCAGCTTGGACTGCAACATCCAGGTCATTGGCTTTCCATATTAAATCATAAGTGCCAAGCTGCCCAATCTATCAATGCACTGTTTGTGCTTATGTAAATGATTACATACATTGTATTACCCTTGGAGTGGAAAATAATGCTGAAAACACACATTTGTTTGTTCCAGTAACCTTAGTAACAGGAAAGTGATAAAGAGAAGACTTGATTACTTGATTTTATTACATCAAGCTCAGCAATACAGTGGGTTGGCACTCCACCTTTCCCACACTGTTGGATTTTCTTTTGACTCACCTGTAACTGCATCACTCATCTGTTCCTGTCATCACTTTCTAGGCTTTCCAATGCATATTTGCTGCTTATATCAATTTCCTGCCACTGCTTTTCATGCTCTCCTGCAGTTGCTTTTCTCATTATCCTGTGTCTGCACTCAACACTTCTCTCACTCTCCTGTTGTTGCTCTTCTTACTTTTTGGGGGGCTTCTTATCTCTCTTCTCACTTTACTATGGCCAATATTCTCATGTCATATTCTGTCAAGTGAATGACAATGGATTTTATAAAAACATACACATGCAGAATTAATTTAGTGTTCAATTATTTAACATTTTTGAACTTTGAAGTCTTTTTAATTGGGAGCTTAACTTGGGGTTTAAAAGCAAAATATACTAATAGAGTTCCCTTTAAATATATTTTTAAATAAAGTGATTTCAGCTTTGTAACTGGACCCTATGATTACAAAGAATCGAGTTCAAAAATCCATGTTTGCCAATAAAGAATTTTGAATTAAGGAAACATATAGATGTTGTATCTCCCAGTGTGCCCTGTCAATTAGACTTTATTTTAAACTCTTCAACTCAGAGAATGGTGGTACCAATAGTGCATCTCCTTAACCGATGAGATTTAAGGATTGTGAAAGAAACAGGGGAATGACTGGGATGGAGGATGAATTAGAGACAAATCAGTTACAGAAAGAGAAATAAGAGAGGGAAGAAAAGATTGGTTTGAGTGTAAGAAAAAAAAGAAACAGAAAAAATGTAAGAAAGAAATGTGAACATTTAAAATTTGACCTTTTTAAAATTTCTAACAACAATTTACTACCCAAAGGGATGAGTCTTTACAGTTTATTGTTTGATTTCTAGACAGGAGAGATAGCTTGACACTGCATGAACAATTATCACATCATTAAAAAGCTACATACATTGTTAATTACCAGACTTACCTTTCCATGGTGAAGTTAATGAGCAATTGATGTACGACTAAAGATGAGATGCTGTTTGTGTGAAGAAAACAGCGGAGTGGCACTGATCAACCAGCAAGTTCTAAATATTCGCAACCAATGGTGTATCTATCTTCTAATTCCCTGAAATTGCTGGCTAATTTGCATATTACTAATAGCAGTTGTTAACGTGCCAGTATTTTTCCAGCAAAATCGAGCTCTAGTTTTGTAGGTTGCTTTGTCTGTATTTATAATGTAGCTGCTATATCAGGGAATCATTGCCCAAGATGTAACATGCAATAAGCACTAGCCATCACCAGAAATTCTGCTGGAATAATTGATACATTGCACATAGAATAATGGATGGCTGTTTGGAAGATGTAATTTAGTTGCATTCAAGTGCTTGCAACTGCATAATTATTGAAGTATTCACATGTAGCTTAGCAATTCAACCCACACCTATTTAACAATAAAATAATAACAACACATACTGTGCTTGTCAACTTCTTTCAAGAAATAAAAAAGATCAAAATGCAGCTAGCATTAACATTTAGGAAGCAGATTGGATAGGTGAACAGGTGGTTGTAATGGACATGTGATCCTAAGATATAGAAAGGCAGATGGATATGTGCATGGGAGGAAGAAAAACAGTACTATGATCAGAATTCAAAAATGCAAACTTCATTTTTTTGGGATAAGGAAGAATGGCTAGAAATTCTTTGACACTTGAGCAATTTCGCAGGCATAAACAGGCATCAATGCATATCTGGCAGGTGGAATTCAAGCACATATTTTGAGCTGGAAGAATGCCACCTACCATATTGTTATAGCTCACCCTCACTCTCTCTTCCCAGTTGCTGCCTCAACCTCCATCCTCCTCTCCCAGTTGCCCATCATATAACTTTCCCAGTTACTAACACCTCCCCCATCCCTCCCTCTCCAAGTTGTTGTTTCCATTTTTGATAAAGAATTATGTAACTGAAACATTAACATGAATTAGTCTCTGTTATAAAATTATACAATTAATGAAGGACGGTTGTTATGAAAATTGTATAATTTTACATTGAATATATATATGTGTGTTAAGAAAGGTAAAAATGGTTTCAGTTTCATTTTTGTTTTGTTTATAAACCTTGGTGTCTGGGTGTCTGGATACGCTTATGAATGAAAGGTCAGGTCTTTTGGATTTGTTTGTGTATATACATTTTAATGAGGTCTTACAACTCCTGAAATTAAAGAGATGGGTTAAAAGGCATTGAAAGTTCAGTGTTTCTGGAAACAAAAGGCAATGCAGAAAAACTTTACTGTTGCCTATCAGCAGCAATCCAGTGACATAGGCCCAGAAAAGATAAGAGTAGAGGGGGCTTTCAGCCTGTGCGTCAAAGAGAGAAGACAGGGATCTGAAACTCTGAGAAGAAAACCAGTAAGGCTAGTGGGAATGTTGTTAACTGACTAATCAGTTATGGGACTCAGTAAAATGGTCAGTTTAGCAGAGGTGCCTCTGGAAGGCTGAGCTTAGAAAACTCATTTGTTTGCTCTGCAGTTGAAGAAACAGTGAGTTTAGATTGGTTTTTGGATGTCTTGGGGAGAGATACAAGTTGGGTGAGAAGCATCAAGTGAATGCTCAGGAATCCACAGGATGAAAACCATTTGTAACTGTGCCAGTCCCAAGCGAGGAGCCTTTGTGTCAAGCTAGTGGTAACTTTTCACTGGCTTATGTGTTTGTAAAGATATTGCTGAGGTAAAGGAATAGTGGGAATTTTAACCGTTGTCTTGTGTTTGCATTGAGATATTTCCAACCTTTTCGTCTGGTGTAATATAATTTTCTTGTTTTAATAAATATTTTATTCTTTGTATTAAAAGTTCATCAGTAGACCCCTGTGAATTGTTTAGTAACTTGCCTCCATGGTTTCCAAAAAAGAAACATTAGTATCTATCAAACCAGGTTTCACTCTGGGATTTGACTTGTCCAGTATTAACATCAACTGGGATCGTAATATAGTACAGAAGGAGGCCGTTTGGCCCAGCTGGCCTGTGCTGGCTCTTTGGTATAGCTATCCAATTAATCTAATTTCCCTGCCCTTTGCAAATAATCCTGTAAACCTATTCCCTTTAAGTACTTAGCCAATTCTCTTTTGATAGTTGCCAGTGAATCTGCTTTTTCAGTCCTTTCAAGCAGTGCATTTCAGATCATAACAATTTGCTGCATAAACCAAAAGTCACCCCATGTCACCTCTGGTTCTTTGCCAATTACATGCCCTCTAGTAACTGACTCTTCTTCTGCTGAAAACAGTTTCTCCATAGTAATCCTATCAAAATCATTCTCTTCTGAGGAGAATCCAGCTTCTGCAGGCTCTTCACATAACTGAAATCCCTGGTACCATTCTGGTAAATCCCCTCTGTCCTCTCCAAGGACTTGACATTCCTCCTTAAATGTGGTGTTCAGAATTGAACAGCGTCTGAGGTCTAGCCACTATTTTATAAAGGCTTAGCAGGTCTTTGCCTTTGTACTCTAGTCATCTAGTAATAAAACCAAAGATCCCTTTTTCTTTGACAGCCTTCTCAGCTTGACCTGCTCCCTTCAACAATTCATGTACATACCCCCCCCAAGGCTCTATGTCCCTGTATGCCCTTTAACATTGTATCATTATTCCTAACAAAATTTACATCTCATGAATGCTCATTAAAAGGCCAAGTCGCCGGAATCAGGTTCTCCCTCCGAATTATGTGCTCCGCCGGTGGATAATTAGAATGGTCTTTTTCATGGCTGTATAAAAGTGGTGTGCACCTGGTGAGACTCACTTCATAAACAACTTTGAAGTATGCAGACACTGCTTTTGCCTACCTCTAACAGCAGTGCTGTGATATTTCAGCACTTCTCTGATTCTGTACCAAGGCTGGTGCCCGTGAGGCAATACCAGATGGAAGGGGGGAAGACAGAGTCATGACTGGGAGTGGGTTAATGGAACACAGAAGGGAAGGGGGGAAGATAGAGGCATGACTGGGGAGGGTAAAAAAGCAGAGTGGAGTTGTGAAAATCTCTCCTGGGGCAAGAGTTATAAGACTGTCCAAGGAGGAATCAAAGACTGGCCTGCTGTTAGGTGAATATTAAACAGATTGTTCTGGGGCTGAGGCCACTCTGTCAGGGTGGGGGGTCGGGGGGAGAGAGCAGATTGTCCTGCAGGTGTCCGTACCATGTTAGAGGGCTCTGCATGGCAAGCATGCTTTGGTCCCGGTCTTGGGCGGGGTAAGCCGCTCTGGGCAGTGGCAGTCGTGAACAGAATGGCGTGTAGAGCTGGTCAGTGAAGGCATTTGGCCCTAAGGGTTGGAATCATAGCACTAGGAAGCAGAAGGCACAGTTACATTGATGAGATACATCTGGATTCAGTATGTCAACAAAATTAGAGTCATAGGTGATTATTGTATCTTCTCATTGGAGGCGTGGTCTCTGGAAATGAGGGTGCAGGTGGCCTCGAAAAGGAAGGGGCGAGATCAACAAATGGCATGGGAACATTGTGAGAAACCGTTTTGAAAAATTTGAAGGACGTTCTTCCTCCTAAATTATTTTTCAAAGGTTGCAATATTAATTCAGGGCTGTGAGTATGCCATTCTTCAAGAAACCACGGATCAAGATAGATGTCCAGCAGGGACCTGGAGAGGGAAGAGATACTTTGTTTATTTAAGTTAACAAAGGACCGCTGTTGCCAGGCTAAAGAATCTTGCTGACTGGTTAAAAACATCTGCCCAAGGGAAGTATTCTTTGAACATCTTAGTCTTTAAAACTCTCAGAGAGTGTGTGTGGATGCCTTAGAAGCAGCTTTCAGGAAAAAGACTCTCTCTTTCCTTCTCTCTGCCCCACCTTTGTGTTAAATCTTCCTTAGAAACATCTCGTCAGGATAACTCATCTGCTTTATTTTGAAAGTCTGCAAAGTTGTGATAAGTAAGAGTCATCAAGGACAGTTTCACCAACAAATCTGTCTGAAAGACCTTCCAGGTCTATTGTGACCTGTTAGATCAACAGAGTTGAGATTTTTTTGAATTTTATCCTTTTAAAATAAACTTTCCCATACCCCAGCGTCTGCAGGGGACTGTGTTTGTTTTGTCCTGTTGTCTGTTTGCGTGTTTTTATGAGGCTTCAAATATCTGCTTTTAAAAGGGCAAAACCGTTACACTTCTAAACTATAACTTGTAGGTTAACCAGTTTATTAACTTGCTTTTAAAATAAGTTTTGTTTTATAATAAATCTATTTTGTTTTGTGTTCACTGAAAGAAGCCTGATTAGAGTCTTTTTATGCTGGGAATAACAACATCAAAGGTAATCAACTGGCCAGTTTTGTGGGTGAATTTATTGAAAAAAAATTTATTTGTGGGAGGAACTATTGTTGAGAAGTGGGGCTAGAATTAACTGTGCAATCCTCCCATCTCGGTCTGTAACACCATTAACATTGAAGGGAATGGTGGGGGAGAACCGGGATATTGACATACACAATGACAGGGTCAAGGGTAATGGGAGGAGGCTGAATAATTACAGGATGGATGGGAATTAGGAGACAGTGGCTTTTGAGGAGGATGAGAGAAAGTTGGCGGGTAATGCAGGGGTGGTTGGAAGATGTTGGTGGTGGTTATGAAAGTTAGCAGCACCATCTTCACCTTTAGACAGTAACAGTGCAGTTGGAAAAACAAGTGTGAAGAAATGACAGGGAAGGGGTCTCAAGGCATGTGAGAGAAGTTTGTGATTACAATTTTGGGACAACTGAAGGAGCACCTTAATAATTAGCTGCTCAAGACATGGAGAACAAGGCTCAGTTGAGTACTGTTGTCATAGGTCAAATGCCCATTGAAGGAGTATTGCACCTTTACCCATGGTGCACATTCATGCTGCAATCCATTAATGTTTGGGGCTACATTTGAGTTAGTCAGATTGGCTACCTATCCCTGACAGAGGCATGTAGAAAGGGAAGGAGGGTCAAACGATCAAGGGCCACAACTGCTGGGCAGAAGCCACGTGCATACAAGTGTCAATATTTTCATTTTAATGGTCATGGCTTACAGGGCACAACAGTTACAGTCATGACATTAGTTCTAGGCCTGTGGAGACAAGCTGACAACAGCTGACTAAAGGTTATAGCACATGGGTGCATGCAGCCTGATCAAGACCCTCTTTGTTAATGCGCAGTCATGTCAGAGGGGAATGCTCAGCCACCTGGGAACCTTCAGGGATGCGCTTCAGCTGTAATGGGTGGCCTGAGGATGCCTTATCTAGACTGAGGTCAGGACAAGAGCTTCACGCTGGCTTCCTGGCTGGGGATGGTGGGAGAGCACTCAGGAGGAAGATGCAATGATGTTTCAGATCTATTCTTCACAGATACAAGGAGGAGTGAAGATTGCAGGCTGCAGGCAACACTGCCTTCTTGACAGCTTTGGTTCAAGTGAGGAAAAGAAGGGCCCGTTGCTGTTTGTCACAGTTCAGGGAACACCGTCGACCTGAGGAACAAGAGCTTGCAGGGCCCTAGGAAGACCCAGATGCTGCCAAGGAGAGACCAAATCCATGGAGATGTTTGGCTTGAGCAAGGCTGTAAAGAAGATGCATCCCATCCCTCAAAATGAGCAAAAGTCAGTGCCGCAGGTGTCTTCACTTGTCTAAGGATGTGGTAACTCAAATTTGCCACATTCTTTGGGAAGATTTGATGCTGCGCAGATTTGGAGGCCATCCAATGCTGCTAGCACTCGAGGTTACCTCAATTTTTTTGCCAGCAGATCCTTCCAGGGCTCCACTGGGGACTTCTGCAGAATCTGACAATCTGCCACATATAAATGCATAAGGGAGGTGACCAATGCCCTATTCAATAAAACTCACCATTACATGTAGTTCAGCATGGGTGAAGGAAGCCAGGCTGCCAGAGCTGTGGAATTCATTGTGATCTCAGGCTTTCCGCAAGTACAGAGCGCCATCAACTTCATGTGGCCATGAGAGTTCCCTGGCAACAGCCAGTGTGATTTATTAATAGAAAAAAATTTCATTCTCTCAACGTCCAATGGATCTGTGATCACACCAAGCAGATCATGCATGTTTGTGCTAGGTAAACTGGAAGCTCCCAAGACTCTTGCACCTTGAGTCACTCACAGGTGCCACAGATTTTGAGTACCCTCAATGCATGGAGAGTTGGCTTCTCAGTGATAAGGGCTACCCCCTGATGATATGACTAATGACACCCATTTGTTGTCCACAGAGTGCATCTGAGGAAAGATACAATGCTGCACATTCAGCCACAAGGCCCTTAGCAGAGCACACAATTGACCTCTTAAAGATGTGTTTCAGATACTTGGATTGATCAGGTGGGGCTCTGCAGTACTCACCACAGAAGTATCCTGCATCATCGTTGTTTGTTGCGTTCTGCACAATCTAGTGCTATAGAGGGGGGATGAGGTACCACATGGACAACTACACATCTCCTTGGAATGGCACATTGAAGGGAATGATTTCAAGGAAGACAAGGATGCAGAAAAGCCACATGAGGATGCCATTGCAATGGCATGACGTGGAAGACATGCCCATAGTGACAAGTGAAAGCCGATAAACCCCCAGGGCCTGATAATCTACACCCCAGGGTACTAAAGGAGGTGGCCATGGAAATAGCAGATGCATTGGTTGTGATCTTCCAAAATTCTGTAGATTCTGGAATAGTCCTGGCAGATTGGAGGAAAGGAGAAAACAGCGAATTACACACCAGTTAGCCTCACATCAGTAGTAGAGAAAAAGTTAGCGTCCATTATAAAGGATGTGATAACAGGACACTGAGAAAATATCAATGGGATTAGACAAAGTCAACATGGATTTTTTTTATTTATTCATTTATGGGTTGCAGGCTTCACTGGCTAGGCCAGCATTTATTGCTCGTCCCTAATTGCCCTTGTTCGGAGGGCATTTAAGAGTCAACCACATCACTGTGGGCCTGGAGTCACATGTAGGCCAGACCAGGTATGGATTTATGAAGGGAAATCATGCTTGACAAACCTACTGGAGTTTTTTTGAGGACATAACTAGCAGAATAAATAAGGGAGAACCAGTGGATGTGGTGCATTTGGATTTTCAGAAGCCTTTGATAAAGTCCCACATAAGAAGTTAGTGTGTAAAATTAAAGTGCATGGGATTAGGGGTAATATATTGGCATGGAGTGAGAATTGGTTAGCAGACAGGAAACAAAGAATAGGAATAAATGGGTCTTATTCAAAGTGGCAGGCGATGACTAATGGGATCAGTGCTTGGACCCCAGCTATTCACAATATGTATCAACGATTTGGATGGGGGAACCAAATGTAATATTTCCAAGTTTGCTGATGACACAAAACTTGGTGGGAATGTGAGTGATGAGGAGGTCATTAAGAGGCTTCGAGGCGACTTAGATAAGTTGAGTGAGTGGGCAAATATGTGGCAGATGCAGTATAACATGGATAACTGTGAAGTTATCTACTTCGGTAGGAAAAACAGAATGGCAGAGTATTATTTAAATGGTGATAGGTTTGGAAATGTTGATATACAAGGGGACCTGGGTGTCCTTGTATATTAATCACTGAAAGCAAGCATGCAGGTGCAGCAAGCAGTTAAGAAGGCAAATGGTATGTTGGCCTTCATTGTGAGAGGATTTGAGTACAGGAGCAAGATTGTCTTACAGCAGCTCTACAGGGCCTTGGTGAGACTACACCTGGTCTCCTTACCTAAGAAAGGATATACTTGTTATGGAGGGAGTGAAGCGAAGGTTCACCAGACTGAACCCTGGGATGGCAGGATTGTCATATGAGGAGAGATTGGGCATACTAGGCCTATATTCTCTGGAGTTTAGAAGAATGGGAGGAGATCTCTGAAATATATAAAATTCTGACAGGGCTGGACAGACTGGATGCAGGGATGATATTTGCTCTGGCTGGGAGACGTCTAAAACAAGAGGTCACGGTCTCAGGATACGGGGTAGAGCATTTAGGACTAAGATGAGGAGAAACAGTCTTCACGCAGAGGGTAGTGAACCTATGGAATTCTCTACCACAGAAAGCTGTCACTGAATATATTTAAGAAGGAAATAGATAGATTTTTAGAATCTAAAAGCATCAAAGGGTATGGGGAGAGTGCAGGATTCAGGCATTGAGATAGAGGATCAACCACGATCATATTGAATGGCGGAGCAGGCTCGAAGGGCCGAACGACACACTCCTGCTCTTATTTTCTATGTTAAGATCCCAGGCGGAATATAGTGAAGGGAGAATGTTGCCAGTGGGGAGGTAGGTGTAAGTGGGGAAGAAATGGGGGGGATGGTGTAATGGAAAGACTTTGGAGAGTGGAAGGTGTCTGGCAGGAGGAGGGAGTTCAGAGGGAGGAAGGTGTCCAGGGGAAGGAGAGAGTCCAGAGTGGAGAGGCTGTCTGAGGGGAAAATTGAGAGCGGAAGGTGTTTGCAGGGGAGGAGGGAGTAAGGGCGAAGGAGACAGTAAGGGGGGATGTCCAGACGGATATGCAAAGGTCGGGGTGGGGGGGGGGGGTCTGTGGAGTCAATAACTGCTTCCTGGGGTGTGTACCGAAGGCGGGCATGGTAGGAGGGAATGGTGAGTATGAGAGAGAGCAGAGGGAGCCAGGAGGGTGGGAGGGCAAAGGTACGTTGGTAGTGGTGGAAGGGATGGTGAGAGTGGTTGTTGGAGACTTGGAGGCAGACAGGGACCCTGGGGATGGGAAGGAGAAGGTCGGGGAGGTCAATGTGGATTGGGGTGGGATTTTCAGGAAGGTAGGGAATGTGCACGTTCACCTGGACATCCTAGAAAGACAAGGGTTCAGGTTGGTAGGTGACAGTAGGGAGGAGGAAGGTAATGCTAGGGGGGTTGACAGTGATGGGAGAAAGGACGTGGGGGACTGGGAGAGGGGAAAGGTTGAGGGAGCTGACAAGATACTTAACAAAGACCTTGGTTGTCGAAATCGAAAGTGAGCAGAGCCTCATGTTGGATGGGCACAGGTACTGCATGGGAGTGCAGTCAGTGGGTGGGCAGAGATGCAGGTCAGCTCAGATGGACAACTGATAGCGAACCCCAGCAGGCAGCATTGAAAATGCTCGAGGCAGTAAGATGAGTGTGATTGATGAAGGATCCGTGTGTGTGGGAGAGTGCCTGCACAAGGCTCTGAAAGGCCCTGCCATACACACACTTCTCCCTCCAGAATCACTTGTGGTCTGGCTGCGTGCAGTTGAACTTCCTGTTGGGGGGATGCAGTGGGAGGGTTCTGAAGCCTGTAAATGAAGCTGAAAGACAACATTACACATTATTCAGTGAAATCAAGTATATTTTCAGATTATAAAGTGATAAAAATTTGTTCACCTTTGCAACCACTTGTGATCAGAGTTTCTTAACTTTTCTAGGCCTACCACTTCCTCTGGGTGCTATCCTGAATCCGCAGCAGGGGTGGAGACAGCCTGTTGGCCCTGTTGCCTCTGATAACTTTGGCATGCATCCTCTGGAGAGCTGAGGCCTTGAAGACCCTGGCTTGCTTCGGCTGTCCTGTGAGCCCACTGCTCCCTCTGCAGTGACAGAGGATGATGTTGAGGGGGTCACAGGCAAAGGGGACTTGGAGGGAGTGGACAGCCTCTGACACTCCTGAGTGGATAACACAGGGGTGTCCAGCTGCCACTCCCCCTCCCTTTGGGCACCCAAGGGCCCAACCTGAATGCTTGAGGGGAAGGAGCACCTGGAGGGACTCAGGGTGCTGCATTTCCCTCTTGCGTTGCCACTGCAGGAGTTCACTCATGGCTACTGCGATGGAGTGCATGTTTGCACACATCTCCGAGTTCTGCTGGGCCAGGGTCTCCATGGTATCCACTATCCTTCCCGTGGAGACCTCCATGCGCGCACATATGGGCACAACTTCATCAGAGAGCAGGCGGACGCACTGCTCCCACTCACGTCCCACTATGTTGAGGGCCTCCAACAGCTCTGTGTGATGCTCCCCCACCTTCTGCTGACTCTCCACGATAAGTTGAAAGGCCAAGTCCAGAGGCTCATCATCTGACTCGAACCTCACAAATGCCTATTCCTCAGCAGTCTTCTGAGTGCCGGGAATCTTGGCTGAACCTGCCTCCTCCAGCTGTCCATGTGGTGACCACCAGATTGTGAACCCAAGCCTGCTCTAGAACTAGGTCCCACCGATGTGTGTGTCTCTGTGCTGGTGAAGGGTGTGGGTAAGCGCTGTGATGGATCTTCCGGGCTGCTTATTTCCAGCTCTTCAATAGAGGAGGTATCCTTTTGACTGGAGGTGAGGACCTGGATGGAACTAAGGGATTGGTTGGCTAAGGGTGTCTGTTGCTTGTCAGAGATCCCTGTGAACTAAAGTACAGATAATTAATGCATGGCAGCAGAGTGAAAAGCGTGAGAGAGAGCACTCACATTTGCATTGAGGGAGGGATGTTGTGGTGAAGGATCCTCACGAGGGTGTTCTCCGTCGACATCACCATCATCACATGCACGGTCCACGTCCTCAGCAGTCAACACAATGGTACGCTCCTCAAAGTGTGAGAGGGGCCTTATGCGGGCCACTCCACTTTCGGTCTGAGACCTCTTCCTGCTGTTGTGAGCAGGCTTCTCCTGCACGATGGAGAGATTGTGAGCAGGATGCTTGGCACTGCATGGAATGTTTGTGTGGTGAGCGGAGCCATGGGTGGGATGAGTACGCAAGTTCCAGATATAAGAGACTGATGGGGATGTGATGGTGTCAGTGAGAGTTAGTGGTGTTATCCCTTCAGGTGTGAGATCTCAGTGGATGTGTGATGAGTTTGTGAGTGTGTGAGTTAAGAGTGATGAGGTGGTTGACTTACCCTGGTGGAATGGATGAGATCATTCATCCTCTTTCTGCACTGGATGGCTGACCTGCTCTGTGCTCCAGTGGCACTGACTGCCACTGCCTCCGCCTCCCAGGTTGGATTGGTAACTCTGGTAGAACTCCTGTTGCCAGAGTGAAGGTAGAGGACATCGCGGCGACCTTCTACTGAGTCCAGCAAGCGCCCCAGAGAAGAGTCACTAAATTTGGGGGCTGTTGCCTTCTTTGCTTTCAGGGCCAACTGTCACTGGCCTGAAGACATGAAGTAGGTACGTGCTCTGGTGCACGTTAAATATGGTGCCTGGAGCGAGGAGGTACTGAGGTGATGACGTGGCAGGCAAATCCAAGCCTGCCCACCAGCGATCCAGCGTGTTTCCCGTGAATGCATTCTTAATAAGGCAGTACACGCCAAAAATCCGCCATTGTGGCCGGCAGGTAAAATGTTGTTTTCTCCCACCTGCTACCGCATTTAGTGCAAATCTGGGATGATTCCGCCCCAAGGCACTGATTGCATAGTCATGTCATGAAATCGATATTGATTGGCATTCTGTAACCTAACAGGGATTCTATCAGGTAGCGCTAGGCAGGTGTTCAAGAGCACAGCAGCATCCTCAGAGATCATTGGCTTCATCACGATGAGCACACACTCACTCCTACCTAGCAGACATTTCAAATGCCATTGAGTTAGAATAAATTCCCAATCGCACATTGTCATGCATGGGGAACTAATGAAGGAGTAATGTTCAGTTTTAAAGGTGTTTACAGATTAACACTGTAGGCAAAAACCTCACAGTCATAAAATGATGGCCATTATAAAGTGCACCTGGTGAAAGGACTGTGATGTGGCTCATGATAGAGACTTACAACTTGCACAAAAAACAGACTTCACTGCCACGGCATCAGGGTAATCACTAATCTAGCAAGAACAGTTCTCATGAGGTCACAAATGTGATTCTCAGATGCAAGGTTTACATGTGCATTGAACTGTCATTCTCATGTTGGAAGTGCTTTTGTTCATATTGCTGATATGGAACTAAAGGCGATTGACTGAGATGAGATTGAGTGAGACTACAAGGAACTGAGGGACAAGATGGGACATCATTAGAATGGGGGGGATGCATCTGATTAACGTGGAACAATGCGTCATATTGAAGAGCCAATTCGTACCAGAGACTTTGAGAGATAAAAACTGTATTTATAAAGATGAAAATTATACACAGTGATTGAACCTGAATGCCACCATTGTGCTTTCAGGAATTTTTAATTTTTCTAACTCTACCATTACGGTTTGGTGTAGCCCTGATATCCACAACAGAAGTGGAAGCAGCCTGCTGACTCGTATGCCCTGTTCTCTGAGATGGCTTTGGCAGGCATTCTATGGAGGCCCGAGGCCTGGAGGGCCCTGGTCTGCTAAGGGTCTCCTGCTCCAGGACAGGTGCACTCTCCCTGGTCTGATATGTTGGAGTTGATGTGGTCATGGGCAGAGGGGATTTGGAGCGGCAGGACAATCTTGGACACTCCTGGGTGGATGGCCCAGGATGTCTGGCTGATGCTGCTCCTCCCTTTGGATGCCTGAGGGCCCCTCCCTGACTCCTTGAAGAAAAGGGGCACCTGGAGGGAGGTCAAGGTGCCCCATCCCCCTTTTGCCTAGCTACTGCTGGAATGCACCCATGGCTAAACTGATGGAGTGCAAATCCAGCAGAAACTGTGTGTTCTACTGGACCTGGGTCTCCAAGGCAGCCGCTACTCTTCCAATGGAGACCTCATTGCACTCAAATGCCAGAGCCACAACATCAGACAGAACGTGGATGGACTCCTCCATCCTTTATTCCAGCCTGGTGTCAGCTTCTGACAACTCTGCCTGATGTTCCCCTGCCTGTCTCTGCATATCCAACATTGGTCTTAGGGCCAATTGCACAGGCTCATCATTGGATTCAGACTCAGCAGGGGCCTGGTCTCCAGCAGTCCTCTTAGTATCAGAGATCTCGGCTGTCACTGCCTCCGCCTGCTGTGGACATGTGTCGGTGAGGTGATCAACAATTGAACCCGAGCCTACTCTAGAACTGGGACCAACTGAGGTGTGTGTATCTACACTGGTGGAGGGTGCAGGTGAACGCAGTGATGGCTTTTTTAGAAATGGATCCTCATTGGAGGTGCTCTGGGGGCTGAGGCTGAGGCACTAGCTGGAAAACTTCCTCTGCCTTTTCTTGCTGGTAACTGGAGTAGAGAGAAGAGAGAATTAGTGATTGACTAGGCAGACCCTTACATTATAGATCCCTCACATTCAGAGTCTGCATGTGGCCCATGTATGCTGGATGCATCCTCACCAGCTTGTTTGGGCAGGCTGATCTTGCCTTCCGTGCAGGAACTATCTCTTTCTTCACTAGCCAACTTAGCAGCCTCCTCTTCAAAGCTGGAGAGGTCCTGCAACTCTGGAGTCCTCCTTCCGTTCTCGTTGTGGGTTATCCTGTCCTGCATAGAGACGGATGGATTGACCTTGAGCACTTCTGAAAGAGCAGTTCAAAGTCATACAGACTTGAAACGTTAACTATATTCCTCTCCGCAGACGCTACCAGACCTGCTGAGTTTCACCAGATATTTTTATTTTTATTTTTATTTTGGATTTCCAGCATCCGCAGTTTCTTGCTTTTTTCAGAAGCATACATGCCTGCTATGTGTGCTGAGCCCTCCTCCGTAAGGGATTAAGATGCCGGTTGTGCAGTATCTTACATAAGATGGTGAGGTTAAAGTGGCTGGCAGACATGAGATGCTGATGCCGCATCTGCTGATTGTGTGTGACATCCCTGAAGACTCTAACCCTTAGACTGCCTGATGCCCTTGTGGGAGTGTGAATTTGGAGTGAGGAGAAAGTTCACTTACCCTGCAGAGCAAATCAGATCATTCATTTTCAGGGTGGTACATTTTTGTATTGAACAGGAGCTGACCTACCTGGTGACTCCTGTCAGGCCGCTGAGGTCAGGTGGTCCTCCTGCTCCTATCCCAAGGAAAGAGGACCTCCTGCTTTTCATGGACAACTGGAAGAGAATCCCCAGGGAGGCTTGGCTGAACTATGAACCAGATGGTTTGCTTCTTTTAGTGTCCATGGTTTGACTCATCAGCACACATCTGACCTGCAGTGACCGAATGTGCGGATGCCATTTAAATATGGTTCCAGGACATTCGGCCACATGCGGTAACAGCAGGGTGGGCGAATCCCTGGCCGCCCCACCACAAGATTTGACGAGCTCCTCATTGATGCATAATTAATGAGCCATCTTCAAGACCATTAGATTTTAGCGGCCTATCCTTTTATTGGTCCTCGCTTTCATCCAGCTCTTCCTGTGTCTCCAAGTAGCTGTTGGCATTCGACAGTGACCATGAGTAAACCGCTTCAATGGGTGGGCCAAACCAGATGAGGAGGGTCCAACTGATCTCCTACCCTCGGTGACTTTCTCTACCCTGGCATGCAAAGGCTGATTCCAGCAGTCTTGAGGGGTTGAAACCAACCTAAAATCTAATGGTTTTGAAGGTGGTTCAGTACTGTGTTGTGGACTGTGTAGAGCTTAACAAGACACAGATGACATCCTGGTCACCCACTGCATCTGGATCTATCTTCAGCTGTCTAGACTCGTCATGCTACTGGACCAAGATAGGTCAGCAGGAGAGAGTGAGGTTGATGATGCACAACTCTCCCTCACTATAATCCAATTCACGTCATGTTCATCATCTTTCTATCGCCTGCCGTCCAACACCAACTGTCACAAGTCCTGTAGTGATGGGTAAGCGATGTAGCAGTGGGTGTAGATTCATTGGGTTCTGTAACCGTGAACCTGCACAGAGACTGGAACGAAGCAGAAGTGGAACTCGGCAGCCCCTTTAGCGCCTGAGCAGCCCTTTTCAGGACCATACTGCTCACCTCCTTTACATGTGGAAGGAGATGGAAAAGTGCCCTGAACATTGTCTACTTCACCTCCCTGGCCAGCAGGCCACAGCTGACAATGATCCCAAAATATGGTCGTACATCAATCTCAAAAAAGAAAGTGCACGCTGCATGGAACCTCATGGAAAATGCCAGAGCCGACAGACTTGAAAGCAAGAGCTGCTCTTGTTGGTAAAGAGCTGGCTGGGTATAACGTCCAGCCCACTGCCCTCAGCGAGACTTGTCTGCCTGAGGAAGGTCAGCTCAAGGAAGGTTACACATTCTTTTGGAGTGGCCATGGAAAATAATGGTGCTAAGATGGTGTCAGCTTTCCTGTCATGAACCATCTCGTCAGTGGGGATTATTGCTGGGGCCTCAATTAATAATGATCTATGTTAATAATTTAGGTGAAGGGGTGGATTGCACTGTCGCCAAATTTGCTGGGAATAGAAAGATAGGTAGGGAAGCAAGTTATGGGAAGGATACAAAAGGGTGGAATTTTCTGTTCCAGAGACCAAGTGTGGTGGCAGGCGTGTTTTATGGTGTGTTTGCAGCTGGGCGAAGTCACACTCTTAAACTCATTAATTATGCACAGGCGAATAGCTCTCTGAATCACATAGCGGGGCAGGCACTGATTCATCCACCCTGCTGTTATCTAATGGGGTTGAAGGTCCGGCTGCCATATTTAAACACCGCCCAAACACACACGTGACTCTCAGCAGGTCAGCTGTGTGCAGGAAACCTCTTGATATGGCTCCACCAAAGACAAAAAGCTGGTCCTGAGTTCAGCAATGACTCCCTTGAGCCTTCACCCGTGGAGTCCGCCAGCACCAGGATGTCCTCTACCTGAGGGATGGCTCCAGGAGGCCCACCAGTATCCCATGGCCAGCCTGGGGACTAGTTGCAAGGGAAATCAGCTTGTCAGGCACCCGCCCAAGAAATGCCATCCAGTGCAGGAAGAAGATGAATGATCTCGTCTGCTCCACCAGGGTCAGTCAACCATCAGCTCACTCCAATCTCACATTCTTATAATGGCATCATGCACTCAAAGGGTTACACTGTTCAGGGATCTCATACAACATTGGCGGGAAACACATCAGCACTGAATGACTCATGGGCACTCTAACATCACCAGCTTCTCATCTATCATGCTGCACAAACTCCATCCTCAGACCTTACTAGGGGAGGACTTAGCACCCACACAGCAGGCATGCATGCTTCCCAGCCTCTCCTCCATCTCTTCTCATCACTTTCCATTCCATTTATCTTCATGCAGGCCAAGCTCGCCCACAACCACAGGGTCGTATCCCAGGCAGGAGGAGGGACGGCAGACCTCCAGGACTTGTCCCAGTTTGAGGAAGATGCCATCAAGCTGGCAGGCGAAGATGAAGATCGCTCCTGTGGGGAAAGCAAGATCAGCCTCTCCCAGCTAAACAGTACGGATGAGCCCTCCATGAGTTGATCACATCCTGATAATCAGACTGAGTGACATGCAATGTTGTATTCTGCCTGCTTATGAACTAAATCTGCCTCCTCTCTCTTACCGGCACCAACAGGCCCAGACCGACCTCTGGACAACCATAAGCCCCTACCCCCAGGCTACCTCAGAGGAGATGCATCAGAGGAAGAACCGTCACTGCATACACCTGCACCCTCCACCAGTGCAGAGACACACACTCCAGTGGGTCATGGATCTAGATTAGGCTCAGGGTCACATTCTGGGGAAAACCTCACTGACACATCTCCACAGCAGTCAGAGGCAGTGACAGTCCAGGCCTCAAGCACTTGGAGAACTACTGGACAACAGCCACCCACTGAGCCTGAGTCAAATAATGAGCCCCTGCAAGCAGCAGTCCGTAACATGCGGAACATCAGGTAGAGTTGTGAGAGGCAGTCAACATACTGGAGCAAAGGGTGCAGGAATCCGTCTGCATTCTGTCTGATGTGATGGCTCCCACATGCGAGTGCCTTGAGGTCTCCATGGGAAGGATGGCGGCTGCCTTGGAGACCTCAGTCCAGCAGATCCTGCTGGATTTGTACTTGGACCTGCACTCCATTGCTATAGGCATTGATGGGATCCATCAGCAGGTAGGTGAGGGTGGGGCAGGGGCACCTTGACCACCCTCCAGGAACCCTTTCTCCTCAAGGAGTCAGACAGAGGCCCTTGGGTGCTCATAAGGAGGAGGACCAGCCACTGGACCATCCACCCAGTTGACTCTGAGAGGGTCCAGCAGATCCCAACTCTCTCTGCCTGTGACCCCATCACCTCCAGCTCTACAGGCCAAGGAGGGTGCACCTGCCCCATAGCAGAACACCCAAAGCAGTTTGGGGCCCTTCAGGTCTCAGTCCTCTAGAGGACACCCACCAAAATTATCTTAGACAACAGGGCGTAGCAGTCAGTAGGCTGCCCCCACTTCTGCTGGGGATATCAGGGATGCACCTAGATGTAGTGGTAGGGTTAGAAAAATTACAAAATTTTGACATCACTTCTGGGTCATGAGTGTTCAATCACTGCATATGTCATGCACCTTTGTAAATACGTTTACTGTTCATGAGGACGGTTTCATCATTTGAAAGCATCGTGCATGTGGATCTATGTACCCTCTTATTGCGAGGGTGAGCCATATTCCCACTCAGTGTTTGCCTCCCTTTGTGAGACTCACATTCATGTGATGTGTAGCTGAGTCATGATAGTCACTCGACCCTTGTGTTATTTCAAGGAGATGTGTAAAACTCTTCACTGGAAGGGTTTGCAAAATGCATTAGTAACCTCTACTCTTTATTAGACAACATTGAGTTAGGCGTGCTCAATAGCCTTGGAGGGTTAGCTGTAATTGTTTGTCAAAATTAGAAGGCTGCCTTCACTGGTCATGCCAAGTCACAAGACCCGCAGCCATGATAGTTTCTCCAACCATACACACATCTTAGTGTCCGCTAAAAGTTTCTCATTAAGTGGCGACCACTGCATCAAGTCCTTTGACACAGCATTTGCACTGTTGTGCCAACTTTCACTTCCCAGAGTGCATGGATACAAGGTTCACTTCTGACCTTTCCAAAGATGAGGGCCTGGTGAATCATGAGGGTCAAAGGGCAAGTCCAAATGCTAAAATTGCTCTCAATGGTACTGGTTGTTAAGGCCGTTCAGTGCTCTGGCATGGCACTAAGCGACAGCAGGAAAGTGGCCATGTCGCATTGTCTGTACCTTACTCGACTTATTTTTTTTGTGGGATCTTGTGGCTATCAGTGTGGCACGGGCATGTCTTCCATGTCACACTTCTTTGATGGCATCCTCACGTGAAAGTTGTCCCTCTTCAGATTCCTGCCTTCCTGCTCTTCATCATCTGAGGAGCTCTCAGCCTCCTCTATGTCTCCCTCTGGCAAGTGTTCTCCCCTTTGAAGCACCAGGATGCAACAGACCACAACGTAGCGGGACAGCCTCTGTGGAGAGTACTGCAGAGCACCACCCGAGCAGTCCAAACATCGGAAGCATATCTTCAGGATGTCAATGGTCTGCTTGATGAAGAATCACATCGAGCTATGTGCTGCATTGTGTCTCTCCTCTGAAGCACCCTGGGGATGACGCATGGGTGTCATGAACCATCATTTGAGTGGGTATCCCTTATCCCTAAGCAGTCAGCCCTGTAATCGCTGAGGCCCTTCAAATATACAAGGCACCTGGGAGTGGCTCAGGATGTATGAGTCATGGGAACTCCCAGGCTACTTGGCTCTAATGTTCATGAGGTGCTTCTGATGATCACACACCAGTTGAACATTGAGGGAGTGGAACCCTTTCCTGTTAATGAACATCAGCAGCTACTGCCATGGAGCTCTCAAAGCTACATGTGTGCAATCGATTGCATCCTGTACTCTAGGGAAGCCTGGGATAGCTGCAAACCCCAGAAATCTAAAAACCTGGCTAGTTTCATCAAGTGTGAAGTTCACATAATGATAAGCCTTACTGTAGAGGACATCTGTCATCTCCTTGATGCATTTATGTGCTGAGGACAGTGAGATGCTGCATAGGTCCCCTGTGGACCCCTGGAACAATCCGCAGGCAAAAAAAATTGAGCGTGGCAGTGACCTTCAGGACCACTGGCAGGGGATGTCCTCCCAGCCCATGGGGCATTACATCCTCACCCAGAATGTGACAGATTTGATCTACCATATCTCTTGACAAGCCCAGAGGTGTGCGGCATTGTCTTTCACTCATCTGCAGATATGAAAGTCTTCTTCGGTAGACATTTGGTTGTGTGAGTCACCTCTGTGGGATGAATATAACCTCCTTGTCCTCTGGGTGTTCTCTCAAAGTTAAGCCAGGTGGTGTCAGCCCTTCTCCTCCTCAATTGGATCACTGCCTTCAAGAAGGCAGCATTGAGTGCAGGCTCTATTATTCAATCCTCCTCCTCCCTGTGGACTGATGGATGCAATACATCAATGAACACTGAGCAAATATAGTAGGCCTCCCACTCGCAAACAGAAAGCCAATGTCATGCCCTAGAGTTGCGTCTGCGCTCCTACATTTTTGCTGATACAGTCTTGCAGCTGAGGCGTAAACTCACAAGGTGGCCAAGATCCAACTGTGATACTTGACATCTCAATCCCACAGAGATTAGAAGAGGTTTGGACACATTCATGAAATGTGCCACCTTACCAAAGGCACTCCTGCAATCTCTGATCACGTATGCTGATGTAATTCAACTTGCACCATTATCCATGCCAATTGTAGAAAGCACATTAGAGGCTTCCATTGATGATCTGGCAGATATCCAGCAGCTGTGCTTCCTTAACGATTGCCAGCATTTTCCATTCTCACATTCCTCCCTGGTAATGCTCAAATGGAGCAACGATATTGTGAAGCCAATGACTCCTGCATTCTCTCATTAAAGCGCACCAAAAGACAGTGGCTCCGATTGCACCTTCTGAAGGAAGTCTTCCTCTTTTCTCTCAGCTCTGATTGTATTTTAACATTGTGACTCTAAGCAGTTTGAGGGTGCCCCCTGAAAAAGCTCCTTATTCCAGCCATGGGCTCCTCCCACACTGCCTCAGACCCCTCCTGTGCAGATTCTCTTCCAGTTTCAATTTTAAACTGCATCATAGCCTGCTCAAAGAGTCTGCAAAGAGATATAGGTAGGTCAAGTGAGCAGGCAAAAAAATTGGGAAATGGAGGATAATGTGAAAAAATGTGAGGTTGACCAATTTGGCTGGAAAAATAGAAAAGCAGAATATATTTAAATGGAGAGAGACTACAGAATTCTGCAGTACAGAGGGATCTGATTGTCCTTGTACATGAATCATAAGAAGTTAGCATGCAGGTAACAGAAAGTAATTGTTGTAATATGCCTTTAAGGGATAAAAGCATGCTATCAATTTAATGGAAGTGTGTCATGTAATCCAGTCTCAGTTTCACTTCAGCCAGGAGCAGAACACAGGCACAAAACTCTGCAGCTCTGATGCCCTCAGGCTTTGAGTCCATGTATATCTGTTCACATGTGCCTAGAATTAATAAATGAACTCACAACGTGTTTGTACAATCCTTTATGAGTGATTCGTGCCTTTATGTCATCATAACACACAACATGGTGTGAAGTGGTTCTTTCTAAAATACATAGTGCTCAGCCTGGTAGCAAGATTTAGTACAGGTATGACATGGTGAACAGTTATGCTACATGGCATGGGACAACCCTTAACGTTTTGGTCAGGCCGCAATGAAGTTGAAGCATCAGAGTGTGTTTAAATCGCAGCATAGTGACTGCACAGAAAAGTTTTGAAGACACAATGCAGGGATAATGTTCAAATAAAAAGCTGGTAAGCAGACGAATCCTGCATGGTGAGCAGGACAGTGTGTAGAAAGGACTAGCACCGGGTTAGCTCGGTCAGGAAAGGTGAGTGACCAGGCTGTGGGCTGGATCGACAGTGAGTAAGGGAGAGACAAACACAAAAAAACAAAGAAAGTCATAAGAATCGGGACAGGGAAGGTTGTGAATATAAAGGGTGGAGCTTCAGAAAAGCTCGATAAAGTGGCCACAGTGACACTCATCCAGGTACTATAGGGAAGGAAGGTCAAAGGGATATTGTCAGAATGTCCATTAAATTCTCCAGTTTAAATTGGGATGCAGCTGACCTCCTATCTGAGGTATACAGTATACAGAGCTATTCGGCAGAATTTTATGTCCCATGGGTGGGCATGCGCCCGACTCGATCGGGTGTAAAATCGCACGAGATATTCCGCTCTGTGGGCGTGTACAACTGTTGGAAACTCATCTGCCGACAATCAACTGGGCAATTAAGCCCATTAATGACGCAATTGTCTGAGATTTTTTGTGGCCTGTCCAACTTTACGGTTGATGGACAGGCGAATCAGCCAGGCGGCCTTTACATTTTTCATCAAGTCTCATCCAAGAGTCGGATGAAGTGTGTTAGGAAATAAAATAAAATAAATATTTATGAGGTACGCTTTCAGGTGCTTGAATGTGATGCATGGACATATTTTCGCAGCTTTTTACACCTTTATTTCATCATTTGCAGGTCTGCAGCTCCCTGAGGCAGCTCTCTCGCAGCACTCACCTGCAACCACAGTGATGTCATCGCCTGGTTTCATCCCACCCCCCAGTCCGGCGGAACTGAGCATTTCAGCGCGTGTTTCATGCTGGCTGTTAATTGGCTGGCCAGAGTGAAATTGTGGTTGGGGGCTGATCGCAGTCGGGGGCCTGTTTCCTGGCTGCTCCCGGGCCCACTGATCGCGCACGCCCGACGACCTAAAAATTCAGGCCATGGTTTCTTGATTCGGGCATATCCGAACCAGAAAAGCAAGCCATAAAAATTCGTCTAGCAATTGGGAATGAAGGTCTACACAGGCTGAAAATGTCAGGTTTAACAGCAGAAGAGCTAAAGGATCCCCAAAAGAAATGGACTACATTGGAAGACCAGTTCGGCATCAGGTTAAACTTCCATTTTCATCAACTTGAGTTCATGTTATTTTGACAACAGCCTTCAGAGTCCATAGACCACTTTGTCAGCAGAAGCAGAGAAAAGGGTACGTACTGTGATTTTTCAAAAGCAGAGCTAGCAGACAGAATTGTTGAGTTGGTGATTGTATCCACCCCCATCGAAGCATTCCAGAAAGATCTTCCAGACAAGCCCAAAACGTATCGTGTTGAAGACCTACACAAGGGTGGACGTAAGTACGAAGCGATCCTCACAGGTTGACGAAGCTTACAGGCCCTAAGCACAACCTCAGTTGCTGACGTACTTACTAGAACACCTATACCTAGCAAGACATATGGAAGGTGTGGTCCCCTCAGATTTCCTACAGTTCTGCAAAGTATGTGGCAGAAAGGGCTATTGGCAGCTGCAGTGCACTAAGGTAAAGGCTGACCCAGCTACAAAGAGCCATGCACTGATCCAAACAGAGCATACACAACAGATACCTTCAAGCAACAAGGATGACCGTTCAGCATCCCATCAGAAACACGTATATGAAGTGATTGACAAACCAGTAAATGACAATGTTATGCATGATGAGACGATGAACAGTGAGCACATGTTTCATACAATCAATCTGGTGGAAGACATATATGTCATCACACCACCCAAAGTGTTTGCCAAGATTAAAATTATCTGTCCTAAGAAAGTTATTAACTACTCATTATTGGCCAAGATTGACACAAGGGCAAATGCTAATGCACTACTCTTGTGAATTCTCATTGAAATGTCTCCACAGACAAGGAAGGCCATGGCGAAAACTATTACTGCATAACTTTTAGCATACAGCAGTTCACTAATTCTGTATGCAGGTTCCATGGTCATGGGCTGCAAGGATAATCAATCCTCCTGGGTGCCACAGATGTTCTACATCTTGGAGACTAAAGGCCCAGCAATCGAAGGTCTACTGGCATGCCGTGAACTCACACTAGTGACAATTCATGGAATTAGTCAGATCTTGTACAGCAGATCAACCTCAGAAACTACTCCTATCACCTCAGTTCATGATCCAACATCAAAATATTCAGAATGTTTTGACAAAATTGGCAGTTTTAAGGGAGCTGCAACAATACACTTGCAGAAGAATGCAAGTCCATCTACTAATCCACCAAGTAGGTGCAACATCCACTTACAGGACAAATTGAATGTCGAAATAGACAAAATGGAGAAAGACAGAATCATCAGAAGAGTACAAGACCACACAGACTGGTGCAGCTCAATATGTGCGTCATAAAGAAGGATGGATCATTGAGGATATGCCTCCATCCACCAAATTTAAACACAGTTTTGAAACATTGTCCTTACAATATACCCACATCAGAAGAGTTAAATTTGAGATTTGCAGGTGCCTTAAGGGATAGCAGCATGCTATTACTTTGAAGGCATATTACGACAGTAATTAGGAAGGCAAATTGAATGTTAATCTTTATTGCAAGGAAGATGGAGCATAAAATTAGGGCTACAGCTGTACAGGGCATTAGTAAGACTGTACCTAGAATACCGTGTTTCAGTCTCCTTACTTAAGGAGGAATATGCTTTCATTTGAAGCACTTTTGAGAAAGTTCACTAGGCTGATGCCTGGGATGAAGGGGTTGTCATATGAGGAAAGGCTGAGAAGGTTGGGCCTTTACCCATTGGAGTTTAGAAGAATTTGAGGTGATCTTATTGAAACATATACAATTCTGAGGGGGCTTGGGAGGGTGGAGTCAAGGATAAATTCTATGATGAACTCCATTCCTTGATTGCTACTATGCTAAAGTCAGACAAGCTAATCATTTTTGGTGACTTCAAAGCAAGGGTTGGTGCAGATCACCCAGGTATGGGAAGGGGTCATTGGAAAAGACAGGGTTGTCAGTTGTAACACTAATGGCCTCTTTTTTTCTGAAAATGTGTGCTGAGCATGAGCTTTTAATCAATAACAGTTTTCCGCCTCCCTAAATGCCACAAGGCATCTTGCATGCGTCTCCACTCTATGCATTGACATCCAATCAACCATGTCATCACCAGGCATAGGGACAGGTAGGATGTACATGTAATGAAAGCCATGTGCAGCACTGACTGCTGGACTGACCACCGTCTAATCTTTTCAAAGTTACATCTAAGTCTATCCACCTGGACAGCCTCAGGGAATGAAGGTCCAAAAAATCTCAGTGTCTCAAGGTTCAACAAGGCAGTCATGAAGGAATGTCTCTCAGAATCTCAAGAGTTGCCTGTGTGCAGTGAAACTGCACACTCATGGCATTGGAGGATGACTGGGCAATCGTCATGGATACAGAATACTCCACTTCTCTAGAGCTCCTTAGCCCCTATCTCTCATAAGCATCAAGATTGGTTCAATGAAAACAATGCGATAATCCATAAACCAATGGAGGGGAAACAGGCTTTACCTCAATGACAAGTTATCATTATCCAAGCATGTTGCCTACAGAAATATCTGCAGGACTGTCCAATGCAAGCTGAGAGAGATGCAAGACACTTGGCTGAATCACAACCTCAGTCATATGCAGACCACAAAGACTAGAAGAGATTCTATGATGATATGAAATCTGTCTATGAGCCCTAGTTTACTGGTTCATCACCAATCCTTGGTGCCCATGGGTCAGCACTGTTCACAGAAAAAGCCAAAATTCTAGATGGATGGGGAGAACACTTGGACCACATCCTCGAACAGCCTTTGTCGATAAATGAAGAGACAATCAACAGGCTGTTACAAGTTGTCACCAATTGCTCTTTTGATGATCCTCCTAAACTGTTAGAAATGACGAACGCAATCAAACTCCCGTCTAGTGGCAAAGCTTCAGGAGCGGATGTTATCCCAGCTGAGGTCCACATGGCTGGAGCTTATTCTGAAACTAGGCTCCTAAATCTGAACAAATGAAATTATCAAGCTATGAGAGGCAAGTTGGCTATGGTGGATTGGGAAAATACATGAAAAGATTTGATGGTATACAGGTAATGGCTAGTATTTAAAGACTTATTACATGGTTTACAACAAATATACGTTCCCCTAAGACACAAAAGCCCAACGGGAAAGGTTAATCAGCCATGGCTAACAAAAGAAGTTAAAGATTCATTAGATCAAAGGAACTAGCTTGTAAGGTTGCCAGGAAGTGATAAGCCTGAGGATTGGCAGCAGTTTAGAATTTAACAAAAGATAATGATAAAAAAAGGGAAAAGAGAATATGAACGCAAGCTAGCGAGTAACATAAAGGCAGATTATAAAAGCTTCTTTAGGAATGTGAAAAGGAAAAGATTAGCAAGGACAAATGTGAGTCCATTACAGGCAGAGACAGCAGAACTTATAATGGAGAATAGGAAAATGGCAGATAAACTAAACAATTACTTTATGTCTTTCTTCACAGGGGTAGATGCAGAAATCTGCCAGAAATACTGGGAACCAAGGGACTAGTGAAAATGAGGAACTGAAAGAAATTAGTATTAATAAAGAGGAAGTACTCAAAAAATTAATTGGATTGAAGGTTTATAAATCCCCTGGAGCAGATGAGCTACACCTCAAGTAGCTTTAGAGATAATGGATGCATTGGTGGTTATCTTTCAAAATTCTGTAGGTTCTGGAAAGGTTCCTGCAGACTGGAAAGTAGCAAATGTAACCCTACTATTTCAGAAGAGATTGAGAGAGAAAACTGCGAACAACAGACCCATTAGTTTGACATCAGTAATAGGGAAAATGTTAGAATTTATTGTAAAGAACATAATAACTAGACACTAAGAAAATAATGATGTGATTGGGCAGAGTCAACATGGATTTATGAAAGGGAAATCATGTTTGATAAACCTGTTGGAGCTTTTTTGAGGATATTACTTGTGGTATTGATAAAGGAGAACCAGTGGATGTGGCGCTTTTGGATTTCCAGAAGGCTTTCAATAAGACCTTAAATAAGGGGATTAGAAAACAAAATTAGAGCACCTGGATTGGGGATAATATACCGACGTGTATTGAGAACTGGTTAACAGACAGAAAACAGAGAGTAGGAATAAATGGATCATTGTCAGGTTGTCAGGCTGTTACTCATGGGGTATCGCAGTGGGGTTCCCAGTGCTAGGGCCACAGCTGTTCACAATGTATATAAACGATTTGGATGTGAGGCCCAAATGTAATATTTCCAAATTTGCTGATGATACAAAACTAAGTGGGAATGTGAGTTGTGAGAAGGATGCAAGGAGCCTTCAAGGGGATTTGGACAGGCTACTTGGATGGGCAAGAACATGTGAATAAGTGTGAGATTATCTACTTTGGTAGAAAAAAGAGAAAGGCAAAATATTCCTTAAATGATGAGAGGCTGGGGAGTATAGTTGTCCAAAGGGACCTGCATCCAGGTGCAGCAAGCAATTAGGAAGGCAAATAGTATGTTTGCCTTCATCGCAAAGGGATTTGAGTACAGGAGTAAAGTTGTCTTGCTACAATTATATAAGGCCTTGGTGAGACTGCATCTGGAGTTCTGTGTACAGTTTTGGTCTCCTTATTTAAGAAAAGATGTACTTACCATAGAAGGAATGCAATGTAGGTTCACCAGACAAATCCCTGGCATGGTGGGATTGTCTTAGGAGGAGAGATTGAGGAAACTGGGACTGTATTCTTCAGAGTTTCGAAGAATGACAAGCAATCTCATTGTAACTTACAAAATCCTTAAGGACGTGACAGGGTAGAGTGGATAGGATGTTTCTGCTGGCTGGTGAGTCCAGAACCAGGGGACACAGTCTCAGAATAGGGGGCAGGCCATTTAATACTGAGATGAGGAAGAATTTCTTCACTCAAAGGGTGATTAATCTTCATAATTCTGTATCCCAGAGGGCTGGGGAAGCTCAATCATTGAGAGGTTCAAGACAGAAATTGACAGATTTCTGGATACTAATGACATCAAGGGATAATGGGGAAAAATTGCCTAAGAGGTAGATGATCGGCCATGATTTGTTTGAATGTTGGAGCAGGCTCGATGAGCCAAATGGCCTACTCCTGCTCTTATTTCCTATGTTCCTATGCTTGGTCAAGAAGCTCGCTGAACTCTTTCAGTCTATGTAGGAGCAAGGAACTATCCTGCAAGAATACCAAGAATAAAAAGATGCCTCCATTGACCAGTTGTACAAGAAGAAAGAAACTCGCTAATCTTGTGACTATTATAGAGGAACCTCACTCTTCTTCATTGTGGCAAAATCTTCGCCAGAATCCCTCTGAACTGCTTAGAGCAACCTCCCTGCCAGAATCTGTTGCCGGAGAGTCAGTGTGATTAAAGGTTGAGTAACCACCAATATGGTGCTTGCAGTTCAACAGCTCCAGGAGAAACACCAAGAACAGAACATGGGCCTCTACACCATGTTTGGTGACCTGACCAAGACCCTTGATGTAACGTAAAGGGTTAATAACAATTATGCCAATAGCTAATATACACCGTCAGTAATGACACAAAAACTCAGAAAGATGCTTCTGGAAGGAGCCTCATGCTTAGCTATCCCTGTAAATAGTTAGATACAGCTAATAAATGTTTGGAAGTTGCTGAAGGCCTTGTTTCCATTGGTCTATTAAAGACACCCTGGGAACATTTCTGATCATACTTTATTTGACACAGTTCAGCCAATAGGACCTTTGGAAGGTAACGGAGAAATTTGGCTGCCCTGAGAAATTCATCACAATGGTTCGACAGTTCCATGACGGCATGCTCACCAGTGTCCTGGATGGTGGTGAGTCTTCTGGCCCATTTCCAGTTACTAATGGAGTTAGACAGGGCTGAGTGCTAGTGCTAACCCTCTCCAGCATGTTTTTCTCTGCCATTCTCTCTGATACCTTCCACAATCGTGATCCTGACATCAAAATGAGATGTTGCATGAATGGGAAGCTGCTCAATTTGAGTTGACACCTGGCAAAGGGCAAGGTCTCCAAGGACATACTTCATGATTTCCTGTTTGCTGATGACTGTGCACTAGCTGCAAGTTCAGAATTGGACATGCAATGTAGCATGGACTTGATCTCCAATGCATGCAACAACTTAAGCCTCACGATCAACACAATGAGAACTGAAGTAATGTACCAGCCTGCTCCAGGAAAGTGCCAGGACAGTAGCCCAAGGGTTCAGTTCATGACTAGAACCTGTCAGCAGTGGATAAGTTCACTTATCTCTTATCTCGGTGGCACAGTCTCTCAAGCTGCCTATATTAACAAGACACATGCAAGAATTGCCAAAGCAATAGAACCTTCAGTAGACTTCGAACATCAGTCTGAGAATGAAGAGGAGTAAATCTGCCTGCCAAACTGAAAGTCGATAGAGCAATAGTCCTGCTCACTCTGCTTTACACATGAGAGACTTGGACTATGTCATGCCAAGAAGCTCAAACACTTTCACTTAAGCTGCCTTTGGAAGCTTCTGAAGGCAGATGACCGGACAAAATACCAGACACTGAGGTGCTCACCAGAGCTGGAATGCCAAGCATTCACACCGTATTGAGATGGTCACAACTGAGTTGGGCTGGCCATGTAGCCAAAATGCTTGACACTCACTTACCAACACAAATCTTCTATAGAGAGCTTGAGTCTGGGGTGTGCAGTCATGGCAGTCAAAGGAAACGCTACTAGGACATTCTGAAGGCTTCACTTAGGAGTTTTGATATCGACTTTAAGCCCTGAAAGAAGCTCGCCCAAGATTGCTGTACCTGGTGCAACCAAATAAAAAATGGTGCAGCCTCCTTCGGAAGCAAGTGTGTATCAGAGGCAGAAAGAAGATGCAAGGAGAGGAAATCCTGAGCCAGCAACTGTCCAAAACTCAATTGTCTGTGGTATCCTGTTATATTTGCAGCAGAACCTTCTGGGAACAGATCGGCCTTAGCAGTCACCTATGTACTCACTGAAACTCTATCAAACACTCTAGATGATGAACATGGTCATCTTCACCTTGAAGGACAAGCAAGAATTAGGGACTTAGGAACAGTGATTGGACAGAGGGTAAATGTACAGGCACCTGACTGGTGCAGGGGGATAATGAACCTTCCTTTCTTCTCTCCCCAGAAGGTTCAATCAGACAAAATGCTTCTCATGATAAATGAAGCCTACACTATATAAAGGTAAACTGTCCAGATACTCTATCAGTGCAATTTAAATAATA
This sequence comes from Carcharodon carcharias, assembly GCF_017639515.1. Classification (NCBI taxonomy): domain Eukaryota; kingdom Metazoa; phylum Chordata; class Chondrichthyes; order Lamniformes; family Lamnidae; genus Carcharodon; species Carcharodon carcharias. Next base: position 93,650,689 of record NC_054477.1, on the reverse strand, counting down.
GACTTCCCATTGCTGTCTCTGCAATAAGGAAAGTAGCATTTCTGCCATGAGAGGGACATATCTTTAAGTTAAGTGCTTTTAGTGCTTTTGAAAGAGGCATAAAAGCTTTTGGTAGGACTTGACCAACTTAAACCTGCTCCTGGTTACAGCAGAGTTGCCATTTCTCTTACGGGACCAGGTCAATTGATATTTCAGCCCAAGCTGCTAATACAGAAGGTGCCTGTTACTCTACCCACCCAGCAAAAACCTGGTGAGTGGGCAGGCCTGGTGACCTACCGCTGGTGCCTTCCTCCAATTCCACAGTCTGAAACTTTGGATGGGGAGCATACGGCTGAGGAATTCAAATCAGGGCGCATTGTCATTTGTCACCCCTATCTTATTCTTGCTCTGAGTTAAAATCAGGCCTAGAGAACAGGAAAAGGCCAGAGGGTAAATTTTAGTACCACTCAGGCAGGTGGCAATGCACAGAAATAAATCAAAAACTGGGGCACTCAATCAAAGTTAGGTGTATGCACACTACATATAGATATTGTGTGAATGTGGCCGCAGAGATGACAAAAATTGGTTTGACAGTAAGTATCAGAAGAAGCAATTGCAACACTTAAAGGAAGTATGTGTTTTATGCAAGACTTATGCATGACACAAAGATAGGTAGGAAAGCAAGTGAAGAGGACATAAGGAGTCTGCAAACGGATATAAATAGGTTAAATGAGTGGGTAAAAATTTGGCAGGTGGGGTATAATGTGGGAAAATGTGAACTCGTCCACTTTGGCAGAAAGAATAAAAAAGCAGCATATTAGTTAAATGGTGAGAGATTGCAGAACTTTGAGGTACAGAGGGATCTGGGTGTCCTGGTACATGAATCACAAAAAGTTAGTATGCAGGTACAGCAAGTGACTGGAAGGCAAATGGAATGTTGTTTATTGCAAGGGGAATGGAATGTACAAGTAGGGAAGTTTTGCTGCAGTTATTCTCCTTATTTAAAAAAGGACATAATTGCATTAGATGCAGGTCAGAGAAGGTTCACTCAATTGATTCCTGGAATGAGGAAGGTATCCTATGAGGAAAGGTTGGACAGGTTGGCCCTGTATCCATTGGAGTTTAGAAGAACAAGAGGCGATCTTATTGAAACATATAAGATCCTGAGGGGACTTGACGTGGTGGATGCTAAAAGGATGTTCCCCTTGTGGGAATGACCAGGACCGGGAGACACAGTTTAAAAATAAGGGCTCTCCCATTCAGTGTAGAAATGAGGAGAAATTTTCTCTCTCAGAGGGCCATGAGTCTGTGAAGATCGCTTCCCCAGAGAGCGGTGGAGGCAGTCTCAGTGAATATTTTTAAGGCTGAATTCAATAGGCTTTTGATTGACAAGGGAGCCAAAGTGTATAGACAGGCATGCAGAGATGAGGCCACAATTAGATGAGCCATGATCTTGTTGAATGGCAGAGCAGGCTCGAAGGGCTGAATGGCCTACGCCTGCTCTTAATTTGTATGTTCCTATTTTCGTAAGACTTTTAAAATATTATTAGTGGATTGCCAGTGGCATTGCCCTTGGTGAATGGAAGGATGTGCTGGTTTATGCTGTAATTTATATTACCAGGTACCAATGGCAAAGGTTGAGTATAGATTTGATAGAGGTATTCAAAATTATGAGGGACCTGCACAGAGCTGAAATGGAGAAACTGTTCCCATGGACAGAAGTCTTGAGAACCCGAGGACACTGCTTTAAGGTGATTGGTAAAAGAACCAGAGGCGATCTGAGGAAAAACCTTTTCTTGCAGTGAGTGGTTAGGATCAGAAATACACTGCCTGAGAGTGCAGCCATTGCAACTTCAATTGTAACTTTCAAATGGGAATTGGATAATTATCTGAAGAAGCAGGGCTACAGGGAAAAGGCTGTGGAATGGGTCGAGCTCAGTTAGTCCTAGAGAGCTAACACAGGCACATGGGCAGAATGGCCACCGCACAGTGCTGCAACCATTCTGTGATTCTATATTGACAATACATTGTAGATTATAAAACCTAAAACAGCAATAATTGAAGAATTACTGGATTATTAATGATAACAATAGAAAGCAATTGGCTCCAAAAATATTAGCAAATTTCAAGGTAGACAAGTAACCAAGCTCTGATGCATACTTCCAGGTTGCCGAAGAAATTCAGATCAGAGGCAACTTCTATCACAAAAAGTCAAAGCGGAAGAAAATCAGGCATGCTGTAAAATGGGCATCCAATCCAAAACCACCTGGTAGGTGGGTGAGCTTAAAATGGGAACTTAAGTATTGAGAGACACGTTTGGGGAAAATACCAGAGTCTGGAGAGAACAGTAATGGGAGAAGCGAAGGGAAATGAAAGAAAACAGAAAAGAAAATTGACCAATACAAATCTTTACTCTCTCTATCTCTCTGAATGTCTAGACCATAACTGTGTCTAATTATTTACATCCTGATTTTAAAACTCACATCCTTGTTTACAAATCCCTCCATGGCCTTGCTCTTCTCTATCTCTGTAAACTCCTCCAGCCCGACAACCATCCAAGATATCTGCACTCCTCTAATTCTGGCCTCATGTACATTCCCAGTTAGAACTGTTCCAACATTGGTGGCTGTGTCTTCAGTTGCCTAGGCCCCAAGCTCTGGAGTCCCCTCCCTACACTTCTCCCCTCTCTACCTCACTTTTCTCCTTTGAGACACTTCTTAAAATCTGCCACTTTGACCGAGTTTTTGGTCATCCAACCTAATATCTCCTTATGTGGTTTGGTATCACATTTTGTTTTATAATGCTCTTGCGATGCACTTTGGGATATTTTCATTAGGTAAAGGCACTATATAAATATAAGTTGTTGTTTTATTAGACAATGAAATGCCATCATATTGGTTAATCAGCATTAATGCCATCTGTTTTATATCTTAACAGAATCAGCTTTCACAAATGTAAAATACTCACATCCATGGAATGCTACACAAACTATGGCAGTTTAGTTAATGATGAATTGCTGCAGGAAATTCCTTACATATTAACTGCCTAGCCTCAAGGGTGTTGCATCAGCTTTCCACAAGTATTGTTTACTGGTTTGGAAAATGAGAAAGTAAGCCTAATCTCAAGAAAAAGAATAGCTTTCAGAATTACTGTAGAAAAAATAACAAAACTTTTAAGTTATAGATGGAAGAGAATGAGAGAACCTTTTGGTATTTCGCCATTCTCTCTCTCTTAAGGTACCATGCCCTAAGAGGGCATTGGTGACTACGACCTTCCACGTGTATCTTGCTCTAGAAGTGTAGATCATCTTCATTGGTGGCACAGTCAACCAGTTTGTGAGGCTCCTTAAAAAGATCATTCTTTGTCTACCTCAATCTGTTTTACCATTGATCTTTCCCATCAGCCTCAGGCTTTCTAAATCATGATTCCTTATTATATGCCCAAGAAATTCCAACTGTCTTTTCCTGACCTTGGTTCGCAGAGTTCTTTTGGTCTCAGATTTTACTAGAACCTCTTCATTGGTATTGTGACTTGTCCAAGATATCTTCATTATTCACCTCAAAAACCATAACCCTGCAGCCTTAATTCTTCTCTACATTGCTTCACTGATTGCCCAACACTCACTTCTGTATGTCAAAATTGGTATGATGTAGCATTCCAGGATTCTCAGCTTTGTTTTCAAGGCTAATTTTGAGTTGATCATTATCTTTTTCATTTTTTGAAATGCATCTTTGAACATTCCAATCCTTTGTCTTATTTCTTGGTCACACTTTCTGTTCAATATTAACATACATCCTAGGTAACAATTTGTCTAGCTGTCGGAGCGCTTCATTCTTCACTGTGATCTTACATTCTGGTATGATTTTCTTTCTGGACAGTACCAGACATTTGGTTTTCTTACAATTTATGCTATGCTCTTTCTTCTCACTTTCACTCACTACTCTACCCAAACACTTTTTTAATTCCTTCATGGGACATGGACGTTGCTGGCTAGGCCAGCATTTATTGTCCATCCCTAATTGCCCTCGAGAAGATGGTGGTGAGCTGCCTTTTGAACTGCTGCAGTTCATGTGGTGTAGGTACACCCACAGTGCTGTTAGGAAGGGAGTTCCAGGATTTTGACCCAGCAACAGTGAAGGAACGGCGATATATTTCCAATTCAGGATGGTGAGTGGCTTGGAGGGGAACGTCTAGGTGGTGGTGTTCCCAGTTTCTCTACAGTTTCTCTTAGAGTCGGCAATAAGAATGGTATCATCGGCGTATCTTTTTAAGGTTGTAGCTTCCAGCTACTAATCCAGGAAAGTTTTCAATCTCCCTCAGAGTATTTTGACTATGCAAACTGAATAAATCAGGGGACAAAACAAATCCCTATCTGACCCCTCTTTTAATCTTCACAAATTCACTTAGATTGTTCTCCACTTTTATGGCTGCAGTTTGTTCCCAATAAAGATTTCTTATCACTTTAAGATTTTTTCCATCAAGGTCAAGCGAGCCTAACATGCTTATTAGTTCACATTATGGCATTAAGGGGATAAAATGTATTTGATCCTGATCATCTCCAAAAAAACTGAGGCAGACCATCAGACTTCTTTTTTATCACCAGGCTTCTTAAAGTCCCAGCGAAAGGAGCTGGTATATTTTGGACTGCACGTTAAGAGGTTTGTTGAAGAAGTGGGGAGAATTCATTATTATCATGTAGCACTTCACAGCATAACTTCAACTGATATTAATTTATCTGAAGTTTTCTTTGGGGAGTATCCTATAATTATGGCCCAATCTGTGAGATTTTAGTAATTCAAACATTTATGATTAAGTTGCCAGGGAACAGGAGAAGGATAGTTCTACTTATGCTTTTAATTGAGCCAGATCATTTGTACAGAGTTTTGGGATTATTAAAGATCAATCTACTTGTGTGTATATACTGTAACATTAGTGAGGTTCTGACAGTTGTTTGAAGTGTAGTTCTGGTGTTATTTTCATTACTTACTTAAATATTACTGCACAGATTTCTTCTCGTGGCATCTGTAATTTCAGTAATAGGCAAACATACAACTGTTCTAGAAGCAAATCACTTAAAAAATCCTTATATCATTCTGCAATTTGGTCAATTGTTTACTGACATATGATTTCAATGATAGCTTTACAGAGCTATGCTTCTCCAGGAAGCAGGTAATTACTACTATAAGGAATCAAGGGGAGGGGATTTCCAGGATAAATTACTCACTCAGTGTATAGTCAAAGTTAAGATGCATGGAAACATGTCATCATAACTCCAACTTGTGACCAATTCTAAAGTGAGGTTAATTGAGCTGTTGCACTTGAGTGGGTCTTTGGAGGCATGTTAAGATTTGTATGCCATAAACAAACATAGATCGTGATATTTAAAGGGAGGCAGGGAGAATGCAGGGGAAGCTGAAAGTGGCCAAATTACCTAGCTAGGACATCCTGCCAAATTTAACAGCATTATTCTAAATTTGTTTTGCACCCACCAGCCAGACAAACTGACAGCCTGGCCAATAGCTGGAAAGGTGCGTTGGCAGCAAGAAGCTACAGCCAGACACAGGAGAGCAAAACGCTGACAATCACTGGAGAGGCGGAAAGTCAGAGATCAGGTGGCAGTGGGGAAATAAATGGATATTACAGCAGGAATAACACTGAACATTGTGGTGAGGTAACATTGAGCCAGGGAAGATTTGGGGAAGATCAGGGCAAGGGAAGATTGGGGGTGGGAGGAATGCTCAGGGCAGAGAATATTGGCTATTGAGACACAGGAAATCAGGGCAGGGGAAGATTAGTGGGGGTTCGATCGAGGTGGGGAACATCGAGGTGGAGGAAGATCAGGGCGGGGCTAGGGTAAAATCAGGATGGGGAAGATTGGGCTTTGAGATGAGGAAGATCAGGGCTGACATTTTTCATTCCCCCCACAGCGTTGCCAGTGAGCCATTGAAACATCCATTCACATTGGCAGGACCAAAAGATCCCACCCGCGGGAGGGGCTGGAAAATCCAGCCCAGGTAAGAAAGATTGGACATTGGAGCAAGGAGAGAGAAAACATTGGAACTGTGACTGTGTCAGTTTTCCAGGTGAAGTGAGGTGGGAAGAGAGAGGCCATGATTGGTGGAGGCAGGCCAAGGACTTTCTTGAGGGGCTAGGGGGTTCACTCTGTTCGTCCTGGCCACATGTAGAGCTGGAAAAGGCACTGACCTTATGGAGCCAAAACAAAAACAGAATTACCTGGAAAAACTCAGCAGGTCTGGCAGCGTTGGCGGAGAAGAAAAGAGTTGACGTTTTGAGTCCTCATGACCCTTCAACAGAACTGAGTGACTCTAAGGAGAGGGGTGAACTATAAGCTGGTTTAAGGTGGGGGGAGGGTTTGGGTGGGGGGAGAGAAGTGGGGGGGTGGTGTGGTTGTAGGGACAAACAAGCAGTGATAGAAGCAGATAATCAAAAGATGTCACAGACAAAAGAACAAAAGAACACAGAGGCGTTGAAGGTGGTGATATTATCTAAACGAATGTGCTAATTAAGAATGGATGGTAGTTTAGCACATTCATTTAGATAATATCACCACCTTCAACGCCTCTGTTCTTTTGTTCTTTTGTCTGTGACATCTTTAGATTATCTGCTCCTATTACTGTTTGCTTGTCCCTACAACAACACCACCCATCCCCCCCACTTCTCTCCCCCCACCCAACACCTCCCCCCACAAACCTTAAACCAGCTTATATTTCACCCCTCTCCTTAGATTCACTCAGTTCTGTTGAAGGGTCATGAGGACTCGAAACGTCAACTCTTTTCTTCTCCTGGAGATGCTGCCAACCTACTGAGTTTTTCCAGGTAATTCTGTTTTTGTTTTGGATTTCCAGCATCCGCAGTTTTTTGTTTTTATATTTTAGACCTTATGGAGCCAGCAACTTCCACCTCCCTTTCACTGGTAGTTTCTCAAACCTTGGGAAAGCCATGCAGCAACAATGAATTTTAAATCAGCTTCCAAATTGCATTGTCAGGTCATGATTTAAATATTTTAATTACATACCCAAATCTCCTTGGCAGCATACTCAGATACATGCTGGCATAAAAAAGGCAATGGGCATGTAGGTACTCGGCAAGGGTCATGTTTCACAGGTTTGATGGTTGAACCCTGCCCCCATCCCTCTGTTCCTCTCCCATGTGTCATGGGGTACTAATATCAAGGCCATATAATGAGCATTAAATAAATTAGCTACCTTGGACTGAGAGACATAAGAACATAGGAAATAGGAGAAGGAGTAGGCCATTCGGCCCTTCAAGCCTGACCCGTCATTCAATAAGATCATGGATGATCAGCCCCAGGCCTCAAGTCCTCTTTCGCACCAGTTCCTCATAGCCCTCGACTCCTCGAAATCTCAAAAATCTATCTACCTCCTCTTTAAATACTTTCAGTGATCTAGCCTCCACAGCTCTTTGGGTTAGAGAATTCCAAATATTCACTACCCTCTGAGAGAAGACATCCCTTTTCATCTCAGTTTTAAATGAATGTCCCCTTATTCTATGCCCCTAGTTTGAGATTCCCCCGCTAGTGGAAACATTTTCTCAATATCTACCCTGTCAAGCCCCCTCAGAATCTTGTACGTTTCAATATGATCACCCCTCATTTGTCTAATCTCTAATGAATAAAGGCCTAACCTATTTAGCCGTTCTTGATAAGTCAACCCCTTCATCCCAGGAATCAGCCTAGTGAATCTCTTTTGAATATCCTCCAATGGCTGTATATCCTTCCTTAAATATGGGGACCAAAACTGTACACAGTATTCAAGGTGCAGCCCCATCAACACCCTGTACAGTTGTAACAAGGCTTCCCTATTTTTAAACTCCAACCCCCTAGCCATACAGGCTAAAATTCCATTTGCCTTAATTACATGCTGCACCTGCTTGCTAAAATTTTGTGTTTCATGCACAAGAACACCCAGATCCCTCTGTGCTGCACTTGTTCGGAGTCTCTCTCTATTTAAATAATAGTCTGCCTTTTGATTTTTCCTACCAAAGTGCATGACCTTACATTTTCCTACATTAAATTCGATCTGCTAAGTTTTTTGCACACTTACTCAACCTATCTACATCCCTTTGCAGATTCCTTATGTCCTCATCACAACATGCCCTCCCACCTATTTCTGTATCATCAGCAAATTTGGATACTTTACACTCTGCCCCCTCCTCCAAGTCATTAATATAAATAGTAAATAATTGAGGCCCTAGGACTAATCCTTCAAGCACTCCACTAGTTATGTCTTTCCAACCTGAAAAAGACCCATTAAGACCGGCTCTCTGTATCCTGTATGTTAACCAATCCTCAATCCATGCTAATACATTATCCCCAATACCATGAGCTTGTATCTTGTGCACTAACATTTTATGTGGCACCTTCTGGAAATCCAAATACATTACATCTACCAGTTCCCCTTTATCAACTCTGCTTGTTATATCCTCAAAGAACTCTTAGCAATTTTGTCAAACATAATTTCCATTTCACAAAAATATGTTGACTCTGTTTGATTGCGTTAACCTTTTCTAAATGTCCTGCTATTTCTTCCTTAATAATGGACTCTAGCAGTTTCCCAACGATAGATGTTAGACTGACTGGCCTATAGTTTCCTGTTTTTTTGTCTCCCTCCCTTCTTGAACAGGGGCCTCACATTAGTGGTTTACCAATCCGCTGGGACCCTCCCGGAATCCAGTGAGTTCTGGAATATTTCAACCAATGCCTCCATAACCTCTACAGCCACTTCCTTTAAAAGCCTTGGATGCAGGCCATCAGGTCCTGGCAACTCATCTGCCTTTAGTCCCATTAGTTTGTCAAATACTTTGTCCCTTGTGATAGAGACTGTTACAAGATATTTCCTTCCATTTGCTCCTTGCTTATCTGACATCTTTGGAATGTTTATAATGTCCTCGACAGTGAAACTGATGCAAAATATTGGTTTAAGTTACATGCCATTTCCCTGTTCCCTGTTATCAATTTTCTAGTTGCATCCTCCAAGGGTCCCACGCTCACTTTAGATATGTTGTCAAAGCTTTTCATCTTGCATTCATCAAGACAAATGCAAGAATGTCGAATTTCAAATGATCACAATTTATATTCCAGGAGAAAAGATTGCTGATTGGTTGACCAGTTGGCTCAGATTGACCGAGGCATTGCCCAGGAGAAAGCAACAGGGAACAATAGGCTCCCTGATCTCCCAGGTAATTCAAAAAAGGCATAAGGCTACAATATGTTCCTTTTGTCTGCAGAGAATGGTCTCTGCTTGTGAACGTCAATTCTAGCAAGTGTAATTGTGCCATGTTACAAGCTCAATTGATTATCTTAAACTGGTTGTTGGTGTAGCTATTAGCTGGGTAGCCTATAGTCCTCAGTTACTTTCTCTATGACAAGGCTTCGGCCAATCAGAGTTGACCTGCCAACCAATCAGCACCTCCTTTTGTGGTATAAATTGATGTGATCATTTGAAATTTGGCATTCTTGTGTTTGTTCTGATTAGTGCAAGATGAAAAGCTTCACCAGCAACGTATCGCTCTTTTCAGCGATATTCAAGTTTAGTACTTATGAGTACCCTGAACCCAGCCATTCATCTCTTTGAACCCGCAGCAACTCAATTCTACTTATTCTAACATGTCTTATTTGACAGTTTATTCAGTTCGAAATTAATAGTCCTGAAAGTTCAGACAGGGTTACTTTTAGCATCATTGATGGAAAAATCAGAATGCATGATAGGTTAGTACCCCTGACTTGAGATATGAAAATGAATTGCATTCAGTTTTTAGGGTTGATTTTATGGATAAGTGTTGCTGTCATAAAAAGGCAGCGGGAGTGTGGGTATTCAGCAAGGGTCATGTCTCACAGGTTTGATGGTTTAACCCTGCCCCCATCCCTCTGTTCCTCTCCCATCTGTCATGGGATGTTATTGCAAGTGAGAGTGCTGCACACAATTTCACATCAATTCATTTCAATGTACAGGAATTCATGGGCATGGCATTTAAGGTTTCCTGGTGTGTACAACTGGTGGCCAAAATTGTAGTGGGCATGTACCTAATCAGTTCTCATATGTGGCCCTGAAGTTCCATGGTATGCATCTAGATAACCAACAAAGACAAACTTTGGCCAATTCCGGGCCAAATAAACTTCAACAGCTGGAAAGTGGGCAGATCACACTCACCATCTGATTGTTGTTGCCAGCACTCAGAGGCCTGAGCCTTCTTTAAATCCCAAATTTAGCGACTCTTCCTTGAGTGCCTATTGGACACAGAGGTCCTCTAACTCCACTCTGGGGAAAGACCAGCAAGCAGCAATCCAGCATTGGAGGCAGTGACAGCAGTGGTCAGCGCCAATGCCCTGCAAAGAGGACAGCTGCCCATTGCAGGAAAAGGATGAATGCTCTCATCTGTTCCACCAGGGTAAGTCACTCTTCTCATCATTCTCAACTCACAAACCCATCACACATCCACAGGGATCTCATACCTCAAGGGACAACACCGCTCACTCTCTCACACAGCCTCACATCTCCTTCAGGCTTGCACCCTCTAAAGCTCGTGACCTCATCCCATCCATGGCTTCACTCACCACACAAATATTCCACGCAATGCCATGTGTCCTGCTCACACTCTCTCTGCCTGTTTTCATGCAGGAGAAGCTGGCTCACAACAGCAGGAAGAGGTCCCAGACTGGGGTTGGAATGGCCCACATTAGGCCCCTCACTCACTTTGAGGAGCGTACCATCATGCTGACTGGTGAGGGCATGGACCATGCCTGTGGCAACATTGAGGTCGACAGAGAACAGCCATGTGAGGATCCTGCACCACATCATCCCTCTCTCTACGTAACTGCGAGTGCTCTCTCCTGCTTTTGACTCTGCTGCCATGCACTAATGATCTTTACTTTGGTTCACACGGAGCTCTGCCAAGTGACTGATGCCCTCAGCCAGCCAGTCCCTCAGCTCCATCCACGTCCTCACCTCAAGCAAAGAGGACACCTCCTCCATTGAATAGCTGAAATAAGCAGCCTGGAGGACCCCCACAGTGCTTAGCCACACCCTCCACCAGCACAGAGACACATAACACAGTGGGGCCAAGATCTAGAGCAGACTTAGGTTCATAATCTGGTGGGCACCACACGGACCCACGTCCACACCAGGAGGAGGCAGGTTCAGCCAAGCTCCCTGGTACTTGGAGGACTGCTGAGGAAGAGGCATTTGTGAGGTCTGAGTCAGGTGACGAGCCTCTGGATTTGGCCTTCCAACTCATTATGGAGAGTCTGCAGAAATAACCCCCTCAAACTCATCCTCTGTCACCACAGGAGGACAACCAAAGCAAGCCAGGGCCCTAAAGGCCTCAGCTCTCAGAGGAAGTATACCTAATTCATCAGAAGCAACAGGCCAATCATTGCACAAGTTGTCCACACCCTTCCTGCGGATGTCAGGGCAGCACCTTGAAGAACTGGTAAGCATGGAAAGTTAAGAATTTCTGACCACAAGTGGTTGCACAGGTGAACACATTTTGTCACTTTATACTCTGAAAATATATTCACTATCACTGAGTAATGTGTAACGGTATCTGTTGGCTTCATTTACAGGCTTCACGAGTCCTCCCCCTGCATTCCCCCCACCCCCCACCACACACTAGCAGTTCAGCTGCACGCTGCTGGACCACATGTGATTCTGGAGGGAGAAGTGTGGGTGTGGCAGGGCCTTTCAGAGTCCTATGGAAGCATTCTCCCACACATGCAGAGCCTTCCTCCATCATACTCATGTCCTGAGCATTTTCAATGCTGCCTGCAGGGGTTCTCTTTCAGTTGCCCATCTGAGCCGACCTGCATCTCCGCCCACTGATCACATTCCCATGCAGCACCTGTGCCCGTCCAACATGAGGCTCCTCTCACTATCGATTCCAGATGCCTGGTTGTTGTAAGGTTTGTTTTAAGCTCCCCCATCCTTTCCCCTCCCCCAGTCACCCACGTCTTTTCCCCCATCACCGTTGACCCCATTGGCATCACCTTCCACCTCCCCACCGTCACCTGCCAACTAGAATTCTTTTCTTTCCAGGATGTCCAGGTGAACGTGCATGCTCCCTACCTTTCTGAGAATCCCACCCCCACCCACACTGATCTCCCCAACCGCCTCCTTCCCATCACCAGGGTCTATGTCTGCCTCCGAGCTCCCACCAACCACCCTCGCTATCCCTTCTGCCACTATTGATGCACCCTCACCCTCCTGGCTCCCTTTGACCTCGCTCACATTTACCATTCCCTCCTACCATGCCCATCCTGACTTTGCTCCTGAGGAGGCAGTCATTGATTCCGCAGACCCCGCCCTTGCATGTTCACCTGGACATCCCCCCCCTTATTCCCTCCTCCACCCTTACTCCGTCTTCCACCCAGATTCCCTCCTACCCCTGGATTCCTTCCCCTATTGAACTCATGCCCTTACGCCTTCTTTCCCCTTTACATCTACCTCCCTAGTTGCTGCATTCTCCCCCATTGCAACCTTCTCCCCCATACTCCCTCCCCCCTCACCCCGCAGCACTATCATTACCCCCTTCCCAAATTCGCCCCCCTTCAACGCCTTCCTACCATGCCCACAGCCGCCGCCCCCCCCGCCCCCCCCGCCCAGTGCACCTTCCTCTCCCACTCACAGCTGGACCTTCCTCTCCACCCCCTTGATGATCATCCCATGGCCAAGATCCTGATGTTCCAAAGCAGACCCGAGACATCAATGGTGACCTCCCACCTTCTGTGAGCTGCTTCATGGTGGAGCCATGTCCATGAAAGTCCAGCCAGCATGCGATTCATATGTTCCTCTGGTGTCTGGTAGTTGTAGAGCTCCAGCATCTTCTGCTCCTCAGATGTACACAATGTGAGCAAGGCCCTAACGTTAAGTCCCAATTTCTGCCTGTCACACTTACCCACGCTTGTTCTGTGCCGGCATGTTTTCCAGCCAATGTGCCTGGATGATCCAGCTTGGGGGGAAGATTCTGGTGAGCAGGGGTAAAATTATAGTCAGATGTATTAAAATGGCATTCCCGACTTCTGGCGGGTGGAGCAGATGATTGCAAACTGGTTTCATGACGTTGTGAAACCGATTTTTGGCCTTGCCATATTGTTCGCTCACGTCCACCATAACACCTGACGCCAACAGGGATGGAAATCCCCGGCCACAGTGTTGTAGCATAGATATTTATAGAAAGAATTGTCAAAAAATATATATTTGTAACAGTATGAAATTTTTTTACAAAAGGTTTCTAAGTACCACATTATACACTTGTTAGCAGAATTGAAGGTAAGGGATAAAAGAGGCAGTAGCAGGATGCATACTGTGTTGCTTAAGGGATTAAAAAAAGAGCTGTGGTGAAATTGTTTAAACTCACCGGAGATATACAGTGGTGTTCCCTAGGGCTCAGTACTAGAATCACTGCTGTTTTTGATATACGTTAATGACTTGGATATAGTTAAAGGCATGATTTCAAAATCTGCGGACTACACAAAACTTGGAAACAGTGAGGAAGATAGTAATTGACATCAAGACAGCATAGGCAAACTGGGGGAATGGCAGGGAGAATGAGAGATACTACCTGCTAAATGGTATCATTTTAAAGGGGACACAAGAACAGAGAGACATGAAGTTTGTGCATAAATTTTTAAAGGTGGGAGAACAGATTAACAAAGCAGTTAATAGAGCATGTTGATTGGATGTTAGAGAGGCATAAAATATAAAGCCAAACCTTTACAACAAACATTTATAAAACACTGGTGTAGCCTGAAATGGAGCATTGTGTCCAAATCTGGGCATCACACGTTTGGAAGGATATGAAAGCTTTGGAGATGGTGCAGTAAACATTTCTTAGAACCGTTCCAGGTATAAGAGATTATTTACATGGATAGATTGGAGAAGCTGGTGTTGTTCTTAGAGTAGAGAAGGCTAAAAGGAGATTTAATAAAGGTGTTTAAAATCATGAATAGTTTAGACAGAGTAAGTAAAGAGTTTCCAAGGCCAAAGGGTTGCTAACCAAAGGATACAGGTTTAAATTCATTGGCAAAAGAACTAGAGGTGACATTAGGAAAAGCTTTATAATGCAATAGGTTAGGATTTGGAATGTGCATGAGGTGCATACAGATTCAATAGCAGCTGTCAAAAGGGAATGGGGTAAAAAAAATTGCAGCGACATAGGAAATGATAGCGTACTGTTGCTATTTGAAAGAGCCAGCAACAGGCTTGATGGGTCAAGTGGTATCCTCTGTGCTGGATTACTCTATGATGATAAAATAAGAAGCATTTTCAGATTTTTTTTTAAATAAAATTTGGTTACTTTATTTTTGAAGGAGAATTTGTCAATTATGTAAAATTTAGCATCACATTAAATTAACCCATCCGACAATCACAAATAAGTAAGTCCTTTAACCCCGAATTTGTTGTACTGTTAAATATAGTTCACCATCCATCCTGAAGGCAGCTCAACAGCATAATAACACTTTTGTCTTGTCACAGGCAGAGGGCGGAATCGCCCCAGATTTGCACTAAGTGCGGTAGCGGGCGGGAAAAATGACCCATGGGCTGCAATGGCAGCTTTTCATGCTGTATCGTCCCAAACTCGCTGCATTAATTATGCATTCATTGGATACACATCGTTTCAATGGCGGACGGGCTTCAATTCGCCTGCCACACCATCACCTCGCTGCATCATCACACCAGGCACTACATTTAAAGTACAGCTGTGCTCAATGCTTCCACCCTCAGGCTGCAGGAGGGGCAGATACATTACCACTCTGGCTTGGTAGGTGATGGCAGTGGTGATCAGTGCCAATGCTGCACAGAAGAGGTTGGCCATCCAATGCAGATAGAGGATGAATGATCTCATCCATGCAGCCAGTGTATGGCAACTATCTCATCACTCTAAACTCACACACTCAAGCCCATCACACATTCACTGGCATCTCACTCACTGCCAGCTCAAGGGACATCACCATCCATTCTCACACACACACCCTCACATGTCCACCTGGCCTCACCTCCTCTGGAGACTGCCTCCTCAACACTCACCGTCTTGTGGCCACTTGCACTGATCAACATGTGTCCCCACACACACACCCTGGGATACCCCCCTTCTACAGTACAGCCCTCATCCTGCAGCCTCTTCCCTTGCCTGAGGCCACTTCTCCCCCTTCCCCAAGCAAGCCCTAGCCCTGCAGCCATTGAAAAGCCAACCCTGCCACCATTTTCACATACCCAAGATATATATTTGAAAAAATCAATTCTTTTTAAATTTTGTATGGCTGGTTTGGTAGGCAGAGCTGCCCGTGGGCCCCCCTAAAAGTGATGTGGTGCTGTCTGTGAAACCTGGTGCTGATGACTGCGAGTGCTGCCCGAAGCAAAGTAGGCAAACCTTGAAACCCCGAGTGACGTGCAGCCCGCCAAGTACACGAACACGTCGGCATGTTTTTCTGCTGACGTGGACAGACGATCCAGCGAGGGGGAAGCGATTCCAGCGGGCTTGCCTAATAATGATATGCATATATATCACAATGAGGTTCCAGAAGTCTGATGGTGAGAAATGCAGTCCGCCATCCGTGGGCTGAGTGGAAGATTGGAAACTGGTTTCACACTGTCGTGAAACCAAGCGCGCCAGATCGTCCACTCATATCACCAAACATGCCCAATGCCAGCGGGCATGGAAAATCCCAGTCTGAGTTAATTTCCATTGGTTTAGGAATCCTCCTTCATTCATGTTGAATGACACAAAAAGTTGTCCAACTCTTAAGAAGCAAAGCTCACCTACTCTAATCCAGAATTAATCAGTGATTCCTTCAGACAAAGTTTAGAACCACACTCTAGTCTGGTAATATTTCTGTACATATTTATAATTGTATTAATTATAAGTTACAAATAGTTAGGCATTCTGAGATTGGCTGCAGCTTTGCACCATTTCCTTCCCCTTGTCTTTGCAATCTCATCATCAAGCTCCCTAACCTAGAGATATGCATTTGTTAATTGTTTAACATTAAATGTCTTCTTTATATGTCTTATTTATATGTTTATATATTTTAAAGATTAAGTACAAGACCATGGCAGTAAGCGAGGTCTTCCTGTATCCACATAGTCAAGTCACCCCTTTCCCTAGTCATTTATTGACACCCCACCTCCCATGCGCAATTCACTCTTCTAACCCTGCACTCCACATGCTTCTTCTCCGCAAACAGCAGCTCCCCATTTCCTTACAAACATTCACCTGCTGCTCATAATAACCACAGTTCACTCAATCACAACTGCAAGGCTAATTGCAGTGTATGAGGTGTTTATGATTTTTAAAGGTTACTTGTGGACCAGGAGCACCTGCTCTTGGGCCTCTCTTCTTCCAAGTTTCCCCACCTTACCCCAAATGTGAACTTTCCCAATTACCCCCTGCCCCCCAGTCATTATCTACCTTACCAGGGCCATTTCTGTAGATTCCTGGCAATGGCCTGATCCCCTTCCAACCTTCTTCAATTTCTGCTTGTCAGTGGGTGCATCATTTCCATGTGAGCAGGCTGGAATCAGTTTTGGAGCATGCCATTGAAACTCCAGCCTCATACTCCGAGAAGCAAGATGAATCACTGTTTGCTTCAGATTCCACATACCTGCTACCTGCTCCCTTAGAGAAAATGACAGATTTCGGACTAGGGCTGCAAGGAATTGGAAACAAGTTAAGCTTAGTAGAGAAGGGGAAGGGGAACAGAAGGGGTTTAGAAGATAGTTGGTATTGGTGGAAAGAGATGTGACTGCTCTCCAGGACAATAAAGGAGTCATGGAGAATGTTTCCAAGGATAGCAAACCCAATTGTGCTTGATACAATCCAGCCAGATCGGGAGATGGATGATTAAACCAGTTGTGTGTCAGATATCCTGAAGATTGCATTCTTTAACTTGAAA
The DNA here is from genome assembly GCF_017639515.1 of Carcharodon carcharias. Taxonomy (NCBI): domain Eukaryota; kingdom Metazoa; phylum Chordata; class Chondrichthyes; order Lamniformes; family Lamnidae; genus Carcharodon; species Carcharodon carcharias. The sequence goes on along the minus strand of NC_054477.1, from coordinate 93,633,783 downwards.
AAGCAAAGCTGAGGGCCTCATTGTGCCTTCAGATGATAACAGACTCTTCTTGTGCAAAGCATATTAAAAATATGAAAATGTTGTAAAGTGGTGTAATTTTATTTGTTTAATAAACCCTTTCTAACCATACACTTAAACAAGAAATTCAATTGGTTTCAATCACTAATTATTAGGTATCCATTTTCACACACCCAAGATATATTTTTAAAAGAAACAATTCTTCTTAAATTTTGTACAAAACTACAAGAAAATCTTACGTAAGGTCCTTCTGATTTTTAGGCTTAATATTCTTTTGAAATCAGACTTGTTTGTAAAGCTAGTGAAATTAGCAGCAAGCCAATGATGTGCTTATTTACGTTTAAAGTAAACCTGAGGACGAGTTCCCCGCACATACTCCTCCAGCCACAATCACCATTTCCTGCCGGATTTCCCTCGTTGAGGACTGTTCCTGTGATTGCCCACATGAATCCTGCTTCTGCTTGGCCAAATATCCAAGTGGTTATGGTACTGGGTTTATAACCCCAAGATCAAGAGTTCAAATCTCACAATGGCAAACTATGAAACAATGTAATTTCATCTGAAACAGATGAATCCTGCTTCTACTCTTTCCTCCAGCCATGACATCAACCTTGCTAATGTTGGGCAGGAGACAGGTCTGAACTATTCAGTTAAGACCCTAGAGTTAAAATGGTCAAGGCTTCATGCTGTGGTATACTCATCTCCCACCTCAGTCTTAAAAGCGAGACTAAGATGTTCATAATAAGAAGCATTTGAGTTTTATGGGAATTCATAGGAGGACAAGGAAAAATGTTGCACTCAGTGCAACAATGGTCATCGAGTTCGCCAACATCAACATAATGGACGTTACCATTGATCAAAAACTGAACTGAACTGGCCATATAAATACTGTGGCTACAAGAGGTCAGATGCTAGGAATTCTGTGCCAAATAACCCACCTCCTGAGCTCTGCAAAGTCGTTCCACCATCAACAGGCTACAAGTGAAAAGTGGTTGAACACTCTACACTTGGCTGGATGAGTGCAGCTCCAACAACACTCAAGAAGCTCAACATCATCTGGGGCAAAGCAGCCCGCTTGATCGATACCCTTCCAACACCTTAAACAAAGACTCCCTCCAGCACCAACGCAGCAGTGTGTTCCAGCTACAAGATGCATTGCAGCAACTTGCCAAGGGTCCTTCAATAGCACCTTCCAAACCTGCTGCCTCTACTACCTAGAAGGACAAGGGCAGCAGATGCATGGGAATACCATCACCTGCTAGTTTCCACCCAAATCACACACCATCCTGACTTGGAACTATATTGCTGTTCCTTCACTATTGCTGGGTCAAAATCCAGGAACTCCCTTCCTAAAGCACTGTGGATGTACCTACATCAGATGGACTGCCAAGTTCAAGAAGATGGCTCACCACCACCTTCTCAAGGGCAATTAGGGGTGGACAACAAATGCTGGTATTGCCAACAATCCTTATGTCCCAAGAACAAATGAAAAGAAAGAATTCCATCAACAGGGTTGATTTTCAATGGCCAGAAATTTCTCCCCGTCAGGGGGGGTTGTGCGGGGAGGGGGGGGGGGGGAGGTGGCAGGCAGGGATGGGCATGTACCCGATCAGCGCCCCCGAATGGGGACACGCCGCCATCTTATGTGGGCGGGCCAATTACATGAACGCTCCCTGTGCGGGCGGGTGGGGTGTGGGGGGGGGAGGGATTCCCTGAGAGGTTCCCTTGCGCTCTTTCGTGTGCATACATCCGAAAGAGCGCAGAGATCTCCCTGAGGCACCTCCGTGCCTCAGGGAGATTTGTTTCAGTGCTAACGTTTTGAATAAAGGTTTTTAAAACTTTTAAAACATGTCCCCTCATGTGACGCTATCACGTGAGCTGGAACATGTCAAAGAATAAGCGTATAAACTTTTATTAGATTTTAAAACACTTCATGAAACCTCATCCTGCCCGTGGATGAGGTTTCATGAAAAATGTGAAGACCGTCTGGGCTCTTCGCTTGCCCAGCAACCTTAAGGTTGGACGGGCAGCTCATTAAATTAAATTAATTAGGTTTTAAATGGCCTTAATAGGCCTTTGGCAGTTCGGCGGGTGCGCACTGAGTCGGCTGAAAATCTAAATGACGCGCGGTGATGTCGGGATGCCCACCCAACGTCACCATGCATCATTTTACGCATCAGAGGGTGGGCCCTGCCCCCGCTTGCCAACTGGAGAATTTGGTCGTATGGGTTCGTATTGGTCCATAGAGGACCTAAAGTTTTTGGCACACCTAAAACAACAGCATAGATTGGCCAATTTTAACTGCCATACCTCGTTTTAACATTGCACGTCAGTCTCCTGCTCTAACATGCCAAGAATGGCCTCGAGGCAGCAGGCAGGAGCAGGAATCGGGGCAAACCCAATGGAAGAGTCCTAGGCATGTGCTGGGGTGGGTTGCAGGCCAGATGTTGATTAGGTGAGGGAGAGGAAAGATCGAAGCGGTTGGTGGGGGGCGGGGGTGGTCCAAGGATTCTTTCAGGAGTTTGAAGGAGCAACTTCAGGCCAGTTAGATGACTTAACAGATTTTAACACATCCCAGGCACCATTCCCAACTGGTGGGATGGGTGGGTGTGGGTATGCTGGGTGTTAAAATCAACCCTGCAAATGGCAGTCTATTTTGAAAAGAGGGAAAAGACAGTCACTTAATGCTCATTTATTTGCTTTTAACTCTAGAATTTAATTTAACTTGAAGTTGATATTTATACTTTACGATTTTATCCCATTTTGGAATTCTGGTTGTAATTATTAGATTTCATCAGAATAAATCCTAAAATCAGAAGCTTAGTCAGGTTCCAAAAATGTACATTCATTTATAATGAACAGAATTTTAAAAATAAATTCTTGAATATAATCAAAGAACAGTAGCAAACTGGAGCAAATCAAATGCTATTCATTGGGATTGAGGACCGGCTCACTTGACTAAACGACTTCTTTCCATGTAGGTAAATAATAACACTAAGAAATACCAAAGAAATCAGCAGTAAAAATACACCAATAATGAGAAGCAATGCCAGCATTAATTTGATTTCACTTTTATCGAGCTTGTTCCCCAGGAAGTCTATCTTTAATTCAGTGCCATCTGTGGAAATAGAAAGACTTTTTTTTTACTGTTTTTTTCATATCACATTAACCACAGAAACAGTTGGCTTTGTATAAAAGCCTTAGAACATTTATCGTAATTTAAAACTTCATTTCTTTCTTGTATGTTGTTTAATATTCAATTACAGGTCCTACTGCTTTGTAAAACATCCAATTTTTTGAGATCCTTTTCAATTTACACAAAATATCTCAAGCTAAATGATCCACCCATCCAATGACAATTGGTAGAAAATCTAGCCAATCACGTTTTCCTTGCAAAATTCTCCTAAAGCCGGTAACATTAAATTAGCCTGAAACATTTATACAATCCTCAATCACCTTCTAGATTTTACTCAATATTTAATGCATATATTAAATATACACAGCTTCATATTTTACAAATCAGCTCATTTCAGAAAGCTGAGAGCTTCATGAAATTATTCAGCTCATAAAATTTAATGAACTCCACAACCATAAAATTATTTAAGTTTCATGAATGGGAGGGAGTTATAAGATCTAAATACAGGTTTAAGGCAATTTCAATTTTCATTCCCTTTTTCTCACAAGGAAGACACTGGGTTGTGTTATAGTTCGCTTCTCATTCACTGAGTAAAGGAGGAATCTGGAGTCAGTCTTTACTTAACACACATAAAAGCAAAATATGCAGATGTTGGAAATCGGAAATAAAAGCAGAAAATGCTGGAAAAATTCAGCAGGCCTGGCAGCATCCAAGGAGACAGAAACAGAGTTAATAGTTCGAGTCCATATGACTTCTTCAGAGCTAAAGAGAAGTAGAAATGTGATGCTTAAGAGGGGGTGGAACAGGTGGAGCAAAATAGGTGGTCAGGGAAAGGTGGGAACTAAGGAGAAATTTGACAAAGATGTCATGGACGCAGGACAAAGGGAGTGTTAATGATAGCGTTAAAGATTAAAGGAGATGTTGAAAGTGGCATAAAGATAGCAGAATGTGCTTTAGCAGAACAAGGGTCAGTGCTCTGTGAAAACAAAACATAAAAACAAGTGACGGATAGCCCTGTCGAGGGTGGGGGTGAGGTGGGAGTTGGGGAAAAAGGGTAATAAAAATAAATAAATAAATGAACGAACGAATAAAGAAATAAAAATAATTGAATTTTAATAAGGGGTAAAGATGGGGGACAGAGTTCATGACCTGAAGTTGTTGAACTCAATGTTAAATCCGGAAGGCTGTAATGTCCTAATTGGAAGATAAGGTGCTGTTTCTCCAGTTTGTGTTGGGCTTCACTGTTGGGCAATGTTCCAGACCATGAACTCTGTCCTCCATCTTTACACCTTTTTTAACCCAATTATTTTTTTTATTTTTATTTATTTGTTTTTATTATCCTTTTTTTCTCAACGCCCAACCCCTTGCCCTCAACCCCAACAGGGCCATCTGTCACTTGTTTTAATGTTTTTCTTTCACAGAACACTGACCCTTGTTCTGCTATTACCACATTTTGCCTTTATCTTGCTTGCCTTTATGCCACTATCAGCACCTTGTTTAGTCTTTAATACTCCCTTTGTTCTGTGTCCATGACATCTTTGTAAATTTCTCCTTAGCTCCCACCGATCCCTGACCTTGTATTTTGCTCCATCCCCACATAAACCGTATAAAATCCATCACATTTCGACTTCCCTTCAGCTCTGAAGAAGATTTGTACAGACTTGAAACGTTAACTCTGCTTCTCCTTCTATAGATGCTGCTAGACCTGCTGAGTTTTTTTCCAGCATTTTCTGTTTTTATTTCCTTAACATTAGGTTATTCAAAAAACCCAAAGAACACAAGTACAGGCTCCCTTTACTTTTACCTCCCCCGCACCCCCCATCCCCACCCACACCCACACCCGCCCCCAAACCCACACACCCACGCCCACTCCCAATTCCACCCCCACCACATAGGTGGAAACCAATTCTTATATATGCTTAAGAATAATGACCTAACCTTTCCCCAATTAGTAACAGCTGCTCTCATGTACAGCTACAGTATGAACTTCATTATGACAGCATTGTAACATTAACAGATTGGAAGCAAATTTGGATATCCCATGAAAAAGGGCATGGGGATCACGATGCGCTATTAATGCGCACCCTTTCTTTCCAATAAAGGCAGCACTCAAATGTCCTGGATGGGGAGCAAAATCATGTGAAGCTAGAATGAGTTCAAGCTACCTGCACCACTTAAAGCCAGCCTGCATCTCTTACAGGAGAGGTGCATTTCGACTGGAGCAGGTGCTGGAAGTCATTCTAAGTCTGGTGACCTGGGAAAGACACAAGAATGGCACAACACGGGGGCCACCAGGCTCTAAGATTTTCCAATAAAATACTGAAGGCCCTGGTGCAGGAGGTGGACAGGAAGAGGGAGCTATTTTACCCACAGGAGGAAGGGAGACTCTTCAGCCAGACACTGAGAAGTCAGTGGCATCTTTAACCATCACGGTCAATAACAGCAGTATAGCATTGAGGACCTCATGGCTCACCACCATCTTCTCAATGGCAATTATGGACGAGCAACACCATGTATGGGACACCATACAGAAAAAGGCTGACAGGTACGCACAATGAAACGTCTAGTGCATTAGCATGTCTACATAGAGGAGTCCAGTACTCACCCACATCCTTCACCTGCGGGGAGACACACACCTCAGTGGGACCTAGCTTTAAAATAACCTCAGGATCACAATTCGGTGAGCACATTGCACTGTCTGATCCACATCAGGCAGTGGGAAGGGCTTTGCAGGTCTCTAGCTCTCGGAGGACTGCTGAAGACCAGAACTTTGCTGAGTCTAAGTCAGATGACGAGCCTCTGGACTCGGTCCTACCTCAGCTGCTGGAGCTGCAAAGGCAAGCTCAGGAACATCAGGAAGGGATGTCCGCTGCACGCCTCAGATTGCAAGGAATGATGGAGGAGACTGTCCGCCGTCTTGCTGAGGTAATAGTGTCAGCATGCCAATGCACCGGGTAGTATGGGAGCATCCATAGAGACCTTGGTCCAAGATGCCGCTCTTGCACAGCTGCGTGGGCTGAGCTCCATCACTGACACCATAGTTGACTCCCAACAGAGTGTACGTGAGAGGGGTGCGGGGGCAGCTTGATCCCACTCCAGCTTCTCCTTCGCCTAAAGGAGTCAGCCAGGGGCCCTTGGGGACCCATAGAGTGGAGGACCAGCGGATCAACACCCCAGGGCCATCTACCCAGGTGACTTTGGGAGTGTCTGGCCCTTGCAAATTGCCTCTTCCTGTGACCCCAGCAGCTCCAGCTCCATAGGCCAAAGTGGGTACCACTGCCACACAGCAGGACCCCAAAAGCAGGCCAGGATCCTCCAGGTCTCGCCCCTCCAGAGGATGCCCGCCAAGGTCATCACAGATGGGGTGAAGCAGTCAGCAGGCTGCCTCCACCTCTGCTGTGGATGTCTGGGGAGCATCAAGGCGTAGCGGCAGGGTTAGGAATGTTAAGAAGATGTAGTTGCACAGCCTGGGCATAGGTGTTAATCATAAGGTTCACTTGGTAAATAAACTGCCTAGAATGTCTCCCTATCTGTGGCTCCTTGTTCTGATGAGCAGTGTTCATGTCACTCGGATGTGATATCTTGGTTCCTGCACAAGATAAAGACAGGTGTCTCAGCCCAGGGCTTCTTCCCTGTGCTTTGTGCCGCCTTCAGACCAAAGTGATGGTTTGGCCACACACTCCCTGGACATATTAGTGATGCCTGCACTTCGATGGCGTTTGTCATTGTTGCCAGAATGTCGTGGGCAGGCATCACACAGTTCTCTTATTCTCTCTGTGTCCTCTCAGCACTTTTGAGGTGGGGCTGACCCACATCTCTTCAGCATCTGTGACCAGTGACGCTGTGCTCCTGAAGGGCTTAGGGGTTGAAGGCTGATAAAAGATTGGGTGCATTTAAAATTTCATGGCTGCATCTCCATGATATGACCCTGATCACAGAGTGCAAGTGAGCTGCCCTTGGCCAGACTGGAGTCAGATATTCACAGTGGCTAAATGAAGATCTATAGAGTGTCCTCACTGCATGTCATCATCATGCTCCTGCAATTGAGTAGCTATTAGGGCCTCCATTATGTCTCCATGACAGGAGCATTCTCACAGAGGGTATTCGCGCTGTCATAAGCCAGACTGGAGTCAAATGTTCACAGATGCAATGTGAGGGTCTATGGTGTCTCCTCACTGCATGTCATCATCATCCTCCACAAATCTAGCAGCTATGTGGCCTCCCAAGCGCGCCTGCCTCATCTGGCCAGTGCGAGGGCCTCATTGCCATCATCCTCGCCTCCGAACATCTCCTCACTCTCATCCCCGTTGACATCCTCCTCATAAGAGGAGACATGAAGCCCTCCCATCTCCTGTTCAGCCATCTCCTCTCCCCATTGCAGCGCCAGGTTGTAAAGGGCGCAACAGATGACGACGATGTGTGACACCTTCTGCGGACAGTATTGCAGGGCTCCACCAGACCGGTCCAGGCACATGGAACTTCATTTTCAGCATCCCGATGGTTTATTTCACCAAGTTGCGAGTTGCAGCATGAGCCTCTTTATACCTTCACCCTGCTGCAGTCTGAGGCCGCTGCATGGGTGTCATCAGCCACATCCCCGAGGAGCCAACACTGCAGCCTCTGTGGACCCTGGAGGATGTCAAGGATCTGAAACCTGCTAAGGTTATAGGATTTGTGGATGCTCCCTGGAACCCATGCACAGACCTGCAGGATGTATTTGTGGTGGTCACAGGTCAGCTGAATATTCAGCAAGTGGACACCCTTGTGGTTGATGTAGTTGACCGCTTGTTGCCATGGGGATCTGAGCACCACATGAGTGCAAACAATGGCACTCTGCACCTGTGGGAAACCTGAGATCTGGGCAATTCCCAGCACTCTTGCTTCCTGGCTTTCCTGATCCTGGGCAAAATGCACAAAGTTGTGTGCCATCTTGAAGATGGCATCTGTGACTTCATGGATGCATTTGTGGGTGGCGGCTTATGATATCCCACAGAGGCCACATCTGGAACCCTGAAAGAGGCCACGGGCATAAAAGTTTAGTGTCGCGGTTACTTTCACGGCCATGGGTCGTGGATGCCCTCCATGTCCCCGTGGCGCAAAATGCTGCAGTAGCTGGCAGATGTGACCGACCAGGTCCCTAGACATGTGCAGTCTTCAGCGACACTAGTTGTTAGTCATCTGCGGGAATGAAAGATGCCATCTATATACCCTGGGTCTAGCTAGATGCCAACCAGCTTCAGCTCACAGTGGCTCTTCAGCAGCGTGTGCAGGAGCCCCAGCTGCCTCTTCTTCCTGAGGGTGCTGTTCCTCCCTCTCCCAGCTGGGAGCCTCCATCGCTCTCTTCTCCTTCGTCTCCACTCCCTGTAAACTATGAGGCATATAGCTAGACCACCAGGCTCCATGCTGCTGATGTACTCCTGCTGGAGGATGAAAGAGAGACGTGTGGGTTAGTTTGGGTGTACTAAGAACCTCTCTTGGTTAAGTCTGTAGGTGCCTTGACGCATCCTGGAGAGTGCTGGCCACCAATTGGATGGCCAGAGTTTAGTGCACTGCATTGCTGCCCGAAACTCCACGCACCTCTGCCCCACTCCACCTGAGCGATTGGCAGCAGCTTTGCCCACTGGGCTGCAAGTTTGTGCGCTACCACAGCCACAGTGCAGGCCTTGCCCCCAACAAGTCACCTCAACTGAAGTGCAGTCCTTGCACTACTCCCCACCACCTGCCTTGACTGCAGCGCAGCCCTAGTCTCCCCCAAGTCACCTCCACCTTGAAGTCTAACAGGCGACCCTGGTGAGCTCTGTGCAACGTCACTGTATGCTCACCTCTGAATTCCCCTCAAAGTTCAGCCCGCAAACTGCATGCCTTATATATGCTGTTGCGAAACACGTCGGCTTGCAATCACACCAACATTCTCGGATGATCCAGCATGGGGGATGATTTTTTTTTAAATTCATTTACAGGATGTGGGCATCACTGGCTGGGCCACCATTTATTGCCCATCCCTAGTTGCCCCTGAGAAGGTGGTGGTGAGCTGCCTTCTTGAACCGCTGCAGTCCATGTGGTGTAGGTACCCCATGGTGCTATTAGGGAGGGAATTCCAGGATATTGACCCAGGGACAGTGAAGGAACAGTATATATTTCCAAGTCAGGGTGGTGAGTGACTTGGAGGGGAACTTCCAGGTGGTGGTGTTCCCATCTATCTGCTGCCCTTGTCCTTCTAGATGGTAATGGTTGTGGGTTTGGAAGGTGCTGTGGAAGGAGCCTTGGTGAGATCCTGCAGTGCATCTTGTAGATGGTACACATGCTGCTTCTGTGCGTCAGTGATGGAGGGAGTGAATGTTTGTGGCTGTGGCCCCAATCAAGTAGACTGCTTTGTCCAGGATGGTGTCAAGCTTCTTGAGTGTTGTGGGAGCTTCACTCATCCCAGGAAGTGGAGATTATTCCATCACACACCTGACTTGTGCCTTGTAGATAGTGGACAGGCTTTGGGGAGTCAGTTGGTGAGTTACTCATTGCAGGATTCCTAGCCTCTGACCTGCTCTTGTAGCCACAGTGTTTATATGGCCAGTCCAGTTCAGTTTCTGGTCAATGGTAACCCCCCCAGGATGTTGATAGTGGGGGATTCAGTGTTGGTAATGACATTGAACATCAAGGAGCAATGGTTGGATTCTCTCTTGTCATTGCCTGACACTTGTGTGGCGCGAATGTTACTTGCCACTTACCACTTGTCAGCCCAAGCCTGGATATTGTCTAGGTCTTGTTGTATTTGGATATAGACTGCTTCATTATCTGAGGAGTTGTGAATGGTGTTGAACATTGTGCAATCATCTGCGAACATCTCCACTTCTGACCTTATGATGGAAGGAAGGTCATTGGTGAAGATCTGAAGATAGTTGGGCCAAGGACACTACCGTGAGGAACTGCAGTGATGTCCTGGAGCTGAAATGACTGACCTCCAACAACCAAAACCATCTTCCTTTGTGCTAGGTATGATTCCGGTGGGCTGGACTTATAATGATATGCTGATGTATTACAATGAGGTTCCTGACATCTGACAGTGGGAAACACGGCCCATCATTGGTGGGCAGAGTGGATGACGGCAAACTAGTTTCATGACGTAGTAAAACCAATTTTTGGCCTTCTCGCCATATTGTACACTCACACTGCTGAACACGCCCGACGCCACCAGACACGGAAAATTCCGCCCTTCATCTTAGTTCGAGTAGTTCTGTTGGAGGCTGAGATCTGTCTGTCTGTTAAGACCACTGCTTTAATTATTCATATCATTGAATTGAAAGGGCAGTGCGAGGACTTTTATAAAGGTTAGCATCACATCAGTGGCAGTTAGTTGCCAAATTTGATGCACTATTAACTCAGTCAGATCAGCATTGTTTTATTTGTTTTCCTCTAATCTTGGGACATTGAATACAACTTGGGTTGGATGTCAGAATTAAACGTTTAAAAGACCCCGAGGTGGTTGTTGTGGGGAAGAGAAAGGAGAAACCAAAGGGAAAAATAAATGTTAAAAAACTGAATGTGGGAGAGTGGCCAAGGGAAGTGAGGTGAGGTGGCGGAGTGGATGAGAAATTGGGCCAGTGAAGAAATTCACTCACTCATGCCATGCCACCAGCTTTCCGACAATGTTAGTTCTGGCAACGTATCCTGGAATATGTCCGGCCCGGGTTCACAATCCTATTTGGGGAAGAGAATTCCAAACCTCATCTCTGTTGTAAATGAAGACCCCTCATGTTGAAACTATGTCCCCAGTTCCAAATTCCCCACAAGGGGAAACATCCTCCCAACATCTATCCTGCCAATACCCCTCAGAATCTTATAGGTTTCAATAAGATTACCTCTCATTCCGCTAAACATCAATGAGTATAGGCCTCACCTGCTCAATATTTTCTTGTAAGACAAACACTCATCCCAGAAATCATTTCTCGTTATCTTGACTCCCTTCTGTCTCCCCTTGTCCAGTCCCTTCCCACCTACATCCGTGATTCCTCTGACACCTTACATCACATCAACAATTTCCAGTTCCCTGGCCCCAACCGCTTCCTCTTCACCATGGACGTCCAATCCCTCTACACCTCCATCCCCCACCAGGATGTTCTGAGGGCCCTTAGCTTCTTCCTCGAACAGAGTCCCGAACAATCCCCATCCACCACTACTCTCCTCCGTCTGGCTGAACTTGTTCTCACACTGAACAATTTCTCCTTCAACTCCTTTCACTTCCTCCAAATAAAAGGTGTGGCTATAGGTACCCACATGGGCCCCAGCTATGCCTGTCTCTTTATGGGGTATGTGGAACATTCCTTGTTCCAGTCCTACTCCGGCCCCCTTCCACAACTCTTTCTCCAGTACATCGATGATTACTTCAGTGCTGCTTCATGCTCTCGTCGGGACTTGGAAAAATTTATTAATTTTGCTTCCAATCTCCACTCCTCCATCATTTTCACGTGGTCCATCTCTGACACTTCCCTTCCCTTCCTTGACCTCTCTGTCTCAATCTCTGGTGATAGACTGTCCACCAATATCCATTACAAACCCACCGACTCCCACAGCTACCTCGACTACAGCTCCTCACACCCTGCTTCCTGTAAGGACTCCATCCCATTCTCTAAGTTCCTTCGCCTCCGTTGCATCTGTTCCGAAGATGCTACCTTCAAAGACAGTTCCTCTGACATGTCCTCCTTCTTCCTTAACCAAGGTTTTCCACCCACGGTCGTTGACAGAGCCCTCAACCGTGTCCGGCCCATCTGCCATGCATCCGCCCTCACGCCTTCTCCTCCCTCCCAGAAACATGATAGGGTCCCCCTTGTCCTCACTTATCACCCCACCAGCCTCCGCATTCAAAGGATCATCCTCCGCCATTTCCGCCAACTCCAGCATGATGCCACCACCAAACACATCTTCCCTTCACCCCCCTTGTCGGCATTCCGTAGGGATCGTTCCCTCCGGGACACCCTGGTCCACTCCTCCATCACTCCCTACTCCTCAACCCCCTCCTATGGCACCACCCCATGCCCACGCAAAAGATGCAACACCTGCCCCTTCACTTCCTCTCTCCTCACCATCCAAGGGCCCAAACACTCCTTTCAAGTGAAGCAGCATTTCACTTGCATTTCCCCCAACTTAGTCTACTGCATTCGTTGCTCCCAATGTGGTCTCCTCTACATTGGAGAGACCAAACGTAAACTGGGCGACCGCTTTGCAGAATACCTGCGGTCTGTCCACAAGAATGACCCAAACCTCCCTGTCGCTTGCCATTTTAACACTCCACCCTGCTCTCTTGCCCACATGTCTGTCCTTGGCTTGCTGCATTGTTCCAGTAAAGCCCAACGCAAACTGGAGGAACAACACCTCATCTTCCGACTAGGCACTTTACAGCCTTCTGGACTGAATATTGAATTCAACAACTTTAGGTCTTGAGCTCCCTCCTCCATCCCCACCCCCTTTCTGTTTCCCCCTTCCTTTTGTTTTTTTCCAATAAATTATATAGATTTTTCTTTTCCCACCTATTTCCATTATTTTTAAATATTTTTAAATCTTTTCTGCTCCCCCCACCCCCACTAGAGCTATACCTTGAGTGCCCTACCATCCATTCTTAATTAGCACATTCGTTTAGATAATATCACCAACTTTAACACCTATGTGTTCTTTTGTTCTGTTGTTTGTGACATCTTTTGATGATCTGCTTCTATCACTGCTTGTTTGTCCCTACAACCACATCAACCCTCTCCACTCCTCTCTCTCTCTCTGCCCCCCCACCACCCCCCCCCCCCCCCCCCCCCCCCACCCCCCCGCCAAACACCTTAAACCAGCTTATATTTCAACTCTTTCTTGGACTCACTCAAGTTCTGTCGAAGGGTCATGAGGACTCGAAACGTCAACTCTTTTCTTCTCCGCCGATGCTGCCAGACCTGCTGAGTTTTTCCAGGTAATTCTGTTTTTGTTTTGGATTTCCAGCGTCTGCAGTTTTTTTGTTTTCATCCCAGAAATCAGCCTAGTGAACCTTCTCTGAACTACGTCCTGGCAATCTGTCCCCTTAAAAGATTACCAGGATTGTTGAGGCTCCGCCCGGGGGAAGTGGCAGTGGCTTTGTGGAGCACAAGCCTGTTGTTGTGCCTCAGGGTAACAGCATTCATCCTCTCACCACTGCCATTCCACCAGTGTCCTTGCTGTCGCCTGTCGGTTAGCCCAAACTGCTGCTGTCCATGCTGAGGTGACACAATCTAAAGTCAGACTTTCTACCCCAGAGCTGCTCGAGGTGATGCTCCCCATGAAAGTCAGCAGCCTTTCACCAACAATGCAGCAATGTTGAAGCCAATGAGATAGCAGGGTGGGGGAGCATTTGGACAGGCAAAGGCACACAATGTCGGAGGCTAGGAGAATATTAGGTTGATTAATTGACTTTTAAATGGAGCACTGGATGGTTTATTTGATAAAACAGTTGGCCAATAGAGGATCGATAAGGTGTGGGACTATTGTTGAATAGGAAATTTGGTTCACTGGTACCACAGCTGCTGAACCAATGGTGGACAGCCTGACCAGAAAAGGGAAGAGTTGACCTCTTTCATTTTTCCTCTTCCTCCTCAGCTGCTCGCTATCCATCTGGCGGCAGGGGCTGCACCCTCATGATGGTGAGGTTGTGAAGGATGCAGCAGGCAACAACAATATGACATATGCTCCAGAGAGTACTACAGGGCTCCTTCAGAGTGGGTCAGGCAGAGGAAGCATCACTCAAGCACCCCAATGTGGGTTCAAGGACATTTCATATGGCAGCATGGCTCTCCTTATACTTATGTTGCCCATGTGTGCATGGGCTGCACACTGGTGTCATAAACCAGCTGATCAGCATATAACCCTTGTCATCCAGTAGCCACCCTCTAGTCTATTGTGTGCTCAAAAGCTGATGGTACAATGGGATGGTGAAGAAGAAAGGCATCATGCTAAGATACCCAGCAATGAACTGCATGATGTGCTGTGTATGCTCTGGAATGGAAACCTTTGCAGTTGTGGTACACCCCTGAATTTAGTTATGGCACTTGCAAAGCAACATAAGTGCAGTCACTGGCATCATGTATCATAGGAGAAGACTGCTTTCCTGGCAAGGCTCTATGGACACTCCACCTTCCTCTCTGTGGAAAGTGAGAATGCAATGTACTTCTCTCTCTTTGCCAAGTGTCAGTGATTCCCCTTAAACAACGCTGGATGGTGAACTACGAGATGTTGCAGATTTCGCCTGCTACAGCTTGCAATGAGTTCGACATGGAGTGGTTCATGGTCACAGTCATCTTTATACCCTTGGCAATGCCCTTATTGCTCTGCTCTGTGCTTGAAGGTATCCCTGCAATAGGTGATAAATTTCAATGAGTATGTGCTTAGTGAAACAGAAATGTCACACACACTGTTCCTTGCTGAGTTTCAGGTAAGCGAATTGCTCTCTTAAATATTTGGTGGATATGGGCTTCTCTCCTCCTCCATCTGTGGGCAATTTGTCCTCCTCTGCGTTGGCTTTTGCTCAGTCTTCCTGTCTTGCTGCACATGAAGAGGGACAGAAACTATCTGACTGACAGCGAGTGATCTCAGCTGAACCCTTTAAATGAGAACCAAAAGGCTTCCTCATGATTTTTTTAAACTCATTCATGGAATGTGGGCATCGCTGGCTGGGCCAGCATTTATTGCCCATCCCTAATTGCCCTTGAGAGGGTCACATCACTCCCCATAGATTTCACAAAAGTTCTAACCTCAAAACGCTTCTACTAGCTCAACAGCAACTAACAGATATCAAATCAGTAAATAACTAACTTTAGGTATGGACAACAAATGCTGGCTTTGTCAGCTCCCGTCCCTTCCTATTGCTGAACACTTGTTCAGCTGTGCAAAGTTAAGTGAAGGTGTTAACTAGAGGTTTGACGTCGAAAATGACACTGCTAGAACCAAATCAGCATTTTGTGTTGATTGATATCACAATTTACTCAGCATACATCTGCCAGACACTCCCAGTGCCCATGCTAGCAACCTACCCAAAACGAGAGGCTAGCACTACAGCAACTGAATTTTATGTCATCTGTTTATCGTACCATTCCTCATGCTCAGAGAAATTATAATATTGCATGCATGTGGCAATTTTTCATCCCTGAGCCTAGACTGTGAATATCAAGCAAATCCACAGTAACAGGCATCACGATAAGTTTGAGCTTGTCTTCAACTGCTAGTCATATGAAATATTTTCAGCGAAGGTCAAAGGGTAATGATCAGGAACAAGGACTCTGGCTCATCTTCCCCATCTGCTCTAGTTAGGGGTACTGAAGTTAACTGTAGTGCCCTTATCTGACCCTGTCTCAAATTTATTTTAAACTCAGTTGCTATAGATTGCAAAAGACAACGTTAGCTAAAAGACCTACATTAATGGCCAAACCAATACCTAACATTTTATGTAAAACAGCATTACTTCTGGTTTTGCAGGAATCGATAGATGGACAGAAAGGCAGATATATATCCATCTGTCCATTGTTTCTATGGTTTTGTGGGTAAATCCTAATTCAGATCTCTCATGAGATTCTTGAGCCACTCACCAGGGCAATAATTGAGGTGATTGTGCATTGTCTTCTTCACTGTTTCTTTATCTTCAGAGAGCCTTCACTAATGTGAGCTCAAATGTGGCTAAAGTGACCTACTTACCCTTTACGATAGGGTTGACCACCTGCATCCATTGGAATCAAGTACTCTCACTGGACATCAACCTGGCAGTCACAGCTGGAAGTCTGTTCTCCACTCACTGGTTCTATCTGGACAGGGGACCCAAACATAACCCTTCTGATTCAGAAGGAGGAATACTAGCACTGAGCCATTGTTCACTCTGTCCAGTTGTGAATACCCTACCCTGGGTATCAACCCAATAGTTAATGACAATGTTTAATCTCCACTCACCAGGGTCATCTGGAGTGGTCTCAAGTTCTTCGCATCTGACTCTGAGGTAGAAATGCCTCCATTCAGTTACACACATACACATTTAAAGAAGCTTCTCACAATACCATTACATACACATACCATTTGTTATAGAATATGTAAATTGATTTTGCACAGTAGTCCTTGCATGGTCTGTCAGGAAAGAAAAGATCAATTAATAAATAAATACATTGTCATACCACTGTCAAAGGCAGATCCAAAAGTGCACTGGAAAAACACTTAAATATACTAGCATAATAAATCTTGCATGAAAACATTACAAAAATTACCACAAATGAGAAAAGGATATAGAATAATAATTATTGGATATTTTAATTACCCCAAACAAACTGGTAAAAGAGGTAACAAAAGGGGTACAGGGAGTGGAGTTTTTACAATAGGCAAACTTTAATGACCTCCCCCATGGTGGGTTTGGTGGTGAGGGCCATTTAATCAGGTGGGAGGAACCCTGTCATTTTCCTGCCTCCATCTGATTAAGTCCAAGGTGGGAAGGCCCGTGGGATGTTCTTCCTTGCCAATTAATACCCACTTAAGTGCGTCATCCCACTGCCAACATGACAAGCAAACCCGCGCAGGGTTGCTTGCAGATTCCTATGGAGGGCCCTCGCTCAAAGGCACTCAGTGCCTAATCGAGGGACCACGCACTGGGATGGAGATGGCCTGCTGAAAGCTATTCTCCTGCCCTTGCTGCCAATGTCCCTCACCTCCCCCTTGTAACCCCTACCCTGTGGCCGCCCTTCTACTGTTGCTCACCTGTGGCCTGGATTCCAGCGATAATCCTAGGCCTTGGGTGGGTGTCGTACCAGCAGCAGCCACTGCCTCTCTGGTGGTGCTGCCATTCGATAGAACTGCTGGCCTCTGATAGGCTGGCAGCTCTTAGTGGGCAGAATATCCAGCCCAGAGTGCTTGATCCCAGGGAAGACCCACTGCTGTTCAGTTAAGTGCCAAAGCTGCACTTACTTCACTGGCCCCTGCTTAAAAGAGGTGTTTTGGGACTTTCGCTGGCTCTTCTACCATCAGCTGAGACCCTCGTCGCCTCCATTAAATACTGCCCAATGTGTGCAGGACTCCTTTCTTACTCAGTATGTAACAAGGCTAACGAGAGACAGAGAGAGTAATGGGAACTGAACCAGGACAGATAAGAGAAACAAGGGTAGGGGAACATCTAGACAATATAAATTATAACATAATTAGGCTTAAGATAAAGTTTGTGAAGGGCATAAATAACACAAAGACCAAAGTAACAAATTGGAAAAAGGCTGATTTTAAGGGGTCTGAATGGAACTAGGGAAAATAAACTGGAAAAAATTACTGACAAAGAAATTGAACAGCAATGGGAAACATTTAAAAAAGGTGTCAATAGAATTCAGGAGAAATATATCCCACTAAATAGCAGAAACAAAATGAGCCAGTAATGACACGCCATGGATGAATAAAGAGGGGCAAAAATTAAAACTAAAGAGAAAGGAATACACTTAAGTACATGAACAATAAAGGAGAGGATGACAAAGAGGGAATACAAAAAGGTTAGGAAAGAAGTGAAAAAAATTAGGAAGGCAAAAAAGAAACTACAAAGTTAAATAATTAAGAAGTTTAAAAAGAAAAATGAAAGTATTCTACAGAATCATTCTTAACAAAAGAAAAATCAGGATGCGGACTCCTATAATCTAAAAAGGGAGATAGAACAAGTCCAGGGAATTAGAGACCAATTAGCTTAACCTCAGTGATAGGAATGGTAATGGAATCCTTACTCAAAAGTGTACAAGAAAAATGGCTGACATATCAAAGAGGAGTCAAGTCCTTCAAAAGGAAAGGTCATCCTTGGCAAACCTTATTGAATTCTTTGAAGATATAACAGAAGGGATAGTTAAGGATAATACAGTAGATGTAATATATTTGGATTTTCAAAAGGCGCTCAATAAGGTCAGAGCATGTGGAGTCAGGGGATATGTAGCAGAATGAATAGCTAGCTGGCTATAAACCAGAAAACAGGGAGTAGGGCTTGAGTTATTCAGACTGGTAAAAGGTGAGAAGTGGTATTCCACAAGGAATGTTGCTGGAAACATTATTGTTCACAATTTACATAAACAATTCAGGTTTGGAAATTGGAAGTACAATTTCAAAATTTACAGTCAACACCAAATTGAAGACCACTGTGACAAAATACAGGAAGATGTTAGTAAACTTACAGAATGGCTGTATAATTGGCAAATCAACTTCCATATAGATAAATGCAAGGTGGTACATTTAGGTAGGAGGAATAAGGAGCCACATATTGCTTGGAAAATAAGTACCTAATTGGGGTAAAAGAGCAAAGGGGTTTGGAGGTATAAAAACACAAAACACTAAAAGCAGTGATGTAGGTTAATAAAGTTGTTTTAGAAAGCCACCAAAAAGCAAACTAAGCACTAGCGTTCATTTCTAGGGGTTTAGAATTGAAAAACAGAGTAGGCCACATCAGGGGTATTGAGAACCTTGGTCTCCATAGTAAGGCATCAGGGAAAGTGCAAAGAACATTTACTAGGATAATACCAGAATTGAGGGTCAAACCTATCAAAAATGATTGAACAGGCTGGAGTTTTATTCTCTGGAGATGACTGAGGGGTGGCCTGATAGAGGTCTTTAAGATTATGAAAGGGTTTGATATGAATAAGATGTTTCCACTTGTACAGAGATCAGAACTAAGAAGCATCAATACAAGATAAATCAGGTAATAAATCCAATAGGGAATTCAGGGGGAACTTCTTTATCCAGCAAGTGGTTAGAATGTGGAACTCACTACCACAAAGAATAGTGGAGATGACAAGCATAGATGCATTTAAGCAGGAGCTAGATAAGTGCACACAGGAGAAAGGAATTAAGGATATGTTGATTAAGTGGGGGAAGGCTTGATTGGAGCATAAACACCAGTGTGGACTTGTTGGGCCAAATAACCTCATTCTGTGGTGTAAATACTATGTAATACAATCACAAGATCATATACAAACTAATCACAATAGATAATGATTGATTTTTCAAAGTATTTGAGTAATTTTCTAAAACTGGTTTGTGATAAAATTTCAACTAAGACAGATTCATTGGGCTAAATTTTACATGCCCATGGTGGGTGTGTTTCCTGCAGGGGGAGCATGTAAAGTAGAGGGGGCACATAAAATGGGGTGGGCGTCCATCTCACCTCCTTCCCGCCCATCCTTGAACTCACCCCATAATACAGAGGGACAGGAGGGTGCTGAAATTCATAGCCTGCCCGTCATATTTAAATGAACAATTAGAGGTTAGTTAGGCTTGTTACCATAAAATATTTGGCGTGGGCAGGAAGGCAGGAGCAGTAAGCCTGATTTTTTTTTTTATCTTAAGTGCTTAAAAGATGGGAAGTGGGGGGTCGTTTGTCGGGGGCTGCCCTTTGCCAATTGTGGGGCAGCCCTTCTTAGGTTGAATCCCCTCACTTTGTTCCTACCCGCTCCCCCCTCTCCCCCACTGCCCCTCTCCCTAACCTACCCAAACTCTCCCAGTCCAAGACCCTGGACTTATCTGCCTTGGGGTCCTTTCTTCCTCAGCAGTCCCAGCAGCAGCCATTGACCTTCCAGCTGCTGCTGAGGTTGATGGAGTTGTTGACCAATCCATGAGGGGCAGAAGTCCCACTTGACCCTCATTAGTCCAACCTGCAGAGCTTTATGGCTGTGGAGGGCTCGGCATTGAGAATGCCGGCTCCATGCTGACATTATTCCCGGGGTGAGGGAGGAATGCTGGGGGATTTGTTAGTGCACCCCTCAAATTATTTAGCCCATTGTAACTATTACACTTGATAGCAGATAACGAGGATACAAAGGAATGAAGTCTCCTAACCAACGGTGGTGTTGGATGAAATTTTGGAAATGAAGAAGGGAGTCAGTGAACCTGATGCAATCTTAGGAATGCTTCCAAATGGATAATGGGAGGATGAAACTCACTAGAATGAATGCTGTGGCAAGTTTTGTGAAAGTGTAAATATAGAATGAAACTCTTAGGCAGCATGCTGGCGGAACCTGGCCACCAGTTACCTGAACCCAGTGATGTGGCCCATTCCAGTTAGAAGGTCAGAACTCATTTCTCCGCCACCGTGAATGGACTTAATACTGGAGAATGCCATGTCCAGGCCAGAGCAAGATCAGGCAGCTCAGAGGGGGGAATATAGGTCTGGAAGAGGAAGCAACCATAGATGCAATGGCCTACATTATTCTTGTGGAACCCACAGGAGCATTCTTGATCATCTTGACCCCACAGAAAATATTTTTTTCACTTACCTTCTTGGGGTCTCATCCTCTTCACCACTTGATACAGCTGGTTTCTTCAATTGCCTATTGAAGTTGTATCAAACACATTTTCATACAGTAATGGGGTCCCTGCCTAACTCAGACCAACGCCTGTGCCACCCAATGGAAGGCGCTAGTAAATATGGTGGGGTGGAGTGGGAATGGCTGATAAAATGACCAACAGAAATTTAAATTCCACTACCTCCCTGTTTCTGCCAAACAGAATGGATTAACATTGGATCAATGGAAGGGATGGTATGAAGTTAGAAAAAAAAGTGACATTTTTAAAGTTGTCCTTCCAGTACTCCAGCCAACTATTCTGCACATACATCTACCATCTTCCTGTGATCTGGTTCTTAAGCATTAGAATAGAGTTAACAGTAATCCAGCTGTACAAGCAAAATGATTAAGTTGTGTACTGCCCTGCTGTATTCAAGCAGTAAGCAAGAGATGGTATCCCTTATTATGACATACTATTGTAATGGATCTAATCATTTGTAAATCTGAAAGAAGCATGTGTTCAAGTCATATTTTGCATATTAAAGTAAATGGATTTAAAAGCATTTTTTATCTCTCAATATTGTTGACACCAAAGTGGATGTTGACTTTTGTTTTCTGATTTTAAAGAGGAATCATCTCATTGCAAAAAAGCACTCTTGTTAAGGTGCTACAGCAACTTAGTGACAACCAGAGACAACTACAAAAATCTTACAACTTATATATGTGACCATGACAATTGCTGATTTTAGAACACTGTACTAGGAAACCAACAAACAATTCAGATTTTCCACAGCTTAACACCCACTCCACAAACCTTGTGTTAGTGATCATTTTGTGCTTGAGTTTCCACCTGTGGTGGACAAAGTTCCAGATAATGCAATGCAGAGGACAGAATCCAAGGGGCAAAAAAGCGATGTCTGTATCTTTAGAACTAGTATTCTGAGCAATTAGAGGTAGCCATTGCTAAGTTTTCCTTTCCATTACATGTTTTAGATAAAGGTTAGCTATTAAAGGCCATTTGATTTTACTTAATACACACTGGTGTGGCAGTTTAACAGCCATTGATATCAACCTGGGTTGAAAAGCACGGTTACTATAATATTTCCAAAATTGTGTCAAGTTCATGACACAAAATCCATGTCAAGTTCAAATTAGCATTGTTTACAATCAAATAGAACAATGTTTCTTTCAGCTATGAATTTACCTGTGCGATTCAGGATAGTATAAACAGTTTCCATGCCAGCGTGAATATGATCAGTTACATGACAATGCAACAGCCAAGTACCAGGGTTCGATGCAATCATTTCTACAGTCTGGAATGTTCCAGGGAAGAGATCGTACACATCCGCTCTGTAATCATTATCCATCTAAAAAAACATTATACAAAATGTTTGATATCATTCTGTAAAAAATGCACTTGAGGAATTTTCTGTGCTTCCAAAGGATGACACATCGCATGCCTCATTCACTAGGCTGTAAAATTTGCTCCCTGCCACATTTTAATAACGTGCATACTTAGAAAACCTATCACACAGAATTAGATCCTGATCAACATTTATCTATCAACAGCATTTAAGCTCTGCTGTAGTTGGTTCACACTGGAGAACTCCACATCATTATTATGCTGGCTACTGCTGGGACTACACCAAATCCCACACAACAAAGTGTTGGGAGGCCAGGATGCAGGTAAGTGAAGGGGGTCTCACAGTGGGGCCAGGAGACAACAAACTGGGGATGAGGGGAGTGGGGGGGTGTTGGGGGAATGCAAGGGATGGGGGTGGAGCTACAAAGGCCAAGGTGGGGAGGGGAGCAGATCCCAGAGGTAGTGGTAGGCCTTAGGTGGGGACCCCTGATTGGGAAAGAGGGCGTGTGTGGGATATGCCACACACTTCCTGCCCAAGGCCAGAGCAGGCTAACTTGCCAGGTGTTGCTGCACCACCCACCCCCCCACCCCCCCATTCCTGATTTCCTTTCGCCAGCCTAAAAAGCAGCTCTTAAGGGTTCATTAATTGGCCACACAAGGTCCTCAATTTGGGAGAGGGGCCAACTCTGTCAAATTGCTGCCAGGTTGGGGATGGATGGGTAGATGGCAGGAAAGTCAACCGCAGAAATTTAAGGGCCTCCCCCCTCAACATTGAGTCCAGTCTGGGGATGGTAAAATTCTGCACTAACACCCTGAAAGTGGGATTAAGCTGGACAGTTCTTTTTCAGCCAGCAAAGACACAATGGGTCAAATGGTCTTCTTCTGTGCTGTAAATGTTCTATGTTTCTATGCCTATTCCAATTAATCTGCCTTTTTCTAATAAATAGCCATAAAACTACATTCTTCTTGCATCATTATCAACATCACATTGCTTTTCTTAGCTGTCTACTTTACTTTGTGCATCTTCAAATCAACAATTTCAAATAAACGTTTCTTAAACCCTATCCCCCTTTCCTCAGTGCCAGGGTATCAGCACCTTAATTAATACCAAGTTCTTCATTAAATTTTTCTTCAGTTCTCTTTTCAGTTGTCCACCCCACTTCCTTATACTAAATTCACCTTTCCCCATTGTAAGCGATGCTCTCACCTCCTTCTTGATACATCTGCAATCGACCGTCATTATATTTGCCTGGTACTTAAATTGTGTAACTTGATCCAACTGTACTGTGTTTATTAAAATGCTCACTCTTTCACCTGCATTCCTAGAAACCTTCAATACATTAGGTAATGATCTTCATTCCATAACTCGTTGCTTTGGTACTCAGGTTGTCAACAACTCTAGTCCAGAGTACTTGCTTTCACCATCAGCATAACTGACAGTTTTCATGAGCTGGCTTTTAACCTTGACCTCCCGTAGACCCATGTTTTGTTTCTTTATTTGTTTCATTACCATCTATCTTTACTTAGCTTCATTCCTTTTGTCATTTAATCTCACCTGCCTTCCACTCGATCACAGACCTTCACTTTTGTTCTTTCCATTCCCCCATCCCTTTCCCTGCCTCTGCACTAAAACCTGTTACATCTCTCATTTTATCCAGTTGTGATGAAACGTCATCAACCTGAAACTTTAACTTTGTTTCTCCCTCTACAAATGCTGCCAGACTTGTTGACTATTTCTAGCATTTTATGGTTATAGTTCAACTTTCGCTCCTTGCTCTACCTGCTTACCAATGCAGATTGCTGTCAGACCTGCTGAGTTTTTCCAGCAATTTTTCCAGCAATTTTTGTTTTTGTTCTACCTGTTTACTGTTACTTTCACATACAGATTTATACACAGGTGACAGCAGCTGTCTTTTCACATTTAATTCCAACATTTCTGTTTCCAACTCTAGTGTTTTTTTAAATTTATCCTTTCACAGGATGTGGGCTTCGCTGGCTGGGCCAGCATTTATTACCCATCCCAAATTGCCCTTGAGAAGGTGTGGTGAGCTGCCTTCTTGAACCACTGCAGTCCATGTGGTGTAGGTACACCCACGGTGCTATTAGCAGGGAGTTCCAGGAATTTGACCCAGCAACAGTGAAGGAACAGTGATATATTTTCAAGTTGTGGTGATGTGTGGTTTGAAGAGAACTTGCAGGTGGTGATGTTCCTGTGCATCTGCTGCCCTTGTCCTTCTAGGTGATAGAGATTGTGCGTTTGGAAGTTGTTGTTGAAGGAGCCTTAGTGAGTTGCTGCAACGCATCTTTTAGATGGTACACACTGCTATCACTGTGAATCGATGATGGAGGGAGTGAACATTTAAGGTGGTAGATGGGTGCCAATCAAGCAGGCTGCTTTGTCCTGGATGCTGTCAAGCTTCTTGAGTGTTGTGGGAGCTGCACTCATCCAAGCAAGTGGGGAGTATTCCATCATACACCTGACTTGTGCCTTGTAGACAGTGGACAGGCTTTGGTGAATCAGGAGGTGAGTTACTCACCTCAGAAGTCCCAACATCTGACCTGCTCTTGTAGCCACAGTATTTATATGGCTGGTCCAGTTCATTTTCTGGTCAATGATAATGTCTGGGGTATTGATAGGGTAGAAATTGTTATATGTTGTGCATTCCATTCATTGTAACTACAATTATAATTCATAATTATGAATCTGAATAAAGGAAGAAGAAAATGACATTTAGATTTCCAAAAGACCACCAGACCATTACTTACTCAAACTTTATCTCAACTGTTATTTATCCTGAGCCAAGGTCTTCATCACTTCAATTCACAAAGGCACTCTACTCCCAACAAACCTAGCTCAGAATCATTGGGAGAAATTTTTAATTCATTACTATAAGTAGAAGGGGTCAGGGGCAGGAGGTTAAAACATGAAATTTGCTAAATTGAATCCCAGCCCATCACAACCGCGACTGGCTAACTAATAGAAGACAGAGGGTTGGGATATTGAGGTGGGGGGGTATTTTCAGGATGGCAAACTGTAACTAGTGGAGCGCCACAGGGGTCAGTGGTGGGGCCACAATTATTTACAATATATATATATTAATGACTTGGATGAGGGAAATGAATGTACTGTCACCAAGTTTGTGAATGACACAAAAATAGGCAGGAAGGCAAGTGGTGAGGATGACACAAAGGGCAGAATTTTCTGCCTGTTGGCGGGTGGGCCCGACCCAATCTCCGGCAGGCGGGGAGCCGATCCGCACTGGAGAGGTGGGCCTCGTCGCCATTTTATGTGGGTGGGCCAATTAAGGCCCGCCCAGCATGACACTTCCTGTGTGGGCGGGGGGGATTCCCCAAAATTGAGAGTGCGCTCTTTCGCACATGCGCACGAAAGAGCGCACATCTCCCTGAAGCTAAGTGCTGCCTCAGGGAGATCACTTACACTTTTAAAAAGATTAAAAATAGAAAAAAAAAATTCCCTAACATATCCCTTTCATGTGACAATGTCACATGTGTTGGGACATATTCATAAATTACAGTAAAACTTTATTAAACTTTTTAAAACGCTACATGAAACCTCATTCTGCCGATGGATGATGTTTCATGTTTTTTCTATTGCCTGCTGGGGCTCCTGGCCTGCCCAACAACCATAAATTGGATGGGCAGGTCCTTTAATTGTATAATTGTTCCTGTCAATGGCCTCAATTGGCCACTGACAGGTCAGCGGACCCGCAGGTGATTTTGCTGCTCCCCGGCCTTCCTGAAAATTTAAATGGAACGGGATGACATCAGGGGTTCCACCCGCCATCATCCCACATCGTTTTACGTGTCAGTGAGCGGGCCCTGCCCCCTGCTCGCCGACAGCAAAATTCTGCCCAAAGAGTCTACAGATGGATATAGACAGGTTAAGTACATAGGCAAAAACATGGCAGATGGAATATAATGTGGGAAAATATGAGATTATGCACTTTGGCAGGAAGAATAGAGGAGCTGAATATTATTTAAATGGAGAAAGACTGAAGAAAGCTGCAGCACAGAGGGATTTGGGTCCTCGTGCATGAATCACAAAAAGCTAGAATACAAGTTCAGCGGGTAATACGCAAGGCAAATGTAATGTTGGCCTTTGTTTCAATGGGAATGGAGTATAAAAATGGGAAAGTCTTGCTAAAACTATTGAAGGCACTAGTTAGACCATACCTAGAATACTGTGAACAGTTTTGGTCCCCTTATCTAAGGAAAGATATTCTGGCATTGGAAGCAGTCCAGAGAAAGTTCACTAGGTTGATCCCGGGGATGGAAGGATTTTCTTATGAGAGGTTGAGTAGGTTGGGCCTGTGCTCATTGGAGTTTAGAAGAATGAGAGGCGACCTTATTGAAACATTTTAGATTCTTAGGGGGCTGGACAGGGTAGATGGCATAATCTCAGGATAAGGGGGTGCCCATTTAAAACAGAGGTGAGGAGGAAATTCTTCTCTCAGAGGGTAGTCAATCTGTGGAATTCTTTACTACAGAGGGTCATTAAGTATATTCAAAGCTGAGATAAACAAATTTTTAATTAGTAAGGGAATCAAGGGGTATGGGAAAAAGACAGGCAAGTGGAATTGAGGATTATCAGATCAGCCATGATCTCATTGAATGGCAGAGCAGCCTCGATGGGCCGAATGGCCTACTTGTGCTCCTACGTCTTATGGGGGAGAATTTTCTCCCTGTTGGGGGGATTGGGCAGGTGCGGGCTTGTGTGCAGCTGATTGCTGCCCACAATCGGCTGGGCACTGCCATTTTACGTGGGCTGGCTAATTATGGCCCATCCAGCATGATGCGGGCCTGGAAGCGCTGAGTGCTCCCTGTGCTGGCGAGGGGGGAGTAGGTTGCCTGAGTCAGGGCCTGCGCTCTTTCGCAGATGCGCGTGAAAAAGTGCAGAAATCTCCGTGAGGCACAGAGCTGCCTCAGGGAGATTAGTTTAAGTTCCAAAAAATTTAATAAAAGAAAAAAAAAAATTTAAGGCATGTCCCCTCATGTGAAACTGTCACATGAGCTGGGACATGTCTATTAATTTTATTTTAAAAATTTTCAAACCTTTAAAAACCTTCATGAAACCTCATCCCGCTTGTGGATGAGGTAACATTAAAAATGCAAAGGCCACCTGGGCTCTTCACCTGCCGCCAACCTTAAGGTTGGATGGGCAGCTCAGTTTATTGTTTTAATTGATAGTTAACTGGCCTTAACAGGCCTTTGACAGTTCAGCAGGTGCGCAGCCAACTCAGGTGCGTGCCCGCCGAACTGAAAATCTGAATGATGCGCGGTGACGTCAGGACACATGCCCGACATCACCCCATGTCATTTTACGCCTTGGCGACCAGGCCCCACTCCCGCTCGCCGAGCTGAAGATTCTGCCCATGGTCATATGACCAATAGCTAAAAGGCAGCGAGAGCAGCCAGATACATCAGGTAAGTGCTTTTTATGGCATTTCTTGTGGGCCAGGAGGAGCAGGAGTGTTCCCTATGGCCCCTCAAACAAATTTTCTGCTTCAAATATTTTCATATCATTTAAATTAATTTAATGATTTTGCCAAATGAAGCATGCATTAATGCAAATGTAATGAGAGGTTGCAGATTGAAATGGTGACAATATGCAAAATAACCCAAAGTCAACTCAAAAACAGGTGGAAGGGTGGGAATTTCTACTTCTGTACATGTTGCAACACAACTTTCCAACCAATATCATTAATTTGTGGAAAATAAGTGAGCCGACAGATGAAGAAATTTAAAATCCTCATCAAACTTTGCTTCCTTCCAAAAATGAACAGAGCACATTGTGAATGGAGTAGGGTTTGCAGAGTGGGGGCAGGGAAGGGAGGCAGGGTGATGAGAAAATTAAAATCACTCCTGTCATGAAGTTTTAATTGAAGAAAAGAATACACCACCATGAAGCTATTCGCTGGAATATTTAATTGAATAAACAGAGACCCGGCAAGTTAGTATCTCGGACTACAGTAAGGTAGGCAGTTTTGCTCTCAGGTACCAAAGATACCAAATTATATCCTCATATCAAATAACTTTGACCTTGCAGTTACTATTCTCAGGTACATAAGCTCCAAAACCATAAGCTTCAAAAGTAAACTTTGTGTTATCCAGCATTCTACCAACTGGAATTCTCTACTAACCGGAACTTCTGATGTTCCCTGAAAAGGAATCGTCACTTTACCAACCAGAAGCAATTACAAGGTCATCTGGAACCCATTTCTGTATACTGTATTAATACTGTATTATACTTTAATTTATATTTTAATGTACTGTTGTAGATTAGAAGTAAAAAGAATACTGTTCTTTGCTTCCTGAGTACTTGCATATTAGCTCATGCTACAAGTATTGTGATGTATTTCATTGGTAAATGGAACTCTCCATTAATCGGCATTTTTGATTAACCTGCACCGCCCATTCCCTGTGCATGCCAGATAATAAAGATTTTATGCATGTATACTACATAACAAGTGGTTGACGTACAAGCAGTTACAGGTGAAAGAAGATTTTATAAAAGACCAGAAATATATTACTTGAAGTTTCTTACCCTATAGATAAAACTCTGGGCATGGAAATGAACAGTGTGCATGTCTACTTCATTTCCCATACCCAGTAAATACCAGTCAACCTTCTCTCCTTTAACCATCGTCAGTCCATGAAGATTTCCATAGATCTTCCCATTAATTGCTGAAATAAAAAGAATGTAAAAATCTACTAAGTTAATTTTGGAAGGTAATGTTTGGCTCTACTAGATTAGGAATCTATGAATCAGTATGTGTTCATACCATGTATTTTATTGCTTTCTACAAACTCATCTGTTTTCTTGAACTCAGCTGGATCCGCATGGAGATAATTGATGATATTGTCATTCAAGTACCAGGATTCATTTTCATCATATACCAGAAACAATAAAGCAAATTCCCGATCAACATCTTTCCTCATGCCATTCTGTTTGAGTATTCCTTTACGACAGGTTACCAGGGGGCCAACCAAACCACTGTACAGGTCCTGAAATAAAATACTAAATAGATTGTACAAGTTTCTTTTTAACTTCATGCTCTTTTACAAATACAGTACATAGATAGTTAAGTAATTATGTGTACTAAACAGCTAACATTGCATGATGAACTGGTAAGCAATGAAGCTAGTTGCACTGTACATTTCCATCAATATGATACGAGAAAGAGTGCAATTGCTGTGGATTCAGTCCAAATTAGAGTTAACATAAATTTTAAGCACATCTCAAAGTAACAGTCCCATTTTCTTCAGCTCTGTACTAACTGCAGTCCTATAAATTTTGAAATGTAATTATTAATTCTTGAATGTGAATAGCGAGTTGAATGTCTTTAGCTCTTTGCTTTCATTTAAATTTTAAACAGTATTTTGATGCTGATGAGCACAGCTCTGTGAATTTGTGTAAGCAAAGCTCTGCTTTGTCTGACCAGAAAGCGATGGGATTATAACTCAGCACTCAAACCAGTTATAATAGCTCCATCACATTCCAGTTTAATAAAGGGAGTGACAGAGCTCCTGCAGTGTTACAGTGTCAAAAGTGCTGCAGTGCTGGTTATGGAATGTAAAACAGATATAAAAACAGTAAAGAACAAAATGGATGCTGGCAGTTTCAAAACTGCATTGGAATCCTTCATAAAAGCCAAAATCTATGAAATATAGTTCTTGAAACAACACTATGAAATACTAATATATGAATGCTTATTTCAAAATTCTAAAATTCCTCTTCCTCTATTCCATTGGATTTGTTAAACCATTTAAAATAAATTACTTAATACTTCCACGAAAATAAGTGACAAAGGAATTTACTTAAATATAATAGCTATTCACATCTGCGTATCTCCATTCATAGGGTCCTTGTATTATTTGGCATATCAGACAAGAAAATAAACACTATCACAATCCAACAGAGGGACAACAGGAAGCATTCTAAAAGGACAACAGCATCTGAAAACAGAAGCGGGATCGCGATGCGGAATTAACTTGTGCGGGCTGCTTTTGATGTAGGCAGCAAGCCAGCTCCGTGCTGCCTGTTTATTTACAGGATGGCAGCATGCAGGCCCTGCTGACCACATTGTTGAATGTTAGCATGCCGCAGCATAAGATTGTGAGAGGCTAGCACCGCTCAAAGCTAGCTGGCACCTCTTAAAGGGGTGGAGCAGCTGGTGAAATCATTTCGGAACTCATCCTAAAATGGAGAAAGTGAGTGGGCTCCAAGATTCTCCAGCGCAGCACTGAAGTCAAGGAGGTGGCAGAGGATGAGAGATACAACGATAACAATTGGTATTCATATAGCAGCTTTAAAATATTTTTTAAAATCCCAAGAATGTTATAAAACAAAATATGACATCAAGCCACATGAGATGAGATCAGATGTCCAAAAGCTTGGTCAAAGAGGTAGGTTTTAAGGAATGACTTAATGGAGGAAAGTGAGGCAGAGAGGTGGGGATATGTAGGGAGGGAATTCTAGAGCTTAGAGTCTAAACAGCTGAAAGTGCAGTGATTAAAATTAGGAATGCTCAAGAGATCAGAATCAGAACACTGCAGATATCTCAGGGCTGGAAGAGATGGCGGAGGTAGTGAGGGATGAGGCCATGGAAGGATTTGAAAACAAGGATTAGAATTTTAAAATTGAGGCTTTGCTTAACTGGGAGCCAATGTAGGTCAGTGAGCACCGTGGTGATAGGTGAGTGGGACTTAGTGGGAGTTAGAATACAGGCGGCAGAGTTTTGGATGACTTCAAGTTTACAGATGGTAGAACATGGTATGTCGCCAGAGTGTGTTGAAACAGTCAAGGCCAGAGGCCTGGTGTGGGAGATGGCTCAGTAGCAGAGGAACTGGATGAGAGGTAGAGTTCAGCAATGGTACAGAGATAGAAATAGGCAGTCTTAGTGGCAGCATGGATGTATAGTTGGAAGCTTATATCAGGGTCAAATATGACACCAAGATTGCAAACAGACTGGTTTAGTCTCAGACAGTTGCCAGGGAGATGGACAGGGGATGGTTAATCTTCCCAATATTTAGTTGGAGGAAATTTTTGCTCCTCTGGTCATGGATGTTGGTCAAGCAGTCTAATAACTTAGATACAATGCGAGGATCAACAGAAGTGGAGGTGAGGCAAAGCTGGGTGTCATCAGTGTATCTGAGGAAACTGATAATGTGTTTTCAGATGATGTCTCCAAGGTGCAGTATGTAGATGAGAAATAGGAGGGGACCAAGGATAGATCCTTGGGGGAACATCAGAGGTAACAGTGTGCGAGTGGGAAGAGAAGCCATTGCAGGTGATTCCCTGGCTAGGATTAAACACAAAAGAATAGAATCAGCAAGTCCCTCTCAGCTGGTTGAAAGAAATGTTTTGTTTTGGTTTTCGGAGAGCTACGGTTGAAATAAATCCTTGGATACGAATCATGCCTCATGTGTTGGTCATAATCCAACTGATCATTGTGATCTATTTGCTATGTCTGGTGATGGCGAGGAAAAGATGATGGAAGAAGAAGAGACAGTGAAAGATAATGTGTGAGGTCTTGGCTCAGCAAGAACAGGAGAAGTTGATTTAAAAGTGACTGATCCTCCGCGGAGTCAGAACATCGATCACTTGGGGGTCAAGTCCTGTAGCCAGTGCTTCAGCTTGAATGCATTCATCTTAAAAGAAACCAATATTTAAAGTTCAAGAGACAGTGCTGCAAAGAAAAAGGCCATTTGTAATGGATAATTTTCAGAAATTGACCAAAGTTCCCCTGCCAACATTCCATGGGGCTTTGGAATTGGCCCTAAAAAAACCTTGAAATGCAACACTGTTAATGGACTATTCTTAGACCAAGGATGTGGGATTGTTGCAAGATGTCAGATGGTACAATCAAAAGTGGGAGGAGTTTGCAGCAATCATTGTCATGGATGTGATTTTTTTCACAATAAGAAACATGGCTTTAGTGATAGGTGCAGCAACTTGCAAGGTTAACTGCGGGCAGGATTGATCATCTACACAAGTGGGAACATAATCCTCGGAGTGATCAACAGAGTGGGTAAAACTCAGAAGTTATGGGAACATTGTAAGTATTCATTTAACTTGAAGGCAGTAGGGTACTGATGTTGTTCGGCTAGAAGGTGCATTTTTGTAATGTGTACCTCTGTAAATAAATATTTGTAAAAGTGTGGAAATATTGGCTCCAGGTCTATCCTTCACCACCTGTTTTCTGGAGTATAACACTTGCCCTGCTCTCAGGCTGCAGTTTTGGTTGCATCGGGTCACAGATTTCATTGAGGACGTTGTTACTGAAGTGTAGATATCTCACACACTGTTCCTTGCTGTGTGCTTCAGGTAGGAGAATTGCTCCCCAAATACCCTGGATAGATATAACATCCTGCTGAGAGCCCCTTTCATCTTCCTCCTCACTCTACCAACAGCTTTGTCTGTGTTGTGTGGCCTCTGATTCTTCAAGTCATTCCAAAACCCAAGAGAAATGCCTATTACTGTATCCATTTCTGGGACCAACTGGTGTGTGCAGAAGCCTTTAAATCAGCAAAGAGTCAGCACTTGCCACACCACTCACTGTAGACCTTAGCAATTTAAAAAAAAAACTCTAGAAAGTACTGAACACTTGTACAAACACAACAGGAACCAGTAGAAATCAATCAGCAACTAACTTGAAAGTAATTGACGATCTCTATGAATAGCATTTGTGGTGGTTCCATCCTACAGCTGAACATATGCTTAGCCATGTGTGATTAAGAGAGGGCATTAACTGGAGCATTGAGGTCCAAGATAACAAAGTGTCAAAGCAGCGCTGCACACTGGCTGGAGTCATGATCTGCCTCAACATACTTCCTGTAGGCACTCACTACATGCGCTCTAATGCTCTTACCAATGTGGCACCTGACATGACTCACACCAGAGGCATGCACACATGCTGAGATTGCCAATCTAGACCTCAAAGGCCTCACATAGCACAGAAAAAGCGAGTGCTATGGATCTAAGTTTTGCGTCAGCAATTTCTGAGAAAAGTCTAATGCCTGGAGATGCAAATTGAAAGTGATATAAACCTGTACTGCTACGACCAAAAACCTTCAGAATCCCAAAGTTCCCTGCAAGCTCCCCTCCAAGACACACAACATTCTAACTTGGTAAGCAATCACCATTCCTTCACTGTCATTGGGTCAAAATCCTGGAATTCCCTCCCTTACAGCACTCTGGGTATACCGACACCACATAAATTGCAGTTGTTCAAGAAGTTGGCTCACCACCACCTTCTCGAGCGATTAGGAATGGGCAACAAATACTGACCTTATCAGTGATGCTTATATCCCATGCACAAACTTTTTAAAAGCATGTTATTAATGAATTTCTAATATTTTAGAAAATCTAGTTCATAATGTGTAGGAAATTTAATTGAATGTTACCTTCACAAATTTTACTGCAGAATAATAAGTCCAGGTGATGCAATTTGAGTCTCCACTGCCAGGGCCTGATCTTTCCGGAACATTCCATCTGTAGATCTTGACCTGACCTAGAATAATAATAAGTTACACTCATTTGAAATGAGAAGTACAAAATGGTAAAAAGAAACACTGAAAAAGATGCAGAATGTTTCACGTAAGATAAAATACTTTCTTGCACAGATTCCTTGCATAGATTGCACTCTATGATAGCAAATACACCAGTGAAAATCAAACCTCCCTAAAATTAAGGGTTCAAATAGCCAGGTTTACCAGTAAAAATTAATAAATTAAGATAGAAGAAGGAAATCAGAACATCCTCACCTGAATGGTCATAGGGTTTTGGCATAATGTGACAGGGAAACTCACTGAAGCAACAACACAGCTTAAACTTTTAAAGGGCAATTGGAGAGACAGTTGTGGTGGGTTTGATCTATGAGAAAGGAACTAGGAGGTTCCCTCTAGCTTAATAATTATTTCCTATTCTTAAAAATTCTTATATTCTTCTTAATGGGTAAAATTTATCTACAATGATATTTTGAGAACATTGTGACAAATTATATTCCATGCACTGCTGTGAATGACCTCACATGTCACTTACACATTTTGCAGTCATGAACAGAGGATGTTCTGATTTCCTTCTTCTATCTTAATTTAAATAATTTTTACTGGTAAACCTGGCTACTTGAACCCTTAATTTTAGGGAGGTTTGATTTTCACTGGTGTATTTGCTATCATAGAGTGCAATCTATGCAAGGAATCTGTGCAAGAAAGTATTTTGTCTTACGTGAAGCATTCAATTAACTTTTAAAATGTATACCCTCAAAATTCACCACTTTGGATGTATAATGTAAGCAGTTACTTCTAGATATGTGATTTTGAGGGGAATAAATTTTAAACTGAAGTTAGTGAATAAACAGAACTGTGTAGCACAACTCACCTGGCTTGGTAACTGGTACTTTGAGGTGTTTACCACTGTTTACCTCTTCAACACCATGTGGGTGTATGGAGTAAGGTTGGGAAGCTAAGTTCTTAAATATGACCATGATAACGTCACCAACTTCTGCTCGAATAATTGGACCTAAGTGCATAAGATTATACAAAATTTCAATTAGTTATAACCAGATAGCTGCAAGTAAAACACACAAGGCAGATCTTCTGTAAACTAAATCTAAACCCACTTCCTATCAGCATGATTGACGCTGGGTGGTGGGACGGCTGACCACGCATGATCTTCCGCTTTTCAGCTTATTGCTTATGCATCAGTAAGCAACTTGACGAATTTCGTGGTGGGGCAGGCAGGGATTCGCCCACCCCGCTGTTACCTCATGGGGTCGAAAGTCCTGGCACCTGGACAGACATTCATTCACTGCAGGTCAGGTGTTCTGCTAAACAGGGAATCCATGGCGCCAAGGAGTACCAACTGTCAGCACCATGTTTCAGTGAAGCTCCCCTGGGAGATCCTCTTCCAGGCCGTCCAGGAAAGGCAGGAGGTCCTCTTTCTTTGGGATGGGAGCCAAAGATCCTCCCATCTGGCCATGCTGGCCTGGGAGGAGATTGCTGGGGAGGTTAGCACCTGTAACAAACAAAAAAAGACCAGCCTGCAGTGCAGGAAAAGGATGAATGATCTAATGTGCTCCGCCAGGCTAAGTGAAACTTCTACTCACTGCAAACACACACTTTCATAAGGATATCAGGCGGTCTAAGGGTTAGAGCCCACAGGGGTCTCACACACAACCAGCAGATGCAGCATACCACTGAATGACTGCCAGCCACCTTAAGCTCACTGTCTCATGTAATATCTTGCACAAACAGTGTCTTAATCCCTTACTGGGGAGGGCTCAGCAGACACAACAAGCTGCATGCTTTTGAAAGACTCTTTCGTCCACAGTGCTCACAGCCAATCCATCTGTCTTTATGCAGGACAA
This sequence comes from Carcharodon carcharias, assembly GCF_017639515.1. Taxonomy (NCBI): domain Eukaryota; kingdom Metazoa; phylum Chordata; class Chondrichthyes; order Lamniformes; family Lamnidae; genus Carcharodon; species Carcharodon carcharias. The sequence goes on along the minus strand of NC_054477.1, from coordinate 93,598,608 downwards.
GGTCTCCCTCTCCCACAATGAAAGGGACAGAGCCAAGACTGGAGGGGGGATCCCAGAGTTGAGGATACTCTCACCATTCGAGGAACAGACAGCAGACCGGCTGGGAAATATAGGGATTGTTTCTGCGCAGAAGGCAAGATCAGCCTCCCCAATAAACCAGTGAAGGTGCACCCAGCACATATATGCAGACAATGACTGTGAGCGATCTTTATTCTATAAGTCTGCTGGTCAATTGCTAATTCTCTCTTCTCTCTATTCCAGGTACCAGCAAGAAAACAGGGTGGACGTCCTCCAACAGATAAGTCAGCACTACCACCACCGCACCCCCCACATCCCCCCTCCTCCTCCCCCCCGACCACCTTGGAGGAAGAAGCAGAACTACAGAACTACCCTCTGATGAAGAACCGACATTGTGTTTGCCTGTACTCTCCAACAGCGCAGATACATACACCTCGGTAGGTCCTTGTTCTAGAGTGCGTTTTGGTTCACAATCCAGTGATCACCTCACCAACAGCAAGTGGAGGCAGTGGCAACCAAGGTCTCTGACACTCAAGAGCACTGCTGGAGAACAGGCCCCTGTTGAGACTGAGTCTGATGATGAGACTCTGGGATGTTGGAGATGCAAAAACAGGCAGGGGAACATCAGGCAGAGCTGTCAGAGGCCGTCACCAAACTGGAACAAAGGGTGGAGCAGTCCGTCTGCATTCTGTCTGATGTCGTAGCTCCAGCATGTGAGCACAACAAAGGCTCCATGAGAAGGGTGGAAGCTGCCTTGGAAACCCATTTTCAGCAGTTTCCTGCCAGATTTGTGCTCAGATCTGCACACCATGGCTCTAGCTATGGGTGCGCTCTAGCAGTGGCTAGGAGAGAGGGTACCTCGACCTCCCTCCTCAAGGAGTCAGGGAGGGGCCGCCAGGTACGTCAAAGGAGGAGGAGTGCCAGGCATCCAACTAGGACACTAGGACAATGCCCTGCCTCTCCAACTCCCCTCTGCCAGTGACACCATCAACTCCAACTGGTCAGGTTGAAGAGGGTGCACCTGCCACAGAAGAGGAGAGGCTTAGCAGGCCGGGGCCGTCATGGCCTTGGGTCACCACAGGACACCTGCCGAAGTCATCTCAGACAACAGGGTATAGCAGTCCGCAGGCTGTCTCCATTTTTGCTGCAGATCTCAAGTGCTGCACCTAGATGTAGCAGTGGGGGTAGAAAATGAAGAAGTTTTGAATGCACACAGGTGGCATGGGTGTTCACTCATTGTATGTACTTTTCACTTCTGTAAATATATTTTGCATTAATCCTTCTCCGTGTCTCAGGGATTCAATTGGTATTCAATGTGATTCAATGCCCCGCGTTCTTTCAAGGGTAAAAAATGTACCTCCCCCCACCTCCCCATGAACTCCTTTCTGGATCTTCAGTTGTATTGATTCTCACACAATCTCCCCATAGTGAGTAGCCCTTATTTCCACATCTGCAACATCAGCAAAAGCACATCATATGTGACAATGATGGCTGGCTAAAACACCTGTCACCCTTAAATCTCAGGCAGACATTTTTTGAGCTCAGGTGAATTGCTAATCAAGGTTAGTGATTATCCTGCTGCTGTCGCAGTCTGTTGTTTGTGGATGGCACAATTATTTGTCGCAACTAATATTATAATTGCTTATCTAATGTGTACTTTGCAATAGCATTTACTTGATGAGGGTGAGAACCCGGAAGAAGTAGTATCAAATGTCAAGCGCCATAGGCTTTCATGTCTCTCGGCAATTTGTTATCGTCTCCGAGTTTAAGGCTGAAAGTCATTCTAGGTTAATTCCTACTCTCCCCATGCGTGACACTGGACTAGGATCAATCGGGAAAATTATGAATGTCTGCAAGAGGGGTTACAGTGAATGATATCAGAGGTGTGTGCTGATCTTGATGAAGCTTCTTAACTGTGAGGATGGTTGCTTAGCAATGCTTATTGTGATCCTTGCTTAAGAGCACAGCACACAACTTAATGTGGAATTCATTGCATGATAGTGCACTCACTGATTTAGGGTATATAGAAAGGATTGGCCTTTGTGAGTTGGACTATGTCGAGGACTGCAATGCTCTGAAAGCGATGCTTTTGTACATCTCCTAACTCCTCAGCAGGGTGCATGAAGAAAAGAAGTTGTCTTTTGACTGTTGTGCCAGTACTGACTGGGCCATGTTTCTCCCTAATGCAAAGGGAATCCAGAACAGAAACTTGACAGGCTTCCGATGATTGCAGGGCCGTGAGTGTTTGTAAATAACCAAAGCATTGTCCTCTCTGTGAGGACAACGCAAACAAACCTCACAGGTTACAGGTCACTGTGTCCCAATGTGTAAAGGGCTATTGGGGCTCAGCAGCGAGATGATGCTTCTGAGTTATGCATCCATGAGAGCTGGTGATAGGAGAAATGGAGTTCCCTTGACGCTGCTCCCTCTTGAGACATCCAAGCGCAAACCATTGAAGAATGTTATTGTTAGGGTAGGAGGTGACCAATGATGCTTCCTGATCATAGTGAGAGTTCTGATCTTTCCTGAGAGGTTCCTGCAGAGAATGAAATTGGTGTTGCATCCCATGCATCAAAGGCTGAAGAAAACTTTGATTGCGAAAATGAGTCCTCACCTTATTCCTCCTGGAATCTTGTAGCTATGAGGTTGTCACGGTCGCATCTGCCGCTTCATGTCCATGCAATGGCTTCATCACATGGCTCATCTGAATCCTCGTCCTCTTCAAAGTCATCCCCTTCCACATCCTCCTCGTCCAAGGAGACGTCTAGCTTCTCAATGTCTCCCTCTGGCAACACATCCCGCCTTTGCAGCACTAGCTTGTGCAGGGCGCAGCAAACAATGAAGGTGCATGAAACACTCTGTGGAGAGTATTGGAGAGTCCCACCTGACCAAACCAAACATCAGAAATGCATCATCAGTGGGCTAATTATTTGCTCTATTAAGGACCTTGTGGCAGAATGTTCTGCATTGTATCTCTCCTCAACTCTGTGGCTGATGGGCATCGTTAGACATGGCTTCTGGGGTGTTCTTTGTCATGGAGGAGCCAATCTTCTAAGCGCTGAGGTCCATCAAAGATCTGTAGCACCTGCAAGTGACTCAAAATATAAGTATTGCGAGAGCTCCCTGGGTACCTAGCACAAACATGCTGGCTCTGCTTTCTGTGATCACAGATTAGCTGGACACTGAGAAATTGAAATCCTTTTCTATATTAATGAATCTCACAGGCTGCTGCCAGGGAGCTCTCAAGGCCACATGTATGCAGTCGATGGCACCCTGCACTTGAATTAAACCTGAGATCACAGTGAATCTCACAGGTCTGGCAACCTGGCTTGCGTCATTCATGTCATCCATTATTGCACATAATGGTGAGCTTTACTGAAAAGGGCATCAGTCCCCTCCTGCATTTGTGCATCGCCAATTGTGAGATTCTGCAAATGTTCCTCATGGAGCCCTGGAAGGATCCACTGGCAAAAAAGCTTAGTGCAGCGGTTACCTTCAAAGCAACTGGCATTGGATACCCTCATGCAGAAGGTGGCAGATGTGAGCTATCACATCCCTAGGCACACGAAGGTACCTCTGGGACTGTCTTTCGCTCATCTCCATGTATGATCTCTGTCTTCTGTAGACACTTGGTCATGTCAAATATCTTTGTGGATCTTGCCTCTCCTCAGGAGCATCTGTGACCTCCTGGGGTCCCACTGACTTTTGCTCCTCAGGGTAATGGTCCTTCCGGGACTGTGCCAATTGGCAATGGGCCCTTCTTCTCAGTCTAATTATAGCTATCAACAAAGCAGTGTTGCCTGCAGCCTGCATTCTCCACTCCTCTTTGTATCTGTGAATGGATACAATTGAGCAATCAAGGGTAGTTCCCCTTGAATGGTGTCCCTTCATCTCAAAGGCTGGAATTCGATCTCTAGCCATTCACATGCCCGCAGTCTGTACATGGCATCTCCAGGCCACCCCTTGCAGGCTGATGGATTCTCGCTTGAATGGGCACCATTAGTCAAGTGGCAAAGCTCATTCACTGTGCATTAGACCCTCGAGTCCAGTACTCAACTGAGCCATGCTCTCCATGGCTTGAGCAGGACATTTATAGGGTGTCCTTTCAATCGGCCAAAAATTGCTGTGCTGAACTGCTCGCACATGCCCTCAGAACCCTCCCCTATCAATATTTTCAAGCCTGTTTTCCCAACTGTGCCATTCATCAGTGATTGTGAACATGGTGCTCATCACTTGTGTAAGTGGGACCAGTTTCCAACCTTCCACATCACCCACTGAGTTCCTCCCATCCTTCTTCATAGTTATCACTTCCTAAATCCCATCTTCCTGTCACTACCCAGCCTCCCTGTTGCCCTTGACCCCATCATTATTCATGTCGATGTTCCTGTTCTCCCACCTGAACCCTTCAATGTTGATGCCCCATGCCATTTGTCCACCTGACCCCTCCCCTTCTTGAGGCTGCATGCACACTCACTTTTTGGGACCCCACCCCTCCTCCCAGCACCCCACTACCCCACCAGCCATCGACATAAAGAATCCAGATGCCTCCCTTGAATGTTATTGTGCCCTTGGTTCCACGATACCATGACTTGAATCTCTAGTACCAAATTCCTTAGGTGACTGACAAGCCCTGTGCACCATTATATGCATGACTGCCAATGCCCAGAGAGGCCTTCCCCACCCAAAGCAGGGACCAAGACATGCATACAGCTCTCTAACCTGTCCTGTAAGCCCCTGGACAGTCTTTGAAATATGCCCCCAACAGTGTGGCCTTAGCCCCAGGACAGCCTCAGAATGCTCCACAGACGTCTTATAACCTTTTCTCCAGGCAGTCTTTCACTCTTCCACGGACAGTCTTTTAACTCTTGCCCCCTGACAGTCTTTCTTGCTTCCACTCTGTTCCTTGCCTCCTCCCCCCAATCCTGCCTCCATCCCACCGCTCCCCTTTCGTGTTCCCCCATAGTCCTGCCTCCTTCTCACCCCTCCCTGCTGGTTGTGCCTCCTGTGCCCAGCCTTGATGCAGCTTGTGCTACGGGTGCTTGATATTTAGCAGTTATGGTGATCAAGGAAGGCAAAAGCAGCATCTACTGACCTCCAAGTCATGGATGAAGTGAAGCTCGCCAGGTACGCACCACTAGATACAGCCGTAAAACAGACCATTCTAATTATCCACTGGCAGGGCACTTAATTTGGAGGGGAAATGTGCTTTCAGCAAGTTTGCCTTTTAATAAGCATTCATAAGTTGCAAATGAATGCAAATATGGCTCCCCAAATAACTCAGTTGGAAACTTGGCCTGCCTTTAACATGCCATCAAACGCAGGAGAACAAAATTCCAAACTAATTTCCCATCAACGGGAAACGGACTTTTTCATTCATGCCAAATTTAGTGCCCCCGCCCACCACGATTTCTGCCACCGGAGGGGGTGGAAAATTCCACCCAATGTGAGTCATTTTACAAAAGACAATCGAAGCTTCAGAAGGCACTTTTGAAAATATGTACAAGAATAAGGTGCCTCATGGTGAGTCTTCTACTCCTCTACATGTCTGACTGTGAGTGAATGAGAACTTGCAGAAGAATAGATTGAGTAGGAAGAGTATTGTGTACTTTTCTGTTAAGTTGTAGATGGTGTTCAACACAATAATGCCAAGATGACTTCAATTGGGATTCATGCTTGTTACAGGGCCTTGTGAAAAGCTTTGACTGCCTCTATACCTTGGCTGCCCTGAAGCTGTTAGTTAACTTCCTTCGATATTAATAATCATTTGATAGTACAGAACTTGAGTATTGCTGAAAAAAGAGACATGCTGTTGAAGCTTTTACTCTTGCACTCATCATGACAGTTGGGGACAATGGGGACAGCCATTCCCTGGATCATTTCCCATGGCAATGCCTTGACCAATCAGACCTGACCTGCCTGGTTTGAGCTTGAACAAAAGCTTGTCACTTAACTGTTCCCTGCTGCATTCTCCATGGAAATGCCTCTACCAATCAGAGTCCACTTGCCAACCAATCAGCACTCTCTTCTCATGCAGAATAAATTGTTGTCCCCATTACTATTGGTATTCTTGCAAGCCCTGATGAGTACAAGATGAAAACCTTCATCTTTTTTCAGCAACAGTTTTTCAATATTGAATTGCTGTGTAGGGCTTTCTGGAAGTAGATCCTTCCACTAATTGTGAAACATGGCCTTCATGGGCCTGTTTCCCCTGGGGCCAAAAAGCTGGGTCTTCCTTTGCTAGATTTCAACTACATTTCAATTTAATTGTCTTTCAGGACTTAGTGCTGTGTGGCACTGGACTTTGCTCCCTCCCAGCAGTAGGCTCCTCATTGAGGGCACTAATAGCTCTAGGAGACGACCCTAAATACATAACAAAGATTTCTGGACAGAAACCTGCACTGGTTCTTGATGGTGTCACATTGTTAACAGAAATGCTATTATGGGGGGATTTTAATCCCAAAAGACAGGCAGGTTTGGGATGGATGGGAGGCTAAGATGTTAAAAATCTGAATCTCAACCCAGCCTGAGCATTTTTTACAGAGGTCAGACTCACTCACAGGAGGAGGGTTGGCAATTTAAATATTATGATGAGGCTACATGCCTCATATTTACCCACCATTTCAAATTTACCTGTGGCTGGCTGGGTTTCTCAGACCGTGGGAAACCTGACAGCTAAAGGAAGGCAAGGGCTGTTGGATTCAGGAGGTAACTTTACATTTACCTTCTGGATCCAGTGTACCTGCCTCGCTAATGCAATCATCCCCCATGCACCCCCGTCAACCCTTTCACTATCGATGGATATCACCCAGCCCTTCCAATCACCCCACAATCTTCCCCCAAGGCCTCCAATATTCTCATCAGAGATCCCCTTCCTCAGTCCTCCAATCCTCACCCCCACCCCCACCCCGGGCATCCCTGGCCTCTGTTCCTTCAAGCCCCTAATCTCTGAATCCCTGCACCCTGGGATCAGAGCCCTCAACCTCCAGGGTCCTGGGTAAGCAGGGTTTATGAGCACCATTTTTAATGAGGCATCTGCCTGTATATATAGAAGTTGCGGGGGGGTGGGGGGGTGGATGCAGGGTGGGGTGGGCATTGACTTAAATCAATTAGTTTCATTCTGTTACAATGGATCTATAGGTTAAATTGTATTCCATTTTACATGTTGACACTGCAACTATTATATAGGAAGTATTAAACCACCCAAATAATATTTTCATTTTAAATCTATGAGAAGTACATTTGTGCAATATCCAGATTAATGATTATCAGAAAGCCCATCTGGAGTGTCATTCTAAAGACTGCACAATGCCATATCTAGGGGCAGTTAATATTTATGAAATAGCTTTTATATTAATTACCGAGTATTTCCAAATGCTGTTCTTCTGGTAGCCTCATTTTCTGTGTGGTAAAAGTTCCATCTGTAAACTCCCTGTAAACAACCTTTTTGTACTTTGACCCGATTTTACCTTGCCCTGTACCAACAAACACATGGCCATAACTAGAAAAACACAAAAGTTGACAATTAGCAAATGTTTCTTTGGCTACATTCAAAATTTAATCTACTGCACAGTTTATTTCTGAAGACTAAAAATACATTTTCAAGCTATTTAATTTATTATTTAGAACAGTGTTCAGTAAACAGTTTTCAAAAATATTGCAACTTCATACAGTCAGAAAAATGTTCCACACCACCAAGAAATATTTATAAATGCAGAAGTCTCTGTATACAACTAATGTATTGATAATTATAAATTAGGAATGACATTATTGGAAACATTACATGATAAATGTTGGGGCAATGTCTAGGTCCACCTCTCAGCACAAACGCCAACTCCATTCCCACCATATATCACCTTCAGCTTCTTCATCAATGACCTTTGTTCCATCATAATGTGAATGGGGATGTTCGATGATTGCATAATGTTCAGTACAGAAATGAATATTGCTGAAAACAGAGGCATGTTACTGAAGCTTTTCATCTTGCACTCATCAGGACACATGCAAAAATGCCAAATTTCAGATGATCACAACAATTTATACTTCAGCAAAAAAGAGGTACTGATTCATACATTCAAACATAGGGAGACACTCTCTACAAACAAAAATTTGCACACCTTTTCTGAATTACCTAGAAGCTTGGGTAGCTTATAGCTCCATGATTTTCTCCATGTCCCAGCCAATCACGGTCAATTTGCCAATGAATCGGCATCCCTTTTCACTTATAATATAAATTACCGTGCTCATTTGAAATTTGGCATTCTTGCCTTTGTCCTGATGAGTACAAGATGGAAAGCTTCAGCAACATCTTAGCAATATTCAATGTTCAGCACCATTCACAACTCCTCGGATAATGAAGCAATCAGTGCCAATATGCAACAAGACCTGGAAAACATTCAGGCTTGGGCTGTGTTATGATAGGGCAGATGGTAATTGCCGGGCTGACCAAATCCCAAAGGGGAACTTGGCCAAGCTATCACAATGATTTTGCAATTTGTATTTATTATGAGTTGTGTATGCTGAAATTAGAAGTAAAGAGTCCACTACCACTCTTAGAGCTTTTAAATATTAAATTAAAACATTTATCAACAAAAAAAAAGAAAACTTAAACACAGAAGATTACAGTTACACAGTTAAATTTAGTCTTACATTTCCAAAAGATTTCTACTTAACTAGACTCCCAAATAAACACCCTATTGTAGACAACAGTCCAAGTAGACTCTTAATCTATAAAACATCCAGTAATATACACCAAGGCACCCACTGTTGCTATGAAAGAGATATTTCACAGCTTCTCTCTCCTTTACTCGCCAATAGAACTCCAAAGCTTTTAACAAAACCTTGCTTCTTGGAACAAGCAAGCACTTCTCTGGGGTGGGTTAGAGGCTGCTTCTTCACAAGTCTGTCTTCACACAGTTCACTTTTCAAGATATCATACGGGGACTCAGATACAGCTTTCAATCTTTCCTTAATATAATTCTCCCCTTTGGTTTCTAAATCCCATTGTTTCAACCTTGCTTTGGAAGTTACTGTTCTCAGAATATAACAATCTTTCATGTTGTCCTTGTGGCCAGCACTTGCAGAAAAATAAACTTAATAACCTTGTCTTATTTATCTATGATTTTTCCAGTTGTAAAACATCCTGTCATGTCCCTTTGAAATTCAAACAGCTAACAATCCACTTAGAGAAGAAAAGAGTTGATGTTTCGAGTCCTCATGACCCTTCGACAGAACTTGAGTTCGAGTCCAAGAAAGAGTTGAAATATAAGCTGGTTTAAGGTGTGTGTGTGGGGGGCGGAGAGAGAGAGAGAGAGAGAGGTGGAGTGGGGGTGTGGTTGTAGGGACAAACAAGCAGTGATAGAAGCAGATCATCAAAAGATGTCAACAACAATAGTACAAAAGAACACATAGGTGTTAAAGTTAAAGTTGGTGATATTATCTAAACGAATGTGCTAATTAAGAATGGATGGTAGGGCACTCAAGGTATAGCTCTAGTGGGGGTGGGGAGAGCATAAAAATTTTTTTTTTTCCTTTTCTTTCCCCTTTTTATAATGGAAGTAGGTGGGAAAAGGAAAATCTATATAATTTATTGGAAAAAAAAGAAAAGGAAGGGGGAAACAGAAAGGGGGTGGGGATGGAGGAGGGAGCTCATGACCTAAAGTTGTTGAATTCAATATTCAGTCCGGAAGGCTGTAAAGTGCCTAGTCGGAAGATGAGGTGTTGTTCCTCCAGTTTGCGTTGGGCTTCACTGGAACAATGCAGCAAGCCAAGGACAGACATGTGGGCAAGAGAGCAGGGTGGAGTGTTAAAATGGCAAGCGACAGGGAGGTTTGGGTCATTCTTGCGGACAGACCGCAGGTGTTCTGCAAAGCGGTCGCCCAGTTTACGTTTGGTCTCTCCAATGTAGAGGAGACCACATTGGGAGCAACGAATGCAGTAGAATAAATAGGGGGAAATGCAAGTGAAATGCTGCTTCACTTGAAAGGAGTGTACACTTATCACCCCACCAGCCTCCGCATTCAAAGGATCATCCTCCGCCATTTCCGCCAACTCCAGCATGATGCCACCACCAAACACATCTTCCCTTCACCCCCACTATCGGCATTCCGTAGGGATCGCTCCCTCCGGGACTCCCTGGTCCACTCCTCCATCACCCCCTACTCCTCAACCCCCTCCTATGGCACCACCCCATGCCCACACAAAAGATGCAACACCTGCCCCTTCACTTCCTCTCTCCTCACCGTCCAAGGACCCAAACACTCCTTTCAAGTGAAGCAGCATTTCACTTGCATTTCCCCCAACTTAGTCTACTGCATTCGTTGCTCCCAATGTGGTCTCCTCTACATTGGAGAGACCAAACGTAAACTGGGCGACCGCTTTGCAGAACACCTGTGGTCTGTCCGCAAGAATGACCCAAACCTCCCTGTCGCTTGCCATTTTAACACTCCACCCTGCTCTCTTGCCCACATGTCTGTCCTTGGCTTGCTGCATTGTTCCAGTGAAGCCCAACGCAAACTGGAGGAACAACACCTCATCTTCCGACTAGGCACTTTACAGCCTTCCGGACTGAATATTGAATTCAACAACTTTAGGTCGTGAGCTCCCTCCCCCATCCCCACCCCCTTTCTGTTTCCCCCTTCCTTTTCTTTTTTTTTCCAATAAATTATATAGATTTTCCTTTTCCCACCTATTTCCATTATAAAAAGGGGGAAAGGAAAAAAAAAAATTATGCTCTCCCCACCCCCACTAGAGCTATACTTGAGTGCCCTACCATCCATTCTTAATTAGCACATTCGTTTAGATAATATCACCAACTTTAACTTTAACACCTATGTGTTCTTTTGTACTATTGTTGTTGACATCTTTTGATGATCTGCTTCTATCACTGCTTGTTTATCCCTACAACCACACCCCCACTCCACCTCTCTCTCTCTCTCTCTCTCTCCCTCCGCCCCCCACACACACACCTTAAACCAACTTATATTTCAACCCTTTCTTGGACTCGAACTCAAGTTCTGTCGAAGGGTCATGAGGACTCAAAACGTCAACTCTTTTCTTCTCCGCCGATGCTGCCAGACTTGCTGAGTTTTTCCAGGTAATTCTGTTTTTGTTTTTGTTTTGGATTTCCAGCATCCGCAGTTTTTTTTGTTTTTAACAATCCACTTATTACTTATCTCCTAATGCAAATCCCAATTCATGCTGTACCTACCGGGACCTCACCTTAGCTCATCCATTTCCATTTCAAAATGCCAGTTTTTATGCTAATCTCTTTGATGATTTAAACCTTGCAGTCTGGTTGTCTTCAATTTAATTAAATTAGTCACACACGAGCCTGCTTTAAAGTATCCCATGGTAGTATTAGGAAAGAAATTTCCTTTACAGCTGATAAGTGGCAAGTAACATTCGCGCCACACAAGTGTCAGGAATGGCCATCTCCAACAATAGATGATCCAACCATCTCCCCATGACATTCAATAGCGTTACCATTGCTGAATCCCCCAGTCAGTACCAACATGCTGGGGCTTACCATTAACAAGAAACTGAACTAACTGGCCATATAAATACTGTGGCTACAAGAGGTCAGAGGCTGGGAAGTTGGAGGCACGTAACTCACCTCCTGACTCCCCAAAGCCTGTCCACCATCCAGAAGGTGTGAGTTAGGAGTGTGACAGAATGTTCTCCATTAGCCTGGATGAGGGCAGCTCCAACAACACTCAAGAAACTTGACACCATCAAGGACAAAGCAGCCAGCCTGATTGGCACCACATCCACAAACTTAAACATTCACTCCCTCCCTCGACGTGCAGTGGCAGCAGTGTGTACCATCTACAAGATGCACTGCAGGAACTCACCAAGGCTCCTTCAGTAGCACCTTGCAAATTGCAACCTCTACCTAGATGGTCAAAAGCAAAAGATACAACATCACCTGCAAGTTCCCCTCCAAGCCACACCCAATCCTGACTTGGAACTATTTTGCAGTCCCTTCACTATCACAGGATCAAAATCCTAGAACTCCCATCCCAGCAGCATTGTGGGTGTACCTACAGCAGATGGACTGCAGCGCTTCAAGAAGGTGGCTCACAGCCATCTCTTCAAGCATCTAGGGATGCGCAATAAATGCTGGCCTTGCCAAGGATGCTCACATTCATGAAAGAATATTTTAAAAAGGGCTGCCTGATATAAACTCATCAATGAACCAGAACTTCTGATTGATTTGGCAAAAGCTCAACCACTTTGTTTACCAAACTGTCAGAGGAGTTAAAATATGTAACCCCCGAAAATGAGTGTGGGGATTGCAGTATGTGATTAACACATAGACATTCACTGCGCTGCAGGCAGTAAATTAAATGATCTGTCTGCTATTTGACTGAAAATTGCATGCAGTCACTACGAACTGCAATGTTCATTTACTGATCAAGAGATTACCTGAAATCATGAGTGTCCAGTGCTTCCAGTGTCCAGTATAATGTGGATAAATGTGAGGTTATTCACTTTGGTAGCAAAAACAGGAAGGCAGATTATTATCTGAACGGCTATAAATTGAGAGAGGGGAATGTGCAACGAGACCTAGGTGTCCTCGTACACCAGTCGTTGAAGGTAAGCATGCAGGTGTAGCAGGCAGTAAAGAAGGCAAATGGTATGTTGGCCTTCATAGTGAGAAGATTTGAGTACAGGAGCAGGGATGCCTTACTGCAATTATACAGGGCCTTGGTGAGACCACACCTGGAACACTGTGTGCAATTTTTGTCTCCTTCTCTGAGGAAGGATGTTCTTGCTATAGAGGGAGTTGCAGCGAAGGTTTACCAGACTGATTCTTGGGATGGCAGGAAAGACATATGAGGAGAGATTGAGTCGGTTAGAATTATATTTGCTGGAGTCCAGAAGAATGAGGGGGGATCGCATTGAAGCCTAAAAATTCTAACAGGGCTAGACAGGGTAGATGCAGGAAAGATGTTCCCCATGTGGGGGAGTCCAGAACCAGAGGTCACAGTCTGAGGATACGGTGTAGACTATTTAGGACTAAGATGAGGAGAAATTTCTTCACCCAGACAGTGGTGAGCCTGTGGGATTCGGTACCACAAAAAGCAGTTGAGACCAAAACATTTCAAGAAGGGGTTAGATACAGCTTTTGAGGCGAAAGGGATCAAAGGATGTGGGGAGAAAGCGGGACTAGGCTATTGAGTTGGATGATCAACCATGATCGTAATGAATGGCGGAGCAGGCTCAAGGGGCCGAATGACCTATTCCTGCTTCTATTTTCTATGTTTCTTAAAGGCAACTTCCACCTCTTAAAGGGGAGGTGGACTGTGGCTGTAAGAAGTGGTTGGGAGTCATTTGTGAAGTGAACCTGGAAAATACTTTGAAGAATGTGATAGAGCATGTACCAAGATTTTCTATTGCTGCACTGGAGGCCTTGGTGCAGGAGGTGGAGAGGCAAAGGGCATCTTCATTTTTCAAGGGGTCAGGAGACTCTTAAGACATATCATGAGGAAAGTGATGGATGGTAATGCCAGTGTATCTCTAAGAACCTTGATACAGTGTAAGAAGTTTAATGATCTGATGAGTGTTCAAGGGGTGTTCAATCTTCAAATGCCATATTCCACCTGCTGCACCCGTAGCCTCATCAACTGTTGAATTCAGCTTCTTCATCAATGATCTTCCTTCCATCATAACAGCAACAATCTTTATCAATATATGTTTCATTTAATTCACATGCTTTATCTCACACTCATACACTGTTACAAGCCTTGCACCCACATTCCACTCAATGGCAGCTATACAACCATGGCAGTCACCTCACCTAAATATATTGCGGGGGGGACACTGAGACACTTCCCTCTTTCTTGCAGAATGTGATTCACAACAGGAAGAGACTGGAGGAGGACAAGCATTTATGCACATTTTAGCGCCCCCCCACCCCCACCCCCCCACCTTTTCGGCACCCCTCACCATGAAGAAGGTCATCATAGAAGGAGCATTACAAAGGCCGTGACCACTAGTTTCACAGGATAGGGTGATGATGAGAGTCTATGCATGCCCAATCCTCCTTATTTCTCCCTCATCCCACAACCTCTTCTGACTCACAAGCTACAGATAGTGAAATTTATTATTTCAGGGGACGTAGGCATCGTAAGCATACACTTCCCACTCTGCCCTGTCACCTCAGCATAACCTAACTCTTGTCCCTTTTCGTTTCAGATATCCCAGAACTGGAACCTTGCCAGACAGAGGAAAAAGACAATAATGATGGTGATACCTTGTCACTCGATCTTCCTGTTGTTAGGAAATAGAGACAGTTTAAGTAAGTTTTATTTGTATTTTTTGAGTGTTAGGAATGAGTTTTAGCTTTAAAATTTAAGTTTGATTTACATGCCAGTATCTGTGAGTTAAGAAAGGTCAAATAGAGTTTTAGTTTCTCTTTAAAAAGATGCTTGCATTTCTAATGTGGGGTTTTATAACTCCGCAAGAGAAGGTAAACATACAAGGGTAGAAGAATTGGATTGTTACCTAGCAGGTCCCTCCCATAGACACACACAGAAGGAAGAGACAACAGTTTATTTTGGAAGCTGTTGGAGTTCAGTTGGTTTGAAGACAGCTGTGAAGCAGAAGCAACCAAGAATGAAACAGATAGCAAGTCTCAAGCTAAAGAAAGACCCCAAAACCGGGAAGTGGAAGAGGGGGAAGTCCAAAGCAGACCTTCTTGTCAAAGGAAGAACAGGAACCTGGAAAAGGTCCTGTTAATGAAGTTAAGAGTGAGGGGCAGAGAGAAAAGCTCCAAGCTTCATATTTAAAGAGTCAAAATCTGCAGAAAGCATATTTAAAGCGAGAACAGCTTGCTAGAGGCAAGAAGGTCTAAAGAGACAACTGCAGGTCTGTAACTCTTTGCTATGGGCATGTGAAGCAGTGTGTACTGTTGTCAGCTGAGTCAGTGAAACAGAAAGCATGGAAGACAGCTTGAATGCATGCGGTGAATCAGGGAGAGGAACATTGGAAGGAGAGTTTGAAACCCTGGAGGTGAACCCTTGCAGAAGGCATCTGAGAGAAAGCATCTGTTTGGGAGAAGATTCCAAGGTGAGTTCTTGGAGAGTGAGGATTGGAAACCATTGTGTGAAAGACAGAGTGCAGTGAGACTGTTTGGCTCACAGTGTGACAAGCATCTGGGGGGGAGTTAAGGAGAGATCCATAGCATCTGGTTGAGGTGGCATCTGTCACTTGGTTGCAGATTGTGGTGTGCCTGACCACAGGGAGTCTATTGGTTTACATGGGCTGTGCATTTACTGTGAACATTAAAGTATAAGATAGCTTTTGTAACTTGTGTTATCCTTACAAATCTGTATATATCTGTAATGCTGTAGTTGTGGGCGAAGGAGTATTGTAATATAGCTCATCTTTTCTTGTTGAATAAACATTTTATTCTTTTGCTGAAAGTTCATCAGCTGACTCCTGTGATTCTGTTCAGTAGCCACTCTCCACATATTCTAAAGAAACAATTAAAAGTTAGGATCTATCAAACTGGGTTCCAGTCTGGGATCAGGCTTGTCTAGGGATAACCTCAGCTGGGGATCATAACACTGTTGCAGCTACCAGTTCAGAGACTGACACTGCATGTACATTAGAGATAGGATAGAGGAGGGATCTGCATGCGGTGAGGCACCAGGATCAGTATGCAGGATTGAGGGTGGAAAGATCTATGCAGGAGGATGAAGTTGCACCCTAGATCTGCTCTAGAAATCTCAGATGATGGTTTTGATAAGTCAGGCTACAGGAGAGGTTTGTTGAGTGCATTCAACCAAATGCTTGGTGAACTGGGAAGCCTGCTAGAAACTTTGTTCATGCTACCACAGAGCATGGAAGGGTCCAACATCAGACTACTGCAAGGATTTGTGTAGAACTTTGAGCTCATCCCATTAACTGTAGAATGGCTGTTTGCAACGATCAGCACAGCTGTGGAACCTGCCATCATGGGGCACCTAATAACTGAGATCCCAACTTTCATTGCAGTACAAACAGCTTCTGTTTCCATGGAAACTTGGACTGGTTTCTTTGCAGCTCAGGCTACTGCAATGGAAGGTCAGGCTGCTGCCATCATGGATGCGGATGTCAGGAGCTTCTAAGGTATCATAGCAATGCAGCAAACTGTTCTCCAGATCACCAGGATTGTGAGATGCAGGAGAATGGCAATGGCTCACTGGAACAGCAACCTGCTCAAGATGACAGCTTTCCTGTTCCTACCCCTGCCACTCCATCAGTACCATCAAGGTTGCTAGTCAGCCATACTGACAGCTGCATCCCTGGCTGAGATTGCCCAGGCTGAAACTGGGTCCTTAGGCCCAGAGATGCTTGAGATCATCCACCTAGGTCATGTGCAGCTTCCCCAATTGAAGCTTAGGAGCCTTGCACCTACCATTCCCCAGTCACTGGGCTAACAGCTCATGGCAGCATTAGGACAGGCAAAGGCACACTGAAGACAAGCACCAAGAAAATGCATAAGGGTCATTAGCTCCACTTAATGTATATCAATTAATGATTCACTTGATAAATTTGGATTTGATTTTGCATTTGTTGCTAGGTTTTGTGTTTCCAGTGAACTGAGGGAGGTATTAATAAGTTTTGGCAGAAAAAGGATAATGAATGGAATTTTGCAGTCCCTGCTGGTGGGTTTGAAGGCGGGGGGCTTATAAAATGCCTGTTCACCACCTACCACCCACGCCTGATTTGCCTCCCATTTTACTAGGGGCAGAGGCATCGGGCAGCCCAACTGCCCTTGGGACTATTGAGGCCCTTAAGTGGCCATTGCCTCACCCCACCCCACCGATATTTTATCCATGGCAGGGGAAGGCCCACACCATGGGTAGCCTGGCTGCTTTAGCCATGTGGGCTGTTATCGGGCAAGGGGTGGTTACCTCCTTTAGGATACCCCTGTGCCTATCAGAGGCACTCCAACTCCCAAGATCATTGAGGATAAGAGGGCACAGATTGGCAAAAGGAGCAAAAGTAATATGAGAGAGAACTTCATACAGAGAATGATTATGGTCTGGAACGCACTGCCTGAGAGTGTGGTGGAGGCAGGCTCAATCGAAGCACTCAAAAGGGAATTAGATGTTACCTGAAAAGGAAGAATGTGCAGGGTTACGAAGAAGGCAGGAAAATGGCACCAGGTTGATCTTTTGGAGAGCTGGCACAAACACAATGGCCTCCTTCTGTGCTGTAACAATTCTGTGATTCTGTGATATGAGGTAACAGCTCATGTCACCACCTAAGAGCTAGATTGTCCAGTACAAGTATCCATTGCACAGTATACTGTCACAAAGCCGATTTCTGCTCTGCTGAGTACTGTGTCACATGTAATATGCCCATGAACATATGGAGACGGTCATTTTACTTCTAAAAGAAAGAACATGACATATGGACACTTCACCTTGACCCAAGATGGAGCCCAGTGGGCCTAATGACTTTTGTAATTTCTGCACAGACAAGCACTAATTCTGTCTGTGGAAAGTCATTAAAATGTAAATGTCTGTGGGTGGAGGATCCTCTACTGAGAAGACATTCAAGGACTTGCCAGAGGCAAGTCAGTCTGGGGCAAACAGCACAAAGCGGAAAATGTATCCCAGCACTTCTCCCCACCTGTAACAACTGCCAAGTTTCTCCTGAGCAGTCCAGGCAGCAGTTGCATTATCTGAAGACAGCGATGGTCTGTATTATGCCATTCTTTGTGGTCACATATCTCTCATTGTAGTCCTGCTAAGCGCATGTGCATGGTTCCAGGTCATAAGGGGATAAGGGTAATAAGGGGATCACCCTTGTTGTCCAGTAGTCTGACCTTGTGTTAGTTGGAATACAGGTCACTCAGAGGACCATCACATACTGAAAGAATCATAACTATTGCCAAGTTAACAGGAATTCAACTGACTGTTGTGCTGTCTGTGGCCTGCACGCCAGTTGCACATTGAAAAAGTGGAAACCCTCTCTCTTTATTAAGATTGTAGAAGTTAGTTGAAGGACACATAAGGCATTTATTCATTCTTTCGTAGGATGTGGCCACTGCTGACCAATTAGCAGTTATTGCCCATCCCTAATTGCCCTTGAGAATGTAGTGGTGAGTTGCCTTCCTGAACCACTGCAATCCATACAGTGTAGGTACACCCACAGTGCTGTTAGGAAGGGTGTTTCAGGATTTTGATCAGTAGCTGTGAAGGAACAGCAATATAGTTCCAATACAGGATGATATGTAGCTTGGAGGGGAACTTGCAGGTGGCGGTGTTCCAATGCATCTGCTGCCCTTGTCCTTCTAGATAGCAGAGGTCCCAAATCTGGAAGGTGCTGTTGAAGCTGTGCACCCTGTAGATGATAGACACTGTGCATCCTGTAGATGATACACACTGTGCTTCCTGTAGGTGATACACACTGCTGCCACTGTGTATCAGTGATGGATGGAATGAATGTTTAAGATGGTGGACAGGGTGCCAGTCAAGTGGGCTGCTTTGTCCTGGATGGTATTGAGTGTCTTGTTGTTGGAGCTGCACTCATCCAGGCAAGTAGAGGGTATTCTGTCACACTCCTGACTTGTACCTTGTAGATGATAGACAGGCTTTGTGGAATCAGGAAGCAATTTACCTGCCACAAAATTCCCAACCTCTCACCTGTTCTTGTAGCCACAATATTTATATGGCTGGTCCAATTCAGTTTCTGGTCAAAGGTAACCCCCAGGATGTTGATATTGGGGGATTCAGAGATGATAGTGCCACTGAACATCAAGTAGAGATGGTCAGATTATCTCTTGCTAAAGATGTCATTGTCTGGCACTTTTGTGACACAAATGTTACCTGCTGCTTATAAGCTCAAGCCTGAATGTTGTCCAGGTTTGCTGTATATGGACATGGACTATTTCAGTATATGAGCAGTTGCAAAAGGTATTGATCATTGTGCAATCATCAGCAAACATCCCCTTTTCTGACCTTATGATAGAGGGAAGGCCACTGATGAAGCTGTTGAAGATGGTTGGGCCTAGGACGTTACCCCAAGGAACTCCTGCAGTGATGTCCTGGGACTGAGATGACTAAACTCAAACAACAAAAACCATCTTCCTTTGTGCCAAGTATGACTCCAACCAGTTGAGAGTTTTCCCCCTGTTTCCCATTGACTCCAGTTTTGCTAGTGCCACTTGAAGCCTCATTAAAATGGTGCCTTGAAGTCAAGCACAGTCACCCTCACTTCACCTCAAGTTCAGCTCTTTTGTCCACGTTTAGACCAAGGCTGTAATGAGGTCAGGAGCTAATGGTCCTGGCAGAACCCAAACTGAGCAACGGTAAGCCAGTTATTGCTGAGTTAAGTGCTGCTTGAAAGCACTGTCAACCACACCTCCCATCACTATATTGATGACTTAGACTAGACTGATGGAGCAGTAATTGGCCGGGTTGGATTTGTCCTGCTTTTTGGGGACAGGACATGCCTGGTAATTTTCCACATTACCGGGTAGATGCCAATGTTGAAGCTGTACTGGAACATCTTGACTAGGGACACAGCTAGTTCTAGAACACAAGTCTTCAGTACTATTGCTGGAATGTTGTCAGGGTTGGTAACCTTTGCAGTATCCAGTGCCTTCAGTTGTTTCCTAACTTTCAAATGCCCTTTGAAATGGCCTAATAAACCACTCAGTTGTATCAAACCCCTACAGAAAAATCAATAAGGAATGAAGCAGGACAGATCACCCAGCATCGATGTAGGCACTGGAAATGACAACAGCACAACAGCCATATCGGTCCTGCAAGGTCTTCATTACTAACATGTAGAGGCTTGTGCCAAAATTGGGGGAGCTGTCCCAGAGACTAGTCAAGCAACATCCCAACATACTCATACTCACTGAATCATACTTTTCAGACAACGCACCAGACACCACCATCATCATTCTCGGGTATGTACTGTCCCACTGGCTGGACAGACCTACCAGAGCTGGTGACACAGTGGTATAAGAAGGGAGTTGCCCTGGGATTCCTAAGCACTGACTCTGGGCCCTTTGAAATCTCTTGGCATCAAGTCAAATGCGTGCAAGGGAACTTCCTGCTGATTGCCACTTAACATGCCCCCTCCCCCACCCTCCTCAGCTGATGAATCAGTACTCTTCCATGTTGAACACCATTGTAATATGCATTTAAGGGATAGCAGGATGGCATCACCAGAGGGAAGTGTGATCCAGTCTCAGTTTCACTTTTGCCTATGAACAGAACAAAACGCAGCTCTGATGTTTTCAAGCTTTCTACCTTTGTAAAAATGTTCTCATGTGCCTAGTCTAAATAAACGAACCCACAATGTGTTTACACAATCCCTCATGAGTGATTGGTCCTTCATATCATTATAAAAACATGATATGGTGTTCAGTAGCGGTCAGACAGTCTGGCAGCAAGATTAAGTACAGGCACAACATAGCCTGAGATTGTGCTACATGGCATGAGATGATCCTTGATGTTCTGGTCAGACTGAAATGGATTTGCAGCATCAGAAAGTGTTGAAATCACACCATAGTGATTGCACTGAAAAGCTTTGAAGATAGTGCAGGGATAGGGCTCAAATAAAGAACTGGTAAGCAGGCAGATCCCTCATGGAGAAATTGCAGTGCATAGCCTGTCAGTCCCTTGAGTAGGATAGTGTATCAAGAGGACCAGCACTGGGTTAGTTCCTACCTACCTACACTTCTTTCAAGTATCTTCACCTTATACTTTGTAACTCTCGTCTTTGCCCCTCCATTTGCTGTCACTCCTCACCTTCAAAAGCCTTCTTGAAACGTAACTTTGTGAACAATTACTTGGTCATTTCTTTTGATTCTTCCTCTATTGTTCAGCATCTATTTGCTCTCTGCAAACCATCTTGAAGCATAGGAACATACAAACAAAATTAAGAAATAGGAGCTTGAGTAGGCCATACAGCCCTTGAAGCCTGCTGTGCCATTCAATAAACCGTGATTAATCTTCTACCTTAACTTCTCTTTCCTTCATTATTGCCTAACACTTGATTTCCTTAGTACCCAAAAATCTTTGGAATTCTTTGTAGTATATTGCAAACACTGAGCATGGTGTTATGTTGTTCTCTCTGCTGCCCTCTCTGTTGGGGAGGTGTAAATAAAGCTAGTTCAATTGAGCATGTGTCACATTTTTGGAAATGGAAATGGCAGGAAGAATGTGATGGCTGTCACTTTAAGATCAGTTCAATTGAGTAGGGGGTCACGTGATTTGTTCAACCAATGTCTGGCTAGCACGGAGAAATAAATTCTAGGAAGGGGTTTCCTCGGGAAAAAAATGGCTCTATGAGGGGCTGGCCGGATACAAGCAACCACGGAGCTCTTGTGTAAATAACGTTCATTTTGTTTGACTAAGAAGCCTCCCAGAGTGTATTTCTACAAAGGGATAGCTACAAATTGCAGGGGAATTCTCTTCGTGAGCCGAAAAGTGAGGTCCACTGGATTTCAGCAATATCCAGGTCAAGGCAGCCAAGTTCACAGTCTCAGAGTCAGAAATTTAGATGTTCCCATTGCCTTGATAGCTACCAGCCATTTAAATGTCCCCAATTCCAGTCAAAGTGCTATGCCAATGGGAAAGTAGGCCATATCCAGACAACATGCAGGAGTAGAGGAAACAATAATACTTCAGATTGTGGTAAAGTTCCAGCTAGCAGACATGCATCACATCGAGGTCGCGGTAGCTGTAAAGATATTTTAGGTGCCTGGGAGTCCCAAATGTGCACATGATTGATGTGGAAATGGAAGTTGATATTATCGAGGAGAAAGATCAAGAGTTGTACTCAGTCAGAGAACAAGAAAAACAGCAAATAGAAAATGAGAGTAATAGGGCTGAAAGTACAATTAAAACACCCACAGTACAAATGAAGTTGGAGATTCACAAAATACTTTAATTGTTGATACAACTGCAGGTGGCCATCATTGAACTAACTTTATTTCTAGTTTTTTTTAGTTCTGAAGGAGATAGCTGAAGAGATAGTGGAGGCGTTAATGGTGATCTTTCAGGAATCACTGGAGTCAGGGAGGGTCCCAGAGGACTGGAAAATCACTAATGTAACCCCCCTGTTTAAGAAGGGAGTGAGGCAAAAGACAGGAAATTACAGGCCGATTAGCCTGACCTCAGTCGTTGGTAAGATTTTAGTGTCTATTAGTAAGGATGAGATTTCAGAATACTTGGAAGTGCATGGTAAAATTGGGCAAAGTCAGCATGGTTTCATCAAGGGGAGGTTATGCCTGACAAATCTGTTAGAATTCTTTGAGGAGGTAACGAGTAGGTTAGACAAAAGAGAGCCAATGGATGTTATCTACTTGGACTTCCAGAAGGCCTTAGACAAGGAGCCGCATAGGAGGCTGCTCAGTAAGATAAGAGTCCATGGTGTTAGAGACAAGGTACTAGCATGGCTGTCTGGCAGGAGGCAGAGAGTGGGGATAAGGGGGTCCTTCTCAGGGTGGCGGCTGGTGACTAGTGGAGTTCCGCAGAGGTCAGTGTTGGGGCCACAACTTTTCACTTTATACGTTAATGATCTAGATGAAGGAACTGAGGGCATCTTGGCTAAATTTGCAGATGATATAAAGATAGGTGGAGGGACAGGTAGTATTGAGGAGGAGGGGAGGCTGCAGAAGGATTTGGACAGGTTAGGAGAATGGACAGAGGTGGCAGATGGAATACAATGTGGGGAAGTGTGAGGTCATGCACATAGGTAGGAAGAATAGAGGCTTAGACTATTTTCTAAATGGGGAGAGAATTCAGAAATCTGGAGTGCAAAGGGACTTGGGAGTCCTAGTCCAGGATTCTCTTAAGGTTAACTTGCAGGTTGAGTCGGTAGTTAGGAAGGCAAATGCAATGTTGGCATTTATTTCGGGAGGACTAGAATATAAAAGCAGGGATGTGCTGCTGAGGCTTTATAAGGCTCTGGTCAGACCACATTTAGGATATTGTGAGCAATTTTGGGCCCTGTATCTCAGGATGTGCTGGCCCTGGAGAGGGTCCAAAGGAGACTCACGAGAATGATCCCAGAATGAAAGGCTTAACATATGAGGAATGTTTGAGGACTCTGGGTCTATACTCGATGGAGTTTAGAAGGATGAGGGGGGGATCTGATTGAAACTTACAAAATACTGAAAGATCTGGATAGAGTGAATGTGGAGAAGATGTTTCCATTAGTAGGAGAGACTAGGACCCGAGGGCACAGCCTCAGAGTAAAGGGAAGACCTTTTAGAACAGAGATGAGGAGAAACTTCTTTAGCCAGAGAGTGGTGAATCTATGAAATTCATTGCCACAGAAGGCTGTGGAGGCCAGGTCATTGAGTGTATTTAAGACCGAGATGGATAGGTTCTTGATTGGTAAGGAGATCAAAGGTTACGGGGAGAAGGTGGGAGAATGGGGTTGAGAAGCTTATCAGCCATGATTGAATGGCGGAGCAGACTCGATGGGCCAAATGGCCTAATTTCTGCTCCTATGTCTTATGGTCTTATGGTCTTATTTAAATCCCACCAAAAAGAGGGCAGGAGCGAAGACAGAATAAGAAAATGCCCAGCTCTTACAATATAACACTTCTTCCTTGAAAATTTTCAATGACTGAGCATCCATAGCTCTCAAAGACTCACAACCCTTTTAATATTTGAGTTCCTTATTTTTCATGAAATAAATTAATGAAAGATTAGTACCACCTTTCTTCTTTGGTTGCATTGTGTCTTTCCAGCTCCCAGCTCCTGTCAGGAGAATAGTCCCACTCAATCTCCACTGCAGCAATGTAGTACATTCGGAATGTCTTGTAAACCTGGCCCGGGATACTTTTATTGCAGTTTCGAACATGATACATATGTTTCATTCCACCCATATAGTGATCAGCTGTTCGGCAGATGACCTTAAATGTACCTGAATTAAATATTTTAATTCAAAGTCTTAAATAGTTTAATGGTAACGAACTTTGAAAACAATAGGCTTATTAAGCTTTAAAACTTGAACTGGGGCTGCAGTCCATTTCCCCATTCTCTCATCATTGCACTCAACGGCTGAATTCTCAAAATATTCACACTGCTTACAATGTTGTCTCAAACACAGCCAAACCTTCAGCTATATTCTGATCTTAGATTTGAGAGCACATTCTAGAAAATTTGTGCACAAAGCAACCATGGAACCACAGAAGTTTACAGTATAGAGAGCCATTCAGTATAACATGCCTTTGCTGGTTCTTTGCTAGTGAAATCCAGAACTAATCCCACTGCCCTGCTCTCTCCCCAAAGGGTGTGATTTTTTTTCTCAGTTTGAAATATTTATCTTATTAACCCTTAAGGTATTAAGTTAAAATACACAAGTAGTTGGATCAACAGTGATTATGTTAGCACTGGAGACAAAAGGAAGGAGAGAGAAGAGCTCATACCAATATCATCTGGCTGCATGAAGACTGTTGCGGAGGTATGAGGAAACACATTTAATACATCATGGGTGGTCCCCCTCAGGCGGACTGTGTTGCCTTGAAAGTAAATTCCGTGCATGTCGATTTCAGTGCCAAGTCCAATCAAGTGCCACGAAACATTGTCACCCTTGCACATCTCCAGCCCAGGCAAGTTACCAAACATGTAGCCATTAATAGCTAGAAAATGAATATGATAACTGCATTATAACACAGCAAAAATGTTTCATAATATTTGCTACTTTAAACATTTACCATCAAAATCATGGGGGAGAACTCCTTGGAAACAAGCATTCCAGAAATTCTAGGTACTTCCCAAAAACTCGCCATTTCCGAAACATTTAGCTTCAATAATGTAACCTTGGCTATAAATCTGCTTCACAATTTTTTTGAAGATTTAGCTGAGAGTCTGAGAAGACTTGATGCTAAACATGCCCAACCAGTGTTGAGCAGTGAGCCAGTAGAATGCTGAACTATAAAGCCAGATCAGGAGAATATAAGTCTGAGGAGGTCCTATAAATTCCGCAGTGCTCTGTTCAGACCATACCATGAGTAGCACATTCAGATACACAAGAGATAATGAAACATCGGAAACAGTGGGGAGAAGCGCCACAGGTTTGACCCCCCCCCCCCCCCCCCCCCCCCCCCCCCCCCCCCCCCCCCCGCCCCCCCACCCCCAGAATGATGAGTGGAAAGAGTGGAGAAATTTTAGCTTTTCATCCTGGAAAGGAAGCATCTGGGTGATGATCTTAAAGCTATTGAGAAAATTAAAAAAGATACACCTGGAATGTTATTTTAGAGTAGAACAAGGGGACTCTGAAAAAATAAAGACTTGCATTTATAGAGTGCCTTGCACAACTTCAGGACATCTCAAACCACATTATAGTCAATGAAGTACTTTTGAAGTGTAGTTACTGTTGTAACATAGGAAACACAGCAGCCAATGTGCACACAGCAAACTCTCCAAAACAGCAATGTGATAATGATCAGATAATCTGTTTTACAGTCATGCTGATTGAGGGATGATTGGCCAGAACAACAGAATAACTTGAAATAGTACCACAGAAACTCTTAGAGGGCAGACAGAGCTTTAGTTGAATGTCTTATCAGAAACACAGCTACTCACAGAATACTGCACTTGAGTGTCAGCTCAGATTTTTGAATCCACAACTCCTGACTCAGAGCAAGAAAGCTACTAACTAAGCCATGGCTGAAACATAGATTTAAACTGGCAAAACTTAATTTTCGGATCATTAGGAAACATTTCAGAAACAAGTGGATGTTATTGAAGTGCAACTTCAGGGTCTTTTTGGTAGATTGAATTTGATAGATGGAAGGTGGGCTGGATGGCCTTCCTCATCTGTCTACTTTGTGATATTGTTTCCTTTTTTCTCTTGCTGCTGGTTTTACAAGTTGAATCCACATAAATAAAATGGGCACTGATTGGATGAAAACCAGATCAAAGGCTACTATTTCAGCAAATCATGTGATACATCTAAAGACAGTCTGTGTCTGGTCAGTTTCTAATACATTTCAAAGCACAAGGGACACCACTGTAGAATACATTAACTACAAAATTCAGGCCTGTAGCACCTGTAGTTTCATAGAAAAATGATGGCGGCAGCCTGAGTCTGCATGCCACCAAGCTGGACTTGCATGGCAACAAGTTGATATTTCAAGGTGTAGTCTAAACTTCCACTACAACACTCAGACGTTGAAAAGCTTCTCCGTCTGCTGCAAAGGAAGTGCAGGCACCAGCCAAGAGATACTGCATCACAGCTGGGGCCACAAGTGTTTTGGTGAAGTTGGTCACCACTTTCACGCTGGAAAGGATGGGCTCCAAGGTCCTTGACCATAACCTTCAGGCTCTCTGGCTTGTCTGCCAATGCACCAAGCATCTCTGTGTGCCCATTCAGCAGTGCTGTCCTGTACTCTGCTGTTATGATCACTGTGAAGACCAACAAACCAAAAGAACTAAGTTTACTGACAGAACCCAATGAGAAAACCAATGGACAAGGTTTCACTTTTTGTAACTTTTACAAACTAAAATCAACATAAACAAAACATGAATTAACAAGCAAATTGTAATCAATGTAAGCTATAAATTACACATTAAAGAGCAAATACAACAAAGATAGGTCTCATAGAGTTACTGGGCAGTCCACTGAGCATATAAGACACTAATTTCAGCCACCAAGTCCCTCAAAGCTCTGAACTTTCTCTGGTAGAATTCCAGCTGCTTTTCTTTGAGGATTTAGCCTCCACTCCTCAGCCAACAGCAGCACCCAATCAACTCGAGTTGCAGTGGCATGGTCTTCACCAAAATGGTGCACTTCTGCTGGGCCTCCTGGATCCAGCTTTCCTTTCTTTTTCTTTTTCAGCTGTGCCACACTCCCCTTCTTGTTCTCTTAAAAACAATGGTCACGTGGACCAGTTTACACGACACATCCTGGGTCATATTGGAAGAGGTGACATACCTGTTTGTGCGACAGCCAACGGTACAACCACAGCGGAAATGCAGCCTAAAAGAGGAGCCCAACCAGCTCACTCTGCTCCTTCAGAGTGCCTGGTGCTGCTGGCAGCCTCGGAGACACAGCCACGTTAACATACTCCAGTTCCCAAGCCGCTCTGAGCCATCCAGCGCTGTGCAACTGCTGCATAGCACAGAGTTCATTACAATTCCCCCATCTCCTTCAACTGAGTCCTCTACCACAGAACTGGTGGGCAATCTCATCCTATGAGGAGCTGAGATTCACACAATCCTTTCCACTCTGCCCTGACTGCAGCTCAATAACTCACCACATACAGATCCTGTTTCTGTGTCAGCATCTAAAGTTCATGCCATGCCAGTATCTGAGTGGGTGGCTACGAGTGCCAGAACGAGTGAATGTGTTTCACCTTCCTCATCCTCTTCTCCCTCGAGACCTTCAGCTTCACACTGGCTGGCCAGGCGGCATTCCTGGACATTTGAAAACTTAAAGGCACAAGGGCAGGATTGGGATGAGAGAAGTAAGGAAGAAGGCAAGAAGTGCACAATTACACCATTTGCAGATTACGAGATGAGGGTAAAGTGATATATGAGAAGGTGTATTAGGCAGGAACATACCATTAACCTCAACGGTTTCAGCCACACCTCAGTGACAGCCATTCCAATTATTCCCAGCAGTCTCTTCCATAGGGGTCAGCACATGCAGCTCTGCATTGCCCCTGGTGGTTAGCTGCTGCATCTACTTCTTATAGGCCACCTTGTCCTTCAAAAGAGAGGGATATATGTCGGTGAGCGTCGTTCAATGTGTTTCGGTAATGTGCCTACCAAAGCTGAATAGCTGGCAGTGTGCGCAAGCTGGGGGAATGTTAAGTATGAGTTGTGGTTGATAGAGACTGTTGGCAGGTGAGTGAATGGGGATGTGGTGAATGGAGGATTGTGAGAGGCAAGTGGTGCAGTTGACAGGACTTGCCATGTCAGGATGCATTCACTGAACATGACCACTCCTGTAAGGTCATTAAACTTCTTTCAGAATTGCAGCTAGATCTTTGGGGTCAGATTACTGGCTTGGCCGCTATGGCCACTTACTCTGTTTGCCTTCTCAGTGCTTTTCTGGAGGTTCTGTAGGCCCATCCAGACGAGAACCTTTCTCCTCCTATCAAACTCCTGCACCAAGGCATCCAGCAGGATTGTCCCAGATTTGCACCAAGTGCAATAGCAGGCGGGTAAAATGGCATTTTACCTGCTGGCCGCAATGGCAAGTTTTCATGCCTTATCGTCCCAAATCCAGCACATTATTAATGCATTCCCAGGAAACACGCCATTTCCATGGTAGGTGGGCACTCACCCCGCTGCTGCATCACACCAGGCGCCATATTTAAAGTCTAACCAAAAGCACACAAATCAATGCTTCCAGGCCAGCACTGCTGAATGGAAGAAATGGCCCTGAAACTGAAGAGGACTGCAGCCCCCAGGTTCAGTGAGGCGTCCCTCGAGCGCCTTTTGGATGCCATGGATGCCTGCTGGGGATGTCCTCTATCCGGCTCTGGCCACAAGATGGGCAGCAACAGCACTAACCTGGCTTGGAAGGTGCCGGCAGTGGTGGTCAGTGCCAACAGCCTTCAAAATAGGACAGCCACTCAGTGTTGAAAGAGCATGAATGAAGTCCTCTGTTCTGCCAGGGTAAGTCACTCTTCTCATCACTTTCAACTCACACACACACAAACCCATCATACATCCACAGGGCCCTCACTCACTGTCAGTTCAAAGGACATCACCATTCACTCTCTCGCACTCAATATCATTGCCCTCATCCCATCCATGGGACCATTCACCACCCATGCATGCCAGGCATGTTTATCATCTGGCCTGGCAGGCATCCTGCTTACACTTTCCCCATCTCTATTCTTGCAGGACAAACTGGCACACAACAGCAAGGAGAGGTCACAGACTGGTGGTGGAATGCCCAGAATCAAGGTCCTCATGGACTTTGAAAACAGAGCCATCCAGTTGGCCTGCAAGGATCTGGACTGTTCCTGTGCTGACAGTGAGGTGAGCAGTGCTCAAACAAGTGAAGATCCAGCAGTGCAACATCCATCAGACAAACATGCTGTGAGTGATGTGCCCTGTTTCACAGGCCACTGCTATGCACTAATTATCTCTCCTTGCTTCCACAGGCATAATTGGGAAACAATCGACAGAGTCCATGACTCAGGGCCTCCAATCAAACCCAAAAGAAACCCCTGAAAAGGAATCTGGAGGCACCCTCCCTGAAGTCCCATCACAGCGCTCACCCACACCCTCCACCAGCGCAGAGACACACACACCTCCATGGGACCTAGCTTTAGAATAGCTCTGGGATCACAATCTGGTGAGCACTTTGTCCATCTGATCCACAGCAGGTGACGGCAGGGACTTGCCAGGTTTCTGACACTCGGAGGACTGCTGGAGGCTAGAACGTTGCTGAGTTCAAGTCAGATGATAAGCCTTTGGATTCGGTCATGTCACAGTTGCTGGAGCTGCAAAGGCAAGCTCAGGAACATCAGGAAGGGATGTCCACTGCACTCCTCAGATTGCAAGGCACGATGAAAGTGTCCATCCGCCTTCACTCTAAGGGGATAGCGCCGGCATTGCAACGCACCGAGGTCAACACTGGTAAGATGGCAGCCGCCATGAAGACCTTGGTCCAGAACTTCGCTCCTGCACTGCTGCACGGGCTCAACTCCATTACTGATTCCATAGTTGGCCTCCAATAATGTGTCCACGAGAGGGGTGCCAGGCAGCTTGATCTCACTCCAGCTACCCTTGCTCTTCAAGGAGTCAGCCAGGGCCCCCCGGGCACCCATAGAGAGGAGGATCAGCAGGTGCACACTCAGGGCCCATCCATCCAGGTGACTCCGATTGTCCGGCCCATCAGACTCCCCTCTTCCTGTGACCTCAGCAGCTCCGGCTCCACAGGCTGAGGAGAGCGCCACTGCCACACAGGAGGACTCTAAAAGCAGGCCGGGGCCCTCCAGAGGACACCCTCGAAGGTCAGCACAGACAGGGCAATGCAAGCAGCAGGCTGCCCCCATCTCCGCTGTGGAAGTCCAGGGAACACAAAGACGTAGCGGCAGGGTTAGGAAAGTTAAGGAGAATGAGTTGCACAGCCTGGGCATGGGTGTTAATCACTTGTACATAATGTTCACTATTGTCAATAAATTCTCCAGAATGTTTCCCTGCCTATGGTTCCTTGTTCTGATGATCAGTGTTCCTGTCACTCAGATGTGAAACCTTTCTACACAAGATAAAGGCAGGCGCCTCAGTCCAGGGCCTCTTCCTGTTCAGCCTTCAGACCAAAGTGATGGTCTGGCCTCACACTCCCTGGACACATTACTGATGTCTGCACCTCAGCAGTGCTGGTCATTGCTGCCAGAATGTAGTGGGCAGGTGCCGCAGAGTTCTCTCATACTCTCTGTGTGCTCTCAGTGCCTTTAAGGTGGGGCTGGCCCCATCTCTTCAAGCATCTGCAACCAGTGATGCTATGCTCCAGCTCCTGAAGGGCTCAGGTGCTGAAGGCGGACAAAGGATCAGATGCTTCTAAAGTTTCATGGCTGCGATTCTACGTTATGACCCTGATCACAGAGCGCAAGCGAGCTGCCCTCAGCCAGACAAGAGTCAGACATTCACAGAGCCTATGCGAAGAGTTATGGAGCGTTCTCACTGCATGTCATCATCCTCCTGCAATCGAATGACTATTAGGGCCTCCATTATGTCTCCATGACAGGAGCATTCTCACAGAGGGTATTCGCACTGCCATAAGCCAGACTGGAGTCAAACATTCATGGATGCAATGTGAGGATCTACGGGGTCACCTCGCTGCATGTCATCATCATCCTCCACAAATCTAGCAGCTATGAGGGCCTCCCGAGTGCGCTTGCCTCTTCTGGCCAGTGCGAGGGCCGCATCCCGGCCATTGTCACCACTGAGGATCTCCTCATCCTTATCCTCATTGGTGTCCTCCTCATTGGAGAGGATGTGCAGCTCCTCCATCTCCTCCTCAGCCAGCTCGTCTCCCCGTTGCAGCGCCAGGTTATAAAGGGCGCAGCAGGTGACGACGATGTGTGACACTCTCTGTGGACTGTATTGCAGGGCTCCACCAGACCGGTCCAGGCACTGGAACTTCATCTTCAACATCCCAATGGTTTGCTCCACCAAGTTGCAAGATGCAGCATGAACCTCATTATAACTTTGCTCTACTGCAGTCTGAGGCTGCTGCACGGGTGTCATCAGCCGTGTCCTCTGTGGGTAGCCCTTGTACCTGAGGAGCCAACCCTGCAGCTTCTGTGGGCCCTGGAAGATTCCAGGGATCTGTGACCGACTGAGGATGTAGGCGTTGTGGACGGTCCCTGGAAACCGTGCGCAGGCCTGCAGGATGTGTTTATAATGGTCGCAAACCAGCTGCATGTTCAGCAAATGGAGCCCCCTGTGGTTGATATCGTTCACTGTGTTAAGATGGAGATCTGAGCACCACATGAGTGCAGTCGATCATATCCTGTAGATGTGGGAAACCCAAGATCTGGGCAAATCCATTCGCACTTGCATCCTGGCTGTCCTGGTCCAGGGAAAAATGCACAAAGTTGTGTGCCCTTGCAAAGATGGTTTCCTTGACCTCATGGATGCATTTGTGGGTGGCAGATTGTGATATCCCACAGAGGTCACCTATGGAGCCCTGAGAGGAGCCACTGGCATAGAAATTGAGTGCCATGGTCATTTTCATGGCCACTGGCAGTGGATGCCCTCCATGTCCCTGTGGCACCAAATCCTGCAGCAGCAGATGTGACCGACCAGTTCCTTGGACATGCACAGTCTTCGGCAACACTGGTTCGCAGTCATCTGCAAGAATTAAAGGTGGCATCTACAGACCCTGGGTGTTGCTAGGTGCTGGTCTGCAATGGCTTCCTGTGGCTCTTGGGCAGCATGTGCGGGAGCCCCAGCCTACCCTTCTTCCCGAGGTTGCTGCTCTTGCCTCTGCGCAGCCAGGAGCCTCAGTCACTCTCTCCTTCATTGTCTTCACATTCTGTGGGCCATCAGGCAATACAGCTAGTTCACCAGGCTCCATGATCCTGATGTACTCTTCCTGCAGGATGAAAGAGAGGGACACATGGTTAGCATGGGTGTTCGAAGAACCTGTCCTGGTTAGTGTGATGGCCCCTTAATGCTTCCCAGAGAGCGCTGGCCACCACTTGGATGGCCAGAGATTAGTGCACTGCAAGGCTGCTCTGTTAGCTTGAACCATGGGGGAGGCTGGTCCAAACCAGGATGCTGACATTGCAAGGGGCTGTGAGCGCCACCAGCAGTGACTGCTCCATGGCCAACTTTAATGAGGAGATTGTACAACGTGTACAGTCATCCAACTGCTCTGCAGTCCACTAAATTACTCATGAATTTGCAGTCTATGCTGGGGGTGGGAATAAGGGGTGGGGAAGCTCTGGAGCACTTGGTGGTACTTTGATGCCTCTGTGTGGCTTGAGTGAACCTGACCTGAATCATGTCAATGTGGCTGCACCTGAACTATCTCAGCTGCAGAGGAATGGTCATGTTATACAGTTTGCCCTAATGCGTGGCCGCTTCCCTCTCCCATCCCGAATGTTTGTACATTATATTCAACAGCAGGGCTGCCCTTGCACCCCCCACCTTGTCATCATCTGCCTCAATGGCAGAGCTGCCTTTAACCGCGCACCCCCCGCCACAAGTTGCCTCAACAGCAGGGCTGCCCTAAACCCCAACCCCACGGAAGCTTGAAGTCCAACAGGCGACCCTGACGAGCACTGTACAATGTTACTGTGTATACTCACCTCCGAGTTCCCTTCAAAGTGCAGGCCACTAAGTGCACACCTTTTATGTGCTGTCAGCGTATTTTCCTGCCAATGTTAATGGATGATCCAGTTGATGGTGGGGTTGGGGGGGAACAATTCCGGCGGGCTGGCCTGATGATGATATGCTGATGTATTACAATGAGGTCCCTGATGTCTGAAAACGCGGTCCACCATCAGCGGCTGAACGGCCGATCGCAAACTGGCTTCCCACCATTGTAAAACTGATCACGCAATATTGCCCACTCACTCTAACCAGAAAGAAACAGAATGAGCAGACATGTGGTTTTTCCAGGGTGGCATGATTCTCAATGATGCAGGAAAGCATCGATTGCAGCCACATGGCTTTGCAGACCCCACATGTAAACAGGGAAAGGTACCAGAACCGCGAAGCTTCCGCTCCAATAATGTGCAGTTGCTGTGTGACCATGTCAAAACCATCATGTCAGTGAATGCTCACTATCCTTGCAGCAACCACAATGCCTTCTCCCTGAGGCAGTAGGCTGTTCCTGCCATTTTCAGATTACCAAGAAGAACTAGTGGGTAAGTGCTTGCAGACGAGGGATAAGCCCTCTGCACGTGGCTGATGACCCCTCCCATGCTGTCACCAAAAACAATATGGAGCAAGCCATCAGCATTCTTAAGCAACAGCTCCACTGCCTGGACTGCTTAGAAGGTCCCTACTTTACTCTCCAGGTTCGTTGTGGTCTGCTGCCATCTCCACTACCTCAGAATTATGAGGGCAAGGCCATTGTCACAGGCATCTAGAAGCCACCTCAAGGAGAAGAGGAGGGGGCATAAGGGAGCCCTTCACTCTGGACATTCCCTTAGGACATTATCCCTTCACCACCACTGCTTCGTTATTTCCCACCTACCCATCTATCTCTTACACCCGTTCACAGCATCCTCTTGAACAAAATCCTGCAAGAAAAGCACCAAATGGAAACCTTCCCATAAAATCTTTCTCCAACACCATATCAAATTAAACAAACAAAAATTAACGATACACCTTGTCCACTTCCTGTGGTGCATTTGCCTGGCCTGGTGCTCCTATGAAGTGCTATCTCAGTGACTGCAGCATCTTTCAGCTGGTGGCAGGCCGCTGGCTTTCACTGGGAGAGACTGCAGATTGCCTTGCAGGATGCACT
This sequence comes from Carcharodon carcharias, assembly GCF_017639515.1. Lineage (NCBI taxonomy): Eukaryota > Metazoa > Chordata > Chondrichthyes > Lamniformes > Lamnidae > Carcharodon > Carcharodon carcharias. The sequence goes on along the minus strand of NC_054477.1, from coordinate 93,564,675 downwards.
GGAGAAGCTCTCGGCCTTGAGGGACTACACAACCTTGGCATGGGCAGCAGCAATCTCGGCTGGCTGGCTGGCTGACAGGGAACAGGTAGGGCACTGGCAGAGTGGCAGCGATGGGAGCTGTCATCCTGAGGACAGCGGGTTCATGCTCCAGAGTGGCACTGTGAGAAACCCCAGGGAAGAACCTCAGAAATCCTAATAATCTGTTGGAGGACAGATTGTTGTTAGAATCCTGTGAGAACCTGCATAGCCCCTTCGCAGACTGGTATTCACAGCCACTACGGCAGTGGTCTGAGTCTGCATGGCAGAAACGATGGACCTAACAACATCAGTCTGAGCTTCTACTGCAGTGTTGAGAGGTTAGTTGGCTTTCACTTAATGGTGGAAGCTGCAATGGAAGCTGAATCTGAGGCCATCAGATGTTGTATCACAGTCGGGTTCACAAGTGACATCATGGAGCAGGCCACTAAGCCCCATGCTGGAAAGGATGGGATCGAAGCCCTGAGGCAAATTTGAGGCCAACTTTTCCATACTCCTTGATAGTGACAGGACGCATTGTGGCAGGCCTGCCAATGCATCAAGCATTTTGGTGTGTATGTTCAGTGTTCTCACCTTTGCCGCCCCATCAAAGTCCTCATCTAAGTTCCTTGCAGCAAAACTGTCTGTGACCTTGAGCAGTGCGAGTAACTAAGTTGGTGGCTGCAAGTGTCAGATCCAATGACCATGTTTCTTCATCAGTGCTGTGCTGTTGCTCTCTCTCTTCCTCCTGAGGCTGTTGTGACAAGCAGCAGTTCTTGGACATCTGAAAGCAGAAAATCAGGAGAAAGGTTGGGGTGAGGGGAAGAGAGTGGAGTCGACCATCTGCAGCTTGCTCATCATGAATGAAAGCTGGATGAGGGGATCCTGCTTTGAAAAGGGACATAAAGCAGGGACATACCATCACCCTCAATGTTCTCAGCAACGTTGGATACAATGGTGTCGTAGCTGGTCCTATGATGTGGAGAGAGCCAACTTCTCCATAGGATTCCGGGACGCAGGAATCATTGTTCCCCACAGGCACTGCTCTGCTTCCTTCTATTCTAGGCCTTCTCCAAGACAGCGAGAAAGCAAAATATCAGCAATTGTGTTACACTGCATTTTTCTGATATGCCTACCATAGCCAAATAGCTGAAAGTTTATGGAGGCTGCGAGAAGTGTGTGTGAGGCTGGCATCATTGGAAGGTGTGTGAGGGCGAGGTAGAATATCTGTTGTATCTATCTCCTGACTGCTGATGAAGGAGTGATAATGGTGTGGTACATTGGGCATGTTGTGCATGAGAGGCTGCTGGTGTGGTATTTGAGATCGCCTATAAAGATGCATTCACTGACCTTGACTACCTCCTTGAGGTCACTGAGCTTCTTGTGGCACTGCTGCCAGGTCTTTGGGGCAACATTCCAGGAGTTGACCTCCCCTGCCTCCTGTTTCCATTTCCTTCAGAGGGTGTACCTGCTCATCCCCTCCGGAAACATGGCCTCACTCTTCCTGTCAATCTCCATCACTGAAGCCTCCAGTGCCGTATCTGTGAACCTGGGAGCCCTCTCTCTTTGGTGTTCCAGTTGTTCTTTTACTTGTAGCCAACTGCAGGCGGTCAGCAGCACCTTCTTTGTAATAAGTGCAGCTTCCCTTTTGAGGGCCAGGCTGTCATTAAGAGGTGCAGGCTAACTGGAACACATGGTACCCATGCACATTGCTGGGCCTACTGTTAAACATTTAATGAACCAAAAACGCAGGTCACACTCTGCTGAACGCTGCAATTGTGCAAATGAGGAGGCAGGATGAACTTCAATGAGTCCACATGAGGGCAGATCGTGAATCACGGTAGCCGCGCCTGAAACCACTAATTTTTAGCCCCTAATGTGGTGAACAGAAATTTTCTTTATAGCAGTTACAAACTCAGCATCAGCCATCACACAGATGCAAGTCCAAAGCTGCACAAGATAGAAAACAGCAGCTGAAGTTTGTTGAAAATGCTGTGAAATAGCTTTGAATTACCACAATGCTAAATGAGTGTTCAGGTCCAGAACAAAAGGACTGATGATTCCAAAAACAATCATCTTGAAAAATTTGTCAGATTTTTTAAAATAAGAGATTACAAAGGGCAATTAATAGGGAACAAGGATGGAATTTTATAGCTGAATACAGGGATAGTAGCTGAAGAGTGAACAAATGTTGCCAAAGAAGATAAATGGATAGCCTTAGGTTGAAGGCCCAACCATGGAGGCGGAGATGGGAAATGTGCCTGAGACCCCATGGTGATAAGAACAGGCAGCCCACAGAGGGAGGGAGGGAAAGTAGTGAAGAGGCCCATGGAGATATATATAGTACACATTAGATACTGTAGGGAATGCACTGGCAGAGTTCTTGGTGACCTGCAACTTGCTGTGTGCAAATGAACCAAGAGCACAATTTGCCAGCATCCTTTCCACCACTTCTCTTCCCTTTACTCCAGACAGTGACTTACAATTTCACCGGATGATGGCAGCCTTCCAGTGTCCATTTTCATGTGTAGACTTAGACATGGAGAGCCAGTGTACTGTTTTGAGGTGTGGAATGGGAAAGAGAGATCACATCAAACCACATGAGGATCTCACCTCCATATCAAACATGGATCACCGGAAAGCCATCACATTTAAGACTATTCTGTCCTTACACTTACCCAGAGACAGAGAGGTCAGCTGAAGCATTCCAACTGTTGCTCTGGCTGAAAGAAACTAACACAACAAGGTCAAGGAATCAACCAAGAGTCACTGAGGCTGCATGGCTCAGTAGTAATCTTTAGAGGACATTGACCCATTGAGCTACTGGGGAGAAACACACCATTTCAAAAAGATGTTTCCCCTTATATCACCAGCACCTTCTAATCAATAGAAAATTTGCCAGAAATACAGAAGACTAATGAATTCCACTTTGAATACAGTCAAGCTTGTGTGCAAAGAGCTGTACTGCCATCAATCTCGGACAGACTAGCTAGGGTTCCCTAACACACAATACAAGTACAGCGCTGAAGAGCATAGAGAAATACTGACAATCCTCAATGATAATCCTGCAATAGTGACCGGGCGGGCTAGGTCCCAACTGACATAGCTGCTAGACAGGGTCTGCGGCAGTTGGTGAGGGAACCAACAAAAGGGAAAAACATACTTGACCTCATCCTCACCATCTGCCTGCAGCAGATGCATCTGTCCATGACAGTGTCGGTAGGAGTGACCACCGCATAATCCTTGGGGAGACACAGTCCCATCTTCACGTTGAGAATACCCTCTATCGCATTGTGTGGCACTACCACTCTGCTAAGTAGGATAGATTTTGAACAGACCTAGCAATTCAAGACTGGGTAACCAGGAGGCGCTGTGGGCCATCAGCAACAGAATTGTACTCAACCACAATCTGTAACTTCATAGCCCAGCATATCCCCCAGTCTACCATTACCACCAAGCCAGGGGATCAACCCTGGTTCAACGAAGAATGCAGGAGGGCATGCCAGGAGCTGCACCAGGCATAGCTAAAGACGAGGTGTCAACCTGGTGAAGCTATCACACAGGACTACTCGTGTGCCAAACAGCATAAGCAGTAAGTGATAGACAGAGCTAAGCAATTTGACAACCAACGGATCAGATCTAAACTCTGCAGTCTTGCCACATCTAGTCATGAATAGTGGTGGACAATTAAACAACTCACTGGAGAAGGAGGCTCCACAAATATCCCATCCTCAATGATGGGGGAGCCCAGCACATCAGTACAAAAGGTAAGGCTGAAGTATTTGCAACAATCTTCAGCCAGAAGTGCCGAGTAGATGACCCATCTCGGCCTGCTCCAGGAACCCCCAGCATCACAGATGTCAGTTTTTAGCCAGTTCATTTCACTCCACGTGATATCAAGAAACAGGTGAAGACACTAGATGCAAAGGCTCAGGGCCCTGACAACATCCCAGCAATAGTACTGAAAACTTGTGCTCCAGGATTTCCCACGCCCCTAACCAAATTGTTCCATTACAGCTACAGTACTGGCATCTACCTGGCAATGTGGAAAATTGCCCAGGTATGTCATAGACACAAAAAGCAGGACAAATCCAACACGGCCAATTATCACCCCATCAGTCTACTTTCCATCATCAATAAAGATATGAAAGGCATCATCAACGGTGCTATCAAGCGGCACTTGCTTAGCCTGCTCACTAATGCCCAGTTTGGGTTCCGTCAGGGCCACTCAGCTACTGACCTCATTACAGCCTTGGTTGAAACATGGACAGAAGAGCTGAACTCCAGAGGTGAGAGTGACATCAAGGTAGCATTTGACCGAATGTGGCATCAAGGAACCCTAGCAAAACTGAAGTTAATGGGAATCAGGGGGAAACTCTCTGCAGGTTGGAGTCATATCTAACATAAAGGAAGATGGTTGTGGTTGCTAGAGATCAGTCATCTCAGCTTCAGGACATCACTGCAGGTGTTCCTCAGGGTAGTGTCCTATGTTCAACCATCTTCAGCTGTTTCATCTATGACCTTCCTTCCATCGTAAGGTCAGGAGTGGGTATGTTTGCTGATGGTTGTACAATGTTCAGCACCATTTGCGACTCCTCAGACACTGAAGCAGTCTATGTCCAAATGCAGCAAGACCTGGACAATATCCAGGCTTGGGCTGACAAGTGGCAAGTAATATTCGCACCACACAAGCACCAGGCAATGACCATCTCCAACAAGAGAGAATCCAGCCATTACCCCTTGATATTCAATGGCATTACTATCACTGAATCCTCTACTATCAACACCCTGGGGGTTACCATTGACCAGAAACTGAACTGAACTAGCCATATAAATACTGTGGCTACAAGAGCAGGTCAGAGGCTAGGAATCGTCTGACAAGTAACTCACCTCCTGACTCTCCAAAGCCTGTCCACCATCTACAAGGCACAAGTCAGGAGTATGATGGAATACTCTCCCCATTTGCCTGGATGAGTACAGCTCCCACAACACTCAAGAAGCTTAATACCATCCAGGACAAAGCAGCCCACTTGATTGGCATCACATCCACAAACATTCCCTCCACCACTGATGCACAGTAGCAACAGTATGTACCATCTACAAGATGCACTGCAGGAATTCACCAAGGATCCTTAGACAGCACCTTGCAAACCCATGACCACTACCACCTAGAAGGACAAGGGCAGCAGATAGTTGGGAACACCACCACCTGAAGGTTTTCCTCCAAGTAATTCACTAACCTGACTTTGAAATAAAACGCCGTTCCTTCACTGTCACTAGGTCAAAATCCTGGAATTCCCTCCCCGACAGCACTGTGGGTGCACCTACACCACATGGACTGCAGTGGTTCAAGAAGGCGGCTCCCCATCACATTCTCAAGGGCAACTAGTGATGGGCAATAAATGCTGGCCCAGCCAGCAAAGCCCACATCCCGTGAATGAATTTTAAAAATCACCCTGGACAAAAGAACCTGCTTAATTGACACCCCATCCACAAAAAATTCACTCTTTCCACCACCAGCAAACAGTGGCAGCAGTGTGTACCATTTACAAGATGCACTGCAGGAACTCACCTAGCCTCCTTAGACAGCACCTTCCAAACCACGAACACTACCATCTAGGAAGACAAGGACAGCAGACACATGGGAACACCATCATCTGCAAGTTCCCCGCCAAGCCATTCACCATCCTGACTTGGAAATAAATCGCAGTTCCTTCACTGTCGCTGGATCAAGATCCTGGAACGCCCTCCCTAACAGCACTGTGGGTGTATCTACACCACATGGACTGCAGCGGTTTAAGAAGGCAGCTCACCGCCAGCTTCTCAAGGGCAATTAGGGGATGGGCAATAAATGCTGGCCTAGCCAGCAACACACACATCTCATGAATGTATTTCTAAAAATCTTCAAAATGAAAATGCTTAAAATTTAGATTTTCACCAATCATGCTGAATGTTGCAATGCCCCAACATAGAGTTCAAACACAATAATCATATTCCCATGGCAGTCACACACCATGCATTTTGTTTGATTCTTGAAATTCTTCATCCTCCTGATTGATGTTGGAAGTATTTTGAATGAATGTCTCCAAATTCTTTGGAAGATACCAACTAAGATTCTCATCAAAAACTGTATACAGCAAGTAAAACTCTTGGTCAGTGTCTTTCTGTAAAAAAAGAAGTAGACATTTATTCAAAGAGTACTTTCAAGCTGAAATCTATGGAAACCTCCACACTACCAACATATATGTACTTGGTATCACTCCAAGCCAGAGACCCAACTGAATTCCATTATACCATGCTGCTGTAAAGGTGATTAAAGACAAGGGGCTGGTTGGACTGGTATGCAGGAAAAGGCAGTGGAATTAATAATTCACTTTTGACAGAGCTGTAAATGACCATGTTCAGATCGACTCTAATGACAATTGATTCAGATTAATTTGTAGCAAGCAGAAAATTGAGCATGCCTCATAATATTGTGGGGGGTAAAGGAAAGAAATGTCAAATCAAAAACTGATTCAACACAAGGCTACACTTCACAAAGGTGGAGTTGTATGACTTAATTTATTAAAAACAGTAAGAGACACTTCTCAGAAGTAGGAACGATAACACTTAAAACAAAGAGCTTTCAAAAGCCATGGGCAATTTTTTTACAAGATCCTCCCCTTTCTGGAAGAATGCAGGGGCTGAAAACAAATAGTTAATGACCTGTGTCTAGATTCAGCAACTCCTTTTCATGGGTTCTCTGGCCGAGGGCAGGTTCTTGGCGATTATTTCCCGAGCCACTGGGAAAGTGCCATGATTTTTTAATAAAGATAGGGTGAGAAGGCAGGCTGCAAATCTACCTCAACCAGAATGGGCATCGCACCCCATGTTTTTGGTGATAATCCAATCCACACACTCGCCGTCTAGCCAACTGAGCTAACCAGCTTCCCCAGATTCATTAACACACAATTTAAATAAAAAATCGTGATTAATGGATCTACATTACAACATTCCATACTTCAAACTTCACACTGCATAAAGGAAAATGAGATTACTTGGTCATACGAAAGGAATTACAAATAATTATAATCTTCTAGAGAAAGGAAACAAACAAGCTCCAAAGATTTCAGATCCTTTAGCAATGTTTTTGTTTTTTGTCAAAAAATTAAAAATACATATACGCAAGAATTAACCATAGCAACTTTTGTAACTTCCACAATATGCTCACTGAATACTATATTTAATTGCTTATTTTCTATTAATGTAAAAACATTAATAACACTCAAGACCAATAACATATTTATTTTACATCTCCTTCGAGTATATTGTGCAGAGGTGACAGTTTATTCGGAACCTAATCCACTAGATAATACTGCAAGTCATGGGTCTTGCTATTGCTGGTTGACGCATCTTTGTTAATTGATTAAGTGCGTATTTTTCTCAAGTTAAAACTTTTTAATACATTATCTAAAAGTTAGCATTTGATTCCAAGGCTCCAATATTTACATGGCGATGGGGAGAGTGCAGGTAGTTTGAAAATGGCAGAAGAGCTCAGCAACTCATTTTTTGGTTTGATTTCCCCCCTGCCCACTGGCCAAAATGGAGACCATGGCTGGTGGCCGGGGGGAAAACCAGTGACAGCAACTCGGAGCCAGCCACATACAATCAGAAGGTGGAAAGTCAGTGATTCTGCTGGGGCTGAAGAGAAAGGCCACGATTGCCACATTTGAGATCAAAAGCTTCCTTGAAGGACAGGGGGAGTGTTTCTGCTCCTGCTGGTCTACAAAGACTGTCTTAAATGTACTCACCTGGTTCAGCTGGCAATTTTTATCGCCCTTTTTCTGTTGGTTTCCCAACCCCTGGGAAACCTGCACAGAAGCAGTTAATTTTGAATTTGACTACCGATTGCATAGTGCACAAAGAGTTTGGGAGAGGTACTGTGAGAGGTCGGGATTGGGATAGCGAGCATGGTGATGAGAGTCGGGCAACGGAAAAGAGTGAGGGTTGGCCAATGGCGAAGTGAGTAATCAGGAGGGGGGTGGCCATCAGGGTAGCAGGGGGCTGGGAGGAAAGCAGTGAGCAGGACAGCAAGGGATTGGGAGGGAGATAGCAAGCAGTGCAGTGAGCGGAGTGACGAGGAGTTGGAAGTGGGGCAGCCAGGCAAGGGGCTGAGAGAGTGGTGGTGAAAGGCCAGGAAGGGGGCAGTGAGCAGCGTGGTGAGGAGTCGGCAGATGATGGGCACACAGCAATGAAGTTAATGGTGGGAGAAACCATGAATGGGCTTTGTGACAGAGTGGGTGCTGAGTGGGCATGCACAACAGTTCCAGAGTTGCAGTGGCAAACACAGCCTTTCACAAATATATCTATGTATAAATTAACCTATTTAAAATAAACTATTTAACACATGCCTAATATTAGTACAGAAAGAAATGTGGCATAAGCACAATAAATGTCTATATGTAAACTTTGGAGATTGTTTTTTTTACACACTCTTTCATGGGATGCGAGCATCGCTGGCTAGGTCAGCATTTGTTGCTTATCCCTAATTGCTCTTGAGAAGGTGGTGGTGGTGGACCACTGCATTCTATCTGGTGTAGGTACACCCACAGTACTGTAAGGAAAGGAGTTCCAGGATTTTGATGCAGCGACAGATAAGGAATAGAAATATACTTCCAAGACAGGGTGGTGTGTGGTTTGTGTGTGGTTTGCGGGCGGTGGTGTTTCCATGTGACTGCTACCCTTGTCCATCTAGGTAGTAGAAGCTGCAGGTTTGGAAGATGCCAATGAAGGAGCTTTGGCAAGTTGCTTCAGTACATCTTATACATGGTACACACTGCTGCCACAGTGCACTGGTGGTGGAGGGAGTGAATGTTTAAGGTGGTGGATAGGGTGCCAATCAAACAGGCTGCTTTGTCTGTATTCTTCAGACTTCTTGAGTGTTGTTGGAGCTGCTCTAAGCCAGGCCAAGTATAGAGTATTCCATCACACTTCTGGCTTGTGCCTTGTAGATGGAAGACAGGCTTTGAGGAGTCAGGATTTGAGTTATCCACCATAGAATTCCCAGACTCTGACCTGCTCTTGTAGCCAAAGTATTTATGTGGCTGGTACAGTTTAATTTCTGGTCAATGGTAACTCTAAAATGTTGACAGTGGGTGATTCAGCGATGATAATGCCATTGAACATCAAGGGGAGATGGTTAGATTCTCTCTTGTTGGATATAATCATTGCCTGGCACTTTGTGGCACAAATGTTACTTGCCACTTATCAGCCCAAGCTTGAAAGTTATCCAGGTCTTGCTGTATGTAGGTACAGACTACTTCAGTATCTAAGCAGTCACGAATGGTACCGAGCATTCTGTAATCATCAGCGAACATCCCCACTTCTGACCTTATGATGGATGGAAGGTCATTGATGAAACAGCTGAAGATGGTTGGGCCCAGGACACTACCCTGAGGAACTCCTGCTGTGAGGTCTTGGGGCTGAGAAAATTAGCTTCCAACAACTGCAACCATTTTCTCTTGTGATAGTTTTGACTCCAACCAGTGGAGAGTTTCCTCCCGATTCCCTGGCTGGAAAATACATAAGCCTATAACGTTCATTGTGTTTTAGGAGGTGAAAGAAAAAACGTTGTAACAATAAACATAATGAAAAGTAATAGATATGTTTAATTAAAAAGGGTTAAAGTAGAATTCCTATGTAATATACCTGTGAACCATCTTGATTTAACATATTCTGTCTGCAAATGATCAATGGTCCAACAAGGCCAGAATTGGTGTCCTCAACTGGATTGGTGGCTGAATAGTACATCCAAGTTAGGCAGGGTGGATCATTCCCTGTAGGTCCAACGTGTTCTGGTACGGTCCATTTGTATTTGAAGGATGTACCGGGCTCTACGTGGGAACCATTTTTCTCAAAACCTTAAAATTCCAATTTAAACAACATTAAAAAGAAATAATGATATTTTACAGAACTATTATTAAATGCTTCTTTGCAACCTGAACCAATAGTTTTATTATGAAGTCATTCGTAATGATCTACATGGCTGTTAGTGCATTCTCATAAGAGGCTGTCTTTAAAAAAAATCAGTGTGCTACATGACACTGCAGTTCCTCCAGTCATGAATGTTGTGCTTTACAAGATGGTTATGTTTTAAAATTTCCCATTTAATTTAAAGTGAAACAGAACATTTTGAAAAGACGGATGGATAGATCATGATAACCACCTCCACTCGGAGAAAGGTCCATGTGATCTGGTTTCCATGGGGGAAGAAACCTATTGAAATGTCAAGTGACAGTGGTAACACATTTTCACAGTATCACACAAAAAAGAACAGCTGCTTTTTGAGATGCAGGGAGATAAAGAAGGTACTGCTGTGGAGAAGCAGGCTGCTGGTGAGAGTTTGTTTTCTGTTTGAAAGGAAGAGAACTGAACTGACAGAGCTCTTGGAGAGGTAAGGAACAGGGAGTCACTGAGTAAAGCCTTGCTGGTGAAAATTGGATCTGGAAAACTCTTGCTCAGTGGAATGATTTTTGAAGGACATTGGAAGTTTTGACCTAAAGTGGAAAGAAGAAGTGAGCCTGCTGGAGAGTTGGGAATTACTGTTCCTGTAATGCTACATGTCTGCCAGAAGCACAGCAAAATGATTTTGTAAGACATATCTCAATTGTGTCAGTAAATTAGTGCAAAAGTATCTTTTCTTTTGTTGGGTGTATTAGTTGCCTAGCTGTTAAGTAATGTTTAGTCTAGTTGATTTTAGCTTGTGTGTTACAGTAAAAGTCTTAAAATGAAATCTGGTCCTTCCGCAATTTCCATCAGTCGCTGGGAAATTCATCGTTTTTTAAAAGTTATCAGTCTCCATGGGGATCGCAACGTTGTTCATCATTATAACCTATTTTCTGTATTTACACAGGTAACGATGATGTCGGCTTAGAAATTAAATGATGTAGTGCCTGATTTACAGGGCTAAATAAAAACTTGCGCAAGGACTCATGAACACCTAAATGCCTTTAAAAGGCCCAATACACTTACCCTTGAAGTCTGCGGGCCACTTAAAGGCCAACCATCCGGTAGGTTGGCTTGAGGCCCCTACCGTGTCAGATTTTCATGGCTGGATATTCAGTGCTAGCAATTCCTCAGAGGAGAAAATGGCACAGCATCCTTCCCTGTCCCCTTTAGTTTGGGCCAATGAAGCTCTCGCCAGCTTTGAGTGTGTGCTTTGGATGCCTGGCCCAGGTTTTTCTACTGGATAGACTGAAGCTTAAAATGAGCAGGAATCTAGTGGAATAGATTTCTGTTAGATTTCCCAACCTCTCTGATCATCCTACAAGCACCCAATTAGGACAATAAGATGACAAAAATTGGCCCTGATCATTTTCAGCAGGTAAATATAGTCTTAATTTCAACATGGAGATGAAGGGAGATTAAAATAAAGATGGATTCCAATTAACAATTGTGTGAACTTTAATCTTGGGCTGGATTTTACCGTTGGCAAGTGGGGAAGGGGCCTGTTCGCTGACACATGAAATGACGCGCGGTGATGTCGGGCGAAACTCCCGATGTCACCGCGCCCCATTTGAATTTTCAGGTAGGCGGGGGCTCAGCAAAATCAGCTGTGCATCCGCCGACCTGTCAATGGCCAATTGAGGCCATTGGCAGAGCAATTAAAGTAATTAGTGGACCTGCCCATCCAACCTTAAGGTTGGCGGACAGGCCAGGAGCCCCATTGGGAGCTAGAAAAAGCATGAAACCTCATCCACAGGCAGGATGAGGTTTCATGTAGGGTTTTAAAAATTTTAATAAAGATTTTTTGGAAATTATGAACACGTTCCAACTCATGTGACATTGTCACATGAGGGGTCATGTTAGGGAAATTTTATTATCCTATTTTTAGCTTTTTAACAATTGGAGCCGATCTCTCTGAGGCTGCACTTAGCCTCAGGGAGATGAGTGCGCTCTTTCTTGCGCATGCGCAAAAGCGCACACTCTCAATTTTAGGAAAGCCCCCCACCGCGCTTAATTAGGCCACCCATGTAAAATGGTGTCAAACATCCGATCGAGAGTGCTGAATGGAAGCACGCCCGCAAGCGCCCACCCATCAACATCACCCACCTCGCAACGGGGGGCAAATTCAGCCCCTTGTGTGTAGTATTTTTAAATGAAGCGCAATTTATACAAACAGAAACTCAGAAGTAGAAAGTGATGCAAACTTACCATCAACATAGTTCGTCCCATCAAACTCCTTGGTAAAACTTACACCATGAGGCTGAATGCTGTAGGGACGGCTTGCATTATTCATAAATGTAACAAAAATGGTGTCTCCAACTTCAGCTTTGATTACTGGGCCTTATAAAATTACAAATAAAAACAATCATTTCTTTGCTTTCAAGTGACATAAACAAAGTTTTAAAAAGCAAATCATATATAATACCAAGTATTCCTAGATGTTCCTCCATATGTAATCGATTTTTTCTAGTGCTAAAGGTTTCATCAATATATTCAATGTAACGAACTTTCCAGTATTCTCCTCCTATTCTATCAATGCTTCTCTTGAAGAAAATCTCAGAATCACTGCAAGGAATTAAAAGTACACGTTACTTTAATTGCCAAGAGTCTGATGATTTTTTTTTAAAGATTACACTTTTTTCCTACAACAATATGTGGAAGTATTTTTGCACTGGCAGAAGTACTTGTTGAGATGTACAAAAAGATCTTTCACCTGAACATCACTTTGCACTCAACACCCAAATGGCAGATAGGAGATGGCTGGGAAAAGATGTGTTAAGTTGTTAAATACAGAGAACAGGTCACCAACAGACCATGCACCCACCTCCACTTCTTCACTGCGGCAGATATCATGAGCTAGAATTTCCAGCACCTCTGCCGGATGGAAAGTCGGCCGGCAGCTGACTCACCTGAAAAAAAGCCACCCAACAGTCATAACACACTGTGGACGGGCTAAACAAGGTGATAGTGGGACTACCACCCCCTCAGTGGGAGAAAGTCCCGCCCTCAAGAGCCGTCAGCTAATCTGATTAGCCGACAGCTCCTGCAGTCCTGCTGGTGCCAGAGCTCAGTAGTGGGCACTGCTGGGACTGCAAGCAGGCCCAGGAAGAAGAGAAGATGGACACCAGAGCCAGGTAAGTCAGGCCTTTTTGGGCGGGGAGGGATCGGGCAGCCAAAGGAGCGGGGTGAGGGAGGGATGGGGGCTGGGTTTGGAGGCCAGGCAGGAGGGAACGAAAGGGAGTAGAATTTTGTGGATTGCCCCTAAATAGCACAGGGCACCGCCACCAAAGGGCACACCTCCTTTCTTTCCTGCCTTTTAAACAGTTGTGTTTAAAAAACAGACTGCCCACTCCCACCCGACTGCCCACACTAACCATATTATGGCATAAGCAGCATATTATCCAGGTCAACCGGCTTGTTAACAAGTTCAATTGACCCTTTATTTATTTATAAATGGTGGGCAGGCTGCCAATTTCGGTGTTACTGTGTTACAGGGGCAGCTCAGGAGTGGGTGGGATGGTGGTGTGCTTGCCGCCTGTTGTATTTCATGTGTGCCCCTGCTGAAAACACACCTGGCAAGGGGCCATAAAATCCAGCCCAGGGCATCCGAATGTCTCATCATGGGAAGGCGGGACGCTTCACCATTATATTTAAATCGGACTCCTGCAGTGCAATAAGGGGTCTGGTTTAAAATGCACTGCTGTTGCACAAGTTTCCCAGGGCTCTGGATGTATTTAAAACAATACTTGAATGAGGTTGCATGCCTCAGATTTTAACAACCATGTGGATTTAACAATTGTGGGTTGGGCTTCCCAGGGCTTGGGAAACACAGCAGCTGAAGGGAGGCGAGAGCTGCTGGCTGCAACAATTAAGTCCTTTTTGCAGTACTGCTTGTGGGTCAGGAGAAACAGGAGTGCTTGCTTTCAGCTAACCTACTGGGCGGGGTTTTATGTTTGTCGGGCAGGGGCGTGCCCAACCTGATCAGACATAAAATCATGTGTGATGGTGTTGGGCAAGCGTTCCGATGTCATCGTGCACTCTCGCGATCTTTAGGTCAGAGGGCACGCGCAAGAGTCGGCAGTGCGCCCGCCTACAACTAAGAGGCCTATTAAGGCCCCTAAGCAATTAATTATGTTGTATTTTTTGCTGCCCGCTCAACTGTAGCCTTTGCATGTTTTACAAAACCCCATCCACGTGCGGGATGAGGTTTCCAACTGTAAATAAAAAAATGGGAAAAAAAATTTCTATTTCATTTTAAACATGTGCCTCTTGCTGTGACTGAGTCACATGTGAGGATATGTTTATATCATTTATTAAATCTTCATTTTCCTTTGTCCAAATCTTCAGCTCCCTCAGCGCAGACTTCAGCGCTCGCCCTCCTCCAGCCCCCACCTGTTAATTGGCCAGCCAGCGTGAATTCGCAGTAGGAGACCCATCGCAGGCGGTGGACCTTTCCCTGGCTGTCTCCAAGGCTGGCATTTTAAACCCCTCCCCTGGAATTTTGATGGAGTCTGACCTGTTCTGTTAGTAGACCTGGTTCATGGCACTTCAGAGGAGTCCTGAATCACAAGGGAACCAAGGTCCCAGGTAGCAACCAACAAAAGCCATTCAACATTCTCTGAAATATATTGCCTCCTTACCTTCTCATAAAGCTGTCAATCACAGCCATTCATAGTGTCAAGGTTAGTAGCTTTTATCTACTCCTGACCTCTTAACCTTGTGTAAATAAACACACAGGCGTTGGACTTTCCTTTTGCATCTTAGGTTATCTACTTTATTTAATGTTCCTTGATAATTTAAGTTTGCCTTCCTAATTCTGTTTTGATATCTCTCTGAATCTCTTCATGTTCTCTTTTGTCATACTCTAATGCTGTTCTCAACTTAGCAATGACTTTCTCTTTGCCTTCAAATTTTCCCTAATATCTTTATTGATCTATGGTATCTTATGGTGACATGTTTAGTTTATTCTTATATTTAACATAATAGATTTTTCCTGTATTCTGGTGAATACCATTTTAATTGTTTAATTTTTAACTGTTTGTCAGTATTGTTGTCCATTTTATTTTCCCAAATCCTATTCTCAGCACTTCAAAATCAGTGTTTCTCCAATCTATTATCTTGGTCTTGATCATGCCTAGGTCTTTCTCAAATATAATCCTGCAATATATTTTCATCACCATTGCCACAACATTCCCCTACTCTTACTTTTCTTATCTGCTCTGGTTTATTCCCCATTCCTAGATCCACTGGCGAATCCTCCCTTGTTAAATACTGGGTTAGAAAGGAGTCCTGTACACATTGCAGGAGCTCCATTTATTTAACCCTTTTACCTACCTCTTCCGGCCAATTAATTTCCTGGTAGTTGAAATCTCCCATGAAAATTATATTTGTTTCATTCATAATCATTTTCCTAATTTTTTCCATATTTTTCTTCCACCTTCCTTCCACCATTAGGTGCACTGTAGACAATCCCTCATAATGTGACTGATCCTTTTATATCTCTTATCTCTATCTAAACATCCATTTCTGTCGTACTGATGGCTGCATCACTTTTTTCTACTGTCCATAATAATACAGCTATATCAACTCCTCTTTTTTCCTACTCTATCTTTTTGAAATATATCATACCTTGCACTGTTTAATTCCCAGTCCTGATTTTTCTACAGCTATGTCTCAGTAAATCTGACTACATCTAGCTCCTCACAACATATTATTGCTACCAGTTCCCCTGTTTTATTATGGACACTGTGATCATTGCCGTACAGATGGTCTAACACATTTTTAACAGCAACTCCTCTCACTTTATTTTTAACTGTCTTTTTACACTCCAATTCTTGGGCTTTATTTACTCCCTGGCCATTTATATTCTCCCTTAATCTAGTCTACTCTATGCCCGCCTTTCTTATTTCATTTATATTTAAGCTTGTTTCGTCTCTTATCAATAACCCCCCCATCCTACTGATTTGAAGCCTTTGCCACTTCCATATTTATCCTTTTCGCTAGGGTACTGGTCCCATTCCATTCAGGGGGAGCCTACCTGATTGGTACAGTTCCTTCTTACCCCAGCACTGGTGGTAGTGCCACATGAAAAGTTATCCTCTTTCACACACCAGCCCTTTGGCCACTTGTTAATTCAATTGGTTGGTCTGTGTCTATACCAATTTGTTTATACATCTGTTTATAAATTAGCTGCATTTATGAGGTGGTTTGTCCAGAAGGTTCAAAAGTGCACACAGATTTTTAACCAATATTGAAATCACAGATTGATTAATTTAATAATTACCTTCCTTCTGCATCTAGTGGCTGACCGTTAAATAAGTTCTTGCCTGTGGGAGCATAATTCCACTTCTCCATTTCAGCTGCAATGAAGTACTTTCTCTCTTTACCAGTAAGTGTAGTTTCTGAAGAATTGTGCCTACATTCCTCCACAACAAACAACGCCTGCATGCCAGCTAGAAAATAAATAAGATTAGGGAATGCAAATCTTAAAATGTTAAAACTGCACCATAATTCAGTAAGTGAAATGAAATGGGCAAACGTTTTCTTCTAAGAAAGCTGCCTCTTGATGCTATAAAACCAGGAAATGCTAGAAATGCTTAGCTGGTCAGGCCGCAGCTATAGAGGGAGAAACAAAGGCCAGAATTTAATGTGAAGGCAGTGGCACCATGCACCCCCACCACCACTCCCTCCACACCATCCCCTGGCTGAACTATGTTACTAAGGGTGGAATTTCCCACACCCGCCAGTGATGGGAATCGTGACAAGTGGGAGCACTTAATTTGGTAGGAGGCAAAAATTCTGTTTCCCGACGACAGGGAAAACTATGCGAATTTCAAGTTGGATTAAAGGTGGGTCGTGCCAGAGGCCGACTGGAGCAGACCAGTTATCTGGAGGCGCTTTCCATGGTGACAGACCAGGGGCCAACACTCCAGGTAGGCTTTGGAGCCCTCCTTGCTTGCCTATCTTCAGCTGATGCTGCAGGCCACCCTGGGAAAGACAACCCCTCCGCAATGGTGGCCTGGCTGCTAAGAATGTTCTTATTTTAAAGTTAAAAATGTTGGAGAGGCGAAGTGCCTCAAAATGAAGGTGCCCTCACTCTCACTTACCTGAAAAGACAGACGTCTGCTTCTTGACTTGAATAGGAAGCCTGCCCTTTGGTGACTAATTGGCCAAGTTGGGGAAAATCAGTCAGATGACATTCCCCACAGAGTGAGAGATTCTAGTCCCATTTGACCTTAAATTCAGGCTTCTGAATCCTGCAGGGAAGTTCTGTCTGTTAACTCTGTTTATCACTCCACCACCCCCTCCAACCCTGGGAGTTCTGCAGGATTGGCAATGAGCTGGGGGAGATGGTGGCTCGAGTGGTAATGTCACAGGCTTGGTAATCTAAAAGGCCAGTGAATGCCCTGGGGAGACAGGTTGAAATATCACTATGGCAGCTGGTGGAATATAAATCCAATTAATTAATTTTTTAAAAATCTGGAATGTAAAACTAATCTCAGCAATAGTAACCATAAAACTAGCACTAATTGTCATAAAAACCCATCTGGTTCACTAATGCCCTTAGGGAAGGAAATCTGCCATCCTTACCTGGTTTGGCCAACAGTGACTCCAGACCCACAGCAATGTGGTTGACTCCAAAATGCCCTAGCAAGCCATTCAGTTGTACCAAACCACTACAGAAGAATCAAGGAGGAATAAAATGGGATGGACCACTTGGTATCGACTTAGGCATTGGAAGGAATAATGGCACATCCAGCCCAGTCAACACTGCAAAGTCCAACCCTGCAAAGTCCTCCTTACTAACAGCTGGCTTGTGCCAAAATTGGAAGAGCCGACTCACAGACTGCAGCACCCTGACATAGTCATACTCAAGGAGTCATACCTTACAGCCAATGTCACAGGTACCATCCCTAGGTATGTCCTATCTCACTAACAGGACAGTCCCAGCAGAGGCAGCAGCGCAGTGGGATAGTCAGGATGGAATTTCCCTGAAAGTCCTCAACATTGACTCTGGGCTCCATGAAGTCACATGGTATCAGGTCAAACAAGGGCAAATAACATCCTATTGATTACTGCCACTTCCACCACCCCCCACCTCAGCTGATGAATCAGTACTCCTCAATGTAGAAGACCACTTGGAGGAAGCACCGAGGGTGGCAAGGGCACAGAATGTACTGTAGCTGCAGAGCTCACCATAAATGGTACAGTAGCATCATTGCTGGCAGAGCCCTCAAGGACATATTTGCTGGACTGTGTCTGCGGCAGGTGCTGAGGGAACCAACAAAGACCTACTAGACCTTGTCCTCACCAATCTACCTGTTGCTGATGCATCTGTCCATGAGTGTATTGGTAGAAGTGATCACCGCACAGTCCTTGTGAAGATGAAGCCCCACCTTCACACTGAGCAGATCTACCATCATGTTGTGTGGCACTACCACTGTGATGAATGGAATAAATTTAGACCAGATTCAACTGCTCAAAGTGGGCTTTCATGAGGCGCTGTGGGCCATCAGAAGCAGCAGAATTCTATTCAATCACAGTCTGTAACCTCATGGCCCAGCATATCCCTCACTCGACCATCACTATCAAGCCAATGGTTCAATGAAGAGTGCAGGAAGGGCATGCCAGGAGCAGCACCAGGCATACCTAAATAGGAGGTGTCAATCTGGTGAAGCTACAACACAGGGCTATTTCCATGCCAAACAGTGAAAGCAGCATGTGAGGGGCAGAGCTGAATGATCCCACAACCAACAAAGCTCTGCTGCCCTGCCACATCCAGTCATGAATGGTGGAGGACAAACAGCTACAGAAGGCCACAAACACTCCAATACTCAGTGACAGGGGAGCCCAGCACATCATTGCAAAAGGCTAGGCTGAAGCACTTGCAACCATCTTTAGCCAGAAGCACTGAGTAGATGATCCAACTCAGGCTCCTCCTGAGGACCCCAGCATCCATCACAGATGCCAATCTTCAGCCAATTCTATTCACTACATGTGACATCAAGAAATGGCTGGGGGCACTAGATACTGCCAAAGGCTATGGGTCCTGACAATATCCCAGCAGTAGTATTGAAATCTTGTGCTCCAGAACTAGATGTCTTCCTAGCCAAGCTCTTCCAGTGTACCTACAACACTGGTATCTACCTTACACTGTGGAAAAATGCCCAGGCATGTCCAGTCCATAAAAAGCAGGACAAATCCAATCTGGCCAATTACTCCCCCATCAGCCTTCTCCCAATAATCAGCAAAGTCTTGGAAAGATTGCAAGTGCTACCAAGCGGCACTTACACAGCAACAATCTGCTCACTAATGTTCAGTTTGGTTTCTGCCAGAGCCACTCAGCTCCTGGCTTCATTACAGACTTGGTCCAAATGTGGAAAAAAAGCTGATCTCAAGAGGGGAGTTGAGAATGATTGCCCTTGACATCAAGACAGCATTTGGTCAAGTGTGGCATCAAGGAACTCCTGGCAAAATTTAAATCAATTGGAATCAGAGGGAAAACTATCCACTGGTTAGAGACATACCTGTCACAAAGGAAGACGATTGTGGTTGTTGGAGGTCAATCATCTCAGTCCCAAGGCATCACTCAAGGCAGGAATTCCTCAGGGCCTAGGCTCCACCATCTCCAGCTACTTCATCAATGATCTTCTTTCCATCATAAGGTCAGAAGTGGGAATGTCCGTTGATGATTGCACAATGTTCAGCACTATTCACAATTCCTCAGATACTGAAGCAGTCCATGTCCATATGCAACAAGACCTGGATAATATTCAGGCTTGGGCTGACAAGTGGCGAGTAACCTCTGTGTCACAAAGTGTCAGGAAATGACTATCTCCAACAGATTCTAACCATCTCCTCTATACATTGCTGTATAGTCCACCATCGATATCTTGGAGTTACCACATACCAGGAACTGAACTGGACCAGCCATATAAATACTACGGCTACAAGAGCAGGTCAAAGCCTGGGAATTCTGCGGCGAGTAACTCAGCACTTGACTCCCTAAAGCCTATCTACCATCTACAAAGCACAAGACAGGAGTGTGATCGAATACTCTCCACTTGTCTGGATGAGTGTAGCTCCCACAACACACAAGAAACTCGACATCATCCAGGAAAAAGCAGCACAATTGATTGGCATGCAGCCGCCAAATTACACACCGACGCACAGTGGCAGCAGTGTGTACCATAAACAAGATGCACAGTAGCAACTCACCAAGGATCCTTCAAGTGAACCCTCTAAACCCACAACCTCTACCAAGGACAAGAGCAGCAGACACTTGGGAGCACCACCACCTGCAAACTTCTCTCCAAGTTACACACCATGCTGACTTAGAGCAACTCACCGTTCTTTCACTGTCACTGGGTCAAAATCCTAGAACTCCCTTCCTAACAGTGTTATAGGTGTACATATACCACAGGACTGCAGCAGTTCAAAAAGGGGCTCATCACCACCTTCTCAGAGCAATTAGGGGTGGGCAACAAATGCTGGCCCAGCCAGCAACACCCACATCCCATAAAAGCATAAAAAAATTCCCAACCCAAGATCAACCCCATATCCCACCCAACATTGACACCACCCTTTCCCCCACCCCTCCCAAGATCTTCTTGCCCACCCCAGTCTAGACCTACTTTGTCATTAGGTTTCCATGACTTATTCAGCATCCACTGGAAACCAAGCCTGTCAATCAGACTGGCTTCCAGGCATGGAGCTGATCAGTGACAAACTCCACAGGGTGCAGGAGAATCCCAACATCCAGCTTCCCTGTGCCTTTAACAACCCATTGCTCCCAGCAGGTCAGGTGAGTTAAAATCCAGGCCAAGATTTAGCAGCATAACCAACAGGAGCCATCTCACCGTCTTTGGGCTCTTGGTATCTAACTACACAGTGTTACTAAGATAAATAATATTTGAAACATAATTTCAAAAAATCTCTCAACCATTAATTCCTCTTCAGCATTCCTTGCAAACAAAATGGAAACCAATCCAGTTAAGAGTCAAAAAACCAGTGTCTCACCTTTAATATGGTCATTCACTTGGCAGCTTAACAACCATTTTCCAACATTTCTGGAAACCATCTGTACTGTGACAAAGGTAGCTGGGAAAAGACTAATGACATCTACTTTATGACCTTTGTTAATGAGAGTCTGGCCATGAAAATACGCTGAGTGAATATCAACTTCATTTCCTATTGAAAACAAGTGCCAGGAAACAGACTGACCACTGCACATGTTCAGCCCGGGTAAATTTCCAAAAAGAAAGCCGTTGATAGCTGAGGAGTCAAAACAGAAAGTTTAAAATGAGGCCTTGGAAAGAAACATTTTAAACCTTAAAACACTGCCAAAATATTTTTGAAAATACAGATTTGTTTCCTTGCTGTTTGTTCAGTCATTCAAAATCCAAGTTGGTGCCATGATTTAGCAATGTGTAAAGTCAGATTATTGCGCAGTTTACCAGAGATGCTAAAGATAAAAACGTAAGAAGCTTAGATTGGCTCCAACCCCTCGAGAACTGTAGGCCAAATTCAAGTTTGAACTTTCAAAATCTTAGTGTAAGTTTTAATTCACAACACTGCTATTGTACTAAATTAAAAGAACAGAAATATTCTATCCATGTATACTATACTGGAAGATGCAGCAGGACATTAGATTTATGTGCCGCATCATGGTATTGATGAATATATTGATAATATTTGGAGATCCATTAATGTGTGTCCTGCAGTGCAGTTAATAAACCATGAGAACTTTTATTTCTCTTAATGTTCACCTATTTTTGAACTTTTGAACTTAGTATGAAGACACTCAATAAACATTCCGCAGGCAGGTCCATGAGAGAGAAGGGTGGGACAGTTGGGTTGTTGATCATAAGGAGGCAATGATGGGTAAGTTGATGGGCCTTTGGTGAATACCAAGAAACACAGCTATGGGCTTATTGAAGAGGGACTGAAACCTGGGACAGTGACAGCTGAAGAAGAATAACAACAACTTGAATCTATGTAGCACTTTTAACATAGTAAAACATCCCAAGGCAATTCACAGGAGCATAATCTTAAAACATCCCAAGGCAATTCACAGGAGCATAATCAAACAAAAATCGAGAGTCGATGAAGGAGACAAGAGAACAGGAGTCCCATTTAATAGTGCATCTAATAGGGGGAGAGGTAGACAGGCAAAGAGGTTTAGGGAGGGAATTCCAGAGCTTACAGCCTAGATGGCTAAAGGAATAGCCTCCAATTATAGGGTAAACAAAGTAGGGGATGGACAAAAGACAGGTGAAAAGCAGAGTTGGAGGGGGTTTTAGGGCTGGATTAGATTGCAGAGACAGCTAGGAGCAAGTCCAATTAGGAAGTTGAACACAAGGATGAGAATTTTAAAATTGAGTTGCTAAACTAGAAGCAACACAGGGGTGTTAGACCAGTGGAACTTCATGGAAATTAGGATATGGGTAGCCGAATTTTGGATGAGCTCACGAAGAGAAGATGAATAGTGCTGGTTTGAGGCAGGATTATAGGAGGATTAGATTATAGAGAAATTATATTATTGATGACAGGAAGGGGCAAAGACAAGAGAGAATAGTCTGAGGGGGCCAAAAGAAATAAAGGGAGCTGGTAATCGTGGGCTTGGCTACTAGTTAAAATGCACAAGTGAATGGAACCTCAGGTTCTACAGGTATGACAGAGATTAGGAGAGACATGAAGATAAAAGTAAAATACTGCGGATGCTGGAAATCTGAAACAAAAACAAAAATTGCTGGAAAAACTCAGCAGGTCTGACAGCATCTGTGGAGAGAAAGAGTTAACGTTTCGACTCCAGATGACTCTTCTTCAGAACATGTCCTGGTTGTAAACTGGCAACAGGGAGGACAAAACATGAAAAATCCTAATCATGAAGTCCGAGGCCCTGTAGTGGGATTTTTGCAGCCGAGGTGGCTTCAGCTTGGAGCACCCACAAATATGGGTACACTCTGCACCCAAATTACTGTGTTTTCATCTCATATAATAAATAAATAAATAACATCAATGGAAAATCACTGCAAATTAAAGCCTAAGGCAGCAGTCAACTTTAAATCCAGAGACTATAATAACATCCACGCCCATATTATTCATTTACTATAATGATGCCCAGGTGTAAAGCACTTCTTCAGAAATGATAAAGGTTATTACAAGATAAGTAATGAGCAGAAAATCAGATAAAAATACCCACAATGCATTTTGTTGCTTTCCTGAAAAGCTTCATCATCTTTGTCAACTGAAGATGGCAGAGTGCAGTACTTATTTATATTATCATCTAAGTACCAACTCAGATTCTCATCCACCACACTGAACATCACGACAAAGTCCTGGTCAACATCTTTACGTTTCAGTGTGACATCATCCAAAATTCCTGTAAACATTAAAGCAGAACAAGGAACTCAGTCTGAAGTTAGGAAATATGTGTTTTGCATATTCACATGGCTAAAAATACAGGTCTCTCTTTATTTAGAATATCAAATTCTGCTCATCTGTTAATTTACACACACACAATCCACTTACAAGATAAAAACAGAAAGTGCTGGAAAAACTCAGCTGGTCTGGCTGCATCTGTGGAGAGAGAAACAGAATTAACGTTTCGAGTTCAATATGACTCTTTTTTGGTTCAGCAGTAATTTAATAGGACTAAGTACTTCAGAATTGCCTGGAGAGCAAATTAGAGCTATTAAGTGAGAGAAATCTAGTCCCTCAAACCTTTCTTCTGTAACCCTGGTCTGTGAATTGTTTTACTTTGAACACCAGTCAGTTCTAAGACCTATCTAAGTCCAACCTCTTAAAAAAAGAAGTGTTATCCAAGGTAAAGATTTTAAATAAGTTTTGAGACCTAGAATGGAATATACACAGACAGTTCAACAAAGAGTGATGTACAGTACCTTTCTTACATGTTAACAGCGCTCCAATCAAACCTGAGGAAATATCCCTTGGAGCATCCACATGGGAATGGTAAATCCAAGTTAAACAAGCGGAGTCAGAATCTGTCGGTGCATATTCTTTCTTTACTATCCATGTGTATAAGTGGCTTCCTCCTGGTGGAACAGCATCATCCATCTTGTGTTGACCTGATGTACGATCAGGATAAAAAGCACCTGTGAAAAAGAACAATTTTGTAACATGTATACTGATATCTCAAAGAGAATTCATCAAAAAATTAGTGTATTACAGTAAGTTTGCGTCACTATTGATTTTTGAGGTGGTTTCAGAAAATTAGAAATGGCATTGTAAACAATCACTAAACAAAGAAACAACAGCATCAGATGGGAAAAGTGTTAGAAAAGGGGAGAAACAGATAGAAAATGCTTTTATGACCCAACCGGTAAAGAAGAAAGCCAATGATCTCTCTGCAAGAAATGAGGAAGAGTGTCTGCATTTTATGAAGTGCTTTTTTACAATTTTTTTGGTGCGGTGAAGAGTTCCTCTAAATAAAGACTAGTCTCAGATCTTCATCATGAAGCAACATCCAGCAGAATTAGAATGTTTCCAACCACACTAGAATTATCTCACATATGTCTCTATCCTCTGATTAACAGGAACTAGCAAATGTGATCATTCGGAGCAATTCTAAATCTAATTGGTAATCTTAAAGCTGCGTTCTACTTAGCTGATTGATGGCCAATAAAGATTCTAAGAAATTTAGTTGTGAAGAAATAAGGACAACCAGAACTGTTCTGGAAATTACAAACATGTAAGGAAGAAAATTGATTCAAGCTCTTTTCTGGCCCATGATGTGTACTCTGCCCCTGCCCTGTTGACACAGACTGCAAGCAAACTTTCTGCTGCCTCCTCATCTCAATGACTCCAGCATGCAGCCCAGCACGGAACGCCCTGCCAACTCATCACCCTCTCAACAGGGGACCCAGCCTCAGTCTCTTAAAGGCAGCCTGTACCTCTTAAAGGGGAGCTGCACTCATTCAACAGGAGCTGCTGCAGGCTGTCTCTGGAAGACTTGGCTGGAAGAAAAAGTACAACAGGTGGAGCAATAGGCAAGAGGTTTTCAGATATGGTGTGGAAAGCATTAGTCCAGGAGATGGAAAGAAGGAAAAATGCCATATATCAGCAGAGGACAGGGGGCCCTCAAGAGAGCAGGTAAGCAGTGAGGTCAACATGAAAGGTGTGGCACTGAGGACCTGACAACAGTGCTGGTCAAGGCCAGTGAATGCATCTTCAAATGACCTCTCCCACCCACTGCTCCACCAGCATCTCACTCTGCTCAATGCACCACAGCCTTATCACCACAGCCGTATCACTCACTCATCAGCAATCAGGACTCATGCCTAATGTTCAGGTAGTCCACCTCACACTGTCACATGTGTCCCAATGCAGTCAGCCTCACACCCACTTCTCACAGCTGCTACACAGCTCCAGCTATTCCGCTATTACAAACAAACAGTGTGACACACTCACTGACATTCTTCCCATTCTTTTGCAAGAAAAGGTGGCCAATAACCATGGGAGCAGCAGAGAACTTGATGGGAGAAAGGCACACTCGCATCGACTGACCCCTCTGGATGAGATGGTGCTCCACATCGTGGGGCCACCTGTTACTGAGATTGTTGCATCCATTCAGACCATTCACGATGACAGTCTATTCCTACTTTATGCCCCTTTTCAAATCCCACTTCACCCTCAACCTGCTTTCTGGCATGAAGTGCAAACTGCAAACGGCAATGGGTTTCCTTCCCTCATGCCAAACCTTCCCCTGCTGTATTTATGCTTTCAGGTATGCAAGAACTGTCCCCTGACCAGTCACAGAAACCTCAAAATGAAGGGCAAGAGCTCCACCAGAAACCTGATACTGGCAGCCACCAGCTCAGATACTGCACTGTGTGAAGGGTCAGGATCTGCACATGGTGAGTCACCGTGTCCAAGTGGGCTGCAGCCAAGTAAGGAGGAAAGGATAAATCATGTGTTAGCTCACCACAAGACAAGATCGCAGCCGAGTCCTGCTGCAGAGGATTCAAATGTGGACTTCGATGGGCAGCATACAGGAGAACACTGATCAGCATGCACACCGAGATACTTGGTGCATAGGCAGACCTGCCAGAGAGTCTGTTATCACCAGCAAGGAGCATGGAAGAGTCTGACACCAGCTCAGCATGGAGGATGGAGCCCATTCTTTCCAGCATGAAAGTGGTGGCCAGCTCCATGACAGCTCTCCCCTGCAATGATGCCAAGATGCAGAATCTGGTGAACGATGTCTCAGTTTCCACTGCAGCACAGGCTGAAACCACCCAACATCTCAGTGCTGAAGTGGAAGCTCAGACTGATGTCCTGATAGCCATGTCTGTTGCCTTGCAAGCCCAGCTTGGTGCCATCGTGGCTGTGGATCTCAATGCTCATAAGGAATTGCCAGTTCTCACTGCAGTCCAGCAATTTGTCCTTCAGAAAATTATTAGGATTGCTGGGATGTTGCCTCAGGGGAGTGGCAGCAGCTCCATGGAGGTTGAACCTGCTACCCTTTCTCAGGCTAACAGCTTTCGTGTTCCCGCTGCTGTGATTCTGACACTGCCCTTGCTGTTGCCCGTCAGCCAACCAGCCCAGACTGCTGCTGCCATACCAAGGTGGGGCAGCCTGAAGCCTAGTCCACAAGGCCCAGAGTTGCTCAAGGTTGGCCTCTAGATCATCTGTAGCCTCCCTCAATGAAAGTCAGCAGTCTTCTGCGAGTCATGCTGCAGTCACTGAGGTAGCTTGGTATAGGCGTACTAAGACAGGTAAAGACAATCATAAGACAGGCCCTAAGGGGAAGCTTTGGGGTGAATATTTCAGTTTTGCGTGTATTATTGGAAGTGTTATTGGATAAAATTGTCGTGGAATGTTTTTATTGTGGGCTTTTATTTTGGGATTTTGGTAAAGAGCTTGCTGTGATGAGCAGATGGGTTATAAGGTTGGGAATTGGGAGCACTGTGATGTGGGGTCGGGGTATCTGCTTACACATCACATCCAGAGTGATGGGCTTCCTCTGCCTCTTCCCTATGCACAATGCTTCCTCTCCTAGCTGCCTGTGCTCCATTCCCAGGAGGGGCTGCAACTATAGCCCCCTTTACTGAAACATGCCTTTTCCTGACAGGCCAAACACACTTCCTTAGCCAGTTCTGTGGAAGGGTCAACTCTTTTCTTCTGCGCCGATGCTGCCAGAGCTGCTGAGTTTTTCCAGGTAATTCTGCTTTTGTTTTAAACTTCCTTAGCCTCCTTGTCAAAGTCCAGCAGCACTCCTTTGAAAATCCAAAAAGTTTGCAAAGCTCCTCCAATTACACAGGACATGGTACTTCCACTAACTCTGCACCAGCATAAGTTAGTCAAAAGCATCTCACCTGGAAGCTGGATAGTGTGCCCTTTAAATAACAAAATAACACTAACGGGGATGGTGGGGGTGGGGAGGTGGGGAGGTGGGGGGGGGGCGGCATGCAGCTGAATGCATGTTGACGTGGAAGTGATTATGTGGTTAAATGGGCCTGCTGGGTCCAAAAGGGCAGATTCTGCCCCAAATCAGCATTAGGGGTGCTTGATGTTATGACCTGCCACTCTGTGTGCCACCTGTACACCCACAACGCTCCTGCGCTAGTATCTTTCAGTCAGGGAGCACCTTGCAGGACACGGCATAAATGACTGGAGGTGTTCCAGCCACCAACTTGGAGCTCAGAGCTTCCATAGCACCAGCACCAGCGGCCATACTAACATGTTATAAATGTTAAGCACTAATGTTATTTGCAGCTTTAAGGTGCTCTACAGAGTTATGTGTTTTCATTTTTGTCTAAGTTAAAGTTTTAAAGACAGAATTTGGCTGTGTCCTTATTTGTTTACATTCACTGCCATTTTTAAACTGCTTTTTTTTTGAGTTTTTTTAAATTAAAATCTGATTTTCAATGGCACTATTCAAGCTACACACACCTACCTTGTGAAAATAGCAAGTGGTGCAGATGAACTACCATTTCTCATTATATCTTTGTGCACTCAAAAAATTGAATTACATGTAAAAAAAAAATGTACTTTAACAGAGAAGCTCACTGATTTTTCAAATAAAGTTAACATACTATAGTCTACACTATAGTCCCCTTTACAAGAAAGGAGAATTGGAATCAGTAGGAACAAGGGTATTTCAGATCTATTTTAACACATCCATGCACTGAGTTTCAATTTGCGTAATGTTAAGTTGGTCGCTTTACCCATGAATAGATCTGCCTTGATTACTGTGGACAGTCTCAATTTCATCCTGTTGAAGTTGGCTTTACCTAAGTCTAGGGTATTAATAATTGTTTTGCACTTCTCCTTTTCAAGCACTAAGATGAACTCAATCATATTAACCTTACATTGATTGGGTGGGTGTGCACCTGACCGAAAGCACGTGAAATTGCACGAAATGACATCGGGATCGCGCACATGAGCAATATTGAGGTCGGCGGGCAGGTGGGGAGTCGGAGCTGCTCCTGCCAACAATTAAAAAGCCAATTAATGCCAATAAAAACCTATTGTCCATGATTTCACGTTGCCTGTGCGATTTCACCCTCGTCTCACTGGAAAAACGGGTAGGCGGGCAGCCAACATGAAATTGCGTTTGGGGGCCAATTGCGGACGGAAACACACTTTGCGTCTGCTTCTGGGCCCTCCAACTTGGTGCACGCGCCAAGCATGAAATTCAGGCCATTAATACCATTAGATAAATGTTCATGCAGCATTAGGCTGTTAACTAAATATGCCTGATTACTAAAAACTGAATCTAATATGACCTGTCCCTTGTTGGTTCTAGGACATATTATCGTGAAAATCTATCCTGAACAAACTCAAGGATTGCACTATCTTTCTGACATGTGCCAGTCTGCTTACCCCAATCTACATGGAGGTTCAAACCCCCCATTAAAAAGAATCTGCCTTTCCTATATTCTTGTCTAATCTCAGCATGTATACATTCCACCACTTCACAGTCACTCCCAGGAGGCCTGTATAGAACTCCCACTACAGTCTTAGATTCTTTTCTATTTTTTAATTCTACCCGTAACAGCAAAATGTGACTCCACAGCATGGTTGGTGCCAGTGCTAAAGAAACCCATTAAATGTTGGTCAAACTGCTACTGGTCCACCATGATTGTAAAAGGTGTACTGGATGTAGGTGTACTGGAAGCATGAGAAGGTGGCAGATTATGGCATCAAACTGCATCTAATGCTCTACTCTTTCTTGGAGTCGAACTCAAGTTCTGTCGAAGGGTCATGAGGACTCGAAACATCAACTCTTTTCTTCTCCGCCGATGCTGCCAGACCTGCTGAGTTTTTCCAGGTAATTCTGTTTTTGTTTTGGATTTCCAGCATCCGCAGTTTTTTTGTTTTTATTATTTTGCATCTAATGATGATTTGACACAAAACCTGGCTTTTTGGACCTCCCTGTTTAAAGGGATAACCATGGGGTTAGGTGCTTTTGACTTTCTTTTGCTGCTGCACAGTGGGTTGAAGTACTGTGCTTTGTGTAATTGGAGGAGCTTTGAAAAGTTGTTGGATTCAGGAGGGAATGGCGCTGTCTTTGACAAAGAGGTCAGAGAAATTTGAAGGCCTGTCAGCAGAAAGCCTGCTGTCACTCATGAGGCCTTTTGTTGCAGTTCTCCTGGATTGCAACACAATAAGGGCATTGAGTGCAGGTAGCAGAGAGGTGAAGCTGTGCACAGAGTGAGGAGGAGGAGAGCTTTCAAAGGAATGCTGTACTCACCAAGGCTCTTCAGGGAACACATTTCCTACATCCAGGAGCAATGTCCCGAGGTAGTTACATTTCACCAAGGAGGTGGTGACTGAACTGTGCCAACTCCTACAACTGGATCTATGGCCGGACAGCAGGGTGAGGGTAGTGGTGCCAGTGGTGCTGCCAGTAGCTGTGAATATCCCAAGATTCTCAATTCCTATGTCCATGGATCCTTCAGGGTGGGAGCAGGCAATGTTTCCAACATATCACAGTTCGCTATACATCACTGCATTAGGGAGGTGACAGAGGCCCTGCACAGGAGAGGGGATTTCATCATCTTCTCTCTTACCAGTGGTTTTTCCAGGCTTGCGTGTAGGGAGCCACTAACTGCACAGATGTAGCTGTGCAGGCCCCATGTGTTAATGAGGAAACGTACCACCAATCCCTGAATGTGTACCTGGTATGCAACCATGCACAGAACACACACTGGTGAAAGGCCACTGCTACTGCAGCAGCCGTGAGGCTTTCATCTTATGGCAATCACCTAGGCCTGTGTATTTGAGTCACCATAACAAACAAGAGGCTGGCTGATCGGTGACAAGGGCTACCTGCTCTATACCTGATTTATGGCTTCCCTCTGCCACCTGACTACATGTGCACAGCACAACTAAAATGAAAATCGTTTTCCACCAGGAACAAAAGTATAGTGTTCCAAAACAATGGTTCCACAGCCAGGACCACTGGGGGGGGGGGGCGGGGGGGGGGGGGGGGGGGGGGGGCGTGCGGGACCCTACAGTGCTTGCAGAGTGATTTTCCAAATGACGCATACTCCACAACCTCACTCTCCTGAGGGGGCAGCATTTGCCATCAGGCCTTCGGTGGACACCTCATAAGGAGGACAAAGGAAAGGAGGAAGAAGAGGAGGAGGATGTAGAGGATGAGGTGAAAGAGGAAGAGGCATCGAGACCCATTCACTCTCAATGGGTTATCCATGACCCCAGTTCACCTAAAATCTCATCTTCATTGCTCCATAATTTCCTGCCTTCCAACCCTCTGCCATAGACAATCACAGTGTAAGAAGACACTGTGAGCAGAGGGATGGAAGGCCAAGAAGGGCCCAAAATAAAAGACAACACAATAAAACTTTTCACAACAACTTCATCCAATAACACCTGTAATAATATATCCTAAATTGAACTAGTCACCTTTATGCCTCAACCTCATTTTCCTTGGGGTGGTTGCTGAGCAATGTGTTTGGGTGATGTGCCTGCCATATCTGAATAGCCAAAGGTATGTGGAAGCTGCTAGAAATGGGTGTGATCAGGCAGCATTGGTACATGTGAAGGGTGAGGTGGCATGTCTGAATGATAGGTATGAGTCCTGATTGCTGATGGGTAAGCGATGGGGCTGTGGTGCATTAGCAGTGTGTGAGGTTGTTCTTGCAGTGGGTTGGCTATATCATTTAAAGATGCATTCACTGACCTTGACCATTCAAGTGAGCTCATTGAACATTTTCTAGCACTGCAACCAGGTTCTTGGGGCCAGACTCCAGGAATTCGTCTCCCTGGTCACCTACTCCCACTCTCTTCCCAGGGCGTGCCTTTGCAGTCACCTGGCTCTAGTGGAAGCAGGACCCACTTTCTCCTTGTGACCTCCTGGATCAAGGCCTCCACCCCTATATCAAACAACCTGGGATCCCTGGCTGTGGGTTGCTGCCCCATTGACAGACTCTTTCCTTCCCTCAAAGAATTTCTGACACTGTTCCACCAGCTGCAATAGCCTGAGTACACCGCACTCTTTATGAGGGGCAGGATACCTTCAGGAGTGCAGGTTAGTTAGCCTCTGCTGAGCTTAAGGCCAGTCAGCAATGTGTTTGCTGCATGCCACAATCATTAAAATGAGCAAGCAACATGAAGATTGCACACTGTCTGCCTCAATTCTATTGGACATAAGGTAATCGGTGTGCCTGCTAACAAGCCTAAACAAATTTTTAGCCCATCAAATCTTCACCGTTTGCTTACCTCACATTATATTCTCTCATCAATGAAGTGATTTCACCATTAATTATGAAGGCTACTCCTCCCGCTAAAACCTGGTATATCTAGTTCCCAGTACTGACAGTCTTGCAGCCATGTCTCAGTAATAGCTACCATGTTATATCAACCAACTGGAATTTGCCCCAACAGTTGATGAACTGTGGACATACATAGCTTCTTTCACAGGCTCTCATGAATGTATGGGTATCAAATGATTTAAGGAAAACACCATAGCCCAGTGCATCGGATACAAGACAGTTATTATTGCTATTGGTGGAATGTTCCAAGTCATTTTGTTGAATAAACTTCATTTTTAATTGCTTACTTTTACCTCAACTTAGAATTACCTCAGAATCCAAAATGAATTTGCTTCTAATAGTAGCACTGCGTCAGTTAGGTTGTTAACGTTTCCTGCAGCCCAGGCATAAGACTGCAGACATTTCATAATTGACTGTCAGCCAAGGATCAGTGGTAATACTTCCAGCTCAGTCAGAAGGTCATGAGCACAAGTCCCCCACTACAGACTTGAGCATATACTCCAGGTCAGAAAAGGCCGTTTTACCCGCCAGCTGCAATAGCAGGTTTTTGCGCTGTATCGTCCCATTCCAGACGCATCCCACCTCATTAATAATGCATTCACGGGAAACACTCCAGATCACTGGCAGGCGGGCTCAGATTTGCCAATCACGCCGTGACCTCAGCGCTTCCTCACATCGGGTGTCATATTTAAAGTGCACCTGAACACAAGGCTACTTCATGTCGACAGACCAGAACAGCTCCAGTTGATGGCCCCGAAAGCATAGGAGATGGCAGCTCACAAATTTAGCGACGCCTCTCCGGGGCACCAGCTGGATGCAGTGGAAGGCCATTGCAATGTCCTCTATCCCCAGTCTGGCTGTAGGAGGTCCACCAGAGTCACTAACCTGGCTTGGGAGGAAGTAGCAATGGCAGTCAGGAGGTCACCCATCCAGTGCAGGAAGAGGATGAATGCTCTCATCCATTCCACCAGGGTAAGTCACACACTCACAAACTCATCACACATCCACAGGGATCTCACACTTCAAGGGACAACACCACTAACTCTCACACACACCCTCACATCTCCATCAGGTTCATATCCTCTGGAGCTTGCGTCTTCATCCCGTCCATGGCTCCGCTCATCACACAAACATTCCACGCAGTGCCATGTGTCCTGCTCACATTCTCCATCTGTTTTCCTGCAAGAGAAGCTGGCTCACAACAGCAGGGAGCAGTCCCTGACCGGGGGGTGGAGTGGCCAATATTAGACCCTTCACTCACTTTGAGGAGTGTATCATCATGCTGACTGGTGAGTATGTGGACCATGTCTGCAGCGATGGTGAGGTCAGCTGTGAACACTCACTTGAGGATCCTACACCACATCAACCCTCCCTCAATGCAACTGTGAGTGCTCTCTCTTTCTCTCTCTCCTGCTTTTGACTCTGCTGCCATGCACTAATGATCTCTGGTTCAAAGGGAGCTCTGCCAAGCGACTGACACCCTCAGCCAGCCAGCCCCTCAGCTCCATCCGCGTCTACACCTCCAGCCAAGAGGACACCTCCTCTATTGAAGAGCTAGAAATAAGCAGCCTAGAAGGCCCATCACAGCATTTACCCTCACCTCGGTGGGACCTGGATCTAGAGCAGGCTCGGGTTCACAATCTGGTGGTCACCACATGGACATGTGTCCGCAGCAGGAGGAGGTAGAGTCAGCCAAGCTCCTTGGTACTTGGAGGACTGCTGGGGCAGAGGCATCTGTGAGGTGTGAGTCGGATGACCAGCCTGTGGATTCAACCTTCCAACTCAACCTGGAGAGTCAGCAGAAGGCAGGGGAACATCACACAGAGCTGTTGGAAGCCCTCAACAGGGTGGCACATGAGTCAGAGGAGTGCATCCGCCTGGTCTCTGATGAAATGGTGCCATGTGCACGCATGGAGGTCACCATGGGGAGGATGGCAGACGCCATGTAGACCCTGGCCCAGCAGAACACCGAGATGCGCACAGAGCTGCCCTCCATTGCAGCAGCCATGGGTGAGTTCCTGCAATAGCAACGCTAGAGGGAAATGGGGCACCTCAATGTTCCTCCAGTTGCTCCTTCCCCTCAAGGAGTCAAGCCAGAGTCCTCGGGTACCCGAAGAGAGGATGAGCAGCAGCTGAACACCCCAGGGTCATCCGCTCAGGAATCTCAGAGGCTGTACGCTCCCTCCAAGTCCCGTTTGTCTGAGACTCCCTCAACCTCATCTTCCGTCACCACAGTGGGAGCAACTAGCCCACAGGAGGACAGCCAAAGTAAGCCGGGGCCCTCAAGGCCTCAGTTCTCCAGAGAATGCAGGCAAAATTCGTCAGAGGAGAGAGGGACAACCATTACACAGGCCATGTCCACCCCTGCTGCAGATGTCAGGGCAGCACCTAAAGAAGGGGCAGGCCTAGAAAGTTAAGAAAATCTGATCACAAGTGGATGCACGGGTGAACACATTATGTCACTTCATAATCTGAAAACCTATTCACTTTCACTGAACGCGGCTAGGTCACGAGTGATTCTGGAGGGAGAGGTGTGTGCCTGGCAGAGCCTTTTGGAGCATTGTGTAAGCATCTCCCACACATGTGGAGCCTTCATTAATCACACTCATCTTACTGTCCCAAGCATTTTTAATGCTGCCTGCTGGGGTTCACTTTCAGTTCTCCATCTGAGCTGACCTGCATCTCCATCCACCCACTGATCACACTCCCATGCAGCACCTGTGCCCGGTCAACACGAGGCTCCTCGCACTTTCGATTTTGACAACGATGGTCATAGTCAAATTTTTGATCAGTTCCCCTGTCTTTTCCCCTCCCCCAGTCACCCATGTCCTTTCCCCCAACACTGCTGAGCACCCCGGTACCACCTTCCACCTCCCCACCATCACCTACCAACTACAACCCTTTTCTTTCCAGGATGTCCAGGTGAACGTGCATTTTCCTTACCTTCTTGAGAGTCCTACCCTATCCACATTGAACTCCCAAGCTCCTCCATACCACTCCCAGGGTCCACTTACACCCTCCCAGCTCCTTTTGCCCCCTCTCGCTCTCACCATTCCCTCCAATCACGCTCAGTTCACTCCCCAGGAGGCAGTCATCAGCTCCATAGACCCCTCCCTTGCACGTTCACCTGGGTATCCCCCACCTCTCACTCCCTCCTCCCCCCTTACTCCCTCCTCTACCTGGACACCTTCCCCATGCCCTCCAAACTCCCTCCTCCGCCTCCAGACACCCTCCTCCCTCCGGATACCTTACGCCCTCCAAACTCCCTCCTCCAGCCGGACATCTTCCTCCCACTCCAAACTCCTCCCCCCTCTGAATTCTATCCCCCCTCCAAATACCCTCCCCTACACCTTCCTCCCCTTACACTTACCTCCCCACTTGCCGCATTCTCCCCGTTACATCCCCCTCCCCCATACTCCCTCCTCTCCCCACACAACCTCATCCTCCCAACACCTTTTTTCCCCCCTGCCAAACTCACCCCCCCAGCCAACGCCTTAATTGCCCCCACTCCCTAACCTCCTCACCCTCCTCAGCACCCCTTCCTCTCCCACTCACAGCTGGACCTTCCTCTTCCCCGCCCCTTCGCAGCCCATGTTCTGAAGCAGACCCAAGGCATTAACAGAGACCTTCCTTGAGCTGCTTTGTGGTGGAGCCATGTCCATGAGAATCCACCCAGCACACGATGCACGTGTTCCTCCAGGATCCAGTAGCTGTGGGGCTCCAGCATCTGCTCCTCAGATATCCGCACTCAGAGCAAGGCCCTAACATTAAGACCCAACTTCTGCATGTCACACTTGTCCAGACGTATTCTGGGCTGGCATGTTTTCCCGCCAGTGTAACCGTAAATTGGGTGTGGGGGGTTGGTTCTGGTTGGGTCTTACTTTGCGTCCTATTATCGAGATACAAATCGGGTTCACTCCAGCCTCCGGTGGGATTGGCATCGGATAATCCTGCTGTGCCTTCACTCCAGCATGAAACCAATTTTTAGCTTTCTCGTCGTATTGTCGCCCCTCGCCAGCCATGATGCCTGACGCCAACGGAGCTGGAAAATTCTGGCCATAGACTAAAACTCTATTGCAACATTTTTTTAATTCATTTACGGGATGGGGGCTTCGCCGGCTGGTCAGCATTTATTGTCCATTCCTAGTTGCCTTTGAGAAGGTGGTGGTGAGCTGCAGCCCATGTGATGTAGGTTCATCCACAGTGCTGTCAGGGAGGGAGTTCCAGGATTTTGACCCAGTGACAGTGAAGAAATGGGGATATATTTCAAAGTCAGGATAGTGAATGACTTGGAGGGGAACTTCCAGGTGGTGGTATTCCTGTCTATCTGCTGCCCTTGTCCTTCTAGATGGTAGTGGTTGTGGGTTTGGAAGGTGCTGTCGAAGGAGCCTTGGTGAATTCCTGCAGTACATCTTGTAGATGATACACACTGTTGCTACTGTGCGTCAGTGGTGGATGGAGTGAATGTTTGTGGATGTGGTGCCAATCAAGCAGGCTGCTTTGTCCTGACTTGAGAGTTGTGGGAGCTGCACTCACCCAGGCAAGTGGGGAGAATTCCATCACACTCCTGACTTGTGCCTTGTAGATGGTGGACAGGCTTTGGGGAGTCAGGTCGTGAGTTACACATCACAGGATTCCCAGCCTCTGACCTGCTCTTGTAGCCACGGTATTTATATGGCTAGTCCAGTTCAGTTTCTGGTCAATGGTAACCCCCAGGATAGCAGGGGATTCAATGAGGTAATGCCATTGAACATCAAGGGACGATGACTGGATTCTCTCTTGTTGGAGATGGTAATTGCCTGACACTTGTGTGGCACAAATGTTACTTCCCATTTGTCAGTCAAAGCCTGGATATTGTCCAGGTCTTGCTGCATTTGGGCATGGACTGCTTCAGTATCTGAGGAGCCGCGAATGGTGCTGAACATTGTGCAATCATCAGCGAACATTCCCCATTTCTGACCTTATGATGGAAGTAAGGTCATTGATGAAGCAGCTGAAGATGGGTGGGCCAAGGACACTACCCTGATGAACTCCTGCAGTGATACCCTGGAGCTGAGATGAGTGACCTCCAACACCACAACCATTTTCCTTTGTGCTAGGTATGACTCCAAGCAGCGGAGGATTTTCCCCCTGATTCCCATTGACTCCAATTTTGATGCCACACTCGGTCAAATGCTGCCTTGATGTCAAGGGCAGTCACCCTCACCTCACCTTGGGAGTTCAACTCTTTTGTCCATGTTTGAACCAAGGCTGTAATGTGGTCAGGATCTGAGTGGCCCTGGCAGAACCCAAACTGGGCATCATTGAGCAGGTTATTGCTAAACAAGTTGATAGCTTAGTTGATAGTTGATAGCAATGTTCATGACCCCTTCCATTACTTTACTGATGATTGAGAGTAAACTGAAGGGGCGGTTATTGACCGGGTTGGATTTGTCCTGCTTTTTGTATACAGGACATACCTGGGCAATTTTCCACATAGTCAGGTAGATGCCAGTGTGGTAGCTGTACTGGAACAGCTTGGCGAGGGGTGTGGAAAGTGCTGGAGCACAAGTCTTCAGTATTATTGCTGGAATATTGTCAGGGCCCATGGTCTTTGCAGAAACCAGTGCCTTCAGCCATTTCCTCATATCATGTGGAGTGAATCAAATTCTTGAAGACTGGCATTTGTGATGCTGGGGACGTCTGGAATGGGCCGAGATGGATCATCCACTTGGCACTTGCGGTTTAAGATTGTTGCAAATGCTTCAGCCTTATCTTTTGCACTGATGTGTTGGGCTCCTCCATCATTGAGGATGGGGATATTTGTGGAGTTGCCCAGTCTTGATTTGCTGGATCTGTTTGAAATCTATCCCATTTTGTACGGTGGTAGTGAGACACAAAACAATGGAAGGTATCCTCAATGTGAAGGCGGGACTTCATCTCCACATCGACTGTGCCGTGGTCGCTCCTACCGATACTGCCATGGACAGATGCATCTGTGGCAGGCAGGTTTGTGAGGATGAGGTCAAGTATGTTTTTCCCTCACCACCTGCTGCAGACTCAGTCTAGCAGCTATGTCATTTAGGACTCAGCCAGCTACCGAGTCACTCTTGGTGATGGACATTGAAGTCCCCCACTCAGAGTACATTCTGTACCCTTGCCACCCTCAGTGCTTCCTCCAAGTGGTGTTCAACATAGAGGAGCATTTATTCATTAGCTGAAGGGACGGCGGTATGTGGTAATCAGCAGGAGGTTTCCTTACCCATGTTTGACCTGATGTCATGAGACTTCATGGGGTCCGGAGTCGATGTTGAGGACACTAAGGGCAACTTCCTCCTGCCTGTATACCTCTGTGCCACCACCTCTGTTGGGTCTGTCCTGCCGATGGGACAGGACATACCCAGGGATGGCAATGGTGGTGTCTGGGACATTATCTGTGAGGTTTGATTCCATGAGTATGACTATGTCGGGCTGTGGCTTGACTAGTTTGTGAGACAGCTCTCCCACTTTTGGCACTAGCCGCCAGATGTTCGTAAGGAGGACTTTGCAGGATCGACAGAGCTGAGATTGCCATTGTCGTTTCTGGTGCCTAGGTCAGTGCGGGGTGGTCCATCCGCTTTCATTCCTTTTTTGTGACTTTGTAACAGCTTGATACAACTAAGTAGCTTGCTAGGCCATTTCAGAGTCAACCACATTGCTATGGGTCTGGATGTAGGCCAGACCAGCTAAGGACGACAGATTTCCTTTCATTAGTGAACCTGATAGGTTTTTACAACAATCGACAATGGTTTTGTGGTCATCAGTAGACTTTAATTTCATCATCTGTCATGGCAGGATTTCGAGACCTGGTCCCCAAAGCATTACCCTGGGTCCCTGGATTACTATTCCAGCGACAATACCACTATGCCAGCACCCCTCCTAAATAATATTGAGGGAGTGCTGCCATTTTCCAGAGGCCTGAAGTCTCAACTACCCTCTCAGTTAGACATAAAAGATCCCAGGTCATTATTTGAAGAATAATTATCTGCGGTGTGGTGGCCAATATTTATCTCACGCCTAACATTACTAAAACAATTATCTGGTTATCATCACATTGCTGTTTGGGAGCTTGTTGTGCAGGCAGCCTCATTTCCTACATTACAACAGTGACCAAATTTCAAAAGCACTTAAGTAACTGTAAAGCACTTTGAGGCATTCTGATGTTGTGAAAGGCACCATATATATGCAAACCTTTCTTTTAATCAGCAAAGTTACCTTCAGAATCTTTCTTATAGAATACTCCATGTGGGTGCAAAGAATAGGGACGTGATGCAAAGTTTTTGAAGTGAATAATAATCAAATCTTCCACCTCTGCCCTTAGCAGTGGGCCAAGGAATCCCAGCCAGTCAGGTTTAGGAACCTCAACTGAATATGTTTCATCAGTGAACTGTTTATAGATAGCCTTCTTGTATATTCGTCCAATCCTGTGTTCGCCCCCTGTCAGAAACTCTGCTGCATTCCTGAGTACAAACAAAAATAAGATTAGGCACATCACTAATGAACAAAAGCATTCATTATAGAATGCATAGTCATAACTTCAATTCCCTTACTGGGTGCTGAACTTTCACTCATTAATCCATCCTACATGAACAGAGGAAAGAAGAGGGTGTGGAGAGAAGGCAAGTTCAAATTTGAACATTTCAGTCCAATGTGTTTTTAAACAGTTCTGGCTTTAGTTATGCATGAGGTTACGTGGTGGTGTTTGAACTCTACTGGAATTGAAATCAAAGCCGTCATTCCTTTAAGGCTGTAAGGTAATGACATTTTTTTTGTAGTTCAGGTAGAATTTAGAGACTGTAGCCCCAATTTTAACCCTGGATGGGAATCATCTGGACTGAAACCCGCATGTAGTGGGCATGGGGACTGTGTCATTTTAACTCCTGAGCCTCTTTAGCATTTGAAGGGCGGGCTGCCTGCAAAATCATGCAGTTCATCCATGTCACCCTCACAAATCTTGTACGTTCTCCAGCTTGACTTAAAGCTTGTTAGCTGCAGAGATGAGTCAAAGGGTTGGCACTTGCTTTCCTGATTCATCCCTGATGATCCAAGTAGAGGGCTGGGAGGAAGATATTCAACCTCAGCTCCTGCAGCCACATCCCTAAAGTCACGATTAACCAGGCTTGAACAGAGATTATCAGAGGCAGGACCTGGGTTGAATAAAGAAGGAAGTTTAATGGCCATAAAAGAGTAACAAGGATGAGTACACCTTGTCATCTCTTCACCTCTCTCCCCACCACTTGACAACACACCACTCACCACTACCCCCGCTCCCCACACAACTTATTAACAATTCCCTCCATCACTTTCTTCATTATAGAATCACAAAAGCACTATAAAGCACATTCCTTTCTCAAATGCACTGCAACCAATCCCACTACTCCTTATTCATATCATGTCACACAGACTTTCCTTGACATTGAACGCCTGCCCATCT
Source organism: Carcharodon carcharias (assembly GCF_017639515.1). Taxonomy (NCBI): domain Eukaryota; kingdom Metazoa; phylum Chordata; class Chondrichthyes; order Lamniformes; family Lamnidae; genus Carcharodon; species Carcharodon carcharias. Next base: position 93,524,460 of record NC_054477.1, on the reverse strand, counting down.
CATTCAGTCGTGTTTCTGTTACGCATCTCAACACATTCACAATTGCACAAGCTCCACACATTTCTATTCATCATTCCAACACACATTCCCGTGCTCATCTTTCTTGGAGGATGCAGCACATAACACCAGAGAATGGAACAGGATAGAGTCCTCAATGTCATTGTCATCACATAGGCAGAGCAAGAAGCCCAGGAAATCAGTGCTCCCGAACAGACCCGAAGAGGTGTCTGAATACTACTCGCATTCCTTCATTCAACTCAGCACAGATGCAACAAGCGAAGTGACTTCAACCTGCACATTCTCCAGGCTGTTAGCTGATCATGTGTGAACCTTTCCTTGAAATTCCATGTCTTTTTATCTTTGCTCTTGGGCTTCTAGGACCTAGGCATGAGAAGAAAATTGCTGTGTGAGGGATTGGAAGGAGTGCAAAGCACTACCATGCACTTTGGCTGAGATGTGGAGAAGTCTGCATCCAGTCTCTATGCCATCATCTTCCATGCCAGCAGCACTCAGCAGTCCCCCTTGCAAAGTATTGTAATGGGGCCCTCACAGCAGGAGTCCATGCTAAGCCACGTTGTAGCTGTGATGGAAGCTCAAATGGCTGCCATGCAGACTTCAGGAACCACATTGGAAAGAATGGTGAATCAAATAATTGGGCTTTGAAGAAGTTAATTATTTTCTGCAATCTGCTTTCCCTCAGATTTCTGGATTCCAAGCCCAAAGGAAATAACAATGGTATGATGGAAGAAGTACATGTCGGCCTTTCTCAAGAGGTCTGCACACTCCTTCCTCCTCACCCCTCACAATCAATAACCGCCATGGTACCAGCAAATTAGTTGGGCCACACTGCTCTGGTATTAAAGGAGTCATTGCATTCTGTGGCTGAGTCCACACATGCCTGAACACCCAGAAGTCACTGGCCACAAGCATTTCAAGGATCATTATGTGAGGAACAGCAGCCTTTCAACAGCCCAGTTCAGGCCACTAGGCCAGAATCTCTTAGGGTACTGGAATTAGTGTAAGTAGGCCTGGGTAGCAGCTTTTAGTTTAACTTGACCATTCTTAGGGAGTTTTCACATTATATTTACTGCAGTAATCTAAGCGTTTTGGCTAGGCGGTTGGGGGGTTGGGGGGATGTGGTGGAGGGGGGTGTGGTGCTTGATTTGAAACTGAATAGTTAGGTGCATACAACTAAATTAAACCAGTTCACATTTAATTTGAAACACTCCTTTAAAGCTTAGATTAGGGAATCTTCTTTAAAGAAAGGTTGAAGGTGACATGTAAAGAAAATCGCAATGGGTGAGAAAAAAATGAGAGGCAGTTATTACGTTTGGTATCAAATTCATCATCTTTGTCACATTTGACACTTTGGTCTGCAGTGAGGTTTAGTATTAGCTTCAGATCCTCCATGGACAAATAAGGGCTATTATGCAGGAGGTTCTGTAAAATCACAGGTAGGAATGTGAGAAGCTCAGCAGAATCATTGAGCTATCAACTGATCCCTGATATCTCTGGGTGAAAAACACTGACATGACCCTCCTTCCATAGTTGATTCCTCTCTTCCTCCCATGTTTTTCCCATCTGATAGTGCCTGATGTTCTTGTTTGTCCTCCTCCAAATGGGAGCGTCTCTTTAATTAAGTGTTGTGCAACATGAGCCAGACTACGACTCTGTGTGATGTTTTATCTGCAGCATTTTGCAAAGAATCCAGGTCACCGAGATATCTAAACCTGCTCTTTCTCTTCCTGAATCACAATAAAGCTTTAAATAATTTTTGAAAACTTACATTGTTCCATTTCTGATCCTCGATAGTTTTGTCTCTACAACCCATTCAGGGTTATATCAAAAATATAGTTGGGACTGATAATGCAATTGGAGGTCAATATGCATTTTACAGAAGGCCATCAGTGGGTGTCTATGCCCTTGCAATTTATGGGATTGGTATGATCAGTGCAGGAAGTGGGTGGGTAAATTGTCTGCTCCATTGTAACTGCCCCTTTAATACTATGTTCTTTCATTTTTGTAACATGTCTGTTATTGGTTATGATAGTTCAGTAGAAATGCCTGAATTTAAACTTGACAGAGTGGGCAGGTGCCAGTGTGCGTGGGAGCTTAAAGAAGCAAAAATGCCAGTGTGCCAAGGAGGCAGCAAGAATCCACCGATTGCCACATTTAACCCAATGTGTTTATTAGCTCGTGTGGCAAATGCCCCATGGGACAGGAAATCTGGGGTTAACATATGTTAAGAGACAACTGACTGCATCTTTAACCTTGGATTCTGGCTTTATCTGCCTACCCTTGAGTTTGCCAAGTTGTCTGAAATTCACCTGGCTGAACAAGGTGAGGAGACAGCAGGGATTGACAGGGCTTTGAAATTGATAGGCTGGAAATCCTTTAAGTATTGAACTATGACAGCTGCACCTCTGCCTAAGTGAGAAGTTTTTACTCACAGGGTTTATTCTGAGAGTGTGCTTGCACTGCTTTGGAGGTCATTTCTATCAAATGGGAAATATTTTCATCCAACTCAAACTTTTTTGACTTTGATCTACACTTGCCAGCTGTCAGCCTTCACAGAAGCATGGGAGCTGTTTATGTTCTACCTTGGATCTCTGATGAGGAACAAGAGAAGCAGCATCAGCAACACCAACAGCAGCAGGAGCTGCACCAGCAGGAGCAGGGGCAGCACCAGCAGGAGCAGGGGCAGCACCAACAGAAGCAGGGGAAGCACCAGCAGGAGCAGGGGCAGCACCAGCAGGAGCAGGGGCAGCACCAACAGAAGCAGGGGCAGCACCAGCAGGAGCAGAGACAGCACCAGCAGGAGCAGGAGCTGTACCAGCAGGGGCAGCACCAGCAGGGGCAGGAGTAGCACCAGCAGGAGCAGAAGTAGCACCAGCAGGAGCAGGGCAGCACCAGCAGGAGCAGGAGCTGCCTTCTCCTCAAGCACCTGCCATTCCACAGAACAGAGGGGCTGAATACAGAGCTCTAGCTCAGAGAAGGTGATACCCTCAACAATTGAGGGTTAATTTTCTCCATATTACGGAGCTACAGAGCCTCAGGAAACTCAGACTTTCTCAGCAGATTATTGCTGACACCGGCAGCCTCCAAGAGGATTACCTTCTGCCAAGTGGGCCAGGTGTTCTCGGCTGCCACATTACCTGTGGCAGTCAAGGTCACTACAGCCCTGAATTTCTTCACCTCCTGCTCCTGTTGCACAGGCAACAATGGGGATAACTGAACAATGGAGCTTTGAAATAAAGTTTATGGAGCATAAACATTGACAATAAAACAAACTTTGAAATACCCAAGTGATCTCCCTTGTGAAGCTACAAATTTTTCCCCTTGCTTTTCCTATTACTCTTACGTGCCTGTGGTTTCAGCAGAGCTGGAGGTAGGTAGCTTGCCCTTCTGCCCTGGCTGCTCAGGTGCTCATGGCCAATGTTTTCCAAATTTTTGGAAACTGTGAGGACTTCACCACAGACTACCCCACATGCAGCTGTGCAGGGGCAAATTCAGGCATCAGGACATGATCCAGCATATGCAGAGCTCCAACTAACAAGAACTCAAGGGTGGGGGGAAGAGAGAGTGGGAGCACCTTGATGGATTTTTGTGCCCATTCTCCATCTTCCCTCTTCTGGCCCACCCATACTTCCCTTCTACCCAAGAGCTGGAGAGTACTTTGCTGCACTTCATTATGACAATGAATGGTGAAGGTGAGGCTTTTCTCATCCTCTGTAAAGTTGCAGACCGAACGAGCTGACCATTGGCTTGAGCCAGCATGTACTTGTTTTTGTGCTGCATCTGATGGCCACTTTTCCAAGGGGGTAGACATCAGAGCAAAGCCTGAGAACATCATAGCACTCATGATGGCGATGGACTCCTCCAATCTCCCCAATCATGTGCACTGATGTTCAAAACTTAGTTGAAATTAGTCTTATATTAATTGCAGTTTTCTGTTAGCCAGGTTAACATCCTCCCTTATTTCCCCATGTCCACTGGGTTTTGGAACTGCATTCGCTCTGCCTGAAATTTTTTCCTAAGTGTGTTCAACCAGATATTTCTGAGGCTAAGCCCTTTAGTTCCATGAAGGAAAGCTGCTCTGTCTCATCTCCTTTATTAGCATTCCCAGCACTTGGATGTTAAAGTGTCTTTTGAAAGCCCTAAAATACCTTTATATGCATCTGAGTAATCTTTGGGTCTATTTGCTTCTGCACAAATGCACAGACTTAGATGCTTTCTAATATAGTTGACTATAAGAGCAACTTTAATTCATGTAGCGCTATTATCATAGCAAAATGTTCCATAGTACTTCACACTTGCGAGTCAGGCCCAAGCAACATTAGGAAGGGGACCAAGAGATGTGATCAAAAAGGTAGATTTTGAAGAAGTTTTCAGAAGTGAGGAGAGACCTAACAAGACAAAGGGATTCAGGGAGGAAGTTCTTGAATGTAGGGCAAGAGGGCTGCTTCACAGATAGTAGAGCAGAAGTGAGGTAAACACACATTAAATCAGTAACATATGATAATTGTAGGGATAGGGGCTGGAGGTGGTTGTGAAGGCAGATAGTAACAGATCTGAAGGTAAATATGAAGGTTTTGAAGGGACAGGAACCTCGTGGAAGTTGGCAAGGATGGCAGTGAAAGGTGGGTGTGTTTTAGAAATAAGGTAAGCATATTGAGATTGGGAGAACTTTTGAGGATTGTGGTTAACATCATTACTTGAACTTATCTCCTGGGACATTTTCCAGCTCAATATCTCATTTAGTCTGTCACAATGGATTACTAGGTTCCCCCAGAGTTTCCTCCCTCTTTTTCCCCTCAATTTTTTTGCTATTTTAATTAACCTATTCATTCTTCTTGTAAAATGCCTATTTAGCTTACCTTATTGGCAATATACTATACTGCATATTCAATATTATTGTCAGTTTAAATGGTGTTCCATTCTTTTCCAACTGAGTGACACATATGGGCTAATTTATTTGATTCTCAATCTTTTGAAGTTTACCTTTTTAAAGTCATATTTATTTTTATGTTGGTCATAACAGGTGCTGTTTGCTTAATAATCCTAAATGTAGTCCACAAGGTGCTTTTGATGTACTTTTCGAAGTTTAATTGTGCATTACTGACATTTCTGAAAGAATTCTCATTGTCCTTTAACTAAAGGCATTTCTGTGTTCAGCAACACATGCAAACCATGCAATTCCCAAGTGGCCAATGGAGCATTAGGACTGATTCGGAAATTGATAGGTACTGAACTGGTCTGGCATACTTCTATACCTCCAAGTGTGCTCCAATATGCTTGGAAAATGAAGGGCTGTCCAAACGAGAACCATTCAGATGACCAAATAGTGAAAGTGCTTATCCGTGAACTGCAGGGAAGGAATGCAATTCTGTTAGGTACAGAAAGGTCAATATCAAATGTTTCAGCAAGCACTGAAGCAGATTTTAGACAGAGTGGCATTGTTTTCAGAATTCAGCTGATCTGGGTACAGGCTAAAAATATAACTGAGCTAAAGAAAGTTACTAAGAAACAGTTGCAGTACAACTTACTATGCAAAATACCTGCCCCAAACTTGGATGCTGCAAAGTATACCCTCAAAACTGTAATTCATTTGTACGAGCCATTCAAAACATTCATGCAAATTCACAGATGACAACATAATGGCATAATTCTTTCTCAGATGGGATGGACAACACAGACCTGTGCTAACTTAACAAAATCTCAAGACTACTCATCTTCCTGTAGGACAAGAAAATGCATAATAAAAGAAAACATAGAAGCAAGAGAATTTAGACATCAGACAGTTGTGTTTGCACAGCAAGCATCTCACAGCACCTAGCACTATCACCACCTTCACCAAGTCCAAGTGCTTGTGCACAAGTCCTAGAGGATATAGATAAAGCACTTGAGAAGATAGCACTAGATGAGTCACAGCTTTGTGAGTGAGGATGATCAAGTAGAGGCAGCAACGAGAACCAAATACCTCACGATACCTTCCTCAAGTATATGTCCAGGGATACAGACCTCATAGATGCTGCTCTTAAACTGGGTTTGCTGTCTGACCAAGAGCCACTTGAAGTTTGTGCACAATACATTCCAAAGTTTGGCAAAGATTACAGAGTAGTTCACAAGCCAGTGTACAGTCTTATAACAATGCTCAGAGCGTATTCAGCAGACCCTTCAGTAATAAAAATCATAGGCCAACATAAATTATTGCTTATGAATGCATGGAGGCCTTGAGTCTAATCTACAAGAGAAGGGATGATTTTAGCCCTGTTCACCAACGGAAACTGATACTGGGGTGGTGCTGCAACATACCACTTTGCTTCCAATGTCTTCCCACCGGCCACCAATTTAATCATGCAGAGTCAGACAGCCCAAGGCACCTGACAAAATCCTTATGTACAGATGCAAATAGAGTCCCACTGATGCAATTAGGCCCCTGATACAATTTTAACATGAAATTGCAGAAATCCTACAACACTCAATCCAGCAGTAACAGCCTAGTGGAATTGGTTTCTCAGAGCCACTGAAGTCATTCCCCTGTACACCAATAGATCACAGGACCAACATCGAGCATGTTGTTTGAGTACGAAGAATGCTTCCAATTATCAGATGTCTTATTCCTCACCATTTTTCCCCATTTACCCTGAGTAGGATCTATCCATTTATTCTGAGAATCAGAAGGCTGCATCTCTCCAAGGAGGTTGTGGTGACCTCCGCAGTCTCCTGCAACAGGACCTGCTGGCTGCTGGATCAGGTTCCGGAAAGTCCATCAGAAATCCCCTGAAGAAAGCTAATGAGCTTCCCATTCCTTTGTGTAAGTGGGTGGACAATTCATCCAGCATATCAAAATGAAACTTGAGAGTTGAAATTCCACAGGTCTCAGGTTGGCAATTTCATGGGGGCTTCCAGTCCCTACCACCTATTCCTACCCAGAGCTAATCTCTTCTCGGATTTCAAATCAAAGTGGGATTAGATAAGAGAAACTTTGGGCATGAATCAGAGTTTACAGCTGCTGGGCTGCCACAGCTCCATATGATTCAGTGGAAATATTGAGGAAGGGCATAGTAGGAGTCGTCTTCTTTCTTATAGCATGAGAATACATCTGAGTCATCCAAAATCCCTGTGCATGTGAAAGTAGATGGAAGAACCAAAACTGTGATGCATGTGGCTGTCAGGTACAGGAACATCATAGGAATTAACCCAGAAGTGATGCTGGACTCATCAGAATCCTAAACAGCTGTCACTAAAATCTTATCTAGCCACCATACTTACACCTTCACATATCACGGAAAGGAAGGAAACAGATTAGCTGAACTTGTATTTTGTGATACAAATTTCTTTGTGATTGTACATAACAATGTACAACAAAGTTGTAAATCATAGTTATGGAGCATGAAACAGACAATACTGAACTTGGAGGCTTGGAAGTGGGTGGGGGGAAGGGGGGTTGTTGTGGTGGAAAGGGAGAGGAGACTGCATTCTAAGGTGGCCCCTGTTTCATTTTGGCATCTGAAAGATTGCTTCAAAATGTAAATAATACACTCTATAATGCTCCTGAATACTGCACGAGGTGTGTGTGTCATCAGAGCTTAAGAGGATAACATTGGTTTTCAATTCCAACATGATGCCACCAATCAACACATCTTCCCCTCACCCCCCGTCAGCATTCCATAGGGACCGTTCCCTCTGGGACACCCTGGTCCACTCCTCCATCATCCCCAACTCTTCATCCCCTTCCCACGGCACCTTCCCATACAATCACAGAAGGTGCAACACCTGCACCTTTACTTCCCACTCCTCACCATCCAAGGGCCCAAACACTCCTTTCAGGTGAAGCAGCGCTTCATTTGCAGCTCTTTTAATTTGGTCGACTGTATTCGCTGCTCCTAATGTGGCCTCCTCTACATTGGGGAGACCAAACGCAGACTGGGTGACCGCTTTGTGGAATGACCTTCGCTCAGCCGCAAGCATGACTCAGACCTTCCTGTCGTTTGCCATTTCCACTCACCAACCTGCTCTCATGCCCACATGTCCATTTTTGGCCTGCTGCAATGTTCCAGTGAAGCCCAACGCAAATTGGATGAACAGCACCTCATCTTCCACTGAGGCACTTTACAGCCTTCCAGACTTAACATTGAGTTCAACAACTTCAGGCCATGAACTCTCTCCTTCATCTTTACCTCTTTGTATTTTTATTTATTTATTTGTTCATTTTTTAAAAACATTATTTTATTTTTTATCCCAGCAGATCACACACACACACACACACACACACACAGCCATCTGTCACTTGTTTCTGTTTTGCTTTCACAGAACACTGAACCTTGTTCTGCTATTAACACATTCTGCTGTCTTACCTTTATGCCACTATTGACACCTTCTTTATTCTTTACTACCACCATCAAGACTCCCTTTGTCCTGTGCCCTGTGTCCCCTTAGCTCCCACCTATCCCTGACCTTCTATTTTGCTCCACCTGCTCCACCCCTTCTTAAACAGTATAAAATCCATCACATTTCTACTTCTCGTTAGCTCTGAAGAAGAGTCATATGGACTTGAAATATTAACTCTGTTTCTCTCTCCACAGATGCTGCCAGACCAGCTGCGTTTTTCCAGCATTTTTTGTTTTTATTTCGGATTTCCAGCATTCACAGTATTTTGCTTTTATCTTGGTCTTCAAGGACTCATGCTTCCAATAACCCCTCACATTTAAATAAGCCTGGCACAGACGTTTGTCATGAATTAAGAGCATGGCAGATGCTGCCTGGGGAGCAGGTATTAACCTGCACAATAGAGTTGTTGGCCGTGAGTTAACTGCACAAGATAAAGCAGAACACTTCTTACTTTGTGCAAGCCATTGCATTGTTGCTAAAGTCTTGAATGGCTACATAGGAAAAAAGGTTTACATTTATATAGCACCTTTCAAAACCACAAGACATCTCAAAGTTACAGCTAATTAAGTATTTTTGAAGTGTCTTCACTGTTGTAATGTAGGAAATGCAGCAGCCAATTTGTTACAGCAAGCTCCCATGAGCCGCAATGTGATAATGACCAGGTAATCTGTTTTTGTAATGTTGATTAAGGGATAAATATTAGCCAGAACACTAGGGATAATAGCCTTGCACTTCTTCAAAGTAGCAACATGGGATCATTTATGTTTGCATGAAAGGACAGGTAGAACCTCAGTTTAACATCTGATCTGAGAGACAGCACTCCGATGGTGCAGCATTCCTTAAGGAGTGTCAACCTTCATTTTTGTGCTCAAGTCCTGAAGTGGGACTTGAACCCAGAACTTGCTGACTCAAATATAAGAGTGCTACCAACTGAGCCACAGCTGATGCAAGGGCATTATCAATCATTTTGGTACTTTTAGAATGGCAGCAGTTAAGACATAAACGTTTTGTCAAACTGCTGTTGTTGCTAATTGGGAAAGGAATCATAGTAAATCGAGTCCACTGACTAAAGCATCCATCACCTATTTCAGACATCTATGCACGGCAAGTCAGCTCCTGGCCAAACTAGCCTGCAAGGAACCAGAGACATAAACGTCGCTTCAACAGCCACTGGCTATGCCATTTCTTTGCTCAAGGTTATTTGAATTTCTTCTCAAAGCAGATGACACAGATACCTATCTCTCTCCCTGTTAAACCTGAAGTTCTGGAGACAATGGATTTCAGTCAGCATCAAGTAAGTGTTCTGGGTTTGTAGCTGTGATGGATGTTGACCTCTATTTCTACCTCTGTAATATTGCCTGACTGTAGCCCTGCCTCAGCCGATCTGCTGCTGAAACCCACATTCATACTTTTGTTATCTCTGACTGATCTCCCACATTCTGCCCTCCACAAACTCTGCTGCTTTGCACGCACCAAGTCTCATTCACCTGTCATTCCTGTGCATGCTGACCTACATTGGCTTCCAGTCAAGCAACGTCTCACTTTTACATCCTTGTTTTTAAATTCCTCAATAGCCTCGCCCTTCCCTATCTCTGTTACCTCCTCCAACCCCACAACCCTCTGAGCTTTCTACTGTCCTCTAATTCTGGCCTCCTGAGAAACCCAGATTTAAAATGCTCTACCATTGGCAGACGTTCCAACAGTTCCCTTGGTTCTAAACTCTCGACTTCACTTCCTAAACTATTCCACCACTCTACTTAACTTTCCTTCTTTGACACATTGCCAGAAACCTTGTTCTTCGAGCAAACTTTCATCATCTGACCTAATATCTCCTTATGTGGTTTGGTATCATCTTTTCATTCACAATGCTCCTGTGAAGCAACCCAGAATGTTTTATTGCAATGAAGGTACTATATAAATACAAGCTGTTGTTCTTGATGTCAGACAGTGTGCTTTTGGTGTAGAGCACCCAGTCTGTTTTGGGCAAATCTTCTCTGTTTCTGCTTGTTCTCATTCAAGGGTCAGTGAGGACTGAAAGCAACCCCCATTGTTGTGAACTATCTGTCATCACAAAGTGTGAAAGAGCTGCAGTTGCCTTATTATTCCTGCCATTTGAGAACCTGCCCAAGCTCCAACATCCATGTCATCTCAGATACAAATGGCTGGCTGCTGCATGTACAATCTACATCACAGGATGCACTGCATCATTAGGTTATTTTAACAATACCTCAGAGATACTGGGGCATCTACCACGAAGAAGGACAAAAACAGCAATGTTATGGTCAATGTAACACTTAGAAGTTCCCCTCCAAGTCACACACAGTCCTTACTTGGATATATATCACTGCCATTCCTTTATCATCACTGAGTCAATACCTGTATCCTAAAATTACCCTCCTAACTGCATCTGGGAGGGTCACCACCATATTGAAAGCAGCAGTTCAATGACAAGACCATCCTCCACCCCCAACCATCACAGAGAAGTTAAGAATGATCAATAAATTTGACTTTACCAACATCCCCTGAATCCCCTGTACAGCTATAAACACTGTGTCATGTACCTCACGCATCCTGCTAAGTGTGCAGTTTCAGAGAAAGTAAGCAGATTGGTTTTAATGTGCATCATAGTGCATTATTTTAGGGGCAGTCTATTGGTTCCTGTTCTTACACTCGAGACAATGGGGTGAATTTTCAGCTTGCCACCCGAGTGTCAGTCTGGCTTTAATTTTAATTTTTATTTGTTTCAATTGGAAGAAAAAAATATCCATTTCTATAATGGATAGGCAAAATCCGCAGTTTTACATCTGGGTAGTATGTTGAAAATCCACCCCAATTTTTCTCTGATGGATTGACTTATTTGTGGGCTAAAAACAATGTGGTTAAATCTGAGTTTGATTTGGCAATCTGAGAGATAAATTAAGTTGCGCTATAGACCACATGTATTTTCATATCAAGGTTATGAATTTGATGGAAAATGATACTACGCTGCAGGCATGAATTGTGCGTGGGTGCTCAGGCCTTTCAGTTAATGTATGACAAAAGTAACACCATTTTAAGTCCTGAAAATGAAGTGATTTTCACCATTTCGTTCTTAGACAATTGTAAATTACAGCAGCTGTTAGACATTATCTAAGAAATGTTGAAGAATCAGCATATCTTTGCTTTGAAAACCTCCTTCCTCCACCTCAAGCAACCTCTACTGCAACTACTAAAAGCAAGCTTTCAAATTAATTTTTGATTTTTAATATTTTGTAATATAAATATTAGTACATCCATGGGCTTCATTTTAAGAAAATAATTTATCTCCTTTTAAGACTCCTTAATGGGAGCCTGTGTGCATCCATTCTTGAGTAATATAGAATCATTTTTTAAAAATTCTTTCACAGGCTGTGGGAGTAACTGGCTAGGCCAACATTTATTGCCCATCTCTAATTGCTCTAGAGAAGGCAGTGGTGAGCTGCCTTCTAGAACCGCCACAGTCCATGTGGTGTAGGTATGCCAACAGTGCTGCTGGGAAGGAGTCCCAAGGTTTTGACCCAGCGACAGATAAGGAACAGCAACACAGTTCCAAGTCAGGATGGTGTGTGGCTTGCAGGTGGAGGTGTTTCCACTTGTCTGCTGCCCTTGACCTTCTAGGTAGTAAAGGTTGCTGGTTTGGAAGATGCTGTTGAAGGAAGCTCGACAAGTTGCTGCAGTGTATCCTGTAATCTGATACACAGTGCTGCCACCGTGTGTCGGTGGTGGATGGAATGAATGTTTAAGGCTGTGTATGGGGTGTTAATCAAGCAGGCTGCTTTGTTGTCAATAGTGTCGAACTTCTTGAGTGTTGTTGGAGCTGCACTCGTCCAGGCAATGGAGTGTATTCCGTCACACTCCTGACTTGCACATTGTAGATGGTGGACAGGCTTTGAGGAGTCAGGAGGTGAGTTCCTTGCTACAAAATCCCCAGCCTCTGACCTGCTCTTGTAACCATAGTGTTTATATAGCTGGTCCAGTTAAGTTACTGGTCAAATGGTAACCCCAGGATGTTGACAGTGGTGATTTAGTGATGGTAATGCCATTGAATATCATGGGGAAATGGTTGGATTCTCTCTTGCTGGAGATGGTCATTGCCTAGCACTTCTATGGCACATAGAGCACATACAGCACAATGTAGATGGAGGTCATTCAGCCCATCACAGTTGCTTTGGCTCTTTAAAATAGTGATCAGTTTAGTCTCTTTCCTCATTGCCCTGTAGTTGTTTGTTTATCAGTTATAAATCTAATTCCCTTTCAAAATTGATTATAAAATCTTCTACTGAAGAATCTTCTATTAACTATTGAATCACCCTTCCAGGCAGTACATTCCAGATAATAACAACTCACCACATAAAAATCTGGGGCAAGGTAATCTCATTCCAGTTTGTACCAATTTATGAAGCTCTATTGACTATGTGGCTGTTTCAAAGAGAACTTAAGTTACAAATTTACACTGCAGCTTGTACAGCAATCTGACAATTCTTTTATTGTTTCAAATGGCCAAAAAAATTACATCCTTTGCATCACATTTCCCCCAAAGCATCTGCCCACAATCTTTAATTGATGTATGAATGGTTGCAAAATAATATGTAATTAGGAATAATTTAATTTTTTAAAAGTTCTACGGTTACCTTTAACTGAGCACTGGCACCAACCACTTTGTAATGTTTCAAATAAGCTCCCTGCCTGTTTTCAAAAAATATGCTAGTCAGCATTGTGTTGGCTACTGTGCTACAACAAACCTCTCTGCAGCTGTTTAGTTTTCAAGCATGTACTTAAAAATTTGTAGAAAACACTACCAGCTACACAAAATCATTCTCCCTCACATCCAGTACAGAAACTTGTCAAGATTGGTGAAATATTAGAAGTGGGATTTACCATCAAAATGAACAAGAACGACTTCTTACAAATGCAGAATTGTGCATTTTCAGGATGAGTGAGACTTGATAAATTACACAAATAAAGTAAAGTGTGTTGCAAGGAAACTTTTGAACAAACAGATTACTATTCAGCTATTGAGTAATCAAGAAAAATTCCACACTGTAGGACAGTTTTCAGAAACTGAACTGATGTTTCTTGTACAGGGGAATTTGTCTGCAATTCCTACACACTCCTTGCCAAAATGTAAAATATATAAGTAAATGTTAAAGTAGCATTGCCCCTTTAAAGAGGAGTTCTAGGTGTGCTGCTTCAAAAAAACAGCTTCACACCCACACTATCAACCACAAGGATACTTTGTACTCTCCATTTGCCACAGGGTAAACTATTGCATTACAATGTAATTTTCATGGAACTGTTTTGTAATCCAACTTTTAAAATAGCTGATAGTTTTAAAATAGGGGATGCTTTAAAATAGGAGATGCTATTATTTAACACATCACTAGTCATGCATGCACATTAAAGCATTATAATTGTGTCCCTTTTTAAACAATACATCACAAAGCAAACATGATAGATTATTTGACTTCCCAAAGACAAGAAATGTGGTACTAAAAATGTACTGTCAGAGGCCAGGAATTGTAGTTTGGTGATTATGTTACTAGATTAGAAATGGACAAATACTTTGTAGACATAAATTTAAATCCCACCATGGCAGCTGGAGAGTTTAAATTCAATTAATTACATAAATCTGAACTTAACAAGTCTGTCTGAGTAATAATAAGCATGAAACTACCGGACTGTCATAAAAACCCATCTGGTTCATAGAAGGAAATCTGCCATCCCTACGCTGTCTGACCTATATGTGATTTTACACCGACAGCTATATGGTTGACTCTTAACTTCCCCCTGAAACGGCCTAGCAAGCTACTCAGTTGCATCAAACCACTACAGAAAAGTCAAATAAGAACAAAACAGGAGAGATCACCTGACATTGACCCAAGCTGGCAGAGCGCAGAAGGACATATCTGCCAGACTGGGTCTGTGACAGGTTATGAGGGAACCAAGAAGAGGGAATAACCTATTTGAAATCATTCTCACCAACTAAACCGTCAAAGATCCATGACAGTATTGATAGGGGTGACCACTACAACATCCCAGTGGAAACTAAATCCAATCTTCACATTGAGGACACCCAGTATCACCATGCTAAATGGGATAGAATCAGAACAGATCCAACAGCTCAAAACTAGGCAGCTATGAGGTGCTGTGGCCATCAGCAGCAATAGAACTGTGTCTACCACAATCTCTAACCTCATAGCCCAAAAATTCCCTCATTCAATCATTACTATCAAGCCAGGGGATCTACCCTGGTTCAGTGAAGCATGCAGGAGAGCATGCCAGGAGCAGCACCAGGCATACCTAAGAATGAGCTGCCAACCTAGTGAAGCCACAACACAGGACTACATGCATGCTAAACAGTGGAAGTAGCATACCATAGACAGAGCTAAGTGATCCTACAACCAGTCAGATCAAAACACTACAGTCCTGCCACATCCAGTCATGGTTGATGGTGGGCATTTAGAAAACTAACAGGGGAACGAGCTCCAGGAACCTCCCCATCCTAAATGACAGGAATCCCAGCATATCAGTGCAAAAGTCAAGACTGAAGAATTTCCTACCATCTTCTGCCAGAAATACTGAGTAGATGATCTACCTTGGCCACCTCCTGAGATCTCCAGCATGATAGTTGTTAGTTCTCAGACAATTTGATTCACTCCACACCACATCAAGAAATGGCTGAGCATGCTGGATACAAAAATGGCCCTTACAATATTCCAGATATAGTGCTGAAGATTTGTGCTCCTGAAGCAGCTGTGCCCATAGATAAATTGTTCCGCTACAGTTACAATCGCTGCACCTAACCAACAAAGTGGGAAATTGCCCAGGTATGTTCTGTTCAAAAAAAGCAGGACAAATCCAATCATTATCCCATCAATCTACTCGCAATCAACATCAAAGTGACAGAAGGTGCCATCAACAGTGCTATCAAGTGGGACATACTCACCAATAACCTGCTCACCAGTGCTCAGTTTGGGATGTGCCGGGACCACTTGGCTCCAGACCTCATCACAGCCCTGGCATACTGTAGACAAAAGAGCTGAATTCCACCCATGAGGTGAGAATGATTGCCCTTGACATCAAGATAGTAATTGACTGATCATGCCATTAAGGAGTCCTAGTAAAATTGAAGTCAATAGGAATCAGGGGCAAAAACGGTACACCGGATGGGATCATATCTAGACCAAGGAAGAATGCTGTGGAAGTTAGAGGCCAAATATCACAGTCCCAGAACATCAATGCATTAATTACATAAGTAAGTGTCCTCAGCCCAACCATCCTCAGCTTCTTCATCACTGAGCTTCCTTTCCATCATAACATCAGAAGTAGGATGTTCACTGAAGCAATGTTCAGTTCCATTCACAGCTCCTCAGATAATGAAGAGGTCAGTGCCTCCACAGAGTATTACCTCGACAACATTCAGGTTTGGGCTAATAAGTGGCAAGTAGTATTTGCTCTACACAAGCACCAGGCAACGACTATTTCCTACAAAAGAGAATCTAACTCTCTCTCTTTGACATTCAATGGATTACCATCAATGAATTCCTCACCATCAACATCCTGTGAGTTACCATTGATCAGAAAGAATGTTGCCTGGGCTGGAGCACTTCAGTTATGAAGGGAGACAGGATAGGCTGGGATTGTTTTCCTTCGAGCAGAGGAGGCCCTGATAGAGGTATACAAAATTATGAGGGGCATAGATAGGGTAGATAGGAAGAAACTTTTCCCCTTAGTGGAGGTGTCAATAACCAGGGAGCATAGATATAAAGTAAGGGGCAGGAGGTTTAGAGGGGGTTTGAGGAAATATTTTCTTTACCCAGAGGGTGGTTGGAATCTGAAGCACACTGCCTGATGGGGTGGTAGAGGCAGGAACTCACAACATTTAAATTGCACTTATATGAACAGTTGAAATGCCATAGCATACAGGGCTGGAAAATGGGATTAGAATAGGTAGGTGCTTGGCGGCCAGCAAAGGTACGATGGGCCAAAGGGCCTGTTTCTGTGCTGTGTAACTCTATAACTCTATGAGAAACTGAACTGGACTAACCACATAAATATTGTGCATATAAGAGCAGGTCAGAGGCTGAGAATTATGTATTGAGAAAATCAGCTCCTGACTCCCCAAAGCCTTTCACTAACTACAAGGCACAAGTAAGGATTGTGATAAATACTCCCCACTTGCCTGGATGAGTGCGGCTCCAACAGCACTCAAGTAGTGCAACACCATCGTACACAAAGAAGCCTGCTTGATCGGCATTCCTTCCACCACCTTAAACATTCACTCCCTCCACCACCAGTGCACAGTGGCAGTGGCAGCAATGTGTACCATCCATAAGATGCATTGCAGCAACTCATCAAGGCTCCTTCTAGAGTCTTCCAGAATCATGATCTCTGCCACCTAGAAGAGCAAGGAGAACCAATACATGGGAGCGCCACTACCTACAATTCTCCTCCAAGTCTCATATTATCCTGACTTGGAAATACATCGATGTTCCATTATCATCGCTGGGTCAAAATCCTGAAACTCCCTCCCTAACAGCACTCTGGGTGTACCAACATCACTTGGACTGCAGCGATTCAAGAATGGGGTTCACCACCTACTTTGCAAATAGGATGGACAATAAATGCTGGCCTGCCAGCAATGTCCACATTCCAAGAACAAATGTCAAATATCGGAAGCAAAAAAATGTATTGAGTGCTCGGTGTAACACATATGTTAGGTAATTACATTCTATTGTCTACAATCATCTCAGTCTTGAATAAAACTAACGCAGTTTCACACTTCGAAGACACCATTGATCACAATTACAGGCTAAAAGATTTAGAAACACAAACACTGCCGACTGGAATCAACAGCTAAGACCCGCTGAAGGCAATGTTTTTAAAGATTCCCCTTTCTACATACTCATCCTGTTCCAGTTCTTGGTTTGTGAGGACGTTTATGCCGCTGGGTGCGTAGTTCCATGTCTCCTCTTTCACTGCGATGTAGTAAGTTCGAGTGATAGAGTTTGCGATCCCGGAAAGACTGAGAATTAGGAGAATGTGAACCGGACCCATTTGATCATTTGTACTTCATTCCATTAGCACTTTCTGCCTTTGTGAAGCCAGAGCCGATGTTCAAACAAGTATATTGCGCTCTCGCCCCTTTTCTCACGTCAGCGCGTCATGTGGTTGACTTGAAATAGAAGGCAGCGACTGCAGCTTTTGGAAGATGCCAGTCAACCTTTGGCTCTGTGGACATGTGGAATGTATGAAGCTGCGTTGGCTGAACCGTGATTTTATTTCAGTGGTCACAGTTTCCTGTTTCACAATTTTGTGATTGTTTTCATTTCATTAAAAATGGCAATGCCCGGTTCATCCTATTTTTTGGATACACATAAACTAAACTTTATGTTGTTCGTAAATTAAATGTAATTTTGTGTAAGAAAAAAATGTTAAAAGTTTGAAATGTTCTTTTCTAAAATGTATTAGTACTGAAAAAGTCAGCTAAGAAATAAAGTGGATCATGTCACCATCATTTCAACATGTAAATGCAAACATACTCAAGCAGCCCGTATCTAAAGTGATGCAACAGGCGTTCATCAGTGTTTTTTTGCTCTCTGGCTGATGACACCAGGTTAAAACCCAAGGATCTGAGAGGTGCAGACTTTTGCCAGGACCTAATTGAGCATATCATCAGCATCCTGTACATCAATTCCGGAGGCTGCAGAAACCAGCCTAGGTGCTACAGTTCAATGTCTCCAAGGTTATTACAGTCTGCTGTGGCTGCTTAACCTTGTCCTTCAAAGGGACAGAGCTGTGGAAGAAGCAGAAGAAGAAAGGAAACTGCAAACAAAGGAAGATGAGCACGAGAATGAGCACATTAGGAGATAAGGAAGAAAAAGGATAGGATAATTAGCAGAGATAACTTGCAGTGAGGCCTCAAATTTTCCTCCCAGTACTCTTATTGTATTCAAACAATGAAGCTCTATGGTTTATTTCTCATTGCTAGTCAATGGTCACATGAAGCTCTGTTGGTTTCTCCCTCCCCCTGTTTGTACGTGATTACTCTTGGGGTCTGACTCCAGCAACAACCAACTTGAAATCAGAATGAAAAATCTCCCAGGTCCAGTGAATGTCTTGGGCTGTACATTCTGGCACCTTGTGCTGGCAGCACCCATGAGGTTTGTCGCTTGGTATTTTTAATGAGCTACAGAGTTATGATGTTAATGTTACACAGGAACAACACAAACTTTCCTGTACATTTAGAATGATGAACCGTTTGTAGAGGGCCCTCTCCCTCAGTTATAAGGTTTGCTAATTGTGCAATTCAGGTTAATATAGTGGTTGTCACTGGACTAAGAATCTAAAGAAAGTTAATTCAAATTCCAACATGACCATTTGAAAATTTGAATTCAGGTTTTGAAATTCTGGAAATATGAAGCTGGTGACCATGAAACTGTCAGATTGTCATTAAAAAGCAACTGGTTTATGAATTGGGGAAGGATTCTTTCTGTCCTTACACTTGAAACCTACACAAACATGGTTAACTCTTAACTACGTCTGAAGTGACCTGTCAAACTAGTTGTATAAAAACAACACAAAGAATAACAAACAACTGCAGTTGTTCAAGAAAGCACATTACCATCTTTTCAGAACAATTAGGAATAGGTAATAAATTCTGACCTTGTCAGTGACACCCTCTGTCATGAGAATGAATAAACATAATGTAAAGCAACATTGTAAAAGCAAGGCAGTAAACATTTCCTCATCTGGCCTCAGGTTCAGTGCAAAGGTGAAACAGTGTTCAGCAGGTCAGGCAGAATCTGCAGAGAGAAAAGAAGAAACACTTACATTTACATAGCTCTTTTCACAACCACCAGACATCTCAAAGCACTTTATAGCCAATTAAGTGTTTTGAAGTGTAGTCACTGCTGTATTGCAGGGAATGCAGCAACAAATTTGTGCACAGTAACCTCTCACAAACAGCAATGTGATAATGGCCCGAGAATCTATATTTTGTGATGTTGACTGAGGGATAAATGTTAGCCAGGCACCTGGGAGAATTGAAGAAGGGTTATTCGGACTCAAAACATTAACTCTGGGGAGAATTTTTCCTATGGTGGGCGGGCTGGGTGGGAGCAGGTGGGGGCGGGCGCAGGGCTGGTCGCCGCCCGTGATCGGCTGTGCGGTGCCATTTTACACGGGCAGGTCAATTAAGGCCCGCTCAGCATAACGCACGGCCAATAACCTGTGCCGACGGGGGAAGGAGTGAGAGTCGGGGCTTGCGCTCTATCGTGCATGCGCGCGAAAGAGCGCAGCAATCTCACTGAGACACGGAGCTGCCTCAGGGAAATTGAAAGGATTTTAAAACTTTTTCATAAATAAAGTAAAAAAATTAGTTAAACATGTCCCCACATGTGACAGTGTCACATGAGCTGCGACATGTTTGTGAAGTTTGGAAATTTTAATAATTTATTTAACAAAAGCTTCAGGGAACCTCATCTGCCTGTGTATGAGGTTTCCTGAAAAATGCGAAGGCTGCTTGGGCTCTTCGCCTGCCCACCAACCTTAAGGTTGGACGGGCAGTGTTCTTAACTAGGTTAATTTCGTTTCTAATGGCCTTAATAGGCCATTGACATTTCAGCGGGCACGCAACCACCTCCAGCGCGCGACCGCTCAACGAAATATCAAAATGACGCTTGATGACATCGGAACATACGCTCGACGTCATCAGGCATCACTTTGTGCATCAAGCCAGCCCCTGCACACTGACGGCAAATTCTTGCCCTCTGTTCGCCTCTCCACAGATGCTGCTAGATCTGCTGAGTTTTCCCAGCATTTTCTGTTATTGCTCCAGGGAGAATTGGCCTGCTCTTTATTGAAAGAGTGCCACATTATCTTTTATATCCACCTGAATAGGCAGGCGGGGCCTCAGTTTAACATCTCATCTGAAAGACAGCATGACTGACAGCACAGTGTTCCCTCAGTACTGCATTGGAATGTGAGCCTTGATTTTTGTGCTCAAGCCCTGGAGTGGGGTGTGGGACTTGAACCTTGTGATTCAGAAGTAAGCATGCTGCCTACTGAGCCATGGCTGACATGTAAAGAAACAAAGTTAATGTTTCAGCTTGATGACCTTTCATCAGAATTGGAAAAGAGAAGAGATGGATGAGGTTTTAAACCAGTACAGAGGTAGGGGAAAGAAGGAGGGAAGGGGTGCAAGACAGGAAAGATTAAATTGCAAAAGGGATGATGGTGAAAGGCAAAAGGGGATGCTAGCTGGGCAGTACAGAAACAACAGATGGATCTAGAGGTGGAAATGGAAAAAGCAAAATCATCCCCAGCAGCCACCATCCAAATAAAAAGGGCACAGAAATTTCAGCTGAAATTGCTGAACTCAGTGTGAGTCCTAAAGGCTCTGAAATGCCTAACTGAAAGATGGAATTCTGTATCTCGAACTTACATTGAGCTTCAGTGCAGGAACAATGCAGGAGGCTAAGCACAGAGAGGTTAGAGGCAGTGGACTGGTGACTTAAAATAACGGGTGACAGGAAGTTTGGGGTCACGCTTGCAGTCTGAACAGAGGTGTTGCGCAAAGTGGTCAATCAATCAGTGTTTGGCCTCCGCGTTGTAGAGGAGACCATATCATCAGCAGTGAATTCCGTAAACTGTACTAAATTGAAAGAAGTACACCTAAATTGACTGTTTAGGGCCTTGGACAGTGGGAAGGGAGGGAATGAAAGGGCAGGTTTTGAATCTCCTACACTTGCATGGGAAATTGCCACAGGAAGTGTAGTGTGTAATTAAGGAGTAGACCAGTGTTCACTGAAAGAACAATTTCAAATGCTGAAAGGGGAGGGGAAGATGTGTTTTGTGGTAGCATCATGCTGGAGTTGATGGAAATGGTGGAGGATGATCCATTGAATATGGAGGCTGATCCATTGAATGTTGAGGCTGGTAGGATGGAAGGGAATAGACAAAGTAGATGTGGAGCAGATGTTTCCCCTTCTGGGGCATTCTAGGACAAGAGGCCATAGTTTTAGGTCAAGGGGTGGTAGATTTAAATCAGAGATGAGGAGGAATTACTTTTCTCAAAGGGTCGTGAATCTGTGGAATTCACTAACTCAGGGTGCAGTGGATGCCGGGATGCTAAATAAATTTAAGGGGGAGACAGACAGATTTTTAATTAGTAACGGGCTGAAAGTTTATGGGGAGAGGGCGGAAAATTGGAGTTGAGGCCAAAATGAGATCAGCCATGATCATATTGAATGGAGGGACAGGCTCGAGGGGCTGATATTGCCTACTCCTGCTCCTAGTTCTTATGTTCTTATGTATGCTCTTATGAAGGTGAGGACTATTGTGGTTTTGGGAGGGAGGGGAAAGGGTGAGGACAGAAGTGCCGGAAATGAAGCAGACACAGTTGAGGGCCCCGTCAACTATGATGGGGGAATTCTTTTCCTTAACCAAGGATTCTGCGGAAATCCTGCAGGAAGACTTCAGGATGAGAAGGGCACTGAGAACAGAAAATGCCAAAAGCATAAGGTGCAAGCTGTATGGAGCAAAGCGGTAGTTCCAACTCCTGTTACAATCCTGTTAGGAACAATTAATATTTAAAGAAGAACTTCAAACACCCAGCAATTAACCGACAGAACTATGCCACAAGATTTCAACTTTTGACCCAGAAACAAACTTTATTGTTTAGAGAGAAAAATTAAACAAAGAAAGCATTATTAACTTAACATGATAGCTTATAAAGACTTAAGTTAGGATTTTCCACTCCCATTTGCGGTGGGTGTCATAGCAAGCGAGAAGGGAAAATACTGGGAGATCACAAAAATCGGTTCCACATCATCATAAAACCAGTTTGCAATCGTCCGCTCCGCCCATCAATGGTGGGCCCGGCTTCCCGTCGGGACCCTAATTTCAATACATTGGGATCTCATTAAAAGCCCTGCTTGCCAGAATCATCCCCCAACGCTGGATCATGAGCTGACATTGGCATGATGTGTTTCACAACTGTGCGTAAGCAACCAGGCGAGCTGCACTTCGCTCGGCACTTTAAGGTTAGTTTGCTTACCTTGCTTTGGGAAGCACTCATGGTCATCAGCGCCAGGCTTCGCAGGCAGCACAACATCATTTTTTTGGGGAGCTCATGGGCAGGTCTCTACCTATCAGGCCAGCAGTAATGCTTTTCAATGGCTGCAGGGCTAGGGCTGGCTTGGGGAA
The DNA here is from genome assembly GCF_017639515.1 of Carcharodon carcharias. Taxonomy (NCBI): domain Eukaryota; kingdom Metazoa; phylum Chordata; class Chondrichthyes; order Lamniformes; family Lamnidae; genus Carcharodon; species Carcharodon carcharias. The sequence continues at coordinate 93,501,840 of NC_054477.1, read as the reverse complement.
GGGGAAGAAGTGGCCTCAGGCAAGAGAAGAGGCTGCAGGACGAGAACTGTACTGGGGAAGGGGGGTTTCCCAGAGTGTGTGTGTAGGGGCACAGGTTGATCTGTGCAAGTGGCCTCACAATGGTGAGGGCTGAGGAAGCAGTCTCCAGAGGAGATGAGGCCAGATGGAAATGCGAGAGCATGTGTGAGGGAGTGAGTGGTGATGTTCTTTTAGCTGGCAGTGAGTGAGATGCCAGTGAATGAGTGATGGGCTTGTGAGTGTGTGAGTTTGGAGTGATGAGATGGTTACCTTACCCTGGTGGCACAGATGAGATCTTTCATCCTGTTTCTGAACTGGATGATCAACTTCTTCTGTGTAGTGTTGGCACTGACCACCACTGCCGCCGCCTCCCAAGCAAGAGTGGTGAGTTTGCAGGATGCCCTGCAGCCAGAGAGGGGATAGAGGACACCATAGCGGGCCTCCAAAAGGCATTCCAAAGACAGTTTACTGAACTCTTCCTGGCTTTCAGAGCCACATCTTTACTGGAGCAGTCCGGAGCTGCAAGCATTGAGAACTGTGTGCGAGGCTGCAGTTTAGATATGGCACCCAGAGTGAGGAAACGGTGAGGTAATGGCATGGCGGGTGATTCAGAGGCTGCAGCCAGCAATACGGAGTATTTCCTGTGGCTGCATAATTAATGAAGTGGGAAGCAGGTGATACGGGCAAAAACCCACCCTTTCATCTGTCAGAACAACATCTTTTATCACGTCCACCACTTCAGGGAATTCAGGGAAAATTCCGGCCTTATGCTATAAACTCAGTTCCACTTTTAACTTCCCCAAGGCGTTTCCTTATCTTACGAAATCTTGAAGGTTCATTTATTTCACTGGGAGGTGAAGGAACTGAGAGAATGGGATGGAGTCCTTACAGGAAGCAGGGTGTGAGGAGCTGTAGTCGAGGTAGCTGTGGGAGTTGGTGGGTTTGTAATGGATATTGGTGGACAGTCTATCACCAGAGATTGAGGACTCCATCCCATTCTCTCAGTTCCTTCGCCTCCGTCGCATCTGTTCCGATGATGCTACCTTCAAAAACAGTTCCTCTGACATGTCCTCCTTCTTCCTTAACTGAGGTTTTCCACCCACGGTCGTTGACAGGGCCCTCAATCGTGTCCGGCCCATCTCCCGCACATCCGCCCTCACGCCTTCTCCTCCCTCCCAGAAACATGATAGGGTCCCCCTTGTCCTCACTTATCACCCCACCAGCCTCCGCATTCAAAGGATCATCCTCCACCATTTCCACCAACTCCAGCATGAAGCCACCACCAAACACATCTTCCCTTCACCCCCCCTATCGGCATTCCGTAGGGATCGTTCCCTCTGGGACACCCTGGTCCACTCCTCCATCACCCCCTACTCCTCAACCCCCTCCTATGGCACCACCCCATGCCCACGCAAAAGATGCAACACCTGCCCCTTCACTTCCTCTCTCCTCACCGTCCAAGGGCCCAAACACTCCTTTCAAGTGAAGCAGCATTTCACTTGCATTTCCCCCAACTTAGTCTACTGCATTCGTTGCTCCCAATGTGGTCTCCTCTACATTGGAGAGACCAAACGTAAACTGGGCGACCACTTTGCAGAACACCTGCGGTCTGTCCTCAAGAATGACCCAAACCTCCCTGTCGCTTGCCATTTTAACACTCCACCCTGCTCTCTTGCCCACATGTCTGTCCTTGGCTTGCTGCATTGTTCCAGTGAAGCCCAACGCAAACTGGAGGAACAACACCTCATCTTCCGACTAGGCACTTTACAGCCTTCCGGACTGAATATTGAATTCAACAACTTTAGGTCGTGAGCTCCCTCCCCCATTCCCACCCCCTTTCTGTTTCCCCCTTCCTTTTTTTTCCAATAAATTATATAGATTTTTCTTTTCCCACCTATTTCCATTATTTTTAATATTTTAAAATCTTTTATGCTCTCCCCACCCCGACTAGAGCTATACCTTGAGTGCCCTACCATCCATTCTTAATTAGCACATTCGTTTAGATAATATCACCAACTTTAACACCTATGTGTTCTTTTGTTCTATTGTTGTTGACATCTTTTGATGATCTGCTTCTATCACTGCTTGTTTGTCCCTACAACCACACCCACCCCCTCCACTTCTCTCTCTCTCTCTCTCCGCTCCCCCTCCTCCCCCCCCCCCCCCCCCCCCCACCCCCCACCCACCCACACACACACCTTAAACCAGCTTATAAGCTTATATTTCAACTCTTTCTTGGACTCGAACTCAAGTTCTGTCGAAGAGTCATGAGGACTCGAAACGTCAACTCTTTTCTTCTCCGCCGATGCTGCCAGACCTGCTGAGTTTTTCCAGGTAATTCTGTTTTTGTTTTGGATTTCCAGCATCCACAGTTTTTTTGTTTTTGTATTAGTTTTTTTAATTTGTTCATGGGATGTGGGTGTTATTGACTAAGCCAGCCTTTATTGCCCATCCCTAATTGCCCTTGAGAAGGTGGTGGTGAGCTGCCTTCTTGAACCGCTGCAGTCCATGTGGTGTTGCTACACCCACAGTGCTATTGTGGAGGAAGTTTCAGGATTTTGACCCAGCGACAGTTAAGGAACGGTGATATAATTTCAAGTCAGGTTGGTATATGGCTTAGAGGGAACTTCCAGGCGCTGGTGCTCCCATGTGTCTGCTGCCATTGTCCTTCTAGATAGTAGTGTTTGTGGTTTGGAAGGTTCTGTCTAAGGAGCCTTGGTGAGTTCCTGTAAATGATACAAACTGCTGCCATGTGCATCGGTGATGGAGGGAGCGAATGTTTGTGGATGGAGGACAAATCAAGCGGCCTGCTTTGTCTTGGATGGTGTTCAGCTTCTTGAGTTTTGTTGGAGCTGCACTCATTCAGGCAAGTGGAGGGTATTCCATCACAGTCCTGACTTCTGCCTTGTAGATAGTGGACAGGCTTTGGGGAGTCAAGAGGTGAGTTACTCGCCACAGGATTCCTAGCCTCTGACCTGCTCTTGTAGCCACAGTATTTATATGGCTGGCCCAGTTCAGTTTATGGTCAATGGTAACCCCCAGGATGTTGATAGTGGGGGATTCAGTGGTGGTAAAGCCACTGAATGTCAAGGGGCGATGGTTAGATTCTCTCTTGTTGGAGATGGTCATTGCCTGGCACTTGTGTGGCACAAATGTCATATCAAACCACTACAAGGAATACCATACAGGCTGCAGAGAAAGCATCTCACCACCCTCTTCTCAGGGCAACTAGGGTTGGGCAAAAAAAGTGTTGGACTTGCTGGTGCTGTCTGCGTTCTAAGCATACAAAAAAAAATAAATCCTGCATATAATGTTTATAGACCACACCACCTTTTCCCTTTAAAAACACTATCAGTTAATGAAAGCAACCTCACTGGGATTGCAAAAGCAGTTTTTTCTCCTTATTTGTGACTGAGCTGGGCTACACGTATCAATTATTCTCCACCTCACATTAATTTAAAAAAAAACATTATTTCCACAGTTACTGGGTTCTTATATCATGGATACTCAACACTGTGTTGTCCTGTCAATGATTTAGCTTGGCTGTCAGAATTGGGTATAACAAGGCTTTATTGTAACATTGACAAAGATTCAATCACATAAACAATATTCAAGCAACAACTAACAGAATCACGATCGGTGGTACTGGGCCAGAGTCTCTGGGCAGCAGCACAGCTTGGTAGGCCTTGTTCAAATCTGCTGTGTTCTGTTCTGTTTGTGCTCTTTCATTTATACTTCTTTCCTTATGCTCTGTTGTGCATGCATATGCATCAGTCATAACTCATTGGCTCCATTCTGTCTAGTTTCAACTAGCCATTGTCTTATGCAGACTATTGCGTCCTTGTTTGTGTAGAATGAGATGTGGCTTCCCCTAACCAACTGACAAAGCATGTAATTAATAGGTTGTTAACGATTAACAAAGTGAAGGCCATCCAAGTCTGCCTAACAGCTAACGAGTTTAAGGCCATCTATTGCTGATTTAGAATTATTTTTCAATCATTTAAAAATGGTTGCTTCGCAATATTACAAACAGACCCAAAGTTGAGAGGTAACTTCTTTCAATACGTTGCTATTAATGCTATTACTTTTCTCTGAATAAAGCTGCAAATTCATGTCTATCTACATTCTTATTTAAGTGTTTATTACACCTCTAAGCCAACAGACTAAAATTAACAAAGTTCCCAGTACTACAATGTGAGCAACAATTAAAGATTTTGTAAGAAGCAGTGCCTTGGATGCTAGCCTCTATCGACCATGAGAGTTTTCCTACTTTTTGATTTGTCACTCAGTTGCCACATTGTCGTGAAGCATGTACACGTATTCTAAGCTTTATCGTACACCACACATGGTGACTATGCTGCCTTCTTGTTTGTCCTTTGAGGCGAAGATGACCATGTTCATCATCTGGGGTATTTGGTAGGGTTCCAGTGGGTACGTAGGTGACTGCTAAGGCTGATTGCACCCAGAAGTTTCTGCTGCAAATAGGATAGAATACTGCAGATAACTGAGTTTTGGACCAGCTGCTGGCTCAGGATTTCCTCTCCTCTCTCTGCCTTTGATCGGCATTTGCTTCCGAAGGAGGGGCCACCATTTTCTGCTTGGTGCACTGGGTGCAGCAATCCTGGGCAAGCTTCTCACAGGACTTGGAGTCCATAAAAAACCCCTATGTGAGACTTTTAGAGCATCCTTGCAGTGCTTCCTTTGACCACCATGACAGCACACCTCAGACTCAAGCTCTCCAAAGAAGATTTGCATTGGTAAGTGAGTGTTATGCATTTCGACTACATGGCCAGCCCAACTCAGTTGTGACTGTTTCAATGTGGTGTGGATGCTTGGCATTCCAGCTCCGGTGAGCACCTCAGTGTCCGGTATTTTGTACTGCTATCTGATCTTCAGAAGCTCCTGAAGGCAGCTCGAGTGAAAATGATTGATCTTCTTGGCATGACACAGTCCAAGTCTCATATGCGTAAAACAGAGTGGGCAGGACTATTGCTCTATCATCTTTTAGTTTTTTAAGGCACATTTACTCTTCTTCATTCTCAGACTGAAGTTCGAGTTGGCAATTGTTGCATGTGTCTCATCATCAATATAGACAGCTCAAGAGAGTGTGCTGCTGAGATAAGTGAACTAATCCACTGTTGATGACAGTGGTCATGGACTAAAACCTCTTCATGTTGATCATAAGGCTGAGATTGTCACATGCATTGGAGGACAAATCCATGCTACATTGCATATCCAGCTCTGAACAGGCAGCTAGGGCATGGTCATTGGCAGACAAGAAATTGTAGAGTATGTCCTTGGAGACCTTGGTCTTTGCCCGGAGTCATCTCAGGCTGAGCATCTTCCCATCCATGGGACATCTGATTTTGACGCGAAGATCACCATCATGGAAGGTATTGGAGAGCATGGCAGAGAAAAACATGCTGAAGAGGGTTGGCGCTAGCACACTGCCCTATTTGATTCCATTAGTGACTTGCAATGGGTCATAAGACTCACCATCATCCAATGGAGGCATCTTTGTATTCTTGCAGGATAGTTCCTTATCAGCTCCTGGACCTTAGCCACTAGGCAGGAGTGTGATTGTGTTAGTTATTTCTAACAGCATAGGGTGGTCATCAAGAGAGCAGTTGATGGCAGCATGTGAAAGCCTATTGATTGCTTCTTCATTGATGGATGGAGGTTAACTGAGGATGCAAGAATCATAAAATAGCAGGTGGTCTTGAAAGAAATTGGGGTCTTTAATAACTGGGTATTTTCTGCATTTTATGAAATTATCTAAACAGCATTGATTCTCTCTCTGGAAAGAAAATTTCTAAACACTTTGACCTCTGGACAGTCTTCAGAAACAGCAAGGTCACTTAGTTCAGACTGCCATGTTGACATTCCTGAGCTGATAGAACAGCATCTTGTGCACCCTCTTATCTATGCAATTGTTTAGAAAGGGCCAGGATATGACCCTTAGCAGCATGTAAGCTAAAAATCTGACCTCAAACAGAATAGCGAACAAGGGAGATGGTAACCACCGTGACAGTTTGGGCTCCTGTCCTGTGTCCATTCAGAATAGTTTGAATAGATGATTGACACTGGGTAAGCTATCAGCCCCCAAGAAGTGGGTATATTAACAAGTGCTCATGCACAGGGCCCAGGTCCTGGTGGGGTCATATGCTGGCGAGATACTGCTGAGGGATCGTACAGGGCTGAGGTGCTAGGGAGGCTGCAGTGCTCATTGGGTAGCTGCCTTCTTCAGATGGAAGATGGACCAGAGAAGGAGGAAGAAGATCGAAAGATCGAGGGAAAAGTTTCCTAACACTTTGACTAGAGAGCAGAATGCTGTTATCACAAGCTGTTAAGGGTTGTATACATTTTCTCTCTAATTAGTTAATATATCATATCTAAACTGTTGTTTTTTAAATCAACTTAATAAATCATCTTAAAACTACTTATGACTAGCCGACTGCCTGTTTAAGTATCTTTGTCCCCGAACCCCCAGGAAATCTTATAGTCTTACTCAGCTAAAGAACTGAGTCTGCAGTTATTCCAGTAAAGAAAAAACTAATCCTGTAGTTTCCCAGAATTAAGGGAAGCTTTGAAGTTAAAAGGTAGTTAATTTGTATATCCAGCTGGGAACAGCCTGTGTATGTCACATTGCCATGCAGATGGGTGGCGCTTAGTGAGATTCTTTGTTTTGAGTTTATCTCTGTGAATTCAGTTCGGGCATAGCAAGGAAGCAAGACTAGTGGATGTTTGAGAAAGCAGCTAAGGAGCTGTGTCCACTTTGGGTTTTATGTAGCTTGCAGTTCCTTGAAAGTCGAGATGCAAAGCCCGATCTACACCTAAAGTAGAGTAAATGCTAAATCTGTCATCCATGACACAGCCTGTGATTCAGAGCTGATATTCAGTATGAGGTAAGAGGAGAAATGACTGGAAGATTTGTTTAGCTTGAAGCTGAAGGAAGAAATCTATAGTAATCCTCAGTGAAAGGCAGTCAACATTGTTGCAGTTGGAGTTCTGGAAGTAATCAGCCTGGTTGCAGTTTGAAGCCACAGCAGCAGGCTATTGGAAACCAAGTGTTTCCTGATGTTTTAAACCACTGTGCAGGAGTCACAGGGAGACCCAAGCAGGAACTGAGGAATCCAGATTCATAAGGTCCTAAAGGAAAATGGAAGGTTACTTAGCCAAAAGCTAATTGAAGGACAATCATAAAGTCTTGTAAATTGGAGATTAGCTGGAAACATTGACGAGAAATCAGAGAAAATTCCAGACAGCTGTGATATACATTTTGTTTGGTCCCAGGGAAGAAGTGAATGAACCTTCAAGATTAGTGTAATAGGGAAGTCTTGGGGGAAGTTAAGAGAGTAGAACTGAGTTTATAGCATATGTCTTTATAATATATATTGTTAAGTTAATAGTGCTTACTTTGTTTAATTTTTTTGTACAATAAAGTTTGTTTCTGTTTAAAAATGTGAAATCTTGTGGCATATTTCAGTCAGTTAATTGCTGGGTGTTTGGGTTTCTTCTTTAAATGTTAACAATCCCGAACAGGATTGTAATACTTGCACCTCTCTAAGCTTGCATTGGACAGTCCTGTGGATGTTTCGGTAGGCATCGTGCTTAGATGATGATGACTTGTCATTGAGGGAAACTCTGTAGAGGTGATGTTTCTACTCCAGTAGTTTCTGGATTACCTCATTGTTTTCACTGAAACAGCCTTAATGTTTATGAGAGTCTTGATGCTTCTGAGAAGTAGGGCCAAGTGCCTGTAGAGCAGTGGAGTAGACTATATCCCTGAAAATCGCCCAGTCATCCTCAATGCAGCGAGCATCCATTTTTGCTGTACACAAGCAACTCTTGAATTTCTCTAAGGTTCCTCCTTGACTGCCTGCTTGAACCTTGAGGCATCAACACCAACTCTGCTATTGTTTCGAAGTCAGACAAGCTAACCTTTTTGGTGACTTCAGCACAAAAGCTGCTGCCTATCACCAGGCATGGGAAGAGGTCATAGGAAAGAAATGGGGTTGGCAGTTGTAACAACAATGGCCTCCTTTTGTTGAAGATGTGTGCTGCACATGAGCTTTTAATCATGAACTCAGTTTTCTGCCTCCTTAATTGTAATAAAACATCTTTGATGCATCTCCATTCTTGCATTGGCATCTAATTGACTATGTCATTAACATACAGAGTGACAGGCAAAATGTGCATTTTCTTTATTTTTTCATGGGATGTGGGTGGCACTGTCAAGGCCAGCATTTGTTATCCATCTCTAATTTCCCTTGAACTGGATGGTATCGTAGGCCAATTCAGAGGGCAGTTAAGAGTCAACCACATTGCTGTGGATCTGGAGTCACATAGAGGCCAGACCCAGGTAAGAATGGCAGATTTCCTTCCCTACAGGACATCCATGAACGAGATGAGTTTTTTACACAATTGATGATAGTTTCATGGTCACATTACTGAGACTAGCTTTATAATTCCAAATTTTATTAATTGAATTTAAATTCCAGCTGCCATGGTGGGATTTGAACCCATGTCCATTGAGAAAGAAAAATTCCAAGGGGTAAAAAATTTAAAGATAGGATAAAACTTAAAGAAAAAGCATATAATTGTGCAAAGGCGGGTGGCAGGTCAGAAGATTGGACAGGATATAAAAAACAGCAAAGAATGACTAAAAGATTAATAAGGAAAGGAAAATTAAAGCATGAGAGAAAGCCAGCTAGAAATATAAGAACAGAAAGTAGGAGTTTCTATAGACATTTAAAAAGTGAGCATTTGTCCTATAAAAAGTGAGGCTGGGGAATTAATAATGGAAAATGAGGAGGTGGCAGAGGAATTGAACAGGAATTTGCATCGGTTTTCACTAAAGAGGATAAAAGCAACATCCCCGAAATAGCTGTAAATAAAGAAATGGAAGGGAGGAAGGAACACAAGAAAATTACAGTCGCCAGGGAAGTGGTATTGAGCAAATTGTTGGAGCTGCGGGCTGACAAGTCCCCAGGTCCTGATAGATTTCATCCTATGGTCTTAAATGAAGTGGCTTGTGAGATAATTGATGCATTGGTTTTAACTTTCCAAAATTCCCTAGATTCAGGGAATGATCCTTTAGATTGGAAAATAACAAATGTAACTCCTTTATTCAAAAAGGAAGACAGAAAACAGGGAACTACAGGCCAGTTAGCTAACCATTTGTCATAGGTAGAATGTTAAAAACTATTATTAAATATGTTATAGGAGGGCACTTCAAAAAGTTCAATGTAATCAGGCAGAGTCAACATGGTTTTGTGAAAGGGAAATCATGTTTAACCAATTTATTGGAGCTCCTTGAGGAAGTAGCATGTGCTGTGGATAAAGGGGAACCAGTGGACGTACTGTACTCAGATCTCCAGAAGAGATTTGATAAGGTGCCACATCAAAGGTTATTGCGGAAAATAAAAGCTCATGATGTAGCAGGTAACATGTTGGCATGGATAGAAGATTGACTAGCTAACAGGAAACAGAAAGTTGGCAAGTGCAGCAAGTAATTAAGAAGGCTCATAGAAGATTAACATTTATTACAAGGGGAATTGAATACAAAGGTAGGGAGGCTATGCTTCAGTTATACAGGACATTGGTGAGACCACGTCTGGAGTGCGGTGAACAGTTTGGATCTCATTTAAGAGAGCATGTAAATGCATTAGAAGCAGTTCAGAGAAGGCTTACTTGGAATGGGCAGGTTGTCTTATAAGGGAAGATTGGACAGGCTAGGCTTGTAAAAGCTGGAGCTTAAAAGCGTAAGAGGCGATTTGATTGAAACAGATCCTGAGGGATCTTTACAGGATGGATGTGGAGAGGATTTTTCCTCTTGTGGGATAATCTAGAACTAGGGCTCATTGTTTAAAAATAAGGGGTCGCCCATTTAAAAAGGAGATGAGGCAAATTTTTTCCCTCAGCAGTTCATGAGTCTATGGAACACACTTCCTCAAAAGGCAGTGGAAGCTGAGTATTCGAATATGTTTAAGGCAGTGCTAGATAGATTCTTGATAAGCAAGGAGGTGAAAGGTTATAGAGTGTAAGATTGTGGAGAAATCAGATCAGCCATGATCTTATTGAATGGCAGAGCAGCTTGAGGGGCCAAACGACCCACTCCTGCTCTCCATTCATATGTTTGTATGTCCCCCAGAGCATTAGCTTAGGCCTCTGGATTGCCAGTACAGTGGCATTACCACTATGCCACCATCTCCCCCTGTAACAAAAGCCATGTGCAGAGCTGACTGCTGGACTGACCACCATCTAATCATTTCAAACTTAAACATAATGATCTATCTCCCCCAAACACTTCAGCACATGAAGACCCAGAAGCATCTCGGTATCTCATGATTCCCTAATGCATGTTTAAAGTCCAAACAGGAGGCCGTAATATTCCAATCTTTAGCTAAAGCATATGAGTATACATCTTGTCACTTAAGAACTTAACAGAGGAAGACCCAATACAAATCTATTATTGAATAGATTTGAAGGAGAAATATGTTCTTTGAAGCGGAACTGTTTGCAGCTTGAGTGGCACTGGGGCTGATTACACTTATGTTCAAAAAAGACAAAGAAAAACCAGCTGGTCTATAGAGTCTGTCCCACTCAACTAAACAGTTAGTGTTGCATCTAACAACTCCTCAATGCTTCCGCTCCACCAGCAGCTACATAACCTCCTGGAAGAGTCAAAAATACTGCAGTGAGGCCCAGTTATAGCATGGTCCAGGGGGACCATATCTCACTACCGCATTAAATGTAGGGTGGCCATTCTTCTGGTTTTATACCAGATGGTCCAGAACATCACAGGCAGACGCTCATTTAATTCATTTCAAAGGTATTTTTATTACCATTAACAGATGGACTAGTCTTTGCTAAACCAGTAGGATACAGGCAGTGTATTACTATGATGGACCCAATTCAGAAGCAGTATGTTAATATCATGAACACCTTATTTGTTCTCTCAATGTTTGTAGCGAAGTAATTATTCTGTCAGGAAGGTATAATAATTTTCATAATGTTATTTGGAATTTATTGTAAAGTAGAGTATAGTGGAGTCTATGTATGTGTGTTTGTCTGTGTGTGTAGGATTAATTGAATTACAAACAGCTGGCCTGAAGGCTTTGCTGTAAGAAGAGAAGCCATGTTTGAAATGCTAAATAGGTAAGCATGAGCGAAGTTTTAGAATGTGGGGTGTGAAGAGAACATTTGCATTTTTAAACAAACCAGAGTAGCTTGAATTCGAAAGAGGAGCTGAAATATTTCATCTAGCCAGGAGAAGTTAAGAATCAGTGTGTTTATTTTTCCCAAAGATTACTGGTAAAATTTGTACTCTGATAGATTTTTATTATTAGAGTGGCAAAGTCTAAAGACATAGAGAAACAATGGGAATTTGCATTCAAAGGGGAAAATATTCATAAAGGAGAGAAGGCTGTGTGCAAGGGCAGGCATTTTGTAAGATCTAATACAAGTGTGAAAAGCCTCAAGTTGCTGTCAACAAGGAGCCGAAGCTGAGGAAAAGCTCACTTTGAATTCGACTGTCCAGGGTGTGTGCTTTGCCTGGGTCTGTTTAAATCAATGTGTTTTACTATTGCCTTAATGGAGGTGTAACTGAGAGTTAGATTAATTAGAGGAGCTAGGGGTTATTATAGCAGCAATTTGTATACCTATGTATGTGCTTAAAATAATTTTCTTATTAATAAAGGTTTAATTTAGTTTTCTAAGAAACCTTTAAGCCTCGGTGTCCTTTTTTTTACTGAATTCAAAGCCCATATCTCAAAATAAATACAAATTGCAAATAATTATGGCCACTGCTTCAAGTTTCCCTCTGGGATTTGAGCAACTTGGCCTTTACCATCTGCCTGCCATAACAATTCTAGCAGTCACTTTGTCAATAATGGGTAAGCTTTGAAATAATATTATATTTATGCGCAAAGTTAAATCTGCTGACTTTTTTATTAGTGGTGTTGTTAATAATTCAACCTCAACTACAACAATGGACTATGTTTGTATGGAGGTTTCTAGAACTGTCTTATACTTTTAAAAATGGACAATAACAAAGTGGCTAAGATGGCTGCCAAGGATCAGGTGACTTTTGCAAATTCAGCATAGACTACCACAAGCTAGCAGAAAGTTCCTAATTGAATAACCCTGAGTGGGGCCCTCCACCTTGAATGGACATACCCAGATGGAACCTGTAGAATTCATACCTCCTATTGTCTGTGGTTCACTCCAGATTTAAAATCAATGGGCTTCCAGACTTCAAGTCTCCAATTTTAAAAAAATATGCAGAAAAACAATTAAGTAGGCATTAATGGCTATCACCTGCTTGTATTGTATAGCAATGGCTTTTAGCTTTAAACCATTCTTTGTAGACAATAGCAGTTAATCGTGTGACTGAAACTGGCTTCTGATACCAAAATTCTTCATGACCCCAAGTACAAGAAAGAAACAGCAGTCTACAAAGAACACCATTGCAGAACATTGGCTGCAGACAAAGGCAGCAATGCTGAAGCCTTTCTAAGTTTGGAGGCAGCTATATCTTAAAAAAAAGCCTCCCACCCTGATTCTTAATTCAAGTCCATCTGTGAAGAAATTTGACTTCCTGGTACAAAAACCACAAGTACTAACTTCATGACCTGCTGTACATTTATCTCTTTGAAGGAATCCTGCAATGATCCTGATATCCAACTCTAGCTATTTGAACCCATCTAAACTATAATTCTAGAATGGAAAAGACTCATTTCTTTAATGGGCATGCAATGACTGCAACCTTCCAAGATGAGCCAAACCCATGAATTGTTAACTACTCTTTTGTTTGCCACTGTAAAAGTGCACTATCTTCTTTAACTATGTCTTTCTTACATATGTGTGCTTGAAAAACATAGCATTTAAACTTTTGGGGGGAATGCATGAATAAAAAATCCTTTATTTAAACCCATAAAAGCTTGCTGCTGTTATTTAATTTGACCACACACTGCAGGGGCTGAGAAATGTATACATCTTCCTCTCCAAAATCCACACTGAATATGGACAGTAAGGAAAAAGGTACAAGGGTTTCAGTTTTCTTCTGACCCTGTCCATAGCAAGTGACAGAATTAAATATAATTGACACACAATCCTTGCTTCACTCAGCCATGTTGACTTGATCTCAGCAGTGAATGAAATATGATCACTTTCCTAATGCCAAGTTGCAGCATTCTTACTTTACCAGTACTAATTCGCATCTTTCCTTTGTGCCATCATATGTGCAGCAACAACTGGAAGACAGCAAATCCACAGAAACTGATCCGATCTGAGGGTACGCTATCACATGGCTCATGTTTGCCATGTACCAGCTCAGATACTCGGACTGCAATGTGTCCAGTTAGGTGATGAGTTGGGATTTTACCTGGCGGCTCACAGTTCACAAGTGAGCATCAGGTGATAGTGATGAGAGGGACAGATGTGGAGAATTGGCATCACAGGTACAGCCCTCTCTGAGCTCTTTGCAGCTGGAATCAAATGCTGTATGCTGGAGGCTATCGAAGAAAAGCATAATCATTGAGTGGCAGCAGAAAATCTGTAACCTATTGACAGGCTTTCCATGTACATTGTCCACAACAGCAGAACAAATGGAGGAGTCCAGCTCAAGCATGAATGGATTGATGTCAGGCATTGAGAGAATGTCAATTATATCAATTGAATGAATCCATGCAGGCCTTGAGCACAGCCATGCAGACTCTGGATGCCAACATTTCTCGCAGCTTAATTTGAACGACAAACACCTTAACTTTGGCCTTACAGAGTGTCACTGACCTGCACTAAGCTGGCCTCCAGTAGAATGGTAGGAGTGAAGGGCAGATGGCTCATAAGAAGGCAAAAGGGAATGTGGAAGCGGGGACCCAGCTCAAAGTGCTTCTACTTCTTATCCACTGCTCTTCCTTCAGTAGGTGCCTGGCATGCGATCTTCTCCCCCAATGGCTGAGCCTTCCCCTGCACTGGTGGAGGTGGAGCAGCTTTTGGAGCAGCCCTCACAAGGTGCAAAACCCAGAGGACGCCAAGCAAGAGCATCTCGGCAGCCTGAGCAGGAATGTGTGCAGCCTGTCTTTGATCAGCCCTGTTGAAGCGACAGGATCTTTGCCATGTGGATCCAGCAGCTAAAGAGAGTAAAACTTTGTAGTTGCACAAGGTTACACACATAGATATATGAGAAAATGTGACACTGTTAAGCTTCTGTTCTTTAGTAGAATTACACAAAATTTATACATTTGCAATAGTTCCCCATGTTGTCTATTCCTGGTTGTTGTGTGGCAACTTGCTTTTCTGGTTACTTATTGATGAATGGGCAGAAATGAATTGATGGCAACCAATGGGGGGAATGTAAATTGGGGTGGATAGGTTGTTTGCAGGGCTTTTTTATGTCAGTGAGATATAATGAGGGAATAAGAGTGGTGATTGGATGTGTTTGTTGCTTTAGAGCAATGGTGGTATCTAATTGAGCCTTACTGAACCTAACTGCCTGTGAGTGGCTGGTATTGTGTTCGGGTCGCCATACTCAAATTCCTCTCCCTGTTCCTCCACAGATCTCTCTGCAGACAATCTTCACTCAGCATCTTGTTCCTCCTGCAACACCAATCCTTGCTGCTGTGCAATATTATGTAAAGGGCTGGGTCCTTGGTCATCATTCTGGAGATTCGGACTGGTGAACACATCCAGTCTGTCCAGTTCCCCAATGTGCGCCTTGAACGTGCTAATCACTTGCTCAATGATGCATCATGTGTCTGTCATTGTACCTTTCTTGAGCTTCATTGTAACTAGCCAAATTTGAAAGAGATACCCTTTGACTCCTAGCAGCTACCCCATAAGTTTGGAGTTGAGGAACCTGAACTTGAGGGATAGGTTGAAAGCATCACGGCAGCTCCCCAGGAATACAGAACAAGCTTATATAGACCTTTTCTTCTGTTTGCAGATCAGCTGAACATTGATGGAATGAAACATTTTGCAGTTTACAAATACTCCTGGCTGATCTGGAGCTGTGTGGAATCCTACATGTGTAGTCGAGGATGCCCTGTAGGAAGCTGGCCAGAGAGGCAAACCTGAGCATCATCTCATCCTGAAAGTTGACATGATTGCTGGCTCTGGCAAACAATCCATATATTATGCACTTTATACAGCCAACTGGGAGATCCTGGATAAGTCTCCATAGTGCTCCAATGGGATTCAGATGCAAAAATATTGTCACTTTCAGAACCTCTGGTAATGCATGGACACCAGCTCCATGAGTAGGTCTTTTACAAATGTTTACCACTATCTGATGTATGCCCTCAGCCTCTGGAAGCACTGCTGTCCCAAGACATCAAGGAAGCTAGCACATTGGTTGACGTTTTCCAGCCCCTCTGCAGCAGGCACCCTCTTGGCGAATGAAGCGAGACATTCAACTGTCCACTGACTTCGGTGAGGCCAGAAGACCCCGTCAGCAGGAGGGGCCAGAAAATTCCATTCTTTGTTACAATAGTGCCTCTTGTGAGCTCTGTTGCTCCCATCTCTGATGTTTCTGTCCCTGCTCACCTCCACAGCAGGCTGTTACCACTGTAACTGCTGCTGCCATTACTACTTTTGCTGCTGCTGTTACTGCTGTCATTGCTGTTCCTGCTGCTGTTACTGCTGTCATTGCTGTTGCTGCTGTTGTTACTGCTGTCATTGCTGTTGCTGCTGTTGTTACTGCTGTCATTGCTGTTGCTGCTGCTGTTACTGCTGTTGCTGAGGCAATCTGAGGAAACCAAGATATTACCCATCCTAATTGAGTGTTAATACCCCCAAAGTGTGGAAAACTTACCTCTCAACACAAGCAGACTCTTTATTAGTGGTAGGTAAGATAGCAGTTGTGAACAGTGAGTATTTATTGCTCCATTTGACTGATTTTTAATGAGTTTAATGGATTGCCGTTCACTTCTCAGCTTGATATCAATGCCAAGTTTCAGGATGTCTTGGAAACACACTGATGCACTGTTAAATCTGAATGCAGATTGGAATATCACTAGAATTAAGGAATTAACAAACTTAAATTGTAACAACTCCTCTGGAGTGGTTACCAGCCACACACAAACACATTTTTAACCACTTACCTGCTCCCTCTCCTCCCCATTCACACCTAAACCTAAATATTGCTCCAGGTTAAAATTCACCCATATAACTCCCTGGAATTTCTAATGAAGGTGTAAACCATTGATGCACCATAGCAATTGCCCTGTATTGTTTAATGGTCACTGCAAAATAAGTATCTTCCATCAATTAAGGAAAGACTTGATTCCTGAGTTTAAATGGCAGTTTGAGAATTTGAATGATTTTTCTGGAAATGAAAAGCGGGTATCAGTAAAAGTGACCATGAAGCTGTCAGAAGACCCAGCTGGTTCACTACTGCCCTCCAGGGAAGGGAAGCTGTCATTCTTACCCAGTCTGACCTATATGTGATCCCAATCCCACACCAATGTGGTTGACTCGTAACTGTCCTCTGATGTGACCTATTGTTAGGGGAAAATTAAAAATGCTAAAAGAGGATACTGTAAGAATTTACTGAAAAACCCTAAAATCTCCAGGCAGACATGGCTGCTAAACATATTAAGAGTTGAAGATTACCAGATGAACATTGCAAAGCCTTGAGAGTCAGACTGGGGGCACAAGCAGGACATAAATTAGATTAGGTGTACTCCCATCTCACATAGGGAAGGGGCAGATGGTTTTAGCTTAGATATGGGAGGACATACAATGGACAAAGAGGGGGCTTTGATGAAACACAAACAGTCTTGAGTTGTGAAAACCAAGGTCTTTAGCACATGTGTTTTAATTTTGATTGGATAATATAATTATGTACACATCTTTTAGAATAATTGGTTAGCAAAATCACATGCTTATATACTCAATGCATAACAACGGTGTGTCGGTTACCGATTGGTATATTTAACTGTACTCAAATGTATTATGATAAGAAAAAGTACAAAAGTAATGAAATGTCAACAATCTGGGAGTTGGGTCTTCATTCTTAGGAATGATTGCAGCTTTGTTGCATATGCTTGAATAAAACTGATTAAAGGAAGCCTGAGTCTCTGTGGTCGCTGTGTGATCAGGGATTGTAATTTCTCCTCTTCAACTGGCCTATGTGGTAGTTGCTGGATTGGAGGGAGTATGGTCTTCAGTGGCACAGTTGGCAGGATTCGCCCAGACCCCTGTGAAGGCGGAACAATGACCTGGTGAGTAGTTTCATTTGAAAGATACTCTCCAGTTGTTCATGTCGGACTAGAACGGAGATCTAATAGGGCAAATCCAAATGTTTCGGCCAGAGAGACTCAGGTGGACAGGTGTGGGGTGGTTGAGTCCTGTTTGTCATGGGGCGGTTGAATCATGTTTATTGTGGGGCGGTTGAGTCCTGTTTATTGTGGGGCAGTTGAGTCCTGTTTATTATGGGGCAGTTGAGTTCTGTTTCTTGTGGGGCAGTTGAGTCCTGTTTGTTGTGGGGTGGTTGAGTCCTGTTTATTGTGGGACGGTTGAGTCCTGTTTATTATGGGGCAGTTGAGTCCTGTTTGTTGTGGGGCGGTTGAGTCCTGTTTGTTGTGGGGCGGTTGAGTCCTGTTTGTTATGGGGCAGTGGAGTCCTGTTTGTTGTGGGGCAGTTGAGTCCTGTTTATTATGGGGCAGTTGAGTCCTGTTTGTTGTGGGGCAGTTGAGTCATGTTTATTGTGGGGCAGTTGAGTCCTGTTTGTTGTGGGGCGGTTGAGTCCTGTTTATTGTGAGGCAGTTGAGTCCCAGGAGCTCGGGGGAACTGTGGGTCCCTATTTTAGTGTGGGGGGTGTGTGTGTCGATATGGCTCAAAAGACTGAACTCGAATTCATTGCGGAATGGGGAGGTGAAGGAATCTTATCCCTTCACCTTGCCAGGAAGCATAGAATGCTGATCGGCAAAATGAAACAACAAAGGTGGCAGCCAAATGACCCACTGTCCACACCTCTTTGTCCTTTTGTCTATGACATCTTTTGGCAATCTCCACCTATTACTGGCCCTCTATCCAGCTCTACCTGTCCCACACCCCCTTAAACCAGCTTATATTTCACCTCTCTTCTATTTTTCCTTAGTTCTGTTGAAGAGTCATACATACTCGAAACGATAACTGTGTTCCTCTCCACAGATGCTGTCAGACCTGCTGAGTTTTCCAGGTATTTTTATTTTTGTTTTTGTTTTTGATATGGGACTTCTAATTTGGATACAAATTAATACACAAGAAAAAGAGGTTGTTTTAATTTTGATAGTGTAAATTACAGTTCTTACAAAGTTTAAAAATTTGAGGTTTGGTTCTTGATAAAGTTCTCAAAAGGGAATTTTCATTTTAAAAGGCTTTTTGACAACAATTGGCACTAATTCAAATGCTGCAAGTTTTTGTATTTGTAAGTCTGTTCCCAAAACATGAAGTTAAGTGCAAGGCCTTGACAAAGTTTGGCAGAAATCCAATTTTTGGCCGAGTTAATGAATCTGGGATAGTGCTAAAAAAAAGTCAGGCATAATTTAGTGGGTTACTTTTGAGACAATAAGATGTTGTTTTAGAAGAAGATAAGGAAGCAAAACATGTCAATGCTTGATTTTTGTTTTAAAACTGTTATGAGAATACTTTATTGGACTCTAAAGTCTCTCCAGAAAACCTGAATAAGATAAGATGGTAGCTATTGCATGTATAAAATGGTATGAGGAAAGGATTAAGGGTAGAAGAAAGAGATAGGGAAAGAGGACCCCATAATGTACAAACTGTTTTAAGGGAACTGAATTTGATCATCTGGCCATCAACTGAGACATTGGAACTGCACAGGGGGAGATAAGCAAAGATCTAGAGACAGAGAACACCGTTGACGTGGAATAGTTAATATGGCCTAAAGAGTAAAGAAACATTTTAATCGATCAAGACAATAGAGAAACTGACCTCAAGAGAATCTTAGGATGATCATGGTCAGGAAAATAGAACTTTAGAGGTAAAACTATTCAGTATCTGTAGTTGAGGCAATTGAAGGGTAAGGAGAAATAAAACTTAACAATTTACCACAAGATGGATACAGGTAAAGGGAAAGCTGGGAAAAGGCTAAATAGATGTATTACTGACTATATTAATGTGCACGCGAGCTACAAAGAGTAGGACCACAGGATTAACCCGCTGATGACAGGCAGAGTTAAGCGGTTCCCAGAGAGAGCTGCCACTGGAAGTGAAGATAGTGAGCCATTGAAAGATAGGATAAGAAGGTGCATTGTAGAGTTGTGTAGACAGCTTAAGGAATTGAGGTCCAACATGAGACAGCAGCAGGAGATAGGAAACTGGAAGGAGTGGGGTGCCTACCCAGATGGATTCAGAGCAGGGAGCTCATTTCACAGGAAGAATCATGACAGAAATATGTAAATTATGGAGATTAAACAGAAATTCCATATTCCTTACCACCCCTAGAGCTCAGGGATGGCGGAAAGGATGAATCAAACTTTAAAAACATCTGTAGCCAAAGCAATTCAGGAGACAGGGAACACCTGGGCCACACTATTGCCCAGAATTCTGATGAGCCTTAGGGCTACCCCAAATAGGATGACTGGGTTCACCCCATTTGAATTGAAGACAGAAAGGGCCAAGCAATTACCCGAAGGGATTATAATAGGAGGAGGAGGCGTAGGGCCACTGAAAGGAAGAACTCGGGGCTATGTAAGGGAATTAAGTAAGCAATTAGATGAGTTGAGAGAGGAAGTTAGGGACTGACAGATGATTAAGGATATGGAAACAGGCAAATTCAAAGAGCAACAACGGACCCCCATGAGGGGGAAATAAGGTGATGGTCCAGGTGAGCCCTGAGCGAACAGGGTTTGGCCCAAGTGGCATGGACCATACGAGGTAATTATGACAGGTGATGCATGTGCACTTGTAGATATGAAAATGGGAAATAAATGGAGGCGTTACACACAGTTAAATATATATGATGAATCACCAAGTGGTAACCTGGGCAACAATGTTAATGTTTCCACAGGTTTGTGATACTGGCTATGAGTGTGTCAGCGCTGGCATGGGAAGCACCAACGGTCAAAGTCAATAATGACATCTTCCTTCACCCTGGGCAGTACGTACTACTTCCCCAAGGAGGAAGTGGGGAATGGATAAGAAAGCCCAACATCTGGATTACGGATCAAGTCACTACATGGACACATCAAATGAACAATTAGGAACAGGACCTCCATGTGTGATCACGCAAACAGTTGTAAGAATACTTTATATTTAACAGCACCAGAGCAGCCTGTTCAATTGACACCATTCGAGTGTAACAATGATGATACTTACCCAAGGGTAAGGACAATGATGAGTGTACACACCCCTTACAATAGAACTGGACTGGGTTGGTGGACTGGGGGATGTACCAGTTTTTCATCAACAAGCACTTGGATGTATCAAGAGATTAATGTGACTGCCGGATGGACAGACCTACCTCCCTTTGTTTGGGAACTGGGTTTAAGGGACATTATTGTCAAGAAACATGTAAATATGTAATAGAGAGGCATGATTGTTATGATACACAATGTTTTATTTTGACTATGTGTGGATATCAAAGACCCACTCAATGTCCAGAAGTAGTAAGTCCCCACCCTGGATGGGATAATCAGGATAGGAAAGTCAAAACCATTATTACATGATGTAACTATGGTCTCTCTGGAAGTGACGTACAATGTTTCAGGACTCCTGTCAGTATTACATTCCACTTGTCATAGCCACCAGAATTCCATAAAATGGGCTTGAAGCCAACTGAAAAGGAGAGTTAAAGACTATAAATTTCAAATCATCGCAGGAATTAGAGCAAAAGCACAGGCCAGGTTAAAAAGAAGTATACTAGAAGACATCGGAGGGCTATTTGGGAGTGCCAATTCCAGGCTTAATTCCAGTCAGATCTATGACTCCAATGATGATGCCTCCTGAGTGGCTGCTGAGACTGCCCGAGGACTGCACTACAGAGCACATGGGACAGGATATACCCTGACAGCCGTGGAGCTACAAGGAGAAGGTCTGCTACGGATCCTTAGGCAGACTGCAGATGGGATAACAGACACAGCCGAATCACAAACCACAGGGAGGGCATGTGATATGCCAGCACGAGATCTAATTAATGGGGTAAAATCCGACATTGAGGATATCAGGTTCGGAACAATTCCCGAACACATGTGCGAGTCAGTTTACCAATTAAACCTCACAAATTTACACAAGGAGCAACAGGAATTGGTGATTACGCAACCTCAAGGTGGAAGAGAGGATGGAGTTATAAAACTTATCATGGCCATTCCCCAAGAACATCATCCAAGCTGGGCTTTCCTGAACAGCTATAGGTTTGAGTCCCCAGGAATAGATAAAGGGGGGATGGTATTCCACGTAGGGCTGCGAGGATATTTTTCCTATGTAAAAGACATGGCACTGATGAGTACTAGAGATTATTGTTCACAATCAAGAAATGACAATGTGTGCTCATGTCAAACTCTGGAGGTATTTACAATTACAAGCAAAGTTACATTCACCGCTTTACCGATTCAGGAAGCATTTAAGGCAATTCAGGTATCCTCAACTCAATGGTGCTTCAAGACCGGTGAGGCTGAGTTCCTGTATGGGGACTTACTTTGTACTAGCAACTCGAGTTTCTGCCTACAGGTGACTGATCCATTTACTATTGGAGACTTCCATTAGCCATTCAGGAAGCCACAAGAATAGCTCAATCGTATGTAGAAGCTCTAGAGAGCAAATCAAGAGTGGGTGCGTGCAAGTGGATTTAGCCACCCAATCGGCCAGGAGCTTAGCCCAATCAGCTACTCCCTATGCTACTGCCGGAAGATTGATGAATTGATGGGAGATTGTTAGAATGGTTATGATGATAGTCACAGGAATTATGCTCTTACTGGCTATCGGACTCTGCTGCTACCAAGGTAAAACCTGGAAAGGGACTCTCCAGGCACAATCAGTAACAAACCAAAGGTGCGCATCAGTTCCCCGACCTATGCATACTCCAAGGGGGAGGATAGGAAAAGAGAAAGTTATGTTGTACCACCAGGTGGTTTAGGATTCCTCTGGAGGTCTGGATAACTGGCCACCCAAAGGACCAGAAGAGGAATTCTCAACTTAAGGTGTGGCCAGTTTGGGCTTTGCCAAGGGCCATAAGGCGGGACTGTTAGGGGGAAATTAAAAATGTTAAAAGAGGATACAGTAAGAATTTACTGAAAAACCCCAAAAATCTCCAGGCAGACATGGCTGCTAAACATATTAAGAGTTGAAGACTACCAGGTGAACATTGCACAGCCTTGAGAGTCAGACTGGAGACAAAAGTATGACATAAATTAGATTAAGTGTACTCCCCTCTCACATAGGGAAGGGGCAGATGGTTTTAGCTTAGATATGGGAGGACATACGATGGACAAAGAGGGGGCTTTGATGAAACACAAACAGTCTTGAGTTGTGAGAACCAAGGTCTATGCGTACATGTTTTAACTTTGATTGGATAATATAATTATGTATACATCCTTTAGAATAATTGGTTAGCAAAATCACATGTTTATGCATTCAATGCATAAGAGCGGTGTGTCAGTTACCGATTGGATGGATTCAAATGTACTCAAATGTATTATGATAAGAAAAAGTACAAAAGTAATGAAATGTAATCAGTCTGGGAGCTGGGTCTTCATTCTTAGGAATGATTGTGGCCCCCTTGCATATGCTTGAATAAAACTGATCAAAGGAAGCCTAAATCTCTGTGGTCGCTGTGTGATCAGGGATTGTAATTTCTCCTCTTCAACTGGCCTATGTGGTAGTTGCTGGATTGGAGGGGTTGCCTTCTTCACCCATCAATCTAGTTGCATCAAACCACTGCAGAATTTTCCATCTGGCGGGGGGTGGGGGGTGGGGGGGGGGGGGGGTGGGGTGGGGGGGGGGTGGGGGGGGGGGGTGGTGGCGGCGGAGCGGGAGTGGGTGTGGAACCGATTGCTTTCTGGTTTCTGCCACCATTTTATGTGGCCGGGCCAATTAAGGCCCACCCAGCGTATCTCCTGACTCCCAAGGATAGCAGGAGTGCGCGGGTGGTGTCGGGAGTGCACAGAACACTGGGTCCAATGGCAACCCGGCACACTGTTTAAAAGAAAGCCTTTGTAGGCTGCTCACAATGGCCAGTGCTAGGGCGCAGCAGAGGGGTTCGGGTGAGTAGGCCAGGCTGGAGAGTAGGCCAGCGGGGGGCCAGTGCGCCCCTCGTTTTCCTGGTGACTGCCTTGCTGCCCTCCTCGAGGAGGTGGCAGCACGGTGGAAAGTGTTGGTCCCCCAGGATGGGAGGAGGAGGTCCCCCCACATGACGAAACATGCCTGGGAGGAGGTGGCGGAGGTGGTGAGCTCCTGCGATGTGGTGGGATCCAATGCCGCAAGCGCTTGAACGATTTGTTGTGCTTTGGCAGGACAAATACCATGTTGGCATCGGTCATGTAACCCAGCAGGTAGCCTTACCCTCTGCGCAACCCCCACCCACCCACCCAAAAGGCTCAGTGTCATGACTGCATTGAATCATTGACAGCATTTGTCCTTTGCTGGGTGGGCCAAGCAGATAGTGCCCATACTGAGGTCAGCCTGAGTGGGTGATGAAGAAATGTGTTTTCCCCAACCTCATGTGTTACACTGAATTCCACATGACTGGTTTGGGGGCAACCTGGAGGAGCTGCACCTAGGCACTTTGCTGGAACTCCGGGACATGTCCAAGTCATGTTGATGAGATGCTGGGAGGGGAGCCTCAAGGTGGCGTGGCACCGATCGATCTGCTGTCCTCTCTGCTCCATGTGCTTGCGCCTCCTTGCTCTGGAAGGAAATACCATGTGGTGCCTAATGTGATGTAGGCAGCATGTGGCCCAGTGGGGGGTGTGAGTGGGTGGGGAACAGGCCTAGCATCTTTGTGTGAGTGTTTGTCAGCAGCAGGGTGAGGAGGCACTGGAGCCCTGATATGTCCCACTCTGGTTGGGGTGGGCCGTGCACGAAGAGAGTCCATGTGCAATTTTCACTAATCAATGCTCATCTCTCATTTTCAGGAGAAGAATGCTCATAACACGGCAGAGCGTGCAAGGACTGGCGGGGGCCAGGCGCAGATCGCCATTCTTAGCCACTTCGAGCAGGAAGCCCTGGATCTGGAGATGCGTCATGCGCCCAGGTCCACTGGTGTTGGTGAGGCTGGGGTGCCACGGCCAGGTATGTATGTCCAGCAGTGAGGTCAGCATTGTTCTCCCAACAGCTATAGCAGTGCTGAATGTTAATTGATTTAATTTTGCAACATGGATTGACCATTGCTTATGGAAGGATGAGCCCATAACGATCCGGGGACAGGGATGCACTTTGACATTGTCTCCACGTTAACTGATCCACTGTCGTTGTTCTTCCTTTCAGCATCATCAGAGCAGGGCCAGGAGGAGGAGCAGCAGAGGCCCCCTCTCACACCTGAGGGCCCTGAAGTCTCACCAGCGTCACACCATCCCTGTGAGGCAGGCACCAGTGCAGATACTAGCACCTCGGTGGGAATTAGAACATTGTCTAGTGTCCCGGGGCACAGCAGTGAGGTCACTTCACACTCACTGGAGGATCTGGCAGAGAGAGAGAGTGCCCATGGCTTCAGCAGTCAGAGGACGGCAGGGGACCAGGCACATGCTCAGTCAGTGCCTGATGATGTGCCCCTGGAGTCATCTGCGATGCAGCAGGTGCAGGAATTGTGGCTGGGTGTGCAGGAGCATCTGGGGGAGATATATGAGGCTATTCTTGGCATGGTCTCCGTGGTGGAGGAGTCTAAATGGACAATCATCGAAGCAATGAGGCACATGTCTGAGCGCCAAGCATCCTCCATGGAGAGAGTGGCGAATCTCGTTGAGAGGCGCCTCCAGGAAACCCATCAGGGCTTCCTGGGGATGCACTCGGACCAGCAAGCCCTCACACTGGCATTGACCTCAGCTGGTCAGTGCCAGTGTGGGAGATGGTTTGGGCATCAAGTTTCCCAGCTCGTTGCCCATCCATTCACAGTGAGCAGGGAGGTCGGAAGCGACCTTACATTGGTACAGCAGCTGCCTGTCGTCTCTGCGGGATCCTCTCAGGGTGCTCCAGATGAGGGCGACAGCTCCTCCGCCCCTCTCCCAGTGACCATATCATCCGGTGAGACTGCGGCAGCTGGGGAGATGCCAGTTGTGGAACTGGCTGTTCCTTCCCAGGCGGGGCCAGCACAGGCTCCATGGGACAGAGGACGACTGCCAAGGTCATCGAGGCTAACAGGACAGCAGGGTCAGCAGGCTGTCTCAGATGCCACTCTGAAGCGATGGGGCAGCACCAAGATGTAGCACTCGTAAAAGTAAGCATAAGGCATCTTAGGTACATCACAGGTTTTTCACTGGTGCTATTGTGTTGGCCTGAGATGAGGTCCTTATGATTTCTTTTTCATTGTTAACACTATTGTTTTCTCTTTGTGATAAGCTCTTTTGCTTCAGACATTAAGTGCAGATGTGTGACCATGGCTAAGAGTGCCTCGTTACTTCTGCATGTGTATGGTTGATAAAAGTGTAATGAGTGATTTGTTGGAAATTCAGCTTTATATACAAGGCCCTTAGTTAGTGCTGCTGATTTTGCACTTAGGCATCAAGTATGGAGCCTGCAGCCCAGGCTTGTCCTGGAGGTCCATCTGTGGTATGCTAGCTGAAGGTTCTTTGGATTAAAGCCTCCCGGGTGACCCTGCCCCCCTGGAGTATGCCCAGGTCAGCATCTAGCCCCTCAGCATTACCCTGTATGTGCTCATCCTCGGACTCACTGCTAGACTCATTGTGTGCAGCTGCAGCCATTGCGTCTTCATCTTCTTCATCAACAGCGTCCCCCCTTTCCAGCGCAAGATTGTGGAGATCGCAGGGTGCAACCAAGAAACGATCTGCAGGGTACTGGAGTGCACCCCCTGAGCGGTCCAGGCATCAGAAGTGCATCTTGAGAAGACCGATGGCGCTCTCTATCACAGCCCTTGTGGAGCCGTGGCTCCTATTGTACCGCTGCTCAGCCTCTGTTCTTGAATGGCAGAGAGATGTCATGAGCCACCTTCTGAGGGGATAGCCCTTGTCCAGCAGCCATCCATCCAGCCCGGCTGGAGCACTGAAGAGCCCCGGCACCTGGGAGTGTCTGAGGTCATGGGAGCTGCCTGGGTACCTTGCACAGACTTATAGAATCAGCATCCTGTGATCACACACTATCTGCACGTTCATGGAGTGGAATCCCTTCCTGTTGACGAAGGCACCGGGCTCACCTGCTGGCACCTTGATGGCCACATGTGTACTGTCTATAGCACCCTGGACACTGGGGAAGCCAGCAATGGCTGCGAAGCATCTGGCTCACTGTGTCTGGCTTGCCTGGTCCCAACAGAAGTGGATGAAGGTCAATGCATGTCTGAACAGAGCGTCTGTAACCTGCTTGACACAAGTGTGCACAACTGGTTGGGAGACACCGCAAAGATCACCCACCGAGCCCTGGGAGGAGCCAGAGGCATAGAAGTTGAGGGCAGCTGTGACCTTTAGAGCCACTGACATGGGGTGTCCACCCACACAGTTAGCGGAGATCTCAGGCCCAATCATCTGACAGATATAGTTGACCATCTCCCTCGAGAGATGGAGCCTCCTTCAGCACTGCAGACATATTGAGGTAGCTGCTTCGCCGCCAATATACCTTGGCAGCAGGATAGTGGCATCTTCTGCAGCCCCTTCCACCTTGGACTACCTCTTGGCCCTGCGCCCCTTGTGCCTGTGCCTGTACTCTCAAAGGTGGCTCCCCTGGAGGCTGAATGTGCACCCCTGACCACCTCCCTCTTCTAGACCTCCCTTTCTCCTAAGAGGAGCTCCTCCAGTGGACAGATCAGCTCCCATACCCAGGCTAAGGGAAGGCTTCCTGAAACCTGCAGGCCCGGAAAAGATTCCTCACTGCAAAGTGCTGACCTGAAGGTTAAGAGTCCAGATAAAGCAGCTGGTGTGCGTTTTGAAATTCTACAGATCACACTGGCAAATTTGAAAAACTTTCAACAATAAATACTTCATAGAGCAGATAAGAGCCCTCTTATCACAGCCGTGGATGAGGTTAATACAAATGTGTCCTACCCGCCTGCCGGTTGCCCTGAAGCGTCGACCCGAAGATCACACGGGCGCCGAAAAGTCGGTGTTGATTGAACACTCCAGGGCCTTAAATGTCCTGTTAATTAATGGCGGGCGCGCGTTGGACTTCATCGCGCACCTGCCCAGCAAAATATCCCGATGGTGCACGGTGACGTCGGGACGCTTGCCTGACATCACCGAGCGTCATTTTAAGTGCGGAATGCAGAGCCCACCCCTTACACGTTAACTGGAAAATTCCGCCCTATGGTTCTTAACTTCTAGGCTATCCCATTGTTAATTGTTACTGGACTATTAATACAGAGAAAGTGAGTTCAAACCCCACAATGACAGTTTGAAAATTTAAATTCAGTTTAAAAAATCTGGAACTAAAAAGTTGCCCACTGACCAAGCAAGGCGCCAAGCTGTAACAAACCTCTACTCAGCAGTTCAAGAAGATGACCCTCCAACATCTCAGGGCCATTAGGGATGTCCAATAAATTCTAGCCTCACCAGCGACACCCACGTACCAAAACAGAAGTTTAAAGTGATTGTTTCTGTGAGGTGGCTCAAAACTGACCAACTGTATAATTTCCACCATTTTCTTTTCCTTCAACTTTCTGTCTTACATTTTTGAGAGATTCCATCCTGTATATTGTTTCTCCACCATTAGCATTATTCAATAGTGCAGTCAACAATAGCAGCAAATGATCGCAAGGCCTAATTATCCAAATGCCTATTTAAAATGTATTTAAATGCTTTAAAAATGTGATTTTGTGCCTGTCACTCTGTGGTAAAATCAACATAAAATGGAAATCCATTTAGACAATGTAAGATTGCCAGCTCATGCAGTAGGTGTTTGTATTCAAATGAACATTGTTTTGACAAGGGATTATTCTCACTGATGGGTTTCTTTTTAGTACGAAATTTTGTCTTGTTAGATTATGGTATGTTAGTGGTGGAGTTTGGGTTTAGGAGTGGGTGGCTGGTTAAAAGGGCTCAAACTGGCAGCTTGTGTGGAAGCCAGTAGCAGCCCTGTCCACTTTTGCTTTCAGCACTTTGGGCTGTGCATGGGAAAGCTCCCTCAGGAGAAGTAGTTTGCCAATTATAGTATGTAAAAAGACTATTTGAACTGTGATTTTGGAATTTAAATCTGGGTGCACTGGTTTCCCAGGCTTCCTGGAATTCACCAAGGTGAGAGGACAGCAAGGAACTGAGGAGGCTGCAAATGGCAGGCAAAAAATCTTACAAGTACAATGTCACAACTATTCCTCGCCGCTTGAAGGTGAATTCACCCTTAACTCCTGCCCTGACAAGACTAAAACAATTTAAGGTGACAGGATACTTGGATAGTAATTCTGGAAAGTGTATTAGAAAATAAAATTATACTTAACAAATTTCAGGTAATGATTTTTCAGCTCTTTCGGTTGCACTTTCCTGTTGAGGTTTGGTCACAATCGATGCAAAAGTCTCCTTTCTTCCTCTGGCCTTTGTCTTTCACGTCGTGTGGAGAAGTTCTTTGTTCGTTAGTACGTGATTTAGTCTCCAGGGTCTTCCATTATTTGTTTGTTCTGAGGCTTTGTAGAACTCTGATTTTAACCCCTTTCTGGCCATCACACCACTCCGCAGTCAGAGCCAAACTGTTACTAGCCTAATTTGATTGGTTTTTAATTATGACTTTAAGTTGATAAGACACCTGTGCGGCAGTGAGCAGAGTTCTATTCATGCTTTACAAGACCCTATTCACTTCCATTGATACAACCTGATTCGTGTTGGCTATATCAAAGTTTCTAGCTTTAGGCTCACAGGAGTTACTGGAGTTTGCAATGCTTTTCTCTCTAACACATACAGCCATGTTCCTGCACTCCAGTAAATCACAAAAACTGAGTGTTTAAGCTTCAGCATTAATAAATCAATACTGTAACCTAATCAATACATGCATAACTCAATGACGGTTTCAGGATTAATTGTAATAGATTGATTTCTCTTAATACAGTGATGTGAAATAAAATTGACTGTTTAACCAATGTGTTAGTATCATCTAATAAAGTCTAACAACCCCAATCTATCAACGCTCCATGAAAGGTTTTTACTCTTAAGAGTGTGGTTCACAGCTTTGGAAGCGATTCCCAATATTTTGGAGGTCATTGCTATTGACTTGAAGTTTTGTGCATGTGATTTACACTTCCCATCTGTCAACCACCAATGCAGTGGGAGCCACTTATGCAGCTTTACCTTGGACAAAGAGGAGCAACAGCAGGAGCACAGCAGCCTTCTCCTCACTCATCTGCTGCTCCAGAGGAAATGAGCTTGCAAGGGGCGATACTCCTAACACAGAGTATACAGAAAGAGGATCAGTTTTCTGGACATAACCAAGCTTCAGTGCCTCAGGGAGGCTCAGAGTTCCACGTCAGGTGGTTGCTATCAAATGTAGCCTCTTGGATGGAAAGCTGCTCCCAAGTGGAACAGGTAAGCACACATTGTCAGCACCTGTCTAAACTACCACAGCCTTTAGTTTCTTCACCCCTGGCTCCTTCCAGAGATCAGAAGGTGATATTTGCAGGATGCCACAATCTGCTGCCCAAAAGTGTGTTTTTCAGGTGACCAATGCCATGTTTGGCAGGTCTGGAAATTATGCGCACTTTTCAACCAATGATACCAATCAGAATGAGCGCACTCTGGCAGCTCCGACTGGTTTCCCACAGGTCTATACACATATGGCAATTAAGGCACCTCCTGATCACCAGGAGAGATCATTAACCAAAAGGAATTCTTCGCCATCATTGTGTAGTTCATCACCAAAGCTCATCATGCATTTCTGTACAAAATTCTCAGGGAGCTGCCACGATGCTTTCAAACTGTGCCAGTGAAGCCTCCCTGAGCTCTCCATTCTTTGAAGGGTGGCTCCTCAAAGACGAGGGCTATATTCTGAAGGCTTAGCTGGTGGCACCCTTTAGGAGCAAGACAATGCTGTCCAGGAGAGATGAAGCTGCCTGACCACAAAAGCTGCACCAAACAAGCAATCAGGATGCTGAAGGTGTGATTCAGGTGTCTGAACAGAGTTGGTGCACCAGCCTGAGTACCCAGAATGAGAGTGGTTTTCAGTGCTTTGCACAATATAGTGTAGTGGTGATGACTGGAACTCCAGAAGAAAGAAAATGCTGAGTGCACTTTCTCTTCAGAGGAATCAGTGTCGGGATCAGGAGGGGGTATGCGAGGGATTAGTGTCAGGATTGGGAGAGGGAATGTGAGGGATCAGTGTCTCAATTGGAAGGGGGAATGGGAGTGACTGTGGTCATGATCAGGAAGGGAAATGTGAGGGACTGGGGTCAAGATTGGGATGAGGTGAATAAGATGGAACATGGGAGACTGGTGCAATTGGAGGGAACATGCGAGATCGGGGGAATGGGAGAGATTGAGGAGAATGTCAACAGTTGAGGATGTGATGTGGGGACTGTGAGAGATTAGGGTTGCAATCAGAGTGAAATATGAGAGATCACTATTCATTGTATTTATTAACAACTTCAATGTGCGGATAGAAGGGCACATAACCAATTTTGCCAATGATACATAGTGAAGCACTATTGTAAGCAGTATAGATCGAAGTATAACATTTCAAAGACATAAAGACTTACTTATATGGTGCGTTTCACAACCACTGGACATGTCAAAAGCACTTTACAGCCAACGAAGTACTTTTGGAACTGCAGTCACTGTTGTGATGTAGGTAATGTGACAGCCAGTACCACACAGAGCAAACTCTCACAAACAGCAAGGTGATAATGACCAGATAATATGTATTGTAATGTTGATTGAGGGATAAATATTGACCAGGACACCAAGGAGAACCCACTTGCTCTTCTTCAAAACAATGCCATGGGAATTTTCACAATCACCCGAGCATCCACACCTCTAACGTCTCATTCTAAAGGCAGCACCTCTGACACTACAGTGCTCACTCAATACCGTACTGGAATATCAGCCTTGATTTTTGTGCTCATGCACTGGAGTGGGACTTGAGCCTAGAACCTAGTCGTTCAGGAACATGAATACTACCTACTGAGCCACAGCTGACACTGACTAACATTGATAGATTAAGTGAAACTCTGGGTAATGGATTTTGAGGTAGGCAAATATGATGTCATCCATTCAGGACCTATAAAGTACAGAATAGTTTCCAAATGGTGAAAAGCTAGAAACAGCGGAGGTCCAAAGAGACTTGAGAATCCAGGTACATAGATTATTAAAATGTCATGACCTGGTACAGAAAATAATCAAAAGAGCTATTGAAATGCTGGTTTTTATATCCAGAGGACTAGAATTCAAGAGGGTAGATTTCAGACTTCAGCTGGCAAAGCACTGGTTAGACTATACCTAGAATACTGTAAGCAGTTCTGGGCACCACACATTTGGAAGGAGGGAGGGAGTGCAGGGTGTGGATAGAGTGCAGAATAGATTTACTAGAATTATACCTGGACTCCTAGTGTTAATCTATGAGAGGAGAATAAACAAACTAGATAAAAGCAAAATTTCAAATACAAAAGCAAAATACTCCGAAGGTAGTGGAGGTGGGGTCATTGAATATTTTTAAGTCAGAGGTACATAGATGCTTGTCAGGCAAGGGAATCAAAGGTTCTCAGGGTTAGATGGGAATGTGGAAATCGAAACACAAGATGATCAGCCGTGATCTTATTGAATGGCGGAGCAGGCTCGAGGGGCTGAATGTTCCTATTTCTTATGTGCTGCAGATGCTGGAAATCTGAAATAAAAATCTGGAAAAACTCAGCAGGTCTGACAGCATCTGTGGAGAGAGAAACAGAGTTAACGTTTGGAGTCTGCATGACCCTTCTTCAGACCAACAACAAACTAGAGTAAATTTTTCAAACTTGGATTTGGAATTTGAACAATTTATTTTGAAATTGGAATTTAGAATGCTAAGGGATGATTTGATCAAAATTTTCAAGATATTTAGGGGAATAGATTTGGTAGATATATAAAGAGAAACTATTTCTGCTAATTGGGAATTCTAGGACAAAGGGATATAGTCAAAAAATTGGAACCAGACTTTCAGGGGTGAAATTAGGAAACATTTCTTCACACAAATGGTGGCAAAAATTTGGAATTCTCTTCCACAAATGGCAATTGATGCCAGGTCAATTGTCAAATTTAAAACTGAGCTTGATAGATTTTTGTTGTACAGAAGTATTAAGGAATCCGGAGCAAAGGTGGGATATATGGAGGTAGGTCACAGATCAGTCATGATTTAATTGAATGGCAGAAGACGCTCAAGGGTCAAAATGGCCAACTTCTGTTTCCATGTTCCTACGATTCTAGATTGGGGTCAAAATTGGAGGGGGAGCATGAGAGATCAGTGTCACCATTGGGAGCGAGCATTAAAACCATGGCTGTGTTTAGGGGGTTAGGCAAGCATGAAAGACCGAGGCCAGGATTTTCCGTGCCCGCCGGTGTTGGGCATGTTCAGTGGCATGAGCGGACAATATGGTGAGAAGGCCAAAAATCGGTTACGTGACAGCGTGAAACCAGTTTGCGATCGTCCACTCCTCCCATTGTCGTCGGGAACCACATTGTAATACATCAACATATCATTATAAGGCCAGCCCACCAGATTCACTGTCCACCCACATCAGTGGGAAAACACACTGACATGTTTCACAACAGCATATATAAGACGTGCACGTGGCGAGCTGCACATCGCTCAGGGTTTCAAGGTTTGTTTGCCTACCTTGCTTCAGTCAGCAATCACAGTCATCATCGCCAGGCTTCACAGACAGCATCACATCACTTTTAGGGGGCTCACAGGCAGGTCTTTACCTACCAGACCAGTCATATGTGGGCGGCTTTTCAACAGCTGCAGGGCTAGGGCTTGCTTGGGGAAGGGGGAGAAGTGGCCTCAGGCAAGGGAAGAGGCTGCAGGGAGAGAGCTGTACTGAGGAACAAGGGAATCCCAGGGTGTGTGTGGGGACACATGTTGTTCTGTGCAATTGGCCTCAAGATGGTGAGTGCTGAGGAGGCAGTCTCCAGAGGAGATGAGGCCAGATGGACATGTGAGGGTATGTGTGTAAGAATGGGTGGTGATGTCCCTTGAGCTGGCAGTGAGTGAGATGCCAGTGAATGTGTGATGGGCTTGAGTGTGTGAGTTCAGAGTGATGACATGGTTGCCATACCCTGGCTGCATGGATGAGATCATTCATCCTCTATCTGCATTGGATGGCCAACCTCTTCTGTGCAACATTGGCACTAATCACCACTACCATCGCCTACCAAGCCAGAGTGGTAATGTATCTGCCCGTCCTGCTGCCAGAGCGGGGGTCGAGAACATCACAACAGGCCTCCAAGGCATCCAAAAGGTGCTTGAGGGCTGCAGTCTCCTTGCCTTTATGGGCCATGTCTTCTTTGCTGCAGCCCTGGGGTGGAAGCACTGAACACGGCTGTACTTTAGATGTGGTGCTTGGCGTGATGAAGCGGTTAGGTGACAGGGTGGCAGGTGAATCAGAGCCTGTCCACCATGGAAACGGCGTGTATCCCGGGAATGCATAATTAACGTGGCGGGTTTGGGACGGAACGACGTGAAAAGCCACCATTGTGACCGATGGGTAAAATGTCGTTTTACCCACCCGGTGCCGCACTGTGCAATTCTGGAACAATTCCACCACAAGGAGGTTGTGGAGGTCAAGGGTTTCCTCATGATCCCTAAAGGTTTCACAGTTGCTTAAATACATGCAAAGTATTAAAACTTGCCTGTGTATATTTTGGTCAGTCTGTATCCAGTTGCAGCCTATGACCACCAGGTGGTGGTATTAATGTGGCTTGGCAGCTGACAGCCTGAGGCTTGTGCTGAAATTTAACATGAGTTGCAGTGCCAATTCCATCATTGGACCATGATTTTTGCATGTTAAGTAAAGCTCCACATGTTTTTAGAAAGAGCTTCACCCAGGACCACAAATGGACTGGGCTGTTCGATGTAACCCTCTCTTGTCCTTCATGGGATGGGGGTTAATATAAAGGCCCACAGGAATCTACTGTGAGCTAAAATCCACTTTCCACCCCTTCCACCAAACC
Source organism: Carcharodon carcharias (assembly GCF_017639515.1). Lineage (NCBI taxonomy): Eukaryota > Metazoa > Chordata > Chondrichthyes > Lamniformes > Lamnidae > Carcharodon > Carcharodon carcharias. The sequence goes on along the minus strand of NC_054477.1, from coordinate 93,467,602 downwards.
TCAGGCAAGTTTTACCAGATGGTGATATCAGCCCAAAAAAACCCCTACCGCCAAAACATCAAATTCCCATTGGAGTGCTTCCAAACTCCAGGTGCCAAATCCAAAGCTACACCAAATACAATGGAAAGCCCCAAGCCATCCCTTGTATTACCAAAGCCATGGACTATCTCCAGTGCAGTCAGCACCAATACTACAAAATAACAGAGCCTGATTTCTAAATCAGTCAGGGTTTTGTCAAAGCCTTGATGTGGATGTAGTCATCCACAATGAATGGCAAGGGATTTGTTCATTTTGGAGGGAGATGCAGGGAAGAGCAGTGATAGCTAATCTGCTGGCAGAGTCCACAAAATGAATACTGAAAGGAATGAGTTGGATGAGAAAAGATATACCTCTTTACAAGAACACAAGAACTAGAAGTAGGAGTAGGCCATTCAGCCCCTTGAGCCTGCTCTGCCATTGGGTAAGATTATGGATGATCTATTGTGGTCTGAGTTGAACTTTCCTGCCTGCTTCCCATACCCTTGACTCCCTTGTCGATCAAAAATCTATCTATGTAACTTCTATCTAATTTACCTTACTTTCGTAGATCTCACTATAGCTTTCAACACCACCAGCAGTGCAGAACTGTGCAAGATTTTGGGGAAAATTTCCCATCCACCAAAACTCCTCAGTCTTATCCACTCCTTCCATGACAACATGTGCTGCACTGAACAGTTTGATCTTCCACTCCCAACCATTTTGGAGTGAAGAATGGAGAGAAACAGGACTGTGTTCCAGCTCTGTTTGGCATCTGCTCCATGCTCCTGACCTTTGCCTTCCCTGCAGATATGGAAGGAGTAAACTTGCACACTAGGTCAGACAGCAAACTCTATAATCTAGCAAGACTGAAAGCGAACACATTGCATCCTGATCTGAGAAACCCTCTATGTTGATGACTCTGTGCTGGTTGCCCACATGGCAACACAGTTACAAAGGCCCGTGGACTTTTTCTCCCATGTCTATAAATTGTTCTCCCTGGCCATAAGCATCAAGAAAACCATGGTCATGGGACAAGATGTTTCATCTCCACCCTGTAAATAACACTGGATGTAGTTATAAAGTTCTGCTACCTTGAGTCCACTGTGACAGACAATCTGTCCCTTGTTGCAGAACTTGATGTACTCATAGGAAAAGCAGCTACCACCTTTGGCTAACTCATAATGCGCACATGGAATAACATCAAGTTGACCCTTAGGACCAAGCTGATGTTATGTAAGGTCTATGTTCTCAACTCTTTCCTAAATGACTGTGAAATGTAGATGACTTACAGTTATCAGGAAAAGAAGCTCAACAATTTCCATCTTCGCTTTTTGAGGCACATTGTGGGTATATCCTGGCAGGACAAAATCATAACTTTTTATGAGTTAGCCAAAGGTGGGAGCTAGAACACAGCCCTGTTTCACTCCATTCTTCACTCCAAAACGGTTGGGAGTGGAGTTATCAAACTGTTCAGTGCAGCACATGTTGTTATGGAAGGAGTGGATGAGGCTGAAGAGCTTTGGTGGACAGGAATCTCGTACAGTCCTCCACTGCTGATGGTGTTGAATGCTGTAGTGAGATGTATGAAAGAAAGCTAAATTAGATAGTAGTTACAGAGATAGGTAGTTCTTGCAAAGGCAGAGCACCCAAGTTCGTTGGCACTCCTCAAACAGAGGCGGCCTCATTGACTTGAGCACATCCGCAGGATGGAAGACAGTCACATACCCAAGGACTTTCTGTATGGTGAGGTAGCCAGAACCAAACAACCGATAGGATGCCCAAAGCCCTGTTTAAAGGATGCTTGCAAGTGTGACATGAGGACCTAGACCTTAATTATTGCACCTGGGAGTCACTAACTGACAACAGAGGAAAAGGGCAATGCCTCTAGTAGGCTGGTATGCACCACTGCATTGACTAGTGGCTACAGTGGCTTAACAACAGGTGCCAACACTGAAAACAACAACACTTGGTAGCTTCTTGTGTGGCACTTGTGTCGGAACCTGCATCTCAAGGATTGGCCTCTTCAATCATCAGCAAAGGTGCACCATATGAAGGCACCCACTTGAAATGAAGTTATTTGCTGCATGTCCATCATCTTTCCTGGATGGAAGGATGCTGGACGTTTCTCTGCTGATATTAATTATCTTAGGTTTCTCACTCTTTTTAGAACATTGATTACCCTCTATTTCTGGTATGTAACTTGAGACTTCTACTGCGAAGACAGACACAAAATATTTGCTCAACGTCTCTGCCATTTCCTTATTCACCGTATTAATTTCTCCTGTCTCTGTTTCTAAGGGACCACAGTTTACTTTAGCTACTCTCTTCCTTTTTTTCTGTTACAATCCATCTTTATATTCCTGGCTTGTTTGCTCTTGTATTCTATTTTTCCCTTTTTATCAATGTTTTGATGGCCCTTTGCTGGTTCCTAAAACATTCCCAATCCTTAGACTTGCTACTATTATTTGAAATCTTATAAGCCCTTTCTTTTGATCTAATACTATCCTTTACTTTCTGAGTAAGCCACATGATGCATCATTCTTGCTGAGTTTTTGTTTTTCAATGAAATGTATCTTTGTTGAAAATTTTAAATTGTTTCTTTAAATGTTTATCACTGTTTATTTACCACCATAACCTTTAGTCTATTTACCTAATCAACCTTAGTCAGTTTAGGAAAGATGATGGATATGCAGCAAACAAAATCATTTCAGATGGGTGTCTTCATATGGTATACCTTTGCTGATGACTGAAGAGACCAATCCTTGACAGGCAGGTTCAAAATTAACATGGAATTCAATGGTATTATGATCACTAGTTCCCAATGGATATTTTAGTAAGAAATTACTGATTAACCCTGCCTCATTGCACATCATTACATCCAAAATAGCTTTAAACCTAGAGAATTATCTATCTTATTATAGACTGGTGGGAGGAAATGTGAGCGATCACATTTGGGAGGGAGAATGTGAGGGACTCGGGTCATGATTGGGAGAGGTAATGTGAAGGATCAGTATCACGATCAGGGGTGGGGGAATGTAAGAGAGAGTGGGCAAGAACATGGCAGATAGAATATAATGTGAAAAAATGTGGAACTATCCACTTGGATAGGAAAAGCAGAAATACAGAATATTTTATAAATGGTGAGAGATTGGGATGTGTCCAAAGGGACCTGGATGTCCTTGTTCATGAGTCATTGAAATCAAGCATGCAGGTGCAGCAAGCAGTTAGGAAGGCAAATAGTATGTTGGCCTTATTGCAAGAGGATTTGAGTACAGGAGTAAAGATGTCTTGCTACAATTTTATAGAGCCTTAGTATTGTGTACAGCTCTGGTCTCCTTACCTAAGGAAGGCTATACATACCATAGCGGGAGGCCAACAAAGGTTCACCACAATGACTCCTGGGATGGCGGGATTGCCCTTTGAGGAGAGATTGAGGAGAATGGACTTGTCCCCGAAAGGCAAGAAGACTGCAGACCCCTGGTTCAGTGATGAGTCCCTCGAGTGCCTTTTAGATGCCGTGAAGACCCACAGTGATGTCACCTCTCCTCCCAATAGTCCCTCTCCCCTTCCAACCTCACACCCCCAACAACATCAATTCCCACTCCGAGCCTCACCCCCCTCCTGACTGCTTAGTTCCACTGTTCCCAACCTCATCTTCCATAACACCTTTTCCTCTCCCAGTTGATCCTAGACCTTTCTCTCCCTTCCCTCTGGTATATCTTCCTCTCCCAAACACAGCTGGACCTTCCTCTCCACCCCCTCAGCCATCATCCATTGTGAGAAGACTCTCAGCAGTGTCTTTCCACCTTCCATGTGCTGCTTTGCGGTGGAGTCATGTCCTTGAGAATCCACCCAGCATGCCATGGACGTTCCTCCAGGTTGCTGTTGGGGTCCAGCATCTTCTGCTCCCCGGATGTCCGTGATATGATCAAGGCTCCGGTGGTAAGTCCCGACTTCTGCAAGTCACACTTGTCAGGACGTGTTCTGCACTGACATATTTTCCCACCGACATCGGGTGGTGGGGGGATGATTGCGGCGGGCTGGCCTTACAATAATATGCAGGTGTATTACAACACGGCCCGCCATCAATGGGTTGAGCAGATGATCACAAATTAGTTTCACGACATCATGAAACTGATTTTTGGCCTTCTCGCCATATTGACCACTCACGCCGCCAAACACGCCTGCTGCCAGCGGGCATGGAAAATTCCACCCAAAATGTTTAATGATGAAATATGACAAAAAGGGAAAAACTATTACCTGTACTGTATGTAATAACTTAATGGCTAAAGTATTTACAATATTGTATTTTGATAATGTTAGACAAAAATCATTACTGCAGTAATGGTTTTTCTAACTTTTTGGGGGTAAGTGTAACAAATGCAAGACTTTATGAAGTGATTATGTTTTAAATTGTCTCTTTTAATTTAAGGTAAAACTAGGATGGGGTATGGTGAAATCATGCTGAACTCTGCTTGGAGACAGACCCATGTGATTTGGTGGCCATGGGGTAGAGGCCCAGGCCCAAAACCCATAGAAATTCAATTGCCAGTTTTCACAGCTTGACACAAAAGAGGACAGCTGGTCTTGCTGGACACTGTCTCTCATGTAGAGAACAGATCCAGAGAGGAAGACTGAAAACAGCTTCTGCTGTGCCAAGCCAAGAGACAAACTGTTTTTTTGTGTTAACCACCAAGCAGATTGCTGGTGAGAATGGATTTCCTGTTTGAAGAGATAGAACATATAAAGGTTTATGGGCCAAGGAGTCACCAGTGGATGCGCTGCTGCTGGAATTCAGTTTGGTGATACTCATGATTGAGTGAATGGACTTTCAAAGGATACTAAAAGACTCACCATAGTCTGGCAGGGAGAAGGGATCCTGTTGGAAAGCTGGAGGAGTTTGGGACTTAATCTACAAGGCTATATATCCACTGAGAGCATGGCATAATGTATAAACATGGAATAAAGCATTGTGTCAATTAGTTAATGAGGAAGTACTTTTTCTGTAGTTTGGTATAATAGTTGCTTACTAAGCAATGTTGAGTCAATATTGATTGTTTCTTACAGAAAAGGTCTTAAGACATGAAATCTTATCATGCAATTCTTTCCGTTGGTTGCTGGGAAATTCATACCTCTTCTTAAAAGCTCTCTGGCTCTATGGGGACCGTAACAAAGGACACTGCTTCAAAGGTTGATTCTGCCCTTTATCTCTCCAAATGGTGTCAATGCAATGACACTAAGTCCCTCTCAGTGCAAAATCCAAAATAACTGCTTCAAGGAGTTGCTCCTGTTTGTGCTGGCCTTACATTAAGACTGGCCCATGCTGCAGTGATTGTGGCTTGATATCTCAATGCCTTCCCACTATGCACTTTTCTTTCTTAACTTGCTGGGTTGCTGACACGATGTATAACCTGTTTGTCACTGAGAAAGAGCCACTGTACCCATAAAATGGCTCTGTATTGGTGTTTTAATCATACTAATTGCTGCATGTTTCACCTACGGGAGTTCCTGCCTGTCAGCCCACTCCTGGGAAATCCAGAAGGAGCAAGAAGACATTGGGTTGCCGGTTCAGCATCTATTTCTGCGATTTTGTCAGCATGTCTGACACCGTACCTACCTCCAATTGCCTGATAAAATTCCACCTTCTGTGACTGCTTTCAGCCTGACAGCACTTACAGCTCCTGGTCACCAGATGGTGCTGCATTTTCTATTTGTCACAAACCAGGCAAATCCTTTCTGTCAATCTACCAAGTCTCAACCTAAGCTAAGATTTCTTGTTTATTCGTTACAAGACCACTGAAGCAGGGTAGTGGGGTGTGGGCAGTGAGTGGGGAGGACTCCCTGCACTGGAACCTCCCACTTCTCTAGTTCAGATGGGTCCTGGCATATGTCCTGAGACCAGCATTACCCAATGAGAATGAGATGCCTAATGTTCTTCAGCAGGCAGAAGTGGGTGCACCTCTCCGAGAAGTGCATGTTCAGGCCGGGGAAGTAACCTAGATCCCAGAAAAAGGAAACAGCTTTTCTCATGGAAAATATTATGTTCAAACCATAGGAAGCCAATATAGTTTGAGGAACAGTGGAGAGGGAGACCAGAGAACCTCCCAGATTCCAGGTAGTGCCAAGATTTATATGTTGGTGGGTGACTGAGAGCAACCCATGGTGATGTGGGTACTTCCTAACCCCCCAAAAATGAGGTGTCCCCTTACTAACACGTAATAATCCATATGGTCAGTGCTGGTGGCATTGTAGCTACAATCTAGTGTAACTAATTACTAACAGCATTGCCTGTGCATTTTCAGATCCTAGATACCTACCTTCAAATGGTGAAACATGCATAATATTTTGCTGTATTTTCCCAACTTTAAAAATAGTAAGGGATTAAAAATTAAATACTTGGATAAAGAAATGTATATATAAAATAAAAGCTACTTATATGCAGTTTCACAAATAACAGACAGGATTCCCACAGCACCAGCAACAAATCCCAGAAAAAAGCATTTAATATAAATGAAATTTAACTTATTCAATTATTTTTAGTCTTTGGCTTTGATATTGTTCCCTGAATGACATAAACACCACTATTGTTATAAAACGATGTGCATTGTGACTCCCAGTGACCAGAGTCGTGGAAGACCTGCTATTCATATATTAAAAGTCTTGCACTTGTACACATTTGCTCTATCTTTCCATCATACTCCTTCTGTCTATTATGAATTCTATCATGATTAAGCTTATCTAATTGTTTTACTTATTTCTGATTGAATCCCCCTAACTTGGGAAGGTGATGTTGTTGCTTATTGTCTCTGAGACATCCAAGCTGTATCTGCAAGATAACTGATACTGCTGTATGGTGATCAAAACATCTAGGTCATTAATACATATCAAAAGAAGCAGTGGTCCAAAAACCAACCCTTGAAGGACACAACTGTATATATGCACCCAGTCTGAAAAAGAACTGCCTACCAGTACTCTCTGGCTTTTGTCCCTCAGTCAGTTTTCACATCTCTGCTGCCACTGCCAATTTAATCCCATGGTCTCAATTTTGCTACCAAGTCCATTATGTGGTATTTTGTCAAATGCCTTTTGAACATCCATATAGACATCAACCACACTACCCTCATCAACCCTCTCCTTCACTTCATCAAAGATCTTGATCAAGTCAGTCAAACATGAGTTGCCTTTAACAAATTCATGTTTCCTTTCATTCATTAGTCCATTCTTATCCAAATGCCAGAACGTTTTGTCCCAGCCTATTGTCTCTCAAAGTTGCCTCACCGATATTAAGCTGAGTGGGCTGGGTTTGCTGGATTATCCCCCTCCCCTTTGTTGAACAGGATGTAACAATTGCAGATAAAAGTAAAATACTGCAGATGCTGGAAATCTGAAACAAAAACAAAAATAGCTGGAAAAACTCAGCAGGTCTGACGGCATCTGTGGAGCGGAAGACAAAGTTAATGTTTCGAGTCTGTATGACTCTTCATCAGAACACCTGATGAAGAGTCACACGGACTCGCAACGTTAACTCTGTCTTCCGCTCCACAGCTACTGTCAGACCTGCTGAGTTTTTCCAGCTATTTTTGTTTTTGTAACAATTGCAGTCCTCCAATCCTCTGATACCAATCCCATTTCCAAAGAGGATTGGAAGACTGTGGCAAAAGCCTCCGTAATTTCTACCCTTAATTCCCTCAGTAAACCAGGATACATTCCATTAATCCTGGGTTCATTTTCTACTTTGAGGAGAGCCAACCTTTTAAGAAGTTCTTTTTTATCGATTTTTATTATGTTCAATATTGTTACTGATCTGTCCTTTATTGCTATATTAGCAGCATCATTAGGTGATAATGCCACTAGGACTCTGACTTAATTTTAATTGGATGGGTGAGGAGTCCCGCCAAAGTCCAAGGCAGTTCTGTAATTCTAGTTAGCTTTTTTCCAATTCTTTTTCCTCATTAACCACTCACTACCCATTATGGTTGTGGTGTTTGATTCAAGTTATCAATGTCAATCGATGTGTAATCACTACAGAAGATTATAAAATGTGCAGCCAATCCAATCCCATCAGTTTGGTTTAAGGTAAAATTACCCCAAACAATTTCAGTCCTTTGATCCTAATATTTGTACTCCTTTTCACTAAGCATTTTGGACATTTTTCTATATCAAAGACAGATATAAATGGAAGCTGTTATCAGTGACTATTGGCACTAACTTGTTAGTCAACAGCACAAGCCATCATGTACAGTAAAAGTAGAAACAGGCCTTTTTACGTTACATTCAGCCAAGACAAGTCATCCATGAATAAAATGAATCATCAACCTATTTTTGTAGCTTTACGTCTCACTTTTTACGATTCCTTATCACCGGAGGATTATCTTCAAGTTGTAAATTCTTACGAATAATCAAAAACAGGATTTTAACTTTGCAAACACCTTTGAACTAAACTGAGCAGATAAGATATCTACGCAGGGTTTAAAAGTAAGCTGAATTCTTGTTTTATGATAGTAATTCCAAACTATAGCAACACCAGTATTGGAATGAATTTGGTTTATCCTTGAGAAGACATATAAAATTCAGGTATGGATTTTTCATATAATCACTTCTGAAAATTTATATCTTCTGCCTGGGAGATTGGGTAATTTATCCTCCGATTTTGTAGTGTTCCAATTCATTAAAAAGTATCTAATTAATCTGACATAGAGTGGGTCAACCTATTCTCATCTAAGGACATATTTGGCTTTATTTTATTTTACATAATCTGCCTTTCTACTGTTTACCACAATGTGCAAGAGTAGGATCTATGTTGCAGAAGCTAAATAACTTCCAGCAAGCATTTTTAACTTTACTCAGAAAATTGGGGTTGAATTAGGTCAAATACTACAGAGGGAGCTGAAGTACTTTCTATTTTTAACTGTACATGATGTGTGGCCTGATGTGTGTTTATAAAAATGTAAACAAGCAGAAGTAGGGTTGCGATAAAAACAGAAAATGCTGGAAATACTCAGCAGGTCATGCAGCAGCTGTGGAGAAAGAAACAGAGGGAAGACAATGTCACATGAGCTGGGACATGTCAATGAATTTTATTGAAAAATTTTATTAAACTTTAAAACCCTTCATGAAACCTCATCCCGCCCATGGATGTGGTTTCATGGAAAATGCAAAGGCCGCCTGGGCTCTTCGCCTGGCTGCTAACCTTAACGTTGGACGGGCAGCTCAGTTAAGTATTTTATTTGATACTTAAATGGCCTTTATAGCCTTTGACAGTTCAGCTGACGGAACTGAATATCTGAATAATGAGCAGTGACGCCAAAACGCATGCCCGATGTCACCACGCGTCATTTCATGCGTCAGCGAGCGGGACTCATCCCCGTTCACCAACCCAAAGATTCTGCCCAGAGTTAACCTATAATTTTAAAGATGTTACAGGAACAGAGAGACCTGGGATTCACATATACAATCCTTGAAGATGGCAGGGCAAGTTGATAAGGCTGTTAAAAAAGAACGAGGAATCCTTGGCTTTATGAATAGAAGCAAAGAATACAAAAGTAAAGACATTCAGCCTTGATAGGAATAATGGGCTGAGTTTTAACCTGGAAGAGCATATGGGTTTTGGTGTAGTTAGGAACTTAAACCAGGAAAAATGTCAGCTGGTCCTGAAGATGGGTGCTGTCCACTGGTCTCTGTATTTCTCTTGAGTGTGTTGGGCTTCAGGTGTGCAAACACTTTAGGAGAGACGGATTGCCAATTAGCATATGGCAATCGCTCAATGGGAACAATACTGACAGGGATTTTTAACTTTAATATCAAGGCCAAGAGTTTCTCTGGCTTCCTGAAACTCGTCAGTGAAAGCAAGGTGAAAACACAGCAGCTATTAAAGGGGCTGAATCAATCTCAGAGAACACATGCCAGTAAAATACTCAGCACTCACAGCTGCTTTCTTACCTGCTCGTGGGGTATTAGCTTTCAGTACTTCACAGTGCTGAGAAGTTATTTTCTATGCTTGAAGGTTACCTTTTTTATTCATTCTTGGATGTGGGTGGCACTGGCAAGGCCAGCATCTTTTCCCATCCCTAATTGCCCTTCAGAAAGCTGTAGCAGTGATCTGTCTTCTTGAACTGCTGCATTCCATGTGGTGTAGATACGCCCAATGTGCTGTTAGGGAAAGAGTGCTGGGATATTGACCCAGTGATGATGAAGGAATGGAAATGTAATCCTAAACCAGGATTGCATGTGACTTGGAAGGGAACTTGCCAATGATGGTGTTTCCATGAGCTTACTACTCTTGGTCTTCTAAATGTTAGACGTTGCGAGTTTGGAAAATGTTGTTAAAAAAGCTTTGGCAAGTTGTTGCAGTGCGTTTTGTAGATGATATACCCTGCAGTCTCAATGCATCAGTAGTGGTGAAATGTTTAAAGTGGTGGAAGGAGAGCCAATCAATCCTGGATGATGTCGAGCTTCTTGAGTGCTGTTAGAGCTGCACTCATTCAGGCAAGATAATATTCTGTCACACTCCTGATGGTGGACAGGCTTTGGGAGTCTTGCTGCATAATTCCAACCTTCTAACCTGTTCTGGTAGCCACAGTATTTATGTGAGCATAAGAAATAGGAGCAGGAGTAGGCCATTCGACCCCTCAAGCTTGCTCTGCCATTCAGCTAAATCATGGCTCATCGTCTACCTCAAGGCTATTTTGCCACACTACCCCATATCCCATGATATATTTAATATCTAGAGATCTACCAATCTCTGTCTTGAATGTGACTGAGCCTGCACAGCCCTCTGGGGTAGAAAATTCCAAAGATTCACCATTCTCCCAGAGAAGAATCAGCGCTCCTTCATAAAAACAAAAAACTGCGGATGCTGGAAATCCAAAACAAAAACAGAATTACCTGGAAAAACTCAGCAGGTCTGGCAGCATCAGCGGAGAAGAAAAGAGTTGACGTTTCAAGTCCTCATGACCCTTCAACAGAACTAGCAAGTTCTGTTGAAGGGTCATGAGGACTCGAAACGTCAACTCTTTTCTTCTCCGCCGATGCTGCCACTCCTGCTGAGTTTTTCCAGGTAATTCTGTTTTTGTTTCAGCGTTCCTTCATGTTGGGCACCACTTAGAGGAAGCACTGAGGGTGGCTAGGGCACTGAATGAACCTGGGTGGGGGACTTCAATGTCTATTACCAAGGGTGGCTCAGCAGCACCATTACTAGTCAAGCCATAAAGGACATAGCTGCTAGACTGGCTCTGCGGCAGGTGGTGAGGGAACTAACAGGAGGGAAAAACATACTTGACCTCATCCTCACCAATTTACCTGCTACAGATGGACTTGTCCATGACAGTATTGGTAGGATTGACCACTGCAAGTCATTGTGGAGACAAAGTCCTGTCTTCATATTGAGTATACCCTCCATCATGTTGTGTCCACTAGCACTGTGCTAAATGGGATAGATTTCGGACAGACCTAACAACTCAAGACCGGGCATCCATGAAGCGCTGTGGGCCATCAGCAGCAGCAGAATTATACTCAACCACAATCTGTAACCTCATGGCCAGGTATATCCCCCACTCTACTATTACCATCAAAGCCGGTGATCAACCCTGGTTCAATGAAGAGTGCAGGAGGGCATGCCAGGAGCAGCAACAGGCATACCTAAAAATAAGGTGTCAACCTGGTGAAGCTATAACACAGGACTACTTGCATGCTAAACAGCATAAGCAGCAAGTGATAGACAGAGCAATGTGATCCCATAACCAATGGGTCAGATCTAAGCTCTGCAGTCCTGACACATCCAATCATGAACAGTGATGGGCAATCAAAAAACTCACTGGAGGAGGAGGCTCCACAAATATCCCTATCCTCAATGATGGGGCAGCCCAGCACAGTAGTGCAAAAGATAAGGCTGAAGCATTTGCAACAATCTTCAGCCAGAAGTGCCAAGTGGATGATCCATCTCAGCCTCTTCTGGAGGTTCCCAGCATCATAGATGCCAAGCTTCAGCCAATTTTATTCACTCCACGTGATACCAGAAAATGGCTAAAGGCATTGGATGCTGTAAAGACTGTGGGCCCTGACAATATTCCGGCAATTGTAGTGAAAACTTGTGCTTCAGAACTTGCTACGCTCCTAGCCAAGCTGTTCCAATACAACTGCAACACTGGCACTTACCCAGCAATGTGGAAAATTGCCCAGGTATATCCTGTCCACAAAAAAACAGGACAAATCCAACTCAGCCAAATATCGCCCCATCGGTCTACCCTCGATCAGCAGTACAGTAATGGAAGAGGTCATCAACAGTGCTATCAAGTGGCACTTGCTTAGCAATAACCTGCTCACTGTTGCTCAGTTTGGGTTCCGCCAGGGTCACTCAGCTCTTGACCAAGTTGCAGCCTTGGTTCAAACATGGACAAAAGAGCTGAACTCCAGAAGTAAGGTGAGAGTGACTGCCCTTGACACCAAGGCAGCATTTGGCTGAGTATAGCATCAAGGAGCCCTAGAAAAAACTGGAGTCAATGGGAATCAGGGAGAAACATCTCTGCTGGTTGGAGTCATGCCTAGCACGAAGGACGGTGGTTGTGGTTGTTGGAGGTCACTCATCTCAGCTCCAGGACATCATTGCAGGAGTTCCTCAAGGTAGTGTCCTTGGCCCAACCATCTTCAGCTGCTTCATCAATGACCTTCCTTCCATCCTAAGGTCAGAAGTGGGGATTTTAGTTGCACAATGTTCAGCACCATTCGTGGCTCTACAGATACTTCCAAATGCAGCAAGGCCTAAACAATATCCAGGCTTGGGCTGGCAAGTGGCAAGTAATATTTGTGCCACACAAGTGCCAGGCAATGACCATCTCCAACAGGAGAGAATCTAATCATCACCCCTTGACAGTCAGTGGCATTACAATTGGTAAATCCCCCACTATCAACATCCTGGGGATTACCATTGACCAGAAACTGAATTGGATTAGACATATAAATACTGTGGCTATAAGAGCAGGTCAGAGACTAGGAATCCTGCGAGTAACTCATCTCCTGACTCCCCAAAGCCTGTCCACCATCCACAAGGCACATGTCAGGAGTGTGATGGAATACTTTCCACTTGCCTGGATAAGTGCAGCTCCAACAGCTCTCAAGAAGCTTGCACCATCCAGCACAAAGCAGCCCACTTGATTGGCACCCCATCCACCTACATTCATTATCTCCACCGCCGAAGCATAGTAGCAGAAGTGTGTATCATCTACAAGGCACACTACAGGAACTTACCAAGACACCTTAGACAGCAACTTCCAAAGCCACGAACACTACCATCTAGAAGGACAAGGGCAGCAGATAGATGGGAACACCACCATCTGGAAGTTCCCCTCCAAGTCACTCACCATCCTGACTTGGAAATATATCGCCGTTCCTTCACTGTCACTGGGTCAAAAGCCTGGATCTCCCTCCCTAACAGCACTGTGGATGTACCTACACCACATGGACTGCTGCGGTTCAAGAAGGCAGCTCACCACCACCTTCTCAAGGGCAATTAGGGATGGGCAATAAATGCTGGCCTGGGCCAGCAATGCCCACATCCCATGAACAAATATTAAAACAAATGCAGGCATGCACAAGATTCCTGGGCAGCTGCCATGCTTCTTTCATCCTGCAGCAGTCAACCTCCCCTGATCTCTTCACATCTGTAAGCAGCCTTCAGGTGTGGCAGTAAAACAACAAGGGATATCCACTGAAGTCATGGTTCATAACGCATGTCAGGAACCCAGGGCAGAATCTTCTGCCCTCTCTAGCTGGGTGTTTAGAGGAGGTGAGGGCATTTAATCGGGTGGGAGATTGGCAGGTGAGCACCCCACTGCCTTCCCACCTTCACCCTGATTTAAGCCCGGGGTGGGAAGGCAGTAGGGAATAAAAGGAAATAAGAGGAGGAGGAGGAGGAGAGTGATGTTGGCAATGTACTTTCTGCTCAGGATGTCAGGAATGTCCTCATTAATGCAAGCTTCTCTTAGGCTCCACCAATGGACAAATGTCACTCTTTCTCCTCCACTCCCCGCCAACCAATGTCACTGACACAATAACAGCAAACCACTCCTGTGAACATCTGCCCACTGGTTCCCACCAATTTCTGTTTCACATTCCTCATCGAGCAGTGTGGTTCTAGACTTCATCCAAGAATGGACAAGATGAAAACAATGAAAAAGAATAAAATTTATTTGAGTTAAATAAAGGGCAAAATTCTTATCAAAACAACCTTTTCTCCAACACCCTAGCGCAAATACAAACCTACTACCTTCTCTCCTACTCTTGTGATGCAACCTGTGTAACTACAGCAGAGAGAGAGAGAGAGAGAGAGACAGGCTGCTCAGATCCCTGCTCTCCCTGCTAAGATGCCCTTGGTCAACACCCTCTGTATTTTGGGGCTTGTGGGGGCCCTGCCAAAGGCTGCTCCAGCTGCATCTGTGCCTGGACAACAGGGGATGGAGAAATATGAGCTAATGACCCAGCCCCATGATCCCTTTCACCACCCATCTCACGGCCCAGCTGCACTTTACTGCTTCCACTGTGCTGGAGAGTGCTTTGGTGCAACTCCAGGTAGTTGGCAGTTCCCCATCTTTGACAACCATGGTCATAACACAGTTGATTGCTAGCGCCTCCTCCTCTGTAGTTCTCAGCTGCATGATCAATGGAGGCTCACTTCCAGTTCTATCCCTGGAGCTCTGTGTGAGTGAGCATAATGACATGTTTAGCTAATGGAGAGAGCTGAGGCTGACTGGACATAGTGGATGGATAGAAATGGGTGCAAAAGGAATGGTGGGAGTAAAATAAGTGGTTGTGGGGTGTGATGTGATGAAGTGGGCTTGAGAAGGTAGATTTTGCCCTATGTCTCAGAAATCATTCTTTAGCCAGTCACAACCAACATACAACTTGGTGGCAGCTGTGCAGGACCCTGAAATCTCCGAAAACTTTAAAAACGTTAGCAAGTCTGACTTGAAAAAAGTGCTAAAACTGAAAATTTCGGTAAGACAGTTGAAAATCTTCAAAAGAGCTCCATAGAAGATGTGGAGGCTGAGAGGCAGAGAGAAAAATCAACTGTTCAGCTTACTAAAAGCTGCAGCATAGCACATGGCGGTCCATGAAAAATCCCAATCCAGAAGTGAGTCAAAGAACCTGGCGATGATCAAGGAAGGGTGAGCAAACCCTGAATAAGGCTCAAAATCTTCAAATTAATGGCACATTAAACAGGCAGCACTGAGCAAATTCCGTTTCCTGCCTGCACGGGTTTCCATACATCCCGTGGTCCAGGTCCAAGGTCGGCGCCATTACACATGGCGACTGTGTGGCAGCAGTTGAAAAATATGTCAGCTGCTTAGAACGATTCTTCAGCGGGAGGAAAGCAGTGAACATGGCTTAATAGTAACTTTCAGCAAGTAGTTTAAAAATTCTGCAAAGATTAGGAACAATTACCAAAAAGGGACAGTGACCACTGTGGGTTTCAATGAAAGGCTGGTCATCATGGGAAAACTCCATTACTGCAACAGAAGTTTAAATAATCAAGGAAAACCTCCTAAAAATTTAGGGCAGGATTTTTCCCCCGTCGGTGAGGGGGATGTTGAAGTGTGGGCGCGTGGAGGCGCACCTCCAATTGGCACCCCCGATTGGAGGCACACCGCCATTTTATGTGAGGTCCGCACAAAAGTGCTATGCACTCCCTGTGTGGGTGGGGAGGTAGTCCCTAAACCCAAGAGTGCACTCTTTCGTGCATGTGCATGAAAGAGCGCACTCATCTCTCTGAGGCTAAGTGCTGCCTCAGGGAAATCGTCTCTAATGTACAAATTATTAAAAGTTGAAAAAGAAAATCCCTGACATGTCCCCTGTCAGGAAGATTCCAGGTGACAGTGACTAATCTTGTTCTCACTGAAGAGGGAATAAACCAATTGGACCAATGAGTACCTGAGTGCGACCATGTTCCTTCATCATTTTGTGAGTTAGCCGAGAAGGTATGATACCCATATTTACCCGATAATGGTGACCCCTTTGTAGATGCACCCACAGCTACCCATCCACCACAAGTGGTAGTTAAGAATGCTATCAGTCAAATAAGTCCAGAACTACAGACAGACCCAAACCATGCAATATCTGCCTCTTTCTTCTGCATTGAATGACACTGGCCTTACTGCTACACCAGGGTTACTGGAATTGGAGGGAAAGCAGGATGCTGATCAAGTCCCTTCCTCACAGCTTCCTAACCTGCCTAAATATTCACTTCCAGAGGCAATAGTCCAGGATTACCCAAGAGTTTACACACAAGAGGCTATAAGGAGTCATAAATCCAGGTGTAAAGAAAGATGGATAAAACCACCAAAAGGAACCAGGATAAACTCAACAGACGAGGGTAGGGAGCATATCAAATGCAAAGGAAGGGGCAAACCCAAAAAACCTAGTCATGAGAGAGAAGCATCAGATTGAGAAAGATGTAACAGCAAGCAGAGGAAAAAGAGGATTAAGTCTCGATCCAAATAAGAGAACATCCATCATCTGTTTGGACGAAGTAGATGGCAACAGTCAAACTAATAATGCACCAGATACTGCAACTCTTACCAAAGACCAAATAAGTCAAAGTAAAGAGGTCCAAAGAGAGGCTACTGATTTTTCAAGTCTGACAAGAACATGATCAGAGAGAGTCGTGGAACCTCCAGACTGATTGAATCCATGAAGTTAAACACTAGTGGGCAGATGGTGTAATATGTAAACATAAATATAAAGTATATATGGACAAAGATTAGAGATGCAGAATTAGGGTGTTCAAGGTTGAAAAGGTTAATGTGTGGGACTGGAGAAACAGCACCACCCACATAATGATGTAAGAGACACATGACCAAGAGTGGAGAAGAGAATGCTCATGGTTTAGACTGAGTAACATCTATAGTCTTGTATATCTGTCTATAAGTTATGTTCATCCAATAAATTGTTCAGGCAAACCCATGTCTCAGCAATCGTTCCTTAGCAAGGCACAACCAATATGCAACAGTAGACACAGAAAAATTCAGCCCATTGGGTCTAACTCTGGGAATTAGATTCTAGAAATGGTGTTAAAGATTTGGAGAGGTTTCAAAGGAAATTCACTTGCATGTTTTCAGCGAAGAGGGACTTCTGTTACCTGCAAAGGTTAGAGAAGCCGAGATTGTTCTCCTTAAAGCAGAGAATGTTAAAGGAAGGTTTAATAGAGGTGTTCGTAATCACGAAGGGTTACTATACAGTAAATAAGAAAAAATTGCTCACACTGGCAGGAGAGTTGATAACTAGAAAACATAGGGCAGGATTTTTCCTATGGCGGGTGGGTGCAGAGCCGATCGCGCCACCATTTTATGCAGGCAAGCCAATTAAGGCCCGCCCAGCATAATACTGTGGTAGCACTCAGCATTACCTGTGCGGGTGGGGGAGAAGGGAGAGTCGGGGCCAACGCTCTTTCACACATGCACGCAAGAGTGCTTCACCCTCCCTGAGGCATGGAGCTACCTCAATGAGGTTGAATCGATATTAAAATGATTAAATAAAAGGCTTAAAAATTCATTCAAACATATCCCCTCATGACTGTGTCACATGAGTTGGGACATGTTTTTATATTTGTGGAAATTTATTTATTTATTTAATAAAAGCTTCAGGAAACCTCATCCTGCTAGTGGATGAGGTTTCCTGAAAAGCGCGAAGGCTACTTGGCCTTTTTGCCTGCCCGCCAACCTTAAGGTTGGATGGGCAGCATTCACAAGTCCTTCAATTAATTACATGTCAGAGGCCGCGCAGCCGACTCTGGTGCGTGCCTGCTGAACCAAATATCACAATGGTGTGCGATGACGTTGGGACGCTCGCCCGACGTCATCACGCGTTCATTTTACGAGTCGTCATGTTGGGCCCGCCCCCGCATGCTGACCGGAAAATTCTGCCCATGGGTTTAAAATAATTTTAGATTATTATTTAAATGGAGGTGAGGAGATTTTTTATATGCAACAACCTATTAAGATCTGGAATGCAGTACCTTAAAGAGTGGTGGAAGCAAATTAAATAGTAACTTGCAAAAGAGAATTGAATCATTATTTTGAAAGGAAAAAATTGCAGAGCTATGGGGAAAGAGCAAGAGCAGAGACTAATTGGTAAAATCTTCCGAGAACCAGCACAGACACAATCAGCTGAATGGTCTCTTTATGTGCTATACGATGATGCTATGAATCATTTTTGATCATTATTCTTAACCCTTCATTTCTATAAACATACACACATCTTTTACTGATGTAACTTAGCTGTTACTTTCCAGGATATATATTATTAATATCCACTAGATCTCTTTGCATTATGTTATAATGATTCAAATATGTTACAGCACCAGACCTTATATTTGCAGGAGGTTATATGGAGTAGCTCAGTTTGAAATTAGAGTGCTAATTTGGAACTCTGGCTCCCTGGAATTGCCAAGATTGAGCTATCATGAAGAAAGATTAGAATTATAGATTAATATTAAAATTTTGAGTAGTTCAGATATGTAGAGGTTTTCTCAGTTTCAAGTTGACATGTTAGCCTTGTCAAGACTAGAGATGGCCGATTCAAAGCATATTGATTGACATCAGGCATTTCCCTCACACACCTACCTCAGGGTGAATTAATAGCAGCTAATCTTTTCTGATTATTTACAGTTGAGGGAGATTAGTTAAGGTTAGCGTGGTTAAAACTGTACTAATCAATCAACACAATCAGAATAATTTTTTTTAGCATGCACATTTTTGATGAAGAACAAAAGAGGTGTCCATACTTCTGGCGAGAATTTCAGATAGTATCTTAGCAATGAATGTTAAATCGATCAGAATTGTCTTCCCTAAACAAATTTTTAAACTTGTAAGACAGATTTCTCTAGCAAATACAAATACACATGTGATGAGAAGTTCTGTGCATGCACGAAAGGCTGAAAACAACATTTCCTTTTCTCCAGAAGGTTCTGAGGAAAATGGCTGTTAACATCCCTGGACTTGTGGCAGTCATTGTCTTCTATGTGCTAATTCTTGCAACTGGAATTTGGGCTGCTCGAAAATCAAAGCAGGAAGAGAGAAAATGCACTGGAGACAAAAGTGAGGTGGCCATGGTTGGAGGGAGGAACATTGGAACCTTGGTTGGGATTTTTACGACAACAGGTAAATAGACATATCTGAAAAAGTAAAGCTGCTGAACGCCACTTTAGTTGCCAGATAAAAACAATCTTCTAGGTATCAGAAGTTGTGAAATCCAAATTCCAAATACTTGTAGAGTGGGCAACCTGCAATGCCCTACCTTTCATATCTAAGACAGTCACATTCGACAGAACCAACAAGTCACCAGAGTAGATCCTAGTTGTCTATTTTCAAAGTGACTAATTTATCATGGGATTAGGTAAAATCTAATCCATTGGTTCAATCAACAAGTATGAAGGGAACTCCAGTTGGTATATAATATGCAGTGTTCAATAAGAAGTTAAAGAAGCCACACTCATACTAGGCATTCCTACGAATGAGGTGCCAACAAAGCTACAACACAAGGCTACATGAATGCTCAGCACTGGAAACAGCATATAATAGAAAGAGCTAAACAATCCCATAACCAATGAATCGGATCAAAGATCTGTAGTCTTGCCACATCCAGTTGTCAATGGTGTTTTATTTGTTCATGGGATTTGGGCGTCACCAGCAAGGACAACATTTGTTGCCCATCCCTAATTGCACTTAAAAGCCATCAAGCATCAATCATATTGCTGTGCATCTGGAGTCACATATCAGCCAGACCAGGTAAGGAGTGCAGATTTCCTTCCCTAAAGGACATTTGTGATCCAAATGGGTTTTTATGACAATCAACGGTGGTTTCATTGCTGTGCCTTTTTAATTCTAGATTTTTATTAATTGAATTTAAATTCCACCAGCTGCCGTGGTGGGATTTGAACCCATGTCCCCAGAGCGTTAGCCTGGGTCTCTGGCTTACTAGCTGAAAGACCTTATCGTTATGCCACTGTATCCCCTTAATTGGTGGGCCATTGAACAACTAACAGGAGGAGGAGGAGGCTCTTTGAACATCCCCATCCTCAATAATGCCAGAGCCCAGCATGTGAAAGATCAGCATCAAAAGAAGCATTTCCAACCATCTTCAGCCAGAGGTGTCAAGTGGATGATCCATTCCAGCCTCAGGTCTCCACCATCATTGATGCCAGTCTTCAGCCAATTTGATTCACTCCATGTGATGCCAGAAATGTCTGAAGGCACTGGATATGGCACCAGCAACATCCTGCATGTAGTGCTGAAGACTTATTGTCCAGATCTAGCCATGTGCCAGTACAGCCACAGTACTGGCATCTAACCAGCAAAGTGGTATATCGCGCAGGTATGTCTTGTCTAAGAAGCAGGACAAATCTAATTCAGTCAATTAATGTCCCATCAGTCTAATCTCAATCAGCAGCAAAGTGAAGGAAGGGATCATCAACAATGTTATCAAGCAATACTTACTCACCAACAACCTGTTCACTGAAGCGACATCTGTGGAGAGAGAAACAGAGTTCATGGTTCCAGTCAATGCCCTGTGATCAGAACAGTTCTGGTGATCAGCCTGAAACATTGGATGGATTTTTGCCACCGAGTTAGGAAACAGGAGCTGGATTTGTTTTTGGATCAGAATTGGCCTCCGGTGGAAACCGGTTAAAGTTAGGATTTTCACCTAGGGAGGCTCTCAATTGATATAAAAACAGGTTTCCTGACCATTTAGAGCCAGTGTGGGGATGGGAACAGAGATGGGTCAGATGAAGTAGGAGACCCATTTTGACACACCACAGCTGCCATTACAGATGCTGCTGGTTATCATGAGGAAGAAATCTGTAGTTTGTGTCAAAAATTTCCCACTGCACCAGAGGCAAGTGAGGTTTCACAGGGAGCCAGAGGCCTGGTACCTGTGGAATAGCTTCCCCTGGTTCATCGATGTCGACCTAGATCTAATGCAGGAGGCTGTGTGAGAGAGGAGGGAGGTTCTCTTGCCAGAGGGTGGCAGGACGAGGCAACCTTGCCTTGCAGCAGAGGCTTCTCTATGTTCAGTATCATCTCCTTGAGACTCCAATTCCTCCTCCTCACTTACATCCTGCTACTGCTGCTCCAATGATGAGCTGTCTCCTTCCAGGGCCTCACCGACCTCAAGGTCCACACTTCCCTCGAGAGCCATGTTATAGAGAATGCAATGGATTACTACAATGACTGAGACCCTTGCAGGACTGTACTGCATGGCATCATCCAACTAGTCCAAGCACTGGAATCGCATCGCCAGAAGCCCAAAGGCCTGCTTGCCCTACTGAGCAGGTGGCATTGATTGTGTTGCTTCTGTGCCCTTGGCAGCCTTGCCCCTCATTCTTCTGCCCCCATGATGCCAAGGGGTGCTGATCTTGATCAAGGCTGAGTACCTACTCTTCCTGCCACCTGCACAGCGCCAATGACACCCCCTTACCAAGTATTGAATTCTGCTCTGTTTCTTTTTCCAGAAGTTTTTCCATCCATTCTATGTCCATCAACCTAGCACCATACCTCTCAGGACTCTGGCTCAATGCCCTTGACTATAAGATTCTGCATTGCTACCACTCTCCATTTGCCTCTCACTCTCTTGGGCAGCCCACTTCTCCTCAGTGATGCTCATGACCACCTTTCCCTTCATGGTTGAAACTGTCCACCTTACACTTGTCCAACACTATATTGGACAGTTCTAACAATTCAGGGGTTCTGTGAGCATACGTGAACTACGTCTCCCTTTGTTGCAGCTGTTTCATTCTTCCTACACTATCCCTCTGACTTGAATTGCCCAACGCTGCCTCCTAGCTGTACACAGTCTGGAGAGTTTGATCCAGAAACCCCTCATCTTCTCACAACAATCAAAACTCCTCTTAATCACTTCACACATAATTACAGAAGAAAATAATCTTGTCCAATGGCACTTCAAGCCTGAACTCCCTCTAAAGCTGAAATTCACTATGTTTGTGTGGCAGCTTGGTAAAATATTGCTTGCAAGAGGTAATGCCACCTGCCAATTTGAAACAAGTTTTACACCCAGCACGGTTAAACTATTTAATAGGGAATCAGTTTGTTTTTATTGTATAAACAACCCTGGAAGTCAGGGATTGGTAAGGGGGCCTGAAATTCCTATAGGACCACTCCACTGGTGGAATACAGCATAGCAGCCTGGCCAAGTGCAGAGATTCAGACCCCATCCCAAATTATGGGAACATGATCATTTACACATGTGGGACAGGAACATTGTGCTTCAATGGAACCCATTTTAAACATTTGGCAGAGATTGCATGCTGCTCCACTGGTGTAGTGAAGGCTGAGGAGGGGCCAATTTATTTTTAAATTTTCTGTGGAGAAAAGGACCTCTTATTGAGTGTGATCTGTCTTCCTTGGATTGATTTCCTCTCTGACCAAGAGAAAGGGGGCCTTTTTAAGGCTGCAGCAGGACTCATGAAAACTCTCGGCTGACAAGAGTTCTCCTGAAGATACAGAATGGGTGGAACTCCCAGAATCCCCAGATATGCCTCATTAGAGGCTGAGTGGCCAGATGGTCTGCTCACAGAAACACCCTCCCCTAGCCCCACCAATAGAAATGACAAAGCATGGGAAATGGGGTGAAAATGTTGTCTAACTGCTCCACCTGACTTTTCTTTTTCCAATTTGGGGTTCTCTGGAGTTCTGTCTTGGTCTAGACCATAATAGTGGGGGAACAAGGTCTTCTCTAAGTTCTCACAGTAGTGTAAGATGTCCATTTTTCCTTTCTAACTTCAAAAAACACAATCTTGAAGAATGCTATGCTCTTTTGCAATTGGTGGCTGTGATAGAATAGCTGATCATGTGGTCTAATCTTCAAGAATCCGCCTAGTAAGATTATGGCAACTAAATTACAATGTCACACCTTCATTAATATAAGTGTGGCACAGCAGGTCTTAAATGCATTGCAGTAGTCAAGTCTGAAGATAGCAAATATATGAAAGAGTCACATGAGGGGACATATTTCATTACATTTTTATTTTCTTTTTGTTTATATATCACTACATCTCCCTGAGGCAGTTCTGTGCCTCAGGGAGATGATGAAATGCGCACTCACGTTCATGCGCGAAGTTTGCCCTCGTCCCACTCGGCCTCCTCCGCCCCCCCCCCACACAGGCAGCGCTGAGCGCTGCCACTCACATGTCATGCTGGGCAGGCCTTAATTGGCCCTCCAGTGTGAAATCACAGTCCAGTCCCGATTGCGGGCAGGGGTCAGCTTCCCAACGTCCCCTGATCGCCCCAGCTGGGCCCACCCGACATGGGCTAAATTCTATGCCAAAAGATGGCCCAGCCCAGTGCATCCTCCTATTTAACTTCTCTACAGAACCATAACCAACAGAAAGAAAACATGCATTTATATTTATATTATGTTATTATATTATACTTGCATGACTTCAGAACATCCCAAGCATTTTCAAATCAATGAAGTACTTTTGAAGTGTAGTTATTGTAATGTAAGAAATAATGATATATAATGATTTGAAAGGGGTTAGCAACTTCATTAAAATTACGAACATAGGTATTTTACACAAGCATGTTAAGCAATGCACCTAAAATCAAAGTGAAAACAATTTTAACCTCTAGAAAATCTGTCATATATGCTAATTTGGGAATCATGCATATGTTGGTGTGACTATTGTAGCTATGGAACCAAATTACAAGGTTATATAAACCATCTTACTTTTGAGCTTTACTTTTTACAGCAACATGGGTTGGAGGAGGCTTCATCAATGGAATTGCTGAAATAGTTTATCTGCCACATCGTGGAATAAGCTGGACACAGGCACCCATAACTTATTGTTTGAATCTTATTTTAGGTAAGAGCTATTAAACAAAATGGTACAATGCAAGATTAGTCCAGCTACACAGATTTAAGTGCAAGCAAAGATGCAATCCTCTTGAACAAAAGTAAATATGTGACCATGAACTTTGTCATTGTTCAGCTGGTATCCTGGAGAAAGTATTGCACAGTATATTACACCTAAGGAATTTATTTAATCTTTTAAGCATGTTTATAACCTGTACTGGTTTAAATTAAACAAAATTTGAAGAGTTCATTGGATAACAAAAGCACAGTGAATGACATTATAGTCAAGAAATTAGGTATTCATGTAATTTATAAAGATAATGCAATGGCACAAAACACTGGCACTCGAATGTGTTTCACCACAAAACATTAGGACACAGGTTTTCATCCACAAATTTCTAAGTTCTTGATCTCAGCTGTATAACTATGAATAAGCAAGTGAAGACCAAGCACTTCGCTCAGGAAAGAGAGGAAAATTGGAGAGAAATTTGTTTGTTCTTAAATGCTGCCTAATAGAAACTCACCGTCAGCAGAGTTCTGGGAGTTGGTCGCCTGCCTGTTTCACAGCTAGGGATCTAAGATTGGTGAATAATGTGAAGAGATCATCAAGATGGGAAAATCAGAATACTTTTCTAAAAAGGATATGGATTTGAAAGAAGTTAAATGTTACTGAAGTATGACCAGCCCTTAATTATCAAATATTAAAATGTACCTACAACCCCACTCCTGCTGGTACCATCATCAGCAGAGCACTTGTCAGTTGAATATTGTACATTAGATAGGTTGAGTTTGTGGAAGTTTTGTTCTGTTTAGTTTTGAGCCCAGGCAAAGAATTCACAGTTTACTTTCTTGGAAGCAGTAAACTGGAGACATCCCAAAGGTTTACCATCGGAGCTTAAAAAAAATTTGTGAGTCTCGACCAATTCAAATGGAATGTTGTGCATCAGAAGGAATTGGTTTGATGGGCCAACTGGTTCCACAGTTCCTTACAATCTGATCATATAAACATAGATGCAAGTGCCATATATTAGGGAGGCAAAATTTTTCATTGTTTCACTGGGTCTAAGAGATTTTGGGGATTGGGATTCTGTTCTATTTGCCTTGAAAGAGTTGAGGCTTCCTTTAGCTTTTAAGACAAATGAGAGCAAAAGGTCAGAGCTGAGAGCAGAAACCAGCTCATGCAAAAGGTCCCACTATTTTGTCCCAGTTGACACCAAGTGTATCAATGCTGAGGAAGTTGAGCCAAACTGGGATTCAGAAGGAGAAAAGTGGGCCCCAAAAGCCTGAGCACCTGAAACATGTTTATTAACAGGGGGCCTTGTAAAAGACCATAGCTGGAATTGGGTAGGTTAGGGTGGAACAGAGGAGGGATTAGTATTTGAGTGCCACAAATAGTGATTTGCACCATTGGTGTCATGCTAATAGGGTACCTACCCACTGGTCCTATCAACTTTGGCAGGGTCAACACTGGGGGGCAGTGGTAAGGCAGATCCTAGCAAAACAAACAGAATTGCAATGTGTAGATGTTTTGCCCTTATAAATATAGCATCCACTTTTACTTTTAATGCAGGTGGCCTTTTCTTTGCAAAACCAATGAGGACCAATCAATATGTCACCATGATGGACCCATTCCAGATTAAATTTGGTAATATCATGAGTAGTCTCCTCTTTATTCCAGCTGTATTAGGAGATATATTCTGGTCAGCTGCTATTCTTGCAGCATTAGGTAAGTTTTATAAGTTTTGCTGAATATATACATATTATAGTATTTGTTGGCTGGCTTATTTATTATAATTCCATGATTTATTAACAATGATTCACATTTATTTCAGGTTCTACGATGGCAGTAATTTTGGATATTGAAACTTATTTGTCCATCATTCTGTCAGCTTGTATAGTTATCATATACACATTATTGGGTGGTCTCTACTCTGTGGCATATACAGATGTGATGCAAATGGTTTTCATTATCATCAGCCTGGTAAGTATTTTCTAAGTATAACCTGATATCAGGAGTTCCTCCTGGGTAAAAACAAGTCAAACAACATAAAAGTTTGCAAACCTTTGGACATAAATGAATGTGTTCTGTTTGTAACTATGGCCAAACATCTGCAATCTTTTCATTGCAGCCATTGAACCCTGTACCCACAAAATTCACATACAACACAAGTTTCCTCCAATTGTACCTGTTTCGGGGATTTCATTAGATTGCTCCCAGGTTCTCAGGTACACAGGCATCTTATCTATGGTCACATGAATCCAACGCAAATCAGCTGCTGACTAAAGGCGAGTTCAAGCCTTATGCTTGGCCTGCTGCTGCAGAAATCATACATCTTAAAAAAAAACTTGAAGGATGACTCATTCTTAGGTCAGGAAGAGGAAATTAGGAATACATCAGAGTTTGTACAGAACAATTTAAATCAATTACTGCAAAAGTTTGCATGACAAAGAAATTAATAAGAGCTTATTGTATTCAGCCTCATTCAGAAGGGAATTATTCCCCACCTTTTGTACTAATCCACCCTAATGGATGCCATCTACAAGATACACTGCAGTAACTCACCAAGGCTCCTTCGACAGCACCTTCCAAACCAATGACCTCTACCACCTAGAAGGACAAGGGCAGCAGACACATGAGAACATCACCACCTGCAGGTTCCCCTCCAAGGCACACACTATTCTGACTTGGAGCTACATTGCTGTTCCTTCACTGTCACTGGGCCAAAATGCTGGAACTCCCTCCTTAACTGCACTGTGGATATACCTACACCACATGGACTGCAGCGGTTCAAGGAGGTGGTCACCGCCAAGAGCAATTAGCGATGGGCAATAAATGCTGGCCTAGCTAGCGATGCCCACATCCCATGAAAGAATAAATCCCTAGCACTGTGAAGCTCCATTGGCTCTGCTCCAGTCATGAATTAATTACATTTGATTATGCTGATTGATTCATGGGAGATTTTACACCCAGTCTTACGTTAATTAGCTTGCACAGCAACTTTGTACAATATCACTATGGCCAGACAGGTGCACATTTTAAACACAATTTTCCAATTGCACCTTAGAGATTATTTGCTTACCTCTATTTATTGCATGTATTATAGAAAAGATGAAATGGAAAGATGGACAGTAAAACTTTAATTTAAACAATTTTCAAAAAGTTAAACATTATGTGATATTTTGTACATCGCGTGCATGATGCTACAATTCAGATTGCATTGTAGCATAAATAACTGAAAGCTCAAATTCCTCCCAGAAAACTATTGAGCTCCGGTCCTAGGGCTGTCTGTGTAAAACTTTGGTTGCTCAGTTGGAATAGTTTTGAACAGCCCTGCAACGTGGAAAAATTGACTTCACTGAATAGGCATTGGCTTTGAAAAGTGCAATGTGGAAAAGATCTGAAGTCTGTAAGATCTATTTTCCAAAAGAGCAGTCATGGAGATCAATACAGGGTGTGAAGAAGGTGCTTATCTCTTTCTTTCTTCCTTCACCTGCCTTTCAAATCATTATCATGTGGCATCATGTCCTCAACCGTTTATGTCAGTTTAGTTATTTCTATCCATGTATAATTTCAAGCTCATTCTTAATTGGACATTGATCTTTTTTTGGAAGGATTTAATTGACTTGGGGGTTGGCAGGGGTGTTGCACGATTAGCTCAGTTAGCTAGATGGCTAGCATGCAGTTCAAAATAATGCCAACAGCAGTTTGTCACTAGTGGCAGGTGATTGCCTTCCACCTATGTGTTCCATCCCTGACCTGGTTGAGATAGACTTGGGACCTACCTTCCTGCCCAACCCCTGAGAGTGGAAGGCAATTGCCAGTCACTACTGACAAAATCTGCCAAGAAAATGGCTCAGGACGAAGCATCAGCAGGCAATGAGCCAAGGATCTGTGTTCGGGCAGAGCAAACATGAACGAATGAATGAACAAATTTACATAGCAATCATTTCTGCAGGGACTTTGTAGTGATGAGAAAATTGGCTACCATTGTTGTAGGTGGAAGTCCAGTGCTGACACACTTTCACCTGCTTAACATTCAAGGGGCAGATCTACCCTATTGACTCCTGAAAGGAGGGAATTGCCTGAGGGAATAGTATAGATTTTCCTTCAGACAATTTGTTCGTAGGTCATTCAGTTAGAGCTTTTTCATTTTGCTCTAGTCCTCCGGATGATAGGTGGGTTGTCATGATTAGCAAGATTAATTGATTTATTACACATATATTACATACAATTATATAAATATTACAATATGAAAACTGTCCATTTGCCCTATTTGGCTAGAAGGCTAAAGTGTGATGCAGAATGATGCCAACAGCGAGAGTTCAATCTCTGTATCAGTTATGGTAGTTCATGGAGGCCTGCCTCCTCACCTTGCCCCACACGTGTGTATTAATGTCATGACCAAGCCCAGGATAGAGAAGAGCTGGAAACCATGCTGTTGAAAACTAGTGAATATTTATTGGCTATTTACACTGTTTATAGGGACAGACTTTAGCAGGACTCCATTAGGACTCCTTTTTCCCTCAGGTTCCAGTTACATGTGATCTGACATAATTGAAACATCACTGATGATGCACTCTGACAATTAGCATAATAGCTATTATCCCCTTATACTATACCTCGCCCCAGGTTTGTCATTCTATTCAGAAACAATTTCCATTGTTATCCTACTCTCATTACCCCCACCCCAACACTCTCTTACATTGGTGACATCAGCACCTGACTGTGGTCTTAACTCTCTTTGAAGATGTATAGAATTTATGTGCTCCATAGGCTGGGATTTCCCGCCTGCGTCGAGTGTGTTCGGTGGCATGAGTGGACAATAAGGTGCAATCAGTTTCACGATGGCATGAAACCAGTTTGCAATCTTCCACTCAGCCCGTCAATAGTGGGCCGCATTCTCAGCCATCGGATATTGGGAACCTCATTGTAATCCATCAGCATATCATTATTAGGCCAGATGTGCTCCTGGGGGGGGCCACACTTAGCTCAGGACTTCAAGGTTTGTTTGCCTACCTTGCTTCGGTCAGCAGTCGCCATCATCAGCGCCAGGCTTCACATGCAGCACCACATCACTTGTAAGGGAGCTCATGATAGGTCTCTAGCTACCAAATCAGTCATATTTGGGTGGCTTTTCAATAGCTGCAGGGCAGGGTCTTGCTTGGGGAAGGGGGAGAAGTGGTCTCAGGCAAGGGAAGAGGCTGTAGGATGAGGGCTGTATTGCGGAAGGCAGATAACCTAGGGTATGTGTGGGGGCACATGTTGATCAATGCAAGTGGCCTCAAGATGGTGAGGGCTGAGGAGGCAACCTCCAGAGGAGTTGAGGCTAGATGGACATGTGAGGGTATGTGTGTGAGAATGGGTGGTGATGTCCCTTGAGCTGGCAGTGAGTGAGATGCCAGTGAATGTGTGATGGGCTTGAGTGTGTGTGGCTAGAGTGATGAGATACTTGCCATACCCTGGCTGCAAAGATGAGATCATTCATCCTCTATTTGCGTTGGATGGCCAACCTCCTCTATGCAACATTGGCACTGACCACTGCTGCCACTGCCTGCCATACTGGATTAGTGATGATGCTGACCATCCTGCAGCCAGAACAAGGGTAGAGGACATCATTACAGGCCTCCACGGCAACCAAAAGGCATTCCAGTGACGCGTCATTAAACCTGGGGGCTACAGTCTTTTTGCCTTTCCTGGACATCTTCCCTGTAGTAGTCGTGGGCTGGAAGCACTAAGATGAGTACGCACGGCTGTACTTTAAATATGACGCTTGCAGTGATGAAGCAGTGAGGTGATGGGCAAATGAGAGCCTGCCGTCATAGAAACAATGTGTTTCCCGGGAATGCATAAGTATTGAGGCGAGTTTAGGATGATATGGCGTGAAAGCCTGCCATCACGGCTGGCAGGTAAAATGTCATTTTACCCGCCCACTACTGTGCTTAGCGCAGATCTGGGATGATTTCGCTCATAATCTTTTCCTTGGAAGGCACCAATCTCCGCAGGCAGAGATTTCTGCTTTTGTTCCGCAGGATAAAGGTGATGAGCAGAGATCTTTATTTTCTTCTCCTTTTCCTTTCCCTTCTTCTTGGTACTCTGGGGAGAGGTTGAAATGGTCTTACTTGAAAGAATGCAGCTCGTACAGTTGCTGTGAGGGTTTGTACAGCTCTAGAAGGTCTACAAACTTCTACAGATACAACAAGCCTAGTATGATGTAATGTCTCATCCATGACTGAATCAGACGGATGAAGAGAAGGACAAAGAATATCCTGAAGACAAATTGATAATTGTCTTGCTAATACTGTAGGAATTTCTTTTTCTGTAGTTAGTGGTTCAACTTGCACACACTCTTCAGTGTGAGTTTGCTCCTCAGTGGGCCTGAACTTCTCTGGAACTTCAGCAGAATATACCGTGTCACCAGCATCAGCAATGAAAGAAACATGCAGAGCCAGAGAAATTACACTTTCTTGCACACCTATGGCATTAGTAAGATCTGTAGTAAGCACCTCCGTAATTTTTGGTCTCCAGATTTACCTTCAGATACAACAATAGCAAGGATTTATTCTACAATGGTTACAGTGGCGATAGTTAGAACTTCTGGTCTCAGTTCTTCATTGTACAAAAGAGTTGTTGCATCAGGTTCTTGTTGTGTGTTATTGGTGTCTTCAGCAGATTGTACAGATGGATTTTCAACCTTATCACATTCTTCAATAATATGCTCTTTCCCCTCAGCAGAGGTATCTGGGCTGTCATCATCTACGTTGTCTTCAAAAGGTAAAGCAAGGTTCAGGAATCCTTCTTGAAATCATCGATCTCAATGGCATCTTGGTTATGATCCGTTTCCATCCTTTCCTGAAAGAGCAAATTAAGGTCTAGAATATCATCTTGTGGCTGGTCACCTTCTCCCTTGGTTCACCTGTCTCCCACTTCGTCTAGCTTCTCCTTGGAGAGAAATGCAAGATCTACGGTGTCCTCCTCTGGTTATTGGGATGGAGTTTTATCAATGAAGACTCTTGTGGATCTGCCACTTCTCCTAAGAATAATACATTCTGTTCTGCAGTACCAGCTATTTCTTGGACACTTGCAGAATGGAATGGTCTGTCTTAAAATTTTTGACCTGAAAATGGAAGCTTCCCACTGCTGCAGCATACTATTTAAAATGCCCCCTCTTGTAGCAGGAGCAGCTCTCGGCATTAATGACTGGGCAGGCTTTGTGCTTTTGATGTTTTTTCCCTCCACAACACAGACATGGAACAATGGTGCTTACCGCACCCTCTTCTTACTTGCTCTGTTTTCCAGTAGGTGCTTATAACCCTATGGTTCAGGAATTGGACTGAGTCGGTGGTCTGCCCCCGGGAAGGCTCCTTATCACCCTGGACAAATAACCTGTTTTGCTTGCAAGGTTCAGTCTGCCTGGCAACTGTAATACTTTGGACAAAGTGGGATCTTATCCGAACTGCAAGAAGTCTGACAATGCTTCATCAATCAAGCCCACTACGATGCAATCTCTGATGAGCTTCTCTCTCAATGTCCGATGCCCACAGTTAGCTGCTAAGTGATATTGGCATTTTTAAAAGGTTCGATATTCTCTCCAGGGTCCTGTCTGCGCCAGTTGAATTTTGCCCAGTATGTTATAATATTGCGCCTTAGGCTAAAGTAGGAATCTAAGGCTTTGATGACCACCTCGTATTTAGTGGTTTCTTCCTCAACCTGCTGTCTTCTTAAAATGTTGTCGGCCATAGCTGCCGCTTGCATAGAGTACACTGACCTGATCCTTATCTGGTTTCTGAGTGAGTCCGGAGGCAATCTGGTATCAACTGAATTGACAACACCAGTAACTCCAGCGCGCAGCTTGGTTGAGGGCCTCCATGAGGTCCAAGGGTTCAGGCAGAGGTAAGACTTTCTCCATAGCTCTGTTACTTATCCTCTGAATGTAACTCTTCAACCAGTCAAATAACTTCAAAAGTATCTGCCTCTGCCTCATCACTTCATAATTTCAAACAACTTTATCAAATCATTTCATAAGCTCCTCTGTTCTATCCAAATAGCATTCATTTTTAAAGTTCTATTTATTTGTACTTGTTCTTAAAATGGGAGTATCCTAATAATTCTTCACCATTACTTGTTCTATCTCAATATACTTCCTATAGTGTGGAGACCAAAACTGCACAATGAACTGCAACAGTGGTCTTGCTGAGGTTTCTTACATATCATTAAATCTTGACTTTAATATCCTGTGCCTCTTAAAACACAGTTTTGAATTTTTTATGGCACCTGAGGTGTTTCTTGTCAATGTGAATCTCAATAATCCTCTGCTCTTCTACATGGTCCATCTATTCCACAATCAAAATATAATTATTCACTTATATTTTATAAATCAAAATGTACTACTTCACATTTTTGAATTTTACTTTCTCGTCCATTCCACCATTTTGCTGTAATGCCCTGGCAGCTTCCTTTGGTCTTCATAATTATTGACTTTTATTTTAGTATCATCTGCTCCCTCTATCCCTATATCTAAATCATTGACATAGTGAACATTAGCAGCCTTTCAGCCCTGAAGGGACACCATTACCCACTTACAACCACTTCAAGAAACTGCCCTTCACTCCTACTCTCTGTTTCCTCCTTTCTAACAAGGTTTTAATTCGATTTACTCCTTCCTCCAATTCCATACATTTTAGTGTGCTCCAATAGTCTCAGGCTATTTTACATATATTAGAAAAAGTAAAGAATATTTTTAAATTTTCTAGTGTGATTAGAACACAACATAACTTTAGAATTACAGAAATGTTCAAAGCAAAGGGTATGAAGTGATCATAACTGTGACATGTTAGTTTATATAAACTTCATATTTAGACTTTTGAGGAAATAGATATTGCTGCACAAATTAATGCGATGCTACCTACAATAATAGGGGAATAACTACATATTTCTTCAAAAATCATAAACACATGAAAAGACTAGGATGAAGCAAAAAAATTGATTGAATTTGAATTGAATTGTATTATTTTCTTACATCATTAAAGTTCAATGCACTGTCAAACTGCTATGACCACTCTTCTCCAATGAAAATAATTTGCTGTTTTGAAAATCTCTCCCAAAACTCCACCATCCAGCATTGACCTGATTACAAAACCCCTTTCAAAAAAACAGGTTTATCAGAAGATTTCTCACTTTCTGTAGTCAGGTTTAAAAAACAAGTTCTCTTCAATCTTCTTTAAATGTTTTACAGTCAATCTGATAACGTTACCTTTGATAAGATTGCAATATGCAATTGACAGTAATTTTTGATAATGATAAAATGTGACAATATTAATTTCAGGAAACCATTAGCAGGGATGCAGCCTTATTCTAGGGTACTTAAATGCAGTAACCTTGAGTATCAATAGAAGTTCTGCTAAACTCCTGCTGTAGCTGCAGAAGTAGTCCAATAGAACCCATTGAAAAAAAACCCAATTGTATTAGACACCTGCTGATTCAGGGATTCCTTAAACAACCTTCACTCATCACTTATAAAACCAATCCCATCAATGAGTGCCTTCAGGAATTAAACCTCGCTTGAACTCCCTAAGCCAGGAGGCTGCAGGTCAAGTGGACCAGCCACCAGATGGGTGCAAATGGGTCCCCCCGGAGAGTTCAGGCAAAGGAGTAGCCTGGACCCCAAAGAAAGGACAACATTTGTTAACTAAACTCTCGATTAACCCCCTTTATAAAGGTGTACAAAGTAGAAGTAGCTAGGGATTCCAGGAGAGCCTAGAATCTACAGATTTTTGTAGCATGGGCCAGATGGGTGTCATAGGTCAATCCAGAATGGCCCCATGCAAATTAGCTGCCTTCATGTTGATCCCATAGATATTGTGATCACAGCCTAGAGATTTTTGAAGTAACTGTGTCACTAAGAGTCCACTATAGAATGCTAATACAAAAGTGCAATAGGAACAGCCTTAAACTGTGCTTAGCAACATATATAAGTTGACTCATTTCCTTAATTAAACATCAGATCAAAACACCAAAATTATTGGAACATGATTGGCAGGAAATCTGACAGGATTTATTTTAAATTTAGTTGTATAAAATATTAAAAATGTTAAAAGAAATCTCAATGCAGAATTATAATAAGTTCCACAGCTACACGGTTACTGAGCATAATTGTCCATAAAACTGGTAAGCTTGACTTGTTAATTGTATTGTACTACTGTTACAGCACTTAAAGTGCTATAAAATATCTCTGGTTGTTTGATATTAGAATCATATGCTAAAATGAGCCTTCATGATTATCTAAGGTAAAACAGGATTAAATTGCAATTATTTTTTTTTTCCTTAATAGTGGCTTTGTGTGCCTTTCACCATTACAAATCCAGCAGTTGCTGACATCAAATATACCATGGTAAATGAACTTTACCAGAGCCCATGGATTGGTAAAATAGAAGTGAACCAGATTGCCCGATGGATTGACGATCTACTTTATATGGTTAGAATTCTTCACATATCAAACATTGGTATTATAATTATGCTAATTAGTCCATAATTAAATTTGTCAAAGCTTTTTTGACAAGGTTTGTTGTGATAACATTCAGGGACATAAAGTGTAACAGAGAAGAGGAGATGTTGTAGTTATATATGTCAGGTTCACTTGGGAGATTAATAAAAAAAGTTGCTCATTTGTAATTATCTTGTGTTTGAGATATTGTGATGAAAGCATGCAATTAAATAGTTTCATTGCTTGAAATAACCATTGCTAAATAATTTACTTATTGGATATCTTTGTTTTTTCTAAAATGCCAACCTTATTAATTTCTTTCAGACTTTGGGAGGTATTCCTTGGCAAGTGTATTTTCAGCGAGTTCTTGCTGCATCATCAGTTTCTCAAGCACAGAAAACATCTTATATTGCTGGTGTTTTATGCTTCATTTTGTCTTTCCCTTCCATCATTATTGGTGCAGTTGCTGTTTCTACAGGTATGGAATATAACCCATCATACTGAGATTAACAAAACACTGGCATTGTTTATTCTACATGTGAGACACTGATTATGATGGCCCTTGACATAAGCGAGCACACTAAACTAGCCATGATGAAGAGGCATGCAGCTTCTAAGCATTCTGAGGAGAGAGGAAACTTGTTGATTGTATCTTCACAAAACCCAAGAAATGAACTATACATTGCCAATCATGATGACCTCAAATTTCTCACAGCCTTTTGGAATGTAGGACAGCAATGCAATGAGACTTCAGCCACCTATGAGGTGACACAGCTGAGGCCATCAGAATAGGTGGGATCAACTGTTATGACCAAGTGAGGAGGAGTGAGCTGGTTCCCCTTTATTCAGCCCCCTCAATTGGTTGCAACAAATGTTTTTTTTATAATTTCTTTTCTCCGTATATGCCTTTTCCAATCCAAATGTATGTACTTTTTAATAAGGAGCCAATCAAACCAGGGTTTCTTGAGTCAAAGAAAGAGTAAGTTTATTATTTACTAAACCCAGAGAAAAAAAATAAAAGACATAATGACATACACACTGATTTCAGAAGCAGGAAAAGTCAGAGTCCAAATAAAAGTTAAAAGAATATACAATTGCTTGTTCCTGAGATGTAGGTTGTTGAACTTTGCAGTTGTTTGAACTTAGCTAGTTTCCTTTAAAATCCTGGAGTTCAATTGAAATTCAGGTAACTGCACTTTGCTGGAGACAATATTAGCTTTGGGGAGAGAGAGAGAGAGACAGAGATTCCTTACTGCTCCTTTCAGCAGTTTTTTCGAGATGACTTTGGCTTTTCACTCTGTTTCTGGTTTGGCAAAGCCAATTCTTAAACTTCCTGTCTGTATATTCCAAACAGAAATTCGATTAACATGCCTTGCAGTAATTGTTGTCAAACAAGTAATCACACTTTTGATCTTTCATCTCAGAAACTTTTGACACATTTTAAATTAGTAGGAACCAACAGGTGATGGGGTTATTTCATCCTCCACAGGGGGTTTTGAATGTCTGTTGGGTAATTGCCTGGCTCACTGTTCCCATTCTCTTAGCAGATGTACACTTGATTAACATCCAGCACTTTGCATTTTAATGTTTTCCTTTCAAGGATCCCTTACAATTGGACCTTGATACTCCCAGGTGTAGAATTCCATGAGCAGCATGTCAGCAGTGCAATCCATACAGTAACGTTCCAGAAAAGATCAGATTACAATTCTGGACATCAGGTGATTGTGGGAGCCATCTATGGTCAGTGGCCTTTTTTTTGTATTTCTTTTTAAATAAATTCCTCCTTTAACAGTTCAATATGTTTTTGGTTAGCAGGTGAAGCTATAGGTAGATCTCACTCAGTTACAATTTCCTGTTGTCATGACGCAACTTATTTCCACATTTGCTGCTAAGCCAAAAACACATGTCCCATATAAGCTGTCATCATTATAATCATCATCCTCTTGTTCTTCTTCCCTCTCATGTGGTTTGGGGAAGGAAACTTGCTGCTGCAAGACTTAAAAGTCTGCAGTACCTGTAGAGGCAGCAGCTTCCTGAAGGATAGGCAGACAATTGAATTGAAATTAATTATTACAAAAGAATTCTGAACTTCTCAAGATCCTTTTCATAACAGCACAAGAGTTTTCAGAATCCAAAACATTTAATTTAATCCCCATCAACTCATGGAAAGCAGTCTCAGACTGATCTATGCTTTTATGAATCATTTCAATTGTTTATAACTTGAAAAGCATGTTCTAAAGTGTATAGTCTGTCATGCCAAGGAGGTTCAAACACTGATATTTTTTATGTATACAATGAGATCCTAATAGAGCAAATGGCACTGAAAGTGATTGTTGGGATTGCATGGGAGAAACCTGCTGAAGGAAGTAATCTGAGCCAGCTGGAGTGAGGTGGCAATAATATTCAATGTCACCTCTCTTGTCTCCAGCACAGCAGACCAGTATCAGAAAGATTCAATAAGCTGTAAGGGCAGATGAGGAAATAGAACTGCTACCTTCACCTTTTCACTTTGGTATTATGGACCCTCACCTTCACTTTGTACATGAAATGACAAATTGCCCTGCACAATGGATGGTTGTGCAGAGACTCTCCAGCTCTGGAACTTGTTTGAAACTGCCCTCACAGATTGTTTTTTGCATGCTATTCCTTCCAACACCAGCTTCTCCTGTTAAAAGGTTCTTCCAGCACTTTTACCTCCAGCAGAGTGATTGCAGACATATGGCAACTAACCCAGGCTATGGAGTTCTGGAAATGCATTCCAGTTTGGCTATCAGTGATGGCGATGTCAATGGGCTAAAGCCAATTGAAAGCAATTGAGTGCAAAACTGCGCTTTCACCTGCTGCAGCGTTTTAAAGAAAATCTAGAGGTGTCCCTAACTCATTGCTTTTCTTAAGGGCTGCACAGCCATTCCAGTTCATTTCCTCTTCTTCTACAGGTCAGTCTCAGTAACAGGAGGACAGATGAGGAGGAAGAGGAGGAGGAGTGAGATGGTGATTATTAAGACGGTGATGATGGCACCATGACAATGAAGAGCCTGGCTCCTTTCTTACTGGCCAATACAATGAATGGTAGGAGTTATGCTGAAGTCACTGTCTTCATGTACACCAGCAACAGGGAGGCATTTTTCTTAATTGCAGACACTAATCGAATATTTGTAAGCTTCATTGCAGTTTGCAACAATTAATCTCCCCAACCTATAGTGGTGGCCTAACACAAGTTGATCCTATGGAAGCACAAGCTGCAGCCCTTTAAGACCTTGAGGATGGATTTGAGAGTACTGCTTTTCAATATTCAGTTGCTTAGCATCAGCTAATTTGAGTTACTCTCTTATGGCTTTGAGGGGCCAGTAGGAATTATTTGATTTGCTCTTTCATTGATCAATGGCAACTTTGAACCTAGACCAGGTGCCTATTCTGTTATTGTAGTTTTTGGTCTTAGATGTGGTAGTCATGGTTCTGGGCTTACAGATAATGCTGGAGGCAAAGCTGTTGGCAAACTATACCTTTTATTGAATATTATGGTAGCTATTTACAATATAGACTCAGCATGAGGCTCTAAATAGAATAGAATAGAATTATCCCTCTTGATACTTTGTTATCATGAGATCTTACATCACTGAAGATGTAGGCTATATATTTACATATTTAACATTATACTACATTTCCCCCAAAGTCTCCAACTCAATAAATACTATTTACATTAATCTACATCTCCCCTCAAAGCCTCTGTCTTCATCTCTGGTTTCATCAATCTCCCCACATTGTCTGCATCTCTCTCAGAGGTTGCATAGGATTCAGATTCTCCATGCTCGTCTCGAACTCTCTAGAGTAGCATGTGAATCTTCAGAGACTATTGGTTCTCTGTTCAGGTTGGCTTCCTGATCATATGGATAGTCAGTCCATTCAATTGATTGTCTTCATCTTGTTGATATGAGTGCTCCTCAATTTCTTCTTACCATCCCATTCTCAGTCTCTTAAAAGATAAGGGGCAGAATTTTATGCTCTTTGGGCAGGCGTGCACCCAACTTGATCAGGTGTAAAATTGTGCGAGAAGATCTCAATGTCATTCCGCGCGCAATCTTCAGATCAGTGGGCAAACACGCGTATTGGGAACCTCACCCACCATCGATTAAATAGCCACTAAAAGGCATTAAAAAGGCAATTGTTCATGATTGTACATTGCCCATGCAATTTCATGCTCGCTGCACGGGCAAAATAAGCACGCAGGCAGCCCACCTTTTACAAAACCTCACCAAGGGGTGGGATAAAAAGAGTCAGCAGTATTGCCATTGTGAGTAGTGAGGAGTTTAGGTGATAGTTTGCTGCTGGTTGGCTGATTCATCTCTGTTCTGAGCTTCATTCTTAGCATTTCCAGGTTTCACTTCAGGACTCATTGGTGTCTCCAAGGCCCCTAGAGAATTTTGACCACATGGACCCTTCCAGGCACCAGGCAGCCTTCTGTTACTCTGGTAATAGGGATTGTGGTCTCCATTGGTGGCACCTCCTCTGAGGAGGAAGAGAGGGGCAGAAGGGAAAGGAGGCTAGGTTTCCCAATGCAGCTTCCAGGGGAGCAACCTGTGGGAGGACAGGCACAGGCATAAGGGGTGCAGGGCCAGCTGGTAGCCCCAGGCCTAAGGGGCCACAGGAGATGCATCTATCCTATTGCCAGGGTTTCCAGGCAGCGATGCAGTTGCCTCAATATGTCCAAGTGCAATGCCGAAAGTTCTCCACCTCTCCAGGGACACTGTGACCCCTATTTGTCATATGATTAGGCCTGAGATCACCCTCACCTGCATGGGTAGACACCCCATGCCAGTGACTCTGAAGGTCACAGTGGCCCTCAACTTCTATCCCTCCGGCTCTTTTCAGGAGTCAGCAGAGAATCTTTGTGGAGTGTCCCAATGAGGTGTCCACAGTTGCATCAAGCTGGTGCCTGATGCTCTGTTTAGGCGGGTAATGACATTTATTCATTTCCACATGGATGAGGCCAGCCAGGCTGAGCGAGCCAGAGGCTTTGCAGTGATTGTTGGGTTTCCCCGCATCCAGGCTACCGTCGACTGCACACATGTGGCCATCAAGGTGCCAGCGGGTCAGCTGGGTGCCTTTGTCAACAGGATGGGATTCTGCTCAATGAATGTCCAGATAGTGTGTGACTACAAGACACAGATTCTGCAAGTCTGTGCAAGGTACCCTGGCAGCTCCCATGACACTTACATCCTCACACACTCCCAGGTGCCGAGGTTCTTCAGTGCTCCAGCCCGGCTGGATGGATGGCTGCTGGGTGACAAGGGCTATCAGTTGAAAAGGTGGCTTATGACCCCTCTCCACCACCCAAGAACAGAGGCAGAGCAGCGTTATAATAGGAGTCATGCCTAGTGACATGCCTAAGGATGGTGATGGAGAGACCCATAGTCTCCTGAAGATGTGCTTCTGATGCCTGGATCGTTCAGGGGGAGCAATACAATATCCCCCAGAGTGGATGTCATTGATAGTGATTGCATGCTGCGCTCTCCACAATCTGGCACTGGCTCTTTGTTCTGATGAGCAGTATTCATGTCACTCAGAAGTGAAACCTTTCTGCACAAGATAAAGGCAGGTGCCTCAGTCCATGGCCTCTTCCCGGTGCTGTGCGGCCTTCAGACCAAAGGGATGGTCTGGTATCGCACTCCCTGGATACATTGGTGATCCCTGCAGCTCATTGGTGCTTGTTATTGCTGCCAGAATGTTGTGGGTAGGCGTCACAGAATTCAGTCACTCTCTCTGTTTGCTCTCAGCACCTTTAATGTGGGGCTGGTCCCCATCTCTTCATTATCTGTGACCAGTGACGCTGTGCTCCTGAAGGGCTCAGGTGCTGAAGCTGGACAAAGGATCAGCTGCTTCATGGCTGTGTCTCTATGATAAGATCCTGATCACAGAGCACAAGCGAACTTCCCTTGGCCAGTCAGGAGTCAGACATTCAAAGAGGCTATATGAAGATCTATGGAGTGTCCTCACTACATGTCATCATCATCCTCCTGTAACCAAGCAGTTATTAGGACCTCCACTGCATCTCCATGACAGGAGCATTATCACAGAGGCTATGTGCGCTGCCATAAGCCAGACTGGAGTCAAATGTTCATAGATGCAATGTGAGGGTCTATGGTGTCTCCTCACTGCATGTCGTCATCATCCTCCACAAATCTAGCAGCTATGAGGGTTTCCCGAGTGGGCCTGCCCGGTCTGGCCAGTGTGAGGGCCTCATTGCCATCATCATTGCTTTCAAAGACCTTCTCATCCTCATCACTGTCGACATCTTCCTCATCAGAGGAGACCTCCAGCTCCTCCATCTCCTCCTCAGCCAGCTCCTCTCTCTGTTGCAGCACCAGGTTGTAAAGGGTACAGCAGACGATGATGATGCATGACACCCTCTGTGGACTGTATTGCAGGGCTTCACCAGACCGGTCTTGGCACTGGAACCTTATCCTGATGGTTTTGCTGCATCAAGTTATGAGTTGCAGCATGAACCTCATTATACCTTTGTCCAATGGCGAGAAACGCGGCCCACCATCAACAGGCTAAGCGGATGATCGCAAACTGGTTTCACGACCCGTGAAACCAATTTCTGGCCTTCTTGCTATATTGCCCGCTCATGCTTCCAAGCACACCCCACAGTAGTCAGCACAGAAAATTCCGCCCTCTACCTTTTATTGAACATTAAGCTAACTACATGCAATACAAATTCAGCACAAGGCTCTAAATAGAACTATCTCTCCGTGCTCTGTATCATGTGAGCTTACACCACTGATGATGTAGACTATGTATTTACAAATTTAACATTAACCCTTTATACTATGCCAAATGGCAGAGCTGGAGTCAACTGACATGATGTATTATTCTCTCAGGATAGCAGTGCATGCCAAGCCTCCTGCCTGGAAGGATTTAATTGATGGATTGGTTGTGGGCATGATGGCTAGGGAGATATAATGAAGGAAATTTGCTTTAATCAGGAGAATCTATTTCTATTAATCTACTTATGAATTTCCCTGGCAGTCAGGATGAGTCATGGATGATATTTCATCCAGGATTGTAAAACCACCTGGTGTTGAAGTTCAGACCTCCTCCCCATGGATCAGCCCATCCTCTCATTCCCTGGGATCAGGGTTCAGACTTATCCTGCTCCTGCAG
This sequence comes from Carcharodon carcharias, assembly GCF_017639515.1. Classification (NCBI taxonomy): domain Eukaryota; kingdom Metazoa; phylum Chordata; class Chondrichthyes; order Lamniformes; family Lamnidae; genus Carcharodon; species Carcharodon carcharias. The sequence continues at coordinate 93,426,080 of NC_054477.1, read as the reverse complement.
CCTGCTCCAGAGTCCTCCCTATCAAGCTGAAAGCCAAGCCTGTCAATCAGGCTGACTTCCAGGCTGCACACCATGGAAGTTGTTACAACAACAGGAGAGTTGAAATGACTCCCCTATTCTGCAACTCCAGGTCTGACTGTAACAGGGTTATTTATTAATTTATAAGGATGAAGGTATTAACTCAATGGGCGGAATCATCCTAGATTTGTACTAAGTACGGTAGCAAGCTGGTAAAACGACATTTTATCTGTCAGCCGCAATGGCAGGTTTTCACGCCATATTGTCCCAAACCCACCACGTTAGTTATGCATTCCCGGGAAACACGCCGTTTCAATGGCAGTGAGCTCTCATTCGCCCACCATGCCATCACTTTGCCGCTTCATCACGCGAGGCACCATATTTAAAGTGCAGACACACACATACATCTCAGTGCTTCCAGCCCACAACTACTTAACTAAAGATGTCCACAAAAGGCAAAAAAACTGCACTGCTCAGATTTAGTGGTGCGTCACTAGAACACCTTTTGGACACTGTGGAGACAATGTCCTCTACCCCCTCTCTTGCTGCAGAATGGTCAGCAGTGTGACCAAACAGGCTTGAGAGCCGGTACCAGTGGTAATCAGTGCCAGTGCCACACAGAACAGGTTGGCCATCCAATGCAGATAGAGGATGAATGATCTCATCTGTGCAACCAGAGTGTGGCAACCATCTCATCACTTTAAACTTACACAGTGAAGCCCATCATGCATTCACTGGCATCACACAATGCCAGTTCAAGGGTCATCACTACCCAATCTCACAAACATACCCTCACATGTCCATCTGGATTCATCTCCTCTGGAGACTGCCTCCTCAGCCCTCACCATCTTGAGGCCATTTGCACAGATCAACATGTGTTCCCCCAAAAAGACCCTGGGATATCCTCCTTCCCCTGTACAGCCCTCATCCTGCAGCCTCTTCCTTTACCTGAGGCCACTTCTCCCCCTTCGCCAAGCATGGCCTAGCCCTGCAGCCATTGTAAAGCCACCCACATGTGGCTGATCTGGCAGAGACCTGCCCGTAAGCCCCCCTAAAAGTGATTTGGTGCTGCCTGCGAAGCCTGACGCTGATGACTGTGAGTGCTGCCGAAGCAAAGTAGGGCAAGCAAACCTTGAAGTCCCGAGTGAAGTGCAGCCCGCCAGGTGCATGTTGATTATGTGCTGTTATGGAACAATTCAGCATATTTTCTCCCCGACGTGGGCGGCCATCCAGTGGGGGGACGATTCTTGCGGGCTGGCCTTATAATAATATGCAGATATAGTACAATGAGGTTCTCTACATCCAATGACAGGAAAGGTGGCCCACCATCAGTGGATCAGTGGGCTGAACGGATGATCGCAAACTGGTTTCATGCCGTCATGAAACTGTTCCCGCCATATTGTTTGCTCACGATACCAAACAGCCCGATGCCGGTAGGCACAGAAAATCCGGCCAATGTCTGCGCTTAACCATTTATGGTCAGATTGTAAAGAAACCAGCCTGACAGACATTCTTGAGTTTAAACACAATTTTTATTGAGCTAAAAACTCACCCAGGTAAAGACATAAAGGTAGTTTAAAAAGGTAAACTCGTGTCCCGACCTTCGACACACACACACATGCACACAGGTATGCAGATTAACAAGTTATATAGTAGGAGGTTACTTTTTAGCCAATTGAAATTCAATTATAAAAGGCAGAATTTGAGAGTTCACAGTTATGAGTCCTTTGCTAGTATCCATGGCTGCAGCAGAATTTTTCCATGGTGGTCTTGAAGTTTTAGTGGAGTTGAAGTCGATATAAACTGCAATTTCTGGAGAATGTCTCTTTTTTAAACATAATCCATCTTTTCCAAAAGTCAATGATTTTTGCATCTGATGTTCCTGTTATTTGAAAATTCTCTATCTCTGTGCTGGATTTCAAACTGTAGTAGAGATACAGGGCAGAATTTTATGGTCCTTCTCACCGGTGGGATTTTCTGTTCCTGCCAAAGTCAATGGAGTTTTGAATGGCTCGCTGCATTTTACAGCCCTGCCCCCATGACTGTAAAATTCTACTCACAGTCTTGAACTTGAGAGAGAGGGGGGAAAGAGAAACGGTTACTGGTCCATTGGCAGATTTCTTCCAGGCTCCTATTTTAGCAGCTTGGGCATTGTATTAAAAAACAGTTCAAAATGGTTATTCTGGTCACATGACCTCTCTTCCCATTGTGGTTTCAGAAGGTAATTGATTATCAATGACTGGTCAAATTGTGGCTATTGTTTTATGGCCTAGGTGATTAGATGTCCCAGCCATTAACTCCTGAATATCTATCCTCCATCTTGATGAGTTAGCATGGACACCTTCCATATAGTTACTGTCCCTGATAAATTTTCTGTCTCCGCTTGAGAGATATCTTTATTAAAATGCAAATGGTGAGGTCCAGTACAGTTTCTGTTCATCTTTTGAATTGGTTCTTGGCATTAGCAGGTGTAAATTCCCATAGGAGACTGTCTTGGTATGTCTTAATTGTAATCTACAGTGGAACCTTCCAGAAACTAGTCAAGTTGACCTGGTAGCCATCTTAAGTCAGTGTCTTTGTTTGGTTGTTTTTTAAAAGGTCCTTTTAAAGCAGTTCAATATATATATTTGATCAGGTGATGAAATTAAAGATTAATATCACACATGTGGACATCACATCATTATGACAAAATGAAACTCCAAAGCATGTGGGGAAACCCAGACTACCGAGCTTCCCATCTGAAACTCCATCGGCTCACTTATATAGCCTACCCCTGTTAACATTCAAGCCAAAGTGCAGTCATGATCCATGAAAACTATTGTCCAAAGTCCGATCCTTAACTGTCTTTCCTGTATAGAGCTGAGAGATTGGACTAACTCATTACAAAACCATTGTAAAACTCCCTACAAAGCAGTCTTTGATATGAAGACTTTATTGTTTCTGGTCACAAGCAATCTGAACATCCAGGATACAGGATTCCTTTCTAGTTAGGAAGTTCAACTAGTTCACAGTGTGATCTGGATCCCATTTATTGCTCCTGAACTCTGAGAAAACCAACAACATAAGGTTTTCCACCTGCTTCTTGAGAGCCATCCCAAAATGGATGCTGGCAGTGCAGAGCTGCTGAGCTGTGAAAGGATGGCAGCTCTCAGGGGAAGACATGGCTGTGCAGCAATTAAATGACCCTGGGAGCTGGGAGCCCCAGCCCTGCTGCCAATTAGAAACTTTATTCCATCAGGGCCCCCACAGATTGGCTTGGCAGGGGTGCCACCACATTTCATAACAGATGACGGGCCTCTCTGCCACTCACATTAAATTCCACCAATGTCATAAAATAGTACCAATTGTCATAGAATTGTTTGGGCAGTTGATCTAGCCTATAGGTCTGTGTATAGAAGCTAGCACAGGTCATCATAGTTTCCGTTGTGACATTTGAAATAAATTCTATGAAAGCAGAAACCCTCACTCATATCCTAACAAGAATTCCGTGGCGAAGGGGATAGTTGTGAATTGTTCTCATCCTTCTGCAATGTTGCCACTTCCTTCAGTTATTCACTTCTGATCTCCTCCTCTTCCCCTATCACCTCATGAAGTGCAACCCTCATGGTGAAACCCATACTATCCATAACATCATTTGCTCTGGGTGGACTTTATAAATGAAGTCCCTCATTCTGTCACTTTAAAGTTCAGCTCCATAGCACCTCAAGGAAAATAAAATTACCAAAATATGTAATCAAATCTGCGATTTGGACAAAGATTGCAGTAAACACTTTTAAATGCATTGGTTGTTAGGATCGGCTGACCCTGGCAAGTCACAATGCCTCAGGTTAAACAGAGTGCAATTGGAAAGAAAATTATAGAGATTCAAACATATGACATCACCCCCTTATTTCCATCCAATTTCACTGCTAAAAGAGCTGACAAATGATTGGCCCATCTCCCAACCTGAACTGGAAATTTTGGCATGCTGAAAGCAGGTTGGAAAAGCTGCCAATGCATCTCCAACGCATCGAAAACTACAAGAAAATTTGACTCAATGTCTTTAAATTTTGACTTTACAACTTTAATTTAAAAACTAAAGTTGTTTTGAATGAAAATTCATATGGGCAGAATTTTGATGATTTTGGGCGAGCGCCCCGCTGTCATTGCAAACCCACGTGATATTTTGGTCGGCAGGCACGTGCTAAACTCGGAAGCACGCCCGCCGACAATTAAGAGGGCAATTAAGCCCATTAACAGTGCAATTAACAGAGATTTTTTGTTGCCCATCCAACATTACGGTTGGCGGGCAGGCAAATCGGCTAGGCAGCCTTTGCATTTTTCAGGAAACCTCATTCACTGGCAGGATGAGATTTCCATGATAAATTAAATAAAAATAAATTGCTATGGACAACATTTTCATTACCTACATTTTCAGGTGACTGATTATGGCGCTCGGGTACTTTTTTCCAGTTTCTGTGACCTTTATTTTAGGTTGTTCAGGTCTTCAGCTCCCTGAGGCAGCTCTCTACCTTCAGTGAGCTTTCTGTGAGTGCTCGCCCATGCCCGCACTGACTTCAGCACTCGCTCTCCTCCTGCCCCCATCCCGGCAGCACTGAGCCTTTCAGCGCGTGCTTCACGCTGGCTGGCCGTTAATTGGCCAACCAGCGTAAAATCACGGTTGGGGGCTGATCACGGTTGGCAGCCCATTCCCCGGCTGATCCCAGACACCCCGACCTCCGGTGCCCGCCTGCCAAACTAAAAATTCTGCCGGTGGTTTTTAGGAATGTTATTGGGCTATTTGGAAATTTGAATGAATAAATAATGAACTCCAAGGGCAGAATATTATACTAGGCTGCGGGTGAATGCCCGACACGCCTGAGCGTAAAATGATGCGCGATGACATCGGGCGTGCATACCGACATCATTGCGCAGTCTCATGATATTACGTTCGTTGGGCGCACACCGGAGTTGGCTGCAGGCCCGCCGATAATTAAAGGGCCTGTTAAAGTCATGAACAATCTAATTAAATTCAAATTTCCACTGCCCGTCCAACCTTATGGTTGGCGGGCAGGCGAATAGGCCAGGTGGCCTTTACATTTTTTAGGAAACCTCATCCACAAGCGGGCTGAGGTTTCCTAAAGCAAATAAAACATTAAATAAAAACTTTATTTTTGAATTAAAAACATGTCCCAGCTCATGCGACAGAGTCCGCTAGGCCTGGCGCTCCCTCCTCCCGCCGCCCGCACAGGCAGCGCTCAGCACTACCCCTCATGATCCATTCAGGGTGGGCCTTAATTGGCCTGCCCATGTGAAACCGCGGTGTGGAGCCAATCGTGGGTGGCAGTCGGCTTCCTGACCGCCCTGCCCACCCCCGCCGAGCACCCCCGCCAAGGGCAAAATGCTGCCCAAGAATGTTTGAGTTTGCAAATGATCATTTTCACTATAAACATTCGAAATTCCAGCTATTGGTTTGATCTTTTCTAGTTTTCTCACCAGCACCAACCACTGTTGTGTAATCACTAACCAAGACCCTTATAGGGCAGCATTTTCCAGCCCCACCGTGGCGGACCAGCCAAAAGTCCTTTGGCTTTCGGCGGAACCGGGACAATCCCGGCGGCGGGCAGGGCTGGAAAATCCCACCCATAATTTAAGGCTACTTTTAATAAGTATAAAAGATGGGCACTTAATCTGTATATGTGATGTTGCTCTGGCTGCTTTTTTATTGGAAACATCAACTCATGTAAAATAGTGGACCGAATACACCGATATGAATATATCACATGTTCATTAGCTACTATTGATGTAATTGCTGTGTTTCAGTATCAAGTAAGAAATCAGCATAGGCCTATGACTTATGCTTAGCAGCAGCCTGTGGAGACTTCCCAAACTCAGCTCATTTCTGGTCAGTCTGGTTTGGAATTAGACCTAGGTCCCATAAATGAAAAGACAGGTTTTACTCACTATACCAGTGCCCTAATCTCATTAGTTTAAGATATAAACCCACTATGCTGCTGACAATGCAATTCTAGTTCAGTACTGCTGAGATCAATGCTCCTAAGCACTGCATATAAACACGAGAAATAAACCCGCTTTGCTGACAATATGCTGTAGGCTCATTTAAATGTTTTTCCTGGTGCTCTCAGCATGTTTCTCATGATGCACTGAGGGCACCGGGGGTCAGGGAAGGGTTCGGAATTGCAGGCATCAGGAGTCTATGAAGGGCCAACGTGTTTCTTAGAATGGGAGATGGGGCTGGGTAGGGAGGGTGAAAAAGGAAGGAGGGAAGAAAGGGGTGAAATGGAACAGCGAAAAGAAAATATTTTTCGAGGCCTTCTCTCAACTTCCTCCCATTATCTGGAGGAGTGTTAATTTTTTATATTTGAAACCCTTAATGACCCTCATTGCCCAGCCCCTCCACTTCCTGTGGAGAATACAAGAGCTGTGTTCTGAGTTTGTAGATAACTGCATGGCCAAGATGAGGAGTTCACTATGGGCAGAATTTAATACCCTCCCCTGTGGCAAGCTTGGTGGTGGGGCATTTAATCAGGCAGGAGAGCAGTGGGTGGGGACCTCACCCACTTTCTGTCACTGTCCCAATTAAGTCTATGGCAGGAATGTCTTCCTGGACCACACCCAACTTAGGCCCTAAAGTTGGAAATTAATTCTATAGCTGGGGGAATCAACAAGTGGGAAGCTTAAAAAGGAAACTCTGTTGGGGTTGCTTTCAAGCTCCTGGGGTTCGGGGCAGGGGGCAGGGTTCCTTATGCCTGGTCAAACTAGAATCAGTAAATGACAGGTCCAGTGAGAGCAGCCCAAGTGCCCTTGGCACCAACCCCGCTTCAACTCGTACCCTGTGTCGCTCACCCCACAAACCCCAACCCCCTGCCATTATTCACCTGTGCCTGAGTCCTGATGATCCTAGGTCTCACGTGAGTGAAGTACCGGCAACAGCTATTGTCTCCCCAGTGGGCTGCTGAGCAATGAAGAGCTCTTGGCTTTTGATTGGCTGGCAGCTGTTGGTGGGCAGAACTCCCAAGCAGGCCTTCCCTGGAAGGCTTGCCACTGCCCAGTTAAGTGCCTAATTGGCACTTAATTCAGCAAGCCTTCCCGAAAAGAGACGACACAAGGCTCTACCCAGGTCTCCAGCAGGTCTCCCTGTAGCTTCCATTAAATACTGCTTTATGTGTGAGACCCTGAATGAGAATCTCCTTCTTACCCTTCCAGGACATGGTGCTTTGGGAATTTCTGTAGGAGTCAAGTAAAATTCTTTTTTTTTCAGGCTTCATGATTTCATGTTAAGAAATTACTGATGAAAACAATTCCAAATGCAAAATATCTTGTTTCTTTCAGATTGGAATCAAACAGACTATGGATTGCCAACTCCAAATGAAAGACAAGAATCAAGTATGGTATTACCCATTGTCCTTCAATATCTGTGCCCTGTTTACATTTCCATGTTGGGAATTGGTGCCATTTCAGCAGCAGTTATGTCATCAGCAGATTCATCACTTTTAGCAGCAAGTTCAATGTTTGCACGCAATATCTACAAGACTATAATTAGGAAAACGGTAAGCATCTGTTTGAACTATTTAGAAAAAAATAGATAATGGAGCCCATTTAGTCTAGAGCAATGCCCGCTGGGAGAGCCGATTGGCACAGTGTGGGCTGGGAAAATAATTAGCAGAAAATCTGACACAGCGGACCCATTTCCCATGTGACTGCTACTCTGCACTCCACTGCAGAATTAACCATGTGGTGAATATTGGAGTGTAAGATTTCTGCTTCACTGCTAAAAAATACGTGGGGCAGAATTTTACATTCCGACTGCTAGCAAGTTTATAGGCGGGGTGGGGTGGGGTGGGATGGTGGTGACCATAACATTTGCCAAATAGCCTTCCCACCGGGCTCCCCTCCACTCTGACCTCTGCGCAATTTTACGTTTGGATGGAGGAGGCCTAGGCCGCCCATTCAGCCCACCCTTAACCCAATTGAGGCCCTTAACTGGGTCAATTATTGACCACTTAGGGGCCGTTTTCCACCCACCTTCAATTTCCTGGCTGGCAGGAGGAGTTCATGGACACGGGGAAGCCCAAAAATGAACCATGTTACTGGGTTCAGGCCTCTGGCAGGAAGAGGGAGTGGCACCTCCATCTGCAGCCTCCTTTTAATGTCGGATGACCCCACCCTTCCCAAAAGGCCTGACCACTGTAGATACTCCCTCCCCCATAGCATCTCCACCAACACCCCAACCCCCTCTGGCCATCCCTCCACTATCTCCTGTGTCCCCTCACCGGCCCTCACCTCCCCACCCCACCCTGAGACACCCACACTTAACTAGTCCTTAGGGACTGGTGACTGCTGGACCCTCCCTCACCTCCAGCCTCTCCCCTGACACCCCATTCCCCCACTAACCACCCCCCCACAAGCCTTCCCTACTGTCCCTCCCATGAGACCCCAAAAATTCACCTTTCTGTGCATTGCCAGGGCTTAAGCTCTGTGCACTTCCTGAACTTCCTCTTCTGTCCAGCAGCTTCTGTCACTGCAGGGACTAGAGAGCTGCTAGCCAATCAGATTGGCCAGCAGCTCTCCAAGGCAGGTCTTCTTCCTGAGTGAGGGGTGGAAGTCCTGCCTGCAGCCAAATAACGCTCATTGGAGGGAACACGCTCCTGCCGACTCTGGATGGTGGGACAGGAAACCCTGGCCATTGTGCTTAACAGGACAGTGAAGATCCACTTAATAGAGGAACAGTTCATAGTGATTAAACCATTTGCTCTATGCTAGCAAACAAATTCCCTTCTCTACCCAATTGCCACATGGACAGCAGTGGTTCAAGAAAGCCCATCTTTCCAAGGGCAAAAAAGGATGGGCAATAAAGGTAGTTTTTCTAGTGTCACCCACACTCTGAGAGTGAATATTAAAAAATGATGCATTGTAAACTTCTCATTAAATGCTATCTAAAGTGTTATGTAACCATTCTAATTGGGTCATCTCTATTTGAGCTCCTCTGCTTTTGAATATATTTCCAGCTATTAGCCACTGCATAACACAGAAATTCCTCAACTGAGAAAGCAGGAAACTACCATTGCAACGCTGCAGCTGGCAATGGAGAGATGCGGAGTGATGGCCCCTCTGATTTACCCTCCCTGCAGGGAAACAATCTGATCAGCGCTTGTCCACCAGATGGCTGTGGCTGGGAAATAGTGTAAAGGATACTCACAGCCATGAACCATGCTCAAGTGTACTGGGGATTAATGATAAAAACAAAATGTTGTCATATTTTACTAATCAGGCACATTATTTTATCCACAGGCTACTGAGAAAGAAGTGATATGGGTGATGCGAACTACAATAGTCCTGTTTGGAGCTGCAGCTGCAGCATTGGCACTTTTAACAAACTCAATTTATGGCCTGTGGTTCCTGAGTTCAGAATTAGTGTATGCCATACTGTTTCCACAGTTTGTCTGTGTCCTCTTCATCCCAAACACGAATACATATGGATCAGCTGCAGGATACCTTGTCGGATTAACCTTGAGACTATTAGCTGGCGAGTCTTTCCTTCAAATCCCGCCTCTAATTCAATATCCAGGCATTTCCTTTGAGAATGGCACCCATCAGCAACTCTTTCCATTTAAAACTTTCACAATGGTGTTGTCCTTACTCTCCATTGTGATGGTCTCATACTTGGCCTCATTTGTATTTAACAGAAAGCTTCTGCCTGTAAGATTTGATGTTTTCAAAGTTACCGATAAAACTCAGGAATTGCCTGCAACACCAGAGGAACAGGTAATTTTAAATGATTGCAACAATCATAAACTGGAGCCTGACCGCATCTAACAATTACTATCTTAGTGTTCATTAGTTCCTCAGATACCTGTTTTCAGCAAAAGTGCAGGGGGTTTATTTCATACTTCTCCCACACCACTGCTGTAACTTCAGAGGAAGTGTGATGGAAACCCCAATTTTGCGTAGAAACAGGATTTCAGTTGTTCCTCTACCTAAGTTATGATGAAAAGGCAGAAGCCTGAGGAAATTCACCCCATTATTTTTATGTACATTCACAGTAATCATGACCATTTTATGTTGAGATGTGATGCTTCATATCATTATTACAGGCTGACTGAGGGGTTCCTGTCTCCGAGAACCTCCAGCCACCTATACTGAGTCTTCCATCTTCTAACTGGAAATCTGGGTGGAAATCCATAATGCCGGATCTTACTCACTACGCATCACATTTCTAGCTCTAAAAGAAAATAGTCAAGAAATTCATCCTGATTTGGAATTTGAAGGTGTTAACTTCACTTTGTCCTACACACTATTTCAGAACATTTGCAAATCATGCTAAGTTATGATTTTCACACCCATAAAAACACATCGTCCAGAATCATTCAAGTATAAGTCAAATACATCTGACTTCAGTGAAAATAACTATTGGGAGAGATTTAGACTGAGTTCACTGCTTATAGCACAAAATGACCCCCATGTTCATTTAAAGAACCTAACAAGAAAATTTATTGGACAGTTTTGAGGTTATTTCCCAATCATTTCGACTGCCACTTAGGATTGTTTTCCTTCTTACAAAACCAATGGACTTCTCAATAGGAATCTCTCAATTTGAACTTCTTACGAGAAGGGGACAACCAATGCCAGATAGAGTAGACAGCAACAAGTGTGCTCTATGCTCACTCACCAGTCCGCTCATATACTGCTACAGATAGAGTTGTGTTCACTTTTCTTTCCAAGGGACCCCATGACAAAAGACCATGATATAAATAAAGTGTGAAGGTCTGACTATTGTTCTGGGTGTAAGCTCCCCACTCACAGATTTAATTCTTCCAGTCATACTGTAGGAAAGAAGAAATGATCAATAAGCAATATAGATTGATTGACTGCACTGCCCCAAGTAGCTGCCTTTCCTAGATTAAGTACCTGGCAAACAATGAACTAGGGCCCCCTACAACCCGCATTAAAAATCCAGAATCTATGGGAATACAAGGCCAAATCTTGAATTATATTCAGGATATTTATTCCAGCACCAAGACACATGTAAATGTAGATGGGAGAGTTAATGGGGGAGAAGTTCATCCTTGTCACATCTGTTTTCAAGGCGAGGGCCAATTTTCAAGGTATATGAACCATGTCCCAGATAAGTCTCAGATGATATTCAGGCAGTGCCCTTAAAAAACAACAACTTATATTTATATAGCACCTTTAATGTAATGAAAAGTCCCAGGGCATTTCATAGGAGTGTTATAAAACAAAACTTTGATACCAAGCCACATCAGGAGATCTTAGGACAGATGGCCAAAGGCTTGGGCGAAGAGATAGGTTTTATGGTATGTCTTAAAAGAGAGAGAGGTAAAGAGGTGGAGAGGTTTAAGGAGAGAATTCAAGAGTTTTAGGCCTAGGTAGCTGAAGGCACGGCCACCAGTGGTGGAGTGATTAAAATCAGGAATGCTCATGAGGCCAAGATTGGAGGAGTGGGATCTGAAGGAGATTGCAGGGATAGGAAGGGATGAAGCCATGGAGGGATTTGAAATCAGTCATGGGATTTTAAAATTGAGACATGCTTAAACAGGAACCAAGGTAAGTCAGCAAGCAAAGGGGTGATGGGTTAACAGAACTTGCTGTGAGTTAGGACATGAGCAGCAGAGGCTTGGATGACCTCAAGATTACAGAGAGTAGAATGTGGGAGGTCAGTTAGGAGATTAGTGGAATGATCAAACCTGAAGGTAACAAAGTCATGAATGAAGGTTCAGTAGCAGGTTAGCTGAGGCAGGGATGGCATTTGGTGATATTAGGGAGTTATAAATAGGCAATCTTGGTGATGTGGTTGAAAGTTCATCTTGCACTCAAATGTGACAACAAAATTGGTTCAGCCTGAGACCGTTGCTAGGGAGAAGGATGGATTGGGTAGCAAGGGAGCAGAGTTTGTGGCAGGGACCAAGCACAATGGCTTCAGTCTCCCCACTATTCAACTGGGAAAAGTTTTGACCTATCCAGTACTATAGTTGAACAAGCAAACTGAAAATTTAGAGACATTGGAATTATCAAGCAAGGTGATGGTCAAATAGAGCTGAGTGCCATCAGTTTACATGTAGAAAAAGACGCTGTGTTTGCAGTTAAATTTGCCAAGGGGCAGAATATGGAGGAGAAATAGGAGGGGACCAAACATAGATCCTTGAGGGACTTTATACAGGCACTAGTCTTCTTCACTATGTTATTGAGGAGCCTAACACATGTTTAAGATATATCCACTCAGATTTTATAGGATTTACTGTGAGCTAAGCAGCAGCCACCACCACTCCCCACTACCGGCAACCCCAGTGACCTACTTTAGGGTCACTGCTGGCGAGACAGCCAGCCCAAATGGAAATATTCAAGCAAACATTGGAGGCACTGGGGACCAATGTCAGGAAATCCTTGGGCCGATCTCTTTGGATGTACATTGCAGTCCTGTCACCCGTTTCCTACCCATAATCAGGCGCTAACCAATTCCCTGGGCTCTGAAGAAGGGTCATACGGACTCGAAACATTAACTCTGTTTCTCCCTCCACAGATGCTGCCAGACCTGCTGAGCTTTTCCAGCATTTTCTGTTTTTATTCCACCCACTGATCCTGTTTCTCAAAAGTTGATTGAGGATTATCACTGGTGAACTTGACTACTCTACACATCATCTTGAAAAATAGGCCAACCGGTGCTGGGTGCCTCACAATGGGACATTATGGCCTTGCATAAAAGAGAGCATCATCCAGATACTGTTTGGAAGATAAAGGAGCCACAGTTCCAATTGTTAATTTGCATCGGTATCTGGAAGCCCTAATAGATGCTAACTTCAGCCTGACACTGTCTTTCATTTTAGTGCCTACAGATTTTAGTGCTGAAACATATGACATAAAAGTTTTAAGATCAGTTGAGAACCAAATTGGATTAAGCGACATCAACCTAATTGTTTGGGAAAGTCTGAACCAAGTTCAGGGTGGACTAGAGATGTGAAGTGGCTCAGTTTCAGGGATTGGTAACTAGGGTAATCACTTCCTAATATAACTGATCTAGGTGGTCAACGTATGTTCTAGGAGCTTAGTTGTAAAACACAGCCATTGTACAGCTGGCAGTGTGTTGCATGCATGCTGTAAACATTGGGCTGCAGGCTGCGTTCGTGGTTAGGTCGAGACCATCATCTACATGCCCACGGTGGAAGGAATAATTTAAGGACTTCAGGCAACTACCAGCAGTTTTGCTTAAAGTTCATAAGGAAAATTAAAAGAATGAGAAATCGATGCAGAAATGGTTAAAGATAGAAGCAATGATAGTTGAGGTACAGAATGACTTGGATAAATGATATGAAGAGGAGGTTAAACAGCTGCAGGAGAATTAAATCCAGGAGATTAAAGATGAGGCTGTAAACAGCAAAGATCAGAAGAGATTGGTTCAGAACTTCTACTTAACGTGCTGGATTTTATCATGGGCTTTGGGACCCCAATGTCAGGATGGAAAAGAGTCCTGAGCCTGTATGTGTGCCAGCAGAGGGACCGGTTCAGCAATTTTATCAAAGGCGGCTTCTGAATTGAGCACCTAGGGCTCACAGGCCAAGTAAGGACAGTGAGTGGGCTCCCAGTGCTGCCAGCACAATCACAGGGCCAGCGGCTTCAGAGCTTCGCAGCAACACTAGGAGAGGTGGGTGTTCCTGGAGCAAAGGACTTCGCTAACTCGATTAAAATTAAAAAGCATGTTGGATAATTGGTAACACTGAAAAGAATCATAGATTAACAGCACCAATGTATTACCCATTTAAAATAATAAAATATGCCAAGCCACTTTGCAGAGCATTACAAAGCAAAATTAGACACTGAGGCACATATTAGAGAAGGTGGCCAAAACCTTGATCAAGGAGTTAGGTTTTAAATGGTGTCTTAATGGAAGAAAGAGAGGTAGAGAGGTTTAGGGAGGGATTTGCAGAGTTTAAGCCTAGACAGCTGAAGGCACAGTGACCAATGGTGCATTGATTGAAATCTGGCAGGCTCAAGTGGATTGAATGAGATGAGCACGGATATTTGGGAGGGGATTGTGAGTTTGGAGAAGATTACAGAAGTAGGGAAGGGTGAGACCATGGAGGGATTTGAAAATAAGATAAGGATGAGAATTTTAAAGGAAAGGCATTGCTTGACAAGAAGCCAATATAGATCAGTGAGCTATAAGTGAATGGGACTTGATGCAATGGCAACAAAGTTTTGGATGACCTCAGATTTAAGAGAGTAGCCAGGCAGGAATGTATTGGAATAGTCAAGACTAGAGGTGAGAAGCCTTCAGTGAGGTTTTCAGCAGCCGATGAGCCGAAGCAGGGACGAATTTGGGGAATACTACAGAGGTGGCAATATGTGGTCTTGGTGATAGAATGAATATGTGGGCAGAATGTAATATAACACCAAGGTTGCAATCAGTCTGATTCAGTCTCAGGCGGTTCCCCAGGAGCGGGATGGAGTCAGTAACTAGGGAATGGACTTTGTGGCAGGATCAAAGACAGTGATTCCCATCTTCCCAATGTTTAATTGGAGGTAATTTCTAATGATTCAGTGCTGGAGCTTATTATATGGAGGCAAGGAAACCAACTGCTAATACTGAGAGATAAAGAAGGTCAAAGTTAAGACAACTGTGCGCTGAACCATGAGAGGGAGGAAAAATACCGCCTCATACTGCCCAGCAGCAAACTAAGTAAAGGTATAAAATCCAGGATCACAATGATTTTTCAAAACTACATAAATGAAAATAAGACAGCATAAGAGAAGAAACATTTTATCTCCCAGGAAAAATAACCTAATCACTATTGTATTCAGCATTATAAGGTTGCTTGAGAAACTAATGCATCATTTCTGGTAAAGCTGTTGTGTCTGAATGTCAAATAAATTTTTTTAGAGTTATCTAACCATAGTCTCTTGCATAATCCTTGACTTTTGATATCCTAAATCAGGAAATCCCACTACATTGAGAAAGAGCAAGGGTCACTTGCCTAAAGCTACAATGCATCTTAAATTTGCAGCATACAAGTGTCCAAACAATACTCTTTTATGTTTCAGAGCTCTTAAGTATGTATCAGTAAGACTATCTCTCTGGCCTATATGTAAGATCTAGAATGAAGCTGTAATGCGAATTTGCTGCAGTTGCAGGGAGGGAAGGCTTCAGCCTAGACCACCCTGTCACAGAATATTCTGGAGGATGAGCCAGCCTTGTGTGACATGTCATTGCCAATGTCTGAGGCATGTGTCATTGAACTACAATGTCTAGAAGACAAGGTGGCAGACACAATACAAGATCTCCTGTGTAGGTCTTACCACTATATTATAATTAGACATCTTCCATATGGCTCATGAGGAAACTAAAGTTTCAAACGGTGGCCTGAACTTTCATTAGGATGAGGAGGTCCCAGGCTTTTCCAAAAAGGTGCTGGAGGCCTGAAAACAGAAGTCCCACCCATGAACCTGGCATCTGCCATTTTTGTCAGGGCAAATGGGGGCAGGTTATGCTTTGCACATCTGTGATTCACACTGCACACGTTAAAGTGCAACTGCCTTCAATCAGAACCAATTTTCATTCACGCAATGTCCAAAACACAACTTGTGCACTTTAGACCTATCAGGAGAAGGTCTGAAGTTCTTTGGAGAGGTAGGGTACCCTTCTGAAGAGGAAGAATACCCTTTTGGATAGGTTCAGGGGTACCTTTGGATGAGATCAGGTGCCCTTTGAGGATGCTAAAATTAGACATGAATGTACATAAAAAGTGCATAAACTTATTGGAACTGTCAAAGCTCATTGAAATTGTCAAGCTGTCAAGGCAACTGTCAAAACTCCTTTGAACTGTAAAACTATCTAGGCATTTAAACCCTTTAAATCTAAAAAAGGCAGGCTGCAGTCTAAAAAAGGTATTTGCCATTTCACTTTGTTTGCTGACATAAGCCTGAAGGCTGTCATTATAAGATTAGCGCTGCATGACTGATTTCACAACCTACCATTATCATAGGCCAGGATATTTATTTTGCCGGGTGGGAGGCCGCGATCAGGCCTCGACATCAGTTTCATGCTGGTTGTCCAATGAACGGCCAGCCAGCATGAAACAAGCACTGGGGAACCTCAGCACTGCCAGAGGGGGACGGGAGGTGTACAAGCTCCAAAGTGTGTGCATGTGCGGGGGTGAGCTCAGCGAAAGCTCCCTGAGGCAGTTCTGTGCTGAAAATTTCTAACAATAAAAATAAAGAATTTAAAAATAAGGAAAATATGCCCCCACTCATGTGGGGCAGTGAAAAATTTGATTGACTTAATAGGCCGCTTATTGTCAGCGGACACGCTGCCACCTCTCGAGTACTATTTTACTATTGTTTGGGTTGGGCACATGGCCACCTGACAAGACAAAAATTCAGCCCATAGTGTGGTACCGATCAGTTCACAGTTTGATTGACAGCTCCAAGTGCTTCTAAACTCTTTGATGTGAGGCAGCAAAAGGGTTCTCATCAATGAATGTTTTTTAATTGTGAATTCTCACTAATAGTCAATTTTCAGCATGAGTCCTGAGGCCTGCCCATGGTGGATATTGGTTGGCGAGAAGGTTGTAAGGGCAAAGGGTGGTGGCTTGGGGGCGTGAGTTGGCACTTAGTTGGGGGTAAAAAGGGAGATGGGGTTGGTAGAGGAGCATAGGTTGGCATGGGGGATATGAGGGGCCATGGGGGTTGGGTGTGGGGCATAGGCTTGAGGGGCCATGGGGGGTGAGTGTGGGGCATAGGCTTGAGGGGCCATGGGGGGTGAGTGTGGGGCATAGGCTTGAGGGGCCATGTAGGTTGTGTGTGGGGCATATGTTTCAGAATAACACAATATTCCCCAAAAATATTTTTAAAATAACATCCATTTCTCACAATTACTATGTGTAAATAAGTACTATTGGCATAATTGATAGCACTGAAAGTTGATAAATCCTCAGGACCCAATGATTTACATCCCAGAGTGTTGAAAGATGTGGCTATAGATAGTGGGTGCATTGGTGGTCAACTTTCAAAATTTTATAATTCTTGAATGGTGCCTGCAGATTGGAAGCAAATGTAACTCCACTGTTTAAAAAAGGAGGGAGAGAGCAAATGAAGAATTACAGACCTGTAACCCTGATGTCGGTGGTAGGGGAAACACTAGAATCTATAATGAAGGATGGACACTTAGAAATTAATAGTCCGATTGGGCAGAGTCAACATGGATTTATGAAAGAGAATCATGTTTGACAAACCTGTTGGAGTTTTCTGAGGATTTAACTTTCAGAATAGATAAGGGGGATCCAGTGGATCTGGTGTATTTGGATTTTCCGCAGACTTCGATAAGGTTCCACACAGGGGGTTAGTAAATAAATTTAGAATATATGGGATAGTGGGGAATATACTGGCATGAATTGAGGATTGGTTAACGGACAGAAAACAGAGAGTTGGAATGAATGGATCATTCTTAGGCTGGCAGGCTTTGACTTTTTCAGCCCCAGCTGTTCACAATCTGTATCAATGGTTTGGATGTGGGGATCAAATGTAATATTTCCAAGTTTGCAGATGACACAAAATTAAATGAGAATGTGAGTTGTGGGGAGGATAAAAGAGGCTTCAAGGAGATTTGGACAGGCTTAGTGAGTGGACAAGAACAGGCAGATTGAATATAACGTGGATAAGTATGAGGTTATCCACTTTGGTAGGGGGAAAGTTGGTGCAGAGTATTTGTTAAATGGTGAGAGATTGGGAAGTGTTGATGTCCAAAGGGACCTGTGTATCCTTGTTCACAAGTCACTGAAAGCTAACATGCGGTTGCAGCAAGGAATAAGGAAGGCAAATGGTATGTTGGCCTTTACTGTAAGATGATTTGAGTACAGGAGTGCTCACACTCTATTCACATATCTCTTTATTTTCCGTTTCTTCAACCACCTACCTAACCTCTTACTAAAAGTTTATATAGGGCAGGATTTTTCACTCGGTGTGCTGATGCTCGCCTGACACGTCCAAGCATGAAATAGTGCGCAATGGCGTTGGGCGAGAGTCCCAACGTCATCACGCACTTGTGCAATATTTCGGTCAGTGGGCATGTGCGAGAGTTAGCAGCGCGCCCACCGACAATTAGAGGCCTATTAAGGCCATTAATGTATTAATTAAGTGCAATTTTTCACTGTCCATCTAACCTTATGGTTGGTGGGCAGGCGGATCGGCCTGGCGGCCTTTGCATTTTTAGATGAGGTTTCCGATACTAATCCAAAAAAATGTTTTGACAGAATTTTGATAATCTACATATTTATGTGAGGGAGTCTGACAGGTGGACATTTTTCCTGCATTTCCATATTTTGAATACATAGTTTAAAATTCTTCAGCTCCCTGAGTCTGCTCTCTGCCTTCAGGAGCTTTTATTGCGCCCTCCTCTGCACCCGCACAGACTTCAGCCCTCGCCCTCCTCCTGCCCCCACCCCAGCAGTGCTGAGGCTTTCAGAGTGCATTTCAGGTTGGCCGGCCATTAATTGGCGAGCCAGTGTGAAATTGCAGTTGGGGGTGATCGCAGGCAGCAGGACGTTTCCCCACTGCTCCCGGACCTGCCCACCGCTCCTGCCTGATGACCTAAAGATCCTGCCCATAGCCTCTGTTTCAAACACTAATTTCAATAATGTAGTCCACAGATTCACATCCCTTTGCAAAATGTCCTAAATCTCATAGTTAATCTTTGCCTACGCACGTTACATTCCCATTTAGAGCTACATCTCTTTCATTTCCTACCGAGTATATCCTCCCTGAGCAGTCTCTGCACTGTAATAACTTGTAAATATGCATGTATATAAACAGAGATATGTTTCAGGTCAATAACCTTTCATCAGAATTATTCTGCCATTAGGTCATTGAACTGAAATGTTCACTGTTTCTCTTGGTACAGTTGCTGTGAGATCTGCTAAAATGTTTCCAGAATTTTCTGCTTCTATTTCTGATTTCCAGCAACTGCAGCGTTTTTGATTCTGTAATTATCCAACCCACCTCCAACCCACTCACCTGTGGCTTTAACTAAGACAGGAAGGTGGGCAAGCAACTTCATTGTTATTCTATTTTTCAACTTTAACTGTTGCCAGCCTGGTTTCCTGAACCTGGAGAAACCCAGCAGCTACATCCAGGCCAGGGCTGACAGACCCAAGAGATGACCATCATTCCACTTACATAGCCGCCTGGGTAGCCCACAGTGTGCAGGGGAAAGATTTCCCAGATCCCAGTCAGGGTGTTAAAATCCAACATCATATTTTCTATTTCTCTAGAGTGCTGGAGTGCAACAAGTAATTTTACGGCCGTGATTTTAACTCTGGATAGGGTTTACGTAGATGGATAACAAGGTGTCTTGGCAACCCACCTGCTGCTGCACAATTTGGATCTCATTAATATGCTAACTCACCCCTTAACAAAATGGGAAGTATTTGCCAGCCTCTAGGAAACTGGGCAGTCACCAGCATTCGGGTAGGTGTAGGGAAAAGGGGTTCGGAGAGAATCTCATGGGAGAAGGTGGTAGTGAATCCAGGATGGGGGAGGCCTAAACTTTCTTTGTGAAGCCTGAAGTAAACCAAACAGACCTATTGTGCCTTTGCATCTTCATAGCAGTTCCTAACTCACTTCAACCTGGTGGGAAAGCCACAGTGGTTCCCCTGCCCATCCGTGAGTTAAAATGGCAGTCCGAGCCCAATAATATTTGCAGATTTAGAAAAGAACCCTATTGGCTTTGGGCTAGTGACTTAGCCATCCACCCAGAAACGTGCAGAGAAAAACAGCAGGTGAAATCCTAGAATAAAAATCAGCAGCTCGAGGCATTCAATTCTGAGTGCTTCTACCATTCTATTCTGAACGCTTCTACCATTCATGAATATTCACTCATTAGAAATTGTCCTATGCCTTTTACAGAATACTGGATTCAGTATTTCTCCCTGAGTTATTGAGCTCATACATATGTGTTTCTCACATGTTGGTGCAGACTCGATGGGCCGAAGGGCCTCTTCTGCACTGAATAATTCTGTGATTCTGTCATCCTGATGGCTTCATTCTATTTTTTATTAGCCTTGTATAAGAACTAGTTACCTCACTGCCCTTCCCTTACTCTGAACCTGATCTAATTTAAATGCTTTTCTCTAGCTGTCTCTATGTTTCTCTGTTATATAGTGGGCAGAATTTTCCCAATGGCATGTGGGGGCATGCCAATGTGTAAAATGACGTGTGGTCGGAGATCATCATGCGCCCGCCATTAATTAACGGGCCACTTAAGGCCCTGGAGGCACCAATTGACAGTGATTTTTCAGCGCCCGTGAAATCTTCGGGTAGTCATAACAGGCAGGCAGATAGGAGACATTTGTATAAACCTCATCCACGGGCGGGATAAGAGGGCTCAGTGGGGTCACAAGTGTGCTCTGTCAAATATTTAATTTGCAAAGTAACTGATACTTGCCTGTGTGATCACAATATCTCAAAACTCATACCAGCTGCTTAGACTGGACTCACAAACTTCAGGTCAGCACTCTACAGTGAAGATTCTTTTTTGGACCTGCAAGTTTCATGAAGCCTTCCTTTAGCCTGGGAATGGGAGTTGAAATCTCCACTGGAGGCACTCCCTCTGAGGAGAAAGGGAGGGCTAGAAGGGGGAGGTGGCCAGGAGTGCATATTCAGCCTCCAGGGGAGCCACCTTTGGGAGGACAGGCGCAGGCAGAACAGGTGCAGGGTCAAGAGGTAGTCCAAGGCGGAAGGACCCGCAGAAGATGACACTATCCTACTGCCAGGGTATACAGGCAGCGAAGCAGCTACCTCAATATGTCTGAAGTGCAGTGCCGAAGGAGGCTCCGTCTGTCAAGGGAGACAATCAACTATATCTGTCAGATGATTGGCCCTGAGATCTCCCCTAACTGTGTGGGTGGACACCCCATGCCAGCGGCTCTGAAGTTCACAGCTGCCCTCAACTTCTCCGCCTCTGGCTCCTCCCAGGAATCGGTGGGAGATCTTTGCGGTGTCGTCCAATCAGCTGTTCACACTTGTGTCAAGCAGGTGACAGATGCTCTGTTCAAGCGTGCATTGACCTTCATCCACTACTGTTGGGACCAGGCAAGCCAGACACAGCGAGCCAGAGGCTTTGCAGCCATTGCTGGCTTCCCCCATGTCCAGGATGCAATAGACTGTACACACGTGGCCATCAACGCACCAGCAGGTGAGCCCGGTGCCTTCATCAACAGGAAGGGCTTCCACTCCATGAACGTGCAGATAGTGTGTGATAGGATGTTGATTCTACAAGTCTGTGCAAGGTACCCAGGTAGCTCCCACGATGCCTACATCCTCAGACACTCCCAGGTGCCGGGGCTCTTTAGTGCTCCAGCCCGACTGGATGGATGGCTGCTGGGTGACAAGGGCTATCCCCTCAGAAGGTGGCTCATGACGCCTCTCCGCCAACTAAGAGCAGAAGCTGAGCAGCAGAACAATAGGAGCCACGCCTCCACAAGGGCAGTGGTGGAGAGAGCCATTGGTCTTCTCAAGATGCGCTTCCGATGCCTGGACCACTCGGAGGCCGCACTCCAGTACCCCCCAGATCGTGTGTCGCTGATAGTGATTGCATGCTGCACTCTCCACAATCTTGCACTGGAAAGGGGGGACGCTGTTGACGAAGAAGATGAAGATGCAGAGGCTGCGGCTGCACACGATGAGTCCAGAAATGGGTCCGAGGATGAGCACATACAGGGAAATGCTGAGGGTGTAGATGCTGACCCAGGCATACTCCAGGGAGGTAGGGACACCCGGGAGGCTTTAATCCAATGAACCTTCAGCTAGCCCACCACATATGGGCCTCCAGGACAAGCCTGGGCTGCAGGCTCCATACTCGATACCTGAGTGCAAAATCTGCCTGGTTAGGGCCTTGTCAATAAAGCTCAATGTCACACAAATCACTCATAGCATTATTGGTAACCATCCACCTGCAGAAGAAAAGAGGCACCCTCAGCCATGGTTACATGTTTGAATTTAATGATATAACAAAAGGAACTTAAGAGAACAAAATGACAAAGGTGTTCAACATCACACCAACTCATAGAGACCTCATTGCAGGCCATCTCAACAGCACCAGTGATAAACTCGTGATGTGCCTAAGGTGCCTTATGTTTACGCTTTCAGGTGGTACATCTTGATGTTGCCCCCTCACTGAGATTGGCATCTGAGACAGCCAGCTCACTCTGCTGTCCTGTTGGTCTCGATGACATTGGAGGTCGTCATCTGGCCCATGGAGTCTGTGCTGGCCCTACCTGGGAGGAAGTTGCCAGTTCCACAGCTCGCATCTCCCCAGTCATCACAGCCTCATCGGATGCAATGGTTACTGGGAGACGGGCAGAGGAGCTGCTGCCCTCATCCGGAGCGCCCTGAGAGGAGCCCGCAGAGACAACAGGCAACTGCTGCGCCAACATGAGGTCAGATCGGGCCTCCCTGCTCACCATGGATGGATGGGCACCGAGCTGGGAAACTTTGTGCCCAGACCATCTCCCATGCTGGAACTGACCAGCTGAGGTCAATGCTGATGTGAGGGCTTGCTGGTCCGAGCGCATCCCCAGGAAGCCCTGATTGGTCTCCTGGAGGAGCCTCTCCACGAGAGTCGCCACTCTCTCCATGGAGAAGGCATGGCACTCGGACATGAGGCTCATAGCATCGGTGATGGTCCACGTATACTCCTCCACCACGGAGACCAAGCCAAGCATAGCCTCATGTATCTCCACCAGATGCTCCCGCACACCCGGCCGCATTTCGTGCGCTTGCTGCATCGCCGACGACTCCAGAGGCACATCATCAGGCACTGTTGAGCATGTGCCTGGTCCCCTGCAGTCCTCCAACTGCTGATGTAATGGGCACTTTCTGTCTCTGCCAGCTCCTCCAGTGACTGTGAAGTGTCCTCTCCGCTGTGCCCCAGGACTCTAACCGATGATTTAATTCCCACCGAGGTGCTAGTATCTGCGCTGGTGCCTGCCTCGCAGAGATGATGTGACGCTGGTGAATCCAAGACTTCAGGCCCCTCAGGTGTGAGAGGGGGCCTCTGCTGCTCCTCCTCCTGGCCCTGCTCCGCTAATGCTGAAAGGTAAAAAAAGGACAGTGGATAAGTTAATGTGAAGACAATGTCAATGTGCATCCCTATCCCCGGATCATTATGCGCTTATCCTTCCATAAGCAATGGTCATGCCATGTTGCAAAATTAAATCACTGAACATTCAGCACTGCCATGGCAGAGAATAATGATGACATCTGCTGGGCAAACATACCAGCCTGTGGCACCCCAACCTCACCAACACCGGTTTTCCTGGGTGCATGGCGCCTCTCCAAATCTAGGGCCTCCTGCTCGAAACGGCTAAGCATCACCACCTGGGCCGGCCCTCCGCCAGTCCTCACCCGCTCGGTGGCGTTGTGTGCATTCTTCTCCCGAAAAGAAGAGAAGAGCATTGATTAGTGCTAATTGTACCTGGAGTCTTCTCGCTGCCATCCACCCTAACCAGAGTGGGACAATGCAGGGCTCCGGTGTCTCCTCACCCCACTGCTGCCAAACACTCACACAAAGATGCTAGGCCTATCCCCCACCCCCGGCTAAATGCAGCCTACATCACATTTGGCACCACACGGTCTAACGTTCCATAGCAAGGCGGCGCAAGCCCATGGAGTGCAGAGGACAGCAGATCGATCGGTGCCAATGCCACCTTGAATCTCCCCTCCCAGCATGTCATCACCCTGAATTTGACATGCCCTGGAGTTCCAGCACTGCACCTGGGTACAGCTCCTCCAGGTTGCCCCCAAAACAGTAAGGTGGGTCTCAGTGTACCACATGCTAGGGGGCAGAACCCATGTCTTCACCACCCCCTCAGGGTGACCTCGGCATGAGCAATATCTGCTGGCCCACCCAGCGAAGGACACATGCTGTCAATGATTCAATGCAGTCACTACACTCAGACTTGGGGTGCCGGTGGTGGGGGAGGGGGCAGCAGGGGGAAAGCCTACCTGCTGGGTTAAGTGACCAATGCCAACATGGCACTCACACTTCCCGAGCGCAAGAGGTCATTGAAGCACTTACGACACTGGATCCAGGTGCGTCGCACCACGTTGTGGGAGCTCACCACCTCCTCCCAGGCACATCTGGTCAGGTGGGGGAGCCTCCTCCTCCCATCCTGGGGTACCCGCACCTCCTGCCATGTTGCTACATCCTCGAGGAGGGCAGCAACACAATTGTCAGAAAAATGAGGGGCATAGTGCCCCCAGCCCTACCCTCCTGCCTGGCCTGCTCACCAGCAGTGCTCTGGGCAGCCCTTCCAGTAGGCATATTTGACGGCCTTTGAAAGGCTGCAGCAGCATTTTTAAACAGGCCGCCAGGTCACCATTGCAGTCCTGCCATCGCCTGCCCACTCCCGCTGTCCTCGGGAGCTGTGATTCATCCTGGACGGGCCTTAATTGGCCTGCCCACGTAAAATGGTGGCACACGCCCGCTCCCACTCCACCTGCACGCCAGTCAGAAAATTCTGCCCAATGGCTCACATTGTGTTAAGGCACAGCACACTTTTCCTAGACAACTCTCATTTATCCTCAAAACACCAAGTTATTTATTGTTATTAATATGACTAGTCATTTACTTGCATAATTTATTTTCTTCAATCTAAGGGTTTATGGATTC
This sequence comes from Carcharodon carcharias, assembly GCF_017639515.1. Lineage (NCBI taxonomy): Eukaryota > Metazoa > Chordata > Chondrichthyes > Lamniformes > Lamnidae > Carcharodon > Carcharodon carcharias. The sequence continues at coordinate 93,401,386 of NC_054477.1, read as the reverse complement.
ACTGACTGGCAGCACTAGATGACTCAGACTTGAAACCAGTGCATATTTATCTCCCTATCTTTGCTGAATCATTAACCTTTTCTTAGTGCCCTGTTGAGTGGGTTGGAGGTGTGTCAGATAATTACAAAATCAAAAATGCTGCAATTGCTGGAAATCAGAAATAGAAGCAGAAAATTCTGGAAACATTCAGCAGATCTCACAGCAACTGTACTGAGAGAAACAGTGAACATTTCAGGTTAATGACCTTTCAGCAGAATAATTCTGATGGGCAAATGATTATCACAAATACCTGCCTATTATACTTGCCTCCAATACGTGCCAATAGCCCACAGCAACCAGGCCTTGTGAACTTCGTTTTCCACATGATTTTGTCCAAATTGCTGATTTTGAGCATGCTAAAATCTACTCGTCAAGTGATTAAAGAAACTCAATCTTCTACCAGCAGGAGCCTGGAATTTAAAGCATACATTTACACTTTTTATACTTCCAACTGTTGTATCTTCAGCTTTTCCTCCTCTGATCTCTTGTTGGGTACTTTTTCACCTTTTCAGCTTGCTATTGGGCATTTATACTTCTTTGCCCTAAAGATTATCTTGATGCTACTTTACTGATCCTGAATGGGCCTTCAACAGTACCAAGGACAGAACTCTGTGAAGGATGAGCGCTGGGTTTAGTAATGACAGCTGTCAATCGAGTCTAGCAATTAGCAGCTTTATTTGACCAAATATGACACCAAAGTTGTGTACAGTCTGGTCCAGCCTCAGTCAGCTGCTAGGGAAAGTGATGGAGTTTGTGGCAGAACTTAGTTGGAGGAAATATCTGCTCATCTAGTATGGATGTCAGAGAAGCAGTCTGATAATTTAGAGACAGTGGAGCGTTAAAGAAAGGTGGTAATGAAGTAAAGTTGCATGTAGTCAGCATATATGTAGAACAAATGAGTTATTGAAAGGCAACATGTAGCTGGGCCAAGAATAGACACCCAGGAGACACCTGAGGTAATTGTATGGGAGCAGGAAGAGAAGTTATTGCAGATGATTCCCTGGATACAACTGGATAGATAAGAAGTAGCAGAAAGGCGCAGCCAGCAAGTGCCAAGATGTTATAGAATTATCTGCAGATGCAGAGATTCAGTGCTACAACTGTGTCATGAATTACATAGGCCTGAGCTTTACATCCCACGCCCGATTGATTGGCCAGCCAGCATGAAATCGTAGTCGGGGGCAGATTGCAGTCGGAGACTCATTCCCCGACCGCTCCTAGGCCCACCAATCGCGTGCGCCTACCAAAGGTAAAATTCAGGCCATAGAATTGCAATATAATTTACAGCACGGAAGCAGGCGTTTGGCCCAATAGGCCATTTCCCGTGTTTATGATCCACAAGCCTTTTTCCATACTATTTCATCTAACCCTATTACCATACCCTTCTATTACTTTTCTCCCTCCTGTCATAATCTGTGCTATTTATCTCAACTTCTCCATGTGGTAGCAAGTTTTACATTCTAATCACTATCTGGTTAAAGATGTTTCTCCTGAAAGTATTCCATACAGAAGCGGTCAATGAGGCAGCACTTAGAAAGAGCGCAAGATTGAATAGGACATGCCACATACCAAGAGAAATATAACAGTCACACCATATACTCAAAAATATGTGGTGGAAATTCTTTGGCACGTGGTAAGAAAATTTATTCCAAGGGCCACATTGTTATAGCATGCAATGTGTTGAATTAAATACATAGCAGTAAAAGTATTGTTAATTAAGCTGAACATGTTATTTCAGACGAAATATGTCATGTGATGGACCTTAAGACAGTTCATGCAGGAACATATTAATGATTAAGTAAAAGTCCAAAGTTCTGTCAATTATGTTTTTATGCACATTCTGCCTGGCTACACTTAACACACACTCATACATTCTTCTTTTGCTTCCTCCTCTACCTAGTGCCTCATCCACTGCTGCACGGCTTCCCAATCTTTGTATAGTAAAATGATGCAAGGTACAGCTGTTCTGTGTGAGGGCTATAGAACAGGATGCTCAACAAGAAGAACTATCCCCTCTGTTTGTGCAGTCAGTGACAAGAGTCATCAATTTAAAGTGGCACTAAGGAATTGAGGAGACAGCAAGTTGTTGGAGCATGGAATGTGTTGACACAGGAAATTGTTGAAAAAGAGACCATTGCATCTTCTCAGGAAAAGATGGATAAATATTTGAAAGATTAAAAAAAACATAGACTACGAGAAGACAGCAGGGTTATTGGATTAATTTTGGATCGCTCTTGAAACTAAATTAACTGAATGGCCTCTTTCTGTGTTGTTAATTTAAATAAAGTGCCATGATGTCCTTCACAACCACCAAGAGGTTTGTTGCTGTGTTTGCTCTTACGTAGAGGCATAAACCTGTGACCAATTCTCTTGTGAAGTGTTGATGGTGATGGAAGGTTTTTGGATATTATCAAGACACTGTGACAATCTGACTCCTGGATCATAGCTAACAGGGATCTGGTTGAGTTGCAATTTTACTTACCTTTGTTCCCTCTATTTAATTTTCTCTCTCTTCTCCAATTCCACCAATGCCATTCAAATGGCCAGTGGAATTCCCAGACAGTATCATAAAACAATTACAAATGAGGCAGGCCATTTAGTCCATCTTAGTTCACCCATTCAGAGGAAACATAATGCCTCTTGCTAATTATTGCATCCAATTATTTCTTAAATAATTCCAGGGCCAGAACTTTTCCCTTGTCAGGCAGGCTCAATGGGAGGGAAGCCGACCACTGTCAGCGATGGCTCCGCACCACGATTTTACACAGCAGGCCAATTAAAGCCCGCCCAGCGTAAGGCACAACTGCAGAATGAGCGAGAAGGGGCGGGCAGGGGCCAGTTCTCAATGTCCACCAGGTCCAATGACAACCCGAGGGTCAATTCAAAAGCAGCCGCAGGAGCCATTCGAAGGCTGCCAGTGAATGATATGGGCCTCGTGATGGAGAGTAGCAGGTGGACACGACAAGTGGGAGGGCAGGTCGGCGGGGCAGTCGGCCCCGTGTTTCTCTGATGAGTGTCTCACTGCCCTCCTGGAGGAGGTGGCAACACGGAGCCAGATCCTTTTCTCCAGGGACAGGAGGGGGAGGCCCCCCAACCTCACCAAAAGGGCCTGGGAGGAGGTGGCATCCAGGGTGAGCTCCCATGATGTGGTGAGGTGCACATGGATGCAGTGCCGTTAGCGCTTCATTGATCTCCTGCGATCAGGAAGGGTGAGTACCATGTTGGCATGGGTCACTTAGCACAACAGTTAGGAGCTGTCCACCGCCCCCAACCCTACTCCCACCACCCCCACCCCCCCTCCCCCCCACATTGGACCTCAAAGTTATTAGAGTGTGAATGGCAAATGTCAATGAGGCAGCATCTGGGCAAGGGGGGTGAGCCCTGTCTGCTTGGACTGAGTGTCTTATGGCTCCAGGGTCACGAATCGGCTGAGACCTGCAAGGTGTTCCTCAGGCGAGATTAGCCAGGCTGCAATGGCAATGCAGGTACAGGGTGGACTAATCAATGCTCCTCTGTCCTTTCAGGAGAAGACATCCCATAACAATGCCAAGAGGTTGTGGACTGGCGGAGGACTGCCCCAGCTACTCATCCTATCTCAATATGAGCAGGATGTCCTGGAGCTGGAGAGGCGCCATGCACCTAGGTCAACTGGCCGCGGTGAGGTTGAGATGCTACAGGGAGGTAAGAGTGCTGTGCACTGAGGTCAGAATATCTGTCATAGCAACCATTCAACTGTTGTCTCTATACTGATGTGAGCCTCGAAAATGGAATCCCCATCAATAATGGAAGGACGAGGGCTCCCTGATCCGGGAGCCAGTAACAGTGTAATGACTTCAACTAATAACTAATGTTCTTCCTTTCAGGCTCACCGGCAGCCCATTGGGGTGAGGAGCCTGAAGGCCCACCACTGACCCCACAGGACAGCAGCCAACACCTGCGTCACACCCTCTCAACCAAGCAGGCACCAGCGCAGATACCAGCAACTCAGTGGGTATTAGATCGGCGGCTAGTATCTCGGTGCACAGTGGTGAGGGCAGTTCACACTCGCCTTAGGTGCAGGCGGAGGCAGAGAGTGCCCAGGGCACCAGCAGTCGGAGGACTGCTGGGGACCAGGAACATGCTCAGTCAGTGGCTGATGATGGGCCTCTGGAGTCATCCCTGAGGCTGGAAGTCTAGCAGGGTGCGCAGGAGGACCTGGCGGAGATACATGAGAGAATGTGTGCCATGGTCTCTATTTTGGAGGAGTCCACGTGGAGCATCAGCAATGTAATGACCCTTATAGCTGAGCACAATGCCTCCCCCATGGACAGAAAGATGACTGATGGAGAGGCTGCTCCAGGAGCTGAATCAAGGTCTTCCTGGGGATGCGCTCAGACCTGCAAGCCTTCACACCAGCAATGACCTCAGATGGTCACTGTCAGTGTGGGAGATGGATTGGGCACCCAGTATCCAAGCTAGGTGCCCATCCATCAATGGTGAGCAAGGAGATCCAAAGTGACCTCACGTTGGCACACGATCTTCCTGTCATCTCTGCGGGCTCCTCTCAGGATGCTCCCGATGATGGTAGCAGCTCCTCCACCCTCCTGCCAGTGACCGTGACACTGATGATGCCAGCCATGCCACTGTCTGCTCTCTCCCATGCATCCAGGCTCCACAGGCCAGAGGGCACCCAATAAGGTCATCAAGGCCAATGGGACAGCAGAGTGAGCAGGCTGTCTCTAATGCCAGTGCCAGTGAAGGGGGAGCACCTGGATGGTGTACCCACAAGCGCAAACTTAAATCACCTTAAGCACAACACTGGTGATATTTGTTTCCCCTTTACATTAATTGTGATGGATTGATTGTCATGGTGTGATGGATAACACCTCTCAATTTCATTTGTATTATGTATGCCTGGCACCATATCATTAAATGTGTTTGTGTTCAACAAGCCCCTGGGTGCGTCATTACTTCTGCTGGTGAAGGGTAACACATTATGTTATGAGTGAAATGGCATATAGTACATGTTGTTCACCAAGCAAATATTCCTGTCAGGAATTGGGTCTGGAGCCTGCAGCCCTGGCATGTGGTGAAGGTTCTTATTTGGTAGCCTAGCTGAAGGAGCATTAGATCAAAGCCTCCTTGGTGGCCCTGCCTCACTGGAGGTTGCCCAGGTCAGCATCTACTCCCTTAGCGTTCTTCTGAGCGTGCTCACCCACGGACTCACTACTGGACTCATGGTCTGCTGCCAGAGCACCAGCATCTTCTTCCTCCACTGCATCCCCCTTTTCCAGTGCCAGATTGTGGAGGGTGCAGCATGCAACCACCATCAGTGACACATGATCTGGGGAGTATTGGAGTGGCACGTTCATGGAGTGGAAGCCCTTCCTGTTGACGAAGGCACCCGGCTCACCCACTGGCGCCTTGATGGCCACATGTGTGCAGTCAATTTCACTCTGGATGCGGGGGAACACAGCAATCATGGCAAAGCCTCTGGCTCGCTCAGTCTGGCTGGCCTTGTCCATGCATTGGTGAATGAAAGTCAATGCACGCCTGAACAGAGCGTCTGTCACCAGCTTGACACAACTGTGGACAGCTGAGTGGGAGACTCCACAAAGATCACTCACTGACCCCTGGAAAGAGCCAGACGCATAGAAGTTGAGGCCCACTGTGACCTTCAGGGCCACTGGCATGGGGTGTCACCCACACAGTTGGAGCTGACCTCAGGGCCGATCCTCTGACAGATGGAGGTCACTGTCTCCCTTGAGAGACGGAACCCCCTTCAGCATTGCACCTCAGACATATTGAGGTAGCTGCTTCACCACCTGTAAACTTTGTCAGCAGGATAGTGGTGTCTTCTGCGGCCTTTCTGCCTTGGACTTCCTGTTGGCCCTGCACCCCTTGTGCCTGCACCTGTCCTCCCACAGGTCACTCACCTGGAGGCTGAATAGGGACACCTGGCCTCCTCCCCCTTCTGGCTGTCTCTTCCTCAGAGGAGGAGTGGCCTCCAGAGGAGACCACAATCCCCGTTCCCAAGGTAAGGGAAGGCTGTCTGATACCTGGAAGGCTCCAAGTGTTATGATTCCTCCAAAGTCCTGAACTGAAGCCTCTTATTTCTGTTAAAGCAGCTCTGAAGCGAAGTGAAGATGTCCTGTTCACACAAGCAAGTAGCAAGAAGTTATAAGCTAAAGTACAAACTACTCACTTTAGCGAGCCCACTCACCTCTCTTATCCCGCCCATGGATGAGGTTTTTGAAAATGTGGCCTGCCCGTTGCGCCCATGCGACACCCTGAAAATCGCACAGGGTAAGTAAACTCCGAGACAATTGGTGTCTCAAGGGCCTTGACTGGCCCGTTAATTAATGGCAGGCACACCTCCGTGTTCATCGCGCGCCCGCTTAGCAAAAATATCGCAAGGGTGCACCTAAACATCGACACACTCGGCCGACGTCAATGCGCTTTATTTCTCGGTTGGATGTGTCGGGTGCGCTATCGTTCGCCGACCTAAAAATTCTGTTCCAGGAGTTTTGCCTCCATCACTCTATCAGATAGTTTATTCTGCATGTTGATCATCCTTTGTATGACAATGTCAGTCCAGAAGTTATTCTTTAGTGCTTTGAACATGCTTCCCCTGTTCTAATTCCACACTTAAATTTAAGATAACCATACAGGTTAACTTCTTCCTTTCTAGTCTGAAAAGCTCAAATTTCTCTTGTCTTTTATAATCACTCAGACCCCTGACACTGGGCAGCAGCTTCACAGTTCATCCCTGCACTGCCTCAAGTGTTTGAATCCCTCTCTATTTCTTAGTGACCAAAATTTGGTGCAACTCTGAAAGTTCAGTTTCACCAAAGCACTAGAAAGTTTGACTTGTATCTTCCTGTTTTGGTGATGTAGTTCAATATCCTAACGATTTCTTGATTTTTTCATAAAACCATGTTTGTGTCATTGGTAAGGCCTCCATTTACTGTCCATCCCTAGTTGACCTGAGAGGATGGTGTCAGGCCTGCTCCTTGAATCACTGCAATCCAATGTTCCCATAATATGGTCAGACGGAGAGTTCCAGGGTTTGGCCCAATTATTTGGCTATAATTCTTTGTAGCCTTTAAATACAACTGACTGGCTTGCTAGGCCTCTTCAGAGGGCAGTTAGGGATCCACAGAATTGGTGTGATCCTGGAGTAATGTATAGACTAGACCAGGTAAGGGCAGCAGGCAATGTTCCCTCTAACCTCTGTTTGCTGTGCGTGGCCAGCTCATCACACTGTGTGGTTCCTTTAAAACTGATACCTGGTCATGCATCTTAAAGGGAATATTGCTTTTATCCTGCCTGTTTGGTCCCTGTGTAGCACATCCTGAATGTTAGGCAAGTGTGCACCTTAGAGTGAACATTGACAGCAGATATCCTTTCCTAAAGGTCGTGGGTGAACCAGTTGGGTTGTTTTTGTTGATCCAACAGCTTTATGGTCAATTTTGTTGATTAAAGAGAATTCAACTTCTCAAACTGCCATGGCAGGATTTGAACTCACGTGGATTATTAATCTAGGTCTCTGGCTAACTAGTCTTGTAACAAGTCTAGATTGCTACTTGGGACAGTGCCTTTTACAAAACTGAAGCTAATTTATGCTCAGTTTTCCTATAAATAGGGATTTGAAATTGAAAGAAGTGACTGAAGCTTATCTTCTTCTCCAATTGCCCATTGGATATCCCAAGACTCCCTTTTAGCTCCTTAGCTAGTTCAACACCATTTGTTAAGTATATATGTTGACAGTTTGGGTTTTGGGAATGCTATCTTTACAAAGTGTACTGCCTGGCTTGCCATAGTCATGTGACTCTGCCATGAGACAAGCTGACTGTAGGCTGTCATTTCTAAACAGTTCAATAAAGCTAACACACTGAGGACATACTGAAGAAGTACAGCTGTCCTTATACATGAAACATGGAGTCAGGAAGTGAAGAAAAAATAGATTTTTGAACCCTGGAAATTGAGCAGAGAAGACACAGCTCAGAAAGACACACAGACATGTTCATATCTGAAAAAAGAAGCTGCTAAGAAGGCATTCAGGAAAAGCACCGGGCTGCAGAACAAGGACAAAGGACAAGCAAACACAGAAGGATAAAAGGGTAAGCAAACACATATCAAAGGCTGCAAATAAACACAGGATGAATGAACATGGCCAACTTTGGAAACTTTCCAATCGCAGCCCTGGTCGAAATGAATGGTGATACATGGCAGAATTGGCAGTTTTTCCACTTAAAACGGCAGAAATATGATTTTACAACAGCTATAATTAAAAAGCCAGAACCGATAAGACACTCTTAACACTGCTGGGGAGGGACTGCTACAAAGTGTATACCACCGTAAATCTAACTGACGAACAAAGAAAAAAGACAACAGAGATTTTGAAATCCTTGAATGACCATTTTGAACCCCGAGTGAATGTTATGTATGAACGCCATGTATTCAACACTAAAGCACAGGTGCACAAGAAACAATTGAATAGTATGTGAGTGCAGTAACAGAGCTTGAAGAATCATATGAATTTGGACAGCTAAAGGATGATCTGATTAAAGATAGACTAACATTAGGTATGCAAGACCACTCAGTGAGAGCAAGTCTACTGAAAGATGAGAAACTGACACTAAAGAAAGCAATAGACACATGTCGAAATGGAGAAGTTGTGCAATGTCAGCTATAGCACATGTATGGCAGAGCAAACCAGAAGATCCATTATGCTGAGAGACAGTCCAAGCCGAAAGAGCAGCACAATCGCAGACAAAGGGCAAAATGCAAATACTGCAGAGGACAGCATGCACAGGAAAAGAAGGATCACCCAGCGTTGTGAAAATGGTATTTTAACTGCAAGTAAGCAAGATCATTTCGCGCATAAGTGTTTGGTGAGAAAGAAGCAAAACAAGCACATTCAAATGGTCAAGGGAGAGATATCAGCAGAAGAGTCTGATGAAGAACTATACATGATATAACAGGTTGGTTCCAACAAGTCTATAGGTGACAAATGGATTGTGACAGTTATAATAATGACCTCAGAAAGAGAGTGTCAATTGAACAAGAAGTGTCAGATAGACATTGATGTGTCATGCAACATCATGCCCTTCAAAGGCCTGTGCGAAGTGACTCAACATGGCAATCCGAAAATGAAACCCTTGAAGGTAAGATTGAGGCTACATGTTGGCACAATACTCATACCAAGAGGACAAACTGATCTAAGAGCCCAATGCAATGGCAAGAAGGAAGATCTCAAGTTCCCGATCATAGATGAGGTGCAATGGCCACTCATCTCAGCTGGAGCAAGTCTAAAGCTTAGGCTGGTAACCCTGAATGTGCCAACAGATAAAGGGCAACAAAAGACTCCAGAGAAAGGGCAGAAAAATACCCCAGAGAGAGAGACACAAAAGACGCCAGAGCAAGGGAGACAGAAGACCCTAGAGAAGGAGACAATATTCAAGCAAACCACAGGATGGCTATTGACCATGTCAGTGCAATGAAATTCATGAGCCGAAGGTAAATGAAGCAGGTCGATAGGAAAATGTTCACATCAGAGCTGAACTAGAAGATTTGAAGTGTAAGATTCAAGCTGAGTGTATACCTTTGAACACACAAAATACACTGAAGTTTTTAGTGAGCCAAGTTGTGTTAGATCTGAAATGTCAGAGACAGCACAAAGGGACCAAGAAGAAGTAATGAGCCTCAATACCACAGTTCATAACTCAAAGCAGGAGTTGAGAAAAACTCAACCAGATCTACAGGTGCAACCGCAGGCATATATGATCAACTAGCGAAGCTGCTCCTTCACCGCAATCAGCTGGCCAGGGAGAAGGAATCTCACCAGTTGTATTAAGAACTACCATCCATCCCAGAGGTCTATGTGTCTCCAACAACTGTAATAGAACAACAAAGTCAGCAAGGCAATAAGCGGCACAGGAACAACAATTTCCGGACAAGGAACATCAACCAGACGCACCATCAATGTTAACCTGCACATGGACCATTAAGAGGCCTGCATGATTTAAAGATTATGTGCGCAATGCATGTGCAGAGACTGACGAGTAGAACAAAAATTGTTAACGTATGATAACAGTGGATGCATATGGGTAACTTGGATAACTCACAGTCATACAGGATCGTGCACGCATGTCTTTTGTTCACTAGGAAAAGGGGGATGTTTGTATGTTTTGTTCAATATGAAAAGAGGAAATGTTTGGATTTTGGAAATATGGTCTTTACTCAGTGTGCTACTTGGCTTGTCATAGTCATGTCACTCTGCCATGAGGCAAGATGACGGTAGACTACCATTTCTGAAAAGTTCAACAAAGCCTCTCACTGAGAACAAACTGGAGAAGTACAGCTGTCCTTATACAAGAAATATTGGGCAGAATTTTCGGGTCGTGAGGTGGGCGGGCAGATGGGCCCGGGAGCCACTGGGAACCAGTCCAGCGCCCGCGATCGGCTCCCAACTGCGATTTCATGCTGGCTGGCTAATTAACAGCCAGCTAGCGTGAAAGGCGTGCTGAGAAGCTCAGTGCTGCTGGGGTGGGGATGGGAGGAGTGCAAGGACATGTGCAGGGGAGTGGGCACTGAAAGCTTCTGAAGGCAGGGAGCTGAAGAATTTTAAAATCAAAAATAAAGATTTTGAAAATGTGAAAAAACATGTCCCCACATAGGACTCACTCACATGAACAAAGACATAGTAAAAATTCTGTTAAAACATTTTTATTTTTTAAAATTAATGTTGGAAACCTCATCCCGCCCACGGATGAGGTTCCCTCAAAAACGCAAAGGCCACCTGGCCGATTTGCCCACCCACCAACCATAAGGTTGGATGGGGAGAAAAATATAGCTTTTGATTAATGGCCTTAATAGGTCTCTTAATTGTCAGCGGACGCGCTGCCAACTCCTGTGCGCGCCCGCTAACCAAAATATCGCGCGAGTTCATGATGACATCGGGACGCTCGCCGCACATCATCGCCCGCCCACGGGACACAAAAACCTGCCCATTGTCTATTTTTCTTCCTATGTGTGATGCTTCATATTAAACTTCAGTTCTGTCCACTTATCTATATTGTCCAATTTACTCTAATATCTAAACTGCCTCCTCAAGATACAAGTCACACAAGATGATATTCAAGACTTTGCCCTGACAGAAAATCTATCTTTGTGAGAGCTGCAATTAGTAAATAAAAGCCAGGGACAGATTTGAAATGAGGAGAAACAACTATAAACACAGCAGTTCAATTGTAATTGTGAGTTTTATTGTTCTACAAGGAGAAGCGTTAACAAAAGCGAACCGAGGATGATATAAAATAAGGATCTATGCACAACAAATGATTAACTATAAAAAGCTGACTAAGAAAATTGATCTAGCTAACTTCACTGACTTGAGTAGATAAGCTTACCAACAGTAAAAGCATTGCGATTGATTTCACTGTTTTATTGCTTTGCCTGCAATACCACCCAAGGGCATTTGGAATAATTGCAGGAGTTACAGAAGTATTTCTACTTTCTTGTCTCATTCAAACTTTTCTTGAAATGAGTTTTGTTACATTTCAATATGCAAAGTTGAACAAATTGTTATTGTCAACATCCCTTAGCAGTTGAGTTCAAAGAATTAAAAATGAATAGTGCCTTTCACAAAACTGATGCTAACATGCTCAGTTTTCTTATAAATGGGGATTTGGGATTGAAAGGAATGATTCTAGCTGATCTTCCTCTGCAATTAATCATTGGGTCTGCAGATTGTTCCAATTGCGAGGATCCTCTTATTATTGTGATAAACTCACTAATTATGGATAACTTCAATTATATGAACGTCTTTCTGTAATGGTTGTAAACTTAGATAAAGATCTGTCTGAGGCAATATTTATTACCCTGTTACACAATGCAAGTGCAGCACATTATGTGTAAGTCTGTTAACAACAGAATGTAATCAGACCGTAATGTCTTAAGATGGTTGTAAGGATGCAGATATAATTTTTGTTATAGTCATTTGGTAATACTGAACTTGAGTATTGCTGATAAAAGAGACATGTTGTTGAAGCTTTGCTTCTTGTACTCATCAGGACAGAATCACAAAAATACCAATTGTAAAGGGAACAACAATTTATAGTGTATGAGAAGAGAGTGCTGATTGGTTGGCAAGCGAACTCTGATTGGTAGAGGCATTGCCTTGGAGAATGCACCAGGGCTCTGCGTGTGGATATATGTAGCTCCTAACATGCATAAGCTAGCTGTTTCACACTGCCACTATGCAGTAGCAACATGAGTGGTATTCTCCACTAACAGGATGCTGTTGTCTAGCCAAAAAGATGTTCTGCCTATCATATAAATGAGTAATGTGGTATATGAATTTCAGTTCCGCTGTGATGCCAGTTATGTAGGCCATATACCCCAAAAACTGGCAGATCATACCAAACAGCAGGTCCTTGTGACTTTTTGCAGCAGGCAAAGTACTAACGGTACCCAATCAGCCCGTGCTTGCAAAACTCAAAACATATTGTTCAACATTAGATTTGATGATACGATTTGACAGCACTTGCTAAACAATCCTGATCATGCTATGAATTACATTGACAACCAATTTAAGATTATCAGCTAGGCTCACAGTGTGGCTCACTTATGTAAGCTAGAAGCTACATATATTCACACATGGGGCCCTCTCCTTACAGACAAAACGGGCATGTCCACACATTATGCCTTTTTTCAACTAAACGAAAGCTTGGGGGACAGCCATTCCCTGGCTCATTCCACATGGAAATGCCTTGACTAATCAGAGTCGCGCTACCTGGTTTGAATTTAAGCAATTGCTTGGAAGTTAATTGTTCCCTGGTGCATTCTCCATGTCAACACCTTTACCAATCAGAGTTCATTTGTCAACCAATCAACACTCTCTTCTCATGCAGTATAAATTGTTGTTCCTTTACAATTGGTATTTTTGTGAATCTGTCCTGATGCGTGTAAGATGAAAAGCTTTGACAGCTGTCTCTTTTTTCAACAATACTGAATTTTTGATGTTGGTCATGAATGGAAGTACATAATATTAATTGTTGATCTTAGATTATTTTTTCTTAATAGCTTTGAGAAAAATGAAGCAAACAGATTTTTGAGCAACAGTTTTTGTATTTGTCAGTGTTGTCAAATTCTTTGGAGTACTGTTGGCGTAGTGGCAATGTCACTGGATGAGTAATTCAGAGACCCAGGCTAATGCTCAGGGGAATAAGAATTCAAATCTCACTTCATCTCACCATGGTGGAATTTAAATTCAATTAATAAATCTAGTATATAAAACTAGTCTCAGTAAGACCCATGATGCCTATCATCAATTGTTGTAAAACCCATCTGGTTCATTAGTGCCCTTTTGGGAAGGAAATCTGCCGTCCTTGCCTAGTCTGTCCCATGTGTCACTCCAGACCCACAACAATGTGGTTGACTCTTAACTGCCCTCTGAAAGGGCCTAGCAAGCCAATCAGTTCAAGAGCAATTAGAGACAGGGAACAAATGCCTACCTTTCCAGCAATGCTTGCATCCCATGAAAGGATAAAAAAGTTTACAGATAGGAACCATTTCCCTGCTTAGCTTTGAATCTATTAGTCAATGCCATTATTAACAGAGAATTGAAACAAATTCATTGGTCCAAAGTGACTGCAAAGAGTCATGGACATTGACAATGTGTGCTGGCACTTTAACATATGAGGGCAATTTTAAGCCCACCGCTGGCAGGAGTGCAGAAAGATTGGAATAGGAGACTTAAATTATCCCCAACCTGGCTGACGGTAATTTTAAATTGCAGGTAGCATTAACACCTGCCCCAAGCTGATGGGATCTTCCTTAATTGGGTCATTCCTTATTTTATCTCAAGGTCTGAGCAGCTTTCCTGTGAGGCAAAATGTGTCAGAAACAGAAGCCAGCACCAGTGTCAGTATAGAAGAACCCCAGTAAGGCTGGCCAGCAGGAGTGAGCCGCTGTGTCCCACAGAGATACCTGGGGTCTCCTCTGCCCTGGCTTTCCCCTCTTCCTCCAAGAACTCTTCACATCATTTACTTTGTGCTAAGGACCTCTATTGTGGAACTGGTGACACTCCAAAATTATTGCACATCTGACTTTGCTGTGTTCCTACCAGGAACTAAAATCGACTCTTGTGAAAGACTTTGGGCAGAATTTTCCATTAATGAGACTAAGTGCAGTGGTGGGTGAGTGGAATGGCGGGAACTCGTGCCCGATTCCGCACTTGGATGCTCATTAATTATGCACAGGCAAGTCTCGGGCCGATTCAGCTGACAGGTCAGGAGCTGGTTTGTCTGCCCACCATCAGGTGGCAGGGTCAAAAGCCTGGGTGCCACATTTAAATGTTAGCCCAGCACATACATCACACTGTCTCCAACCCACCTGTCTTCAGGACACGTGCAAAGATGTCTTCCAGCCACAAGAAGAAGGCCGAAAGCCTCAAGAAGAAGGCAGCACCTGCTTCACCCACCAGGCCCTCCAGGCCTTGATCAGAAGAGTGTGAATGTACAGGCATGTCCTGTATCCCAGGAATGGCTGCAGGAAGCACGGCAGCCACACCTCTCCAGCCTGGGCGGCCATCACAGAGCAGGATGGCGTGGCTGGCAACTGCGCCCAAAACACCATCCAGTGCAGGAAGAGGATGAATGATCTCATCCGTTCTGCCAGGGTATGTCATCCTTCAACTCCCTCCAATATCAAACACTCATGATGGCATCATGCACTCAAACTGCTACTCTCTTCAGGGATCTCACGCAACCATTAGCCCCGGGACATGTCAACACTCACTCTCTCACTGAGACTTTCACATCACCATCATCTGGCCTTTCTGGACAGGGCTCACCATACACAGGGGACATGCATCTTACCCAACTCTGCTCCATCCCTTCTATCACATGCCTTTCTTTCTTCTTCAAGCTTCTTCTACACAACAAGCGCGAGAGACCACAGACCAGTGGAGGGATGACCGACATCATTGCTCTCATTGAGTAGAGGAGGCTGCAGCCAAACTCTCTCGGGAGGACAGTGATCACTCCTGTGGGGAAAGGGAGATTGGCCTCTCCCAGAAACCTACTACGAATCACAGATCCATCACCTCATCAAATCTTGACATTCACAGCGAATCACATGCAGTCTTTCATAGCTCATGCTCATCAACGGAAACTCTATTTTCTAGGCACCAGCAGATTGAGGCCCTCAAGGCAGCCGAGACACCGTCTGAGCCTCCAGACCATGTCCGAAGAGGAAGCTCTGGAAGAACCGTCATGGCGCTCACACACACCCTCCATCAGCTCAGAGAGACACATGTCAGTGGGGCACAGATGTAGATTAGGCTCAGGCTCACTTTCTGGAGGACATCTCACTGACATGTCCCTGCAGCAGTCAGAAGCAGGGACAGCCCAGGTCTCTGGCACTTGGAGGGCTACTGGAGACCAGCCACCCGCTCAGTCTGAGTCAGATGATGAGCCTCCGGAAGCGGCCGCCAAGTCTATGCTGGCAATGGAACGACAGGCGGTGAAACATCAGGCAGCAATTCGGCAGTCACCGAGCAGGCTAGAGTGAACGGTGAAGAGATCCGTCGGCGTTTTGTTTGATATCGTGACTATGACATGCAAGCACCTCGAGGTCACCATGAAAAGGTGACATCCGTGGAGACCTTGGTCCAGCAGTTCTTGCCGGGTTTGCGCTCAGCCCTTCACTCCATGGCCACACACCCTGATGAGCACCATCAAGATGTAGGTGACATGGTGCTGAGGCACTTTGACCTCCCTCTGGGTGCACCACTTACTGCAGGAGTCAGGGCGGGGCCCATGGGCCCCACCAGGAGGATGAGCGTCAGCTGGACACCCCGGGGGGCCTGCTCTCAGGACACTCCAAGGGTGTGCAGCCGCTCACAGCCCCCTCTGCCTGTGACTCCATCCACTCCAGCACCTCAGACTGCCGAGAGCACTTCTGCCTCTGAGCAGTTGATCCTCATCAGGCTGGGGCCCTCCAGGCCTTGGGCCACCAGACAGTGTCTGCTAAGATCACCCCAGAAATCAGTATATAACTGTCAGCGGGCTACCTCCACCTCTGCTGTGGATGTCGGGGCTGCACCCAGGCACCGCAATAGAGTTAGGAAAGTTAAGAAAAATTGATGTCACTTTTAGGTCACATGTGTGCTAGACATGTAAATAAATTCCACCTTTGTTAATACATTTGATGGCTATGTGAATGTTTTGGTCAACAGAAAACATTGTGAATTTGTACATTGGACTCCTCTTATTTCGAGGTTTAGCCTTCCTCCCACTCAGTGATAGTGTTCCACTGTGAGATTCACATTCCTGTGATGTCAACCTCAGTTGAACTAGTCTCCGCACCCCTTGTGTGATGTCAGGGAGATGTGTTTAAATTTTATTTGAACTGTGTGATGTAAGTGTTTCTCACCCTTCTTTCTCAAGGAACACCACTGAGTGAGGGCAGCTCATCAGCATTGATATTCGGCATTTGTGTCTCCTCAGTGGTGGTGGCAGAAGAAAAGACATGTGGAAGGAGGAGATCCCTAGGCATGTCCACATCTCAGTCACAACGGTGTTGGCATCATTAGAAGGCAGCAAAGGCTTCAAGTCTTCTCTTGCATCGATCTTGTTCCTAAGTGGACTCTCAGTTCCCAGACTGAGCTCACTCAAGGGACACCTCAAAACCAAAGCAGAGATCATGGCATGGCAATTCATGAGGCCAGAACACACAAGTGTGAATGCTGGACTTGTTCTTTCTGCGAGTAGTTGGACACATCCCCTGAGATGAAAGTAAATGGCATTGAGGGCTAGAAGAGATGTGGCCATTTTCTCTCACTTAACTTTACTCTTTCTGGAACCTGTCAGCAATTAAAGTATCATGGGACATCTCCCACATCTCTCATTCTCCACGGCATGATTGCGCTCATACTGACCCTTAGCAGCCTCCTGAGGTTCCTGGGCCTCCAGGTCTTCATCCTCCGATGAGCTCTCATCCTCCTCCAGTTCATCCTCTGGCAGGGGTTCACCTCTTTGCATTGCCAGATTGTGAAGGGTGCAACACACTGCGATGATGTGGGAAACCCTGTCAGGAGTGTATTGGAGTAAGCCACCTGAGCGGTCCAAGCATCTGAAGAGCATGATCAGAGGCCCTATTGTTAGGGGAAAATTAAAAATGCTAAAAGAGAACACTGGAAGAATTTACTGAAAAACCCTAAAATCTCCAGGCAGACATGGCTGCTAAACATATTAAGAGTTGAAGATTACCAGATGAACATTGCACAGCCTTGAGAATCAGACTGGAAGACACAAGCAGGACATAAATTAGATTAGGTGTACTTCTTACATAGGGAAGAAGCAGATGGTTTTAGCTTAGATATGGGAAGACGAACAATGGACAAAGAGGGGATTTTGATGAAACATCAACAGTCTTGGGTTGTGAGAACCAAGGTCTTTGCATATGTGTTTTAATTTGTTTGGATAATATAATTATGTATACATCTTTTAGAATAATGGGTTAGCAAAATCACATCTTTATGCACTCAATGCAAAAGAGCGGTGTGTCAGTTACGGATTGGATGGATTCAAATGTACTCAAATGTATTATGATAAGAAAAAGTACGCAAGTAATGAAATGTAATCAATCTGGAAGCTGGGTCATTCTTAGGAATGATTGCAGCTCACATGCATATGCTTGAATAAAACCGGTGAAAGGAAGCATGAGCGTTCAAAGCATTTTAAAAGGCACTTGACAACAATTGGCACTAATTCAAATGCTGCAAGTTTTTGTATTTGTAAGTCTGTTCACAAAATGTGAAGTTAAGTTCAAGACCTTGACAAAGTTTGGCAGAAATCCAAGTTTTGGCTGAGTTAATGAATCTGGGATAGTGCTAAAAAAAAGTCAGGCATAATTTAGTGGGTTACTTTTGAGACAATAAGATGTTGTTTGAGAAGAAGATAAGGAAGCAAAACATGTCAGTGCTTGATTTTTGTTTTAAAAGTGTTATGAGAATACTTTATTGGACTCTAAAGTCTCTCAGTCAACCTGAACAAGATAAGATGGTAGCTATTGCATGTGTAAAATGGGATGAGGAAAGGATTAAGGGTAGAAGAAAGAGATAGGGAAAGAGGACCCCATAATGTACAAACTGTTTTAAGGGAACTGAATTTGATCATCTGGCCATCAACTGAGACATTGGAACCGCACAGGGGGAAATAAGCAAAGATCTAGAGACAGAGATCTCTGTTGACATGGAATAGTTAATATGGCCTAAAGAGTAAGGAAACATTTTAATCAATCAAGACAATAGAGAAACTGACCTCAAGAGAATCTTAGGATGATCATGGTCAGGAAAATAGAACTTTAGAGGTAAAACTATTCAGTATCTGTAGTTGAGGCAATTGAAGGGTAAGGAGAAATAATACTTAACAATTTACCACAAGTTAGATACAGGTAAAGGGAAAGCTGGGAAAAGGCTAAATAGATGTATTACTGACTATATTATGTGCACGTGACCTACAAAGAGTAAGACCACAGGATTAACCCCCTGATGACAGGCAGAGTTAAGCGGCTCCCAGAGAGAGCTGCCACTGGAAGTGAAGATAGTGAGCCATTGAAAGATAGGATAAGAAGGTGCATTGTAGAGTTGTGTAGACAGCTTAAGGAATTGTGGTCCGACATGAGACAGCAGCAGGAGATAGGAAACTGGAAGGAATGGGGTGCCTAACCAGATGGATTCAGATCAGGGAGCTCATTTCACAGGAAGAGTCGTGACAGAAATATGTAAATTATGGAGATTAAACAGAAATTCCATATTCCTTACCATCCCCAGAGTTCAGGGATGGCGGAAAGGATGAATTGAACTTTAAAAACATCTGTAGCCAAAGCAATTCAGGAGACAGGGAACACCTGGGCCACACTATTGCCCAGAATTCTGATGCGCCTTAGGGCTACCCCAAATAGGACGACTGGGTTCACCCCATTTGAATTGATGACAGGAAGGGCCAAGCAATTACCCGAAGGGATTATAGTAGGAGGAGGAGGTGTAGGGCCACTGAAAGGAAGAATTCGGGGCTATGTAAGGGAATTAAGTAAGCAATTAGATGAGTTGAGAGAGGAAGTTAGGGACTGACAGATGACTAAGAATATGGAAACAGACAAATTCAAAGAGCAACAATGGACCCCCCCGAGTGGGGAATAAGGTGATGGTCAAGGTGAGCCCTGAGCAAACAGCGTTTGGCCCAAGTGGCATGGACCATATGAGGTAATTATGACAGGTGATGCGAGCACACTTGTAGATATGAAAATGGGAAATAAATGGAGGCATTACACACAGTTAAAGATATATGATGAATCACCAATCGGTAACCCACACAACGGGAGCCAATGTTAATGTTTCCACAGGTCCGTGATCCTGGCTATGGGTGTGTCAGCGCTGGCATAGGAAGCACCAACGGTCAAAGTCAACAATGACATCTGACTTCACCCTGGGCAGTACGTAATACTTCCCCAAGGAGGAAGTGGGGAATGGATAAGAAAGCCCAACACCTGGATTACGGATCAAGTCATTACACGGACACATCAAAGAAACAATTGGGAACAGGACCCCCATGTGTGATCACACAAAGAATTGTAAGAGTACTTTACTTCTATCAGCACCAGGGCAGCTACTTCGATTGACACCATTCAAGTGTAACAATGGGAACTTCACGGGATGATGGTACTTACCCAAGGGTAAGGACAATGGTGAACGTATACACCCCTTACACTAGAACTGGACTGGGTTGGTGGAATGGGGGATGTACCAGTTTTTCATCAGCAAATATTTGGATATATCAAGAGATTAATGTGACTGCTGGATGGACAGACCTACCTCCCTTTGTTTTCTGAACCGGGTCTTGAGGGACAATATTGTCAAGAAACATATAAATATGTAATAGAGAGGCATGATTGTTATGATACGCAATGTTTTACTTTGACTACTTGTGGCTATCAAAGACCCACTCAATGTCCAGAAGTAGTAAGTCCCCTCCCGGATGGGATAAACAGGAAAGGAAAGCCAAAACCATTATTACATGATGTAACTATGGTCTCTCTGGAAGTGACGTACAATGTTTCAGGACTCCTGTCAGTATTACATTCCACTTGTCACAGCCACCAGAATTCCATAAAATGGGCTTGAAGCCAACTGAAAAGGATAGTTAAAGACTATAAATTTCAAATCGTTCTGGGAATTAGAGCAAAAGCACAGGCCAGGTTAAAAAGAAGTATACTAGAAGACATCGGACGGCTATTTGGGAGTGCCAATTCCATGCTTAATTCAGATCAGATTGACTTCAATGATGATGCCTCCTGAGTGGCTGCTGAGACTGCCCGAGGACTGCACTACAGAGTGCATGGGACAGGATATACCCTGACAGCCGTGGAGCTACAAGGAGAAGGTCTGCTACGGATCCTTAGGCAGACTGCAGATGGGATAACAGACGCAGCCGAATCACAAACCACAGGGAGGGCATGTGATATGCTAGCACTAGATCTAATTGATGGGGTAAAATCCGACATTGAGGATATCAGGTTCGCAACAATTCCCAAGCACATGTTTGAGTCAGTTTACCAATTAAACCTTACAAATTTACACAAGGAGCAACAGGAATTGGTGATTACGCAACCTCAAGGTGGAGGAGAGGATGGGGTTATAAAATTTATCATGGCCATTCCCCAAGAACATCATCCAAGCTGGGCTTTCCTGAACAGCTATAGGTTTGAGTCCCCAGGAATAGATAAAGGGGGGATGGTATTCCACGTAGGGCTACATGGATATATATCCTATAGAAAAGACATGGTGCTGATGAATACTAGAGACTGTTGTTCAGAATAAAGAATTTACATTGTGTGCGTATGTAAAACGCTGGAGGTATTCACAAAAACAAGCAAAGTTACATTCACCACATTACCAATTCAGGAAGCATTTAAGGCAATTCAGGTATCCTCAACTCAATGGTGCTTCATGACCAGCGAGGCTGAGTTCCTTTATGGGACTTACTTTCTGCTGGTAACTCGAGTTTCTACCTATAGGTGACCGATCCATTTACTATAGGAGACTTCCATTTACCAGGTAGAACCACAGGATACTTGTTTAGCCCTTGGTGGTATGACACATTGTTCACTGATCAAACTCCTGTCAGAATAGCATGCTTAGCCATGCAGGAAGCCACAAGAATAGCTCAATCATATGTAGAAGCTTCTAGAGAGCAAATCAAGAGGGGGCGCGTGCAAGTGGATTTAGCCACCCAATCGGCCAAGAGGTTAGCCCAATCAGCTACTCCATATGCTACGGCTGGAAGATTGGTGAATTGATGGGAGATTGTAAGAATGGTTATGATAATAGTCACAGGAATTATGCTCTTATTGGCTATCGGACTCTGCTGCTACCAAGGTAAAACCTGGAAAGGGACTCTCCAGGCACAGACAGTAACAAACCAAAGGTGCGCATCAGTTCCCCGACCTATGCATACTCCAAGGGGGAGGACAGGAAAAGGGAAAGTTATGTTGTACCACCAGGTGGTTTAGGATTCCTCTGGAGGTCTGGATGACTGGCCACCCAAAGGACCAGAAGAGGAATTCTCAACTTAAGGTGTGGCCAGTTTGGGCTTTGCCAAGGGCCATAAGGCAGGACTGTTAGGGGGAAATTAAAAATGCTAAAAGAGGATACAGTAAGAATTTACTGAAAAACCCCTAAAATCTCCAGGCAGACATGGCTGCTAAACATACTAAGAGTAGAAGATTACCAGATGAACATTGCATAGCCTTGATAGTCAGACTGGGGACACAAGCAGGACATAAATTAGATTAGGTGTACTTCCCTCTCACATAGGGAAGGGGCAGATGGTTTTAGCTTAGATATGGGAGGACATACAATGGACAAAGATGGGGCTTTGATGAAACACAAACAGTCTTGAGTTGTGAGAACCAAGGTCTATGCGTACGTGTTTTAACTTTGATTGGATAATATAATTATGTATACATCCTTTAGAATAATTGGTTAGCAAAATCACATGTTTATGTACTCAATGCATAAGAGCGGTGTGTCGGTTACCGATTGGATGGATTCAAATGTACTCAAATGTATTATGATAAGAATAATTACAAAAGTAATGAAATGTAATCAATCCTGGAACTGGATCTTTATTCTTAGGAATGATTGTGGCCCCCTTGTATATGCTTGAATAAAACCGGTTAAAGGAAGCCTGAGTCTCTGTGGTCGCTGTGTGATCGGGGATTGTAATTTCTCCTACTCAACTGGCCTATGTGGTAGTTGTTGGATTGGAGGGAGTACCGTCTTCACTATGGTCTGCTCTATAAGGGAACATGTGGAGTTGTGAGCAGTATTGTACCTCTCCTCGGAAGGACTCTGAGAGCGATGCATTGGTGTCATCAGTGTTTCAGTGGGTGCCCCTTATCCCCAGCAACCATCCCCTTGAAAATCTCAAGTACCTGGGAGTGATTCAGGATGTAGGAGTCATGGCAACTCCCAGGGTACTGTGCACAAACATGCAGTATGTGCTTCCGGTGATCACACACCAGTTGTACATTGATGGAATGATAACCCTTGCAGTTTATAAACATTAGGGGCTGCTGCCATGGAGCCTATGTAGCCACATGGATGCAGTCTCTGAGGTGGCAGTGAAGCCTGTGAACCTTGCAGCCTGGCTATCTTCATCCAGAGCAAAACTGACATATTGATGAGCCTTCCTATAAAGGGCAGCAGTGACCTCCTTAATGCATCGATGTGTTGCAGACTGAGATTTACCACAGAGTTGATCCCTGGAAAGACCCAGAGACAAAGAACTTTAGCGCTGTGGTCACCTTCAATGTCACTGGCAGGGGATACCCTCTAACTCAATGCAGTGTCAGGTCTTCATGAAGAATGTGGCATATGTGATGTACCAGAGCTCGGGACAAGGGCAGACATGCATGGCATTGCCTCTCACTCATTTGTTAATAGGAGACTCTTCTACGATAAATCCTAGGTCTGGTGTTTCACCCCCATTGTCTGGGTCTCTCCTCCCGACCCTCCTGTTCATGCTGTAGCTCCACTTGACATTGTCCGTCTGCTGGAGCTCTGCGCGGCATCACCTCTTCGCCCTTCGCCTCCTCCATTGCATTAGGACCCTGACAAAGGCAACATTGAGCCCTGGATCCATATATACTTTTGCCTTCTTTCTGAAAGGAAATATTGAAGACATTAATGATTCAAGGGGCAAGAAGATGAAACGTATGGAAACTAGAAGGGTCCATAGTTTTTCCTGCCCTAATTGCATGGCAACTGATGTCACCTTATTCCTGAGACACTAGCACACACATCAAAGTGACCAAGATGGCATGGCAGATATGTAATATCTTGAGCCCTGCATAGGATGCTAACGTTTAATTGACATGAGTGACCCAACATAGCTCTGTGCTCCAATCTCTGATGTAGCATATTAATGACCAATCACTTGCTGGTGATCAATGAGTGGATGCCCTTTGGCCCTTTAGGAATGTCAAATCTGGTAAACATGTGACAGGCCTTCACAGCCATTCCACAGCCTCCCTCCCCTTTCCCCCTCGTGGTCGCCCTTCCCCCGCACTGCCATTGCACAGTCTTCCTTCCCATTGTCCACCTTGTGTTCATCCCCACCCTCGCCTCACACTCCAACCCTGTTGAAGTGCTAGTTTTTGAAAGTAGAGTTCTGCCTGACTACCACTACACAGTGATGTCCTTGTGGACAATGGTGTCAGCCACTGGGCGTAGATGACCCCTTCATTCCCCAAGCCTGGCCACAGTACTGATCACTATCTGAAGGTGGAGTCCTGCAGGAATACCACAGCACAGTGGTGTTCTTTAAGACAACATAGGCAAACAGCAAGAGCAGACCTATTCCAGCAATGCGGCGTCCATTTCAACAAGACCGGAGCAGTGCTATGGCTGGTAGTCTATATATGTTGCACTCACCTCAAAGCTACCAGTGAACTGAGGTCCAACTTGTGCATGCTACTCCTTTGCAAACAGGTTTGAGGCCGAAGTAATTTCCCGCTGGTGTGACTCAAAATTTGAAGGCCTGACAAGATTCCGGCGAGCAGCTGTCTTAATGAGCTTTCATGAGATGTTAATGAACGCAAATGCCATTCACACTACTAGTCAGCAGGATAACCAACCCACCATAAACTCACCAGCAGGAGAATTGCAAACTGTTTTTAAACTGACGGATTTCCGACTTTTTGCCTGATGCTGGATTCTCTGCTCCTGCCCGCCACACAGCCCACTGCGGCGGGAAGGAAAAATTTCTCAATGTCCCAAAATGCTTCACAGCCAATGGATGAGGTTTGAAATGCTTTCTCTGTTGTTAAGCAGGCGAAGACAGTCATCAATTTGCACACAGCAAGGTTCCACAAACAACAGTGAGGTAATAATCAAGTAATCTGTTTTGATCGTGTTGAATGAGCGATAACTGTTAGTCAGGACACCAGGAAAATTCCACTGCTCCTCTTTGGATAATGCCATTTGATCTTTTACATCAACCTGTACAGGCAGATGGGGCTTTATCCAAAAACCAGCAAATCCAACAATGCAGCGTTCCTACAGTACTGAACTGAAGTTTCAACCTCCTTAGCAAAAAGCTCAGTGAACTGTGTCTGGAAAGACAAAGGTACTTTTGGTGTATTAGTGGCCCAAATATCTTTAGTGATTTTGAGGCACTTTGCAAACCGAGGCCAATTTTGAATGCCTACTTTGATTTTGTTTGTTTAGAGGTGAGGTTTTTCTGGGGCAGTCAGCATTGTGACAGTATTAGGAATAATATCTATCAGCAGCAGGAACAAGGTCAATTACAAACGAATTTGAATATCAGCGTGTTAGTTTTTTAAAAATGATATATATCGAAATAGGTCAAAATTTAAACCAATCTAAATTAAATTTGAGCACAAAATCTAGGCTGCACTCCACTGCAGTACATACTGAGGGAGCGCTACATTGTTGAAGGTGCCATCTTTCAGGTGAGACATCCAACCAAGGACTGTTCATACACTTGGGACGTAAAAGATCCTATGACACTATTCAAAGAAGGGTACAGCAGTTTGCCTTGTCCTGTTAAATATTCATCACTCAACTAGCAGGTTACAGCATCATTATTTTGCTGTAATAAATGAAAGCAAAATGCTGCGGATGTTGGAAATCTGAAATAAAAATAGAAAATGCTGGAAAAACTCAACAGATCTGACAGCATCTGTGGAGAGAGAAACAAAGTTAACATTTCGAGCCCATATGACCCTTCTTCTGATTATTATTATTTATTATTTTGCTGTTTGTGGAAGGTTGCTGTCCACACATTGGATGCCATGTTTCTTATGGTGTCATAGTTCAAAAGTACTTAATTGGCTATAAAGTGCTTTGGGAAATCCTAAAGTCATGAAAGGTACCATATAAATTTATTTTCTTTCACCTAATTGATTATTCCTGTTCATGATTGATAGTTGTTAAGCCTCAGCACACGCCAGAATCTTTCAAGTATTGACATGGCTTATAGTTTGAATGTTAGGAAACTGTGAAGTGGGCATACCAACTAGATCTGTGTTCTTGATGTGTCCGAAATAATTTTGGACACCCTGATTTTAGTAATAAATGATTTGCGATGAGGAAAAGGAAGAGAACGCTGGAAGTTGGGCTATCCCACCATCTATAGCACAAATGAAAAGACTATTAATAAAGGAGTTAATATAGGAAAATGTGTGGCAGGGAAATTTGGATCATTAGATGGAAGCATTGATTACTGAAAAATGTTTGTAAAACCATTTAGAAAATGGATGATGAAGTATTCAAGGTATAATTCCTCTATGAATCAGATATATGCCTTTCTTGCTCTTGCATTCTAGGACACAAGCCCTTGGAAATCTGAAGAGTGAGCAAGTATTTTAACACTCTTTAAGCAAGCTAGTGCACTTCAAGCATAAAGCTTTGTACTAAAACCATTGTGTTGTTTTCTATTACTAGAGGATTGATTAAGCACCTGGTCAAATAAAATCTCTCCAATTAATATTATATAACCCCAAAGTTCAATGTTCAGCTGTACATGCTAGCAACACTCATAGCTATGAATCATCCTTCCAATGTAATTGCTTGTCAAAGTTCACTCATATGTTATACGTTGAATAAAACATGATCTTTGGGCCGATCAGAAATGTGGAATCATCAGCATCCTGGTGGATCAGAGTTAAATTATCTTTCTCTGACCTATACAGACCAGCAAAAGTCCTGGTGCAATCACTCATCTCTGCCAAATTAACTGGTCTCAGCTATAGCACTGGTAGGGTTGCTACAACCAACAACATAAACAAATTGCATATCTATAGCAACTTTAATGTTACAAAAGGTCCTGAAGTACTTCTCAAGATCATAAGAAATAGGAGAAGGATTGGGCATTTGGGTCATCGGGCCTGCTCTGCCATTTGATAAGATCAAGGCTGATGTGGTGGTGGCCTTAAATTCACTTTCCTGTGGCACCCAAAAACACAAGAGCACAAGAACTAGGAGCAGGAATAGGCAATTCAGCCCCTCGCGCCTGCCCCACCATTCAATACAATCATGGCTGATCTCATTTCAGCCTCAACTCCAATTTCCCACCCTCTCTCCATAACCTTTCAACCCATTACTAATTAAAATTCTGTCTATCTCCTCCTTAAATTTATTCAGCGTCCCGCATCCACTGCACCCTGAGGTAGTGAATTCCACAGATTCAAGACCCTTTGAGAAAAGTAATTCCTCATTTCTGATTTAAATTTACCACCCCTTAGCCTAAAACTATGGCCTCTTGTCCTAGAATGCCCCAAGGGGAAACATCCACTCCACGTCTACTTTGTCTATCACCTTTAGCATCTTATATACCTCAATTAGATCTCCTCTCATCCTTCTAAACTTGAGTGA
Organism: Carcharodon carcharias; assembly: GCF_017639515.1. Lineage (NCBI taxonomy): Eukaryota > Metazoa > Chordata > Chondrichthyes > Lamniformes > Lamnidae > Carcharodon > Carcharodon carcharias. The sequence continues at coordinate 93,374,397 of NC_054477.1, read as the reverse complement.
GTATAAGCCTAAACTATTCAATCTCTCATAAGACAAGCCCCGCATCTCTGGAATCAATCTAGTGAGCCTCCTCTGAACTGCCTCCAATGCAACTACATCCTTCCTCAAGTAACAGAACCAAAACTGTGACAGTACTCCAGGTGCAGTCTCACCAACGCCTTGTACAGTTGCAACAACACTTCCCTATTTTTATACTCTATTCCTTTTGAAATAAATGTCAAAATTCCATTTGCCTTTCTTATTATCTGCTGTGCCTGTATACTAGCTTTCAGCGATTCATGCACGAGGACACCCAGATCCCTCTGCACTGAAGCATTCTGAAGTTTCTCTCCATTTAAATAATAAGTTGCCTTTTTATTCTTCTGGCCAAAGTGGATGACCTCACACTTATCCATGTTAAACTCCATTTGCCAAATTTTGGCCCATTCACCTAACCTGTCCATATCCATTTGTAAATTTCTTATTTCTTCGTTACAACTTATTTTCCCACCTATTTTTGTGTCAACTGCAAATTTAGCTATTGTACCTTCTATTCCTGAATCCAAGTCATTAATATGGATTGTAAATAGTTGAGGCCCAAGGACCAAACCCTATGGCATCCCACTAGTTACAGCTTGCCACCCAGAAAAAGATCTATTTATCCTGACTCTCTGCTTTCTGTTGGTTAGCCAATCCTCTTTCCAAGCTAATATATTACCCCTAACTCCGTGTGATCTTATCTTGTGTATTAACCTTTTGTGCGGCACCTTAACAAAGGCCTTCTGGAAGTCCAGATATACTACATCTACAGGATCCCCATTATCCACTTTGCTTGTCACATCTTCAAAGAACTTTAGCAAATTAGCCAAACACGATTTACTCTTCATAAAACCATGCTGACTCTGATGGATTGCATTTTGACTTTCTAAATGCCCCATTACTACTTCCTTAATAATGATTCCAACAATTTTGCAACAACAGACATTAAACTAACTGCTCTGTAGTTTCCTACTTTCTGCCTCCCCCCCTTTTTGAATAAGGGTGTTATATTAGCATTTTTTCCAATCCACTGGAACGTTTCCAGGATCCAGGGAATTTTAGAATATTATTACTAATGCATCCACTATCTCCTCTGCCACTTCCTTTAAGACCCTGGGATGTAGGCCATCAGGTCACGGGGATTTGTCACCCTTTAATCCCAATAGTTTGCTCAGTGCTTTTTCTCTAGTGATGATGATTGTTCTAATTTCCTCCTTCTGTATACCCTCTGCTCTACCTGTTACTATTGGGGTAGTACTAGTGTCCTCCACTGTGAAAACTGAGGCAAAATATTGATTAAGCATCTCTGCCATTTCTGCATTCCCCACTATTAACTCCCCAGTCTCATCCTCCAAGGGACCAACATTCACTTTAGCTACTCTCTTTCCTTTTATATGCTTGTAGAAGCTTTTATCAGTTTTTAAATTTTGCGCTAGTTTTCTTTTATAATTTATCTTTGCTCTTTTTATTATTTTTTTAGTAACCCTTTGTTGATCTTCAAAAGTTTCCCAATCTTTCAGTCTGCCACTGAACTTTGCAATTTGGCATGCCTTAGTTTTGCCTTTATGTTATCTTTAACTTCCTTGCTTAGCCATGGATGCTTTTTCCCCCTCTTACCATCTTTCTTCCACATTAGAATATATTTTACTTGGAAGGAATTGAATATCTCCTTAAATATCTGCCACTGTTCATCAACTGTCCTATCTTGTAGTCTTCCTGCCCAGTCTACTAGGGCCAAATCTGCCCTCATGTCTATGTAGTTACCTTTGATTAACTCCAGAACACTAGTGTGGGACTCAAGTTTCTCGCTCTCAAACTGAACTTGAAATTCCATCATGCTATGATCACTCTTCCCTAGAGGATCCTTTACTCTGAAATCATTAATTAATCCCATATCGTTACACAAAACCAAATCCAGAATAGCCTGCTCCCTGGTTGGTTCCATCACATATTGCTCCAAGAAACAATCTCTAATACACTCTATGAACTCTCCCTCGAGGCTACCCTTGCCAATTTGATTAGTTCAGTCTATATGCATATTAAAATTACCCATGATTATTGCCGTGCCTTTCTTACATGCTCTCAGTATTTCCTCGTTTATACTGCGCCCTGCTGCTGAACTACTGTTTGGGGACCTATAGGTTATTCCAGGGACTTCTTTCCCTTGCTATTTCTTATTTAACCCAGACTGCTCTATGTCTTGCTCTCCAGTGTCTATATCATTCCTCACTATAGCACTGATCTCTTCCTTTATTAACAAAGCTACACCACCTCCTTTTCCTTCCGGCCTCTCCTTCCGAAACACTGAGTACCCTTGGATATTCAACTCCCATACCTATTCTCCCTGTAACCATGTCTCAGTAATCGCCACCAAATCATACCTATTTATCTCTATTCACACTGTTAACTCATTAGTTTTATTCTGAATGCTACGCGCATTCAGATACAAAGCATTTAAGTTTGCCCTATTGTCAATCTTCCCTACTCTTATATGATTCTTTGGTGCAATATGGCATTCACACACTGTCCCTTCCTTTCACTTTTTAGTAACAATCAGCCTTGTCACTAAGCTGCACTCTTACCCTCTCCTTAAACTTTGATTTTTTAAAAATTTCCATGCAACTGAGCCCTCCCCCCCACTATTTAGTTTAAAGCCCCATCTACACCCCTAGTTATGTAATTTGCCAGGACACTGGTCCCAGCATGATTCAAGTGGAGCCCGTCTGAACGGAATAGCTCCCCCTTTCCCCAGTTCTGGTGCCAATGTCCCATGAATTTGAACGCTTTTTCCCACGCAAACCTTTGAGCCATGCATTTACCTCTTTAACCTTATTGACTCTGTGCCAATTAGCTTGCGGCTCAGGTAGTAACCCAGAGATTATTACCTTTTTGGTTCTGCTTTTTAATTTAGCCCCTAGCTGCTCATAGTCCCTCAGCAGAACTTCCTTCCTCATTCTTCCCATACCCTTATAACCATTAACTCCCTTGCCGATCAAAAATCTGTCTCACTCAGTCTTGAATATATTCAATGACCCAGCCTGCACTGTTCTCTGGTGAAGAGAATTCCAAAGATCAGCAGCCCTCTCATAAAGAAACTCTTTCTTATCTCCATCTTAAACAGCAGACCCCTTATTTTTAAACCATGCCCCCTAGTTCAATTATCCCAAGAGAGGAAACATCCTCCCAGCATCTACCCTATCAAACCCTTTCAGATTCTTTTATGTTTCAATAAGAACGGCTCTCATTCTTCTAAGCTCCAATGAGTATAGGCCCAACCAGCTCAACCATTCCTCATAAGACTGCCCCTTCATCCCAGGAATCAGCCTGGTGGACCTTCTCCAGGCTGCTTCCAGTGCAAGTATATCCCTCCTTAAGTAAGGAGATCAGAACTGTGCACAGTACAGGTGCAGTCTCACCAATGATCCGTACAGTTGTAGCAAGACTTCCCTACTGTTATACTCCTCTTCCCCTTGCAATATAGGTCAACATTCCATTTGCCTTCCGAATTACTTACTGTACCTGTTACACTTCTCTCTGAACTGCAGCATTCTACAGTCTCGCCCCATTTAAATAATATTCTGCTTTTTACTATTCTTCCCATTAAAATTGACAATCTCACATTTTCTCACATTATACTTCATCTGCCAAATTTTTACCCAACACTTAACATTCGCAGCCTCTTTGTACCCTCCTCACACCTCACTTTCCCACCAATCTTTGTATTGTCAGCAAGTTTGGCTTTCATCAATTAGATTGTAAATAGTTCAGGCCCCAGCACTGATCCCTGTGGCATCTCACTTGTTACAGGTTGCCAACTTCCTAAATGTCTGGCACTGCTTCTTACCTTTTAACCTATTTTCCTCTTCCACTTTAACCAACTCTGTCTTCATGCCCAGTGTCTGTTTTTAAGTTTAAAAGCTTGATCTAAGAGGTAGGTTCAAGGACCATCTTAAAGGAGGAGTGGTTTAAGGAGGGCATTCCAGAACTTAGGACCGAGACATTTAAAGGCACAGCTGCTATTGATGGAACAAAGAAAATCAATTGAACCACCAATGAATAAGGGAATGAAAAATCAGCGCTAGTTTCTGCTCTTAATCACTATATTAGTTTTCTACTGGAAGTGCAACAGAATGAACAATGGGTAAGGCCAAGACTGGGTTTAGCTGTCATGTGCTTTGTAGGAAGGCTTACACTTAAATCATGGCCACATGAACAAGACAACAAAAGACGATCAGTACCCCGACACCATGCCAACATAAAGGAATCAACACCTTCAGGTGAGGGTATCGAGAAAGCTGGGGGTAAAATGGTAGAGAGGCAAATCAATTTTTTCCATGTAACAAGCATAGTACTATATGATATGGTCATGGAAGTATGGGTGGAATTTTCCCATCCTGCCCATAGCGGGATTTGTGGCGGGCGGGAGCAGAGATTCCAGCAGCAGGCAAGAAGTCGCAAATCCACCGGCATAAAATCAAGTCACAATTCTCCCGATAGTGTGTTCATGGCGGGTAGGTTATCCCACTGGCTAGTGATGCGAACACCATTTGCATTCATTAGCATGTCATGAATGTTCATTAAAACAGCTGCTCACTGTCATGAAGCTATTAATGTATATAATATTTTGGAAAATATTTTTCTCTTAAAATAGAGGTTTAGCATGCAGGTGTGTCTTAACTGGATTAAAGCCAGCTAGTCTGGGTGCTTTGATGGGTACTAGTTTTGATATGTAAGAGTGATAGCATGCATTTGCATTTTTTGAATAGAGCATTCAAGAAATTGGGTGAAAACTGACGCCTTTTTAGCAATTACCAAACAATATGTTTATATCATTAATAAAATTGGTACTATGGAAGGGGTTTCATTGTTAGAGAGGTTTAGTTCAGAGGTTGTTGATAACAAATGGGGGCTGCATCGGGATAAATTATATTGCTAATTCCTCGATTGGTTAGGATTTGGTGAATCTTAACCTTACGAGTATGAGAGGCACTTTGAATTCAGGAGTTGGTGAGGTATTTTAGAAGTGGTGAGGCTGCAAGATGGTTTTGACAATTGCTAAGATTTTTTTGGGAGTAGAGGAGATAACTCTGATTGGGTTGGAGAAAATAACCAAAAGTAAGTTAACAGAGTTGGCATATATGTTAAAATTGGGGTTACCTGGAGGGCAGGAGGGTGGGGGGGTGGGGGTGGTGGGCAGCGCTAGGAAATCAGATTTAGTTAAAAGTATAGCACAGCATCTACAGTTAGAAATGAACCTGACACTAATGAGTCACAACTGGGGTTAGTGAGACATCAGTTGCAAATGAAAAAGCTTGAATTAGAAGCAAAGGACAGAGAAATGGCTTTTAAAAAGGAATTAGAGATTGCAAAGGTGGGGAAGGAAGAAAGAGAAAGAGAGAGAGAAAGAGAATTCCAACAGAAAATGTTGGCAGTTAGAAAAGAGTCTTCAATAGGTGAGGAAGGCTTTATCTCTAGAATAGAACCCAGTTGGGATATGTTTAAATGTGTACAAGGTCTTCCAAAGTTTCAGGGAACAGATATTGAAGCATCCTTTATTTAATTTGAGAAGCTAGCCAAACAGATGAAATAGCCCTGGGAAAACTGGACATTGTTATTACAGTCTAAGTTTTTAGGTAGGGGACTTGAGGTATATGCTTCGCTTTCAGAAGAACTGTCAGTGAATGATCATGTGGTGAAAAAGGTTACTTTAAGTGCATATGAGTTGGTTCCTGAAGCATACTGGCAGACATTTATGATTACTTGAAAACAGCCTGGGCAAACTTATATTGAGTTTGAAAGAATAAAACAAAGTAATTTTGACCGGTCGGTACGGGCATTAAAAAAAGAGACAACATATGCAGCTCTTAGGGAAATAATTCTTTTGGCAAAATTTAGAGATTCAAACCCTTTGGTAGTGACAACTCATGTGGAGGAACGGTGGGTTGATCTTGTAAGACAAGGAGCAGTGATAGCTGATGATTATGAGTTAGTTCATAGATCTAAACATTTTTCCCATCACCCTTTCAAATTGGAAAAGGATAAAATGTGGGAAGGTGGAAGGAAGATAGGTAGTCAGGGAAGAGAAGGAGTAGCTGCAAGTTCCCAGGAAGTTTTTCCTCAGAACAAAAAGAAAGGTGCTGTAGGTAGAAGTGACATTCGAAAATTGAGGTGTTTTCATTGTAATAAAGTGGAGCACATGAAATCAATGTGTTGGAGGTTGCAGGAAAAATCTGTAGGAACTATTGTGGTATAGAAAAAGTGCTGTGGGTTCTGAGGCTCGGGCAGAGGAGAAACCAATGATTTGTGTACAGGTGAAACAGGGAGAATCAGTGAAAGGTAAAGAAGAGGGATAGTGTTCATAGTTTACTCAAGGGAATTATGAAGGGCAGGTTGTAGAAATGTTTAAACATTTTGTATGTGAAGGGAAAGTTTTTCCATGTGTAGAGGATGGAGTAGGTAAAAAGGTTAAAATTTTAAGAGACATGGAGCTAGTCAATCCTTAATGTTGTGGGATATTGATGTTTGTTGCTCAGAGGGAGTGCTGCAGGAGAAGGTAATAACAAATGGGATTCATGGAGATTCTAAATCTATTCCGTTGTGGAAGGTAAATTTAAAAAGCAGATGGAAGACGAGTGAATTTATAGTTGGAGTGATGGAAAAATTGCCCATTGCAGGGGTTCAATTTATTCTGGGTAATGATATAGCTGGATTGCAAATGTAGGTGATGCCTATGGTAGTTGGGGAGCCTGTAGAAGTGCTTTCAACAGAGGGGTTATAGAAAGAACATCCTGGATTGTTTCCTGATTGTGTTATGATGAAATCAAAGGCCCATATGGAAGAACAAAATAAACAAAATGAGCAGGCAGTTCAAAAGCAAGAAGAAGTTGAAATCCAATTAAATGTATTTGATAACATTGTTCAGGGGGTAAGGAGACCACTGAAATTGATTCATGAGAAATTAGTGGGTCAAAATTCTCCTATTCTCCTGGATTAAGTATCAAATTTCAGGGAAAGATTGAACAGAGCATGTGAGCTGGCTAGGGAACATTTAAAGACCTCACAGCAAGTGATGAGAGTGAAAGCAGATAAAAAGGCTAAAATTCATAGTTTTGTTTCTGGAGAGAAAGTACTAGTTTTGTAATCAGTACTAGGGGATTCCTTAAATGCAAGATTTAGTGGGCCTTACAGGATTGAAAAGAAATTGAGTGAAGTAAATTATTTAATAAATACCCCAGATAGAAGAAGAAAAGCAGAGGGTATGTCATGTAAATATGCTTAAAAAGTATTTTGACAGGGAAGAGGAACAAAAGGAAGTATTAGTGATGGTGGATGATGAGAAAGAGATAGAAGTGCAGGACTCTGAAATTGATTTTCCTCTAATCAAATTGGATAATGAGGGGGTGCTTGACACTTTAAATTAAATATTGAGTTACCTTCCAACCAAGTGTCAAAGTAACACAAACCTATTTGTGGAAATAAGTTGGGAAAAACGCATTTAGCTTTACATGATGTATGTATTTATATATCATCTTCAGTGAGACAACAACCTTATAGGCTAAATCCAGCAAAGTTATCACAAGTACAAAAAGAATTCATGCTTCAAACTGATATAATTGAGTCCAGTTGCAGCAACTAGAGTTCACTTGTTTACTGGTACTGAAACCGGATGGAACACAAAGACTATATGTGGGCTGTCAAAAGGTGAATGAAGTGACAAAAGTGGATTCATATCCCATACCACAGTTGGAAGATTATATTGAGAAAGTGGGACAATCGAAATTTATCACAAAGATTGACTTGCTAAAAGGATATTGGTAAGTATCATTGTGGGAGAGAGCAAAGGAGATATCAGCTATTGTAAAGCCAAGTGGACGATGTCAGTTTAAAGTCATGCCATTTGCTATGAAGAATGCACTTGCGATATTTCAAGGACTGACAAACAAAGTAATTGCAGGTCTAGGCAATTTTGTGGTTTATATTGATGTTCCAATTATCAGATGCGGGAGGAGCGTTTAAAGCATCTGAAAGAATTAATTACTCGGCTACAAGAAACTAATTTGGTGATGAACTTGGCTAAAAGTGAATTTGCAAAAGCACAAGTTACATATGTAGGCATACCATTGGACATGGTAAGGTGGCTCCGAGAGAAGCGTAAGTCAAGGCTATCGCGGATTTCCCAGTGCCTACAACAAAATGAGCTGTCTTAAGATTTCTGGGCGTGAGTGGGTTTTACTGGAAATTTGTAACAAATTTTAGCCAAGTGGTTGCTCCACTGACTGAATTATTAAAAAACAACAAGCTTCAATGGACACTGGAGTGTCAGAAGTCATTCGATAGTTTGAAAACTGTATTAACTACGAAACCAGTGTTGGCAGTACCCAATTATGCCAAGCAATTAAAGTTGGCCATTGATGCAAGCGATATAGGCATTGGGGCTGTACTGTTACAAGAAGATGACACAGGAATTGAAAAACCGATAGGGTATTTTTCACGGAAGCTGAATGTACAACAGGGAAGATATTCAACGATCGAAAAAGAGACTTTGAGTTTGGTGTTAGCATTGCAGCATTTTGAAATATATGTTGCAAACAATTCACCAAAAACAATCGTTTGTACAGACCATAATCCTTTGAAGTTTTTGGACAAATTTCAAGACAAAAGTGCAATGCTTTTCAGATGGAGTCTATTATTACAACCATTTAATCTAGGTATTATACATATTGCTGGAAGAGAAAACCTGTTCACAGATGCATTATCAAGAGTTTGGAGCTTAAAGGAAATCAGGACATTTAAAAAAAAACCTGAACACTGAACTGGAGTGATTTCTGTTGATACCAAGGACTTGTGTATATATGTTATGTTAAGGCGTGCATCTGGTAATGTAATAGTGTAATGAGTATGAGAGATAGTGTGAGATGGGTTATTAAAATGAAGCCGTCTTTTAGAATTATGATGATTCATTTTCTGATAAGGAGCTGGATGTCATGAAGCTATTAATGTATATAATATTTTGGAAAATATTTTTCTTTTAAAATAGAGCTTTAGTCTGCAGGTGTGTTTTAATTGGATTAGAGCTAGCTAGTCTGGGTGCTTTGATGTGTACAAGTTTTGATATGTAAGAGTGATAGAATATTTGCATTTTTTGAACAGAGCATTCAAGAAGTGGGGTGAAAATTGATGCCTTTCTAGCAGCTACCAAGCGATATGTTTTTATTACTAATAAAATTGGTACTATGAAAGGGGTTTTATTGTTAGAGTGCTTTAGTTCAGAGGTTGTTTGAGAATGAACATTCAATGGGGCAGGTAGGCATAATTTCAGTAGTTTTTGGGTGTGCAGAACAGAGGCAATGTGTGATCAAAAGGCAGCTGTAAACCTCCGATTGGCTCCACAGGAATCAAAGTGAAAAGAACCTCATTTTGAATTCGTAAGGTGAAAACGCTTTGCCTGGTGTTTGGTTAAGACTATGGGTTGCTGTTGCCTTGATGGAGATTAGTTTGGGAATTTGTTAAAAGTTATGATAGTAGTAATTTGTATTTGCAGCCATGTGTATATATATTTTAACCTGTGTAAATTAACAAAATGTTTCACTTAGTTTTATGTAAAACCTTGAGAACTGGGGGTCTGATTCCTGAATTTAGAGTCGCATCTCAAACATAACAAAAAAATTTTAGATTATGACAGTTGTTTAAAGCTTCCCTCTGAGATTTTTAAATTACCCCACTTTACCAACTGCGTCAGTCATAGCACTCACTGGAATCTTGCCACGCCTTCTAACCTTCTGTCATGCCAGCGGGAAATTACATTAGCATCAAACACATTTGAAAAGGGGAGGTGTGCACAAGTCAGACCTCAGTAACTTTGAGGTGAGTGGAACATACCTGCCATAGCACTGTGCCAGTCTGGTTGTGATGGACGCCATTCTGTTGGGACTGTAGGGTTGGACTGCTCTTTCTTTTTGCTTTCATTATCCCAAGGCACACCACTGTACTGTGGTACTCATTCAGGCCTCCACTTTCAGAGACTAGCAGTTCAACCAGGAGTGGGCTGTGAGGCAAGGGTTGGGTCAACAATTATGATGGGGCAATGGGGAGGGAAGAGGGAAGGGTGAACACATTGACGGCCTTCCTGGGGTCGCCTCTAACCTCTTTGGAGTGATTAGAAAGAAAGGAGTACTTTTTTTTTGCAAAATGTAGTTTAGTCATAAAATATCTGAAAGAGCATTACAAAACATTTCAAAATGGCCATTACAAAAAGTGCAATAATATTCCAGTTTTCTACATAGATAATGTTGCACCCTGAGGTGCTTCAATACAATCAAAGAACATTACAGACATTTCTAAATGGTCCTAACAGACATTCAGACAGTGCAATGGTATTTAAGTTGTCTACATAGATCATGTTGCACTCTGAGGTGCTTCCATACAATTGTGATACATGTAATATTCACTGCATACATGCAACATGAGTCATCCAGCCCGAGGGGTCTATACAATTCCCAGCCCCTCGGTGCACTATGACAGAAAGGTCTTAGACAGTGACCTTTCCCCATTGCACCTCTGAGGTGGCTGCCCCAAGCTTTAGTGTGTCCCTCAGCACGTAGTCCTGGACCTTGGAATGTGCCAGTCTGCAACACTCAGTCAGGGACAACTCTTTGCGCTGGAAGACCAACAAGTTTTGGGCAGACCTTAGGGCGTTTTTCACTGAGTTGATGATCCTCCAGCTGCAGCTGATATTTGTCTTGGAGCAGCCCATAAAGCACAGGGTCCTGTGTCATGGAACTGCTTGGGATAAACCTTGACAAAAAAACCACTGCATCTCTCTCCAGCCTTTCTTTGCAAAGGCACATTCCACACAGAAAGAGTCTCTCCCCCACCACAGCCACATCGAGGGCAACATGCCAAGGGAGTGAGCCTTCTGGCATGTAGGAAGGATCTGACGGGGAGGGCCTTTCTCACTACTGGCCAAGCTACGCCTTGGTGCTTGTTGGAAAGTTCTGGCGATGAGACATTCTGCCAAATGACTTTGACAGTCTGCTCAGGGAACCATTCGACAGGATCCACCATCTCCTTTTTCCGCAGGGTCTCTAGGACGTTACATGCCAACATCTGCCTGATGGACTTGTGGTCAAAGGTGTTCCTCTACATAAATTTTTCCATGAGGGACAGGTGGTACAGCACAGTCCAACTACTTGGAGCGTTCCGCGGCAGCGTGGCCAGACACATCCTTTGCAACACTGGGGACAGGTAAAACCTCAGCACGTGATAATGTTTGGTGTTTGTGTACCAAGGGTCTATGCATAATTTGATGCAGCCACACACAAAGAGGGCCATCAGGATGGGGGCGATGTTGGGAACATTGTTTCCTGCTTTATCTAGAAGTTTGTACAGCACGTCCTTATGGACACAATCCAATTTCGACCTCCAGATAAAGCGGCTCGGTGAACGCCACAGCGCCAAAGTGAGGAATGGGCCAGACCCAAGCCACGTACAGTGACACTGAGAGTGCCTCATACCTGCTGACCTGGTTCTTACTCTCAATGGAGAGGGAGCATCACTCCCACATGCCTGGTTTTTCTTTCACCATGTCTACTCGCTCCTTCCAGTTTCTAACACATGATCTGATCCCAGTGAACCATATCCCCATCATCTTCAGGTCATCAGACTTGACCGCGAAGGGGACAAAGAATCGGTCAGCCCGGTTTCCAAAGGACAGGCCCTCACTTTTGCCATGATTTATCTTGGCACCTGAGGCCAGTTTGAACTGGTTGCACATGTTGATCAGCCTGCACTTTGACAGTGGATCTGAGCTGAAGACGGTGACGTCATCCATGTACAGGGAGGCTTTGACCTGAGTGCTTCCACTGCCTGGGATCGTCCCTCTCCTTATGCCCAGATCTTTCCTGATGGACTCAGCAAAGGGTTCCATGCAACACACAAACAGGACAGGGGAGAGAGGCCAGCCATGCCTGATTCCAGATTTAATTGGAAAGCTATCTGATTCCCACTCATTGATTGAAACTGCGCTACTGATGTTTGCGTAGAGCAGTTGGATCCAATTGCAGATTCCCTCCCCACACCCCATTTTGGAGAGCACATCCACCTTGTAGATGTGTCAAAGGCCTTCTCCTGGACCAGGCTGAAGAGCTGGGTGTCCACACCCCTGTCCCATATATGGCAATCGTATCCCTGAATAGCGCAAGGCTGTCAGAGATCTTCCTGCTGGGTACAGCGCAGGTCTGGTCAGGGTGGATCACCAACTCTAGAGCACACTTGACCTGATTAGCAATGACTTTGGACAGAATTTTCCATTCAACAGTGAGATGGGTCGCCAATTTCTGATTTCCTCCCTTTCCCCCTTCCACTTGTAGATGAGGGTGATGGAGGAAGACCTCCTTGTGGTGAAAGCCACTTAAAGCCAATGCCTTCATTAGCACTGTTAACAGGCTACTCAGAACTCAGTGGCTTCACATCCCAGTCGCTGCATCTCAAGAGTAACACACAGGAATGTAGAATTTGGGAATGCAGGCAATAGTGAAGGAAGCACAGCTGCATCACATATGGCATTCCATTAATGAAGGCCTGTCACGTGTTTACCAGATTTGACACTCCTAATGGGCCAAAGGGCATCCACTTATTGACCATGAGCAACTGATTGGTCATTAATATGCTACATCAGAGATTAGAGTACAGAACTATGTTGGGTCACTCATCTCAGTTAAACCTAAGCATCCCATGCAGCTCTCAAGATGTTACATATTTGCGATGCCAGCTTGGTCACTTCGATGTGTGTGTTAGTGTCTCAGGGACAAGGCAGAATCAGCCACCATGCAAGTAGGTCAGGAGGAACTATGGATCCTTACAGTCTCCAAACATGTCATCTTCTGAGCTTTACTTTCTGGCTCTTAGAATCATTAATGCCTTAAGTATTTCCTTTCAGAGAGAAGGCAAAAGCAGATATGTATCCAGGGCTCAATGCTGCCTTTGTCAGGGTCCTAATGCAATAGAGGAAGTGAAGGAGGGAGAGGCGACTCTGCGCGGAGATCCAGCAGGAGAGTCAAGTGGAGATACAGAATGAACAGGAGGGTTAGGAGGAGAGACCCAGACAATGGGGGTGAATCGCCAGATCTAGGGTTTATTGTCCAAGAGTCTCCCATTTACAAATGAGTGAGAGGCAATGCTGTGCATGTCTGCACTTGTCCCGAGCTCTGGTATATCACATATGCCACATTCTTCATGCAGACCTGAAACCACATGGAGTTGGAGGGTACCCCCTGCCAGTGGCTTTGAAGGTGACCACAGCGCTAAATTTCTTAGCCCCTGGGTCTTTCCAGGGATCAACAGGGGACCCTTGTGGCATCTCTCAGTCCGCAACACATCGATGCATTAGGGAGGTCACAGATGCCCTTTACAGGAAGGCCCATCATTATATCAGGTTTGCCCTGGATGAAGAACAGCCAGGCTGTGAGATTCACCTGCTTTGCCGCCATCTCAGGCTTCCCAAGAGTGCAGGCTGCAAGAGACTGCACCCATGTGCCTATACGGGCTCCATGGCAGCAGCCCCTAATGTTAATAAACCACAAGGGCTATCATTCCATCAATGTACAACTGCTGTGTGATCACCAGAAGCATATACTGCACATTTGTGCACTGTACCTTGGGAGTTGCCATGAGTCCTACATCCTGACTCATTCCCAGGTGCCTGAGATTTTCAAGGGGCCATTACATCTGCAGGGATGGCTGCTTGGGGATAAGGGGAACCCACTGAAATGCTGGCTGATGACACCAGTGCGTCGCCAACACAGTCACTCCAAGAAGATGTACAAAACTGCTCACAGCTCCATACTTTCTCTTATAGAGCAGACCATAGGGCTTCTGAAGATGCTTTTCAGATGCTCGGAACACTCAGGTGACTCACTCCAATACACTCCCAATCGGGTTTCCCACATCATCGCAGTGTGTTGCTCCCTTCACAATCTGGCAATGCAGAGGTGAACCCCTGCCAGAGGGTGAACTGGAGGAGGATGAGAGCTCATCAGAGGATGAAGATCCCGAGGCCCAAGAACCTCAGGAGGCTGCTGAAGGTCAGTATGAGCGTGGTCACGCCATGAAGGAAAGAATATGTGTGAGATGCGCCCATGATACGTTAATTGCTGACAGGGTCTTGGAAGTGTAAAGTCAAGCCAGGGTATATGGCCACATCTCTCCTTGCCCTCAATGCCATTTACTTTCATCTCACTTGCAGCGAGAATGAGTCCAGCATTCACTCTTGCGCATTCTGGCCTCATGAATCACCAGGCCATGATCTTTGCTTTGGTCCGTTGGGCCCTGTGAGTGAGCTCACTCTGGGAACTGAGAGTCCACTGAGGAACAAGAGCAATGCGAGAAAAGACTTGAAGCCTTCAGCATCATCTAATGATGCCAACACCACTGTGAATGAGATGTGGACATGCCTAGGGATCTCCTCCTCCACATGTCTTTTCTTCTGCCCCCACCACTGAGGAGACACAAATGCCGCTAGAATATCAATGCTGATGAACTGCCCTCACTCAGTGGTGTTCCTTGAGAAAGAAGGGTGAGAAACACTTACCTCACACTCTTCAAATAAAAATTTAAACACAGCTCCCTGACATCACACTAGGGATGTGGAGACTAGCTCAACTGAGGTTGGCATCACAGGAATGTGAATCTCACACTGGAACACTATCACTGAGTGGGAGGATGATTAAACCTCAAAATAAGAGGATCCCAATGTACAAATTCACAATGCTTTCAGTTGACAGCAACTTTCACATAACCATCAAACATATTAACAGAAGTGCCATTTATTTACAGGTCTAGCACACCCGTAACCTAAAAGTGACATCAATTTTTCTTAACTTTCCTAATTCTACCACCATGCCTGGGTGCAGCCCTGACATCCACAGCAGAGGTGGACGCAGCCTGCTGATAAAAGTTAAATACTGCAGATGCTGGAAATCTGAAGCTAAAACAGAAATGCTGGAAAAACTCAGCAAGCCCAACAACAGCTGTGGAGAAAAAAAAACAGTTAACGTTTCAAGTCCTTATGACTCTTCTTCAGAGCAAAAGAGAAGTAAAATGTAATGAAATTTATACTGTTTAAGGGGGGTGAAGCTGGATAGAAGGCCAGTGATAGGCGGAGGCACAGGAGAGATTGCCAGAGATGTCATGGACAAAAGGACAAAAGGGTGTTAATGGTAGTGGTATAGGCTAAAGGAGGTGCTAGTGGTGGCATTAAGGTCAGAGAGCAGAATATGGCAGGAGTCCTCCCCTCATTCTACAGATCCTTTCATCCACCTCCAGTATTCTCCCTCCAGTGGACTCCTCCCTCTGGCCCCTTGCCCGCTCTTAATCTTTTCATTGAGAACTGTCGGCATCATATCAGCCATCTGAATTTCTCTGCTCCTCTCACCCACTCTAACCTGTCTCTTTCTGAACTTGCCGCACTCTGTTCTCAGGTCCAATGCTGACTATCAAACCTGCTGACAAGGATGGTGCTGTTGTTGTCTGGCGTACTGACCTCTACCTTGCAGAGGTTGAGCGTCAACTCACAGACACTTCCTCCTATCTCCCCCTGGGCCAAGACCCCACCACCAAACATCAAGCCATTGTTTCCAGGACTATCACTGACCTCATCTCCTATGGAGATCTTCCCTCCAAAGCTTCCAACTTCATAGTCTCCCAGCCTCGGACAGCCCACTTCTACCTTCTCCCCATAATCCACAAACAGGAATGTCCCAGTAGACCAATCATGTCAGCCTGTTCCTGCCCCATGGAACTTATTTCTTCCTATCTTGACTCAGTTCTCTCTCCCCTCGTCCAATCTCTTCCTACTTACATCCGTAATTCCTCTGATGCCCTGCGTCATATCAAAAATTTCCAGTTCCCTGGCTCTAACTGCCTCCTCTTCACCATGGATGCCCAATTCTTCTGCACCTCCATCCCTCACCAGGATGGCCTGAGGGCTGTCCACTTCTTCCTTGAACAGAGGCCCGAACAATCCCCATCCACCACCATTCTCCTCCGCCTGGTTGAACTTGTTCGCTCACTGGACAATTTCTCCTTAAAATTGTCTCACTTCCTCCATATAAAATGTGTGGCTATGGGTACCTCCATGGGCTCCAGTTATGCCTGTCTCTTTATGGGGTATGTGGAACATCCCTTGTTCCATTCCTAATCAGGTCCCCTCCCACAATTCTTTTTTTGGTACATCAATGACTGTTTCGGTGCTGTTTCATGCTCTCGTCTGGACTTGGAAAAATTTATCAATTTTGCTTTCAATTTCCACTCGTCCATCACCTTCACATGGTCCATCTCTGATACCTCCCTTCCCTTCCTTGACTTTGTTGTCTCAACTTTGATGATAGACTGTCCACCAATTTTCACTACAAGCCCACCAACTCCCACAGCTACCTCGTCCTGCCATTATCACATTCTGCTCTCTGACCTTTATGCCGCTTTCAGCACCTGCTTTAGCCAGTATCACTATCATTAAAACCCCTTTGACCTTTTGTCCATGGCATCTTTGTCAATCTCTCCTTTGCCTCCGCCTATCAGTGGCCTTCTATCCAGTTTCACCTGCTCCACCCTCCATAAATAGTATAAATTTCATCACATTTTACTTCTCTTTAGTTCTGAAGAAGAGTCATAAGAACTCGAAACGTTAACTCTTTTTTTTTCTCCACAGATGCTGTTAGATCTGCAGGGTTTTTCCATTATTTTCTGTTTTTGTTTAAGGCAGTCCACTGACTGCTACGCCCTAATGCCTGTGATGATCTTGACGGACATTGTCTGGTGTGCCCCTGCCTGATAAGGGGCTTTTGCTCAGGGTCAGAAGCGCCCTCAGCGGCCTGAGAAGCTGGAGTGGATGGGCTCACAGGCAGACGGGGCTGTGAGGGGCTGCACACCCTTGGAGTGTCCTGAGAGGAGGCCCCTGTTATGTCTGGCTGACGCTTATCCTCCCTGTGGGTGCCCAAGGGCCCTGCCCTGAATCCTGCAGGAGATGGTGCACTTGGAGGGAGGTCAAGTTCCTCGTCCCCATGTCACTTATATCCTAATGGTGCCCACCAGGGTGTGTGGCCATGGAGTGCAGGGCCAAGCGCAAATCCAGCAAGACCTGCTGGACCAAAGTCTCCATGGTGGTTTCCGGTCTTCCCATGGTGACCTCGAGGCACTTGCATGTTGGAGCCACGACATGAGACAGAATGCGAATGGACTCCTCCATCATTTGCTCTAGTCTGCTGAGTGACTGTCAAATCTCTGCCTGATGTTCTGCCACATGTTGTTCCATCTCCAGCATAGATTTGGCTGTTGCTTCCAGAGACTCATCATCCAACTCAGACCAAGCGGGTGGCTGGTCTCCAGCAGCCCTTCAAGTGCCAGAGACCTGGGCTGTCCCTGCTTCCGACTGCTGCAGGGACGTGTCAGTGAGGCATCCTCCAGAAAGTGAGCCTGGGCCTAATCTACGTCTGTGCCCCACTGACATGGGTGTCTCTGAGCTGGTGGAGGGTGCGTGTGAGCGCCATGACGGTTCTTCCAGAGCTTCCTCTTCAGACATGGTCTGGGGGCTCGCACTGGTGTTGTTGGAATCGCTTGCAGGCCTCAAACTGCTGGTGCCGTGAAAATAGAAAATAGAGTTTCGGTTAATGAGCATGAGCCAGATAAGACTGTGTGTGGCTCACTGTGAAGGTCAGGATTTGATGAGGTAATGGATCTGTGATCCGTAGCAGGTTTCTGGGAGAGGCCAATCTCCCCTTCCCCACAGGAGCGATCCCTGTTCTCCCCAGACAGTTCGGATGCAGCCTCCACAAACTCAGTGAGGGCAATGATGCTGGCCATCCCCTCCCCCGGTCTGTGGTCTCTCGCATCTGTTGTGCGCCAGCTTGGCCTGTATGAAGAAGAAAGAAAGACATGTGATGTGAAGGGATAGAGCAGAGATTGGGTGAGATGCATGTCCCCTGTGCGTGGTGACCGCGCCCCCCCCCCCCCCCCCACCCCCCGCCACCAACCCCCCCCACCTCCAACCCCCACCCCCCGCCTCCAGCAGGGCCAGAGGATGGAGTGTGAACAACATGTAGATGGGATGGTGGTGATGTGAACGTCTCAGTGAGAGAGTGAGTGTTGAAATGTGTCCCCGACTAATGTTGTGTGAGATCCTTGAGGAGAGTGGCCATTTGACTGCATGAAGCCTTAATGAGAGTTTGATGTAGAAAGTGTGTTGAAGAATGACTTACCCTAGCAGAGCGGGTGAGATCATTCATCCTCTTCCTGCACTGGACGGTATTTTGGGTGCAGGTGCCTGCCACACTGACCTGCTCTGTGACGGCCTCCCAGGCTGGAGATGTGAGGCTGCTGTTCTTCCTGTGGCCATCCCTGGGTTAGACCTCGTGCCTGTGCACCTGCACCCCTCTGATCAAGGCCTGGAGGTCCTGATGGGTGAAATGAGGTGCTGCCTTCTTCTTGAGGCTCTCGGCCTTCTGCTTCTGGCTGCCAGACATCACTTGGTGGGCTGGAGAAAGTGAGATTGCGTGTTGGATTGGCCTTTAAATATGGCTCCGGGACCTGTGAAACCACCAGCTGCCAGCGGCCGCAAGAATCAACTCCCGACCCGTCAAGTGATTCGGACCGATAAACGCCTTTGCCTAATTAATGAGGCTCCAAGCGCAGAATGGGGCGCGAGTTCCCGCCATTCCAGTCAGCGGGGTGGGCACTGCCAAAACCGCCCAGCACCGCACCTACTCTCATTTAAGGAAAACTCTGCCCTATATTTTTGTCCTAATAAAACATGCAAGTCCTAGCAGAATATTTTCAGCTGTAATAAACCTGTAAGTTACAAAATCACAATATATAATTGATTCCCTATCTATTTATTACATTTTATTTTTTTCTGCACAGCCTTCTTTTATCAATAAAAATAATTAAAGTAAAGCAATTAGCTCTAGAATTACTGAAACCGGAGCTACAGTTCATTTGTTTACTGGTAGGCTGAATAAAATTTTGTAAGATTCAGCAATTTGGTTTTTAAGTCACAGTCCTAAAGGAGCTATCAGATTACCAGGGATTCAAACAATTTCACCAGTGCATTGATGTAAAAAGTAGTTGCTAAATTTTGCATGAAGTTATTGATATGGACCACATTTATCAGTGTCTGTGACAAGGCACCTAACACCATGCAAGATAGGCATTCTGTCATCATGACATTCAATATGAGTAAAATAATTACTTAGGCTAACAGGGCATAGAGTTATGAAAGATCATGTTCAAATTCTAGGGCAATGGGTGGCAGCCAGCAAACTATAACCAGAAAGAGCCATTTCATTCCATTTTGTTGAGGTCACAAGTGTATTGCACCCAGTTTATATTTTTGTTTAGAGTTCAGATTTATTCAGGTGGTGGTGCTAAAGGCGAGGTGGAATACTTCCAACATTTGTCACCATAAAACAGTTTCATGTCAGGTGTAGCAGGGAAATGGCACAACTGAAGTGGAGCATATCATCATATGCTGACCTTCTGGTCTGATTTCAATCTGCTGGTATCCTGGTCAGATTTAACTTGGAGAATACACAATCTGTTTGACTCTCCTAACCTTTTTCCAGTCAAAAACTGAATAGGATAAAATGAGTGACAGGACTGTGATTTTAAAATGCTATGGAACGTGCCAAATGGGCCATCTCATGAACGTCTGAACATAAGATTGCTCTATGTGTACACTGCAGTTGCTTAGTTAACAAACGAAAACTGAATTTTTGCGTGTATTGTTTTAACTATCAGGATCATCTATATTGTCTGACACTAAACCCGATGTGTGGTCACCCTGCTGGACAGTAAACCATAACCTCCTATCTCACCAGTGTGGCTTTATCTTTTATTCACCACACCAGCTTTCACTGTGATCGCTGAGTGGGAATGTAAACTTGTGTTGAATTATATTTGATTGACATTCTTCAAACTTATTTTACTTGCTGGCGATCACAGGTTTCAAAAGGAAAGGTCATACTTGAGGAACAGAAAGAGCAGGCAAGAGTAACGTGGTAGATGTAATATGTTGCATTTTCAAACAGCCTTTGTAGTAGCCAAATGACTAAGAGTCTGTGCTGTTAAAGGACAAGTAGCAATGGACAACAAGCTGGCTACAAAACAATAAACAGGGACTAGGGGTTTTGACAGTATTCAAACTGGCAAAAGGTAGGAAGTGGTATTCTGTAGGGATCAGTATTGGAACCACCCTTTACCTAAACAAAAACAGAATTACCTGGAAAAACTCAGCAGGTCTGGCAGCATCGGCGGAGAAGAAAAGAGTTGACGTTTCGAGTCCTCATGACCCTTCAACAGAACTGAGTGAATCTTAGGAAAGGAATGAAATATAAGCTGGTTTAAGGTGAAGGGGAGAGAAGTGGGGGGGCTGGTGTGGTTGTAGGGACAAGCAAGCAGTGATAGGAGCAGATAATCAAAAAATGTCACAGACAAAAGAACAAAAGAACACAGAGGCATTGAAGGTGGTGATATTATCTAAATGAATGTGCTAATTAAGAATGGATGGTAGGGCACTCAAGGTACTGCTCTAGTGGGGGTGGGGTGGAAAGGCTAGCAGGGCATAAAAGATTTAAAAATAATGGAAATAAGTGGGAAAAGAAAAATCTATATAAATTATTGGAAAAAACAAAAGGATGAGGGAAGAAACAGAAAAGGGGTGGGGATGAAGGAGGGAGTTCAGGATCTAAAGTTGTTGAATTCAATATTCAGTCCGGAAGGCTATAAAGTGCCTAGTGGGAAGATGAGGTGTTGTTCCTCCAGTTTGCGTTGGGCTTCACTGGAACAATGCAGCAGGCCAAGGACAGACATGTGGGCAAGAGAGCAGGGTGGAGTGTTAAAATGGCAAGCGACAGGGAGGTTTGGGTCATACTTGCGGACAGACCGCAGGTGTTCTGCAAAGCGGTCATCCAGTTTACGTTTGGTCTCTCCAATGTAGAGGAGACCGCATTGGGAGCAACGAATGCAGTAGACTAAGTTAGGGGAAATGCAAGTGAAATGGTGCTTCACTTGAAAGGAGTGTTTGGGCCCTTGGATAGTGAGGAGAGAGGAAGTGAAGGGGCAGGTGTTACATCTTTTGCGTGGGCATGGGGAGGTGCCATAGGTGGGGGTTGATGAGTAGGGGGTGATGGAGGATTGGACCAGGGTGTCCTGGAGGGAACAATCCCTACGGAATGCCGCCAGGGGGGTGAAGGGAAGATGTGTTTGGTAGTGGCATCATGCTGGAGTTGGGGGAAATGGTGGAGGATGTTCCTTTGAATGCGGAGGCTGGTGGGGTGATAAGTGAGGACAAGGGGGACCCTATCACGTTTCTGGGAGGGAGGGGAAGGCATGAGGGCGGATGCTGAGGAGATGGGCCAGACACGGTCGAGGGCCCTGTCAACGACCGTGGGTGGAAAACCTCGGTTAAGGAAGAAGGAGGACATGTCAGAGGAACTGTTTTTGAAGGTAGCATCATCAGAACAGATGCGACAGAGGCGAAGGAACTTACATCAAGCCATTGTTTCCAGGACTGTCACTGACCTCATCTCCTCTGGAGATCTTCCTCCCACAGCTTCCAATCTGATAGTTGCCCAACCTCGGACAGCCGGCTTCTACCTCCTACCCAAAATCCACAAACAGAACTGTCCTGATAGACTGATCGTGTCAGCTTACTCCTGCCCCACGGAACTCATTTCTCATTATCTTGACTCCCTTCTCTCTCCCCTTGTCCAGTCCCTTCCCACCTACATCCGTGATTCCTCTGACACCTTATGTCACAACAACAATTTCCAATTCCCTGGCCCCAACCGCTTCCTCTTCACCATGGACATCCAATCCCTTTACACCTCCATCCCCCACCAGGATGGTCTGAGGACCCTTAGCTTTTTCTCAAACAGAGGCCCAAACAATCCCCATCCACCACTACTCTCCTCCGTCTGGCTGAACTTGTTCTCACACTGAACAATTTCTCCTTCAACTCCTCTCACTTCCTCCAAATAAAAGGTGTGGTTATGGGTACCCAATGGGCCCCAGCTATGCCTGTCTCTTTATGGGGTATGTGGAACATTCCTTGTTCCAGTCCTACTCCGGCCCCTTCCACAACTCTTTCTCCGGTACATCGATGATTACTTCGGTGCTGCTTCATGCTCTCGTCGGGACTTGGAAAAATTTATTAATTTTGCTTCCAATCTCCACCCCTCCATCATTTTCACATGGTCCATCTCTGACACTTCCCTTCCCTTCCTTGACCTCTCTGTCTCAATCTCTGGTGATAGACTGTCCACCAATATCCATTATAATCCTACCGACTCCCATAGCTACCTCGACTACAGCTCCTCACACCCCGCTTCCTGTAAGGACTCTATTCCATTCTCTCAGTTCCTTCGCCTCCATCGCATCTGTTCTGATGATGCTACCTTCAAAAACAGTTACTCTGACATGTCCTCCTTCTTCCTTAACCGAGGTTTTCCACCCACGGTCGTTGACAGGGCCCTCAACCGTGTCTGGCCCATCTCCCGCGCATCCGCCCTCACGCCTTCTCCTCCCTCCCAGAAACATGATAGGGTCCCCCTTGTCCTCACTTATCACCCCACCAGCCTCCGCATTCAAAGGATCATCCTCCGCCATTTCCGCCAACTCCAGCATGATGCCACCACCAAACACATCTTCCCTTCACCGCCCCCCCCCCCCCCACCGGGACACCTTGGTCCACTCCTCCATCACCCCCTTCTCCTCAACCCCCACCTATGGCACCTCCCCATGCCCACGTAAAAGATGCAACACCTGCCCCTTCACTTCCTCTCTCCTCACCGTCCAAGGGCCCAAACACTCCTTTCAATTGAAGCAGCATTTCACTTGCATTTCCCCCAACTTAGTCTACTGCATTTGTTGCTCCCAATGCAGTATCCTCTACATTGGAGAGACCAAACATAAACTGGGCAACCGCTTTGCAGAACTCCTGCGGTCTGTCCGCAAGAATGACCCAAACCTCCCTGTTGCTTGCCATTTTAACACTCCACCCTGCTCTCTTGCCCACATGTCTGTCCTTGGCTTGCTACATTGTTCCATTGAAGCCCAACGCAAACTGGAGGAACAGCACCTCATCTTCCGACTAGGTACTTTACAGCCTTCCAGACTGAATATTGAATTCAACAACTTTAGATCTTGAACTCCCTCCTCCATCCCCACCCCCTTTCTGTTTCTTCCCCCATCCTTTTGTTTTTTCCAATAATTTATATAGATTTTTCTTTTCCCACCTATTTCCATTATTTTTAGATCTTTTATGCTCTACTAGCCTTTCCACCCCACCCCCACTAGAGCTGTACCTTGAGTGCCCTACCATCCATTCTTAATTAGCACATTCATTTAGATAATATCACCACCTTCAACGCCTCTGTGTTCTTTTGTTCCATTGTGACATCTTGTGATTATCTGCTCCTATCACTGCTTGCTTGTCCCTACAACCACACCAGCAACCCCCCCCCCCACTTCTCTCCCCCCGCCACCTTAAACCAGCTTATATTTCACCCCTTTCCTAAGACTCACTCAGTTCTGTTGAAGGGTCATGAGGACTCGAAACGTCAACTCTTTTCTTCTCCACCAATGCTGCCAGACCTGCTGAGTTTTTCCAGCTAATTCTGTTTTTGTTTTGGATTTCCAATATCCGCAGTTTTTTGTTTTTGTCTCTTTACCTAAATGATTTGGTCTCGGGAATCGGAAATATAATTCCAAAATTTGCGGGAGACACCAAATTCAGGGGTATAGTTAATGCTGAGTAAGAATACAACAAACACACAAGAAGGCATTAATAAACATGCAGAATGGGCATGGCATTTGCAAATGAATTTCAATACAGCTAAATGTGAGCTGCTGCATTTCTGGTAGTTTCATAGACTCTTTTGAAAATAATAGTTTAATTGGGGCAGAGGGAAGAAAGGATCTAGGGTAAAATACACAATTCACAATCTATAGTGATACAGGCTGATAAGGCCTTTTTCTAAAAAAGAAACAACAAGGCATTGTGGTTCATTTCTTGAGGGATAGAACTGGAAAGCAGAGAAGTTATGTTTAAACTTGGATAGAACATTGGTTAAATTACATGGGAAGTACTGTGCACAGTCCTATCATGTATCCTGACTTTCAGATGAGACGTTAACCCAAGGTTCTGCCTGAGTAAGCGTTAAAGATTCCATGGCACTTTTTGAAGAAGGGCATTGACGTTTTAATGGTGTCCTGGCCAATATTTACTCCTAAATGAACACCACCAAAAGCAAGTTGTCAGGACATTAACCTTATTGTAGTTTGAGACATTGTGGCTGCCATATGTCCCATAACTATACTTCAAAGTATTTGATTGGTTGTGCAATAGCTTGGGCATTCTGCAATTGTGAAAGACCTTAGCTGATGTACTTCAATTATTTCTAAGAGGTAAGTTTAAAACTAATATTGGAAGTTATTCTTCATATAGAATGGCCAATGGATGGAGTGGACACCATACAGGTGGAGCAGTAGTAAAAATCCTGGGCAGGGATTTTACCAGCTCTCTGGAAATGAGCTGGGAGACTGGAGCGCTCAGAAAATAGGAGAGGAATCCAATGTCTTCCTGCCACTACAACATATTTCCAAAGACAGGAAGAGCAGTGGCCAATTAATCTAATTAGCTGGTCTATTAACAGCCATTTTACAAACTCGCCTGCATTTTACCAGCATGGAAACATCTTCCCCACCCTACCATGTGGGGAGATCACCAAACACATTGGGGCAGCCACCCAGTGGCTTCCAATGGGGCAAGGTCCTTCCTTGCCTGTGGCTTGATGTCCCATGGAGGGAACACGACAGCTCCAATGCTGCCACTGGAGGGTTCACTCCTCCAATTGCTGAGGCCTGACTGCCTGAACCGGCACATTAAAAAAAACGTGCTTACCTCCCCTTCGAAAGTGCTTCAAAATGGAGGTGCCCTCTTCTCCCTGCAGCCTCAGCAGCAGCCATCTCTGTCAGTCATACAGCTGAGGCTGCCAAGCTGCTGGCCCTCTACTTGGGCCAGCAGCTCAGAGTAACAGGCCAGCAGGTCGGAGTGATGGGCCAGCATCTCAGAGTGACAGACCAGCTGCCCAGAGTGACGGGCCAGCAGCTCAGAGTGACAGGCCAACACCCTTAATTGGATGACAGTCCCAGTGGCAACCTCTTAATTGGCCACCACCAGTAAAATCCCCTCCACAATCTCAACATGCAGGCTGCAGGAC
Organism: Carcharodon carcharias; assembly: GCF_017639515.1. Taxonomy (NCBI): domain Eukaryota; kingdom Metazoa; phylum Chordata; class Chondrichthyes; order Lamniformes; family Lamnidae; genus Carcharodon; species Carcharodon carcharias. Next base: position 93,349,108 of record NC_054477.1, on the reverse strand, counting down.
CTGCATTCAGTCCTAGCAGTGGGACCCAGGGCATGCTGGTAAAATTCTGGCCTTGGAATCATTTAGGAAGCAATTGGATGTGATTAGAGGAATTTGGGATTCTTTCCGAATGGATGGACTAAGATTGGCCAATTTGCCGATCTTGGTAAAATTGAAACAGCACAAGTCTGTGGCTGAATTTTATGGTGCTATTCCTTTGCATATAGTAGGCATATTTGTGGTAGCACAATTTGCCCACAATACCTGGTGGATGGTAAAACCATCATAGGTAAAAAATACCAACAGCTGGCTGAAGCTGCCATAAGTCTCCACTTTCTAACTGTCTCCTGTAGTTGTTGACATTGTAAACATCTGATCAAGGTTTCAAGCAGCTTCAATCACTGTGATGACTCAACAGAGCAGACAGGTTTTGTAAAGAAACAGTGAAACTTTATTACGGGGGCATCGAGGAGTGCTTGAATTTGAACTCGACCCACCACCCAAAAGGCTTCGCCCCCGGATTGCTCACCCTAAGGTCTCACTGGTTGAAGCTCCCGCAGTATATCACCTGACCCATGATTGACAGGAGGGAGGGACAATACATGCAGTTGCCACATTTTCTCCCCTTTTAGTTTTTTTACAATTACTCTTTACAAAACATATTTGAACATCCAACAAACATATACCATTTCAGGTGATTAAAAATCAAGTCTTTGAGGGGCTCTTCGAACATGGCTAGAGCAGCGTAGCTCTACCATTGGAGGTTCCTGAACAGGATCGACAGGATCTGGAGCTGCACTATGAGACATATCATCAGAACTGGGCAGTTCAGGATTTGGCAACTCCTCTGAAACATCTGGAATGTCTGTTCTAGGTCAATCACATAGCTCAGAATTTGACGGTTCAATGTTAATCACAGGTTCATCAGTCAATTGTTTGAATGTTTTTCTGGCACGGATGTGATCTCCATGTTTACGAGCGATTCTCTCTCTCACTTGTACTTAGAAAGATAATGGACCATTCTCTGAAATAATGGCTCCCAGAGCTCAACAGGGTCCACTGCTGAAATTTTGCATGCATACCGTGTCACCTACACTGAACGTGCGAGCTTTATATCATGTGTATGTCATAGATAAATTTCTGATTATTCTGGTTCTGCACTACCTTCTGCTCTAAATTCAGAAACACCAAGTGCAAACATGTACACAGACTCCATTTCTTTAATAACTCCGATGGTGTTGAACCCTTAGTCAAATATAGTGTTGTACGGTAACAAGAGAAACTGGGAAAGTCGAGATTTCAGAGTACCTTCCGATTACTTTTTCATACCAGGCTTAAAAGTTTGTACAGCCCTCTCGGCTAGACCATTTGATGACAGATGCCAAGGAGCTGTCTTTATATGGTGGATTCTGTTCAGATCCATAAATTTCTGAAACTCAGTGCTGGTAAAGGCTACACCATTATCACAAACGACAATTTCAGGCAGGCTGTGTATGCTGAAACAACTTCTGACATAGCTTCTCGATAGTTGTGATCGACATAGACGCTTTGACATCGTATACATGCATCCGTTTGGAATGTGCATCTACAATTAACAAGAACATGGTACCTAAGAATAGTCCTACTTAATCGATATGTAGTTGAACCCAGGGTCAACCAGGCCACTCCCACAGATGCAGGGGAGCTGAAACAGGCAACCTCTGTTGTTGTTGACAGTGGAGAAAGTGCTTGACCATGCTTTCAATGTCACAATAAATGCCTGGTCACCATACATAGCTTCGTGCAAGCATTTTCATCTTTGATATACCTGGATGAGCATTGTGGAGCTCTGTTGAGAGTGGCTCTCTACCTTGTGATGGAAGCATAACTCTTGAACCCAACAACACAATTCTGTCTTGACAGCTTAATCCTGTGTTCCTGGCATGGAAGCTATACTGGAGTCAATGGGAATCAGGGGGAAAACTTTCCACTGGCTGGAGTCACACCTAACACAAAGGAAGATGCTTGTGGTTGTTGGAGGTCAGTCATCTCAGCTCCAGGATATCACTGCAGGAGTTCCTCAGGGCAGTGTCCCAGGCCCAACCATATTCAGCTGCTTCATCAATGACCTTCCTTCCATCATAAGGTCAGGAGTGGAGATGTTCATTGATGATTGCATGATGTTCAGCACCATTTACGACTCTTCAGATACTGAAGCAGTCCATGTCCAAATGCAGCAAGACTTGGACAATATCCAGGCTTGGGCTGACATCACACAAGTGTCAGTCAATGATCATCTCCAACAAGAGAGAATCCAACCATTGCCCCTTGATGTTCAATGGCATTACCATCACTGAATGCCCCACCATCAACTGCCCAGTTCTGATGATGATTGACCATATAAATATTGTGGCTACAAGAGTAGGTCAGAGGCAATAAATCCTGCACCGCAAAGCCTGTTCACAATCTACAAGACACAAGTCAGGAATGTGATGTAATACTACCCAATTGCCTGGATGACTGCAGCTCCCACAACACTCAAGAAGCTTGACACCGTCCAGGGCAAAGCAGCCTGCTTGATTGACACCACATCCACAAATATTCACTCCCTCCACCACCGATGCACAGCAGCAGCAGTATATACCATCTACAAGATACACTGCAGGAATTCACCAAGGCTCCTTTGACAGCACCTTTCAAACCCATGACCACTACTATTAAGAAGGATAAGGGCAGCAAATAGATGGAAAAACCACCATTTGGAATTTCCCCTCCAAGACACTCACATTCCTGACTTGGAAATATACCGTTGTTCCTTCATTGTTTCTGGGTCAAAACCCTGGAACTTCCTTCCTAACAGCACTGTGGATGCATCTACACCACATGGACTGCAGCAGTTCAAGAAGGCAGCTCACCACCACCTTCTCAAGGGCAACTAAGGATGGGCAATAAATGCCGGCCCAGCCGGCAAAGCCCACATCCCATGAATGATTAAAAAAAGAGCCTCAATTCTCCAGGTACAGGTGAGCTTGGCCATTCTTGCAAAATGAAGTATCTGACTTTTGACAATATTGGATCTCTGTTCATCCAATTTCTAATTTGCTTCACACACACAGGTGGAGAATCTAAGAAATTCAATATTAGCACTAATTATTGTGGAACGAGAATATTTACAATACTATCTGGTAACAGGAGATGACTGAATGCATCCGTATTTGCAATGTGTAAGCCAGGGTGGTACATAAAAGTATACTCGTACACAGATAATGTCAGAGTCCAGCGTCGTATTCTTGCTGATGCTATTGGCGGAATGGCCTTGTCCTTGCTGAATAATCCTGTTAATGGTTCATGGTCCAACACAACGGGAAAATGTTGCCCATATAGGTACGGGTGAAACATTTTTACACTGAATACTACTGATAATCCTTCTTTTTCCAAGCCTTTTTCGGCTTGGGAAATTGTTCTCGAGATATAGCCAATGGGTCTCTCTGATCCATTTTATGTGATAAAACGGCTCCTACCCCATCAAGGAGAAGCATTACATGCTAACACCAGCTCTTTCGATGGGTCATAGTGTACCAATAAACACGACGAATGCAGCAATTTCTTTGCTGTCACAAAGGCTTCTTCCTGTTGTGAACCCCGTGACCAACAATGGTTCTTTTTTAACAACGAGTGCAATGGTGCCAAAATAGTTGATAGGTTAGGTAGGAAACGACTATAGTAGTTGATCATACTCAGGAAGGACTTGAGTTCTGTTACATTAGATGGCGATGGTGCATCTTTTATTGCCTGAACTTCATCTTCCACAGGATGCAAACCCCTTGCGTCCACTCTGTGACCCAGCTAAGTTACTCCTGATGCTTGAAGTGTGCATTTTTCCCTCTTTATCCATATGCCAGTTTCCATGAATCTTCTCAGCACCTCCTCCAGATTGGCTAAGTGTTCAGCCTCAGTTAACCCAGTGATGAGAACATCATATAACTATTCAATCACTCATGGAAGTCCTCACAGAAGACTCTCCATTGTTCCCTGAAAAATAGCGCATACTGATGAGACTCCAAAAGGTAAATGAGTTGTAGTAATTGAAGGTATAGTCTTTCTGTAGTAATTATGGTTTTATTTAGTGTGGAATGTATCTTTAAGAATAACACTTGTTAAGGAAGATCAAATGATCTGTAGTAGCCAATAGGAGAGTTGCCCAGGCTACCTCAGCAGTCAATGTAGAGATAGAGTTGGACTTGAAAGCATGCGTGTAGTTCCTGCTGAATATATTGTAAATAAACTTAAATTTTCCAGCCAAAAAGTGTATGCAGATCAACTCTATCATTAATAGCACTACTTGGCCATCCTACAACAAACTGGCATTGAGGATAAAACATGAACAGAAGAAATCAAGTTAAAAAGAAAATGGCACTGCACCTCACCTAGTGATTGTAAGTAACAAGCTCTTTTAGAATTGAAGAAGTTATCCTCTCTCAAAAGGCCACAATTTTGGAGAATTGATCCTTTTGAATCAGCGACAGACAACTGGTCTCAATATAATTCAAGCGAATGAGATTCCGGGGGAAGAGAAGAGGCGAGCAATCTTCTTGAGTACTTGTGGGAGCAAAACCTACAGCTTGATTCAAAGTTTGATGGCACCTAGTGCCCCAGATTCAAAAAATTTTGATGAATTGGTGGACTTCGTGAAGGGTAATTTTCAACCAAAGCCCTTAGTCACAATGCAGGCTTTCAGGTTCAATTCATGAAACAGAACCCTAGATGAGACAATTGCATGCTACTTGGCAAATTTGAAGCAGCTAATAGAACATTGTGAGTTCGGTACAACTCTGAATGACATGCTCAGACGTCGTTTAGTATGTGGTGTGAAAGAGGACACTATTCAGAAAAGATTATTGTCCGAAGTGAATCTGGATTTTAAGAAGGCACTAAGAGATAGTGCTGGCCATGGAAAGTGCAGTAAGAGATTCAAAAGCAATACAGGGCATGCAAAATGGCGCCGTCCTCCATATTGGACTGGAAACCTCAACCGGAAGAGGAGCGAGAAAGCAAGACTCTGCCGAAAAGTGGCAAACAACCCCACTAGCTGAATAATAAAGAAAAATAATTTAGAAGCAAAATCAAAGAATAATTTGAATAGAGATGGAAACAATCAGTGTCTTAGTGATTGGCAGTTTAAAAAAAGTGAATGCAACTATTGTCATAGAAATGAACATATGATGTGACAATGCAAGGAAAGATTTAAGCGGGTTTGTAAACAAAATAAGAAGCCCAATGAAATCTACAATGTAGAAGAGCCTGAGGCAACAAATTCAGACATTCACTCATGGTTTAACCTGAAAGTTGGAAAGATAGGACCAATATTTGTCACAGTGAAAGTAAATGGCAAGCCTGTTAGAATGGAAGAAACGTAAACCGTCTTAAGCCAAAACTTGGGAGAACTACAGGAGGAATTTGAAGAGACCCTGCTTAATGGCAGAGTTCAAGACGAGGTGAGTAGCCTTCGAAGGGAAAAAGAATATCTGCTGAAAGACCTTCACACACTACAAGATTCCCTCAGGTTGAAGTTTGTACCTCTAGAAAAGTATGAAGGGAAACAGAAAGAATTTAGCACCTCCGTGAACAAACTGAAGAATCAGTTGGCAGAGAAGACACAACAATGTTCAATTTCCCAGGAGGCAGCAAATAAACACAAAAAAGAGATGGAAGAGCTGAAGAACCAGCTAAATGAAGCTAAAGAGGCTTTGGAAGCAAAAATTGCAGATTTTCTAAGAAGCAGACAAACTTTGGGAGACTCAGCCACTGAGCTCAGACAGGTTGAGCTTGCACTTGATAGAAGTCTGGCCAACAGTGAAGTCAAAAAGAAGGCTGAGATTAATGTCTGCGCTAGAAAGGGGAAGGCACACAGAAAGAAGATGCAGAAATATTAATAGGGCTTTAATTCTGGCAGCATATGAATACACTTTCATACATAGGCCTGGCAATCAAATCACAACGCCAATGCCTTTAGTCATTTGCCTTTACAGAAAAATGATGAGCATGTCCCAGTTCCAGAGGAACTTGTTTTACTGTTAAATTTCTTAGATTCCTCACCGGTATTTGCTCAACAGATCAGAGACCGGACAAATCATCTCAAGTCCCATCTCAAGTACAAGAAAAAGTGTTACATGGTTGGTCACATGAGCCTGTATCTGATGAAATAAAACCGCACTTCAACAAAAGACGTGAAATAAACAGCCAGGATGGCATCTTATTGTGGGGAGCACGAATGATAGTACCTCTAAAGGGCAGGGAGCTACTTTTAATTGAACTACACCATGCTCATCTAGGAATTTTCTGAATGAAGACCATAACACGCAGCTATCTATTGTGGCCTCGAATGGATGGTGAAATAGAGAGTTTAGTAAAGCACTGTGTGCAATGTCAGCAACTGCAAAAGCTGCCAATGACAGCTCTATCACACCCATGGGAGTGGCCATGTAGACCCTGGGTGCAGTTACACATTGACAACATTGGACTTTTCCTGGCAACAATGTTTCTGCTCATTGTCGATGCCCATTCAAAATGGTTGGACATGTATGAGGTGAAATCACCAACAGCAGCTGCCACAACTGAGAAATTATGTCAAAGCTTTGCCAGTGCGGACTACCAGAAGTAATTGTTTCTGATAACAGCATGGCATTTACAAGTGATGATTTTCAACAGTTTATCAACCTCAATGATATCACTCATGTGAAAACTGCACCATACCACCCCTCCTCAAACAGACTGGCTGAAAGGGCGGTTCAAACGTTCAAGGCAGGCATGAAAAAGCTAACTGGTGATTCCTTGGCATCCAAGCGAGCGCGCTTTCTTTTTCATTACAGGACTAACCCTCACACAACAACAGGCGTCACACCTGCGGAGTTATTGCTGAAACGCCGTCTCAGGATGAGATTGAGCTTAATAATGCCGAATTTAGAGGGGAAGGTGGAAAGGAGTCAGGGAAGCCTGAAAACTAAATACGACTGGCATAGTCGCGAGAGGAAATTTACCATGGGAGAGCTGGTATACATGAAAAACTTCGAGGAAGGACCAAAGTGGTTACTGGGTGAAAAAAGTGCGGTAACTGGGCCTCTATCTTACCACGTGGAGGTGGAAGGCTGGATCATCCGTAAACATGTGAACCATTTAAGGAATAGAGAGACAAATCACCAAGATTTGTGATCATGGCCGGGTCTGCGTTTCCTGTTGAGGATACTCAACCCAGGACTGACAGGTCTGATGTTCCTGTAAGAGATGAGGATACAGAATTATAAGTGCCCACTAAAGCACCTGATGTTCAGGCAACTCCAGAAAAGGAGGTTCCTGACAAAGAATCTGAAGTTGTGGAGCTGCAACATTCTACACGTACCAGGAAATCACCTGAAAGACTGAACTTTTGGATTCCTTACCCATTGTAAATATTATGTTGCCTTGAAAAATATGTACTTGTAAATATAATATGTTTAGCTGAGTTAAAGGAGGTGGGGAATGTAGTAATTATGTCTTTATTTAGTGTGGAATGTACCTTTAAGAATAATACTTGTTAAGGAAGATCACATGATCAGTTGTAACCACGGGATACCTCAGCAGTCAGAGTAGAGATAGAGTTGGAGTTGAAAGCACACATGTATTTGCTGCTGAGTATATTGTAAATAAAACTAAAGTTTCCATGCAAGAAGTGTCTGTAGATCACTCTATCATTAATAGTACAACTCAGCCACCCTTGAACACTTTCCTACTGCTTATCAGGGGTCACGTGATTGTTCTTGGAGATCCAACCAATGAGCCCTAAATGCAGGTAATCCGGGGGGCGTGGGGTGGGGGGTGGAGGGGTTCATTGTTCTTCTAGTCGAGGACCTGGTTCAAGCATGTAGCTCCTGAAAAGCTCTCTGTAATAAAGTTATCTGTTTCAAGTAGAAACCTGTGCGTTCATCAGGTCATTACGCTTGGCAACGAGGGTAAAATATGTCCGATGCTGCACCTCGCCTTGTGAATGTGAATACATCAAATATTAAGAAAAAAAGAAAAGTAAATTCACCAGTCATGCCACTGTTTGGCAGAATCAATCCTTATGACATGGTTTTGGAAGACTGGAGCCAGTATGTAGAGCACATTAGTTTTTATTTCGTGGTGAATGAAATTACCGCGGAGGAGAAACAGAAAGCAATCCTTTTGAGTGTATGTGGTAGCAAGACATACAATCTCATCCACAGTCTGATGGCTCTGAATACACACATTTCTAAGTCTTTTAATGAACTAGTAGACCTCGTGAAAACACATTTCCAGCCGAAGCCATCAGTAATAATGCAGAGGTTTAAGTTTACCTCTAGAGTAAGGGCTCTGGGAGAGTCCATCACAACCTATATAGCAACCTTGTGGGCTGTATACTGTTTACTCGCATAAGTCAACATCGATTTGCAGCACAGCATGGAAATAGCACTAGCCATGGAAAGTGCTGTGAGAGACTCGCAGGCTTTACAGAACGTACAACATGGCGCTCTTCATGTAGGGTAGGAACCTACTGCCAGGAATGGCACGAAAACCAGACACACAACAGCGAAATGAGAGGTGATTCTGCCACTCAAAAAATGAAAAGGCCTAATGGAAGCATTTCAACACAACTCCGAGGTTAATCTGTTACAGATGTGGGGGTAACCATGTACTGGAAACCTTCAGATTCAAGGAGGGAGAATGCCACTACTGCAATAAGAAAGGTCATATAATAAAGCAATGCAGGGTGAAATCGATACAACCCATAAGGCAGCAAACCAAAATGATTGAACTGAATAATATAACAGAACCTGAAGCTGACAATACTAACATCTATTCTGTGTGGTGACCCTCAGGTTAAACTCAACACCCGTTGCCTCTCTCTGATAAGAGAGTAGCCTATGGTCCACTGGGACTATGGCAACTTTCACTTTCACTTCACTACCCTTTGGAGTATCATCTACATGTGCAATCTTCCAAAGGACAATGAAGAGTCTTTTGCAAGGACTTCCCTGAGTAGTAGTATTACTAGATGATGTTCTGATCACAGGGTCAACTGAAACCTAACATTTGGCCAACCCGGAAGAGGTGTTAAGAAGATTCTTGGAAGCCAGTGTGCCAATAAAGACTCCAAGCGCTACAAGTTACTTACCTGGGTCACCGGGGTGGATGCCATGGGTTTGCATCTGGTAGAAAAGAAAGTTAGTGCAATCAAGGAGGCGCCGTCTCAGTCCAGTGTAACTGAACTCAAGTCTTTTCTAGGCGTGATCAATTATTATTGTTACTTCTTGCCAAACTTGTTAACAGTATTAGCACCATTACACTAGTTGTTAAAAAAGAATCATCATTGTTCATGGAATTCGCAACAAGAAGAAGCCTTTGTGAAAGTTAAGAAGTTATTACAGTTATCATGTTTACTGGAACATTATGACCTGTCGAAAGAATTGATATTAACATGTGATGCATGTCCTTATGGTGTGGGAGCTATATTATCACCCACGATGGAAGATGGATTAGAAAGGCCTATTGGCCATGTCTCCAGAACCCTCTCCGCAGCCGAGAAGGGATATTACCAACTAGAAAAGGAAGGTTTATCAGTGATATTCAGAGTGAAGAAATTCCATCACAGTATCTGCATGGATGACATTTCACCATTGTGTCAGCCAATAAACCATTAATGAGTTTATTCAGTGAGGATAAAGCCATTCCACCAATAGCCTCAGCAAGAATTCAATGTTGGGCTTTAATATTATCTGCTTATGAGTATAACTTTATGCACCGCCCTGCCTTGCATATTTCAAATGCGGACGCACTCAGTTGTCTACCATTACCAGATAGCATTGTACTTTAGTGCCACAAGAAGATGTGCTTGTACTGAATTTCTTGGATTCTTCACCTGTGTATGCAAAGCAAATTAGGTATGGACAAACAGAGATCCAATTTTGTCAAAAGTCCAATATCTTGTATTGCAAGGATAGTCAAATTCACCAGTGTCTGAAGAGATGAGACCATTCCATGCCTGAAAAACAAAGTTAAGTTGTCGAGATGGAATCTTGTTGTGGGGATCAAGAGTTGTTGACCCTTCACAAGGAAGAGAACCACTCTTGACAGAGCTTCACAGTGTGCATCCAGGAATATTGAAGATAAAAATGCTTGCGCAAAGCTATGTCTGGTGGCCAGGTATGGACAGTGACATTGAAAGCATGGTTAAGCATTGTCTCCATTGTCAACAACAACTGAAGTTTCAGCTCCACTGTATCCATGGGAGTGGCCTGGTCGACCATGGGTTAGACTAAATATTAATTACATAGGTCCATTCTTAGGTACCATGTTTTTATTGATTGTAGGTGCACATTCTAAATGGATGGATGCGTATGAAGTCAGATCATCAAATATTGTGTGCGACTATCAAAAAGCTGTATCAATGTTTTAGTATACATGACCTACTGGAAGTCATTGTTTCAGGTAATGGTACTGTCTTTACCAGTACAGAGTTTCAGAGATTCATGAGTTTAAATGGAATCAGACATATTAAAATAGCACCCTATATCTCTCATCAAATGGTTTAGCTGAGGGAGCTGGGCAAACTTTCAAATCTAGAATGAAGAAGCTATCCGCTTTACCTAGAAACTCAACTTCCCTGTTTTCTTCTCAATTATTGTATGATGTCTCATTCAACTATGTATTCAACACTATCTGAATTATTGATGAAATGCCACTGACATACAAAGTTAAGTCTGGTGTTTCCAAACTTAGAGGGGAAAGTAGAGAAGAATCAGGGTATCAAAAATTGAACCATGATATTCTTAGCAAAGCTTGAAGATTTACTGTAGGAGATACAGTTTTCATGCGAAATTTTGGAAGCGGATCTTGTTGGGTTCATAGTTCCAGTGGCCAAGCCTGACCAGACCATACATTATATGTGGAGACTACAAGTTGACGGTAAATAAAGAAGCAAAACTAGATATGTATCCCATTCCAAGGATAGATGACTTGTACGCCAAGCTGGCAGGAGGCCAGTCAAATACGAAATTGAATATGAGTCACACCTATCAACAATTAGAATTGGATAGCATGTTGAGAGATTATGTGACTGTTAACACACACGAGAGTCCCTATTAGTACACTCATGTAATGGCTTGACGTATTGGACAGCTTTCTATTTGAAACAGATAACTTTATTATAAAGATTTTTTCAGAAGCTACACGCTTGAACCAGGTCCTTGACTGGATAAACCACACTGCACCTGGATTACCCACGCTTAGAGCTCATTGGTCGGGACCAGGTTCTGAGACAATTGTACAGAACCTGGTCCCTTGTCCTTCCAGGTGGAAGTGGAAGTCCGAATTGTTCAAAAATATATGGATCATCTTAGGAATGGAAAGACATTTCCAATAACCAGCTATTCCACCTGTGATTAACGTCGAATCATTAGCCCTGAGGTGACAGATCGACCTAGAATAGACATACCTGATGTCTCTGTAGAGTTGTCTAATCCTGAACTGCCACTTTCAAATGATGTATCTGATGCTGCAGTTACTGATCATGTCGATCCAGTGGAAGAATCTCAAGTGGTAGAGCTACGCCACTCTAACCAAATCAGGAAACCCCTCAGAGACTTAATCTTTAATCACCTGATTGGTATATATGTATATGTTGTGGGTTATTCAAATGTCCTCTGTAAATAGAAACTATAAAAAAAAACTAAAAGGGGAAGAACTATAGCAATTGACAGTATAGCCTTTCCTACTGCCTATCAGGGGGTCACGTGATTGTTCTTGAAGACTCCGACCAATGAGCTCTAAGTGTGGGTAATCCAGGTGGGGTGTGGTTTTTCTAGTCAAGGACCTGGTTCAAGCGTGTAGCTTCTGAAAAGGTCTTTATAATAAAGTTATCTGTTTCAAATAGAAACCTGTCCAATACGTCAAGCCATTACATGAGTGTACTAATAGGGACTCTCGTGTGTGTTAACAGTCACATAATCTCTCAACATGCTATCCAATTCTAATTGTTGATAGGCCGACTCATATTTAATTTCGTATTTGCCAGCTTGGCGTACAAGTCATCTATCCTTGGAATGGGATACACATCTAGTTTTGCTTCTTTATTTACCGTCAACTTGTAGTCTCCACATATAATGTATGGTCTGGTCAGGCTTGGCCACTGGAACTATGAATTTGATGGACTGGATTACTTCCAGGCTTTCTAACCTTCACAGATCTGCATTCCCCTTTTATTTCAATGCATAAGGCATGAACCTTCTAGAAACGTGATGTTGCTTGGGGATCGACATATATCTTAGCATGCATGCCTTTCAGCTTTCCTAATTCATCCAAAAAACCATGTTGTATTTCTTTGGAAGTTCTAGAATTGCATCTGATTTTAGGTGAAATATCTCAGACCTGTCGTGTCTTATCTTCTGTGGCTAATCTCGAACCAGAAGACTGGGTCCCTCTCCTTTTACAATTATCATAGGCAGTTGAGCTGCCTGTTGCTTGTAACTGACTGGTACAGTGGCAATGCCCTCAACTTGAATAGACTCTCACATGTAAGTTCTTAACTTAGCAATTGTCCGCCCCAAGTTTCTCACTCACTTACTGCATTAAGCTATCTGAAAGTGTACTGTCCAACCACCGTAGTTGAGGCACCAGTATGCACTTCCATACGCTTCTCATTTACTTGTATTGTCACTGTAATAGGCTCAGTTTTCAGAGCAGTTACATTATTCAGGAAGTACACATCAGTATCAGCAGCTTCAGCCTTTGCTGTGCCCGTTAGCTTGATCATGATTGTTTCCTGTCTTGCAGAATGCTTCATCTTTGTTCGACATTGCCTAACCACTTGTCCCTTCTTATGACAATAATGACATTCTGCCTCTCTGAGTTTACATGTTTCTGCTCCGTGGTCACCTCCACATCCATAGCAATTTTGATTAAGCATTTCTGTTACGCTTCTTAATGTTTCTTATAGACATTGAATCGTGCTTTAGTTCTGCTGATCTGGTTTTTGCACCACACTCGGTGGCAAGTTCCTGCCTCACATGAAGTACAACACCATTATCCATGTGTTGAAAAGCCTGTAAGTCTTTTGCAGCACTTTCCATGCCAAGGGAGATTTCTAGGACACGCTTAAAGTCAATATCAATTTTAGCAAGCAAGCAGCACTGTGTAATGTCGTCCTTGACTCCATTTACCAGTCAGTTTTGCAGCAAATCGTTTAATGTGCCCCTAAAGTTGCAGTATTCCATTAACTGCTTGAGGCTCACTACATGGGTTGCGATGGATTCTCCCGGGGCACGAAATCTTGAATTAAATTTAAAGTGTTGCATTATCACGGATGGCTTTGGCTGGAAGTGTGTTTTCACTAGCTCTACTAACTCACTATATGACTTGGAATCAGGCACACTCAGGGCAGTCAGGTTCCGAATCGAGTTGTATGTTTTACTGACACATTCACATAAGAAGATTGCTTTCCATTTTTCTTTGGCGGTTATTTAATTTGCTATAAAGTAAAATCCAAGGCGCCCAACATACTGGTTCCAATCTTCAATGTTAGCATCATATGGATTGATTCTTCCAAACAGTGGTATGACTGTGAGTAGCTTTTTTAAAATTCGAGTTACTCATGGTAACAGGGCGAGATTGCACAGTCGAAGTTGATTTTACCCTCGTCGCCAAATGTGATTACTCAATGTAGCAGATAGATTTCATAAAGAAACAGTAAAGCTTTATTACGGAGACATCTCGGAGTGCTTGCACCTGGACCCGATCCCTCGCTCTAAAGGCTTCACCCTTGGATTGATCGTTCACTGGCCGAAGCCCCTGCAGTACATCACATGACCATGATTGACAGGATGGAGGGACAATACATGCAGTAACCACAATCACTATTCAAAATTCACACTATTAACTAGGAGAGGCAGTTAGAAAGGGAAAACTTTGAACAGCTTCAATCAGTACATTGATTATTTTTGTATGTTCACTATCCAAGTATTTAACTTTTGTCCATGAATTATGAGACTCTGACCTGCATTTTAATTTTGTGACCTGCCACAGTGAGGGAGGCCAGCAATGAGCTGGAAACCCAAAAATTCATGGAGCAGGTTTTCCCACATCTCTTTAACTGAGCCACGGCACTAGCAGCCCACACCTGAGCATTGAAGCCTCAGTATTTAAATGAACCCCAGTGAGAAACAGAATGGAACCATTCTACAACTGACTGGTGGAAGATAGTAACTCAAACAATGGAGTCTCAATGAAGAAAGGCCTCCCCCTAATCCCTGGAGATCATGCTGTGGGTTTTAAGAGTCCACAGAGAAATAATGTTCCCAGAAGATAGAAGGAAATAGTTGGAGCCCCTCTAAGCTCTGTTCAGCTGGACAGAGACGCTTCGTTGTTTATGAGAAGTGCTATTCTGGAGCAGTAGCAGAAAATGTGCGTGGTTCCATCACCATTTCCAGAGGTGATGCACATCCTTGGAGAGAGATCAGAGAAGTCCATATCTAACATGTGGGCCATGATACCTCAAGTCTTTGTGCTAATGTCCACCTGCATGGAAAGAGTGGTCACTTGTATGGAATGTCAGACTTGGAAAGATATCGAGTGCAGGCCGGCCCTCACCTACAAACTCATCAGCCACCTTAAATGGGATGGAGGAAAGCTGCTCACTGAAGTTCAGCAAAGCGCTTTCCAGCATCTGGCAAATCCAAGTACTGTCTCATTCTGATGGGTCACATCAGTAGCAGAGTGGACATAATTGGCAGGTCTTGTGAACATGGCATTTGTCACCTGGGAGATACAGTTGTCCACAGCATTTTGTGATAGCCTCCCAACGTCACCAGCGAATCCCAAGAAAGAACTGGAGTGGAAGAAATTCAGGGTGGTGCTGATCTTGACAGCCTTTGAACAAGGGACCATCACCCCACCCCCCACCACACCCCCAACCCCCAGGAAGCCCATAAGCAACCCCTACAGGGTTTGCATTTCAAGCTTCCTGCATGGCGAGTACCACTTCTCCCCTCGCCCCCCCACTGACCCACCACCGCCCCCCACCCCCCCGTCTTACTGAATATCAGCAGGAATATATGAGGCAGGATGTCAACAAGCCTCCCCATCATGGACTTAGTCAGGGCAAATCCAGGAAGGCAACAGGGTTCCTAGATACCACTCTCCCGCCTGATTAAATGCCCCAGCCACCAAACTCACTATGGAGGAGGGTAGTGTGAGAAGAGCTAAAAATCAATAAAAACCTTGGAACAGGAGGAGGCTATTCAGCCTCTCAAATCAGCTCTGCCATTTAATTAGGCCATGGCTCTTTTATACTTTAACTCTACCAACCCATCTTGGTTCCATAAGCCTTAATACCATTGCCTAACAAAAATCTGTCAACCTTGGCTTTAAAATTTGCAGTTCACCTAGCCCCAGCAACCTTTTGGAGGAAGAGTTTCAGATTTCCATTACAGTTCTATGAAGTGGTGTTTCCTCACATCATTTCTAAATTGTCCAGATCTAATTTTAAGGGGCTGGAGTGTGGCAGGCTGGCTACAATCTCCCCCACACTTATTTAAAATATGGCATGATGACATTGAAAGGTGACGCACAGAGAGGAGACTACTCCTGTGTGAGACATAGACAGAGTGTGTAGTTGGGAATTTGGTTCACATGGTAGGTTCTAGTAGGTTTTTTCAAGTTTAAATTTAGATTAAGAGTCAGGCTCTGACATAAAACTTTCAAACTTCAAGTTAGTTAAATAATCTAGATAAATATGGGGCTGTATGGCAGTGGCAATTGTCTGTCAATCAGCTGAAAGTAGTTGCCTTCAATAGATGTTGATTGCTGTAGCAGGAAGCTGAGCTGGCTAGTGAGTCATCAGTGGCTCTACATATGCAAAGGGGTATTCAAAATGCATGGAGTACACAGACACAAATAGGAGACTATATCTGAGTGAGACATAGACCAACTGTGTAGTTGGCAATTTGGTTCATGTGAGAAGTTTTGGTGCAGGGGGGAAAGAGGCATTCCTTTATCTAACTTGCTTCAACCTCCAGTTGCTGTAGAAGACCGAGGTTGCTCCCCAGAAATAGAGACAGCAGCGAGAGTTTGAAGAGCTGGGGGGTTGAAGCTGTGGATTCAGAGCATTCCCAAGAAAATTGAAGTGTGATGTGACAGCAAAAGAGATAAGTAACTGATTGGTTGGTAAGCATTTGCACTTTTTCTCTTTTCTAATCTAGGCAAATGAGTTGGGGTAAGAAAACTTTCATTGAAATAATATGGACATAAGCACAAGCAAGACTAGAGGCATTAATTAAATTTTAATTATGAAAATAGTGAATTAGTTAATTTAAACACCATGAGGGTGGTAGGGCAGGTGGTGTGTTGCAGCTGTAGTATATGGGTTTGATGCCAGTGTGATCCACGGCAACCAGATCTGCAGTAAGTGTCCAATGAGGAACATTGGTTCAGAGTTCATGAGCTGGAGGCTGAGCTTCAAACACAGAAATGCCTCAGGGAGGAAGAAGGTTACTTCGACACTTTGTTCCAGAGGCAGTCACACCCCTTAGGTTAAGGTTTTCTTATTTAGGCCATGGTCAGGGTTGGTATGACTACAGGTGAGGCAGTTTCGGGTGGAGGAGACTCAGTCTTTGCAATTTTCCAACAGGCCCAAGGTTCTTGCAGCTTTTATGGGTGATATTGGGGGCTGCAAGGTGGATGTCCAAACTGACCATGGCAACATTGTGCAGAGAGCCACTTGACTCGGGGGAGTAAGTAGAAATGTAGTGGTAGAGGAGACAATATAGTCAGGGGGATAGACACAGTTCTCTGTAGCTGAGAGTGAGAGTCTAGAAAGCTGTGTTGCCTGCATGGTGCCAGGATTCAGGACATCTGTTCGGGCTGGAGAGAAACTAGCAGAGTGAGGGGAAGGATACCAATGATATAAGTAGGGTTAGGAAAAAGGTTCTGCTTTGGGATTATGAGCAGCTAGTGTCTAAATTAAAACATAAAAGCTCAAAGGTAATAATCTCTAGATTACTACCTGAGCCATGAGTGAAATAGTGTAGTTTAAATAATATTCCAGAGTTGAATGCATGGCTCAAAGATTAGTGTGGGAGAAATGGGTTTCGATTCATGAAGCACTGGAACCAGTACTTGGGCAAGTGGGAGCTGTAGTGCTGGGATGGTCTGCACTTGACCTGTGTTGGAACCAGTGTTCTGGCGAGTCATATAACTAAGGCAGTAGAGGGAACTGTAACCTAAATAGTGGGGGCAAGGGACCACATGAGGGGAGATGTTGTAAAATTAAGAGAAAGGGCAAGGCGATAGAACAGGGTAATAATGTGGGTAATGATAACCAGAGTATGGCAGGAAGGGACAGAGCATATAAACTTAAGATTGCATCAGCAGATAAAGCCAGAATTAAAGCCTCTGTATCTGAATGCATGCAGCATTCATAACAAAATAGATGAACTGATAGCACAAATAGAGTGATTAAAGATTGGACAAATCAGATTGGCAAAGGTAGCCTGGCAGATGAGATCATAGAGTGTATTCAGGACATTTTCTTAGAGCAGTACGTTCTAGTGCCAACCAGAGAGCAGGCTATTTTAGACCTGGTAATGTGCAATAAGACAAGATTAATTAATAACCTCATAGCAAAGGAGCCTCTAGGCAACAATGATCATAACAAGAAAGAATTTCACATTCAGTTTGAGGGTGAAAAGTGTGGGTCTAAGACTAGTGCCTCAAATTTGAATAAAGGTAATTACAATGGTATGAAGGCAGAATGAGCTAAAGTGAACTGGGAAAATAGGTTGACAGGTAGGACAGTAGAGAAACAATGGTAGACATTTAAGGAGATATTCTATAACTCTCAGCAAAGATATATTGCATTGAGAAATAATCTGTGAGATGGTTAACTAAGGAAGTTATGAGTAGTATCAAATTGAAAGAAAAAGTGTACCATACTGTGAAGATTAGTGGTAGGTCAGAAGTTTGGATAGATTTTAGGAATCAACAAAGAATGACCAAAAAATAATGGGGGAGGGAAATTAGAGATTGAGAAAAAGCTAGCTAAAAATATAAAAACAGATACTAAGAGTTTCTACAAGTATTTAAAAAGGAAAGGAGTGACTTTAAAAGGAGTAAAAGGAAAGGAGGAAAGGTGTGTTGGTCCCTTAAAGGGTAAGAATGGAGAGTTACTTATAGAAAACAAGGAAATGGCAAAAGCATTGACCAGGTATTTTGCATCTATATTCACTGCAGAAGACACAAAAAATATGCCAAGAATTCTTGAAAATCAAGAGGTAAAAGGGTGGGAAGAGCTCAAAACAATCACAATCCCTAGGGTAAAGATACAGGGAAAACTATTAGAATTAAAGGTTGACATGTCCCCTGAACCAGTTGGCTATCATCCTAGGGTCTTTAAAAAAAAAGTGGCTACAGAGATGGTAGATGCATTGGTTGTGATTTTTCAAAATCCCCTAGATTCTGGAAAGGTCCCAGCAGATTAGAAAATTGCTAATGTAACTCCTGTGTTGATGAAAGAAGGGAGACAGAAAGCAAGAAACTATAGGCCTGTTAGCCTAATATCTGTTATAGGGAAAATGCAAAAATCCATTATTAAGGAGATAATATCAGGACATTTAGAAAATTATAATACATTCAGGCAGAGTCAGCATGATTTTGTGAAAGGGAAATCATTTAGAGTTCTTTGAGGATATAACAAGCAAGGTAGATAAAGGAGAGCCCATAGATGTGGTAGACTTGGATTTCCAAGAGACATTCAACAAGGTGCCACATCAAAGGTTACTATGCAAAATAAGAGCACATGATGTAGAGGATAACATATTATCACAGATAGAAGATTGGTTATCTAACAGGAAGTAGAGAGTAAGGATAAATGGATCATTTTTAGGCTGGCAAAATGTAACTAGTGGAGTGCCATAGGGATTAGTGCTGGGCCTCAACCAATTACAATCTTTATCATTGATTTTGATGATGGCACCGAATGTATGGTAGCTAAATCTGCTGATGACACAAAGATCAGTAGGAAGGTAAGTTGTGAAAAAGACATAGAGAGTTTACAAAGGGATATAGATAGGTTAAATGAGTGGACAAAAATTTGGCAGAAGAGTATAATGTGGGAAAATGTGAACTTGCCCAATGGGAAGGAAGACTAGAAAAGCATTATATTATTTGAATGCAGACCTCGATGGTTTAGATGGATCTGGGTGTCCTGGTACACGAAACACAAAAAATTGGTATGCCGGTGCAGCAAGTGATTAGGAAGGCAGATAGAATGTTGGTATTTATTGCAAGGGGAATTGAATATAAAAGTAGAGAAGTGTTGCTGCAGTTGTACAGGTCCTGAGTTAGACCACATCTGGAGTACTATGTAAAGTTTTCGCTCCTTAACTAAGAACGGATACAATTGCTTTAGAAGCTGTTCAGGGAAGGTTCACTTAACTGATTCCTCAGGTGAAGGGGTTGTCTTATGAGGAAGGTTTGAACAGTTTGGCCCTACATCCATTAGAGTTTAGAGGAATGAGAGGTGATCTTATCGAAACATATAAGATCCTGAGGGAATGTAGTAAATTAAGGTATATCCTCTCCAGCTTTCTATCAGGTGTCATATGATGTTCTTAGAGGCTCTGACCAATGAGCCCTAATCAAGGGTAAGGCGGGGGGAGCATAGCTTCCTGATGAGAGTCCTGATCGAGCATGGAGCACTCGAAAAGCTCTCTGTAATAAAGTTTACCTGTTTCTTGTTGAAACCTGTCTGCTCTGTCAAGTCATTATAAGGGACTTGACAGGGTGGATGCTGAGAGAATATTTCTCCTAAGATAAAAGCAAAAAACTGTGGATGCTGGAAATCCAAAACAAAAACAAAAATACCTGGAAAAGCTCAGCAGGTCTGACAGCATCTGTGGAGAGGAACACAGTTAATATTTTGAGTCCAAATGTTCTGTTGAAGGGTCATTCGGACTCGAAACATTAACTTTGCTCCTCTCCACAGGATATTTCTCCTGTTGGGAGAGTCTAGAACCAGGGAACACAGCTTAAAACTTTAAGACTGAGATAAGGAGACTTTTTTTTCTCTCAAGAGTGTTAGAATCATGGAACCATAGAAAAGTTACAGCACAGAAGGAGGCCATTCAGCTCATCTTGTCCATGACAGCCCGGGACACACAGGCGCCCTTTCTAATCCCACCTTCCTGCACCCGGCCCATAGCCCTGCAGCTTACTTAAGGTGCAGATCCAGGTACTTTTTAAAAGAGTTTAAAGTTCCTGCCTCTACCACCAATTTGGGCAGCGAATTCCAGACACGCACTGCGTAAAAAAGTTCTTCCTCATGTACCCCCTACACCTTCTGCCACTTAGCTTGAATCTATGTCCCCTGGTTCTAGAATTCTCCACCAAGGGAAACAATTTTATCCTGTCCACTCTATCTATTCCCCTCATAATTTTGTACATCTCAATCAAGTCACCTCTCAGCCTTCTTTTTCTAAGGAAAATAACCCTAACCTATCCAATCTCTCCTCGTAGCTACACTTTTCTAACCCTGGCAACATTCTTGTAAACCTCCTCTGCACTCTCTCTAGAGCTATTACGTCCTTCCTGTAATGTGGTGACCAGAACTGCACACAATACACCAGTTGTGGCCTCACCAGTGTTTTATACAATTCCAACATTATATCCTTACTTTTATATTCTATACGTCTGCCAATGAAGGAGAGCATTCCATATGCCTTCTTTACAACCTTGTCTACTTAAGCTGCTGCCTTCAGGGACCTGTGTACTTGTACGCCAAGATATCTCACTTCATCTACCCCTCTTAGTATATTCCCATTTATTGTGTAATCCCTGTAACTTTTTGACCTCCCTAAATGTATGACATCACACTTCTCTAGGTTAAAATCCATCTACCATTTTACCACCCACTCCACAAACCCACCTATACCATTTTGGAGATTATGGCTATCCTCTACACTATCCACTACTCGGCCAATCTTTGTGCCATCTGCAAATTTCCCAATCATGCCCCCCACAATCACATCTAAATCGTTAATATATAACACAATATATAACACAAACAGTAAGGGTCCCAACACCGAGCCCTGTGGAACATCACTTGAGACAACTTTCCATTTGTTTCCTGTTTCCACCAAAGCCAACCTTTTATCCAGTTTGCCACATTACCCTGAATCCCATGGGCTTTTACTTTCCTGACCAATCTGCCATGTAGGACCTTGTCAAATGCCTTGCTAAAATCCATGTACACAACATCCACTGCACTACCTTCATCAACCCTTCTTGTCACTTCCTCAAAGAATTCAATCAAATTTGTGAGGCAAGACCTCCCTTTAACAAATCCATTGTTGACCATCCCTGACTAGCCCATGCCTTTCCACAGTTAATCCTATCTCTCAGGATCGATTCTACTAATTTGCTCACCACCGATGTAAGACTAACTGGCCTATAATTATTTGGTATTTCCTTTGATCCCTTTTTAAACGATGAAACTACGTTTGCATTTCTCCTGTCCTCCGGTACCTCCCCTGTATCTAGTGAAGATTGGAAAATCACCCTCAGAGCATCTGTTATCTCCTCCCTGACTTCCTTCAGCAGCCTCGGAAACTTATCAATTTTCAAGGATTTCAACCCTTTGAGTACTTCATCCCTCTTTATAAAAATCCTGTCCAATATCTCAGTGTTCCTCCTGGACTACTATATCTACATCCTCCCTTTCCTTTGTAAACACGGAGGCAAAATATTCATTCAAAACCCTTCCCACAGCTTCTGCATCTACATACAAGTTTCCATCTTCATCTCTGATAGGCCCCACTTTTTTCTTAACTAACCTTTTAGCATTAATTAGTGTCAGGAATTCTCTTCCCAGAAAGAAGTGGAGGCTGGGTCATTGCATATATTCAAGGCTATGTTAGACAGATTTTTGATCAACAAGGGAATCAGGGTTATGAGGGCAGGCAGGAAAGTGGAATTAAGGCCACAATCAGATCAGCCATGATCTTATTGAATGGCAGAGCAGACTTGAGGGACCAAATGGTCTACTTCTGCTCCTATTTACTGTGTTCTTGAATTCATCCATCAGTTTTTGACAATATGAGAGACGAGCAGGTGCAGAAATTGGAAATCTGCCCACACTTTTGTGAAAATCAACTAATTTTTTGTTGCCTACTCCATTTTTCACTTGTCGCATGGGAAAAACATTGGGATTGATTTACATCAGGTATGAGGAAGCAGTACAAAGGTGGATGAAAGGGCCTGCAAACAGAGCCATAGCTGCAGGTAGCAGAAGAGTCTGCTGCTGAAGATGGCAGCTTTTGGCTGTTAGTCGACTTTATTTATTTTGTTTTTATAAGCTGACATAACAATTAAGAAGAGAGTGAGAGGGAAGAGGGGGGGG
The DNA here is from genome assembly GCF_017639515.1 of Carcharodon carcharias. Lineage (NCBI taxonomy): Eukaryota > Metazoa > Chordata > Chondrichthyes > Lamniformes > Lamnidae > Carcharodon > Carcharodon carcharias. Next base: position 93,326,709 of record NC_054477.1, on the reverse strand, counting down.
CCTTTAAACTAGTGGCTGGAACCGACTTCTGGTTCACAGCCTAACCTTCCCCTGCCGGATGTCCCGCCTTCACAATGCTAATTGGCTGCCATTCCCGCTGGCCGGCTGTTAATTAGCTGACTCATCCTTGATTCAACATGCTGAAAGGACAGAAATGGGAGGGAACGGACCACGCACTTCCCATTCAGTCTCTCTTACTCCCCAGAAACCAGCCCAAGGTTGTGGCCCCTTGATCTGGACTTGTCCATCAGAGGAAATAGTTTCTCCCTATCTACACTATCAAATTCTTCAATCATAATTAATGTATCAATTATATCACCTCTTAATCTCTATACTCAAAGGAATACAAGCTTAGTGTGTGCAACCTGTCCTGATAATTTAACCCTTTTAGTCCCAGCATCATTCTGGATTAGGAAAGCAGAATGAAAATCATGAAAAACTGGCAAAGTCAAACAGGCTCCAGTAACCCAAGAGTCTGGCGAAAGAAGGAAGTACATTGACCCCCAAGTGTATGAACCACTCTGCCGACACAGTATTCTGACTGACGGGGTGGTCAATATCCCAATCACAACCCACTTCCCTTACCCATCCCTCAAAATGCTGGCACACCTACCCTGCATTGTCAGCCAAGAGAAAATAGGAACTATCAGTATGACCTGAACCTGTTGACCACAATGTTAAGTCAAAAAGACTGCTGGGTGTCCAGTATACATTGAACTTAGTTGGAAAAGTGTAGAAAGCTAAAGACAGAGAGATCAGGGGAAGAGATGGATCAGAAATGAACTGGCAAGTGACAGGGAGCTCAGTGTGACACGTGCAGAAGGTGTTTGGCAAAACTGCCATTCAGAAAATGAAACAACGCTCCTTTACTTGCTGTAGCAGCGCAAAGACCAGTTAAAGGAAAATTTGGATAGATTTTAAATGAAGACCTTCAGGCTGGACGGAGGCCTTCTAAATTGAAGGTTTAAAGCCATTATGGAAGCAAAGATGACCATCACTGAATCCATTCCCCCAAAGCAACAAAATGATGGGTCTCCCTCTCCTGCCTTGGGTCCACCACCGTGCATCCTCCTCCCCCAGCAGCCTCTGGGGTTGACCACGGTAGCAATGGGCAGAGAGAAATCAGACAAGTTCCTAGCCTGACATCCTTCCCATTAATTACTTGTGACAGCAGAGTCAAGTCAGCACCTTCACTGCCAGGAAAGAGGAAAGAAAATCTATAACTGTGCTGGTAGAGATTGTGCTATGGCAATAGGCCTCCTCATCCAATTCCACTTGCTATTCTGCTATTATATCAGCCAATAGTGGAGGAAAATCCAGACGAATGTACAGTAAACATTCTGCCAGAATTCTCTACTAACTGGAATTTCTGATGTTTCCCGAGTACGAATCATCACTTTGCCAACCGGAAGCAATTATGAAGTTATCCAGTATACTGTATTCTTTTATACTTTAATTTATGTTTTAATGTACTGCTAAAGATTAGAAGTAAAAAGAATACTGCTCTTTCCCCCCAAGTACTTGCCTATTAGTTCATGCTATAAGTATTGTGCTGTATTCCATTGGTAAATTAGGCATTAACAAGCATTTTTGATTAACCAACACCACCCATTCCTCATGCATGCCAAATAATAAAAATTTTACTCAATATACTTAGTGGGAAAGTTTCCCTAGGGTTTGTCTAACCTCTACCAGAAGAAATACAGCAAAATCACTGACGAAATGGTGCAAATGATTGCTTTCATAATTCATGCCATTTCTCCAGCATTTCTGCCAACTTCTCACCAAATTTGTGGCAGTGCATTGAGATTAATAGGAAGGAAATTTGGACCTGGATTATAAAGGGCACAACAATAGCTCCCCCTTGTGATTTGGTTGGAATATTTGTGTCTTTAACAGGTTTGCTTTAATCTCAATGAAGATGAGTCAAGCAAATACGTGGTGAAATGAGATTGATATGAATCATTGAACTACTTCATTTAATAGCCTTTAATAAATAGTTTTGATCAGATTCACTTAGTTCAGTTGATGCAACGTAATAACATAAAATCATAGGGCGGATTTTAATGCCCTCACCGTGGCAAGTTTGGTGGTGAGGGCATTTAATCGGGCAGGAGGGGGATGGGTGGGAACCCCACTGCCTTTCAGCCTCTGCCTCCAGTGAATTCTTAACTTGTTTCAGTTCTGTAATGGTGCCATTCTTTCTCTGCCTACCACAGACCTTTGTCCTTGACATTCACTTTGGTTTCAGTGTTAGCCAGGTCTGCCTCCGGTGAATTCTTAACTTGTTCCGCTTCTGTAACGGTGCTGCACATGGCTTCATTATCCGCTCATAGCGTGGAACGCTCCACAGCTTTCCCCTCGAACGTAGTCAGCTGGCTCAGCACTGCCACCTGCTGTTGCAGTTCAAGAAATGTGTCACAAACAAAAAAATTGCTAGAAAAACTCAGCAGGTCTGACAGCGTCTGCGGAGAGGATTCAAACCATTAATTGTCTTTCTCGCCACAGATGCTGTCAGGCCTGCTGAGTTTTTCTAGAAATTTTTGTTTTTGTTTCCAGCATCCGCAGTATTTTGCTTTTATCTCAGGAAATGTGTCAGTGCTTTCAAAAATATTTCCAGAAATTTCCCTGCCTCTCTGACACCCTCATGTGGTTTGCTTGGTTAGTGTCCTTTTCCTTTTGGAGCTTAATTGGGCATTTTCTATCCTTTTTGAGATCTGTGTGCTCCACAACTTGAAGGTTAAAGTATTTGTCAAAGGCATTTAATATTTCATTATAGTTGGCTGGGGCTTCATCAATACATTGCATTAGGTTTACTTCATCAGCAAGTTCACTGAATGAGTACATAAAAAATATTAATCTGGACTTCTTCTGATTTCCTACTTAGATCTGATGTACTCCAGTAATTTAAAAATTTTCTTCTCCAGGAGGCCCAATTTTGTGTCAGGTTTGACCTTTGCATGAGTCCAAACTAGCCTGGAAGAGTGGGTGTCTGATCCATGGTTAAATTTTACAATTGCAGGTTCAGCTTTAAGAGGTTTCCAAAAATCCAAGATGGCGCCGCCATACACTACTTTGAAAGGATTTTCCCCCACTTGCTAGTTTTGACAAGGTCCCACAATAATGGCATTCACAATCACAGCATTTTCATTTTTTTCAATAATGGTTGCCTTGATCAACTGGTTAGCCCACTTTAGCACTACGTTCTTGGGTTGTGAACATGTCGAAACCCGGCTTTTGCTGGGTTTTTTAAGCTGCCTACTTGGTAACGATTAATTTTAAATTCATTTTTTTTTCTTCATTCAGAGTGAGCTCGGCCGTCACGTGTTCAAGTGCTGCCTCGAGAATCAGGTTTCTTGGACTGTGATTTAAACAGCAATTTCTTCTTTTTTCAGGACCTGTGTTGCCCAGAAATGTTAAATTTTTAGCTCACCTCTGCTAGGCCTACTGACTCTGCACAGAGTATTAACGCTAGACTTCCATGTGACTCAATGGAGTCTTCTGCTGCAGTGAGGAATTTCTGCCATCAGCTTCCAAATCTGTCTTTGGAGCTTTTCTCTGCTGATTTCCTTGTGTACCTTTGCTTCTTGAGTTTTTCTTCAAGTCAGAATGCTTCTTCGATGTTTCCTTCAGTTTTCCAGGATTTTAATTTTTTTCTGCAGTCTCTGCAAGGTTTGAGTTGTTCCATTTGCTGCCACCATGTTGTAAGGTGTTAGTGCAGTTCGATAGGTTATATTTGTAGGTATGAAGAGAAGATGTTACACTCTCTGATCCCACAACGACCACAGAGACTCAGTCTTCCTTTTAACCAGTTTTATTCAAGCATATGCAAGTGAGCCGCAATCATTCCTAAGAATGAAGACCCAGCTCCCAGATTGATTACATTTCATTACTTTTGTACTTTTTTTTATCATAATGCATTTGAGTACATTTGAATACATCCAATTGGTAATCAACACACCATTTCCATACTAACTTTATCCTATTGAGTACATAAACATGTGATTTTTGCTAACCAATTAGTCTATTATGTATACATAATTATATTATCCAATCAGAATTAAAACACATACACAAAACCTTGGTTCTTACAACTCAAGACTGTTTGTGTTTCATCAAAGCCCCCTCTTTGTCCATTGTTCATCTTCCCATATCTAAGGTAAAACCATCTGCCCCTTCCCTATGTGAGAGGGGTGTACACTTAATCTAATTTATGTCATACTTTTGTCTCCAGTCTGACTATCAAGGCTGTGCAATGTTCATCTGGTAGTCTTCAATTCTTAATATGTTTAGCAGCCATGTCTACCTGGAGATTTTAGGGGTTTTTCAGTAAATTCTTACTGTATCCTCTTTTAGCATTTTTAATTTCCCCCTAACAGTCCCCCCTTTTGGCCATTGGCAAAGCCCAAACTGGCCACACCTTAAGTTGAGAATTCCTCTTCTGGTCCTTTGGGTGGCCAGTTATCCAGACCTCCAGAGGAATCCTAAACCACTTGGTGGTACAACATAACTTTCTCTTTTTCTATCCTCCCCCTTGGAGTATGCATAGGTTGGGGAACTGATTCGCACCTTTGGTTTGTTATTGTCTGTGCCTGGAGAGTCCCTTTCTAGGTTTTACGTTGGTAGCAGCAGAGTCCGATAGCCAATAAGAGCATAAATCCTGTGACTATTATCATAACCATTCTAACAATCTCCCATCAATTCACCAATCTTCCAGCCGTAGCATATGGAGTAGCTGATTGGGCTAAGCTCCTGGCCGATTGGGTGGCTAAATCCACTTGCACGCGCCCCCTCTTGATTTGCTCTCTAGAAGCTTCTACATATGATTGAGCTATTCTTGTGGCTTCCTGCATGGCTAAGCATGCTATTCTGACAGGAGTTTGATCAGTGAACAAGGTGTCATACCACCAAGGGCTAAACAAGTATCCTGTGGTTCTACCTGGCAAATGGAAGTCTCCTATCGTAAATGGATCGGTCACCTGTGGGTAGAAACTCAAGTTGCCAGCAGAAAGTAAGTCCCATAAAGGAACTCAGCCTCACTGGTCATGAAGCACCATTGAGTTGAGGATACCTGAATTGCCTTAAATGCTTCCTGAATTGGTAATGTGGTGAATGTAACTTTGCTTGTTTTTGTGAATACCTCCAGCGTTTTACATACGCACACAATGTAATTTCTTGATCCTGTACAACAGTCTCTAGTATTCATCAGTACCATGTCTTTTCTATAGGATATATATCCATCTAGCCCTAGCGGAATACTATTCCCCCTTTATCTATTCCTGGGGACTCAAACCTATAGCTGTTCAGGAAAGCCCAGCTTGGATGATGTTCTTGGGGAATGGCCATGATAAATTTTATAACCCCATCCTCTCCTCCACCTTGAGGTTGCGTAATCACCAATTCCTGCCGTTCCTTGCGTAAATTTGTGAAGTTTAATTGGTAAACTGACTCGAACATGTGCTTGGGAATTGTTGCGAACCTGATATCCTCAATGTCGGATTTTACCCCATCAATTAGATCTAGTGCTAGCATATCACATGCCCTCCCTGTGGTTTGTGATTCGGCTGTGTCTGTTATCCCATCTGCAGTCTGCCTAAGGATCCGTAGCAGACCTTCTCCTTGTAGCTCCACAGCTGTCAGGGTATATCCTGTCCCATGCACTCTGTAGTGCAGTCCTCGGGCAGTCTCAGCAGCCACTCAGGAGGCATCATCATTGAAGTCATAGATCTGACTGGAATTAAGCATGGAATTGGCACTCCCAAATAGCCGTCCGATGTCTTCTAGTATACTTCTTTTTAACCTGGCCTGTGCTTTTGCTCTAATTCCTGCGATGATTTGAAATTTATAGTCTTTAACTCTCCTTTTCAGTTGGCTTCAAGCCCATTTTATGGAATTCTGGTGGCTGTGATAAGCAGTATGTCATACTGACAGGAGTACATTGTATGTTACTTCCAAGGAGACCATAGTTACATCATGTCGTAGTGGTTTCAACTTTCCTAACCTGACTATCCCATCTGTGGGGGGACTTACAATATCTGAATATTGAGTGGGTCTTTGATAACCACACATAGTCAAAGTGAAACATGGTGTATCATAACAGTCATGCCAATTACATATTTACATATTTCTTGACAATATTGTCCCTCAAGACCCGGTTCCCAAAGGGAGGTAGGTCTGTTCAAGCAGAGGTCATATTAATCTCCTGATACATCCAAATGCTTGTTGATGAAAAACTGTAGGGGGCACATACATTCTACATCCCCCATACCACCAATCCAGTCCAGTTCTATTGCCATAAATCCCAATTATCATTACCCCACCACTCGTGTCTATACTTATGCTTAGTGAGGTGTTACTGGGTGTGTACTTCCTGCTGGGGTGTATCCTCAAAAATGCATTCGTCAGTTTACCCTTGGGTAAGTACCACCATCCCATGAAGTTCCCATTGTTACACTCGAATGGTGTCAATCGAAGTAGCTGCCCTGGTGCTGATAAATGTAAAGTACTCTTACAATTCTTTGTGTGATCAAACATGGGGGTCCTGTTCCCAATTGTTCATTTGATGTGTCCATGTAATGACTTGATCCGTAATCCAGATGTTGGGCTTCCTTATCCATTCCCCACTTCCTCCTTGGGGAAGTAGTACGTACTGCCCAGGGTGAAGGAAGATGTCATTATTGACTTTGAACGTTGGTGCTTCCCATGCCAGCGCTGACACACCCATAGCCAGGAACTCAGACCTGTGGAAATATTAGCATTGGCTCCCGTTGTCCGGTTTACTGCTTGGTGATTCATCATATATCTTTAACTGTGTGTAATGCCTCCCTTTATTTCCCATTTTCATATCCACAAGTGCACACATATCACCTGTCATAATTACCTCATATGGTCCATGCCACCTGGGTACGAACCCAGTTTGTTCTGAGCTTAGCCTGACCATTACTTTATTCCCCACTTGGGGTGTCTGTTGTTGCTTTTTGGATTTGCCTGTTTCCATATCCTTAATCATCTGTTGGTCCCTGACTTCCTTCCTTAACTCATGCAATTGCTTACTCATTTCTCTCACATAGTCTCGCACCCTTCCTTTTAGGGGTCCTACATCTCCCCCTCCTACTATGATTCCCTCAAGTAACTGCATTGCTCTCCTTGTCATTCGTTCAAATGAGGTGAACCCAGCGGCCCTGCTTGGAGTAGCCCTAAGGTGCATCAGAATATTGGCTAACATTGTTGCCCAACTCTTTCCGGTTTCTTGAATTGCTTTTGCTTTTGATGTTTTTAAATTTGGGTTCATCCTTTCCACCATCCCTGAACCCTGGGGATGGTAAGGAATGAGAAATTTTTGATTAATCTCTATAAATTTACACATTTCTTTAATGAGTCTTCCTGTGAAATGAGTTTCCTGACCTGAATCCATCTGGGTAGGCACCCCCTCCACTTCTTCCAGTCCACTATCTCCTGCTGCTGTCCCACGTCGGACGTCAATTCCTTAAGCTGTCTACACAACTCTACAATAATGCACTTTCTTTATCCTATCATTCGATGGCCCAGTATCTTCACTTCCAGTGGTGGTTCTCTCTGAGAGCCACTTAACTCTGCCTGTCAACATGGTGTTAAGTATTATTCCTCCTTACCCTTCAATTGCCTCAACTACACATTCCAAATAGTTTTACTTCTAAGGTTTTTTTTTCCTGACCACAATCCTCCTAAGGTTCTCTTGAGGTCAGTTTCTCTATTGTTTTGATCATTTTAAATGTTTCCTTACTCTTTAGGCCATATTAACTATTCCATGTCAACAGGGATCTCTGTCTCTCGATCTTTGCTTATCTCCCCCTGTGTGGTTCCAATGACTGTGTGTTTATGTCTTTTTGTTTTCCTAGAATCCTTCTGAAATTCAGATAATTTTTTTCCCTCAGAATTTTAGAATACCAACTCGTATGTATCAATCCCAATCAGCTTGGAAGCTGGTGATAAGGATTATTCCCTACTAGTCTGCAAGGGTGTGGTACAAAGGTTGGTTCAACTCAAACAAAGGCAAACCCTGTTTCATCTTTACAATACCTTCAAATTGCAATTTTTGCCAGAAATCTCAACTCAAACCTTATACTCAAAACTTTGGAATGTTTGAGTATACTTTTCCTTTAATCTAATATGGGGCTTTTGACTCTAAAGTGCTGAACTACACACACAAATGACAATTTAGGGAAGAAAACACATTAAGGCTCACATACAAATGCTTCCTTACACACGAGCAAGCACAAATATAAAGTTATGTATCTATATTTATAATATTGAATTTAACTCTAAACGAAACTTCAAGTAGCAGTGGGGAAATAAAGGGATCTTGGCATCTCCACCTATAGGGACAATCAAACTGGCTGAAACTCATGTTTCTTCTGCTCCTGCCTGTCACTGCTCACTAACCCATTAGGGGTACTCCCTTTCTCTCTCTCTCCTCAGCACATAGAGCTCTTGAAACTTAGATCAATTCATTTCTTTTAAGTTACAAAAATTTAGTAGGGGACCTTTCAGGTCCCAATTATCCTTCCACATATTCCCAATGTCTGTTGGTGGCCCTTGGGAGAATTCGATCTGCCGCTACAACCGGCACAGCTCAACCGAGATATTTCTGGAATAGTTTAGTTTGTTGCAGATACAGACTCAAAACAAGTACTGTAGCTTTGTCAGTTTTATCGTTAACCTGAGCTTTCCACCACTCCTTAGAGCAGATCGCTCGGCTACCAACCTTGTTGTTTCATTTTGCCAATCAGCTTTCTATGCTTCCTAGCGAGGTGAAGGGATATGGCTCCTTCACCTCCCCGTTCTGCAACAAACTCGAGTTTGGTCTTCTCAGCCACATCCAGACACACAGACCACCCACCCACCACACTAAAACAGGGACCCACAGTTCACCAGAGATCTGAGTCTACTGAGACTCAATTTCCCCACCTGTCCATCTGAGTCTCCCTAGCCAAAACGTTCGGATTCACCCAATTAGACCTCCGTTCTAGTCTGACACGAACAACTGGAGAGTATCTTTCAAATGAAACTACTCATCGGATCATTGTTCCGCCTTCACAGAGGTCGGGTGAATCCTGCCGACTACACCACTGAAGAGATGTTACACTCTCCGATCCCACAAGGACCACAGAGAGTTAGGCTTCCTTTTAACCAGATTTATTCAAACCTATGCAAGGGAGACACAATCATTCCTAAGAATGAAGATCCAGCTCCCAGATTGATTACATTTCATTACTTTTGTACTTTCTCTTATTGTAATACATTTGAGTACATTTGAAAACATCCAATCACCCATATCAGCCTGGCAAACCCCAATTGAGGACCACCTGGCAAGGCACATCAAAGTCATGGCCCTCAAGCCACAAGGCTCTCAGTCCAAGCAGCCAGGGTTCACTCCCTTGGCCAACGCCGGTGTGATAGACAATTGGCATTCAGAGTCTAACACCCCTGAGGTCCAAGGGGGGACAGCCAGACCTTAACACATCTGCAGGCTGACCCATGCCAACCTGGTACTCACCCTGAGTGCAGGTCATGGAAGTGCTTCCGGCACTGCACCCAGGAGCGCCGCACTACATCATGGCTGCTAACCAGCGCTGCCACCTCCTCCCATGCCCTCTTGGTGAGGTGCAGTGGCCTCCTCCTCCCATCCCTAGGGACAAGGGTGTCCCTCCTGGCAGCCACCTCCTCCAGGAGGACAACAAGACACTCATCAGAGAAGCGGGTGGCCAAGTACCCGCCCGACCTTCCATCCCGCCTGCAGTGTCCAGCTGCACTCGGGTCCATAGCATCAGTTCAGAAGTCGTCCTCCGTGGCAGCCTTCCAGGGGCTGCCTGGGGCGCTTTTAAACCAGCCGCCGTGTCACCATTGGCGGCCGACAGGCCCTGCCCCTGCTTGGCCCTTCCTGTCCAGTGCGGAGTCGTGTTTCACGCTTGGTGGGCCTTAGTTGGCCAGTCAGTATGAGATCGTGGCCGGGCCCATTCACAGGCAGTGGTCCATTGCGTGGCCACTCCCGGGCCCACCCACCGCGCCTGCCCGACGACCAGAAAATCCTGCTCTATGATTCTATGTTTCTAGTGCCAGCCATGGTTCAGTTGGTATCACATTTGTCTCTGAATCATGAGATTCTAGGTTCGAGACCCAATCCAAGGCTTGGGCACAAAAATCAAGGCTGAAGCTTCATGGTAGCACAGAGGGAGTTCTCCATTGTTGGAGGTGTCACCTGTCTTTCAGGTGAAATGTTTAACCAAGGCCCCATCTGCTTGCTTGTTTGAATGTAAAAGATCTCATGGCAGTAATTTGAATGGGAGAGAGGATGGTGTAGTGGTAATGTCACTGGGTTAGTAATTCAGAGGCCCAGCCTAATGATTTGGGAACATACGTTCAAATCCCACCATGGCAGCTGGAGGAATTTTCAAAGGTTATTGGGGTTAGGTGGAATGTGGAATAGAGGCCATGATCAAATCAGCCATGATCTTACTGAATGGCAGAGCAGGCTCAAGGGGCTGAATGATATACTCCAGTTCCTAAATTATATGTTCAAAACTTCCTGCCCCTGCCTCCCTCAGCTGATGAATCAGCACTCCTTCATGTTGAACACCACTTGGAGGAAGTACTGAAGGTGGCAAGCATGCAGAATGTCAGAACTTAATGTCCATCACCAAGAGTGGCTTAGTAATGCCACTACTGACTGAAGTCTGAAGGACATAACTGCCATACTGGGCCTACAGCAGGTGGTGAGAGAACCAACAAGAGGGAAGATCCTACAGCATATCATTCTCAGCAATTACCTATCGTAGAAGCATGAATGAGAGGAGCGATCACTGCACAGTCCTTGTGGAGAGGAAGACCTGTCTTCACATGGAGTTCACACTCCGTAATGTTGTGGGGAATGAACACTACTAAATTGGATAGACTCAGAAGAGATCCAGCAGCTTGAAACTGGGCATCTGTGAGGCACCGCGACCCGTCAGCAGCAGCAGAATTTTATTCAACCACAATATGTAACCTCATGGCCCGACGTATCCCTCACTCTACCATTACCATCAAGTGAAACAGATCAACCCTAGTTCAAAGAGGACTGTAGGAGGGCATGCTAGGAGCAGCACTGGTCATACCTAAAAATGAGGTGACGACATGGTGAAGTACAACACAGGACTACATACATGCTAAACCGTAGAAGCAGCATGTGATAGGCAGAGCTAAGTAATCCCACAACCAACTGATCAGATCAGAGTTCTGCAGTCCTGCCACATGATGAATGGTGGTGGACAATTAAACCAGAGGAAGAGGCTCCAAAAACATCCCAGTCCTCACTGAGGGGGCAACCCAGCACATCAATGCAAAGACAAAGCATTTGAAACCAGAAGTGCCAAGTGGATGATCCATCCCTGTCCCCTCCTGAAGTCCCTACCTTCATAGATGCCAGTCTTTAGACAATTCAATTCATTCCACATGGTATCAAGAAACAGCTGGAGTCACTGGTTTACAACAAAGATGTGGGTCCTGACCACATTCCAGCTGTACTATTGAAAACTTGTGCCCCAGAACTAGCTAACCCTTAGCCAAGCTGTTCCCATACAGCTACAATACAAGCATCTACATAACAATTTAGAAAATTGCCCAGGTATGTCCTGGAAAGCAGGAAAAATCCAAGTCAACTAATTACCGCATCATCTGCCTTCTCTCAATCATCAGCAAAGTGATGGTGTCATCGGCATTTAATCGGCAACAATCTGCTCAGCAATGCTCTATTTTGGTTCCACCAAGGCAACTCATCTCCTGATCTCATTACAGCCTTGGTCAAACATGGACAAATGAGCTGAATTCCAGAGGTGAGGTGAGAGTAACTGCCCTTGATATCAATTTGACCAAGTGTGGTATCTTAGAGCCTTAGCAAAATTGAAGACAATGGGAATCAGGAAGAAGACTCTCCACTGGTTGGAATCATACCTAGCACAAAGGAAGATGGCTGATGTTGGAGTCCAACCATCCTAGCCTCAGTACATTGCTGCAGGAGTTCCTCAAGATAGTTTCCTAGCCCAACCATCTTCAGCTACTTCATCAAGTACTATTCACGACTCCTCAGATACTGTAGAAGTTCATGTCCATATGCATCAAAACCAGGACAGCAGTCAGGCTTGGACTGATAAGTGGCAATAACATTCAGATCACAGATCTACCAGGCAATAACCAGCTCTGACAAAAGAGAATCTAACCATCTCTCCTTGACATTCAAGAGTATTACCATCGCTGAATCCTCAGCCATCTGCTGGGGGGGGGGCGGGTACCATTGACCAGAAACCAAACTGTACCAGCCATATAAATACTGTGGCTACAAGAGCAGGTCAGAGACTAGGAATCATCTGACGAGTAACTCACCTCTTGACTCCCTGAAGCCTGTCCACTATCTACAAGGCACAAGTCAGGAATACTTTCCACTTGCCTGGATGATTGCAGCTCCAGCAGCATTCAAGAAGCTCGACAACACCTAGGACAAAGAAGCCTGCTCGATTGGCAACCCATTTACCATCTTAAACACTCACTCCTTCCACTGTCACTGCACAATGGCAGCAGTGTGTACCATCTACAAGATGCACTGCAGCAACTCATCAAAGCTCCTTCAACAGCACCTTCCAAACTTGCAATCTTTACCATCTAGAAGGACAAGGGCAGCACAAGCATGGGAAAACCACCACCTGCAAGTTCCCCTCCAATCCACACACCATCCTGACATGGAAATATATCATCGTTCCTTCACTGTCTCTCGGTCAAAATCCTGGTATTCATTTCCTAACAGCACTATGGGTGTACCTACACCACATGGACTGCAGTGGTTCAAGAAGGTAGCTCACCTCCACCTTCTCAAGGGCAATTAGGGATGGGCAATAAATGCTGGCCTTGCAAGCTCACATCACAAGAACGAATAAATAAAAACAAAACTCAATTCAGACACCTCATGATTTTGAACACGTTTATCAAATCTCCTCTCAATCCTGTCCTCTGCAAGGAGAACAGCCCCAGTTTCTCCAATCTATCAACGGAACTGAAGTCCCTGGAATCATTCACGTAAAGTTTTCTCTACCCTCCCCAGTGCCTTCACATCGTTCCTGGAGTATTGTGCCCACAAACTTTAATTGAGGACAAACCAGTATTTTATAAAGGTTCATTATATCTTCTTTGCTCTTGTATTCTATGCATCTATTTATTAAGGCCAGGACCCCATTTGTCTTACTCACCATTTCCTCAACCTGCTTGGCCACCTCCAATGATTGGTGCACATATAGCTCCAGGTCCAAAAACAAGTGTAAAATTTATAGAGTAGTTATAATGGGGGACATTAATTATTCTAATATAGACTGGGATCATAATAGTATAAAAGGCAGAGAGGGGAAAGAGTTTCTAAAGTGTGTTCAGGAGAATTTCCTAGATCAGTATGTTTCTAGCCCAGCAAGGAAGGAGGTATTGCTGAATCTGGCTTTGGCGAATGAGGTGGGTCAAGTTACATTGGGAGAACCTTTAGGGCATGGCAGTCATAGTATTATAATAATAAAATTAGCAACAACAACTTATATTTATATAACATCTTTAATGTAATGAAACATGCCAAGGCGCTTCACAGGAACATTACAAAAACAAAATATGATACCACGCCTCTTAAGAAGATATTAGGTCAGAGATCAAAAGCTTGGTTAAAGAGATAGATCTTAAGAAGAGTCATAAAGGAGGAAAGCAAGGCAGAGAGATGGAGAGGTGTGGGGAGGGTATTCCAGAGCCTGGGGCAGGGACCACTGAAGGCACAGCCACCGATTGTGGAGAAATTATGATTGGGGATACACAAGAAGCCAGAATTAGGGGAGCACAGGATGGTTGTGGGGTTGGAGGAGATTAGAGATTGAGAGAGACAAGGCCTTGGAGTGATTTGAAAACAGGGATTAGAAATTTTAAAAATCAAGACATTTCTTGGCTGGGAGCCAATGTAGTTCAGCCATTGCAGGGGTGATAGGGGGAGAGAACTTGCTGCAATTGAAGGCACGAATAGCAGAGTTTTGGATGACTTCAAGTTTATGAAGGGTAGAATGTGGGAGACCAGCCAGGAGTGCATTAGAATAGTCAAGTCTAGAGATAACAAATGTATGGATGAGTGTTTCAGCAGCACATGAGCTGAGACACTGGAGAAGTCGAGCAATGTTATGGAGGTGGAAATAAACAGTCTTAGAGATGGCATAAATATCAGTTCAGAAGCTTATCTCAAGATCAAATAGGACACCAAGTTATGAACAGACTGGCTTAATCCCAGACTGTTGCCAGGGAGAGGAAAGGAGTCAGTAGCTAGGGAACAGAGTTTGGAGTATGGACCAAAAACAATGGCTTCATTCTTCCCAATGTTTAATTGGAGGAAATTTCTGCTCATCCAGTATTGAATGTTCAATAAGCACTCCTATAACTTAGCAAGGAGCAATCAAGAGAGGTGGTGGTGAGGCAGAGCTGAGTGTCATCAGCATGCATGTGAAAACTAATGTTGTGCTTTTGGATGATGTTGCCAAGGGGCAGCATATTGCTCAGACATAGGAGGGGGCCAAAGATCAATCCTCGGGGGACACCAGAGGTAACGGTGTGTATTAGCTATCGAAAAGAACAAGGAACGATCCAGAGTAAAATTAATTAATTGGGAGTGGGGCAATTTCAATGGGGTAAAAATGGTCCAGCTAAATTGGAAACAAAGACTGGCAAGCAAAACTACAACAGGTCAAAGAAGAAATGATTCAGGTACAGTCAAGTACATTCCCATGAGGGCGAAAGGAAGGACAAACAAGGCCAGCACTCCATGGACTACAAAAGAAATGGAGAGTAAGATGAAACAGGAAAAGGTTCCGAATGACTGATGTTAGGTTTGATAATACAAGTGAAAATCAGGCTGAATATAGAAAGGTCAGAGGTGCAGTGAAAAAAAGAAATATTTTGGAAAAATAATGAGTAGGGTCACTGCCATTCTATATCTTATCGTTGGAGGGTCCAACATATCTTCACATTGCCTCTTTTGCCCTTCCGAAATCAAGCAGTGATTCACCAATATTTCATCCTAAGACTCACTGATACATTCAACAGTGCACATGTCTGCAGTAATGCTTCCTTCAAGTAATGGAGATATTTATTGAGTTGATTTTCCAGGCAACTTTTCTTGGTGGAAACATTGAACTTTATTTACAATACAGCAGCAGCAGGTACATGTGTGCATCGTACTCTATAACTAAAGAAGAACTCCCTCCTAGATGTTCCCCGTGCTACAAACCAAATCGTTTACACAGATCATGTGATCTTAAAACACAAGACTATTCTTAAAGCTGCAGTCCTTTGTTTATCAAGACTGTAATTATTACATTCCTCCCTCCTTAACTTTTCTGTACATTTTGTATTTACAAGGATACTTATCTCATGATGTTACAATATTTATACAGGTCATGAAATCATAAGTTCAGTCTTTCAGGTGGTTTCCTGGTCCAAGTGGAATGTCGTAGCTTCATACTTCTGAATCTTTGACAGGAACCACAGTCTTTGGAACCACAATAACATCAGGTACCTCATTAGGGATAAGCGGTTCAGTGTCATCCACTCCGACAGAGACATCAGGCATTTCTATCCTTGGTTTAACAACTTAAACAGGAACCACAGGTTTAGCCGTGGTTACAGGTGGAACATCACTTTTTGGGGATATCTCCTTTCTCCTTAAGTGATCCACGTGCTTACCGGTGATCCGGCCCTCCACTCCTACGTGGTATGTCAATGGTCTGGTCACAGAGCTTACTTTACCAGATAACTATTTCGGTCCTCCACCGAAATTCCTTATATATACTGCTTCACCAACAGTAAATTCTCGCTCACAACTATGCAAATCATGAGTGGCTTTTTGGTTCCCTTGCCTTTTCTCCACCTTCACCTCGAAATTGGGAAGTATCAGGCTTAGTCTTGTTAAAAGACGACACCTCATGAGTAACTCTGTGGGTGTTGCACCTGTAGTCATGTGGGGGGTTGTTCTGGTATGAATTAGTAAACGAGCCAGTTTAGCTTCCAACTATTCATCTGTTAATTTTTTCATTCCCACCTTAAAAGTCTGCACTGCTCTTTCCACCCATCCGTTGGATGACAGATGGTATGCTGCAGTCTTCACATGGTTGATACCATTTAGGCTGACAAATCTTTGAAATTCAGCACTAGTAAGTGTAGTACCATTATCTTAGGCTGTTACTTCTGGCAATCCATGGATAGAAAAGCTTTGGCATAACTTTTCTATAGTAGCACCTGACGTTGGCAACTTAATCTTTTTCTGATAGGCAGGGTATGATGAGTGGCATCCAACAGGGGTCTGTACTGGGGTCTCAACTTTTTATGATTTACATCAAAGCCTTAGATGAGGGGAGTGAAGTCATGGTAGCTAAACTTGCAGATGACACAAAAATAGGTAGGAAAGTATGTTGTGAAGAGGACATGAGGAGATTGCAGATGGATACAGATAGGTTGAGTGAGTGGGCAAAGATCTGGCAAATGGAGTTTAATGTCGGAAAATGTGAAGCTATTCACTTTGGCAGGAAGAACAAAAAAGCAGACCACTACTTAAATGGAGAACAGCTGCATAATTCTGAGGTGCAGAAGATGTTCTACTACATGAGCCACAAAAAGTTAGTCCACAGGTACAGCAAGTAATTAAGAAGGCTAATGGAATGCTATCCTTTATTGCGAGAGGGTTTGAACATAAAAGTAAGGATGTTATGCTTCAGTTATACAGGGCATTGGTGAGACCAACTATGTGCAGTTTTGGTCTCCTTATTTAAGAAAGGATGTAAATGCATTGGAGGCGATTCAAAGGAGGTTTACTAGATTGATACCTGGAATAAGTGGGTTGTCTTATGAGTAAAGGTCAGACAGGCTGGGCCTGTTTCCACTGGAGTTTAGAAGAGTGAGGGGTGATTTGATGGAAGTATAGAAGATCCTGAATGGCCTTGACAAGGTGAACATCAAAAGGATGTTTCCTCTTATGGATGAGCCAAAACTAGGGGGCACTATTTTAAAATTGGGGGTCGCCCTGTTAGGAGAGTGATGAGGAGAAATTTTTTCCCTCAGAGTGTTGTACAACTTTGGAATTCTCAGCCTCAAAAGGTGGTGGAGGCAGGGTAATTGAATATTTTTAAAGCAGGGGTAGATAGATTCTTGTTAGGCAACTAAATCAAAGATTAACAGGGTTAGAACAGAGAAGACTGAGGGGTGACTTGATCGAGGTGTACAAGATTATGAGGGGCATGGACAGGGTGGATAGGGAGCAGCTGTTCCCCTTAGTTGAAGGGTCAGTCACGAGGGGACACAAGTTCAAGGTGAGGGCATAAGGTTTAGGGAGGATGTGAGGAAAACCTTTATTACCCAGAGGTTGGTGATGGTCTGGAATGCGCTGCCTGGAAGGGTGGTGGAGGCGGGTTGCCTCACATCCTTTAAAAAGTACCTGGATGAGCACTTGGCACATCATAACATTCAAGGCTATGGGCCAAGTGCTGGTAAATGGGATTAGGTAGGTAGGTCAGGTGTTTCTCACGTGTCGGTACAGACTCAATGGGCCGAAGGACCTCTTCTGCACTGTGTGAGTCTGTGATCCTGTGATAGATTGGAATGTGGAAATCAAAACACAAGAAGACCAGCCATCATCTTATTGAATGGTGGAGCAGGCTCGAGGGGCCAAATGGTCTACTCCTGTTCCTAATTCTTATGTTCTAACCTCATAAATGTCTAACCACTTGGCATGAGCATCTATAATCAGTAGTTCCAAGGAAAGGACTGATGTAATCTATGCACAATCTCACCCAGGGCCCACCAGGCCACTCACATGGGTGTAATGGGGCTGCCACCAGCAGCTTCTGTAGTTGTTGGCATAGCACACAGCATGTAACCAGCTTCTCAATATCGCCATCCACTCCTGACCACGAAAGATAACTTCATGCGATCATTTTCATTCTTGGGATACCCGAATGGGCACTGTGTAACTCTACTAAGAGTGGTTCCCTCCCTTGTGAAGGAACTACTACTTGCGCACCCGGTAATAGGATACCATCTTGACTGCTCATTTCGTGTCTTCGGTTTAAAAATGGCTTCAATTCATCTGGACTGGTTCCTGGGACCATCCATTTAGCACTTGGGGCAGGCTTATTAGGTTGACGTGCGGGCACGATCGGCAGCCACAGGCGGCCAGGGAATGGACCGCTACCCGCGATCAGCCCCCCGACTGTGATTTCACGCTGGCTGGCCAACTAACAGCCATCCAACGTGGAACGCGAGCTGAAACTTCAGCGCTGCTGGGGTGGGGGGTGGCAGGAGGGTGAGCGCTGACATAAATGTGGGCGGCGGGGGACACAGAATGAAATCTCCCTAAAGGCAGAGAGCTGCCTCAGGGAGCTGAAGAATTTAAAGGCAATAAATGAAGATTTAAAATCCAGAAAAAAATGTCCACGCATCAGAATCAGTCACCTCAACATATACATGATGAAAATTCTGTCCATATATTTTTATTTTTTTTATTTAATAACGGAAACCTCATCCCGCCCTTTGATGATGTTTCAGCAAAATGCAAATCTGCCTGGCAGATTCACCCGTCCACCAACCATAAGGTTGGATGAACCACAAAAAAATCGGGGACAATTTTACAACTTTAATAGGCTTAATTGCCCTCTGAATTGTCGATCAGCACGCTTCCGACTTTCTGGCACGCCTGCCGATTGAAATATTGCGCGAGCTCAGGATGATGTCAGGACGCTGGCTTGACATCATCACACACTATTTTATGTTTGAATGGGTTGGGTGTGCTCCTGCACACCGAGCTAAAAATTCTGCCCTTGGTCTCTTACTCAAGACAGGACTGGATCATGATTTATCCAGTTTCTTATCTGCCTGGCACAGACTGGTGAGGAATCCAAGAAATTCATTACTAATACGATCTCTTGGGGAATTGGGGCATGCTCATTGTCTCTTGCAAAGGAAGGCAACTTAGGGCATCGGCATTGGCTATATGAATCCTTGGTCTATCCACAAAAGTGTATTCACGTGCCACTAAAATTAGGGCCCATCTTTGAACTCGTGCAGAAGCTATGAAAGGGATAGCCTTTTCCTCACTAAACAGACCCAAGAGTGGTTTGTGGTCTGATGCTAACATAAAGTGTCACCCATGCACATATTGGTGGAAATCTTTTACGCCAAAGATAATCAACAGGCCTTCCTTTTCAATTTGTGAGTATCCTTTCTAGGCTGTGGTAAATGTCCTGGATACATAGTCTATCGGCCTCTCTGCACCGTCATCCATCTTGTGAGATAGTACCACTCCCATACATTAAAGGGATGCATCATAGGTTAGCACCAATTCCATTGCCGGGTCATAATGTGCCAACAAATTTGAAGAGTGCAATAGCTGTTTGACTTTCATGAAGGTTTCTTCCTGGGGTGACTTCCAAACCCAACACTGGTCTTTCTATGGCAGTGGGTGTAGAGGGGCTAGAACCGTTAGTAAGCTGGGTAGGAATCGACCATAATAGTTTACAATCCCTAAAAATGATTTAAATTCAGAGATGTTCTTAGGTGCAGCTGCCTCTCTGAAAGCTTTAACCTTCTCTTCAACAGGGTGTAACCCTTGGGCATCTACCCGGTGGCCCAAATAAATTACTTTGTTTGCCTGAAAAGTACATTTTTCCTTCTTTAGGCGCACTCCTGCTTCTAAAAATTGTTTCAGCACCTCCTCCAGGTTAGCCAAGTGTTCACTTTCCATGAATCCAGTTATTAGTACATCGTCCAGGTAGACCTCGACTTGAGGTAGTCCTTGTAGCAAGTTCTTCACCATCCTCTTGAAAATGGCACAAGCTGAAGAAACACCAAAGGGCAGGCATATGTATTGATATAATCCCTTGTGGGTGTTTATGATTACAAATTCTCTGGAGGCATCATCAGTTCCAGTTACTGATATGCTTGACTCATATCAAGCTTTGTATACATTGTCCCTCCTGCTAGTTTGGCAAAGAGGTCTTCAATCTTGGGAATAAGGTACCTGTCCAGTACGGCTGCTTTGTTGACCGTTAGTTCATAGTCTCCACAGATCCGGACAGTCTGATCCGGTTTTAAGACAGGAGCTATAGGTACTGCCCACTCTGAGAACAGAACCGCTTTTATGACACTGTCAAGATGATATGATAATGCTATTGGAAATTATTTTTTAAAATAGAGTTCTAGTGGGGTCTGTGTCTATGTGTGTGTCTGTGTGTATCTTAACTGGATGAAAGCCAGCTAGCCTGGGTGCTTTGATGTATAGTAGTTTTGAGACATTAATTAGATAAACATAAACTACAGTGTAAATTTGCATTTTTTAAATAGACCATTCAAGAATGTGGGTGAAATCTTAAACCTAGCTAGAAGATGCCAAGTAATGTGTTTATTTTTTTCAGCTTACTAATAAAATTGGTGGGATGAAAGTATGTTATTGTTAGAAGAGGTTATGTTAAAAGCCTAATGATACAATGGAAAATTACTTTCAAAGAGAAAGTTGTGTATAAAGGGGAAAGGAGATTTGTGTAAGGTAGAGGCAAGTGCAAGAAGCCTCCAGCCTGTAAGCCTCAACTCTATTTGCAAGGACCCAGAGCTGAAAGAAACTCATTTTGAATGAGAATGACCAGGGTATGCTTTTCCAGAGGCCGTATAAATCTATGAGTTTTACTGTTGCCTTACCAGAGGTGTAATTGAGAGTTCAGGTTAATTAGCGATTTTTTGTAATTACTATAGTGGTAATTTTGTAGACATTTGTAGAGGATAACAATCTTTCTTGTGTTAATAAATGTTTAATTTAGTTTTATAAAAAACCTCTTGAGGCTCAGTGGTCTTATTACTACTGAATTCAAAGCCAGCATCTCGAAACATACAAATTGCAAAAATGGTTTATGACAGTTGTTTCAAGATTCACTCTGGGATTTGAACAACTCGGCCTTTACCATTGGCTGTGTCATAATAGTCACCCAGCCTCTCTAGCCGGTTCAACTCAGCGTCAACGTTCTCTCTCTGAACATATGGCACTGGTCTTGCTTTTAAGAAGTGAGGAGTTGCTCCTGAGTCAACTTAATTCTTGGCCTTTAGACCTTGGATTTTCCCCAGTTCATCCCGGTAGACAGTGTCATTTTTTTTTTAGCAGCTCTGCGAGTCCTCCTACTCGCAACTGGAAGATTTCAGACCAGTTTAATTTAATCTCTTTTAATCAATCACGGCCTTGAATTGTTGCTCCTTCACCTTCTACCACCATCACTGGTAGTTGTGCTGTTTGGTATCTATAATAAACAGGTACACTGGTAATACCCTTTACTTGGATTTCTTCTCCTGTATACGTTTTCAACTTGGCAGAAGTCTGTTCCAAATTTAATTGTTGAGCACATTATTTAAATATCTTAAAGTGTGTTCTCCTACTACAGTGGTAGAAGTTCCAATATCTACTTCCATTTTAAGCGCTTCCCATTCACCTGTAGAGAGACAGTGATTGGCTCTGTCTTTCCAACTTTCAAGTTGAATAAGGAATAAATTCAGAAGTTGTTGTTTCTGGTTCTTCCATATTATATATTTCATCTGACCTCGTTTGTTGCCTGGAAGCCTGTTTAAATCTCACTTTGCAATGTTCCAATATGTGCCCGGTTTTGTGACAAAAATAGCACTCCACCTCTTTAAATCAGCAATCGTTAGGAGTATAACTGTTTCCAAGTTGATGACAATTAGTTTTTGAATTTGCTGCTAAGCTGTTTCCTCTAAATTTTCAGTTAGCGGAGGTTGTTTCCTGCTTCGTGACAGAGTCCCAGCTTTTCACATCACTATCGGCTGGCAGTTCCCGCTCAACTAGGAAAACTGTGCCATTTTGTGCACCTTGAATTGCTTGTGAATCCCTTACAACGCTTTCCATCACAAGTGCTATTTCTAACACTTTGTTAAAATCAAAATCCACTTCAGCCAACAATCTTCGCTGAATAGTATCATCTTGCACACCACAGACCAAATGATCCAAAATCACAATATTATGTTAGTTGTTTTAATTTCACCACACGGGTAGCACTGGCCTCCCTGGGGCTCAATTCTGTGAATTGAACCAGAATCTCTGCATTGTGACTGAGGGCTTGGGTTGAAAATGTCCCTTAATGAGATCTACTAATTCACTGAAGGTCTTCAAATCTAGGGCACTAGGAGGCCGTCAATCTTCAAACTAAACTGTAGGTCTTGCTCCCACAAATACTTAGGAGAATCGTTATCCTCTTTTCCTCCCCTGTCATTTTGTTGGCTTGATGGTAGAACCCAAGATGTTCTATATATTGAGACCAGTCATCTGCGGCTGGCTCAAAGGGATCGATTCTGCTAAACTGTGGCATCTCAGGTGAGTATATCTTCCTTTCTTTTTAATTATCTTAGGTACTCACAATCACTGGGTGAGGGACAGCCCCGGATTTGATTTATCCTCATCGCCAGTTTGTTATAGAGTCGATTTTCCAGGCAACCTTTCTTGATAAAAACGTTGAACTTTATTTACAAGACTGCAGCAGCAGCTACATGTGTGCATCGAACTCTATATGTAAAGGAGAACTCCCTCCTAGAGCTTCCCTGCACTATGAACCGATCGGTTTATACGGGTCATGTGATCATACAGCACAGGATTATTCTTAAAGCTACAGTCCTATGTTTATCAAAACCATAATTACTACAGAGGTGATACTGTGCTGAGGTGAATTGGCATCACAATACCTGCTCCCTATTGGTGACATGCTAATTTGGAGATAGGAAATTGATCCATGCAGCCATTTCTCAAAAGGAGCTGCATTTCCTTGTGTGGGGCAGAAAAGCAACACTGAGGAGCAGCAAGAAACATGAACTCATTATTAAACAGAAGCTACAAGTATTTCCTAATTCTTCAAGTGAAAAAAAAACCCACAAGCTACTGCGCGAAAAGTATCTCCAAACGCTCCAGGTCCAAGAGCAGCTGAGAATGGTTATATCCTATTCTATACCATGCATGATTAGTGAGCAACAGCAGGAACTAAGAGAGGTGGTGAGAACAGAAAATGGCACTGGAGTCAAAATGAGTCTTACTTATAACATTTCATGAACTTCCTACCTATTCTAAAGGTCTGGCCACACCAGGAATGATGTCCACCAGAACTGGGACTGCATGTAAAAGCCGCGGTAAGTGGGTGGGACAATCAGTCAGTTTATTTTCCATCCACTGCTAGACATTTCTGAGTCCAAACAGGGTGATAATAAAGGAAAAGTCAGTCTGTGTCTTGGCCGAGAATAAACCAGTGTTTGTTTTCTAATGTAGAGAACCTGAGTAGAAATCAAATAAGATAAACTAAATAAATGTACACACCTTTGAGATAACCATAATTGGCTTAGGGAGATGGAAAGTGCAACTAATGCTTTGTACAGATTATCTAATACTGAGGGGTTTATAAGCCTTTAGCACAGGTTTCAGTGCACAAAAAGAAAAGTAGGAATTGCAAGCGGTTAGTGTCACTGGGGGAAAATATTTAGACATAATACATTATAATGTTAGAAAGCAAGTCAAGGAATGTAAATCATCTACACATACTACTTTGACAAGAATACACAACCAGAATTATAGCATGCTATTATAGAAATATGTTGCAATACTGGATTCCTCTAAAGGGGAAATATCTTTAATAGGAAAAATAATCTGGCATTCTGTTTTTGTGTGAATGTGATTGTGTAAATTGTATTGGCTGACAGTGGCAGTTAGAGCCGTAAGAAGGGAGCAGGTCCTGACTTCCCCTGACTCTACTGCGATCTGATGGTGATCTCCGTATTTCTGCTAAACCGAGCTTGGAAGATGCAGCAAGAAATGAGGAGAAGCCTCAAGGTGGGGAAAAGGTTTGAGCAGAGCAGCAACCTGACGATAATTGTCACTCCTCGGAAGACCTGGGCCGGTGACAAAAATGCCACTCTACAGTTTCTCTCCCTTTCCAAAGTAAAAAAAAGTTTTAGCAAAGTTTTCTTTATGAAGGCGATAAATCTTTAGTAATTAAAGCTGCCATTAAAATAGATATATTTACTCAGGCTTCCCATGTGCTGTACATTGCGTTCCTTATTTTAACTCAGCCAGCATTTACCATCCTTAGATTTACAATCGGGTTCTCTTAGGGACCTGAAGCTTTAATAGACATGAAGCCTTGAAATAACAGGGGCCTTAAAGTTTAAGAAATAAGGAAGGAATGAAAAAGGATTGCAGCAAAACTGCTACAACTGAATATAAATTATCCCAATTACAAACTGCAGAGTCATACAGATATACTGAAATCTCTAATTTAAACATTACATTTCTCAATATGTACACATTGGGACAAGGATTCACAAACACCTCCTCAATAATCTTGACACATTTCTTGTATCAGGCCAGGTGCCAACTCATTTGCAAATGAAAAGCAAACCAGTTTGTCCAGTGCGCTTGCAGTACAAAGTCCATTAAAATAGGCTTCAGAGAACCAGAGACTGAAAGTACACACGTGCTGTAATAATCCATCTCCTAAAGAATGGTTGAATGTTTCTGATGAGGACTAGAAATTGGAATAACAAGAGTCTTCTTTTAATCCTGTGTTTAACAGCATTGTATTTATCAGGTAAGTAACTAGATTTCATTGATACTTCTGGTTGTGAACAAAGATGCTTTATCCTTAATTGGAACAGGAGAGACAGAGCCTGAGGAAAGAGAACTACGTTAATATGAAAGCAAAAAACTGCGGTTGCTGGAAATCCAAAAAAAAACAAAAACAAAAATATTTGGAAAAACTCAGCAGGTCTGGCAGCATCTGTGGAGAGGAACACAGTTAACGCTTCAAGTCTGAACTAAGTAAAAATAGAAGCGAGGTGAAATATAAGCTGGTTTAAGGGTGGGTGGGACAAGCAGAGCTGGATAGAGAGCCAGTGATAGGAGGAGATAACCAAAAAATGTCACAGACAAAGGGACAAAGAGGTGTTGAAGGTGGTGGTATTATCTAAGGAATGTGCTAATTAAGGTAGAAAACAGGACAAGCAAGGTACAGATAGCCCTAGTAAGATCCCAGCAAATAATTCAGGTTGATGGCATTTTGTCAAAAGCTAAGGTAGTTGGTGTGTCAGATTGTGTATGCCCAATACATACTGAATGGTATACCGCTGTTTACAATTAATGTTTGCAACAGTGAAGCTTTGAGAAAGGTCTTTCTGAAAGCCCAAAATGCAACTAGCTTTCAAAGTTCATTTAATGTATGTGGGTTAACTGCATAGCAGAGATATTACGCAGCATTTGGGAAATTGTTAAATTGATTGTGGTCATGGAATTTTCACATATTTTGTGAAAGCACTTTATACTGTTTGTTATGATCGATGCAGTTAGTGAAGCTGAGTTAGTTAAAAATCTCAGAGGGAAACTTTAAACAATTGTCATAACCTATAATTTTAAGTGTTATGTTTGAGATGCGACTCTGAATTCAGGAATCAGACCACTAGTTCTCAAGGTTTTACATTAAACTAAGTGAAACATTTTATTAATTTACACAGGTTAAAATATATATACACATGGCTACAAATTACTACAATCATAACTTTTATGTAATGATCATAAATCATTATCTCCATTAAGGCAACAGCAGCCCATAGACTTAACCAAACACCAGGCAAAGTGTTTTCACCTTATGATTTCAAAATGAGGTTCTTTTCACTTTGGTTCCTGTGGAGACGGTTGGAGGCTTACAGCTGCCTTTTGATCTCACATTGCCTTTGATCTGCACACAAAAAACTGCTGAAGCTATACCTACCACCACCCATTGAATGTAAATTCTCATTGTGTCACCCGCCTCTTCTATCAATAAAACTCCTTCATATTACCAATTTTATTAGTAATATTAACATATTGCTTGGTAGCTGTTAGATAGGTGTCAGTTTTCACCCCACTTCTTGAACGGTCTATTCAAAAAATGCAAATACACTCTATCTCTCTTACATGTCAAAACTACTATACAGCAAAGCACCCAGACTAGCTGGCTTTAATCCAATTAAGATACACCCACAGACTAAACCTCTATTTTAGAAGAAAAATATTTTCCAAAATATTCCATACATAAATAGCTTCATGACATCCCCCTCCTTATCAGAAAATTAATCATCATTATTCTAAAAAGTTGTTTCATTTTAATAACCCATCTCACACTATCTCCTATACTTATTACACTATTACGTTACCAGCTGCATGCATTAACATAACAATATATATACACAAGTCCTTGGTATCAACAGGAATCACTCCAGTTCATGCCCAGGTTTTTTTTAAATGTCCCGTTTTCCTTTAAGCTTCAAACTCTTGATAACACATCTACGAACAGATTTTCTCTTCCAACAATACGTATAATACCTAAATTGAATGGTTGTAATAATAGACTCCATCCGAAAAGCATTGCACTTTTGTCTTGAAATTTGTCCAAAGCTTCAAAGGACTATTGTCTGTATAAACAATTGTTTTTGATGAATTGTTTGCAACATAGATGTCAAAATGCTACAATGCTATCATCAAACTCAAAGTCTCTTTTTTGATCGTTGAATATCTTTTCTGTTGTACATTCAGCTTCCATATCGATTTTTCAATTCCAGTGTCATCTTCTTGTAACAGTACGGCCCCAATGCCTATATCGCTTGCGTCAATGGCCAACTTAAATTGCTTGGCATAATTGGGCACTGCCAACACTGGTGCCATAGTTAATACAGTTTTCAAACTATCGAATGACCCCTGACACTCCAGTGTCCACTGAAACTTCTTCTTGTTTTTTAGTAGTTCAGTCAGTGGAGCAACCACTTGGCTAAAATTTGCTACAAATTTCCAGTAAAACCCACTCATGCCCAGAAATCTCAAAATTTCTCATTTTGTTGTAGGCACTGGGAAATCTGCGATAGCCTTGACTTTCATATCTCTCGGAGCCACCTTACTATATCCAATGGTATGCCGTCGATACCTAACTTGTGCTTTTGCAAGTTCACTTTTAGCCAAGTTCTTCACCAAATTAGCTTCTTGTAGTCAAGTAAATAATTCTTCCAGATGCTGTAAATGCTCCTCCCGCATCTGGCTGCAAACAATTAGATCATCAACATAAGCCGCATAATTGCCTAAACCAGCAATTACTTTGTTTGTCAGTCTTTGAAATATTGCAGGTGCATTCTTGGCATGACTTTAAACTGATATAGTTCACTTGGCATTATGAAAGCTGATATCTCCTTTGCTCTCTCCGACAACGCTACCTGCCAGTATCCTTTTAGCAAGTCAATCTTTGTGATAAATTTCAATTGTCCCACTTTCTCAATGCAATCCTCCAACCGTGGTATGGGATATGAATCTGCTTTTTGTCATCACATTCACCTTCGATAGTTCACACACAGTCTTTGTGTTCCATCCGGTTTCGGTACCAGTACAATAGACGAACTCCAGTTACTGCAACTAGACTCGATGATATCATTTTGAAGCATGAAATCAATTTATTTTTGTACTTAAGATAACTTTGCCAGCTTTAATCTATAAGGTTGTTGCCTTATTAAAGATGATATTCCTATACATACATCATGTAAAGCTAAATGTGTCTTTCCGAACTTATTGCCACAATTAGGTTTGTGTGATTGCAAAAGCTTTTACACTTTGACACTTGCTTGGAAGGTTACTCAACATTTCAATTAAATTGTCAAGCACCCCTTCATTATCCAATTTGATTAG
This sequence comes from Carcharodon carcharias, assembly GCF_017639515.1. Lineage (NCBI taxonomy): Eukaryota > Metazoa > Chordata > Chondrichthyes > Lamniformes > Lamnidae > Carcharodon > Carcharodon carcharias. The sequence goes on along the minus strand of NC_054477.1, from coordinate 93,298,907 downwards.
AGGAAAAGCAATTTCAGAGTCCTCCACTTCTACCTCTTTCTCATCATTCAGCATTACAAATACCTCCTTTTGTTCCTCTTCTCTGTCAAAGTATTTCTTAAGCATATTTACATGACATACCCTCTGCTTCTTTCCTCTATCTGGAGTATATATTAAATAATTTACTTCACTCAATTTCGTTTCAATGTTGTAAGACCCTCTAAATCTTGCATTTAATGAATCATCTAGTACTGGTTACAAAACTAGTACTTTCTCTCCAGAAACAAAACTGTGAATTTTAGCCTTCTTATCTGCTTTCACTCTCATCATTGCTGTGAGAGCTTTAAATTTTCCCTTGCAGCTCACATGCTCTGTTCAATCTTTCCCTGAAATTTGATACGTAATCCAGCAAGGTTTTGACCCACTAATTCCTCACGAATCAATTTCAGTCGTCCCCTTACCTCATGACCATAAACTAGTTCAAAAGGCTAAAACCAGTCAATACATTAGGAGCGTCTTTAATTGCAAATAACAAAAATGGAATTCCTGTGTCCCAATCCTGTGCATAACCATGACAGTATGCTCTTATCATAGTTTTTAAAGTTTGATGGCATCTTTCCAAAGCTTCTTGTGACTCTGGATGATAAGCTGTTTACTTAAATTGTTTTATCCCCAAACTGTTCATTACTTCCTTAAACAGCTGTGACATGAAATTTGACCCCTGATCTGATTTAGTCTTGTGAAGGGGACCTACACAATCAATCGTGACCCTGGTAAAAGGTTCTTTAAATGTTGGTGTTGGGCTTAATCACTGCTTGTGGTTTTCCTGTTATTTGACACATATAACAGGTTCTACAGAATTTGACTACATCCCTAGCAATCCTGACCATAAAGAACCTCTGTATCCTTCCCTATGTTTTCCCAATTCCTAAATGTTCCCCCATTGGAATTTCATGAGCAGTCTTCAGAATCCCATTTCTATACTCTAATGGGATAACAATCTGATGCACCTCCCTCTAGCTTTCATTTGATGAGATATAATCCGACCATCATTTTCTCATCAGAATAGATAATAACATGCCAGAACACATTTTGCTTCAGTTTCTAAATGAGCTTTCTGATATAACTGTTTTAATTACAAATAATTTTTCTGTCATTCCACTAACCTCTTTGAGTTAAACATTTCAACTGAACTGTACTGCATTCCTTCTTTTTGCCTTTGAACTGCCTGCTCATCTTGTTCTCTATGAGCCTTTGATCTCATTATAATCCAGGATATTCCTTCTGTAACACTTCTGTTGAAAACACTTCTACAGGCTGCTTAACTGCCATAGGCATCACCCACATTTGCAATCCAGTTATATGATTACCCAGAATAAATTGAACCCCTGCAATGGGCAATTTTTCCACCACTCCAACCATAACTTCACCCATCTTCCATTTGCTCTTTAAATTTACCTTCCACAATGGAATAGACTTAGCATCTCCATGAACCCCATTTATTATTACCTTCTCCTGCAACACTCATTTTGAATAACAAATATCATTATCCCACATTAAGGATTGATTAGCCCCTGTGTCTCTTCAAATTTTAACACCTTTATTTGCTCCACCCTGTACACATGGAAAGACTTTCCCTTCACATACAAAGTCTTTAAACATTTCTGCAACCTGCTCCCCAGAACTCTCTTGAGTAAACTGTGAACACACTTTGAATTCAAAGTGCCTCATGCACGTGTAAGATTTAAGATTCACCAATTCCAAATCAATCAAGGAATTAGAAATATAATTTATCTTGGCAAGAGGCCCCAATTGTTATGACCAATGCAGTTGGTAAAGCTGAGTTGTTTAAAAATCCCAGAGGGAAACTTTAAACAACTGTCATAACCCATACTTCTAAATATTATGTTTGAGATGCGACTCTAAATTCAGGAATCAGACCACTAGTTCTCAAGGTTTTACATTAAACTAAATGAAACATTTTATTAATTTACACAGGTTAAAATATATATACACTTGGCTACAAATTACTACAATCATAACTTTTATGTAATGATCATAAATCATTATCTCCATTAAGGCAACAGCAGCCCATAGACTTAACCAAACACCAGGCAAAGTGTTTTCACCTTATGATTTCAAAATGAGGTTCTTTTCACTTTGGTTCCTGTGGAGACAGTTGGAGGCTTACAACTGCCTTTTGATCTCACATTGCCTTTGATCTGCACACAGAAAACTGCTGAAGCTATACCTACCACTGCCCATTGAATGCAAATTCTCATTGTATCACCCGCCTCTTCTAACAATAAAACCCCTTTCATATTACCAATTTTATTAATAATATTAATATTGCTTGATAACTGCTAGATAGATGTCAGTTTTCACCCCTCTTCTTGAATGGTCTATCCAAAAAATGCAAATACACTCTATCTCTCTTACATATCAAAACTAGTACACAGCAAAGCACCCAGACTAGCTGGCTTTAATCCAATTAAGACACACCCACAGACTAAAGCTCTATTGTAGAAGAAAAATATTTTCCAAAATATTAATACACATTAATAGCTTCATAACAATGTGGTTAAAAGGTGCTGCATAAGTTGCCACAAAACTGAAATCCTCACCATTTCCTGAAAATTTAAATGGGGCGGGATGACGTCCGGGGTTCCGCCCGAGCGCCCCCCCCTGCCACCGCCCCCCTTCGCCAACAGCAAAATTCTGTCCCTTAATTCAATAACTATTATATACTAAAGAATGAAGAAAGTCTTATGATTTCTTAGTATATTTTGCAAATTTCATGATCCTTCTGTAGGAGGCAAATGTCCCAAACTGCCAGCATGGCTTATTTATTTTTTTAAATAAGCAATTGCGGCAAATAACAAGTGGCAGTTTTCTGACATCATTTCCACCCTGACTCAACATGAAAGTCAGTCAGACATACAGATTTGACTAACATGAGACACAAGCTTATTTAGTTCCAAATCACCTTTGTGGGCCTAACAATTCAAGTAGCAACACTGGTCTATCCTCCACGGGAAGCTAAAGAACAGGAGGAAATATTCAACAGAAATTATTGTAAAAAATACAGCATGTCTCAACTAATACTAATTAATATATTGTTTTTGTACTGTTTTGTAGTACATATTGCAGTGTGTGGATTACATTTATTCCATCAGCTATCAATGATTTAAAATAATTCCTTGTAAATACATGTAGTGCTGCTGTGCTTATTGACAAGACACAGTAACATCTTCTAAATGAACCTATAATCTTCCCAAAGCCACTTGCTAATCTCCCTTCTCAAAGTTGCAAGGTATTCATTAGGTCACCTTGATAATGTTGTAATGAGGTGAACAGTGGTTTGGAATATGCCACTGAAAAACTATACTTCACTAGAAATTCTCTTAAATGAGGACGAGATTACTTGCTGTGTAAACTACTTCATCTTCTTAGCATTTGGAAAATAATAATTTATTTGGAAAATAATGTATCTGCAAAAATTTAGCCCTGGGTTGGCCCTTCTCCTGAGATAACATTAGTGGCAGGATACCTACACTTCTAGAGCAGTGCATTGTCTGACTGCTGACAGTGAATTGCATAACAGAATATCGAACCTGCTCAGTGGCATTCTGTCAATATTGGTCAGAAACATGTAAATATGAACACTGCTTGTAAAAATTAACAGCCAAATGAATATGTATGAGGCCAGTGAAAATATAAACAAAAATAAACAAGGTGTCAACACACCTTACATCCACCCACTCCAAACCCACTCTGCATGCCCTGCAGAGAGTAGAAAAGCCAAGTTAAATTAATAATCTTAGCTATTTACAGTTGAATGCTTTAGTTACTATTGTTACAGATCTTTTGTGAAACCTGAAAATTTAACAGCAGAGCTTCTCATTCCACTGCCCTACCCATAACTATTCAATTCCACCCACGCTAGCGGTTGCTCATTGCCAACAGGGTGGTGTTATGGAAATAAAAACAAAAAAACTGCGGATGCTGGAAATCCAAAACAAAAACAGAATTACTTGGAAAAACTCAGCAGGTCTGGCAGCATCGGTGGAGAAGAAAAGAGTTGACATTTCGAGTCCTCATGACCCTTCGACAGAACTTGAGTTCGAGTCCAAGAAAGAGTTGAAATATAAGCTGGTTTAAGGTGTGTGTGTGCGGGACGGAGAGGTAGAGAGACAGAGAGGTGGAGGGGGGGGGTGTGGTTGTAGGGACAAACAAGCAGTGATAGAAGCAGATCATCAAAAGATGTCAATGACAGTACAATAGAACACATAGGTGTTAAAGTTAAAGTTGGTGATATTATCTAAATGAATGTGCTAATTAAGAATGGATGGTAGGGCACTCAAGGTATAGCTCTAGTGGGTTTTTTTTTATTTTTTTTATAATGGAAATAGGTGGGAAAAGGAAAATCTTTATAATTTATTGGAAAAAAAAAGGAAGGGGGAAACAGAAAGGGGGTGGGGATGGGGGAGGGAGCTCACGACCTAAAGTTGTTGAATTCAATATTCAGTTCGGAAGGCTGTAAAGTCCCTAGTCGGAAGATGAGGTGTTGTTCCTCCAGTTTGCGTTGGGCTTCACTGGAACAATGCAGCAAGCAAAGGACAGACATGTGGGCATGAGAGCAGGGTGGAGTGTTAAAATGGCAAGCGACAGGGAGGTTTGGGTCATTCTTGCGGACAGACCGCAGGTGTTCTGCAAAGCGGTCGCCCAGTTTACGTTTGGTCTCTCCAATGTAGAGGAGACCACACTGGGAGCAACGAATGCAGTAGACTAAGTTGGGGGAAATGCAAGTGAAATGCTGCTTCACTTGAAAGGAGTGTTTGGGTCCTTGGACGGTGAGGAGAGAGGAAGTGAAGGGGCAGGTGTTGCATCTTTTGCGTGGGCATGGGGTGGTGCCATAGGAGGGGGTTGAGGAGTAGGGGGTGATGGAGGAGTGGACCAGGGTGTCCTGGAGGGAGCGATCCCTACGGAATGCCGATAAGGGGGGTGAAGGGAAGATGTGTTTGGTGGTGGCATCATGCTGGAGTTGGCGGAAATGGCGGAGGATGATCCTTTGAATGCGGAGGCTGGTGGGGTGATAAGTGAGGACAAGAGGGACCCTATCATGTTTCTGGGAGGGAGGAGAAGGCTTGAGGGCGGATGCGCGGGAGATGAGCCGGACACGGTTGAGGGCCCTGTCAACGACCGTGGGTGGAAAACCTCGGTTAAGGAAGAAGGAGGACATGTCAGAGGAACTGTTTTTGAATGTAGCATCATCGGAACAGATGCGACGGAGGCGAAGGAACTGAGAGAATGGGATGGAGTCCTTACAGGAAGCGGGGTGTGAGGAGCTGTAGTCGAGATGGCTGTGGGAGTCGGTGGGTTTGTAATGGATATTGGTGGACAGTCTATCACCAGAGATTGAGACAGAGAGGTCAAGGAAGGGAAGTGTCAGAGATGGACCACATGAAAATGATGGAGGGGTGGAGATTGGAAGCAAAATTAATAAATTTTTCCAAGTCCCGACGAGAGCATGAAGCGGCACCGAAGTAATCATCGATGTACCGGAGAAAGAGTTGTGGAAGGGGGCCGGAGTAGGACTGCAACAAGGAATGCTCCACATACCCCATAAAGAGACAGGCATAGCTGGGGCCCATGCGGGTACCCATAGCCATACCTTTTATTTGGAGGAAGTGAGAGGAGTTGAAGGAGAAATTGTTCAGCGTGAGAACAAGTTCAGCCAGACGGAGGAGAGTAGTGGTGGATGGGGATTGTTCAGGCCTCTGTTCGAGGAAGAAGCTAAGGGCCCTCAGACCATCCTGGTGGGGGATGGAGGTGTAGAGGGATTGGACGTCCATGGTGAAGAGGAAGCGGTTGGGGCCAGGGAACTGGAAATTGTTGATGTGACGTAAGGTGTCAGAGGAATCACGGATGTAGGTGGGAAGGGACTGGACAAGGGGAGAGAGAAGTGAGTCAAGATAACGAGAAATGAGTTCTGTGGGGCAGGAGCAAGCTGAGACGATCGGTCTACCGGGGCAGTTCTGTTTGTGGATTTTGGATAGGAGATAGAAGCGGGCCGTCCGAGGTTGGGCGACTATCAGGTTGGAAGCTGTGAGAGGGAGATCCCCAGAGGAGATGAGGTCAGTGACAGTCCTGGAAACAATGGCCTGATGTTCAGTGGTGGGGTCATGGTCCAGGGAGAGGTAGGAGGAAGTGTCTGCGAGTTGACGCTCAGCCTCCGCGAGGTACAGGTCAGTGCGCCAGACAACAACTGACCTCTACCTCGCGGAGGCTGAGCGTCAACTCGCAGACACTTCCTCCTACCTCTCCCTGGACCATGACCCCACCACTGAACATCAAGCCATTGTTTCCAGGACTGTCACTGACCTCATTTCCTCTGGGGATCTCCCTCCCACAGCTTCCAACCTGATAGTCGCCCAACCTCGGACGGCCCGCTTCTATCTCCTACCCAAAATCCACAAACAGAACTGCCCCGGTAGACCGATCATCTCAGCTTGCTCCTGCCCCACAGAACTCATTTCTCGTTATTTTGACTCCCTTCTCTCTCCCCTTGTCCAGTCCCTTCCCACCTACATCCGTGATTCCTCTGACAACTTACGTCACATCAACAATTTCCAGTTCCCTGGCCCCAACCGCTTCCTCTTCACCATGGACGTCCAATCCCTCTACACCTCCATCCCCCACCAGCATGGTCTGAGGGCCCTTAGCTTCTTCCTCGAACAGAGGCCTGAACAATCCCCATCCACCACTACTCTCCTCCGTCTGGCTGAACTTGTTCTCACGCTGAACAATTTCTCCTTCAACTCCTCTCACTTCCTCCAAATAAAAGGTATGGCTATGGGTACCCGCATGGGCCCCAGCTATGCCTGTCTCTTTATGGGGTATGTGGAGCATTCCTTGTTGCAGTCCTACTCCGGCCCCCTTCCACAACTCTTTCTCCGGTACATCGATGATTACTTCGGTGCCGCTTCATGCTCTCGTCGGGACTTGGAAAAATTTATTAATTTTGCTTCCAATCTCCACCCCTCCATCATTTTCACGTGGTCCATCTCTGACACTTCCCTTCCCTTCCTTGACCTCTCTGTCTCAATCTCTGGTGATAGACTGTCCACCAATATCCATTACAAACCCACCGACTCCCACAGCTATCTCGACTACAGCTCCTCATACCCCGCTTCCTGTAAGGACTCAATCCCATTCTTTCAGTTCCTTCGCCTCCGTTGCATCTGTTCCGATGATGCTACATTCAAAAACAGTTCCTCTGACATGTCCTCCTTCTTCCTTAACCGAGGTTTTCCACCCACGGTCGTTGACAGGGCCCTCAACCGTGTCCGGCCCATCTTCCGCGCATCCGCCCTCATGCCTTCTCCTCCCTCCCAGAAATATGATAGGGTCCCTCTTGTCCTCACTTATCACCCCACCAGCCTCCGCATTCAAAGGATCATCCTCCGCCATTTCCGCCAACTCCAGCATGATGCCACCACCAAACACATCTTCCCTTCACCCCCCTTTTCGGCATTCCGTAGGGATCGCTCCCTCCAGGACACCCTGGTCCACTCCTCCATCACCCCCTACTCCTCAACCCCCTCCTATGGCACCACCCCATGCCCACGCAAAAGATGCAACACCTGCCCCTTCACTTCCTCTCTCCTCACCGTCCAAGGACCCAAACACTCCTTTCAAGTGAAGCAGCATTTCACTTGCATTTCCCCCAACTTAGTCTACTGCATTCGTTGCTCCCAATGTGGTCTCCTCTACATTGGAGAGACCAAACGTAAACTGGGCGACCGCTTTGCAGAACACCTGCGGTCTGTCCGCAAGAATGACCCAAACCTCCCTGTCGCTTGCCATTTTAACACTCCACCCTGCTCTCATGCCCACATGTCTGTCCTTTGCTTGCTGCATTGTTCCAGTGAAGCCCAACGCAAACTGGAGGAACAACACCTCATCTTCCGACTAGGGACTTTACAGCCTTCCGAACTGAATATTGAATTCAACAACTTTAGGTCGTGAGCTCCCTCCCCCATCCCCACCCCCTTTCTGTTTCCCCCTTCCTTTTTTTTTCCAATAAATTATAAAGATTTTCCTTTTCCCACCTATTTCCATTATAAAAAAAAAACCCCACTAGAGCTATACCTTGAGTGCCCTACCATCCATTCTTAATTAGCACATTCATTTAGATAATATCACCAACTTTAACTTTAACACCTATGTGTTCTATTGTACTATTGTCGTTGACATCTTTTGATGATCTGCTTCTATCACTGCTTGTTTGTCCCTACAACCACACCACCCCCCCTCCACCTCTCTGTCTCTCTATCTCTCCACCCCCCACACACACACCTTAAACCAGCTTATATTTCAACTCTTTCTTGGACTCGAACTCAAGTTCTGTCGAAGGGTCATGAGGACTCGAAACGTCAACTCTTTTCTTCTCCACCGATGCTGCCAGACCTGCTGAGTTTTTCCAGGTAATTCTGTTTTTGTTTTGGTGTTATGGAATCCGTGCTTCCAGAGTTTGTTTGTTTTTTGAGACAGACTCTAATTTAAAAGGGAAACTGAAAAGGGAAACCAAAAACTTCAGGAGAGTCTGGAAATGGTTGAAAGCATATAAATGGACACAGAGCCATCAGAGCTCAATAGATGATGATCCCAGAGCTGTACAGGCAAGCTGAAGGATACAGAGGCCAGACCCAGAAGCCAAAAATAGGCAAATATACAGTTGCTGCAGCAGCTTCTGTTACTTGAAGATAACATTGGTGGATCTACACCTTCCAGACCATCGTAAGCAGAGTTGAGGACATTCTACATACATGTGCCATATTGTGGTGAAGACCTTACCCATGGGACTAGGGTTGGTTGTGTGCTGCTGTCGGCAGGGGATCAGGCTAAAATCCTAGAAGAAGGAAAGGTGAAATTCTTCACGAGGAAGGCAGTGTTTTGAAGGACTTTGTGACTGACGTTGCTTACATATGTGTTGAATGGACTGCAAGCCAATTCATAAGATCGGTCTTAGTTGTATCTGCCATTTAATGTGTCATATATAGATTATAATCGACCACAATTTTCCTGTTAATTCATTTAACTTACATTGATTCTGGGTATTAGACTATAGGGAGTTACCTAAGAAGGTAATTAATATTTGCTTTGTTTGACTCTTGTATAGTTAAAAAAAAAAACTTTTGTTTTAAACCATGGTACTTTGTGTCTTCATTTTTTCAATAAATAACTGGGATTTTGGATTTTTTTTTAAAATATGCTCTAGTCTTGACTGAGATGATAACAGTGGTTTCCATAGAGCTTCAGATTGCTTGTAAGATAACATAACTACTCTAAGATAAAGTAAATATAAAAAGAAATTTATCATCCACTTTAAACTTAACTTATTATTCCTAAAGTTAACACTGTAAAGGACAAGGAGAAATTATGTTCTTGCTTAGTATGTTCAGAAAATTGCTCAGGAAAAGGTAATAGAATAATTTCATATTCATCCATAGCAATTTTGTTGAACCCTTTATGTAAATGCTGTGGTGAAAAATGTTAATTTGGCCATTACTTTAAAAATCTAACTAATCTTGCTGACTCACCTATCCTAACATTGCACAGCATTGCACAGTAACAATCCCTTTCACACCTGTCCAATATTTAACACAAGACTTTAGACAAATGCTTTAGAATGTTACCTTTTATTTACATTGTCATAGTTTGATAATATACAGGATCTATTTAAATAACCTATCTAGGATAAATAAAAAATCACTGCATTAGTATCATGCAAATTTACTTAGCAAATATGAGCATCATAAATAAAGTTCATTTCAACTCTTGAGACAATTAATGAGATTTGATTTTGTGAAAAGAGGCCTTGTCCTAGAAATCTGACTCTGCACACCCATTCTTTTGGGCCTGCAACATACGTATAAGTGTGCGATAAGACATCAAACAAGTGTGAGCTTTTTTTATGAGCTGGAAATAACATATTTAACCTGGCTGTTCCTTAGGTTCCCAATAAAAACACTGGAAAATATATTTAAGTTTGAGTCCTGTGCTTGTTGGAGGAGCCTATTCTGATATTGTTGTACTCTAACGTTGTATCATCCATGATAAAGTTGCCCAGAAACTCATTACTCTTAACAGCCAGCAAATAACCTTTAGCTACACCAGTTAAAGCGAAGACACAATACCTACATGTTCATCGCTGGTTTGTTAGTTCAGGCTACTGGTTAACAGCCAGGTGTTTTTTGGCCTTTTACCAAACTGCAAACTGAATTCTGATTGCCAAAAAGTAGATTTTGCTAAGGTCGCACTGCTTTTGAGTGCCTTATAAATCATTTCATTGCATTCATGGGTGGTCTGGTAAAGCTGCCTTTGGGACTGGAAGTGAAGGTGCAGGAGCAACAAGAGATGGGGGAAGATAGTGGCATAGTGGAAATGTCACGGGACTAGTAATGCAGAGGCCCAGACCAATGCTCTTGGTGTTTTAATAAGGAGGCTGTCAGCACGCAATGTTACCAATTGCAGTCACATCTCAAGCTGCAAACCAGGGATGGGCAGCACTGACAGTGGCTGTCAATGCCACCATGTCTTTAGGCCACGGACTGCTGTCAGGTTGCCACTGATGTCATGGCAATGTTTCACCCTAGAATATTGAGGCCCCATTGGTTTTATTCCAATTACCTTTGAACCTCACTTTACAAATACACGGATTTAGGTGCATTTTATGATCAAGTGTATTCTAATCAGGTCAGTTTGAGTGTAAGGTGACATTGGCAAAAAAGGCATTGGGCACAATTTTGGCTCTAAGCTCCAGGTTGTGCAAAAGGAGATATTTATTACAGGCCAGAAACTACAATTGACAGATTTGTATTTTTTAACTCAGAACTTTAATCAAGGTACTTACTAGGGTATGACAATTCCCTCTCTCCAACTGCAGAGAAATGTCACAGCATGTACTCGGTACCTGACCACCAGTATGACTCAGACTGAGAACCCAGGACCTCCCCTTCCCTTTGTGCTGATTATATGGCACCAATAATTAGGGGGGGTATAGTGATATTGCCACTGTACTAGTAGTCTAGAGACCCAGGCTAAGGCTCACAGGATATGGATTCAAATGGCGGCTGGTGGAATTTAAATTTAATTAATAAATCTGGAATATAAAGCTAGTCTTGGTAATGGTGATTATGAAACTATCATCAATTGTCACAAAAATCTATCTGTTTCACTAATGTCCTTTAGGGAAGGAAATCTGCTGTCCTTACCTGGTCTGTCAACTCTAGACTCACAGCAATGTGATTCACTCTTAACTGCCCCCTGAAATGGCCTAGCCAGCTATTCAGTTAAAGGGCAATTATGGATGGGGAACAAATGCTGGCCCTGCCAGCAACACCCAAGTCCTATGAAAGAATAAAAAACTAAGCAATTTTACAATCACTTTTAAATTTCCTGCCTCGTTATATAACTTAAGGTGCTCAAATACTTTGAAAGGCACAGAGTAGAAGCATATTTATAAATATAATGAACACATCTGATTCTGTCATTTTGCAGCTAATGGAGTTATGGTACTAATACCTCATCACATTGTCAGTGCTACAGTGAATGAAAGTGCCACTCTATCAATGGAATACAGATGCAATGGAGTGCCTACTATTAGATGGAAACAGCTGTCAGCATGGGGAATGAAAAACATTATCATCTGGGAACCAGGCAATTATCAAAACATTTCAAAGAGCTTTGAAGATCGAGTTCAGGAATACAGAAATGGGTCCATCCAACTTTCAAACGTTCAGCTATACGATGCTGGTTGCTATGTAGTGACAGTGACAGATAAAGCAGGAAGCAGCAAAGATGGTGTTATTGTATTGAATATAAATGGTAAGTTACAATTAATAATTCACTTCTTGTTCTTTTCCTTCTGTATAATCTGGCTGCATTTTATGATTATCCTCTTGTCTGAAACAGGAACAGTGGCCAAAACCAAGTACAGGGGTAGTTAAAATAACAGGAGTCGCTTACTTAGACCAATCCTTTTCCCTTCCTCCCCATGAGCCATATTAACCTGCTCTTTGAACAGGTGAGCAGGACCCTGCAAGAAGGAAGTGGTGCCCTGTCTTAAATATGCAAATCAGGTCTGACAATGTCATCGGGACCCAGTCTGCTATCTTAACCTCAAGGCTGACTGAGCATTGGGTGGGGACAGTGTCAGCACCCCGTCATGCAAAACCTGCTGGAAACCCAATCCTGGCCTCAAAAGAAGCAAAAGATAGGTTTTAGTTATATTCTCAAGTTTCCTTATGGACCAGGAGCAGCTCCTCAAGGTCTCACAAGGAAGCTTTCAGCCTGTCATAAGCCGTAAAAGACATAGAAGGGGAAGAATTTCTGAAATGTGCTCAGGTGAATTTTCTTGATCGGCATGTTTCTGGCTGAAAGAAGAAGGTAGTATCGCTGGATATGGTTTTGGTGAATAATTGGGGTCAAGTGGATCAAGTGTCAGCAGGGGAACATTTAGGGAACAGTGATCATAGTATATAAGTTTTAATTTAGCCAAGTAAAAGGTCAAGAAGCAATCTAGAGTAAAAAGACTTAATTGGAGATGGTGGATTTAGGGCAAATCTGTCCTGGGTAAATTGGAATCATAGATTGGCAGGCAAAACTGTAATTGAACTGTAATGGAATTAAAGAAGAGATGGTTTGGGTACTGTCATGGTACATTCCCAAAAGGGGGAAAGGGAGGACAGTCAAAGCCAAAGCTTCTTGGATGATGCAAATGATAGAGAGTGAGATGACGCAGAAAATGGGGCATCCGATAGATGTCAGGTTGATAGTACAAGTGAGAACCTGGCTGAATATAGAAAGATCATAGTGGAAGTGAAAAAGGAAATAAGAGAGAGTATGAGAAGACATTAGCAGCTAAAATAAAAGGAATCCAAAAGTCTCCTAAAAGTAAATAAATAGTAAAAGGGTAGTAAGAGGATGATTGAGGCCAATTGGTAACCAAAAATACGATATACACATGGAGGCAAAGGGCATGGCTGAGGTAGCAAATGAATACTTTACATCTAGCTTTACCAAGGCAGAAAATGCTGCCAATATCTTATCGAAAGAGGAGCTAGTTGAAATACTGAATGGTTTAAAAACTGATGAGGAGTTATCAGAAAATCTGGTTTTCACCCTGTATTTCAGAGGGAACAATGCAACTACTCAACACCTCCCTCAATAACTAAGCAGATTTCAGTGTAGTATGAGATTAGAAAATCTATGTGGGGAATTGCGAGGGAAATTATCTAACCTACCAATCGACAGCAGTATGATAGTGCTACTATGTAATCTAAAATCATCTCTGTTTATTTTGTTTTCCCTCTTTTTGCACTTAGCTTCAGTGATTGTATAGGTGCAGATAGAGTTCGTTAATGATTTGTTGCTGACTGTATGTTTCCTCATAACTTATAACTGCAACAACATGAATATTGTATTGTATTTTCTTATAAAAATTCAGATCAAAATCAGAAATCTAATTATAAAATAATACCACTGACAATATAATATCCATGGTTTAAAGATTTATCCTGAATGAGTTTTCATTTATTTTAACATTTGTATTTCTACAGAACCAGTTTATAAGGACTTGCATTTTGTAGCTGTTGTCGCTACAGTTCTTATGGCAGTATCTATTGTCCTGATGTTCTTCCTATGGATCTGCAATCAAAGTGTGCAACTGTGCAAAATGAAGAGGAGAGCACAAAGACTAAATGGTAATCTAATTGTGGTAAATATGGTTTGCAAAACATGGAAATTATTATTTTGTACACTGCAAAACTTTTTGCCCAGAGGTTACAAATACCATATCTTCTAAATTTTCATTAATTTGTAATAAATGGCTTGCACAAGTGCACTTCTGTCCATGTTCCTAAAATTCCTGGGACTGAGCCAACTTAAAGCGGTTAGTGGCTTTCTATCACTTTTTGAGGACTAATTAACAGCAAATGAACAGAGTTGTTCATGCTTGCCTGTCGGCCCAGCTCATGTTAATGATGCTGGCTATAGAGGTGACAGTAAAGTAGCACACAAATTGGTAGAATTCCAGCCTGGAACAGAGAGGGAGATAATGTAAAACATCACTCAGCTATTTCAAAGCTGTGTCATCGACTCTTGCTATATTGAATATGCTGAAGGAGCAGCAGAGAACGGTCAAGAAAAGCTCACATGTAGGAGCAGGACCACCAGACAGTATGTCCAGCTCAGCCATGCTAATGATTAATGCATAGGAATGTTATTTCTCACCAAGGAAGTCATGAAAAACTGTGTTGCTTCATCCAAAAGTGGAGCAACATTAGCACCGCACAGTCAATAATGTTAAACCTGATGATAAAATAGCATTTAACTCTTTTGCTATAGACTCAAGAGCAGGCAATACTGGAGACATGAAACAAAAACAAAAAATGCTGGAAAAACTCAGCAGGTCTGACAGCATCTGTGGAGAGAAAGACAGTGTTAATGTTTTGAGTCCGTATGACTCTTCTTCAGAGCACCCGGGCCCCCGCCCATGGAAACGTCAGTGTCCGCCCTCCTCCTGCTCGCATCCCAGCAGCACTGAGCATTTCAGAGCATGCTTCACGCTGGCTGGCCATTAATTGACAAGCCAGCATGAAATCATGGTAAGGCGGTCTGTTTCCTGACTGCTCCTGAGCCTGCTGATCATGCACCCCACCAAGCTGAAAATTCAGACCCATGTGATAAGTCAATACACATAATTAGGCATGTTTTAGTGGACAAATAGTAAATGGAAAATTTTGCAAGAAGACCTAACTTAACGTGGGGCAGAATTTTACATTTGGCATGTGGGTGTGCGCCCAGCACATTGGAATGTAAAATGACGCGCGATGACATCGGGCGTGCGTCCCGATGTCATCACGAACTCGTGCAACATTTCACTTGGCAGGCGCGCACCAGAATCGGTTGCACGTCTGCCGATGATTGAAAGGCATATTAAGGCCATTAACTAGGTAATTAAATTGAACTTTATGCTGCCCATCCAACCTTATGGTTGGTGGGCAGCAGGATAAGGTTTCCTAAAGCTAATACTAATTAAATAAAAACTTTTATTCTGAATATAAAAAAAGTCCCATCTCACATGATACAGTCACATGAGGGGATATATGCTTCATTACATTTTTAATGTCCGTTTTTTTTAAAAAGCGCTTCAATGTCCCTGAGGCTGCTCCATGCCTCAGGGAGATTGAAGTGCTCTTTCGCATGCAGGCGCAAAAGAGTGCTGGACCTGACTCTCCCTCTTCACCCCACCCGCACAGGTAGCGCTCCATTCACGATCGACGCAGGGTGGGCCTTAATTGACCCATCCGTGTGAAATCGCGGGCGGTAAGTCAACTCCATGTCCTACCCCAGCCGGTGCTGCCGAACCCACCCAATAACTGGAAAATCCTGGCCATGATGTCTCATATGCCTGCTGAAACACAGAAACACAGTACACAATCATGATGATATGAATAAGAGGAATACTTTTCTCCTTCAACTTGGTCATCACCCATGATGAGTAGTTTTCCAAATAACAACTCCCATGATTAGATCCCCAAAAGATATTGATAGTCAGCTTGTCCATATTCTTTTGCCTTCTGCTGAAGATATCTCTTTTATGTTGAACAATTTTGGGTTTTGTACTATGTGGCCTTACGCATAGCATATCTGAATATAAAGCACCTCATCCATTTATGGATCTGCCTAAAAATTGTATCAGGCAGACCCAGGGCAGTTTGGGACAGTAAGAAACTGGCAGCTGGTGGTTGAAAATCTGCTCCCAACATGCCCAAAATGGAAAATTGGAGGGTAACTTCTTATTTTCATAGAAGGGAACTCAAATGGAGTATGGGTCAGAAACAAGCCTACAGCACTGCTCCAACTCTCCAACGTCTCCAATTCTCCAACCTATGAACTCCTTGAGCAAAGATCCACCTCTCTTTCATCTCCAAAATTATTGAACATGTTGTTACCTCCCATATCTGTGACCATTTTCCCCACTACTCCATGTTTGAATCTTTCCAATATGGTTTTGCTTCACCACTGAAATGGCACTAATCAAAGTATAAATGAGGCTATGTGACTGTGACTGGTAAAATGTCTCTCTTCCTCCTTCTTGACCTATCTGCAGCTTTTGACATGATTGACTACATCTCCTCCTTCAACACCTCCCCTCCAATGTCCAGTTGGGTGGGAATGCCCGAACCAAGTTTCTTTTT
The DNA here is from genome assembly GCF_017639515.1 of Carcharodon carcharias. NCBI lineage: Eukaryota > Metazoa > Chordata > Chondrichthyes > Lamniformes > Lamnidae > Carcharodon > Carcharodon carcharias. The sequence continues at coordinate 93,282,660 of NC_054477.1, read as the reverse complement.
TTTCAATCCAGTTGTAGTCACAGAATTATTTGCAATGGCTTCTCATCCCACTCCTACATCATTACATCTGCAATCCCCCTGGGACCTACCCTTGGTGCTTCCTATTTATTATCTATGTGTTGCTCCCTTGGTGGCATCATCTGAACCAGCAGGTTCAATGTGCATGTTGAGTTAACCTAGCTCTTCCTCACTATAACCTCTCTTGATCGCTCCATCGCCTCTGATTTGTTAGACTGCTTATCTCTCCTGGATGAGCAGAAATTTCCTCCAACTAAATATTTGGAATTCTGTTGCCATTTTCTTCTGTTCCTCTATGAACTCCATCACCTAGCAATCAACTCCATGCCTGTGCCCCGCTATGGAGACTGAACCACATCATTCGCAATCTTAGCCTCCTATTTGACCCAGGATGGAGCTTCCCATCTCATATACTCTCTATCACCAAGACCAACATCTTCCACCTCTGCTTCATTGCCTGTCTCCAACCTTTCCTTAGCTCATCTGCTGCTCAAATCCTATTCATGCCTGGAAGACTTGGCTATTCCGAAGTTCTCCTTGCCAGCCTTTCACCTTGCACCCTCTTTAAACTTCAGCTCATCCAAAATTCCGTTGCTTATATTCTAATTTGCACAAACCTGTTCACCAATTTTCCTGTGCTCCCTGACCTACATTGAATTCCAATCCAGCAATGTTTCAATTTTAAAATTCTCAATTTGTTTTCAAATGCCTCCATAGCTTCTTCATGGTTTATTCATGTAACTCCCTACTGCTCTACAACTCTGCACGATTTCTGCACTTCTCCAATTCTAACAATGTGTGCATGCCCAATTTTAATCACTCCACCATTGCGGCCATGCCTTTAGCCATCTATGCCCAAAGCTCTGAATTCCCTTCCTTAACTTCTTTGTCTCTTTATTTCTCTATCCTCCTTTAAGGCACTCCTTAAAATCTACCTCCTGACCAAGTTTTTGGTCATATGCCCTAATATCTTACGCGGCTCAGTGTCAAAGTTTGTTTAAAACACTCCTGCGAAGTGCCTTGGGACATTTACCACATTGAAGGTGCTATAAAAATGCAAGTTGTTGTTGCAGTCTTAGTCCATATGGTGAAGCTACAACATCGGTTCAGATGCATAATGGATGAGTATCAGCGATTGTATGTGTGAGACCCCATTTCTTTCTTTCACAGTGAATCACAAAAATATTTTTTCTTCAATTAAAAAACATGGCGTTTACTCCACCTTTTAGGATTTCTATTTATTTCTTTGTAGCTTTACCCAAGTTAAGTCATTCAACAACAGGTATACACTATGACATGTCAACATTACCTATTGTTGTTTCTGCTATTTTGAGGCATTACATAGCTCTGAAACAGTATTCATCGTCTAAGTATGCTACCAAACACCAAAATATGCCTCCATTAGCATCATTGATTTTTGAACCAATTCATTTACTTAAAAGCAGATTCTACAGAATTGTTCAATAATTCTAAATCTGAGACATTTATACACTTCCCAGTGGCCAGAATTTTGACATTGGCATGAGAGGGCGAGCCCGACACACCGCCACGCAAAATGACACAGAGATGACGTTGGGCGTGCATCCTGACATCATTGCGCGTCATTTAAACCTTTCTTTCAGCGGGCGTGCGCCAAAGATGGCTGTGCGCCCGTCGAACTGTCAAAGGCCTATTAAGGCCATTAGGGGAATAATTTAGATAATTAACAACGCTGCCCGTCCTACTTAAGGTGAGGAGCCCAAGCAGCCTTTGCGTTTTTCAGGAAAGCTCATCCACGGGCAGGATGAGGTTTCCTGAAGGCTTTATTAAATAAATAAAAAATTTTGCACAATTCATAAACATGTCCCAGCTCATGTGACACTGTCACATGCAGGGACATGTCTAAATAATTTTTAACTTCATTATTTATGAGCTTCTATTATGTACTTAATCTCCCTGAGGCAGCTCCATGCCTTAGGGAGATTTCTGCGCTCTTTCACATGCATGCGCGAAAGAGCGCAGGCCCTGACCCTCCCTCCTCCCACTGCCCACACAGGTAGTACTGAGCTCTACTGACCGTGCATTACGCTGGGCGGGCCTTAATTGGCCTGCCCTTGTAAAATGGCGGTGCACAGCCGATCACGGGCGGCAATCAGCTCCGCACCCACTCCCGACCAGCCTGTCTCACATGCAGACAATTCTCCCCAATGTCTCAGTTAGTTATTTTGTTCTATCTCTTAAAGCTGCTTGTAAATAGTTGTTTGAAAGCAATAGTTCATAAAGAACCGTGCATTCTAACTTACCATAAAGTTTTGTTTAGTGGCATTAAGAATATGGACAGCTGGTCAAATTATGTCATGAGGGGGAGTTTTACACTAAATGTTGTCCTCAGACTCACTTATATGAACAGTTATGTGCAAAGCACTGTAATAAATGCTGACTCAGACACATAAGTTAACATAAAATTATAACATTTCAGATTAGGTGCCAATTTAGTTGAATACAATGGGTTAGAAATGCAAAAGCAAAATACTTTGGATGCTATAAATCTGAAATAAAAACAGAAAATGCTGGAAATACTCATCAGATCTGACAAAACCTGTAGAGAGAGAAGCAGAGTTAATGTTTCAGGTATGATCGGCCGCCCATTTTGTAGTACCATCCGAGACAAAATTTCTATCCTACCATCTCTTTAATTGGAAGATATTAAGGTATAGTATCAACAAACAAGGGATGCTTAGCAATGAGGTCTTTCATATCTCACTGAAACCAACATTATGATATGAACAGAAACCACACCTGATAGCAATGCTGCTTGACTTATAAAACACTCAGAAACACACAACTTTGAAGTTCTTGGTAATACTTGTAGCATCAAAAGCTATTTCTTAATCATGCAGATGTACATTCAAAGCTAACAGTTTTCCTTTACTGAATATAATTTATGTGTTTTTTTCTCACAACTAAGCTTCTACAGATATGGAACTATCATCACCTTAATGTTGCATTACACATTCCAGCTTGTTTGTTCGAGCAAGACTGTGGGACAATCTGAAAATATAAGGAACTTGAAGGAAAAATTAACACTAAGAAACTTTAATGGGTGAAAAGGACATATTTAATATACATATGTCATATTTATTACTTGAAGCAACATTATAGCTTATATGACAAGAGGAAAAAACCAGTATGCAAAATAATTAAATGGTCTCAGCAGTTTTTTGTGACATATTCTTGCAACTAATCTCATGTTTGTATACTTTGGATGCATCCTGAACAATGCAGTTCATACATACAGTGCTTACTTTGCATTGTGGATTGTACAACACCAAAAGCATATTTTTGTACAAAACAAGTTTAGAAAATTAAAGCAATACATGTTTAAATAAATTTTAATGAATGTATTCTCTCTTGACCTGTTTGTTTAAATTCATATTGCAAAATTCTTTAAAATGTTGATTTTTCAACCTATTTGGTGAACGCATGCTAAAATCTAGAATTTAAGATAACAAATACTTCACATGCTTGCAGTACCACAATGGTTAAATAGTTAACTGAGGAAGTAACACAAAAATAGTGGACATTTTAATGCACATTATTTTAGGAGACTGTGGGCCATTATTAATATGCACTATAAATTTTTACCAATTATTGTATTGAGGCTGTATATATTAATAAAAATTATATTTTCAATCATTTTCATTTAAGTACTATGAACTTCTCATTTAATATAAAAATACCACATCAATTGTATTAATATTTCCAGTGTTTCAAATAATCTATGTATTAATAAAAGTCAAAAATACTCTTGCTTCCTCCTACCAAATACTGAAAAAGTTTAAAGTGTAATCCACTGAGTCAGTGGATAACTGTGAAATGCAAACAAGCCATACTACTCAGGAAAGTCCTGGGTTCAATTATGAAGCTGTGCTGAATTATTTGGTTTCAATGAAATGAGGGACTGTGACTCCTTCCACATTTAAAGAATGAGGAGGGAATAAAAATAAACATGGTTGTCTACTTTCACTATTCAGTGACTCTCACTGTGTTACACATCTGTCATGGTGGCCTGCAGCAACTAACGGTCTAACCAATACTTACTATCTAAGAATACCCCAAAAAACAGCCACCTTCTCCGACCACTGCCTCCTACTGTCACTGACTGACTTACAGGAAGACCAGAGGTTTGGCAGGCAGACATGGAAGCTAAACGTGCAACTGCTGACTCCAGATGACACTGAGGAACTCAAGAGGGATTACAAAGGTTGGAGAGCTTTAAAGCTCCTCTTTGAGTCCCTGACACACTGGTGGGAAGCAATCAAGGAAAACATCAAGTGGTTTTTCCTCAAAGGCATCCAGAAAGCTAGAAAGGAACAGAGGGAAATGTCCCGACTCCAGAAAAACATGCAAAACCTGCTCCGGCTGCAGTCGATGGGGGTGGTTGTCAAGGAGGAACTCCAAGAGGTGAAGAGCCAGCAAGCCTCATTCTTTGCCTCGGAGGCCTCCAAGATAATTTTCCGGTCCAAAGTCCGCACCGTGGAGCAGGGTGAGACGTGCTCACATTGCTTCTTCCAAAAAGTGCACAGAGAGAGCTCTGTGATCAGCAGACTGAAGGAAGAAGACGGCTCAGTAAAGTCATTGCAATCTGATATTTTGAGGATCAACAAATCCTTTTATGCCGGATTGTATGATGTGAAGCCCACAGACAGCACGGCTTCCCAGTCCTTCCTGTCCTCTTTTATGGAGGTCTTAGACAACAGGACACGGGAGACCCTGGACAAACCGCTAACTTCTGATGAACTGACTAAGGCCCTTGAGTCCTTCAAGAAGAGTAAAACTCCTAGAAGTGACTGCTTACCAGCTGAGTTGTATTTGGCTCTGTGGGACTGGATCGGCCCAGACCTGCGTGAAGTGTACTTGAATTTGCTCCTGGCCTGCAGCATGTCAGAATCCATGAGGAAAGGCGTCATCACCCTCATCTACTAGCAGAAGGGGGAAAGGGAGGAAATTAGAAATTGGCCACACATTTCACTGATGAATGTGGACTATAAGATTCTGTCCAAGTTCATCAACAATCGGGTCAAGTCAGCTCTGAAATTGGTGATCTACCCTGACCAGACCTGCACTGTACCCGGCAGGAAGATCTCTGACAGCCTTGCACTGCTCAGGGATACGATTGCCTATGTGCAGTATAGGGGTGTGGATACCTGCTTCATCAGCCTGGATCAGAAGGCCTTTGACAGAATATCGCACACCTACATGGTGGATGTGCTCTCCATAATGGGGTTTGGGAAGGGAATCCGCAACTGGATCCAACTGCTTTACACAAACATCAGTAGTGCAGTTTCAATCAATGGGTGGGAATCAGATAGCTTTCCTATTAAATCGGGAGTCAGGCATGGCTGCCCTCTCTCCCCAGTCCTGTTTGTGTGTTGCATTGGACCCTTTGCAGAGTCCCATCAGGAAGGATCCGGGCATAAGAGGAGTGACGATCCCAGGATCATGGAGACACTCAGGTCAAAGCCTCCCTGTACATGGATAATGTCACCGTCTTCTGCTTGGACCCGCTGTTGGTGCGCAGACTGATCCACATCTACCACCAGTTTGAACTGGCCTCGGAAGCCACGGTAAATAGTGGCAACAGCGAGGCCATGTTCTTTGGGAACTGGGCTGACCGATTCTTTGCCCCTTCACCGTCAGGTCAGACTTGAGGGGATATGGCTCGGAGGGAGCGGGGATTCGTTAGAAACTGGAAGGAGCGAGTGGCTATGGTGGAAAGGAAACTAGGCATTTGGGAACGACGCTCCCTTTCCATTGCAGGTAAGAACCTGGTCATCAGATATGAGGCACTCTTGGTGTTGCTGTATGTGGCACAGGTCTGGCCCATTCCTCACTCCTGCACGATGGCGATCACCCGAGCCAAATTTCGCTTTATCTGGAATTTGGAAATGGATCATCAACTCGGTGAAAGACACTTTTTGGTCTGCCCGAAACTTGTTGGTCTTCCAGTGAAAAGAATTGTCCCTGACCAAGTGTTACAGACTGGCACATTCCAAGGTCCAGGACTATGTGCTGAGGGACACACTAAAGCTTGGGGCAACCGCTGCAAAGGCACAATGGGGAAAGGTCACTGTCTTAGACCTTGCAGCCATAGTACACCAAGGGGCTGGGAATTGTACAGACCCCTCAGGCTGTACGAATCACAATAAACGTATGTAGTGAATACTAAACGTATTATAATTGTATTGAAGCACCTCAGAGTGCAACATGATGTACGTTGATAACTCCAATACCATTGCACTGTCTGACTTTCTGTAATGACCATATTGAAATGACTGTAATATTCATTGATTGTGTTGAAGCACCTCGTGATCCATGTGTAAAAGTTGAACATGATTGCATTTTTTGTGATGGCCATATAGAAATGTTTTGCAATGTTCTTTCAGGTATTTTATGAATAAAGTATATTTTTCCAAAAAAAATGTAGCCATTCATGTAAAGTAGCAGAAGGTTGTATTGGTGTATTCAACTAAGTCATTTAGTTGCAGAACTCAAAAAAAGAATTAAAAATGTATTCACAGTTTTTGTTTGTTCAGGCATATATTAAACTTTAGTTGTAAATTGTGCACAATGTTTATAACTTCATGAAAGACTTGGGTGAAGGCCCTTCAATCCTCTTGATCTCATCCTTCCAGAGCAGCATTCCCACATTACAACATCATGTGTTTTTTAAGATAAGTCTAATGATTACCTTCTGTGCAAAAATGCACATTGACATCTGTTGTAAACTTAGCTTCATCATCCTGCATCTGTAGCCTATTGTCCTGTTACCCTCGTATATATATCTGAAAGTATTATTAAGGGTAAAGTATTATTATTAACATCTCATACACCTCCTTAAGAGAGGCCTCTTTATCTCTTGTCATTTTACAGGTCTCAGTACTGCAACTTTGAGATCAGCCTCATTACTCTACCCTGCATTGCCTTTAAAACCTTTTGGTTCCTTTAGTCTGCAGGAGCTGTACCCAATATTTCAAGAGCTGACTGACCAGAGTCGTGTGCAGCTTCAGCACAGATTTTGGGGATTTAACTTCAAATGATTTGGACACACAATATATACATAAACTTCAGTTGGCAGCCAAAAAGATGGCATTGGATAAAGTGTTACAGGACACTGGCAAGTGGCATGTATAAGGGGACAACCTTAAACCACAAATTTATCACAAAACCCAGTTTGCTGTTTACTGCTACCTTACTGTTAGACATGCAGCTGGACATGAGGAATGACAAACCAACCAACATTCAGTGTCATTTTCCTCTTGCCAAATCCTGCCTAGACCATAGAGAAGATGTGGCTGCTAATTTTAATCATCATGTACTATACCACACATTTGTCCATAATGAATTAAATTTGCCACTGCTCAGGTACAAAGCTGGTCAATTTTCTTCATAAGATTTTAATAGCATCTTTCACAACCTCAGGGCATTCCAAACACTTCACAGCTAATTTTTGAAGTGTAGTCACTGTTGTAGTGTAGGAAACATGGCAGCCAATTTGCACACTGTAAAGTCCCATAAACAGCAATGAGATATATGGCCAGGTAATCTATTTCAGAGGCATTGGTTGAGGGATAAATGTTGCGTAGAACACCGTAAGAACTTCCCTGCTCTTGTCCTAATGGTGGCAAATGATCTTTTACATTCATCCAAAAGGGAAGAAAGGGTCTCAGCTTAACCTTTCATCCAAACGATGGCACCTGCACCAGTGCAGCACTCCTTCAGTACTGCACTGAGGTGCCAGCCTGAAATAGGTGTTTGACCCACAAACTTTTAAAGGTATGAGTACTACCATTGGGCCACAACTGACACCATATAACTACCTTCTCCTGCTTTCCCTTTAGCCATGTATCAATCACATCATACTTTCAATATCCACTAACCTTGAAATTGCAGTCACTGGAATTAGCAGGTTATTTTCTTGATGGTATTTTCCATTTTCTTCTGATTATTTATTCTATTATATTTCTGATTACTGTGGTTTAACTGATAGATCTCTAGCATGGCTCTGATCTTTTTGAATAGAATACTATATCAGCCCATTTTTAATCTCCTGAAGATATTCAATGTTCAATTATCACTTCATAATTATCCTGACTCCCCACCCTTAACCTCACAATGAACTGTAGTTCATCTGCCTCCGTTGATTTACAACCTATGCCTCTCCAGGTACTCTGCTTTCCAAATGCAAGTTCCTGGAACACACAGGACTCTCGTTGTCATTAGATGGTTTAGTGTTAACGTTCCAATTCTAATCAGATCCATTACAGTTGGTTTATTTGAAGCAATGTTTTAACCATTGCTCCTGGATATAAATATAAATATCGACAAAGATCCCTAATGTCAATTACCATCAGGTAGAATCTACTGAATAGGAGGTGACGACAGAACTAGGCTTGGCTTACTGCCCGTAAATGAACACCTTAATGACACTCAACAGCTGGAGCTAAACATAAAGAATTATTACTTTGATTACTTTCACTGCCTGTACCTATGTTGTAATATCCCAGAAAGGTAGCACCTTAAAACGAAAACTGGAAGAGTGAGAAATATTACTTGAAGAATGCCACACACACATACATACATGCTGAAGCAAATTCAACATTCATTTGGACTTGCCCCTGTAAATGCTGCAGATGTGTGAACATAAATTAAATTCATAACTAGGGATAGGTATCCTGCTGGGACTAATTTTCTAGTGATAAGATGCAACATATTGGCAAATTTTCCTTGCAGTAGTTTTATTCGACTCAATGCAGCAGCTCAGTTTCATTCCAGCCTTTGCAATTTATATACATATGTATTCATGCTGCTTTGCAAGAATTTACAGGGATTGAGAATATTTAGATTAACGGAAGTGCACTATTAACCAGAAGTGGAGAAATGGGCCGTATTTTAGCTATACAGACACAGAGTGGGGAAACCAGTAGGAGATCAGGAACCAGTTTGCTTTGTCAATGGGCTTTATCATGGCTTGTTAGCTCATTCTATATTCGCATTGTATTTCTGGGTGTCCTGACCAATCAGACAGGAGAGGCAGGATGATGCATCAAATCTGTCAAAGTAAGGATTTTTTGTTAAAGGAACACTGACAGGTTTCAGAATGGAAGAAATGGACACTAATTCCTGTGGTTTCAGTGATTACAGGAATGGAAAGGCCACCTGTTAAGGTTGTCCCTTGGTTTTCAGACTCTCACTTTAAAGTTCTCCTGCAAGATCCGAGACTGAAATGAGGTGCTATTTGCCAAGAATGAGATGAAGAGACCAGCCTTACCAACCAAATAGGAATGGATTTTTGTAGCCAAGTGGGCAGCAGAGTATGGGTCCTTTGAACCTGGACAGTGCCCCAAGAGGTTCAAGAGCCAAACTGCTGTGTAAAATTCCCAATGAATTGCTCCTCTGAATATTGAAATTACTTGCCTGACCCGACTCTACTTTTTGGGACTTTAACCACTGCACCTGAACCTATCTCCATTTGGCAGTTAAAATTCTGCCCAACATCTCACAACATTTAATAAGTATTCAGATGAGCACTTGAAACGCCATAGCTGGAAAATGGGATTAGGATAGGTGTTTGATGACCGGCATGGACACGAAGCGTCTGTTTCTGTGCTGTATAACTATCTCTATTCAATCTACATGCTTCCTCATTCCAAATTAAGACGTCAGGACATTTCACTGCCTTTCAACCCAAAGACTTGATCTCGAGAGTCCCGGTACATCTACTTGGACTTCAGCGAGGCTTTGATAAGGTCCCGCATGGGAGACTGATAACGAAGGTAAGAGCTCATGGAGTCCAAGGCAAGTTGGCAAATTGGATCCAGAATTGGCTGAGTGGAAGGAAGCAGAGGTGATGGTCGAGGGGTGTTTTTGTGACTAGATGCCTGTGTCCAGTGGGGTTCCACAGGGATTGGTGCTGGGTCCCTTGCTGTTTGTGATATATATATAAACGATTTAGACTTGAATGTAGGAGGTTCGATCAGTAATATCACAGATACATGAAAATTGGTGGGGTGGTAAATAGTGAGGATAGCCTTAGATTACAGGAGGATATAGACGGGCTGATCAGATGGGCTAATCAGTGGCAAATGGAATTTAATCCAGATAAGTGTGAGGTGATGCAATTGGGCAGGACAAACAAGGCACGGGAATACACGATGAAAGGTGGGACCCTGGGAAGTACCGAGGATCAGAGGAACCTTGGTGTCCATGTCCACCAGGCCCTGAAGGTAGCAAGACAGGTAGATAAGGTGGTTAAGAAGGCATATGGGATACTTGCCTTCATTAGCCGAGGCATAGAATATAAGGGCAGGGAGGTTATGCTGAACTGTATGAAACGCTGGTTAGACCACAGCTAAGAGTATTGCATGCAGTTCTGGAATCCGCATTATAGGAAGGATGTGATTGCACTAGAGTGCAGAGATTTACCAGGATGTTGCCTGGGCTGGAGAGTTTTAGTTATGAGGAGAGATTGGATAGACGGGTTGTTTTCCTTGGAGCAGAGGAGATTGAGGGGGACATGATTGAGGCGTATAAAATTCTGAGTGGCAAAGATAGGGTAGACAGGAAGGAACATTTCCCCCATGGTGGAGGGATTAATAACCAGGGGACATAGATTTAAGGTAAGGGGCAGGAGGTTTAGAGGGGACGTGAGGAAGAATTCTTTCACCCAGAGGGTGGTGGGAATCTGGAATTCACTGCCTGAAAGAGTTTTAGAGGCAGAAACCCTCATAACATTTAAGAAGTATTTGGATGTGCACTTGCGAAGCCATAGCATACAAGGCTGTAGGCCTAGCGCTGGAAAATAGGATTAGAATAGTTAGGTACTTGCTTGACTGGCGCAGACTTGATGGGCTGAAGGGCCTTTTTCTGTGCTGTAGACCTCTGGCATAAAAAAGTTTGAAGTTTATAGTGTTATCACAACTCTTGACTACATTGTCATCTAGCAATACTTTTCTGCTCATCTTTTATCTTTATAGAGTCCTGATGTCTTTTATTACCCTTTGCATACAATGGAAGAAATGCTGCTTGCATTATTTAAGCAATATTTTGCATTGCAGCTTCAACTTTGAGCATTTGGATTAAGCTTTTAAAAAATTATATGCAAAGGGTAATAAATGAAGATCACTGCTCCAATTTGTTATTGTGACACCATTGTTCAAGGACCTTCTAACATCAAGATTTTTCATAATTAGTAACATTTTAGTAACAGTAAGTTCCCTTTTGTTTGTAGACACTGCTCTTGTGGCATGGAGGGTCAGTTAGCTTAGTTGGCAGATGGCTGAAGTATGGATTAAACGAAACCCCAACAGCATGGGGTTCCAGCCTGGTTCCAGTATCACAATATCTTTACAATGCAGAAGGAGGCCATTCGGCCCATCGAGTCTGCACTGGCTCTTTGAAAGAGCATTCTATCTAGTCTCACTCCCCTGCCTTATCTATCTGCCATATCCATACAGTCATCCATCTTCAGTTTTTGCATGGGTTATGACAGTATAGATTTCTATGCTTATATACTAGTTCCACAAGAGGTATGAATGTCAGCACATTTTCATCTGAGCACAACTAAGAGATGAACTTGTCACCAATGAACCGTTAAGTGTTACTTGCCATATGAACCTTTGAAGTCAACACCATGTTATTTTCACTTCCAGCATGGAATTCCACATCTTCTATCACCTGCTGTGTGAGGTTCCAGCTGAAGTAGCCTTCTTTAAGAATCATGTCACTTTGCCCTGGTTCGGTGAACTGTGACCAAGAACCTGCCTTTGGGCAGAGAACTCAAGGAGACAGTGACTGTTCTTGTATAGCACCTATCTGGTATTGTCAGCATAACCTCCTTGCAAGTACAACTTGCATTTTGAGGAATTTCCCTAAATGCAAAAAGTAGACAATTTTTTAGTCCATCTATCCCTCATGAATAGTATTTCTGTTGTCATGATCAGATATTATTAACATTTCAGTTTCAGGGCACTATGATTCAGGATCTTATATGAATGTGAAAATCTGCAATTGAAACATGAGTTTATTTTATTTACAGACAATGGAAGCTTCTACACAAAAATGAAAAATTCAAAATTACATTTGCATCACAGCAAGTGAGTATCTAATCACCAATTATGGACAGTTTGGAAGCTGTTAAAGATTTCACCCATCGGCTGACTGATACAACACAATGTTTTGGATATTTCAGCAACACAAGGTACATTTTTTTGCTGAAGTTTTTAAGTTTATATCCTATCTCTCAGAATTCACTGGAACAGTCTGGAGAAACTTATACGTAGGAGGTATCTGCAGAAAGATGCTGATTCATACAAAAGCTATCAATTATGGACAGGGAGCAAGAGCTGCCATTAACAGTTCCATTTTATAAACAAAGTTGCGTCCTTCCATCTTATTCCACAATACTTCTTTGTATGGTCCTCGAAGGTGATTCCATTTATTGTCCTGCATCACATCACTCTTGGGAAGATCTTTGCTCTGACTTCTAGGAAACTGGACCACCACCTTACAGCCACTTTCAGGCCCATTCCGTACTGCAGAAAAAAAGGGTGTCATCAGAAAGGGAAGTTTATAAACAATCAAACTATATAATAAAATCCGGCCATTCGGGCAGCAGGGGGAGGGGAAGGGGGTGTTACATTCCCACGAAATCTCGCGACGGGTGAAATTGTAAAATGTAAACATACTTTATAATGGAAGTGAATTATAAATAGGTTCCAGCCATCCCAAAATTTGACATATTTAAAGGAAAAGAGGCAATTAAAAACTATGTTTTTGAGTAAACACAAGACAATTTTACTGCAGACATTGTTTGGCAACGCAAGAAAACAAGAACAATGTTAAATATGTCAATTACAGTACAATACAAATTACAAATCTGTATATTACTGTACAGATACTGTACTTTACTTGCGAGTGGAGGTGGAGGGAGTGGGTGACATGGCTGACGCAAACGTTGATGTGGATGAAAAGAACGATGTTATTGTTGACTGCTTCGCCTTTTGTTTTTTAATTCTGTAATGTTTTCGGTAAGGAGCAATAACAGCATCAATCACTCTACAAAAGGCAATGCTTCTTTCCATGCTTGTATCATGGCTTGTCACCTATTTTTCAAATCTTTAGCTGATCTTATGAGATCTGCCATCACCCTGATTGTGAATTGAGTCTTCTTAGGCTCTTCTCCCTGCACCTCTTTAGTTTCATTTAATTTCATCAGTTCAACCAATTCTTCTATGGAAAGTTCCTCTTGATGTGAGTGAAGCAACTTACCCACTTCATTTGTGGTCAGGTCTTCAAATCCCTCCCCTCCAGCTTGTTTTGCCAAGTCAACAATCCTGACCTCTTTAGCATCCACAATGGGGAACCCTGTGAAATCATTCACAGTCTCAGGCCAAACGTTTTTCCAACAGGCATTTATGGTTGAAGCTCTAACTTCATCCCAAGTCCTTAATCATGCCTATTCTAAGAGGATGTTGAATTCATTCCAGCAATCACATACTGTAGTTGAAAGGTCAGCTTCCAGAAGATGAAGGATGTGGCTGATACTTCATTGGCTGCAGTGAGCCTTGAATAAGGCAATGACCCCCCCTCGTCCATTGGTTGGATAGTTGGATGGTATTTAGGGGTAAAAACAAAATGTCAACATCTGGGTGGCTTTCTGAGAGACAGTGTGGATGCCTAGGTGCATTATCGAGGATTAGTAAGATCTTGAAAGACAGATTCTTTTCCCTCAGATAAGCCCTAACTTCTGGCAGAAAGCAACTGGCAAACCGATCTTCAAATGCTGCTGCTGTAATCCAGGCATTGCTGTCAGCCTTCCAAAAGACTGGCAGATGAGATTTATTTTTCCCTTTAAAATTGAGGATTTTCTGATCTATAAACTAGCATTGGTTTGCGTTTAAAGTCAGCCTGTCCTTTGCTGCTTTAAAACCAGGAGCTGTCTTTTCTTCTTTCAAAATGTAGGTCTTATTTGGCATCTTCTTCCAGAATAGACCAGTTTCCTGTGTGTTGAAGACCTTCTCTGTCTGGTAGCGTCTCTCCTCAGTGCATTCCTGCAGTACCTTGGGAAACTCTCCTGCAGCTGCATGGTCAGCAGAAGCCACTTCCCCCCACCAACTTCGCATTATACAGCCCGAAATGCTTTTTAAATCGGTTGAACCATCCTGTGCTCACTGAGAATCTTATGGAAGTTGAAGGAGAGGCACCTTCTGCACCAACTTCATCATCACTGGTGACACCAGCACTATTCTCTTTACTACTCTTGATGCTCTGGTACAATTCAAGTGCTTTGTTTCAAATAACTGGAACATTAACCTCCTTTGATGCTGAGACTCTATCCTTACATCAAGTAACTTCTCCATTTCCTCTACTTGTGGATTTCTCCCCCTCATAAAAGTTAACCTGGCAGAAACACTGGCCCTTATTTTTGCTTCAGACTGCCTGAGGTACCCGATGGTGGATTCATTGACATAGTATTCCCTGGCCAACATGGCAGCACTTGCACAATTTTTCAGTCTAAGATTGTGGCTTTTTATTCAAGTGTCATCACTTTCCTGGGATGTTTTCTGCTTGGTTCTGACTCACTCATTTTCAGTAAAGAGCTGTACTGTACCTGTTCTGCAAAATACTGGTCAGGAGTTACTGTATCCTGTAAACCACATGCAGTTAGAGACAGCACATGTGCAGCACGCACTTTCTACATGGGAAAGACAATACAAAAGCGTTGATTTTTATGGCCTCTAAATTCGGTTTTTTAATTTATTTCAGTACCAACATATGTTTAGGTGAGAAGTTTTAAATGTTAAATCACGGATGGGTGAAGATTTGGAGCCGTGAACTGCGATCGGGTGTACAAACACTTTTGCGCGGGTAAACCAATTTGCGATAGAAGGGGTCGCGAACGGCAGGGGTTGACTGTATTTGTGAATACAGTGAACCAAATTAGGCTATTTAAAGATGTTGCTCATTAACTAACAGTCGCATTTTCTTCCTGCTCACTGAAAACAAAGTTTCAGTTGATATGCTATTGTGGTTATGTGAAATGTGGAAATACAATTAATTATTTGTTATTTGTATTAACTTTAAAAATTGTAACAGGAAACATGAGCTTGGATCATTGTGGCAGACAGCATTGTGCTCTAGTGTCTAATCTATTATGGACTGAAGCCACTCCCAGTGACCAGTTATAGACTATCAGCCTTGGCTATGCTTACCTGCTTCCACTGGCCATTGTGTGGAAATGAAAACAAAATGAAGACAAAAATACATCAAGTTTCAAACAAAATATACTTAAGCTGCAAAAGTCTCCAGTCTTGCACTCTTAAAACAAGTTGATTCATCATTCACTGTGCGAAACTTTCTTCTTAGGACACGCTTACCTGAAATTGAATATTCGCCGTTGGGTGAAGCTACCGTTATTGCAGAAGCATTTCCAATACTCTCCACTGGACCCAGGCCCACATGGTTGCTGAAGCTCAATAGATGCCAACCCATTACTTTGGCCAACTGCTGAACCGCATGTACCTGATGCTGCGACATCTATTAGAGACACCAAAGTAAATGGATCATGTCTCATGGAAATTTATTATCCAGAGATCCTACTTGTATCTATAAATATAACATTCACTATGCAACAAAACATATCACAGATACTGTGTGCTGTGAAACCTCTATCTAAAAGGTAGCAAGTCAATCCTTTAAAAATCAAACCGAGATTAAAGCCAAGGTCTCAGGCATTTCACCAAAGACAAGATAGAACTTGACACTATCTGTGCCTCATACATTCATTCCCATGTCTCAAAATTATGGAGAAATTATTCATCATATAAACTGGCCATTTTGGGTGCAGTATTTCAAGCGTTTTGGAATTAAGGACTATGTAGATAAGCTATATATTACATAGTTTAGAAAATGCATTCTTATCCTCAATATAGAAAATTATTTGGTGGGCAGTATTTTGGTCAGCATGGAACATACTTCTAAGGAAATTAGCTTTAAACATCTTTAAAATTGCAAATAATGTTTTAGAATTATCATTCAGATTCACTCTTTTGGGAATTCCAAACACAACCTGATATTTATGAATATGAACTAGTTTGAAAGCTGCAGCACCTCAACAGTTGAAAGACAGTATTCATCAATGATCATAAACAGAAGCAGGAAACGTGGCGCTGGGAGTTCTGATCCTGACGTCACACTTAAGCCTCCATATAAGTAAGGAATCAGTACTTCAGTAACAGTTTTGATAGGAGACCAGCAAGCATATTTTTAAAAAAACAGTAAATTGTAAATAACTAAATAAAATTGTATGCTTACACCTGCATTATGAAAGCTCCAAATATAAAAGCATGTAGAACAATATTCTGCATTTTGGCTAACAGTACCAAAATTACTGGTAGTTTTAACTAACTAGAAATTCTCACAAAAGTGTAATTCATGCATAATTGCAAAAACATGACTGCAAAATCACGTACAGAAATCAGTGAAGCATCTTGGAAGTTTGCAGATATATTTGAAAATATACACAATTACGTAAATTAATACAATATAAAATAGGTTTAATACTTCCAGCATCAGAACTGAAATGCAAAATTTTGGTTTAAGACAGAATAGCCAGTAAACCTAAACAATATATATATAATATATATGCTATACTACTCCTCCTCCTTCAGGTACCATGCCCTAAGAGGGTGTTGGTTCCATTGGATTGATCCATGATTATACTTGGCAAAGTACTGCAGTGGCTCGCCATTGCCTTCTGCAGTGTGGCTGAGCAGCTAACTCTCCCACTCTTTCCACCTGCCATCAAGCATACTGGAAGGATTTACAGGCTGTTAATCAACCTGTTGGCCAAGTTATGAATGCTTGCAAGGCCATCAAGCTCCATACTATTATGATGAATTAAAAGCAGACTGACATCATAGCATTTTCCTCGTTAAAAACGTCCCTCAGCTTTCTAAAAAACAGATGCCTTTCCACAATGTTAAACTGGTAAATACTAAATGATTTCACTCCGTTCACCATGGCGTGTTTATTCATGGGTTTGGGAATGTCTAACTGCTCCCCATTATATTGTTTTCCTCATCTAGTTACCTGGGACAGAAGGAAGTCTTGCAATTCCTGCTCCTGATGGGACAGTGTAATTACTCTCCCGTCTCTGTGCACCACCTTAATCTGTTCAACGCCAATGTTCAACTGTAGCTGAATTGATCTGAAGTAGAGGGGCAAAAAATGTCACATCAAAATAGAAGTCAGATTTTTTTTTGGAGCACCAAACTTTCCATGTATACACAATGTGAAAGTCTGATGAATTTCAGATGCTGAAAATGCAAGGAACAAAATAAATCAAATATATCATTTGGCCTGTATTGGGGGAAAATAGTGTGGTTGCAACCTAGTCAGATTAGTGAAAATCTTTAAACAGATAATCAATCCCAACCAAAATATTTCTTGCCAAAAGTTACATATCAAAAGCGCACAATCTGACAATTAAAAGGGGATGATCCACATGTTGGTTTCCACCAAATAATTATCAGAAGGGTTTAGCATTTTAGGGTGAGAAAAGTCTTATTGCGAGGGTTTATATCAAATGCTTGGAAGTAGCATATACATCAATACTAATGTATAGAACCTTACAGAAAGTGTAAAAAAAGTTACAAAAACACAAACGTAGGGAACACTGGCTTGAAAAACAGAGTAACTATAACATTGCACCCACTCCATCAGTACTCACTTGCAAATCTGCTCATAGCCTTGAGAGGTTATTAACACTTTGACACTAGATTCATACACGTCATTAATGTTTGACCAATGAGCTTGTATCTGTGGATCCTCAATACGGCTGGCCAAGCTGTCAATTGTCCAGGCAGTTCTAAAATTAAAAGCATAAACATTTGCTTGAATCTTTGATAGATTCTGTCTTCACTCCTTATTACCAACAAATATTATAGAATAAACACTTGCAATTTGTCTATTTTATGGATTACACCTTGGTGAAATTAAAAGTACTATATAAATGAAAATTTTGTACTGCTGAACAATAAACAAAGCATATTAAAGAATTCTACACAAACACATTCTATACCAAAGTGTTGATCTTTAGTATACCACAGCCATTTCTTCTACACTTGGAAAATTATTTACACAGTTCCAAGATCTAACTATAATCTCAAGTTTGACCTTAATTCTGTAATTTAGCCTGAAGAATACATTAAAGTGATTTATACTGAAAAATAATTGCAAAATTTACTGTTCTTGACATTTCCATGTTGATACCATTGCGAGGTGTGTTCTTCTGACTTGGACTCTAGGCGTGGGACCTGGTTCTTAGGACAAGTCTGTAGACATACTTCAGTATTTCTTAACACTTGATTACTACATCTAAACATGTTACAGGGTATGCACGTAGCTCCTAGGCATGTTTCCAACCTCTCTCTCTCTCGAGTCTAACAAATGACTGACTCGTGTCAGTAGTACATCAACATCTACGTCATCCATTAGCATAGCCTGTTAACCCTTTATACTACAGATATGTTGTTTTCCTACTTGCACAAATCATTCCAGCATTACTCACCTACGTCTTAAAAAGATGTGCTTAGCCTGTTTGATTATCTTCTCCAATAACCCTTCATTCTGCTGCAAAGCATTGATTTCTCCTTTGTCATATGCCTGAGGTCCTGCTAACCTCATTCTTTTCAGTCCAAAGGGTGCAGTTGCTGGGTGAGGCATCACTGAAGAACTCAAGGTCTGTTTATGAAACTGAAACATAAAGAATAACAATTTTCCACTGGTACAGAAAAGTTTTTAAATAAATACTAGTTAATCACTTGGGGCATTGCATATGTATTGTTAAGACCAATTAGAATCTTTCAGAACAATCAGGGTTTGAAGAGGCAGGGAAGAGGGTGGGGAGAGAGGGCAAGGGAAGTGGGCAGCGAAAATTCAGATCAATGGGGGCAGAGGCATGGAACAGCCACTGGGAGAGGTGAAATACATCTAATAGTGATGAGTGCTTTGCAGGGGAAATGCAATTGGGGATTACTATAATAGGGGAATGGTGACTTTTGTAACCTGTGGGAGGCAATTCAGCCAATTTGTGGGTTGAAATATAAAATGCACTCATCAGTTAAGATGGAAGAGTTGGGAGTCAAAATCATGTTCAGCATGGGAGTTGGTGGGGGGTTGGGGGACGGAGAAGTGGATAGCAAAGATTTGTTCACTTTGATGGGGAAGGGGGTCAAAGGCTGGAAACTGATCACCAAAGATAATGCAGACTGTAATCTGCCCATTCACTTGATTGCAATCACACTGTTTGGTGCAGCTCCATTTCAATCTAATATGTTAACAATGTTTCATGGGAAAGCGAGATTACAACCTTGAGACAAGTTCTGGTATGATAGCCAAGTGGTTATGGTACTGGGCTTGTAACCCCAAGATCAAGAGTTCAAATCTCACAATGGCAAACTATGAAACAATGTAACTTCATCTGAATAGGAACAGATGGAAACATGTTTGTACTCGAAAGAGTTACAACCTTGAGACACCTGGCCCTCAAACACCATCAGTTAAGCTTTTCACCAATCAATGGCACAACTACTGTAACACCAAGAGATGTACACGTGTCCATGTATATCAAGCTATAATAAGTCTTACACCTGCAAAGATTTCCTTTTCACAACACTATGACAAAAAACTGACAAGTTTTTCTATTATAAATTTCCAAATCACAGTTCAAATTTCCTGTGCCAATGTAATTTCCACACAGTTGCCACTGAGATATTATTCAGCAAATTCCAGCTTTGTCTGCCAACTCTGACTTCACCATGTTTTTCATCCAACTTTTAGGTTTCCTCCCTTATTATACTCAACTGATTAATTTAAAATGTGCACATTTTCATTCGCCCATTATTTTCTTCCCCTTCCCAATTTCCCCTCGGCTCTTTTTTTTCAGCTTGTATGCCTCCTTTTCCAGCTCTCATACCTTGGTGTCAGCCCTACTCAACTGTCTACCCCAGAGGCACAGGTTTACTGCCCATGCCAGTGTGTTACAGTCTATTTTTGGTCACTGACTCTCTCTGTCTACTCACCACCCCCCCATGCAATCACAGGAAAGGATTTATAGAGCACACTTAAAGTTGTAGTAAATGCAGGGCCCAGCTTAAAACAGGAAGATAATAGGCCCTCTGCAAGGCTCCACTCCCTCAATTTTATCAAAAGTTTCTTCACCATTCCAAATTTCTCAACGGTTTTCTCTATATTCAATGATAGAACAGCCCCAACTAATTCAAAAACAGAAACAGAAATACCTGGAAAAACGCAGCAGGTCTGGCAGCATCGGCGGAGAAGAGCACAGTTGACGTTTCAAGTCCTCATGACCCTTCAACAGAACTAAGTAAAAATAGGAAAGGGGTGAAATATAAGCTGGTTTAAGTGGGGGGGGGGAGGGGTTTGGGACAAGCAGCCAGTGATAGGTGGAGATAACCAAAAGATGTTACAGACAGAAGAACAAAGAGGTGTTGAAGATGGTGATATTATCTAAAGGAATGTGCTAAGAGAGCAGGACAAGAAAGGTACAGATAGCTCTAGTGGGGGTGGGGTGAAATAATCTTTTGTCTGTGACATCTTTTGGTTATCTCCTCCTATCACTGGCTGCTTGTCCCAACACCACCTCCCCCCGCCACCTGCCAAAGCAGCTTATATTTCACCCCTTTCCTATTTTTACTTAGTTCTTTTGAAGGGTCATGAGGACTCGAAACATCAACTGTGCTCTTTTCCGCCGATGCTGCCAGACATGCTGAGTTTTTCCAGGTATTTCTGTTTCTGTTTTGGATTTCCAGCATCCGCAGTTTTTTGTTTTTTAGCCCCAACTAATTGCCTTCCCACACAGACCAATCCTTTGTATTATTACAATGAACAAAATATAGCTGCAATAAATGTATACAATCTTCTTCCTGCTCCATTATTTCATGGCCCTTTCCAACTTTACTATTACTTTAGTTTCCTCTTTTTCTATGTCCATTATTGAGTCCATGACCCCTTTCAGCATCACTTATTTTATAGCCTTCTCTTCCATCTCCATTATTTATTTCCCTCCTCTCTATAAAACTATACATTATTTCTCCACCTTGAATCCCTTCGTTCCCTACCAAACTCTTTTCCTTTACCAATGCACCCAACTAACTTTGTGAGCCATATTAAGAGGCATCTGCTGTGTTAAAAAATCTTATGTAAACCTTATACTGGATTAACAGGATTTTTCATCATGCAGTTGCCAGCAACTCCCTTTCACTTTTGCTGTATTATTACAGAATACAACCATAGGATCTCGCCATTTAGAGATGTGGTGCGTGGATTTTTGAAAGCTCCCAATTTTGTTCACTGTCTTTTTTCCACTTCTTCCCAGCTATGTCTGCTGCCATGTCTAAGGGCTTGAAGCTGCTTTAAAATTGTTTCAATAATAGATTAATAATTTTAACATTTAAAATAGCCAATGGGACACCAAGTTCCACTCACAGCAAAAATCACCCAATCTGCAGCCCGCCAGAACTGGACTTGTCTCCTTCCTTTGCCTGCCCATGTTCAGTCCTGCTAGAACAATCTGCCCTCCCACAGCCTGTGCAATGCTAGTCCTCTCCACCATGAAACTGAACCAGAAAAATAGTTTAAAGGTGCTACTGGCTGCTACCGAGATTCTTGTTAAAAATCATCCAAATTAGTCTAATCTTATAAGTATTATAAATGTTTGGCTCTTGCTCCAAAATCCTCATACTCTCATTCCTATATGACTGTGACAAAGGTAAATAGCCCCTTTTTTTCCTGCAACCTATGACATGTTGACCACACAATCCTCTTACAAAGCTTTTCCAACATTGTCAAGATGGGTGGCACTGCGTACACCTGGTTCCATCTGATTTTTCAGTCATAATCAGAGAATCACCTGCAATGCCTTCTCTCACCATTACCTCTGGTGACCCCCAAGGATCTATCCTCACCCCTAACCTCTCCCATTTCTTATCTACGTACTATAGGAAGGATGTGAATGCACTGGAGAGAGTGCAGGGGAGGTTTACAAGAATGGTGCCAGGGATGAGACACTTCAGTTATGAGGAAAGATTGAAGAAGTTGGGACTCTTTTTCTTGGAGGGGAGAAGGCTAAAAGGAGACTTGATAGAAGTTTTCAAAATCATGAGGGGTCTGGACAGAGTAGATAGGGAGGAACTATTCCCGTTCATGAACAGATCCAGAACCAGAGGGCACAGTTTAAAAGTGTTTTGCAAAGGAAGCAAATGTGAGGTGAGAAAAAAACTTTTTCACACAGCGAGTAGCTAAGATTTTGAATGCACTACCTGGAAGTGTGGTGAAGGCAGGTTCAATTGAGGCATTCAAGAGGGCATTGGATGATTATTTAAATAGAAACAATGTGCAGGGTTACAGGGAAAAGGCAGGAGATTGGCGCTAAGTTAAAATGCTCAGACGGCCGGTGCAGACACAATGGGCCAAATAGCCTCTTTCTACACTGTGACAATTCTTGACTGTCTCTTCTGCTGCCTATTCTCTAAACCTCTCTGCCTTTTTTCCTCTTTTTCCTTCTTTAAGAAGCTCCTGAAAACCAACGAATGACCAAGCTTTTGGTCTTCTACTCCAATACCTGCTGCTAATCTGGCTGGCTATCAAATTTTGTTTGATACCTTTCCTATGGAACACTTGAATGTTTTAGTACATACCAAATATATATATATATATATATATATATATGTCCAAGTTACTGCTGTATATTAAAACATTATAAGTATATACATTTAGAAACATAAGTTACAGTAGTATTGCACTCTAAGTAGTAGCTGGTAGCTCCTGGATCTCCTTGTACAATTTGCGAAAGCAACACTAAGACTCCACATGGTGAACACCAGAGCCTGTTTTACTTGCTGACTGGGAGCAAGCACCAAATTTTATAATGTGCCAATTTTTCAAATTGCTCCCCAATTTCAGGCTTGTTAAATCAGAGCTGCAAGAGAATTGTAAAATTTGCAGCTGCTGTCTCCCAGATACAATGTGATCACAGCATTCTGCTTACAATGCTCTAAGTAGATGCAAACTGAAACAATCAGAAAGAAAATGGATTTTAATTGAATTTTTCTTCCAAATTGTTCTAGTTTGTGAGACTTTCCTAAGATGTGAGACATCACTGGAAGACTGACTCCTCCATCACAGCAAAGGTAGAAAGCAGAACAAAAGCATCCCACAACCAATATATCTTAATATTGATACTGTTGGCAAGTGCCACAGTATTTTGCACACAATTTACCAAAACAGAAATGAGATAACTGTTTTTAAGTGAAGCTAGTTGAAGGATAAATATTTTCTAGGATACTAGAACTCCTGCACTTGTCTTCATATAACAACATCTGAACAAGCTTGACGAGGCCTGGGTTCAACATTTCACTCAAAGGGCAACACCTCTGACATTGCACCATTCCTTGATATTCAAGCGTCAGTTAGATTATGTGCTGAAGTTCTGGAGAAGGACCTGAATCCATAATCTTCTGACTCAAACGTGACGCTATCATTAAGTTATACTGGGCAGAGTAAAACAACCCTTGTAAACTTTATAGATCAGGAATTACAACACAAACTTTGATACCAAACTTGCTTCTCTATAATTACCCATTACATCACTGAAGTTTTAAGCATACTACTCCTGTGACCACAGCAAGGCAACTAATGTCAATTCAACATTTTTGTGTGTATATATTTGGGATAACAATACCTGCTTTGGCAATGCAAATAGATGGTGTCACCTCACAAACAAACTGCCATAATTTAAACTACAGAAGGACTAAATGTAACAGTACTTCTGGATTGATATTTAGGAATGGAAAATACATTTTCTTAATGTGTCAGTGCAGGTACCATCAACTGCACCTATGAGTAGCATCAATGACAGGCATCAGTCTCTCCCACCCTGAAATGTCCCATCTTCAAGATAGTGAGGCAGAATTACATAAATTTTCTCATGGTTTATAATTTTTAAATCTCTCTTTCACTAAACAATGCCCCTAACCAACATTTTTAAAGCAATTCAGATTACCAGAAAAATAAACTATAATTCAATTTTTTTTTTACTAAACTATGCCCCTAACCACCTAAATAATCTATTATATATATATCTTCCCTCCTTGTTTAATGTTAGTTTTAGGCCAGGATTTCTGCTTGCACACTCGCCAATCCTTTATCCCCATTTGAGTGAACAGGAAAGTCACAGATTGGAAGCGAACAACTGGAAGATCTCTACCTCCTTTAAAGCCATTGGCCTGGATTTTGCCACTGGGATGACACAAACTGTCAGCGTTTGCCATCATTACACAGTGAAACTGACAGAAACCATAGTGTCTGTAGATGCACAGTTAAACGTGAGAAATCCAGAAGTTGCTGTCAGTAATTCCATGTGCCTCCACAGGACGTGCTGTTGAAGTTCCCACAGACTTTAGATATCACTAAACTGATGGGAATCTGTTTTTGCTATAACAATGCTGTTTAAAAATATCCAAAGTTATGTCTTTTAATAAGATGTCATTGTGTTTTTAATGCCATATTAAGTCATAACTGCTGAACAATCTCTTTAGCCAGAGAAAATTAATCTTATATTTGTGTAATGTCAAAATTTACCATTACAATAATTGCATAGTTTTTTAATACAGTATATTTAACAAAAAAAAAGTCAGTTTCTGATATTTCAGCTTCTAATGCATATATTCCAATCTTTTTTTAGCTCTCTGTAAAATTTACTTTAAAAAGTGACGGATAATCATTACATTTTACTTCCAGGTTTGCTGAATGTGAGGATTCTTTATTGTTAGGCTATTTACCCTGCTTAGTGACATCAATGCCGCTGGACACCTGGGGATCCCCTTGACTTGGTGCCAGATTCAAATTAATGTCAGGAAAGGTGAAAACCCCATCACAGATATCACCAGATCTTTGTGGGAAGCTTTCTTCAAGGTCGGTGGCGAGTGCTGTCACTTTGCCGCTGACTGCAAAATCTGAGCCACTTGTCTTTATAATTTCCTTATGTTTTGTAAATATACCAGACATCATATGCATATATTTAGGCTTCCAAAATATACTTTTGCCATTTGGTTGGTTCATCTACAGTACCCTATTGTCAATCTGAAACATTAATTCTGTTTCTCTCTCCACAGATGCTGCCTGACATGCTAAGTATTTGCAGTATTTACTGTTTTCATTTCGATATAAAGCATGAAGAGTATTTTGCTCATGTTAGCTTTGTTTTTTAATTTTTGAGGTAAATACCACCAGATTCCAGGGTTCAGATTCCCCCCACAATCCAAAATCTGCTCAAATTGATTTCCATATAGGGCAATTCTGGTCCTCAGTAAGTACATACTGGCAAAGAGTGTCCTTTAGTCTCATCCCAAGAACAGATCTTAACTCTCCCTTCCTCTAACAATCTACTAAAAACCCAGCTCTTACATGAAGCATTATGTCACTTCCCCAGAAATCCCTACTTTGGTTCAATGTTAATTCTTACCTTATTATACTTCTGTGAAGCAACTTGGAATGCTTATCTACTTTAACTGCAAGTTGTTGTTAATTTCATTGGTATGTTCTAAAAGAAATAGTTAAAGATTTTTGAAGTCCTTCAATACCTCTCTAATTAGCTGGTGAAGATTGTGTTCCAGCACATATAGATGGTCATCAGGCCGTTGCTTCTCAACAGATATTTTCTGGGCTTTTTTATCATTCACAAAGTGGCACAAAGAAATGGATAACTGCAAACCTGAAATATGTCATTACATGAATCAATGATTATGTGTATAGCAACTGAAAATGCAGCTTTAACTGTAAGATCTATTAAAAGAAAAATTCTGTTCCAATTTTATGAACATGATATCTTTTAGTCAATGGGTGTACACTGTAAATAAAAAAGTCTCAAAGGCATTAAAGGTCACAGAAAGGCTGTAACTACTTTGAGTGCACTTTGACCACTGAAAGTTTTCACCATTGCTTAAAGATCTGACATCAAGCTTATTTTTGAATAATTAACAAAAATTATTTTTAAAGACGTCGTAAGTTAATTAAACCTGAAGAGAATTTAGAAATGTAGAGACTGCAGGAGAATGCAGGTTCTACAATTTGCAAAACATCTCTGCAGGATAGGCAGCAACTTGCTCATTTCAAGCAGTAAAGCCTGACAAAGTTAGAGAACCTACAAAACAATGGTGCATCACAAATTATAGAGATCCAGGTCATTCTGAAAATATCTTGCTTAACTCCTATTAGGAAACAGATATCCGAAGAGGGGACAAAGCAACACAAGGTTCAACAAATCAAGATTTTTGTTTTGATGATTAAACAATAATTGACAATACAGGGAGAATTCTGGATAACTCCTCAGTCACAATCTTCAAAAAGACACATCATGGTTTCTGTAGCACCAAACATATCAATATCAGGAAGAACAGAATTTGTTTCACAGGAAGTATAATTTTGTATTCAATGTTGCATTCACTGCTGTCAGTTCATGCTATTGCAATCCTAGTTTACTTTCATTTAAAGGTTTCTGCCTTAAGTGCAGTTATGTGACAAAACTTAAGTGAGAAAATTCTGAGAAAGAAAAATAAATACATGAATGTAATATGCTGGCCTAGTCAAGGTGATAATGTAGAAATTACTGGTGCTCAGAAAGACTAAATTAAATTAAAATATCATGATAATGAATTATTTGTCACTGATTTGGAAAAATTGCATGAGGAACAGAATATGAAACACTTCAAAAAGATTGAGTATTACTGCAGTGCCAAAATATTTGAATACTGAAATTAACTGAAAAATGTTATAATGGCCCAAAATCATATGTCTTTGCTCTTCATAAAATCATCAAAATAATTCATAGTGCATGGCACTAAAATCGAACACAAGAAAAATCCATACTCCTTACCTGGAAATGGTTGAGAGATGATCTGATTTTTCACTACAATGTGAGGTATTTGTGATTTAATCTGTACTGCTTCACGAGATAGCTGTGCAAAGATTTCTTTACATAAAAGAACATTCTGTGCTGCTTCTAGCTTGGTCTGCCAGTGTGCTGTACCTACGAATACAGTTTAACAACAATTCAAAATATTTGTTGCAAGGTTTAGTCACTACTAAGATACACACTTAAGGACACTATTATATGAGGTCAGCTTGGCTCTTCACCATTACAGAAGTGCAAAATATTTTCCCTTCCCAACCCTAATTACAAAAGACTCAAAAACTCAAATTATTGATGTGCAGTGCTGTCATAAATTCTTTTCGATGTTGTTGTTTCTGATTGCATATTTAGCATTCACCCTGCTTGGAAAGAGAATTCTGGAAAGAGAATCCTTAACTAATCAAAATAATCATTTAAGGCAGAGGTGAGGAGAATTTTTTTCCTCTCAGAGGGTCATGAATCTTTGGAACTCTCTTCCTCAAAAGGCAGTAGAAGCAGAGTCTTTGAATATTTTTAAGACAGAGCTAGATAGATTCTTGATTAACAAGGGGGTGAAAGGTTATCAAGGGTAGGCAGGAACGTGGTTACAATCAGGTCAGTCATGATCTTATTGAATGGCAGAACAGGCTCGAGGTGTCAAGTGGCCTATTCCTGCTCCTAACTCGTATGTTTGTATGTAATAAAAAGCAAACTTCTTTCAGAGTATAAATATTATTTAATCTTTCTCCCAAAGGTCACTTCTTTTCAGACAATGAAGCATATTTCAGCGTAAGGGGCATTAGTTCTGACAAGTGGATGTTTTCCCATTTTGGGTACAGGTCTGGATTTTCTACCCCCAGATACCTGCTATGTTGCCAGTCAGGTAGGCAAAAGCAGAAAATAGGCAGAAATTCTGCTCCCTCTATGCTATGTTCCACCTTTTAAGAACCAGTGGTGTTAGCAGATTCTATCTCAAACAGGCACGAGTTTCACTTTAATAATCATTTGGGAATGGAACAGTCCTTCAACACACTTCTGATGTTGGAGTGTGCAAGATATCATTTATAAAGCTGCTAAATGTCATGGGTCTCCAGGATTATGAGTGAATCAACTGTGATGATCGCTGATTTAAAGTGTACAAGTTTTTTAAAAAATGCAAATTCAGTTATATCTTGACTTTCTTTGTTTCTTCTGTTAGCACTTGGGTTCACATGAGCCTTCATATCTATTGTTTAAATTTCTGGATAATATCTGCCTCTAGTATTATATGACTTGCTCCAATGGGATTCTCAGTGAAAATCCATCTACCTGAGATGCTTGGATAAGGAGGACCATTTACTGAATCGTGCCAGGTTGCATAATACAAGTTCTGTGCCCACCCAGTGGCATTTCCATGTCCACATCTGCTTATAAAGATTACCATACCTTGTATTGACAGATAATTATTGGATGTAACACTTCCTATTTCGAATGGAACTTCAGAGAACATGCATGGCATTCTGAAGATGCACCAATATCTGACTAATGTTAATGTTGAACGGTTCCTTGAAATGACTATCTATAGCACATCCTACTTTCACTGGTACTGCACGAAACCAGGCATACCAGAGTATCACAGTAAACTATCATAGCCCATTAAGCATTACCTCCAAAATGGCACATCTGGAGATGCTAGTGTGCACAGCTGTCCATGACAGTGCAGTACTATCTTGTCAGGATTCAGGCAAGCAGAGAACCAGGTGCAGAAGTATATCATCTACTGGACACCTGCAGCTACCAAAAAGCACAGGACTGACAGCCAATTATTTGTGGCTTGAGACTTGATTCCATCTCTCTTGCAGGCATGTTGTCTACATGAAATGACAAGAGTGCAGTCTTCCTCACCACTGCCTAATGCAACCGTAATCAAATAGGTATTTGAGTGCTGGGTTGCTCTGTCACTTGCCTACAGGAATAAGCGGTGCCTTTTGTTTCCGTTCCATTTTTGTCTGTAACTCCTTAATTTCCTCCATCTTCAGTCTTTATCAAAGGAAGCTGATTGGTGAAACGCTGTACTGTAAAGTTTACAAGTGTAAGAACATGGGTTTTTTTGAGGGATCAGACATTGCAAGTTAAATGACCCCAAGCTTTTCACAAGGACAACTAATCTGCAAACCTCCACAGGTTTCGGACTGGAGGTGCTTGGTTATGTCACAAATGGCCTTGTGTAGAACTGCCTTTGGTTTTACTTTAGAGGCTGGGGAAAAGGGCATTGAAGACTCCAAGCAGTCTTAGTCTTACTTTATTTTAAACTTGGGTCAGTGGGAAAGTGAAACTTGGGTACTACTGAAATATAACCAACTAAATTACTTGTGCTAGTTTTCAGTATTTAGTTTTAATAAGCCATAGTTTAATACTAAGATTACAGGCTAATACTTTTTATTAAGTTAGTGCAGTTAATTGTCAGTCACCATCAGAGGTGCATTCTCCATGGCAACGCCACTTGCTGATCAATCACATACAGTATAAATTGCTGTTTTCCCCTTATGTTGGTATTCTTGGGAGTATCCTGATGAGAGCAAGAAGAAAAGTTTAGAGATGTCTCTTTTTTCAGCAATACTCAATTATATTAATTGTTCATTTGTTGGAATTAGATCGAACTGTATTAGAAACCAGGCTAAAAAGAACTCATCATCAAGGTCCTAGCTTACAACATCAGCATGGAAACGAAAAAGGCTCGTTCTAAGGCAAAAGAAAATGTGAGGCCAGAGGCCTATGCTAGATCAAGTCCTTGCCGGGCTCCTGACTGGATAGATTGAGGGGGGAGTGGGTTGAAGCATGTGGAAGACACACAATTGGATGGATTTTTTTGTTGTTTATTTTTGGGGTATATCTGAGGAGGTTTGGGTTCTTCTTAGTGCAGAAAAGTCAGGAGACACACCAGGCTGGTGTGGGCATGGATGTGAATAGGAGAAATGGGAAATGGGCCACATCTTCTATTATTGATATTATTATTCTCATCTGTAAGCTATGCTCAAATACAGATTGTATTAAGTCTCACTTATGCTTAAGCAAAATGAATATGGAGTCAGCTTTAACTATTGAACAGGCATTCCAAAGAAGTTTCAAATGATTTCTTAAACAAGAAAGCAAATAAAATTCCTGTAACCATTCAGGAGCTCTAGCAATCACAGAACACGGGAAAATGTGTAGCATACATCTAGGATTTCCTACTTTCCATTGTAACTGGTATTGTAATCATCCGATGAGCACCCCACATCAAGAGGAAAGGAATAATCCTAAATATAAACCAAGGGGAGAATTTTCTCCCCATCGGGCAGGTGCTTTGGGAGCAGGCAGGCGCGCTTAGCGCTAGCTGCACGGGCGGGGGGAGGAGGGAGAGTCAGGGACTGCGGTCTTTCGCACATGCTCGTGTAAGAGCGCAGAAATTGTCACATGAGCTGGGACATGTTAATAAATTTTCAGAACACATTTTATTTAATTAATAAACACTTCATGAGACCTCATCCCGCCCTTGGATGAGGTTTCATGAAAAATGCGAAGGCCGCCTGGGCTCTCCGCCTGCCTGCCAACCTTAAGGTTGGACGGGCAGCCCTGAATCTCAGTTTAATTAGTTAACTTATGGCTTTAACAGGCCTTTGACAGTTCAGCAGGCGCGTAGCCAACTCTGGTGCGCACCTGCCAAACTGAAGATTGGAATGACGCATGGTGACGTCAGAACGCACTTCCGACGTTACCGCGCACCATTTCACGAGTCAACATGCGAGGCCCACCCCCGCACGCCGATCAGAAGATTCTGCCCCAATTCTTGATTCCGAATTCCGAAGTACCTGGATTGGGTTTTTGTGTAGGTTGTCGAAAGAGGTTGACTGTGCCAAGATCTCCAATGTCATGAGCTTGCTTCTGAATAGAAACCTTAAAAAAAAATTATAACTATAAACCGCTGTATAATAGCCTTGAAGAAAAATGTTATCAAAATTACTCAAAATAAATAAACAAGCTACCCGACATGGAAAAATTAACATTCTGCAACAGCTAATATATAATTCATTCTCGTGAAATTGAAAAGCAGATTACAGTAAGTGCTTAAAATATAAGGCCCTTAAGATTTTCTTAGCTAAATGAATAATGCCAGTTAATCTAGTTAGTTGAATTGAATTCATTTAGCAAGTTAGCCAAGTGTTACAAATTAAGTCACTTAAACAGAGATTACATTTACTTCTGCCTCTAACATAAGAAAACATTCCATGGTACTTCACAGGAGCATAAACAACAATACATTTACTCTGAGCCCAGGAAAGAGATTAAAGGACAGATGACTCAAAGCTTGGTTAGAGGTTTAAAGGGGGTTTTAAAGGAGGAGAGGGAGGTGGAGACACTTGGGGAGGGAATGATTGAAGGCACAGCTCCCAATTATAGAGCAAAGGGAATGGGCAATGCAAAAGAGGTTAGAGTTGGAAGAACTCAAGACTTCTTGGAGGGTGCTGGAGTGGACGAGGTTAGAGATGGGGACATAATGGGAAAGGATTTGAATTCAAGGGTGAGAATTTTAAATCGAGGCTTTGGTGGATCAGGAACCACTGTAGGTAATCAAGAACAAGGCTGATGGGTGTAGGTTAGAATATGGGAAGCAAAGTTTTCGATGAGCTCAAGTTCATGGAAGGTGAAAGGTGGGAGGCAGATCAGAAGAGCAATTGAGTAGTCCACTTTGGAGGACACAGAAGCATGGAAATTAACTGAAGTACGGGCCAAGATGGGCAATGTTAGGGAGATGGAAGTAGGCTGCCTTTGTGATGGAGTGAGGTGCCAGAAGCTCAGCTCAACATCATCTAATATTGTGAACAATCTGACTCAGCCTCAAACAGATGCCAGAGAAAGAGAAAGAATCAGTGACAAGGGAATGGAGTTTGTGACAGAGACTGAACACACTGAGCTAAAACTTCATCAGCCCTGCCTTTTGGGTGCCGGGAGTCTCGATTCAAGCATGACCTGCCTGCGCCAGTTCTGTTGGAGGTGGGGCAGCACTCAAACTCAGTGCTGCTGGGTCCATTGGCTGGCTTGACACACAGCATCCTGTCACTGTCAAGAAGCAAGGAGTCTGGTTCTAATTTGGCAAAGTACATCGCACAGAGCATACTCTCTGCACAGCTTCTGTTCCACCTTGCTATTGTGCTGCAGATGCAGAGGCAACTTTTGCCCCCCATATCAGTTGCAGCCTTTGTGTACACAGATCACTTAATCATCTTCCCACTATGAAGATGCAGCAAGTTTCTCTGGCAAATCCAGGAACTCGCCATAACACATCCAAAAGCACTCAGAGTACTTCCAGACATTTTGTAATAGCAAAAGTTATCGGCAGTTTTAGTGCCTGGCCAATTAAGATTAGGGTCCATCTTCCAGCTGAAAGTCTGTTGTTTGCAGAATGGCAGGTGAATTTGCAGTCTGAACCTACAATGTTCAAATTAGGTATACTGGCTTTGCATCAGCAAGTTGGGCTGTGCAGCACAAACAATGCTCTCCTTCACTGACTTCCAACATAAGGTGGGATCGCCAACTCAGGCACGCTTCTCATGGGGGGACATCACGTGGACCATGCAGGAAGTGGCTGGCAGCTCAGTAAGCCCCAGAAAAACACATAAGACCTCCATAGCATCTGGTGCTACAGTCTCCCTAAAGGTTAATTGGAGAAAATTGCAGTTCAACCAGGGCTAGATGCTGTATAAGCAGTTTGTATTTACCTTAATATACGCTGATCCTTCCAGATCGCTAGGAATCATTATGTCAAGAGGGCAATAATCATCTGGAATTTTCTTATCTGGATCCAGATCAGTATTCTTTAGTACTTCAAATGTGCCATGGTGAGGAAAGAGAGATCCTTGGGTAAAAAAATCAGGTTTAATGTAAAGCTTTTAACCGTTATTCATAGGTTTATTAATTCAACATATGTTAGCAACTTAAGAAATTATACAAGTGGTTTCCAGGAAAATAATACTTCCCTAATATTTGAAACTTATGGTGATTTATCTTTAAGATACACTTTGCAAAGTTTTTTTGTATAGGGAAGACATATGTAATTTTTGCATCCCTCATAACATGAAGTTAAAAGATACACTGCATGCCAAGGAAAGGGTTACATAATACAGTCTACTATTGTGTTGATATATTTACCTTGTTAGGAATAGTGGAAACTTTTAAAGAAAGAAAATGAATGTAAAATAGAGTGAAGGATAGTGAAGCTATAATGATATAATATTAATTCAAGTATTTGAAAACAAACTACTGCATACTGGAAGATTGTCATTTAAATGTAGAGGTTCAGGAATAATAAATTAAGAAGCTTTTTAAAATGTATCTATGCATACAAAGAATGTCAAGTTTCATTTCATATGTATAAAGTACAAAGCTTAACTCATTTGGAATGTTTTGCTTATTAACATAAAATATTTCAAAACATTTTATTTTTGTGCAAGTGTCATTTTCCTTGCTGATTGAAGTAGAAGTGTGAAGTTGGATATGTGACGGTAGAAGGACTGTAGGTTAGGGCGGTAAGCTGGTTGATATGGAGGCATGAATCATTAAAGTATTTTTTAAAAATTATAAGCACTGGGAAAAGGTTTTTTGAATTCTAAGGCAATGAGGTCATTTATGTTCACATGCACACAATTACATATACATATAAACAAAAGAACAGAAATAATGAACAGGAGTGTTTAAAAAAGAAGTGGAAACAGGAATAGGAAATAAAATCAGATATCAAAAACTCAATACTTACCTGACAAATATCCTTCATACCTATTTCTCCATAATAGTCTTATCAAGTAGATTTTCAGGATCCTCACATCGCAAGTTATGTGAGTACACATCAGGAAACCATGTACCC
Organism: Carcharodon carcharias; assembly: GCF_017639515.1. NCBI lineage: Eukaryota > Metazoa > Chordata > Chondrichthyes > Lamniformes > Lamnidae > Carcharodon > Carcharodon carcharias. Next base: position 93,248,752 of record NC_054477.1, on the reverse strand, counting down.
TGTGCCTGCAGTTTGCTATCCATTGATTTCAATTAGCCAGCACTTCCTGATATACATTTGTAACATGTGAGGTACCTTGCCGCAGGACTTCAAAAGTGCATACACATATTTTCTAGTATTTTATTCCTTTAGGCTTATTAGTACTTAGAATTATTGCAAATTTCATAGTTGAGAATTTGAAGCAATAACAAATAATTACTGTACAGAATAATTTTTAAAGTTTTTTTTATTCGTTCATGGGATGTAGGTATCGCTGGCTAGGCCAGCATTTATTACCCATCCCTAGTTGCCCTAGTTCAGAGGGCATTTAAGAGTCAGCCACACTGCTGTGGGTGTGGAGTCACATGTAGGTCAGATCAGGTAAGAACAGATTTCCTTCCCTAAAGGACATTAGTGAACCAGATGGATTTTTACGACAATCAACAATGGTTTCAAGGTCGGCATTAGACTTATAATTTCCAAATTTTTATTGAATTTAAATTCCACCATCTGCTGTGGTGGGATTCAAACCCAGATCATTCCGCTGGGTCTCTAGATTACTTGTCCAACAACAATACCACTACACCATCACCTCCCCTAAGAATTACTTACGCACTGAAATTCTACACACCTGCACTTCTATAGCTCAAGTCCCCAAGGATCTTGTCACCCACTTTTCTTAGTTTCCAGTGCTGCCGTAGTCTGAGTAGCTCTGAATTGAAGTCTCTTTGCCGTTTTTGCTCCTGGTTTTCAGCTACAGATTTATTTAATCTTTCTGCTCCTTTCAACAGAATCTGAGCAGCTCCTGCTAGGGATTTCTTTTTCCCACACAGTTGCAAACCCTGAAGGAAAACAGCAAAATAGGGCAAATGATGACAAGGCAATGCAAAAACTAAGGACAAGGCAATACATTCAGCAAAAAGTAACTCAGGCTAGAAATTTTCTTTAAAGGACTTATACCCTTTAAAGCCAGACCTTTCATCACATTTAAAATGTTTAAACATACAACTGAAAGACAACCAATTGAAGGTAAAAGCAGATCAGTATGTTTCTGGCCCAATGAGGAAAGAACATTGCTGGATCCGGTTCTGGGAAATGAGGCAAGTCAAGTAGATCAAGTGTCAGTAGGGAAACAATTAGGGGACAGTGATCATGATATCATTAGCTTTAGTTTGGCTATGAAAAAGTTCAGGGAGCAATCAGAGTAAAAATAATTAATTGGGGGAGGGCCATTTTCAATGAGGTGAGAAAGGATCTGTCCTAGGTATATTGAAGTCAAAGATTGGCAGACAAAACTGTAACAGTTGAGATACATTCCCACAAGGGGGAAAGATAGGAAAAACAATTCAGAGATCCCTGGATGAAGTAGAGATTAAAGGTAGAATCTTCGGCTCGGCGAGCGGGGCTGGGACCCGCTTGCTGAGGCATAAAATGACAAGGGGTGACGTTGGGCATGTGTCCCAACGTCACTGCGCGTCATTCAGATTTTCAGTTCGGCGGGCGCACAGCCAAGTCGGCTGTGCACCCGGAAAACCATCAAAGGCCTATTAAGGTTATGATTTTCCAAAATTCCCTATATTTTGCAACAGCGCTAATAGATTGAAAGTTAGCTCTGCTGTTTAAGGAGGGAGAGAGAAAACAGGAATCTACAGACCAGGCAGGAAAATTCTGGAATTTATTATTAAGGAAGTCCTAACAATCTACTTAGAAAATCACAGTATGATCAGACAAAGTCAACATAGCTTTATGGAAGGTTAATTGTGTTTGACAAATTTATTTGCATTTTTTGAGTGTGTAACTAGTAGAATAGACATAGGGGAACTAGGAGATGTGATATACCTAAATTTTCAAAAGATATTCAATAAGTTACCACACTAAAAGTTAATACACAAGATAAGGGCTATTGGAGTTGGAGTTGGGGATAATATATTGGCATGGATAGAGGATTGGTTAACGTACAGGCAGCAGACAGTAGGGTTAAATGGGGCATTTTCAAGTTGACAAGCTGCGGCTAGCACAGTGCTGGGGCCTCAGCTATTTACAATCTATATTAATGGCTTACATGAAAAGACCAAGAGCAATGTATCCAAGTTTGCTGATGATACAAATCTAGGTGGGAATGTGAGCTGTGAGGAGGACACAAAAAGACTGCAAAGAGATATAAACAGACAAGCTAATTGAGTGGGCAAAAAGGTGACATGTACAGTATAATGTGAGAAAGTGTAAGGTCATTCACTTTGATAGAATGAATAAAAAAGAATATTATTTAAAAGGCATAAAACCTCTAAATGTTGATGCTTCAAAGGGCTTGGGTGTACTTGTACAAGGAACACAGAGTTAGTATGCAGGTACAGCTAACAATTAGGAAGGCAAATTGCATGTTGGCCTTTATTGCAAGAGGATTAGAGAAAAGAATAAGGAAGTCTTGCGACAATTGTACAGGATTTGTGAGACCACACCTGGGGCTGAATTTTACGTCCCCCCACCAACGATTTATGGATGGGGGAAGACCGTAAAATTCTTCGGGATGGTCTTCCCACCGGCCTTCCATCTGCTCTAACCTCTCTACTACTTTACGCTGAGATGAGCGAGGCCTCAGCCGGCCTGCCTGCCCTTGCCGCAACTGAGGCCCTTAAGTAGCCAATTATTGGCCACTTAAGGGCTGTTTCCCGCCCATCCTCAATTTTCAGGCTGGCAGAAGGGATTCAGGGACAGGGGTTAAGCCTGAAAAGTTACCCTGTTCATGCCTCAGGTGGGAAGGTGGGGTGGAGGCACCTCCATCAGCAGCCTCCTTTTAACATCAGGCGTCGCCCCTTCACCCCACCCCAAAAGGTCTGGGACCCTGCAGGTGCTCCCTTTCCCCCTAGCCTCTCCACCAACACCCCAACACCCCTGGGCTTCACCTCTCTATCCTGCCCTGAAACCACCACAGTTACTTGGCCCTGGACTCCTGGGGCAGAATTTTACTGATGGCAAGCGGGGGGCAGGGCTCGCTTGCCGACGCGGAATGACGTCGACGGGATCTCCGACGTCACCCCGCCCCATTTAAATTTTCAGGAAGGCGGGGGCGCAGCAAAATCAACTGCGCGCTCATCGACCTGTCAATGGCCACTTGAGGCCATTGACAGGATCAATTAAGCAATTAAAGGACCTGCCCATCCAACCTTAAGGTTGGTGAGTTGGCCAGGAGCCCCGGCGGCAACTAGAAAAAACATGAAACCTCATCCAGTGGTGCGAGGTTTCATGGAGGGTTTTAAAAACTGTAACAAAGTTGTTCTGTAAATTATGAACATGTCCCAACTCATGTGACATTGCACTTAGCCTCAGGGAGATGAGTGCACTCTTTCGTGCGCATGTGCGAAAGACTGCACTCTTGATTTTAGGGATTCCCCCCACCCGCACATGGAGTGCATAGCGTTTCCCAGTGGACATCATGTTGGGTGGGCCTTAATTGGCACGCTCACGTAAAATGGCGGTGCGGCCCCCAATCGCTGGCGGCGATCGGCTCCATGCCCGCCCATGATTCGGTCAGGCCCGCCCGCCCGACAAATAGAAAATTCTGCCCCTGGGATTTAGACTCTGGAGTCTGCCTGCAGCCCCATTCCTGTCCTCTGCAGCTTCTGGCGCTGGAGGGACCAGAGGGCTGCTGGTCAATCAGATTGGCTGACAACTTGCTGAGTTGGACCTTCTCCTGAGTGAGGGATGGAAGTACCATCTCCAGCCAATTAATGCTTGTTAGAGAGCTAAATGGCTGTTAGGCAGGCAGTATCGGTGTGGATGTGTTCTCCACCAACTTTGCAGATGGCGGGAGGGGAAACCCCGCCATTCTAAAAATCCAGGCCCTGGAGTAGTGTGTGCAGTTTTGGTCACCATATTTAAGAAAGGATATACTTGCATTGGTGGTGGCGCAGCTAAAATTCACTAGATTGGTTCCTGGGTTGAGAGGCTGAGTAAACTGAGCCTATACTTTCTGGAATTTAGAAGACTGAGAGGTGATCTCATTGAAGCATACAAGATTCTGAAGGACTTGATAGGATAGACAATGAAAGATTACTTTCCCGGGCTGGGGAATTTAGAACACAGGGCCACAGACTCAGACTAAGAGGTCAATAATTTAGGAGAGGAGAAATTTCTTCATTCAAAAGGCTGTGAACCTTCTGAATTCTTTACCTCAGAAGGTTGTGGATGCATCATGGTTAAGGCTAAGGTTTACAGATTTTTGGTCTCTTAGGAAATCAGGGGATATGGGGAGCAGGCAGGTAAGTGGAGTTAAGACCGATGATCAGCCATGATCGTACTTGAATGTCGGATCAAGCTGGAAGAACCATTTGGTCCATTCCTGCTCCTATTTCTTATGTTCTTGTACTGGATTGGCTAAAAATTGATGAAAAGAGGTACTAGAAAGGCTGGCTGTACTTCAAGTTGATAAGTCACCAGGACTGTATCAGATGCATCCAAGGATACCGAGAAAAGTAAGGGTGGAAATTGTGGAGGTACGGGCCATAATTCTCCAAAAACTCCTTAAATGTGGGGTGGTGAAGAGGACAGGAGAATTGCAAATGTCACATCATTGTTTAAGAAAGGATGCAAGGGCAGGCTAAGCAACTACAGGCCATTCTGTTTCACCTTGGTGGTGGGAAAGTTTTTGAAAATTAAAAATCCAGGACAAAGTTCTGAGGCATTTTAACAAATGTGGATTAATAAAGGAAAGCTAGAATGAATTGTTATAGGCATACATTGTATAACTAAACTGAGAGTTTTTTGATGGAGGGCACACAGTTGATGTGGTGTACATGAACTTTCAAAAGGCATTTCATGAAGTGCCATATAACAAGCTTGTCAACAAAGTTATAGTCCATGGAATATAAGGGATAGTGGCAGCATTGATACAAAGTTGCCTGAGTGACAGGAAACAAAATAGTGGTGGATAGGTGTTTTTTCGGACTGCAGTAAGATATCCATTGAGGTTCCAAAGTGGTCAGTACCAGGACCACTTCTTTTCCTGATCTATTTTAATGACCTACACTTGAACGTTAGGACACAATTTCAAAATCTGCAAACGACACAAAACTCGGAAAAGACCCGTGCAGAGAATAAGGATAGTCTTTAAGAGGACATTGACAGGCTGGTGAAATGGGCATGTGAAATTTATTGTAGAGATGTGTCAAGTGATTCATATTGACAGGAAGCACAAGGAGAGAAGGTATAAAATAAAAGATGAATCCTAAAAAGAGTGCAGGAGCAGGGGGACCTGGGGGCATATGTGCACAAAGCACTGAAGCTTCCAAGACAGAAAGCAGTTACGTAAGGCATGTAGGATTGTAGGCTTTATAAATGGAGGCACAGGGTACAAAAGAAGGAAATTATGGTGGAACCTTTATATAATGCTGGTGCAGCCTCAGTTGGGATCCTGCTAGTGTGGAATTCGATAAATATGGGTCTGTCTTGGGATGTCAAAATTACACTGCAAAGTGATTAAATTAACTTATTTCTCATTAAAGGTTGAGGTTTGTTTATAAAATATCAAGGTGATAGTGATTTTTAGATCCAAGAGCATAACAATGGCAGCATGAATGACTCCACTAACTTTAAAATAGCCAAAGATAAATTTGTGCACTTGACATTTCGTTCTGTGGCATTGGAGATAGATTTTCCTGAAGGTATGAAAGAAAAAAATGCAGTTCCCAAATCACCAACCATAAGATTTCTGCAGTGTTGTTTATACTGCTGTAATACTCTGTCAATTTAATTGTGCACTCATTAATTCTAAGACAACGTACCATCCATTTCTCTTTTATAAAGGTTGTATTCTTATATGATAAATTAAGTATTACTTTACTGAATGAGATTGCTGCAAATTTGGTTACTGGAAGCATTCCACAAAGCGTTTCCCATCAATTTCTGTTAAATGCACTGTAGCTCAGAAATAGGGTCAGGATAAGACTTACGATAACTGAAAAAGTTCCATCTGAAACAGTTTTAAAGAAATCCATTTTGCGAAAGCTGCCTTATCTTCACTGAAAATTAAAACTTTGAGACTGAACTCCTAGCTAGTACACCTGTGAAATGTTGAGAGCAGCATTTGTCTTGAAAAATACTTAATGGACACTTGATTGTTCTTGTTGCAGTTCTGCATTATTCTGGCTACATGCTTGAGACTTTCAAAGGGTCTTATTACAACGCAGTCTCGAGATATGAAACCCTAGAGCCACGTTACAGTGGGGTCCCAATGCATTGTATCCAGTTGTGGGCACCACACATCAAGACAGATGTGAAGGCACTTGAGAGTGTGCAGAAAAGATTGACGAAAATGGTTTCATGGATAAGAGACTTTGGTTATACAGATAGATTGAAGAAACTAAGGTTGCTCTTCTTAGAGAAACTTGAGAGATTTGATAGAGGTATGCAAATTCAAGAGGGATCGGGACAAAGGAGAGAGAAACTGTTTCAAATTTAGCAAGAACCAGAGGACACGATTTATGGTGAATGGCATAAGAACGAAAAGCGACATTATGAAAAACATTTGCACACTGAGTGGTTAGGATCTGGAATGTGCTGCCTGAAAATGTGGAGAAGGCAAATTCAAGCGTGACTTTCAAAAGAGAATTGTTTAATTATCTGAAGAAAAAAATTGCAGGGCTACAGGAAAAGGCGGGGGTGTGGGACTAGCTGATTTCCTCTTGCAGAGAGCCAGCATGGACATGATGGGCCCAATGACTTCTTTCTGTGTTGTAACTATTTCACGATTCTATTCTATCAAATTTTAGAAAAGTTTTAAAATCACTTAGAGGATGTAGAGAAGAGAAAATGCTGTCAATGAAAACATCAAACACTGTCACTACAGATTTTTACCTCAACTGTCAAAAATCTGAGGTGTTGCAATATATCATTTTTGTTCCAGAAGCTTATCTCACCTTGCTACAGTAAATGAAGCACATTACTACTTCACTGCCTGACTGAAAACTAGTCAATTTAATGTCATATTAATCCAACAACTAAAATATTAACTTCAGGCAACTGATAATTCTGCTGCATTGCGAAGTCTAAATACCTGCTTTGAAGGGGGCGGTTCCTGCGAGACAGGGTCCAAGGCCATATATTTTTTCTCCTTCAGGACATTAAGTACATCATAAAGCACACACATCTCTGTCAATGTGCTTCTCAAGTTATTCCTAACGGCATCCCAAGGCCACAGAGAGGGTTGAAACTTCAATATTGCTAAATGTCAAAAGAAAACAAACATATTAAAGGAAAAACTTGTGATTATATAGCACCTTTCACTACCTCAGGGATATCCCAAAATGTTTCATGGTCAATTAAGTGCTTTTGAAGTGTATATACCATTGCAATGTAGGAAACACAAGACAATTTGCATGCACAAGGTTCCACAAAAAGCAATGTGATAAAAGACCATTTCAACTGCTCTTGTGCTTTTGGTCAAGGGATAAATATTGGCTCCTCTGCTCTCTTCAAATAGTGTTGAGATTTTTACATCGAGCTGAGGGGGCAGACAATGGATGTTATATCTCAGCTTAATACTCACAACTGAAACAAGGTACCTGTGACAGTACAGCACTCCCAAAGTACTGAATTGAACTGTTAGCCAAATTATGTGCTCAAATATTTGGAGTGGGGCTCAAATCCCGTGACCTTATGACTTAGAACTGAGAGTATTACCACTGAACCAAAACTACCACATAATCAAAGAACTATAGTGCTTTAGCATAGAAAGAGGACATTTGGCTCATCAAGTCTGTCTAGTAATTTTCTGAGTCACAGTGTAATCCCACTCTCCTTCACCCTTCCCATACCCAAAGAATGATCACAAAGTCCATCATCCCACATCTGCTAATTATTGCAGAGATCAGCTACAAATCTTAAGCCCATTTATGCCAGAACAGAAATAGTCGACCTGATTTAACTCTCATCACTAACAGCATTTTTGATCACAAGCAGGCAATAAAAATTTATGTTCAAGGAAGGGTTCACCGTATCTTATAGTAAAAATATTGGATAATTTAAATTACATAGTTGCCTGTTGTGTAGTAGGGCAAAAAGGCACCAAAACCCAAGTGGGTATCAGGTTGTCCTGTGACAAGCCACTGCACTGACAGCGACTTCGAATGCATATGATCCCACAGGTAAAATTGTTCAAAGGACCTTATAAAAAAAACTTTTGGTGCTACAAAATGTCCATTGTAGGAATTTACCAAAAACTAGCCTTCGGAGGTGAGAGGGAAGCAGGGAGGAGAGAGGGAGTTTGGGGGGGGGGGGGTGGCAATGTGGATGGGGGGGCGGCAGAGGGGAGGAGGATAAGGGTTCCAGAGAGGAAAGAGAGGAGGGAGATCCAGGTGAGGAGGGGAAGGAAGGGCTCCAGGTAGGGGTCAGTCCATGAAGGGAGGGGGGTGTACGGGGTCTGGGGAGTTGAAGAAACGGGGGCGGCGGGAGACGCTTTACGACGGGGAGCCCGGGGCTCTCCAGTTTCCTCCTCACTCACTCTCCTCGTCGTCGCTGTCCTGCTGCCGCTGCGCCCACTCCTCCCCGGCCTCCTGCTCCTCGCCCTCCGAGTCGCTTCGGTTGAAGTCGATTTTCTGCGCCAGTTTGGCCAGATTCTCGGACATGGACAGCGGCTGGACATAGGCCTCGGTGCCATCTAGAGCCACCTCCTGGACCTGGTTCTCACAGGCCGCCTCGATACTGATGGTAACAGCTGGACCGGCCGCCATGTCCACAACGCAACTTCTCGGAGCCCGGACACAGAGAGAGACACTGAGACTCTGACTTAGACCCAGATCCGGGTCCCAACCCAGCTCCGGGAGCCCAACACGACCGCTGCAAGCACCACGCATGCGCACCGCCCGCACTCCGCCTTCCACTGACGTCACTTGAATAGTGAAGTTCATTCAAACTAAAAAACAACCAAACATCAGGGAAGTCAGTATTATTCATGTGGCTGGGAGGTAGTTGTAGTTCGATGTCCAGGTTAACAATCCATCCAACAGCTTCAGCCGAAACAGTGTGAATGATTGCGATGTCATCAGAAGTGAATCTCTCTGGGATTAGTGTATGGGCACAGTCTGGGCTTGCCAACTCTGGCTAGACATATTCCAGGAGATATGGACAGAAATTGTGTCCCAGAAATCCCAGAGAGGAAGACACATTGAGACCTCTGTCAAACCTATTGCAAAAGCCCATTTCATACCAGCGAAAACTTCCCGTATAAATTTGCACCAATTTGCACAACAGTTTCACTATTTAAAAAGTCAGCTAGGACTAAAATCTGCACTGTTTTTAACCTCAAGTCAGGCCAGGAATAAAACTTTATAGGTTTAGTTTTGTCATTTTTCTAGCCAGGAGCCCAGAACTCGCTTTTTTTACCTCCTCGCCTCAAGTCGCTGTGGAAGAAAACAAGCAACAGCGCTCTTGGGCACAGTACACATATGCATCCCGCGTTTTACGTCATCACACTATCAAGCAATCCATGAATGATGAGCTTCTGTGTACAAATTATTGGGCATGTTAGTTTATTTGCTTCAAATATCATTTTAAAATCTCCCAGATTGCTTTCAGTATCCACCGAGAGATCGATTCGGATTCCGGTAGACTCCCAACCATTCCATGAGGGGTGGCAACACTTCCACAGTCATAATTTGAGCTGGTCTCATGTTTCACTTGTGAGCAAGTGGTCACATCTTCCCTGGCCCATTTTCAAGTGGTTGATGGTTATCCAGATTTTATGTAGAAGGTTGAAAACTGGAACTTCATCACTTGTATCAGTTACAAGGTTGCGGTTGGCGATGTTTGTAGTCAACCAGAAGATGCACATGCATCGAAAGGTGCGGATGACGTCAGGAGTTCACCAAGGCTCCTTCAACAGCACCTTCCAAACCCATGACCACTACCATCTAGAAGGACAAGGGCAGCAGATAGAGGGGAACAACACCACCTGGAAGTTCCCCTCCAAGTCACTGACTTGGAAATATAGCGCCATTCCTTCACTGTCACTGGGTCAAAATCCTAGAACTCTCTCCCTAATAGCACTGTGGGTGTACCTACACCACATGGACTGCAGTGGTTCAAGAAGGCAACTCCACCACCTTCTCAAGGGCAATTAGGGATGCGCAATAAATGCTGGCCCAGCCAGCGAAGCCCACATCATATGAATTAATTTTTTTTAAAAGTTTGTAGGATGTGGACTGTGTTCCTGTAGGGGCTATGTGATTTCAGACGAGTGCATGGGGTTTTTTTGAGGTCCTGTGTCAATGGGAGTACTTTGTGGTGTTTGAAGAAGATGTTTTCCTGTGGAGGATCAATGTGTGCTAGCCCAGGAAGCCATTTGAGCTGTATTGAACTTAATGTTCCAAAAATAATCCTCTTAACTTCCCAGAAGCGGATATCAACCAGGTTTATGAAGCAGCTCCTGAGCCAGGTTGAGCAGCAGTATTCTGATGTTGGATAAACCAGGGCAAGTGAAAAAGTGCATAGTGTGTTGGGACTCTGCTGCCCCAGGTGGTATCCTACAATTTCCATATGAGATTCACTCAGCTTGGCCTTGTCTTCATTATTCTGGAAGTGTTGCCGGTAGGTCAACGTATGGTCAAGAGTGATGCTGAAGTATTTTGGCATTGGGTCATGGCTCAGTGGTCAGCCACAGAACTGGACATGAAGTTAAGAACATCAGAAATAAGACCAGGATTAGGCTATTTGGCCGATTGAGCCTTCTCCGCCATTCAGTAATATCATGGCTGATCTGATTGCCTGATGACCTTAACTCTACTTTCCTGCCTGTTCACCATAACCCTTTACTCTCTTGTTATTCAAAAATCTGTCTAACTCAGCCTTGAATATATTCAATAACCCAGCTCTCTGCTGGGTCATTGACTGCTCTCTGAGGCAGAGAATTCCAAAGAGTAACCACACTCAAAGAAGTAATTCCTCATCATCCCCATCGTAAATAGGAAACCCCTTATTTTTAAACTGTGCCCTCTAGTACTAAATTCCCCCATGAGAGGAAACATCCTCTCAGCATTGACCCTGTCAAGACCCTTCAAAATGTTATTAGTTTCCCCCTGGCCTTTGATTTGTTCAGGTGGAAGGCTGAAACAACAGTCTTGGCAGTATTTAGTCAAAGTCTCCATTTTCTGATAAAAGCAAAAAACTGCGGATGCTGGAAATCCAAAACGAAAATAAAAATACCTGGAAAAACTCAGCAGGTCTGACAGCATCTGCGGAGATGAATACAGTTAATGTTTTGAGTCTGTATGATTCTTCAACAGAACTAAGGAAAAATAGAAAAGAGGTGAAATATAAGCTGGTTTAAGGTGGGGGTGGGACAGGTAGAGCTGGATAGAGGGCAGTGATAGGTGGAGATAGCCAAAAGATGTCATAGACAAAAGGACAAAGAGGTGTTGAAGGTGGTGATATTATCTAAGGAATGTGCTAAAAGGTGACATTAGGGGTAGAAAGCAGGACGAGCAAGGTAAAGATAGCCCTAGTGGGGGTGGGTTGGGGGGAAGGGATCAAAATAGGCTAAAAGGTAGAGATAAAACAATGGATGGAAATACATTTAAAAATAATGGAAATAGGTGGGAAAAGAAAAATCTACATAAATTATTGGAAAAAAGGGGTATTGGAAAGGGGGTAGGGATGGAGAAGAGAGTTCATGATCTAAAATTGTTGAACTCAATATTCAGTCTGGAAGGCTGTAAAGTGCCTAGTTGGAAAATGAGGTGCTGTTCTAATAGTCTGCGTTGAGCTTCACTGGAACAGTGCAGCAGGCCAAGGACGGACATGTGGACTTGAGAGCAGGGTGGAGTGTTGGAATGGCAAGCAACAGGGAGGTCTGGGTCATGCTTGCAGACAGACCGATGGTGTTCCGCAAAGCGGTCATCCAGTCTGCAGTTGGTCTCTCCAATGTAGAGGAAATCGCATTGGGAACAGCGAATGCAGTAGACTAAATTGAGGGAAGTGCAAGTGAAATGCTGCTTCACTTGAAATGAGTGTTTGGGCCCTTGGACGGTGAGGAGAGTGGAAGTAAAGGGGCAGGTGTTGCACCTTCTGCGGTTGCATGGGAAGGTGCCGAGGGAGGGGGTAGAGGTGTAGGGGGTGATGGAGGAGTGGACTAGGGCGTCCCGGAGGAAATGATGCCTGCAGAATGCTGCCAGGGGTGGGGGGGGTGTGAAGGAAAGATGTGTTTGGTGGTGGCATCATGCTGGAGTTGGCGGAAATGGCGGCGGATGATCCATTGTGTGCGGAGTCTGGTGAGGTGATAAGTGAGGACAAGGGGGACCCTATCATGGTTCTGGGAGGGAGAGGAAGGTGTGAGGGCGGATGCGCAGGAGATGGGCCAGACACGGTTGAGGGCCCTGACAACGACCGTGGGTGGAAAATCTCGGTTAAGGAAGAAGGAAGACATGTCAGAGGAACTGTTTCTGAAAGTGGTGTCATCAGGACAGATGCGATGGAGACGAAGGAACTGAGAGAATGGGGTGGAGTCCTTACAGGAAGCGGGGTGTGAGGAGCTGTAGTCGAGGTAGCTGTGGGAGTCGGTAGGCTTGTAATGGATATTGGTGGACAGTCTATCACCAGAAATTGAGACAGAGAGGTCAAGGAAGGGAAGGGAAGTGTCAGAGATGGACCACGTGAAAATGATGGAGGGGTGGAAATTGGAAGCAAAATTAATAAATTTTTCCAGGCCCAGATGAGAACATGAAGCAGCACCGAAGCAATCATCGATGTACCGGAGAAAGAGTTGTGGGAGGGGGCTGGAGTAGGACTGGAACAAGGAATGTTCCACATACCCCATAAAGAGACAGGCATAACTGGGGCCCATGCAGGTACCCAAAGCCACACCTTTTATTTGCAGGAAGTGAGAGGAGTTTAAGGAGAAATTCTTCAGTGAGAGAACAAGTTCAGCCAGACAGAGAAGAGTAGTGGATGGGGATTGTTTGGGCCTCTGTTCGAGGAAGAAGTGGAGAGCCATCAGACCATCTCAGTGGGGGATGGAGGTATAGAGGGATTAGACGTCCATGGTGAAGAGGAGGCAGTTGGGGCCAGGGAGCTGGAAATTGTTGATATGATGTAGGGTGTCAGAGAAATCACGGGTGTAGGTGGGAAGGGACTGGACAAGGGGAGAGAGAACGGAGTCAAGATAGCAAGAAATGAGTTCCGTGGGGCAGGAACAGGCTGACACAATTGGTCTGCTAGGACAGTCCTGTTTGTGGATTTTGGGTAGGAGGTAGGAGCGGGCCATCCGAGGTTGGGAGACTATGAGGTTGGAAGCTGTGGAAGGAACATTTCCAGAGGAGATGAGGCCAGTAAAAGTTCTGGAAACAATGGCTTGATATTCAGTAGTGGGGTCATGGTCCAGGGGGAGGTAGGAGGAAGTGTCTGCGAGTTGATGCTCAGCCTCTGCAAGGTAGAGCTCAGTGCGCCAGACAGCAACAGCACACCCTTGTCAGCAGGTTTGATGACAATGTCAGGGTTGGACCTGAGAGAACGGAGTGCAGCTAGTTCAGAGAGAGGCAGGTTAGAGTGGGTGAGAGGAGCAGAGAAATTGAGATGACTGATATCACACCGACAGTTCTCAATGAAAAGATCAAGAGAAGGTAAGAATCCAGAGGGAGGGCTCCAGGTGGAGGGAGAATATTGGAGGCGGGTAAAAGGATCCGTTGAACGGGGAGAGCAGCACCGCGGCACCCTATTTCTAAGCTGCCCGTGCCCCCAGTTTCATTTTATTCTTCGTCTCATCGATGCCTCAACACGAAACTTTGTCTCGTTCTTTCAGGTGCAAAGGAACGCAAGCTCCAACAACTCATTGACACCAACGCCCATACAGGACCCTCCACCCCTGCCTGTCCCCATCCCGTCTTCCAATCCTAGCCCCGGCCATGTATTTACCATTTGCCCAGACTTTTCCCTCTCTGATGCTGAACATTCAGTGCTCAGCAAAGGACATAGTTTCATACCCTTGCGCCCTCTTCTCAATGAATTTTGGGCTCGGCACGATGCTGAACTCTTCTTCCGCTGACTTCGTCTCTGTGCTCAGTTCTTTGGGCAGGATTCCTCGCCCCGTTCAACGGATCCTTTTACCCACCTCCAATATTCTCCCTCCACCTGGACCCCTCCCTCTGGATTCTTACCTTCTCTTTATCTTTTCATTGAGAACTGTCGGCATGACATCAGTCATCTCAATTTCTTTGCTCCTCTCACCCACTCTAACCTGTCTCTCTCTGAACTTGCTGCACTCTGTTCTCTCAGGTCGAACCCTGACATTGTCATCAAACCCACTGACAAGGGTGGTGCTGTTGTTGTCTGGCGCACTGAGCTTTACCTCGCAAAGGCTGAGCGTCAACTCGCAGACGCTTCCTCCTACCTCCCCCGGACCATGACCCCACCACTGAACATCAAGCATTGTTTCCAGGACTGTTACTGACCTCATCTCCTCTGGAGATCTTCCTTCCACAGCTTCCAACCTCATAGTCTCCCAACCTCGGACGGCCCGCTTCTACCGCCTACCCAAAATCCACAAACAGGACTGTCCCGGCAGACAGATCGTGTCAGCCTGTACCTGCCCCACGGAACTCATTTCTTGCTATCTTGACTCCATTCTCTCTCCCCTTGTCCAGTCCCTTCCTACCTACACCCGTGATTCCTTTGACATCCTACATCATATCAACAATTTCCAGTTCCCTGGCCCCAACCGCCTCCTCTTCACCATGGAAGTCCAATCCCTCTACACCTCCATCCCCCACTGAGATGGTTTGATGGCTCTCCACTTCTTCCTCGAACAGAGGCCCGAACAATCTCCATCCACCACTACTCTCCTCCGCTGGCTGAACTTGTTCTCTCACTGAAGAATTTCTCCTTAAACTCCTCTCACTTCCTGCAAATAAAAGGTGTGGCTTTGGGTACCTGCATGGGCCCCAGTTATGCCTGTCTCTTTATGGGGTATGTGGAACATTCCTTGTTCCAGTCCTACTCCAGCCCCCTCCCACAACTCTTTCTCCGGTACATCGATGATTGCTTCGGTGCTGCTTCATGTTCTCATCTGGACCTGGAAAAATTTATTAATTTTGCTTCCAATTTCCACCCCTCCATCATTTTCACATGGTCCATCTCTGACACTTCCCTTCCCTTCCTTGACCTCTCTGTCTCAATTTCTGGTGATAGACTGTCCACCAATATCCATTACAAGCCTACCGATTCCCACAGCTACCTTGACTACAGCTCCTCACACCCTGCTTCCTGTAAGGACTCCATCCCATTCTCTCAGTTCCTTCGCCTCCATCGCATCTGTTCTGATGACACCACTTTCAGAAACAGTTCCTCTGACATGTCTTCCTTCTTCCTTAACCGAGATTTTCCACCCACGGTGGTTGTCAGGGCGCTCAACCGTGTCCAGCCCATCTCCTGCGCATCTGCCCTCACACCTTCCTCTCCCTCCCAGAACCATGATAGGGTCCCCCTTGTCCTCACTTATCACCCCACCAGCCTCCGCACTCAAAGGATCATCCTCCGTCATTTCCACCAACTCCAGCATGATGCCACTACCAAACACATCTTCCCTTCACCCCCCGGCGGCATTCTGCAGGGATCGTTCTCTCCGGGACACCCTGGTCCACTCCTCCATCACTCCCTACACCTCTACCCCCTCCCACAGCACCTTCCCATGCAACCGCCGAAGGTGCAACACCTGCTTCTTTCCTTCCCTCCTCCTCACTTTCCAAGGGCCCATACACTCCTTTCAAGTGAAGCAGCACTTCACGTGCACTTCCCTCAATTTAGTCTACTGCATTCGCTGCTCCCAATGCGGTTTCCTCTACATTGGAGAGACCAAACGCAGACTGGATGACCACTTTACAGAACACCTTCGGTCTGTCCGCAAGCATGACCCAGACCTCCCTGTTGCTTGCCATTCCAACAGTCCACCCTGATCTCATGCCCACATGTCCATCCTTGGCCTGCTGCATTGTTCCAGTGAAGCTCAACGCAAACTATTAGAACAGCACCTCATCTTCCGACTAGGCACTTTACAGCCTTCCAGACTGAATATTGAGTTCAACAATTTTAGATCATGAACTCTCTCCTCCATCCCTACCCCCTTTCCAATCCCCCTTTTTTCCAATAATTTATATAGATTTTTCTTTCCCGCCTATTTCCATTATTTTTAAATATATTTCCATCCATTGTTTTATCTCTACCTTTTAGCCTATTTCGATCCCTTTCCCCCCACCCCACCCCCACTAGGGCTATCTTTACCTTGCTCGTCCTGCTTTCTACCCTTAATGTCACCTATTAGCACATTCCTTAGATAATATCACCAACTTCAACACCTCTTTGTCCTTTTGTCTATGACATCTTTTGGCAATCTCCACCTATCACTGGCCCTCTATCCAGATCTACCTGTCTCCCACCACCCCCCACCCCACCCACAACCACCAGCACCACTTAAACCAGCTTATATTTCACCTCTTTTCTATTTTTCCTTAGTTCTATTGAAGGTTCATACGAACTCGAAACGTTAACTGTATTCCACTCTGCAGATGCTGTCAGACCTGCTGAGTTTTTCCAGGTATCTTTATTTTTGTTCTCCATTTACTGAAGTAGGCTTTCAGAGATCATAGATCTTCATTGAGTGTTTTCTCAATGTCCTGAAGTTCATTAACCTGGAAAGCCAGGGCCACATCATGACCATATGCAAAGATCCATGAATTTGTGGATGGTAGGTAACTGATATACATGTTGAAGAGACTGATCCCTGCTGAAGCCTGTTGTTGGTTATCTATGAGAGGTTGATTTGATACCCAATGTGAACACTGAATGGTTGGCTGCAGAGGAAACTCAGTGAATGTGAACAAACCAACTTCACATCAGGGTACTCAGTGAATGTGAACAAACCAACTCAATATCAGGGAACCCTGTGAATGTGAATTAAACCACTCTAACACCAGCAAAACTAATGAATAAGAATGAAATAGTCATTTGGTAGTACAGAACTTGAGTATTGCTGAAAAAAGAGACATGTCAAAGCTTTTCATCTTGCACTCATCAGGGTACTTTGCAAGAATACCAATACAAGGGCAAAACAAGAAGTTATACTGTATGAGAAGAAAGTGCTGATTGGTTGGCAAGTCAGGAGGGCACAAAGAGGTTGCAAAGAAATATAAACAGGTTAAGTGAGTGGGCAACAAGATGGCAGATAGAGTTATTCATTTTGGTCGTAAGAGCAGAAAAGCAGAATATTTTTTAAAAGGTGTGAAACCTGTAAACGCTGATCTTCAGAGAGACGTTAGTGTGCTCATACAAGGAATGCAGAAAATTAGCATGCAGGTACTGCAAGCAATTAGGAAGGCAATTGGCATGTTGGCCTTTATTGTAAAGAAATTGGGTCTACTGGCATAAAGAAGTCTTGCTACAATTGTACAGGGATGTGGTGAGACCACGCAGAATACTGGGTGCAATTTTGGTCTCCATATTTAAGGAAGAATATGCTTTCATTGAAGGCGGTACAGTGAATGTTCACTGGGATGAGGTGGTTGTCTTATGCTGATAGCTGAGTAAATTGTGTCTATATTCTCTGGAATTTAGAAGAATGAGAGGCAATCTCATTGAAACGTGCAAGATTCTGAAAGGGCTTGATAGGATTGATGGTGAGAATTTGTTTCTGCTGACTGAGAAAGTTAAAACACAGGGGCGCAGTCTCAGGATAAGGAGCCAATCATTTAGGACTGAGATGGGGAGAAATTACTTCACTCAAAGGATTGTGAATTTTTGGGACTCTGTACCCCAGAGGGTTGTGGATGCTCTATCATTGAATACATTTAAGGTTGATGTGGACAGATCTCTGGTCTCTCAGAGAATCAAGGTATAAGGGGAGTGAGTGGGAAAGTGGAGTTAAAACTCAAGATCAGCCATGATTGTATTGAATGGTGGAGAAGGCTTGAGCTGCCATATGGCCTACTCCTGCTTCTATTTCTTGTGTTTGCACTGTGATTATGTGGTTCAAGAACTTAGTGTTATTGTCCAGGAAGCTTCTCAAAGCCCTATACATCAATCTTCACCTTCAAGTGTTCCTTCACTCACACCTTTGCATGCATTGATTCCACAGAAAGCTTCACTTTAAATATTTTTGTTTCTTCCATCCAACCATCCTCCCCCATTATGATCTGCATAATGACACCTGATTTGGATTGCACCTAGTGTCAGGCAGCCTCTGTAAAACACATAGCAAGGCAAAGCATGAGGAAAGATCTGCCTGGCCCATTGCTGGCAGCCTTGTCAGAACTACATTGCAAATGCCGTCATTCACAGTCTCCCTGCCCTGCATTAGTCCATTGATAGCTACCTGAGAGACAGCAAACAAGTGAGTCAGAGCAGCCTGGCCAATAGAATCTGTGGGTTGGAGGTGAGTTTTTTGGGGGGTGGGGGTGTGGGGAGGTGTGTGAAGTAACAGGACTCAGATTCCACATGTCGATTTTTAAGGAGAATGCTTGCAAGGCATTCTGTATGGGTGGTGTCTTAAAGCATTGTGCAGATGGTAGAGAATGTGCAAGAATTCAAGTCTAACATTCACTCCTACAGGGACATGCTGCAGGTCAATCAAGCATGTAGCCGCCCCAGGCTGACTCATAGCAAACACTCTTTATTTGTTAAGGTAGGTAGAACTGCATTTGTATAACACCTTACATGTCCCCATCATGTCCCTAAATACTTCACAGCCTATGAAGTACTTTTGAAGTATAATCACTGTTTTAATGCCAGAAAATACAGCAGCCAATTTGCAGAGAGCAAACATTCACAAATACCAATGAGATAATTGATCAGATAATCTGTTTTAGTGATGTTGTTTAAAGACCAAGGGCCAGATTTTCATGCCTCCATCTATGTTAGAATGGTGGAGGGTGAGATTCTAAACTGATGGAAGGGACTTGATTCCAGGATTCCTGCCCCCATTCCCAGAAAGTGGGATGTTTAAGGATGGTGGCTAAGGTGCAGGTGGTGAGCCTGACACAACACTCCAACCCTCGCCGGCTCCAGTTCGGCGGTGGGGGGGGGTGGGGGGGTGGGGGGGGGGGGGGGGGGGCGGTGCATTTTAGATCCACAGCTATTTCCATGGATTCAGGCCCATTGTCCAGGGCTCAGAAGAGTTGTGAAAAATGGAGAAAGCCTAGACTGGAGTTGGGAACCTTTTGACCTCCCAGCATAATGTAATGATGTATGATAAGTTAAATATGTTTTATCACAGTAATTAATGATAGGACTTTGGAAAATGTAAGTGCTCATTAAATTGACCAGAATTATGAAATTTTTCAGATGCATTAGATTACTTCACCCACAGATAAAGTGCTCTTCTGCATTCAACAGTATTGAGATTAAGATTTTAATGTTTCACTTGGACCATGTGATCTAATCTTTTCTTTGATTGACATTCTAGGCATCTGTCGCACCTCTGAGATAGATGAACAGATGACTGTCTTCTTTTGATTGACACTCTAGCTGTCTGTTGCAATTTTTGAAGCAATGCAACAGATCTGTTTCACTACTTCACAGGTTTCAATATATTCAGCACTGGAGGTTTTGTTGTTACAGCTGTCCAATGGAATCACTTTGAATGCTTGGCTGAGCTCCAAACCCCTCTAGTGGATTCAGTTGAGCAGGAGTTGTTAATGAAGCTGTCAAAGGGAATATGAGCTTTGTTTATTTTGCCAATTTTATTAGCACTTAAGAGGATTAAGTTTTCTTTCCAAGTGGAATTTGAATGGCTGCACATTTGTTTGACAGTTTTATGAGCTCCTAAGAGGATCAGGGTTTCTTGAAGAGGTTTTTGAATGGCTGTTTGTTTATTTTAACAGTTTCATAAGCATCTCAAAGCCATCCCAATGTTATTATAGGAATCAGAAATTCTGTCAGTGGTGGATACTGGGTGAATGAGCATTGTGTATATGAGGAGGCATGGGGGTATATGGGGGGCATGGGGAATATAGATGGGGTATGGGGGATATAAGGGGGTGGGATGGGAGGTGTGTGGCAGTGATGGTTGAGGACTAGGGTGCTTAACAATCATGTACAGAACTGGACCAAAGTCCCAGTGAACCAAGGGGACATTCTAAACTGCCCACCTTAGCATCTGCTTACCTCTGTTCCCACTTTGGGTCTGTTTATGGAGGTGGTGGCTCAAACTCCAGTCCATCCCCCCAATAAAAATAGTGTGGGCGGAAACTGCTAGGCAGGAGTTGGGATTGTGATATTGGAAAATGACCTGACTCACACTTCCCACATCAAAGATGAAAATCTGCTCTTAAATATTGGCCAGTACAACTGGAAAACTCCAATGTTATTCCATTAATGCCATGGTATTTTAATGACCAACTGAGAAAGAAGCCCAGTTCCAGTTTAGTATCCCATCTTAAAGACAGCATCTCAGACAATATAGCGCTCCTCCAGTACTGCATTGAAGTGTCAGCTTAAATTACATGTTAATTTTGAGTGAAGCTTGAACCAACTCAAAGATAAATGTGTCACTGCTGGGCCAAGACTGGCAGAACTACCTTCTGCCACACATAGTCAGATTGCTGCCATGCAAGCCTGAAATGTTAGATTGGAAAGAGTCATCTATTCTAGCTTCTAATGGTTGCAGGGCATTGCTTTTCTGATTGTTATCATTAGGTCTGCTTTTCCACTGATCAATGGCTATTTGGAGAAAGTTCTTAAACCTAGTGCGATTGTATACTGCACTCATGAAACAATAGGGAGGTCTTGTAACGCAATGGTAGTGTCCCTACTTCTTGGCTAGAAGCTTTGGTTCAAGTCCCACTTCAGAACTTGATGGTCAGGGCAGGTGCATTCATAACCTGGCCAAACAGGTTGATCATTAGCCTGTAAATCCTTCCAATATACCTGATGGCAGGTCATGAGAGCAGGAGCGTTCCCTAGTCTGCCAAACTGCAGAAGGCAATGGCAAACCACTGCAGTTGCCAAGCATTATCATGGAGCAATCCAATGAAAGTTCAAGTTTGCCAACGTCATCTGAGGGCATGGTATGAAGAGGAGGAAGAGGAGGACTCATGAAACTGCTGTATCTCAGGAGAATAGTACATCCACCAGCTCTTCAGGTGCCTAGACAAGTGACAGTAAAAAGGGAGAGCCAGGATGTTTATGCAACAGCACAAGAATTGCAGGCTGCAGCTGGTCAATTTCAGAGCTTAGCTACCAATAGACTAAGGCCTCCCTAGTGCTAAGAGATTTATATTAGAACACGAAGCTAGGCAGCTCATGTACAGCTAGCATTCAGATTAGTACCTAGGAATACCGGATGAAGAGTTCCAGTATTATGTACTGGTATCTAATAGAAGAATAATGGTAAGAGGCATTTGGCACACAGAGCACAGTAAGTAAAATTACGCATTCAGTGAAATTACATGTGCAAATGCTGTTTTGACAAGGGTTGGAGGGTGGCTTCAGTGAGATGAAAAGCATAGGAACAGAGTTCATTCACGTGCTTGGGCATCACAGGATTTATATGACACATTGCTACTTCTTTCCAGAGTATACAGATTCATCCAGGAGCTATGCTTGTAGGACCTACACTTTACTCGGAAAGCCATGAGTTGTGACATGTGCTGCTACATAACCAGAAGTCCATTGCAAAATGACTGACATCTGGAAGCATAGCATCAGGCTTGCAAATGAACAGAGGTGTCCTGTAAAGTGATTACACATTCTGCATTTGGTGTCCCAAATGTAGAGCAGACCACATTGAGCAGCAAATAATGTGTACTAAATTGAAAGAAGTTCACGTAAATCGCCGTTTCACCAAGAAAGAGTGTTCAGGGCCTTGGACAGTGAGGAGAGAGAGGGTAAAAGAGCAGGTGTTGCTGTAAGGGTGGAAGGTAAGTTTAAAGGGAACCCAATTCTGGCTCTGCAAGGCAAGGGATAGGGTTAGAGCAGGCGTGCAACAAATGGGACAGACACACTCGAGGGCCCTGTCGACCATGGTGGGGGGAATGCTCGGCTGCAGAGAAAGGAAGACTTGTCAGAAGCATTGCTATGGAAGGGTATCATCAGAATGAATATGATGGAGATAGGGAGACTGCAAAAATAGAATGGAGGCCTTACAGTAACAGGGTGTGAGGAAACGTAGTCAGGCTAGCTGTGGGAGTTAGTGGGCTTAGTCAATATTTGTTGATAGCCTGCCTCCATTTCTGGGGACAGGCTGAGAAGAGTCTAAGATGGACCATGTGAAGGTGAGAGAAGGGTGAAAATTCAAAGCAAAGTTGATGAACTTTTCCAGTTCCGGGCAAGAGCAGAAAGCAATACAGTATTCAATGCACTGGAAAAAAGGGTGAGGTATGGGGCCTGAGTGGGACTGGAACAAAGAATGTTCCATATATTCCACAAAAAGACAAATATAATTCAGACCCATGCAGGTACCCATAGCAACACCTTTTTGTTTGGAGGAAGTAAGTGGAGTTAAAGGAGAAGTTGTTCATTGTGAAAACAAGTTCATCCAAGTGAAGGAGGGTAGTGCTGGATGGAGGCCATCCTACTGGGAGATGGAGGTGTAGAATTATTGGGTATCCATGGTGAAGAGGAGATGGTTAGGGTCAGGAAATTAGAAACTCTTAAAATGATGGAAGGCACCGGAAGAGGCATGAATGTCGGTGAGAGAAGATTGAACTAGGGGAGAAAATGTAGTCAAGATAGGAAGAAATAAAGTCAATGGGGCAGCAGTAAGCTGAAACAAGAGGTCTACCAGGGCAGTCCTGTTTGTGAATCTGGGAAAGGAGGTAGAAGGGGCTGTTCAGGGTTGGAAGCCATGGAGGAAATGTTTCCAGATGATATGAGGTCAGTGACAGTCCTAGAAGCAATGGCTTGATGTTCAGTGAAGGGGTCAAGGCCCATGGGCAGATGGGAGGAAGTTGACACTCTGTCTCTCTACACGGTAAAAGTCAGTTCATCAGACAATAACAGTTCCATCCTTGTCAGCAGGTTTGATAACTTTAGGGTTGGATCTGAGAAACAGAGTGCAGTAAATTTAGAGGGAGATAGAGTGAGTGAAGGGGGGTGGAAAAATTGTGTTGACCGATTTCAGCTGGCAGTTTTCAATGATAAGATCAATGAGAGTAAGAGACCAAAAGGAGGGGTCCATGTGGAGGGTGTTTATTTGAGATGGGTAAAAGGGTCTGCTCTTCAGAAGGGGGTGGGTGACGGGGTTCAAAGTAGTGGGTGTGGAGGAAATGGAAGAGCTCAACATCATGTCAAGCTCAAAATTCATTAAGGTGGGAACATAAGGGGATGAAACTGAGATTTTTGTTAAGGACATAATGTTCACGGTCAGGGAGGAGAAGATTAGAAGGTATGTGAATCCACAGCAAGGGATGAGATTAGAAGAAGGGATGGGGTCAGGCAGAAGTGAAAGGGAGAAAGATCTAAATGGATGTTGGTACCTATAAACTTTTGAAACTCACAATCTTTCATATCTGAAAGAAAGGAAAAATTGTATTGTTAAAGCAGTGGATGAGGCAAAGGATGAAATGAAACTGCAGGCCAGGACAGCTTTCAGACAGTGAGATGGTGATGCTGACATAGGTTGAAAGTATGCATGTGGTGGCACACGGCATTGAGTGTGAATGTTAGAATGCCATGAGAACGTTGATTCAAAGAATGCAGAATATCTAGGAGATACCTGTAATCATGGGTAGTTCCCAAACATTAAGGTTGAAATTTTTGTTCATATCCAAGTAGAATAAGTCCGAGCCAGAGACAGTTGCTGAGGCAGGAGATTTGGCTGCAAAAGCAAATTTTAATAGATAGCTGAGCAAATACAAGAGAAATAGAAAACAAAAGGTGATGAAGGTAAAAGATGAACAGAAATCTCATTGGAGAGAAGAGCAGAACTTCTTCAAGGTGGGAATACCTGGAGGACAAATGGCAGTGAATTAAACACTAATACAACATACTGCCACTGCAGGAAATCTGAAATAAATACAGAAAATGCTCATTAGGTCAGACAGCAACAGTGGAGCGAGAAAGTGTTAACATTCCAGATCACTAACCTTTCATCAGGAGAGGTAAAAGTTAGTAATGTAATAGAATTAAATGCAAGTAAAATGGGGGAGAGTGGGAAATGAAAAAAGGAAAGGGTTACCACCCCGCCACCCCACATGATCCGTCTGCTTCTGCCCCCACCAAAATCAGACTCTCTAGATCTACTTGCTCTCAGCCCAGCTTGGTTGTGGCATTGTGTTGCTGTAGCAGTTCATGTCAGACAGGCCTCTGGCCTGTCAGTTAGGCTGGATGTGGAGAGGAAACTACAGAAAAAAATGATTGAAAGATGTCCTGCAGTTAAAAATTGCAGGATGTTCGGGAAACAATACTTGTGGGTTTACAATCCTCAAATCAAAGACGCCTGGAGTCATTGTGGCACAGAAAGCCATTTAACCCATTTAGTACATGCTGGCTATTCGTAGAGCAATCCAGTCAATCGCATCGCCCCGCTCTATCACAGTAGCTCTGCAAGTTTATTTCACTCAAGTACCAACTAGTTTCCTTTTGAAATCTTTGATTGCCTCCACGTCTACCACTCTCATAGACAGCAATTTCCTGTTCATTACCACTCACTGCATTAAAAATTTTCCTCACATCCTCCCTGTATCACTTGCCCAAAGCTTACCCCTGAAAGAAATGTGCCTCCAATCTAAAATCCAGACCAAAGCTATAGAGGTAGTCATAATGGAGTTCTCAATGTGTCCTCTGTAGAATAGGCGAGTGGACAAACAAATGCAAGTCTCGCTGCAGAAGACAGAAAGGCGGACGATGAAATAGTATTCAGTATGTAAGGTCCCCTTACTTGAGGAAGGATGTAGTTGCACTGGAGGCAGTTCAGAGGAGGTTCACTAGATTGATTCCAGAGATGTGGGGCTTATCTTATGAGGAGAGATTGAGCAGTTTAGGCCCATACTCGCTAGAGTTTAGAAGGATGAGAGGAGATCTAATAGAGGTATATAAGATGCTAAAGGGGATAGACAAAGTAGACATGGAGTGGTTGTTTCCCCTTCTGGGGCATTCTAGAATGAGAGGCCATAGTTTTGGGCTAAGGGGTGGTAGATTTAAATCAGAGATGAGGAGAAATTACTTTTCTCAAAAGGTCATGAATCTGTGGAATTCACTACCTCAGAGTGCAGTGGATGCCAAGACGCTGAATAAATTTGAGGAGATAGACAGATTTTTAATTAGTAATGGGTTGAAAGGTTATGGGGGGAGAGAGGGCGGGAAATTGGAGTTGAGGCCAAAATGAGATCAGCCATGATCGTAATGAATGGCAGGGCAGGCTCGAGGGGTTGAATTGCCTACTCCTGCTCCTAGTTCTTATGTTATGGACATGAATGGTTCCCTCTTAGCCCAGTGTTCAACTGATCGCAGATAGATGTGTTTGAAAGGGAAAGTGTGTTTTAATCCCCTGAGTGTTGTGACTCCCAAGAACAGACAAAAAGACAGGTTTTCTCATAAGTTTAAAAAGTGAAGAATACATGTTTATTTTCTTAACACCTGAACATATTTGCAACAGCAGCCATTCACACGTGTGCACACACAAGAAAAGATAATTACAGAAGAGGCAGCATGCACTTAGGTTTTTAAAACATCCAAAAAATCACTGTTGTACTTGAGTCTTTCGAGATGGAAGTTTGAAATGTTGCAGGCTGGGTAATTCCCATTGGTTCACTGAAGAAATGGAGGTTGGAAGTTTCCGGTGATGTATTCACAGTGGTTTACTACTTGCAGCAGCAGGTTTCTGGCATTGTTCCATTTGAGCTTCTGTTGCAAAGATCTGACGTGGTTCTTTGGATCAATAGGTAAAATGGCTAGCTTCACTTCTCTGCCTGTTAGTGCACTCTAGGCAGGGTCCTTCCTTTCCTGAATAGGATCCCTTCCCTCTGACTCTGCCTTTCAGACTGACTGATAGCAGGCTGCTCTCAAATTGTGCATTAATAAATGTTCCTGACCACAAACTGATTTCTGTCAGGTGACCATAATATCTGTTTTCCCATTGTCCACACAAATGGTTCCTGATGACTTGAGTATTGACAGACAAAAGGGTTTGAGTTTCAGCCATTTGTGCATCCATGTGATTGGATGAGGAGAACTCATTCTTATGCGGAATTCCATTCTGCAGCCAATAATTTTGTGGAGTCATTGTGCACTAGTTTCTGTAGGTATTTGGACAAAAGCAGCTGTTAAATCCACAGGAAAGATATTTTGCATGTTAATGTACTCTCAAATGGCCCAAAATGGTAGTTTATATTTTAATGTCCTGACCAGACAAATGGGCTAACTTCCAGCCTTGGGTAGTTTCATGTACATTGGCAGACAAGGAAGGTCACCTGACCTCTCAACTATACCTTGTTTCAATGCAGATTGCCCATTCTCCATGTTTTTAAAAGCAGTATCCATTTTTACATAGGTTCGTGGGTATAACTGCAAGGGTGTGATAAATAAATCCTAAGGCAGATATTTATTTTAACTGACTCACATGAAGCGGAGAGGTCAATAGTGGATCAGGAACCCATTTGTTCTGTCAGCTCTAACTCAGCCACTGCATTGACATTTGCAACCAGAAAGGATGAGCGGGATGACATGGCAAATCTGTCAAATGAAGGAATTCTAGTTAAAGGATCCTGCAGAAGTCAGAATGGTTGAACTGTACATTGATTCCTGTGGCTTCAGCAACCACAGGAATGGAAAGGAGACATAGGAACATAGGTGGAGTAGGAGTAGGCCATTCGGCCCTTCAAGCCTGCTCCACTATTTAACTGGATAATAGCTGATCATCTCCTTCAAATCTATTTTTCCACATTAACCTATCATGCCTTGATGTCATTGGTATCTAGAAATCTATCGACCTCTGCTTGAAACATACTCAATGACTGAGCCTCCACAATCCCCTGGGATAGAGAATTGAAAAGATTTACCACCCTCTGGACTGAAGAAATTCCTCCTCAGCTCAGCCCTCAATGGCCTATTCCTTAATCTGAGACCGGTGTTCTGTGGCTCTAGACCCCCATAGCCAAGGGAACATCCTGCATCTAAACTGTCGAGCCCCGTAACAATTTTACACACTTCAGTGAGGCTACCTCTCATTCTTCTAAACATTAGAGAATATAGACCCAGTTTCCTCAGTGTCTCCTCATAAGACAATCTGCCAGTATATAGCCAGTTTATCCTACCTTAGGTAAGGAGACCAAAACTGCACACAGTACTCCATGTGTGGTCTTACCAAGGCTCTATACAACTGCAGCAAGACTTCCTTACTCTTGTACTCAAATCCCCTTGCAATAAAGGCTAACATACCATTTGCCATCCTAATTCCTTGCTGCAACTGCATGTTAGCTTTCAGTGACTCATGAATAAGAACACCCAAATCTCTTTGGACATCAACACTTCTCACCTCGCCCCATTCAAAAAATACTCTGCATTTCTGTTTTTTTCTACCAAAGTGGATAACTTCATATTTTTCCATATTATATTCCATCTGCCATGTTGTTGCCCACTTACTTGTCTAAATCTCTTTGCATCCTTCTCACAACTCATTCCTATCAAGTTGTGCCCTCAGCAAACTTGGAAATATTACATTTGGTGCCCACATCCAAATGATTGATATGGATTTAATAGCTGGGGCTCAAGCACTGATCCTTGTGGTACTCTCCATTAGTCACAGCCTGCCAACCTGAGAATGATCCATTTATCCCTCACACCCTCATGCCTTCTCCTCCCTCCCAGAAACATGATAGGGTCCCCCTTGTCCTCACTTATCACCCCACCAGCCTCCGCATTCAAAGGATCATCCTCCGCCATTTCTGCCAACTCCAGCATGATGCCACCACCAAACACATCTTCCCTTCACCCCCCTGGCGGCATTCCGTAGGGATTGTTCCCTCCGGGACACCCTCATCCACTCCTCCATCACCCCCGACTCATCAACCCCCACCTATGGCACCTCCCCATGCCCACGCAAAAGATGTAACACCTGCCCCTTCACTTCCTCTCTCCTCACTGTCCAAGGGCCCAAACACTCATTTCAAGTGAAGCAGCATTTCACTTGCATTTCCCCCAACTTAGTCTACTGCATTCGTTGCTCCCAATGCGATCTCCTCTACATTGGAAACCAAACGTAAACTGGGCGACCGTTTTGCAGAACACCTGCGGTCTGTCCGCAAGAATTCACCCAAACCTCCCTGTCGCTTGCCATTTTAACACTCCACCCTGCTCTCTTGCCCACATGTCTGTCCTTGGCTTGCTGCATTGTTCCAGTGAAGCCCAATGCAAACTGGAGGAACAGCACCTCATGTTCCGACTAGGCACCTTACAGCCTTCCGGACTGAATATTGAATTCAACCACTTTAAGTCTTGAGCTCCTTCCTCCCCCTTCCTTTTGTTTTTTCCAATAATTTATATAGATTTTTTTTTCCTGTTTCCATTATTTTTAAATCTTTTATGCCCCCCCACCCCCACTAGAGCTATACCTTGAGTGCCCTACCATCCATTCTTAATTAGCACATTCGTTTAGATAATATCACCAACTTTAACACGTGTTCTTTTGTCTGTGACATCTTTTGATTATCTGCTCCTATCACTGCTTGCTTGTCCCTACATCCACACCACCCACCCCCCCCCCCCCCCCCCCCCCCCACCTTAAACCAGCTTATATTTCACCCCTCTCCTTGTAAAGAAAAATCAGTTCCTCATGAAGGGTCATGAGGACTCGAAACGTCAACTCTTTTCTTCTCCGCCTGCTGAGTTTTTCCAGGTAATTCTGTTTTTGTTTTGTTTTGGATTTCCAGCATCTGCAGTTTTTTGTTTTTATCCATTTATCCCTGCTGTTTTCTGTCTGTTAACCAATCTTCAATCCATGCCAGTACATTTCCCCTACTTCCACGAGCTCTAATATTGTTTACTAACCTCCTGTGAGTGACCTTATCCAAAGCCTTCTGAAAATCCAAATACACCAGATCCACTGGTTCTCCCTTATCTATTCTGCTTGTAACATTCTCAAAGAACTCCAACAGGTTTGTCAAAATTGATTTCCCTTTCATAAGTCTATGTTGACCCTGCCAATCTCATCACTATTTAAGTGCCCAGTTATCACATTGTTCACAATTGATTCTAGTATTTTCCCTACTGATGACAGGCTAACACGTTTGTACTTCCCTCTTTTCTTAAATAGTGGGGTTATATTTCCAATCTGCAAGGCACCATTCCAGAACATAAACACTTTTGAAAGATGACCTGGGAATGTTGGCCCCAGTATTTGAGGGACTGATTTTTGCCAAGTACAGGAGGAAAAGGCCAGCCTCTCAAATACAGCAGCTGAGGATGAAAGTGGCTGAGGAAGTAAGCAGCAGGAGTGTGGTCCCTTGAGCCCAAAGAAATTAAAGGGCTTCAGGAGGGCAGGAAAGGTGAGTGGCATAGCTCTTTCAGGGCCAACACCCACATCATTCACAACACACCGTGCAGCTCCACATACTCCTCACTCTTGAGGCATTTCCTCACATTCCCACCTAAATAGCCAACATTCACATTCACCCTAATATTTGAGGTATGGGTGTAAAATAGTACAAAGTCAGTTTCTCAAAATGTTGCCCTTCACACAACCCATTTCTCATACTTGTAGCTCTATTTTCTTTCCTTGCAGGAGTACAGAACTCCAAGGAGAGTACAGAGCTCCCTTGTTGGCCACTGTCAATAAATGCCCACCTGGTTCACTGAGGAAGAGGTCTTGTTCCAGGGCCGTGTCCTAGGCCTAACCATCTTCAACTGCTTCATTAATGACTTTCCTTCCAACAGATTCAGAAGTGGGGATGTTTGCTGATGATTGCAAAGTGTTCAGTACCACTCATAACTTTTCAGTTAATGAAGCAGCTGTGTCCATATGCAGTAGGATCTGGACAATATTCAGGCTTGGGCTGATAAGTGGCAAGTAACATTTGCGCTGACCATATCCAATAAGAGAGAATGTAACTATCTCCCATTAATGGCATTAACATTGCTGAACCTACCACCATCAACATCCTGGGACTGACCATTGACCAGAAACTTAACTGAGCTAGCCATATAAATACTGTGGCTACGAGATCAGATCAGAGGCAGCGAATTCTGTGGTGAATAACACACCTCCTGAGTCCCCAAAGCCAGTCCAAAATCTACAAGGCTCCAGTGATAAGTGTGATGGAGAGCTCTCCACTTGCCTGGATGAGTGCACCTACTGCACCCAAGAAGCTTGACACCATCCAGGACAAAGCAGCCATCCACCACCTTAAACATTCACTTACTGCACAACTGCAAAGTGGCTCCGTGTATCATCTACAAGAAACACTGCAGAAACTTGCCAAGTCTCCTTAGACAGCATCTTCCACAACATCCACCATCTAGAAGGGCAACAGATGCATCAGAACACCACTGCCTGCATGCTCCCCTCCAAGTCATAGCATCATAACTTGGAACTATAATCACTGTTCCTTGCTGGGTCAAAATCCTGGAACTCCCTAACACAATACTGTGGGTGTACAACACTAGATGGAATACAGTGCTTTAAGTTGGCTCACCAGCACCTTCTCAAGAGAAATTAGGGATGGACAATGAATGCTGGTTTTGCCAACGATGCTTAAATTGCATGAACGAATAAAATAGCTGCAGACGTCAGCAGTGACTTGCTGTGAAAGTCTGAGCATCCTGAGTCACTGGTACTCACAGATATCCAGAGTGCTCATCTTCTACCTGTAGACCCCATGTTAGAAGCCTCATTTCCTTCAAGTTGGATCTCTGTGCCCAACCCCTCTATCCTATGTAACAATATGTGCCTGAGAAGGCAGCTGATGTTGCTCTTGGTGCTTTTGCTCCTCTCCTTCCTCAAAGACATAAGGTAGAATTGCATAGCTATTCCCATGCCATGTTGAAGGCCAAGAGCAGAAAAGTATAGATCAAGGTGACTGAAGTCCAAGATAGGTGGGAACTGACTTCCAAATAGTTGGAAATCACCTACCAAGCAATAAGAGCACACTTTTCAGAAGTTCTGTGAGCACCATCCTATCACGTAGGCATGGCTGCAGCTATTCAGTTTTGTTGTTCAAAGACTTCCCAACATGTCAGTTTCACAGAAGCAGCATTCCCTGCTGCGCTCTTGCCTGGTTAACCTGGCTAGTTCCACACAGCTCAAGAGACCTGTGTACCTGATCTTAAATCAAAAATGCTGGGTACGTCTTCAATTAATTACTTACATGGCAGCTCCAGAGGTTCCCAATCATCTGCAAACCGACCTGAGGTAAATTCAGAACTGAGCAGATCATGTTGAGTTCCTGACCTGCTGCCTGTAGCTTAGCCTGCCTCCCCTTGATTGTTGATCATTACCTAACAATGAGGGTCAGCCATTTTCAGATATATTGTACTATTAATTTATTGTTAATTTTAAAAAGGAGGTATATTTTTGCAGAAGGCAAAAGCAAACCACTGCAGTACTTTGCCAAGCTTAATCATGAATAATCCAATGGAAGTCCATGGTCGTTAATGTCCTTTTGAGGCATGGTTCCTGAAGAAGTGTATTTTTAGAAGGAATACACATTTGAAATTAAGGATCTCAACCAGAAGGTTGGTCTTTCCTACGTTATTTATTCTTTCACAGGATGTGGGTGTTGCTAGGAAGGACAGCATTTGTTGCCCATCCTTAATTGCCCTTGAGCTGAATGGCTTGCTAGGCTATTTCAGAGGGCAGTTAAGAGTCAACTACATCGCTGAGGTTGTCACAATTATTCCACAAATATTCTAAGTAATCTAAAGCAGTCAGGCAATCCAGCACAAATGCTAGTTTTATTTGTGGCAAATTATCTAAGAATTAGTATGTTTGGACACACTGTACAAATTCACAATGTAGTATTTGATATTAGGTACGATTTCTCCTATTTGCATTATTACACCAGAATGCTAAGCAATAGTTGGTACAATGGAGAAGCTTCTATGTACAAAACTAAAAATATTGTGGATGAGATACAAACTTGAACAAAAGATAACATTTATTGAGTGATTCAATTGAAGAAACTAATTTTCCAATTTGTATATAGTGATAAGTATTTTTATAAAAATTGTATTACTTTAGCCTATAAAATGGATAAATATGAAATTTATTTTATAAATTCTCACTAATATAATAAAACTAATACAAAATTTACAAAAAAAGAGAAACCATCTAAAATTCTAATCACCATTTACAGATATCTTCATTGGATGGAGCTTAAAATATAAAATTACAAATAAGATATTTATTATAAAATAGCATTAAACAACAGACCACTCAGAGAAGTTTACACATTAATACAAATATTTATGTGGATAAGGTCGTAGGCTGTTCTTGATTGATTCGTAGATCGTACAGCATCACTGGTGCATTTTTTTAGCTCTTAGTTTTTCCAAAGTTTTCTAGGGGAAAACAGAAACACAGCTTTCAGTAGTTTCATACATAAGTTTAAAAACTGGCCCTAGTGATCACAGTGAATACACGTTAAATGTTTTGAAAGACTATTCCACCACATCAACCTGTATCGAACATGTATTTTATGTATTCCTTTAGCGTGACCAAAAGAAATATCTGATTAACAGACGGGAGGTATTGATGTAACCTCATATGTACCTTAACTCATTGGCAAAGATACTACTAAGCTTTACAAAATCATTATGTATGCAGGAAGGAGGAAGCATTTTACCCTTACTGCTGTGCTAGAAATTTCACAATTTGTTAAATGCATTAACTACAGCCAAAAGTGAGTTGAGGTGAGAGATCAAGGCAGCATTTGACCGACCATCAAGGAGCTGCTCACCAACGTGTAATATGACGCGGGATGACGTCGGGTGGAGTTCCTGATGTCACCCTGCGTCATTTCCATTCTCGGGTCGGCAGGGGTGCAGCCGAGTCAGCTGTGCGCCTGCCGATCTGTCAACGGCCTTTGAGGCCATTAATAAAACAATTTAGGTAATTGGCAGAGCTGCCCGTCCAAGCTTAGGGTTGGCAGACAGGCTGGGAGCCCGGGCGGGCTTAAGAAAAAGCATGAAACCTCATCCACACGCGGGATAAAGTTTCATGAGGGTTTTTAAATATTTAATAAAGGTTTGAGTTAAAGTGATAGGCATGTCCCAACTCATATGAGTGTCACATGAGGGGACATGTCAGGGAAATTTTTTTTAAACATTTACCTTAAAAGTTTTAATTCTGAGTTGATCTCCCTGAGGCAGCATTTAGCCTCAGGGAGATCAGTGCGCTCTTTTGCACGCATGCATGAAAGAGCGCACTCCGGGCTGAGGGAATCCCACCCCACCCCTGCAAAGAGAGCACATAGTGCTTCCTGGCGGATATCATGCTGGGCAGGCCTTAATTGGCCTGCCCACTTAAAATGGCATTTGCCCCCAATTGGGGCCACCAATCGGAGACACGCGTGCCCGCTCCTACACTCCCCCCCCCACAACCAACCAACGGGGGTGAAAATTTTTCCCTATATCACCATTTCTTCAACATTGCTGGGTCAAAATCCTGGAACTCCTTTCCTAACAGCACTGTGGGTGTACCTATACCAGATGGATTGCAGCAATTCAAAAGGGCAGCTCACACCACCTTCTCGAGGGCAAGTAGAGATGGGCAATAAATGCTCGCAACGTCAGTGATGTTCACATCCCATGAAAGAATAAAAAAAGTAACAGGTTGTTCAGCTGCCGTAAGATTAGAAACTGTCCATACTCACAATAGGGGCCACAGGATTATGGGACCATTAGGTTTGCAGGTGGGGGGCCATGCAATTCTGCTGGTGTCCTTGCTACTACCTACCATTCCAATCTCGCAGCAATTTAATGGATTGTGGGGGGGGGGGGGGCAAGGCCTTCACCCCAATTGAGGCTCTGGTAGCCACTTAAAGGCTGCTTCCTGCCTGACCACAACTTTTAAGGGGGGGGCAATGAGTAAACCCAGTAGGTTTGCTTGGGCTTCGCGTGGGAAGCGAGGTGGCTGGGGTGCCGCCTCCCTAATGGGCCCACTTTCCCGATCAGAGGGCCCCTACCAAGGTCTGTCCCCCCTCCCCCAGGTGTACCCTCCCACCCTAGCCTTTGCAATCTGGCCCCGGTCTCCACAGCGTATTAACTGGCTGAGAGGCAGCCATCAGCAGCAGGAAACCCTGTCATTAGAAAAAGTGAAACCCAGGTAGAGTAGAAGCTGAGAAAGCGAGAGAGAGGCCACAAATGGGGTGGAGGCTTCCTTCAAAAGACACCTTCCAAATGGACACAAACTCTACCCAGAATGGCACAGGTAATAAATATTTTCGGTTTTTTTACTGTAAGCTACTGCCACTGTTGAATCTTGTGGGTAAAACCTAAGAAAATACTCTGTACCATACTGAAGTCTTGTCATACATTGGGAAAGGGTAAAAAAAATCCAACATTTTTCATCAAAAAACATCAGAATTTTTTCTCAATTACTGTTTTCTTAGCTTTCCCCATGTCAGGCACCATCCTTGGTTGATAGAAGGGGAATATGTGTTTTGTTTCCAGGCCTCTGCTCATGATGTTCTATAAATGACTATTATCAAGTGCATGATAATATGAAGGGAAATTTGAGCTAATTATTTTTCTCCGTGGTGAACTACTGGTTAAATTCAAGTTTCTCCAAAATGCCATAGATTAAAGTTGGATAACTCACTGGGAAGATCAGGGCAAGTAGGGTAGAAATTGGAAACAAAAACAGAAATACCTGGAAAAACTCAGCAGGTCTGGCAGCATCGGCGGAGAAGAACAAAGTTGACGTTTCAAGTCCTCATGACCCTTCTCTGATTTAGAGGCTGAATGGTTGATGGATATTAGTCTTAGAGTCTCATCAGTATTCTCAGCATGATCTCATGAAAAACATTTTCATTTAGAGGGTGGTGGGCGTCTGGAATTCGCTGCCTTAATTGGTGATTCAGGCTGAAACACAACTCATTTAAAAGGAACCTGGATCTGCATCTAAAGTGCTGTAACCTGCAAGGCTACAGACCAGGTGTTAGGAAGTGGGATTAAAATGAGCGGCTAGTTTCTTTATCCTCTTTTTGGCTGGTGCAGAATGGTCTCTTTTTGCACCATAACTTTTCTATGGATCTATCTAGTAGCACTGGTCACACCTCCATCGGAAGCTCAACTGCTGACTTCTCCAACAGCAGGCTTTGGAAAGTCCTGCAAGGGCTGGATTGGAATGGATGGGCGACTGCAACTCAGGGAGTTACAGGAGCACTCATGTTCGTCCTGGCTCCACAAGAACATTAAATAAAATACTTATTTTTCATTGACCACCACTAGGCCATTCAGTGGTAACTAATCTCACAAGGGGTCCATCAACAAGTGTTAGTCCCTGATTTACATAGAACACCTAAAGAAAGAACCCCATAAATTTAGCAATGGGACAAATGCTTGTGCAGATTGAGCTACTGCTATTAACTTGGTATGCTTTGCGCCTGAATATCGGGGTAAACGCAAACCAATTTCTAATTTGTGCAGAAACATTACAGCTCTGTTGTTTGCCATTATTAAAAGTACTATTCACCTATAAATAAGTACTATAGTTGTTCAAGAGAATGGAATTAAGCCACATAACATTTACCTAGCATAAGCAATTATTCAAAGAAAAGTACAGCAACCTTGTCATTGGTCTTTAACAACTAAAATATGAGGCCGGGAAAGCAAGGAAGCAGCAGGCAGATTATCCTTCCTAAAATTTATTTGGATTCCTCCTACGTCATTTCCCAGAAACGCAGAGATATACAGACTGAACATTTACCTTTTGGAATTCTTTTGCTTTCTCACGATTTCTGGCACAAACTATTTGTCTGGTCACCTCCTTTTTCCTGTTTTTCACCTCATCAAGCTGGCTGTAGAGACTGCAAAGTATGAACATTATGCTAATACATGGGAATTAATAAGTACCAGCACAGAGCAGATATGGAGACGTTAATTAAAATTAGTTTAAACAAGGTATCAACTAGATTCTAAAAAAGGGAATAGAACTTAGATGGATCATGGATGAGCAGCTGACACTAGTTGCTTGCAATTGCTGCACCATGTGGGAACTTCAGGACACTTCATGTACCTTGGGTGACCAGGCGTGCAGGAAGTGTCTCCAGCTTGAGCTCAGAATTTCTGAGCTTGAGGGGCAGCTAGAGTCACAGTGGAGCATCAGGGAGGATGAGAGTTTCTGGATTGTATGTTCCAGAGGCAGAGAGATCAGGATAGTAGATGGGTGGTCATCTGGAAGAAAAGGTTAAGGGCTGGAAGTGCAGGAATCTTCTGGGTGTGTGACACTCTCAAACAGGTACTCAGCAAAGGAGACTGCTGGGAGTGACAATACTTTGAAGGAGTGCAGCCTAGATCATAGCACCAATGAGCAAGGAAATGCAAAAATGGGAAGAGTAAAGAAAGGAAATGCACTTGTTATAGAAGATTCCATAGTTAGGGGATCAAGCTGGTGCTTCCGTAATCGTTATCGTGAATCTCACATGGTGTGCTGCCTCCCTGGTGCCAGGATAAAGGACACCACAGAGAGGGTGAAGAATATTCTGCAGGGAAAAAGGGAGTGAGCCAGAAGTTGTGATGCGCTTCGGTACCAACAACAGAAAGAGAGCAGGTATTGAGGTCTTGCGATCAAGACTTTTAGCAGCCAAGGAGGAAGTTAAATAGTAGGACCTCAAAAAAGGTAGCAACCTCTGGATTACTCCCAGTGCCACACGCTATTGAAGGTAAAAAAAAAGGGAGAATCAATGCATAGCTCAGAGCATGGTGCAGAAGGGACAGGGCATTGAGAACTACTCTGAGGCAGAAAGCACCTAATCAAAAGTAACAGGTTGCACCTCAACAGGACTGGGACCAATGTGCTCACAGCAAAGTTCACTAGCTTGGGTTTAAATTAAATTGGCAGGGAGATGGGAACCAACACAGAAGTAGAAAAGAGAAATAAGGTGCATAAAAGAGTGATTGTTATGGATAGTACTGGGGAAGAAACTAACAGCATGTTAGATAGGAGCAGACTTAGAAGGAATACAAAGACAGGTTTACAATGTATGTAAATGCACAAAGTATAGTGAACAAGACTGGTGAGTTACAAGCATAACTAGCCATGTAGAAAAATGATAAAAGAGCTCTCTCTAGAGAGTGAGCGAGAGTGAGAGAGATAGATAGAAAAGCAAATCTGCAGGGAAATAAGAGATGTGCACGAACTACAGTACAGAGTGTGATACTGGGGACTTTACTACCCAACTAAGTACTGGGATAATGTTAGAGTTCTCTTTGGAGTAAAGGAGCTTGAGAAGAGATTTGATCAAGGTGTATAAGATTATGACATGTTTAGATGAGGTAGGTAAAAATCTGTTCCCATTCACTGATTGTACAAGGACTAAAGTATACGGATAAATTTTGGGCAAGTAATGCGGGTGGTGGGGGTTATATGAGGAAGAACAATTTCTTACGCAGTGAGAGTTAAAGACCTGGAACTCTCT
This sequence comes from Carcharodon carcharias, assembly GCF_017639515.1. Classification (NCBI taxonomy): domain Eukaryota; kingdom Metazoa; phylum Chordata; class Chondrichthyes; order Lamniformes; family Lamnidae; genus Carcharodon; species Carcharodon carcharias. The sequence continues at coordinate 93,211,229 of NC_054477.1, read as the reverse complement.
GCACCTATGGAAGTAGAAACAAAGAAATTCAAAATGACATTGGATGGGCACTTGAGCAAAATAAACTTAAACGCTGCAGGGGAATAGGACTGACCAGATTGTTCTAGAGTGCTGGCAAGAACTTGATGGGTCAAATGGTCCTCAGTGCTGTAACAACTCTATGGGCAGGGTTTTCAACTCGGCGTGCGGATGCGCACTTGGCATACACAAGCGTGAAATAGCGGCAAGCCCATTAACAGCCAACCAGCATGAAATCGCGGGCGGCGGACCATTGCACAGCCGCTCCCAGGCCTGCCTGCTGCGCCTGCCCGACGAGGGGAAAATCCTCCCGTGACTCTGATAAAGAGACTAACAATCCAAGAACAGGACTTAGTTTCCCAAACATTTAAAATGAATTCATGAAACTAGTTGAACAACTAGGGATCCTTTTTATGAACCATTGTATTAAAGTATTAATATGAAAGTTACTAAGGTGCATGATTTTTTTGTACTCGTAATTAACAACAGCAAAATCAGAAGTGGTATTGGCATTTTTAACCTGGTTACAGTGGTTAAGATCAAATTTCTCATTTCTACCTTATTCAAACACAAACACCAAGGAGTTATGTTTGGGATTTTCAGCAAACCTAATTAAGTCTACCTACATTTATTCCTTTACATAGTGGAATTGAAGGTACCTAAGAAAACAATTTGCAAAGCAGGCAGGTTTGGGCCAGGTTCAAAGTAAAAAACATAAAAATCAGCAACTGGGGCGGGGGGGTTTGCAGGAAAGAGGCGTCAAGGGTGCGGGGTGAAGTTAGACTATGAGGGGGTAAGTGAGGCTGCAAAAGAGAGAACAGTTTTAAACCTATCAACAAAGGAATACTCAGCTAGCTGGGAGCTGAAAAACTTGAAGTCACCGAGTTAATTAAATCCTTGCAAATGAATGTGGAGTCTCTAGCTTAAGGCTGCATAAGTTCAGGAGTTAGTGCCATTGCATGGGGGAAAAAGTACTAGATGCTATAGTAGTGAACACTGTTAATTGGATAATTTAATACTGAACAGTTTTATTTCATTAAAAAGATTTGCATTTATATGTTATCACATCTCAAAGCATTTCACAAACTGAATTACTTGAGGTACAGTGACCGTATTAGAGACAAACATGCAAACATTTTGCATATACTAAGATCCCACACAGTAATGAACGACTTGTATTTTTGTATTGCGTTTTATGATCTCCATACATCCCAAAGTACTTTACAGTAAATGAAATGCTTTAGAAGTGTAGTCATTGCTGTAATAAGGGAAATGTAACATGGTAAATAATCAATTTAGTGGAGTCTAGGACTTGGAAAAATAATCTGAAAATTAGTACCAAATCTTCCAGGAGTGAAATTAGGTAACACTTCTCCATACAAAAGTGGTAGAAGTTTGGAACTCTCCTCCGCAAACACCAGCTGATGCTTGATCAATATTGATGCTAGTTCAATATCAATACTAGATTAATTGTTAAATTTAAATCGGAGGTCGAGATCTGAGATGCAGTGAACAAGGATAGCAACTTTTAACGAAAATCTTTTGACTTTTTTCACATGCATAGATGTGTTTAGGGCGATGGGTCAGTTATTTTGGGGAAAAAAACTTTTGTTGCTAACTTATACTTGCGCTAATTTAAATAGCGATGTCTAGGAAATTCATGGTTTCCTTGTGTGTTGTAGTTTTACATTTAACAGAGGGGTGATTTTTAAGGATATTGTGAATTCTTCTAATTCTTCTTCCGTGCAAGTCCAAATACCTAACATGTCAATACAAATACAGAAGGTAATGTTACTACGTGACATCACCTAATAAAAGAGAATAAAAAAGTAGCCCTTGAAAAAATCTCAAGAGCAGCCTTGAGAAAATCTGAAGATCATCCCTTGGGGGAAAAAAAACCCTGATTCCAAAAGGCCCTTGATATGATAGTACAAGATAGACCAATGAATCAGGTCAAAGCATGTCAAGTCAGGCAACATACAGCAGAAAGGATAACTAGCTGGCTGAAAGACAGAAAGCAGAGAGTAAAAGACGAACTATCCAGAGTGGCAGATGGTGGGAAGCAGGCTTCCACAAGGACCATTTCTGGATATGTTGCTGTTTTTCCTTTGGAATGAAAAGCAATTATTTCTAAAGTTGCAGATGACGCCAAATTGGAGGGATCGTCAACTCTAAGGAGCATTGCAATAAGTTACAAGAATACATTAATAAGCTTTCAGAATCTGCATATATTGACATACAAATCTCAAAAGAGATAAGTGAGGCAATCACTGCCTTGGCTCTAAGCTCTGGAATTCCCTGCTTAATCCTCAGTCTCTCTACTGCTCTCTCCTTTACAGTGCCCCTTAAAACCTATCTCTGACCATCTGCTATAAGATCTCACACAGCTTGTTGTCAAATTTTGTTCAGTAATGCTCTTGTGAAGCTTCTTGGGATAGTTTACTACATTAAAAGATGCTATGGCAATGCAATTTGTTGTTGACATACTGATGAAACATCTAGTCACCCTTCAGATTTGGTCTTTGGTTATTCAGTTGTGGTTTAGATTTATGTATGTGGCTAAACTTCAATATGCAATCTAATCTAAATTTATTAAAATAACAATGGGGCACAGAAAAGTATGTACTAACTTCAATTGCGACCACGTTTGCTTTAATTTTTAAGTACATCATACCTATAATGTAAGGGAGTTAAATGGTTTAACAGACTTCTACATCCACTTCTACCATACCGAAATGTTCTTTGTCGCATCTCTACTTCTACAGCCTTTCTGTCTTCGGGAGTAGAGACTTTCACTTCCCCCACCATCTTCAATTGGGCTGCTACTGACGATGATGCTGATGAGTACAGGAAAATGAGTGAGATTAGGACTGTATGTCAACTCGTTTTTGAGCAATTAATGAAAGAAGGTACAGGACAATTCTTACCAAACAAAGTCTGTTCTTGATTTAAAGGCAATGATTTATTGTGTAGTTCAATAGAGTTCACTACTCCAGGTTTTTCCTTTCTTTTCATGTCCTCCACTCGTTTTGCAGAATTTGCAAGAAATTTATGTTTTTTCTTCAGAATTGCTTCATTCAAAACCTTAGCAGGTGATTCAAACTCAAATATCATAACTGGAAATAAAAATTTGGTAGAAGTATTTAATAAAAATTCTCTCTATCCTGAAACAAGAACCAGGCTGTTATGAGCTACTGTAACAGTGATCAACCCACTTAAAATAAATTGTTAAATCCCGTTAAAACTGTGGACAAGTTGTGAAATTTCATGTGAAAATGTCCACTATTGAAAATAAATTGTTTAAACTTCTGTTACAAGTTAATTTTGCACTATAATTTCAAGGACTTCTAAATGATGGCACAGATGATTTCCATGGCTTCACCATTGCTTCTGCTAGCCTTCAACTTCCCTTGCCTCATCTCTATTTTACGAATGCTACTATAACAAATGCTCTTTTGAACTTTCCTCTCCTGTTCCTCGGCTTGAAGTATGAAATCCTTTCTCTCATCACGGGTGCCTGAGTATTTACAGCATTTCTGTTTTATTTCAGATTTCCAACATCCATGGTATTTTACTTTGCTATACATTTAAAGTAAGTGTCAGAAGGATAAGAGGGGAGTTGAGGAGGAATACTTTCACTCAGAGGGTAATGGGATCTGGAACTTACTGCCTTAAAGAGTGGTAAAGGCAGAAACACACACTGCATTTAAAAGAACAGTGAAGGCAAACGCTTGGGGCAGAATTTTGCTGTTCGCAAGCTGGGGGCAGGGCCCGCTTGCCGACACGTAAAATGATGCGGGATGACGTTGGGCGGAACCCCCGACCTCACCCCGCCCCATTTAAAATTTTCAGGAAGGCGGGGGGGCGCAGCAAAATCAGCTGTGGGCCCGCCGACCTGTCAATGGCCACTTGAGGCCATTTAACCAATTAAAGGACCTTAAGGTTGGCAGGTCAGCCAGGAGCCCCTGCGGCAAATAGAGAAAACATGAAACCTCATCCAGCAACGGGATGAGGTTTCATGTAGGGTTTTAAAAATTGTAATAAACTTGTTCTGTAAATTATGAACATGTCCCAACATAAGGGATTTTTCTTTTCTCTATTTTTAATAGTTTTAAAAGATGAAGTGATCTCCGAGGCTGCACTTAGCCTCAGGGAGATGTGCGCTCTTTTGTGTGCAGGCACAAAAGAGCCCACTCTCGATTTTAGGGATCACCCCCCACCGCACAGGGAACACTCAGCGCTTCCTGGCGGGCATCACGCTGGGTGGGCCTTAATTGGCCCTTCCACGTAAAATGGTGGCGCGGCCCGCTTCGCTGACGGCGATCGGCTCAGCGCCCGCCGGTGATTGGGTCGGGCATGCCCGCCCGACAGGCAGAAAATTCTGCCCTTGAGGTTTTTGTAACATACAGGGCTGCAGATCAAAAACTGGGGTTGGGATTAGACTGATAACTTTTATAGCTGGCATGGAGATGATGGGCTGAGTGGCCTTCCTCCGTGTTGTAAATCTTTCAATGTTTCTAATTAAACATTTAGTTTTTCATGTAATTCATCCCATTGATGAGTTTATTACTTCTTGTTATCACCAATAGGCAGAAAGCAAACAACCTTTCTAAAGTCATTTGCTATCAGCTAAAAGAAAAATATACAACATAAAACTTTATTTAGAAGAAACAATGCACTGAATCAATTGTACAAGCTAAACATTAAAAAGTGTCAGCGTTTTCAACATTAGCATTCTTAAGTTATTTTTTCATACCTGCTGGACATTTTTGAGATGAAGATTCTTCGTTATTTACTTTGTGATTTGCAACTGTTAAATTGTGCAAGGTAGAAATTCTGTGATCTGTGGTATTAGGCTTTGATGGCTGCAACCCACTTGACTATGTAAAAAGATGGAATACTTATTATTCTATATGACTTACAAAAACAAAAATTTTAGGAAACAAACAAGTTATAACTCAGTTGGAACACCACAGTTGAAATGGATTCTCTAACACCTGGGGGAGATGGTGGCATAGTGGTAATATCGGATATTATCATTAGCATTGCCAAAAGTATTACAAGACATTAGCTGCTCTTGCCTTGTTTCAATTTCATTGTTTCAATTCAAACTACAAAAACGGATGTATTCCAAAGCACTATGTAAAGATACAAAATTATCCTCTGGAATTTCAGATGCACATTAACAAATAGCTGTGTGTTTCATAAGTGAATGGATATTTGGAGAGATAAAATAAGTTTCAAATACAGGCTTAAACCAGCTTTTGAACTAGAGATTTGAGGTTTGGATTTGCTCTATTTACGCCTCTTTTAATTTATCCAAATGAAGATGAACACCACTGTTGAAATGGATTCTCAGCACTTTCAGGCTTTGTACATCAACAGCCATACTACAGCTATGGCAATATATCTCCATATTCAGCCTTTATAATCTACTTATACATATAGGGCAGAATTTTCTGCCTGTCAGGCAGGCGGGCCCAACTCAATCTCTAGCGGGCAGGGAGCCGATCCCCGCTGGAGAAGCGGACCCTGCCGCCATTTTAAGTGGGCAGACCAATTAAGGCCTGCCCAGCGTGATGTCCGCCAGGAAGCGCTGTGCGCTTCCTGTGCAGGGTTGGGGGGGGGGGGGGGACTCCCCAAATGCAAGAGTGCTAAGTGCTGCCTCAGGGAGATCGCTGAAAGTTTTTCAAACTCTAAAAATAGAAAACTAAAAAAATCGTTAACATGTCCCCCTCATGTGACAATGTCACACGAGATGGGACATGTTAATAAATTTCACAAAAACTTTTTTTAAAAACTTACATGAAACCTCATCCTGCCAGTGGATGAGGTTTCATGTTTTTTTCAGAAGCCCGCCGGGGCTCCTGGCCTGCCCGCCAACCTTAAGGTTGGACGGGCAGGTCCTTTAATTGTTTTAATTATCCTGTCAATGGTCTCAATTGGCCAATGACAGGTCGGCGGGCGGACAGCTTATCGCGCTGTGCCCCCGCCTCCGCCTTCCTGAAGGTCCCGTCCCCCCTGGACGTCATCCCACATCGGCGAGCAGGCCCTGCCCCCTACTCGCCGATGGAAAAATTCAGCCCATAGTTAGAGAGTAAAAGGAGACTGAGTGTCATAAAAACTAAAGCATATGTGCAAAGATATTCAGCATGTGGAAATTAGCACTCAAACTTGGAGTGAAAAATAAAATCAGGGTTTTGTTTGGAGTGACAAAATAGATAAGGAAGAAGAATGCCAATTCTAGTGGCATTTTAATGTTTAGCTTGTACAACCGATTCATTACTGTTGACAAGACAACATAGTCAATTTGATTAGAGATCAGGAGACATAAAGAGGAATATCACATCGCCTGGGACTCTAGTACAGACTCCGTAATTGTGGGAAGGAAATAGAAGAGAAAATTTGCAGACAAATAGGAATAAAAATATCTTTCCAGAAGATTTTAATTACTTACTCAAACAAAATTGAATGGAGTTCCTAAACCACCTGCAAGACTCCTTCCTTAAGCAGTACAAAGTACAGATGTCTTGCTATATCCAGTTATCAAAAACTAATTAGATCAGGTACATGATTTAGGAACAGGGGGCTTGATCTACCATATAAGCACCTCAACTTGACTTTCCTGCCTTTGCTCCATAGCCCTTAATGCCCCTAATTAACACAAATCTATCGATCTGTCTTGAAAGCTCCAATATCAGTGAGCATCTCAAGATTAGTGCTGCTAAAACTATATGCTTAAAAAAAGGTACAAACAGAAATAAAAAGATACAAAAACCAAGGGCACCAGATTGGGAAAGGGTAAATTTTAGGAAGCAGAGGAGGGAATTTGCTGAAGTGGAGTGGAAAGTGAAACTGGTGCACACGGCTGTTGATCAGCAATGGGATATTAAACGGGAAATAAAAGCCTGAGCTCAATCCATCCACTTCCTGTTTTAATGCAGATGTGCAGGGCACTGGCAATCTACTCACTCCCAAGAGATATATCACTCATTTAAGTATTCAAATGAGGCTATATACCTCAGAAATTTTCTTTCCTCTGTCCCAGCCTTGATGTTGACTCGCCAGGTTTCCTGGGCCCAGATAACATTCCCTGGTAATGATGTATTCTACATGTTTTATAGAACCGCGGCTTACATTATACCTGAAGTTCAACAGCTTGTAGATAACTACAACGCAAACAAATGTTAACTCAAAAGTGCAACAACATTAAGTTATTCATGTCTGAATATTTAGGTTCACTAGCATGCAACATATCAAGAACAATCACATGGAGCCTGTTACTTTTAATATTTTTCCTTATGATTTATAGTCCTGGTCAGACTAATAACCCAGCAACTTTATAAAAAGGGTTTTGTAAAGGAAGCATCTCAGAACCTGATCTGCTGATGTAAAGCAGTGGAAGGAATGCATTGCCTCACATGTTGCGAAGCATTGAGGAGAGAAGATGATAATGGATTACATTTTTTAAATTTTAAAAAGAAACCTTTCTTCTGGTTCTTGCCTAGATATCATATGTCATTTTAAAAAATCTTGATGCATTAACTATACTATTGATAGATACTTTTAATTTCTGGAATCTAATGAAGGAAGGTACCATACCATGCAGTGCTCTTTATAATTGACGAGTTACTTGGCAGCACATTCACCCAAAATTCAAGTTACATAGTTCTTCACTGCCCAACACACGGGCCAGGATTTTCCTATCGGCGATTTGGGGGCAAGGCCCACTCACTGAGGGAAAAATGACGTGGGATGACATCGGGAGGAACCCCTGACATCATCCTGGTCCATTTAAATATGCAGGAAGGCGGACGGACAGTGAAATCAGCTGTCCGTCCACCGACCTGTCAATGGCCAATTAAGGCCATTGACAGGCTCATTAACCTTGTTAAAGACCCTGCCCGTCCAAGCTTAAGGCTGGCGGGCAGGCCAGGAGCCCTAGCGGGCTCCAGATTATTCATGAAACTTCATCCACTGGCGGGATGAAGTTTCATGTCCGTTTTTAAAAAAATTTAATAAACTTTGTGTTTCTTATTAACATGTCCCATCTTGTGTGACATTGTCACGTGAGGGGGACATGGTAATAATTTTAATATTTCTCTATTTTTTGACTTTTCTTACCTGTCAGTAAACTCCCTGAGACAGCACTTTGCCTCAGGGAGCAGTGGGTTCTTTGACAAGTGGGGAATCCCTCCAGCCCCCGCACAGGAAACACTATGCGCTTCCTGTCGGGCAGGCCGCTGGGCGGGCTTTAATTGGCCCGCCCACTCAAAATGGCAGCCGGTCCCATTTTGGCAGCGGAGTTCGGCTGCTCGCCCGCTGCCGAGTCAGTGGGGCCCGACCGCCATCCAAGGGCAAAATTCTGCCCACTACTTGTATTGGTCACCTTATTTAAGGAAGGATGTAAATGTGTTCAAAGGTTTACCAGACTAATACCTGGAATCGGTGGGGTTGTCTTATGAGGAAAGAATGGACAGGCCAGACTATCAGCTGGAGTTTAGAAGAGTAAGAGGCGACTTAATTGAAACATGAGATCCTGAGAGGTCTTGACAGGGTGGATGTGAAGAGGATGTTTCCTCTTGTGAGAGGATGTTTCCTCTTGTGGAAAAATGTAGAACTAGGGGTCACTGTTTAAAAATAAGGGGTCGCCCATTTAAAACAGAAATGAGGCGAAATTTTTTCACTCAGATGCTCGTCAGTCTTTGGAACTCTCTTCCTGAAAAGGTGGTAGAAGCAGAGTCTTTGAATATTTTTAAGGCAGAGGTGGAGAGATTCTTGGTAAGCCAAGGGGGTGATAGGTTAGCAGGGGTAGATGGGATGCAGATTTCAGCTTACAATAAGAGCAGTCATGATCTTATTAAATGGTGGAGCAGACTCGAGGGGCTGAATTGCCTACTCCTGCTGCTTGTTCATACGTGACCTTTGATCTTTCATACCCTAAAAGTGACACTTTTTAGGTCAGCTCTCAGCTGCAATTCAAAATCCAGAAAAAGACATTTTCTGACAATAAGTGGAAATTACTCAAAACATCTTAATTCTAGCAAAGGATAGTGGCGCTACTGCATGCAGCCTAATGTGCTCCAAAGCAGAGCTGAAACCATTGCACAAACCTAAACATGGAATCAGAAAAGCTTCAAAATTCCACAAGGTCAATTATTTAAAAAGCAGTTTGGGGATTCTAAATCACAACCATTTATTTATTGTTCTAATACAAAATCAGCTAATTTAAAAAAAAAAGCCAAATTTGAACACAAATATTCAAGGGTCAAAAAGTTCTGTACATAAACAAATTAATTGTTTCATTTCACAAGAATGGAAATATTTATTCAAACAACATTATTGGGCTCCAGAAGAACTATTTTTTCAATAAAATAATAAAACCAATTGTGGCTTTGTTTCTCATGTGGTGTATCATCAGATTAATTCTCTTAAATGCAGTAGCCCAGGACTAGTACACCCCTTTCAAACATTAGATAATTTTTTTGTCTTTAAGTAAAAACAAAAATTAAAGGCACTGCAATAATTCACCATGGCTTCTAAGACAGCACCTTCCAAACCCACGACTGCTACCATCTGGGCAAGGGCAGCAGACACACGGGAACAGCACCACCTGGAAGTTCCCCTCCAAGCCACTTACCATCCTGACTTGGAAATACATAGCCATTCCTTCACTGTTGCTGGGTCAAAATCCTGGAACTCCCTTCCTAACAGCACTGTGGATATGCCTACACTACTTAGACTGCAGCAGTTCAAGAAGGCAGCTCAATACCACCTTCTCAAGGGCAATTAGGGATGGGCAATAAATGCTGGACTACCCAGCGACACCCACATTACATGAATAAAAAACATCTGAAATATTTGCATCTGAGTAAAAAATGGAGACCACATAGATGTATAGAGAGTAATATTACATTGAGTAATATAGCAGTTGTATACCATGGTTATGTGCATTTTTGCAGTTGAGGTTATGGGTAATTGTATCATCTTTAAGCATTGAAGGGATTGACTTTGATTTGCTATCGTCGAAGTTTCATAAAAATTTCATTGTAGTTATCGAGCAAAATACCTTTCTCATCTTCAACTTTGCAATAGTTTAGTGGACAGTCACTAAAAATCCTTTTGCCCCACAATGTTTCTTTATTCAATTTTAGAAATTAATACTTGATACAGCATCTTTTCAACTTCAAATCATATTCAGTCACAGATTAGGTACTGCTAGCATTGTAATATTTTGCTGTATTTCTAAATTTCCAATCCTGTGGGAAAGCACTGTTTTCAACTCTGCTTTCATCCACATACTTCCAACAAACCATCAAGGACTGGGGAAAAATGAACTTGCATCGAATAATTTTGTGGTGTGTACAGTTTTGCTCCAGTGTACTGTACCAGCTCTAAATAATATGCATTGCAAGTTTAATAATTTTCTAGCAGTGACATAAGGGCAGAGATGCATAACCAAAACAAACAAACCTTCCCAATAAAAATGTAGGGTATAGCACCTTCAGTACACTTGGAAATTATCATCATAAATATCGCATACACGTCAATTTCCAATGACCATCAACTGGCAAGGTATATTTAGTACATAACATGTATCCCAAATATGCAAAAAAAACCTCTTAACACTCTTAAAAAAATTAGTAATGCAGATACAGTTATGCTTGTCTCTCATGGTTATATATGAGCTGCATTTTCTTTTAAAAACTGCATATAGGTACCAGACTTTACTGAATCTTAGTTAGTTACTTGGTCAATTGAGCAATACAGTCACTTAGGACTACATTCATCAAGGAGTTTGACAGCAAAAGTTATTACGAGCTGTCAAACTGTCGTGCATAAAATTGTAGCCTGAAAGTTAGTTATATCTATTAACATTAAGTTTAAGTTGACCCGTGCAGCTGAATTTTGCTTACGGGTAGGGAATACAAGACAATTTGTAGATCAAAGATGTGAAGCCAAAGGAATAATGCTTATTTGACATTTCACCTGAGAAAATGCTTGGAATTCATTCAGTTCATTTTTAGTTGTCAGAATTTCAATTGGAAACTCCTGTCCTACTTCATCATCTACTAAAGTTGAATCATTCAACGTCAACTGGGTCAGTTCAGGTTCTTCCAGGATCCCAACATCTGACTCAATCTCCTAAAATGAAATTTATAAAATGGACCATTAGAACTCCCTGACATCAGTTGCATATATATATATATATCTATATATTATGAAGGAAAAATCCCAAGAACATGGCTCATAAAAATGAACTAAATTCAATGCCACACTCAGTCTTCCTAATATTACAACAACAAAATATTATAAAACATTTCCTTGACAGCAATGCTGTTAAAGCATTGCTCAAGAATGACTGAACTGTGCCCCCAGGAGATTAGTGTTTTTGAATGCTTAAGTTTTATAATTAACAATTCTTCAATTAAAAATCATTACCATTGTAAGTCCTGCTCTGCCAAATTTGTAGATATTTGTACATATGACTGTTTGATATTCAATGTATTTTGCCAGTCATGAATTGTGGTCCGCTTATTTTAAAATAATACTTTTAGAACAATTAAGTAATATGTATGTAAAACGAAAACACATTCACAACGACAGCCAAAAATAGCTTGTATATAAATAGTCGTTTCCACAGCAGAAACATTTAAAGAAAGATCTAAGGGGAACAGAAAAGCACAATTTCCCCCATAATACTTTTTCCTCCCCCTACCCAGATCTCTCTACTTTAAACCTCACTCCCAAAATAGTTTAATGGGCAAATATAAAGAGGAAGAAAGCCATTGGAAAGGATTTAGCATTTTTCTTATTTGGTTATTGTTATTTCAGCAGTAGTTTGTAAACTTGAAAGCTAGGCCCAAAAGGAGGGTTTTAAAAGTAAAAATAAAGATTTTCTTTAAAAGAGTTAGGAAATCCTATACATAAATAAGTTGCAAGTTTGAAAGGGGCAATATTGCCTGTTCTTTTTTTCTCTCCCACATTCCCTCTCTGTCACAGACACAGCCAGAGTCGCTTTACCTGCACCAGATCTGCTGTCATCTTGGCTTCCCTTTCTCTTCTCTCCCATACTTTCTGCGATAACAATTTCTTCTCCCTCCTGCCCTTGCTGTTCCTCCAATCATACATTCTGTCTCGGAGGAGCAGAAGGATCAGGGGAAAGGGAACATGTGACTGGAGGAGCTGGAGCAGTCAGCATGGGAGAGACAGAAGTTGTGATTGGAGGAGCAGCTCCTCATTTTCTGTCCCCCACAGTCGCTGCTCCTCCAATCAAGCTCTGCATTATTTTCCCATTCTCAAAAAGATTCCTGTGCCTGCGATTGTTCAGCCCCAGATCATGGAGGAGCCATAATGTAAAGTAATATTGTGACTTCTCTTGAATTTTTTGCCTGCCCTGTCTTTATTTTGTTGTGGGCTATGTATGACGTTAAGGGCAAATTCGCTTGCCGTCCTGCGTATTTTGAATCTTGTTTGGCAGGCACTGACAGCACAGGATCAGGACCAGGACCATTCAGTCCCTCAAGCCTGCTCCATCATTCAATTAGATTATGATTCATCTGCATATCAACTTGCTTCCTCTTGATACTCATACTTCATGAAAAAAAAGTGATATGTGACAGGATCACTCAACTGAAATTAAGGGAACAATGTGACCCCTTAGAGAAAATAATGATTGTGTTCTTTTGTTTGAAATAATACAAAAATTATTGTGTCAGAGACATGTACCACACACAGATACATACATATATGCATACACACACACACGCGCTATATCACAACTGTGATATACAACATCTTAAATTTGTTAAACTATAAAATATATTAGTAACATTTCGTTCATTACTAATATAGGCAAAGTTATAAATTCAATTCCTTTAATTGCAGTAAAGTTTAACTTAACATTAAAACTGAAACATGCATCTGAAAGATTGGGGAAAAAAATCTGAACTTCAAATTTTGTAGGATGGTGTTATAATGGAGGGGATGATCCAGTGAGTTATCATATTTTTAAAAATTTTCTGTGACCTGGGTTCATACCCAACTCAAGACAATGATATCAAAGTATCCTCTTTGCTGGTATGAATAAGCTGGGCAGTATTGATCCAGTTCCTATTGGCCACGAGCCCACAGCACAGAATGTGGCATAGCAGGCAATCTCATTCAGAGCACAACTATAACTGGCTCTGGAAATACAAAGTAAAAAATCTTGGTGCAGTAGGAATGGAGATACATTGTTGAGACAACGGAGGAGCTTTACTTTGCTGCAGTATTATACTTTGCCTAAACAAAATGTAATGGGTTATAAAACTGCCAATTCTTTCAACAGAAAGAAATATTTTGCCATAATAAAAATACACCAACTTGCTATAAATAAAACGGTTTATACAAAGGAATCAACTCAATCAATTCTTTGTTCACAGGCACAACCATTGATTTTTGAACCAAATATATACATTAAAAACATACCCACACTGGCATAATACTCTGCCACGTGTAAACTTTTGATGCAAGGGTTGAAGATCGAGGCTGATCCTCTTCAGCCTCAAATTCAAGTTCATTTCCCAGTATAGCAGCAGTTTCTTCTCTTGCATGAGGTAACTGCTCAGAATGCATCATGTGATTCTGCTCTGAAACATGTTGCACTTCACTGCCAGTGCAATACTGCTCCTCTGGTAACATTAACTTAAAGGGTTCAATAGGTAGATCATTCAGCTCATTCGAATTTATCTTCTTGGTAAGTGTGATGACCTGTGAAGTTATGCACTCACAATCCTCCAGCTGTCTTCCATTTTGATCAGAAATGTAATGGTCACCATTGTCTACTGAACTCAATGTTGCATTTCGCTGGATGACCGAACCAAAATGCTCCCGTGAGGTTTCTCTATCATCTCCTTGCAAATTTTCGTTTGCTAAGTCAGAACAAGTTGATTGGTCTGCGGATTCCAGTGTTCGTGAACCAGCAGCCACAGTTCCTGGTCTAATAAGGTGAGGTGGAGGAAGGTATTCACTGTTTATTGAAGGTGCTTCATTATTAAATCCATGTTCTAAAGTTCTGTCAAATGTTAGACTTACGCCAGAATTGTCCGTGTCCAAACTGCACTTACTTGGAGAAATTTCTAGGTGAAGTTGTTGAAAATATTTCAACTCATCGTCTTCTACAAAATAGAATCATCTTTAGACACATAATACACAGCACATTTTCAGCATACTATATCCTTGCTATTGTACACCAAAGCATTTGTTTTGTCTACTGTATTTGCTAAAAACTAAATTTTAATATATGCTACATAGATTTATGAAATAATTCAATGAAGCACTTCCTGGTTTCAGTTACTTAAAGGGTGAATTATTAAGACATTTTACTCCTTAGACAGGTGAATGGAATACAGATAGTTTGAAGAGTGCTAAGTTTCAAAATGAACCAAATTAACTGATGAGGAAAACGGCACTTAAATACTGCTAAAATTTGGTGAAACATTTATATTTTCAACAAAGACTGTTATATTAGTCAACTAAATGTAATAATAAAGGCAAAACATTATCTACAATAATAATGGTCCATTTTTGTCTGTCTGGATTGTTTTGATTTGTCAGCTTAAGGGGGTTTGTCTAGGACTCGAGAGTGTGATGCACCTATGGCTGTTGGTGGCAGCGATGGCTGGGTGGGGTGGTTAGTGGAGAACAAAAACAGTAGAAGGTAGGGGAGCCCAACAAAGATACCCTAGCTGGAGAGATTATTACTGTGAGGGATGGAAGGAATGGGATGGGAATGGTATGACAGGGGAAAGATGGAATGATATGGGGGAGGGAGGGAATGGCATAGGAGGTGTGGATAAAATGATGGAATTAATGAAATGTGGCAAAATGGCAGGGACAATTATTTAATACAAGTTATTTGAAAGCTATTCGGTGTGTCAAAACAGAAAATTCATTAGATTTGAATGAAAAAGTTTTAGAAAAAGCTATCCACTTATTCCATAGGCAAAGGGGATGTTAACAGTTTATACCTTCCTGAGTTTCTATACAGTTCAACTTCAATGGGCATGCCACGACACAAAGTTAAGACACAAGGAAGGAGCAGTTATCAGGCTGCTACGAAACTTGAATCCTTAACAAGGACTGTGTCATGCAACATGATTGGTAGTTAGAAAGCGGTTTTACACACGTTACACATTCTGCTATTTTGTTTTCAGACAGCGCTGACCTTTATTCTGCTATTTGCACCTACTCTGGACCAATGCTTTGTTCCTTTACTGTCACCATTCCCAATCTTTGCTTTTTGTTCCATGACATCTTTGTAATTTAAACTTCTCTGCCCTCAAACCTATCACTGGCATTTCCTTTTTGCTCCGCCTGACATTTCCCCTTTTTCAAGAGCATAAAACCCATCACATTTCTGCCTCGCTTCAGTTCCAAAGAAGTCCAATTGGACTCGAAACATTACCGCTGTTCTTTTCTCCACATATGCTGCCAGATCCACTGAGTTTCTTCAGAACTTATTTGTTTTTATTATCGTTTTGTTGATGTTTGAGAGTAGACTGATTGGCAGTAATTAGTCAGATTGGATTTCCCCTGCTTTCTGTGGACCTGGGAAATTATCCAACATATCATGTAAATGCCAACATTGTAGCTTTACTGAGTGCTTCCGGGTGCGTGCCATGCTGGGCGGGCCTTAATTGGCCCACCCATCATAAAATGGCACCGCACAGCCGATCACGGGCGACGATCAGTTGTGCGCCCACTCCCGCCCGTTGTGCTTGTGGTGTGGATAGTTCTGGAGTACAAGTCTTCAGCACCACAGCCAGATGTTCCTCATGGCCTTTGCTGTACCCAGTCTACTCAGTCATTTCTTGATGTCACAGAGTGAACCAAATTGACTGAAGACTGGCTTCTGTGATAGTGGGGAATCTCAAGAGGAGGCCAAGATGGATCTTCCACTTGGGACTTCTGGTTGAAGGTTGCTGGAAATGCTTCAACCTTGTTTTTTTCCCCCCCACCATCTTCGAGGATGTTTATGGAGCCTCCTCCTCCTGTTAGTTTAATTGTCCACCACTGATCACAACTGGATGTGGCAGGACTGAGGGCTTTGATCTGATCAATTAATTATTGATTATTTAGATTAATAGTATGCTGCCTCTGCTGTTTAGCATGCGTCTATGTCCTATGTTCTAGTTTCATCAGGTTGGTTTTTTAGGTATACATAGGAGAGAATTTTCTCCCCATCAGGCATACTGGGCAGGAGCGGGCGCACAACTGATTTTACGTGGGCGGGCCAATTAAGGCCCGCACGACGCGCACCCATAAGTGCTCAGCACTATCTGTGCAGCTAGGGGGAGGACGAAGAATTGGAGCCTGTGCTCTTTTTCTTGCATGCGTGCAAAAGGGCGCAGAAATCTTCGAGGCACGGAGCTGCCTCAGAGAGATTACTTTGATTGTGAAAACTTTGAAGAAGAATAAAAAAAATTATTCAGACATGTCCCCTCATGTGACTGTCACATGAGCTGGGATATGTCAATGAATTTTAATAAAAACGTTTATTAAAGTTATAAACCCTTCATGAAACCTCATTCCACCCATGGACAAGGTTCCATGAAAAATACGAAGGCCGCCTGGGCTCTTCGTCTGCTCGCTAACCTTAAGGTTGGGCGGGCAGCCCTGAGAACTACTTCAATTAGTTGATTAATGGTCTTAATAGGCCTTTGACAGTTCGGTGGATGCGCACCGCCGAACTGAAGATTGGAATGATGTGCAGTGACATCGGGATGCACACTTGTCAGCTTGTAGGGTGTGCCCCGCAAGCTGACCAGAAGATTCTGCCCAAAGGTGCTGCTCGTGACTTGCTCTTCTACACTCCATACTGAACCAGTGTTTATCACCTGGCTTTATCAGTAATGTTAGTGTGAGGGATATGTTGGGTCACAAGGTTAGAGTTTGTGCTGAAATACAATTCTGTTGCTGATGGCCTACAGCGCATCATGATTGCCCAGTTTTGAGCAGTTAGATCTGTTCTGAAACTATCCCATTTAGAATGGTGCTACTACACACAACACAATGGCGGGGGGGGGGTCCTCAGCGTGAAGTTGGGACATTGCCTCTGCAAGGACAATATAGTGGTCACTAAAATGGATAAATGGATCAACAAAAGGTAGACTGGCGAGGATGGGGTCAAGCAGATGTATCCCTCTTGTCGATGTTCTCACCTCCTGTTATGGGCCCAGTTGAGTAACTATGTATTTCAGAACTTGGACAGCTCAATCAGTCGTGGTGCTACTAAGTCACTGTTAGTGATGGACATTGAAGTCTCCCACCCAGAGTACATTCTGTGCCCTCATCAACCTCAGCGCATCGTCCAAGTGGTGTTCAATATGGAGCACTACTGCTGATTATGAGCTGAGGGAGGGCTGTAGGTAGTAATCAGTAAAATGTTTGCTGGTCAGTGTTTGACCTGATACCATGAGACTTCATGAAGTCCACAGTAAATGTTGAAGACTCCTAGGGCCATGCCCTCATGACTGTATACCACTGTGCAGCCACCTCTGGTGTGTCTGTCTGTCAGTGGAACATGCCATACCGAGGGATGGTGATGGAGGGGTTTGGGACATGGAAGAAACTATATCAGGCTGTTGCCTGGCTACTCTGTGGGATAGCTCTCCCAATTCCAGAAAGTGAGAAGAATTTTGCAGGGTCAACTGGGCTGGGTGTGTCTTTGCGTGCCAAGTGCCTAGTGCTGGATTGTCTATCTGGTTTAATTCTTAGACTTTTTCGCAGTAGTTTAATACAATTGAGTGGCTTGCTAGGACATTTCAGAAGTAACTTATGAGTCAACTACATTGCTGCGGGTTTGCAGTTGCATATAGGCAAGACCAAGACCAGGTAAGGACAGCAGGCTTCTTTCTGTAAAGGATATTACTGAACCAGGTGGATTTCACAACGGTCTTCTAATTTCATGGTCACCATTACTGATCCAAGTTTTTTTTTTAAAATTCCAGAATTTAGACCCCAGCTGCCATGGTGGGATTTGAGCTCATGCTTTTGAATCACCAATCCAGTTGTCTGGATTGCTAGCATAGTAACATAACATACCACACCCAATTGTAATCACAATCTTACAGCACATAAGGGGGTCATACAGTCCATTATGCCAATGCCATTTACAATGTGCTTTTTACATTTAAAGTAGAGATCCCCAAAAAGTGGAGTCTAAATAGAAAATCACAATCTAAGTGTATCACTTCATCATTTTCTTTTGTTCCTGAATTCCTTTGGGCTTGTCTACATATTTTACAACTACACAGGCACGAACTGTATGTTGCTACTGCTGTAAGATAATCAATACAAACTATTCAGACTTTCAATGGAAGTGCAGCACTGGCAGATAAAAGTTTGCTGCTTTGAATTTTTTTTGTAAATTTGAGTGCCGAAGAAAGATTCATACCCATTCCTAAGTTTTCAATGGAGCCAAATTCATATATTTATCTTTATTGCTTTTGTGGTTTTAATGCTTGGGAAACAGACTACTATTTAAACTCATGTACTATCATTTGATATTAATGCTTTTGGTGAAACAGTGTTGACAACTACCAAATTTAGTTTTACTACCAGGGTTTCTTGAAGTAGATCTAATAATCAGTGACACAGTAAGTAGTCAGAGTACTTACATTGTAGTTGCATATAATAAACTGAATAGATACTGATCCAGTTCTAACAGCTTGCCAGATCAAGGAAGCAACATCATGGAATTTGCATCACACATTTAGTGAGCCAGTATAGGAGTCAAGATCACGAGGCTAAAAATGGGATCTGCAGTACACTCAGAATTAGAGTATAGGTGAAATCATATAATCTAATGATGGTAGGATAACTGGACATTTGTCATTAACGATACATTTCAGTGAATACCATAGTATTCTAGGCTCAATGTGCAGAAGCACAGGTCAGGAATCATCATTTGCCTCGCTGTAAGTGAGATAGTCCAGGTGCATTACATGAGTACCCATCTTAAAACTACTGGAATTTTCTGGATTTAGGATAAACTGAGCATTATTCTCCATGCATTCTTTATCCAAATATACACAGCCAAACTTCAACTGTTGATACCTGTGGTAATTATTTAATAGGGAAATTAGGTTTGGGATGTGATTCATTATTGTACGATTACCAGCAATTTTTTATTAGCACAGATCTGTATACAAAGTCTGAGCTATTTTGGTTGCACTAAATAGGTAAGTGTAGAAATTTCCAGAATTTGGTGCAGTCTGTTGCACTGCATCAATTCATTTGCTTATTATGTATGTACATATAACAATTGTTTTTGTATTCAAAAGGATTGTAGGGCTGAAAATTTGATGCAAAGCATTTTCCCAACTATTTAACATCTTCTGGACCATTTTACATAACAGTATTAAGGTATACCCTATGGGCATATTGAATACTACATTGGAAAGAATTGGTGTGTTTTCCCCCTATTATCAGACAGACACTTACCAACATTATAATCCTGCTGAATATATTCTTCCTTTTGATCTATACTGTAAGCTGTTCTTTCATGGTCAGGAGTGGATACAATGCTGTCAGTGAAGGATTTGATCTTTGAGCATGCGGCTGGGTTAGAATGCTGATCTTTCGTGGTGCTGTCAGTATCAAGCATATTTGAATTCTGTAACAATTTAAAAGAAATGTTATCTCAGAGTTCTTTCCATTTTTCCCCTGAATGAGGCATTTTTAATGTACCTTAGGGAAGCTAAGCATCAATAGTGTTGTTATGTTTTGAGATTAGAAAAACAGGAACATCTGCCCTTTCTCACTTCTGAACTGCATGAATAAAACAGGTCACACGAATGGAAGCTTCAGCCAATTATAATCATGCAACCTCGGATGGAAGATAAAGGTCGGATAAAGACAATCCTACCATTTAGGTAACCATTTGAACTTTCAACATTCCTTACACACCTTAGGGAAATGACAAGCAGTGAAATCAGGAAGGTGGTCCCTGCAGGTCTTACAGACAGCTAGCTGTCTGTAAAGCAAGTTGCGACATCCTTTAATTTAAAGGAACTTCTACAGTTATTGTTACATTCATACCAATTCAAATAACCTTAAATAATCCTCTCTGCTCTTCAGTGGTAGCCATTTCAAAATCATTTCCCCACTCAGGTTTTGCCTATAGAGTCCATGTTCCATGAGCCAATCCTTATGTTTTATTTTTGAACCTCTTCAGTTGGACATTTCCACCTCAGCTGCAAGTTTTCTAGAGTGGATTCCGGAGCCTCAAACAATATCAAGTTGCAACATGATCAATGCAGGATTGACAGGATTACTTCCTTTAACAGCCACTGCACATCTTATAAAACTTAACAGAGATTTGTTTTTTGATGATCAAATATCAGATTGATCCTTTTCTTGATTAAAAAGGTGCAGCTGACTGTTTTATTTATTTATGCAAATAGTCGTTTGGTAGTAAAAAACTTGAGTGCCGCTGAAAAAAGAAACATGTCAAAGCTTTTTGTTTTGCACTCATCAGGTCACCGCTAGAATACCAATACAAGGGGAAAACAACAATTTATACTGTATGTGAAGAGAGTGCTGGTAGGTTGGCAAGTGGACTCTGCTTGGTAGAGGAGTTGCATGGAGAATGCACCAGTGATGGTGACTGACAGTTAACTGCCAAACATTGTTTGAAATTTAAACAGGCAGCTTGACCCTGATTAGTCAAGGCATTGCCCTGAGGAATGAGTCAGCGAATGGCTGTCACTTAATTTGTTTAACTAAAACAGGTGCAACGTGTGCACGTTCTGTCTGCAAAGAACAGGACTCTAATAATATACATAGCTTCCAGTGCACATAAATGCTGCCACACTGCGAGCCTGATTGACAAACTTTCAATTGGTTGTCAGCTTAATTCTTAGCACGAGGATTATTTAGTAAATTTTGTCCAATTGCGGACTCGCCTCTTAACACCCTCCTCACCACTCACATTCCCACCAAGTTTCGTGTCATCAGCAAACTTAGATATATTACATTTGGTTCCCTCATCCAAATCATTGATATATTGTGAATAACTGGGTCCCAAGCACTTATTCCTGTGGTATCCCACAAGTCACTGCCTGCCACTCTGAAAAAGACCCATTTATTTCTAATGTTTCCTGTTTGCTAACCAATTCTCAATCCACGCCAATATATTATCCCAATCCCATGTGCTTTAATTTTGAACACTAACCTCTTTTATCAAAACATCACATATTTCAGGAATTCCTTCCCCTCTTCATCCTTTACGCTGCTATCCTGTTTACAATCGGAATAATCAAGACCTCCATTATCATTAGTTTGCAGCTCTTGTATTTTTCTGTAATTTATCTTCAAATTTGCTCCTCTATCTCCTTCAAACTATTTGGCTGCCTACTGTGTACACCCAGTAGCATAATAGCTCCTCTATTGTTCTTTAACCAAAGAGACTTTTTGACCCCTCAAATACATCACCTCTTTCCAGTACTATAATAGTTTCTTTGATTAATACTGCCACACCATACCCTCCTTTATCCTTTTCTGAATGCTTTATAACCAGGAACATTAAGTTTCTAATCTTCACTTTCTTTGAGCCAGGTGTCTGCTATTCCACAATGGCATGATCTCATGAGGTGACTCGTACGTGGGAGCTTACCAACAACAATACATGTATGTATGCATGTGCACTCTAAACTCATCTTAGACTGCCCTGCATCTGTACTCTGTCTGACCCTTCCTATTTCTGAACCACTCATCAGTGTTATTCATCTCTCCTAGCATGCTACACCCCTTTTTCCTCCTTTCTAATGCTTTAACCTAGTGCTCATCCACTACCAAATTAGTTTAAACCCTTACCCATAGCATCTGTTAACCTCCCTCAAAGACACTGGGGCCAGCTCTGCTGAGGTGCAACCCATCCACCTGGAATACGTCCTCCTGCCCCAGGAATCTAAAGCCTTCCCTTCTACATCATTTTTATAGTATTGACATAACCTGTTTGATCTTACTACCTCAATAGTCAGTAGCACATGCACTGGGAATAATCCCTTTTAAATCCTTCTTTACAACTTCCTAGCTTCTGAAATTCTGACTGTGGGGCTTTAACCCTTTTCCTGCCCAAATCATTGGATCACACATTGACCACAATTTCTAGCTGTTCCCTATGCCTTCAAATGCTCTGTCCCCTTTCAGTGATGTCCTTTACCATATAAATCTCATATTGGTGGTTGTATAAACATTAGCTATCCCCTGACCATCTAATCCCTTATGATCACTGCATTTCTACAGAAACCATTTGCAGTACCATGGATGTGCTCTAGACTGCACCTGAAGTGCTGCCACCCTCAGCAGCACTGAGCATTTAAAGCCGGTGTAACAGCACCTCTTCTCCCAGTGCATTCCTGCATTGCCTGTCTCTTCCTACCCTGCATGGGAGTTATTCCCATTGTCCTGGCCAATATTTATCCCTCAATCATCATCACAAAAACAGATTATCTGGTCACACTGCTGTTTGTGGGAGTTTGCTGTGTTTAAAGTTGGTTGCTATGTTTCCTGCATTACAACTGTAACTACACTTCAAAAAGTACTTTATTGGTTATAAAGCACTTCGGGGCATCCGGTGGCCATGAAAAGTTCTAAATAAAAGCAAAACTTTCTTTCACGTAAAATTGCCGTTAATGTTGGCATCCTCTACTTAATTTTGAGTTTATCCCTTTGGATCTAATTAATTACTAATGATTTACATATTTACAATAACTTACATTTATAAAGTGCCTTTAGCCTAATAAAACATCCAAGGCACTTCACAGGAGCATTAGAAAACAAGCTCCGACACCAAGCCACCTAAGGAGATACTAGGTCAGGTGACCAAATATTTGGTCAAAGAGATAGCTTTTAAGGAGTGCCTTAAAGCAAGAAAATGAGATAGTGAGCTTGGGGCCTGGCAATTGAAGGCATGGCCACCAATGGTGGAGCAGCTAAAATTGAGATGGACAAGAGGCCATAATTAGAGCAACAAAAATATCACGGAGGGTTGTGGGGACAGAAGAGATTACAGGGTTAGAGAGGGACAATGTTATGGAGGGATTTGAAAGCAAGGGTGAGAATTTTAAAATTAAAACATTTCTCGACTAGGAACCAATTTCAGTCAGCAAGCACAGGCTTGATAGGAAAATAGGACTTGAGGAGAGTGAAGGCACAGGCAGCTGTACTTAGATGACCTCAAGTTCACATGAGTTGAATGTGGAGACCAGCTAGGCCCATCTCCCGCGCATCCGCCCTCACGCCTTCTCCTCCCTCCCAGAAACATGATAGGGTCCCCCTTGTCCTCACTTATCACCCCACCAGCCTCCGCATTCAAAGGATCATCCTCCGCCATTTCCGCCAACTCCAGCATGATGCCACCACCAAACACATCTTCCCTTCACCCCCCTTATCGGCATTCCGTAGGGATCGCTCCCTCCGGGACACCCTGGTCCACTCCTCCATCACCCCCTACTCCTCAACCCCCTCCTATGGCACCACCCCATGCCCACGCAAAAGATGCAACACCTGCCCCTTCACTTCCTCTCTCCTCACCGTCCAAGGACCCAAACACTCCTTTCAAGTGAAGCAGCATTTCACTTGCATTTCCCCCAACTTAGTCTACTGCATTCGTTGCTCCCAATGTGGTCTCCTCTACATTGGAGAGACCAAACGTAAACTGGGCGACCGCTTTGCAGAACACCTGCGGTCTGTCCGCAAGAATGACCCAAACCTCCCTGTCGCTTGCCATTTTAACACTCCACCCTGCTCTCTTGCCCACATGTCTGTCCTTGGCTTGCTGCATTGTTCCAGTGAAGCCCAACGCAAACTGGAGGAACACCTCATCTTCCGACTAGGGACTTTACAGCCTTCCGGACTGAATATTGAATTCAACAACTTTAGGTCGTAAGCTCCCTCCCCCATCCCCACCCCCTTTCTGTTTCCCCCTTCCCTTTTTTTTTCCAATAAATTATAAAGATTTTCCTTTTCCCACCTATTTCCATTATATAAAAAAAAACCCCACTAGAGCTATACCTTGAGTGCCCTACCATCCATTCTTAATTAGCACATTCGTTTAGATAATATCACCAACTTTAATTTTAACACCTATGTGTTCTATTGTACTATTGTTGTTGACATCTTTTGATGATCTGCTTCTATCACTGCTTGTTTGTCCCTACAACCACACCACCCCCCCTCCACCTCTTTGTCTCTCTATCTCTCCGCCCCACACACACACCTTAAACCAGTTTATATTTCAACTCTTTCTTGGACTCGAACGCAAGTTCTGTCGAAGGGTCATGAGGACTCGAAACGTCAACTCTTTTCTTCTCCGCCGATGCTGCCGGACCTGCTGAGTTTTTCCAGGTAGTTCTGTTTTTGTTGTGTACTGAAATAGTCAAATCTAGAGGTAGTGAAGGCATGGATGAGGATTTCAGCAGATGAGTTGAGACAGGGGCGAAATCATTGAAAGTTAGAGGTGAAAAGAGACAGCCATAGTGACGGCACAAATAAGAGGTCAGAAGCTCATCTCAGGATCAAATGTGACACCAAGGTTGTGAACAAATTGGCTTAATCTCAGTCTATGCCATGGAGAGGGACAGAATCAGTAGTTAGGAAACAAGAGTTTGGAGCTGATGACATCCGTGCGGTGACCTCAGACTGCAGTAGAGTGACGCTATAATGAGGCTCATGCAGCTGCTCGCAACTTGGTGGAGCAAACCATCGGGATGAAGATGCGGTTCCAGTGCCTGGACCGGTGTGGTGGAGCCCTGCAAAACAGTCCCCAGGGGGTGTCATGCATCGTCGCCGTATGCTGCACCTTTACAACCTAGCGCTGCAACAAGGTGAGGAGCTGGCTGAGGAGGAGATGGAGGAACTGCATGTCTCCTCCAATGAGGACTGACACTGGGGATAAGGGTGAGGGGTCCTCGGTGATACCGACGGGCATGAGGCTTTCGGATTGGCTAAATGAGGCAGGTGCCCTCGGGAGGCCCTCATAGCCGCCAGATTTGTGGAGGATGATGACGACACCTCAGCCCTTCAGGAGCTGGTGCACAGCATCACTGGTCACAGGTGCTGGTGTAATGGGGGCCAGCCCCAGCTTAAAAGGTGCTGAGAGCACACAGAGTATGAGAGGTGGTGCCTACCCACTACATTCTGGCAGCAATGACCAGCACTCCGAGGTGCAGGCATCAGTAATGTTTCCAGAAAGTGAGAGGCTGGACCATCACTGTGGTCTAAAGGCTGCACAGAGCACAGGGAAGAGGCCCTGAGACACCTGTCTTTTATTTTGTGCAAAAAGGTTTCACATCCGAGTGACAAGAACACTGCTCATCAGAACAAGGAGCCATAGGTAGGGAGACATTCTTGGAAGTTTATTGACAATAGTGAACAGTATGTACAAGTGATTAACATTCGTGGCCAGGCTGTGCAACTAATTCTTCTCAACTGTCCTCACCCTGCTGATATGTCTTGGTGCTCCCTGGGCATCCTCAGCAGCCTGCTGACTGTGATACCCTGTCAGTGATGACTTTGGTGGGCGTCCTCTGGAGGGCCGAGACTTGGAGGGCCCCGGCCTGCTTTCAGGGTCCTGCTGTGTAGCAGTGGCATCCTCCCTCGACCTGTGAAGCTGAATCTGTGGAGGTCACAGGAAATGGGGAGTCAGCTGGGCTGGTCACTGCCAGAGTCACCTGGGTGGATGGCCTAGGAGCGTGCACCTGCTGATCCTCCTCCCAATGGCTGCAGGAGGGCCCCTGGCTGACTCCACGCACAGAAGGAGTAGCTGGAGTGAGATCCAGCTGCCCAGCACCCCTCTCGCATACACTCTATTGGAGGCCAACTATGGCATCAGCGATGGAGTTAAGCCTGCGCAGCAGTGATGTCCTGGACCAAGGTCTCCATGGCAGCCACCATCCTGCCAGTGTTGACCTCGGTGCATTGCAATGCCAGCGCTTTCACCTCAGCCTGAAGATGGACGGACTCCTCCATCATGCCTTGCAATCTGAGAAGTGCAGTGGCCATCCCTTCCTGACGTTCCCGAGCTTGCGTTTGCAGCTCCAGCAACTGTACCACGACCAAGTCCAGAAGCTGGTCATTTGACTCGGACTCAGCAACGTTCTGGCCTCCAGCAGTCCTCTAAGAGCCGGGGACCTGGGAAGTCCCTGCCTACGTCTGCTGTGGAACAGGAAGTGCGATGTGCTCACCAGATTGTGATCCCGAGGATACTTTAAAGCTAGGTCCCACTGAGGTATGTGTCTCTGCGCTGGTGGAGGATGTGGGTGAGTGCTGCGACAGGGCTTCAGGGAGGGTGCCTTCAGATTCCTCTTCGGAGGTTTCTTCAGAGCTTGATTGGAGGCTCTGGGTCGTGGACTCCATCTGCTGCTTCCCAGGTGTGCCTGCAAAAGCAAGGGGAGATAATTAGTGCATGGCAGTGGCCTGTGAAAGAGGGCACATCACTCATGGCATGGTTGTCTGACGGATGTTGCACTGCTGGATCCTCACTTGTAGAGCAGCACCAACCTCACTGTTAGCACAGGACCAGTCCCAGTCATCGCCAGCCAGCTGGATAGCTCTGATTTCAAATTCTGTGAGAACTTTGAATCCCTCCATCTGTCTGTGACCTTCCCCTCCTGTTGTGTGCCAGTTTGTCCTGCATGGACAGAGATGGGAAGTGTGTATCAGGATGCCTGCCAGGCCAGATGGTAAATATGCCTGGCCTGTGTGGGCTGAGGACAATGATGGTGTGTGAGAAAGAGTGAATGGTGATATCCCTCGCACTGACAGTGACGGAGGGCTCTCTGGGTGTGTGATGGGTTTGAGTGACAGGGGGAGTTGGGAGTGACGAAAAGAAAGAGTGACTTACCTTGGCAGAACGGAGATGATCATTCATTCTTTTGCGGCACCGGGTGGCTGTCCTCTTTTGAAGGGTGTTGATTCTAACCACCTCTGCCACCACCTCCCAAGCTGGGTTGGTGACATTGCTATCCATTCTGCGGCCAGAGTGGGAGTACAACACATCCCGACAGGCTTTACGGCATCTAGCAGTCGCTCGAGGAAACAGTCATTGATGCAAGGGGCTGCAGTCTTTTTGCCTTTGCAGGCCATGTCTCCCAGTAAGCAGTGATGAGCTGGTGGCGATGAGCACTTTGCTGGTGGCTGCCTTTTAAAGATAGCAGCTGGCGTGATGTAACAGCGGGGTGATGGCGAGTGGGCGAATAAGAGTCTGCTTGCCATGGAAACAGCATATTTTGAGGAAGTGAATATATAATGAGGTGGGCTCGGGAAGATATGGCATGAAAACCCACTATTTTCATTGGTGGGTGGGACTCCATTTTACCCACCCGCTACCACACTTAGTGCAATTCTGGGAAAATTCAGTCCTAAATATTATACAGTTTTTAATAGCAACTGATATGTTCTTCTCTTTGCCCATAACTTTGAAGTTAAGGCTGCTAGTTGATTACAGCTCTAGAATCCAATTGATTTGCTTTAACATAATCTACAATTTTAAAAAATTTATTTTGGTTTGACTACAAAGCACTATCTGCATATATCAAGGTCATTGACTTAGCATTAGAATCAAACATTGTCTTAGCACCTTGCTAGAAGTAGGAGATAATGAAGAATCTGAAATGCTGAAATCAGGTCTGGACTCCAAAGGCTGGAATTCTGGATCTGAATCCTGTTGGAAAGGCTGCAGTTGTAGATGGAAATTAGGGACTCCTTGGTCTGAAATGTTATGACCAGTTGTAGACTCTGAACAAATAGAAAAATTAAGCATGCTTATACATAAAATTGAAATACAACAGTATAATTTTCAACGTTAATTGCAATACTGAAGAAAATGAACTATCATAATAATGAATGAGTGCATATGGGTTCACTAAAAATTAAACTAGGCTGCCCTTTTGACTCAGCAAATTTATCCAATGATAGATAATCCATAAAAATAGAGAAAGACCCACCACACAACAAGCCTCTGTGTCCCAAATAAAGTGCAGGGTGGGTGCAGGAGGAAAGAGTGTGAGAAAGAGTGTGAGGGAAATAAAGTAGTTGCTTCCTAAAGTACATGCACATTAAGTGACAGCTAGGTTGGAATAGCATGCAACGCTCACACTGCGGGCTCACATTTGGCCTAAAAGCATCCAGAAAACGTAAATCCACAAAAAGACCTTCAAGTTAAGCATTACTGGCGGCAGCATGGTGAGCGGTAAGAAAACTGCGAACAAATGGAAGGCTATACAGCATGTCTTTCCCAGTTTAAACTTTTATTTTTCCCCTCTGTTCAAAAACGCCTTAATTTCGGGTGCAACAATGTGCATTCTGCATTATGTTGTGGTAGCAATCCTGACAAAAAACCCACTCTGCATTGCTTTAGTTAATGACCCAAAAATTGCAGACCAACAAATGCCACCTGCTGTTAGACTTATCTGTTCAATATTTATAATATTTTGCTCTGCAAGTTGCTGGAAGTGCAAGAGAAAAATGCAGTGGTGACTGAGATAGGTGCTGCAGTGGGTATCAAATTGACAAAGTGTACCACTTAGAGATGCAAAGTATTATATGTTGGATCTGAGAGTGATGGAAGGCTCAGGAGGAAAGATTGGGTAAACTTATATGTATATATAGGACAAGCCATGAGTATTACTTTAAAGTAAGGTAAATAAAGCACAACCCCAAACCTTCAACTTAAATTAGTATAAAATATTAAATGACATTTGATGTGAGTGAAAATATTTAGGATAATCTTCCAAGTGGGGCAATAGAGGCAGAAAAATACAGTTAGGTGTTCAACAAAAAACCACAGATACTATAATGGAAAAGTTAGATATGGATAAACTTTGGGTTAAAATTACATTTACTTGTCTTTGACTATTATGATAGTTTAAAAAAAATTAAAATTACTTACCTTGGTACTTTCCACTTGAATCCAGTAATTGATTTAGATTTCTAGTATACTTCTCTATTACCTGCTGAGTTTTGCTTCCAATAGGAATACATTCCTCTAACTTGGGGGAACAATGATTTGTGTCTTGACTCTCAGCTGTATCCTGGTTTACAGGAAATGAAGATAGTGAACTTGATGTACTATCAGACGATGTAGCAGTCCACTGTCCACTAGTAATGTCATGAATGGCATAGGGATTATCACCTGTTAATAAAGCTAAGTTAATAAGTACAATACATTAATCACTGCAGGATTTGTACTGAAGGTAAAACAAACACGTTGCAATACAATAGCTACAACTGGAGATGAAAAAAGGTTTGAAAATCACTGTCTCTTGCCAATGCAATTCAGCTGCCGATACCAGTGTGCGCATAGACACTGGTTCATGCATGCGTAGAAATCCGCTGCACCCTGCCTGCCAGTATCCTCTGCACGAATCAATCTTATGAATTTCCTCCGTCCGGCCGGTGGGACAACATAACAAGGATCCAGAACCAACATCAATTTCAGAGAAATTAATCCCCTGCACGGACACAAACTATTCCCCCCAACTCCTCAAAAGAGTCTGGGCTGTGTGTCAGGTGGGGAAGGCCCCAGTAATAACTGCAGCCAAGGAGCAGTGAGGTTAATGTTGTGGCTGGAGGGAACAGTGGGTCAAGGGGCAGAGCAAGATTGGGTCAATGATGGGGAGCTCACAGAGGACGGGTTTCACAGGTCTGCTTTACAGCCATCAGGGTCGATCTCTTTTTACAATTTTGAGCTGCCTTCTACAAACAAAACGTGAATTTATTTAGCATTATACATTGGAAGCTGAAACAATGGACTATGTTGGGGTCACATGCAATTACATTATAGTAGATCAACATTCCTGTAACAGTTAATATTACATTATATGGCCAACTTATAATTTCTATTCCCAAATTTTATACAAGAAGTTGCTTCACAATAGCAGGAGTCAAAATTCAGTCAGTCAGTCAAAGAGGTCCATGCTTTCTGGTTTCTGGCCCATAACCCCGCCCCATGCTCCTAAACCCCACCCAGTTTATACCGGGACCTTACAGTTCATCAACTGGAATGTGCCAGCCTGTTTTTAAAGCCTGCTGGTGTTTCCTCTGGTAACAATGAAATATTTTACCAGTCACAGGGTGTCACTGAAACACTAACTCCCAGTTCAAACAACTTGGAGTTCATACACAGAATTCTCCCCTATATCCAGTACCCAGTACTAATTAAATCACTAGATAGGGATCCGGGTCTTAAAACTCTCAATTACATTGAGAACACCTTTGTAAGTTCCCCTCTGTTTTTTTCTGAAACACCAAAAGGGCATTTTTGAAAACTTATTTAAACTTTGCCAACCACAAAGAGCATGCTGAAAGCCACGCTGCCTAAAACACAGCTGTGATTATTTGAGCAGTGCCATCTTTGCTCCTGGCTGCTGCCTACTCTGTCACTTGCTATGGCAATGGAATTAAACACTAGAACTGAGTATGCATGGCATTGACAACAAATGCAGCCTTTAAAAGTACTCATTCTTCCTTCACTTCTTCCCTTAACAATGTAAAGATTGAAGTCGGATTATGCAGAGCTGAGTTCTGAGTCTGCATTTAAAATTGTTTGTACAACAATTGCATTTATATGGCACCTATATTATAGAAAAATATTCCATGGTGCATCACAGAAGTGTCACCAGGCAGTGAAATAAATAGAAACGAATATTACAAACCTGAACTGATGGGACCAATAGCTATTTGTTCACTTGAAGACAAACTCCCAGTGGACAGCGTTGTGGAAGATATTTGATCTGCCTCGGGGGCTTTTTGAGCATTAAAGCCAAATGCATTACTGGACCAAGAGTAAGGAAGTACCTATGGTGTATAAAGATTTTATATATAAAGAGTGAAATCCAACAACAGAACTTAAAGCACAATCAGTTCAATTAAAAATGAAAATCCCCCTGTATAGTTCATTGCATAACTGTGAATAGTTTAGTTCCAAATACTCCTCAGCAACACGTTCTAAGCAAAACAAAATGCTTATCACCTGCACGAAAAGTTGTTGAAACAGCCTGAGAGAGGTCAGATATTTTGGGTGTCGGTCCCACTTCAGGCACTCAATAATTACAGAGGTGATCATTGTGTATCCTGGAACTGCAATGGGAGCAGACATAAGATTGGAATTAGAAGCTAACCTAGAATGGTATTACAACAGAAAGTTTCCAAAATGAGCATGGGATGGTAGTGGATTCTTTTCCCGCTGTTAGATGATTCTTGGTTAACCCCAACTACAGCAAATAGAATTGCTCTGGGATACATATAGGCTCTTCCCATAACAGAGCAGAGTTTGGCTAAGGAGAGAAAAAGATCCAAAACAGCAGGGTTCAGTGAGTTAATTGCAACAACTTGAATGATAGAATCTTCTTAAGATATGGAAAGGTGCCTCAAAGAAGTGTGCATAAAAGATAAGCCAAACTGTGGCACAGGCGAGCAAACATTTTGACAGTATCAAATATAAAGTTTTCTCCCCTGCTACTCCTACCAAAAAGGATAAAGTACCGTGAACAGAAATTTCTCTATTTAAGTATATCAAATGTCAAACTACATATTCTAGGGTGCAGTTAAAATTGCAGACAGTAATTCATTCATATTTAATAATTTTCATGGACAAATTTCAAAAGGCCATTAAACAGCCAAGATTAGGTTAAGAACTGAGATACTGGAAACATTGAAATTTAATTTTGAACCAATGTATTCAATAGACAGCAAGCTTGAGTACTTTATTACTGAGCTTAATGCTGCACATTTTTGAGAAGCTGTCTTTAAATTATTTAATTTGTTAGCTACACTAGCCTTCATTAGAATCACTTAACGATTCTACAGTGATGCTTCATTCAGTAATAAAAACATGAAATGCTGGAAAAACTCAGGTCTGGCAGCATCTGTGGAGAGAGAAACAGAGTTAAAGTTTCAAGACTATGACTCTTCTTCGCCACTTCATTCAATATTGTGAATCTCTGCAATCCAAACTACCCAGAGAGTTAAATTACTGATTATGTGGCAAATATCTAAATGATGCATTCCACTGGCATGTCAATAATAACAGTATTGCAAAAGTACTCATTTAAATGTTGAGGCCAAGCTGAATATTTGGGTACACGTGATTATGTGTTCTCATATTTAAAATACTCATTATAAAGATGTGTTACATAAAATATTAATTTATAAAATCATCAGGTGGACATATATTACTCTATAATGAAATCAGATAGACCTGCATATGTATTGAATTTTCTTTTGTAAAGGACACTGGCTACCGCAGCTACTGCGTTGCGTTTGCAAAGGATGCAAGTTGCTTTTTATGGAGACACAGAGGGCGAGATTTTCTGGCCCCATCCGCCGCTGGGATTGTTCAGCCCCATCGCGAGTCATTGGACTTTTGGCTGGGCCACTGAATCTCCCACAGAGGTTCCCGCCACAATGGCGCTGGAAAATTCTGGCCAGAGTCTACGGAGCTCTGAGAGGTTATGTGATCCCGCTCTTGGGTGAAAAGATACTGGATTTAAAATAGTAAGAGAGAGAGAGAGAGAGAGAGAGCGAGAGAGCACTGCAGAGGCAACAGCCTTATCCCATCTGTTTACTTCTGAAACCTCGCCCATCATAGCTGATCTGTTTGTGATTTGAGAAACCACCAGGAGACCTGCTGCAAACAGAGTTTTGAAAGGAGAATACCAAAATCAACCTGCCACAACTACAGACCGACTTTGGAAAGGGACCCTTCAGCTGTAAACAAGCCCCTGGGCTATCCATGAATAATTATTTTCTGACTTTACTTGTTACTTGGCCAAGCTTCTGAGATTGGATGCTCTGCTGAGTTTTATTTCTTTTCTACATGCTTGGTGGGGGATGGGGTGTCAGTGCATGCATGCGTGTTGCTTTTGCATTAGTAGGTAGATGGATTTTTTGTACATTGCAAACCTTTCATTAATATTTTCTGCATCTTTATCCGAGTGAGTCTTAGCAATAAAACTTACTCTTAGCTTAAGGAACCTGGCTGACTTAATTCTTGCACCGAGCTGTACAAAGTTAAATATATATTAAACTGGCACTCTCATCTCCCTTTTAAATTCACATTCTGTTTATAACCAACTCAGGAGTGGGACAAAGAGAGGAGTCAGTTCACCCGTTAGCCTGGTCGTAACATACTAGATATTAATTTCAATAACTAAGTAATATAACTTATGGTCAAAGGTTAAAGATTGAAATATACTTGAGGGTTAAGTTGATATCTCGGCATTTAAAGTTAAATAGAGTTTAAATTTCTGTGTTTCCTACTTTACTGATCCTGAAACAACAACTTATATTTATATCGCGCATTTAACTTAATGAAATGTCCCAAAGCACTTCACAGGTGTATGATAAAACAAAGTATGACACCGAAATGCTTAAGGAGTTATTACGTTGTTTTAGGAAGTGTCTTAAAGGAAGAACGTGAGGTTTAGGGAAGAGAGGTAGAGAGGATACTCCAGAGCTTAGGGCTGAGGCAACTGAAGACACTGCCACCAACGGAGGAGCAATTAAAATTGAGATACAAAAGAGGCCAAAATTAGAGCAGCACAGATATGTCGGAGGATTATTGGACTGGAGGACATTACGGAGATAAGGAGTGGTGAGGCCATGGAGGGATTTGAAAACAAGGTTGAGAATTTTAAAAATCAAGGCATTGCTTGACCAGGAGCCAGTGTAGGAAAGTGAGCCCAGGGATGATGGGAGAATGGGGCTTGGTCTGAGTTAAGATACAGACAGCAGAGTTTTGGTTGGCTTCAAGTTGAGAGAGGTTAGAATAAGTATGATTATAATGAGAATGAGGATAGACACCAATAATTACTGACCAGTGTATTAAAATAATTGTCTGTCACACTGCTGATTATGTACTGAATTTCAGAGCGAGACTTTACTCAAAATGTCATAGAATTATGTGGAAGAATTGAATGCTGAGCCAGAAATACGCTGACTATTACTTAAAAACTAAAGCTTCTTGCAACTATGTAACTTTCTACAACATTTATTTTTAAATTACAAAATAATCTGACCTCGAAGCCCCTTTCTTCATACTTGTGAACAATAGGTTTGTCATGCAGAGGCTGCAACTAAAAAATTAGAAGCTGAAGATATTATCTCATCCACATATTTTAATCATCAAAGAGCATTATTTCAAAGACTGAAAAATCCTTTGAAGAGCACTAAATTGGCAAATAACAGTTATGCTGAATCAGTGTAAATGGGAGGAATGGTTTTAAAATATTTAATTTTTAAAATGGAGCATGTATGTAATACAGGAGCATTAAACACAGTCAAGTACCTTGGACAACTGCACTAGTTCACAGAAATGAGACATGCTGTCATACAAAGTATTGAAGAACTTTGTTCAGTTCAAGTTGTGGTGAGCTTCACTAAAAATATTTTTTACAATCAGCGCAAATATATTTACATAACTGCACAACACAGAACTGTTAGAATGTCATGCACGAAATAGCCATTTGCACATGCATACATGCAAAAGCAATCAGTATGTACACACAAAATACTGAGCTCAGTTCAAGTGTAGTGAACATCACGGAAAGCATTTTAGAAATCAGTATGAACATATTTGCATCATTGCTCAGTACAAAACATACTAACAATCTCAGATGAAATACCTGTTTGCGCATGCACACACACACACACACACAAAAAAACTGTATTCAGTGAACACACACACACACACACACACACACACACACACACACACACACACACACACCTGCTTCTCTGGTCTGAGCACTAATCATTCACTATTTAGATCAAATAGTGATCAGATTTGGCTATTTTTCATCACTGACCCACTGAATAAACCAGTAGATCTCAGAAGAGACTCAGAGTGAAATGGAGTAAAACAAAGTTATATCTGTAACAAAGATATCTCCCTTTTTTATTTTAAAAAGATCATAAAATGCTTTTTTTGTGTGCTTAGACTTCCCTGGAGATCATAACTCAATGTAACATTCTTCTACTTTTTATCAAGCTCGGTGGCACAATGAATTACCTTTGGGTCAGCTATAACATGGGTCAAATACAAAATGAAGCAAAGATCAAAAATAAATACTTCATTATTGCATTTAAAATATAGATCCCGGTGTTACCAACTTAAGTAAGTGGTACAAATTAATAATTCCTTAGACTATGGCTTATGCTATGAATTGTTTAATAATTTTATTATTTAGTAAATGCATAAGTGAACAGAAACACATACTTGGTAGTAACAGCATATGCCTCAAGTTAGAAAGAATGTTACAGAACAAACACCAGCCTTGATAATAATGATGTTGTTCATAGTATAATTATTACTTACTTGGCTGGTTGTGCTACATGTTGATGAAGGTAGGCCAGGGTTCTCAAGCATAATTCTTCCAACATCAGCAGAATATCTTGGCAAACTTGAAATGGGTACTGAAGGGCCTGTAGAGAAGCCTAATTTTAGATAAATGAGAATTAATACAATACTTCTTGGTCTCTGGAATTCATTGCTTCCAGAGATTAATGTAACATTTTATCTGCTCTATCACAACCTTATCTATATAATTTCTCCCATTCCAAGATTTTTTAATAAATTACTGTTTATTACTCTATGGGGCATGAAAATCCTTTTAAATTTAAAATTTTGCCTTGGGGTTATTAATTTCACAACTCTCAGTTCTGTATTCCTCTTGTTTTGCTACTTATTTTAATAGTCAGTTTTAATATAGCAGATATTTTAAAGTTTATAGCTTCCTGGATATGTGAACATGGGTCATTTGAAAATTACATAACTAGGTTAGAGAATATTTTTGGTATAATAAAGACAGAACTTACATAATATAAGGCTTCTACCAATCAATCAGTTCTAATTTTTTCAGAATATATTTAAAAGGACCCAAATTTTATAAATTAACATTTAAATTTCCACACAGTTGCGGTAACATGGACACAGTAATATATTTTAAACTAAATGAACTGCACATCTTTGGAATTAACTTGGGGCATGTCATGAAGCTATTAATGTATATAATGTTACTGGAATTTTTAAAAAAAATAGAGGTTTAGTCTGTGTGTGTGTTAATTGGATTAAAGCCAGCTCACCTGGGTGCTTTGATGTATTGTAGTTTTGAGATGTAAACAGAGGTAGAGGTATATCTGCATTTTGTTGAATAGAGCATTCAAGAGTGGGAGTGAAATCTTGCACCTAGCTTGGAGACACCAAGCAATATGTTTATATTACTAATAAAATTGGTACTATGAAAGGGGTTTTATTGTTAGAGGAGAAGTTCAAAGGACCTGGTGATACAATGAAAATTTACATTCAAGGGGAGTGCTGGGTATAACCGGAGGGGAGTCTGTGTGTGCAGAGCAGATGCATTTAACATCAAAGCAGCTATAAGCTTACAACTGTCTGCAAAGGAAATTTTGAATTTGTAAGGTGAAAATGCTTTGCCTGATGTCTGCTTAAAGTCTATGGGTTGTTGCCTTAGTGGAGATTAATTTGGGAATTTGTTAAAAAGTTATGATAGTAGTAATTTGTAGCCATGTGTGTGTATTTAATACCTTGTTGTAAATTAATAAAAGTCTCATTTAGTTTGATATAAAAACCTTTTGAGAACTGGTGGTCTTATTCCCGAGTTTAGAGATGCAGCTCAGCCATAACAATTGAAAATATAGGTCATGACAGTTGTTTTTGAAATTTCCCTCTGGGATTTTAAAAAACAGCCTTTTCCAACTGCTGTGTCATAACAGGGCAGGAAGGGCAAAGAGAAATCCCAAATTCTAGGGTATTACCATCAGTCGCTTAACTATCACATTTGTTGGGAATATTCTTAAATAATTTGCTGCATTTTTAACTTTTGAGGAGAACCCCAAATTACATCTACTCTAACAACAAAGAAGTCCAAGGTATTGGAATCTAAATCATATCAAGTCTTTAATATTTAACATATACTTATGCACACTTTTTTTTTACCTTGCCCTGAAAGACTGCCAGTCTCAAGTTTCAGCTTCTCCCTCCAAGTCATTCTGCCCGTTTGAATGGATTCTCCAGCGCTACTTGCAACACCAGAACTTTGCTGGCTGCTGCTGCTTGTTGATACTCTGGACAAGTCTATTTCAGAGAAACAAGATGAATCCACCCTACTTGACATTAACTCTCTGGCTTCTGACCAACAGCAGTTTTTTGAAAATGCATTCCTGTTAACTGACATAAAACAAGTTGCCTCAATTAAAGGTTATAACTTAACTGCCTACTAATCACAAAAAGTATCACCTATGCAAGAATTAGATATTTTTTAAGCATCAAATGTTTTGTGAAAATAAGTTTTCACTGCAAATATTTTCTACAATACTGATTTTCCATCACTTCACATTTCTGTGGCAAAGCTTCCATTAGAATAATTCTAAATGTTCTGTTTTTGGTTAAACAACATGATTCTTTAAACGGCTTTCTGATCAAAAATATTCTTTGCCATCTGCCAAAATTGCATGTGCTGTGTTGTATATGAATGTGGCTTGATTTTGCTTTTCTACCAACAGAGTTGGTAAATTTGTAACAATTCAAAAAAAAAATCCAGGGTGGGCTTCTCAACTTCCATTCAAAACCTAAATGAAATTAGCTGAGCTAAGGTGTTGCCTGTTCAAAGTCAGCCATTTTCAGTTTTGGGCCTTATCAGCATAATTTGATCAAGCTGCCAAGTGCTCAAATGAGTGCTAGCAGGCAGCTGGCCAAAGCAGGGCATACTGCACTCATTTATTGTGACCAGGGTCCTATAATTGGCCATATGCAAGTAGTCATTAATCTGTTTTGTGCAGGCATAGGGTGCATCTGAAAACTGCATCAGGTGGGCACTGGGCATCCAAGGTGACTTGGCTGCCCCAGCTGGCCTGCAGCTGAAAATTGCCACGTGTAGTTTTCCAGTTTGTTAGATTTGTTTTAGCTAGATTTCTCCCCAAATATGAAATATACGCTGTGTGTGTAAAGCAGGGAGGGGTGGTGTGTAGAAAAGGGAAAACTGGTGAGCAATCAATCCCATACTACTTAGTAGCACAATCAGGGATTTGACTATAGGTTATGTTCCAGTCTTTCCCTCTTAGTGGAGAAATGTCTCTAGAATTGGGGAGTGGGTCTAACAGAAGCTGGAAAAAAATATAAGTATTTAGAAAAAAAACTTTTGCTTCGTTAGAGAGGGAGAAAAAAAAAACTAGAAAGGAAAAAAGTTACCAAACATAGACGGTCTGTCACTCTTAGGAGATTCCACTTCTTGAATTGCACTTAATTCGTGCTGTTCAATTAGTCCAAAAAGTCCCAACCTGGTCTTGGTTACAGGTGGCTTTGAAGGCCTCCAAAGTTGATCCTCTTTTGTGAAAACTTCAATATTTGGAGATTCTGAGGAACGACTTCCTTTGAAAGGAGAAAAATATACAATAAAATATTTTCCAAATTTTTTTGAACTATTTAGTTGGTTTGTCAACAAAGTAGGGATTTGTTATTGTACTTGACAACATACAGATTTGGTTACAAATGTTGACATAGGCAGTTTCAATGTTTATTGTTGACATAAAAATGACAAAAATAATGACACAAGAAGATGGTATGTGGACAAAAAGTCAACATATACAAGATTATGAACAGTGCAGATATTTTATAAAACCAAACATCAGAATAAGATAGATTATTTCACTTATGTAGCAGTCTTCCATGTCAGAGTCGAGAAAATACTCCAGCACGGAAAACTGCTACATGTGATTCAAACATTTGATATTGGAACAGGTCTAAACCACAGAAATGTCTATTTGAAAGAGATACTTGTGACTTGAAACTAATGCTAAAGTAGTTTTAGAGTTATTGACACTTAACAATTGGTTATGATTTATGTGGACAAGAAAATAATTTTCAGTGGAAAGGTACATACTTGGTTCATATATGTTTCATTGTGTGCTTCATTTCCTGACTAATGCTACATCATATTTTAAAACCAAGTGATAATACCACCTATCAACTTGTCTTTTCCCTCAATAAGGCCAGCACGCTGCTGCTGGCCTGAAGTGCCAAATAACTATATACAATGATTCTCCATAAAAAGCTCCATAGGTAGTACTTACAGAAAAAGTTGCAACTTATTTATGCCTTTCTTCTACTAAATAATTTAATCACACAGATTTAAAATAATTATCAAAATTTATAGCTAAAATTACCAGCTTGAATCGATTTGGAATCATTGCACCATGAAGGATTTAATGCTCCATTTATTTGAGCTGCTGGCTCCAGATTTCTGAGCTGATCTTCATTTTTTAACTGGAGATTCTCCTTAGTTGATCCAGTATTCAAGCCCTCCAAGGTTCGCAGCACAGATGAAAGAGGACCAAATTGCTCAACATTTCCACTTCCAGATGTTGTTTTATTCAGCAGCGAGTGTCCAGGCTAGAATAACATTTAAGAGATATGTTCTACCCAACATACTTTTACCATCTTGATGCATTTTTTGTGCTTTTAGACAGCAGAATTAAAGTTCATATTTAAATGTCTAAGTGTACAAAACACTGGTACAGCACTGGTTGAAACATTCCAGATCGTTAGGATGTGACCAGGGGCATATGCATTTAAAACTTAAGACTATAATTATAGTTTCCAGTGTAAACATTGTGCTTTGGATATTAACAGGAGTGGTTGCATAGAGACAAGAGTTTTGGATGGGAAACCCAGAGGTCTGGGTTTCCTCACACACTGTGACACTTAACTCCATAGCGTGTGTCTTTTGTACTTGACACTTTCCACACCTGGAAGTCAGCCTGATTGATAGGCTAGGCTTCCAATTGGATAGGGAGGATTCAGTGCAGGTAGGTCTGATTCTTGACCCATAGAGATTTTGATTGGGAAAGGCGGAAACTGAACAGGACAGGGAATGTTCCTCTCAACTGACAAATAGTATTGTAAAGGCTCTTAGCTTCTACCGGAAAGCTGGTCTCGTCTCCCTTCAGCTACCTTATTTCCCAAAGTCTGGGAAATCCTGCCAGCCATTGTTTAACCTGCTTTAGATTCATTAGAGGCTGCCAACTTCCTTAAAATATTAAAATTATCAACCCACCTGCTGGGAGTGGGTTGACTACCTGTCTGCCCCTTATCCCACCTCCATTAAACTCACACGTGAATGGGTTGGACACAGGTATCAGTTTTTTTAAAAACTAACATCTGATCCCAACTGACATGCTTTTAAACTGTTTTTAAAATTCTTCATGGGATGCAGGTGACTCTGGCAAGCATTTATTGCCCTCGAGGTGGCGGTGGTGCAGTCTGTTTAGTCAAAGTACACTCGGTGCCATTAGAGAGCTCCAGGATTTTGATCCAGCGACAGTGAAGGAATGGCTATACATTTCCAAGTCAGGATGATATGAGACTTGGAAGGGAACAGGTGTTCCCATGTGTCTGCTGCCCTTATTTTTTGAGGCAGAAGTCGTCACAGATTTGGAAGTGAGAGAAGCCTTGGTGAGTTGCTACAGTGCATCTTGCTAAGGGCACACAACGCAGTTATAAAGCACCAGTAGTGAGGGACTGGAGGTTAAGGTGGAGGATGGGGTGGACTAAGGAGGCGTGAAATTATGTTCATACATTTGGTGGAAGGAGGAGCAAGGGATTTTGTATGTGTGTTGGAGGGTCAGAGCCCAAATGTGTGTGTGTGTGTGTGTGTGTGTGTGTGTGCGTGCGCGCGCGCACATAGCATTGTGTTCATATCACCCGAATGAGTTCAGCCAACTGGTGTGTGGGTTTAAATCAGAAAGTGCATAATCCATCAACTGTATTATGGAGATAATGGTTCAGAACTACGTTCCACCCAGGTGGCATATGAAGGCAATGGGACACAGTGTTATCACCAGTGCGAGCCAGTATAGGCTCAACAATGACACGTGGTGTCCCATTCAGGACCCGGCCCTCTGTTTTAAGCCCCTGCTGGAGGTTCATATTTCACAGGAAAGGATAATTCTTATTCTGGGATCTATCTCGATGAACTTCAAGTAGGCAATGCCCTCCCAAGCCTTCAAAGATACATAGCCCACTTTGATATGATACCCCACCACTGCCCGAGCATCTCTCAAAATTGGTGAAGGAGGTGGA
The DNA here is from genome assembly GCF_017639515.1 of Carcharodon carcharias. Taxonomy (NCBI): domain Eukaryota; kingdom Metazoa; phylum Chordata; class Chondrichthyes; order Lamniformes; family Lamnidae; genus Carcharodon; species Carcharodon carcharias. Next base: position 93,170,065 of record NC_054477.1, on the reverse strand, counting down.
AGAGTCTCAAAAGCACTATTATACTCTTGAACAGAGAAACAGAGACACGAGGAATGAGATCAGGGAAATAGCCTCCCCACCTTGTGGGGTTTTTGGTTTCAATATTGAAATTCCCTCCTGGATTTGAGTTGCTTCACACGTACAAATGATTGTACAATTGATTATGAATTGTATGTGTTAACATTGTCATGCAAACTGAAACAAAAGTACTATTTGTCAGCCGAGAGGAACATTCCCTGTCCTGTTCAGTTTCTGCCTTTCCCAATCAAAGTCTCTAGGGGTTGAGAATCAGACCTACCTGTTACAGCAATCTGCACTGAGTCCTCCCTATCCAGCTGGAAGCCAAGACCATCAATCAGGCTGACTTCCAGGTGTGGAAAACAAAAGGAAAAACACTGCTGAATGGTTAAGATGGGGTTTGGTAATAGATTCTAATGTATAGACAGTGATTTGGCTGAGACTCGCAATTCCCGTAACATGGCAGAAGATTTCATCGGAGGTAATATCTCTAGTATTCGAGATGTTAAAGGGGGAGATGTGGGATCGGAATCCCATCCAGCTAGACGTAATGAAATATGAAAACGCCCAAAAACCACAGAGAAGTACTGTAAATGAATGCCAAAACTCAACACAAAACACACAGAGGCTGGCTATACTGTAAGGGGTTAATTTCAAACATTCCAAAATCACAAACTGACACAATTAAAGGACTAGAAATGGGGATGTTATCACAATTGTGCAAGGTAACTACTTCTGCCTGATGTAGTTAAAGGACTGAATCATATACAATGGTACAAGACAGCTACCATCACATATCCCAATTAAGAAAATGGGAATGCCATTAGCATAGTGGCCCCAGACTACGGCCATTACATAGCAACATTCACTCCTAGCAACACTAAAGAGAAATAGAAATGTGGTGAAATAAGCTGTTTAAGGGGGGGGTGAGACAGGTGGAGCTGGATAGAGGGGCAGTGATAGGTGGAGGCAAAGGAGGGATTGCCAATCTTTCCTTTGCCTCCACATATCACTGGCCCTCTATCCAGCTCCACCTGTCCCACACCCCCTTAAACAGCTTATATTTCACCATATTTCTATTTCTCTTTAGTTTTGATGAAGAGTCATACAGATTCAAAACGTTAACTCTATTTTCCTCTCCAAGATGCTATCAGACCTGCTGAGTTTTTCCAGCAATTTTTGTTTTTGTTTCAGATTTCCAGCAACCGCAGTATTTTGCTTTTTTCACTCCTATCAAGGAAGGAAAAAAATATTGACATGCCCATCATCTTTGAACTCAGAGATATCTCACCTGGATGGAGTCCATTGTTTTTGGTGATGGAAGTAACAATAGCATGGAGCAAGTCTGTCCGGACCAGGGCATGTAACAGACTAAAAGGGTTGAAAGGTGCTAAGTACTGACCATCCAGCAAGACGGCCTCAGGAAACGTGTTTATAATATTCCGATAAGAGCCATCATAAAAAAGGACAAGAGTTTCGAAGAGTTTGGCGCTGCTGTTAGAAGAAGGGTCAGGGCTGGTCACCTTGACTCCGGGCCTATAAATCAACACAGGGCAAATCAGCTGTGTTGAGGATTGCAAGTGGTTTCAGCCAAACTGTAGTGAGATTGGTCTGGGGTTTTGCAGACCACAGTCATGAAGGAGGGTCAGGAATGGTCAAACTGACTTACAGACCTACAATTCACACTGGAAAGGACCAACTACATGGGAGGATTGTAAATATCAGCCAAATCAGAGAGGTATTGGGGTTGAGGTATTAAATAAATTTAAGTGTAACAACCAAATCCTGGGGGAGATTTGGGTTTGAACTGAGGAAGGTTTGGGCAGAAATGTGGGGTTTTGCCTGTGGCTTTTAAATAGAGGCTTTCTAATAAGTCGTAGTGATTGTGTGTTTAAGTAGAAGTAGAGGTTAAATCGTGGAGGGATTTAAACAGGCCTAGCCAAATACATGGAAAAACTCAGCAGGTCTGGCAGCTGTCGAAGGGTCATGAGGACTCGAAACGTCAACTCTTTTCTTCTCCGCCGATGCTGCCAGACCTGCTGAGTTTTTCCAGGTAATTCTGTTTTTGTTCTAGCCAAATACATGTTGTGTATTGTCAATTACACTAATTTAGAGCTCTTTGTATTAGGGTGTTAGGAGTTTTAAAAATAAACAGCAAGTCTGTGGCTGAGCCAAACCCAGTTTCTGTGTAATTTTGTCCTTTATAAAAATCTGAAAGTCAAGAACCATCTGTAAGGGGAAACAGGAGCATGAATCTCTTAGTGCCAGACAAGTGAGCTGCTTTGTTCTGGATGATACAAAACCTCTTCTGTTGTTAGAGCTGCATTCATCCAGGCAAGTTGAGTATATTCCATCACACTCCTGACTTGTGCTTGTAAATGGTGGAAAGGATTTGGGGTGTCACAAAGCAAGTCGTTTACCACTGAATACACAGCCTCTAAGAAGCTCAGTCACAGTGTTTAACGTGTACAGTAGCATAGTGGCGTTGCTGGACTAGCAATCCAGAGGCTTGGGCTAATGATCTGGAGACTCAAATTCAAATTCCACCATGGCAGCCAAGGAATTTCACTTCAGTTAAATAAATAACAATCTAGAATAAAACATTAGCATCAGGAATGCTGACCATGGAACTACCCGTTTGTTGTAAAAACACAACTAGTTCACTAATGCCTTTTGGTCAAGGAAAGCATCTGCTCTTACCCTGTCTGGCTGCTACGTGACTCCAGAACAACAACAGTGTGGTTAGCTCATTTAACTGCTCCGTGAAATCACTTAGCAAGCAAGTTGCATCAAACTACCACAAGAAACAAGAATTAAAAGAATGGACCACCTAGAGTCAACCTAGGCACTGGACATGACAAAGGCACAACCAGCCCAATTGACCTTGCAAAACCCTCCTCAGTAAAATCTGGGAACTTATACCAATACTGGGAGAGCTGTCCAACATGACCAGTCAAAGCAACAGCCAATGTTCCAGTCTCTTCCGTCACTACCTTGAGAGGTTGCTGTACAGTGGCATACAGTCTTCAACATGGACTCTAAGCCTTATGCAATCTCATAGCATCAGGTCAAACATGGGCAACGGAGCCAGTTGATTGCCACCTACCACCCATCTTCAGCTAATGAATCAGTACCCCTTCATGTTGAACACTACTTGGAAAAAACACTGAGGGTAGCAAAGCCTAGTCACAATTTTTGATTAAGAGACATGGGTGTTGCTGGCAAGGCCAGTATTTACTGCCTATCCCTTATTGTCCTTTGGAAAGTTGTTATGAACCTCCTTCTGGAACCACTAGTCCATGTGCTGTTAGGTAGAGCTCCAGGACATTGACCCAACGCCTTTTGTCTTTGACCCTTTGCCTGGGCCAAAGTGCAAACATATGAGTTAAGAGGAGTAGGCCACTCAGCCCTTTGAGCTTGCTCCGCCATGCAATAAGATCATTGATGACACAGCTGAAGATGGTTGTGCTTAAGACACTGCCCTGAGGATCCCCTGCAATGTTGTCATGGGCTGAAGTATTGACCTCAACAACCACAAGCATCTATTTGTGCTAGGTATGACCCCAACAAGTGGAGAGTTTTCTCCCTGATTCCCACTGATTTCTGTTTATAGTATGCCTTGGGGTCACACTCCATCAAATGCTGACCCAATATCAATGGGCAGTCACACTCACCTCGGGTTGGGCCTAGGACACTACCCTGAGGAACACCTGCAGTGATGTCCTGTGGCTGAGCTGATGGTCCTCCAAAAAACATACCATCTTCCTTTATGCTAGGTGTGACCTCTGCCAGTGGAAAATTTTCTACCCGATTCCCAATGATTTCAATTTTACAAGGGTTCCTTGATATCACACTCAGTCAAACGCTGCCTTGATGTCCAGGGCAGTCACTCTCATCTCACCTCAGAAATTCAGCTCCTTCGTACATACGAAATAGGAGCAGAAGTAGGCCATTCAGCCCCTTGAGCCTGCTCTGCCAAGTAATAAGGTCATGGCTGATCTGTTTGTGTTGAGTTCTACATTCCCAACTCTCCCCCCACCACCGATAACCTTTAGTTCCCTTGCCTAACAAGAATCTATCTACCTCTGCCTTAAAAATATCCGCTTCCACCGCAGAGTTCCAAAGTTGCACAACCCTCGGAAAAAAATTCTCACCTGTCCTATAAGGGTGATCCCTAATTTTAAGAGTGTCCCCTAGTTCTGGACTCACCCACAAAAGGAAACTTCTTTTCCACGTCCACCTTGTCAAGACCATTCAGGATCTTATATACTTCGATCAAGTCACCCCTCACTCCAAACTCCAGTGGAAACAAGCCCAGCCTGTCCAATCTATCCTCATAAGACAACCCGCTCATTCCAGGTGTCAATCTAGTAAATCTCCTCTGAACCGCCTCCAATGCATTTACATATTTCTTTAAATAAGGAGACCAAAATTGCACACAGTATTCAACATGTGGTCGCACCAATGCCCCATATAACTGAAGCATAACATCTTTACTTTTATGTTCAATTCCTTTTGTAATAAAGGATAGCATTCCATTAGCCCTCTTGATTACATGTTGTACCTGCATACCAACTTTTTGCACACCTCCACCTCGGTGATCCTTCTGCAACTCAGAATTCTGCAGTCGTTCTCCATACAAATAATACTGTGCTTTTTTATTCTTCCTGCCAAAGTGAACAACTTCACATTTTCCCACATTATACTCCATTTGCCAGATTTTTGCCCTCTCACTCAAACTATCTATATCCACCTGCAAACTCCTTATCTTCTTCACATCATACTTTCCTATCTATCTTTGTGTCATCTGCAAATTTAGCTATCATCCCTTCGCTCCCCTCATCCAAGTCATTGATGTAAAAAAGTTGAGGGCACAGCAACACCCCTGTGGGACCCCACTAGTCACATCCTGCCAATCAGACAAAAACCCATTTATGCATACTCTTCATTTTCTGCCAGCCAGCCAATCTTCTATCCAGGCTAATAAGTTACCCCCTACACCATGAGCTTTTATTTTCCATAATAACCTTTGATATGGCACCTTATCAAATGCCTTCTGGAAATCCAAGTACAGTATGTCTACAGGCTCCCTTTATCCACAGCACATGTTACTCCATCAAAGAGCTCCAATAAATTGGTTAACTAGGAAATCCTATTTCAAAAAACCATGGTGACTCTTCCTGATTACCTTGTGTTTTTCTAAGTGCCCAGGTATAACTGCCTTAATGACCGATTCTAACACCTTCCCTACTATTAACTCTCCATTCTCACTCTCTAGAGAACCAATACTCAATTTAGCTCACTTTTCCTGTTTAAATACTTGTAGAATCTCTTGCTATCCGTTTTTACATTTCTAACTAACTTGCTCTCATACTCTAATTTATTTCTCCCGATTAACCTTAAAGTTATTCTTTACCGTTCTTTATATTCTGACCAATCATCTGACCTGCCACTCATCTTTGTGCAGTTATATGCTTTTTCCCCAAAGGTTCATGCTTTCTCTAACTTCTTTACTTAACCACAGATAGTGGGTCCTCCCTTTAGAATTGTTCTTTGTGGTAGGAATGTACTGATTCTGAGTATTCTGAAATATTCCCTTAAATGTCTGCCACTGCTTCTCTATTGAGCTATCCCCTAGCCTAGTACCCCAGTTCACTTCAGCTAGCTCAGATTTCATACCCACAGTTACCCATATTTAAGTTTAAAATACTAGTCTTAGACCCACTCTTCTCCCTTTCATACTGGATGTAAAATTCAATCATATTATGGTCATTACTACCTAGTGGTGCCTTTATCCTGAGGTTGTTAATTAATCCTGTCACATTACACCATACCAAGACTAATATAACCTGCTCTCTGATTGGTTCCAGAACTTGCTGCTCTAAGAAACTATCTCAAAAGCATTCTATGAACTCATCATTCAGGCTACTACTGCCAATCTGATTTTTCCAGTTTGTGTATATTAAAGTCACCCATGATTATTGCCGTCCCTTTATTACAAGCATCCAATATTTCTTCTTGTACACTTTGTCCTACATTGTGATTATTGTTACGGAGCCTGTAGACCATTCCCACTAGTGACTTCTTTCCCCCACTATTCCTCATCTCTACCCAAACCGATTCAACATCCTGATTTCCCGAACCAAGGCCATCTCTGAATATTGCACAAATGCTATCCTTGATTAACAGTATTACCTCTCTACCTTTACCTAGCTTCCTATTCTCTTGAAGGTCATATACCCCTCAATATTCAAGACACAACCCTCATCATCCTGCAGCCACGCCTCCATGATGGTCAGCAAATCACATTTATTTATTTCAATGTGCGTTATCAATTGTTTACTTTGTTATGAATGCTACGCACATTCAGATACAGAGCCTTTAGTTTTGTCTTTTTGCTATCTTTGTAATATCTAGTCTTGATTCTTGATGCATTCTTAGGTTCTTTTCTCTGTCCCTTCCTGCCATTCTATGACCCTCATTTCCCATATTACTTTTCTCCTCCCTTACCTTGTCTCTGCTCTTTGTTATACCACATCTTTCTACATTTGATCCCTTCTCCCACTATTTAGTTTAAAACCCACTCTATTTCCCTAGTTATGTGGTTCACAAGAACACTGGTCTCAGAACGGTTCAGACATAGACCGTCCCAACGGTACAGCCCCCAGTTTCCCCAGTACTGATGCCAGTGTCCCACAACCCAGAACTTCTCCCACACCAGTCTTTGAGCCACATGTTCATCTCTCTAATTTTATGCACCCTATGCCAATTTGCACGCAGCTCAGATAATAATCCAGAGATAATAACCTTTGAGGTTCTGCGTTTCAATTTAGTACCTAGCTCCTCACACTCTCTATGCAGAACCTCTTTCCGAGTTCTATCTATGTCGTTGGTATCTACATCAACTACAACAACTGGATCCTCCCTCTCCCACATCAAGTTCCTCTCCAGGTCCTGAGCAGATTTCCTAACTCTGGCAACAGGCACGCAACACAACCGTCCTGACGCTCACTCTTTGCTGCAGGGAAGTGTCAAAGCCCCCCACTATACTGTCCTCTACTACCACTACATTCCTTTTTGCTCCTCCCACTTGAATGGCTTCCTGTACAGAGGCATGGTCAGTTTGCTCATCCACCCTACAGCCCCTGCTCTCATCCAAACAAGCTGAAAGAAGCTCAAACCTACTGAACAACTGCAGAGGCTCACACCCCTGCCCTCTGGGTCCCCATACCTGCCTCACTCGGAATCATACCCTCCTGTCCCTGACTGCTAACAAAGTGGAAGACCCTATCCTAAGTGGTGCGGATGCCTCCTGACACAAAGCATCCAAGTAACTATCCCTCTCCATGATGTGTTGCAATGACTCTGAGCTGAAGTTCCTCAAGCCACAAAACACTTACTGTAGACATGTTTGCGCTGGATCATAATGTTATCCAAGAGCTCCCACATGCTGCAGCCTGCCACCCTTGACGACTTTTAAATAATTACTTAATTATATCACTTACTTATGTTGCTTTTTATGTATTTTATTAACTTTATCAATTTGTATACTATTTTAAACCTTAGGAATAGAATAGACCTTAGCCACTCACCAGATACTCACCAAACAGCTAGTTCCTTTCCTTGTAGTTTAGCAAAAACCAATTCCTACAGGGTGAGACAGATAGAAAAAGGAAACAAACACCTCCTCCCCCCCCCACAATTCACCAAACTCCCCCTGTCACCAAACTCCAAGTCTGCACTCAGTTTCCTCAGTTGCATTCATTTGCCAAGGCTGCACTAAAGAGGCCTGTATTTATGAGTTCTAGAGTCAAGTGGTTCTTGCAATGATAAAATGAAACTTTTACACTAAAGTCATCCTTTTCTACTTTATATATTACTGCACATGCAAAAATAAGAGCCCTTAGATATGTGTACCGTTACCTGATTTTCAATAAAATTCTTCTCCAGGGCATTGCACTGTTGTTGCATCGGTTCCTTGAGCTGGCTTTGCCTGTGGATGAACTCCTCCTGTAACTTGTGTGTTGCAGCAAGGTCCTCCCTCTGTCTATACAGCTGCTGCTGCAATTCTTTCAAATGTTCTTGTTGAACCCAAATACCTACTGGTGAAGCACACAACTTCTCTTGATCCCTCAAAGTTTCAGTATGCTTTGTGAAAGTTGTGGAAAGCATTGAGTGTTTCAAAGCTCCCCCTAAAATTTCTGATGTTCCCAGCTGTTCTCCTTGGGGTTTTGATTGACCCAGCAACATCTCCATTAACCTTACTTGTTTCAGCCCTTGCTGTGGCTCAACTATAGCTGAAGTCCGAATGCAAGGCTCTGAAACTTCTGGACCATTCACTTCAAGTACACTGTAGGGCATTACATGTCTTTCAGATTTTGGTGAATCACGTGGACTATTGCTTACATTGTATACAACAGACTGGTTTTGATTAAAATAGTCAGGGGCTTTAGAACTACTTAATCCATCTTCAGGTATTCTGGCTATTTGTTGCTGTGCCATTGTATTCTCAGCAATGGCAGCATGCTGCTGGGAAGTTTTGAGCAATGCTGAATCCAACACAATATGATTTTTAAAAAGTCGGTGTCTTGGTAAAAAGATAGAGGCATTTTTGGAACTCTCGGGTAAGCAAATTGTGTGACCTGGTGCTTGTATCGCTGGATTGATTTGTGTTTGACCAGTGTTCGTGCATGGTAATTCTGGTAGTTGTAAGTGAACAAATGGCATCGTCATGGGTTGCCTCTGATTCAGAGTTCTAGATTGATTCATAAAATCAGGATATTGAGCACTAGGAACAAAAGTCAGTTCAGGCTTATTAATAGATGTATCAACTTTGAGTTCAGGTCCATCACATTTATCATAATGGCTTATCTGAGGTACCAAGTGCTGCTCAGCTAAGTGCTTTGTTATCGTAGAAACAGGAGACCATCCTTTTTTCAACTGATACTCCTCTAATTGCTTCCTGATTTCTTCCACTGATTTTTTATGCAACCTTAAAATAAAACATAGCAAAAAGACTTACTACAGGTTATTTTCTTCAATAGCAGAAAAGTCATAAATGGCAACAACTAATATGTAAATCTACTATTCTTAAAAGAAAATAAAGGAAATACCCTTATAGAATGTACTACCACATTAAAAGCTAAAAAGTATTTAAAAATAAACAGTTAATTTATCAAAGCAAAATCTCATATCGCAAATTTTACTGAATGGTCTCGAAATCTCTCAAGCTAACCAATCAACATTGTGGTCTTGACCACCAATACTCCATTTGTTTAGGTAGGTTCCACATTATAAAAACATATAAAAAGTGTTCTCTTTTTCTCTTTCCTCATCCCACTGTTGTCCCACCTCCAATTGCTGAATATTTACTTCAGCTTCTACTCAGATTGAGAGAAATTCCAGATTCAAAGTAGGTCTGGAATCTATAACATATGGATCACAGAACAGCTATAAAATGTTATAGCACACAAATAACTATATGACCCATTTTGTGTGTGCTGGTTCTTCACTGGACCATCCCGAAACTAATCCTATTATTCTCTCAAACACATTGCATCTTTCTCTTCTTCAAATGTTTATCTACTCTTCCATTAAGAGATGCAATTGTTTCTTCCTCAATTAATCAGCATTCGAAAACATTCCATGCTTCAACTCTAAGGAAATCTCTTCCAACCAGTCCTCACTCTAAGTGAGGCTCTGAAATTGTTAACTGCGTCTTCTGTGTGGAAAGCAGTGGCATCAGGTCAAAGCACTTTCCAATTTGGAAAACCTATTGGACCTCCTCTCAGTTTTCTCTACATCAGTGGGAATATCTCAAGTTCCTCTTCAAACTAGGATTTCTTATCCATGCTGGTAACTATACTGTCAACTCTACACCCAGATCTTTTGATCAGCAGAAATGCTGGGTGCTGACCAGAAGTGGGTGAACGGTCAGGTCGGCTTGGAGGTGGGGAGTCAGGTCAGGGGTCGGTTGTGGTGCTCAGTTCAGTTACATTGGTTAATCTCTGAGTTACACCAAAGATTAAACTATGCAACCAATTCCAGGGTAAGTATCCTAATAAGTCCTGCATATCAGAGCTCAGGGCTGAAGACGTTTGTGGCTTCTCCAGGGCAGCGCAAATCAGCCCATCAAAGGTTAAGCTTCCTGGGCAATTAGAGCACATCGGTGCATGCCAAGACTTTCACAAGGTCCTAATGCATAAGACAGACTTAAGTTCAGATTTTGTTGCTCTGGACATCTGAAGATTTAGGCCTATGACTTTAAAGTAGTTTCTACAATTGTACATATTATTCTAACCATTGTCTTATACGGATTTACCATGACCTCTCTGTTCTTGTATGACATACCTTTACATAAAACTGATTTTAGCCTTTTTAATGGCTTTATCCAACTCCATTTATACTTTCAAAATCAATTATGTTTCTGTTATTGGAATGCAACAAATATTTAAATGAACATTAAAATAAGCAAGACTGTGCCCACATGTTCAAAAAGGTCATATAAACAGGACTTGGATGAGAGAACTGACCAGGAATAAACCCATTTTACAAATAATGGGTCTGAACTTCCATAGGGTGGCAGAGTAGGATTGCCACACTGCTCCTAGCTTTTTTTTAAAAATCTCAATCTTCTTTTGAGGTTTTGCTGTAAACCAGGTATCCAGCCAAGTTTAAAGGTCCTTGACAGGCCAGGGCTACATTCTTTGTAAGCGGGATTGAGAATCCCAGATGATATGCTGTCTACAAGTTGATAGGGTGTAGGACATTTCAAACTAGCTTGAATAATATTGGACAGAAAGAGGAAGGATCACTTGTGGCGATCAGTGTTGGGAACAATATCGGGAAAAATACCAGAAATTGGGGGCTAAATTAAACAACAGGGCCACAATGATTGTAATCTATGGATTATTATCTGAGCCACATGCAATTGGCATAGTTTCAGGAGGTGAGGACATGGCTGAAGGAATGTCATGGGAAAGAGGGGCTGAACTTCCCGGGACACTAGCACCAATATTGGGCCAGATACCATTGGGACAGGCTCTAATTGAACTGGGCTGACACCAGGGTCCTAGCAGCAAAGATAAATAGGGTGATCACAAGAATTTTGGATTCCTAACTCAGGTTGCGGAGGGCTTAGGTAGGAAAGGTGGTATAGGGAATAGCTCAGAAATAAAGGAAAGGGAAGACAGTAAATAACAGCCAGAAATTGTCCTTTAGACACGACGGGTAAAGAGAAAACTAAAAAGTGTAAAGTAATTAAATCAAGAAAGAGGAATAAGTGGTGGAGTAAATATAGCAAGAGGACAGGTTACAGTGCGTGGTCCAAACAAGCATTCTTTCGACAAACACAGAGAACATATGGGACAAACTGAACGAATTGCAAGTTCAAATTCAACTTGGGAGGCTATGTCATGGTAGCCATTACTGAGATATGGCTTCAAAATGTTGTGGACTGGAAATTAATTATACTAAGTAATAAGATTGACCAAAAAGATAGGGAAAATGGTCGAGGGGAGGTGTAGTCTTAGTGATTAAGTATGAAAGCACTTAAATGATAAGAAAGGATATAACAAGAGGGAAACAAGTAGTGGAGGAGACTTTTTACATAGAATTAAGAACTAGAAAAATACTTTAAAATTGTAGAGGGAGTCGTGTATAGGCCCCGTGCTGGCACCTGTGCAGTGGTAACTTGTTTAAATGCAGAGAATAGGCTAGCACACAGCAAAAAAAAGTGTTTTTAATAGAGAAATTTTAATTTTCCATATAGATTGAAATAAGCAGACTATCAGAAAAGGTGGTGAATTTTGAGTGTATCCAGGATAGCTTTCTACAACAATTATGTCCTAAAGCTAACAAGTGGGCAAGCAATATTAGATTTAGTAATGAGCAGTAAGCCAGATTTAGTAATTAACAGTATAAAAGTGCATGACCAGTTACTTGAAAGTAATCAGAACATGGTAGAGTTCAATGTGGTATTTGAAAAGGAAAAATGTGAAACAGCTATTAAGATTCTAGTTTCAGGTAAAGCTTACTTCAATGGGATGAGACAAAAACGGACGACAGTAAGCTTGGCAAATTGGTTAATGAGTAATATGACTTCAGATCAGTGGAAGGTGCTCAAAAAAGATTTAATGTGCTGTACTTGCTAAAAAAGAGAGCCATGGGAAATTAAAGGTAAGTGTCAATATAAATCTAAAGAAAGACAGAAAAAAAAAATTCAAAAAATAGCACACATCTTCATGAATAAGCAATACAAAGAACTGCAAAGGGTGACAAAACAGAGAGCCATGGAAAGGGAAAATATGACAATCATTGCAAAAAATTTTTTACAATTATATTCCAAAAAAGTGAGATCAGGAGCACAGATAATAGTGATACTGTAAATGAAAAAAAGAAATGACATATGAATAATTATTCTGCATCAGTGTTTACAGTGGAGGAGAAGGCAACATGCCAGACATCTCAAGTAAACTAATATTCAATCAGGGACAGGGACTCATAAAAATTAACGTAAACAAAGTAACAGCATTGAAGCAAATAACGGCACTAAATAGTGACAATCCTTAGGGTCAGATGGTTTCCATCTTGGGTTTAAAAGGAAGTAGGTAAGAACATTGCAGATGCCTTAACTCTTCCAAAGTTCACTTGATTGAGCAACTGTTCTTTTTGACTGGAAAACTGCATGTGACTGCATGTAAGGAAGGGGATAGGCGGGACACTAGGAAATTCAATACCAGTTAGCATAACATCATTTGTCAGGAATTTGACATTCTGTAATTCAGGATAGAGCAACTGAACACCTCAAAATATATCTTAGCATATCAGGGAGAGCCAGGATGAACTTGTAAAGGCTAGGTCATGCCCAATGAGCCTGACTTGACTTTTTCTTTTGAAGAAGTGACTAGGGTAGTGGACAGGGGAATGTCTATGGATGTTAGTTGTATGGACTCCCAAAAGGCATTTGAATCCTTCATTAGAGGCTGTTAGCTAAAGTTCAAGATCATGACACTGAAGAGAAACCAATGACCTGGTTAGAAACCTGATTGAATGGCAGGTGACAGACAGTCGGGATAATGGGCAGGGAGACTAATTGGTAGGGTTTGACTAGAGATGTTCCACACGAATCAGTGTTGGGGACGATTCACCATACTTATTAACAACTTAGATGATGGGATAGAAAGACACACATCCAAATTTGATGGCAAAAATAGCTAGCATTGTAAGCCATATACATGGAAACATAAAAGTGCATAAAGATGTGTAATAGATTAAACAAACGGTCAAAATTGTGGCAATGGATTTCAATGTAGGCAAATGATAAGTATTCACATTGTTCGGACAGAATACTCATTAAATAGTAAAAACGTGGAAACACTGGAGGTCCAAAGAGACTTTGGGGTCCAGATTCACAGGTCATTGAAATGTCATGACTAGGTACAGAAAATCATCAAAAAAGCTAATAGAACACTGACCTATATATCTAAACAATTAGAATACCAGAGAGTAGAAGTCATGCTTCAGCTATACAAAGCCCTGGCTGGACCATACGTAGGAGGAGTGCATCGAGCAGTTTTGGACACCGCTCCTTAGGAAGGATATAATGATCTTGGAAGGAGTGCAGAGTAAGTTTATCAGAATGATGCGTGGTCTCCCAGGGCTAAATTATGAGGAGGGATTACACAAACTAAAGCTGTATTCCCTGGAATTAAGATGATTATGGGGTCATTTGATTGAAAGATTCAAGATTTTAAGTACAACAGTTTGGGTAGATAAAGACACACTACTTCCACTGTTTGGTGAATCTAGGACTAGAGAATTTGGCTTAAAAATTAGAGCCAGGCCTTTCAGAAGTCAAGTTAGGAAACACTGAGGGCAGTACAGGCACGTTTGGCGGCATGAGCAGGAAATATGGCAAGGCGGCCAAAAATAGTTTGCAATCATCCCCACTGCCCATCAATGGTGAGCCGCGTTTCCCACCATTGGGAATTTCATTGTAATGCGTCTGCAGATCATTAAAAGCTCAGCTTGCCAGAATCATCCCACTGATGCGGGATCATCCGAGCATGCCGACATGTTTCACAACAGCATGTATAAGGGTGCATCTGGCACGCTGCACTTGAGGGGAACTCTGAGGTGGGTGTATTGTAATGTTGCGCAGCACTCGCGAGGGTCACCTGTTGGACTTCAAGGAAGAGGCACCGTGCATTCAGGTGAGGGTGCTGGCAAGTTGCTTTTTCCTAGCTGGCTGGCAGTGCGGTGCTGGGACAAGGACTGCCCTGCAGTTGAGGCAACTTCTGGGGGCACAGAGGACAGGGGGGGTCAAGGGCTGCGCTTTGGTCGATGGTAGCGCACAAGCACGTGCAGGGAGGAAAGTGGCCAGTGGCCATGCATTAGGGAAGCCTGGTATAGAGTGACCATTCCTCTGCAGCTGAGACAGTTCAGGCGCAGCAACATTGACATGCTTGGAGTTGGGCTTCTAGCTTATCTACCCACTCGAGCAACGCAGTGGCATGAAATTCCTACCCAGTGCTCCAAAGCTTTTCAACACCTGGGCACAAACTGCAAACTAATGAGCGTTTTAGTGGACTGCAGAACAGACGACTGCACCTGTTGCGCAATTTCCTTGCTCAAGCTGGCCATGGAGCAGTCACTGGTGGAGGCGCTCACAGCCCCTTGTAATGTCGTCACTCCAGTTTGGACCAGTCAGCCCCATGGTTCAAGCTAACAGCACAGCTTTGCAGTGCAGGTTAGGAGGATGCCTGCGCCTGAGCTGAGCACACAGCACGCAGTCCAGTGGGCAAAGCTGCCGCCAGTCAGGTGGAGTGGGCGGAGTTAGCTGGGGTCTCAGGCAGCCATGCACCACACTAAACACTGGTCATCCAAGTGGTGGCCAGCATGCGCCGGGATGCGTTAAGGGGCCTTCAGACTTGACCAAGAAAGGTTCTTAGTACACCCAAGCTAACCCATGTGTCTCTCTCTTTCATCCTGTAGGAGTACAACATCAGGCACATGGTGCCAGGTGACTTAACAGTGTGCCTCGTGGCTTAAAGAGAGCAGAGGCGAAAGAGAAAAAAAAAGTGACGGAGGCGCCTGGCTGGGCAGAAGGAGGAGCAGCGTCCTCAGGAAGAAGGGGCAGCTGGAGCTCCCGCACATGCTGCTCCAGAAGCTCGTCATCAGACTCAGGCTCAGCAGGTTTCTGGCCTCCAGCAATCCTGAGTGCCGGATACCTGGGTAGTCCCTGCTGCTGCCTGCTATGGATCAGACAGTGCAATGTGTCCACCAGATTGTGATCCTGAGGCTACTCTAAAGCTAGGTCCCACCGAGGTATGTGCTCTGCGCTGGTGGAGATGTGGGTGAGCTCTGTGATGGGCCTTTAATGAGCAGACAATCTGTTTTTTGTGATACTGATTGAGGGACAAATATTGGCCAGGACACCATGGATAACTCCCCAGCTCTTCTTAGAAATATTGCCATGGGATCGTTTACATCCACCTAAACAGGCAGATGGGGCCACTAAGGTCTTATCTGATCCATGGCACCTCCCAACAGTGCATTTTTGCCTCAGGACTGCACTGGAATTTGAGCCTCGATTTTTGTGCCCAAGCGCTGGAGTGGGACTTGCACCCAAACCCTGTGATTCAGAGGCAAGTGCTACCAACTAAGCCACAGCTGAAAGGTACGAAGAATACAGATAATGAATGGGGTAAAGTTTAATAGGAAGAATGTATTGGGAAAGTTGGCTATGTTTAAGAGTGGTTAAGTCGCCTGGTCTGAATGGCTTGCATTCCAGGTTAAGGGAAGTGGGCGTGGAGGAGACAGAAGGCCATGCCACAATCTCCCAATCTTCTCTAGGTATAGCAATGATGACAATGGATTGGAGGGTGGGAAATGTGACATCTTCATTCAAGAAAGGATCCAAGAACATTCCTAGTAGCTACAGGATGGTCAGTTTAACATCAGGGTGGATAAGGCTTTAGAAACAATAATCAAGGGGGGGATTAAAAAACTTAACAGGCGCTTGGAGAGATTTGAATTAATTAAGGAGAGCCAGCATGAATTTTTAAAAGGCAGATCATGCTTGACTAAACTAACTAAATTTTTTGTGGAAGTAACAGAGAAGATTGATGAAGGGAAAGCAATGGGTATTGCATATATGGATTTTAAGAAAGCATTTGACAAAGTGCCTCATTAAAGGCAGGTTAACAAAATTGAGGCTCATGGAATAGGAGGGCCAGCATCAGTTTATAGGCTCAAGGATAGAAAACAGCGAGTCATAGCAAATTGTTTTTTTTCCAGACTGGAGGATGGTAGACAATGATGTTCCCCCAAGGGTCAGTGCTAGAATCACTGATTTCCTCATCTATATAAACAACTTGAATATTGGAACATGGCAGTGTGGCAAACAATAAGGGTAATATCAATCAACTGTAACAGAACATAAATAGACCAGCAGAATGGGCAGACAAGTAGCAGGTGGAATTTAATAAAGAGAAGTGTGAGGTGATGCACATTGACAGGAGGGTTAGAGAGGCAAAACAGAGTTAACGGCATAGTTCTATAAAGTGTACACGGACAGGAGGACCATACATCTTTGAAGGTGGCAGGACATATTGAGAGCAGCTAGCAAAGCATATGAAATAATGGGCTTCATAAATAGAGGTTTTAAGTACAAAAGCAGGGACGTTATGCTGAACCTTTATAATGCTCTGGTTAGGTCACAACTAGGGCATCGCAATCGATTCTGGCTACCTCATTTCAGGAACGACGCAAGGATGTAGAGGAGATTAACCAGAATGGTTCCAGGGACAAGGGATGTTAGCTGCAAGGTTTGGCTGGGGAAGTTGAAGTTGTTCTAATTGGAGCAAAGGAGGTTGAGAGGAGATTTGGTAGAGTTTGATAGAATTGTACAAGATTATGACTAGTTTAGATAAGGCAAAGAAAAGTTGTTTCCATTAGCTGATTGTACAAGAACTAGAGGAGATAGATTTAAGGTTTAGCAAAGAGATGTGCAGGTGTGTGAGGAAGAACTTTTTGATGTAGCGATTTGGAAATCATTGCCTAAGAGGACAGTGGAAGCAGAGACGGTGAGTGATTTCAAAGGAAATTGGATGGGCACATGAGCAAATAGAGGGACAGAGAAGGGGAATGGGACTGATTTTATTGCTTTACAGAGTCAACATGAACTCGATGGACCAAATGGCCTCTGTGCGCTGTAATGACTCCATGATTTATACATGCAAGGGTGATAGAAGAGTACTCTTCTACAAACAGCAGTTGATGCAGGTCAATTGTTAAATTGTTAATCTCAGATTTAAAGTTATGTTAACTGAACGTAGCGAGATATAGGGCACAGGCAAATGGAGCTAGGTCACAGATCAGAGTGGCAGACCAGGCTTAAGGGGCTAAATAGCCTGCTCCTGTTCTAATTTTTTCCTGTGCTCTTTTTTGTATTTGTCTACTTTCTTAAAAGCTGGCTGAGTACTTATTTTAAACAAACAAATGACTAAGCTGCAGAAATGCCAAGCCCACCGTCTCAAAATCAAGAAACAAACTCTTTTTTCAAAAGAAGCAATTTGCTACAAAAACCATGCATTTTTTTCAAAATGTAAATCAATACAGATCCAAGCCATTCAAAGTTTGCCAAGGACTTCTCCGTTGTAATGGTGCTGCCTCTAAGTTTAGGTACCACGCAGAAGAGAAATCACTCAGATTTTGGAATGCCTGTGAAAATTCTAAGAATTCAGAACTCTCTCACAAGATTGACTTAATTGTACTGAGAAATTAGATCACCTGCAATAATGTTGATAGTTGGTATGTATGGGGTTATTGCAGTTTCATGTCCGTAACTGCACTGCCCCAAAACATACAGTACATCAAATCAGCATTACACAGATTGTTGCATGAGAAAACTTTCTGCAGACATTTGCATCAAAACACAGATTTAAATAATTTCATCAGTAAACACAATCTACGATTACGAGCCAAAATATATAGCTTATATACACCTTTTCAAAAATCTAAAAAATACATGTTTCACACTAAGTAATGAATAACTAAGGGTTTCTGCAAGTCAGGAAATAAGCAACTGAATTCTTGCCTGTTTTGTTCAATAAGATGCTGCTGATACTGATGAATTGTATGCATATGTTCATCTGCTGGCGCCAGCTTGTTTGATACAAGAAGCTTGCAATGCTCAATCTGTGGAGAATACAAAATAAACCAAATGATCTGTTTTTGAAAAAAAAAAATCAAGTTCTTGTCCTTTGTAATGCACAGATGAATGCATTGGACACCTGCTTAACAAAAAGCTAAAACTTTGTTTATACCCTGTATACCCACGAAGCATGCTATAATGGAGCAAGAAGTACTTTATAATAAAGAGTGTAGTAACTAATGGCTTAGGTAGAAATGATGATATATTAAAATCTCCAGACATGTATTAGCAAATGGTGTTCAAAATACTTCATTAATTTTCTTTTCCATACAAAGAGCTGATTCAGGTCCTAGTTAAAAACAGAAACTTTTGCACTTCACATCATATGTAATAATTATCAAGGGACTTATAAAGGAATCTCTATCTTCATTAAACACTGTCCCATTGAATCCCATACTATATCTCTCCAAAGAATAGCAATTTCATGGAAAGCAGATTAAATAAAGGCAATAATTAATAATAAAAGATAGGACTACAGTTATTTGCCTAAAAAGCCTAGAATGAGAAATTAGTTTTACTGAATGCTAATCAGATCAGGACATCAATTCTATACAGCACTGCAATAGAAACTTAAGTATTGCATGAAATGATCGGAAGCAATTTATACTTTCTGGTAACCAACTTGAAATGTTATTAGAGCCTGTTAATACACCAGGGCATCTTATTCAAGGAAATGAAAAAGCATAAGATAGAACAAAGCTGCCTAATGCTTTTAGCTAAACATGTGCAGCTGAACCGTGAGGTCCATAAGGCAAATAGCATGTGTGGGTGTGGGAAAATCTTTGATATCTGTTGAGCATGAAAACATACTGACTGGCTCATGTCTCAAGTTTTCCACTATATTTTGCTAAATAAAAGGCAGTCAATTAACCACTGGTAACAACTACCTCAGAGGGCAAAGAATAAGGTTTTGATCTATTACTGCCATTTGAGTCAACATTGGGATACATTGTCCACTCCCCCAATTAGAAGGGCATCCGATTCACTCTGCTTCTTTCAAGAGCCACTTTGCAACTGGATATGATGCAAAGAAACATATGGCTGGATTTCATGGGGCACTGTGGTCTCCCCACCCTGGTTAAAAAGTCACAGGGGGTGGGGTAAGAAGCCCACCCATGTCCCAGTCGCTGTCCTGCACCAATTTAATGCTAATAAGGCGAGACTTCCACCCCTTTCTCGGGAGGAAGTTCTGCCTTAAAGGGCTGCTGGCCAACTGGATGGCCGACAGCTGGGCGGCAACACGAGCCAGTGCTGGGACTACAGGCAGCCTCACCACATTGAGGAGTGCAAGTCTGGGATTGGGGGTCTTGGGAGGAATGGGGATTGGTTGGGGAGGGGGGGCCAGGGTTCAAGAGGCTAGAGAGAGAATTAAAGGAGGGTGACCATTGAGAGTAGGGAGGGTGCCTCTGCTGGCAGGGGCAGCAGATGCATGGGAACTCCATCAGTAGCAAGTTCCCCTCCAAACCACACACCATCACTGTTCCTTCACTGTCACTTCGTCAAAATTCTGAAACTCCCTCCCTAACAGCACTGTGGGTATACCTACACCACATGGACTGAAGTGGTTCAAGAAGGTGACTCATCACCAACTTCTCAAGAAATAGAGAATAAAAATGGTGGCCTAGCTGGTGATTACCCTCGTCTACCTTATCACACCTACTTAAAAAATTCAAACAAGTTGGTCAGGTACAACATCTCAACAAATTCATGTTGTGTGCCTTGAATTATGTGTCTTTCTAAATGATAACTTATACTGTCTTAGATATCGCCCCCCCCAATAATTTGCCCACCAGGAAAGTTCGGCTGACTGGCCTGAAATTACTCGGTCTAACCTTGTTCCCTTTTTAAACAATGAAACAACGTTAGCTGTCCTTCAAACCTCTGGCACCATGACTGTAGCTAGAGCAGATTAAAAAAAATTCATCAGAGCCTCTGCTGTCTTCTCCTTTGTTTCTCTGAACAGCCAGGGATAAATCATCATGCTTGGATGAAATGTATCTACTTGCAGAGATGTTAAACCCCTTTGTCTGGTCTTTGAGCTAACAACCAGACAATCCCCCAGGGCCAACTTTTTGTAGTGTTCACAAATATTCTGAACCTCTGCCAATTTTTTATCCCTTCAAAACATCTAGGCAAAAATAATGCGGATCTTTTAAACCTGTGAAAGTATTCTTTCCACACCACATCCAATACACTGATAACTACATGGCTGATTATGCCTACTTCCATCCTCATGGAGGATGCTGCTTTCCAATTTGTTTGCATATTCCAGCCTAGAACATTGGAGATTTAAAATTATACCTTGCACGTACAGGGATAGTGCTTTTAGGCAGAACTAATTTGCATTATCTGCATGGGAGCTTGCATAACCTACTAAATCAACCACAATAAATTAGATTCTACAATTCTCTTCCTCTCAAAATGCTTAATTACCCAAACTCCAAAAAAAATAGAGTAGATTGTTGTACAAAATAAGACATCCCTATTTATACAGGAACATTGTGTACCCTCATTTCTTCTCCAGGACCACCCCCCACCGCACCCCATCTTGCTGCAATTCTTTTGATTCTCACTCTTGAATGTCTTCCTCACCTCAGTCCCTGGCACATATTCCTTTACTGTGGGAATCTATTACTTACCCCTTTTTAAACGTTATTGGTATATGCAAGCTAGGAGCCAATATGTATGTACAAGTCAGAGGATAAGGCAGATGCCTGAAAGATGTTGCAACAAAAATAATGGAGACATACAAGCCACCATGTACAGCATATGTATCAGCCAGAAGCACAGTGAAGAAGTCATCAGCTAGGAGGGGTCCAAAGTGTTCAAGGAATGCTTGCCTTGACATGGAGTCATTTCTGAGAGAGCCACATTGTGTGAAGTAACTTCATTTTCTTATAGCACAAAGTCTTTATTCTGTTTAAGCAGGGAAAAGCATTCCAAAAGAATTCTATAAAAGCAAAGTAATTAGAATCTTTCACCTGTGATGCCACATCTCGTCCTTTCATTCTTTTTCAATAGCCAAAATAAATTGCTGGTAACATACTAAACAGAATCAGCATGATCAGCTATTATTACTTGCATTCAGTGATAAATATATAAAATGCTCTATAAAAAAAGTCAAGTTTGCTCTCTTCATCCTTTTTATAATGCAATCATTTATGACAAAATAAAAACCTGCATTAACAGGCAAAATTTAAGGCCCTGCAACAGAAATCCAATTCACTTACCTCAGTATTCACATTTGGGTGCCCTATATCCTTATTTGCAGTTTGAGGTCTCCAAGTACCTTGTTCATTCACAGTGTTATTTTTCCTTTCCTCCCGACATCCCAAACAGTCATCTCCTTTCCCATGCTCCTGCTGTGACTGCTTTTCAAAATCACTACTCAGTCTCACTTGCATTTGAGTTTCTTCTCCTTGCTGCAGTAACCGAGCTTTCTGCAAATGGGCTTCTAGATTCCGTTTCTGCTGTTCAGATTGCCAGATCAAAGCCAATTGTTGCTGTTTCTGTTCTAATTCATGCAACTAATGAAAAAACAAAAGTGGAGACAGGTAATGCATCAGGGGTACAATGATACTTAATTATAATGTAGGAAGGGCTGGGTGGCACAACAGGTTAGAACTGGGACTCAGCCCGTCACTTTTCTGTAAGTCTGAGGTTTGGATATATGGAAAGAACTTTATTGTATCTTAACTATACTGTAACATATTTGATGTTGACAATGCAATAACTGGAGAAAATGCTCTCTTCACCACACATGATGAACACAAATTCCAGCCTCATATCCCACCAAAAAATTTTCTTCTTAATTAGAATATTTGCACTCCAGTTTCTTAATTCCAGCATCTTTCAGATAGTACAGGGGTACAACCTGGGGGACCATGAGGATAAATCATTGAAAATAAAAGCCCTTCCAATGTTAAGGCATTACTCTTACACTAAACTACATTTAAAAAAAGGCATTTCTCCTGAATTACCAAATTAACAAAGTAGAAAAAAATGAAACAATAATCAGCATTTATATAGCATTTTTAATAGTAAAATGTCCCAAAGTGCTTCATAGGAGTGTTATCGAACAAAATTTGATAATGAGTCACATGGTGAGATATTGGGACATCTCTGACCAAGCTTTTGGTCACCTCTGTATTAAGAAGCAACTTGGAAAAAGAAAAATGGTGCTATGTAGACAGATATGTTTGGATGGAATTCCAGAGCTTTGTATATAGGCAGCTGAAGGCATGGCCAAAAAGGTAGCTTGAAGGAAACTCGAAGAAATATCAGAAGGTTATAGTTCTGCTGGGAGGTTACAGAGAAAAGCTGACCATGGAGGGATTTAAACACAAGGATGAGAATAATGGTGATATTTTTGAAATACAGTTGGAGCTTTCATTTCAAGAATTAAGACAATGCCAAGAAAGCAACGTCCATTTGATGAAGTGATAGTTCCGCTGGTGCTATTTTAGCATACAGCAGGGAATTTATACTAGCCAAAATATTTCCAGAGAGATAACAGGCCACCTCATGAATGTGATAGATAAAATTAGAGTTTGGTGAGGGAGAGAAAATCATTCAGTGAATCCTGTACACTTGTGCATGGCCACAGAGACCTCAGAAGGTAAAAATACTAAGCTAGAAAAAAGTCAGGTGATTTGAACCAGGAAGACAGGTAGATGGTGGAGCCACAGTAACTGGTAGAAGTTCTGTGTCTACCCATCGCTAGTAATAAAACCACCCAGAGAGAAACCCAGCCTAAAATATATACTTTCAGCTTCATTTTTTTTCAAATTTTCAGTAGATTTCCAGTGTAGTTAAGTGCCAAAAGATTCATCCAAATGATTAAAATAGAAAGTACATTGAGCATGCTGCAGTGCTAACGCGCACTTTGTAGCAGGCCAGAAAAGTATTAACTATCTTTGTGGGTAGGAGTGTTAGCACAAAGTAAATATACAAAAAAACGTCTGTAACTTAGCCGGTGTTTTTGTTTTGAGTTTCCACAAACATACTTGTTTCTTTCTGTCTGTGTCAGATCTAATTCTACTTGCTTGCTCCTTCGGATGACATAAGGTAGCACTTCCGGCCATTATGGTACTTTCAGAAACTTCATTTTGCTCTAGAAAAGCACAACACCATGCATTATGCTTCACAAATATATGTCATTCATTACATAATTGATATATAGCATAAGGCATTTAATTTACATCAAATCCACAATGCCTCAAATTAAGTTTGTTTTAAATTCTACCCAACATTTTATACGTACATATAGATTAGGAGCAGGCACTTCAAGAGTGAGGGTGGGGAGGCGACAGAGAGAGAGGGTGAGAGAGGGGGTGAGCACGTGTGCGCGTGCATGCCTGGCTCACTCCCAGCCTCAGAAATCTCACTCAACCTCATCCCCACACACCAACTGATATTCACACCCACTCAAATAACGAATGAGGGTGAATGAATGAACACCCTCAAGACTTGGAATGAGCCGGACACACATATAGACCCTCTCTCATGAACGGGCACCTTTATTAATTACTTTTTTTCAATTATCAATTTATTGCTTTGACATTGCTTTATTTTTGCTCAGCAAGTTGTTTCTCTTCATCATACCTCAACTCTTGTTTTGAAATTCACATATCTTTCTGAAATTTGCTCATTGGCTCCTTGATTGAGAAAATAATGGAAATATGCCCCCCTACCCCCACACAAAAAGGTTGGACAAGCCTGATGTAGGTTATAAATAGTTAAGGCCCCAACACCAATTCTACTAGTTATAGCTTGCCAACCTGAAAAAGACCCATTTATCCTGAACCTCTGCTTTTCATTAGCTAACCAATCCTCTAACCATGCTAATATGTTATCCCTTACACCATGAGCCCTTACTTTGTGTCATAATCTTTGTGGTGACACCTTATCAAGTGGCTTTTGGAAATCCAATTACACCAAATCTACCTGTTTCCCTTTATGTACGATGTTTCCTCAAAGAACTCTAATAAATTAGTCAAATATGATTTGCCTTTCATAAAACCATGTTGACTCTGCCTGATTGCATTAAGATTTTCTAAGTGATATTAAAATAAGAT
This sequence comes from Carcharodon carcharias, assembly GCF_017639515.1. Classification (NCBI taxonomy): domain Eukaryota; kingdom Metazoa; phylum Chordata; class Chondrichthyes; order Lamniformes; family Lamnidae; genus Carcharodon; species Carcharodon carcharias. The sequence goes on along the minus strand of NC_054477.1, from coordinate 93,145,753 downwards.
TTCTGAAAAAGCAACAATACAAAACTTAGATTTAGAATTAGTTTGAATGATTGCGCAGTCTAAAAAGGATGTCAGAATTGAACATTCATTATAGGACTTACGTTTATTTGCATCAAATAGCACTGACTGCATTTCTTGATTCCCTTCACTTGCATTGTTGTTGGCTGTGGATTTTGTCAAAATTCTTTGCTCACTTTCTTCACTGGTGATAGAACCTGACTCAATGGTCATATCTTTGTTTACACCCTTTGGTTCAGGTTTTGAAGTACAATGTTCCCTTTGTGTCCTTATCTTGGTAAATAGTTTCTTTAAGGCAGCCTTAGATAGGCTTCCAGAGGTTTGACTGGATGCAACCAACTGTGGAACTTCACAGCAGCAGAAAATGGTAAAATTAGTTAAAATGTGCAAACGTTTTTTAAATCTCTACACCATTCTACTAATTGTTTCACCAAAATGAAAATTAAACAAAAATATCCTCAAAATTTGATGATCTACAGAGAAACCATGAATACAAACATATGAATCATATAAATTAGTACATTAGTGGTATTATACAACATGTAGTACCATAGAGAGTAACAATTGAAATTATAGGGTTAAAGAAATGCCTTCAAACCTAATAAACCAATCCCTTTTTGACAGATTACACCCATCATTATATGCCCACTCATATCACTGGATCCCTTCCACTTTCAACAATACATCCAATTTTCTCCAGAACCCAACTTGTATTATTTAATTCAGTGGTCATCCCTGGCCCTTACTCCAAAACATTTCATCCTCTATTTTACTTAACTGCTCTTATGTTCCCTGTATTAAACCTTTTGGGACATAGGAACAGGAGTAGGCCATTCAGCCTGTCGTGCCTGCACTGCCTTTCAATACAATCATGGCTGATCATCCACTTCAATGCCTTTTTCCCCACACTATCACCATATCCCTTTATGTCATTGGTATTTAAAAATGTCAATCTCTGCTTTAAACATAGTCAATGACTGAGCTTCCATAGCCCTCTGAGGTAGAAAATTCCAAAGATTCACAACCCTTGAGTTTAAAAAAACTCCTCATCTTAGTCCTAAGTGGCTTCTCCCTTATCTTGAAATTGTATCCCCTGGCTGTAGACTCCTCAACCAGGGGAAACATCTTACCTGCATATACCCTGTCTATTCCTTTAAGCATATGGTAGGTTTAATGAGATCACTTCTCATTATTTGAAACTGTAGAGAACACAGGCCCAGTTTCTCCAATCTCTCTTCGTAGGGCAGGTCGGCCACCCCGGGAACAAGTCTGGTGAGCCTTGGTTGCACTCCTTCTATGGCAATAATATCCTTTCTAAGGTAAGGGGACCAAACCACCAGAGAGTACTCCAGGTGTGGTCTAACCAAGGTTCTATATAATTGAAGCTGGACTTCGCTACTCCTGTACTCAAATCCTCTTGCAATAAAGGCTAACATAGCATTACCCTTCCTAATTTCTTGCTACACCTGCATGTTAGCCTTCCGTGACATATTGACAAGGTCACCAAGGTCCCTTTGTACATCTACACTTTTTAATCTCTTGCTATTTAAGAAATCCTCTGCACCTATCAAACTGGATAACCTCATATCTTTCCACATTATATTTCATCTGCCATGTTCTTGTTCACTCATTAAGTCTGTCTAAATCCTCTTTGTTGCTTTGCATCTCTCTCACAACACACATTCCCACCTAGCTTTGTGTCATCCATGAACTTGGAAATATTATATTTGGTCCCCGTATCCAAATCATTGATATACATGGTGAATGGCTGGGGCTCAAGTACTGATCTCTGCGGTACCCCATTAGTCACAGCCTGCCAATGATCTGTTTATTCCTACTGTTTTCTCTGCCTGTTAACCAATCTTAATCCATGCCAGTATATTACCTCCTATCCCATGTGCTTTAATTTTGCTAACCAACCTCCTGCGGGGGATTTTATTGAAAGCCTTCTGAAAATCTGAGTATACTACGTCCACCAACTCTCCTTTTATCAATTCTGTTAGTAACATCCTCAAAAAACTCCAACAGGTTCATCAAACATGACTTCCCATTTATAAATCCATGTTGACTATGTCCAATCAGATCATTATTATCCAAGTATCTCCACAGTAACCTCTTTCAACCTTCTGGGATGTACAATATCAGGTCCCAGGGACTTAGCAACCTTCAGTCCTAATAATTTCTTCAACACAACTTTCTTATTAATACTAATTTCCTTCAATTCCTCATTCTCCCTAGTCCCTTGGATCTCCGATTCTGGGAGATTTTGTGATTTCTTGTATTTTCCTTAGTGAAAACAGGCTCAAAGTAATCATTTAGCTTCTCTGCCATTTCTGTTCCCCATTATGAATTCTCCTGACTCTGTCTGTAATGGATCCACATTTGTCTTAGCCGAAGGTTTCCTTTTTACGCACCTATAGAAGCTTGTAAAGTCTGTTTTTATGTTTTTTGCTAGTTTATATTCATATTCTATTCTCCCTTTATCAGTTTCTTGGTACTCCTTTGCTGTATTCGAAAATGCTCCTAATCTTCAGGTTTATTACTATTTCTGGCACCTTCATAGGCCCTTTCTTTTCATCTTATATGATCTTTAAATTCCTTTGTTGGCCACGGTTGACTGACTTCTTTTTCGGTTTTTGTGCCTTGAAGTAATGTATAATTCCTGTAAACTATGTAATAATTCTTTAAAAATATTCACTGCCTATGTGCCACCATATCTTTCAATGTATTTTCCTAATTCACCTCAGCCAATTTGCCCCTCATACCACCATAATTTCCTTTGTTCAGACTTACACCCTGGCTTCAGATTGAACTACCTCACTTTCAAACATAATGTAAAATTCTATCATATTATGGTCACTCATCCCTAAAGGTTCTTTTACGGAAAGATTAATTAGTCCTTTGTCGTTGCAAAATATTAGGTCTAAAACAGCCTGTTCTCTAGTCGGTCCCTCAACATATTGTTCTAGAAAACCATCCCTAATACTTCAGAAACTTGTCATCCACATTACTACTGATTAGGTTAACCCAGTCTATATGCAAATTGAAGTCATCCATGATCCTGTAATACCCATGCATATGCTTCTCTAATGTGCTGGTTAATACCATGTCTCACACTACCACTATTGTTTGGTGGCCTATATACAATCCTACCAATGTTTGCTGCCTCTTGCTGTTTATTAGCTCCACCCAAACAGATTCCACATTTTGTTCTTCCTATGAGAGCCTCCCTTACTAATGTACTGATCCCATCCCTTATTAGCAGCGTGACACCACTTCCTTTTCCTTTCTGCCTGTCCTTCCTAAATATTGAATACCGTCAAATATTCTGTCCCCAGTCTTGGTCACCCTGTAGCCATGTTTATGTAATGTCAATTAGATCATACCCATTTACCTCTATTTGTGTCTTTAAAGCATCTACCTTGTTGCGAAAGCTGAGTGCATTCAGGTAGAATGCCCTTAACTTTGTCTTTTTGACATTATTTGACATTCTAAACTTAGTTGATGGTTTCCTTCATTTCTCCTGCCTTCTAATTTCACTTGTCACTTGCCTACTTCCCATTACCAGGATTGCTTCCAATTTGAGCTACCCCTCAGGTTCCCATCCCCCCAACAAACTAGTTTAACCTTCCCAACAGCACCAGCAAAATCTCCCTTTGAGGATATTGGTTCCAATCCTGTTAAGGTGTAACCCATCCAGCTTGTACAGGTCCCACCTGCCCAAGAACTGGGCCCAATGCTTCAGAGGTCTCATGCCCTCCCCTTACACCACATCTCCAGTCATGTATTTAAATCGATCAATCCTACTATTCTTATGCTCACTAGCATATGGCACTGGGAGTAATCCTGAGATTACTGCTATTGAGGTCCTGCTTTTTAATTTCCTTCCTAACTCCCTAAAATCTGCTTTCAGGACCTCATCCCTCTTCCTTCTTGTGTCACTGGTACCAATGTGGGCCACGACCTCTGGCTGTTCACCCTCCCATAGGAGCAAGTCCCACAGCTGCTCTATGACATCCTTGACCCTTGCACCAGGGTGGGCCAATGCATCACTTAAATTGTATTGTATTAATTGCTTGTAATCACGTAACTGTGCTTTTACTTCTTTCATATTAATAAATGTAAGTTGTTTGTGGAGTCCTACGGGCAGAGTTTGTTTCACGATGGTGAGAAGATGGAGCTACAGAGAAGGGGAGCTACGGAGAAGGGTTTTTGACTGAAGGCGTCACTGAGGCTCATATTGAACATTTAAAAATAAAGACAGTTTCAACTAAACAGACACCCAGATATCTCAGGGCAGGTACCTGAGGTGATGGTTTGCCACAGACACTTGATCTACAGAAAATGAACGAGACAATGGCCACTCAGGAATGTGTGAATGACCTTCTTCCTGCCCCAAGATACTGTGATCACACCCATTGTTGGCATGCACCTGGAGACACCCTCTCTGCTGAGGGCAGGATATGATCATGTAGAAGTGGTCCTGGATGGCCAGGGTGGGGTTAATAATCCAAATGGATGGTCCACTTTAAGGGCCAGGGTCAGGAATGGGTATAAAGAAACAGCTCTCAAGGACATTGTTACTGTAGTCAGTAAAGTGGTTTAGTCAGCCATTCTGAAGTCACACTAGATCTGTTAAAGGACTGACCACCAGAGGCAGAACCTAGCTCGCGGGATTCCTAAACACCCAGTCCCATTGTATGTTCTATTGCTTCGAGATTTAATTAATAAAGGTGCTCCACATTCAGGGAAATAGTATTCAAGTTGTTGTGTGCCATCAATATCAAGAGTAGAGACAAGAGCCTTTAGACCAAAGAGATGGTCTTACACCAAGGAGGCAACACCATTCCGGAGTCACATTTACTGCCACAGAAATGCCTGTCCAATCCCCGGACTACAGAATCCCCTAACACTATTGCTCTTCCACTCCTCTTTCTCTCCTCCTGTGCAGCTGAGCCACCTGTGGTGCTACAGACCTGGCTCAGGCTGCACTCCCTGAGGAACCATCACCCTCACCAGTATGCAAAATGGGGAACTGATTAGCAGGCAAGATAGACAGACTTAGGGCACTTCTGTACTACCTGCCTGGCCTCTTAGACCACCTGCTGGTCACCCATTCCCTCTCTGCCTGTACACTCCTAACCCACGGTGTGACCACCTCTCTAAATGTGCTAACAACATAGGTCTTTGCCTTATGGATGCAGAACAGTGATTCCTTCCGCCGCTTGAGTTCCAAAACCCAGAGTGCAAACTTCTGCAGTAGGTGACACTGCCTGCAAATGAGTTTGTCTATGACACATGGTGCATCCATGGCTTTATACATACTGCAGGATGTACATTCCACTCGGCGTGCCATTTATGACATAATGAATTAAAATAGATTTCTCTTGGGAGTATCCTGCACTGTTAAAATTAATGACTCAAAACATTGTGGACTCAAATCTGCTTAACTTTCTGATATGCATATCTCTACAACATGAACACCAGTTTATAAAATTTACTTGACCCCAAATGTTCCACATATCATTAAAACGGTTACTTTAATGGATTCTGGGAAAACCATGAGAATCCATAGGTATATAGTCAAAATGTTGTATGTAGATGGTGCCACACATATCAAATACCTGCACTGTAATAAAACAAGCAGGATCTGCTCATTTGCACCAGTTTGTTTTGGCTTGAAGTCAACCTGAAAGTAACTACCTCACATAAACATTCCAAACAATACTCTTACACAACCCAGTTTGGGAGTCTTGTGAAGAGCCAAGTTAAGGTCCAAATAGGACCTTGAGAAAGGTCAAAATGGACACAATTTCTAAACAGCTTCAGATAGGATTATCTGTTGATGCCCTACACTGCATTAAATACAAATGGATAATGTAAGACAAAATGTCCAAACAAGAACAAGTCCAAATGAAGTTTTAAACCATTGCTTAATAAATGCGCCAAAACGTACAGGGCATCACATGACATTGAACTAATGAACTTAGGAGTACAGTATTGCACAATCTTTTTTCAATTTTGTGTTATAGAGCTATATTTTCAGGCAGTCATGGAAACTTCATGGACATTCAAAAGTGGTGGGCAGGACACTATTCACAAGTCCCACCCCCATTTCTCAACAGATCCAATTTTCCCCGGTAGGGGAAAGGGGGTGGGTTGTGACTCACATGAGAGGAAACCCGAACTCAGCAGGGCCATTTGAATTCAATACGGAGTTCAAACAGATCCAATTTTCACTGGAGCAAGGGTCTTAACGAGCAGTGTGGGAGTCACGAACGTTTAGAGTGTACAAATTCTCACGAAGGGTAGGTAAGGTCTGCTGAACTGTCAAGCTGTGAAATTACTTATATCCCCAACCCTTTAATTTAAAAAAATCTGCTCCCTGTGTCAGTAGGAGTTGCAAAAAAAGTGTTCTATCAGTTCCCTAATGGCTATCATTACATCATTCTTAATGCTTGGCTACTTTCCGCAACCTACAATTATCTCAGCAGGGAGTTCACAATTTGATTGATAGCTCAGAGGTTATTACAGGATTAGCTCTATTTGATATGGGGTTATGAATACAGATTTGTTAGTTTGCTTTTTTAAGTAAGGGATCAAGTATTTAAAGGGATTCAAGAGTTTTGAACGGGTGCATCTTTTTAAAAAAAAATAAATTGAAGGCTGTAATAGATACTTAGACCTTTATTTTATTTCATCTCAGCATGGCTCCAGAGGTTTGCCTATGGTGGATACAGTGTAGGTTAACATGGAGGGTGGGAGGAAAAAGAGGGATGGGTGGGACCATAAATTGCTATTAAGTTTGCATGGGTCTATAAGTTGCCATAGGGATAGCTGGGAGGTCATGAGGAGCAGGCAAGTAGGTGATGGAGTGAGGGCTAAGGGCCTAAAATTTAGGAAAACAACTGGGACGAAGTCCCAGAAACCAAGGCCAGCCTTTTAAACAGCCCATCTCAGCACTTGCCAACGCCTGTAGCAGCCTCCGACCTCCATCTGGGGTCATTGGGTCCGACTCCCCAGGGTGAAAACCTGGTGGGACAACTGCAGCAGTCAAATGAACTCTTTCCTTAACATACTAATTATGAAAACTGCCAGGGGGTTCTCTACCATAGTGTACCGCAAGCATACTTACACTGGACAATAGGTGCATTGGGATTCTTACAGTTCCACACACAAGGTTGGCCTTATAAGCAACCTCATAAATAAAGCCCAAGCCATTTGCTCACCATGCTTGGTGCTGAAATAGGGTGCAAAAAAGCCATCCTGTGGGATAATGGCTACTCCGGTCAGATCATTTTTCGTTATATATCATGCAAACACTTGAACGGACCCATGGCCATCGCTTTTGGCCCTGAAAAATGCCCAGTCTACCTCAGATTACCCTGGAAGGGCAAGGTAAAATTTGAGCAACAGGTGACACTAGCTTATTCACACTGCTACTATGCAGTAGCAATACAAGCGGTATTCATCACTAACAGGATGTTACTGTCAAGCCAAACAGACATTCTGCCTATCACACAAATGAACAATGTGGTGTATGAATTTCAGTGCCAGTGTGATGCTACGTATGTACGTCGTACGTCTCAAAGGCTGGTGGATTGTATAAACAGCATGGCCCTTCCACTGTCCACATTGGGCAAGGTATCCAACCAGCCAGTGTTTGGAAAACTCAAAACAATGTCCAACATTACGTGTGATTCTGTGATTGGGCAAAATTTGCTAAATAATCCTCAGCATGCCAAGAATTACGCTGACAACCAATTTAAGATAGTCAGTCGGTCTTTCAGTGTGGCGCATTTGCATGAACTGGAAGCTACATATATTAGTACATAGGGCCCTGTTCTTTGCAGGCAGGAAGAACATGTACACACATTGTGCCCATTTCAGCTACACAAAATAAGTGACGTCCATTTGCTGGTTCATTCTCCAGGTCAGTGTCTTGACCAGAGTCAAGCTGCCTGGTTTAAATTTCAAACAATGCTGGACAGTTAACTGCCAGTCATCATCACCATCAACTTGTGCATTATTCATGGTAACACCTCTACCAAACAGAGTCCACTTGTCAACCAATCAGCATCCCCTTCTCAATGTTTCCCTAACATTGGTATTCTTGCGAATTGTGTAAGATGAAAAACAAAAAGTCTTTTTTTCAGCAATACCAAAGTCCCATCTGGATGTTCTTAGAAGATATTGATAATTTTTCATTCCCTCACCTGAATAAAATAATTAAGATATGTAAGCAGTTACAGTCTCTATTTACCAGGAGCATAATCTACTCAGTGGCTCTGAAGTTGACAACCTGTAGTACATTTTTATGCATCTAGGTATTTCCAAGCTTCCTTTGGTGATGTAATCATATCAATCAGCTGTGATTGATGGTGCCCTCTTTCAGTACCCTTCGGATTCCATTAATTTGCCCATGACAGCAAAGAAATTTCAAGTTCCATCAGACTGGAAAGTAGCAAATATAACCCCTCTATCCAAGAAGGAAGGCAGAAAAAACAGGAAACTATAGGCCAGTTAGCTCGACGTCTGTCATGGGAAAGGTGTTAAGATTGATCATTAAGGTGGTTATAGCTAGGCACTTAGAAAAACACAAGGCAATCGTGAAGAGTCAGCATGGTTTTGTGAAAGGGAAATCATGTTTAACATATTGCAGTTCTTTGAAGGAGTAACATGCGCTGTGGATAAAGGCAAGCCTGTATATGTGCTGTACTTGGATTTCCAGAAGGTTTTTGATAAGGTGCCACATCAAAGGTTATTGCGGAAAATAAAAGCTCATGGTGTAGTGGGTAGCATATTAGCATGGATGGAAGATTGGCTGGCTGGCCGAAAGTGGAGAGTATGCATAAATAGATCCTTTTGTTGATTGGCAAGATATGGGGATTGGAGTCCTGTAGGGGTCTGTGCTGAAGGCTCGACTTTTTACAATTTATATCAATGACTTAGATGAGGGGAGTGAAGGCATGGTAGCTAAATTTGCAGGTGACACAAAGATAAGTAGGAAAGTATGATGTGAAGAGGACATAGGGGGTTTACAGAATCACAGTGCAGAAGAGACCCTTCGGCCCATTGAGTCTGCACCGACACGTGAGAAACACTTGACTTACCTACCTAATCCCATTTACCAGCACTTGGCACATCATAACATTCAAGGCTATGGGCCAAGTGCTCATCCAGGTACTTTTTAAAGGATGTGAGGCAACCTGCCTCCACCACCTTCCCAAGCAGTGCATTCCAGACTGTCATCACCCTATGAGTAAAGAAGTTTGTCCTCACATTCCCCATAAACCTCCTGCCCCCTTGAACTTATGCCCCCTTGTGACTGACCCTTCAACTAAGGTGAACACCCGCTCCCTATCCACCCTGTCCAAGCCCCTCATAATCTTGTACAGATTGCAGATGGATACAGATAGTTTGAGTGAGTGGGAAAAAATCTGGCAAGTGGAGTATCTTGTAGGAAAATGTGAAGCTGATCACTTTGGCAAGAAGAATAAAAAAGCAGAGTATTGCTTAAATGGGGAACAGCTGCAGAATTCCGTGGCGCAGAGAGACCTGGTGTTCTAGTGCATGAGTCACAAAGGTCATTATGCAGGTACAGCAAGCAATTTAAGAAGGCAAATGGAATGCTATCCTTTATTATGAGAGGAATTGAACATACAGGCAAGGATGTTATGCTTCAGCTATACAGGTCATTGGTGAGACCACATTTCAAATATTGTGTGTAGTTTTGGTCTCCTTATTTAAGGAAGGATGTAAATGTGTCGGAGGCGGTTCAAAGGAGGTTTACTAGATTGATACCTGGAATGAGCAGGTTGCTGTATGAGTAAAGGTCAGACAGGCTGGGCTTGTTTCCACTGGAGTTTAGAAGAGTGAGGGGTGACTTGATTGAAGTACATAAGATCCTGAATAGTTTTGACAAGTTGTATGTGGAAAGGATGTTTCCACTTATGGGTGAGTCCAGAACTACAGGGCACTGTTTTCAAGTCAGAGGTTGCCCTTTTAGAACAGAAATGAGGAGAATTTTTTCTGAGGGTTGCGCGATTTGGAACTCTCCGCCTCCAAAGGCAGTAGAGACAGAGTCATGTTTTAAGGCAGAGGTAGATAGATTCTTGTTCAGCAAGGGAATCAAAGATTATTGGAAGTAGATGAGAATGTGGAATTGGAAACAAACAGATCAGCCATAATCTAAGCAGGCTCGAGGGGCCGAATGGTCCACTTCTGCTCTTATTTCATATGTTCATATTGTAAAGAATATATCTTTTTATTTCTGTCGGACTGTGGATTAAAGTTACAGTGGCTGCAGTTTGAAGGACATGTCTACTGGAACAGTGTGAAGGATATATACAATGTTGCTGTTCTGGAATAGAGTGTGCCGTGAAAGACAGGATGGTGCCAAGGAGTCTGGTCTAATGGGGAATTGCCTGGCAACAACATTTTAATTGGCTCATGACCAGGTTTTAGAGAGAGCAGTGCAGCAGAATAGCTCCTAGCCTGAAAGGAAAAACCTCTCTCTCCTGTGTGTGCACGCAAGATTCCAGTAATTCTACAATAATAGCTAGCTGGCTTTTTCTCCTCATATCTCCACAACCTGCTCTCTCTCTCTGAAAACTCCTGTCAAGAGGCAAAGGTGAAAATCACTGTTAGAGACATAGAAAGGCAAGTGCTCAACCAGTGAACAAAAGACTGAAAATGCTGGAACACCACCTCATGTCATCAACAAAGAATTGAAAGGAACTTGGAAAACATCAACCCATCGAATGCTGTATTCCTGAATTGGTGATATTGAACCGTTTTATCCCACCCCTAAAATCCATGTTTTTGTGTGTCTTGTATGTGTGTCTATAGGGATTTAAGAAGAGGTAGAGTTTAGGTTATAGAGTTAGGTTATAGAGTTAGAAATTAATAGTTCATATTCCTTTCCGTTGCCACTGGTTAAAGACAATTTGTTCAATCAACAGTTATTTACTTAAGTTTACAAACCTGGTGCTCGTATTTGGTTAACCTAAATTAAACAATTAGGTGGGTCGATCAAGCTTTTTCACATTTGTCGTGGCTCTGGGATTAGTGGGCTTGATATTGGAGTGCACTATCCCCAATGAGTCATGACAATATATTCGTAAGTGGCTTAATTTCTCCAAGGGCAGGATGCAACCCAACAAAAGGCTCTGTCTGAGTGCTCATTTCATGGCAAACACCTGTACTGTTCAGTCAAAGTAGAATGTAAGGGTGGCTTAAAGGACAAAAGAGGTAACCACTGAACCAATGACTCCTGTCATTGGACCAACCAACAACCAAACCATTGAGTGCTATTGAGCAGACCAGGTCCTATTTCTATTAGCGAGATAAAAAGGGGCAGGGAAAAACCATGGTACAGTGAAACATGATTCTAAGAATAACGCAGGCCCCTAAACTCTTCCTTCTATATGATACTATCTCGGAATCAAGATGTTGAGGTTTGCAACTGGAAGTATATCAATAGAGCACCGCAAGACTGAGGTGATACTCATATCAGTGATGCTGATGACAATGCATAACCTGCCTAGTGAGTGAAAGCCAGCAGCTCTTTTCCACTGGAACTGGAGATGGCTGCCTTAATTCAGATTCTTTCAGGATCACAAGAAAAGACAGGGGGATATGATCGTGTAGTGGTCATGTCACTGGACCGGTAATCTAGAGGCCCAGGCCAAAGTTCTGAGGCAGAGGTTCAAATCCTACCATGGCAGATGGTAGGACTTAAATTCAATTAATAAATCTGGAATTGAGAGCTAATTCCAGTAAAGGTGACCATGAAGCTATCATTGATTGTTGCAAAGATCCATCTGGTTCATTAATGTCTTTTAGGGAAGAGAATCTGCCATCCTTACTTGGTCTGCCCTACATGTGACTCCAGATCCACAACAATGTGATTGACTCTTAAATGCCCCCTGAAATATTCAGTTCAAGGGCAATTAGGGATGGGCAACAAAAGCTGGCTTTGCCAACGACACCCACACCCCATGAAAGAAAAAAGGAAACAAACAAGCTGCACATCAGATCTTTGATTTTCTAAGGCTTTGTCATCTGTGAGGAATGCATAGGACACTCTTTTAAGGAGGGTTTTTCCCCCCCATTCTCAGGCTGCAGGAGTCACTGGCAAGGCACATGTTTCAAACTTAAACTATTACGGTGGGATTTGAACACATGTACTCTATTATTAGCCCAGGACCCATGATTACTAGGTCAGTAACAACCACTGCATTACCCATACCTCATGTATTCTAAATTGCAAATCAGAAAATGCAATGAGCAAACGACAGGAGGCCTTTCAAATAATCTAAATGCCCAAGGACATAAATAGTCAAATTGAATGGTTGAGGCAAAGCTTTTCAGCTTTTAAATGAAAATTCAATCAATATTTGAAGAAGAGGAACAGACAAGCCAATGGGGAGAATAGACCCAGTGGGATTATCTTGATTATTCTAGCAGATATGATGGATCAAATACTTACCTCCTGCACTGTGAACATCTATGGATGTTTGCAACAATTATTTTCAGTACGTCGCCATAAAGATTCAAGGGACAACAGTAGTTCTGGTCTACACAAGATTCAGAGGAAGAGTTTGGGGATCAATCAAGCCAATAAAATTAGGCTTAGGAGTAGATCATGTTAAACACATTGAAAATCTGTTTTAAATTAAAGACCCAGTTACCAAATAATTCCTCATTACAAGAAATTCCTTTCTTTGATCATTGGTATGCAGATGTGGGTGCATTCTAGAAAGCAAGACTACTTGTATTCAATGGATGCCTCATTAGTGCAACCATAGTAACTTGGCAAAATCATCAAGTACTAACAGTTTTAATGAGTCTAATTATTCTTATTCTGTAGTTCTCTAGCATGTTTACCAACAAACAAAATGGGCTGCCAATGCCTCACCCACCCCACCACCCTCTGCAAAATGGGAAATAAATCAGGGTGGCCGGGTAGGCCACAGACAAGTCACACACTGCGTTTTATAACTCCCTCCCCCACACACCTTCATACCCACCAGTAGGAAACCATAAAATTCTGCCCCAGATTTTGTTTGGCTTGCCAAGCTAGATACCTTGTTATGAACATAGGAAATAAGATGCAGATGTCCCATAATTATGAAAATTATCAAAGGCAAATTACCCAAGCCATGATATTATGCTTAGGCAACAAATAAAGTGTCATCAATTCCTTCATATCTATTTTGCAATATTTAAGGCCTTTGGCAGTGTTGGTGGCAACACTGAACAAACCAAGCACTTAGCTGGTTACTAAAACTGATGTCATTCATTGGAAGGTGCCTAAAGGTAAACTGTAGAATGTGGTATGTATATTTTTATATTTGTATTTTTTGAATATATTCTGTATAGGTAAGGGTAGACTGTGTGTGTGTATGTCCAGGGTTAATCAAAGTGAGGTTGTTGGAGTTGGATTGTCTATAGGATTTAAGGGATGAAAGTTATCTTCTGCATTTTGTAATAAGGCCTTATGATGGGTGTTAACCTTACAAGGCCAGAGTAGAGCTGAAATTAGCATATGGCGATCAGTTTTGAAATTGATTTGTAGCTGTTGCATTTCAAAAAAGAGTCTTAATGGTAAAAAGAACATTTGTATTTTGAGGGGATGAATAAACATGGAGCAGGTGAAAGAGAAGTAAAATAGGAACATGAAAGGTTTTGATATTTGGGAACCTGAGGTTTCAAAAAGATATTTAAAGACAACGGACAGCTAAGATGAAAGGGGTGGAAAGGTATTTATGAAAACAGGGTTTCAGCTGTAGTAGTTACCGTGAGGGAGTCCCACTGAAAGCCAACTCCTGTGTTTTGGAGTGCGCTGAAAAGCTGTGAAAGCCATTTAATTGAAGAAAGCAACTCAGTTTTGGGCCAGGAGAATATTTGTCCTGAGAAACAGTATTTAAATCTCCCTTTGGAAAAACCACATAGGCATGGATTTGTTCTGGGAAATTGTAGATTGTACATCTGTTTAAAAAGTGAAAGCAATTTCTTGGTTTGGGTAATATTTCCTGAATTCTATGGCTAAGAATCTATCAGGGCTGTTGCCAAGAAAGATAGTTTTAAAGCGTACCTTTGATAAAGCGTTTTGGAGGTTATTTTTGTAAGGTTTTTTTCTGTGTACCTTTTATCTTGTATGTTTAAGTTTATATTTTTTCTCTTTTTCTTTTAATAAACATTCATTCTTCAAATTTAGAAAGTTATCACTAGAGTCCTGTGTTTTTGTGTTCAGTAGCTTTCCTGCCTCATTTCTATGATACAGAGAAAAGAAAAATTATGATCAGCCTAGACAGATTTCAATCCGAGATCTGACTTGCTTAGCATTAACATGGGCTGTGGTCATAACAACAGATATCAATTGGAGTATAAAATTCCAGTTTGTCCTCAAGCCTTCAATATGTGAATTGCCTATTTTTGATATATGTTCTGGCTGTAGTTCTACTGGTGGTCTGGAGAGTGGTCAGTTGAACCAAAACTGCAAAGATTTATTTTGTACAGTTGCTCTGAAGTGGATAGCCTAGTATATCTTTCTTCCTAACCAGCAGTACCTCTGGCTCCAGAAAAACTTGGAAAATAGGATATAAAACACTTGATGGGCAAGGTTATATTTGTTGAACATATCCTACCCATTTAGAGAGGCTGGACACTTATGGTGTGCTGAGTACAAGAAACATGTGCCATCACCTTTCTGCAATGTTGTGCATATTTTCCAATTTGGTGTTCAGCACTTGTTTCCCCCTTAAGCTAATTGGTATTTTGTTTAAGTTGGGTGGATGTTTTGCTTTGCCAGCCCCTTTTTATTGACAATTTCAAATGAGTCACAATGCAATTTCCACTTTTTCAAAAATCAGGTCACCATAACTTAAATCTCCTGACACCAATTTAATATACTGTAAATCCTTCCCACGTATAAAATTGATTAGTTCAAAAAATAGTGGCACTTATACAGCAGTATGCTCAGCTTCAACTAAACATTATTTGCTCTTTCTTACTGCAGTTAAGCATCAGGCTGGCAATTTCATACATATCTTCAGAATAAGTTTTCAATCTTTTCCTTAATCAGTACACTTTGGTTCTGTATACTTGTCCATATTCCTGTATTGTTGCTCTAGTAACCAGAATCATCCAAAGCCTTTGAATCAAAATTCTCATTCTTTGTATCACCAACTAACTTGGCATAATCCGATAGTGATGGGTCTCTTTGGACTTTCACTATTTCTAGCTTTCCGCTGATTAGTAAGTACTTTGTTTTATCATTCACAGAATAATAGAATATTTACAGTGCTAGCGGCCATTCAGCCCACTGAGTCTGCACTAGGTCGCTGAATGAGCGATCTACCTAATTCCACTCCCTTGCCTTATCCCTGTAATCTTGCATATTCTCTCTTTTCAGATATAAATGCAATTCCCTTTTGAATACCTCAATCAAACCAGCCTCCACCACCCGTTCATGAAGTTTATTTCAGACTCCAACCACCCTCTGGGTGAAAATATTTTTTCTCAGATCAGTTCTACTCCTTTGGCCCATTATTTTGAATCTGTGCCCCCTAGTTCTTGATGTACTCAAAAGGGAACAGTTTCTCACTATTTACCCTGTCCATGGCCCTCAGGATCTTGAATACCTCTATCAAGTTTCCTCTCTGCCTTCTTTTCTCCAAGGAAAACAAACCCAACCCCTCCAACTATCCTCATAGCTACAGTTGTTTATCCCTAAATCACTCTTGCGAATCTCCTCTGTACTCTCCAATGCCTTCACATCCTTCCTCAAGTATAGCATCCAGAACTGGACGCAATACTCCAGATGAGGCCTAACTAGGATCTTATACAAGTTTAAGATGACCTCTTTACTCTTGCACTCAATGCCCCTATTAATAAAACCTAGGATACCATATGCTTTATTAACTGCTCTCTCAACATGCCCTGCCAACTTCAAATGACCTATGTACATATAAACCGAGGTCCCTTCATTCCTGCACCTCCTTTAGACGTTCTCCCTTTATTTTATAGTCTCTCCACATTCTTCCTGCCAAAATGAATCACTTCACTTATCTGCATTGAACTTCATCTACCATTTGTCTGCCCAATCCACCAATATGTCTATGTTCTTTTGAAGTTCAAAACTATCCTCATCACAGCTGACAATGCTTCCAATCTTTGTATCATCTGCAAATTCTGAAATCATGCCCTGCACACCAGTATGGGTCATTAATATACATCAAGAACAGCAAGAGTCCCAACACTGACCCCTGGAGAACTCCACTACAGACCTTCCTCCAACCTGAAGAACAACCATTTATCACTACATTTTTAGACCTAAAGTGTCCAATTTGTTTTTATTGAAATCCATTTGCCACAATTTTGCCCATTCACTTTATCTATAGCTCTTTGTAATTTTATGTTTCCATCTATACTGCTGCCTATCTTTCTATTATCAGCAAATGTGAAATGTGGCTTTCTATTCCATTATGTCATTAATAAATATGGTGAATCGTTGAATCCCCAGCAGATACTTGCAGAATGCCTCTAGTCACATCCTGACAATTAAGAGTACCTGTCTCCTACTGTTCAGCCAATTTTTTAACCAGCTCAATAATTCGCTTTTAATATCATGAACTTTAACTTTAGCTAACAGTCACTTATGAGACTTAATCAAATGCCTTCTGGAAGCCCATTTAAATAAAATTCATAGACATTCCCTTATCCACTGCTTTAGTTACCGCTTCAAAAAAAAAGTCAGACTCATCAGTCACCTAGCCTTTACAAGTTTATGTTGGCTCTTCCTTGATCAGCTGAGAGTTTAAGATACTTAGTCACCCTATCCTCAATTAGGCACTCTGGCAATTTCTGACAACAGAGGTCAGGCCAGTTGGTATAATTCCCTGCTTCTCTTCTCTCACCCTTAAATAGCAGAATGACATGCATAATTTTGCGATCTAAAGGAACTTTTCTCAAAATCCAGAGACGTTCAGGTATCACTTTTTAGTTGTCAAGTGACCCACATTGCTCCTCACCACCCATTTTTCTCTTAACAATTGTACAAATGCTGCTTTGGTTTTTATAGACCTTAACTTTCTTTTCATACTCCTTTTTTGTAGTTCTATGTCTTGTCACCATCTGCTATTCTTTGTATCATTCTCATTTGCCAGTATCTGTTCTATTTTTAGCACTTCTGTATCCTATTCTTCTAGTTTTATGCTGCCCTTACTCATAACTCATCCATAGCTGTTTTCTTTGTGACAAGTGGAGCTCTTGCCCCTTAGGTGTATAAACTGGTTTAGTGTTATGCTAAATCCATTAATGAACATCTCACACTGATCTTCTGTCTTTAACCATTAACAGGCCTGCTCACCTTACTGTGGATATTCTATCTCATTCCACTGAACCATCCTTCCATGAACCTAGAATCTTGATAGCTGTTTCAAGTTTCTCCATTTCAAACAGTACAATGAATTTGATCATATTATGATCGTTATCAAGTAAATGTTCACATACCATTAGGCTGTTAACTAAATCTGGCTCATTACTCATTACTAAATTTAATATGGCCTGCCCCTTTTATTACATAATGTTCAACTGGACAACTATCTTTCTCATATTTCCCAACCTATATGAAAGTTAAAATTCCCCATTAAAGCCACTTTGCTTTTGCTACACTATGATCTAATCGC
The DNA here is from genome assembly GCF_017639515.1 of Carcharodon carcharias. NCBI lineage: Eukaryota > Metazoa > Chordata > Chondrichthyes > Lamniformes > Lamnidae > Carcharodon > Carcharodon carcharias. The sequence continues at coordinate 93,128,039 of NC_054477.1, read as the reverse complement.
TGTAATTATACAATCTCCCATTTCACAGCTGCTACTAGAGACCCTATGCTTGGCCTAAATAGCCAAGTGGTTATGGTACTGGGTTTGGAACCCCAAGATCAAGAGTTTAAATCTCACAATGGCACACTATAAAACAATGTAACTTCATCTGAATAGGAATAGATGGAAATGTGTTTGTACTCGAAAGAGTTACTAGAGACCCTATACACAATCTCCCCTGCCTGCTTACCAGATTATATTCTCTCATCATTGAAGTGACTTCACCCTTAACCACCAAGACTACTCCTCCTTTACCATTTTCCTTTTCTTCCCTGTAGGCCTAAAATAGCCTGGTATATTTACTTTCCAGTCTTGACTGTCTTGCAAGCATGTCTCAATTATACTACCATATCATATGCCTTTCTGCTGGGACCCTAGTCCTAGCCTGGTTCAGGTGGAGCTGATCCCAACAGTACAGTTCCTTCCTTTTCTAATACCAGTGGGTGTTGCATGAAGCCCCTCTTTTTCACACCATAGCTTCAGCCACATGCTCACCTTCCTATTCCTACACCAATTTGACCATGACTTAGATAATAATTTAAGGGTTACAAACCCTTGTGCTCCAGTCCTTTAAATTTAGCTTCTGATGCCTGGCACTTTCCGAACAGGACCTCTTACCTACCTCCTCCAAATGTGATCTATGCTGGGACCAACAACGAATGAACCCTTACTCTGTCAATTTCCATTCAAGATGTCCTTCACCCTAGCACCAGGCAAACATACTATATGTCAATCCTGCTTACAAAGCACATTATCCATTCCCATAATTATTGAATGCTCTACACCTAGCACATTACACTTCCCCTCCTCCACCCACCTTTGGACAGCCTTATGCTCCAAAGTGCCACTGTTTACATTCTGGCTGACCTTCAGTCTTTATCCTTATCCATAAAGGTACAAGTATATCATACATATTGGATACGATCAGTTTCTGCAGATTCTTGTTCTTCATCTCACCTGGTTTCCCCTTACACTGTATACCATCAGTCATGCCAACCCCACTCTAAGCCTGCATCACTCCAAAAGGTGTAACTGAAGTCTGGAAAAAACTGTCCAGTAACTGTTCCCTCTTCCTTTGTGTCAAGAGTGTCACCAACTCACAATCAAGATCAATTACTCTGAGCTGCAGTGATTTGAGATGCAGACATTGGCTGCAGATATATGTTAGCTCTGAACAGTTTCGCTCCCCACAAACTCTAACATTCTTCAGTCCAGAAACACAACCTGCTTCATCATATTTTAATCTAGGTTACTAACTAAATTTATTTCAAAATAACTATTGGCTCATCTGCTCTAAATATACTACATTATACAGGGAAATATTTTTAAAGGATTCTGTTACCTTGGGTTTTACCCAAGTGCAGTATCGCTGGCTCTCCCTGGCTACCCTTATCATGTTGCTCGTCCTTTTGAAATGCCTCTGGCTCCACAGAAAGGTCTAAATCTTCATCTTGTGTCCCAACAGATGGGGCTGGTAAAGGTTCAGGCTCGAGTCGCAGTATCAGGTCACCTCTGATCTCTGGGTGGGGTGGGGGGAGCGGAAGTCAACAAAATGGTTACAAAGAATTTAGTAGCTTGACAGTAAAATATTACCACTTTCACTTGCAGTCAGATACCAGTCTCAAACATAACGGGCACAATATTTCTTGCATAAGAAAATACATAAGCTACTAAAACTGAAAGATCCTTTAAGCTAAAAACATGGCCCTGCAGTTGTCACTGAAATATTTGCAAACTTTGACAAGGAAACAACATAATACATTAAATAATGGGCACAGAATCATAGGTCTGGATTTTGGCACCATGGTCACTGAGCTCCCCAACCCCGGCTAAAAATGTCAGGCAGGAACCTACGCATGATCCTGATGGCTGCCTCGCAACAACTTAATGGTTGCAATAGCATTAGTTATTTCAAGGTAAGACTTACGCCCCTTTATTAAGAGTGAGTCCCACCTTAGAGTTCAAGCTGTAATCCCAGCAGCACCACTCGGAGCAACTGCTGGGACTACGGGCAGCCACCAATGCTGAGGAACCTGGAGTGACAGCAAGTCCAGGGTTGGGAGTCACGGGGGGGGGGGGGGGGGGAGTGAGTGTGGGGGGGGAGGCTGAGTTCAAGAGCCAGGTAGGGGTGCCTCTGGTTCACTGAGGGGGACCCCCAAAGGAGGTCATCCACTACCCCTGACTTGCCTGACACCAGCCTGCGCAGCTAAAGCTACTGAGCTTTCCACATAGCGTGCGTCTCCCCCCGCCATGGGTTAAATACCAGCAGGGGAGGGATGAGGCCCTCAGCTGGCCATTAATTTGCTACTTAAGGGCCTCAATAAGCCTAAGGGCAGGCAGGCTGTTTGACACCTCCCCATCCCCCCACAAAATTTCAGACCCGGTGGGGGCGAGCAGGTTGATGACAGAAGGCCACCGACTATGTTTTATGGCACCTCTACACCTCCTCCTTTCAAACCTGCCAGCAGGGAAGTGTAGAATACAGCCCAGAGTGTCACAGGAGGCAGCTATTCAGCTCACCAAGTCTTCGTAGATCATTAGTCATCCCATCTCCCAACTTTATCCCTGTAGTCCTACATGTTTATTTCCCTTAAGAGCCCATCCAATTTCATTCAAAATCATAAATTGTCTCCACTTGCATATGAAAAGTTTCTAAGCAAGAAAAGATTTAAGAATTGTAACCTCACCAACAAATGATTAATTTCTCCCTAAATAACCTTGAATACATGTAACATCATTAAAAACTGAACTTACCTCATATCCATTATATTTCATGTGACTGGACAAAATTAAATATAATGTCCCCAGTTTATGTAGTTATGTTTAGCTCTGTTTCAAAAAGGGCTTTGGAAAGCAATAGTAGTTTTTGAAGTCAATACTGAAAGATAGTTCCCGATATTCATGCTGGATATCTCGAAAGATTCCATTCTAAGGCACTCTAATATCAGTAGTACCAAAGCTTAATTTGTAGTCAGGAATCATGTTCACAATAATCAATTTAAAAAAAAGAAAATTTCATACTATCATCTTTGACCAGAGCATTTGTAAAACATTATCTCTACAAGACTGTACAGCTGAATTCAATAACTCGAGGAAAGATATGGATATTTTGATCATAATTGTCCATCAAAACAAACTGAAAGGGGAGAAAAATGCAAAAGCTTTGCGTGGCAGCTCTAGACACACCTGAGTCATTATACTAGTAAATAAATCTCTCCGGGAGATACAATAATTTCATAAAAGAATGACTAGCGAAGAATCACATATTAGATTTCCAATCATCTTCTAGTGCCATTCTCTGAGATACACAATTTCAGTTTTTGGCAGACTTAGGATTGGTAATGGGATATGCACTCATACTTGCCTAATATTTTTGGTGAAAGGTCTACGCAGTTTAAGGTCAGACCTTAATTGCATGGAATTTGCAAGCTGCACATACTGAACTAGGACTCATCAAAGGCACCATATTTTTGGAGAAGGTTTGGCAGTAAGTCCATTGACTTTGCCATGGAACTCAACTTGAAGTTGGTAGAGCAGCAAGAGTCACCGACCAGTAAAATGAATCACAAAAAATGAATCAGTTATCCTATTTTGGCACATAGCCCTGCATCTTATTTCATTTAACAGAAAATGCCCTGTAGGGAAAGAAAGCTTTCCTTCCCTGGTCTGGCCAATGATTGACTCTGCAGCAGCCTAGTAAGACACCCAATTATCAAGCTTGAATGGCAATAAATAATAGGGCTACTAGTACTGCCCACATGCAGAGGAAGATATATTTTTTTAAAAAACAGCTTCAGTAATAAATGTTTCAAATTATTCAAATCTTTTAGTGGTACTACACGCTCAAAATTTCTCAAATCACAAGGGTTCAACTCCACTGTAGCATAAGTTCAAATAACCAAACTGAATAGCACTCTACAAGTATTAGATCACCACCCTAATGGATAGTTGCTAACTCTCCCTTTCCGGTGAAGGTTTTTACCTGTAAGGCTAATAGCTGTCAAACAGATCTTCATAATAACTCTGTAGCTTTCAATTGCACTGTTCAGATTTTTAAAACTTTGTTTTCCCATTTATAGTGCACTGAAATGTTTGTGCATACATTAAAAAAAGTGTTTCCAGAACTACATTTCACAACACCTTACCACTCAATTCCCAATAACCCAAGTTTCTGAAAAACATTTAGCTTTATATCAACCTTCAACCAACTAAAAGTTTATACTCTTGATCTTACTTTTATCACCAGCATACATATCTTCAAAGGCAAATTCCATCACCCTCTGTCGATCCTCTTTTACTTCCACACGTCTATATGGTGGCTCAAACAATTGGGGCGGCATTTGAACCACAGCCTTCCTTCTACGTGTCAGATCAGCTTGCTGCATTTGTTCCAGTTCCTTCACCAGTTTCTCTCTATCCTGGAGGTAAAGGTGAAAAGATATTTTAAAAATGTACATTATACATTTACTCTTTATCAAGGATTACAGCAACAGTAACTTGAAGTACATTAGTATCTTGCTTCAATCCCTACTCTTAACAGTGGTGCTTTAACTGGAATTTCTTTAATTGAAATAAAACAGCAGATATAATAATAAAATAGCACTCCACCCAAACTGCTATACCTGTACAGCACATATTTTGGTTTAATGTGGCCAAGGTAGGTCACAAATCTAAGAAAAATGAGAAATATAATATTAAACTCAGTTTTAAAAACTTATTAGAACCACAACATAAATACCGCACGTCCATACCAGTGTGCCATATCACTGCAGTGAATTGTTTTTCTTTAAATTAATACTGTATTGTATTATCCACCTTTTGAATACTTTGAGTTTATGGGTATTACCGTTAGTACCTGTATCAAATGAACCATTTGGAGAGCATGACTGCCTCGCAATCTAGCTTTCTCCAACTGCTCCCGCCTCTCCATCTCAGCTTCCTGCTGCAATTCCTCCAAGCGCTTTGCTTCTACTTCAGCAGTCATTCGAGCACTAGCCTATTGAAAGGGACAGCTTTTATAGATAAAAATCAAACACTGTACAGTAAATCTGTGAAGACAATTGAGAAAGACCAAGTTTTGGAGTATCCAGTGGTAAATTATGTCCCCTAATCTATTTAAAGATTTAATTAATATTGTACATGCTATACTAAATAGGTGGCTCAGTAACTTAGAAGCATCACCATCATTAAATTCAAAAGAAAATATTAAGAATTCTTTTCACTGCTAAATACTTCTATCTATAAGTTTGAAATGTAACATTGTGACATCTACAGCTTATATATGTTTTAAAAACAAAAAAGTGTTCCCGAAGCCCAATTACTATTTACTTTTATTCTATTGAACCTTTTTGGTGTCCAGCACAAATAGAGCTTGGCCCTTGGCAGATGGTTCAGAAATTGAGAAACCATGAGGGTTCTGATTAGGTTATTGTAATTGTGCTAAGAATTACACATAGCAACCAATTTAAGATTATCAGCTGAACTCAGTGTAGCTCACTTACATCTGCTAGAAGGCACACATATTCACACAGGGCCCTGTCCTTTGCAAACAAAAAGAACATGTCCACGCATTGCACCATTTCAACTAAACAAAATCTTGGGGGACAGCCATTCACTGGTTCATTCCCCATGGCAATGCCTTGATCAGAGTCAACCTGCCTAGTTTGAATTTAAACAAAAGCTTGGCAGTTAACTGTTGCCTGGTGTGTTCTCCATAGCAATGCCTCTACCAGAGTCCACTTGCCAACCAATCAGCACCCTCTTCTCATGCAGTATAAACTGTTGTTCCCTTTAAGATTTGGTATTCTTGCAACTGTCCTGAGAAGTGCAAGATGAAAAGCTTTCACAGAAACTCTTTCCAGCAATGCTCCAGTTCTGTACTACCAAGCAATTATTAGTTAGTGTGTTCCCACCTAATGCAACTTCTAAAAAGTTACTTCACTTTATTTCCCAAAAATCTAATCCTCAGTTTATAATATGTACTACAATGTCACAAAGTCAAATGGATTTCAAAAATATTCAAGAGAAACTTGTTTAGATAGCAGCTATTCAAGGGAAAGGGGAAGCTAGAAATGCATGGATGGTAACTGTCAAACAAATGACCCTTCAAACAACTATCTGACCATGTCATGTGGCTTCAAGGATGCAACAGTCAAAGTGACTGCATAATTGGGTCTTGTGCCATGTAACAGTAGTGCAAAGGAAAGAACACCCCAATTGGATCCTGGACAATAGAAAAGGAATACATTTAACGGGTTAACTGTTAGTGGTTCTTTATTTAGAGTGGTTGAATGGCAGTATCCTATACTGTGTTAGACATGTTAGTTTACATTAGTGACTCTAAGACTAGTAAACCTGGGATGGGAAGGAGGGGGCACATGGAAGAGGCAGCTCTCAGAAATGAAAAAAGCCCAAATATAAACAAAAGTAGGAAAGGATGTCATACAACTGACTAAACTAAGGGAGGACATAAATGCCCAGGGAATATACAGAGTTATAGAACAAGAGGGAAAAGGATGGTTAAAATAAAGAACAAGAAGGATTGCTTTTAAAACTACAAGTTAAATTGTTGGTGGAGCAATGTACAATGCCCATAATGAAGAAGAGAAACTGGAGGCGATAATATTTGGCAAAAAGCTGGATAGCTAGGGGTTACTGAGGCACGGCTGTAGAAAAATCAGACTGGAAATTAAACATTGTAGGATATAACATAATTAGAAATAACAAAGGGGGAAAAAGGAGAAAAAAGAGAGTAGATTATCTGTACTTATAATGGAAAAACAAAACAGGATAATACATGGAGAAAAGTCATTTCGAGAGGTTGAGAATGAAACTTGGGAAAATAAAATGAACAACAATATTGGCAAACAATGATGTAGAACAGCAATAGGAAATATTTAAAATGGTGTTCAGCAGAGTTCAGGGAAATACACTGCTTAAAAACACACTAAACATTATGAGACATCATTAATGAATAAAGGCACAAGGGAAAAACTGAGGGCAAGGTAAGAGGCATACACTAAGTGCATGGACAGCATGACAAGGAAGAACACAATCAGATTAGGAAAGAAAAGGGAATAAAAAAGGTCAGAACAGATTGTATCCATGCAGGTTAAAAGAAATGAGACAGCAGAGTCTCTATTATAGCAATTTAATATTTTACTAGAAAAAAAAATTACATTGCCAAGAACTGGAACCTATCTAACATTATAACTATATTTAAGAAAACAGAAGCAGAACATGTCAGGAAAGTTTAATTTCAGTTGTGAGAAAATACTGGAATTTTGGCTAAAGAAGAAAATAGAAAGACATCGAGAAACTAGAAATATGGTTAAAAAGTCAGCATGGATTTCAAAAGGCTTGACTAAAATTGCTAAATTCTTTGAAATGGTAATAAGAGACCAGAAAAGGATAATGTAGTAGATGTAATACATCTAGATTTCCAAAAGACCTTGGTTAAGGTGCCCCATAACGGACTAATGAATAAGGTCAGAGCATGTGGAGTCGGGGGCAAGTAACAGAATGGCTAGCTAGTTGACTGCAGGACAGGATGCAGAGAATAAGAGGTAAAGGGTAGCTATTCAGAGTGGCAAATGGTGGAAGTGGTATTACAAAAGGAAGAGTACAGAGACTACTGTGGTTCACAATTTATAATAACAATTTGAAATTTTTAAATCAAAGATATAAATTTCTAAATTTTTAGCTACACCAAATTTTGGCAGGGGGGGTGGAGGGCGAGGGATGATTGGATGATGGTAAATTGCCAAATGACATTAATATGCTTGCAGAATGGGCATAGAATTGGCCAAAAAGTTCCACACAAATACCTGAGAGATATGACATTTACATTAGAAAAATAAGAGGTCACATATTACTTGGAAAATACAAAACTAAATGGGGTGGAGGAACAAAGCAATCTAGACATACAAGTACAAAAATCACTTTAAAGTTGTGGCACAGGTCATAAAGCCGTAAGAAAAGCAAACAAAGCACTTTGGTTTACAATTCTATCCCTCTAGAAATCAAATGGAGAAGTTGTCCCAAACATATCAAAACTTGGTTAGAGTATAACTTGGTGTACGGTGTGCAATTTTGCTCAACACATAATAAAAGGAATATAACTGTATTGGAAAATGTGTAAAAAATTTAAACGGATAATATCAGGAATGTGAAGTTATACCCATCAGAAAAGGATGAACATGCTAGGTTATTTTCTCTTGCAAAGAAAAGATTCAGGGGTAACCGAACAGATTTTTTAAATTATGAAAGGTTTTGACAGCATAGGCAGAGGGAGTGTTTTCACTTGTGGGGAAGAGCAAAACTAGAGGTCATTAATGTAAGTCAGTTACTAAAGAGTTAAATAGGAAATTCAGAATAAACTCCACCTAAAAAAAGTGTGGTGATGATGTGTAACTTGCTACCACTGGGAGTGGTTCAGACGATTATATTGATGCATTTATAGGCTAGATGAGTATTTCAAGGTGAAGGGAATAGAGGGTTATGATCAGAGTTAAATGAGGAAGAATGGGAGGAGGAGGCTCAAATATAGCATAAGCATCAGCGTGGACTTGCTAGGCTGAGTGGTTGACTTATGTGCTATAAATTCTATGTAATCAAACTATTAACTGTATTCAAATCATTCAGATACCTGTTTTGTGTTAATTTCTTTGTCCACATAAGGCTCAGGCAGATGGTAGTGTGTCACAGAGAAGCCGTCACTATCATACATCTTCACTGCTGGATATTTTTGAACTTCAAGGTCCTACAATTTTAAAGTTATAAAATTGTTCCCGGATTGTTTTTTTTTAAAAAAAACACATGCATTAGATCATTGACATTTACTTCACTTTTAAAAAGTGTGGAGCAAACTCATTTTAACTTTTACAATATCAGGTGCATATAGTTCCAAACAATCTTTTGACTAGCAACAAATTCAGGGCAATTTTCATAATCCCATGCCTACTACCTTCAGGTTTTCAGCTCAAGCAGGCAAAAATTTGGGAGGAAAAACATAGTAGTGAAACTAACATCAGGGGTACTTTAAAAAGACATTGCAATCTTAACCCTAAAATTTAAACACCTTACCTGCACTCATTTGGCTACCCCTTCTATCCCAATTCTCTTTTTCCTAGTTTCCATTTTTATTCTCCAGTATGCCCCCTCACTTTATCCAAATTTAAATTTTTAAACTTGACTTGTAAAAATCTGTTATTGTTATGCAGAATTCATATCCCTAGGGTGATGGTAGTGTTTGTTGCAGCTTCAGAGCTTGTTTACCAATAAATGCCCAAAAGTACCAAGGATAAGAGGCCCTCTAATAAAATACCATAGTAAATATTTCAGATGATATTTGGAAAAATTCATAAACTGCTGTTTCCTACTTGAAGAAATTAGATTGCCCATGCCCCAACAAACAAGGCAAAAAAAATTAAAAGAGTTACCTAACATTTGAAACAACAAAGCATTTAACCAATTGAGAGGATTTCTGTTCATTTTTCAACGTGGAGGCAGGGGGGGTGTGGGGGGGGGAACTGCATTCATATCATGCGGAAGATAAAAGAAAAAAAAGGGTCAGACAAAAATTATTTAAACTTTATTACACCATAAGTTGACCTGAATATCTCCAAAACTATTGGTTGTTTATTTTTCTCAACTTCAGAACAAGGAAAGCAGACTAAAAAAAAATGCTTACATTTTTAATTCCGTCCTATTTATAAACCAACAAATATTATTTACACCATGGGGTAGGGTCTTCCAGTCAGCAAGAGGGGGTGGAGCCCGCTCGCCGACACGTAAAATGACACAGAATGACAATCGGGTGGAACTCCCGACATCACCCCATGTCATTTCCATTTTCAGGTTAGCGGGGGCGCAGCCGAGTCAGCTGTGCGCCAGCCGATCCGTCAACGGCTTATTGAGGCCATTGAAAAACTAATTAAGGTAGTTAATGAAGCCCTGGCAGGCTTCTGAAAAAGCATGAAACCTCATCCACTGGCAGGATGTTTCATGAGGGTACTTAAATTTTTAAGAAAGGTTTCAATAAAACTTATGGACACGTCCCAACTCATGTGAGTGTCACATGAGGGGACATGGCAGGGAAAATTTTTAAACATGTTTATTGAAAGTTTTAAATCGAAGCTGATCTCTCTGAGGCAGCACTTAGCCTCAGGGAGATCTGTGCGTTCTTTCGCCGATTGGAGGTGCGCCTGCCTGTGCCCGCACTTCCCTCCCGATGGTGGTGTGTGTGTGTGTGTGTGTGTGTGTGTGTGTGTGTGTGTGTGTGTGTGTGTGTGTGTGTGTGTGTGTGTGGTGGGGGGGGGGGGGGGGGGGAGGAGGAGAAGGAGGAGGAGGAAGAGATGAGTTTTTCCCATGAGATTTTGTCATTTTTGTTTACAGGTATAACAGCATTCTACTGCAAATCTACTGGTGACTAGGCTTGTCAGTTTCTGGACTTTCAGTTGAAAAAAGTTATCTTTATTATAAGAGGGTTGCATTACAAATTTTAATTTTCTAACTTTGATAATTGGATGCACATAATTCTGATTGCAAGGGGCTGGGGAAGGATATCAAATTGGAAAGCAAATCCAAACTAAACAAGAAATAGACATAGAACTTTGTAACTGCACTTACAGCAAAGGGGTTTGGTGGAGGCGGTGGAAGATGTGCAATCCTTATAGCTCTTTTTTTCTCAATGAGCAGAGCTTTTTTGCGAGTTTTAATATACCTGCATGATGTGGAAAAATATTTAATCTTTAAAAATTCAAACGCACTAGTAAAAAGCACCATTGCAAATACAGCAAAATAATTTGTCAAGTTTAAATTCTCTGTTTAAGCACAGTTTTAACTAATTTTTTTTAAATACATGTTGCTGATTTTAATTTATTTTTCATCACATACTAGAGTATGTTGTTTTCTCTTCCAACTTAGATGTTCTGCAACATCACAAAATGCATCAAAAGCACTTGGGATAGAAGACAAATATGATCCCAGGTGACATCAAGCTTCATTATTCTGTAGGCATGAGCTAGGCATAGGCCAAGAATTTATCAATCAGGAGAAAGGAAAAGTTGTTTCTAGTAATTGTTTTAATGTAACAATGCAAGATTTGCATACCAAGATTTGGCATATGACTAGAAATGACCAAGAAAAATATATGCATAGAAAAGCATTTAATCTTAATTTTAAAAATGCACAGTTCAAAATTCACAAGTTTAATTGGTTATTTAGAACCATAGAAAAGTTACTGCACAGAAGGAGGCCATTCGGCCCATCTTGTCCATGCCAGCCCGAGGACACCCAGGTGCTCTTTCCAATCCCACCTTCCTGCACCCAACCCATAGCCCTGCAGCTTACAGCACTTAAGGTGCAGATCCAGGTACTTTTTAAAAAGAGTTTAAAGTTTCTGCCTCTGCCACCAACTTGGGCAGCGAATTCCAGACACCCACTACCCTCTGCGTTAAAAAGTTCTTCCTCATGTCCCCCTTACACCTTCTGCCACTTATCTTGAATCTATGTCCCCTGGTTCTAGAATTCTCCATCAAGGGAAACAATTTTATCCTGTCCACTCTAGCTATTCCCCTCAATTTTGTACACCTCAATCAAGTCACCTCTCAGCCTTTTTTGTTCCAGGGAAAAATAACCCCAACCTATCCAATCTCTCCTCGTAGCTACACTTTTCTAACCCTGGCAACATTGTAAACCTCCTCTGCACTCTCTCCAGAGCTATTACATCCTTCCTGTAATGTGGTGACCAGAACTGCACACAATACTCTAGTTGTGGCCTCAGTGTTTTATACAATTCCAACATTATATCCTTACTTTTATATTCTATACCTCTGCCAATGAAGGAGAGCATTCCATACGCCTTCTTTACAACTTTGTCTACTTGAACTGCTGCTTTCAGGGACCTATGTACTTGTACACCAAGATCTCTCACTTCATCTACACCTTTTAGTATATTCCCATTTATTTTGTAATCCATATAACTCTTTGACCGTCCTAAATGTATGACCTCACACTTCTCTATGTTAAAATCCTTCTGCCACTTTACCGCCCACTCCACCAACCCATCTATATCGTTTTGGAGATTATGGCTATCCTCTACGTTATCCACTACTTGGTCAATCTTTGTGCCATCTGCAAATTTCCCAATTGTGCCCCCTACGTTCACGTCCAAATTGTTAATACATATCACAAACAGCAAGGATCCCAACACCGAGCCCTGTGGAATACCACTTGAGACAACTTTCCATTCAAAAGGGCATCCATCGACCATTAGCCTTTGTTTCCTGTTACAAAGCCAACCTTTTATCCAGTTTGCCACATTACCCTAAATCCCATGAGCTTTTACTTTCCTGACCAATCTGCTATGTGAGACCTTGTCAAATGCCTTGCTAAAATCCACATATACAACATCCACTGCACTACCTTCATCAACCCTTCTTGACACTTTGTCAAAGAATTCAATTTGTGAGGCAAGACCTTCCTTTGACAATCCATGCTGACCATCCCTGACTAGTCCATGCCTTTCCACATAACAGTTAATCCTACCTCTCAGGATTGATTCTACTAATTTGCTCACCAAATTACATGTTAGAGAAGTAAAACAAAAACTGAAGAGACTACAGAAAAATGTTGGACAAATAAAAAAGGATAGGCTTTAATACGCAATAACAACATATCAAACAAATACAAGAACAATGGCAAACCTATTTTGGACTTCGAGGTCTTTATCCCTTTGCTGCTTCAACTCCCTTAGCGCTTCTCTGTGCCTTTTCTCAGCTTTCTCTGTGTTGATAGATGCCTGTTGTGATTGAGCTTTCAAATCTGGTTCCTGTGAAACACACACACACACGCATGCACACACACGCACACAAGCACGCACGCGCACGCACACACATACAGTCAATGCTGTTGACTGATATTGAGAAAGAAACCAATTTTATGCAAAAGAATCACATATTTTACTAGCTTTGTTGTTCAAATTCAGCAGTTAAAAAAAGACCTGCAAATGTAGCTGACAGGCAATGTCTGTGGAAAGTCAACAAAACCATAAGGCTTTAACTACTGACAACTAAAATAGCCATGAATAATTCTAATCTGGAGGGTTGTGCTCAACCAACTGAAATGAGTATGTTTTGCAGCAAAGCATTTTCTGTACTCTTGGTACTTTGATGCGAATCTCTCATATGTAGCTTTTAGTAAACAACAGTTTTTGATTATGTCCAAGAACTCACTCATGGCATACAGACAACATAGTATTAATAAAAATACTTCCCAGCCATCTAATTGCAATGAAGAGTAGCTAGCAACTCTTAGTCACTTGGGGGAAGCTGAAAAGTTACCGAAATGCACAAAGATGTTTGGTCCCAAACAGGGTGGGTTACTGAGAAAGGGACATGGGTGATCATCAAAATCACCCAAGGAGAGAATGGCTATATGGAGAGTGGGAAGAAGTGAAGCACAGCACAGAAACAAGGCAGCATAAGAGGTTCCATAATCCGGGGACTAGATAGGCACTTCTCCAGGCGCAGTTCAGTGCCAACTATGTGTAGTTTCCCAAATAGAAGGATGATGGACCTAATGAAGCAGTCGCAAAAGATTTGGGGATAACAACTGGAATCATGATACATGTTAGAGCCAAAGGCATAAGTAGTAATAGAAGAGGTGTCCTACAGAGGATGTTTCCAAAAGCAAGGGATGGAGTAAAGAATGAGGCCATCTATTAAGGAAGATTGAACAGGCCAGAGTTCTTTTCTCTAGGGAAAAAAGAGAAGACTGAAGGGTAATCAGATAGATGTCTTTATGCCTCCCCTTTCATAATTCTAGAGAATCTTTTCCACTTGTGGGGAGGGCCAAAACTAGGGGCCATAAATATTAGATCGATAGTCGCCAATAAATCCAGTAGGGAATTCAGGAGAAACTTCTTTACCCAGAGTTGTTAGAACATAAAACTTGCTATCACAAGCAGATGAGGTGACTAGCATAGTTGAATTTAAGAGGAAGTTGCATGAACATGAGGGAGGAAGGACATGTTGATGGGGTGAGAGGAGGTTCATGGAACTTTTAGGCCAAATGACCCATTTCTGGTGCTGTAAATTATATGCAATGTCATGTCAGAATTACACCTATACTCAACAATACAGAAATAGCAAGATTGTGCAGATGGTTAACAAATGGCTAGAGTGATGGCATAGGAAACTGTTTAGATTCCTTAAACAATGGGGCCAGTCTGAGGACCAGACAAGCGTCGTCAGAATAGACTGGAACCAATGTTCATGCCGATACCAATCCTTGTTATGGGACAGGACTTAAAACCAGTAGACATGACATGTAGAACATGCAGAACAATGACACAGATCAAGAGATCTAGAATAGGAGAGAGAACAAATTAGAATAGTAAAGAATTTGTCAAAGAAAGAGGTTTTCCAGTATTAAAAAATGAGCAATACTGCACAGATTTGATTTGTATTACGGATAAATGCACAAAGTATTCTGAAGAAAATTGATGAGCTCCAAGCACAAATCACCATGCAGTGATGTCATATATTAGCACTAATAAAAACATATTTTATGTTAAAGCAGGACTGGGATATGAACACTGTTGGTTACAAAACATTCAGGAGGCCAGAGTATGAGTCAAAAAGAGGTTGTAGCATTAACCAAAAATTCTAGTATTGCTCTGCAATGCAAGGGTGATATAAAAGAATGTTAAAAAAAAATTGCCACTCTAAGTTCATTATAAACAACTGAACAGTGGGGTGGAGACAGATATAAACACACAGATGCTTCAAATATCTCTAAATCTGCCTTCCGGACTATGTGGTAAAGAAGGAAGACCTGATTTTAAGGCTAGAGAAACAACCAGGAAACAGTGATCATTACAATAAAAATTTAACAAAAAGCCAAAAAGGACTGGGAATAACAATTAATATACCCAAAAGTGATAGTTTTTTGACAGATAAAAAGGAAACTAGCCCAAAAATTAGCAGTCATAACAGTGAATAAGAACAGAAAACTAAAATATGATTAAAATATGGATGAGAAAGAATACTACAAGTACTTTAATGAGTAGGAAATTAATATTAAAATCATACTAGAGACAAGAAACCTAGGGAAAATATTACTGGGAGTGTGGGGGCACAAGATTTTTAAAAAGCCTTCAAGTGAAGTAAAAAAAAGAGAAAATGTAAAGGATCTATAGGCATGTAAAAGATTTTTAAAAAAGAGCAAGAGCAAATTAAATAAAAAAAGGAAATCTTTTGATGGAGAACCAAGTAATGGCAGGAGCAACAAATTGTGAATACAAGGATACCAAATGTGTGATAGTGTGATACAAGGGGAGGTGGTGGAGCAATTCGATAGGTTGGCTGTAGTAGTGAAGAAGTTGGTGAAACTCAAAGTGGAAATAGCACCAGGCCCTGTTGGCTTACATTCTAGAATGACAATTAAGGAAGGATAAAGAGAAAATAGTGGAGGCTTAGACAACAATCATTGGCAACTCTGTGTCTTCCAAAGTTGTTCAATGTGACTTCAGTTCAAGCAAAGAGAAAGGGATAAAACAAATACCTCTGGACCAGTCAACCTAACTTTAACAATTGGTAGGCCCGTTAAATATGTTATATGGAATGAAATTAATAGTCATTTAGAAAGGGAAGTTAACTAAGGGCTGCCAGCAAGAATTTGTAAAATGAAAATGGTTGAATGTAGCAGCATGGGGAAAAAATGGCTTTTAAAAAAGTAATATTCAATGAGTATGCAATAAACGTGCAGTTAAGGCAGGCCAGGTCATAGACAAAGTCTTTGTGGTGGGATTAGGACAAGGTAAAATCATTTTGGGGCCAATAAACCAGCAACCAGGTTCAGGTATGTTTTGGAGAGTGGGCGGATCCTGGAACAAAACGTACACATGGAAATGCTGGGTGAAGATCGAATTACAATTACCTGCAATGTGCTGTCAAATAGCAAATACTATGAATTTAAGTGACAAATTACAGGGCAGTGTTGGCAAAATCTTGGGAGCTCATCACCTGACCAGATATGAGTCAGTGAATGATGGCTTGCATAGTGAAACAAAAGAGGTAAGAATAAATACTTCGAAGCTATGTTACAGTTCAGGTTTCTCCCCATGCCCACATCTCCACCCCCAATTTTCTCATATTCACAGCTAGATTAAAGTTTCCAAAAGCAAATCTTATGAGCCAAAAGCCTGTAAGTTTTCTGCTATATAAGGATTAATGTGCTCAGGTTTAACAATTCATTTTGAATTGCAGTAAATTGCTTTTTGGACGACATACATTCACACTCACTAGTCATTCAGAAAACGGAAAAAAATTTACATGTCATCTGACCAATGTGTTCAGACTACTTGGGTCACATTTATTTACAGATGGAAGGCGATATCATTTACTCACATTTTCTTTAGCTTGTCTATGCCCCTCACCCACTTCCTTTAAACTACAGATATACAGCTTTTCTAGACTCTTCGCTTTCTCCACTTGTGCCATCTGCCATTCAGCCTTCAACTCATTTGCCAGTTGTTCAAGTTGTTGATTACGACGATGCTTTACTTCCTCTCGAATCTGCACAGCAATAGAACGCTCCTGTTCTCGGACCTGAACATAACCAGTGAAGTTAGGAGAAATAGTCTCAGCCTTGGCTACCATACATCCTTTTTGTGAAGTTTTTAATATCTATAGTTAAGATTTCACATTATTCCAATTTGCAGAAAATTATGAAACAGTGGTATACAGTAAGCCCCCATTTAATGTTGCCCATCTGATGTTGTTTCACTTTAATGCTCAGTTAAACGGCCCCGTGTTGTCGTTTAACATGTCATTTCCTGCCAGTCTGACAGGACTGTGTGACCTGATCGATGCCATTTTGGAGCAGCCTCTCCCTGATTCATTCTCGCACTGCTGACCCTCTGGGCTCACAGCCTCATCCACTCCCGACGATCCTTGCTCTCACCACTTCACTCTCCTAAACCTTTGCCGTGAGCACAGGCTCTGGAGATGAGTGGCAAGAGGCAGGAGGAGCAGCTTTGACTTGCAGGAGGCAAGTTCTCTTCAAGTGGGTTTGTGATCAGTTTCACCCCTTTTTGATCAGAAATCTCCCTCTCCAACCCGTCTGACTTTTAAAGCCACTGGGAGCAGCTTCCACATCCATAGCGCTGATGGAGGCAGAGTAAGGGAGGCTGCTTCCCACTGTTTTTAACATGGCGGAGAGGAGTCATGTCCTGAACATATTCAATCCATTGAGTAAACTGACTCATTATCATGGATCTGTTACAGATAGAGTACCTCAAATCCGGCACCCTTGGGAACGAGTTTGTGCCGGATTTCGGAACTTGCCAGTTTTCTGAAAAACAGTTGGAGTCCCTTAATCCCTTGCCTCCTGCAAGTTGAAGCTGGTCCTTCGGTCTCTTGCCACTCATTTCTAGAGCCTGCAACAAGGGTTCAGGAGAGGGAAAAAGGCAAGCAGGAGAGTAAGGAAGCAGGAGGTTCAATGAGAGGAAAGATTGGCAAGAGGGTGGGTTAGGCAGCAGGAGAGGCTGCAAGCCTGGAGGGTAAGCAGTGAGAGGATGAGTTCCGGAGCTGGAGAGGTCACAAGTTTGACAATTGGCGAGACAGTGAGTCAGGGAATGACAGAAGCTGCAAACCAGAGGATCGGCGAGAGAAAGGATCCGCAACGACCAGGAGGGTCAGAGACCAGGATGTGTGGTGAGTAGGATGTACTGCAAGTAGAAAGTTACCATATTTCTTTTATATTTAAGTTTATTTTTAAAAGTTGTTTCATTTATCGATATAAATTTAGCAATATAAAATATTAAAACTTAAAGGGTATAAAGCTTTAATTTTTTTTCTGATGAGGAAGGTCCTACAGATCTAGCTGCAGCTTTTACATTGCTTTTAATGGGAAAATGTGATTTGCTTGAAGTCGTTTCACTTAAAGTCATGGGATGGAGCTACAAGTTTAAGTGGGGGCTTACTGAGGTCCTTATAAGCTCTAATGTACTGGTTATGCGGGGAGTAAAAAAAAACTTACAATTACATATCACCTTTCACTTCTTGAGGATTTCCCAAAGCTCCTCACAACTAATTAACTATTTTTGAAGTGTAAGTTACAACTGTTGCAACCTTTTACCCTAAATTCCACAATTATCAATCTTATGTTACCAGGCACGAACCTTATGCTGAGCAATTTTGTACAATAAGCCAAATTAAATGTAGCTCCCAGTGAATAAAGAGCAGGATAGTCACCAGTCATACATTTTGAATATGGGCATTAAAGTCATTTATGACTGCCAATTTAAAAAGCTTGGGTGTTTGTTTTTATTTTATCAATAACAGGGAGAAAAACTGAGAAAACTTAAGAACTCAAAACAACTGAAAACATTTTTATTTTGGACACTACTAAAATGCACTATAAAAAGGGGTCTAAGTGTGCTACAATGCAAGTTTCCGCAAAAGCCTGTCAAAACCACTATAAAACAGACTCCTAAAATATATATTTAAAAGTAGCATATCACCAGTAAAGTAGGATAAAACATACATTTTAAAACAGATTTTGTTTCATTGGATTGAGACACTATGCTGTAGAATTCCACACATTAGTCTTTTGAGTTAAAAGAAAAGAATGACTTCTAACAAATAAGAAGTGCTTTGCTGACCATACCTGTTTTATTCTTAATCTTCGCCTCCTCTCGTGCTCTTCTTTTATCAAAAGTGCTTCTTCATTTGGACTAAGACGAAGGCCACTCAACCTGACCACTTTTCTTTTCATCCTTCCTGTGTCTGTAGGAAAAGCAATTTAGAAACAAGGTTCCTTAAAAATCAATAATTGCAGGTTTATGTTCACCATCTTCCACTTGGAGATTACTGCTTTAATACTTCAATATGAAACAGTGAATCAGCTGCTTTAAACTTAAATGACACCAAGTCACAACCTAGGGCAACCAACCCCCTCTACCAGGAACCAAGGATTCACTTCCCTTCCAATGCACCTATCCCAGTGCAAAGCTCCCAAGTTCTCATCATTCAGGACTTGAAATCATCTAAAATGGCACATTCCACCCTGCAATCTACACATGATCAGAAGACCTGGTCAAACTGGTCTCAATTGATTTCATGAACCTATGGTTTACACAATCTTAAAAATGGATGAGATGGGAAGAAAATTAGATGCCGACCACCAACTATTCACCATGCTAAACAAATACCAATACATATATATCTTGAACTGACACCAGGAGTATACGTCTTTCACAATGATTCTACTTTGCCTAAGTAAACATTATCCCAGCACATGACCTATGGCTAACTCTGGACTCCTTCCTTTTATCTCCCATTTCCTCTCAGGTTTTTATTTTTAATGTAGGCAGACCTACATCCTCACCCCCAAGTCCATCTGCATGTGTATATTCGCTGCCGCTCCAGATCCAAGCTTATCACTCTATTTACACTTTTGCTCTTTCTTAACTTTTCTCTTGACTCACTACTCTACTTCCAGGTGTTCTACCCACCCAATTCCTTAGCTCAATCTTCATGCTCTCTTGTTGCCATCTCAGGCTGGACTCCCTCTTAGATAAGCATACAGCTTCCGTCTGTACCTCTCTAGGCATCCTCCAAAGGGCTTGAGGCACTCAGCGCTGGCTCATTAAGGGCAGCAGCCCCAATTGCCCCATCCCACTCTCATCAGCCTTCCCACCCAGTTCATCCAAAAGGTGGGTGACCAAATCTCCTTCCTGACCAACTCTTTCCCGTCACTGCTGATCCTGTAGACTCTGCCAGTGGATTAGCTCTCACCACCCCTCTACACATATCCCTCTAGAACGTCCCTTCACATGTGAACAAGGCCTTGCCACCAATGAACTTACTGTGGGTGATTACATTGACATTATGGCCTTAATAGAAACCTGGTGAAGGGGTAATGACCCCTTTCCTCTTAATGAAGTGTCCTTACCTGCCTACATCTTCCACCACTTCCCCTGTCATAACCATCACAATGGCAGTGTGGTGAGAGCTAATCCACTGGCAGAGTCAGTGGGTGGGTAGAACACCTGGAAGTAGAGTAGTGAGTCAAGAGAAAAGTTAAGAAAGAGCAAAAGTGTAAATAGAGTGATGGGCTTGGATCTGGAGCAGCAGCAAATATACACATGCAGATGGACCTTGGTCTGACCCTACTCCTCCTGCACTTTGCTCCATTTGAGCATCTCAATGTTCCATCCCTCCCAGCTCAGATTCAAAATAATTGCTCTATACCAGGTTTTTTGCCCAACCTTTTCACTTGGTGTTTGTGGGGGGTGGGGGGTGGTGGTACAGCATTAAACATCAATTTCAAAATAAAATGTTCAGGTATGAAGAAAGAACTTGCTGACCAGAAATGAAGCAACATCAAAGCAATGTATTGATAAGTTAAAAAAAGAGTAAATAACAAAAATGACTATTAGAGTTTCGGGGGGGGTCACAGTATTTCCAGTCTCAGGATGCGCACTCGCTCACCCACTATGCTAGTTTGTGTTGATGTGAGGGTGAGTCTGTCACACACCCCCTTTTCCCCAGGCCCAGCATGTCTCCCCACATCCACCACCACCTACAAGACCCCCATGAGCCTATCAGTAGCAAATATGGGTGAGCAGCAGCCTGTGATTGGAGGAGCTCCTTACTGAATCTTCCACTTCACTTACTGGCATTTTGAACAGTGGTTCAAAGGGCCACATGGAGGGGCTTCACGGGTCGCATTCGACCCACGGGCTAGACAAGCCTTTTCTATACCATCCTCCCAGGTACAATATAAATTTTCTCACTGCTTTTCTCTCATTCCCCGCAACAAACAATTTTGCATCCTGTGATTTCAACCTCTATCCCAACTCATCACACTTGCCCTTCTCTGAATTTCATTACCCACCCATCCTCCCTCCATGTAAACTTCCAAACCCATATTCACAGCCTCTTGATCTCATCATCTCATGTTGCCGCTGGCATCAAATCATAGATAAGACCATCTCTCTGATTACTTCCTTGTATCAATCTGCCCTCATATCTCCCTTCCACAACCCAACATGGCACTTTTATTTTTTGCAGGGGTGGGTACAGCAAGAATAGCCCCCAATTCATTTACAACTGCATTTTCAAGATTCTAACTACCTATTCTTTGTGCCACTGTTTATCACATTTCAGCTGCTGCTGATTTGCTCAACTACACCCTAATCTCCACTTTTGATATCTTAATTCCTATAAAACCATGACACTGTCTCACCCTGACTGTTCTTCTGGTACAACCCTCATCTTCACTCCCTTAAGTTCAAGGGATGCAGACCTGAAAGGTTATGGCAGACAACTGGTTTAACCATCCATCGCAATATCTGGCTGGATCATATAAAGCATTATCAGGTCCTGTTCTCTTCTGCTAAAATCGCTCATTATTCTAGGATCATGTTGGAATGAAAAGATAGCCCCCAGTTTCTTTTCTCTACTGCATACCACCTTCATCAACCCTTCTCCCTGTATCCTGCACCCTCAATAACAATAAGTGCAAGGAGCTCATGACTTCTTCATCATTTAAGATAGAGACTAATGAGCAGTTTCTTCATTCCACTGGCTCAATGGATTAAACTTTCGCTAAGGTTCCCTCCAGCCCTAGCCCTGAGCTTGCATCTTTCTCTAGTTTCTTTCGGATCTCATCCTACCCAGGAGAGCCATCTCTTGCTCCCTCAGCCCTATTCACAATAAAGCGCTGGCCTCCCAGCTTTGCCTCCTGGTTCCCATTTAGCAATTATAGTTAGCAGTTCTCTCCCTTCAGGTGTTTAGAACTGCTATCATCATCCATTTCCTGAAAAAAGATTATTGATCTCACATTCCTTGCAAACTACTGCCCCATCTCCAACCTCCTTTTCCTCTCCAAAAGCTTTTGAATGTGTTTGCGCTTCTCAAATCCATGCCCATCCTTGCCAAAATCCTTCCAATCAGATTTTTGCCCAGTCACAAAATCAAAATAAAAAATGCCATCCTATGAAACTGTGGGAAAACTAATCTTTCCCCCTTTGTTCTTCTCAACTTATCTGCAGCCTTTGACACCATTAACCACACTTGCTTTCACCAACACCTTTCCACTGTCATCCAGTTGGGTGGGACTGTGCGCTGACCTGATTTCATTCTTATCTACCTAATCATAGGCAGAGAATCGTTTGCAATGGCTTCTCTACCTGATCCTGCAACTCTGATGTCCCAAGGATCAATCCTTGGTCCCACCTATTTCTCACCTACATGCTATGATTCAGTGATACCATCCAAAAGCACAGCGTTAGTTTTCACATATACACTGATGACACCCAACTCTGCCTTGCCACCACCTCTTTTGACTTCTCTGCTGTTGCTAAATTACCACATTCCTAATCCAATATCTACACTGGATGAGCAGAAATTTCATTCAATTAAACATTAGCTTCATCTGCCCAATATTTTTGGTGCCTGCTTCAAACTCCTTTCCCAGCTACCAACTCCATCCTTCTCCCTGTCTGAGATTAAGCCTGTCTGTTTGCAACCTTGGTGTCACATTTGACCCCAAGTTGAGCTTCCAATCACATATTAGCAATAGTCTCACCATTTCCACCTCTATAACATCACCAGACTTCCCCCGCTGTCTCAACTCATCTGTTGCTGAAAGCCTCATTCATGCATTTGTTACCTCTAGACTCAACTATCATAAGTCTTTTGGCAGGTTTCTGTAAACTTGAAGTACCAAAACTTTTCTGCTGATGTGTTAACATGCACCAAGTCTTGTTCACCTATCACCTTTGCGTTCTCTGACCTATATTAGCTCCTGGTCAAGCAATGTCTTTGAGTTTAAAATTCTCATTCTTGTTTTCAAATCCCTTTATAGCCTCACACCGTCATCTCTGTAATCTCCTCCAGCCCCACAACTCTCAGAGCTATCCGCACTCATCTAATTCTGGTCTATTTCCATTTTAATAACAACCATTGGTGGCGGTGCCTTCAATTGACTCAGCATCAATTTCCTCCCTTCACCTCCCCACCTCGCTTTCCTCCTGAAAACCTGTGTTTTGGCCAAAGATTTTGGTCATCTGATCCAATATTGCTTTTTGGGATTTGGTGTTATTTTGTTTTATAACAGTCCTGTGAAGCATTTTAGGATGTTTGTTATGTTAAAGGTGCCATACGAATATAAGTTGTTGTGGTGGTTAGTTGCTCTGCCTAGTACTAAGAAGATGGAAAAATAAAATGATTATAAAAGATGTGAAGAAAGCCAATCAAATAATATGAGACTCAACTTGTAGCAGATAAGTACGGAACTCAGGATAGAAGATTAAATTGTGATGAATACAATCCATGTTGGACAAAAGAATATAAGACTTTGAGCTCTCCAAAAGCATGACTTACAATTATTAGACAAACTTGAATATAATTACTTTTGTAACATGTTCTCTTAGATCATCTGTGATAGCACTACTAGCCCTCAGGAACATTACTAAGTCCCAGTAGGTGTTCCATCATCTTGCGATGGTTCCAGTGTTCTTTTCGACATCTCTCCTTTCCTTCCAACTACTAGAGATTACCGCTGCTTTTATTTTCGTCTTTCAAATCAGATACAGCAGTTCAGCACCCATGAAACCTGCATTTATGCCGTCATATCTGGTTACCATTCAACTGAAAACAGACTCAAACACAGGTGTTTGATCATAAAGTCTTGCAGAAACTAGAATCAATTAAGAGACTTCAGAAATCCACTTGAAAGATCAATATAAAAGGATCTTTACTAGTCCTAGAAACAATTCATCCTTGCTTTATCTAGAGATTATATATTCATAGAACAAAAACCTTGGGCCAATATGCAAGTTCTGTCGATTCCTTCTAGCTTCAGTTCAACCTATCTTCTAAGTTAAGAACATGCTGGAAGTTACACAGGTGAAAGGGTTCAGTTTGTTTTTCCTCATATCTTCAGTGATGTCTGAGATATAGACAAGTGTGATTGCAGCACCTACAGTTGACTTTGTTTTAATCACAATTGAGTTTTTTTAAAAACACACTACTAGTCCATTTTGTTTTTATATAACACGGGCAAGTTGAACACTGCAAATCAGTATTCTTGACCAGCTGCATTAAGACCCTCACTTTGCAGGCTGCCCATAGTGAGCCTACAGTGGCTGACACTATTTATCATGTCATTCCAGCTGATGTGAAGAATCGCCATTTAGATTAACCGTTGCAACCTCCAGAGACTACTGACTTTTAAAAATTAAATTAGAACTTCTAGTTAATAGCTGAAAGGCTAACAAGACAAGATTTCACATTTTAAAGACTTAAACCAAAATTAACAGTACTATTAACTAAACACTAGTTTTGTAGGGAGTTTGTACAGAACCACATTCCCCCACAACCAAAAAGAAACTTCACAGGTATATTTTACACCGTCCTTTAAGAAAACATTCAATTTTCACAGACTCAGTCCAGTGAGTCTTAGCTCCCAAGGGTTTACTTCCGTTCTTTTCCTCTCAGCCTGGTAGTTCTTAAAGCCCAGGACTGTCCTTTACAATGAGGGCTTTTTCCTGTTGATTCCTCCTTTTAGCTAAAGCTAAGCAAATCTTCCAACCTTGTTTAAATTCCCATGAAATTGATCTTTTCAATCAAAACACGAGTTCCCACCTGCACTGTGCTGTGAACCTTAAGAGACTTTCAGCTTCTGGCTGCTCTCTCTCTCTCTCTGATCCTGAGCCTTGTGTCTGGGAGTTTCAGGGATATTTTCCTTCCCCTCCCAAAGCCCCTTTCCATGGCCACATGAATCACATGGGCCTTGCATTAGCTATTCATAGAGCCCAACTCTCGTCTTGGAAATAATTGTACGATTTAAAGCACAACTGCTTACAACCCAATATTCTCAATAACTTCCTGGGACTTGAGGATGAGCAATAAATGCTGGCCTAGCCAGCAACACACATATTCCCTGAAAGAATTAAAAAAAAACATCTTTGGAGTCTAACCACTAAGCAAAAATGCTGCTACCATTGTCTCCAACAGTGAACACAGCGTACCTTCTTCCCAACAAAACAATTTAGGCCTCTCTTAATCTTTAACAGCCATCCAGCAGACCTGTTGTCAGGCAGACTTTAGAACAAGTCACATGACCCCCTTCTTACCCTCAATTTAAGACAGTCCCAAAACATAAAACCTTATAAACCTCATATTTATAACAGTGGACTACAGTAATTTTAACAAAAAAAAGTACAACACTACAATTTAATCTCAACTTTGACTACACAAGTTTCATTCATGTATAAGAACATAAGAAATAGGAGCAGTAGGCCCGTTAGCCCTTCCAAGTCTGTTCAATAAGATCATGACCTCAACTCCACTTTCCTACCTGTTCCCCATTAACCTTGACTCCCCTGTCGTTCAAAAATCTGTTTAACTTAGCCTCGAATATATTCAATGACCCAACCTCCACTGAGGTAGAAAGTTCCAAAGATTCACTAACCTCAGAAGAAATTCCTCCTCATCTCGGTCTTAAATGGGAGATCAGTTATTCTAAAATTATGCCCCTCATTCTAGATTCTCCCAGTGAGGGGAAACATGCTCTCAGTATCTATATTATCAAGTCTCTCATACGTTTCAATAAGTTCACCTCTCATTCTTCTAAAATCCAATGAGTATAGGCCCAACCTGCTCAACATTTCCTCCTAAAGCAACTCCTTCATCCCAGAAATAAAGCTATTGAACCTTCAAATAAACTGCCTCCAGTGCAGTATATCTCTCCTGAAACAAAGACACCAAAACTGTACACAGTACCATAGATGTGGTCTCACCACACCTTGTACAGTTTTAAGACTTCCCTACTTTATACTCAATCAGGGTTAATATTCCATTTGCCTTCCTAATTACTTGCTGTAACTACATGCTAACTTTTTGCATTGAGAAACACTCCGCCACGTGACTTACAACATTATGCTATATACTTAATAATAAATCACCTAACTTTTCATTTCATGTGGTCACTATTGAAAAATCTCACAAAGGAAATTAAGTCAATGGTGCAATCACATACTATAAATAACGGACGTGAAAAAATACAGCCATGTAAAAGTAAACCCAACCAGATTTCTAAATCACATGCCTACTGACACCGCAGATGCACACGTGGTGCGCCAGATTAGAGTATGGGATTGTAGTTGCAGAGATATAAACCTCAATGTTAACAATGAGAAGCAAAGAGTGCAAGGGAGCCCAGTGGGGAGCAAAAAACACAGTAAGACTAGGAACCTGGAAATATGGCCAGGAACGAGATCAGGTTGTCAGAGGACCAGAGAATTGCAAATATTACACCTTTGTTTAAAAAGGGTCTATGGGTAAGACCAGCAAGTACAGGCCAGTCTGTTTAACCTCAGTGGTGGGAAGCCATCGCGATATTTTGTTCAGCAGACGCGTGCCAGAGTTGGCTGCATGCCCGCTGAAATGTAAACGGCCTATTAAGGCCATTAAGATATTAACTGAAGTACCTGTGAATGCTGCCCATCCAACATTAAGGTTGGCGGGCTGGCAAAAAGCCCAAGCGGCCTTCACATTTTTTTAGGAAACCTCATCCACAAGTGGGATGAGGTTTCCTAAAGCTTTTATTAAGTAAATAAATTTTCATAAACATACAAACATGTCCCAACTCATGTGACACAGTCGCATAAGGGGACATGTTTAAATAAATTTTTACACCATTTATTTAATGATTTTTCTATCAATTCAATCCCTCTGAGGCATCCCCGTGCCACAGGGAAATTGTTGCGCTCTTTTGCGGGCATGCCCTGACTCTCCCTGCCCACACAGGTAGCGCCGAGTGCTACTGGTTGTGTCTTCTGCTGGGCGGGCCTTAATTGGCCCGCCCGCGTAAAATGGCAGCGTGGAGCCGATCACAGGCGGCGGTTGGCTCCACACCTGCCCCCGCCAAGTCCGCCTGCCATATGAAAAATTCTGCCCCATGTATAAGTAAGCCTGGGCAGTAGATTTTAATTTAACTTGACCAATTTTAGGACAGTTTCATGTTACATTCACTTTAGTAAGCTAACAAAGTAAGATGCTATTTTGTACTGTTACAAAAACTAGACTTACATTGGTGTTAAGGGCAGAGGTCGGGAACTTAAAATCCAGGCTGACCTCGGAGCTTTTGCACATGTGTAGACCAGGAGTGGGCTGCACACGCGCACATTGGCATTGTTATCTTCGCTGCACCCAGCACACCTGTATATAAGAAAAATGGCACGAAAACCCACATCAGGTTGACTGGGAGCAGAGTGCCATGGAAGGCTAGGATGCCAGGCAGGTGACAGGAAGAGGCCAAAAGAAGAGTTCCAAAGAGGGGTCAGGGTTGGGTAAAGGTCCCAGTTCAGTTAAAAAGAAAGAAACAGAGAAACAGGAAAGGGACTGTGGGGAACAAACTGTAAGTGATGAAGGCAGCCAAAAGTTGGGCCGTTGTTGATGCCGACTGAGTTTGGTAATTGAAGAGGGCTCAAGAGAGGCCCCGAAGATCCAAGAAGGCAATTGAAGGTTGGTGGCCTCTTTGGAGCAGTATTCTTTTGCTCAGCAGAGACAAACAGCTAAGCTGTACTTATGAGTTGGTGATTCGGTATATACATGGGAATCCAGGGGAACGGAAGCTCGGGAAACAAGATTGAAATTCTGTGGGTGAAGCTGTCATTGATGCCCTTTAACCGGCGGACTCACGGCAAGATCTTCAAAGGTGAAGACTGGATTCCCTATTGAGAGAGACAGAGTTACAGTGAAAATGGTTGACTCTGTTTTACTGACATCCAGTGGGTTGTTGAGAAATCTGTGGACTCTCTTAGTTGCATCTGCTGTTTATTGTGTAGTGTGGTGTGTTCGACCACATTTGTTTGTTAATTCACACGTACCTCATTTTTACCCTGAATATTAGAGTATAAGAAAGATATTGTAAATTGTTCCATCTTTCTAACCTTGTATAGTAAAGTTTACTCATTTGTTCAAAACCCATGGAATTTCGTGGCTTTGTTCTATTAGCAAGTGTCTTGAATCTTTGCCTATTTAAAGAAAATGTTATTGGTCCCTAACCAGATCTTGCCAAAAAGTGTCTGATCAAGAATCATAATAGCACTAGCTGGGCCAAAGAAGCCATTTTGTAATCTGTATAACTATACAACCTACAAGACGACAGAAACTGAACAACAATTACTGTACAATTAGTAACCAGCCAGAAACAGGTGATGGAATAAGTAGTGTTCCATATTATGATTGAAGAATAGGTAATTAATCAAGTAGTTATTAAGACTGGAAACAGTAATGTCTTTAAGTTTAAAAGTATTAATTTGCTGCTGGGGAGCAGCCAGATACCCCTGGGCGTAAATCTCCATTTTGTTCTTGGCAGCATGGAATAGGTGTGAATGGGGATTTGTACAAGTTAGGTAAGGATGAGAGCGAGCACGCGACACTCCCATGGAACCCACACTTCTACCTGGATTGATCCACAATTTAAATTGTAAAAGTCTGTCGTCTGTTGACAAGTATACATTTTTCCTTTTAAAAATAGACCTCTTCTACAATTTATTATCCAGAGTTCTGCTCTTGCCTTAATTGATTAGTCTAGTCAGAACCAGTTGTAGATGACAAGGTCAGATAACAAGTGTCCTGTAAAAGTTTATATATGGAATGAAAGGGTCAGTTGCAGCATGGATACAAAGTTGGTTGAGTGACAGGAAACAGAGCGGGTAGTGCTGAACGACTGGAGAGCAGCATATAGCAGGGTTCACCAGGTGCTCAAAATTAGGACATCTGTTTTTCATGATCAGCATTAATGCCCTAGGCTTGGGAATGCAGGGCATAATATCAAAAGCTGCAGATGACACAGAACGGGGAAGTATAGTGAACTGTGAGGAGGATATTGATGGACTCAAGGACAGAGCCTGACAGAATGGGTGGATTTGCATTAGTTGCATCTGCTGTTTATTGTGTAATGTGGTGTGTTCGACCACATTTGCTTGTTAATTCACACGTAGCTCATATTTACCCTGAATATTAAGAGTATAAGAAAGATAGTGTAAATTGTTCCATCTTTCTAACCTTGTATAGTAAAGTTTACTCATTCGTTCAAAACCCATGGAATTTTGTGGCTTTGTGGCAGATTAAATTTATTGCAGATTAAACTTATTGCAGAGGTGTGAAGTGATACATTTTGATAGAAGAAAGCATTCTGATAGG
Organism: Carcharodon carcharias; assembly: GCF_017639515.1. Lineage (NCBI taxonomy): Eukaryota > Metazoa > Chordata > Chondrichthyes > Lamniformes > Lamnidae > Carcharodon > Carcharodon carcharias. The sequence goes on along the minus strand of NC_054477.1, from coordinate 93,098,769 downwards.
AAGAAAGAAGAGCAATATTAAACAAAGGGTACAATTCTAAAGAGGGTGAAGTAGCAGATGGACCTAGGGGTATATGTACACAAATCATTGAAGGGGGCAGGGTGAGAAAGTGGTTAATAAGGCATAGGGGTTTCTTGGCTTTATAATTAGAGGCATAAAATACATAAGTCCAAGGTTATGGTGAACCTTTATAAAACACTAGTTCAACCTCAACTGGAGTATTGTGTCCAATTCATCACTCTTTAGGAAGGATGTGAAAGCCTTGAAGAGAGTGCAGGAAAGGTTTATAAGTATGGTTCCAAGGACGAGGGAATTCAGGCACACTGATAGATTGGAGAACCTGGGATTGTTCTCCTTAGAGGAAGCTCACGTATGTTTTGATAGGTGTTCAAAATCACAAGTGATCTGGACAGAGTAGATAGAACCACAGAAAAGTTACAGCACAGAAAGAGCTCAACGTATCTGCACCAGCCAAAAGCAAAGAGAAAACTGGCCACTTAATTTTAACCCCACTTTCCAGCACCTGGTCGGTAGCCTTGCAAGTTACAACACTTCAAGTGCAGATCCAGGTATCTTTTAAATAACTTGAGCATTTCAGCTTCAACCACAAATTTAGGTAGTGAATTCCAGATGCCCACCACCCTCTGGATGAAAAAGTTTTTCCTCATGTGACCTCTATTCCTTCTACTTTAAACCTACATCAAGTATAGGGAGAGCCTGTTCCTGTTGACAGAAGGATCAAGAACCAGAGAACACAGACTTGAAATGCTTGGCAAATGAACCATTGGCAAGACAAGAAAAATTGGGTTTTTTTGGACACATAGTGGTTCAAATCTAGAATGCACTGCCTGAAAGTGTGCACCCGCAGACTGTGGTTGTCTACAGGGAATGAGAGAAGAAGAAAGATTTGTAGGACTATGAGGAAAAGGCAGGGGAGTGGGACAGGCTGAGTTGCTCTTGCAAAGAGCTGTCACAGGTACAATGAGCCAAAAGGCCTCCCTTCTGTGCTCTAAAAATTCTATGATTTCATAAAAATTAAATAGTGGACATTTGTACTCAAAAGTGACCAACCTACCAACTGTATTCGGGAAAATTCGAAGTGTGCAGATGTAGGTTACCAAAATAACAAGGGACATTTATGCAATTCAGTTCGACATTTTGGATCAAATTTAGAGGAATTCATTTTGTTGCTTTTAACTTTTTGATCAACAACTTGATTTCAGTTTGTCCCTGAAAATTTAACTTTGCCACATTTTAAAACATTTGCTTGGGAAACTCTCAAATAATTTGGGGCTGAAACTAAATCGCAAATCAGCACAACCCCAGGGTTAGCCAGCTGCTGTGCACGTGTAAATTTCAGGCAATAACCTGTTTACAAAAGGATCATTTTCAACTGAGCATCGCGGCTTCGGGACAATTTTTCTCATGAATCGCTTAAAACATCACAGCCACACGATCGGCGCTGGATGAGAAACATTCCGACTCTTTAACCCGGCAACACAACTGAATGCAAAAACTTCACCTGAAACTCAACCTACAACACAAAAAAATTAGCCGGGCGGTTTGACAGGAGCCTGCCCTTCACTAGCCCAGTAGCGGGGCCGCCGGTTGTGAACCCACCTGGACAACAAGCCTCACGCTCGCTCCCCAGTAACGGTTGGTCGATAGCGACAGGCCGACATTTAATAACGAACTGCGCATTGTGACATCACTTCCGCGATTCAAACCGAGCGCCAACCAACCTCGAGTCGGCGCGAGTGGAGGAATGGACTGAATCCAGGTCATATACGTAATTAAAAACAAAAAACTGGGGATGTTGGAAATCCAAAATAAAAAATACCTGGAAAAACTCAGCAGGTCTGGCAGCATCGGCGGAGAAGAGTACAGTTGACGTTTCGAGTCCTCATGACCCTTCAACAGAACTAAGTAAAAATAGGAGAGAGGTGAAATATAAGCTGGTTTAAGGGAGGGGGGAGAGAGAGAATGGGGGGGGGGGGGTGGGGGGTGGTGGTTGTTGGGACAAGCAAGCAGTGATAGGATGGGATAACCAAAAGATGTCACAGACAAAAGAACAAAGAAGTGTTGCAGGTGGTGATAATATCTAAAAGAATGTGCTAATTAAGAATGGATAGGACAAGCAAGGTACAGATAGCTCTAGTGGGGGTGGGGTGAAAAAAGACAAAGGGCATAAAAGGTATAGATAAATGATCGGTGGAATACACTAAAAATAATGGAAATAGGAAAAGAAAAATCTATATAAATTATTGGAAAAAACAAGGGGGGGAAGAAACGGAAAGGGGTAGGGATGGAGGAAGTCCCTCCTCCATCCCCACCCCCTTTCCGTTTCTTCCCTCTTGTTTTTTTCCAATAATTTATATAGATTTTTCTTTTCCTACCTATTTCCATTATTTTTAGTGTATTCCACCGATCATTTATCTATACCTTTTATGCCCTTTTAGTCTTTTTTCACCCCACCCCCACTAGAGCTATCTGTACCTTGCTTGTCCTGCTATCCATTCTTAATTAGCACATTCTTTTAGATAATATCACCACCTTCAACACTTCTTTGTTCTTTTGTCTGTGACATCTTTTGGTTATCCCATCCTATCACTGCTTGCTTGTCCCAACAACCACCCCCCCACCTTTTCTACCCCCCCCCCCCAGCCTTAAACCAGCTTATATTTCACCCCTTTCCTATTTCTACTTAGTTCTGTTGAAGGGTCATGAGGAGTCGAAACATCAACTGTACTCTTCTCCGCCAATGCTGCCAGACCTGCTGAGTTTTTCCAGGTATTTTTTATTTTTTATCCAGGTCATATACGACAGAGAGAGACTCCAGATTGCATATCACAGAGAGAGGGAGAATCCAAATCACATACTGCAGAGAGAGTACAGATCATGTACCACAGAGAGAGAGGGAGAATCCAGATCATATAAAACAAAGAGACAAATCCAAATCAAAGATGACAGGCACTGCATATCACAGAGGGACAATTTGGATCACAAGACGAGACAATCAAATAGTAGAGGGAGACAATCCAGATCACAGAGTTGGACGATCTGGATTACAGAGAGAGCAAGAATCCAGATCACAGAATGAGACAATCCAGATTACAGAGAGAGAGGCAATCCAAATCATAGATCACAGAGTCAATCCATCCAGATCACAGGCAACCGGGGCAATCCGGATCATAGACCACAAGGTATAGAAACAATCCAGATCATAGACCACAAAAAAAATCCTTATCACTGACAAGAGAGGAAATGCAGATCATGATCCAGGTTGTCACAAGGAGCACCTGTTAACCTCAGCTGGATATTTGTGCACAGATGCATTAAACTAATCACAATGTCTTCCAGAGCTCAAAATTTCTTCAGTTTAAATGGACATGGACACCTTGTGCAAACATGATAGCACACTGTTTTTACCATGGCCATGGACATATTGTGCAAACGTGATGGCAAACTGTGTTTTTACCCTGTGGCAGGACGTCTCAAGATTCAATAAGTATTAAATGGCATTTTGTTAGCCATTGCTGTCATTTTAATTAATTGCTTGAAAAAATTTAGCATTAAAAGATGGAGTTCTTTCAATGTGACACAAAAACAAAATATTACAGCTGCTGGAACTTTGAAATAAAAACAGAAAATGCTGGTAATACGCATCAGGTCATCAGACAGCATCTGTAGATGGAACAGAGTTAACGTTTCAGATTAATGACCCTGCAATAGAAGTTATGATGAAAGGTCATTGACCTGAAACACTAACTCTGTTTCCACAGATGCTATTTTTAAAGAGGCTATGTTTTTTGATTGATTTTATTTTAGAAGTTATTTAATTTACAAATATAAAAATTTAGCAATACAGTATTTCAACTTACAAGGTATAATGTTTTAATTTTTTTTCCTGAGGAAAAGGGTCCCACAGAACCTAACTACAGTTTTTACATTATTTGTAAGGGGAAAATCAGATTTACTTAACATTGTTCGCTTAAAGTTGCACTTTTCAGAAGTGTAACTGTTAAGCAAGGACATAATCTAAAGAACAGCAAAGAATGACAAAAAAATTAATGAGGGAAAAATTAGAGTATGAGAGAAAGCTAGCTAGAAATATAAAGATGGATAATAAGACTTCCTATAGATATTAAATAAGAATTAATAAAGTGGTGTTGGTCCTATAGAAAGTGAGTGGGGAATTAATAATGGAAAATAAGGATTTGGCAGACGAATTGAACAGGTATTTTGCATCTGTCTTCATGATAGAGGATACAAGTTATATCCCAGAAATAGCTATAAATCAGGAACTGGAAGGGAGGGAGGGAGGGACTCAGGAATATTAAAGTCACTCGGGAAGTGGTAGTTAGCAAACTGTTACAACTGTGGGCTGACAAATCTCTGAGTCCTGATAGACTTCATCCTATGGTCTTAAAAGAAGTGGCTAATGAGATAGTTGATGCATTGGTTTTAATTTTCCAAAATTCCCTGGATTCCAGGAAGATGCCTTTAGATTGAAAATAGCAAATATAACTCCTTTATTCAAAAAGGGAGGGAGACAGAAAGCAGGAAATTACAGGCCAATTAGTTTAACATCTGTCTTATGGAAAATGTTGGAAGCTATTATTAAAGAAGTTATGGCAGGGCATTTGGAAAAATTCAAGGCAATCAGGCAGAGTCAGCATGGTTTTGTGAAGGGAAAAACATGTTTATCCAAAGTTTTGGAGTTCTTTGAAAGAGTCACATGTGCTATGGATAAAGGGGAACCAGTGGACGTACTTAGATTTCCAGAAGTCATTTGATAAGTGCCACATCAAAGTTTATTGCGGAAAATAGAAGCTCATGATGTAGGGGGTAAGATAATGGCATGGATAGAAGACTGACTAACTAAAGGAAACAGAGGATAGCCATAAATGGGTCTTTTCCTGGTTGACAGGATGTAATTAGTGGGTGCCACACGGATCAGTGCTGTGCCCTCAACTTTTTACAATTTATATAAATGACATGGATGAAGGAATCAAAGGCATGGTTGCTAAATTTGTTGATGACACAAAGATAGGTAGGAAAGTAAGAAGTTGCGAAGAGGATTTAAGGAGGCTGCAAAGGGACATAGATAGGTTAGTTGAGTGGGCAAAGATCTGGCAAATGGAGTATAATGTGGGAAAATGTGAAATGGTCCATTTTGGCTGGAAGAATAAAAAAGAAGCATATTATCTAAATGGTGGGAAATTACAGAGCTCTGATGTTCAGAGGGATCTGGATGTCCGAGTGTATGAATCGCAAAAGGTTAGTATGCAGGTACAGCAAGTAATTAGGAAAGCTAATAGAACGTCATTGTTTATTGCAAGGGGAATTGAATACAAAAGTAGGGGGGTTATACTTCAGTTGTACAGGTCAGTGGTGAGACCACATCTGGAATACTGGGTACAGTATAGTCTCCTTATTTAAGGAAGGATGTAAATGCATTAGAAGCAGTTCAGAGAAAGTTTACTAAACTAATACCTGGAATGGGCATGTTATCTTATGAGGAAAGATTGGATAGGCTAGGCTTATATCCACTGGAGTTTAGAAGAGTAAGAGGCAACTTACTTGAAACATATAAGATCCTGAGGGGTCTTGACAGGGTTGATGTAAAGTGGATGTTTCCTTTTGTGGGAGAATCTAGATCTAGGAGTCACTGTTTAAAAATAAGGGGTCGCCCATTTAAGACAAAGATGAGAAAACATTTTTCTCTCAGAGGGCAATGAATCTTTGGAACTTCCTTCCTCATGTTTTCAAAGCAGAAGGAGATAGATTGTTGCTAAACAAGGGGGTGAAGGGTTACCGGGGGTAGGCAGGAGTTTACAGTTAGATCAGCCATGATCTTACTTAATGGCGGAGCTTGCTCAAAGGGCCAAGTGGTCTACCTCTGCTCCTAAATTGTATGTTCATACGTACTACAGCTGATAGGTCACAGCCCTTCATAGTCACCTTGTTTTGAGTTGCTTGATCTGTACTGAATATCCTACTTGGCACGGTGATAGTACTGCATGCTATGATGAAATGTGTCCACAGCGTGAAGGCAGAACTTGTACTAATTGGTGGTCAATACTGCCAGTGCTGCCATATATAGACACATCTGTGACAGATTGATGTGGACGAAGTCAACCAGCATATTGGTTCTCCCAACACCTGCAACAATTGGCAGCTAAATTCTTCAAGACTCAGACAGCTCCGTCAGTAGTGGTGCTACTGAGTCACTCTTTTTGATGGACATTGAAGTTCACCCACCCAGAGTACATTAGGTGCCTTTGCTATCCTTAGTGTTACTTCTAATTGGCATTCAACATGAGGACCATTGATTCAGCAGCTGAAGGATGATGGTAGGTGATAAGAAGCAGGATGTTTCCTTGATCTCACTTGCCATGAAGTCATGAAACTTCATGCTATCCAGACTCACACGCTAGTTTTCCTTGACTGTATTCCAATATGCCACCAGCTCTCAATGGGACAGAACACACCTAGGGATGGTGATGAAGGAGGCAGGGTGTTGGCTGTTAAGTATGATTTGATGAATATGTCTATATCAGGCTGTTGCTTTACTAGTCTGTGGGATAACTCTCCCAACTTTGGTACTACTCTCCAGGTGTTCATGCAGAGGACTTTACAGGGCCGACTGAGCCATTAATTATGTCCTGATTCATGCCTAGTAGTCCATTTATTTTGATGATTGACATTTTTGTCTAGATTTCTGATACTTGCTAGGCTACTTCAGAGAGTAATTATAAGTCAACAATATTGGAGTGGGACAGAGTCAATCTAAATCTATTATGTTTCTTTCCTTGAAGGGCATTAGTAAATCAGTTAGGTTTTTATGACAGTCATAACTTCTACTGATACTTGCTTTTTATTTCTAGATGTTTTTAAAAAGTGAATTAAAATCCTCAAACTGCTGTGGTGTAATTTGAACTCACATTCTACTTAGATTATTAGTTCAGAGTCTTGGCTTACTCGTCTGGTCACATAATCGCTTTGCTACCATAGCCTACATGGTAAATTACTCAAATGAACCTGATAGCTATTTCTTCTTCTGATTGGACCAATCGAGCCCAGTGTCATCAACCCAAATCAAAATACCGTAACAAAAATGGCCCCTTTTTTAAAGGACACAGACAATAAATACCCAATTACAAATAACATCTTGGAAACTTAATAAGTTAAATTGTTAATATTGTTTTAATAACCATAACAACTTATACTTATATATTGCCTTTAACATAATTAAACATCTCAAGATGCTTCCCAGGAGCATTTAAAACAAAATATGATACTAAGATACATAAGGGGATATTCGGTCAGATGGCCAAAAGTTTGGTCAAAGAGGAAGGTTTTGAGCTGAATCTTAGAGGAGGAAAGCAAGGTGGAGAGGCAGAGAGATGTCGGGAGGGAATTCCAAAGCTTGGATCCTAGGCAAGCGAAGACACAGTCATCGATGAGCGTGATTAAAATTGGGGATGCTGATGAGGCCAGAATTAGGTGAACACAGACATCTCGGAAGGTTATGGGGCTGGAGGAGATTACAGAGATAGTGAGGGGCAATGCCTGAAGTGCCCTGAAGTAGTCAAGTATAGGGTTAAAAGAAAGGCATGAATGAAGGTTTTAGCAGCAGATGAACTGAGACAGGAGTGAAGTTTTATGTTGTTGTGGAGGTGAAAATTTGCAGTCACAGTGATGACCATGAGAATGAGGTTGGAAACTCATTTCAGGGTCAAATGTGACACCAAGGTTGCAATCAGACTGCCTTAATCTCAGGTACTGAAAATGATGGATTTGGTCATCCCAATATTTAATTGGAGGAAGTTTCTACTTAACCAATACTAGATTTTGGATAAACAGCCTGATAGATTAACAACAATGGAGGAGCTGAGAGATGTGATGTCATCAACATACATGTGAAAACTAAATTTGTGCCTTTGGATGATTGGCAGCATGTAGAGGAGAAATAACGTTAGCTTAATCCCTATTATATATCTTTCAGCATGGAACATTACTGTTAGAAAAAGTCTGAATTGTAATTAATTAATAATACCCTGTAACATTTACTTAAAAATAATATTTAATTGGATAGCAATTATTGACTTATATATCAATTTGATCATTATTGGGAGATGGATCTCATGCTCGGTTTTCAGACAGAAATATTCCTTCTTTAAGTTTCATTCAGTACCTAAGTGGTTCTTGTCATTTGGTTGCATGATATACAGCACAAAACGATCTGATCAGTGCACATCAAAGACATCCTGCAGGATAATGGCTACCCTGATCAGGTCATTTTGTGCTATTTATAACGCAAACTCATGAACAGGCCTAAAGCCGTCACTTTCGGCCCTGTGAAGTGCCCAGTCTACCTCAGATTACCCTGGAAGGACAAGGTATCTCAAAAATTTGAGCAACAGGTGAAGTTGTTTCATACTGTTATGATTCCAGCTGAGGTTACCACTGGACAAGCCAGATCTCAGGGTGGAACCCGGCTTGATAGATCCTAACTTTTTTTTTCTTTACGTACATGGAGAGTGGCTACTGAACAGAGTCACAGAAGTCAGCTAATGAACTTTTAACAAAAAGATAAAACATTTATTTAACAAGAAAAAATGAACTATCTTACAATACTCCTTCACCCACAACTATACCTTTACAGATATATACAGATTTGTAAGGATATCATAAGCTACGAAAGCTATCTTTTACTCTAAGTAAGTACACAGTAAGTACACAGTCCATGCAAACCAATAGGCAGCCTGTGGTCAGGCACACCACACTCTTAAACCAAATAACAGATGCCACCCCATACAGATGCTATGGATATCTCCTCAACTGCCCTCAGACCCTTATCGTACCATGAGCCAACCGGTCTCACTGAACTCTGTCTTTTACACGAGGGTTTCTAATCTCCACTCTTGAAGAACTCACTTTGGAATCTTCTCCCAAACCAATGCTTTCTCTCAGACGCCTTCCGCAAGGGTCCACCTCCATGGTTTTGAACTTGCCTTCTGATGTTCCTCCCCCCTGGATCACCACAAGCATTCAAGCTTTCTTCCACGCACTCTCTCTCTCTCTCTCTGACTCAGACATGCCAACAGGACATGCCCATAGTAAAGAGTTACAGACCTTCAGCTGTCTCTTTGGAACTTCCGGCTTCTCCCAAGACCATACTGCCATAAATTTGCGTCCTGCAATTTTCTCCCTTTAAGCTTGGAGCCTTCCTCTCTGCCCCTTACTCTCACTTCGACCGAACAGGACCTTTTCCAGACTCCTGTTCTTCCTTTGACTAGAAGGACTTCTTGGGATCCGTCCTTTCCGTCTCACTTCTTGGCTTTGGGACCTTTCAGTTCTTTTCGGAGATCTACTTTCTCTGCAGTTCCCTCTCCCAATAACCTGCTAACAACTTGGTATCTCCCTTGAGATCCAGAACTCACCTGACGTACACTGCTAATTTAACTTTAGAGCAACTCATCTAAGATTCTTTGACTTATTTTCCTCAGCAGTCTGCTAGTATGTCAGTTAGAGAGAGCTTAAACTGCTCCCTTCAACTTACAGCATAATGACCAACTGAACTCAAACTGAGTGTGTGTGTGTGTATGTGTGTGTTTCCCTCTCTGGACCCCCATTGCTAAGCAACAGCACCATTTTTTTTCTCTACTCTGTTGGCTTTTACTCTCTTTCAAGAGTCGTAAAAATTTAATTAGAAATGCAGGTATAAAACAGAGCTTTCTTCACTCAAAAATAAAACTAGATCCCAGGTTTCTCCTTTTAACTCAAAAATAGAAAAAAATATAAATTGAACTTAAACTTAAGGATATACCTTATTCCTAACACACAAATACAAATATAACTTAGTTAAACTATCTCTTTCTCTTAACAACGCTGTAGCGACACGAGTGGTATTCACCACTAACAGGATGCTGCTGTCAATCCAAAAAGATGTTCTGCCTATCACACAAATGAATAATGTGGTACATAAATTTCAGTGCCTGTGTGATGCTAGGTATGTAGACTGTGCATCCCAAAGACTGGCAGATCGTATCAAACAGCATGTCCCAGCCAAAAACAGAATTACCTGGAAAAACTCAGCAGGTCTGGCAGCATCGGCAGAGAAGAAAAGAGTTGACGTTTCGAGTCCTCATGAACCTTCAGTTCTGTTGAAGGGTCATGAGGACTCGAAACATCAACTCTTTTCTTCTCCGCTGATGCTGCCAGACCTGCTGAGTTTTTCCAGGTAATTCTGTTTCTGTTTTGGATTTCCAGCATCTGCAGTTTTTTGTTTTTATACCATGCCAGCCGCTGTTTGCAACCTGCAAGGTACAGACTGTACCCAACCAGGCCATGCTTGCAAAACTCAAAGCACAGTGTCCAACATTAGATGTGATTCCACGATTAGACAACATTTGCTAAATAATCCTCAGTGTGCTAAGAATTACTTTGACAAGCAATTTAAGATTGTCAGTTGGGTTCGCAGTGTGGTGCATTTGCATGTATTAGAAGCTACATATATCAATACACAGAGCCCCGTACTTTGCAGACAGAAAGAACGTGTACACACATTGTGCCTGTTTCAGCTAAACAGAATAAATGACAGCCATTCACTGACTCATGCCTCAGGGCAATGCCTTGACCAATCAGGGTCAAGCTGCCTGGTTTAAATTAAAACAATCTTTGGCAGTTAACTGTCAGTCACCATCACTGGTGCATGCTCCATGGCAATGCCTCTACCAATCAGTGTCCATTTGCCAATCAATCAGCACTCTTTTCACATACAGTCTAAATTGTTTTCTCTTTGTATTGGTATTCTTTCAAAGTGTCCTTATGAGTGCAAGACAAAAAGCTTTGACGTCTCTCTTTTCAGCAATACTCAAGTTCTGCACTACCAAATGAAAATATGTACACTATGTTCCGTTAATCTTCTTCTGTTTTACTCTTTTTCTTTCACACACTTTCTCTCTTCACTGCTCCTAATATTTCTGTTTCACATCCTGAACTCCAGTTAAACAACAGCAACTTAGCAAACCACAAATTGAGATTTCTATTAGGTATTCCATGTCTGGTGGACATATAGATGAACTGGAGTGCATTATCATTACAGGAAACTCAGTTAAGTTTTGATTTTAAAATTCTGATCCCTGTTCTCATATCCCTCCATAGCCTCACCCTCCCTATCTCTGTAATTTCCTCCAGCCCACTATTCCTTCTTGGGTTTATTAGTGACTATTTGATATTTATGATTCTTAGTTTTGGGCTCCCCCACTTGTGGATACACATATCAAACGCCTTCATAATTTTAAAGAGGTCCATTAGGTTATCGCTTCATTTTCTTTCAAAAGAAGGTCCAAGCTCATTGAAAAATAATGCACCCTTGTCACATTTATATAAGATTTATATAAATAACTTACTCCCCGCCTCTTCTCCCACCTCCCCCCCCCCCACCCCCCACCTCTGCTCTCCCTTCTCCACTTTATTGAACAAGATTTTGCCTCAGAACTTCTTTAAACCCAAAGAGAAAAAAATTGTAACTGAACAACATTTCAGTCCTGAACCCAGCTGCACCACTAAGTAAAATTTTGACCCCTTGCTCTGCCCACACTGCTGGCTAAGTTTCCTGCTCCAGAAGTTGTATAGTGTAAATAAACGGCAACTACTGGCAATCAGAAATAAAGACAGAACATGCTGAAGATATACAATAGATCTGTCAATATCCATAAAGGAAAAATATAGGTAAAATTGAATATTCCTGATGCTGCATGTTATACGTGATTGTGCCCTTTCTGTACACCATTCAACACAATGCTGTCAACGTCAGAAAATTTTAACATAGATATTTGTGATGCAAAGTAACATCAATTGCAAATTTTAATATGCAAAGTTATTTTACTCAGCAAGAGATGTCAACATATGTTAGATTTCCAAAATGATTGATTCTCACTTGAAATGGCATAGCCTTTGATGGTTCTGCACTCTATATTAGTACTTGTGCCTGCATGTGAATAAATCAATGTGCCTGAAATTCTTAATGTCTGATTGCTGTGGCTGTGTCTATGTGAAATGCTCAGCCTACACTTGCCGTGTGTGTGGACTGGGTGATGTTTTGTTGGGTTGTCGCTACCCATGGTGTGTACTGTTTAGACACCATTAAGCAGTCTTGCAGAAGTTACCAAGAAGTCTTTATTAACAATACTGAACTTTGTACATATTTACAGTAGAGGGTACAGGTGCTGAGAGGACTCCATGGCATGTCCTTACATGTTGCTACTTAGCTCTACACTGCTGCCCTGAGCCCTAGGTCTAGTGTCTTCTTATTTCATTAGTGGGTGGTACTGTACTCAGTCCCAGGTTAACCCTTGATGTACTGGATCCTTCTACCACAGGTGACAGTGACTGTGTAAAATGCTCAACCTGACCCTAGCCTGTGCGTATACTGAATGACAGTGACTGTATCTGTGTGAACTGTTCAGCCAGCCCCTGCCCTGTGTGACATTAACAATACCTTTGTGAAATGCTCAGCCTGTCCCTGTCCTGGTGACAGTGTCTGTGTGAAATACTCAGCCTGTCCCTGTCCTGGTGACAGTGTCTGTGTGAAATGATCAGCCTGTCCCTGTCCTTTTGACAGTGTCTGTGTGAAATTATCAGACTATCCCTTTCCCCCTGCCTTGGTGACAGTGTCTGTGTGAAATGCTCAGCCTGTCCCTGTTCTTTTGACAGTGTCTGTGTGAAATAAGCAGCCTGTCCCTTTCCCCCTGCCTTGGTGAATGTGACTGACCGGCTCCTCCGGCCGACAGAGGGCGCTCCAGGGGATGAGCAGATGGGGGCAGCGTCGCTCCTCTTCCTCCGGTTCCAGTTACTACGAATGAGATTCTGGTGCCACGTATTCAGGGTGATCGGGGCTGGGCAATAGAAGGAGGCGGTGGCGGCGGCGGCGGTGGTGGTGGTGCCGGCTTCCGCACCTGGCGAGCGGAGCTCACACTGTGCAGAGAGGAAGCTGGTGGTGGCGGTGGCGGAGTCTGAGCCGCTTCCAGGAGATTCATCCCCAGCCGGCACCCGGTAAGTTTTCAATGGAAGGGAGACGGAAAAGTTGGGAGAAATCGGGACTCGAGTTCAATGTAATTTTAGGGGAAGAAAACAGGGAGGAAGTAGAGTGGGGGATCGGGAGGGGGAGTGGGGGATCGGGGGGGTGGGGAGAGAGTGGGGGATGGGGGGGAGTGGGGGATCGGGAAGGGGGTGGGGGATCGGGAGGGGGTGGGGGGGGATCGGGAGGGGGTTGGGTTGTGGGGGGGGGTCGGGAGGGGGTTGGGGAATGGGGAAATTGGGAGGGGGGGAAGTAAAAAAAAGTAGGGGAATGGGGGGGAATGGTCGGGGGAGTTGGAAGGGGGTGAGGGTGAGAAAGGCGGTGAGGGTGGGGAAGGGGGTGGGGGGGTGGGTGGCTAGGGAAGGGATGGGCAAGGGGGTGCGGGAGGTGGGGAAGGGGGTGGAGGTGGGGAAGGGGGTGGAGGTGGGGAAGGGAGTGAGGGTGGAGCGGGGGTGTATGGAAGGAGGGTGTGGGGGAGAGCGGAGTGTTGGAAGGATGGTGGGGAGAGTGGAGGGGGGTTGGAAGGAGGGTGGGGAGAGTGGAAGGGGGTTGGAAGGAGGGTGGGGAGAGTGGGGGGGATTGGAAGGAGGTTGGGAAGAGTGGAGGGGGGGTTGGAAGGAGGGTGGGGAGAGTTGAGGGGGGGTTGGAAGGAGGGTGGGGAGAGTGGAGGAGGGGTTGGAAAGAGGGTGGGGAGAGTGGAGGGGGGTTGGAAGGAGGGTGGGGAGAGTGGAGGGGGGTTGGAAGGAGGGTGGGGAGAGTGGAGGGGGGTTGGAAGGGTTGGAGGGAAGTTGGTGAGGGGGAGAAGGAGAGTGCTGGGGGTGAAGGGGAGTGCGGAGGGGGTGGTGAGGGAGAGAAGGGGACTGTGGGTGTCGAGGGGGAGAAAGATCGTGCGTGGGGGGTGGTTGAGAGGGGATGGGGACGGGAGGTGGTGGGGGGTGGTTTGGAATGGACGGGGTTTGGTTGATGGGCTGGGCGGGGAGTTGGAAGGGAGGAGGGGTTAATGATGAGGATGGGTGTTGGGATGGGAGTTAGGAGGGTGGGTGGTTGGGAGGGGTTTGGAAAGAGGGGTTGGCGGGGGTGGGTGGGTGGGTTGGCAAAAATTGGTGGGGTGGTTTGGAAGGGGTGGAGGGGGAGAAGAGAGGGAGTGGGAGAGGCAAAGAGAAAGCGAGTAGAGGGAAAGGGGTGGGGTGAGAGGGAGAAGGGGAATGGGGGTGGGCAAGAGGGAGAAGGAATTCTTGTTGGAATCATAAATTTTAACTGTGAGGATCAACATTTGACATCAAATTTACAAGTTACAGGAGGACGGTTTGGGCAGGAAAAATGTGGCACCTTCAAGGTATTTAAATGATGTAAATGATGAGTCAGTGAGAGGGCAAAGTCCGTGGGTGCCAGCATGGTGGCAGTAGCACAGTGGGGATTGTTGCTGGAATACAATGGATGTGAGAGTTTCCAGTCGGAGTCACTGGAGGATAGGGATGAGGGGAATGAGCATGCGATTGGTGAATGAGTTGAGGCAGTGTCTTGTATAGGTATGTGCTAATTATTCAGTGCTTATATTATGTACCAAGCTGATTTTGAAAAAAATGTTTGTGAATTGTTTGCCTGCTTGTGAAAGATGTTATTTCTGTGCCAAAGCTAATAGTTGAATTCTTAATTGATAACACTGTTAAAATTCTATTTATTTCAATGAGACCCAATGTATATGAGTTACGAGAAGTGAAGGAATACCTTCCTAGAATCGGGTGTGAAGCTGGGGTGGAATCTTCAGCTCCACTTTAAATGAATGCTCAAACATTGCTGCAGTTATGTCTTGTGGTTCCCAGAAGTTTGAAATAAGCACACTTTTAGACACAATGCTGGAGCTTTCTTTGAATGTATTTTATGGATCACATCATATGTTGTGGCACTGATGCATTCCCCTCCACTCTGACTATAGTGCACTGAGCAGTGATGTGGCGCTCTGGATACTTTATGTATACATAAGCATGAACATGTAGTCCCTAAATCACATTGGAATAATCAGATAAAATCCCTGTTTCTCTAAAAAATGCCTCTATATATCAATATTATTTCTATTTTTTTATTTTATACATAAAAATTGACAATTAACTTCTAATTAAGCTGTACAACTTAAGAGTCTTTGATGGCTTGTTTTCTTTTCTCAAAAATCATTATTCCTGATATCGCTTAGGTGGTAAAATGCTGTGCCTCTTCTCTTCAAGCTCTGCATTATGATTTTGTTTCTCTTCAAACACTCTATGCGATATAGTTTCAAGCTACGTCTGCGTTTCACTAATTTGCTGTCTGAACTTAAATTGTTATTGTTTCCTTTTTCAAGTTCTTATTGAAACGTGCTGTTGAAGTTTTGAGGTTCAGGACCTCCCTCTTGGAAACCTCTTCTGCTAACTGAACAGCATGCAGGTTCTCTTCCATATGCTCTTTTCAACATGCCATGTTATGCCCTGCTCAGCCTTCAGTCTTTTCCAGATAGCAACTTTGTTCTCTAGTTCTAACTTTTCATCTTGGAGTGCTGTAGGTTTCTGGAAATATTCCTTAGCTGCCTGACTTTCTGAATTAGCTCTCTTTCCTTTTCTGTCATGAGCTCTGTGCCTTTCAATATAGGCCTTGAGAATTTCAATATCTGACTGCAACTCATTCATCTCTCTTTGCGTGTTATCTTTCATAACAATGGATTTACCCAGTCTGGAGGCTCTGACTCCGGCAATCACTTGCTTTTTTTGATCAGAGGGCATTTTTCAATAGGTGTGCTACCCTCGACCCTCAGTGACACCTCCTTCATCTTATGGTTTACTAAGATCAGCTGCAGCTCTTCACAACAACTCAACCCCTGTGCAGCAGGATCATCTGTTTCAGAAAATGCAGTTAACTTTTCTTCCTTTGTGTCCCCTTCTGATTTGGTTTGTTCCTAGCTCTCGAATCTCAGTTCCACCATATGCTCAGCATGACATTGCTCAATTTCAGTGCATCTTTGTTTGGGTGCCCATTTTCTTTCAAACTTTCAGGAAAGGTCTTCTGGTACAGTCTGAGCAGGATGATATTCTCTGCCCTGGTATCATAGGTTTATGGTTGTGCTTATTTCTTTCCTTTTCCTGATGTGAATGGCCGTGAGAATTTTTCTCTGGGAACTTTTGCAGTTAGCCATTTCATTTAGTTATGTGGTTCGATGTCTATTGTATCCTCAAACTCAGTCATTTCCCAGGGTGTGCATGGTTTCTTTCTCATTTGTCCTGTTGCTCTGCCTCTGGTAACTCCTTTATCATTTTTTTTATTCTGCGCATTTTTTCCCAGCGGTTTGTCTTTCCACAAGCTCTGCAGTTTGATCCATGTGCAGGACATTCCCTTCTGTTTGTGAACATCTTTTTTTCTCTGGTGAGCATTCTTTTGTTGCTGTTTCACTACTCCAAGCCTCCTGCCTTTCTCTTGACTTAATTAAAGGTTAGCATTTGGGTAGTCAGCATCTTCAATTGTCTACTCCTAGCTTTGTGTGCCTTGGCAGTGTCAACAGCCTGCCTTTTCCTACCCAATTGGAGCTTTTTGTGTATCCGTGTGAGCAGAGCCCCAAATCTGGTGATCTATCAGCCTTTCATTTTTGAATTTACACTTGCTGGCTTCATTTCTCAGTCTCATTAAGAAAGTATCAACGGGCTCACCTGGTTACTGCCTCAGGTTTTGAAATTCATATCGGTGGATTGGATGGTTTGACTTTGGCTGGAGATGTGTGCTGAATCTCTCAAAATCTTGTCTGGATTTTTACTGTCACCCTCACTCAGCTCCTAGCTATTAAACAAACTTAACCCTGCCTCTCCTGTCCACAAAAGGCTGTGACTGACCCTTTCTTCTTCACTAGTACCATTTTTAATAAAAATGTGCTGACTGTCAATCTGCACTTTTTGTTAAACTTCTCGAATACCCTCCACAACTCATTAACTTTCCGATTCGTCTTGACCTTGAGCTGTGCATTCATTGCTTCGGCAGTGGCCATTTTGTTTCTGTACAATTCACTCAGTTCTTCACTGCTATCAATTTGGCTTGATTTTTCTCAGTCTAATTCAGCATTAAATCTGTTTAAAGTGTTTTGGTTTTACTGACAGACACCTACTGCTGTCATATGTTTTGTGGTTCCCAGAAGTTGAAATGATCACACTTAGGCACAAAATGCTGCAGTTTTCTTTAAATGTTTTTCACAGATCACACCATGTGCTGCAAATTGATACATTGTTGCTCAGCACCCTGATTGCGGTGCAGTGGTGAGCGATGTGGCACTCTGGATGCTTATGTATATATGAACATATAATGCCTAAATCACATTGGAATAATATAACAATATAAAAGCTGCTGTTGGCTACTAACTGTTATTTCAAATCTGAATAATTGTAATACAGTGAAGTATTAAAACTATAGGCAGGCTCTCTGAGTTAGTTGCTAGAAGGTGGACCGACTCTGCTAATGGTTTAACCTAGTTTGTATAGCAGCTTCCAGCCTTTAGTTACCTTTCTGTCTTATGATCAGAGATATTCCTTGTGCACAATCACATACATGAACTTGCTTTTTGCCACTTATCAGCATGGAACTTTGGAAAAAGAAAGAAAAAAGATTTACATTTATAAAGCGCTTCTCACAACCAGTGCTCATCACAAAGCATTTTACAGCCAATGAAGTCTTTTTGAAGTGTAGTCACTTGCAATGTGGGAAATGCAACAGCACTTGATTGATGGATAAATTTTGGCCAGCGTACTGGGGATAACTCCCCTACTTATCACCCCTCTTCAAAAAAACAACCCTTGACTCTACTGTCCTTACAAACTATTGTCTTCCTATCCAATGTCCTTGAATGTATTGTCCCCGCCCAGATCCATTCACATCTTTCCCAAATCCTTCCAACCTGGTTTCTGTCCTGCTACAATACTGAAACAGCTCTTGTCAAAGTCCCAAATGACATCCTATGTGACTGTGACAAAAGTAAACTTTCCCTCATCGTCCTTCTTGACCTGTATGCAGCCTTTGACACAGTTGATCACACTATGCTCCTCCAATGCCTCTCCACTGTCATCCAGGTGGGTGGGGCTGCTTTCACCTGATTCTATTCCTAACCATCTATTGTAGCCAGAGACTTGCTTACAATGGCTTCCTGCTCCCTCATCATTAACTCTGGTGTCCCCCCCAAGAGTCTGTCCTTGGTCCCCTCCTATTTCTCATCTACGTGCCACCCCTTGGCAACATCATCTGAAGGCATAACGTTAATTTTTACATATACGCTGGTAACCAACAATTCTTCCTCCCCACCACTTCTCTCAACTCCTACATTATTGCTAAATTATCACACTGCTCATCTGACACCCAGTACTTCATCAGCAGAAATTTCCTCCAATTAAACATTGTTTTTGGTCCCTGCTCTAAACTCTGCTCCCTAGCCCCAATTCCATCCCTCTCCCTGGCAACAGTCCGAGATTAATCCAGTCTGTTTGTGTCACGCCACTGGGGATAGTGCACTGTGATATTAAGCCCCACTGTACCCCAAGTTGCGACAAATGTGAAAAGTTTGACTAAACCACCAGGTTGCCCCAATTCTACCGAAATGTTTAATTTAGGTTAACAGAATACGAGCACCAGGTTTGTAAACTTAATAGTAGTAAATAATTGTTTGTTGAACAAACTGTTGCTAACCAGTGGCAAAAGAAAGAAATATGAACTGCTAACCTCTAACACTATAACTTAAACTCTACCCCCTTAAACCCCTATACACAAACACACACATGCGCGCGCACGCACAAACACACAAAGCATGGATTTTAAAGGTGGGATAGACCAATCCAGAGTACAGGATTCGATGGGTTGATTTTGATTGATGTCTTCCAAATTCCTTTCTGTTCCTGTTGATGACACGAGGTGGTCTCCCAGCACTTTCAGTATTTAGTTCATTGGTTCAGCACTTGCTTTTCAATGTCTCTAATAGTGGTTTTCCCCTTTTCCTTTTCACAGGAGTTTCCTCAGAGAGAGAGAGAGAGTAGGTTATAGAGATATGAGGAAAGGAGATTTTAGATGTTTTCTCTTTGTAGGCCAGGAGCTTTCTGCTGCATTGCTACCACACAAAACCTGGTCATGAGCCAATTAAAATGCTGTTGTCAGGCAGTTCCCTAGGTCCAGGACGCCTTTCTGGCACCATCCTGTTTTTCATCGCACACTCTGTTCTAGGGCTGCAACATTGTTTATATCGCTCATCCTGTTCCAGTGGACATGCTTTTCAAACTGCAGCCAAATATAATCTTAATCCATAGTCCAACAGAAAATAAAAATATATGTTCTTTACAACAGTGCAAGGGAAATAAAAAGATATGTTCCTTACAATTTACAACCTTGGTAATCCTGAGATATGCTTCTAAGTTCCTATTTGTGCCTCCTTAATATTGCCCAACTTTGCTCCTGTTTCAGCTCATTTGCTGCTGAACCCCTTATTTATGCCTTCGTTACTTCTAGACTTGACTATTCCAGCACACTCCTGGTTGGTCTCCCATATTCTACTCCCCTTAAACTTGAGGTCATTCAAAGCTATGCTGCCCGTTTCTTAACTCGTAGCAAATCCCGTTCCCCTATTGCCCCTGTACTTGCTAACCTACATTGGCTCCCAGTTAAGAAATATTTTGATTTTAAAATTCTTATCCTTGTTTTCAAGGGGTCACCCTCCTTATCTCTGTCACCTCCTTCAACCCAACAACCCTCCAAGATACAAGTTCTCCCCTAACCCTGGCCTCCTGTGTATCCTCAATTTTAATTGCTCTATCCTTGATAGCTGTGCCTTCAGTGCCTAGGTCCCAAGCTCTGGAATATCCTCCCACGACTTCTATGCCTCACTTTTTTCCTTTAAACATGCCTTTAAACTTACCTCTTTGACCAAGCTTTTGGTCACCTAAATATCATATATGGCTGTGTCATATTTTGTTATATAAACTCCCATGAAGTGCCTTGAGATTTTTCATTATGTTAAAGGCGCTATATAAATGTAAGCTATTATTTTTTGTACTTTCTGAAATAGTGTCACAGTTCCTTTTATATCCACCTGAGAGGTCATAGAGGGCCTTGGTTGAACGTCTCATTTAAAAGATGGCACCTTTGGGAGGTCAGCAGTCCCTCAGTACTGCACTGGAGTGTACAGTGATTTTTGTACTTTAAGCGTGGAGTGGGACTTGAGTATAAACTTCTGACTCCAAGTTGAGATTGCTACCAACTGAGCAATGATTGACAATGGAACTCTGTATCAAACTTTAAAAGTGAAGCCAGGCTGATTGCTAATGACCCAAAGTCAGACACTGTTAAAGTTGAAATGAGCAAAGGAGTTGGGGCAAAGCAGGAAGCCATGATTGGATCGTGCCAAGCATGGATTTTGCAAACTTGAAGATTTGTAGGAGGAAAGAAGGGTTGAGGGTAATCAGGTGCTCCAAAGTTCTGGAATTCTGAGAATGATTTAGAATAGGACATTGAAAGAAGAATCTTGCTTTAAACATTGTAGGAATTAAGAAAGTGGAAGAATATATAGAATGGCATATTTGCAGCTTAAGAAGAACATAAGAGGAAAATTAGAAGAACATTGATTAACAGTATTAAATAAAATGGAGAAAGGCAGGAAATATATTTTTGTGAGCAAAAGTTGCACAGCATTTTCATCTGACTTGTCTGAAAAGACTTTGGCCGACTCCATGCTTAAGTGTACCAGGTGGCTGTTTGCCAGCGAATAGTATAGCTATTTGTAAAATTGACTAACAGACTTTTTTTGAGAATGGATACTGCTATAGATTTAATGGCAATTCAAATTAAAAGGCAGCATGAAGGATTGTACGTTGTAGGAATCTGAAATCCCATTGTAAAACCATGTTTTCAATTCAGATGTTCTCGAAGCCGGCCTGCAAGTCCTGCTATTTGATTGGAAAGCTAAGGCTGTAGCTGTGGTGCCTGGGACTGGGCACTTGCCCTTGGCCTGCAGGCAGCGCTGGTGTAGGGCAAAGATCTGCTGGCACTTCATCTCTGGGCGTTAAGACGAAACCCATTGGTAGTGTGCTGTTTCCACCCAATGCCATCTTCTATTTGTATTCTTAATGCTATTGTCAATTTTAGGTCCTAAAGTAGATACTGATGAAGGCAGTCATTCATCCCGTTTTAGGTGATCCACCCAACAAAAAGTAAAGTTCTTCCCATTACAGCATGTAACTGTTTTGCATCCAGCTGTACAAATGCTCAGAAATGTCATGATGTTAGTGGCTGCTATTGCACTGGAGAATGCACTAATTTAGGATTCTCTCTATCCCTAATAATATTGAAATGTTAGAGCAGTGCTCAGATTTATTGGGTGTATAAGTACTTGTCGTAGTACTTAAGCATACACTTAAAAACAGTATCAAGAATCACACCAGGCGATGCTGATTAGAGAATTAATGCATTACAGTTCTTTGCCTTGTATTCAGGCTGATTCAATTTCTCATTACAAGTATTTTTCTTCACACCAGTACTGCATGACAATCAGCATGTCTCTACATTATATGGTTTTATCAAAAAGTTACTAACGATCACTAAAAATGAGAAATTAACAAGGAATCTGTACATCATCAACTGTTACTAAGCTGATTTTCTCACAACTAGTTTTCCATTTGGATATTAATTTGCATCCTTATTTTTGTTGTTATATATAATTGCTGTTTGGCTATGTGAATCTATTAACCATAAGCTTGCCTTTGATTCAATATTCCTCAGCACGATCCTGGGCCTCCCACTCTACAGAGATTTCAATTAATAAGATAATATTTTGCACAATGTCAGCAGGACTAACTGATATTCTTGTCTACATCCTCTGCTGCTATTATAAGAATTAGTCTCACTTCGAAAGCTCAGTGGTCACCATCTTGGAATTTCTTTATAATTGTACAATTGTGGCATCATTTATTTTAATACAGTGAACTTTAGGAAGGATATGAGGGTTTTAGTGCAAAAAAAATTCACGAGAATGGTTTCAGGGATGAGGAACTTTAGTTGTGTAGATATATTGGAGATACTGGGACTATTTTCCTTGGAGAAGAGAAGGTTAAGAGGAAATTTGATTGAGGTATTCAAAATCATGAGGGGACTAGACAGTGCAGATAGAAACTCTTCCCATTGGTGGAAGGATCGAGAACCAGGAGGCACAGATTTAAAGTAATTGGCAAAAGCAGCAACAGTGATATGAAGAAAATGTTTTTTTACACACCGGATGTTTAGGATCTGGACTGTACTGCCTGTGAGTATGATGGAGGCAGATTCAATCATGGCTTTCAAAAGGGAATTGGATCATTACCTGAAAATGAAAGGTTTTCAGAGCTATGGGAACAGGAAAGAGAGTGACATTAGCTGAATTGTTCTTAGAGAGCCAGCATGGGCACAACAGGCCAAATAGCCACCTCTTATGCCGTAACCATTCTATGATTCTATAAGACAAATCATAGCATTGAGACATGGTATAGCCTAGTCTTGTACCAGGATTGTGTCTGGGAGAGAAAAGAACCAATAGCAATACTATGTCTCATATAAAATATATGAAGAACATAAGCAGAGAGAATTTGGTTTTCTTTTGTGGCACAGACATTGAGGACTTTTAGGTCACAATTCTCTACATTTAATAATTTATATGAATTCTGTTTGTTTTGCTTTTACATTGTTTAGGTTGGTAGCCACTTAAATGACAGACAACATCTGAGTGCACGACATGAGTGGATGAGGAGTTTGTCAGTTTATTTTCCCATTCTTCAAATTTTATATTTGTAATTTTTTTCTTAACTCCAAAAGGAGAGAATTAGTAAACACCATCCTATCTGGTTGAGAGGGAGGAAGAGTTCATTGTGCTGATTACTTGCCCGATATTGCGAGCATGGCTGCGTTGTCGTTATCCCGGGAGGTGTGGTTATGAGGGTATTTAAATTATCCTTTTTTTAATGATGCTATTTCAATCCTGAAAAGCAGTGGAGTCATGACATTATACTGTCACCCATCATTGGGAAAAAGCTTTCCAGGCCATAACTAAGAGCTGATGTTTTATTTTTAATATTTCAAAACTTAATTAGATTTTAATTATCTAGATCCTTTTAATGTGAACATCCATTGTGATATATTTTTTTAAAAACTTAAAAGGAAATACAACTTTGCTTGTGATATTCCATATTTTGGATGTGTTTTACTGTGTGTGTGTGAGAGAGTTCCATCAGTAGGAGCTTTTTGTGTTTAACCAGGGACCACAGTTAGCACATGTTATAGCCCACTGTGTGTTGCCATTGTTTTACAATAGGGCAAACACATAAGGCTAAAATAGTAATTGTTGACTCAGCTCAGGCTATTTTCAGTGTCATCTACTAAGGTGATTTTTAGCTCTCTGAATTCAGTGCTGCTGAAAGTTGAGCCGCCAGAATGCTTAAGGAAGTGCAACTCTGTGCGTTCCCATCTTGTGGACGTGCGTGGTAAATTGAGACAGTTCTGTTTTGTTTTTATTTAATGGGCATGTTCTAACATTAATTACAAGGTTTTTTTAATTCTAGAGTGGACAGCATTTCACTGTCCATTTTAAGATCATGTAAGAGACATATCCAATTGCACTTGCAGTATAAATCACATGGAATTATGAATAGTCGAGAGTGAGTAATAACACTAATGTAGTGCAGTACTCGGATGAAATTACAGCCTTTACCAGAAACTGCATCAGTCACATTTCAATATAAGATGGTACTAATAATTAAAAATAATATTCAAATTACTCAAGTTGGTAGATAATTACTTTCCAATTGGGGGACAATATTTTAGATATTGTATCTGGTTGTGTCTCAATCCCTATTTGTATATTAAATGTGTTTTAATGCGTGTTATTTTTCTATCAGTATTAATACATTTAGTAAATGGTTTTCCTGCCATATTTGTGTTGTATAGATGTTTGCATGTTGCACACTTGCAGTTAATTGGCTGAAATTTTGAATTCTCAAAACAGCAATAAATTACAACAGATACAGAACCAACAAATCGGCATACAGCAAGCAGGGGTAATGGCTACTGATCAGTAATTTCAAAAATCAGCTATTAGATATTAAAGGAGTCAATGAAATTGGTCCAAATATTTTTTAAAATATGATGAAGATTTAATACTGGAAGTTGTGAAGGCTGATGAAAACAAAATTAAATGATTAAAAGTTGTCGTAACAATAGCAATTTTGTAATGTCTGTAGTAATGTTTTCTGAAAGAAGCTTGCGTTCCCAGAATCATTACTCTTGAGCTGAAGAGACTGACCACATTGCAGAATTGTTTTAACATGCATTTGTGTCCACAATGGGCAAGGGTTTCCCTCACAGTGTGCTGAAACTTGCTGTTTGTAAGTCTGCCCGCTTAAAATTACTATAAACCTCTAGGGCTGCCATCATTTGAAGTGGATTCACCTAGTTCTGTTGAAGGGTCATGAGGACTCGAAACGTCAACTCTTTTCTTCTCCGCCGATGCTGCCAGACCTGCTGAGTTTTTCCAGGTAATTCTGTTTTTGTTTTGTTATCATTTGAAGTAGTTTCTCAAGTTACATTCATGACACTTCAGAAATACTTCAATAGATAGAAAGTGCTTTGAGGGGTTCTGAAAGACAGTAGATAAATGCAAGTTCTTTTAGTTATAGTACTTCAATTTTATAAATCACCAAAAATAGCAAACCGTGACCTTGATGATTTTTTCTGATAACTTCTGATATAAGCATTAATAAATTATTAATAAATTGTCTACTGCATTTTATTCATATTTATCTTTTCTGGTGTAGAGGGCAACACATTAGCATGGAGGAAGTGTTTTTATTAAATCAAATGGAAATTGAACAAATTTGAATGGACTATACGACGTAGGAGCGGAAGTAGGCCTTTTGGCCCATGAAGTCTGCTCCACCATTCAGAGAGATCATGGCTGATCTGATATTCCTCAACTCCACTTTCCTGCCTTTTCCTCATAACCCTTGATTCCCTTACTGATTAAAAATCTGCCTATCTCAGCCTTGAAGGTACTTAACGACCCAGTATCTACAGCCCTCTGCGGTAAAGAATTCCACAGATTTAAACATGCTACCCTCTGAAAGAAGAAATTCCTTCTCATCTCTGTTTTAATGGATGACCCTTTACTCTGCGATTATGCCCTCTCGGCCTAGACTCTCCCACAAGGGGAATCAACCTTTCAGCATCTACCCTGTCAAGCCCCCTAAGAATCTTATATGTTTCAATAAGATTGCCTCTCATTCTTCTAAACTCCAATGAGTACAGGCCCAACCTACTCAACCTCTCCTCATAAGAAACTCCCTCCATACCCAGAATCAACCTAGTGAACCTTCTCTGGGCTGCCTCCATACCAGTATGTCTCCCCTTAGATAAGGGGACCAAAACTGTTCACGGTATTCTAGGTGTAGTCTAACTAATGCCTTGTATAGTTTTAGCAAGACTTGCCTATTTTTATGCTCCATTCCCTTTGAAATAAAGGCCAACATTCCAATTGCCTTCCCTATTACCTGTTGAATTTGTATATTAGCTTTTTGGGATTCATGCACAAGGACTCCCAAATCCCTCTGTGCCAAAGCCTTCTGCAGTCTTTGTCCATTTAAATAATATTCAGCTCCTCTATTCTTCTTGCCGAAGTGCATAATCTCACATTTTCCCACGTTATATTCCATCTGCCACATTTTGCCCACCCACTCAACCTGTATATATCCCTCTGTAGACTCTTTGTGTCATCCTGATCACTTGCCTTCATATCTATTTTTGTATCATCCACAAATTTGGCGATAGTACATTCACTTCCCTCATCTAAGTCATTAACATATATTGTAAATAATTGAGACCCCAGCACTGATCCCTCCAGTTGCGCACCACTAGTTACAAGTTGCCATCTTGAAAATGCTCCCCTTATCCTAACTCTGTCTCCTATTAGTTAGCCAAACCTCTATCCATGCTAATATATTACCCTCAACACCATAGGCTCTTAAGTACCCTTATATGTGGTATCTTATCAAACGCCTTTTGGAAATCCAAATATGTTAGATCTTCTAGTTCCCCTTTATCTATCCTGCTTGTTACCTCCTCAAAGAATTCTAATAAATTTGTCAGACATGATTTCCCTTTCATGAAGCCATGCTGACTCTGCTTGATTAGATTATGTAATTCTACATGCTCTGCTATTACATTCTTTATAATAGACTCTAACGTTTTCCCAATGACACATGTTAAGCTAACTGGCCTATAGTTACCTGTCTTTTGTCTCCCTCCCTTTTTGAATAAGGTTGTTACATTGGCAGTTTTCCAATCCTCTGGGACTTTTCCAGAATCTAAGGATTCTTGGAAGATTCCTACCAGTGGACCCACCATCTCTGTAGCTACTTCCTTTAATATTCTAGGATGCAACCCATCAGGACCAGGGGGCTTATTGGCCTTTAGCCCCATTAATTTCACTAGCACTTTTTCCCCTAGTGATATTGTATTAATTTCCTCTCCCCTTTTGCCCCTTGATTATTTATTTTTGGAATCTTATTAGTGTCTTCTACCGTGAAGACTGAAGCAAAGTATTAATTCAACTTCTCTGCCATTTCCTGGTTCCCCATTATATATTTCCCAGTCTCATTCTGTAAGGGGCCTGTGTTCACTTTGGTGTGTCTCTTTCTTTTTTATATCTTTAAAGAAGCTCTTACTGTTAGGTTTTATATTACTTGTTAGTTTACCCTCAAAGTTTATTTTCTCCCTTTTTTTTTGTCATCTTTTGTTGGTTTTTAAAACTTTCTCAATGCTCTCACTTAGCAATCTTTGCCACATTGTATGTCTTTTCTTTTAATTTGATACTATCCTTTGCTTCCTTGGTTAATGATGGTTGGTTTAACCCTTTCCTTGAATCCTCCTTCCTCACTGAGATATATCTTTGTTGTGAGTCATGAGCTATTTTCTTAAATGCCTGCAATTGTTAATCAGCTGTTTTTCTGCTAAAATCCTATCCCAGTCTACTCCAGCCAATTCTGCCCTCATTCCTTTCTGAATACCCTGATTTAAGTTTTCACAGTTGTTTCCGACCCAAGTTTCTCACTGTCAAGCTGAAGGCTGAATGTTACCATATTATGATTACTGTTTCCTAGGGCACCTTTCACTCTGAGATCATTTATTAAACCTGCCTCATTACACATTACCAGATCCAAAATAGCCTGATCCCTGATTGGATCCACAACGCATTGTTCTAGGAAATTGTCCCAAATATACTTCATGAATTCTTCCTCATGGCTACCTCTGCCAATTTGATTTTCCCAATCTGCATGAAGATTAAAGTCACCCATGATTAATGTACTGCCTTTTTTACATGCTCATTGTCTCCTGGTTTATCCTCTGTCCAACAGTATAGCTACTGTTTGGGGGCCTATAGACTACTCCCACCAGTGTTGTATTCCCCTTGTTATTTCTTACCTCCATCCATATAGATTCTACATCTTCAGACCCAAGATCCCTTCTTGTTATTGTACTTATTCCATCTCGTACTAACAAAGCTACCCCACCACCCTTTCCTTCCAGCCTGTCCTTTCGAAATGTCACATACCCCTGAATAGTTAGTTCCCAGCTTTGATCTCCTTGTAACCACGTCTCCGTAATGGCTATAAAATCATACCCATTAACCTCTATTTATGCCGTTAATTCATTTATTTTGCTCCAAATACTATGTGCATTTAAGTAAAGAGCCAATAATTTTGCCTTTTTACCATTTTTTCCCCCTTTGACCCTACTTGCTACTGTTTTTTTTTAATGTTTGTATACTCTGTCCCTTCCTGTCACACTCTGGGTGGGTATCATTACCTAAATAGCTGCCCTATTGTTTTGCTTTGTAAGCCTATGTATCCCCTTTCCAGAACCCTCCCCCACTCTATTTAGTTTAAAGCCCTCTCTACAGCTCTAGTTATTCGGTTAGTCAGAACACTGGTCCCAAAACGATTCCCATCCCACCGAAGCAGCTCCTTTCTACCCCAGTACTGATGCCAGTGTGCCCCATGAATTGAAATCCATTCCTCCCACATCAACCTTTGAGCCACGCATTTAACTCCTTGACTTTATTTACCCTATGCCAGTTTGCCTGTGGCTCAGGTAGTAATCCTGAGAGTACCACCTTGGACGTTATGCTTTTTAATTTAGCTTTTAACTGTCCAAATTATTTCAGCAGAATCTCCTTTCTAGTCCTTTCAATGTCGTTGATAAGTGGATGACAACAACTGGATCCCTCCCTTCCCACTCCAAGTTCCTCTCCAGCCCTGAGGAGATGTCCTTAACCCTGGCACCGGGCAGGCCACGCAGCCTTCGGGACTCAAGCTGACAGCTGCAGATAACAGTATCTATCCCCTTAATTATACTGTCCCCTACCACTACTACGTACCTATTTCCTCCCCCCACTTGAATGGCTGCCTGTACTGTGGTGCCGAGGTCAATTTGCTCATCCTCCTTGCAGTCCCAGCTCTTGTCCACGCAGCTTGCAAGAACCTTGTAACTGTTGGACAATTGCAGAGACCGAGGCTCCTCAAACGCTACCCCCTGGAAGAAACTTGTTGACTGCTTCACCTGCAGGTACAGCCTCCTGTCCCTGATCACAGATCAAATTAAAATGACCTAATCTGAGGGGTGTGACCGCCTCCTGGAGCAAAATGTCCAAGTAACTTTCCCCCTCTCTGATGTGGTGCAATGTCTGCAGCTCGAACTCCAGCTCCTTAACTTGGATCCAAAGTTCCTCGAGCTGCAAACACCTGGTATAAGTGTGTCTGCTCTGGATCACTTTGGTGTCAAGCAGACCCCACATGTTGCAGCAGCAACATATCATCCGCCCTGCTATCGTATTTTATTCAAATTATTAATTACTCTAGCATCCCTGCTCCTTACACTTTATTATAATTATTTTTTATACACACCAGTATTGATCTTATACTTAAGCTATCTATAAGAAAGAGAAAAAAAGACTAGAGATCTAAACACAAACTAAAGACCACAGTTTTGCTTTAAAGACTAGAAATACTCACCAATTCTACTCACCAATCAGCTGCTCTCTGCGCTCTTTTCCCTCTCGTGCTCTTTAATGGTCTCGCACTCTCTCACTATTAAAGGCCTCGCTGCTTCTCTCTCCCTTTTTCCCTGTAAATGGCCCTGTTGCTTTTCAGAAGCGCTCTGGACCATGCAGCTTGTCATATTTCAACTCTTTCTTGGACTCGAACTCAAGTTCTGTCGAAGGGTCATGAGGACCCGAAACGTCAACTCTTTTCTTCTCCGCCGATGCTGCCAGACCTGCTGAGTTTTTCCAGGTAATTCTGTTTTTGTTTTGGATTTCCAGCATCCCCAGTTTTTTTGTTTTTATAGCTTGTCATATTTGTTGTCCAAAACAGAAAATGAAAGAAACCCCAAACCTATCTGATTTAGGAGTTGGTCTGTTTTCTTCGGTGCAATACCTTTCGGGATTGGAGTATGAACTCTCGTTCACAAATGAAGGATAAAGTAAGCCCCAGAACTATAATTTTGGCAATTTTCAGCAGTCAAATAAAATACACTTTTTGAATTATGCAGCTATGACCATAGCCCAACATTTTGTTGTACGTAGAAAGCTAACTGAAGGTGACGACCAGGACTGGGTAACGTATTAGATAAGAGCATTGCCTTTTTATCCCTTTGTTCAAACGCAGCCTAGATTTTTTTTTAAAAGTCCTCTCTTTTTAGTGTAAGGATTTGAAATGAGCTGAGATGAGGAATTGGGGCTGATTATATCCTTTTGAGTGAAAAGGATGATGGGAGAGATGTTAAATTTATGCGACCATGGAATCCAATCTTATGCATTTGCCAGCAAAGGTACTGAGCATAAACCTAATAGAACTTGCTGTCTCATAAATAGAAAGATAGTTTTGTAACAAAAGAATGAAATAGTTTACATGTACTTGGTGCCTTTCAGGACCTCAGGATGTCCAAAGTTCTTACAGCAAATTAATTCCTTTTGAAGTGTAGTTGCTATAATGTAGGAACTTTTGTAGGAAACAACATTTTGCACAATTTTACAAAATGTCTGAATGTCCCCGTGTTCATGTTTTGACCAAATGAATTTAAACAGCATGGCAATTTTAGTATCACCTAATCATGTGAACATTAGCATTGTTTAATTCAAATCCCTGGATATTTTTATTTTGGTCAAAAATTGATTGGAATTTTCAGTGGCCTACAGTTCCCATCTTTTGAAATGCAAAGAGGAAGTCAGAGCAACAGTACATTGATATTCTTGCCATTTTAACTATTAAAGGACAGGAGGAAAAAGCCCACAACTATTTTGGTTAAAGAAGTCATTCCAGTCTATTATTACGTTTTTTTTTAATGGGCAGATAATGTGGAGGATGGAAACTAACATAGACTGGTTGCGGAAATTGACTTGTTCCCATGTCGTAATTCCTATGAAATTCAGTGTTTGATTTGCAGCTTGTGTCTGATTTACTGCACCCCTCGCGATAGGCAGAATTCATAAGGCAGTGCGAAGAGGCTTATAGAGGATTAGATAGAATGTATGGCACTGAAAGAGGCCATTAGCCCATCCAGGCCATGCCAGCGTTTATGCTCCACTCAAGCCTTCTCCTATCTTTCCTCATCTAAATCTATAATTGTAACCATCAATTCCCTTCTCCCTCAAATTCTTGTCTAGCTTCCCCTTAAATGTATCTTTACTATTTGCTACAACCACTCCCTGTGGTAGTGAGTTCTGCTTTCTCACCACCCTTGGGTAAAGAAGTTTCTTCTGGATTCCCTATTGGATTTCTTGGTGATTATCTTATATTCATGGACTCCAGTTATGCTGTTCCCCACAAGTGGAAACATTCTCTTTGTATCCACTCTCAAAGCCTTCCATAATTTCAAAGATCTTTATTAGGTCACTCCTCAGCCTCTCTTTTCAACAGAAAAGAGACCCAGCCTGCCAGTCCTTTCCTGATGGGTATTGCTCACACATTTCTGGTGGTATCCTTCTCTGTGCCTCTCCAGTGCCTCTATAACCTTCTTATAGCATAATATGACCAGAATCTCAAGTTCTGTGTTCTAAGGCTCAATACTGGTTTAGAATAACTTGCTTACTTTTCAATTCTATCCCTCTTGAAATAAAGCCTAGTGCTTGATTAGTTTTTTTTGTGCTCTTGCTAACCTGTGGTGCAACTTTTATTGATTGGTGTACTTGTACTACGAGATCCCTTTGTCCCTCTACCCCACCTAGACTTGTGACCTCCCTATTCTTCCTATCAAAATGTACTGTCACACATTTATCTGTGATGAACTTCATTTGCCATTCTGCAAGTTTATTAATGTCCTCCTATAATTTGTTGCAGTCCTCATATTGACTCTCCCCACCACCCCCCCAAAAAAAAAAATTTTGCTATCTGTAAATTTAGCAATTGTGTTTTTGATTCCAAAGTCTAAATTGTTAATGTAAATTGTGGACAGCAGTGGTCCGAGCACTGATCCTTGTGGAACACCTCTTCCCACCTTCTGCCACTCTAAATAACTCACTTTATTTCCACTCTCTGCTTTCTGTCTTGAAGCCAGCTAGCAATCCATTCTGCCACTTGTCCCCAACTCCACATTCTATCGCCTTAATCATTGGCCTATTTATGGAGCACCTTATCAAGGGTCTTTTGAAAATCCAGATAACTTGCAACTACTGTATTACCAATGTCTCCTCTCCTCCTCCCTCTCTTACCTCAAAATTTAATAAAGTCGGTCCAGCAAGATTTTCCTTTTTAGAAATCCATGCAGACTATTAATTATATTTCTGATTTCTGTATGTTCTCCTATTCTTCCCTTTAGTAGGGATTCCAGTCTTTAACTTACTGACGTTAAGCTGACTGGTTTATAATTCCCCTGGCATGTTCTATCATCCTTCTTAAATATAAGAATTACATTCGCTATGTGGTATTCTTCTGCTACTACACTATTTTATGATTTATTAATTGTGTAGTAATGCCTCAGTTCCCTTTCCTCAATTCTTTTAAGATACTATGATTCCTGTAGTGACCTTTTTTTTAAAAAAAGATTAATTTCTCAAACTACCAACAGAAATAACCAGAGGGCAAGAATTCACATTTTAAGACTCTTATTGTAACAAACTAAAATCAACACAGATCAGACATTAATTAACAGGCAACTTCTAATCCAAACTAAAAAGTTACTTCCACATTAACTAACAGAATTGAAATACACTTTGCAACCCCTTTTGCTGTTCACTGCGCTTCTGGCAGATGTGTAGTCTTACAAGAACTCCAAAGTTACTCCTGGCTCTCCAGCAGGGTCACTTCTCCCTGCGGCAGCAGGTGGAAACTTTTGATGTCCTTTGAAAGTCGTCCGACTCAACCGGAGTCTTCCGGATCATCATCTAACAGCAAAGTTCACCTTGGTGATTCCTTGTTTCCTAGATCTACAAAGGTCCCATTGGTTCTGACCCTTGCTTTCGAGCAGAAAAATTACTCTCACAAACATCCTGCTTGTTTGTTAACACAAAACAGTCCTCCTCTGCTCTCCACAGCAACAGTCACTTTTTCCTTCACACATGCCTGGGCCTGTCTCCAAGCCTAAGTGTTCAGTATGACTTTACCTTCTTGCACCTTAAGTTAAAGGAGGCATTTTAACTGTCCTGTAAAGTCCAAGGTTCCTAACAATACATAGATGCATTCAATCTGACCAGAAGTTTTAACCTCTTTGTGTTGATCAGTTTATTCATTGCATCCCCCTTTTATATTTGAAATGTGCTCATCTCATTGTTCACCTCATCATTTAATGTCATGTTAACTTGTTCTATCTCCCTGGTAAATACAGAAGAGAATTAATTTTTTAATATTCCTGTCATCTCACAATTGTTACCTTTGATACTACCCTGTCTATCGCTTAATGGCCCTATTCCTAGCACAGCCACATTTTTTAAATTGCTGTACTTGTGAAATATTTTATTGTTTTATTTTATGTTTCTTGATAACATAATTTCATAGGTCCTCTTTGCCTTTTTAATTGTTCTTTGTGCTTCTCTCCTAATCTCTGTATATTCGCTTTTATCATGCACTCCTCTATTGTCTGTGTACTTAACATAAGCCTCTTTTATAACTCTCAATTGTTCCCTTATGTCTATTCATCCATGGAGTCTCACCAATGTTTAGTTTGTCCTTTAAGCACAATATATTTTCCCTGCACTCAGTTGAACACTGTTTTAAATGTTTCCCATTCTTGTTTTGCATTGCTGTTTGTCAATGTATTCCATCCTTAATAAACCAAGGTAGAGTGTCCAAGTAAATTAAGAAATTTCATAAAGGCCACTTAGCCAATTTGGTTTTTAATCAAATCCTATAGCTGCTTGAGCTTGTAAAAAGCAACCGGCCTTCATGAATCTGTGTTCAATAAATATTGAATGCAGAATTCGAAGATTAGGATTCTTTACAACATTTACATACTGAAGCCCTGATGGTGTTGCTTGTATAACAGCACAAATGTGAGAGGAAGAAAATATAAATCTTTTTATTAATGATCAGAAAAATTAAAAGCCCAACTTAGTACATCTGCCAGGGTATGTTATTTCTTCTAGTAGATAAGCTATCAGTTTGTTAAACTAGACATAATTCACATGTACAAATTAGAAAATAACCTCAGAAACTAAAAGTTTCATCTTTATGAATTTGAAAGTGCATAATGTAGTGTTAATAAATAATTACTAAATCAAACCAAATTTAAAAAGGCATTCTCTCTTAGCTCAAAACCTGCTGATTTTATTTTCCCAAGTTCTATTCTCAACCCCTCAAAATCTTTCAATGTGTTAACTTGATTTTTGTCATACTGATGTTCTTCTCCATCATCTGAATTTTATGCAAGATCTGATACCAAAAAGCTTCACTGGAGTGCAGGTCCAGCAAATTATACAAGTTAAGAGATATTTCATACCCCTGTGCTAACATTCTGAACAGGTTTGAATTGTCACAACCTTTTTATTGGATTATTTGTTCAACTGCAACTATATAACAGTGTATTGCATAAATAATGACAAGTGTTAAAGATGTTAGGTGGAATTTGATCTGTTGTGTAAATGTTGTTGTCTTCAACTGTTTTTAATTATGTTAGCAATGCCTCTTGGAATCGTACTTATGCAGTAAAGACCAAAATATGGATTTTTTTGCCCCAAATTGATATTGATTTTTCTAGTCTGTGCTTGCCTAAGTTTAGCCATATGCCAGAAGAATTCTATATTACGGGTCTAAGAACAAGCAAAATTTTCTCTCTAAATTTTACAATTCCTTTGGGGATGATTAAGTGAAAAGTCTTCACTTTGAATAATGTTGTAATAATCCCTTCAGACCCTGATCTTTTAAAATTATTTTATTGCCATTTTTGCATGGTAATATAGTTATCTTTTTTTGTCTCTGGCTGATGAGAATTTAGACAGCCACTGGCAATCCCTGATACTGCTCACCTGGGTACCCAGGTGTTCATGCTGGTTTTTATGGGGGAAGGGGAGAGAAGGCGTCAAAGGCAAGGAGGAGCCTCTGTTTACAGCACTGCTAAACATGCAGTTTCTGCAATGTTACTGCAGCCTATATTCTAATTTAAAAGAAAATAAAGATGCATAAATTGTCACTTTTTAAAAGAAAGTGTTTAAATTTTAGTTTAAAACCAAAATTAAAAAATATTCTTGGCCCAATAAATGAAGCCTAATGATGTATTTAGCGATGCTGGCCTTTAGGGTAGAGCTGAATTTATCATACAGTTAATAGTTATTCAATCCTGGATTTTTTTTTATCATTGTCCCTCCCAAACCAATTTCAAAGTTCAGATAATTCTAAACACGAACAACAACCACCTTACTCCTTACTGACTTCTCCAAACCAATGGTGCTATGAGCTTTTTCCATTAAACAAAAAAGTGTTCTTTGTTGAAGTCTGTTTCTCTCTCCACAGATTTTGCCAGACCTGCTGAGTGTTTCCAGTGCTTTGTGTTTTTATTCCTGCTCTTCCTTGATGTTGATCATGGGTAGTTTGGGGTTTGGAACATTAGTTCTTATCTTTAATGTGGTCCCATTCAAGCTGGAAAGCAGAGCATAACAAGGAAGTGGATAGTCAGGAATGGGTAATGTAGGCTTCCTTGAGGTAACTTCAAAACAAACCTAGATTACCCACCAGTAATTTTCTCCAGTGCAGTCACATGCCCAATTCTCAACAATCTCAATGATTACCAAGTAAAATATTCCAAAAGACTCCCAAACCTGGTAGGGCTGATATTAGTACAACAAGTCTTGCCTGTTAGGGGTCTAAACATTGTTTCTAAGCCCAATTTATTGTTTACCTGTTTAGTCGTGTCAGAGACACATTGAGTCGTAATGACTGAAATTTTTTTCTAGGGACCTGACTTTTAATTGAATCTGCGTATGAGAATGATATATTGTTCAAAAGTAATGGACAAGTGCTGATTTGTAGGGAGCAAACAGCAGCCACCTTCTAGC
The DNA here is from genome assembly GCF_017639515.1 of Carcharodon carcharias. Classification (NCBI taxonomy): domain Eukaryota; kingdom Metazoa; phylum Chordata; class Chondrichthyes; order Lamniformes; family Lamnidae; genus Carcharodon; species Carcharodon carcharias. Next base: position 93,063,139 of record NC_054477.1, on the reverse strand, counting down.
AGCACATCACTTTGAGATTGTGTCCACAGATGGACTCGGAGATCAGCATTGAGGCTGGAGTAAGTTCAGGGGATGTTATGGGCTGTTTGTAAGAGGCGGAGAGGGGGTGCAGAGAAGACTACCCCCGAACCCCACTTGCACCATCCCCCCCGACCGGCCACCTGACTCCCGAATAGACTACCTGATTCTCCCCCTCGACTGAGCAGCCGATCCCCCAGCTGACCACCTGACCGCCATCCTGCCCCCTTAGCAGACCAGCCCGACCTCCTTCTTGACCCTTCAACCCCACATTCACTTGGCAGATCCCCCGACCCCCACCCCACCTGACTGACTGACCCCCACCACCCCTTGCCCAACTGCCTGACTGCCACCCCCCACCTTGCTTGACCAACCTCCTGAACCCTGGCCTCACTCGGTTGACCTACTGCCCGATCCCCACCACCCCTCACTTGACCAACCGCTTGACTCCTCCCCTCGCTCGGCCGACCCCTCCCCCCGACCGCTCAACCCCACCCTTGCTCAGCTGACTGCAAGACTCCGCCCCCTCACTCAATCGACCACCCCCCTCGCTCGGCTGACCGCCCCGCTGCCCCCCTTCCCCTTCGACTGACCACCCGACCAGCTGTCCCACCATCCTGCCCACTTGTTTTACACACTTATGTTTCTCTGGTTTCTAAAACTGGCTGGACCTTTAAACTTACCTGCTTTATGGCAGCTAGCCCTGTATATAAAAAAAAAGGGGAGGCCATGGTTTCTTTTTGTCTGTGACCCTATTGCTATCGACTGAAGACCTCGGGAACCCATTGCACTTTGCTTTTCTCACCCGGCCTGAATTGGAAGGTCTGATGAGAAAGGTGCAGCTGCATGCTAGTGCAAGCAGAAAGGAGCGGAGTGACAATGCAGTGACAATGTGATTACTGCTCCTCAGAAATTCTGGCCCATCGTCATTTATCGTGTGTGGTTACTTCTGTCACTGTTGCCACATTACACTTTTATTTGGGGTCTGTGTCTCTTTTTTTAAAAAAAGAGTGGCTTTCCTCTGACAACCTTTGTGAACAAATACTTTGTCACTGTAGGGGCTCCGCAATTGTCCTGTGTACCTCATTAACATTCTTGAGTGGAAACAGTTTGAGATGCAGCAGGTCTTTTTAAATCTTGCAGAGCAAGAAAACACTCAGCACCCCAAATGACAAGCTGGCAGTGGCGTAAATTAGGCTGACCGCAGATACCGTGATGGAGCCAGGTCACTTAACCAACAGTGGTCACTTTGCTGTTATTATATTTGGGATTTTGCCAAGGAGAAAATCTAGGCTCATGATTCTAAATAATGTATTGAATACTCATGAAATTACATACAAGTGACTTGGTTAAACAGAAGCTGAAAATGATTAACATTGAAAGAATATATCAAGATCCTAGATACCATGTTACTCATTATTATGCCTACTGTAGTCAGCATGAAACTTGATACAGGACATAGAATAACTGATGTTGCCAGCATTCCATATGTATTAGCAAAATAGATCAGGATAATATAGCTATAATCTTACTTCTTGTCCAATAATAATAACTTCATGGCACTTGATGGAAAACAAGCTATTTTGTCTTTTTTCAGAAAGTTTCCACTCAAGTGTGAAATATATTCACTGGATGAATTAGCCAGATAATTCTGTAAAATGTACTATTTGTTTTACAGAACAGAGGACCAAAAACAAAAGTTGAACATTTAACATTGGATGCACTGTACAGATCAATGAAAGAAGACAACCAACTCGTTTCTGAAAGTCTTTTTCAGAGTACTTTGTGAATCTTCTTTGCTTCTTTACAACAATAAAAATGAGACAGCTGAAAGGAAAACCAAAAAAGGAGACTTCAAAAGACAAAAAAGAAAGGCGGCAAGCCATGCAAGAGGCTCGCAGTCAGATTACCACCATAGTGTTTCCCACATTAGCTGTGGTTGTCCTGTTAATTGTTTTGTTTGTTTACGTGGCCACGCGACCAACAATTGCATGAGTGGGAAATTACAAAGTATTTTATGAAGAAATTTCATCTTGGCTACAATGGATTTAAAAAGGAGTAAATCCATCCAGGATTAAATGCCTCTTAATTGTGGAAACATCTTTCTGTCCAATTTCAATTCCATGCTTATTGGTCTTGATGTGTTTTTAAAAAGAGTATTGTTACCCAGTGGTATAGTATCTACATGCTCATTTCTCTCGTATGTGCCTTTGAAACATTTGCTGGGACAGTTCATTTTTGCCCCTTAAAAAGATTTGGAAACATTTCCTGTACCCTCTGCAGAAGAAATTAAGTATAAGCTAACTAACACTAATTCAAAAAATTTTGTTAATGAGGCCATTTTGTTGTATTGTCTGTATAGTAATCTTGTTTTAGACAAAATTCTACTATGAATCTCACCACTCTTGCCAAAGGATAATCCATTCTTGTTTTGGAAACATATCACTTAAAATGCAATGAATAAAAATTGTAAATGTTTATTTTTAGAATAAAATCAAAATGTTCATAAATTTTTTCACATGCATTTTTGCTGTGTCAAAGAACTTGAAGTCTCTTTCACCCTTTAACATGTACTCAAACTGCTTTAGACTTGGAGGTTGTGGGCAGCCAGATGATGCTGTCGGCCACCAGAAGTGAGGTAATTGCCTAAAGAGCACTTCATTTCTTTGCTTGTATCTTAAGCCTCTATTACTTTCTACTTTCAATAGTTAGAAACTTTAGAAAAGAGTTAATTATTTTGTCCTGCTAATGCTTTTGCAGAGATAACAGCTTTCATATAATCCTGGCGGGCAGGAGGACTATTTTATCCCAATTGACCTATGAAATTTCAATTTCTGTAGGTAATATGTCAGTTTCATGTAAAGCTGTAAGGCTGGGGTTGGGAGGGGGGGTGCAAAAAAAATACCTTTCACACAGCTCCCTGAATATCTTGGGATTAGAAAGGAAGGGCAGTGATGTCTTTGGCGACAAGCTGCATGTAGCCCTCCAACTGTGGTACTATTAAGGTTTTATATGGATTTACCATTGCAACATGACATTTATGTTTACTACCACTTATAATAAAACCAAGATAGTTGGAAATATTTAGAAAATCAGGCTGTATCTGTAGACCAGCAGAAATCAGTCAGTGGGCATTTCAGGTTCAACACCTTTCCATTCACATTTCATTAGCATGCCCTTGCAGCTTTCTTTGGTCTTCATAATTCGTTACTATGCCTCCTATTTGTTGTTTTCAAATTTGAATGCCACTACCTCCAGTCCTCTATCATAGTACACAGCGAACGGCATTAGTCTTGAAAATGAGCCCTTTGAGACGCTCTTACCCACTTTCCACTACACTGAGAAGTTTCTCTTCCCAATTTCCAAACATAATTTACCCAAATAGTTTCCCATGTGGTACTTTGTCAAGAGTTTTCTGAAAGTCCAGATACACCACATCCACTACCTTTCCCCATTCATCATATGTCATTTCTTTGAAGAAGTAGATTGTGGTTTTTTAAGTGACTAACCCATGTATAGAAACAAGGTCTGTTCCAAATTGTGCAGTGGATTAATTTGCCTCTTCCAGAAAGATGTCGTTGGAAAGTCCAGGCAAGTAACTTTCTTTGACTTGCTTGAGCCAACTTGGCAGATTTGATTTGACACTGGTACAAGTTGAGATGCATGTTCTCCTTACCAGCATTTTTTACAGCAAAAGAATCAGTATAGGGCTCACTTTGTTTTTTAAATAGGGGTGTTACTTTTTTTGTCGCTGCTTTACTTCCCCAAGGAATAGCTGCGCATATTTTAATATCTTGGGCAGGAGTTTCCATTCAGTTGCATCGGTTTTATTAGTGTAATTTACCTGAAATTGTCCACCCCAGTGCAAAAGATCAAGGAATTTCAAGTGTAAATTACTTATAGCCCAAATTAAATTTGTTTTTTTTGTGCTAATTTACAAAAAAGCATTCTAGAAACTGGCTCTGTCCAAAAATCTGGTTGCACCACAGTTGAATTAACCATTTTGTGAATTTTCCTTAATTGCACTTCTTGAGGCTGTAGGAGACCCTTTAAATTAAGTTGGATTTTTTAAAGCGCATGGTTGCGAATACTTTAAAAGCTTTTAAATAAATATTTTTTAAATTTATTAAGGAACTGACCACAAATGTGTCTAGTATATGTTTCTGTATAGACTTTTTTGAAGTAATTTTTAGTTATTTAAAGTCATGTTACTCACAGGTGGTTGACTAAACTCTGATTTAAGAAGCTTACTGTTTTGTGATGAGTGCATTTTTTGCTGTATTAATAAAGCTGGATCAGGTTGCCACTTCTAAATATATCAAGGAATATTTTTAATGCCATTTTAAAAAAACTTTAAATGTTACTTGATTGTCCTGGTTCATGGCACATTTTGGATTTGGTAATACGCAAATAACATACGAGCAAGGAACAGGAGTAGGTCATTCAGCCCCTTGAGCCTGCTCCATTTAATAAAATCGTGGCTGATCTGATAGTAACCTGAAATCTGCATACCACCTACCCCTGCTAACTTATCACCACCTTGTTTACCAAGAATCTATCCACCTCTGCCTTAAAAATATTCAAAGATGCTACTTCCATAACCTTTTCAGGAAGAGTTCCAAAGCCTCGCGATCCTCAGAGAAAAAATTCACCTCATCTCCATTTTAAATGGGTCACCCCTTAATTTTAAACAGTGACCCCTAGTTCTAGATTCTTCCACAAGAGGAAACAACCTCTCCACATCCACCCTGTCAAGACCTTCAGGATCTCATATGTTTCAATTAAGTCGCCTCTTACTCTTTTACACTCCAGCGGATACAAGCTGAGTCTGTCCAACCTTTCCTCAAGACCACCCACCCATTCCAGGTATTAGTCTGGTAAACCTCTGAACTACTTCCAATCCATTTACATCCTTCCTTAAATAAGGTGACCAATACTGTACACAGTACTCCAAATGTGGTCCTCCTAGTGCCCTGTACAACTGAAGCATAACCTCCTTACTTTTGTATTCAATTCCCCTCACAATAATTCTATTAGCTTTCCTAATTACTTGCTGTACTTGCATGCTAGCCTTTTGTTATTCATGCAGTAGGACACCCAAATCCCTTTGCACCTCAGAGCTCTGCAATATCTCACCATTTAGATAATGTGCTTTTCTTCTGTTCTTCCTGCCAAAATGGACAATTTCACATTTTCCCACATTATACCCCATTTGCCAGATCTTTGTCCATCCACTTAACCCATCTACATCTTTTCGTAGCCTCCCATGTCCTCTTCACAACTTACTTTCCTACCTATCTATGTGTCATCAGCAAATTTGGCAACCATCTCTTCATCCAAGTCATTTATATAAATTGTAAACAGTTGATGTCTCAGCACTGATCTCTGTGGCACACCACTTGTTACACCTTGCCAACCTGAAAAAGACCCATTTTTGCCTACTCTCTGCTTCCTATTGAGCAGCCAATCTTCTATCCATGTTACCCCCACACCATGAGCTTTTATTTTTCATGATAATCTTTGATGTGGCACTTTATCAAATGCCTTCTGGAAACCTAAGTACAGTACATCCACTGCTTACCCTTTATCCACAGTACATGTTACTTCCTCAAAGAACTCCAATAAGTTGGTTAAATACTATTTCCCTTTCACAAAACCACAAATGAATTTGAGTAGAGACTTGTGGGGAAAAAATACTTTTCAAAACTAACGAAATTTGCAACTGGATCACCAATTGTGGCCAAAGTGGAAATCCCTGACCCATATATTTTTCCCTCAATGGAAATTCTTATTTACTTCTAGCTAGACTAGCTAAACTACTTACAGTTTTCATTCTCTACAATGTTAATAGGAATTCATACTCAAATTATTCAACAATTCAAATAGCACAACGTAAATGAGAACAACAATTTTCAACGGGAGTCATTGTTGCTGCGATTATGTCCTGTTGTTCATGTTCTTTTCAGTTTTTTTTGAAGGGCTGATTCTATCTGAAGCTTCATCGAGCACCTAATTGCGAAATTGGGTAAGAGCTGCTTGGGCTGAGGACAGCTCTGCCTTCCTTGGATTATGTATGATGTACAGGTGGAGCATCATGTTACTCATGCACTGTAAGTGGGGATCAATTCTCTCATACTTGGGTCTAACGAGAGTAGAAAGTAAAGTAAGTGAAAGTTAAACTAATTTTAAGATAATATATTATGTTTAAAAGTGATATGTAGTGTATTTTTATTCACATTGAGTTACTGTCCTAAAGCACTTTGGGATGACCCACATTCTGAAAGGCACTATAGAAATGCAAGCTCTTTCTTGAAGTAGTATGTCACAGGAAGGAAGAGTTGTTTCGGATCAATTACAAAGACTTACATGTATCTGCAAAACTTCTTAACCATATCTACAGCCAAATCTGTATAATATTTGATATAATGCTAACTGTACACTAATGCTACATTGTTTTAGCTTGCCCATATTATGGTTCTGAGCTTGAAACTAGATATTAATTTTCTAAAAATAAATATTATCTAATAAAATTGGAAAGTACATTGTACTGACCTCATGAAAGCCTCATTGTCATTGCATATTGTTTCTGACACATTACACTCGGGTCTAAAGCTTGTATTCATGTAGCACCCAATCACATTGAAGCAGCTCAAAATATTTTACGCAATGAAGTCTGAAACCCACTCTTTCAGAACGTATCTACGAAACAGAGGAAATCACCTTGTTGCTTATGGTAACTCAGCAGAGAATTCGTAGGAAATCTTGTTCAGAGGCAAACCTGATAATTCCATTATCACTGTTCTCACTGACAAAGGTCACAAGTCTTGTAGTTTATGATGACACCTAAATCTACAGAGAGACTATGTTACAGTTGCTTGTATGGGACTGGATTCAGTTGCATATTGAAGGTAGGGGTTTGATACCTTTACTTTGTAAACTCTACAAGCCACGTTATCACTTCTCCATCATTAATCTTCCTACCAGCTTGAATGTGCATGAACTACCACCACAGCAGAGCTAGGAACTTAATTTTTAATAAGCAATTGGGCAAGCTTGGGAAGCCACCCAATGGTTACATGTTCATGCATTCTTTGTCTTACTGTATCAAAGGCCAGAATCTGTTTTCTTAACTTGAATATCTATACAACTAAATAGCAAGTAAATTGAGGTACATTGCAGAGACCTGAGGGCAGGGTTACTTCTCATGAGTGAGCCACACCTGCTGAGTTATTGTTAGTGCTTTAAGATATGTAATTTCCCTTGGGCCTTCATAATGTTCTCTTTATGTCATACACAAAACTTAACTAGGAATATAATTAGGTGAAGAGGTAAAACTGTGTTCAATGATGCACTCTATTCCTTTGTGACTCAACCCTGGTGCAGCTGAATTCAGCAGAAGTGCTGATTAATATTGTTGGATCATATGAGAGTATTTATACTTTGAACATTCCCTTCAGATTTTGACATTGTGTGTTCTACATGTGTGCTTCTAACTCACCTGGGAAGAACGATCTCAGAAGAAGTGGGTAAACAAGGCCAATTAAGCAGCACTCAGTGGAGTACTGCAGTGACAGAGTGCTTGCTTAACTCGGGGAATTTGGTGAGTGAGGGAATTTGGCACCGTGAGAGAAGTGTGCTGTTTCGGTCTTTTACAGAACAAGGTGTGGTCCAAGGGAAGGAGCAAGAGACAGCACCTGAGAGCTGAAGTCCAGAGGCACTAATGAGGCAAGCAGGTAGGTGATAGGTGAGTTATAAGGTTTCTTTTTTCTCTAAACTATGGCCAGGAAAGTTTAAGTATTGTATTAAATTTACAGTTTAACTATTTAAGCTACTTGATATAACTGCAAATTATCATTGAATAAAGATTTAAATTAAATAGTCTAGCATATGGCAGAACAGGTTGTGTGTCTGGACTGCAGAATGTGGCAGTTTGTGGATGGTGAGATGGGGTGTGGTGGTGGTGGGGGGCGGTGTTTAGCTGAAAACCAGAATAGAAATGCGGCAGTCATAGGGACTCTAGAATTAAGGGGTTAGATAGCGTCCCCTGCAGTCAAAAACAAGAATCCAGAAGGGCGTATTGTTTACTCGTTGCAAGGGTAAATGACATCTCTCAGCAGCTGAAAAGGGAGGATAAATCCAGTTGTCATGGTCAGTATTCGAACAAATGATGTATATAGAAACAGCGAGGCGATCCTACTGAATGAGTGCCAGGAGTTAGGCTTTAAATTAGAAGCAGGATCTTGAGGATAATAATCTTATGGGTGTGAGCCATATGCAAATTGGTAAAGAAGCAGACAGATCAGGAGAATTAACCCGTGGCTAAAGAGTTGGTATAAGAAAGATGGGTTCCTTTTCATGGAACATTGGTACCAATGCTGGGATAGGAAGGAACTATACCGATGGGAGGGGTTCCTCTTAACCCGCTGATAAGAAATAGGAGCAGGAGTAGGCTGTTCAACCCATCGAGCCTGCTCTACCATTCAAGAAGATCATGGCTGATCTGATTGTGGCCTTAACTCCATGCTCCTGCTGGCATCCCCCATAACCACCTCCCTTGTCCATCAAAAATCTGACTAACTCAGCCTTGAATGTATTCAATGGCCCAGCCTCCATGGCTGTCTGGGGAAGCAAATTCCAAACACTAATGGCTCTCTGAGAGAAGCAATTCCTCCTCATCTCTGCCTTAAAGAGAGACCCCTTACTTTGAAACTGTGTCTCCTAGTTCTAGACTCCCCCACGAGAAGAAACATTCTCTCAGCATCCACTCTGTCAAACCCCCTCAGAATCTTATATGTTTCAATAAAATCACCTCTCATTCTTCTAAACTCCAAAGGGTATAGACCCAACCTGATCAACCTTTCTTCATTAGACAGACCCTCATCCCTGGAATCAGCCAAGTGAACTGCTTCCAATGCAAGTATGTTCCTTCTTAAGTAAGTTGACCAAAATTGTACACAGTACCCTGGGTATGGTACTCTTACCAATGCCCTGTATAGTTGTAACAAGACTTCCCTACATGTATACTCCATGTCCCTTGCATTAAAAGCCAACATTCCATTTATTTTAATTACCTGCCATATTTGCATGCTGACTTTTTGTGATGTGTGTACAAGGACACCCAGATCCTTCTGTACTGCAGCATTCTGAAGTCTGTCTCCATTTAAATAATATACTGCTTTTCTATTCTTCCTGCCAAAGTGGATAACCTCACATTTTCCCACATTACACTCTAACGGCCAAATTTTTAGTCACTCACTTAACTTATCAACATCCCTTTGCAGACTCTTTGTATCTTCCTCACAATTTACTCTCCTACCTATCTTTGCATTGTCAGCAAATTTGGCTGCAATACACTCTCTCCATTCGTTCAAGTCATTAATATGGATTGCATATAACTGAGGCCCAAGCACTGATCATTGTGGTATTCTACGAGTTACAGATTGCCATCCTGAAAGTTATCCATTTATCCCATGTCTCTATTTTCCGTTAGTTAGCCTGTCCCCTCTATCCATGCTAATATATGCTGGTGCACTCTTATGTTTGTACATTCTGTCCCTTCCTGTCACACTCTGGTTTTCATTACTTATATCGTTACCCTACACTATTGCCTCGAACTTTCCATATCTCTGGGATTCTCCTCTCTTGAACCTTCCCCATTGCTATTTAGTTTAAAGCCTTGTCTACAGCCCTAGTTATGTGATTCACCAGTACTGTGTACCCAGTGCAGTTCAGGTGAAGGTTGTCCCAATGGTACATCTCCCACTTTCCCCAGTACTCGTGCCAGTGCTGCATGAAACTAAACCTAATTCTCTGACACTAATCTTTGAGCCATGCATTCAACTGTCTGATGTCAATTTTCCCGTGGTGTAAGTAGTAATCCAGAGATTATTATCTTTGTGGTTCTGCTTTTTAATTTAGTCCCTTGTTCCTCATAGTTAGGAAGGGAGTTCCAGGATTTTGACCCAGTGACAATAAAGGAACGGCGATATATTTCCAAGTCAGGATGGTGAGTGACTTGGAGGGCAACTTCCAGGTGGTGGAATTCCCAAATGTGAAAGAATCCATCACCGTGTATGTGAAAAGCCTGTTCAAAACTGGTTTGTAACAATTCGCCCAACCATTTGGCCTATTTACATTGTGCAGAAACGATCATAGAATAGGGCATAATGGGACATCAATTTTGTGTGTCTTGGGCAGCCCATACTTGTGCGGACGCAGTGAGCCTTGGAGATGAACCCTGTCATACATATCACGTGGCAGCTCATTGCTCTTTTTTCAGCAATATTCGAGTTCTGAACTACCAAGTGACTATTTTATCAAATAGTTTAACGAGTTAAGGTATAAATTTAATGCCAGTACCAGCTTAAACTACTACCCTGGTTTATAGAAAAAAATTTAAATCTCACCTACCTGGTCACCCAATTAATGCTTCCAGGCTTCAGCTCTCATGTGTTTTTGGCGGCTGGCTCCCTCTCTCAGACCATTTTTTTTGTAAACATTTAGAACATCACCTCCTTCACTTACCAAATTCCCAAGCTTACACACAGTTTTGAGATGCTTCCTTCATGTGCTTAGCAAGACCATCTGTATTTATACTAGCTGAAATTCTACAGTGCTGACTCAGGTGCTGCTGGCTAGAGAAACCAGTTTGAACTGGCTACCTAACTAACCAAGTGTAGCTGTCTCTCCAGGTAGCTTGTTTATTCCTGACTACGACTGAAAGAAGCTTAACCCAAATGTAGTTAAAAGCTAAATGCAAGTTTGACTAGATTGTGGAAAGAGATTAACCCTTAAAGCTGACCCCTAAATTTCCTTCACATACCAAATTCCCAAAGTTGCACTCGTCTGGAGCTGCACCAAGCCACCAGCTGCTACCTTCATGCTTGCTTACCTCCGGGAGTGGGAGTAATTGGTGATTATTCAGAGTGGCAGAAGATGGGAAGTGGTGTTCCACAAGGATCAGTCCTGGGATCACTGATGTAAATAGGGAGGCGGGGGTTGGGGGAGAGAACCATCTACAAGAAATAAAAGTACCCTAAATGTATCAAAACAGGGCAGAAAAACATAAAAATAAAAGCAAAAGATAAACACAAAATACTGAGGATGCTGGAAATCTGGAAACATCAGGTCTGAAGAAGTCATAAGGATTCGAAATGTTAAATCTTTTTTTCTCCCTCCACAGATGTTGTTAGACCTGCTGAGTTTTCCCAGCATTTTCTGTTTTTGTATAAGAAAAATAAAGTCAGAGTGGACTTTTATAGCAAGGGAATAAATAGAGTTGTAGAATGTCTAAAAGGATGGTTAAACATAGAGGATATCCTAATAAAAAAACTAATTAAAATGTCTGCACCTCAATGCAGTGTCTAATAAAACAGGGGAGCTAGAGGCAATTATGCATTGGGAGGAACCAGACCTAATAGGGATTACTGAGGCATGACTATAGAAAAATTAGGACTGGGAATTAATTTTAGGTATTACATACTTAGAAAAGATAGAGAGGGAAAATAGAAAGGTGGAGTAGGTGTACTTATTCAAGATAACATAAAGTTCTAGAAGAAATGGTAAAAATACTGTCTGCAAAGCTAAAGTAGAATCCATACGGAAACAGATCAAAATCAATAGAGGATCAATCACACTAAAAGTGCCATCTACACACCACTTAATATTGGAAGGGAGGTGGAAAAAGAAATATACAGGCAAATAAGGGAATTGAGTAAAAAAAAGAATAATGGGGGATTTCAACTACCTCAATATTGATTGGGCCAAAGAGGTATGTGAAGGGGATAAGGGAATGGAGTTTCTACAACGTGCACAGAACTCCTTTCTAACCCAATATGTAAAAAGTCCAACTAGGGAAGATTCACTATTGGATCTAGTATTGGGCATTGTGCTACAGCAGATAAGAGAAGTAAAAGTAGGGGAACATCTAGGTAATAATGCCCATAAAACGCTATGCTTTAAGATGATAATAGAGAAAGACATAAATATGATGAAAACCAGGTTAGTAGTTTGGAGAAAAGCTGATTTTGAGGGATTGAAAATGGAACTTGGAAAAATAAAATGTGCAACGATATTGGCAAACAATGTAGAAGAACAATGGAAATGTTTACAATGGTATTCAACAGAATTCAGGAAAAACATATTCCCACTGAAAGGAAAGAACAAACTAAACACTAATGTGACTCCATGGGTGAATAAAGACATAAGGGAACACTTGCTGGTCTGGAAAGAAGCACCGCATTATAAGAGAGAACACAAAGAGATTAGGAGAGTAGACAAAAAATCAATTAAAGGCAAAGAGGAACTAAGAAGTTAAACTATCAAGGAACTTAAGACAAAATGGTAAAATATTTTACAGGCACATCAGTACGAAAGGAAGGCTGTGAAGGGATTGGGACCATTAAGGGATAGAGAGGATAAAACCACATGGTAACAATAGAGAAATGGCAGAAATATTAAATAATGATTTCAGTTCAGTATTTACCAGGGCAATAGAACAGGTAGTCATGACATCGAACGATGAGTTGAGTAATGAGATAAGTGCATTTAAAATAAAAAGGCGATGTATTGAATAAATGTAAAGAGGACAAAGCTCCTCTCCAGATAGACCGCATTTACTTATCTTAAAAGAATCTAGGGAAGAGATAACAGATGCAATGCTACACATGTTTAATAATTCATTAGAAAAGGGTGTAGTGCCAGAGGACTGGTGGATAGCTAATGTAATCCCTATATTTAAGAAGGGGGACAGAAAATCAATGGCAGGAATAAAGGGAATCCTTACTAAATGCAAGAATAGAAGAACTTTTACAAATCAAATATAATAATGAATAATCAGCTTGGATTTCAAAAGGGAAAATCTTGTTTGACCAACCTTATTGAATTTTTTGAGGAGGTAGCAGAGAGAGTAGACAATGGTAATGAGGTGGGTGTAATTTATCTGGATTTTCAAAAAAAAACCTTTGATAAGGTGGTCCATAATAGACTAATGAATAAGGTCACACAATGTGGAGTCAGGGGACAAGAGGCAGAATAGATTGCTAGTTGGCTTCAAGAAAGCAGAAATTAACAATTTCGACTTCGAAATCAAAATTGAAATTTCTAAATATGCAGATGATACCAAATTGGGGGGGGGGGGAGGGGTGTTGCGGTGGAGGGATGGGGGTGACATAGTCAATACTGAGATGCACTGCAGCAAATTATATGACATTAATAAACTTGCAGAGTGAGCAAACAATTAGCAATTGCAGTTCATCACATTTTGTGCAAAGAGTAGGGAAGTCACATTACATGGAAGATGCAAGTCTAAGTGGAGGTAGAGGAACACTGGCATGGTTGGGATGAATGGCCTGTTTCTGTGCCATGTATCCTATCCATACTAGCCTATGTTATTAGCCCACAGCTTTATTAATCCATTAAGTACCTCTAGCACACCACTGCCCAAATTCACCGCCCCCCAACCAATCAAAGTATTTTCTGTGTTGTCCACTTGTCTAACAAAATCTGACATGTTAACTCTTGCCTGTCTTAATACACTGGTTAAAACCATCCCTGCCAATTTATTTGATCTGAGTTATTTTATTTTAGCTTACCCAAGACTTCCATCTTAATTTTGTTACTATATTAGGAGTATTTTGTAGCTCACTGAACAGAGAGAAATAAATCAACAATTAAATTTGTAGGTAATTTAAACAAGTTTATATTGGCAACAGAGTTCTAATAATATGGGATTTTAACTATCCTGAGGCTGGATGTAGCCAACCTTTGAAGTCAAAAGGGGGAGAGGCTCTTAGACAAAATCCATTTCCTTAATCAGCATTTTGCACATGAACAAAAGTATGGAGACAGGGCTGGGTGAAGCGCAACTGGAGTGGATGCTGTGAATTTCTTGATAGTAGGAATTAGTGGAGAGATTGTGATTTCTCAAGCCCTGGAGTTTGCTGCAGAACCCAAAGTTTCTAAGATTAGCATCTGTAAAGTGCATAGATACTTAATATTTAGAACCTTTGTGTTTGGTGATCTCTGTGTTTCCTATTAAGCGTGCCTAAATAATTAAACTTTTGTTCATTTTCAGGAGCAAGTAGAAAGTAGCAGTGCGGTTTAATATGTTAAAAGTGCTTAGATCCAGCAATTATATGAATGGAGTGGAGTGGTACAACTCCATCTAAGTGTATTTTGGGAAAGGGTGAAAATAGACACTAAAAGCACTGTGCTAATAAGACACGCCTGTTTAAATGACTAGTTTTAGCTGCAATCTGGGGGCTAATTGCTGATTGCCATGATTTAAATGTGCCTGGGGATGCTAAACTGGAGACTGATTTGGAGTAATTTTTGTGGAAGGGTATATGTAGTTTCCACACACACGTTTCCACTGAAGGCGTGGAGTGTACTGGCTGACAGACAATGGCCAGGATGGTTCGGGGACTGAGGGAGAAGGCGCTCAGATTCACAGAGGCAGCACTGGAGGTCCTGGTGAAAGAAGTTCAGAGGAGAAAAAGAAAATAATATAGTGGATGTGGAAGGAGATCACTTGAGGGGGGGCACAACCAGGAGGCCTGTCCCCAAGATAAGGCTCTGACAGTGCTGCAAAAAAAAAAATAATGATTTGTGTTAGTATCACAGCTGATGTTATGACTGAACAAATCACTTCCTGAATTGAAACCTGGCTAGATAGATCCTAACTTTTTTTTGAAACTGTGAAGGTAAGGTACTGAACAAATCAGCAGGAGTCTGCTGATGAACTTTTAACACCAAGAATAAAACATTTATTAAACAAGAAAAAGTGAATTATATTACACCAGACAAAAAAGTTGGAAAGGGCTCCATACAAACACAAGCAAATGTTTCAAATATTCATTCTTCCTTCACCCCAGCTATGTCTTTACAGACACATACAAATTTGGAAAGATAAAACAACTTACCATATCTACCTCATGTTCTGATACTCAGGGTAAGTATGCAGTACATGTGAACCAACTGGTGAACTGTGGTCAGACACACCACAAACCAAAGTAAATGATTGATGCAACCAAAGCAGATTCCATGGATTTCTCAACAACCTACCCGACATTTGTCACAAAATGAGCCAACCAGTTTCACTGAAATGAAACTCTGTCTCACGAGGGTTTCCAATCTCCACATTTGAACTCGCTTTGGAATTCACCACAGCCGTTGCTCCCACTTAGATGGCTTCAACAAGAACCCACCTCCAGGTTTTCCATCTCACCTTCCAAGATTCCTTTTCTCTGAGTCTCTGCAATCACCCAAGCTTCACCTTCCAAGCACAGTTTCAGATCTTTGGCCGTGCCAAGCAGAACACCATTGCTCTAAAAGGGTTCTTTTACTCTTATGGCACAGAGCACGGAGTCACCAACCTTGGGCTGCTACCTCGGATCTTCTGGGCTTCTCTCAAGCCTACTTTACTTCAGGTCTGCTCCCCGCAGCTCTTTATTTAACTTGGAGTGTTTTCCTCTGCTCCTGTCATTTATCTCGACTCAACGGAATCTATCTCTGATCCCTGTCTTTGTCCCTGCCTGGGACCTTCTTCTGGGGACCTCCTGTTCCATTCCCTGATTTGGGACCACCTTCTTGGTTTGGGACCTTCTCCCTCTCTCCCTCCTTGTGTCCTGGTCCCTGGGACACCTCTGGAATGACGCTCTGGTTCAGATTACCTGACTTGCAGTTATGTGCTGTTTCACTTTTTTTTCTTCTACATGTACGCAGGGCTGGTTCCCGGCCTAAAGACATGAAAAAACTAACTGTGGATGTGCAGCCCTTTCCCGACCGGCACATGCATGAAAAGCCTGAGTTCCCGACCTAAAGACGATAAAAGACACCAACTGCGCATGTGTGGCCACTTCCTGGCTAGCGCTTGTGCAGAAGGCCAGTGGCATTCTTGGCCTCTGAAATCCTGAGTTAAGTATCTGAGTATCTAAGTATCTGAGTTTCCTAACCTTTAACATGATTAGTCATGGTAAGATCCCATGTCACAGGCACACTTCTCAATAAACGTACCATATTCCGCATCACAACTACAACACATTGCATTCATTATCTAACCACAGATTGACATTTGCACAACCCACATTATTGCATTCTTCAGAGGCACTACTCGCGTTTCAGACACATCTCAGGTCTTCAACTATGTGAAGCATCACACACAAACAAGCACAGTTGCCAATACAATGTCATGAAGAGATTAATGTCTATAATGTTATGCGAAATTATTTTTTAGATGGAGTTTAGTGGTGTCTGTGTGTGTGTGTCTTAATTGGATTAAAGCCTGCTGGTCTAGAGACTTTGATGCATAGAAAGAAGTGGGTTTGAAATGGTAATTAGATAAACATGGGGAAGTTTAGAAACATAGGTGTCAAGGGGGAAATTTGCATTTTTAAATAAATCATTCAAAAGAATGGGTGAAATCTTGCACCTAGCTAGAAGATGCCAAGCAATGTTTTTTTCAGCTTACTAATAAAATTGGTAGAATGAAAGGATGTTATTGTTAGAGGAGGTAAAATTAAAAGCTGAGTGATACCATGGAAAATTTACATTTAAAAAGAAAGATATGTATAAAGGAGAAAGGAGATTGTGTGTAAGGGAGAAGCATTTTAAGACCCAACAAGTGTGAGAAGCCTCAAGCTGCTGTCTGCAAGGACCCAGAGCTGAAAGAAACTCATATTAAATGCAGCTGTCCTGGGTGTGCTTTGCTAGTTGTCTGGTTAAATCTGAGATTTACTGTTGCCTTACTGGGGGTCTAACTGAGAGTCGGATTACTAAGGGATTTTTGTAATTATTATAGTAGTAATTTTGTAGACATATGTATGTGCATACAATTTTCTTGTACTAATAAGTGTTCAATTTAGTTTTATAAAACACTCTTGAAACTCGGTGGTCTTATTACTACTGAATTCAAAGCAAGCATCTCAAACATACAAATTGCAAAAATGGGTTATGACCATTGTTTCAAGTTTCCCCCTGGGATTTGAACAACTCAGTCTTTACCATTGGCTGTGTCATTAGACACTTAAACACAATCACAACATGTTCTCTTGCAGGTAACACATAACAAGTGATGGCAGGACCTTACCTTAGGCATGGGGGCCCCATGAAATAGTCCCCTTTAGCACACAGTGCTGGCAGTAATCAGGAAGGAAGTGGCAAACCCATTGCCTAGAGGCAGAGTGGCCTAAAGGTATATGGCCACTCCAGCTTCCTTACACATCCACAATTATTCCTAATCCCTCAAACCTACTCCCACTCACAAGCTCCATATGGTCTCATCACACAGCACTTAGGCCTCCATGCTTTATCATTGCAGACTACCAGGCGCAAGATCCACCTTGCCCCTCAGAGGAACTGGAAAAGCGGGGAAAAGACATCTTGCCCCCACCTCATGAGGAGGAATAAGGCACTACTTCAATTGCTACCACTGTAGTAATCAGAGAACAGTACCTCATGTTATATAGAAGCTTGGTTATTATGTAAATCTTCACAGTGGTATGCATCGGGCACTGAGGGACACCATAAGTGACACTTATGCCAGGGAACAAACTCGTATATTAGTTCTGCTATAGAGGAGTCAGATGACGTCCTTGCAGGGTGAAGCTTCAGATGACGGTTGATGAGTCTGACAAACGAAATGCTTGATGCAATAGACAGCTGCCCGAAAGATTATAGGTCATGGTAAGGAGGATGGAAGAGTCTGTTTCACCTGGCTTGTTACTTTGCATGGAGTCTGGAACCCAACCTTGCCAGCATGGAAGAGGCTGGCCAATTCTAGCCAGCAAAATGTGGACCCCAACATCATGGTGTGTCTGATGATGGAGATCGCAGGTTCCATTGCATAAATAGCACCATTTTTGGAATTACAATAGCAACTTGAGCAGCTGCCATGGTGGCTTGAGGTTCAATGGTAGAATGGGTTTGAAGTGGCTCAATCAGATCATTGGTGTGGCTGAACAGATATCCTGAGGTACTGACATCAGAATCACGGAGCAGGAACCTATTGACCTTTCTCCAAATACCAACATTGTTGTTCTCTCTGCTGCCACTCCACCACTGCCCTTACAGATTCCTGATAGCTGGGTGGTCTTGACTGCTGAAGCCCATGCTGAGGCGGTGCAGTCTGAGGCCAGGCCACCACAGTCCCTCAAAGGCATCCCAGAGGACATATGAATGGCCCTCTTATGAATTTCAGCAGTTATCCACACTGTGTCACTGTTATGAGTTGCACTTTGAAAAAGTACCAGAGTAGGCAATAGCATTTGTAGGGTAGCCATGCAGTGTAAGCACGAAGGTGAATATTTTTAAATGCTGTTGGTTTTGACATGTTTTCATTGTTTTTTTTTTCCAGATTAAGTGTGATTATGGTGATTGGGTAGTAATTGCTGGAATTACTGCTGAATTTTTGTTTTTTATGTTCTTCATGGGAAGGTATTGAACAGATTGAATGCCGATGCTGGACTTTTGCTGAATCCTCAGTGTTGGAATGTAAGGCTGGTAACAGAGCTCTTAAGCCTGATGGTGGAGAACATCGCTCGAAATCAATCTTTAAATTAGAAGGTGGTGAGTGTCCCTCCCAGGTACAGGTTATCTACCTAAAACCCTTTCATGTTCCACCAGGCACCCCTCCTCTCCCTCTTCCTCCCCAATCTCCCCCTCTTACTCCCCAATCTCCCCCTCCTCCTCTTCAATCTCCTCCCTCCTCCTCTTCAAGCTCCTCCCTCCTCCTCTTCAATCTCCTCCCTCCTCCTCCTCAACCTCCCCTCATCTGCCTCAATCTCCCCCTCCTCCTCAATCTCCCCCTCCTCTGCCACCTGAACCTCTCCTCCTCCTCAATCTCCCCTCCTCCTCCTCAATCTCCCCTCCTCCTCCTCAATCTCCCCTCCTCCTCCTCAATCTCCCTCCTCCTCCTCAATCTCCCCTCCTCAATCTCCCCTCCTCAATCTCCCCTCCTCAATCTCCCCTCCTCAATCTCCCCTCCTCAATCTCCCCTCCTCAATCCCCCCTCCTCAATCTCCCCCTCCTCCTCAATCTCCCCTTCCCCTCCTCCTCAATCTCCCTTCCCCCTCCTCCTCAATCTCCCTTCCCCCTCCTCCTCAATCTCCCCTCCCCCTCCTCCTCAATCTCCCCTTCCCCTCCTCCTCAATCTCCCCTCCCCCTCCTCCTCAATCTCCCCTCCCCCTCCTCCTCAATCTCCCCTCCCCCTCCTCCTCAATCTCCCCTCCCCCTCCTCCTCAATCTCCCCTCCCCCTCCTCCTCAATCTCCCCTCCCCCTCCTCCTCAATCTCCCCTCCTCAATCTCCCCTCCTCAATCTCCCCTCCTCAATCTCCCCTCCTCAATCTCCCCTCCTCAATCCCCCCTCCTCAATCTCCCCCTCCTCCTCAATCTCCCTTCCCCTCCTCCTCAATCTCCCCTTCCCCTCCTCCTCAATCTCCCCTCCCCCTCCTCCTCAATCTCCCCTCCCCCTCCTCCTCAATCTCCCCTCCCCCTCCTCCTCAATCTCCCCTCCCCCTCCTCCTCAATCTCCCCTCCCCCTCCTCCTCAATCTCCCATCCTCCTCCTCCTCAATCCCCCCTTCTCCTCCTCCTCCTCAGTCTCCCCCTTCTCCTCCTCCTCCTCAATCTCCCCCTCCAACTTCTCAATCTCCCCCTCCACCTCCTCTTTCTCTTGTGGTTCCTGAGCTTGTCCTTCTGGCCCAAATGCTGGTGGTAACACCTTCTAATTCAAATGGAAGACAGCTATGACCCATAGCCTGCAATTCCTGGGACACATGGGGACTTAAGTTTGCTCCATGTGTTCTGGAGGCCTCTTCAATATGCAGGAAGTGCCTCCAGCTTCTCAAGCTCATGCTGAGGGGACCCTGAGCTTGGGGGGCAGCTGGATTCACAGCAGGCATGTTTCCTAGATCGTAGATCCAGGTGGTAATTGCTGCACAGAGATACAGTTCAGGCTAACAAGTGGATGTCCAAGTGAGAGGACAGGAAGAGGCAAGCAGTGCCGGAATCCACCAGGAGTGTGGCACTCTGAAATCAATATTCAGCATCAGGTGAGGATACCTCAAAGGAGTGACGCCACAAGCTTGGAACAGTGAGGCAAAGGACAGCATTGGATGAGTTCAACAAAGTATAAAATATGTTAGTAATTTGCATTTTAATAGTCACAGGAAAAGACGGTTCCACTACCATAAATGTGACTTCCATGAGGCATGTTGCCTCCCTGGCACCAAGATTAAAGACATCATGTAGAGGCTGCAGGACATTCTGCAGAACTGCCTGTCTTTTGCTGTGACTATTAAAATGCAAATTACTAATATATTCTAAACTTTGCAGAACTCATCCAATACTGTCCTTTGCCTCATGGGGGTGGGCATAAAAGGAAGAGCCAAATGTCATGATCTGTGTCAGAGGATACTGAGGGAAGGAAATGTGGAAAGTACAGAGGTACTGGCCATAATCTTTCAAACCTCTTTATATAAAAAGGTAGTACCAGAGGACTGGAGAATTGCCAATATTACAACCTGGAAGGATAAACCCAGTTAACTACAGGCCAGTCAGTTTAACCTTGGTGGTTAACTAAATAAAGCAGTTGTAAAGCATACAGAATCCCAGGCTTTATAAATATGGCCATAAAAACATTGAAGTTATGAAGAACTTATATAAAACTCCGCTTCTGCCTCAACTGGAATACTACATCCAGCCCTGGGTCCCTTACTTTAGCAAGGGTGTGAAGGCTTCAGGTAGAGTTATAAGAATAGTCCCAGGGATGAGCGACTTCTGTTACATGGGTAGATTGGAGAAACTACATTTGTTCTCCTTGGAAAAGAGAAGGTTGAAGGGAAAGTTGATAGAGGTGTTCAAAATCATGAGGTGTATAGACAGAGTGGATAGGGAGAAACTATTATCATTAGTGGAAGGGTCGAGAGCTAGAGGAGACCAATTTAAAATGAATGGCAGAGCAACCAATGATATGAGGAAAAACTTTATTTTACACAGTGAGTGGTTAGGAACTGGAATGCACTGTGAGAGTCTTAGAGTCAGGGGTGGGTCCCTGCACTCCATGTAAATATCAGGGGCAAGCTCACTTTTATTTGTTAGGTCACCGTGTTTTAAATTTTTGCCGATGGGCTTTCAATTGTTGTGAGATGTCCGCCCATTCCAGGAGGAAGCCCTGCCTCATAGAGCAAAAGGGAATTAGACTGTTATCTGAAAAGGAAGAATGTACAGGGTTATGGGCAGAAGGTGGGATAATGGCACTAAGTGAATTGCTCATTCGGAGAGTTGGTGCACACATGATGGGCTGAATGGCTGCCTCCTGTGCTGTAAAAATTCTATGATTTAGTAAAGTGTGGTGACCAAATCTGGACACACTGCTCTATTTTTGGTCTAAACAGAGACTTAAAAATTCTCAGCATAACTTGCCTCTTTTGGACTCAATACCTCTGCGTGAAGCTCAAGATCCCATATGCTTTGCTAATTATTCTCTCGTTATGTCCTGCTACCTTCAATGATTGATGCACCTGGACCCACAGGCCCCTTGTTCCTGCATACTCTTTAGAATTGTGCCATTAAGTCTATATTATCTCTCCCTAACCCTTCTGCCAAAATGCATTACCTCATACTTCCCTGTATTAAATTCCATCTGCCATTTGTCTGTCCATTCTTCTAGCCTATCATTGTTTTTTTTGATTCATTCATGGGATGTGGGCTTCGCTAGCTGGGCAAGCCTTTATTGCCCTTCCCTAATTGCCCTTGAGAGAGTGGTGGTGAGCTGCCTTGAACCGTTCCAGTCCATGTGGTGTAGGTACACCCACAGTGCTGTTAGCAAGGGAGTTCGTGGATTTTTACCCAGTGACAGTTAAGGAACAGCGATATATTTCCAAGTCAGGACGGTGAGTGACTTGGAGGGGAATTTCCAGGTGGTGGTATTCCCATTTATCTGCTGCCCTTGTCCTTCTAGATGGTAGTGGTCATGGGTTTGGAAGGTGCTGTCGAAGGAACCTTGGTGAATCCCTGCAGTGTATTTAGTAGATGGTGTACACCGCTGCTACTGTGCATTGGTGGTGGAGGGAGTGAATGTTTGTGGATGTACTGCCAATCAAGCTGGTTGCTTTGTCCTGGATGGTGTCAAGCTTCTTGAGTGTTGTGGGAGCTGCACCCATCTAGGCAAGTGGGGAGTATTCCATCTCACTCTTGACTTGTGCCTTGTAGATGGTGGACAGGCTTTGGGGAGTCAGGAGGTGGGTTATTCATCACACGATTCCTAGCCTCTGACCTGTTCTTGTAGCTACAGTATTTATATGGCTAGCCCAATTCAGTTTCTGGTCAATGGTAACCCCCAAGATGTTGATAGTGGCGGATTCATTAATGGTTATTCCATTGAATGTCAAGGGGTGATGGTTCGATTCTCTCTTGTTGGAGATGGTCATTGCCTGACGCTTGTGTGGTATGAATGTTACTTGTCAGCGCAAGTCTGGATATTGTCCAGGTCTTGCTGCATTTGGACATGAACTGCTGCAGTATCTGAGGAGTCGCGAATGATGCTGAACATCATGCAGTCGTCAGCGAAGATTCCCCCTTTCTGACCTTATGATGGAAGAAAGGTCATTGATGAAACAGCTGAAGATGTTTGGGCCGAGGACATTACCCTGAGAAACTCCTGCGGTGATGTCCTGGAGCTGAGCTGACTGACCTCCAACAACCACCACCATCTTCCTTTGTGCTAGGTATGACTCCAGCCAGTAGAGAGTTTCCCTCCTGATTGTTCTTTTACAGTCAATTGGTATCATCCTTATTGTTTGCCATACCTCCAAGTTGAGTATCATCAGCAAATATTTAAATTTTACCCCGTATTGCAACATTCAAATTATTGATATATATTGAAATAGCAGTGGTCCTAGCACTGACCATTGGGAATCACCACTGTCCACTATCCTCCAGTCTGAAATTTAGGGAAGAGAGTGGTGTTGTAGTATTGTCACTGGACTAGTAATCCAGAGGCCTAAACTAATTCTCTGGAGACACACATTCAAATTCCACCATGGCGGAAGTTACTTTCAATTAATTACATGTGGAATTGAAAGTTAGTCTCAGTGTTGGTGACCATGAAACTATTATCAATTGCCGTAAAAACCCATCTGGTTCACTAATGTTCTTTAGGGAAGGAAATCTGCCGTCCTTATCTGGTCTGGCCTATGTGAACTCCAGATCCATGGCAATGTGGTTGACTCTTAAGTGGCCTCTGAATGGCCTAGCAAGCCACTCAGTTCAAGAGTATTAGAGCTGGGCAACAAATGCTAGCCTTGCCAGCAACTCCCACATCCCATGAAAGAATAAATGAAACAAAAATTCAACCATTTACCACAAGTCAATGTTTTCTGCTCTTAAGCCAATTTTTAAAATCCAAGTTGACACTGATTCTCCTATTCCATGAGCCTCAATTTTGTCAACCAGCCTTTTATGTCAAACACTTTATTAAAATCCATATAGACAACATCCACTGCATTCCCTTCATCAAAAAAATCAATTATATTAGTCAAACATATTCTGCCTGTTACAAATCTATAATGGCTATCCTTAATTAACTCCTCCAAGTGCCTGTTAATTTTTCCCTGATATTGTTTCTTAAACTTTACCCATGATTGGGTTCCACAGGGATCGGTGTTGGGTCCCTTGCTGTTTGTAGTATATATAAATGATTTAGACTTGAATGTAGAAGGGTTGATCAGTAAGTTCGCAGGTGACAGGAAAATTGGTGGGGTGGTAAATAATGAGGAGGATTTTCTTAAATTACAGGAGGACATAGACGGGCTGGTCAGATGGGCTGATTGGTGGCAAATGGAATTTAATCCGGACAAGTGTGAGGTGATGCACTTGGGCAGGACAAACACGGCACAGGAATACATGATGATTGGTAGGACCCGGGGAAGTACTGAGGATCAGAGGGACCTTGTTGTGCATGTCCACCAGTCCCTTAAAGTAGCAGGACAGGTAGATAAGGTGGTTAAGAAGGCATATGGGATACTTGCCTTTATTAGCCGAGGCATAGAATATGAAAGCAGGGAGGTTATGCTGGAACTGTATAAAACTCTGGTTAGGCCACAGCTAGAGTATTGCGTGCAGTTCGGAAGGATGTGATTGCACTAGAGAGTGCAGAGGAGATTTACCAGGATGTTGCCTGGGCTGGAGAATTTTAGTTATGAGGAGAGATTCGATAGACTGGGGTTATTTTCTCTGGAGCAGAGGAGATTGAGGGGTCCTGATTGAAGTGTATAAAATTGAAGGGCATAGATAGAGTAGACAGGAAGGAACTTTTCCCTTTGGCGGAGGGATCAATAACCAAGGGGCAGGAGGTTCAGAGGGGATATGAGGAAGAACTTTTTCACCCAGCGACGGTGGGAATCTGGAACTCATTGCCTGAAAGGGTGATAGAGGCAGAAACCCTCATAATATTTAAGAAGTATTTGGATGTGCAGTTGCAATGCCATGGCATACAAGGCTACAGGCCTAGTGCTGGAAAATGGGATTAGAATAGTTAGGCACTTGTTTGACCAGCGCAGACTTGATGGGCCAAAGGGCCTTCTTCTGCACTGTAGACCTCTATGACTCTATGATTGATGTTAAACTGACAGGCCTGTCCTTACTAGGAATGTCCTTACATCCTTTCCTGAGCAAGGGTGTCATATTTACCACTTTCCAACCCTCTAGCATCTCCCCCATATCTAGGGAACAGTGAAAGATTACAGCAAGCCCTTCCACTATATCCAGCCTCCACTTCCCTGAGCAACCTGGGTTGCAAGCCATCCAGATGACCTAGCCATTCTAAACATAGCCAGCCTTTCCAGTACAGCCTATCAATTTTCACCCCATCCATTACCTGCACCATCTCTACTTCTACTGATATTTTGTCATAATCCTTATCCTTAGTAAACACTGAAACAAAATACAAAGTGTGGTAGAGGCAGATTCAGTCATGGCTTTCAAAAGGAATTTGGTTAAGCAGTTGGGGAGAAAAAAAACTTGCAAGTCAGAGGGAAAGGGCAGTGTAGTGGGACTAGCAGAGTTGCTTTTGCCAAGAGCTGGTACAGGCATGACAGGCCAAATGGCTTCCTTCTGTGCTGCAATCATTCCATGATTCTATAGAGACATGGTGCAGGAGGGAGAGCTTCAGATTTCTGGATATTGGGACTAGTTGTACGGCCGGAGGGACCTGTTGAAGTTAATGGGTTGCGCTTGAACAGAGCTGGGACCAATATCGTCATGGGTAGCTTAACTACTGCTGTGGGGGAGAATTTAAACCAGTTTACCAGGGATTTTATATCAAAATGTGCCATTAAAAAGTAGAAACAAGGTACACAAAAGTTTGGGAGACACAGTTAGAAATAATACAGAATTAGTTGGGATCATAGAAACTACAAAGAGGTTAAAGTTGAATTTGGAGTACGTGCTTATAAATACACATAAAAAAGTGGTTAATAAAGTTGGTGAACTGCAGATGCAATTGGCCATGCAGGACTGTGATATAATGGTGATAACTGAGATTTGCTTCAAAGAAGTGGATGATTGGATGTTTAATGACCTGGATACAAGGAATTCTACTCACTCTAAGATCTTTGCCATCAAGGTCAAGAGACTTAAACAAGCTCATCAGTTCTTCATGTTTCACCTAATCAAATGCCATATCATAATCGATAATATACATGAATACATCTTTTTTCATTTCAATGGTGCATGTGGTAGCATAAAGGTAACATTTTTCATTCCGCTATCTTCTACAAAACCACACTGCTGAAATTCCTGACTTCATCTTGTTCCTGACCCTATTCATCAGTACTTGAAGAAGGATCTTAGTAATGTGACTCATCAGACTGATGGTGTGATGAGTTCACATTCAATTGCTCCTGTTTTTTTAGGGAATGCAATAAAGATTTACTTAAATCTTCTGGGATTTCTCCCGTGTCGTAAACTTCATTAAAGATGAGAGTCAGTTTGTCTATTCCAAAGTCTTCTAAACTTTTTATTTGTTCAGTAACTATTTCATCTGGGCTTTATCGTTTTTCATCTTATTTATTGCTATTCTTACTTTTGTCTTTCATGATCTTTGGACCATCCATGTTTTTCTTAATTGTTGGCTTTCCTTCTTGTCTCTTGTCCTTAAATAAGGCTTGTATGTATTCAGTCCACCTTGCAAGCACTTGACCTCTTTCAATGATAACTTCCCTGTGTTTCCCTTTGATACATCTGCCAGATGTATACCCAACTTTTCCTCTGATTGATCTAATGTCTTTATGCATTGTTCTTGAGCCTGTGTTTTTACATGTTACTATTCCTTTACATTCTTTTGTTCAACCACTTTTCCTTCTTTTCAACACACTTTTGTTTGATCCTTTTCTCCAATTCCTGAAAGTTCCGTCGGCCTATTTGCTTTACCTTCCTCTGTGTACCATCAGGACCAGCATTTCATCTGCCGTCCATTTTTGGTTCTTTCCCTTTTAAGTGAAGTGGTGCTTTTTGATGATTCTAACATTGATACTTTGAACAATTCCCATGTTGAGTGGTTTCCTTGGTCTTCAAGCTGTTTGAAACAGTTTTGAACTTCCGCTTTAAATTCTACTTTAATTGACCTCTCTGCATTGACTAGTTTATAAGCAAGTTTCTCTAATGTGCCTTTTTTTTCAACTTCCTTAGCTTTATTTCAATGGTGCAAACTACAAGAACATAGTCTACATATCTTAGAGTGATTTAAAAAAAAAACTTTATTGGGAACAAACTATAGCCATAAAAATTGAGATCAATCTAAGTGATTTTGTGAAAATTAGAAGAGGGGTCAGACAGGGCTGTGTTTTCTCCATAGATTTATTAAATTTGCATTGTGAAAGTATTCCTAACAAGATTGAAGACCTTCCTGGATTACCAGTTGGAAGCTACAACCTTAATAAAAAATGCCGATGATACTGTTCTTATTGCCGACCCTGAAGAGGAACTGCAAAAGATTTTGGATAGAGTAGTGAGTGAAAAAAAATTGTAAGAAAACAAAATGTTTAATAGTGCCCAAACAGAAAATCATACCAGAATGTAAGATCACAGTGAAGAATGAAAATATTGAACAGGTAGACAAATTTTGTTTCCTAGGAGGAATGTTAACAATAGACGGAAAGTGTGACCAAGAAATAAGATGAAGGATTGGAATGTCCAAAGGTGCATTTAAAAAAAAATAGAAAAGCTTATGATCAACTCAGAATTAGCCATGAAAACAAAGCTGGGAATCCTGGAATGCTATCTCACGCCAATTTTGACGTACGGAAGCGAGAGTTGGATGATCAGTGAAGCAATGCAGAGAAGAATTGAGGCTGCAGCGTTGTGGTCTTTGAGGTGAATAATGAAGATAACTTGGATAAGTCACACTACCAATGAAGAGGTGCTAGTAAAATCTGAGACCAAAAGAACTCTGCTGACCAAGATCAGGAAGAGACAGTTGGAAGTTCTTGGGCACATAATAAGAAATCATGATTTAGAAAGTCTGAGGCTGATGGGAAAGATCAATGGTAAAAGAGTTTGAGGTAGACAAAGAACAATTTTTTAAAGAACCCCGTAAACTGGATGAATGTACCACCAACTAGGGCAAGTTTAACATGGAGGTCCATGGACGGCACGCCCTTTAGGGCATGGTACCCGAAGAGGGAGACAAGGAATTCAAGAAAGACAAGCAAGACAAAAAAAGAGGAGGGGTAGCAGTTTTGATTCAGGAAAATATTACATACTAGAAAGAGAGATTGTATCCAATTGTTTTTACAAGTTGCTACTGAGTCTACTTCCATCACCCTTTCAGACAGTGCATTTAGGTGCTGCAGGAAAGAATTCCTCCTCCCCTCTTATCCTTTTGCTGCTTACCTTAAACCTGTGTTCCCTGGTTACCGAGCCTTGTGCCTTTCACCTTTATTTACTGTCAACCCTCAAAATTTTGAACATCTTTCATAAATCTCCCTATAAATTCCCCTTAACTGCCATTACAAACCAATGAGTCATTTGTTTTAAGCTGGCAGCCACAACTGCTAGGTATGTAAGGGCTTATATTGGGTCATTTGTGCGCTGGAAATGCATTGATTGATGGATGGTGAAGTTGATTAGGGACCAAAAATATCTGTTGTTAAAGGCAAAAGAAATGGTTAAACTGGCTAAAGGAGTACTTTGCATTTTTGTTTACCAAGGAACAGGACTTTTCCAAGGCTGTGATAAACAAGGAGGTTGCTGGGATGTTGGATAAGGAGGGATAACTTACCTTTGTCACAGTCATATAGGATGGCTCTTGATAAGAGCTGATTTGGTGCTATGGCAGGGAAGGAAACCTGATTGGAAGGATTCAAACATGAAGTTTTTGGAAAGATGTGCATGGATTTGGGAGGCAATAACACATTCAAGGACTTTGGAGAGAAAAGGGAGGTTGGAGATGGGGTGGTAGTTTGCAAGAACAAGATGGGTCAAGAGTTTTTTGAGGGGAGAGGTGATGACAATAGATTTAAAGGAGCGAGTGACAGTACCTAAGAAGAGAGAACTGTTTAATAATATCAGCTAACATGGAAATCAGAAAAGAAAATTGGGTATTAGCAGTTTAGTGGGAATAGTGTTGAAAAAGCAGGAGGTGCTTTCATGGAAAGTTGAGATCAGAGAGGAAATGATGAGAGAAACTATCAGGAGAGAAACTGGAGAAAGATGCGAGTTCAGAGCTAGGATGGGGGGAAACCTTAGAAGAAGTTTGGCCTGGTGGACTAGGAGGAAGTAGGCAAGTGGCAAAGTCAGCTGATTGGATGGTCTCAATCTTCATGACAAAGTCCATGAGTTCCTTGGACATATTGGAAATGACCGTGGAGGACAGAAGGGGGGGTTCAAGAAAACAGTTTGCAGTACAGAAAAAAAGCCAGGGGTTATCTTTGGATTTCAGGTTTATCCTGGAACAGTAAGCCATTTTTGCAGATAAGAGCAGGACCTGATTGTGCTTCATATGATTGAGCCAAATCTGACAGTGAATGACTAAACAAGTTATCGTATCCATTCAAGTCTGTGCCCCTTCGAACTTCTCTGGGGCAATTAGGGGTTGGCAATAATTGTGGACATGCCAGCAATGTCCACATTCCATGAACAAATAAAAAAAAGAGGGCCTTACTGAGGGAATGGCCAGGGTGAAAGAGACTAATGGTAACTGGATAATAGATTAATGGTTGAGAATAATTCAGGCAAAAATAATTTTTTAAAAAGTATATGATGAACACAGGGATTAAACATAAGAAAAATAAGAAATATAAAAATGGAAATTTAGGTGAAGATTAGGAATGTTATTGGAAAACATTAAAGAGACTAATAATCAACAAAAGAAATGGGATTATTTTAAGCATACAAGTACAGGATAGGCAAAGAATGGATCCCCCTCCTCCTTCAGGTACCATGTCCTAAGAGGGTGTTGGCGACCATGGACTTCCACTGGATTGGTCCATGATTATGCTTGGCAAAATACTGCAGTGGTTTTTCATTGCCTTCTGCAGTTTGGCTGATAGTTACCTGGCAGGGGAGAGACCTTCATCGCATTTCTGGCAGGGAAAGAGCAATGGCTATAACCAGTCAAACCCCTTACCATGGGGTACCTGACACCATCCGAGTCATGGTGAAGGGCAGCGAGCAAGGAACAGGAATGGATAGGACCTTCTTCACTAAGAGGATCCTATTCAAGCTGTGTGGTTTCGAGACTGCGGAGATCTACTGCCTACAGGATTTCCCCAGCTCTGGTTTCTTTGATGTGACCTTCAAGCAAGTGGCAGCTTGTGTCAAACTCCTGAAGGTGTTTGAGGAAAAGAAAGACCTGCCAGAAATGAAGATCCTGACGGCGGAGCCACTTTTTGCTCTACCGTTGCATCGAGAACGTGTTGCGACGGTGCATCTGTACAACCCCTACGTCCCTGTTGCTGGCGTGCTCACCTTCCTTACCAGGTACTTCGATAAGGTTGGGAGCTGCACTGAAGTTAAAGATAATTTGGGGATCTGGACATGTAAACACCAGGTTAAGGTAATGCTCTAGACCGACGGTAAGGGAGCCGTTTTCTACCCCCCTTCCAGATTCGCTATCGGAGGAAGCCGTGGGTACTTTGTCTACGCTGGGCAACCCAAACTTTGTCGCTCATGCGGCAAGTCTGGTCATGTGGCGGCCAACTGCAGTGCCGTCCTCTGCAAGAACTGCAAAAAGGAAGGGCACCAGACAAAAGATTGTAAACAGGCTAAGTGCTGCAACCTGTGTGGCGAGGCAAGTCACCTCTACAAGACCTGCCCCAAACGTTGCCGTACTTATGCACAGGCAGCCAAAGCCAACGAGGGGGAAGCAGAAGAAATGCCTCGTGTCACTCCAACCACCAAGGCCCCCAGGGAGAACAACGGGACAAAGGAGGACACAGAGAGAGACAAGGTGGAGGAAAAGATTGGGGTAACAGACAGCCAATCAACAGCACTGCCCCCGAACCTCCCATTCCTCAGGAGAGCGAATCAACAGAGGAGGAGGAGGCAGCAGTGGGAAAGCAGCAGGGGGAGTGGCAGCTGGCGAAGAGAGCCAAAAGGAAGAAGGGGCTAAAAAGAAACCAAGCCACTTCCCAGACAAGAGTCAAGAGGTGTCTCCTATCCGACACGGATAACAAGAGCAGCAGCTCTTCGGACGAAGAAGGGCCAGGGCGGCGCCAACAGAAGAAGCGGCAAAACGCTAGGGATTTGGAGGACGAGACACCCAAGCTCCAGAACATTGGAGACATTGAAGAGACCAGCGCACCCCAACTTGGCCCACAACCCGAAGAGGCCAGTGCATCACAACCCCAGGAATCTGGGAACAGTG
The DNA here is from genome assembly GCF_017639515.1 of Carcharodon carcharias. Lineage (NCBI taxonomy): Eukaryota > Metazoa > Chordata > Chondrichthyes > Lamniformes > Lamnidae > Carcharodon > Carcharodon carcharias. Next base: position 93,032,259 of record NC_054477.1, on the reverse strand, counting down.
AGGCGCTCAGTGCACCCCAGATCCGGGAAGCCGGGAGCAGCAACGCCCCAGAGGGGGAGAGGATTGGAGAAGCTTCTCCAACAGAGGACATTTCAAACCCTGCTCTCTGCACGGACCCCCAGATGCCACCTGAGCAGAACACCGCCAATGGGGAGGTTCAGGACGCTTTCCTCAGCCCGTCCCAAGTGAAGCAATTTGAGCACACCACAGGCATGAAGGAGCAGACCAATGGTCTGGAACTCTCAGAGACAACAGGTTTAGTAAGCGACTAACTGCTTTAAAATGGGTGTAAAGATTGCATCCATAAATGTGCGTAGCATTAAATCTACTACGCGATGTGTTGCGACCTTGGACTACCTTGCCAAGGTCAAAGCTGACCTGTTGTTTCTGCTGGAGTGTGCGATACCGCACCTCAGCTCCTACAGGCAGTGGTCACAATGGTGGTCCCATGGGCCATCGATCTGGTCGGGAGGAAATGACTCTCGTTCCTCCGGCTTGGGTATTCTGCTGCGGGGAGGCAGCTTCACCGTCTCCCAGGTTAAGGAGGTGGTGGACGGGCGCCTCCTCGTAGCAGACGTAATGTATAAGAATGCTCCACTCCGGTTAATTAACGTCTACGCCCCGTCACAAGGGGCTGAGCGGCTGGAGGTTTTTCAGCAGCTCCCACTGCTGCTGGCGACCTCCAGGCCGGTTATTCTGGGCGGTGACTTCAACTGCATCATCGATGCGGCTGGACGATCCGGCAGGGCCGACAGCAGATTGGATGCTACATCCAGATCCCTGATGGAAACAGTAAAGGATGCCAAGCTGCACGACGTCTTCAGCAACCCTGCAGATGGAGCGCAGCGTAGATACACCTGGTCGCGGCCTGACGGGTCCGTCTGTTCCAGGATAGATTTCCTGTTTGTGTCCCATGCATTCACAGTCAGATCCACCGACGTCAAGCTGGTGTTCTTCTCTGACCACTGCCTCCTACTGGCTGACTGTCACTTAGAGAAGGACCAGAGGGTTGGCAGGGGGGCATGGAAGCTAAACGTGCAACTGCTAACCCCAGAGAACATTGAGGAGCTCAAGAGGGATTACAAAGGTTGGAGAACCATGAAACCCCACTTTGAGTCACTGACACACTGGTGGGAAGCGATCAAGGGAAACATCAAGAGGTTTTTCGTCCTCAAAGGCACCCAGAAAGCTAGAAGGAACAGAGGGAAATGTCCCGACTCCAGAAAAACATGCAGAACCTGCTCTGGCTGCAGTCGATGGGGGTCGATATCAAGGAGGAACTCCAAGAGCTGAAGAGCCAGCAAGCCTCGTTCTTTGCCTCGGAGGCCTCCAAGATCATCTTCCGTTCCAGAGTCCGCTCTGTGGAGCAGGATGAGACGTGCTCACGTTTCTTCTTCCAAAAGGTACACAGAGAGAGCTCTGTGATCAGCAGCCTGAAGGAAGAAGACGGCTCAGTAAAGTCATTGCAATCTGACATTTTGAGGATCAGCAAATCCTTCTATGCCAGATTATATGACGTGAAGCCCACAGACAGCACGGCCTCCCAGTCCTTCCTGTCCTCTATCACGGAGGTCTTAGATGACAGTACATGGGAGAGTCTGGACAAAGCGCTAACTCCTGACGAACTGACTGAGGCCCTTGAGTCCTTCGAGCAGAGTAAAACTCCTGGAAGTGACGGCTTGCCGGCAGAGTTGTATTCGGCTCTGTGGGACTGGATTGGCCCAGACCTGCTAGAAGTGTACGAGAGCATGCTCCTGGCCGGCAGTATGTCAGAATCCATGAGGAAAGGCATTATCACCCTCATCTACAAGCACAAGGGGGAAAGGGAGGAAATTAGAAATTGGCAACCCATTTCACTGTTGAATGTGGACTATAAAATTCTGTCCAAGGTCATCGCCAATCGGGTCAAATCCGCTCTGGAATTGGTGATCCACCCTGACCAGACCTGCACTGTTCCGGGCAGGAAGATCTCTGACAGCCTCGTGCTGCTCAGGGATACGATTGCCTATGTACAGGACAGGGGTATGGATACCTGCCTCATCAGCCTGGATCAGGAGAAGGCCTTTGACAGAATATCGCACACCTATATGGTGGATGTGCTCTCCAAAATGGGGTTTGGGGAGGGAATTCGCAATTGGATCCAACTGCTCTACACTAACATCAGTAGTGCAGTCTCAATCAGTGGGTGGGAATCAGATAGCTTTCCTATTAAATCTGGAGTCAGGCAGGGCTGCCCTCTCTCGCCTGTTCTTTTCGTGTGTTGCATAGAACCCTTTGCTGAGTCCATCAGGAAGGATTCGGGCATAAGAGGAGTGACGATCCCAGGTAGTGGAGGCACTCAGATCAAAGTCTCCCTGCACATGGACGATATCGCCGTCTTCTGCTCGGATCCGGTGTTGGTACACAGACTTATCCACATCTGCGACCAGTTCGAACTGGCCTCGGGAGCCAAGGTAAATTGTGGGAAGAGCGAGGCCATGTTCTTTGGGAAATGGGCTGACCGATCCTTTGTCCCCTTCACTGTCAGGGCTGATGGCCTGAAGGTGCTGGGGATATGGTTCGGAGGGACCAGGGCACGTGTTAGAAACTGGAAGGAACGAGTGTCTATGGTGAAAAGGAAACTGGGCATGTGGGAGCGATGCTCCCTCTCCATTGCGGGTATGAACCTGGTCATCAGGTGTGAGGCACTCTCGCTGTTGCTGTAGGTGGCGCAGGTCTGGCCCATTCCACACTCCTGTGTGGTGGCGATCACCCGAGCCATCTTCCGCTTTATCTGGAGGTCAAAAATGGATCGTGTCCACAGGGACACGATGTACTAGCTTCTAGATAAAGGGGGAAAAAACATGCCCAACATCGCCCTCATACTGATGGCCACCTTTGTGTGCGGCTGCATCAAGCGGTGCGTAGACCCTCAGTATGCAAACACCAAGTGTCACTACATGCTGAGGTTCTACCTGTCCCCGGTGTTGTGAAGGATGGGTCTGGCCACGATGCCGCGGTACGCTCCAAGTAGTTGGACCGTGCCGTACCACCTGTCCCTCATGGGAAAATTTATGCAGAGAAACACCTTCGACCACAAGTCCATCAGGCAGTGGTCAGCACATAACGTCTTAAAGGCCCTGAGGGAAAAGGAGAGGGTGGATCCTGTAGGATGGTTCCCTGAGCAGACTGACAAAGTCATTTGGCAGAATGCCTCATCACCAGAACTTTCCAACAAACACCAAGATGTAGCTTGGCTGGTGTTGAGAAAGGCCCTCCCTGTAAGATCCTTCCTACACGCCAGGAGTCTCACCCCCTCTGGACGTTGCCCTCGAGGTGGCTGTGGTGGGGAAGAGAACGTTGTTCACCTTCTTGTAGATTGTGTCTTTGCGAAGAAGGTCTGGAGAGAGATGCAGTGGTTTCTGTCGAGGTTCATCCCGAGCAGTTCTGTGACAGAGGACTCTGTGCTCTATGGGCTGTTCCCAGGGACACACACCAAGACAAACATCAACTGCAGCTGGAGGATCATCAACTCGGTGAAAGCCGCTCTTTGGTCTGCCCGAAACTTGTTGGTTTTCCAGTGCAAAGAGTTATCCCCGACCGAGTGTTGCAGACTGGCACATTCCAAGGTCCAGGACTACGTGCTGAGGGACACAGTTAAGCTTGGGGCAGCCGCCGCAAAGGCGCAATGGGGAAGGGTCGCTGCCTAAGACCTTTCTGCCACAGTGCACTGGGGGGCTGGGAACTGTAAAGGGCCCCTCAGGCTGTACAGATTAAAATGTATGTCTGCCAATGATTGAAATATTCATTGTTTGTTCTGATACACCTTGTGTTTCCTGTTGTAAAAGTTGAACCTGTTTGTATTTTTGTAATGGTGATTTGAAATGGTTCGAAATATTTTTGAAGATTTATGAATAAAGTATATTTTTGCAAAAAAAAAAAGCAGTATGGCTGACCAGGAAACTCTCCCACTCTTTACCATCAGTCATACTGGAAGGATTTACACTCTGATAATCAACCTGTTTGACCACATTATGCCTGCATCTTTCATGGCCATCAAGTCCTGAAGTGGGACTTGAACCTGGAGCTTCTGGCCCAGAGGTGGAGATGCTGCCACAATACCTCCCTACAAAGAATGGATAGAACTGCTTAAAGATGAAGCTGGAATCTTATATTGGAGAATGAAGGAATAGCATAGTTATGTACTTTGCTTGAGTTTGACAGAGGAAGGGAATTTGCAGGAGCACCTTAGGAGGATGTGGAAGGGCCAGTACTGGAAACAAAACTGTTAGAAAAAATAATTTGATTAAGAGTAAACAGTCACCAGGCTTAGATGGTATGTTTCCCACTACATAGGAGGACATTGTGGAAATATTCAACATAGATGTCCAAATGGAAACTTTGTCAAGGAATTGAAGAACGGCAAATGTTATACACTAGTTCAAATTTTTCTTCTAATATTTTGAGGAAATCATAGAATATAGGTAAAGAAAATGTGCTGGATGTTATCTAGATGGATTTTTAGAAGTCATTTGATCAGGCACATGTTCAAAATTTGGGTTTGTCACAAGTATCTGTTTTAGTCCTGTCAACTATTCCCTTAAATGGTCCAGTTGCTTATTCTTTTCTTAACAATTTTGATTCCTATTTAGCTGTATCTGTTGGCATGATAGTGGAATGTGAGGATGTTACAATGGTGCACAATTTTGATGTGGACCTAGGGTTACCAACCCCCCTGGATCATCTGAGAGTCTCCTGGCATGAAGGATGAATCTCCTTGGCCCTCGCTAGCAAGACAGGAGATAGATGGAACTTCACTCCAATGGCTTGTGCCTGTGTTCTTGCCTGATTTTGTAGTGGAAATGAATCATCTTGTGGGAACTATCCCCCTCCCCCAAATCCCCTACCTTCCCCGCTTACACAGTTATATCAGTATTGGTAAGTGTTTACTCAGTGACCATCCAGTATTTTTGCTATTGATAATGTTGCCACATTTTGCCCAAACAAACATGACTCTTGTATGCAGCGGCCACTGGTTATGCAATGATGTTTGCAGTGCTTTGTTAATCAAATAAGAGTAGGACCAGCTATGAGGAAATTGTTGGCCATACAAGATAGAAATTTAGGGTCAGTGAGTTCTGGTCATTTGCTGCTATATAAAATAAAGCAGCTCAACAATTCTTAGCTGGCCTTTTTCAATGAACTGTTTTGAATCTGTGCACAGAAAGGTTGGAGGGTTGCAGATGAAAGCATGTGAAAGACATGCTATATGGTTGCTGGATTATGCTATCGCATGATTAGATATTGTGCAGTATAGACATGCTCCTGAATGTAACAAAGGTGGACTGTCTATGGGAGTGACCCAAAACAATACCTATCTGAGGCACTTCTTTATCAAAATGTTGTTTTTCAAATCCCTGATGAGTTTGATTAAGTTTATTCCTCATTCCCGGGAGTTAACCTATTTAAAGTTATACATACCTTTTGGTTGTGTCAATGATGTTGCTAAATCCCAGATTATGTTGAATTTGCCATTCTATAGTCACAGTCAACCCTGAGGTACCATGATTATTATTCCCTATAAGCATCTATGTTGCTTACAGTTCAAAACAAAATAAAACGCACTTACCCTATTACACATCTGCATCAAAACTAAGACTGCTCATTTCCACCTCTGTAACATCATCCCACTTCAATCTTGCCTCAGTTTATCTAATGCTGAAACTCCCATCCATGCCTTTGTTACCTCCAGACTTGATTATTCACATTCACTCCTGAGTGGTCTCCTGTGTTCTATCCCCTGCACAACCGAGGACATTCAAAACATTGCTGCCCATGTCCTGACATGCACCCATCTTCTCTGTGCTTGCTAATCTAAGTTCCTGGTCAAGCAATGCCTCTATTTAAGAATTCTCATTCTTATTTTTCAAATCACTTCATGAGGCCTTGGGCCTCCCCATCTCTGTTATCTCCTTCAACTCTACAACCCCTCTAGAACCCTGGGATCTGCAAATTCTGGCCTATTGAGCATTCCTGGTTTTAATCACTGCACCTTGGTACTTTATACATTCAAGTTGTTTTCTCCTCAACATTATAGAAATTCAGTGACCACGTGACTTCTGACAAGATCAACGTCTTTAAATTTATGCAGACATATATCCCACTGCATTGCACTTATGGCACTGTATCAGTGACCCAGAAATTTCTGGGCCAGAGTATCTTTACTCATTCCAATTTCATTCATTTTAAAAGCTGAATTCTGAAAGCAAACACATTTTCTTTTAAGGGAAACAGACAAAAGAGCAGAGAGTGGGAAGGGGAGAAAAAGTGGGATATAGGTTAAGGATGAAGGGCCATCCCCTTGTTGTAGTGTGTAGAGTCGAAGAAGGTTCAGGATAAGCTGATTGAGAGCAGAACAAGTAGAGAGAGGAACAGGGGCTCGGCAGATAGTTCAATGGGGAACAGCAAAGGTAGGGAGAGTATTAACGTTTAGTAGTAGTGAAGGCTGGTAAGGAGGAAAAGAGTATTCGAAATGCATAATAGCAGTGAACACAATGACAGCAAGAAGGTGGGGATGAACCATGAGCTACAGCATTACCTAATTTGGGAACCTAATTTAAGACTCCAAAGATAGGAAAATAGAATAGAAAAACAACAAAAAGCAGTTGATGGAAGCACTAACCCCTTTGTCCTTGCAACAAGCACCCCATCTCCAAACTCCTGTGACAGTAAAAACATGTTGGTTGCAAGAATTAAATATTACATAACACAAGCTGGATGAAACACAAAACTTTTGATATGTTTTATATATAGATATAGGCTTAACTAATGTTCCATGCACAAGGCATGCATGTTCGTACAAAAAGTTCTTAATCATTTGGTCATTCCTTGAAGTTTTCCCAATATAACTGTTTCCCTTACTCAAGATGACAATGAAAGAACATCAAATGTAAAATTGAATCTAAATCAACAGAATAATCTTTACATAAAGATATGTCCCAAAACATAGCATTATTCACATAAGAAGTTCACTCCAGAAGTTTTGAACATCTTAAATTATAGGTTTTGTGTATACAGTTATTTAGTAGTTGTAGACATGCAATTGCTGCGTTAGTCATAGATGTCATGAGTCTATTAATTTACTATGTACTAAATATACTAATTTCAAGAGATCCACACTATTTTAGGTTTCTTGACAAGTGCATTTACACAATAAAGCTCTGGTATCAGGCGCATCCACTTTAGCTCCAGTATACATTTTAACTGTGTGCTTTGAATCAGTCTGCAGTTCATCAATGTAGGAATTAAGTAGCTCCTCCAACACTTGGGCTCGTTGCTCTTCTTCTTCAAGGAAACGCTCTGTTACTGAAGAAGTGTCTGACATCTCTGTGGGCTTCTAAACATTATAAAAGTATTAAACATAATAATGGGTTAGCTGAACTATAGTGATCCCATTGAATGATTGATCTGTATTCATTATTTGAAAACCTCTATTCATCTTTTCATAAGTAATAGTTTGCAATCTAATTACATAATTTGTAGTCATGCAGGATATTGGTTCAACGTTGCTTCTTTGTTTTGGACATGGAGGATGTCATGCCAGGTAAAGGTATCATATTCCTAACTTTCAAGAAACAGACTTTATCCAATGTAGACTCTTTAAAAAAATTGTCAATGTTATGCAAAGATGGCCACCAAGGGTCAAGTGACCTTTTGTGATTTCTGCACAAAGGATTAACATGCTCCTGGAAAGTCATTAAAATATAAATGTCAGTGGGTGGAAGACACTCCCTTGAAAAGGCATTCAAAATGCGAAACCACTTATGGAATTTACAGCCCCATTGTCTGGCTATGAACATGAACACGAAATCAATGGACCCCAGACTTAATTTCCCCGAAAATTGGGACCTTTCTCCTTTTCCTTTAGCGCCTGCTCCCTGCAGTTCCCTCTCCCAGTCGACTGCTGACAATTGGGTATCCCCCTTGAGATCTAGAACTCACTCGACATTCACTGTTACTTTAACCTAAGAGCAACTAATCTAAGGTTCTTAGACTTATTTTCCTCAGCAATCTGCTAGTATGTCCTGCTAGGAAGAGACTTAAACTGCTCTATTCACCTTAAAGCACAATTACCAACTGAACTCAAAATGCTTTCTGTTTTTCTGTCTCTGTGGGCCCCCTGTTGCTAGGCGGGTAGTTTTTCCTACTTTGTTTTAACTTCCCTAAACCATTTGAAGTGTCATAAAACCTCATTAAAATGCAGGTATACAAACAAACCCACAGAGTTGCAGATAACATGTTAAAGTGGAACAAAAATCCAGGTTTTAGTTTTTTAATGCACACATAAAAAAATGAAATGAAATGAAACTTAAACTTAAAACTATAGCTTATTCCTAAAGCCCACCAATACAGATATAACTTATTTAAAATTAAATCTAGTTCCTAGCACAGTTTATCACAAGCAGGTGTGAACAGCCACTATTCATCATCCAATGTGTAACAATGGCTTCTAATTTTAAATCATTTTTGTGGACAACAGATGTATTGATCATGTGGTCAGATAATTGAAACTGATTTCAGATAGCAAATCTTATTACTCCAAGAACTAGCCAGAAACAGGTAAGTCTGGAGACCAACAGGACACAAGAGGGGCCATTTCTCTGGCAAGAAGAATGGACAATCAGTCAACCCAAGCAGTATGAGAGAGAGAGAGGGGGGGGGGGGGGGCTAACTTGTCTTCACCTGCAAAGATTAATCTCTACAGAAATTTGGCCACAATTTTGTCTGGAAACCCAGAGGCTACCAACTCCCATTCATGAAAGAACCTCAAGAGAGAACCCATTCAGGCCTGCAGTTCATTTTTTGTATTTAAGCCCCATATAACAAGGCACTCCAAATCATATTCTTGATAATTCTTTGAGATTGTTACTCATTCATATGCTGAGCAATTCTTTATGTTTGAAGAATGCATTCTTTGCCATTGCTATTCTAGTTAGCATGTAGGTACAGCAACCAATTAGGAAGGCAAATGATCCGCTGGCCTTTATTGCAAGGGGATTGGAGTACAGGAAAAAAAATGCTAGCATTGTACAGGGCTTTGGTGAGACCACATCTGGAATAGTTTTGGTTTCCATAGTTAAGGATGATATACTTGCATTGGAGGTAGTATAGCAAAGGTTCACTAAATTGGTTGCTGGGATGAGGGAGTTGACCCATGGTGCGAGGCTGAGTAAACTGGGCCTATATTCTCTGGAGTTTAGAAGAATGAGAAGCGATTTTAATGAAGGAGCTTGATAGGATAGATAATTTCTGCTGATCGGGAAATCTAACATGGGGACAAAATCTCAGGATAAGGGGCCAATCATTTAGGACTGAGATGAGGAGAAATTACTTCACTCAAAGGGTTGTGAATCTTTAGAATTCTCTATTGAATGGTGGAGCATGCTCAAAGGGCCATATGGTCTATTTCTGCTCCTATTTCTTGTGTTTGGAATGTTCTTGTGTACCGTTGTAGAAGAAGCAGTAAGTTCAGACTGTCGGTACCAAAGAGAAGCACAGCGGTCTTAAAACATAAGGAAGGATCTGAGATTAGTTTAATAACTGATTTATATGTGCAGAATGATTTTGGAGAAAATGTCTGTAAGATGGAGTAAAAGAATGATCTTCAACTTTTTATTTCGTTCATGGGCGTCGCTGGCTAGGCTAGCATTTATTGCTCATCCCTAATTGCCCTTGTTCAGAGGGTATTTAAGAGTCACCCACATTGCTGTGGGTCTGGAGTCACATGTAGGCCAGACCAGGTAAGGACAGCAGATTTCCTTCCCTAAAGGATATTGGTGAATTAGATAGGTTTTTATGACAATTGACAATGGTTTCATGGTCATCATACTTTTACTTAAAAAATCTGGAATTGACTTCAATTTCCGCCATGGTGGGATTTGAACCCCAGAACATTACCCTGGGTCACTAGCCCAGTGACAACACCACTATGTCACCACCTCCCTCTTAACTGTGACATTGGTAGTTGTGGAAGAGACTTGCGTGTTAGCCAGCAACTGAGTTGCGTTTGTTCCCAAAGGAAAATTGAGACCCCAAGGCTCTTTTGGCAGCAGAAACAGATATTGATTAGTTGAATGTCTCTCTAATGAACTGTGAACACAATCAGCATGACTCATGTAATACTTCATTAGAGAGATGCAGCCTTGTCAGACATTTTCAAGCGGTCACAATGAAGTAACTCTGTCTAAACTTGTAGATAGGGAAACATGGCTACCAGTTGGTAGGGCTTGGAGGCCAAAAATGGTACTTGTTTATCATGACATTTATAAGCTGGCTCTCCTATTCCTCCTCCTTTTTCTCCTCATAGCAGAGTAATGGGGGAGGTTTAAGAGAAAGCCCATTGATTCCTGAAATCCAGTGTACAAGGTTAAAGTTGAAATCACTCAAAACTTGGGGAAAGAAAATTAAAATGTTCGTTAAAAATGTGGCTTTGAGGAAAGGGCACATCGGCTCATGCAATTTGTTCTGGGTTTTTATAGCCTTCAGCAATGCATCACTTAAAGCTTGGCACAAGCAGATCTCAATGGCCCAGATTTTGTGCTCAGTGATGAAGTGATGGCACTCACCACTAACCTCAAACAAAATTACCCACAAAGGTCTAGCATGGTCTGTGGATTGTATTTCACTTTTCCTGACATTAATTTCATCCTTGCAGCAACAAGGGAGCTACAGCATCTAGCAACAGTGATGTCATCAAGCAGGCTTAGCAGCAAAACATATTGAAGGATTCTCACAGACAGCAAGCGAGGAATAAAAAGCATTAATGATCACTCACTTTTTACAAATTTTACAGAATGTGAAACAAAGACACATGGGATTAAGTTTGAAGCTGAAATATCATGCTGTTTCAAAAAAGTAATCTGTAATACTTTAAAAATCAATGAAATTTTAGTCATAATGGATAAATTTGATATTCCACAATATGCAAAAAGTGTTTCAGGACAAGAGAGGTTATTCAACAGTAATTATGAAATAGTATACCATTCAAAACCCAGTTAAACATCATTCTAAAAATCTTAATTTTCAGGGAATTTTACAGCAAGCTTAGAGCGTAAAAAGTGAATGTTTATGTCAATTCAAATACTTTCTAAGATTTCCATCTATGAGGACTTCACTAGTGTACCCTGTGGAGGAACAGGGAATTACTGGCAGCAACTTTTGGATTTTTGTGTTTAACTGCACATGTGCAGACAGTAGAAGTTACAGTCAGTTTCACAAAGTAATAATGGCAAACACTGACAGTTTCACCATCATTACAACCACAAACATTCATTCCCCAAGGTGGTGTTCTCAGCAGGCAGAGTCCTGAAGGAAGGTTTTGTTCTACATATGCAAAACAGGGTTCTCTGTAAACCTTTTTCCGATGAATCATTTTATTTATCAAAAATTAACTCGATAAAAATTGCAACCAAATTAGATGAAAGCAAAGTAAAATATTTAGACTGCTGGTAGAATTTTAATTTACTTTATTCTTTTTTGTAATCCTTTAGGCTTGGCTTACTACTATGTTAGATGAGGCTTTTTCAGCAGCATTAGTCTTTAGGCTCTTAATAAAGTCAATCCTTTTGAGATTTACAGTCTGGCAACATAACGACACAGAACAATTGAATTGGGCCTCTGCAAAAAAATGAATGCGCAGGGTAATTCCAGAAATAGAACATTGACATACTTAGCTAATTTGACAGACAGGGTTGCCATTAATATGCCTGTTTTATTTATTGTAGAAGTCAATTTGTCCTTCTGTGCTTTCCCTGTAGCTATCCCTATCAGTGTTTCATATCTCTGCAACCACTTGTTTTATTAGCAAAACATTGGGAATAGCAGTGATACAGATGAATACTGGGGCTGGAATCATCCCAGATTTGCACTAAATGCAGTAGTGGGAGGGAAAAAAGGATGTTTTACCCGCCAGCCACAACGGTGGCTTCTCATGCTGTATTGTCCCAATCCCACCTCATTAATTATGCATTCCTGCGAAACACACCATTTAGATGGCAGGTAGGCTCTGATTCACCCGCCATGCCATCACCTCACCACTTTATCACACCAGGCGCCACACTTAAAGTGCAGCCTGTGTGCACACCTCTCAGTGCTTCCAGCCCAGGACCGCTGCACAGAAAACATGGCCCCGTAAAGCAAGAAGACTGCAGCCCCCTAGTTTAGTGACACATCCCTTGAGAGCCTTTTGGGTGCTGTGGAGGCCCACCATGATGTCTTCTACCCCCACTCTGGCTGCAGGTAGGGCAGCAACATTACCACTCCAGCTTGGTAGGTGATGGCAGTGGTGATCAGTGCTGGTGCTGCACAGAAGAGGTTGGCCATCCAATGCAGATAGAGGATGAATGACCTCTTCAGTGCTGCCAGGGTAAGGCAACCATCTCATCACGCTAAGCTCACATACTCAAGCCCATCACACATTTACTGGCATCTCATTCACTCTCACATAAGCCCTCACATCTCCATCTGGCCTGATCTCCTCTGGAGACTGCCTCCTCAGCCCTCACCATCTTGAGGCCACTTGCACAGATCAACATGTGGCCCCCACACACCCTCGGAAAGCCCCTACCCCAGTACAGCCCTCACTCTGCAGCCTCTTCCCTTGCCTGAGGCCACTTCTTCCCCTTCCCCAAGCAATCCCTAGCCCTGCAGTTGTTGTGAAACCACCCCCATCTTGTGGCTGGCCTGGCAGGTAGAGATAGGCCCCAGAGACTCCCTAAAAGTGATATGGTGCTGCCTGCGAAGCCTGGCTGATGCAAGGTAGGCAAACAAACCTCGAAGTCCTGAGTGAATTGCAGCTCGCCAGGTGCATATCGCTTATGTACAGTTGTGGAACATGTCCATGTGTAATCACGCCGACATGCTTGGATGATCCAGTGTGGGGGAATGATTCTGGCAAGCTGGGTTTATAATGATATGCAGATGTATTGCAATGAGGTTCCCGACACCTGACAGTGGGAAACGTGGCCCACTATTGACAGGTATGGGGGCAATTGCAAACTGGTTTCATGACATTGTGTCCTCGCTATATTGTCCGCTCATGCTGCCAAACACACCTGCGCTGGCGGGCATGGAAAATTCTGTCCTGGGAGTTCATTTTTCTGGGATAAAAGAAACAGGACATTGTTTCTATTGTACGTAGCTGAAGAATTACAGAAAATCAAAATCCATCACACTATCTCCAAGATCATGCTCATCAGATTAGTATGGTGGATAATGAATCACGATTAGAAACTTCTGGTTTCAGCAATTAACCTCCATGGTTATTGATGCTTTACTGTTTTGTGTGCTGCAGTCAAAAAAAAACTTCTTCAGAACTAAGAGGCATACCTATCAGGCAAGATTGAACACACATGGGCTCTTTTCTCTAGAGACCTGATAGAGGTCTTTAAGATTATGAAATGGCTTGATAGGGTAGATGTGAAGATGTTTTCACTTGCAGGGATGACTGGAACTAGTGGCCATAAATTTAAGATAATCGCTAAAAAAGTCCAATAAGGAGTTCAGGAGAAATTTATTTACTCAGAGAATGGTTAAAATGTGGAATCCATATCATAAGAAGTATTTGATCCAAATAGTATTGATGCATTTTAGGTGAAACTAAAGAAACATATTAGGGAGAAATGCGTAGAAGGATATGTTACAGAAATTAGATGAAGAATTGGAAGTGGGCAGGCTCCTGTACAGCTTAACCACTGCCATTTGGCCAAATGGCTTGTTTCTGTGTGCTGGAATCTCCAATAGTAATTTATGTGTAAGCCATTTTCATGGTTAAGAACATTTTAAAAATATGTTCAGGAAACAGACTGATCTTTCAGAATAATGTGAAAGGTAATGCAGCCTGCCAGAGCAGGCATGATGATGCAGTGGATTGGCAGGAAAAATGAGTGGCAACACCATCAGGGATACTGTCTCGAATTTACTGGTGGTTGAGAAGTGGCCAACACAGGAATCCTGCCTGCTTGCATTTGGATGTCAAATTCATTCATCAATGAGCCACCTGCAATTAATGTAGGCTGAAGGATTGAACGGGATATGCATGGGTCTCCCGTGCCTTCCGAAAGCCTCTCAGGTTTGCTAGTGGCCTAGCAGTTGGGTTCCATGTTCACAGGCCTCAGTGCCCGATTGAGGGACCTAGCATCAGGAAGGGGGAGGCCATTGAAAACCACTCCACTGCCTCTTTTTCCAATGCCCCTCCCTGATCTTGCCAACAACCCACTCGTCATGACTGCCACCCCATCCCACTTACCTGTTTCAAGGGATCTAGCGATGGTCCCTGGTGAAGGTCTCAGAGCATTGCTGGCAATACTTAATTACTTTCGGGACTTCTGCATAGAAGTGACGCAGGGCTCTCAACAGTTCTCCAACTGATAGGCGGGATGGGGGGAAGGGAGACTCCCGTCGCATAAACTAAACTTCACCCACACTGTCATGCCTTAAATAGAAACCAAAACATCTAGAAGAATCTAGATGCCCCAACCAATATGGTGCTGCCATAGAGGTCTTCACCATGCTGACTACAGTTTAAGCTTCAAAAGGGTAGAAGGTATTTATAATGAAGATGGCACATAAAAACTCTGACTCTAATTAAGGACAATCTGTCCAGTTTGACTGTATGTTACTTGGTCTGAAGCAACAAACTAGTTCCTGGGATTTTCTGCTCAGATTAAAAGGAGAAATTTTCCTGGCTCTGCATCCAGGTACGACATATTGCCTGGCTGTAGTAAATGTCAGAAAGCAGGGCAAGTGAGAGCACATACCTGTAGCAAATAGAGACACATTCGAAGCAGTTTTAATGCCCCTATGATAGGTAAACATGGATATAACTTTGAAAAATAGGAAACCTGACCCCACCCTGCTCAAAATGCACTTGTTTCTGCTTTAATTGGGTCAGGTTGGGGTTGGCTGAGTAACCCGCTTTGCAGAGATGGGTCGATAATTCTAATATTTAAATGAGATTGCGTGCCTCAGATTTTGGCAGCAATTTGGATTTATTAGCTGCAGGCAGGATCTCCCAGGGTTCGTGAAACCCTACAATTGAAGGGAGGTGGGAGCATTTAGATTTAGCACAGTGGACCCTCAAAGCAAACTTGCCTCACTGAGATTTACTAACTGCTCCATCCCCAGTAGTCCCCAGCTTTTCCACCTGTCAGACAGCCAGCCTCTCAATCTGGTCACAAAGCAATCAATATAGAAAAATTGTTTCCCAGGTTCCTTAAACAGCCTCAGGACATTATTGGAGTTTCTCAAGGCAGTGTTCTCAGCTCAAATACCTGGGCAAATAAACACAGTTTCTTTGACCATGAAGCAGCCCATGCTGAACAACAGCAAGTCCTGGATAACATCCAGATTGATGAAAAGTGGAACTGATAAAAAGCTTTTATTAAATAAATAAAAAAATTCTCATTAATATAAAAACATGTCCCAATTACTCATAAACCTTTTATTTAATTTTTTGAATATTGAATCAATCTCTCTGAGGCAACTCCATGCCTCAGGGAGATTGAAGTGCTCATTTGCGTGCATGGGCAAAAGAGTGCTGGCCCCGACTCTCCCTCCTCCCCCTCCCCGCATTGTTAGTGCTGAGCACTACCGGCCTTGTATTACGCTGGGCGGGCCTTAGTTGCCCGCCCACATAAAATGGCGGTGTGGAGCTGATCATGGGCGGCAATTGACTCCGCACCCGCCCCTTCCTGCTCCCACTGAGCCCACCCGCCATATGAAAAATCCTGCCCTACATCTATTGGTCCCCCCTTATCCACCCAGCTTGTTACATCCTCAAAGAACTCTAATAAATTTGTCAACACAATTTCCCTTTACAAAACCTTACTGACTCTGCCTGATAGTATTATGATTTTCTAGATGTCCTGCTATCATCTTAATAATAGATCTAGAATTTTCCCAATGACAGATGTTAGACTAAGTGACCAGTAGTTTCCTGTTTTCATCTCCTTTCTTTCTTGAATAGTGGCATTATATTTACAGTTTTCCAATCTGATGGGGCCTTTCCAGAATCAAGGGAATTTTGGAAGATTACAACCAATGAATCCACTATCTCTGCAGCCACTTCTTTTAAGACCCTAAGACTCAGGTCATCAGGTCCATGGGCTTGTCAGCCTTTAGTCCCATTTATTTTCCTAGTACTTTTTCTCTAATGATCGTTGTTGTTTTATGTTCCTCTCTCCCTTTTCCCTCATTATTTTATACTGTTCTTGGGATGCTTTCTGCATCTTCTAATGTGAAGATAAATACCAAGTACTTGTTCAAACTGTCTGCTATTTCCTTGATTCCCATAATTAATTCCTCAGTTTCACCCATTAAGGGACCAACACTCACTTTAGCTACTCTTTTCCTTCCTATAGACTTGTAGAAGCTTTTACTGTCTGTTTTTATATTTCTTCCTAGATTTCTATCATACTCCAATTTCTTGTTCTTATCATGAGGCTATGCTCCTTTATTTTTGAAAATATGATTTGAACTGAAACAGAGCAAACTGACTGAAAATGCAAGGCCACATTCCAAGGTGAGGGTGAGAAATAAACAAATCACCCTCAGGGGCGTATGAAGAGAAATACATTTTCTATAATCCAGACACCCATTGAAACTCTTTACATCTAAAGAAGAGCCATTAAAGAGGCAAAGTACTGGACTTGCTTCAATTGTATGGAACCTTGGTTAGACCGTACCTGGAGTACTGTGTGCAGTTTTGGTCCCCTTACCTTAGGAAGGATATTATTATCATACAGGGAGAGCAACGAATATTCACCAGATTTGTTCCTGTGATGGCGGGACTGTTCTATGAAGGGAGATCGGGGAAACTGGGCCTGTATGCTCTAGAATTTCGAAGAGTGAGAAGTGATCTCATTGAAACCTACAAAATACTTAAAAGGATAGACAGGATAGATGCAGGTAAGATGTTTCCCCTGGCTGGAGAGTCTTGAACCAGGGGACACAATTTCAAAATAAGGGGGAAGCCACTTAGGACCAAGATGAGGAGAAATCTTTTTACTCAGAGGGTTATGAATCTATCGAATTTTCTACCCCAGAGGGCTGTGGAAGCTCAGTCATTGAGTATGTTTAAAGCAGAGATTAACAGATTCTTCATTACAAATGCAGTGCTCCTTTGGGCTGCAATAGAGTGCTTAAGTTGGAGTTTGGTGAGAGAGGGAGTTTGGTGAAGAGGAAAGCAGATGATCCTTTCATTTTCTACCTTTCCTCAGAAAGTAGAGCGGAGGCCTTGGTAAGTAGAATCTGGTGAGTATTTCTAATGCCAGTAATATTCTCTAAACTAGAGGAAGTAAAAGTAATGAGAGTAATTTAAGGGTAAGTCATGGCAGGGCAGCTTGACCATGTGGAATGTTTCTCCTGTGCAATGTGGAAAGTCAGGGACACTTCCAGTGTCCAGGGTGACCACATGTGCAGGAAGTGTCTCCAGCTTCTGCTACACAAAATCTACCTTTTGGAGTTGGAGTTGCTATTGGAGTCACTGTGGAACATCTGCAAGGATGAGATCTTCTTGAATTGCATGTACAGTGAGGTGGCCACACAGCAGGTGAAGAGTGCACAAGCAGAAAGGGAATGGGTGACTGTCAGACAGAGTAAAAACACAAGGCTGGCAGTGCAGGAGTCCCCTGGATCTATCTTCCTATCTAACAGATTTTCCATTTTGGATACTGCTGGGGGAGATGGTTTCTGAGGGGAATGCAATAAGAGCCAAGTCCATGGCACCATGAGTGGCTCAACTGTATGGGGGTGGGAGGGGAAGAAAATAAGCAGGAGAGCAATAGTGATAGGCAATTCCATTGTAAGGGGAACAGATAGTCATTTTTGCGGCTGCAGACGTGACACCAGGATGCTATGTTGCCTTCCTGGTGCCAGTGTCAAGGATGTCACTGAGTGGCTGCAGGACATTCTGAAGGGGGAGGGTGAACAGCCAGATGCCGTGATCCATATTGGTACCAATAACATAGATAAAAAGAGGGATGAGGTCCTGAAAGCAGAATATAGGGAGCTAGGAAATAAATGAAAAAGCAGGACCTCAAAGGTAGTAATCTCGGGATTACTCTAGCGCCATGTGCTAGCGAGATCAGGAACAGGAGAATAGACCAGATGAACGTGTGGCTGGAGAGATGGTGTAGGAGGGAGGGATTTAGATTCCAGAGGCATGGGGGCCAATTTTGGGGAAGTTGGGACCTGTACAAGCTGGACGGCTTGCACCCCAGCAAGACTAGAATCATTATCCTTGTAGGGGTATTTGCTATTACTGTGGCAGGAGCAAGGTAACCTGGGTATGGAGACACAACAGAGTGAAACAAAGATAAGAATGAAAGACAGAGAAGTAGAAAGCAAAAATGGAAGGCAGAGGAAACAAGGGCTAGCAGCAAATAGGGCCATAGCACAAAAAAATGTTAAAAAGACAAGTCCAAAGGCATTGTATCTGAGTGCATGGAGCATTCCCAATAAGGTCGATAAATTAACAGCACAAATAGATGTAAACAGATACAATATGATTGCGATTATGGGGATTTGGCTGCAGGGTGACCTAGGCTGGGAACTGAATATCCAAGGGTACCTGATATTCAGGAAGGACAGGCAAAAAAGGAAAAGGAGGTGGGGTGGTGTTGTTATTTACGGATGAAATCAGTGCAATAGTGAGAAAGGATATTGGCCCAGAATATTTGGATGTAGAATCAGTCTGGGTGGATCTAAGAACAACAAGTGGCGGAAAACATTAGTGGGAGTTGTCTATAGGCCTCCAAACAGTAGTGGTAAGGTAGGGGATGGCATTAAACAGGAAATTAGAGATGTACGTACCAAGGATGCTACAGTAGTCATGGTGATTTTAACCTGCATTTGACTGGGCAAACCAAATTAACAATAATACTGTGGCAGATGAATGCCTGTAGTGTGTATAAGATGGTTTTTTAGAACAGCTCATCAAGGAACCAAATAGGGAATAGGCTATCCTAGATTTGGTATTGTGCAATGAAGAAGGGGTTAATTAATTATCTTGTTGTGCGGGGTCCTTTAAGGAACAATCACCATAAGAAGATAGAATTCTTCATGAGAAAGGAAAATGAAGTAGTCCAATCCGAAAGTAGGGTCCTAAATCTAAACAAAGGAAACTATAAAGTTATGAGGCATAAGTGGGCTAAGATAGATTGGGGAATATCATAAAAAGGCACAACGGTGGACAGGCAATAGCTAATGCTAAAGGAACGAATGTATGCTTTGCAACTGTTATACATTCCTTTCTGGCTAATAAAATAAATTAAAAATAGTATTTGATCCAAACAGGAGCCATACAAAGTTGCTAGAAAAAGTAGCAAGCCTGAGAATTGAGAGCAGTTTAGAATTCAGCAAAGGAGGACCAAGCGATTGATTAAGAGGGGGAACATAGAATATGAAAGTAAACTTGCAAGAAAGGAAAAAGCGGACTGTAAAAGCTTCTATATGTATATAAAAAGAAAAAGATTAGTGAAGACAAATGTAGGTCCTTTACAGTCTGAAAAGGGAGAATTTATAATGGGGAACAAGGAAATAGCAGAGCAATTAAACAACTACTTTAGTTCTGTCTTCATGGAGAAAGACACAAATAACTTCCCAGAAATGCTAGGGAACCAAGAGTCTAGTGAGAAGGAGGAATTGAAAAAAATTAGTATTACTAAAACAATTGGAGAAATTAATGGGACTGAAAGCCGATAAATCCCCAGGGGCTGATAATCTACATCTCAGGGTACTAAAGGAGGTGACCATGGAAATAGTGGATGCATTGTTTGTCATCTTCCCAGCAGATTGGAGGGTGGCAAATGTAACCCCATTATTTAAAAAAGGAAGGAGGGAGAAAACAGGGATATCAGTGGTAGGGAAAATGCTAGAGTCTATTATAAAAGATGTGATAACAGGACACTGCGAAAATATCAATAGGATTAGACAAAGTCAACATGGATTTATGAAAGGGAAATCATGTTTGACAAGCCTATTGGAGCTTTTTGAGGACATCATTAGCAGAATAGGTAAGGGAGAACCAGTGAATGTGATGTATTTGGATTTTCAGAAAGCTTTTGATAAAGTTCCACATAAGAGCTTAGTGTGAAAAATTAAAGCACATGGGATTGGGGGAATATATTGACATGGACTGAGAATTAGTTAGAGACAGGAAACAGAATAGGAATAAATGGGTCTTTTTTGGGGCATCAGGTGTAACTTGTGGGGACCAGTGCTTGGGCCCTAGCTATTCACAATATATATCAATGATTTGGATGAGGGAACCAAATGTATTGTTTCCAAGTTTGCTGATGACATGAAAATTGGTGGGAATGTGAGTGGTGAGGGGGATGCTAAGAGGCTTCAAGGTGATTTAGACAAGTTGAGTAAGTGAGCAAATACATGGAAGATGCAGTATAATGTGGATAAGTTTGAAGTTACCCACTTCAATAAGAAAAAGAGAACAAAAGAGTATTATTTAAATGGTGATAGATTGGGAAATGTTGATGTACAGAGGGACCTGGGTGTCCTTGTACACCAATCATTGAAAACAAGCATTCAGGTGAAGCAAGCAGTTAGGAAGCAAATGGTATGTTGGCCTTCATTGCGAGAGGACTTGAGTACAGGAGTAAGGATGTCATGCTGCAGCTGTACAGGGCCTTGGTGAGACCACACCTGGAGTATTGTGTGCAGTTTTGGTCTTCTTGCCTAAGAAAGGATATACTTGCCACAGAGGCAGTGCAGCGAAGATTTTCCAGACTGATTCCTGGGATAGCAGGATTGTCGTATGAGGAGAGATTGGGTCAACTAAGCCAGTATTCACCGGAGTTTAGAAGAATGAGAGGGGATCTTATTGAAACGTATAAAATTCTGACAGGGCTGGACAGACTGGATGCAGGAATGATGTTTCCTCTGGCTAGGGTGTCTAGAACAAGGGGTCACAGTCTCAGGATGCGGGGTAGGCCATTTAGGACTGAGATGAGGAGAAACTTCTTCACTCAGAGGGTGGGGAACCTGTAGAATTCTCTACCACAGAAGGCTGTGGAGGCCAAGTCACTGAATACATTTAAGAAGGAAATACATATGAGGATCAACCATGATCATATTGAATGGTGGAGCAGGCTCGAGGGGCCAAATGACCTACTCCTGCTACTATTTTTTTATGTTTCTATGTTTCTATAAAGGGATATGGGATATTGTGGGAAAAAGGCATTGAAGTGGATGATCAGCCATGATCATATTGAATGGAAGGCGGGCTCGATGGGCTGAATTGCCTATTCCTGCTCCTATGTTCCTATAATATTGAAACAGTGGCTGCCTCAGGCACACACCTAAAACCTCTTGGAAATACACAATGGGTGAAGTATTTCAAGGCAAAGCTGCCCAGCCACTAGAGAGAGATTGCAAATGTCACAGGTGGTGTCAAGAAAGTTTTTAACGAGGAAACAAGCTGAGGGCTGCTCTTTCTCCCTCTCTCTCTTTTGGAATAAAAGTGTTGCCTGGTTCAAGAAGCCAGCTATACCAGGAAACTACCAGCAAACTGAAATCTCGTAATAATACAATATCTTCTACATCTGACCACATCCAAGAAACCAACTAACCTAAATCAGCTGCAGTTTAAAATCTATGCCTCAAGGACAATCAAAGGACACTTAACTGTATATTCTTGTACTTTTTATAAATTGCACTTTAACTCCCCTTATTTCTGATACCCGTGTGTGTGGGTCCGAATGATTGCATGAAGGCCGAATACTAATGTTAATAAATTTACTCTTCTTTTGACTCAAGAAAACCTTGTTTTATTGGCTCCTTATTGCTTAGAGCTTAAATAGTTCAATACATTCTGATTTGGAAAAGGGATATCCTTGTAAAAAAGAAACTTAAACCTTTGCAGTGACCAATTGAAGAGGTTGAATAGAGGGGAACAGAATTACCTGGAAAAACTCAGAAGGTCTGGCAGCATCAGCAGACAAGAAAAGAGTTGAAGTTTCGAGTCCTCATGACCCTTCAACAGAACTGAGTGAATCTTAGGAAAGGGGTGAAATATAAGCGGACAGACCACAGGTGTTCTGCAAAGCGGTCACCCAGTTTACGTTTGGTCTCTCCAATGTCCGCAAGAATGACCCAAACCTCCCTGGCGCTTGCCATTTTAACACTCCACCCTGCTCTTGCCACATGTCTGTCCTTGGCTTGCTGCATTGTTCCAGTGAAGCCCAACACAAACTGGAGGAACAGCACCTCATCTTCCGACTAGGCACTTAATAGCCTTCCAGACTGAAAATTGAATTCAACAACTTTAGATCTTGAACTCCCTCCTCCATCCCCACCCCCTTTCTGTTTCTTCCCCCTTCCTTTTGTTTTTTCCAATAATTTATATAGATTTTTCTTTTCCCACCTATTTCCATTATTTTTAAATCTTTTATGCCTTGCTAGCCTTTCCACCCCACCCCCACTAGAGCTATACCTTGAGTGCCCTATCATCCATTCTTAATGAACACATTCGTTTAGATAATATCACCACCTTCAACGCCTGTGTTCTTTTGTTCTTTTGTCTGTGACATCTTTTGATTATCTGCTCCTATCACTGCTTGCTTGTCCCTACAACCACACCATCCCCCCCCACTTCTCTCCCCCCCCCACCCCCCACCTTAAACCAGCTTATATTTCACCACTTTCCTAAGATTCACTCAGTTCTGTTGAAGGGTCATGAGGACTCGAAAAGTCAACACTTTTCTTCTCCGCTGATGCTGCCAGACCTGCTGAGTTTTTCTAGGTAATTCTGTTTTTGTTTTGGATTTCCAGCATCCGCAGTTTTTTGTTTTTATCTCTTTGAATAGAGGGGAGCCAGTTCACCACTTTTCACTTCATCATAACACTTTTTATTAATTATTTTTCTGATCCTTGCTGTTTTCAAAAATTTTCCCAATCCTCTGTGCAGCTGCTAATCTTTGCAGCATTGTACATCTTTTCTTTCAGTTTGATAGCATCCTCAACTTCCTTAGTTAGAAACGGATGGTGCATTCTTCTTGTAGAATCTTTTTCTCAATGGAACGTATCTTTGTTGAAAGTTATGAAAATATTCAGCTTCTCTACAGTCTTACCTTTTAACCTATTTTCCCACTCCACTTTAACCAACTCTGTCTTCATCCCCTTGCAATTGTCTTTATTTAAGCTTAAGACAGTAGTTTCAGACCTAAATTCCTCACATTCAAACTGAATGTGAAATTCTATCATGTTATGATCACTCATACCTAGAGGATCCCTTACTATGAGGTTATTAATTAATCCTGTCTCATTACACATGACAAAGTCTAAAAAGCCTGTTCCCTGGTTGGTTCAAGAATGTATTATTCTAAGAAATTGTTCCAAATACACTCTATGAACTCCTTCTCCAGGTTACTTCTGTCAATTTGATTTGTCCAATCTATATAAATATTAATATCTCCCATTGCAGTATTGCAGTACCTTGCTCACAAACTCCAATTATTTCTTGATTTATGCTCAGTTCTACGATGTAGCTACTGTCAAGGGATCTATAAAGCACTCCCAACAATGGCTTCTTTCCTTTGTTATTTCTTATCTCCGTCCAAACTGATTCTACATTTGATCTTCTGAAAAAGATCAATTCTCACTACTGCATTGATCTCATCCATTGCCAACAGAGCCTCCCCGCCTTCTGTTCCTTTCTGCTCTTTTGAAATGTCAAATACCCTTGAATATTCAAGTCCTAACCATGGTCATTTTGCAACCATGTCCCTGTAATGGCTATCATAAAATCATTGATTGCTGTCAATTCATCTATCTTGTTACAAACGCTGCATTCATTCAAAGAACGAGCATTTAATTCTATATTTTTACAATTTTTCCCTACCCTTACCTTTTGTGCTTGTGCACTCAGTTTCTATGCTCTGTCCCTTCCTGTCACACTCTGGTTATCAGTACTTACATCCTTATCCTGCACTATTGCCTTGCTCTTTCCTTTGAACTTTCCAAATCTCCCCTCCCATGAACCCTCCAACCCACTATTTAGTTTAACACCCTCTCTACTGTGTTGCTTATACAATTCACCAGTACACTGGGCATAGCATGGTTCAAATGAAGGTCATCCCAATAGTACAGCTCCCACTTGCCCCAGTACTGGTGCTAGTGCCCCATGAATTAAAACCCATTTCTCCCATGCCATTCTTTGAGCCATGCATTCAACGCTCTAATCTATTTACCCTATGCCAATTTAATTGTTGCTCAGATAGCAGTCCAGAGGTTATTAACTTTGTGGTTCTGATTTTTAATTTAGCCCCAATCTGCTCATACTCATTTACCTCTTTCTTGTTCTCTTTCCTACCTGTGTTGCTAAGTTCCTCTCCAACCCTGAGGAGATGTTGTTAACCCTGGCATTGGGCAGGCAACACCACCTTTGGGACTCATACTCTCGGCTTCAGAGAACAGTATTTATCCCCCTATCTATACTGTCCCCTACTACAACTGCATTTCTTTTTACTCCCCCAACTTGAATGGCTCTTTGCACCATCGTGCTGTGGTCAGTTTGCTCATCCTCCCTGCAGTCCCTGCTCTCAGTCACACAAGTTGTAAGAATGTCAAACCTGTTGGACAATTGTAAGGGCTAATGCTCCTCCATTGCTACCTTCTGGATCCCCATACCTGCCTCACTTGTAGTCTTACCCTCCTGTCCTTGACCATGGACCAAATCTAAAGTGCCTAGTCTAAGGGGTGTGAATGCCTCCTGGAACAAGGTTTCCAGGGAGCATTCTCCCTCCCTCATGTTTTGCAGTGTCTGAAGCTCAAACTCCAGATCATCAACTCTAAGAGCCTCGAGCTGCAGGCACTTGCTGCAGATAGATGCAGATGAATTAACACTACACTAAACAGTACAACGCTCAACTCAATATACAATTCTTATATTACTGGGATACTACATATTTTCTACAGGATGCTTTGCAGCATCTCACCAACTTTACATTGCCAGTACCTCCAAACCCTGCAACACCTAACATAATGATATGAGAGCAGGAATGCCATAGGATCATTATAACCTTCAAGTTATCTACCATTCTGATGAGCATATATTATCATTTACAGATCTCACAGAATCTTTTTTGATTCTGTCGCTATCCTGAAATTCCCTCCCTTACACCATTGCATATGCATTATCACCACAAGGACTTCAGCAATGGTCACTTTGGGAGGGAAATGTTGCTTGTCTCAGGGGTTGGTTCTAATCACATTGGTAATATTGAATGAATGTAGGGCTCCAACTCATAGTTGCTGATCAGCAGGGGCATGGAATGGGTGCTCTTTATATATTTCTGCTCAGTGCAATATACTACCTCATGTGGATGGGAAGATTCTTTCACAATTCTTTGTTCATTGGGTGTGGAGGGCTCAGATCATACTAAGTAGCAAGATTTTCTGGTTCTAATAGCAGTGAAAGCTGAGACATATTGAGGGCCACAACGGTACCACAAATTTTGAGGAATGGGGAGGCTGGAACTTGGAACTTATGGTTCGCCAGAATGGCTCTGGGCGAGTCCACCCTGATGGTCCCATCAGTGTTTAAAATTGGACTGTTTGCCTTGTACTTACCCCAACATTTACAATCATTAATTTAGGGCTGCTCCTAGCAGGGCTAAAGCCTGCTCCAGGAGTGCAGCCGGCTTCCCTGCACCACTCACCTCTTTCCCTGACTCTGTTCACAAACCACTCCCAGCTCTCATCGCCCTGCCTTCCCGTCTCCTCCATGGCCTGACTCTACACAGCTTCCCTCCATCACCAGCCCAGTCCCAGCTCTGCTCACCATCCCCACCCCACTGCCCTGTCCAGCACCTGTGGCTCTGTGCAACCCTCTTTTCCCCCCAGCATCCCTGGCATTACTAACACGATTAGAACCAACCCTTGAGACAATCAACAACCCTCCTCCCAAAGTGACCATTGTTTTTGTGATTAGAGCCCACACATTTCTTCCTCCATCCTTTATCCCTCTCTCTCATTTCCCTTCTTCCCACACACTGTTCCCCTTTTTCTCCATTCTCTATGCACTCTCCCCGTCTTACTTCTTTCATCTTCTCATTTGCCATACTTTTTCTTGTTGCCCCCCTCCGCCCAGCCCCCACTTTATTGGTCCAATTCAATTGTCCTCCACCCTCTAAGCCTGCTTAATGAATTCTGACATGCATTATCACGGGAGATTAATATTAAATGATCATCACATTTGTAAGTCAGCAGGATACATTTATTTAGTAATTACAATGATCAACAGTTATTGGTAACACTTAATAAGTTAATTGTAACGATTGTTCTTCGTACGTTTTTACTTTTCGTAATGATTATTAGTTTTAAATCACTAAGTTCAAGTGTAAATCTCACTGGACTAAATCGATGTTTACTTGTATTCTTTGTGAATATGGAATACATTTTAAATCAGTACTCATGATTTTACTTATTCCCAAACTTTCAAAAGCTTTGTTTCAGAATTAATATCTTCAAATCATAGAACAATATTGCACAGAAGGAGGCCAGTTGGCCCATCGTGCCTTGGCTGACGATTTGAGGAGCAATCTAATTAGTCCCCTTCTCCTCCCCCATAGCGATGCAAATTTTCTCCTTTTCAAGCATATAACCTATTCCCTTTTGAAGCATATATCCTATTCACTTTTGACAGTTACTATTGAGTCTTCTTGCACTACCCTTTCAGATAACACATTTCAGATGCAGGTGGTCAGCAACCAAAGGACATAGATTGGCAAAAGAACTACTGACTCTTCTATTTCCAATTGCGTTGACTTGCATTTATGGCTTCTATAGATCAGTGTCATGAGAACTAGACCACCAAACAATTAAGACATCAAGAGAGATTGCTCAGGGTGAAATGGTCACCTACTCCGACGGTACCTTATTCAATACTGTACTTTTGTTATGTAAAAAAGACAGATTTACATTTAAACAGCACTTTTTATGTCTTTAGCTTGTCCCAAAGAGTTTCATGGCCAATACATTTGAAGTGGAGTCACTGTTGTTACTTGGTCACATGCAGCAGTGAACCTATGCAGAGCAAGTTTCTAAATGTAGCAAATAAGATTAACAACCAGTTAAACTGTTTTTCCTGTATCGGTTTGAGGAATAAATGTTAGCTGGTATACCAGGAGTACTCTCCTATTGCTCTTTGAATAGTTTACGGGATCTGCCTGAGCAGGCAAACTGTGCCACTGTAATGCCTCGCCCAACGGGCAGAATCTCTGACAACTGTGCTATAAAATGTAGGCCTAGATAACGGTATTTGAACTCTTCCAACTTAGAGGTGAGGCTGCTACTACCAAATGAGTGCAGAAATATTAGTGGCACCAGTTTTCTGAGAATTATATATAAATTCTTAAAATCATAAACACTCACCAGTAGCAGGAAACTCTCCTGGGGATGGATGGAAGTTAGACAAATGCCAGGTATATTCTCATCAGCAATCTCATTGCTATGCCAATAAGAGTAGCTGTTATCAGCAAATAGTTCTGTAGTTGTTGGCTTTCTTTCCAGTGAGGGTTCCTCATGTGCTGTGCCTGCAAATTCAGGTGTAGAAATTCTAATGTTGTTTTGAATGCTATATCCCTTTTGAAGGTTCTTAATTTTTCCCTCATAATGTTGTATAGTTTCATCCAGTTTGGTTTTCATAGTGCTCATTTGTTGTTCATTTTCCCATTGCAGTTTCTTAACTCTCCTAAAATTTTCAAAATAGAAATATTTTAATAGAATTTCTCACCTATCAAACACAGTTTATTCAATTATGCAGCAGAACATGGATATCCTCTCACAGAGCTATTATTGCTTAGGTAATTTAAAAAAAGATCCCCATCTACCAAAAATGGGGACTTCTTCTGATAAATGATTCTATAGGTGTTGGCTGCCCTTCTATAACCCAAATGACAATTCTTCACATATAATCCCAGCAAGTTATTCAAACATGTAGGGTAAGGGTCACCATAGCCAAGCCCCATGCCTTGCTCACCTGACATCGACACAGGTGGACTTAAATCATTGAACAATGGATGAACAACTGCATTTATATATGGAAAATGCTGGAAAAATTCAGCAGGTCTTGCACCATCTTTGGAGAGAGAAGCAGGTTTTACATTTCGAGTCTAATATGTGTCTTCATCAGACTCTGTGAATAAGAGTCATCTTAGACTTGAAACAGTAACTCTGTTTCTCTTTTCACAGATGCTGTCAGACCAGCTGAGTTTTTCCAGCATTTTCTGTTTTTTGTTTCAGGTTTCCAGCAGTATTTTATTTTTATATTACTGCGTTTATAAGGGAATCTTTAAGGGAATAAAATGTTCCAAGGGTATTGAAAGCTGATCTCTTTCCCTTTTCCAATAAGAATCAAGGCCTCCCAGCCCCAGCTACATCAAAACAGACAGGAGGTCTGTTCTGGCACAGTACCATTTGAAATGGAATGTAACCGGCATAAATTAAAAGCAGCTACCATCTCTTAAAGGAGTGGTGCACGGTGGCTGCAATCAGTTTCATTCTAAACAGCACTGAAATGGCAAACAGAATAGATGCTGGAAGAATTATTTAATTTTCAGATGCAGCTTTGGAGATGCTGGTGGAGGAGATTGGCAGGAGGAGATACCTCACCTTTGTGCCCATTGCCAATACGGTATCTGTAATATTCTTGGTATCGTTCGACTAATACAGAACATATAATGAGTCAGCAGATGTATGTAAAACACGATCTTTATTGGAACACATCTTACTGCTGTGGCTACATCTTCCACAAGGTTGCAGAATTGAAAGCAAACCATGTGATGTTGCATTATCTCCTGTGATGATGTACACAGTATCTGATCAGTATATTGTTAGAATTAACTTATTACACTACAGTATACTACAGTGGGCAGAGATTAGCACCAGAAACATTGTACATAGAGCCTGGTTGTGAGGAAGAAAATGTTGGTGAACATGTCAGGGATTTCTAAGGTAATGCTCTAAACTCACCTCGATTATTAGTTTCTCTTAGCCCTGTAGTACATGTACCCTCAGCATTCATAATATTCACAAGCACCACTCCATCCACTGCAGCAAACTTCATTTCACTTCCTTCTGCTGCTCCTGACACACACTGCACCTGCTCCTTATGTCTGTTCATACATCAGTAGCACTATTTTACACTAACATGAACATGCTTAAAACATCTCGTTATGCAGACACTAATACATTCCCCCCACGTTCTTTACTGCAATTGAAGCTGGCTCCCAAATAACAGCGAACAGAAAGCCATATGAAAGAGGCCCAGGATTCACACATGTCCTGTCCACTCTGGAAGACACTGCCATGGATATTATGGGCAGAGGAAAGGCTGGAGAAGAAGTCCTGCAGGGTTTATAGTTATTTCATTTTCCCTTTCCCATGAAATCTCACCGTCACATAAAATGCATGGAGAAGGGCTGTTGCTTTTGATTTTCTTAATCTCTCTGCTACCTGTGGCTAACTGCTAATTCTGAAATTGCAGAGAGTACAGTGAGATCAGTGAAAGAAGGGGAACTGACATGGTTCTCTTTGTATTCACGCTGTGTATCTGTCTCCAATTTCCTGACAGGAGACATGAGCCAGGCATTCAGGGGATAGCCCTAGTCCTCAAGCAGCCAGTCTTAATAGAAAAGAGGGGCATTGATGATTGGCACATGATGAAACTGCACGATTAGGTCCCCTCTACACTGGGGAGGCCAAACGCAGACTGTGTGATTGGTTTGTGGAAATACCTCTTCAGTCTGCAAGCGTGATCCCGAGCTTTTGATCCCCTGCTATTTTAATTCTTCACCTTGCTCCCACTCTGATCTTTCTGTCATTGGCCAGCTGCAGTATTCCAGTGAAGCTCAACGCCAGCTCAAGGAACAGTACTTCATCTTCCGAGTGGCATTTTACAGTCTTCTGGACCCAACAAGCATATCATAGAATCATAAAATGGTTACAGCACAAGGGAAAGCTACTCATGTCCATGACGGCTCCCTGTAAAAGCAGCTCAGCTGGTCCTACTCCCCTGCCCTTTCCCCACAGCCCTGCAATATTTTTTCTGCAGATAATTACCCAAGCCCCTTTTGAAAATGATTCCATCTCCACCATACTCTCATGTAGTAAATTTCAGATCCTAACCACAAACTGCGTAAAAATTTCTTTCTCCTCATGTTGCTTTTAGTTTTTTTTTGTCAATCACCTTAAAACCTAGTTCTTGACCCTTCCACCAAAGGGAACAGTTTCTCCCTATCTACTCTGTCCAGGCTCTCATGATTTTGAAAGAAATTCCTCTCAACCTCCTCTTCTCTATGGCGAACAGCCCCAGCTTCTCCAATCTATCTATGTAACTGAAGTCCCTCATCCCTGGAACCATTCTCGTAACTCTTTTCTGCACCCTCTCTGCAGCGTTGAGGAAGCCATTTGTGTGTTAGTACTGAAACTTTGTTTTACATTTCCTGCACATTGATATGCTTTGTACATTGGGAGGTACTTATTCTCACCAGTGGTCAATGCTTCACTCAGTAATAATTGTTCTGACATGCTACTTCATTCCGAGTGCGTATCTCTGAAGCAAAATTTCAGGATAGACGTGATTAAGAAGTGGCAGGAGTTGTAGATATGAACAGGCCGTAACTTCTGAACTCCCCAAAGATGCATCGGGGAAACCTTCTTGGAACTTCACAGGTAAGTATTTGCACAGCAATTGCCCAAGAGTGGACACTTCCACTGGGCAATTATGCTGCACTGGGAACCATCCGAAAATGCAACTAAAAACTTCAAATGGTTCTGACAGAATTACACCAATTGTTGCCCAGAGAAAGTTAGATGAATTAAAACCTCATCTAACTTCTGGGTGACTATTGTAAAGATACAGATCAATCCCCCCATGGGACGCTCCCAACACCCCTGACCCCCCGGGGACTCCCCCACTCCTGAATAACCACCCCCTCACAGTATTGTGGAGCTGGCTTCAAGAATAACAAATGTTTGTTCGACGGTTCTCCCATTGAATCTGGAGGATGTGGCAGAGGCATTGTTGATGGATTTTCTCTAGCACTATTATGTGTCACTGATGCACAGTACAGATCTTACTGCAGTACAAGAGAGTGGTGAAGACAACTGCTCTGCATACTAGGACTTTTGTTGACTTGCAGAGGTCTTTGTTGTCAAACACTCGCTGCCATAATTTGTAGAAAGCTGGGATGCCACAGCTGAAGGCAATGGATGGCCTTTTGAGAGAGATAGCTGTCAAGGTGTGGAATGTGCTCAACATATTCCAGAGTTTCTCCTTCAATGTATGTGGGAGGTGGAATATTTGGCTAACCAGGTGGGTTGATATGTGAGTTTTATTTTGGTAACATTCAAGGACAGACTGAGTTTCTTGTTATGCAGAATTGAGGAGGCTGAGAGTTGTTTGCAAATATGATGCAGAGTGGGCATTGATACTGCAGTCAACCTGCAAATTGTAGATCACATATATCAATGGTGGTCAGTATAGTTTTGGAAAGTAGGCGACTTGGGTTAAAGAGTTTTCCATCTAGATGGTATTTAATACTCACACCAGAGGGCAATTGATTTTTAATGAGGTGAATAGCCATTGTCAAATAGATTGTTAATAGGATGGAGGCTATCATACAGCCTGAACCCGGTCCGGATTTTGAAGGTTACTGTTTTAGATCTTCCACTCAAGCCAGTTCTAGCCATCATGAAGCAATTGGAGGATTGTGATGAAGTATCTTGGACATCCAAATCATTGGAGTACAATTCAGAGAGCCCCACAATTTATTGAGGCAAATGCTCCTGTCAGGTCAATGAATGCAATGAAGAGTTCCCGGCATTCTCGACCTTTTTTTTGGATTTGTCTGGCAACAAAGACCTTCCAGAGTTTCCTCTTGCAGGTCTAAAGCCACATTGTGTCTGAGTGGATCGCCACAGCCACAGGAAGTAGGTGATTCATGAAAATGCATGTCAGAACCTTTCCTGCTATGGATAAGAGGGAAATACCACAATAGTTTCAAAGCATGATATATCTCCCTTCTTGAAGATGTTACAATTGTTGCATTCCCGAAATCAGTGATGATGGAGTGGGGTGGAATGGGGGGTTGATGGGCGTGTGGGGAAGGGTGGGGAAGAGTTATTTTTCCTTGCAAATCTGGAGTCTTGATGTGACCAAAAGCCCACCAGTTTTGAAGACCTCAGCTAGAATAATATCAGGGCTAAAGGCTTTGTTGTTTTTCATCTGTTTGATTACTTGTTACAGCACCCCCATTGATGGTGGTTCTCCCATGAATTTTACCACAGGCTACTGGAAGACAGCCTGGAAAGTATCAGCTGACACTGTTGATTCAGTTCAGGAGTTGTTCAAAATGCTCTTTCCAGCATGGATGATGGCATTGTTATCCTTAAGAAGTGAAACACTATCCTGTGAGCAACTGTGGCTTTGGCCATTTGGCCTTAATGGCCCTGGTGGCTTCAAAAAACTTTGCATGTCATGATGGTCAGCATATTGTTGGATCTCTTGGGCTTTCTCTTTCCACCACATGTATTTGTCTTTACACATCAGGTGTGAACTGTTGGAATGCTGCCTTCTTGACTTGCGACCTTGGGTTGTTCTGCCAGGCAATGAAGGCTGTTTGTTTCTGTTCTAGGAGGTCTCATATCTCAGCATTGTTTTCATTGAACCAGTCCTGGTGACAATGATGCTCGAAATCAATGGTCTGGGCACAGGAGTTGCGTACAGCTAACTTAATGTGATCTGTCTTTATTTGTCCTGGAATTGAGTTGGATTTGTGAAGGTTTTCCAGCTTGCTGAAAAAGGAGACAAGTCGAAGCTCAAAACAGAGTGTTCAACATTAGATGTGATTCCACAATTGGACAACATTTGCTAAATAATCCTCAATGTGCTAAGAATTATGCTGACAACCAATTGAAGATTGTCAGTTGGGCTTGCAGTGTGGCACATTTGTGTGTACTGGAAGTTGCATATATTAATGTACAGGGCCCTGCTCTTTGCAGACAGAAAGAACATGTACACACATTATGCCTGTTTCAGCTAAACAAAATAAATGACAGCCATTCACTGACTCATTCCTCAGGAAGATGTCTTGACAATTAGGGTCAAGCTGCATGGTTTAAATTTCAAACAATGCTTGACAGTTAACTGTCAGTCACCATCACTGGTGCATTTTCCATGACAAGGCCTCTACCAATCAGAGTCCACTTGCCAACCAATCAGCACTCTCTTCTCATACTGTATAAATTGTTGTTTTCCCCTTGTATTGGTATTCTTGTGAAATGCCCTGATTAGTGCAAGGTGAAAAGTTTCGATGTCTCTTTTTTCAGCAATGCTCAAGTTCTGTACTACTAAATGACTATTTTTCAGATTAGTTGTGAGCTGCACTTGGAATTCCTCTCTTCAGTTGGGCTAGTTTAGGGCTGAGACATTGGTCTTCCTTCTTTAGGGCTTTTGTGCCTTGTGATGTTAGGTGGATGTTCATGAGGGTCCAGAGGCTCTAAAGAGTGAAATAGCACCCATAAACCTTGAGTGAGGGCTGCTCAAATGTAGCAAGGCAAAAGCCAGGCCTTGTTAAAAGTTGAAAAAGGTCCAGAAGGTCCAATAGAATTTAAAATAGACTCACAGAATGTCCCAGAATTAAACAGGGACCAGAGAAGCCCCATGGCAGGAAAAGAAGTCATGAAGGAGATGCCCCACATTGTTGAAGAGCCTGAAGAAAGGCAAATTATTAAACAAGGAAAGGAAATGTTTAAGGAATGCCTAGAAGTATGGCTGGCAGAAACCTCCTTTCCAACATTAAATAGGGACAACGGGAGTTCCCAAACCGATGAGCAGATAGTGAGGGAGATGCCTCCCCAGTTGAAAGACACAAGGGAATGTAGCTGGAGCTACACCTCCACTTGAGGGCAGTGGGATTCCTCAGAACATGGAACCAGTTAGGAGAACATCCCCTCCAAAGCCAAAGGCCCCAGATAGGGAGCCAATGTCGGTTTAGCCAACAGCTTTATGGTGAATTTAAATGGGGACCAGCAAAGTTCCTAAATGGCTCAGAAAGAGTGAGGGGGATGCCTCACTTAATTGAAAAGCCACCAAGAGGTACAGCAAGAGCTGACCATCCACCAGAGGGTAGTAGTATTCCAAAAGACACAGAGCCTACTACCCAAGTGACCAGAAAGGGATCCCAACCAGATTGGTTGCCATACTCCCCCACCTTAATGTGGAATCATGAGACAACTTGATAGGGTTTCTCACTGTATTTAACATGATCCATAACAACCCTTCAGGCTACAGCACTGTAGCTCTACCTGGTATGGATGCGGGAGAGGCCCCTTCCAGAAGGCTATCTTCTGGACCCAGAAAGACTGGCCCAAGTTCAGCAGCAGACTGCCCACCTGTTGTACCAACCTAAACCACCTAGCAACAGAAGCTGGAATACTCCAGTTGTGCTAGTGCCAAAGCTAGACACTGAAGAGACTAAGTCCCATTAAAGCACCCAATCTCCTGACAATCAACCTAACCGCCATCCCTGGGTTTGTACAGCTGAACTCACAGGTCACCAAGGTGCACAGAGAGGAGCTAAGCTGAACAGGAGCAGCTCAGCCTCATGATCAAAAGGCCTGGCACTCAGAGTGAGATGCCCAGTATTCCCCTGCAGATAACCCAGAGCCACTTGACCATCACTCACCCCCTGCGTGCTAACCACCCTGTAAAACCCCCAGACCCTTTAGAGGACACTTAATCAGGAGTTGGATAGACAGGGTTCTGAAACCAATGGTTTTGCTTATGCCTCATCCCTAACCAAGGAAATTCAGAACTCTATCACCGAATAGACTTCAAATAAGGACAGATTTGAACCTTCCCAAGCCACCTAAACAATCCACATTCCAGGACATGACAGTGTCCTTATTGAAGCACTAACCCAGGTTTAAAGCTTCCAAAAAGTAAAATGGAGCAGGGAACTGCCATTGCCTCTCCTGGGTGTGTGTCGGATGTGCCTTTGTGAATGAGAGAATGCATACATATTTCTTTACTTCCTAGTCTTCCTTCATAAGACCACAAATATAGAATACAATTTTCCTCCAAGGCCACAAGGATTATGAGGGGACTGAGACCTCACCCTGTATACTTTTATA
Organism: Carcharodon carcharias; assembly: GCF_017639515.1. NCBI lineage: Eukaryota > Metazoa > Chordata > Chondrichthyes > Lamniformes > Lamnidae > Carcharodon > Carcharodon carcharias. Next base: position 92,997,069 of record NC_054477.1, on the reverse strand, counting down.
AAATTGATATAGATATCCTCATAGCTATTTCTAAAATTTTAAAAACTGGACAAAGATCTTTTAAAATGGCTGAAGCTATGTCTGTCTGTGACCCTCGAACAAAAGAAAGTTTCTGGCAGTATCAGTGAAACTTGCACTTTACGATCTCTGAAGAGACATTAAGGACCCTTTGCGGGCTGCACAGACCAAATTCAAAGAGAACGATACAAAGGCCATCTGCATTTCATAACCCAGGTTGGCCAACTGGAGTCTATTCATCTGTTAGGGCAACGTTCCTTTAAATTCTTAATGATTGGGGCATTTAACCATCTCAGGAACCTGGAAGAAGGATACACGTCAAAGGTAATGTGGAGAGGTGGGAGTCATGTGACATGAATCTCTATGGAACCAGTTATATTGTTTTGCTGTACTGCAAACTCAGTCTGCCATTTTACCATCTACAAACAGCCTCACAAAGAAGGGGTTCTGCTCAGATTGAATGCCTGGCCCCATCTTCACTGTTTCTACTGGAACTGCTGTACCATCACCTACAAGATTTATTCATCTCTGCATGCCTATCCCATAGTGTGAAATCAACTCCACTGGAAGAGTGAATTATACAGCATTGGTTTTCAACCTGTCGACCTCCGTGAAGGACTATTTCATTGGATTTTGATTCTGGACTCTGGATTCATGTGAAACAATAATTCTTTTCTCTGCGGTCTTTTTCCTGTAAATCTTTCTTTTCTCTATCCCTCTTTTACTGTATGAGAGTATAAGGGGCTAAGTGGCTACCCCCCAGTGTGTGCAATTAAACTAAGCCTTTGAGTTCATCCTAACAGGACTTTGCTGTGGAGTTATCAATAGAAATTGGATCACACCAAAACTGAGGGGTTGGGAAATATGCCACCGCTTATAAAGGGGGAAGCAAATCAAACACCTTTCTGTTTACGGATGGGTGGCGAGAGGATAAATCAGGGCTGTTTAAATTAACCCTCCTCCTGTCCATAATACTGTAAAACTAGCCCTCATCTAACCTGACTATGCTGGAAGGTTTTACCATCATCAACAAAACTAGTTTATCTCTGCATGTTTACTTCATCTTGTGACTTCAACACCTCCGGGAAAGCAAATTTTACAATGCCGATTTTCAGCCCACTGACCTCTGTGAAAGAATTCCGCATTGGACTTTGATTTTAGACGCTGGAGCGATGTGAACCAATATTTATTTTCTCTGTGGTCTCTATACTTTAAAACCTTCTTTTCACTATCCCTCCCTTTATTGTGTGAGTGCGGAGGGGGAAGTTGTGGACCCTCTGTTTCATGGTTTTTGAGTGTGTGTAATAAAATGATCTTCTGAGTTAACCCTACCTCGAGTTTGCTGTGGGGTTATTTGTAGAAATCGGATCACACAAAAACCAAAGGATTGGGAAGTACGCCAGGACAAAATAATTCAAAACATCTCTGTTTACGGACAGGTGGTGAGAGGAAAAATCAGCGCTGTTTGAACTGATGGCAACCTCCTGAGTTCCCTGGGGTAGAGAATTCCAAAGATTAAGGACCCTCTGAAAGAAGAAATTCCTCCTCTCCACCTTAAATGGGAGAGCCTCATATTGAAACTGTGCCCCTTAGTTCCAGATTCACCCACAAGGGAAACATCCTCTGAGCATATCCAAACCCCCTCATAATCTTATACAGTTCAAGGAAATCATCTCTCATTTTTCTAACCTCCAATGCATATGCACCTAACCTGCTCAACCTTTCCCCATAAGACAAGCCCTTCATCCGAGGAATCAACCTAATGAACCTTCTCTGAACAGCTTCCAAAGCAAGCATATCTCTCCTTAAATAAGGAGGCCAAAACTATATACAGTACTCTAGATGTGGTTGCACCAATACCCTTAACAGTTGTAGCAAGACTTCCCTACTTTTATACGCCACCCCACTTTCAATAAAGACCAATGTTCCCTTTGCCTTCCTAATTATTTGCTGTACCTGCATGCCAACTTTTGTGATTCATGTATAAGGACCGTCAAGTCACTTAAATTGCCAGCCCTTTACAAATTGAAAAAAAACTGCCTGCCTGTGTCTGAGAGAGCTGAAAAATGTCTTTTCTAGCTGTTTGTTGACCTAACCCTATCATTATAGCATTATTAATGTATGATTATTTTCCACAACCTATTGTTATCACAGTGGGGTCGGGGTTGGAGGAGTGGTTGGGGGGAGTTGCAAGTTTACAGTTTGACAACTCAGAATATTTATTAAAGAATTAGCTATCTTTGATATGGGATTATGAATACAAGTCTGTTTGTTTTTGATCAAGGTTTAAATAATTGAGGAGGGTTCAATATTTTGCATGAGCCTTCATGAATGGGACTTTTTTTAATATAGTGAACTCTGTACCATATATATGGAACTTTATTTTATTTCATCTCAGCATGTTTCCTGAGACCTGCCTATAGTGGATTCTGGGTGAGTTGGAATGGAGAGTGCGAGGGCAAAAGGTGATGGGTGGGTGGTCATATGTTGGCATTAAATTGTCATAGGGCCTATAAGGGGGCATGGAGATGGGTTAGAATGGTATTAGTTGTCATGAGTTAGCATTTATGAGCATGGAGAGTTGGGAGGTTGAGGGGATGTAAAGGGTGAGGATTAGAGGTCCTAATATTTAAGAAAAGTCCCACTGAATTGGGGCAGGCCCTTTAAACAGCCCACCTCGGCACTTGGCAGCTCCTGTGGCTGCCACTGATCTGCATCCAGGTACAGTGAGCCCAACACTACCCCGCACTCACCTCCTTTTCATTTCTTCCTGTCTTTCTAAATGTCAAATACCCCATAATATTCAATTCTCAGGCATGGTCACTTTGCGACTATGGCTGGAATTTTCCGGCTCCGTTAACACTGGGCGTCACGGAGTGGGGTGGGGGTCCGCTTCGTTTGTCAAAGGCAGGCCCCCGTTTCCTACCACCGCACATCAGGGATGTCACTTTAATACATTTGCATCTAGTTATCAGCCCTGCTCGCTGGAATCATCCCCTGACATCAAATTTACTGCCCAAGTTGGCGTGAGCTCAGAACGGCGTGTTTCACAACTGCCTTTAAAAGGCGTGCACCTGGCAACCTGAACTTTGAGGGGAACTCAGAGGTGAATGCACACAACCTTGTACAGCGCTCACGAGCATTGCCTGTTGGACATCAAGGAAGAGGTGCTGCGCATTTGAGGAGGGCACAGGCAAGTCGCATTTTTCTGGCTGTCGCTTAGTGCGATGCCAAGGCAAGGGCTCCAGTGTGGGTCAGGCCATTGGAGGGAGGGGTGGGGGCAAGGCAGCTCAGACTGAAGGAAATACTCAAGCATATGCTGGGGCAAGGGGTGGGGGGGCCGGGGAGTGAGGGAAGCAGTCACGCATTTGGAAAAGCTTGTCAAAAGTGAATGTTTTTCCACAGCTGAGACCATTCAGCTACAGATCCATTGACATGCTTGGAGTTGGGCCTAAAGCTTTTCTGCCCACTCAAGCAATGCAAAAGCATGAAAGTGCCGTCAAATGCTCCAGAACATTTCAGCCCTTGGGCACAGGCTGCAAGTTAATGTACCTTTTAGGGGATAGCAAAGGAATTGGACAACTGGGCAAGTTGTACAATCCTGTGGCAAAAGCTGGCCTTGGTGCAATCACAGCCCTTTGCAATGTCTTTATTAAGGTTTGGACCCGTATTCATTATGGTTCAAGCTAACATTGCAGCCTTGCAGTGCGGGTTAGGAGAATGCCTATGCCTGAGCTGAGAGCATAGCATGCAGTCCAATGGCTGAAACTGCCGCCAATCAGTCAAGTGGAGTGGGCTGGAGGTGGGTGGGGTTTCGGACAGCCAATGAATGCATTACACACTGGCCAGCAAAGCGGTGGCCAGCACTCCCCTGCACGCATGAAGGGGCCTTCAGACTTATTTCACCCATGCTAACCCAAGCATCTCTCTCTTGATCCTGCAGGAAGAGAACTTCAGGATCATGGCGCCTGGTGATTTATGGTATGCCTTGTGGCTTACAGAGACCAGAGAAGAAGAAGAAGAAAGCAATGGAGGCACCTGGCTCAGCAAAGGCAGCAGCACCTCCAACAAGATGAAGGGGCAACAGGGCCTGCTGCGCACACTGGTGAAGATCCACAGTGAGCCATCACTTGTAGGCACCTCTCAAGACCCAGGGTCTATAGGCGGTGCCTGTCATCGTTACAGATGATCATGTACCAATGTAGCCAAAGACTGCTTATGTCTAGGGAACTGGTTGGTCACACATGCCACCTGCTGCAGGATTTGGCACCATGGGGACATGGAAGGCACCCACTGCCAGTGGTTGTGAAAGTGAACACGGTGCTCAATTTTTTCGTCAGAGGCTCTTTCCAGGTGACCTGTGCAGGATCCCGCAAGCCTCCAGCACAAGTGTATCCAGGAGGTCACGGGCGCCATCTTCACGTAGGCACAGACCTTTGTGCATTTTGCCCAGAATCAGGAAAGCCAGGAAGCAAGAGCACTGGGATTTGTGCAGATCTCAGGTTTTTCACAGGTGCCATTGATTGCACTCGTGGGGCACTTAGATCTCCATGGCAACAGGCAGTCGACTAGGTCAACCGCAAAGGCTTCCACTCGCTGGACATTCAGCTGGTGTGCGACAGCCACAAACACATCCTGCAGGTCTGCGCATGATTCTCAGGGAGCGTCCAATGACTCCCACATCCTTAACAAGCCTCAGATCACTGACAACTTCCAGGATGGGCTCCTCAGGGACAAGGACTACCCACAGAGGATGTGGCTGATAATGCCCATGTGGCAGCCTCAGACTGCAGCAAAGTGACAGCACAACGAGGTTCATGAGTAGCATTTTGAAAATGAGGTTCCGGTGCCACAACAGGTCAGGTGGAGCACTGCAATAGTCCCCAGAGGATGTCGCACATCATTATCGCTTGCTGTACGCTCCACAATCTGATACTGCAATGGAGGGAGGACCTGGCTGAGGAGGAAATGGAAGAGCTGCACATTTCCTCCAATGAGGAGGATGTCAAAAGGGTTGAGGATGAGGTTCTCGAAGGTGAGGTTGCTGGCGATGAGGCCATTGCATTGGCCAGACAAAGCAGGTGCGCTCAGGAGGTCCTCATAGCTGCTAGATTCATGGAGGATGATGATGAGATGCAGTGAGGACAGTCCTGACATCCTCACCTTGCATGTGTGAATGTACAACTCCTGTGTGACTGATTGCAGCGCACATACCCTCAGTGCTCAGACTTATATCATGGAGACACAGAGGAGACTGTAAAAATCACTAGGTTCCAGGAGAATGGTGAGCCATGCAGAGAGGACACTCCATTGATCTTCACATTGCCTCTGTTAATGTCTGACTTATGTCTGGCTGAGGCAGCTCGCTTGCACTCTGCGATCAGGGTCATATCATGGAACTTTAAATGCACCTGATGCTTTGTCAGCCTTCTGCACCTGTTCCCTTCAGGAGCACAGTGTCACCGGTCACAGATGCTGAAGAGATGGGAGACCAGCCCCACCTCAAAGATACTGAGAGCACACAGAGAGAATGACAGGTTTCTGTGACACCTGCCCACGACATTCTGGCAGTACTGACAAGCACCGTCGAAGGTTCAGGCATCACTAATGTGTCCTGAGAATGTGAAACTGGACCATCTCTTTGGTCTCAAGGTTACACACTGCACAGGGAAGAGGCCATGGACTGAGACACCTACCTTGATCTTGTGCAGGAATCAAGGTTTCACATCTGAGCGACATGAACACTGCTCATCATAATAAGGAGCTGTATGCAAGGATACCTTCTTGGGAGTTTATTTACAATAGTGCACATTAAGTACAAGTGGTTAATATTCATATCCATGCTGTGTAACTATATCTTTTTAACCTTCCTAACCTTGCTGCCTTGTCTTGGTATTCCCCTGACCTCCACAGTGCAAATGGAGGCAGCCTGCTGACTGTGATGTCCTTGGCGGGCATCCTCAGGAGGGCTGAGACCTGGAGGGGCCTAGCTTGCTTTCGGGATCCTGCTCTGTGGCAGTGGTACCCTCCTCCACCTGTGGAGCTGGAGCTGCTGGGGTCATAGGTGGAGGGGATTCAGATGAGCTGAACACTCTTGGAGTCACCTGGATGGATGTCCCTGGGTATGCACCTGCTGGTCCTCCTCCCTATGGGTGCCCGAAGGCCCCTGGCTGATTCCTTGAGGAGAAGAGGAAGCTGGAGGAAGACCAAGTTGCCCACATCCCTCTCACTTTGACACTTGGAAGCCAACTATGGGGTCAGCGATGGAGTTCAGCCCACACAGCAGTGCAGGATCGATGTCCTGGACCATGGTCTTCACGGCGGCTGCCATCCTACCAGTGATGACCTCGGTGCATTGGCATGCTGGTGCTGTCACCTCAGACTGAAGGTGAACAGACTCCTCCATTGTGACTCACAATCCAAGGATTGCAGTGGACATCTCCTCCTGATATTCCCGAGCTTGCCTTTGCAGCTTCAGTAACTGAGGTCTGACCGAGTCCAGAGGCTCCTCATCTGACTCGGACTCAGCAACATTCTGGCCTCCAGCAGTCGTCCAAGTGCCAGAAACTTTGGTAGTCCCTGCTGCCGTTTGCTGGGGATCAGACAGTGCAATGTGTTCAACAGATTATGACCCCGAGGCTACTCTAGAACCAGGTCCCACCGAGGTGTGTGTCTCTGTGCTGGTGGAGGGTGTGGGTGAGCGCTGTGCTAGGTCTTCAATTAGGGTGTCATCAGGTTCTTCTTCGGAGGTGTCCTTGCGGCTGGAGTTGAGGACTTGGCTCGTGGACCCCCTCGGCTGCTTCCCAGATGTGCCTGTGGAAGCAAGGAGAGATAATTAATGCGTGGCAGGGGACTGCAGAACAGGGGAACTGGCTCACAGCATGGTTGTCTGATGGATGTTGCACCGCTGGATCCTCACTTGGCTGAGCACTGCCAACCTCACCGTCAGCACAGGAATGGTCCAGATCGCAGCCGGCCAGCTGGACTCTATTTTCAATGTCTGTGAGGACCTTGATGTCAGGCATTCCTCCAGCAATCTGCAACCTCTCTCTTTCATTGTGTGCCAGCTTGTCCCGCATGAAGACAGATGGAGAGTGTAACAGGATGACAGCCAGGCCAGATGAGAAGGATGCCTGGCATGTGTGGGTGGTGAGTGGTGCTATGGACCGGATGAGGCAAATGAAGGTATATGTGAGAGAGAGTGAATGGCAATGCCCCTTGAACTTGCAGTGAGTGAGATCCTTGTGGATGCGTGATTGGTTTGTGAGTGAGTTGAGAGTGATGAAAAGATTGACTTACCCTGGCTGAACGCAGGAGATCATTCATGCTCTTTCAGCACTTGGTGGTTCTCCTCTTTTAGAGGGAGTTGGCACTAACCACCGCTGCCACCAACTCCCATGCTGGATTGGTGCCCTTGTTTGCTGGTCTTCACCCAGAGCGGTGATAAAGGACTTCATGGTGGGCCTCCACTACATCAAGTAGGTGCCAGATCGAGGCGCTGTGAAATTTCAGGGCAGCATGTTTCCTCCCTTTGGCAGCCATGGCTTTGTAGCAGCTCCTAATGCATTGGAGATTGTTAACTCTGTGCAGAGGTGCCCTTTAAATTTGGCACCTGGATCACTGAAGGTCTGAGGTGATGGCGGGGCTGGCGAATTGGAGGCCAACCCACCAGCGATCTGGCGTGTCTTCTGGGAATGCATTATTAATGAGGCAGGACGCACTGGGAATGGGACGATATGGCACAAAAACCCACGATTGCAGCTATCAGGTAAAGCATCCTTTTTCTTGCCATCTACTGCACTTTGTGCAAATTTGGGACAATTTTGCTCTGTGTCTCTGTCATCATAAAATAACCATTTAAAATAACCAGTGTACATACAGACAAAGAGACTTTAAGACTTAATAATTTTTCACTACTGTGACCATTTTTGCTGTTACGCTCTTATGTTTCTATAATCTGTCCCTTCTTATCACACTCTGGTTATCATCTCCCATATCGCTACCCTGCAGTATTGCCTTGTGCTTTCTCATTAACTTTTAAAATCTGCCCTCAAATGAACCCAGTCTTCTATCCTCACCCCTGCTATTTAATTTAAAGCCCTTGTTATATGATTTTCCATAAATAGGGCTGTAGTTTATTTATTTTCTGCCCCCTTTCAATGCTTAACTTCTTTCTTTGGGTTCCCCTGCCTGCACCTTCAATAAAAGGCCTTCTTCAAAGGTGCCAGAAAATCTCACATGAGCATTTATTGCAACCACCTGATCATCATTTAGGTCTTACATAAGGTTCATTAATGAAATCATTTGTCTATTATTTCCTTTCTAAAGGTTACTGTTATTTCCAATTTCCCCTTGGGCAGAGATCTTGTGTAACATTCAAGCTGTGCTGAGAGAAAGGGTATTTGTAGGTGCTGACTTTATGTTTAACTGAGTGGTTAATGTGGACTGAATTGGTAGACATAAATTCCACCTTGGGTTCATGATTAAGAAAAATATATTTCTCCCTGATCCTCTCAGGTTCATGAAATAAATGTGTTAAATCTTTCTGCGAATGACAAGCGGTCTTCCACACTTAAGGTAAAAGCAAAATGAAAATGTTTCTGCATTTCCCAAATAAAACCAATAAGGAATCATTCTTGTAGCTCTGTAAATTTCTGCAACAGTGAGAATTGCCAAACGCTAAAAAGTAATTTCACTGATGAACAGAGAGCATGTCAACCTTAATGTGAGAAAGAAAACTGAGTTTTCAAAGATTTAGCACTCCACAATAACTGCAACAAAACCTTAGAAATATCCACATTACCTGTCTTCATGTTCTTTCATCTCTGCCACAGCCTGCTGTGTATGGTGAAGAGCTGCCTCATACTTTTCCTGGCTAGTCTTGGAAGACATTTCCAGCTCTGCCCTTAGTTTGACCAAGTTCTTCTGTAATTGTTTATTATCACACCCCAATTTATTGATGGAGGCCACATAAGCATTCTGCAACTCCTTTACTTGATTATCTTCTATCTGAAAAGAGAGAAATAAATATACTGAAATACCATCAACCTTATTCTAGCAGAATGCTCAGTCAATAATGGGCAGAAAGTACTTTATTGATCTTCCTCTGTAAGTTCTAAATGGCAATATTTAATAAAACATTTGGAGGAAATAAATGCGTTTATGTCAGCCAGATTACGAAAACAAACAATAAACTGCTGTATTCATAAAATCAATCACTTAAATTTAGACAGTTGAAAGTCTGTGAGCAATCAAAGCTATGAAAAAGCATAAGACAAAAAACAGCACATGGACTAGAAGCACAGAATCACCGAGCAAATACATGGCACTTCAAATTAGCAGTCCATCGAGTTGACCTGTTCAAGCAGTTTCAGACGTATAGGATTAGGCTTTGCTTTACTACCCTCAGCCCAACCAAATGATTTTCACCAGGGGAAAAACCTTCCCCCCGTTGTGGGGGGAAGTGTGAGAGCGGGCGCTGGCGGGTGTGCCTCCAAACAGCACCCCAATCAGGGGCACGCCGCCATTTTACTTGGGTGGGCACTCCCTGTGCCGGCAGGGCTGGGGGGAATTCCCTCAGCCAGGAGTGCACTCCTTCGCACATGCATGTGGAAGAGCGCATAGGTCTCCCTGAAGCTAACTGCTGCCTCAGGGAGATCATCACCAATTTAAAACTTTAAATAAAGAGGTTTAAAAAATTTCCCTGCCATGTCCCTCATATGGCACTGTCACAGGAGTTGGGACATGTCCATAACTTTTATTGAAAGATGTGATAAAAATTTAAAGATCCTCATGAAACCTCATCCTGCCCATGGACGAGGTTTCATGCTTTTTCCGAAGCCCACCAGGGCTCCCGGCCTGCCCACCAACCTTAAGTTTGGATGGGCAGGTCCATTAATGACTTTAATTACTTTTTTAATGGCCTCAATAGGCCATGACAGGTCAGGGGACGCACAGCTAACTCAGCTGCACCCCTGCCTACCTGAAAATGGAAATGACGTGGGGTGACATCGAGAGTTCCACCTGACGTCATCCCACGTTATTTTACGTGTTGGCGAGTGGGCCCCATCCCCACTCGCTGACTGTAAGATCCTGCCCCAGGTTTTCACCAGAGAGAGATAGGCAGAGCTTGAATGCTAAATATGGACACACTGCCACATACAGACCTTTCCGCAATTTTCCAGAGGTGGACCCCACCTGGACAATGCATGCTTATGCACATATGGGAAGGTGTATGTTTATTCTATGCAAATGAGGCAAATAGAGCGTCAACTGCTAATTGCACTGGGTGAACACTAAGGACATGAAATTTTTATCTATAGCATTCCGAGAGACAGAGTTACAGAAGATGCTCGCCTCCTGCGACTGCACATTGCACTGCAGGTACTTCTAGTCCAGCCCTCATCTTACAAAGGGCACTTAGGCAGTCATTCCCTATGGGCATCGGAGCAACAGAATTCATCCTATCTTGCCTTCATACAGCCCAGATGGCTGATGTGATGCTTAATTTACAAATTTTGATCAAGACGGTCCATTCAACTGTTACAGATGGGGGAGATGGTGGGATAACATTTACCCCTTTTCTCATCTCTCGGCTGACCGCAACAGGATATATTTTTGAGAACATTTTAAGTGTTGTGGCTTAAAAGAATAGACATGAACAGACTTTCTGGTAAATTTAAATTTAAAAAAATAACCGTTTAATCACCTAACACTCAAAAAGTAAACACACTATTCCCTAAAACACACATACACACAAGAAAAGATGGGTTCTGGAGATGAAACATGCACTTAGATTACTAACAGAGTAGCGAGAAACAAGTAACGAATTCTTCACTGGTCCTTTAAGATGATAGGCATTGTAGGCCTGAAGGGTTCTTTCTCTCTTGGTTCTTAGAAGACAGTGGAGGTTGCAAATTTCTGGGCTTTTCATACAAAATTGTGGCTAAGCTCTGTGGAGAAGAGATATAATTTTGCAGGTGGAAACAATTTAGCCTCTCTTTTTATGACAGTCCCAGACTGCATTGGTGTGTTCTCTTGTGGAGTAATAAGGTGTCGCTCCCCTCTCCTGCTGGTTTTGGTCACATGATGGCAGTTTCAATGTGTCCCACTGTCCACATAATGGGTTGGAGCTGAGGTGATTGGTACACAATGGGGGGGAATGAATGATATCACATCAACATACCAGTTATGATTAGCGCACTGAAAGGCCTTATTTGACATTCCATCTTCATGGTGCCAACATGTCTGGTAGCCATTGTCTTTCAAATCCCTTCTATTGAAATGGTGAGAGGCAGTCAATTTGCACCTGGAAAATCTATTTACATTTTAAAGTAACTCCTCAGACATTTTGTCTCTGTCCAGAAACCACAAGCAGAAGTCACCTAACTTTCCAGAGACCATGCTGAGAAAGAACAGTGTCCAATATTCCATGTTGCTTCCTTCTTAAAAATACAGAGTCTACCTCCCAAATATCTTTACGGGTACGACGTGATCATCACACAATAAATTTGCATGCAATGCACAAAGGATCAGGAATTCAGCTACAAGATGGGCCCTGCTCTAACGGTATTAAAGTGTAGATGCCCAACTTTAGAGGTACTTTCGAATAAATGTTGTTATTGCAAAATCTCTGGAAGTACCCTGGAACATTTATGGAGGCACTGCAGTAAAAAAGGCATGCATTGATATAGGCCTGAATCTTGCATTCATCTGATTGGCGGGCCAGGAAACGGTTGTGAAATGTGCTTCCGCCCACGATCGGCCCCCAAGAGCAATTTCACACTGGCTGGCTAACTAATGGCCACCAGCATGAAATGTGTGTTGAGAAAGGCTCAATGCTGCCGGGGTGTGCGGGAAGAGGGTGGGCGCCGAGAGAAGGGAGAGTGTGGGCTTGCGGTCCCTGAAGGCTGACGGTTGCTGTGGAGCTGCCTCGGAGCTGCAGTAATTTTAAAATGAAATTAGCTCAATAAACTGATGCAAACTGTGACAATGCTGTAAATGGAAGCACATGGCATTAGACTACATAGAAGATCGTTCCTCAAACACCTCCTTTTATTTAACTCAGGAAATTTCATCCCGTCCTGGATGTAGCTTGTAGTGAAAACGTGAAGGCCAGCTGGCCATTCTGACAGCCATAAAAGTGGATGGGCCATTGTAAAATTGCTGACAAGTACCTCCTTAATTGCCCACTTAATTGTTGGCGGACACACTTCTGACTCCCGCGCGTGCCCACTGACTGTAATGTTGTGCGTGAGTAATTTTGCACAATTTTATCTGCGTTCGGGTTGGGTGCGCGCCCGGCCTCGGAACGCAAGATTCAGGACATATGCTTTTCGTAACTACTGGATGTCTCAAAGTGCTTTAAAGTCAATAAAATACTTTTGAAGTGCAGTCACTGTTGTAATGTAGGAAACGCAACAAATGCAATAATGACCAGATAATCAGCTTTATGATGCTGATTGAGGGATAAATAATGGTCTGGATACCAGAGACAACTCCCCTGTTTTTCTTCAGAATTGTGCCATGGGATTTGTTACATTCACCAAAGAGGACTGACGGGCTTTGGTTTAACTTTCCATCTGAAAGATAGCACGTCCGACAGAGCAGCACTCAGTACTATATTGGAGCGTCAGCCTGAAATTTTGTGCTCAAGTCCTAGAGTGGACATGGAACCTGGAGCTTTGTGACTTAGATGTGGGAGTACCTCCAACTGAGTCACAGCTGACACTATTGAGCCAGAATTGATACTAAGTTCGTGGATTTGGCAGTGTCTGTTGTTGCATTCTCGTTCGGAGGGCAGAGGAGTAGGTGCAAAGGTGTGGGGGCCGTAGTTGCAGTGCTTCTTGGTCTGTAGCACAACAGGGAGATGGAGTAGAGGCCGCAGAGGGGGGAAGCCCTGCATGATGCCTTCCTTTCTTCAAAGGTATACTTTACTCATAAAATTTGTGAAGATATATTACAAAACAGTTCAAATTTAATGTTGCATAAAGTGCAGAACAGATCAGTTTCTTTTCATACAGCATGTGGCACTCTGAGGTACCGCACCACATATACAACTAATTACAGGTTGTATTTACAATATTCACTTAATGTCAAACATACAGCTCGAGGGGTTTTACACACTATGGCAGGAGGGCTATAGACAGTGGCCTTTCCCCAGTGAGTCTTTGCAGCGGCTGCCCCAAGCTTTAGAGTATCCCTTGGTATGTAGGCCTGGACTTTGGAATGTGCCAGTCGGCAATAATTAGTCATCGGCAGCTCTCTGCACTAGAAGAGCAGCAAGTTTCCGGCAGACCAAAGAGTGTCTTTCACCGAGCTGATAGTTCACTCCAGCAGTTATGTTTACTGTTCTGTGTGTCCCTTGGAACAGCCCACAGAGCACAGAGTTCTGAGTTATGGAGCTTCTCAGGATAAATCTCAACAAAAACCACTGCATCTCTTTCCAGACCTTCTTTGCAAAGGCACATTCCAAAAGGAGGTGCACAATGGTTTCTTCTCCATTGAAGCCCCTTTGAGAGCAGCATGCACGGGCAGTAGGAAGGATCTGATGGGGAAGGGTCTTCCCACGCCAACCAAGTTACTTATTGGTGCTTGTCTAAACTTTCTGGCAATGACAATAGTCTGCTCAGGGAACCATTTGATTGGATCCACTATCTCTATTTTCCACAAGGCCTCAACGACATTGTTTGTGAACCACTGCCTGATGGATTTGTGGTCAAAGGTGTTTTTCAGCACAAAATCTTCCAAGAGGGACAGGTGGTGTGACACTGTTCAACTGACTGGAGCATTCTATGGCAATGTGGCCAGGCCCATCCTTTGCAACGCTGGGGACAGATAGAACCTCAGCACGTAGTGACATTTGGTGTTTGCATACTGAGTGTCAACGCATGTCGCGATGCAGCTGCACACAAAGATGGCCATCAGGATGAGGACAACGTTGAGTATGTTTTATTGCCCTTTGTCTAGGGACTTGTACATCATGTCTCTGTGGACGCAGTCCATTTTCCATTTCCAGATAAAGCAAAAGATGACTCAGATGACTGCCATGGCACAGGAGCAGGGTATGGGCCAGACCTGCGCTACCTAGAGTAATGCCAAAGGTGCCTTGCACCTGATAACCAGGTTCTTACCCACAATGGGGAGGGAGCATCACATCCACATGCCCAGTTGATCCACATGGATATACACTCCTTCCATTTTTCCTGCAGGCCCTTGCACCTCTGAACCATATCCCAGCATCTTCAGGTAGTCTGACCTGATGGTGAAGAGAAAAGAATCAGTCGGCTCTTTCCCTAAAAACATGACCTTGTACTTGCCATGCTTTTCTTTAGCTCCTGAGGCCACTTCAAACTGGTTGCAGACACTCCTCAGTCTGTGAATTGACAGAGGATCTGAGTAGAAGACAGTGAGGCTATCCATGCAGAGGGAGTCTTTAATCTGAGCGCTTGGATTCTTCTTGATAGGTTCGGCAAAAGTTTTGATACAGTATACAAATAAGAAAGGGAAGAGAGGGCAGCCCTGCCTGACTCCAGATTTGATTGAAAGTTTTCCAATTCCACCCATTGATTGAAATGGCACTATACGTAGTTTGTGTAGAGCAGCTGGGATCCAATTGCAGATTCCCACCCCAAACCTCATTTTGGAGAGCACATCCACCGCTTAGATGTACGGTATTCTGCGAAAGGCCATTTCCTGGTCCAAGCTGATGAGGCAGGTGTCCTAGCCCTTATCATGCATATAGGCAATCATATCCCTGAGTAGCACAAGGCTATCAGGGATCTTCCTGCTGGTATAGTGCAGGTCTGATTAGGGTAGATCACCAACTCCAGAGCAGACCTCACCTGATCAGCGATGACTTTGGACAGAATTTTACAGTTTACATAAATCAGTGAAAGGAACTGCCAAATTCTGATTTCATACCTCTCCTCCTTCCATTTGTAGATGAGGGTGATGATATCTTTCCTCGTGGATTCTGCCATGCTGCCAGCCAGAAACATACTCTTGCCTGGTAAACTGTCACTTTCAGGAGTCTTACTCGTCTTGATGAACCTAACAGCCTTTGTCAGCTCATCTAGAGTTATTGATTTATTCATCTTTCCCCTGTACTGTCAACTAAGGTATCCATGATAGAGGGCAGGAAGGACTGGGAGACTGCGCCCTTTGTGCTCTTCACATCATAGAGCCTGGTATAAAAGAATTTGCTGATCCTTAGTATGTCAGGTGGCAATGCTGTTACCAAGCTGTCCTCTTCCTTCAGGCTGCTGATCACAGAGCTCTTTCTATTTACCTTTTGGAAGAATGAATGTGAACACGTCTCATCCTGCTCCATCGAGCACACTCTACTGGAAGATGATCTTGGAGTCTTGCTCAGCAAAGTGTGATGTCTGCTGGTTCTTCACCTCATGGAGGTTCTCCACCTCATGGAGGTTCTCCTGGACATTGACTTTCATCGACAGTAGCAGAAGCAGATTCTCTATGTTTTTATGGAGTCAGGACATTTCCCGTTGTCTTCTGAACACCTTTGAGGATGAAAAACCTCTTGATGTTCACCTCAATCACTTCTCACCTGCGTGTTGGGGACCCAAAGAGGGGTTTCACATTTCTACAACCTTTGTAATCCCTTTTGAGCTCCTCCATGTTTCCTGGGTTCAATAGTTTCATGTTCAGCTTCCATGTCCCCCACCAACCATTTGGTCTTTCTGCAAGTGACAGTCAGCCAGTAGGAGGCAGTGATCAGGGAAGAACATCGGCTTGATGTCGATGAGTCTGACCGTAAATACACAGGACACAAACAGGAAGTCTGTTCTGGAACAGACACACTGAACTGGCCTCAACCAGGTGTATCTGTGCAACACTCTGTTTGCATGGTTTCTGAAGGCGTTGTGCAGCTTGTCATCATTTACCATTTTGGCTCTGCTAAATCATCCAGCTGCATTGATGATGCAGTTCAAGTCACTGCCTATAATGAGAGACTGCACAACATCAGCAGCAGTGGGAGCTGCTGGAGGATGCTCAGTTGCTTGTTGTTTTGAGCTGGGAATACAAGCTGATTAACCAGAGCAGAGCGTTTTTGTACATTATGACCCAGATTTTCATCTTCAAGGTGAGAATCCTGAGTTTGACTATTCCTGATATGGTGATCCTGCCTCCTGTCCAGCAGTGCCTGCCCATACTATTTTAATGGTAAGTGGCATAGAAGGACTAGAGTCAGGACTGCTGCCTCGCAAAGCAGGCATGAGGCTGGAAGGGAGGTAGAGGGATGCTGAAGCAAACAGGTTATAAGGCCTGCCTTTGTTCACTGGGACATCGGCCCAGTTCTGTACATGAATATTAGGCACCCTAGCCAAATTCCAAAGCACAGCTGTATCATCAAAGAATTTAGAGTAGGAACATTGAAGTCTTTTGAAGCAATGGGACAGATGCTTCAAAAGACAGTTCAGATGACTTGAGAAATTGGAGAAATTAATATATTAAAATCTCAATCTCAATACTGTTGAATGCAGAAGCACTTTATCCACTGGATAAAATACTCTAATGCATTTGAACACTTTAACAATGGTGATCGATTTGATGGTCACTCATCTTTTAGGAACAAAGCCCTACCATTAATCACCGTATTAAAAGCATATTTAATTTATCGTGCAGCATTATATCATGATATGTGAAATTGTCAATACCTTTTGAACTTACCTGTCAAAAGATTCCAGACTAGGCTTCCCCTATGATTCATTATTTCTCTGAGATGCCATGAAACATGTTACCCAACGAAATGGGCTTGATTCCATATAAATAACAGGGGGTTTAAAGTGCTCACTCCCACAATGGAATAGGCAAGTTGCGCTTGGGAACACTACCCACACCATTATCCCAGGGCCAAAGATTCACACATGATGGGAATGGGAGTGGGAAACCTGGAATCCGGTCCTATCTGCCATTTTAAAATCCACCACCCCCATTCCGACACAAAAGGAAACATGAAAATCTGATCTTACATCTGCAACAAGGACGGCGACTGTCCGCCACCTCCTTAACTTTTGAAATCGTAAAGTTGCCTCCCCACGCAGAATACCAAAGCTGGAGAAATTGAATTGTTTCCTCCTGACCAAATTGATGGCCCATGGGACCGTCACCGTGAACATTGCCTATATGTGCTGAGGTGTGGTATTCTGCATGGTATTCTGCACTCCTGCAGGAACAGGTCAGCTTTGACCTTGGCAAGCTACCCAAAGGTTGAAACACATCCAATAATAGACTTAACGCTATGCATGTTATGGAGGCCATCTTTTGACCCATTGTTGGTCACCAATCCAGTTGACTCTAATGGTCCCGGCTCTTAGGTTTGTTCCTGGATACCCATAGTGTTCACAAACACTTTCACTACTGATAGGCTGAGAAAGACGTCTGGTCTTCCCTGATAGGGTTGTTCTGCTGAGGTGACTTTGGGGAAGGGGTGGGGAGGGGAGTTGTGGGTGGGGCGGGTGTTGGGGGGGTGGTGGTTGGTGGGATGCTAGGAGGGGGTGGTGCTGTGTGTAAGCAGGGGGATTTGGGCTGTCCTCCATTGGTGTTGTCTTTCCATTCTATTCTACATTGAGGATCTTGCTGCTCCCGACTTCCCAGGCCTGGGATGTGGTGAGCATCTCCTTGCACCCAGCGCTTTAGGGTTGTGATGCACTTCCTTTTTGCACTTTCCAGTGGCTTTCGGCTGGGGAGTCTTGTCTTGCTCATTGTGCCACTTCTTTTGCTGGTGTCAACTTTCTTGCCCTTCCTCACCCATAGAGGAGCACTGCTGTAGTCCGTTTCAGATGAGATCTGACTGTTTCCACTGGTTTGGGCAGTGGCTTTGTCCATTTTTTTGGGTTTTCTTCTTTGTGGTTTTCCACATAACCACTTATCACTCACCTGGTTGCCCCTCTACTAACTCCTGTTTATTGATTCTGTTTGCTGAGGACGAGGTTCAAAGCGCAGTGTGTTTGGCAATTTCCTTCTCCTTGTCCCACTCTGTGTCTTTTCTTGTCATTTTTTTTCACTAGGGGACTTTGTGGGGGAGAGATGCTGTTCTCCTTTGCAGCAACATGCTTGCTGTTCCTACCTTGTGCCTCTCTTTGGTTTTAACAGCCTGGGTGTAATAGAGGCAGCATTTTGGGCATGTCTTGTTCAGGTGACCTGCCACCTACATGCTGCACCTCACAGGCTGCAGCACTTAATCTGCCAGCAGTCCTTTGTCTGGTGGCCTTCCAGGTTGCAGTTCTTGCAGATGACAGTACCGTAGTTGCGCATGATCAGATTTTCTGGAAGAGCGACAAACTTTGGGCTGCCTGGCATATACTAAGTAGCCATGACTTCCCCTTATGGCAAAACTGAAGGGGGGTTGGTGGCTGGTTCCCTCGTCCTCAACCTTCAAGGTCACTTTGACCTGCTGTTTGTTGGCCAAATCCGAAAGGGTCCTTGGCCTCAGTGGTGTTCCCAGCCACCTCAATGTACATGGTGATGCGCTCTGCCAAGCTGAAGCCAGAGTCCTCCATAGTCTTTGACAATGACACGAGACTGTCTACCAGGCCAACCAACGGACCCGACATCTTGGGGTGCATGCTCATAAGCATTCTCCTGAATGCTGCCCCATTGAAGTCCTTATGCAAGCCCTCTGCAGCAGTGTTCATCTACAACATTGCCCTCCATGGAGTTGGCACACAAACCATCCTTGCACCCTTGATCCAGTTGCAGCCACCTCACCCCATGCAGTGCCAGTATATGAGCTAGTGACTACAAATGTCAGATCAAGTCAGGGGGCTTCTTCATCAATGCCAAGCAGTTGCTCTCTCTCCCTCTTCTGGGGTTGCAATGGCAGGAGGCAGCTCTTGGCTCTTTGAAAGCATGAAGTCAGAAAGGGGTGAGCAAAATGAGGGTGGGGTGGAACGCAAGAAATCTGTGTTGACAACATCTATGGCTTTCTCATCATGCAAGATAACAGGATGGTGGTGAGATGAGAGTTGGGAAGGGGCATAAGACAGGAACATACTGCTATCCTCAATGTTCTTATAGAGGCTGGATGTCACAGGCTCTGTTGCTGCTGGCTCCATGTTGCGGAGTCCCATTTCCTCTGTAGGGGTCAGGAGATGCATGACTCCTTGTCACCCACCAGTTCTGCTCTGCCCCCTTCTATTGTGCCACCTTGTCTTGCATGAGACAGGGAAAAATACAAGTGATTGCATATCTCTGTGTTTGAATGATCTGCCACAGTTGCAATTGCCAGAGTTGAATAAATAGAGAAATGCAGGGGCAAGGGATGGGTGTGACAGCATTGATAGGTGTATGTGGGTGAGGTGGGGTATCTGGATGTTAGGTATAAATCCTGAGTTCCTGTGGATGCCGATCGGTGAGTGATGGGACTGTGGAGCATGGAGAGGTATGAGATGTTGATGGAGCAGTAGATAAGAGATGCCATGTAAAGATGCATTCACTTACCTTGACCACCCATGCAAGGACATTAGACATTGCTACCAGATCCTCTTGGCCTGATGTTGAGAATTTACTTCACTGGTCACCTGCTCCCAATCCCCTCTGAGGGTGGTCCTTGAGGCTGCCTTGCCCACCCCAGAACCGAGGTGTTTCTCTTGTCCACCTCTATCACAGTCATCACCACACCTGTGGTCCTGAAGCCTTTTCTATGCCCTGGTGTTCCATTTTCTCTGTTTACAATTACAACAATAATACTTAGCAGCTGCCTCCTTTAATATAGTGCATCTTCCCTTTATGAGGGACAGACTGCCTTTAAGAACAGAATGCTAGCTGCAGCACATGCTCGCTGCAAATGCTGATCAGTTTCTTGCTGAATGCAGATGTAGCCAGCAGTACAGCATGCACTTGGGCCTTCTCCACAATCATATAAATGAGGAGGTAGCACAAAATTTATGTCCTGCTTACCTCCATCAGAACTGGCATGGACAGGAATTGTGACCTCCCACATCCAAAAAAAAAATGTAAATTCATTTTTAGCACTAGATGTCTGAATTCAGTGGTCATTGGAAAGGGGCAAAAATAAATCAGTGTGTAGCCAAAGCCCAGCAAATATTTAGGAGGTGTTGTTTTGCACAGGCCCCAAGCAAAGTGGAATGCAGGGAAGAGAGGGGATTAAAAACTTAAGCAAAACAATTTTGTGCACAGACTGTTTGAATCGCAATCGTATATCAGACCATCCCACTCCACAATCTCACTTATGCCCTCCAAGCTAAATCTTTGCTTTCTTTTTGGTAAGACTTCTAAATGGAGAAAATATCACGATGGCCCAGAGGCTGGACGTCAGCCAAAGTAAATAAACGGGGCATCTCTGTGGTTGGTTAAAGTTCTTTGACCCACACCTCACTGAGTGGGAGAAGGCAGATCAGGAGAAGGGAGGGTAGGGTGTTGAAAGCAAAGGTACACGGTTTGTCAAAGTCACAAATATTGATTAACAGCGGCTGCATCCCATTTTTGGCCAATAGAGTATCAAAAGATAAAATGCAATGTTATGCAAAGACAGAATGTGTGTTTATAATTGATACAGTATCTTGGAATTTACTAATTTAACCCGCACTGTCATTACAGAGTGTGTGCATGATGCTACATCACAAGGTAAACTGAAAAGTTGAATACCAAATCAGCCATATGCTCTTATCTCAACTCCAATAGCATTTATATCTACTTATCTACCCTTTTGGCTGAAAAATGTTGCACTGACTCCAAAGGGAGGTGCAAAAAATACATTTAAAACCACAAAAAAAGGATTTGATTTTATTCTCACAGCCAAGTAGATTCTATTGCCATTTGCTTTTTATTAAAGAAAATCATTGTATTCTCCAATATTGTCATATTTTCCACATTTCATTTCCATTTACCATTGATCTTTTACCCTCCAATGCTTGCAAAATTTCCTTCAAGTGTTTGTTCTCTGCTTTAAGAGATCCAAGCTGGTCCATGGCCACCTGTAAATTCAGACAAAACCATGAGTTACAGACAGTTTTATTATGTAAGTACGACAACGTAATTTAAGAATTATTAGAAATGTGTTTATTGAAATGAGGAAGAGATCATTTTCACTTTTCAGAACACTTGTGTCAGCATCAGCATTCTCAGAGAAAGTGCAGGTGGAAATCTCCCTTATCATGCATTTTATTACTGCATACCCCCATATTAATATAACATCTTCCAACATTAAACATGATGGATGTCTACCAAACATTTGTTTAAAGCAGCCAAATAAAAGTATGCAAAAATATTGCATTTTAAAATTAGTAACATCTTCACATCAGCATCCAAAATTTAACAGATGATGCTGATACACATTAACATTTGTTTCCTGACAGATCTGCCACAGACATCAGTTAAGCTGCTCTCTCCTACTCTTCAGAAGCGACAATCTTGTTATTTAGGGCAGTATCAGCAATACATCTCAGCACAAGTAGAAGAAATTTTAAAGAATATTTTTCAGCATCTAAAAGAGTAACTTTAAGCTGAAAATATTCTCCATCACAGTAATATTTCCTTTTTGACAGAGCTTCACACTTGGGGCGGAATTTTCCCACATCTGCACTAAATGCAGTAGCGGGCGGATAAAACGATGTTTTATCTGCCAATGGCGATGGCGGGTTTTCACGCCTTATCATTCCGAGCCCACCTCATTATTTATGCACTCCCGGGAAACACGCCGTTTCCATGGCTCCTCATCGCCCGCCCGCCATCATCCTGACGTACCATCACACCAGGCACTATGTTTAAAGGCCAGTCACAAGTACAGCAACTGCTGGATACTGTGGAGGCCTGCCAGGACGTCCTTTACCTCGGCTCTGGCCGCAGGATGGGCAGCAATGTGATCAAATTGGCTTGGGAGGCGGTGGCAGCTGTGGTCAGCGCCAATGCCTTTCAGAAGTGGACAGCCACCCAGTGCCGCAAGAGGATGAATGATCTCCTCCATTCCATCAGGGTAAGTCACTCTTTTCATCACTCTCAACCCACACACTTACAGACCTAACACACATCCACAGGGCCCTCACTCACTACCAGTTAAAGGGACATCACTATTCACTCCTTCACACTCACTGTCATTGTCCTCATCCCATCCATGGGACCACTCACCACCCATACAGGCCAGGCACATTTATCATCTGGCCTGGCAGGATCCTGCTTACACTTTCTCCATCTCCATGAATGCACGTCAAGCTGGCACACAACAAGAGAGAGAGAGGCCACAGACGAATGGCAGAATGCCTGAAATATAGGTCCTCACGGACTTTGAAAGCAGAGCCATCCAGCTGGCCGGTGAGGATCTGGAGTGGTCCTGTGCTGATGGTGAGGTTGGTGCTGCACTACCAAGTGAGAATCCAGCATCCATCTGACAATAATGCCATGAGTGATGTGTCCTCTTTCACAGGCCACTGCCGTGCCCTAATTATCTCCCCTTGCTTCCACAGGCACATCTGCCAAACAGCCGACAGAGTCCATGACCCAGGGCCTCCAATCAAGCCCCGAAGAAACCTCTGAAGAGGAATTTGGAGGCACTGTCCCTGAAGGCCTGTCACAGCGCTCAGCCACACCCTCCACCAGCACAGAGACACACACCTCGGTGGGTCCTAGTTTTAGAGTAGCCCCAGGATCACAATCTGGTAAGCGCATTGCCTGCTGTGGATTAGACAGTGCATCGGCAGGGACTTCCTGGGTGTCTGGCACTTGAAGGATTGCTGGAGGCCAGAAATTTGCTGAGTCCAAGCCAGAATTCAAACCTCTGGATTCGGTCATGTCACAGTTGCTGGAGCTGCAAACGCAGGCTCGGGAACATCAGGAAGAGATGTCCACTGCACTCCTCAGATTGCAAGGCATGATGAAGGAGTCCACCCGCCTTCAGTCTGAAGTGATAGCACTGGCATGCCAATATACCAAGGTCAACGCTGGTAGGATGGTGGCTACCATGGAGTCCTTGGTCCAAGGCTTTGCTCCTGCACTGCTGCACGGGCTCAACTCCATCACTAATGCCATAGTTGGCCTCCAACAGTGTGTACATGAGAGGGGTACTGGGCAGCTTGATCTCACTCCAACTACCTCTGCTCCGCAAGGTGTCAGCCTGGGGCCCCCAGACAACCATCGGGAGGAAGATACGCAGGTCCCCATTCGGGCCCATCCACCCAGTTGATTTGGAGACTGTCCGGCCCATCCGACTCCCCTCTTCCTGTGACCTCAGCAGCTCTAGCTCCACAGGCCAAGGAGGTTGCCACTGCCACATAGCAGGACCTTGAAAGCAGGCTGGGGTCCTCCAAGTCTCGGCCCTCCAGAGGACGCCCACAAAGTCATCACAGACAGGGTGTTGCAGACAGCAGGCTGTCTCCACTCTGCTGTGGATGTCAGGGGAGCATCAAGACGTTGTGGCAGGGTTAGGATGGCTAAGCAGAATTATTTGCACAGCCTGGGTACGGGTTGTTAATCACTTGTCCATACTGTTCACTATTGTCAATAAACTCGCAAGAATGTCTCCCTGCCTGTGGCTCCTTGTTCTGAAGAGCAGTGTTTTTGTTACTCAGATAAAGGCAGGTGTCTCAGACCAGGGCCTCTTCCCTGTGCTCTGTGCGGCCTTCAAACCAAAGTGATGGTCTGGCCTCAACACTCCCTGGAAACATTACTGATGCCTGCACCTCAGCAGTGCTGGTCGTTGCTGCGAGAATGTAGTGGGCAGGTGCCACAGAGTTTTCTCATTCTCTCGATGTGCTCTCAGCAGCTTTAAGGAGGGGTTGGCCCCCATCTCTTCAGCATCTGTGACCACTGATACTGCATTCCAACTCCTAAAGGGTCCAGTTGCTGGAGGCGGACAAAGCATCAGATGTTTCTAAAGTTTCATGGCTGCATCTCTATGATATAACCCTGATCACGGACTCCAAGCGAGCAGCTCTCGGCCAGACAGGAGTCACATATTCTCAGAGGCTGTGTGAAGATTTATGGAGTATCCTCAGTGTATCCTCAGTATCCTCCTGCAAGTGAGCGACTATTAGTGTCTCCACCGCTCCCCATGACAGAAGCATTCTCACAGAGGGTATTCACGCTGCCATAAGCCAGACTGGAGTCAAATGTTTACAAATGAGATGTGAGGAACTATGGGGTCACCTCACTGTATGTCATCATCAACCTCCACAAGTCTAGCAGCTACGAGGGCCTCCTGAATGTGCTTGCCTTGTCTAGCCACTGCAAGGGCCTCATCCCTGTCATCGTTGCCTACAAGGACCTCCTCAGCCTCATCCCCATCGGTGTCCTCCTCAGCTTATGTGCAGCTCCTTCATCTCCTCCTCAGCCAACTTGTCTTCCAATTGGAGCGCCAGGTTGTAAAGGGCATAGCAGATAATAACAATGGGTGACACCCTCTACGGTCTGTGTTGCAGGGCCCCACCAGATTGGTCCAGGCACTCATCTTCAGCATCTCGATGGTCTATTCCACCAAGCTGTGAGCTGCAGCATGAGTGTCATTATACCGTCCCTCTGCTGCAGTCTGAGGCTGCTGCATGGATGTCATCAGCCACGCCCTCTGCGGGTAGCCCTTGCCCCTGAGGAGCTATCCCTGCAGCTTCTGTGGACCCTGGAAGACTCCAGGGATCTGTGACCGATTGAGAGCCCTGCACACACCTGCAGGATGCGTTTCTGGTAGTCACACACCAGCTGCATATTCAGCGAATGTGGCTGATGTAGTCCACCATGTGTTGTGACCTGGGCTAAATGCACAAAGTTGTGTGCCCTTGCGAAGATGGCATCTGTGACCTCATGGATGCATTTGTGGGTGGTGGCTTGAAAAATTCCACAGAGGTCACCTGTGGAGCCCTGAAAGGAGCTGTTGGCATAGAAATTGAGCGCCATGGTCACTTTCACAGCCACTGGCAGTGGATGCCTTCCATGTCCCCGTGGCACCAAGCCCTGTAGTAACTGGCAGATGTGAGCGACCAGTTCCCTAGACATTCGCAGTCTTTGGCGGCATTGATTCTTGGTCATCTGCAGGAATGAAAGGCAGCGTCTATAGACCCTGGGTGTTGCTAGGCACTGGCCTGCAATGACTCGCTGTGGCTCTTGGGTGGCATGTGCAGGAACCCCAGCTGCCTCTTCTTCCTGAGGTTGCTGCTCCTGCCTCTGTACAGCCAGGAGCCTCAGTCACTCTCTCCTCCGTCTTCTTCATGCTCTGTCGGCCATCAGACATACAGCTAGATCACCAGGCTCCATGATCCTGATGTACTCCTGCAGGAGGAAAGAGAGAGACACGTGGTTAGTATGGGTGCACTAAGAACCTGGTTAAGTGTGACAGCCCCTTAACGTTTCCCGGAGAGTGCTGGCCACCACTTGGATGGCCAGAGATTAGAGCACTGCATGGTTGCCCAAAACCCCACTCAACACTGCCCCACTCCACCTGATTGGTTGGCAGCAGCTTTGCCTATTGGACTGCATGCTGTGCTTTCAGCTCAAGGCATTCTCCAAACACGTGCTGCAAGGCTGCACTGTTAGCTTGAAGATGTCGAGCTTTGGAGCACTTGATGGCACTTTGATGCCTTTACGTTGCTTGAGTGGGCAGATAAGATAGGAGCCTAACTCCAATCATATCAATATGGCTGCATCTGAATTGTCTCAGTTGCAGAGGAATGGTCACCTTCTACAATTTTCACGAATGCGTGGCTGCTTCCTTCGCCTACTCTACACCCCCCCACCCCAAATGCTTGTGTGCTATACTCAATGGAAGGGCTACCCTTACTCCCGCACCACCAGTTGCCTCAATGGCAAGGCTGCGCTTGCCTCCTCTCACAAGTCACTTCAAAGGCAGGGCTGCACTTGCCCCCTGCTCCCCCTCACCCTCAAAATTCACCTCAGAGGCAGGGCTGCACCTGCCCCCTGCTTCCTCTTATCCTCACAAGTCATCTCAGAGGCAGGGCTGTGCTTGCCCTCCGCTCCCCCTCAAAAGTCGCCTCTAAGGCAGGGCAGCACTTAACCCTGACCCCCCAGCACCCCTGAAGCCTGAAGCCTGTAAAGTAATTGGCGACCCTGGCGAGCTCTATAGAACTCACCTCCAGTTCACCCAAAGAGCAGGTCGCAAAGTGTGCTGCTGTGAAACACATCGGTGTGCTTTCCTGCCAACGTGGATGGACGATCCAGCAGGGGTGCAAGGGCCTGACAGGTTAGCCTGATAATGATGTGCTGATGTATTACAATAAGGTTCCTGTCTACCAATGGCAGGAAATGCGGCCCACCTTGGTGGGCTGTGTGGACAATCGCGACCTGTCTTCCCACTGTCGTGAAACTGATCACACCATATTATCCGCTCACGCCACCTATCATGCCCGCTACCAGCGGGGACGGAAAATTCCGCCCTTGATGTGGAGACCAAACAGCCAGGTGATTTTTTTTATTCCACCATTCTACACAACTTACTTCAAATTATGTTAATGTTTAGTTTTCTTGCCATTATGGCATTGCAAAAGGAAGGAAAAATTGAGAAACATAACAAAAACAGCAACCAATGCAGGTGATGCAAATTCATGGCCTCAAACATGCAGCAAAATATGTGATTCAAAAATAATTTTTTCAGTGAAAACGTTTGCAGGGCTACAGGGAAAAAGTGTTGTGGCACAAGATGAGTTGTTCTTCCAGAGAACGGGCATGGGCGCGACAGGCTGAATAGCCTCCTTTTGTGTTCAACCATTCTATGACAGTATAAGAGCACTTCTCCGAGCTTTGCTTATAAACTGTCAAGGTACATAATTTAATAGAAAGTAGAAAACCCACCATCTCTTTCAGCACGGCATACTTCAGAGGCTAATTTAGCTGCTGAAAAATACACCAAGTTCACCAGAACATTTCTCAGATACTCTTAATATCATATATAAGAAATTCATTTTAAAGGTTAGTTGTTAATTTGCCCATTTAGATACTCGTTGTGAATGCAGTTTCACCCACCCAATACTCAGCCAATATTTGTTCTTTTTTTTCTAGTTCAGTTTTGAGTTGCTTTTCCAGATAAGCAGTTTTCTCTGTGGCAGTTGCTATGGTGATTTCTTTTTGATCAAGCTCTGTAGTCAGGTTGGAGACCTCTGTTCTAATTCCCACCATCTCAAAGCTATGGGACTGCTCCTTCTGACACAGACAGTCCCTCAACTGCAATAAAACAAAAAACAAAATAAATATTTAAAATATTTTTGTGATCATGTGACATGGTTATCTGATTTTACAATTTATAGCCAAATAATTCAAGTAGCTGTATTTTATTGCTCTTCTGATGGAATATAATGACAGCAGAGATTATATAATTATTGGAATAAGAAATTGTAGCTCATTAGAGCATTGTCTTTTCTCATTTGATATACTTGTTTAAATCCCTAGAAGAGGAAGAAATGTTTTCTCTGTCCAATGCAATACAAAGGGTCTAAGTGAAGTGTATAGTGGCAATCAATCGATTTCTAATTCTATGGTGTGCAAAAGTTATACCACAACAGTACAGATCATGCTCGATGGACCCATCTGGCTATTTCCTGTCCTTTGTTTCCCATGTTGGCCTTATCTGCATTTTAAAAAGTTAAAATGTTATATAATTTGAGTCTTTATATGAGATACAACAATGTATTATAGGAATCAGTAACATTGCAGAATAGGCAAATGAATGTAGAAAGTAATAATTTTTCCATTAAAGCTATCATTTCTTTTCAGCAAACTTCTAAGAATGTCATCACATTTGATTTATAGTTGTTGGATCATTCCTATTATTAATGCATACCAGTGCTGGGAAAAAAATAACCACAGTAGGTGGTTATGCAGTTTCTAATTTTGACTCATAGAGCCATCTTAGCTTCACCTTAAAAAAACTGACAGTGATCAAATATGTGCTATGAGAAAAGATAGTACAAGATTGTAACTTTTCATGGCTATAAGACAGAATGAATAATATAACATCTAATAATGTTCTAAACTTATGCTACAGCAGGCACAACTCTACTGACATACTTTATTGATTTCCTTGTTCCCTTCCATGTACTCATTCTGCAATCTCTGTAACTCCTCCTCCTTTCTGCCAAGTTCATCGCTCTGCTGCACGCAATATGCGTGGGATAAATCAAGCCTAAGGGAAAACAATGTACATCTTCATCTCCATGTGGATCTTCACATAAATATATTTAGACTCTTATAGTAAACATAAGCAGGAACTGAACCTTACAGATCTGCGTGCTTTGGCAGTATAATATGTGGTGTGACACTGCAACTTTAATAACTACCTCAAATGTATCAATTTCAAACAATTCTGAGATTAAAAACAAGTTCCACATGTATACCTGGAAAATTTAGAGAATTTAAAGAGGTAACAACAATAAAATAACAGAACTGAACTAAACATCAAAATACTTCAGAAAGCTTAATGAAGAGTGAAGTTTTATTGCTTCGGATTATATGTTATAGGGTTCCCAATCTGGAGATGGAAAGGAAACATAAATAGCATAAGGCAAAGTTAAGAACACCTGCTCTGGTTTTAGCATACAACAACATTTTTGATGTTTAACCATAAATAAAATTTGAAATATGCTTCACATTTTGTCATGTTGTGCATGCATTTAAGGCCGATCCAATGACTCAAATCTACAATCCATTAAATAAAGGAATGATCTATGTTCCTGAATAGGTAGGCCTGCTGGGCACCTAATATTGTTCCTTGGGCCTCATTTAAATGACACCAGTGAGCGACAAACACCTGCTAGATATTCCAAAGCAGCTTGCTCTAAGAGACTTGGAATTTTAAGCCACTGGTAGCAGCTTCAGGTAAGTATTTAAAGGGGAAGGGAAGGTGATTAAGAGGGGGTGACCAGGTGGGAAAGTGATCAAGGAGTAAAACAATTTTAAGGGAGCACATTCAGGAAGGAAGACAATAAGGAAGGCATATAGGTGCTAGCAATGGTTTCTGGGACTGCAACGGAGTGATGAGAAACACTCATGCATCTCTTGGCAGAAGTAAACATTTTATTAAAATTTCCTTTTTTGGTGGAAGCCTGCAGAAAAAACCCAGACCATGGCAAAATTTTCAGGTCAGCAGGCGGACGCGATTGGCGGGTCTGGGAGTGGATGGGGAATGGACTGACTGTGATTTCACACTGGCTGGCCAATTAATGGCCAGCTAGGGTGAAGGGCACACTGAAATGCTCAGCACTGCCAGGGTGGGGGCGAGAGGAGGGCGGGCGCTGACATAAGCGCGGGTGTGGGTGTGAGCGAGCGCGGAATGTAAGCTGCTTGAAGGCAGAGAGCTGCTTCAGGGAGCTGAAGACCCCAAAAGTATTAAATAAAGATTTTGAAATCAGGACAAAAATGTACAAACATCATAAACTGTCACCTGAACATACACATTATAAAAATTCTGTCCAAAGATTTTTTAAAATTTAATAATGGAAACCTCATCCTGCCATTGGATGAGGTTTCATGCAAAATGCAAAGGCCGCCTGGCTGATTTGCCCACCAGCCAACCGTGAGGTTGGACGGGCAACAAAAAATCGTGGATAATTACAACTTTTGTAACGCATTTATTGTGTGTAGTTCAACATACTGATTAACAAACTGCTGAATATGTAAATGATTTGGTTTACATCATCATAGGAAATGATGCAAGTTAACATGTGATATAGTAGTTGCAGCAGTATTGATCAACAGCTAAGAAGTGTATGAAGAACTCTCCCTGGAATTCTATCGTTCTTCAATAAAGAACTCTTTGATTAGATTACCAATCATTGTCATTTTGTTTGGTACATTTGTCTTAAGAGACAATAACACAACACGGTGGCAATGGTACACAATATAGGGTGGAATTGTCCCAGATTTGCACTGAGTGCGGTAGTGGGCAGGTAAAACAACATTTAACCCACCAGCCGCGATGGCAGATTTTAAAGCCGTATTGTCCCAAGCCTGCCACATTACTTATGTATTCTTGGGAAACACGCCATTTCCATGGCGGGCAGGCTCTCATTCATCCACCACACCATCACCTCGCCACTTCATCACGCCAAGCACCACATTTAATTACAGCTGTGCTCACTGCTTCCAGCCCAGGACTGCTACAAAGAATACATGGCCCCTAGAAGCAAGAAGACTGCAGCCCTCAAGCGCCTTTTGGACACCGTGGCGACTTGCTGTGATGTCCTCTACCCCCTACTCTGGCCGCAGGAGGGGCAGCTACATTACCACCCTGGCTTGGTAGGCAATGGCAGTGGTGATCAGTGCCAGTGTTGCACAGAAGAGATTGGCCATCCAATGCGGATAGAAGATGAATGAGCTCACCCGTGTTACCAGGCTAAGGCAACCAACTCATCACTCTCCCACACTCAAGCCCATCATACACTCACTGGCATCTCACTCACTGCCAGCTCAAGGAGCGTCACCACCCATTCTCACACATATATCCTCACATCTCCATCCTCTGGAGACTGCCTCCTCAGCATTCCTTCCCCAGTACAGCTCTTGTCCTGCAGCCTCTTCCCTTGCCTGAGGCCACTTCTCCCCCTTCTCCAAACAAGACCTTGCTCTGCAGCCATTGAAAAGCCACCTTCACATGGCTGATCTGGTAGGTAGAGACCTACCTATGAGTCCCCCTAAAAGCGATGTTTTGCTGTCTGTGAGGCCTGCTGCTAATGACTGCGAGTGCTGACCAAAGCAAGGTAGGCAAACAAAGCTTGAAGTCCCAAGTGAAGTGCAACCCACCAAGTGCTGCTATGAAACAATTCAGCGTGTTTTCTCATCAATGTGGGTGGACATTCCAGCAGGAGGGGCAAATGAGTCCAGCGGGCTGGCCCTAAAATGATATACTGATGTATTATAATGAGGTTCCCGACATCTAATGCCAGGGAATGCGGCCCACCATCAGGAGATAGAGCGGATGATCGCAAACTGATTTCATGACGTTGTGAAACCGATTTTTGGCCTCGTCACCATATTGTCTGCTCACGCCACCAAAGACGCCTGACGGCAGCGGGCACGGAAAATCCTGGCCATAGCAACAGCGGTGAAGAATGTGGTGGCAGCGATTCACATGTAGTGGCAGCGATCACAAAGTGGTGACATCATTGGACATCAGGAGACGCCATAAATGATGAAAGCAAAATACTGCGGATGCCAGAAAGTGCCATAAAGCCTGGGATAACACAGGCGCACGGCTGGAAGAAACAATGGCAACAAAGTTTGGGGCCCAGTCCGAAAATCACCCCCGAGAATCATTACTCTGAGAGAGTGAGTAATTGAAGGGGAAGGTGTATTTAATGCTAATTGACAGAAAGTTAGTGTTCTGGATGAATTGAGCTGGAATATCCATCTGAATTGGGACTGTGAGACTGCAGTGCCATTGAGCGTCGTGAATTTTTCCCATCGAAAAGAGCTCCATGGGCAGAGTGGCCCTGTGCAGAGGCTGAAAACTTTCACTGCTGCTACGAAGCTCGGGGCGCGGTAGAGGTCCAGTGTTGCAGGCGCAGTAGATCTGCACTCTTTTCTTCCATTGAGGAAAAGTCGGTTAAAGGGAAAGGGAATTCTTGAGAAGCAAGAAATTTCTACGCTACAGCAACAAAATATCTAGTTATGAATTGGAAGGCTTCGCACGTCCTCAACAAATTTGAATCGTTTAGACAGCATATGGAGTTGTGCTTCCTAGAATTTGCAGTTGCAGAGCCTGACAAGCAGGCAATAAAGTTAAAGATAGCTAATTGCAATAAACATCTTCATCACATCAACATTATCAGAAGCGGACCAGAAAGACCCGTCCTAACTCTGGATAATGCTGGAGCATCAGTTAAGAGTTAACATTGACTCGAACTGATGGTCTATAGACAGCAGCACAAAGGAACTATTTCATTAGTAGATGTTGGGACAAAAGCAGAGATTGTGATTTTTCAGATTCTCTGAGTTTTATAGAACAACAAAAAAATTTGTGCCAAACTTCTCCCTCACTGACTGTCTATTTGTACCATCGCTGGGAATAGCTAAGAAGAAACAACCTGGCTCACTTGAGGAAAACAAAATTTCCTTTAAAATTTTTTTAAATAATGGAGCTGTTAATCATATCAACACCAATGGATGCATTCCAAAAGGGTCTGCTTTATCTGAAAAATGGAAATGACATCAACATGACATTAAAGATGGCAGAAAAATTAGGCTATAGTTGCCAGAAGGCAATGTCTGCAAATGACTGGAGCAGCAACAGCCATAGTTGAGGCAGCCAAGGCACCCAGACAGTGCAGTCCATCATGAAGATATTAATGTATATAATGTTCTTGGAAATTATTTTAAATTGGACTTGTAGTAGGGTTTGTGTCTGTGGGTGTGAGTGTGTGTGCCTTAATTGGACTCAGCTAGTCTGAGTGCTTTATTTTTGAGATGTTAAACAGTAAGGTAAAGGGTACATTTGCATTTTTGTTGAATAAACCATTCAAAGATTGGGGGTGAAATCTTGTACCTAGATAGGAGATGCCAGGCGCTATGTTTATATTACTAATAAAATTGGTACTACAAACGGGGTTTATTGTTGGAAGAGGTGGAATTCAAAGAGCTTGGTAATACAATGAAAATTTGAATTGAAAGGGAAGGCTAGGTATATACAGAAAAGAGTTTTGTGTGTGTAAGTCAGAGGCATGTGATATCTAAGCAATCTGTAAGCCTACCACTGTGCGAAGGAACCAAATTAAAAGGGACCTCATTTTGAATTCGTAAGATAAAATTCACTTTGCTTGGTATCTGTTTAAAGTCTATGGTCTATGGGTTATTGTTGCCTTGGTGAGGATTGACCTAGGAGTGATTAATTTGGGGATTTGTTTAAAAGTTATTGTAGTAGTAATTTGTAGACATGTGTATGTGTTTAATTTCTTGTTAAATTAATAAATGTTTAATTTAATTTATTTAAAAACATCTGGAAGCTTGGTGGTTTCATTTCTGAATTCAGAGCTGCATCACAAACATACCAATTGAAAATATAGGTTATGACAATTGCTTAAAGTTTCCCTCTGGGATTTTAAATAGCTTGACCTTTACCAACTGCTGTGTCATAACAAGTCGTCATCAGCCACAAAATTATCCTGCATTTAGAGATACCTTCAAGGTGTATGGTCTAAAGGGACATGGAGCAAGATTGTGTAGAAAGTCTGGCAGCAGGGAAGCTGTCAGAAGCAGCACCAAGCCACAGCTCAGCAAAAATCAGACGCTGCACAATGGCAAGAATAAGAGTTCACAAAATACCAGTTTCAGCACAGGCATGTCCACGAAGATGGCAGACATCTGGATGGTGAAGAAGGCACTGAGAGAGACAAACACTGTGGCAAGTTCCAACATTTTACCACTGCAGATACTCAAGGCATGTACCTGACAAAATGGGACTCTATGTTACAGCCAACAAGCTAAGCTCATCACAAATAATAGTTCGCCAATCTATTGCATCAGAATATTGATATTGAATGCAGATATGGAAGTTTTGCATGGTCTTCTACATTGTTGGCACCAAAGGACCAGTGGTAGCAGGACTATCAGCCTGCAATAAACTCAGATCATGATGATTCATGAGACCAGAAAAGCACTAATGTTAGATGGTCAAGGCACCTGTGACCCTATTGAGTCTATTCAAGATCTGCAACAGAAATGGCTGGTTATGTCTGATACATTGAGCAGGTTAACCAACCCCAAGAAGACAGCAGATATACTGTTGGATGTCCAAGTAGACGAAATAGATGCGGAATTATGTGTATAACATTGGCCTAATGTGATATAAATGAGACAAACGTGGGAAGCTCCAGACAGAGACTTCCAGAGAGCCTTTCCTCAGGGCATTATGGCAAATCACCATCAGTGGATGGCCAGATACTGTAGAAGAGATTCCTAACAACGTCAGAAGCTTTTGCAATGAAATTGACATTTCAAGTGGAGTCATTTTCAAGTGCAGATAAGTGCTAATACCAGAAGCACTTTGTCAAGATATCCTTACCCAGTTACATCAAGGTCACATGGGCATTGAAAGAACAAGATGACTTGTATGAGAAAATTTATTGGCCAGGGACCAAAATTGACATAGAATGAGTTGAGAGGATGTGCGATGCATGTCAGTGGTATCAACCAAGTCAACACAAATAATCATTCCATCCTCATGATGTTCTATCATATCCATGATCAAGAATAGCTACCGACTTGTTTACCATCAGAGGTGATGACTTACGCGTTACAAACTACTTCTCCAAATTTCCTATCATACACCAACTGAGCGATACATCGCGTACATCTGAGGCATACACAATGAGTGCAATTTTCAGTCTTTTTGATTCCCTGGAGTAGATGAACAATGGCCCACAGTACATGGTAAACTCTTGCAAGATGTGTGCAAAGTGGGCTGTAAAACACATTCTGTCATCCCTGTACTATCCAAAGTCAAATGGACTTGCTGGAAAGATGGTGTGGCAGTAAATTCAATGATTTTTAAACGTAAAGAGACCAGTCAAAACATTCAAATATTGCACCTACAACAACACACTAGATGTGAGATTACTATCCCCAACAGAGATTACGTTCAGAAGGCAAAATCAGGACAACCCTTCTGAGTCATCATCTGATCAGATCATTGTCAGTCCAGGAAAAAGTATTGGAAAGACAAGAGAAAATGAAAATCACACATGACTAACATGCAAGTGTGAAGTTGCCTCCTATGCATGTAGGACAGAATTTCAGAGTGATTCACCTGTAGGCGGGGACATGGTTCCCTGCGGACGTGTCAAAGATCTGTAATGAACCAAGGTTATATAAGGTAACCACCATGAATGGAGCGTTGTGGAGGAGGAATAGATGTCAGTTGAGAGAGTTATCCAACAGCATCATACCTAACACTCCCGTAGTGTCAAGAATGAGTGCACATTCAAATTCTGAGAGTGAAGTTAAGGGAGATGACACGCTCAACCCCCAAGTGCAAGATATTTGTCAGTCTATACCTACGATTCAAGAGAGTTACCAGATCAGGTTGAGCCAGCAGACCACTTGTACATTTCATAGACACTTGAAGAATTAATGTGAGAGCAATACATGTGTAAATACTGTTCACAATAATCTTATTCCAATATGCATATAGCTTATAACTTGTGCAATTCTTCCCATTTGAGGAAAAGTGAATGTTGTGATACTGCTTTGTGGTGCACGTATTTCAATATGCTGATCAACATAAATGATATGCTTGATATATAAATGGTTTGGTATACATCATCAGAGGCAATGATGCAAGTCAACATGTGATATAGTAGTTGCAGCAGTATTGATCAGAAGCTAACATGTATATGAACAGCTCTCTTGGAATCCTGTCATTCTTCAATAAAGAACTCTTTGTTTAGATAACCAACCATCGTCATAGTGTTTGTTACTTTTGTGTTAAGAGCCAATGACACAACAAGAAATATACTGCCGTTCCTTCACTGTGACTGGGTCAAAATCCTGGAATTTCCTCCCTAACAACACTATAGGTGTACCTACACCAGATGAACTGCAGCAGTTCAAGACAATGGGTGACCACCTTCTTAAGTGCAATCAGTAATGAGCAACAAATACTGGCCTTGCAAGTGACACTCACATCACATGAAAAAATAAAGAAAGAGAACCAAATTAAGGACATACATGCCAATTTCTGATATGTATATATAAATGATCTAGATCTTGGTGTGCAGGGGACAATCTCAAAGTTTGTGGACGACAGAAAACTTGGGAGAATTGTAAACTGTGAGGAGGACAGTGTAGAACTTCAAAAGGACATTGACACTTTGGTGGAGTGGGCAGATAGGTGGCAGATGAAGTTCAATGTGGAGAAGTGTGAGGTGATACACTTTGGTACAAAAAGCATGGAGAGACAGTACAAAATACAGGATACTATTCTAAAGGATGTGCAGGAGCAGGGAAACCTGGATGTTATGTACATAAGTCATTAAATGTGGCAGAACAGGTAGAGAGCTGTTTCTAAAGCATACAGTAATCTAGGCTTCATTAATAGGGACATAGAGAACAAGAGCAGGGAGGTTATGATGAACTTGTATAAGACACTGGTTAGACCTCAGCTGTAGTACTGTGTACAGTTCTGGGTACCGCATTATAGGAATGATGTGAATGAATTGGAAGAAGTGCAGAAGAGGTTTACGAGATTGGTTCCAGGGATGAGACACTTCAGTTACATGGAAAGATTGGAGAAGTTGGGACTGTTTTCCTTGGAGAGGAGAAGGCTAAGAGGAGACTTGACAGAAGTTTTCAAAATCATGAGGGATCTGGACAGAGAAGATAGCGAGAAACTGTTTTCGCTCGTAAACGGATCGAGAACTAGAGGGCATAGTTTGAAAGTGCTTTGCAAAAGAAGCAAATGCAAGGTGAAAAAAGCTTTTTCACACAGTGAGTAGCTAGGGTTTGGAATGCACTGCCAGGAAATGTAGTGGAGGCAGGTACAATTGAGGCATTCAAGAGGGCATTGGATGATTATTTAAATAGAAACGATGTGCAGAATTACAGCGCAAAGGCAGGAGATTGGCACTAAGTTAAAATGCTCAGAGAGCCAGTGCAGGCATGATGGGCCAAATGGCCTCCTTCTACACCCTAACAATTCTGTGATTCTGTGATAGGATAACTTCCTGCATGTAATTTCTGGTTTTGTTCAGAAGGATGGAAAATAAGCTCCAGGGTTTTATTTAGAACTTGTTCAATCACAACATTTTACCTACTCTGCATTTAACCTCATGATCTCTGACTGCAGCACTGTTTCATTCTTGGTGCTTTCCTGAAGATATTTCAAAGAGCTTTTACATTCCATTTCAAGATTAGCTAGTTCGCCAGTTACCAAAGCTGGTGAACTTTGTTCCAGAAGTCTATATGAAAATATGTAAAAGTCAGCAAATTATAAAGAAAAAAACAAACATTTATACAGTGCCTTTCATAACTTCAGGATGTCTCCATCTGTTTTACAGGTGATGCAGTATTTAAAAGTATAATCACTGTTGCAATTTAAGAAATGTGATGACCAATTTGAATACAGCAAGAGCCCATAAACTGCCGTGTGATAATGGCCAGATAATTTGCTTTTTAGGGTGTTGGTTGAGGAATGAAGATTGACCGGGACATTTGTAGGCCTCCTCTGTTCTTCTTCAAAAGAAAATGCCTCAATTTAACGTCTCATCTGAAAAACAGCACCTTCAACATGTCTGGAGGCTATACACTTAAAATACTATAGTCCATGGTTCCCAAAAACATCTTAGTTGTACAGTTCAAGAAGGTACAAGTGTCCAAACCTTTCCAACACTATAGTTTAAAGGAATTCATGTAAGTCTTGCAATCCCATAAATGTCTAAAGTAATTAACTGAAAGCCTTTTAATTTAAAAAAGGACCTAGAAAACTGATCTATTGTTATTCTACATTACAGTATTACATACTTTCATTTGTAAAATATATCTTAGAGATTCCATTGTTACAACTAAATGAAATGCACTCAAAAAATAATAGATTCTGGATTTGCATTTTGCAACTCCTGTTAATATAATCAAGTTTCTTATTGTTTTACAATATTATTATTTTCAGCTGAAATGTGAGCAACTGCTTTCTTAACACAAGCATCAGAACAGATTTTCTATTAATTCTGCTTCACAAGTTGTATAACACAGAAATTAGTTGCTCATTAAAGAATCTACAGTAATATTCTATCTTAATCATTGAAACAAAATAGACATAAGGGGAATGATTTCCCCAGTTACGGTAAGAATTCTACGTTCCCATTTAATTGCCAGTGTGTACAAGTGGGCTCTCCTAATGAATCAGCTGCACATTTGAAACTGTTCTACGATTGGGAGTCTTTTTTCCAGATTGACCAGAGGTTATATTTTTTCCTCAATAGTTGCTAGCACTGAAAGTAAGTTACCTCAACAAATTTTACATGAATTCTTAATCAACTCAGACAACAGACACCACAAAAAGAGTCAGTCACCAGATAATCAGCAACAACAATTTGCTGTTCATCCATAATAATGAAAACATTTAATATCTGAGGTTTTAATTAACCATGATCCAATATAAGCTTGAGCTTTCAACTGTACTAAACTGTGCCAAGATTTATCTCAAGCTGCAAATATTAATAGTATTTGTGGTAAATAAAATAACTTAAATAAGGGTAATTACAAAGGACTGAGGGCAGCGTTGGCTGCAATGGACTGGGAAAGGAGTTTAGAAAGGAGATAAGATAGTTGATGAACAATGGCACACGTTTAAGGAAATAGTTCATGACTCACAACAAAGTTATATCCCAGTGAGAAAGGAGGATTCTAGGAAGGGGATAAACCAACCATGCTAACCAGGTTAAGGATAGTATCAAATTGAAAGAGAAAACATAAAATGTGGCAAAGATTAGTGGTAAACCAGAGGATTGGGAAAGTTTTAAAAACCAACAAAAGATGACCAAAAAACTAATAAAGAGGGAGTAAATAAACTTTGAGGGTAAATTAGAAAGTAATATAAAAACAGACAGTAAGAGCTTCTTTAAATATATAAAAAGGAAGAGAGAGGCCAAAGTGAACATTGGCTGTTAGAGAATGAGGCTGGGGGAAATAATACTGGGAAACCAGGAAATGGCGGAGGAGTTGAATAAATACTTTGCATCAGTCTACACAGTAGAAGATACCAATAGCATTCCAAAAATACTAAATAATCAAGGGACAAAAAGTGGTGGGGGTGGGGGGGGGGGGGGGTGTGGAGAAATAAATACAATAACTATCACTAGAAAAAAAGCACTACGGAAACTAATGGGGCTAAAAGCTGATAAATCCCCTGGACCTGATGGGTTGCATCCCAGGATATTAAAGGAAGTAGCTACAGAGATAGTGGATGCACTGGTAGTAATCTTCCAAGAACCCTTAGATTCTGGAAAAGTCCCAGAGGATTGGAAAACTGCCAAAGTAACACCCTTATTCAAAAAGGGAGAGAGACAAAAGACAGGTAACTATAGGCCAGTTAGCTTAACATCTGTCATTGGGAAAATGTTAGAGTCTATTATAAAGGATATAATAGCAGATCATTTAGAAAAAAATACAATCAAGCAGTCAGCTGGCTTCATGAAAGGAAATCATGCCTGACAAATTTATTAGAATTCTTTGAGGAGTTAACAAGCAGGATAGATAAAGGGGAACCAGTAGGGGTAATATATTTGGATTTCCAAAAGGCATTCGACAAGGTGTCACACATAAGGCTACCAAATAAGATAGGTGGTGTTGGGGGTAGTATATTAGCATCACTAGAGGATTGGCTAACTAATAGAAGAAAGAGAGTTGGAATAAGGGGGCATTTTCAGGATGGCAACCTGTAACTAGTGGAGTGTCACAGGGATCTGTGCTGAGGCATTAATTATTTACAATATATATTAATGATTTAGATGAGGAAGTGAATGTACTATCACCAAATTTGTGGATGACACAAAAATAGATGGAAAGGCAATGGTGAGGGTGACACAAAGAGTCTACAGAGGTATATAGGCATGTTAAGTGGGTGGGTAAAAACTTCACAGATGGAATATAATGTGGGAAAATGTGAGGTTATACATTTTGGCATGAAGGATAGAGGAGCTAAATATTATTAAATGGAGAAAGACTTCAGAAAGCTGTAGCACATAGGGATTTGGGGTCCTCGTGCATGAATCCCAAAAAGTTAACATACAAGTTCAGCAGGTAATAGGGAAGGCAAATGGAATGTTGGCCTTTATTTCAAAGGGAATGGAGTATAAAAATAGGGAAGTCTTGCTAAAGCTATACAAGGCACTAATTAGACCACACCTAGAATCCTGTGAACTGTTTTGGTTTCCTTATCTAAGGAAAGATATACTGGCATTGGAGGCAGTCCAGAGAAGGTTCACTAGGTTGATCCCTGGTATGGAGGGATTTTCTTCTGTGGAGAGGTTGATTAGGTTGGGCATGTACTCATTGGAGTTTAGAAGAATGATTGAAATGTATAAGATTCTTAGGGGGCTTGACAGGGTAGATGCTGAGAGGTTGTTTCCCCTGATGGGAGAGTCTAGGACCAGAGGGTATCAGAGTAAGGGGTCGCTCATTTAAGACAGAGATGAGGAGGAATTTCTTCTCTCAGAGGGTAGTGAATCTGTGGAATTCTTTACTGCAGAGGGCTGTAGAGGCTGGGTAATTAAGTATATTCAAGGCTGAAATAAACAGATTTTTAATCAGTAAGGGAATCAAGGGTTATAGGGAAAAGGCAGGAAAATGGAGTTGAGAATTATCAGATCATGATCTCATTGAATGTCAGAGCAGACTCGATGGGCTGAATGGCCTATTGCTGCTCCTATGTCTTATGGTCTTATGAAATAAGAAAATGCTGGAAATACACAGGCCAGGCAGGATTTGAGGAGGGAGAAACAAAGTAAAATGTTTTGATAATCTTTAACCAGATCCTTTTCTCCCCATAGATGCTGCTCAGCCTGCTATTTCCAGTACTTTCTGTTCTTATTCCAGGTCTCCAACATCCACAGTTTTTTGCTTTTGCAATAACTTGTGGTGTTCTGGTTTAGGATTTATCCACCAGTGAGGCAGCAGCACTCAAAGCCACCCTTTCCAAATCTCCAGATCCACAAAATTCAAACCTCAACTGCTCATCTGAGTAAATGTTGCTTGATAGCACTGTCAAAGACACCTCCCATGACTTTGCTGATGATTGAGTGTAGACTTGTGGGACAGTATTTGGCTGGATTGGATTTGTCCTCTTTTTGTGGACAGGACATGCCTAGCCAATTTTCCACATTGCCAGTGTTGTAGCTGTACAGGAACAGCTTAGCTAGGGGTACGGCTAGTTCTGGGATACTGGAGGTCAGTACTACAGCGGGGAAGTTATCAGGGCCCATCAGCTTTGCTCTATTCAGTGCCTTCAGCTATTTTTTGAAATCAAGTGGAGTGAATTGGGTTAGGTGAATATTGAAATCTGTGATGCTGGAGGCCTCTGAGGAGGCCAAGATGGATCATCCATTGGGTACTTCTGGATGAAGATGGCTGCAAATGCATCACTCTCCTCTTTTGCACCAATGTGCTGGGCTCGCTCGTCATTGAGGAGGGGAATATTTGTGGAGCTGTGGCTTTCAATTAGATGTTTAATTGCCCAGCACGACTGGATGTGGCAGGACTGGAGAGCTTTGATTTGAATCATTGGCTATGCTGCTTCCATTGCTTAGCATATATGTAGTCTTGTGTTGTAGCCTCACCTGGTTATTTCCTCATTCTTAGGATTGCTGCTGCTCCTGGCATGCTGTCCCAACTCTTCTTTGCATCAGAGTTGATTCCCTAGCCTGATGGTAACGGGAGAGTGAGGCAGTGAGGAATGCTGGATAATTAGATTAAATATTGTAGTTGAATACAATTCTGCTGCTGCTGATAACCCACAGCACCTTATGGATATCCAGATTTGAACTGCTAGATCTATCCCACTTGGCACAATGATACTGCCACACAACAGGATATCTTTAGTGTGAAGGTGGGACTTAGTCTCCACAAAATCTGTGTGGTGCTTACTCATGTCAATACTTTCATGGGTAGTTGCAATTGCAATAGGTAGACTGAATGAGAGGTCAAGTAGGCTTTTCCCGCTTGTTGGTTCTCTCACCTCTCAGGCCCAGTCTATGGGTGGCTTTGAGTGCTGCTGCCTCACAGGTGGATAAATCCTATACCAGAACACCACAAGTTATTGCATATGTCTGTCAGGTCTTGACAAGCTTGATCAGTAGTGATGCT
Organism: Carcharodon carcharias; assembly: GCF_017639515.1. Taxonomy (NCBI): domain Eukaryota; kingdom Metazoa; phylum Chordata; class Chondrichthyes; order Lamniformes; family Lamnidae; genus Carcharodon; species Carcharodon carcharias. The sequence continues at coordinate 92,955,288 of NC_054477.1, read as the reverse complement.
ATTGAGCCACTTTTGGTAATGGACATTGGAGCCCCCACTAGAGTACATTCTCTGCCCTCGCTAACCTCAGTGCTTCTTCTAAGTGGTGTTCAACATTGAAGATTACACAAGAAACAGGAGCAGGAGTAGACTGCATGTCCCATTGAGCCTGCTCCAGCATTCAATACGATCAAGGCTGATCTTGGGCATCAATTCCATTTTCCCACCTGCTCTCTATGCCTCTTAATTCCTTAAGAGACCAAAAATCTATCTATCATAGCCATAAATGAATTCAATGATGGAGCATCCACAACCAAATTCTCTAGACCCACAGTTCTAGAGAATTCCAAAGATTTATCACCCTTTGAGTGAAGTAATTTCTCCTCATCTCAGTCCTAAATGATCGGCCCCTTCTCCTGAGCCTGTGCCCCTGTGCTTTACATCCCCCAACCAGTGGAAAATATCTCTCAGTGTCCATCAGATCAAGCCGCTTCAGAATTTTGTAGGTTTCAATGAGGTCACCTTTCATTCTTCTAAACTCCAGAGAATATAAACCCAATTTACTCAGCCTCTCATCATAGGATAACCTGCTTCAGCTCAGAATTGATGAGCTGGAGTCTGAGCTATGAGGGCAATGTATCAGGGAGGGAGTAAGTTACCTGGACACTTTATATAAAATATAAGATATGTAAGTGAAGCTCGGCCATGTGGAATGTGCATCTTGCAGGATGTGGGAAGTCGTACCCTTGATGACTACGTCTGCAGGAAGTGGCACCAGCTGCAGAAACTTGAGCTCTGAGTTGCGGAGCTTGAGTGGTGGTGGGAGTCACTGTGGTACATCCAAAAGGCTGAGGATTATGTGGATAGCACATTTAGAGTGGTGGTCATATCGCAGCTAAAAAGTACACAGGCAGAGAGGGAATGGGTGACTGCCAGAGTATCTAAGAGAAACAGCAGGTACTGCAGTAATACCTGAGGCTATGCCGCTTTCTAACCGCTTTTCTATTTTGGATACTGGTGAGCGAGATGGCTCCTCAGAGGACTGTAGCAATAGCTAAGTCTGTGGCATCACAGGTGGCTCAGCTGCACAGGATGGGGGGAGGAGGAGTGGAAGTGCTATAGTAGTTTGGGATTCCATAGTTTGGGGAGCAGACAGGTGTTTCTGCAGCTGTAGACGTGACTCTAGGATAGTACGTTGTCTCCCTGGTGCCAGGGTCAAGAATTTCACAGAGCAGCTACAGGACATTCTTTTGGGGGAGGGTGAACAACCAGAGGTTGTGGTCCACATTGTGACCAATGACATAGATCGGAAAAGGGATGAAAGCAGATTTTAGGGAGTTAGGAAGGGAATTAAAAAGCAGGACCTCAAGAGTAGTAATCTCAGGATTACTCTCAGTGCCATGTGCTAGTGAACATAAGAATAGGAAGGTTAAGCAGATCAACATGTGGCTGGAGAAATGGAGTAGGAGGGTGGACTTTAGATTTATGAGGCATTAAGATCGGTTCTGGTGCAGGTGGGATCTGTACAAAAAGGACGGGTTACAGCTTAACAGGACTGGGACTAATGTCTTCACGGGGAGGTTTGCTAGTGCTATTGGGGAGGTTTTAAAGCAGATTGGCAGGGGGATGGGAACCTGGGGGGAAATTCAGAGTGCAGAGCAGAAAAACTGGCAGTGGGATCTAGTGAAGTATCAACTGATAACGAGGATATCTCAGAGAGTCGCATCAAGGTAGATAGAATGCTTGGGGAGTTTGATAGAATTAGAGTAGGCAACAGTAAGTCTTTAGATGGGGTCAAAATAAGCAGGAAAGTAAAAAAAAACCCAAATCAGGGCCAATGTGCATGTAAGTGAATGCACAGAATGTGATTAGTAAGATTGGTGAAGTGCAAGTCCAGGTTGACAAATGGAATCAGGCAATGTCAATGTATATTCCCCTAAAGGGAAAGGTGGGACAAATAAATCCAGAGCGCCTTGGATGACGAGAGGGATAGAGGTAACGATGAAAAGGAAGAAGTGCACGTATAACTAGTGTCAGCAGAAAATACAATGGAGAATCAGGCTGAATATAGAAGGACCAGAGTGGAAGTGAAGAAACTAATCAGAAAAGCAAGGAGAGAGCATGAAAAGAGGCTGGAACCGAACATAAAAGGGAATCCCAAGGTCTTCTATAAGCACGTAAATAATAAAAGGGTGGTAAAAGAAAGAGTAGGGCCGATTAGGGACAAGAAAGGGGACTTCTGTGTGGTGGCCAGAGAAATAGTGGGGGTGTTGTACAAGCACTTTGCAGCTGTGTTTACAAAGGAAGCACTTGCTACCCAGGCCGAGGTGAAAGAGCTGGTGACTGGTACACTAGACGAACTTACAATCGAGAGGAAGAAGGTGTTGGGGAGGCTATCTTTATTTAAAATAGCTGAAGTACCAGGGCCGGATGAAATGGACCCAAGGATACTGAGGGCAGGGAGAGTGTAAATTGTAGAGGCACTAGTGATAATCTTCGAGATTTCCTTAGACACAGGGGAGGTGCCAGAGGACTGGAGAACTGTGAATGTTATACCCTCGTTCAAAAAGGGGTGCAAGGATAAAGCTGGCAACTACAGGCTAGTCAGTTTGACCTCAGTGGTAGGAAAACTTCTGAAAACTATAGTACTGGATAAAATCAATAATCACTTAGACAAGTGCAGGACAATTAAGGAAAGCCAGCATGGGTTTATCAAGGGGAAATCATGTGTAATTAACTTGCTGGAGTTTTTTTGAGGAGGTAGCAGAGAAGGTTGATAAAGGAAACATTGTTGATGTGGTGTATATTGATTTCCAAAAGGCATTTGATACAGTGCCACACAACAGACTTGTGAGCAAAATTCTAGGTCATGGAATAAAAGTGAAAGTGGGCATTTGGATAAGAAATTGGTTGAGTGACAGGACACAGAGCAGTGATAAATGATTGTTTTTCAGATTGGAGGAAGATTTGTAGTGGAGTTCCCCAAGGGTCAATGTTGGAACCCTTGCTTTTCCTGATATATAATAATGACTGTGGTGTGCAGGGCCTGATTTCAAAATTTGCAAGTGATACAAAGATTGGAAATGTTGTTAATTGTGATGGGGATAGTCTTGAACTTCAAAAGGACATAGACATGTTGGTGGATTGGGCAGACAAGTGATAGATGACGTTCAATGTGAGGTGATTCATTTTGGCAGGAAAAAAATGGTGAGACAGTATAAAATAAAGGGAGAGCCTCTAAAGGAGGTGCAGGAACAGAAGGACCTCAGTGTATACGTACATAGGTCATTTAAGATGGCAGGGCATGTTGTGAGAGCAGTTAATAAAGCATACCGTACCTTAGGCTTTATTAATAGGGGCATTGAATACAAGAGTAAGGAGGTCATGTTGAACTTGCATAAGACACTAGTTAGGCCACATCTGGAATACAGCATCCAGTTCTGGGTGCCATACTTGAGGAAGGATGTGAAGGCATTGGAGAGAGTATGGAGGAGATTCACAGGAATGGTTCACAGGGATGAAGAACAGTAGCTATGGAGAGGTTGGAACTGTTTTCCTTGGAGAAAAGAAGGCTGAGAGGAGACTTGATACAGGTATTCAAGATCCTGAGGGTTATGGACAGGGTAAATATTGAAAAACTGCTCCCACTCAAGAGAGCATCAAGACCTAGAGGGCACAGATTCAAAATAATGGGCAAAAGGAGTAGAAGTGATGTGAGGAAAAAATTCTTCACCCAGAGGATGGTTGGAGTCTGGAACAAGCTTTGTGAAAGAATGATGGAGGCAGGTCAAGGTATTCAAAAAGGAATTGGTGTGCTACCTGAAAAGAGAGAATGTGCAAGTGTTAGGTGGATAAGGCAGGGGAGTGGGACTAGATGGAATGCTCTTTAAGAGAGCCAGTGCAAACATGAATGGCCTCCTTCTGCACTGTAAAGATACTGTGATACCGTGATACTTTTTCCCAAGAGGCAGTCATAACCCTTAGGTTAGGTACATCAGATTTAGTTTGTGGTCAGGGACAAGAGGGTGTGACTGAGTAAGGCAGGTATTGGGATCCAGAAGGTAGCACTGGAACAGATTTAGACTTTGCATTTTTCCAACAGGTTTGAGGTTCTTGAAACCTGTGCAGATGAGAGCAGGGGCTGAGGAAGGATGAGTACGCTGACCACAGCACCACGGTACAAGGGACTATTCAAGTGGTGGTGGGGGGTGGGGCGGGGGGGGGGGGGGGGGGGGGGGGGGGGTGGGGGGGTGGGGGGTGGGGGGGTGGAGGGGGGGTGGTGGTGGAGGTGGGGCGCGGGTTTGGGATTGGGGGAGTAAAATAGAATGTAGTAGGGGAAAGTAGTGGTAGGGGACAGTGTAGTTAGGGGATAGATATTGTTCTCTATAGCCAAGAGCAAGAGTTCCGAAGGCTATATTACCTGCCCAGTCCCAGGGTTAAGGACATCTCCTCAGGGCTGGACAGAAACTTGGAGTGGGAGGGGAATGATCCAGTTTTCATGGTTCACTTGGGTACCAAGAACATAAATAGAACTATGGAAGAGGTTCTGCTAAGGCAGTATGAGTAGCTAGGGGAAAAATTAAGAAGCAGAGCCACAAAGGTATCAATCCCTGAATTACTACCTCAGCTACAAGCAAATTGACATAGGGTAAATAAGATCAGAGTTGAATGTGTGGCTCAAAGATTGCTGTGGGAGATTTGGGTTTCAATTTATGGGGTACTGGTACTGGGGAAAGAGGGAACTGTACCATTGGGATGCTTTCACTTGAAATGCAGTGGAACCAGTGGCAAATTGTATAACTAGATCTCCAGAGAGGGCGTTAAACTAAATAGCAGGGTGGGGGAGGATCAACGGAGGGGAGATTTAGAAAGTTAACGACAAAGGAAAAGGCAATAGTGCAGGGTAACAATATAGGTAATGATAACAAGAGTGTGTCAGGAAGGGATAGAACATAGAAACATAAGAGTGCACCAGTAAATAGTGACAGACTAAGGAAAATTGTAAAAAGAAATAATTAAAGGCTCTTTGTCTGAATGCTCATAGCATTCATAACAAGATGGATGAATTGATAGGACAAATAGTAATAATGAGTATAACATGATAGCCTTTATAAAGATGTGGTTGCAAGACTGGGGATTGAATATTCAAGAGTATTTGATATTTTGGAAGGATGGGAAGCAAGGAAAAGGAAGTGCATTAGCTCTGTTAATGCAGGATGAGATCAGTACAGTAGTGAGAAATGATCTTGGCTCAGAAGATTAAGATACAGAATCAATTTGAATGGAGATAAGAAACAGCAAAGGAAAGAAATCACTGGTGGAAATAATTTATAGGTTCTCTAACAGGAGTCACACTGTAGGACAGATACATCAAGAGTGGATCCAGCGAGGCTTAAAGAGTACAAGGAGGAGTGGAAGCAAGTGGACCCAGAAAGGCTTAAAAGAGCATGAGGAAGAGCAGGAGAGTGCAGACCCAGGGAGGGGAATGGGAGAGTTCGGACCCAGCTGGAGCTCAGTCTGTGCACGGACACATTCTGAGAAAAATCAAAGTGTGATGTCACATGGAAACAGGTAAATGATTGGTTGGTGAGTATTTTTTGCTATTTTCTTTCAAAACTTGTGTAATTTATGAGTAATTGTAAGGTTTTATTCGCAGTAGTAAGGTTTACTAGCTGTGGTAAAGCTTATTGAGAGTAGTGTTTATAATTATAAATTAATTAGGAAAAGATTAATCAATTAACAAAAAACACACTTGGAGAGTGGCAGGAAGGATCATAACCTGCAAGGCTATGGACCAGATGCTGGAAAGTGGGATTAAAAATGAGCAGCTAGCTTCTTTCTCCTCTTTATATGGCCGGTGCAGACACAATGGGCTGAATGGCCTCTTTCTGCACCAACTCTTCTATGGTTCTATGGCTCTAAATGACCAGGGAATTAAAAAGTGGCCAGCAGGAGCGTAACACAGACAGAGTTCAAAGCATGATGTCAGGAATAAAAAGTGACGTTGACACAGGGAAAGGAGCTGATTGGTGAGTAGCTGGTGAGTAATTCTACTTTTGGGTCTCTAGTTTATAACAAATAGTCAATAAAGTAAGGTAAAATTAAGGCATGCTAGGGTAGCTCGACATGTAGAATGCACATCCTATGACATTTGTGAAGTCGTGGAAACCTCCTGTGGCCTAGATGACCACATGTGCAGGAAGTGTCACCAGCTGCAGAAACTTGAGCTCCAGCTTTCAGAACTTGAGCGATGGCTAGAGTCACTGCTGGTCACCCGTGAGGCTGAGAACTTTGTGGATAGCATGTTTAGAGAGGTGGTCACACCGCAGGTTAAGACAGTGCAGGCACAGAGGGAATAGGTGACTGCCAGACATCCTAGAAGGAACAGGCAGTAGTGCGGAGTTCCCCGAGGCCATCTCGATCACTAACCAGTTTTCTGTTTTGAATACTGGTGAGGGTGATGGTTCTTCAGAGGAGCGCAGCCAGTGCCAAGTTCATGGCACCATGGGTAGCTCAGCTGCACAAGAGGGAAGAAGAGTGGAAAAGCAATAGTGGTAGGGTATTCAATAGTTAGGAGAACCATCAGGCATTTCTATGGTAGTAGACAAACTCCAGGATGGTGTGTTGCCTCCCAGGTGCCAGGGTCAAGGATGTCCCTGAGAGTCTGTAGGACATTTTTATGGGGCAGGGTAAACAGCCAGAGATTATGGTCCACATCGGTACCAACAACATGGGTAGAATGTGCTATGTGCTGGTGAGTATAGAAATAGGAAGATACAGCAAATGCACGTGTGGCTGGAGAGATGCTGCAGGAGGGAGGGCTTTAGATTTCTGAGGCATTTGGACCAGTTTTAGGGCAACTGGGACTTGTACAAGGGTGACGGGTTACACCTCAGCAAGACAGGGACCAGTATCTTTGCAGGGAGATTTGCTAGTACTACCGGGGAGGGTTTAAAGTAGCTTGGCAGAGAGATGAGAACCAGAGAGGGAATTCAGATTGCAGAGAAACTAAGTTGGTAACAGTTGGAAGAAAGTAGTAAGTGAAATCGGAAGGCAGCAGAAACAAAGGCCAGCATCAAATCGAATCAAAATATGAAAAGCTGTTAAAAAGGCACAATTAAAGGTTCTCCATCTGAATGCATGCAGCATTCACAACAAGTAAATGAATTGATAGTGCAAATTGAAGTAAATGGGCATGATCTAACTGCCATTATGAAGATGTGGGTGCAGGGTGACCAAGGCTGGGAACTGGATATTCATGGGTGTTCAACATTTAGGAAGGATAGGCAATAAAGAAAAGGAGGTTGGGTAGTACTGTTAATAAAGGATAAGATCATTAGTGAGAGAGGATCTTAGATCAGAAGATCAAGATGTAGAATCAGTTTGGGTGGAGCTAAGAAACAGCAAGGGGCAGCAAATATTGGTGGGAGTTATTTTAAGGCTACCAAAATGTAGGTAATGTAGGGCATGGTATAAGTCAGGAAATTAGAGGTGCTTGCAACAAGGGTAATACAGTAATCATGGAGGATTTCAATTTACATATAATTGGGTAAACCCAATTAGCATTATGCTTTGGGGGACGAATTCCTGAAATGTATATGAGCTGGTTTCCTAAAACAGTGTGTTGAAGAACTAACTAGATAACAGGCTATTTTAGATCTAGTAATGTGCAATGAGAAAGGGCTAATGAATAATCTCATAGTAAAGGAAAAGTAACCATAATATGACTGAATTTTACATTAAGTTTGAAATCCTATCATGGCAGATGGTGAAAGGTGATTCAATAAAAATCTGGAATTAAAAGTCTGATGACGACAATGAAACCATTGTTGATTGTGGTTCAATAATGTCCTTTAGGGAAGGCAATCTGCTGCCCTTACCTGGTCTGGCTTACATGTGACTCCGGACCCACAGCAATGTGGTTGACTTTTAAATGCCCTCTGAACAAGGGCAATTATGGATGGGCAATAAATGCTGGCCTAGCCAGCGATGCCTACACCCCATGAACGAATAAAACAAATGATGGAGTTCAATCCGAAACTAGGGTCTTAAATTTAAACAAAAGAAACTATGAAGGCATGAGGGCAAGTTGGTTGTGGTAAGTTGGGAAATTACATTAAAAGGTATGATGGTGGACAGGCAATGGCTAGCATTTAAAGAATTGGTACATGGTTTACAACAAATATACATTCCTTTGAGGCACAAAAACCCAATATGAAAAGTGATCCAACCATGCTTAATAAAAGAAGTTGAAGATTGCATTAGATCAAAGGAAGAGGCTTATAAAGTTGCTAAAATAAGTAGTAAGCCTGAGGATTGGGAACACTTTAGAATTCAGCAAAAGAGAGTCAAGAATTTGATAAAGGAAGGGAAAATGGAATGAGAGTAAACCAGTGGGAAATATAAAAATGGACTGTAAAAGCTTCTATAAATATGTAAAAAGCAAAAGATTAGGAAAGACCAATGTGGATCCATTACAAGCAGAAGCAGCAGAGTTTATAATGGAGAATAAGCAGAGAAACTAAACAAATATTTTGTGTCTGTCTTCATGGAGGAAAATACAAATTACCTCCCAGAAATACTAGAGAATCAGGGGACTAGTGAAAATAAGGAACTGAAAGAAATTAGTATTCATAACAAAGTTGGACTGAAAGTTGGTAAACCCCCAGGACCTGACAATCTACATTCCAGAGTATTGAAAGAGGTGGCTGGAGAGATAGTGGATGGCCGTCTTCCAAAATTCTATAGATCCCAGAACCGTTCCTGCAGATTGAAAGTTAATAAATATAACCCCACTATTTAAGAAAGGAGGGAGAGAGAAAATGGGGAACTACAGGTCTGATAGCCTGACATCAGTAGTAAGGAAAATACTAGAATCTATTAAAATGGATGTGGTAATTGGATGCTCAGAGCATAGTGGTAGCATTGGGCAGAGTCAACATGGATTTATGAAAGGGAAATCATGTTTGACAAACATGTTAGAGTTTTTTGAGGCTGTAAGTAGCAGGATAGATAAGGGGGCACCAGGAACCAGCGGATGTGCTGCATTTGGATTTTCAGAAGACTTTCGATAAGGTCCCACATAAGTATTTAGTACACAAAATTAGAGCGCACAGGATTGGGGGCAGAATTTTGCTGTCGGTGAGCAGGGAGCGGGGCCTGCCCACCGACGCGTAAAATGGCGTAGGATGACGTTGGGCGGAACCCCCGATGTCACCCCGCCCCATTTAAATTTTCAGGAAGGCGGGGGGGTGCAGCAATATCAGCTGCAAGCCCACCGACCTGTCAATGGCCACTTCAGGCCATTGACAGGATCAGTTAACCAATTAAAGGACCTGCCCGTCCAACCTTAAGGTTGGCGGGCAGGCCAGGAGCCCCAGCGGCAAATAGAGAAAACATGAAACCTCATCCAGCGGCGGGATGAGGTTTCATGCAGGGTCTTAAAAATTGTAATAAAGTATTTCTGTAAATTATGAACATGTACCAACTCTTGTGACATGTAAGGGAAATTTTTTTTCTATTTTTAATATTTTTCAAAGTCCAGACGATTTCCGTGAGCTGCACTTAGCCTCAGGGGGATGTGTGTTCTTTCATGCACATGCACGAAAGAGCGCACTCTCGCTTTTAGGGAATCCCCCCCCTGCCCGCACAGGGAGCACGTAGAGCTTCCCGGCGGACATCATGCTGGGTGGGCCTTAATTGGCCCGCCCACATAAAACAGCGGTGTGGCTCACTTCGCTGGCGGTGATCAGCTCCGCGCCCACCAGGAATTGGATCGGGCCCTGGGGGTAATATACCTGCATGGATTGAGAAGTGGTTAATGGACAGAAAACAGAAAGGCTAAGATCAATCATTATAGTATTATTACTGCTTGACTGCTTTCACAAGCAATCATTATGACAGCAGATGGCTGTAAATTCAGTTTGATTGACAGTTTGAAGAGGTCATTAAGGGATTAGCTGTCTTTGATGTAAGGCTATGAACACAAATGTTTGTTTTTATAATGGATTAAGCACCTTAAGAGGATTTAAATGTATTGCATGGGCTTTTATCAATAAGAATTTTTTTAATATTGTGAAGTCTATAATAGACACTTTGAACTTTATTTTATTTTGTCTCAGTATGGTTTCTGAGATCTGCCCAATAGCACGAAGGATGCAAGGGCAAAGGGTGGTGCTTGCAGGGCACGTGTTGGCATGAGCTGGCACTAATTTGGCATAAGGGCTATAAAGGGCCATGAGGATGACTGGGGAATGTAGGTTGGTATGGAAGGTATGAGGGGCCATTGGGGTGGGTGGAGGGATATGGGTTGGCATTGATGGGGAATGAAGAACGGTGGGAGGGTGAGAGAGTGTGTGAGGAGTGGGGGCTATAAGGCCTAATATTAAATGAAACAATTGGTACGAAGTCTTAGACCACCGAGGTGGGCAACCAGCCCCTGTGGCAGCCTCTGAATTGTTTCTTGGGGGGGCAGGTGCAACTCCAGCATGCATCACACCCCCACCAAACCTCCCACCAGAAGGAAGATTCCGCTACTCAGGGCAGTTTCTCCTGAGGTGGCTTCAGCGAGTCTGGAACTTTCCCGACTCTGCACACCAACCTTGGGAGTAAAAATCCAGGCTTATGGCTCTGTTTATAAAACCTTGGATCGCATATCGTCTGAATTAAGAAATTTAAATAAAACAACACAAGCAACATTTTTGCAGAATTTCAATTCAAATGAACGGATAATTTGGATAAAACTTTGAATCAGAAGGAATAAATTGTCTAGTTCATACTTTACTTCTCCTAATGTCAATCAAAAAATCTGTGAAGGAGCAAAATATTCAATTTGAAGAATAAATGCATATGGACAGATGAATAAGGAGCCTCACAAGAGCCCTTGTCATGGCTTAGTGGTGAAGTGACTGTGTAAGACTGAGTTAGAGACCAGGGGTCAAAGTGTAATTCTCAGTCTTTGCTGAGTTAACTGATTTCACCTGGGTTGTGAGTAGAGATACTACAACTAGTCTCAGCACCCTTTGGTTAGGGAAGGGAAATTCAGAAGAATTCTTCATCCTGATCACTGCCCATTGAACCTAATCGAGAAGTCTGTGGGTGTCAGGTCAGAACAAGATTGATTTTATTTATGGTATCCCAGGGTTAAATAATCTATCAACATTCATTGTCCAGGCTAAAATGTGTTTTAAAAAGAACGTATTCCTAATTTCTATAGATATTTACTTATTTTCCTAAAATTTCAAGATTACGCTCTCAGCTGGTAGTTGCAGAATTATCGTCAGTTGTGAGAAATTTCACAAATGGCTCCTTTGGCAATCCTCAGATTGACAAAGCTTTCTGGTTCAGGATGCCAATTAGAAACCGTCAAACCTGAAAAAAATCAATACTGTCTGAGTTATTAGCCAAGATTGAAGTTTTCTGGTTTGGACATCTTGCAATTGGTAATTGTGTCTGGAAAATAAACCAGAAAAATTTTTGATTAAGCTGCCAGCTGATGCTCCTTTATATAGCATTAGCGAAGCGGCTACCTGCAATATTAAGGTGGGATGCACCTTAAATAACATACTGCTATCAATCCAAATTGCCCTGAACTTGAATTGAAATTGTGCAAAATTGCCTCCTTTGCTGTTTCACTTAAACAGTTTAATTTCATTTTTTTAAGCAAAAACAACTTCAGATGAACAAAAGTAGACTGCATTGAAATTCCTCCTGCATGCATTTTCATCTGTCCTTAAGCTGATACTAAGCCGCCCAAAGGAAATTGTTTAATATCTCCATTTTTTACTTCTCTGTTATGCATGGATGCTTTAGAATCCCCACAGCCTTCACCCTGAGAGGCACAGCAAACAAAACTTAAATCTGTTTATTAAGCTGTTTCTGTTCTATGTTAATAACTTAATACGCCATGACCTGAATTTTCAGCTCGGCGGGCGCGATCGGCAGGCTCTGAAGCGGTCAGGAAACAACTGTCAATTAACATCCAGCCAGCATGAAGCATGCATTGAAATGATCAGCGTTTCCTGGGTTGGGGGCGGGAGGAGGCCAAGCGCTGAAGTCAGCATGGGGGAGTGCGGAATGAAAGCTCCCTGAAGGCAGAGAGCTGTCTCGGGGCTGAAGAATTTAAATACAAAAAATAAAGTTTTTTTAAAAACTGGGAAAGAATGCCCACACATCGGAAACAGTCACCTCAACATATAAAACATGAAAATTCTGTCCAAACATTTTAAAATTTTATTTAATAATGAAAACCTCATCCCGCTCTTGGATGAGGTTTCGTGAAAAATGCAAAGGCTGTGTGGCCGATATGCCCCACTGCCAACCCTAAGGTTGGACAGATAGTGAAAAATCCCAGTTAATTGTGCCATTAATAGGCTTAATAGCCTTCTTAATTGTTGGCGGGCGTGCTTCCAACTTTAGCGTGCGTCCACCGGCCAAAATATCGCGTGAGGGCGCGATGACATCGGGATGTTCGCCTGACATTATTAAGCGCTATTTTACGCTCAAGCGTGTTGGCGCGCTGAGCGAAAAATTCTGTTCTATGTTTAATTTTAGAACTATCACTTTGAAATCAAGAACTCGGCTGAATAATACACCAAATAAGGCCCAAAGAGAGTTACAGAACCAAATTTACAGGCAGAATCGCCCCAGATTTGTACTAAGTGTGGTAGCAGGCAGGTAAAACGATGGTTTACCCGCTGGCTGCATTGGCAGGTTTTCATGCCGTCCGAAACATGCTACATTATTTATGCAGTCCCAGGAAACACGCCGTTTCCATGGAGGATGGGCTGTCAGTCGCCCGCCTGCTATCACCCTGCTGCTGCATCACGCCAGGCGCCATATTTGAAGTCCAGCTGCAAGCACAGGTCTCAGTGCTTCCAGACCACCACTACTGCATGGAAGACATGGCCCTGAAGCTGAAAAAGACTGCAGCCCCAAGTTTCAGCAACGTGTCCCTTGGCCTTTTGGATGCAGTGGGGGTCCACCGGGATGTCTCTACCCCTACTCTGGCTGCGGGATGGGCAGCAACAACATTAACCCAGCTTGTGACGTGGTGGCAGCATTGGTCAGCGACAATGCCCTGCAGAGGAGGACAGTCACTCAGCACTGCAAGAGGATGAATGATCTCCCACATTCTACCAGGGTAAGTCACTTTTTTCATCACTCTCAACTCACACACTCACAAACCCATCGCACAGTCACAGGGCTCCCACTCTGCCAGTTGAAGGAACATCACCATTCACTTCCTCACACTCACCATCATTGTGCTCATCACGTCCATGGAACCACTCACCACCCACACACACCAGGCACACATCATCTGGCCTGGCAGGCGTCCTGCTTACACTATCTCCATCTCTATTCATGCACAACAAGCTAGCACACAACAAGGAGAGGTCACAGACTGGTAGTTGAATGCCTGAAATCAAGGTCCTCATGAACTTTGGAAACAGAGCCATCCAGCTGGCCATCAAGGATCTGGACCATTCCTGTGCTGACAGTGAGGTCGGCGCTGCTCTACCAAGTGAGGGTCCAGCAGAGCAATATCCATCAGACAACCATGCTGTGAGTGACGTGTCCTGTTTCACAGGCCACTGCCATGCACTAATTACCTCTCCTTGCTTTCGTAGGCACATCTACCAAACAGCTGATGGAGTCCACGACCAAGGCCTCCAATCAATCCCTGAAGAAACCTCTGAAGAGGAACCTGGAGGCACCCTCCCTGAAGTCCAGTCACAGCCACCCACACCCTCCACCAGTGCAGAGACACACATCTTGGTGGGACCTAGCTTTAGTCGCCTCGGGATCACAATCTGGTGAGCACATCACACTGTCTAATCCACAGCAGGTGGAGGCAGGGACTTCCCAGGTTTTTGGCACCCAGAGAACTGCTGGAGGCCAGAATTTTGCTGAGTCCAAGTCCAAGTCAGATGACCAGCCTCTGGACTTGGTCATGTCACAGTTGCTGGAGCTGCAAAGGTAGGAACGGGAACATCAGGAAAGGATGTCCGCTGCACTCCTCAGATTGCAAGGCACAACGGAGGAGTCCATCCACCTTCACTCTGAGGTGATAGCACCGGCATGCCAATGCACCTAGGTCAACACTGGTAGGGTGGCAGATGCCATGGAGACCTTGGTCCAGGACTGCGCTCCTGCATTGCTCTGCAGTCTCAACTGCATTGCTGATGCCATAGTTGGCATGCAACAGCTCACTGTGGCTCCTGGGTGGCATGTGTGGGAGCTCCAGCCTTCCCTTCTTCCTGAGGTTCCTCTGCTCAGTCATGAGCCTCAGTCACTCTCTCCTCCGTCATCTTCCTGCTCTGTAGGCCATCAGGCACACAGCTAGTTCACCAGGCTCCACGACCCTGATGTACTCTTCCTGTAGCATGAAAGAGAGTGATACGTGATTAGCATGGGTGCACTAAGAACCTGTCCTGGTTAAGTGTGACAGCCCCTTAACGTGTCCCGGAGAGTGGTAGCCATCACTTGGATGGCCAGAGATTAGTGCACTGCATGGCTGCCCTGTTTGCTTGAACCGTGGAGGAGACTGGTCCAAATCAGGATGCAGACATTGCAAGGGGCTGTGAGCGTCTCCACCGGTGACTGGTACATGACAAACTTTAGCGAGGAGATTGTACAACATGTGCAGTCGTCCAACTGTTCTGCAGTCCGCAAAATGCTCATGAATTTGCAGTCTGCCGGCGAATGGGGCGGGGCCAGGTGGGGAAGCTCTGGAGTACTTGGTGGCACTTCGATGCCTCTGCGTTCCTTGAGTGGGCAGATAAGCTAGGAGCCCGACCCCAATCATATCAATATGGCTGCGCCTGAACTGTCTCAGATGCAGAGGCCTGGCCACTTTATACAGGGGCAGAATTTTGCCCTTGGTGGGCGGGCTTGGCAGGGGTGGGTGGGGGCGGTCAGGAAGCCGACTGCCCCCTGCGATCGGCACCGCACCGTGATTTCACACTGCTAGGCTAATTAAGGCCTGCCCAGCGTGAAGCACGAGCAGCAGCGCAGAGTGCTGTCTGTGCAGTGGCGGGGAGGGAGTGCGAGCCGGCCGAGTGTGAACTTCACGCATTCGTGTGAGTGAGCACTGCATAATCTCCGTGCCCCAGGGAGATGAAGAGTTATGTAAAAAAAATTTAGAAAATGAAAATATAATAAAACATGTTCCCTCATGTGACAGTCACATGAGCAGGGACATGTTATTAATGAAAAATTAAAGTTTTTATTTTACTTTTATTTGCTATTGGAAACCTTAACTTGCCCGTGGACGAGGTTTCCAAAAAAATGCAATGCTGCTTGACCTTTTTGCCTCCCCACCACCCGTTAGGTTGGATGGGCAGTGAAATTTTTAATTTAATTGATTACTCAGTGGTCTTAACAGGCATTTTAATTGTTGGCGGGCGTGCTGCCAGCTCCAGCGTTGTCATCGGCATGCTCGGGCGACGTCAACCTGCGTCATTTCACACTCAAGCAGGTTGGGCGCACGCCCACCCGCCGAGCAAAATTTCTGCTCCAGGTTTCCCTAATGCTTGGCCACTTCCCTAATGCATGGCCACTTCCCTCGCTCACCTGAACCCCGACCCCAAATACTTGCCTGCTTTTTTCAATGGCAGGGCTGCCCTTAACCCACCATCACCACCTCCCCCCACCCCTCACCCCCCCGCCACCAGTCACCTCAGCAGCAGGGCCGCCTTTAACTCTGAACCCGAGATGCCCTGAAGCTTGAAGTCCAACGGGCGATCTTGGCGAACGTTGCACAACGTTAATGGTTACTCATCACTGAGTTCCCCTCAAAGTGCAGGCCGCCAAGTGCACGCCTTTTATGCACTGTTGTGAAACAATTCATGTGCTTTCCTGCCGATGTCGATGGATGATGCATTGGGGGGGTGGGATTCCAGGCGGGCTGGCCTGATAATGATATGCTTACATATTACAATGAGGTTCCTGACATCTGATGGCAGGAAACGTGGACCGCCGTTGGCGGGCTGACTGGGCATTTGCGAACTGGTTTCACGCTGTTGTAAAAACGATCATGCCATATAGTCTGCTCACA
Organism: Carcharodon carcharias; assembly: GCF_017639515.1. Lineage (NCBI taxonomy): Eukaryota > Metazoa > Chordata > Chondrichthyes > Lamniformes > Lamnidae > Carcharodon > Carcharodon carcharias. Next base: position 92,939,252 of record NC_054477.1, on the reverse strand, counting down.
CAGCCGATCACGCCCAACACCAGCGGGCACGGAAAATTCAGGTCTATGTCTGCAAATGTCTGCAAACTTTGAAGTTATGATCACAAAACCAAGATGCACAGTGCATTTGGAATCCTAAGGCCTCTCATTAATTTTAATATATAATAGATTGGGTAGTTAACCAGAAAGGTGTTTACAAATAGTTTTGTTTTGCAGAGAATCAAAAGATAAGCTGGAAGGTAAACAGACATAGATAGTAATTTGTGAGACTTTTATCTTCACCCTTTTCTTGAAAATTATACAACTCCACTCGGAAACTCAACCCCAACCTGCCCCCATTGCATCCATTTCTGTTTTAAATGGTGGTAGGCTGGGTTGTGGACAACTAACCTATTCTCAAAAGGTCCATAATTTAAATATAATAATAAAACTTGTGTCCACATTTTACTAGAGCTTTAAATTTAAGTGCTGCTGACTGTATTTCCCAGGACTTGGGAAATTGGCAGTTGGAGGGGGGCGAGAACATCCTAATTCAACAGGTGAGTGTCTTTTCAGCATTGCCTGCGGGCCATGACTGTCTCACCCCAGCCCACCAAGCTAACCTGCTATCCTAATCATGATTGGCTGACCCCTACCACCCACTCCCCATAACCATCCAACCCCTGATGTGATCTCCCCCCCACCCCCAACATCAGCCTGTATAATCCTGCTCTCCTTTTCTCCCTTCCTCCCTCCCTGTGACATTGTACTGTAAGGTCTTTTTTTGTACAGCAGTTAGCCATCCTCTCAATATAGCTGGCTGCTGGCCTGTAAGTGAAGAGAAAAAATAATTTGTGTTATCTGCATTATCAGGTTTCCTAGCACTCTGAATCCCACCTTTTTGCAAAGTGGAGGGAGCATGGGTCAGATTGGAGGGTATAAGGGGCCATTGGGATGGGTGGAGTGGCATGGGTTGGCATGAGTTGGCTTGCAGAGGGATTGGATGGGTGACAGGATGTGATGTGTGAGGGCTATAAGACCTAATATTATAAAACAATTGGGCGAAGTCCCAGAGCACCTAGCAGGGCCTTTTAACCAGCTCCTGTGGCTATCTCTGAACTGTTTCCGGGGCAGTGGGCCGAACTCCAGCAGGCAAATATTTTGAAAATATCAGACATGGGGAAGTTGTTTCCATTAGTAGGAGAGACTAGGACCCGAGGGCACAGCCTAAGAGTAAAGGGAAGACCGGTTAGAACAGAGATGAGGAGAAACTTCTTTAGCCAGAGAGTGGTGAATCTATGGGATTCATTGCCACAGAAGGCTGTAAAGGCCAGGTCATTGAGTGTATTTAAGACCGCGATAGATAGGTTCTTGATTGGTAAGGGGATCAAAGGTTACGGGGAGAAGGCGGGAGAATGGGGTTGAGAAACTTATCAGCCATGATTGAATGGCGGAGCAGACTTGATGGGCCGAATGGCCTAATTTCTGCTCCTATGTCTTATGGTCTTATTGGATGTGAAATGCTTTAAAATGTCCTGTGGACTGCAGCATGTTTATTAAATCAGGAAGATGATGGGACTGAGAGCCATTTGGGATCTGACTGGAGAAGGATATCAAAGGTGAAAGTGAGACACTTATGAAGAAAACTGACAAAAGTGTTCATTTTTTGCAGGGTGAATCAGCGGCAGTGCAGGTCAGAGTCATAAAAGGAGCTGGAGAGCATTTTTTGGAGCACGTCTTAACCAAGGCATAAATTGAAAGTGGAGCAGCTAGGCAGACACAGAATGGAAATAAGAAAATGATCAGGAATAGCCTGGTCAATATTAGAGACCATGGCGAGGATTTTCAGCTCGGCGTGCGGGTGTGCGCCCGACACACAGGAGCGGGAAATAACGCGCAATGACGTCTGGCAAGGGTCCCAACATCAGGCAAGTGTCCCAACGTCATCATGCAGTCGCGCGATATTTCGGTCAGCAGGCACGCGTGAGTCGGCAGTGCATCCGTCGACAATTAAGAGGGCTGTTAAGCCCATTAATTAATTAATTAAATTGAATTGTTCCTTGCTTGTCCAACCTTGGTGGGCGGGTGAATAGGCCAAGTGGCTTTTGCATTTTTTGCAAAACCTCATCCCCCAGTGATTCAAAAAAAAACTTTTAAAACTCATTTTTAACATATCCCTGCTCATGCGACAGAGTCATATGAGAGTATATGTTTTGCTTATTTTTCAATTCTTTATTTGTAATGTTAAAAATCTTCAGCTCCCTGAGGCAATTCTGTGCCTTCAGTGAACTTTCACTGAGCGCACCACTGCGCAGGCGCACATGTCAACTTGCGCTCCTCCTCCCCCACCCTGGCTGAGACTGTGAGTGTTCCTTTCATGCTGGCTGGTTGTTAATTGGCCAGCCAGTGTGAAATTGCGGTCGGGGCCTAATCGCAGGTGGTGGTCGGTTCATGGCCACTACCGGGCCCGTCTGCCTGATGAGGTAAAAATCCTGCCCCATGTGTATTAATAAAATCTAGGTGTGATCTAAGGTAGGGAAAGCTGAGGTTGGGAAAGGCAAGCAGGACCAGCGAATTAGTGGAAGAACAGAAGGCAATGTAAAATGAAAACAAGACGTGAGGAATTTACTGCTTGATGTGGAGGCAAAAGATGAGTGAATGGGAGGAATTTTGGTGAGGAAAGTTGGGAGATTGATTGGAAAGGATGGCTCTGAAGTATATATCATAGGCATGACAGGTTGAACAGACTCTTCCTATAATTAAATTTTGATTTAATGAACTCATCTTATAAAGCTAGGATACTGGACTGTGTACACCATATCTTGTTGTAGTGCACAATATTAATAAAGCAAAATACTCCAGGTATATAATCATATATGATTATACTGATCCATTATGTATGATTATGCTGTTTATCTATTGAGAAATTATATTATTAGGTCAATGTCAATATGTTAATATTGATCATCTCTTCCTGGTATTGAACAGTTACTTTGGCTTTATAACCAACTTTGCACATTTCCCAGCTTCAATACATATTTTGATAAATAACTATTGACTGAATACATTTTAATATTTAATATAAACAACACACAATTACATAGTATAGAGACTATGACGATTCAAAACTATACTATAGTTCCTATAAGCTTCAATCTACAGCAGTTTATCTTTCAATTCATCATGTAGGGGAACCAAATCAGAGCTTCAACAAATTCTTTGCTGCTCAACTGTCTACTTTCACACAGGTCTGTGGCCATGCTGAATGAGAGTCTGGAAGCAGAGAAACAGGAGGAGCTGACATGGAAGATGGACATATGGACTTGCATCTGTATCAACCAATCATCCTAATCAAATAATTACAGAAATGTCCTTGAGCATTCTGATACTGGCAAACAATAAATCAGCACTGGTGGTGTCTGTAATTGAAGGGCCATTTACTTCCAACACAAGAGACCCTGGATAGCGAGATACCTAACTGCCATTCACTTCATTTCTTTTTTCAGCTGAGGGCACACTCAGGAGAAGCACACAGTTGGCACCATTAGGAGAAACACACAGTTTGGAGACTCACACTATACACTTTAACTACAGGGAAATACACACAACACATCTGCACCATACACTATAAGGGTTAACTAAAACTGAAGTATGCCTTCAAAGTTTTTTAAGCTAATGCTTTATCTGGCAAGAGTAAAGGGGATATGAGCAAAGTGGCTGTTGTGTGCTTAATCAACTGCTTTCTATTATAGTTCACTTTACAACACTTGTACAAGTGTTTCAATGACTTCTATATGACATTTTTATAGTATACTTATCACACATCAAAAAAAATAGATGGACATAATTTCAAACAGTTCTGTAGAATCTGCACTGTGACAGTGTGCTGACCTGTGAAACTTACCTAATGACACTATCTTTATGCATTATGGATCCTTTGACTCTAGCTAGCTCCTTGTGCAGTTGTTTTTGCTCCATGTCACTTACTTGCAGTAGATCATCTCGTGACTGCAATTCAATTTGCAGCTCTGAAATTTCTGATTCCATTTTCTAGATACACAAAAAACAACATTTGACTCCTGTGTCACAAGATCAATGGTCTCCAATTTTTAGCACTTAATATCTCATTTACTTTACATGGCTGTATTCTGTAGAGAACATGCTTTCAGAGGTAATAGTATAAAGTAAATTCAGGAAAGTAGATTTTTCTTTATCGCCAGAATGCAGTGGAAAATCAGTCAATGTTCTTTATTGAAACCAATGGATGGAAAAGAAAATCACATAAAAAACTTGTGTAATTTCAATAAAGGCAAAATATGGTGGATGCTAGAAATCTGAAATATAAATAGAAAATGCTGAAAAACTCAGTAGATCTGGCAGCATTTGTGGAGAGAAAAGCAGAATTAATGTTTTGAGTCTGATATGACTCTTCCAAAGAAGAGTAATTGAAGCCCGTTAATTATTTTCACTAAAATATTTTGTTGTACTCAAGTTACAAGAATGTAATCACCCTAACACAGAAAAACAAACAAAAAATAAGATATTACATCTAAAGAGTATTAAAGTTTCATAAATCAATCACCACAGTTTACATTCTGAAACAGTTAATCTTTAGAATGTAAATTCTGGAAGGTTGTAGTTCGATGTGGGTTGTGAACAATAGCATGCCATCACCACAAAGATTATGAGTGCTGCCTGTCATTCTTCCCAGATTTTTTAATATTCATATAAAGGATGTCAATGTTACTGGCTAGGCAGCACTATTGCCTAGCCCTTATTGTCCTTGAGAAAATTATAGCCCTGCACTTGTCAAAGCAAGTGGAAAATATTCCATCACACTCCTGCCTTGTAGATGGTGGACAGGCTTTGGTGAGTCAAGAGTTAAGCTGCTCGCTGCAGAATGCCCAGTTCCTGACCTGCTCATATAGCCACAGTATTTATGTGGCTGGCCCAGTTGAGTTTCTAGTCAATGGTGATCCCTAGGGTGTTGATAAAAAGGGATTTGGTGATGGTAATTCTACTTAATGTCAAGAGGTGGTGGCTAGACTATCTGTTGTTGGAGATGTCAATGCCTGGCACTTGTGCGGTGCAAATGGAACTTGCCACTTATCAGCTCAAGCTTGAATGTTGTCGAGGTTCTGCTGCACACATGCATGCATTATCTGAGGGTTTGCAAATGGTACTGCCACCAGCTCCAATAATTTCCATTAACTTCAGCTTTACTAGGGATCCTTGATGTCATGGGCAATCACTCTCAATCACTTCTTTTGTCCATATTTGTGATGGTAATGAGGTCTGAATCCTGTCAAAACCCAAACTGAGCATTTATAAGAAAGTTATAGGCAAGTAAATTTCACCTAATAGCACTGCTAATGACACCTTTCATCACTTTGCTGATCACTGAGAATAGACTGACAGGATGGTAATTGGCCGTTCTGGATTTTGACCTATTTTTGGTGGATATGACAAACCTGGGCAATTTTCCACTTTATTGTATACAAGCTAGTTTTAAAGTACTGCAACAGCTTGGTTAGAGATGCAGATTGTGCTGGAGCACCTTCAGGACTACGGGCAGGATATTGTCAGGGCCCATTTTCTATATCCAGTACATTCAGCCATTTCATGGTAGCATGTGAAGTGAATCAAATTGGCTGAAGACTTTTCTGTGATGGTGGGAGCCTCAGATGAAGCTGAAATACATCATCCACTTGGCACTTTTGGCCGAAGATGGTTGCAAATGCTTCAGCTTTGTCTTTTACACTGACCTGCTGGGCTTTGCCATCATTGAGGATAACGGCATTCATGGAGCCTCCTCCTCCTATCGTTTATTTAGTTGTCCTCCACTATTCACGACTGGATGTAGGAGGTCTGAGGAGCTTTTATCTGATCTGTTGGTTGTATGATTGGTTAGCTCTCTATAGCATGCTATTTTTGCTTTGTAGCATGCATGTATAGTAGCCCTGAGTTGCAGCTTCATCAGGTTGGCACCTCCTTTTTAATTGTGCCTGATATTGCTTCTAGCATGCTGTTCTATACTCTTGATAATGGTAAAGTGAGGGCTATTTTGGGCCATGGAGTTACAGATAGTCCTTGAATGCAATTCTGCTGCTGATGGTGGCCATAGTGCCACATGGATGCCTAATTTTGAGCTGATAGATTTGGTCTGAAGCTATCCCATTTAGCACAGTGATAGTGCCACACAACACGATGGAGGGTGTCCTCAGTGTGAAGACGGGACTTTGTCTTCCCAAGGACTGAGCAATGGTTAATCCTACCAATACTGTCCTGAATATATGCATCGTGAAATGCAGACTGGTCAATATGAAGCAAAGTATGTTTTTCTCTCTTGTTGATTTGCTCACCATCTACCCACATGCCTAGTCAGCTAGCTATGTCCTTCAGGAATCAGTCAGCTTGATTAGATTGGTGTGACTGAGCCACATTGAAGTTCCCACTCACAGTATATTTTGTGCTCTTGCCACCCTCATTAATCCTTCCAAGTGGTGTTCAACATGGAGGAGAACTGATTCATCTGCTGAAGGAGGGCCACAGCTGGTAATCAGCAGATGGTTTCCTTTCCCATGTTTGATCTGATGCCAGGAAATGTCATTGGGTTCGCAGTCAATGTTGAGGACTTCTAAGGACCTCCCTCCTATTTGTATACCATTATACCGCAACATTTGACTTTCAAAATCCCAACTAACTAGCATGTGGCCGTTCACCACAACATTTCTGCAGCTACTGATCTACTCAACCATGCCTTCACCACCATCTTTGATGGCCTAGTCCCCAGTAAAACCATTACTCTCTTTCACCTTGGCTGTTCCTCCAGTACGGCCCTCATCTCTGGTCAATTAAGTCCAAGGGACGCAGACTTGAAAAGATATGACACCTTATGATTTGGCCATCCAACATCAGATCTGGCTGGAATACATAAAAGACTATCAGATCCTACCCTCCTCTGCTAAAACTGCTCACTAGTCCAGGATCATTTTGGAATGTAAAGGTATCCCCAGGTTTTTCTTCTCAACTGCTTCTTAAACCCCTCTCACCTGTCCTGTCAAGCCTCACCTCCAACTACAAGTTCGAGGAGTTCATGGACTTCTTTGTCACTAAGGTTGAGACAATCCAACCTGCTGTTTCTGCTACACCCCTCCTTTCCACCAGCCACCTTGGCCATACTTCATTCAATGCTCCTCCACGCCCTAGCGTGAAGTCACATCTTTCTCTAGTTTCTCTCCTATCTCCACTTATGACCTCTCTGAGGTCATCTTGTCCGTGAGACCCACCTCCTGTTTCCTCAATCCTATCTCCACGAAACTACTAATCACCCATCTCATCGCCTGGCCCCCATGTTAGCAGATATTGTAAACAGTTCCCTCTCTTCAGATGTTATCCCTCTCTCCACTAAATCTGCTGTCTTCACCCCTCTCCTCAAAAATCTGCTGTTCTCATCCCTCCATTCTTGCAAATTACTGAACAATCTCTAACCTCCCTTTCCTCTTCAAAATCTGTGAACATATTGTCACCTCCCAAATCAGCTCCCATCTTTCCCAGGACTCCATGTTTGAATCCTTCCAGTCAAAACTGCCACAGTTTTATTGATTCACTCATGGAATGTGGGCTTCGCTGGCTGGGCCAGCATTTATTGCCCATCCCTAATTACCCTTGAGAAGGTGATGGTGAGCTGTCTTTTTGAACTGCTGTAGTCCATGTGACATAGGTACGCCTACACTGCTTTTGGAGAGATTTCCAGGATTTTGACCCAGTGACAGTGAAGGAATGGCGATATATTTCCAAGTCAGGATGGTGAGTGGCTTGGAGGGGAACTTGCAGGTGGTGGTGTTTGCGTGTATCTACTGCCCTTGTCCTTCCAAATGGTAGCGGTCGTGGCTTTGGAAGGTGCTGTCTAAGGAGCCTTTGTGAATTTCTGCAGTGCATTATGTAGATGGTGCACACTGCTGTCACTGTGTGTCAGTGTGGAGGCAGTGACTGTTTGTGGATGTGGTGTCAATCAAGTGGGCTACTTTGTCCTGAATGGTGTCGAGCTTCTTCAGTGTTGGTGGAGCTGCACTCACCCAGGCAAGTGGAGGGTATTCCATCAAATTCCTGACTTGTGCCTTGTAGATGGTGGACAGGCTTTGGGGAGTCAGGAGGTGAATTACTTACCGCAGGATTGCTAGCCTCTGACCTGCTCTTGTAGCCACAGTATTTATATGGCTAGTCCAGTTCAGTTCCTGGTCAATGGCAACCCCCAGGATGTTGATAGTGGGGGAGTCAGTGATGGTAATGCCATTGAACATCAAGGAGTGATGGTTAGAATGTCTCTTGTTGGAGATGGTCATTACCTGGCAATTGTGTGGTGCGAATGTTCATTGCCACTGATCACTCTAAGCCTGGATATTGAAAGTGCAGCTGAGTGCGCACACCTCTCAGTGCATCCAGCCCACTGCTGCAAAGACGACATGGCCCTGAAAGGCAAAGACTGCAGCCCCCAGGCTCAATGAAGTGTCTCTCGAGTGCCTGTTGGATGCAGTGGAGGCTTGCTGTGATGTCCTCTACCCCAGCACTGGCTGCAGAATGGGCAGCAACCTCACTAATCCAGCTTGGGAGGCCCTGACAGTGGTGATCAGTGCCAAAGCCCTGCAAAAGAGGACAGACACCCTGTGCTGCAAGAGGATGAAAATGATCTCCTCTGTTCCGCCAGAGTAAGTCACTCTTCTCTTCACACTCAACTCACACACTCACAAACCCATTACACATCCACAGGGCCCTCACTCACTGCCAGTTTAAGGGACATCACCATTCACTCTCTCTCATACACACCTTCATTGTCCTCATCCCGTCCATAGGACCATGCACCATCCACACATGCCAGGCATACTTATTATTTGGTCTGGCAGGCGTCCTGCCTACACTCTCTCCATCTCTACTCATGCAGGACAAGCTGGTACATAACAAGAGAAGACGTCACTTATCGGTGGAGGAATGCCTGAAATCAAGTTCCTCACGGACTTTGAAAACAGGGCCATCCAACTGGCTGGGGAAGATCTGGACCGGTCCTGTGCTGACGGTGAGGTTGGCGGTGCTCTGCCAAGTGAGGATCTAGCAGAGCAACATCCATCAGACAACCATGCTGTGAGTGATGTGTCCTCTTTAACAGGCCACTGTCATGCACTAACTATCTCTCCCTACAATTGCAGGTACATCTGCCAAACAGCCGATCAAGTCCACAACCCAAGGCCTCCAATCCAGGTCTCAGCCCTCCAGAGGGCGCTAGCCAAGGTCATCACAGACAGGGCGCAGCAGTCAGCATCCTCCTCCACTGTGGATGTCTGGGTAGCACCAAGACATAGCGGCAGGGTTAGGAAAGTTAAGAAGATGCAACACTTTTGAGTCAACTAAAATTAACAAAATGGGGGACAAAGTAAAAAGTAGTCCCTTAAATGTAAACTACAAAAACAAAGACAAAATTTACAGGAAACTTGCCAACATTAAATCGAAATGTGAGCAAAAGGGTCTATAAAGCACCCCAGTCTCCGTGGCGTTCACCATTCATGGTAGGCCTCAATGGTGTCGGCAGACACCGCGTGCTCCCTCTCCAGGGAAACCAACCGCAAACATAGCCGCAGAAGAGGGACAGACAGTTGGGTCGGTCGACTACAGTTAAGAAGATGTAACTCTTTTAGAGTTAAAACAATTAAACTAAATTAACAAAATAAGGGATAAATCAAGCACAGCCCCTAATTCAGGTCAGCTGTAAAACTAAGGACAAAGTTTAAAGGAAACTTACAAACTTTAAACCAAAATGTGATTAAAAAGGTCAATAAAACACCCCAGTCCCCATGGTGTTCACCAAGCACGGAAGGCCTCGAAACTGCCGGCAGACACTGTGTGCTCCCTCTCCAGGGAAACCAACCGCAAACATAGCTGCGGGAGAGGGGCAGACATTTGTGTCGGTCGACTCCAGTTAAGAAGTTGTAACACTTTTAGAATTAAAACAATTAAACTAAATTAACAAAATGAGGGATAAGACAAGCACAGCCCCTACTTCAGGTCAGTTGTAAAACTAAGGACAAAGTTTAAAGGAAACTTACAAACCTTAAACCAAAATGTGATCAAAGGGGTCAATAAAACACCCCAGTCCCCGCGGTGCCCACCGAGCATGGAAGGCCTCAAGACTGCCGGCAGACACCGCGTGCTCCCTCTCCAGGGAAACCAACCGCAAACATAGCCGCGGAAGAGGGGCAGACAGTTGGGTCAGTCGACTCCAGTTAAGAAGATGTAACTCTTTTAGAGTTAAAACAATTAAACTAAATTAACAAAATGAAGGACAAATCAAGCACAGCCCCTAATTCAGGTCAGCTGTAAAACTAAGGACAAAGTTTAAAGGAAACTTAAGTTAAGAAGATGTAACTCTTGTTGAGTTAAAACAATTAAACTAAATTAACAAAATTAGGATAAATCAGGCACAGCCCCTAATTCAGGTCAGCTGTAAAACCAAGAACAAAGTTTAAAGGAAACTTACAACTTTAAACCAAAATGTGATAAAAGGGGTCAATAAAGCAGCCCAGTCCCTGCGGTGCCCACCGAGCATGGAAGGGTTAAGATGTAACTCTTTTGAGTACAAACACGTTTCCATCTGTTCCTATTCAGATGAAGTTACATTGTTTCATAGTTTGCCATTGTGAGATTTGAACTCTTGATCTTGGGGTTACAAACCCAGTACCATAACCACTTGGCTATTTAGGCCAAGCCTTTTCAAGCGTATGGAACGCTTCACGAATTTGCGTGTCATCCTTGCGCAGGGGCCATGCTAATCTTCTCTGTATCGTTCCAATTTTAATATATGTGCTGCCGAAGCGAGCACTTACATTGTTTCATAGTTTGCCATTGTGAGATTTCAACTCTTGATCTTGGGGTTACAAGCCCAGTACCATAACCACTTGGCTATTTAGTAACTCTTTCGAGTACAAACACGTTTCCATCTGTTCCTATTCAGATGAAGTTACATTGTTTCATAGTTTGCCATTGTGAGATTTGAACTCTTGATCTTGGGGTTACAAGCCCAGTACCATAACCACTTGGCAATTTAGTAACTCTTTCGAGTACAAACACGTTTCCATCTGTTCCTATTCAGATGAAGTTACATTGTTTCATAGTTTGCCATTGTGAGATTTGAACTCTTGATCTTGGGGTTACAAGCCCAGTACCATAACCACTTGGCTATTTAGTAACTCTTTCGAGTACAAACACGTTTCCATCTGTTCCTATTCAGATGAAGTTACATTGTTTCATAGTTTGCCATTGTGAGATTTGAACTCTTGATCTTGGGGTTACAAACCCAGTACCATAACCACTTGCATGGCCTGGGCATGGGTGTTAATCACTTGTTCACTATTGTCAATAAACTCCCAAGAATGTCTACCTGCCTGTGGCTCCTTGTTCTGATGAGCAGTCTTCATGTCATTTAGATGTGAAACCTTTCTGCACAAGATAAAGGCAGGTGTCTCAGTCCAGGGTCTCTTCCCTGTGCTTTGTGCAGCCTTCAGGCCAAAGTGATGGTCTGGCCTCATACTCCCGGGACACATTATTGATGCCCATGCCTCGACAGTGCTTGTCATTGCTGCCAGAATGTCGTGGGCAAGTGTCTGAGTTCCATCATTCTCTCTGTGTGTTCTCAGTGCCTTTAAGGTGGGGCTAGCCCCCATCTCATCAGCATCTGTGACTAGTGATGCTGGTCCTGTGCTCCTGGAAGAGTCAGGTACTGAAGGTGAACAAAGGATCAGATGCTTTTAAAGTTTCATGGCTACGTCTCTATGATATGACCCCGATCACAGAGCGCAAGCAATCTGCCCTCAGCCAGGCAGAAGTCAGGCATTCTCAGAGGCTTTGTGAAGATCTCTGGAATGTCCTCACTGCATGTCATCATCATCCTCCTGCAAGTGAGTGACTATTAGGGCCTCCACTGCGTCTCTGTGATAGGAGCATTATCACAGAGGTTATGTGCGCTGCCATAACCTATACTAGAGTCAACATTCATAGATGCAATGTGACAATTTTATGGTCTCTACTCACTGCATGTTGTCATCATTCTCCAAACACATAGCAGCTATGAGGCTTCCCAAATGCAGCTGCCTCGTCTGACCAGTGCAAGAGCCTCAGCGCCTTCAAGGACCTCCTCACCCTCATCACTGTTGACGTCTTCCTCATCAGAGGAGACATCCAGCTCCTGCATCTCCTCCTCAGCCAGCTCCTCTCCTCATTGCAGCACCAGGTTGTAAAGGGCGCAGCAGGCGACGACAATGTGAGTCACCCTCTGAGAACTACATGGTAGGGCTCCACCGGACTGGTCCAGGCACCAGAACCTCATTTTCAGCATCCTGATGGTTTTGCTCCATCAAGTTGTGAGCTGCAGCATGAGCCTCATTATACCGTCGCTCTGCTGCAGTCTGAGGCTGTCGCACAGGTGTCATCAGCCACGTCCTCTGCGGGTAGCCCTTGTCCCTGAGCAGACATCTACGCAGCCTCTGTGGACCCTGGAAGATGTCAGGGATCTGTGACCCGACTAAGAATGTAGGAGACGTGGACACTCCCTGGAAAATGAGTGCAGACCAGCAGGATGCATTTGTGGTTGTGGTGGTCGCACACCAGCTGCACATTCAGCGAATGCAATCCCTTGCAGTTGACATAGTTGCCTGCTTGTTGAGACAGAGATCTGATCCCCACGTGAGTGCAGTCGATTGCACCCTGCACCTGTGGGAAACCTGAGATCTGGGTGAATCCAACTGCCCTTTCATCCTGGCTCTCCTGGTCCGGGGAAAAATGCACAAAGTTGTGTGCCCTTGCAAAGATGACTTCATGGATGCATTTGTGTGTAGTGGCTTGTGATATCCCACAGAGGTCACCTGTGGGGTCCTGAAAGGAGCCACAGTGTAGAAATTGAGCAGCACTGTCATGTTCACAGCCATTGGCAGTGGATGCCCTCCATATCCACGTGGCACCAAATCTAGTAGATGTGACTGACCAGTTCCCTAGTCATGCACAGTCTTTGGTGACACTGGTTCTCAATCATCTGCAGGAATGAAAGGCATCATCTACTGGATGTCACAGGGCGCTGGTCAGCAATGGCTCACTGTGGCTCTTTGGTGGCGTGTGTGGGACCCCGAGCTGTCCCTTCTTCCAGATGGTGCTGCCCCTCCCTCTGTTGCTCTCTTCTCTGTGGTCTTTGCTCTCTGTATGCCATGAGGCATACAGTTAGTTCACCAGTCTCCAAGATCTTGATGTATTCCTCCTGCAGGATGAAAGAGAGCAATGTGGTTAGCATGGGTGTACTAAGAACCTGTCCTGGTTAAGTGTGAAGGCTCCTCAACATTTCCCGGGGAGTTCTGGCCATCACTTGGATGGCCAGAGATTAGTGCGCTGCATGGCTGCCCGAAACCCTACCCACCACTGCCCCATGCCATCTGACCGGTTAGCAGCAGCTTTGCCCATTGGACTGCATACTGTGCTCTCAGCTCAAGGCATTCTAACTCACACTGCAAGGTTGTACTGTTAGCTTGAACCATGGGGGAGACTGGTCCAAACCGGGATGTTGACATTGCAAGGAGCTGTGAGCGCCTCCACCAGTGACTGCTCCACAGCCAACTTTAGCAAGGAGGTTGTACAACATGTCCAGTCATCCAACTGTTCTGCATTCCATTAAAATGCTCATTAGTTTGCAGTTTGTGCCTGAGGGGTGAAAAGCTCTGCAGCACTTGGTGGCACTTTGATGCCTCTTTGTTGCTTGAGGGGGCAGGTAAGCTAGAAACCTGACTCCAATCACATCAATGTGGCTGTGGGTCGCTTCCCTCGCCCAACACTCCCCCCACCCCACATGCGTTTGTGTGCTATTTTCAACCGTATTGCAGCCTTTGCCCCTGACCCCAGAGTTGCCTCACTCACCTCCAAGTTTTCTTCAAAATGCAGCCCATTAAGTGCATGCCTTTTATATACTGTTGTGAAACATGTTGGCATGAGGGTGAAGGATCCAGCTGGTGCAGGGGATGAGTTCGATGGGCTAGCCTTATAGGGATATGCTGATATATTACAACGAGGTTCCCGGTGTCCGATGGTGGGAAACATGGCCTGCCATCAACGGGCTGAGCAGATGATCGCAAACTGATTTTACGATGTTGTAGAACTTATTTTTTGCCTTCTTGCCAAATTGTCTGCTTACGCCACCGAACACACCCGATGCCAGAGGGCACGGGTGATTCTGCCTAGAGATTTCTACCTGGAAGCTGCAGGGATGCCTAGTTGATGTTCTTCTGATGTGACCATTACAGCACACACTACCACACCAGAACTAGAACACACTGACCAGCTTTGCTGCTGGTTTTTCCTTGTGTATCCCTGGAAGGGAATAAAAGACAAACATGTCTTTCATCCAGAATATGCCTTCTTTCAACTCAGACCATTTCCACATTCTGAGATATAATTCAACAGATGATGGTTTCTGCTGAGATGGGGTAATTAGTCTCCCTTGTCTCCCCAACTACAGAAGGTTAAAGTTAATTATTGTTAATTGCATCTCTTCCTTTCAAGTGTTCCTGTCGAAAGTAGGACTTGACACCTTTTTGAGGTGGGATATTCCATGGTTTCTCTGGACTAGTTGATCAAGTATAATCAACATAGGAATTTTCTAGAAAGTGGTTATTTTACATTCTCAGCCAGTTTTTACTTGTATGTCTTTTTAAATAAATACTCCTTCCTTAAAAATTTAACATTTTTAACTGTGAGTAATTCAGGGCTGTGATCTGTTGTCATGACATTATGATTGAAGGAAGGTCATTGATGAAGCAGCAGAAGATGGTTGGGCCGAGGACACTACCCTGAGGAACTCCTGCAGGGATGTCCTGGAAATGAGATGATTGACCTCCAACAATCACAACCATCTTCCTTTGTGCTAGGTATGTCTCCAACCAGTGGAGAGTTTTTTCCCGATTCCCATTGACTCCAGGTTTGCTAGGGCTCCTTGATGTCATACATAGTCAAATGCTGTCTTGATGTCAAGGGCAGTCACTCTCACCTCTCCTCTGGAGTTCAGCTTTTTTGTACATGCTTGAACCAAGGTTGTAATGAGGTTAGGAGCTGAGTGGCTCTGATGGAACCCAAACTGAGCATCAGTGAGCAGGTTATTTCTAAACAAGTGCTGCCTGATAGCACTGTTGATGACACCTTCCACCACTTTGCTGATGATCAACAGTATTCTGATGGGGCAGTGATTGGCCGGGTTGGATTTGTCCTGCTTTTTGTGTACAGGACATACCTGGGCAATTTTCCACATTGCTGGGTAGATGCCAGTGTTGTAGCTGTACTGGAACTGGTTTCATGACGTTGTGAAACTGATTTTTGGGACTTAGCAAGTTCTGGGTATGGCAAGTTCTGGAGCACAAGTCTTCAGTACCATTCCTGGATGATTGTCAGGACCAATAGGATTTTCAGTATCCAGTGTCTTCCGCCGTTTCTTGATACAATGTGGAGTGACCAAATTGGCTGAAGACTGGCAGCTGTAATGCTGGGGACCAATGGAGGAGGCCAAGATGGATCATCCACTTGGCACTCCCGGCTGAAGTTGCAAATGCTTCAGCCTTATCTTTTGCACTGCTGTGCTGGGCTCCACCACAATTGAGGGTGGGGAAATTTGTGGAGTCTCTTCCCCCATTGTGTTGTTTAGTTGTCCATCACCATTCATGACTGCATGTGGCAGGACTGCAGAGCTTAGATCTGATCCGTTGGTTGCGAGATTGTTTAGCTTTGTCTATGGAATACTACTTCTGCTGTGATGGCACACAAGTAATCCTGTGTTGTAGCTTCACTAGGTTGAAACCTCATTTTTAGGTATGCTGGTGCTGCTCTTGGCATGCTGTCCTGTACTCTTCATTGAACCAGTGTTGATCCCCTAGCTTTGTAGTAATGGTAGAATGGGGGTTATGCTGGGCCATGAGATCACAGATTGTGTTTGAGTACAATTCTGTTGCTACTGATGGCCCACAGTGCCTCATGGATGCCCAGCCATGAGTTGATGGATGTGTTCAAAATCCATTTAGCACAGTGGTAGCATCACAAAACACGATGGAGGGTATTCTCAATGTGAAGACGGAACTTCATCTCCACAAGGAGTGGGTGGTGGTCACTCCTACCGACAGTGTCATGGACAGATGCATCTGTGGCCGGCAGGTTGGTGAGGACGAGGTCATGTAGGTTTTTCCCTCTTATTGGTTCCCTCATCACCTGCCGCAGGCCCAGTCTAGCAGCTATGCCATTTAGGACTCGACCAGCTCAGTCAGTACTGGTACTACCAAGCCACTCTTGGTGATGGACATTGAAGTCTCCCAGCCAGAGTACATTCTGCACCCTTGCCACCCTCAGTCCTTCCTCCAATGGTGTTCAAAATAGAGCAATACTGATTCATCAGCTGAGGGAGGGCGGTATGTGGTAAATCAGCAGGAGGTTTCCTTGCCCATGTTTGACCTTGATGCCGTGAGACATCATAGGGTCCAGAGTCAATGTTGAGGACTTCCAGATCAACTCCCTCCCAACTGTATATCACTGTATCACCACCTCTGCTGGGTCTGTCCTGCTGGTGGGACAGGACATACCCAGGAATGGTGACGGTGGTGTCTGACGCATTGTCTGTAAGTTATGATTCCGTGAGGATGACTGTGTCAGGCTGCTGCTTGACTAGTCTGTGAGACAGCTTTCCCAGATGTTCATAAGGAGGTCCTTGCAGGGTCAATAGGGCCAAGTTTGCCATTGTTGCTTCCAGTGCCTAGGTCAATGCCGAGAGGTCCTTATGGTTTCATTCCTTACAGTTTTCGTAGTAGTTTGATACAATTGAGTGGCTTGCTGGACCATTTCAGAGGGCATTGCTGTGAGTCTGTTCTAGAGTCACAGGTAGGCCAGACCAGATAAGGATGGCAGATTTCTTTCCCTAACGGATATTAGTGCACCAGATGGGTTTTTATGACAATCAGCAATGGTTTCATGGTCATCGTTAGACTCTTAATTCCAGGTTTTATTTTAACTGAATTCAAATTCCACTATCTGCCATGCTGGGATTCAAACCATGGTCCCCAGAGCATTACCCTGGGTCTCTGGATTACTAGTTCAGTGACAATACCACTACGCCATGGCCTCTCCCTACTGTATCAAAATAGCCCTTTATCAAAGTTCCAAATTACATCCTATGACAAAGGTAAGCTATCCCTCCTTCTTGACTTGTCTGCAACCTTTGGTTCAGTTGACCACACCACTCTCCTCCAGCACCTCTCCACTGCGTTCAACTGAGTGGGACTGCTCTCACGTAGTTCCATTTTCATCTGTCGAATTGTAGCCGTAGAATCACGTGCAATGATTTTGCTTCTGTTCCTGCACCGTTACCTCTGGTGACCCCGAAAGATCAATCCTTGGCCCCCTCCTATTTCTCATCTACATGCTGCCCTTTGGCAACATCATCCGAAGGCACAGCATTAGTTTTCACATGTATATTGGCTATACCTCACCACAGCCTCTCTCAGTCCCTCCCATGTTGTTAAATTACCAGACTGCTTATCCAACATCCAGCACTAGATGAATGAAAAATTCCCCCAATTAAATATTGCGAAGACTGAAGCCATTGTTTTCTGTCTCCACTCCAAACTCCATTCCCTAACTACCGACTCCATCACTTTCCCTGGCAACACTCTGAGATTAGCCAGTTTGTTTGCAACCTTGGTGTCACATTTGATCCTAAGATGAACTTCCGGACTCAATTTTGTGCCGCCTCTAAGACCGCCTATTTTCATCTCCATAACATCACTTGACTCTGCTCCTGTCTCAGCTCATCTGCTGTTGAAATCCTCATCTATGTTTTTGCGACCTCTAGACTCAACTATTCCCACACACTCCTGGCCGGTTTCCCATATTCTACCCTCTGTAAGCTTGAGGTCATTCAAAATTCTGCTGCCCATGTCTTAATATGCACAAAATCCAATTTTCCTATTACCCCTGTGATCACTGATCAAATTAGCTCCTTTATTTCTAGATCTTGAGCATTCCCAGTCATAATTGCTCCATCATTCGTGGCCATGTCTTCAGTTGCCTTGGTCCCAAGCTCTGAAATTCCCTCCCTGCACCTCTCCTCTTATTCCTTGCTTTCCTCCTTTAAGACACTGTCTAAAACCTACTTCTTTGATCAAGCTTTTGGTAAACTGACCTGCTGTAATTTCCAAGCTCCAGGGAAGTGTATCTCAGGACTACCCCAAAACTGTGCTGGGGAACCTCCCCCAAACCCTCCCCCAACCAGGAAGTTCCCAGCTAAGGATTGCTTGGCATGTGCCCTGGAAGTTCAAAGTTCCTTTGGGCAATTGCCCTGCAATGGGAGCCATCCGAAAATGTGATTTAAATTGCAAACTTTGGATAGTTCCAATTGTGTTACACAATAGTTACCTAGAAAAGACTAGGAGAATTAAAACAACTTCTAGCTTCTGGGTAACTGTAACTGTGACGCACTGGAACTCCCCATGGGACTTCGTCCACCACCTCATTAACACCCCCAACTTCCCCCCACCCTTCCTCTACCACCCCTGACTACCACACCAAGCCCCCCACTGGAATCAACGGCCCCCCTCATACCCTCCTGACTCTCTATGCCACAGGCCCCTTCACCCCCGCCAGCAGCCCCCCCCCCCCCCCCACCCCCGCACCCCCAGGCCCAACTCACGGCCACATACCCTGCCAGGCTCCACTCCCAGCAGCCACCCCCCTCCAGTCCTACTCACTTACCTTATACACTTACCTTCTCCCTGGCTTGCCAAAGACCTTTAAACTTGGCTGGACCTTTAAACTAGCCTGCTTTACAGCAGCTAGTGCTATAAAAAAGGGAGCATGGCTTACTTACCTGTGACTGCGTTGTCCTTGACTGTAGGCACCGGGAGTGCGCTGCACTACACGGATCTCACCCGGCCTGAATCAGAAGGTCGGACAAGATAGGATCACCTGGAGTTCCAGGTAAGTAATTTCGATCTGCCTGAATTGCCACTCCATTATAAGTTATAGCCCATTATCTCATGTAGCTCAATGTTGGGCAGAATCGTCCATGCCCGCTGGCATCGGGTATGATCGGCGGCGTGAGTGGATGATATGGCAAGAAGGCCAGAAATTGTGTTCACGACATCATGAAACCAGTTTGCGATCATCCGCTCAGCCCGCTGATGGCGGGCTGCATTCCCCACCATTGGGAACCTCATCGGAATACATTTGCATATTATTATAAGGCCTGCATACATTTGCTGGACCAGGGACTCCATGGCATCCGCCATTCCCCCCCCCCGGAGACCTTCATACACATACATGTGGGCACCACTTCATCAGACAGCAGGTGGATGCACTCCTCTGACTTGTGTGCCACTCTATTGAGGGCTTCCAACAGTTTTGCAGGCCCATGCCTTCTGCTGACTCTCCATGATGAGTTGGAAGGCCAGATCCAGAGGCTCGTCATCTGACACAGACCTCACAAATGCCGGATCCCCAGCAGTCCTCTGAGTGCTGGGGGCTCGCACGAATCTGCCTCCTGCTGCCGAGGACATGAGTCCATGCGGTGACCACCAGATTGTGAACCCAAGCCTGCTCTAGATCTAGACCCCGCCAAGATGCGTGTCTCTGTGTTGGTGGAGGTGTGGGTAAGTGCTGGGACGGGTTTTCCAGCATGTTTATTTCTAGATCTTCAATGGAGTAGGTGACCTCTTGGCTGGATGGAGCTGAGGGAGTCAGGTGCTTGGCAGAGCTCCCTGTGAACCAAAGTAGAGATAAGTAGTGCATGGCAGCAGAGTCAAAAGTAGGAGAGGGAGCACTCACATTTGTATTTAGAGAGGGATGGTTTGGTGCAGGATCCTTACGAGGATGTTTGCTGCTGGCCTCACCTTCACTGCAAGCATGATCCATGTCTTCACTAGTCAGCGCGATGACACAGTCCTCAAAGTGACTGAGCAGCCTCATGTGGGCCACTCCACCCCCCAGTCTGGGATCTCTTCCTGCTGATGTGAGCAAGCTTCTCCTGCATGAAAACAGTTGGAGAGGGTGTGAGCAGGATACATCACACTGCGTGGAATGTTCGTGTGGTAAGTGGAGCCATGGACAGGAAGAGGACATGAGCTCAAGAGGGTATGAGCCTGATGGAGATGTGAGGGTGTGTGTTGTACCTTGAGGCTTGAGATCCTTGTGGATGTGTGATAGATTTGAGAGTGTGAGAGTGGAGAGTGATGAGTAGAGTGAGTAACCCTGGTGGAATGGATGAGACCATTCATCCTGTAGCGGTACTGGGTGGCTGTGCTCTTTTTCAGGGCATTGGCACTGACCACCACTGCCACCACCTCCCTTGTTGGATTGGTGATGCAGCTGGTCATCCTGCAGCTAGAGCAGGGGTAGAGGACATTACGACTGGCCTCCACTGTGTTCAACAGGTGTTCAAGGGATGCATCACTGAAGCAGGGAGCTGCAGTTTTTTTGCCTTTTGGGGCCATCCTGTCTTCCGTGCAGCAGTCCTGGGCTGGGAGCACTGAGAGGTGTGTACGCGGCTGCACTTTAAACATGGTACCTGGTGTGATGAAGCGGCAAGGTAATGGTGTGGTGGGTGAATGAGAGCCCTCCCATCATGGAAACGTTGTGTTTCCAGGAGTGCATAATTAATGGGGCGGGTTTGGGATGATACGGCGTGAAAAGCCGCCATTGCAGCCGACAGGTAAGACATCATTTTACCCAGCCGTTACTGCACCCCTTGAAAACCTGGGACGATTCCACCCTTTGCTTAATAATGCTCCTGTGAAGTTCCTTGAGACACTTCATCCCATTAAAAGCATTACAAAATTAGAAGTTGTCGTTGTTGTTTGTTCTGCCGGTGGGACAAGACATAACCAGGCATGGTGACTGAGGAGCCTGGGACACTGGATAATGGTTATGATTCTGTTTGTGTGAATATGTTAGGCTGTTACAGTCTCTCCCAATTTTGGCACAAGTCTTCAAAATATTAGTAAGGAGGATTTTGCAGGGTTCGCTGAGCTGAGTGCTTTTCTCATGTTTGATACCTAGGTTGACGCTGGGTGATCCATCCAGCTTTTCTCATTATACCTCTTTGCAGCAATTTTAATTCAACTGATTGGCTTGCTAGACCATTTCAGAGGGCAGTTAAGAGTCAACCCCATTGGCCTTGGGTCTGCAATCACATATAGGTGAGAAAAGGTAAGGACAGCAGGTTTCTTTCCTTAAAGGTCACCAGATGGATTTCTACTACAATCCAATTGTTTCATGGTCACCATGACTGATACCAACATTTATTCCAGATTTCTTTAATTTATTGAATTTCAATTCCCTAGCTGCTGTGGTGGGATTTGAACTCATGTCTGAAGATTATTAGTCAAGGCTTCTGGATTATTAGGTCAGCAAATTAACCACGGTGCTACCATTCCCATACTTCTATGGTATCAACACGACAGCTAGGTCATCAATTCAGTGAAAGAAATGAAGGCATTACATCGATTACACTTGTTTCAAGTACAAGCAGAAGCCTAAGTGCATAAATGACTATTGACCTTGTTTTGTTTAATAACTGATTGCACAGTTAATCTCACTAATTGAAAACAGTTCATATATAATGCTTAATAATAATGTAACATGCATTTGGGAAAACTTGTTCCTGATCAACTATTTTTGAAAGCTATTGGGATGTTTATTTTATTTCTTTTGACTATTCTTAAGAAGTAAAAGGAGATACATTCAGTACAGTGTTTCAACCAGTGTTTGCTATATATCCAAATACCTGACATCTCCTTTGGTAACATTTAATTTCTTCCAACAGATTTTGCTGATTCTTCTGATGCAATTCCTCATTTGTGGTCTTTTGCTCAATAGTAACCTTCAGTTGTTCAATGATGGCCTCATCACTCTTAATGGTGTCTTGAGCACACTCCAAACAACTCTTTAGGTACTTGATTTCTGATTCACATAGTTCTATCTGCTTCCTGCTATTCCAGTAGGTGTCAGAGCTTTCTGGCTGTCGATTTGAAAGCAAAAGTCATCAATTAAAATTTTCAGTTGGAAGGATAAAAATGCACTTGCTTTAAAATAAATGCTGAATGATAAATGATAAAGAATGAATTCGCATTTTTTGGTTAAAACATCTTGACAATAAAAAGAGAAGCAAAATATGCAATCTATAAAGAATGTAGCAAGATCACTCTCACATTGCTGGCAAGCACCATGTACAAGAGCAAAAGTGAACTGTAGCCAAAGCAAACATACACATTATTGGACACATCGTCCTAAAGAGCACACACTCAGTCAGAAAAGTAACACTAAGTAAAAGGAAGTCTTCAATCATATTATTTCTATATTACATAACCGAGCACATCATAAATAACAATTCAATAAAAACCCTCAGGCATAAAAGAAAACACTAGTCATAATGAAGACAAACTTATTTATAATTCTGTAATTATTGCTACAATATTTTGTGAGACTTTGCTGGCAATGTGGGCTTTCAATATGGCTCATAACTTAGGCATGCATGTTAATGTGCCTGAGTCACAATGTACTGCTCCGTAGAGTGTGATGGCCCTTGATGCGGAAACAGTAAGTGAAGAAAATTTGTAATCCCGTTAAACTGCTTGGGGAACCTGTAATTTTTTTTCAATGTTTGAAAAGGACTTTTAGGAGTTTATATAAATTGAAAAGGGATCAATTATAATTTTGGATAATAAGAAATACTGGTCCATATGACCTACAGACCCTTGATCTGGAAGCAGTCAGGGAGTAAGTTAAAATATGGAGGCCATGTATAGCAGACAGACAAAGAGGAAAAAGCTGGAGAGAGGAATTGGTCAGTAAGCCAGGAAGGAGAGATGGATTCCTGAGTGGTCAGAAAGTATGTTTAGGACTGCTGCCAATGTTTCTTTCACTTCTGAATGATTGAATGTCCAGAATCAGCCAAACCCTGTGGAGATAAAGGTGGTTTCGGTAGATACACACTAGTACAACTGAAAGGAGCTGGGAGATGAGAACGTTCTGAAATAAGTTTGCCATTGTGTGGAAGATTGCATAGACAGAACCCTGTTTACTCAGAAGCTGCTGCCTGTAGAGAATCAGCTAAGTCCTTGAAGGCAAGGGACTGGAATTGTGCCTGCAGAAGGTCTGAGCTTGGGAAAACTGAATAGCTGAAACTGATTCCCAGCAGGCTAAGTGGATTGCCTGGTAACTCCATGAGATACCTTTGTTGTATTTGCTGTTCCATTTTTAGTTCATACCCATCATGATTTGCCTGTTAATTTAAATTTCTCCATTTGGGAATTGTTCAGCAAATTTGTTTGCTTCACCGGTCTTCAAGAGAATCATTCACAAAACTAGGGGCTCATCTAGGATCAAACCCAGAGACTTTTCAGCATTGAAACAAATAAGATTTCACGTTTGCTTTTGCTGTATTTTATTGGAAGATCAACAGAAGTGTTGCTGAGGCTAAAGCCTTTGCTGAGAGAGAGGGTCTAACTCTCAGGGACTTGAAACATTTGAGAAGAGACTTTGTACAGGCTGTAGCAGAGCATGTAGGCATTAATGAAAAGTCAAGAGCTATCAGGGACCCAATTCTTGAATAATTGGCTGAGCACCTGGATTTTGAGGAAGAAAGCAATCAAGTACAATTGGCCAGAATTAAAGAAGAAACATAACTAGGAAAGATTTACTTAGAAAGATAGAAATTAGCAAGAGAGGAGTCAGATAGGGGAAGATGATAAAACTCAGAATGGAGGATGAGTTCCGATTACATAAACTTGAATTGACGAGAAGTGAAGCTGACTCAGAAAGGACTCCTCTTAATTTTGATTTGGCAAACAATTCTTGCTTAGTACCTAACTTTATTGAGCAGGGAGTGGGGGTATACTTCATGTCTTTTGGGAAAAAATTGCCACAAATCCGAACTGGCTGAAAGAACAGTGGATTATGCTGCCACAAAGTGTCTTGTTAGGGAAGGCTTTGGGGGTCTACTCGTCTCTTTCATCAGGACACTCATGTGGTTATGAGGAAATAAAGACTGCTGTACTTAGTGCTTATGAGTTGGTGCCAGAGACTTATCAGCAGAAGTTTAGATCTTTGAAAAAGAGAATGGGCCAGACCTATGGAGAATTTGCCAGGGAAAAGGAAATGGCGATCGGTAGGTAGTGTAGATGATGTTGGTAGAGGAATTTAAAAATAATGTACCTTTGGGGTTAAGGTCTCACCTGGAAGACTGCAAAGTTAGTAAAATAAGGGAAGCATTAGCAATTGCAGACAATTGAGTTCACTCATAAGATGATTAGTAACATGCTCCACTTTGGAACCTGACAGAGAAATTGGAATAAAAATCAGGTCGATGAGAAAAGATCAGGCCCTGCTGAGAAAGGTGGAAAAGGTAAAGACCCTGGCCCTTCCTGGGTTAGTAGAAGTGAAAGTTCAGAGGACATATTTAGTTCAAGGGACCAACATGCTACTTCTGTCATAAGAAAGGGCATGTGAAGACTGAATGCAGGGAGTTACAACAAAAGCCTGCCACAATTTTTCCAGTCAAGGGGTGTTTCCCAGGTGATAATGTCTTGACTAGTAAAGTTCACAACAAGCAGGGAGTTAACCCCACATGCAGTGAGAAGATGAATCAGGTGATTGACAGTTATAGAGACTTTTTGCTTGAGGGTGAAGTGTCCCCATTTTGTCTGGTGAGGTCGGCAAGCCAGTTGTTATCCTCAGAGATAAAGGAGCAGCACAATCGCTGATGATGGCAGGTGACATTAAGCTCTCCCCAAAAGGTTTGCTGAATAAAGAAGCATTAAATGGGGTATTGATGGAAGTTGTTTGCCAAATCCTTTATGTAATGTTAATTTAAAATGTGGCTTCGTCACTGATTTTGTTATTGTCTTTTGACTCTAATTTACCTAATGAAGGGGTGGATTTCTTATCAGGATATTGCTTGGTTGGGGATGGGTTTTATTATCTGCAGTGGTTTTGGAAAAGCTCGCTGTGGCTGCTGAAACAAAAGTTGTACAGCAAAATGTCAAGTGACTTAAAATGATTGATGACTTTCTGTAAACATGCTGCATGAATTAATGCTTCTACAAAAGATATGTGCAAAGAGTCAGAAACTCAGCCTGCTAACTTAAAAATGATACTGGAGCATCAAGCTGAAAATGAAAAGTGAATGGCAGTTAGTAAAACTTTAAAATGGACTGATTTAAAAATGCAGAAACTGTATGAGCAAGATGAGGCAAAGCAGATAGCAAAGGTAGCATGGATGAGCAGTTCATAGCATGTTTTTGGGATAGTTTCTTAGAACAGCATGTTCTAGAGCCAGCCAGAGTGCAGGCTATACTAGACCTCATACGGGTCATACAGACTTGGAATGTCAACTCTATTTCTCTCTCCACAGATGCTATCAGACCTGCTGGGTTTTTCCAGCATTTTCTGTTTTTGTTTCAGACTTCCAGCATCCGCAGTATTTTGCTTTCATCTTACATACTAGGCCTGGTTTGAGCAATGAGATAGAATTAATTAATAACCTCATAGTGAAGGTGCCGCTATGTAGCAACGATCATAATATGGTTCAATTTTACATTCATTTTGAGGGAGGAACGCTTGAGTCCAAAACTCAAATTTTAAACTTAAATAAGGGCAATTATGAGGGCATGAAAGCAGAGCTAGCTAAAGTGAACTAGCAGGTGAGGTTAAGGGATAAATCAATAGAGGTTCAGTGGTGGACATTTAAAGGGATATTTCAGAATATACAGAGTAGACACATTGCAATGAGAGAAAAATTCCAAGGGGAGGGCACACCATCCGTGGTTCAATAAAAAAGTTAAAGACAGTATCAACCTTAAAGAAAAAGCATAGAATTTCTGAAAGACGGATGGCAGGTCAGAAGATTGGAAAGAATATAAAGAACAGTAAAGGATGACAAATAGATTAATGAGGAGGGAAAAATTAGAGTACGAAAGAAAGCTAGCAAGTAATATAAAGATGGATAGTAAGAGTTTCTACAGATATTTAAATAAGAAAAGAGTTAACAAAGTGTCCTATACAAAGTGTGACTGGGGAATTAATAATGGAAAATAGGGAAATGGCGGATGAATTAAACAGGTATTTAGCTTCAGTCTTCACTATAGAGGACACAAGCAACATCCCGGAAATAGCTGTAAATCAGGAAATGAAAGAAAGGGAGGAACTTGGGAAAATTACAATCACCAGGGAAGTGGTATTAAGCAAATTGTTGGGGTTGCGGGTGGCAAATCCCTAGGTCCGGATGGGCTTCACCCTCAGGTCTTGAAAGAAGTGGCTGGTATTAATTTTAGTTTTCCAAAATTCCCTAGATTCGGGGAAGGCTCCATTAGATTGAAAAAATAGCAAATTAAACTTCTTTATTCAAAAAGGGAGGAAGATAAAACAGGGAACTACAGGCCAGTTAGCTAAACATATGTCATAGAGAAAATGGGCAGAATTTTCTGCCTGTCAGGTGGGCGGGCCTGACCCAATCTCTGGCGGGCGAGGAGCTGATCCCCACCAGCGAAGTGGGATGCACCACCATTTTAGGTGGGCGGGCCAATTAAGGCTATGCGGTCCCTGTGCGGGTGGGGGGATTCCCTAAAAGCGAGAGTACGCTCTTTCGCGCATGCTCACGAAAGAGCACACATCTCCCTAAGGCTAAGTGCAGCCTCAGGGAGATCGCCTGGACTTTGAAAAATATTAAAAATAGAAAAAAAAAAATCCCTTTCATGTCCCCCTCATGTGACTATGTCACATCAGTTGGGATATGTTAATAATTTACCCCATAACTTTATTAAAATTTTTAAAACACTGCATGAAACCTCATCCTGCCGCTGGATGAGGTTTCATGTTTTCTCTATTTGCTGCTGGGGCTCCTGGCCTGCCCGCCAACCTTAAGGTTGGATGGGCAGGTCCTTCAATTGGCCATTGACAGGTCGGCGGGCCCGCAGCTGATTTTGCCCGATGTCATCCTGCGTCATTTTACGCGTCAGCGAGTGGGCCCCACCCCCTGCTTGCCGACGGCGAAATTCTGCCCAATGTTAAAAACTATTATTAAATATGTTATAGCAGGGCACTTAGAAAAATTCAAGGCAATCAGGCAAAGTCAGCATGGTTATGTAAAGGGAAATTATGTTTAACCAATTTATTGGCGTTCTTTGAAAGAGTCACATCTGCTGTGAATAAAGGGAAACTGGTGGATTTACTGTACTTCAATTTCCAGAAGGTATTTGATAAAGTGCCACATCAAAGGTTATTGCAGAAAATAAAAGCTCATGGTGGAGGGAGTAATATATTGGCATGGATAGAAGATTGGCTAGCCAACAGGAAGCAGAGAGTTGGCATAAATGGGTCTTTCTGGTTGGCAGGATGTGACGAGTGATGTGCTGGGGCCTCAACTTTATACAATCAATGTAAATGACTTGGACAAAAGGACCAAAGGAATGGTTGCTAAATTTCCTGATGACACAAAGCTAGGTAGGGAAGTAAATTGTAAAGACGACATGTGGGGACTACAAAGAGATAGGTTAAGTGAGTGGGCAAATAGGGTATAATGTGGGCAAATGTGAAATTGTTCATTTTGGCAGGAAGAATATAAAAGCAGTATATTATCTAAATGGAGAGAGAGGGCAGAGCTCCGAGATTCATTGGGATCTGGGTTTCCTAGTGCATGAATCACAAAAGGTTAGTGTGTAGGTATAGCGGGTAATTCAGAAAGCTAATAGAATGTTATTATTTATTGTGAGGGGAATTGATCACAAAAGTAGTGAGGTTATGCTTACAGTTGTACAGGGCATTGGTCAGACCACATCTGGGGCGGAATTTTCTGCCTGTCGGGTGGGCAGTCCCGACCCAATCTCTGGCGGGTGGGAAGCCGATCCCCGCCGCTATTTTAATTGCCGAGCGTGACATCTGCCGGGAAGCGCTATGTGCTCCCTGTGCGGGCGAGGAGAGGGGATTCCCCAAATGCGAGAGTGCGGTCTTTCGTGCACGTGCATGAAAGAGCACACATCCCCCTGAGGCTAAGTACTGCCTCAGGGAGGTTGCTGAAAGTTTTGCAAACTTTAAAAATAGAACAATAAAAAAATCCTTAACATGTCCCCCTCATGTGACAATGTCACACGAGATGGGACATGTTAATAAATTTCACTCAAACTTTAATAAAAATTTTTAAACCCTACATGAAACCTCATCCCGCTGGTGGACGAGGTTTCATATTTTCTCTATTTACTGCCAGGGCTCCTGGCCTGCCCACCAACCTTAGAGTTGGACGGGCAGGTCCTTTAATTGTTTTAATTATCCATTGACAGGTTGGCGGGCGGACAGCTGATCTCACTGTGGCCCCGCCTTCCTGAAGATTTAAATGGGGCAGGATCATGTTGGGGGATCCCCCCAACGTCATCCCGCATTACTTTTGCGTCGGCGAGTGGGACCCGTCCCCTGTTTACCAAAAGATAAATTCAACCCCTGGAGTATTGTGTACAGTATTGGTCTCCTTATTTAAAGAAAGATATAAATGCATTAGAAGCAGTTCAGAGAAGATTTACTAAACCAATACCAGGAATGGGCGGGTTGTCTTATGAGGAAAGGCTGGACAAGTTATGCTTGTATCCACTGGAATTTAGAAGTGTAAGAAGTGACTTAATTGAAACCTTTAAGATCCTGAGGAGTCTTGACAGGGTGGATGATATAAGGATGTTTCCTCTTGTGGGAGAATCTAGAACTAGGGATCACTGTTTAAAAATAAGTGGTCACTCATTTAAGACGGAGGTGAGGAGAAATTTCTCTCAGAGAGTTGAGAGCCTTTGGAACCCTCTTCCTCAAAAGGTGGTGGAAGCAGAGTCATTGAATATTTTTAAGGCAGAGCTGGATAGATTCTTGATTAACAAGTGGGTGAAAGATTATTGGGGGTTGGCAGGAATGTGGTGTTGAGGTTACATTCAGATCAGCCATGATCTTATTGAATGGCAGAGCATGCTCGAGGGCCCGAATTGGCTACTCCTGCTCCTAATTCATACGTTCGCATGTTCGTATGTTAGTACTCAAAGATAATGATGAAACAAAAGGAAAACATGCTATGAAAGAGAAAGGAAAAACTGTGTCCAATGCTGACACTACAGAGCTGAGGGAAAGGATACCTGTTCTTGAACATAAATAAATCTTCAAAACAAGGAGGCCGCGACTCTAGCCAGAGCAGAACTAGATAAAGCTCAAACTCAGGAAGATAAAAAAAAAGAAATTTTCTTAGCTAAGCATTGACATAACCTTAACAAAATCCTTAAAGCAGCGAAAGAGGATTTTACTGGACAGAAAAATGAACTGCTTACACAAAAGGAGATTAAACTTGCATCACTTGAAAAATAAACCATAAGGTTAAATCATGGTAAAGATTAAAAGTTTTAAAGTTTAAAAATAATCCTGAATTTAAACAGGATGAGGTGAATTCAATTGTTGTGAATGACAATTCAGAGGTTTGACTGGTTGAAACTTTTTTCCCCAAGACTTGTGTTATGATCCCAGCTGATGTTACTGCTGAACAAGTCAGATCCCTGGGTGGAACCTGGCTTGATAGATCCTAACTTTTATTTTTTGTTTAGAAACATAGAGGGCGGCTCCTGAACAGGGTCTGTTGTGCTTTTAATAAAAGAATAAGACATTTATTAAAGAAGAAAAAGATTAATTACATTACATTACTCCTTCACCCACAACCATATCTTTACAGATATATCCAGATTCGTAAGAATAACACAAGTTACAAAATCTGTCTTATACTCTAATGTTCACACTAAGTATGAACTTAGTGTAAACCAATAGGTGACCTGTGGTCAAACACACCAGACTCCAAGATCAAGTGACAGAGCCACCCAAAGCTGATGCTATGGATCTCTCATCAACTCCTCTCAGACGCTTGTCACACCGTGAGCCAGCCAATCTCACAGAACTCCATCTTTTTCCTGAGGGTTTCCAATCTCAACACTCGAAGATTCTCTTTGGAATCTTCTCCCAAACAATGTTTTCATTTTGTCACCTTCCACAAGGATCCTCTCCTCCTGATGTTCCTTCCCCGGTGTATTCAAGCCTTGCCTTCCATGCACTCTCTCTCAGATACTCAGCTGTGCCAACAGAATACCACTGCTTCATAGGCCCGTAGTAAGGAGTCACCAACCTCTGGCTGTCTCCTCAGACCTTCTGGCTTCTCGTAAGCTCGCTTTACCTTGAGTCTGCTTCCTGTAGCTTTCCCTCTAATTCAGAGCCTTTCTCTCTGCTCCTTGTTTTCACTTCCACTGAATAGGACCTGTTCCTGCTTTCTTGACTTAACTGTCTTCCTGGGACTTTTTGTCTCCAAGCTTTGGTTTCTGGGACTTTCTTCTGTTCTTTTGGGAAATCTGCTCTCTGCAATTTCCTCTCCAAGCCAGGTTCTTCACCCTGTGGTATCCATAGACCAACTGAACTGCTTTTCAGTTTCTCTGTCTCTCTGTAGGTCTCCCATTGCTCAGCAAAAGTACAGTTTCTTCTACTTTGTTTTACCTTTCCTAAACCACTACCCACCTTGATATACTGCTCTCAACTTCAAGGGGTCATAAAACTTCATTATAAATGCAGGTATACAAACAGAGCTTAGAATTGCTGACTCCACCCTAAAATGAAACCAAAAATCCAGGCTTCACCTTTCTGACACACAAATAAATAAAAATTAAACTTAACCTTAAGGTTAAAACTTAAAAGTTATAGCTTTTTCCTAACACCCACCAACCCAAATATAAAATTCATTTAAAACTACCTTTAGTTCCTAACACTTAGACATCAAAAACTTTGCAAAGGTGGACGATAAAAGGACTTGGAACCTGAACAGAGTGATTCAGAGTCAGTTTTAAAAAATGAAAACTCTGATGATAATTCAGTATCTGGCTTTAAAGAAAAACAAAGGAAATTGCTGAATCCAGAGAGTAAAAAATAATATGATGGGATTTCTCCTTAGATTCAAATTCACTGCCACCAGTACCCAGAAGTCAGATGGTTTGCCGGCAATCAGCAATGTTATCCTTGACAAAGTTAACTAGATAAAATAAATTGTGAAATTTTTGGACTCCTAACGAATGCTAATCCAGGGTACTGACTGTTCAAAGTCCAATACAGATTTTATACCATCTCCAGTGGTTTTGAGAAAGCTCACGGTGGCTGCTGAAACTGAAGATGTACAAGGAAA
Organism: Carcharodon carcharias; assembly: GCF_017639515.1. Lineage (NCBI taxonomy): Eukaryota > Metazoa > Chordata > Chondrichthyes > Lamniformes > Lamnidae > Carcharodon > Carcharodon carcharias. Next base: position 92,908,015 of record NC_054477.1, on the reverse strand, counting down.
GCCAAGTGACTTAAAACGATCAATGGTTTTCTGTAAACATGCTGCTTGAACTAATGCTTCAACTAAAGATATGTCCAAAGAGTCAGACACTCAGCCTATTAATTTAAAAATGACACTGCAGCATCAAGCTGAAAAGGAAAAGTGAATGGCAGATAGAAAAGCTTTAAAATTTCAATTTTTGGATAACAAATACTGGTCCACATAACCTGGTGATCCTTAATCTGAAAGCATACCAACAGGAAGTTAAAATACAGAGGCCATTTGGCAGAAAGACAAAGAGGAAAGGGAAGGACAGGAGAGAGGAATCGATCAGCATGCTGGGTAGGAGAGCTGGATTCCTGAACTATTGGAAAGCACATTTAAAACTGCTGCTTCTGTTTCTTTCTCTTCCGAGTGATTCAATGCCCAAAATTGGCCATACAATGTGGAGGTAAAGATGGTTCTGGAAAGAAGTGAGCCATTGTGTGGAATTCTGTTTAAGTGAAAGCTGCTGCCTGAGGAGATTCAACACATTCTTGAAGGAATGGAATTGGGGTTATGCCTGAGGAAGATCTGAGTTTGGGAGAAATGCGTGGCTGAAATTACTGTTCTATAGGCAGAGTGGACTGTTTAGAAATTCCATGAGATATGTTTGTTGTATATGTTATTCTGTGTGTAATTTATAGTTCATTTCGGCCATGATTTACCTGTTAAGTTTAATTTCTATTGATTCTGATTCATGTTAAAGTAAAAGTTACAAAGTGAAATCTTGTTTGGTAATTGGAGGGTCCTTTGAAAATTTGGTTTGTTTTGTTTACAGGTTTCCACAGGGATTGCAACAACAGTTTGATAACTTCCTCTGATTTGTATTCCATTGTTCTGGCTGGAGAGTTCAAAGTCCTTTGTTTTATTTATTAGTGCTCTGAGTTCATTGCACATTCAGTTTACCAAGACGTATAGGGAGAGTATTCTCTCTTTTGCAGTAGAATTTTGATATACTCACACACCCCTGCACACACCTCTGCACAAACCCCTCCATATCTTCCCTAACTAATTTTCCTTGGTCATGCTCACAATATGTGCAGTCTGAGGGGATTCATGCCATCAAGAGGAAGACCAGCAGGTCAACTGAGAAAACCTCATTCAGGAGGCTGTTACAGCATCAGGAGAATTGGCAAGGGATGTGAAGTGGCCAGAAATGCCCCAGAGATTGGAAGCAAGACTCTCCTTGAAAGCCTTCAGCAGGTAGATAGATGCAGATGTTTACAGCACAGAAGGAGGCCATTTGGCCCATCATGTTCATACCGGTCAACAAAGGTCTGACTGCACTAATCCCATTTTCCAGTGCTTGGCCCATAGCCCTGGAGACTTTGGCAACTCAAATGAATATCTAAATACTTCTTAAATGCTACGAGAGTTTCTGACTCAGCCACCCTTTCAGGCAGAAATTCCAGACTCCCATCACCTTCTGGGTGAAAAGATTTCTCCTCAACTCCCCTCTTAGCCTTTTACCTCTTACCTTAAATCTATGCCCCCTAGTTATTGACCCCTCTACTAATGGAAGAAATGCCTTCCTATCCACCCTATCTATGCCCCTCAATCTTATACACCTCTATCAGGTTCCCTCTCAACCTTTGCTGCTTCAAGGAAAACAACCCCAGCCTATCCAATCTTTCTTCATAGCTCAGACCCTCCAGCCCAGGTAGTATCCTGGTAAATCTCCTCTGCACCATTTCCAGTGTAATCACAGCCTTATGTGGTGACCAGAACTGCACGCAGTACTCCAGTTGTGGCCTAACCAGCATTTTACACAGTTCCAGCATAACCTCCCTGCTCTTCTATTCTACACCTTGGCTAATAAAGGCAAGTATCCCATATGCCTTCTTAACCACCTTATCTGCTTGCCCTGCTACCTTCAGGGATCTGTAGATATGCACACCAAGGTCCCTCTGATCTTCAGTAATTTGCAGGGTCCTACCATTCATGGTGTAATCCCTTGCCTTGTTAGCCCTCCCCAAGTGCAGTACCTCACACTTTTCCAGGTTGAATTCCATTTGCCACTGCTCTGGCCACCTGACCAGTCCATTGATATCCTACTGCAGTTTAGAGCTATCCTCACTATTTACCACCCTACCAATTTTCATGTCATCCACGAATTTCTTGATCATACCCCCTACATTGAAGTCCAAATCATTTATGTATACCACAAACAGCAAGGGCCCCATCATTCAGCCCTGTAGAACCCTACTGGAAACAGACTTTTAGTCACAGGAACATCCCTCTACCATCACCCTCTGCTTCCCACCTCTTAGCCAGTTTTGGATCCAATGCACCAATTTGCTTTGGATCCCATGGGCTCTTACTTTCTCGACCAGTCTTCCATGAGGTACCTTATCAAAAATCTTGCTAAAGTCCATATTGACCACATCAAGTCTCCTGGTTACCTCCTCAAATAATTCGATCAAATTTGTCAAACACTACCTTCCCTTAACAAATCCCTTCTGACTATCCCTGATTAATCCGTGTCTTTCCAAATGCAGCTATATTCTGTCTCTCAGAATTCTTTCTAGCAACTTCCCCGCCACAGAGGTAAGACTGACTGGCCTGTAATTTCCTGGTCTATCCCTTCCTCCCTTTTTTAATAATGGGAGAATGTTAACAGTCCTCTGGCACCTCACTGGTGGCCAGAGAGGATTTGAAAATTACTGCCAGGGCCCCTGATATTTCTTCCCTTGCCTCCCTCAATAGCCTGGGATACATCTCATCCAGGCCTGCGGATTTATCCACTTTTAAGGCCACTAAATCCGCTAGTACCTCCTCTCTCTATGTTAATTTATTTTAATATTTCACAGTCCTCCACTCTGATGTCCAAACCTGCGTCATCCTTTTCCACTGTGAAGACCAATGCAAGTATTCATCGAGGAGTGCACCCACGTCTTCCGGGTCACACATAGATTACCTCTATGGTCCCTAATTGGCCCTACTCTTTCCTCAGTTATTCTCATGCTCCTTATATATTTAAAAAACCCTTTGGGTTTTCCTTTATTCTACCGACCAATGCTTTCTCGTGCACTCTCCTAGCTTTCCTAATTTCCTTTTTAAGTTCCCCCTGCACTTTTTATACTCCTCTAGGGACTCTGCTGTATTGAGCCCTTGGAATCTGCCATAAGCTTCTCTTTTCTTCTTAATCCTAACCTTATGCCCCTTGACATCCAGACTTCTCTGGACTTGGTGCCCCTCTGTGTCTTTACGGGAACATATTTGCCCTGTACTCTTGCTATTGTTACTCACAATAAGAGGCTATCGTGGAAAAAATAATCCTGGCTGGTCTGGTTCAAGCTGGTTTATTTTCAAGCAAACTCCTCAGTACTACTGACATTCAAGTAGCTTCCACCCAAAAAGTGTTCCAGCTATTTCTTTTTATTGGATTTAGATGGGATAATCAATGCCCATCACCTATTTAACTAGCAATTGTCTTTAACAAGGTGATTGCCATGCAGTGTGATTATTTATACATTGACATATTCCCTTCTGAAAAAAACCTTTTTAAACAAACAGAAGGAAATAATGTCACATATTTCCACATCTATAGTTCCCGTATTTCCTTTATCAAATATATATAAACAATTATAAAACAAAAAAGTTTTTCTTTTCATTGCATCATTATAACATAAGACACCCTTTTTCCACTACATTTAATAATTTCTTAGAGCAGGCACTTTTTGTAAAACAGTATGACAGTCAACCCATTGTATCTGAGAGATCTCTCTCCTCTCTAACATTTCTTTTATGCTGGCTAGGTCTATTCTTGGCCTTCTTTTAGTGACATTTCTCGTGGAAGGAACGTTGTCCCAAAGAGACCGGTTATCAACATAACATTCTATTGGAAAACTTTTCTCACATTGCACCTTATATAATATTTCTGTCAGCATATTGGACAAGTAAACCCCCATTTCTAATGCTTCTACCAAGGCCAGCGTTTCAGCAGCTAAGGTGCTTCTCACTGCCCTTTTTATTTTCTTGGCCTCCCAAGTCAGCGGGCAACATTTATCATTCTTTCTCACCAAGAATAGGGATAAACCCTGCTGTGCTAGAGTACCCACCTGGAAGATTGGCATGTGATGCATCGCTAAAAATGACCAACCTCATATCTTCCAGATCACCCAAGGCTGGAAACTTGAGCACACATCTCTCAGAATTTAATTTTTTAAGTGTTTTATTTGCTCTCAGAACTTGCTCAACTGTAGCATGTTTCATCATGGTGCTCAGCTCCAACACATCATAACTAGTGTCAGGCGTAGTCTGAGAGCACAACCAGTTCAACTGCCCAATCAAACTTCTCAACTGTTCTGTTTCTTCCTTGGTAGCAGGATCCTCTTTTTGTGAGGATCTAACCTGAGTTATTGGGATATGATTAACATTTTCTAGATAAGATTGTCGATTCAATGTCATCTCTAACTTGCTTTGCTTAATGTCTAAGCCTATGAATTTAAAGGCCCCTGAAGCCTGACTTCCGACCTTGAATTCTTTCGTTATCTTCTCGATTACCCGTTGTTCAAATTCTACAGAGCCTCCCTACAGGAAATCATCAACATGCATGATAAAGATTGCAGCTAGTTTCTCCTTATGGTACCAGTAGAACTTTGCAGGGTCTGCCTTTAATTGAATGTAATCAACAGGACAGACCTCATGGAAAAATACCAAATTCTTGAAGTATCGCTCAACCCATAAACACAGTTGTTCAATTTCCATAGCTTTCCTTCTACATCCCCGGCTTCTTTGGGAGGTTTAAAAAAAAACTTCCCTTTGAAACTTCTTTCCCTGCAAAACCGCAGCCTTTATAATCAATCGATTTGCACTCCCACGCATAGCCAAAATAGCTTAAAAAATCTTCAAACTAACTTTCCCCACTGTAGGTGAGTCCACTCTGACATCCTGATCTCCTAGTCTCTCGTCAAAGCCTCGTGGTACTAATCTCACTTTGGCCTTACATGTGCTGCCTGGGAGTACCTTTTTTGTAAGATCCATCTGTGAGATAAAGCTGGCTGACCTCTGTCAGGTATTTCAGAATATACCCCAAATTCCTTCCAACTTTCTAACTCTTTCCGTTTGGCTTCCTTTATCAGCTTACTTTCCAATTTATTAGCAGCTACTAGAATCTCTCAGTCATAAGGACTTCTACTTCTATTGAGATTGCTAGCTTGCTCTCTAATCCTCCTTGTTAAGATACGGCCTTTACTCACATTCCTCTCCCTTTCTGGACTGCTACTATATGATCGTTGTCTCATGCGAGTAAAACCCCATTCACAAGTCCATGATTTTTTTTTTAGGGTCACGACCACTTTCTGCTCCACTGTCAGAACTCACTGCGTTTTCTGGGTTTCCACATCTCTACCTCGGTTTGCCAATCGATAGGTCTTGTCTCTTGTCTTTCATCCTGCACAATTTAACCAATGTTTGTATTTACCAGTGGCCTTTCCTGCTCTCCCTATGATGGTGGCATCCCTCCACACACAGATCCCTTCTGGCAAGTATGTTACCTTTGTTCCTACTTTGGGTAGTTGCCCTTTTGGATGAATAGCGTTGTCCTGTACCTCAGTGTCAGTCACGTCTGTCGCGTCTGCTCCTCATAACTACCATTTGTGTGTGTGTGTGTGTGTGTGTGTGTGTGTGTGTGTGTGTGTGTGTGTGTGTGTGTGTGTGTAGTGCATGGTGCCTCCTCACATTCTATGTCCTGTTCAGAACCTGTAACGGTATAGTCAGTACCAATTAACCACGAAGAACGTACCCTAACAGCTTGATTGCCGTGTTCCATAATTACTACTTTCTCACCACTCCCTATTACCTTGCCAGGTCCTTTCTATTCTTTCCAGCCTTCCTGTTTATGGTATATCATGTCTCCTTGTCTAAACTGTATTCCTGATGGTCTTATGCAGTGCTGTAGGGTCTGTTGAATTTTCTCCGAAACGTCAGCTTTAATGAAAGCTTTCTTGGCCACATGCAAAAGGTGTTCAGATGAGCAGAAAAGGTGGAGCTAATAGTAGTCCCTTCTAGAGCAGGGGTAGCATCCAATAACACTGATGGCAACTTCAGATTTCTTCCATACACCAACTGGTACGGACTGTACCCCTCAACCATTTACAGAGAGTTTTTTGCATGCTCTGCCTCGCGCTGTTTGCAATTTACAATCTGGTTGATCAGCCAATATTTTATGTAATCTGTCATCTATCACCGCATGGTTTCTTTTGCAGACCATTACTAAACGGACTCTATGATGTTTAAATTTTCGCACATTTCTCGAAATTCACCATTGGCGAATTCCCCACCATTATCTGTGAGAAACCTCGTTGGTGTTCCAGTCCTGATCCTACCCATTTCACCATGACCTTATAGGCAATGGTCCTTTTGTCTTTATCATGTATCACAGAGGATAGGCTAAATCTGGTCGCCATATCTGTGAAGTGTAGTAAAAAAAATACCCCTATCCTTGTCCCAAACTTTCAAGTCCATTGCCACTGCATCATTAAACTCCCTGGCTAAATGCAAGCTTACAACAGGATGTGGCAGTGTCTTGCGCTATTTAAGGCAAATTTCACACTGAGCAGTGATTTGTTCAATAAGGTCATCACATCCTTTATCGACCACTCCCGCATCTCAAAGTAGAGTCTTCGGTTTCTGTGGCGCCTGAAGTGCAAACTTGCTATGTAATTTCCAAATGATCCTCTTTTTGTCTGTCAAATTCTTATTCGTTAACAAATAAGTTAACAGTTAACAAAACATCATGAACTTTTTGATGAGAAATCTCTGGCTTCCTTAGTGGCAAGCAGTAATGGCCTGATCGAGTAAAATGTCGATCCACATTTTTTCCAAAGATGACTGCTCTATTATTCTTCATATCTAGTGTCATCTGAGCCTTCTTCATCGCAGATCAACTCAACAATAGTGGTATCTTGCTAGAAACCACATCAGTACTGATAAACATATTGATCCCTGCTATCTTACAAGGAGGACCACCCGTTTGGAGGATGTTAATGTGTTGCCATCTCCAAACATGAAGCAGGAAGAGCTTTCATATTCCTTGACCTTCTGCCGGTCTGCCTCATTGAGAGACTCCAAATAGCAGTCAAGCCAGTCCATGCAACACACCGTAGAAGTGCAACCACTGCCCAGAACTGCACAGTTGAAGGAATCTACCATCAAGATACTCATCACCGGATTCAAGCTCTCAATGATCAATACAATTCTATCATGGCAGTCACCATCATCATTTTCAGTTTCAGATGAATCCATCTCATGGTTCACTTCAAAAACGCGATTCCTTCACTGTGGGCAGTTCATCGCTTAATGATACTGGGAATCACACTGAAAACACCAATTAACCATTCCCCGTGCATTTTTGGGTTTAGACGCCTATGATCACTATCCCAGGCATGCTTTTTGTCCTGATTCACAAATTGGCTAGGGTTATGACCATTTTCAGACCTCTTGTCATTAATCCCATCTTTGTTTCGGAATCTTCATCTAATATTTGGTCGACCTTGAAATTCAGCCACCATTGAATCCTCTATCCTTTGTTTCACAGCATAGTTGTTCACATTTGCTGAGAAAGTGGCAGGAAACGACCATTTCCCCCAGAAATCTTTTCAGGGCAGCAGCCATTTGACCTCGGAGAGTTTCTTTCCCCCGGAATTGAACCACTGTTAGTACTAAAAGACTATCAATGTGAGAAATGTGAGCACAGTCCAGTAATTTAAATGCCAACACTGATTCCAGAATTTCAAGTTCAAATTTCTGTAGTCTCCTGTACCATTTATCAAAATCCATATCTCCATCTTGGGAGCTCAGCTCTTTTGTCCATGTTTGAATCAAGAATGAGGTTAAGAGCTGAGTGGCCGTGGCGGAACACAAACTGGGCATCAGTGAGCAGGTTATTGCTAAGCATGTGCCACTTCATAGCACTGTTGATGACCCCTTCCATTATTTTACTGATGATCGAGAGTAGACTGATGGGGCGGTAATTGGCTGGGTTGGATTTGTCCTGCTTTTTGTGTACAGGGCATGCCTGGGCAATTTTCCACATAGCTGGGTAGATGCCGGTATGGTAGCTGTTCTGGAACAGTTTGGCTAGAAGCACAGCAAGTTCTGGAGCATAAGTCTTCAGTATTATTGCTAGAATATTGTCAGGGCCCATAGCCTTTGCACTATCCAGTGCCATCAGCCATTTCTTGATATCACATGGAATGAATCAAATTGGCTGAAGACCAGCCTCTGGGATGCTGGGGATCTCTGGAGGAGGCTGAGATGGATCATCCACTCGGCACTTCTGGCAGAGGATTGTTGCAAATGCTTCAGCTTTATCTTTTGCACTGATGGGCTGGGCTCCTCCATCATGAAGGATGGGGATATTTGTGGAGCCTCCTCCTCCAATGAGTTGTTGAATTGTCCACCACCATTCACAACTGGATGTGGCAGGACTGCAGAGCTTAGATCTGATCCATTGGTTGTGGAATCATTTAGCCCTGTCTATCACTTGCTACTTATGCTGTTTGGCACGCAAGTAGTCCTGTGTTATAGCTTCACCAGGCTGATACCTCATTTTTAGGTGTGCCTGGTGCTGCTCCTGGCATGCGCTCCTGCACTCTACATTGAACCAAGGTCGATCCCATGGCTTGATGGTAATGGTAGAGGGGGGGATATGCTGGGCCATGAGGTTACAGATTGTGTCCAAGTGCAATTCTGCTGCTGCTGATGGCCCACAGTGCCTCATGGATGCCCAATCTTGAGTTGCTAGACCTGTTCAAAATCTATCCCATTTAGCACGGTGGTAGCGCCACACAACACAATGGAGGGTATCCTCAATATGAAGGCGGGTTTAGAATTAAGTTCTGTAATTAGCCTTGTAGTTACGTAATTCTCTTGACTTTTGTTACTTAGGAATGTTTCATGTTATACTTTAAGTGAATTTTGCTGCCTTAACTTTAGCACACCAATCTCTTTCAAGCACTGATTTTATATGTATTTTATACAGACTTTGTGTAATCTCTGTAACTTTGTAATTTTTGTAAGGCTATGCACCATTCTGTATTTTTAATTGACTTATAGTTGACACTGGCAAAAACAAGAAAAACATACAATGACAACGGAGTTCATTCAACCAAAACACACTGATAAGTGCCTGCCTTAATCAGAGTTCTACAGGACATACAATACCTATACCTATAGGTCAATTAGACATCTAGACTGATGAGTTCGGTGTTACTAGCAGACATTGAAACCACCCTAAGGCCCCATTATCTTAGAAGAAAGTCGTAAAATTTAATGAACTGACAGGAAAAGGCTATAATGAGAGGGACGGTCCCATGAGTAATTGACACTTCAGAGGGCCAGTCATGGGAAAATAAAAAATAACCTCAATAGACGACCATCACCCTCGAGAAACTGATTGTGCACCACCTAAGCCAATCAGGGCCTGATCACGCATCGCACCTGCCAATCAGTAATCAGTAACATCACTGATCATGCACATGAGTTGTGGTTTGGAAAGACTTAAAAGCACCAGCTTTGAGCAACCAAGCACGCTGAATTTGAAACTGAAGACTACTTGTCAGCTAAAAGCAGAAGGCCAGAGGACAAGAGAAAGAGAGAGAGAGAAAGAGAGAGAGAGGGAGAAGATCCCATGTTGCCTCGTGCCCTGCCAAGGACAGTGGAGGAGTCCATCCAGGCTATTAGTGCTGCGATCTCCCTCTCGCGTGCATGCATGGTCTCCTCCGTCGAGAGATTGGAGCTTCTCATGGAGAGACATATCCAGCAGACCATTGGTTTCTGGAATCCATGCTGACTTGCAGAACATTGCCTTGTCACTGAGCTCAAACAGAGGTGAATGAGACACCTGGACTCTCAGCCAGGAACTAGTTCCTCTTTGGTAAGCAGGGAGATACAAGTTTGCTTCATGATGGCAGATGACCATTAGCTGCCTGCATCTGGGCAATCCTTATGGAGATAGTGTCTCCTCCTTCCCTCTGCCAGGGACAGCAGCACCTCAGGTTGCCGCAGCGACAAAGGAGACACTTGTCACTGAGCAGGAATCCCTCACAACGCTGGAGGCATCACGACCTTGAGAAATCAGAGGACAGCCGCCAATATCACAGACAAGAGATATCAAGGTAAGCAGCTTGCCTCCAGCTCTGCTGGCAACGATGCGTGAGCATTATGGTGTGGCACATGGAAAAGATTTTAGAAAATACTTTAGACAAACAATGGTTAGCATGGGTGATACTTTCCACTCAATCTGATGCGTTAGGGTTGGTGTTGCATTTTTAAATTAAATCAGCATGATATGGAATTGGTTTTCTGTTTTTTTTCATTCTTTCACGTGATGTGGGCATTGCTGGCTAGGTCAGAATTTTTTGCCCATCCCTAATTGCCCTTGAGAATGTGGTGGTGAGCTGCCTTCTTGAACCGCTACAGTCCATGTGTTGTAGGAACATTCACAGTGCTGTTAGGAAGGGAGCTCCAGAGTTCTGTTGTGAGGTTTCTAATGTTTAACATTTGTGTTAAAGTTAATACATCCCCCATAGTCTTGTGATGATGTGAAATTCGTACAATGTTCTCTGAGTTCTCATTGGCTGTATTAGTTGTAAAAGAGCACCCACCTATGATGGCCTGAAACGTTTGAAGGGTTCGCATGCTGGGGTACAAGATGTTCAGATGATGCTCCAAGGACTTTACATTCTTATGTGAAGTACCGCAATATGAGAGCCTTTCAATTCTCATGGGCACCATGTCCCTGGTTCAGGGATTGCCAGGCATGGTATCTCCGGGACATAAAACGTTTCTCGGACTGCTGTTCCCGTCACATTCTGAAATCCACACTCAGTGCCATGCGCCGCCATATGAACACACTCGACCTCTCCCTCCAGCAGCACCGCCGTACCCTTTTTCAAAGCTGCGCGTGCCCCCAGTTTCATTTTATCCTTCGGCTCATCCGACGCCTCAACAAGAAACTTTTTCTCTTTCTCTCAAGTGCTAAGGAACGCAAGCTCCAACAACTCATCGACACCAACACCCATCTAGGACCCTCCACCCCTGCCTGTCCCTCCGTCCCCACCCTTTCTTCCAATCCCAACCCCAGCTGTGTATTCACTATACCCCCTGACCTTCCCCTCTCCGATGCTGAACGTTCAGTGCTCAGCAAAGGACTTAGTTTCATACCCTTACGCCCTCACCTCAATGAATTTCGGGCTCGGCATGATACTGAACTCTTCTTCCGCCGTCTTCGTCTCCGGGCTCACTTCTTTGGGCAGGAGTCCTCTCCCAGTTCAACGGATCCTTTTACCCATCTCCAATATTCTCCCTCCACCTGGACCCCTCCCTCTGGATTCTTACCTTCTCTCGATCTTTTCATTGAGAACTGTCGGCGCGACATTAGTCGTCTCAATTTCTCTGCTCCTCTCACCCATTCTAACCTGTCTCTCTCTGAACTTACTGCACTCCATTCTCTCAGGGCCAACCCTGACATTGTCATCAAACCCGCTGACAAGGGTGGTGCTGTTGTTGTCTGGCGCACTGACCTCTACCTCGCGGAGGCTGAGCGTCAACTCGCAGACACTTCCTCCTACCTCTCCCTGGACCATGACCCCACCACTGAACATCAATCCATTGTTTCCAGGACTGTCACTGACCTCATCCCCTCTGGGGATCTCCCTCCCACAGCTTCCAACCTGATAGTCGCCCAACCTCGGACGGCCCGCTTCTATCTCCTACCCAAAATCCACAAACAGAACTGCCCCGGTAGACCGATCGTCTCAGCTTGCTCCTGCCCCACAGAACTCATTTCTCGTCATCTTGACTCCCTTCTCTCTCCCCTTGTCCAGTCCCTTCCCACCTACATCCGTGATTCCTCTGACACCTTACGTCACATCAACAATTTCCAGTTCCCTGGCCCCAACCGCTTCCTCTTCACCATGGACGTCCAATCCCTCTACACCTCCATCCCCCACCAGGATGGTCTGAGGGCCCTTAGCTTCTTCCTCGAACAGAGGCCCGAACAATCCCCATCCACCACTACTCTCCTCCGTCTGGCTGAACTTGTTCTCACGCTGAACAATTTCTCCTTCAACTCCTCTCACTTCCTCCAAATAAAAGGTGTGGCTATGGGTACCCGCATGGGCCCCAGCTATGCCTGTCTCTTTATGGGGTATGTGGAACATTCCTTGTTGCAGTCCTACTCCGGCCCCCTTCCACAACTCTTTCTCCGGTACATCGATGATTACTTCGGTGCCGCTTCATGCTCTCATCAGGACTTGGAAAAATTTATTAATTTTGCTTCCAATCTCCACCCCTCCATCATTTTCATGTGGTCCATCTCTGACACTTCCCTTCCCTTCCTTGACCTCTCAGTCTCAATCTCTGGTGATAGACTGTCCACCAATATCCATTACAAACCCACCGACTCCCACAGCTATCTCGACTACAGCTCCTCACACCCCGCTTCCTGTAAGGACTCCATCCCATTCTCTCAGTTCCTTCGCCTCCGTCGCATCTGTTCCGATGATGCTACATTCAAAAACAGTTCCTCTGACGTGTCCTCCTTCTTCCTTAACCGAGGTTTTCCACCCACGGTCGTTGACAGGGCCCTCAACCGTGTCCGGCCCATCTCCCGCGCATCCGCCCTCACGCCTTCTCCTCCCTCCCAGAAACATGATAGGGTCCCCCTTGTCCTCACTTATCACCCCACCAGCCTCCGCATTCAAAGGATCATCCTCCGCCATTTCCGCCAACTCCAGCATGATGCCACCACCAAACACATCTTCCCTTCACCCCCCTTATCGGCATTCCGTAGGGATCGCTCCCTCTGGGACACCCTGGTCCACTCCTCCATCACCCCCTACTCCTCAACCCCCTCCTATGGCACCACCCCATGCCCACGCAAAAGATGCAACACCTGCCCCTTCACTTCCTCTCTCCTCACCGTCCAAGGACCCAAACACTCCTTTCAAGTGAAGCAGCATTTCACTTGCATTTCCCCCAACTTAGTCTACTGCATTCGTTGCTCCCAATGTGGTCTCCTCTACATTGGAGAGACCAAACGTAAACTGGGCGACCGCTTTGCAGAACACCTGCGGTCTGTCCGCAAGAATGACCCAAACCTCCCTGTCGCTTGCCATTTTAACACTCCACCCTGCTCTCTTGCCCACATGTCTGTCCTTGGCTTGCTGCATTGTTCCAGTGAAGCCCAACGCAAACTGGAGGAACAACACCTCATCTTCCGACTAGGCACTTTACAGCCATCCGGACTGAATATTGAATTCAACAACTTTAGGTCGTGAGCTCCCTCCCCCATCCCCACCCCCTTTCTGTTTCCCCCTTCCCTTTTTTTTCCAATAAATTATAAAGATTTTCCTTTTCCCACCTATTTCCATTATAAAAAATTTTTAAAAAACCCCCACTAGAGCTATACCTTGAGTGCCCTACCATCCATTCTTAATTAGCACATTCGTTTAGATAATATCACCAACTTTAACTTTAACACCTATGTGTTCTATTGTACTATTGTCGTTGACATCTTTTGATGATCTGCATCTATCACTGCTTGTTTGTCCCTACAACCACACCACCCCCCCCCACCTCTCTGTCTCTCTATCTCTCCGCCCCCCACACACACACTTTAAACCAGCTTATATTTCAACTCTTTCTTGGACTCGAACTCAAGTTCTGTCGAAGGGTCATGAGGACTCGAAACGTCAACTCTTTTCTTCTCCGCCGATGCTGCCAGACCTGCTGAGTTTTTTCAGGTAATTCTGTTTTTGTTATGGATCCTCTAGTTCTTCCTCAGAGGCCTCATCAGAGGAGGTGGGCTGTTCTCCCAGATTATCCTCTGCCAGTTCCTCCCTTGTCTGTTGCGCTGGGTAATGGAGAGCATAGCAGACCATTACAATGAGGGAGATCCTTGCCAGAGTATATTGCAATTCTCCCCCAGCTCGGCTGAGGCTGCTGAATTTCATTTTATGTGTCACTGTGGTTGGATGGCTCGTTATAGCGTTGCTCTACTTCTGTTTGTGAGTTCCTCACAGGAGTCAAGAGCCATCTCCTCAGCAGATATCCCTTGTTCCCCAGAACCCATCCATAAACAGCCTTGACACCTGGGAGTGTCAAAGGATGTTTGAGTCATGACTAGTTCCAGGATACTGCACAAAGACCTGCTGTATCCTTTGCTGGTGGTCACAAACTGGTTAAACATTTAAGGAGTGGAATCCCTTGCAGGTCATGAAGGCACCTGGCTGGCTTGCGGGTGTCCTAATGGCCACCTTTGCGCAGTCTATGATCCCCTAAAGCTTGGGGGAACCCAATAGGGGACCAAACGCTCTGATTCTATTGGCCTGACTTACCGCATCTCAGTTGATGAACTCCCCTGCTCTCCTGAATAGTGCATCAGTCATCATCTTGATGTAGTGATGTACCGCACCCTGCGAGATGCCACAATGATCTCTGGCAGCTTACACTATCCTCTGTTGCTGCAGTCTCAATTGCTGCTACCACCTTATCTCCATTAAAGAATCATGCTGAAGCTTTATACATTCCCTGTACCGCTCTTACTCACCTGCTAAGATTTATACCCATTTGTTCTGCACATGCACAAAACACAAATTTAAATGGACCATAATTGGCTCAATAAGATAATAGTTAATTAAACTCAAAATACAAGCAGCTTCTGACTGTGGGGCCCACTCAAAAACCATAATATGTCTGACCAAGGTCATGGCATCATCAAAGCTGATAAATATGGAGAGTTGTGACTGCTATTATGTTATTGTGTTACTGAAGCACAAGTTCCATAGAGTGGGATATTCTTGGGCCTCAGCAAAAAACTCTCCCTTCTTGGCCAAGGGCTGTAGGAACAGGGTCGAAGAGGTAAATACAGGGAACACGACTCCAGTACACTGTGCATATCTTCATTGCCTTTTTTATGGCAGAATATACCTAAGGGTCCTAGGCTGAGGCCCATTGCTGATGGTTTTCACTCTTGCCAACTGGACATGCTGTGCAGTTGGATGGCTGCTGGGTGTAAAGAGGAGCTAAAAATGTTAATAAGGCCTTCCGTTAAGTTCAGCAGGACCTCCGCATTTCCGGCCTTGCCACGTCCTTCAGTTGCTTTTGGTCTCACATCCACCTTTACCACCTCCCTTTAAATGTTAAGGCCTTTGTGTCTGCAATTTTTATGACACTACCACTACCATCGCACCCGTTCTCCCCCTGCCCTGATCTATCTTAGAATTTCACACAAATGGGGCTGGGTTTACTGCTGCCGGATCAGGCGGGCATCCCATTCATCCCTAAAATGCAACGTCAGCCATTTCTTGATGTCACACTAAGTGAACTGAATTGGCTGAAGACTGGCCAATGCCTCCACAACTACCACCCTTACTTCCCTCAGCATCCTCAAATGCATCTCACCTGGTTCTGGTGACTTATCTATTTCAAGTGCAGCCAGCCTTTCTAATGCCTCTTCTTTATCAACTTTTAGTTCATCAGGTATCTCATCTACCTTTTCTTTCACTATGACTTTGATTGCCCTTCTTCCTTAATAAAGACAGATGAGAAGTACTCATTTAGTGCCTTAGCCATGTTCTCCACCTCCATGCATAAATCCACTTTTTGGTCCCCAATCAGTTCCATTCCATCCTCCTACTACCCTTTACATATTTATATTTCTATACAAGACTTTTGGATTCCATATTATGTTTGACGTTAATCTCTTTACGTACTCTCTCTTGGCGTCTCATATGTCTTTTCTCACTCCCCAGCTGAACTTTCTATATTCAGCCTGTCTCTCACTTGAATTAACAACCTGACATCTGTTTTATCTTACTCTATCTCTTTAGAGAACTCTGGCTTTTGCTGCCCTACCTTTCCTCCTCGTGGGACTGTACCTTGACTGTACCGGAACCATCCCCTCATAAAGGAAACTAAATGTTTCTTTACTGTTTTGCCTGCCAATCTTCTATTCCTATTTACTTGGGACAGATCTCAATGAAATTAGCCCTCTTCTAATGATGAATTTTTACTCAAGATTTCTCCTTGTCCATAAGGCTAACTTAAACCTTATGATACTCTAATCACTATCCCTTAAATGTTGCCCTACCAACACTTGATCCACTTGACCTTGGGGAGGTCAGAGTGAGGGGGGGAGGGTGGAAGTTGGAGAGGTTGGGGATGGGTATTGTGGTGGGGGTGGTTGGAGGGGTGTTGGGGGTATGGGTGGGGTGGGGGGGGGGGTCACTTTTAAAGTTTAGTACCACAAAATTAAATACTGTACACTTCTCAAAATTCTCTTTTGAATTTAAACCAGCATATAAATAGCAGTCCAAAGTTTCATTATTCCCTAAAGTAGGCACAATTCTGATGGCATGCTATGTTGATGTATCAGAGGCTTGTGAATTTGGGCCTCATCAAAATAAATGTAAGGAAAGAAAAACCAGAAGTGATGCAAAACAGGGTGTTGACCCACTATCACCTGTTTTATCACTCTTGCAAAGTCCGGGAATGAAATCCCAGTTTGTCACTAAGAGATTGCTTGAAGAAAGGTTTTACAAACCACTACTCTATGCTAGGTTCACTATTTGCACATTTATTCCGTACAAATGTAATGCAACATCGTATGGAAACTGTGGATAGGCTGTACATTCTCAATGTACAACATAATTGTATGAAAGTAGGTTAGTGCCAGAGATGTCAGAATGATAAGGGTGTATTAGCTATAGAGTTAAATTGTTTTGTAAATGTAGCAATTTCTTTATAGCCACTTTCCAAACATCAGTTGATTGCTTTGTGATCAATTATCCTTAGAGACTCAGCATTGGGCCTCAAATTTCACCATTGCTACAGTCACTCTGTCTACTGCATGCAGGGCTAATGAAAGAAAGACAAAACCTACATTTATACAGCACCTTTCATGATGTCCCAAATTGCTTTACAGCTAATTAAGTACTTTGTGTTGTAATCACTGGTATCATGTAGGCAAAGTTATCAAATAGCAGAGCAGGCTTGAGGGGTCGAATGGCCTACTCCTGCTTCTAATACGTATGTTCATTTGTCATTCCAGATGGATGTGATGAGTTGGGCTAGATGGTCTTTATCATCCATAATTATTTTGCCACAAGAAGGTAGAATCATGGCTGGAGTTCCGTTTATTTTGTTGCCAATGGAAGCTAATTGTTAGCAGGCTTTGTGGGGTGAAATTGCCAGGACAGGAGTACATATTGGGCTCATAGTGAATAACTGCCCATGAATCTCAAGAGTCTTTTCCATTGACTTCAATCTTGCCCTTTTTCCTGCTTATGTATTTTCCCACTCTATCTTCATGTTTTTTGTGAGATATTGAAATATTGTGATGAAGCTACGTGGCATAGTAGATATTAATAGTGTATTGTAGTGAGAAACAGCAATCAGCAGAATCTTCAGACTTGCTAATCAAGAAAACACAGATACAGTTGTGAACCATTCAGCATTTGTCCTCTGGCTTCTTAAAAGTTATGTTGCACAAAGACACCTCAGGGCTCCAACGCTTCTCACTGACAGTGAATATCTATATTGTTCAATCATTCCACTTTGTTGCTCAGGAGTCATTTGATCTTTCTACCCTGTGTCATTATGGTAAAATAGAATTCAATTTTACCCCTTGTATGAAATAATAATATTGAATAATATCATACACCAGTCAGAAGAAAGTTTTCTTCTATTTCTAGAGAAGGAAAAGATCTTATGCAGATTATCTAGATTGCAAGTCTTTAATCTTCCTCCCAAATATAGATTTACTATCACTATGTCTATATAGTGCAAAGTACAGAACATGTTAATGAGGACTGAGGCAGTCACCAAAATCAGTGTTATTGTCTGCACAGTGTTGTAAATTAATGATGGGATATTTTCCTGTCAAATTAACAATATTGCATAATGCTGTTAAAGTAAAAATTGTACTCTCTGGTTTGTTTAATAGTTGCAATAGTATTACCTACAGAGTGCACACAAACACTGCATTATATTGTTGCTGCCCTTAATATTAATGGCCCACGTTACATATATTTTGGACAATATTTCTAACCAGACACCAATAATGTACATTATAACTTTACTAGGACCTTTCTGTGTTTATTTGGTGAATTAATTGGTGAATCTTGAATGGGGAAAAACTATTATGCATGATGGAGGGCGAGGGTTAAAGAGGGGAGGTTGGGGGGGGGCAGGTGCAGAATAAGGGACCTAGAAACAGGAGAAGCGCCAGGGCCCATGATTTCTCTCCCTGGCTCCGATTACCATACTTTGTGCATTTACATACATGCACTGTAAACTTAATTTAGGCTTTTTGGATTCTCTCTTAGTCTGACTCTACTTAATATCTTACTATTTCTTACACTAGTACTATGTGTCTCTCCCTTACCTTCACGCATTTTGTTTCTCCTTTTCCTGCTTCCCAACCCCCTATCAAGTTAGTTTAAACTCTCCCCAACAGCAGTAATAAATCACACCATGAGGCCAATCATCACGCTCTGTTGAGATGCAAGCTGCCTGGCCTATATAGGTCCCGCCTCCCCTAGAACCCGTCCCAATATTCCAGGAATCTAAAGTCCTTCCGTTTGCACCATCTCTCCAGCCACATATTAATTTGCTCTATCCTTCTATTTCTATGCTTACTAGTGAGTAGCACTGGGAGTAATTCACAGATTACTATCTTTGGGGCCATACACAGTCTCTTTTGTAGCTCCCTAAAATCTGTCTGCAGGACCCCAATTGCTCTATTTACCTATGTTATTCCTCTTCCAATTCCCAATAACAAATCATTTATGTAAATTGTGAACAACAATAGTCCTAGCAACCATTCTTGTGGAACATTGCTTCATTCCTTTTGTCGATCTGAGTAGCTATCCTCAAACCCCCTTCTCTATTTTCTGTTTTGCAGTCCCCTGACTCTATATTCTCTGATCATAGGCATGCATTTACTATGCAGTCGCTTACTGAAAGCCTTTTAAAATCCAAATATATTACATCTACTTCATTCCCTTGTCTGTTCTTCCTATTAGTTGCGAAAAAAAATGAAAATCCTACATGAGCCCCCAGAGCAATAAAAGCTATTCCAGGAGATCATACTGGGCCTGCCCCAGCCAGGAGCAGATTAAGATCTTGCTTGAAGCAATTCAATTAGTGTCCACTGCATTAGCTTGGGGCCTTTTCCAGGGGTCAAAAGAGGAAAAGAACCTCTTCCTGGCACCTGACTTAGATCTGGCCTTATACAACTTAAAATTGTAACCACCAGTCCTCCCTCTCGTAAAACAAAACTGTCAGCTTGAACACAGTCTACTCCCTTCATCATCATATGAGCCTCGATTTGATCACTGTAATTCTATGATCGTTGAAGTGTAGAGCCCCAACTCTATTTTCTGAACTGGGAATTACTGTAGTGGCCTTTTTCTCTACTCTTCTCAAAGCCTCAATTTTACTCACAATGTGAGACATCCAAAACTTGATACTATTCCAAACTTGACCTGGTCAAGGTATTGTACAAGGCCAAAATAGTACACCTTATTTCATAATTGATTGTTCTATGAATGCACCACAACAATTTATTCCCTCAAGCAATTGCTTCACAGCATTGCTCATGAACTTTAAAGATCTATGCACTAGAACATCCAGATCTCTTTCTTTCTCCGACTTCCTTAATACTTTTCCCTGAAGCGTCTATGTATGTTGAGCATTCATAACACTTCACTAGGATTCAGGTATAGAGTGCAGAATATAAAAAATTGTAAACAACATAAAAACAGAAAATGTGAGCAATGAAGAGTACTGTATGTAACTTTGAAGGACATAGACTTGTTAGTGCAGATTGATGTTGGATGAAATTTAATGCAAAGAAAAATGATGTGATACATCATGGAAAGAAGAACAGTAGAACACTGCTAAATGGTAAAACTGGTAAAAAGGGAAGAAAAACAGAGACTTAGGGGTTCAGATGTACAAAAATGGTAGGATATGTAAATAGGCTGCATGTACTCACTGACCTACTTGGAAACCACAGAAGGGGAGGTGCATTGTACTTGAAGACAGCAGGAGACAGCTTGAAACTCAGCACCACCATTGGAAGAGGTGAAGATAGGTCTCCCACATTTTCCCAGCTTTGGAGGCCGTGGTCCAAGAAATCAGCGGGAGAAGGGGGATGTTTCACTGAGAGAGACAGAAAGCCCTCCAGGCAATATATGCAGTGGGAAGAGGTGGCTCAGGGTATCAACGCCAAGATAGGACATCACAGGAGCCAGGGCCCTCAAAGATGAGAACGCATCCTATATTTGTAAAAAAGGATTCAGACACTTACCTGAAGGGCCCAGACCACTGAAGAAAGCTCCAGATCATCGGAGACCAAATGTATGACGGAAGATGTCTGTCATGACCCAATGAAAGTCCTGACGCATGGACCTATGTGGGAATTACTCATGAAATTTATACTCCTGATGGGCTAGTCCCCTGCTCTCAAGAACTCTGCATGGATGTCTCCAACTCTGAGCTAAAGTTGGAGACTTGGAACAGACCAGCGCAACTTACCTTGATAGTTACCCAGGAAAAATTAGACAGATTAAAACCTGGTCTAGCACCTGGGTAGCTCCACAAGTGACCCCCCCCCACCCCCACCATCCCCCCAATCAATCCCACAACCACCCAACTATCCCCACCATCTTGACCTGACCCAATTACTCTCCTGGCCATCTGACTGCACCCACTGACCTAACCCGACTACCCTACAACCGACTAACCCAACCCCTGACCCGACCCAACCATCCCCCAACCAACCAACCAACCAGCCCCCCAACTGGAACTGACCAGCCTGCCCAACCGGAACTGACCAGCCTGTTCAACCAGACTCAACTACCACCCCCCCAAGACCTGACTACTACCCCCAAGACCCAATGACCACGTGACTACCCCCGACCCAACTCACTACCCCCGACCCAGCCTGACTACCCACTCATCCAACTACCCAGTCATTGACCTAACCAAGTTCCCACTTACCTACCTCATCCACCTACTCACTCATTCACTCATCCATTCACTAAACCATACTCAAACAGTGGACCTTTAAACTTACCAGACGGAATACGGAAGGTAGTGCAATAAAAAGCGGGATTGTCCTGCCTACCCTTGACTTTATTTCGCTCTGACAGCGTTTTCTGGGGGAAGCAGTGCTACACATTTTTTTGACACCTATCAGAGGATCCTGGGAGAAATGAGCAGCAGCTTAGGCTTGGGGGAATCTTCGTGTGCAGCAGCAATATGTCAAGCATTGCCATTGCTTGGAAGATTCAGACCTATGTTTCACTCAAGGAGACAGGAAGCCCTCTAGGCAATATATGCAATGGGAAAAGGTGGCTCAGGATGTCAATGCCAAGACAGAACAGATAAAAGCAAAATACTGCAGATGCTGGAAATTTGAAATAAAAACAGAAAATGCTGGAAAAACTCAGCAGGTCTGGCAGCATCTGTGGAGAGAGAAACAGAGTTAATGTTTCGAGTCCAAATGACTCTTGGACACTGGGGCACAAGCTTGGATGCAATGACTGAGATCTTGGAACAGTCTTGCTCCAGCTTAAATCAGCTTTTCACAAGTTTGGATAGCAAACTGTCAACTATGGAGAAGTTGGTCAGCTCATGGCACTGTAGTGGGTCTTACAATGATGAAGCCTCTTATGAGAGCTCACACTAATACAATGGAAGCTCAGGCATTTTCTATCTTGGATCTGGATTCCGAGATGTCCGCTGGTATTCAAATCATGAAAGATAGCATGAATAGGGGTCTTGAAACCGTCTCTTCACTGATGTACTCTGATCTCATGCAGAGCAGAAGTTCTGAGGTGTAGGCCCTGAAAAGGCACCTATAGTTATCCCTCATAATACCAGAATAACTGCTGCCCTGCCAGAGCACTTGTCAGCAAAGAGCCAACTGTGCCAGATTGCCCCATTCATGCCAAGATTCTGCAATCTGCACTTGGTCCCACAAGGGAGCATGCAGGGCAATGTGTGCACGGTATATAGTCCTTCCTGACCTGTCTCCACCTTTGACACTGCTGATCACACCATCCTCCTCCAATGCCTCTCTACTATTGTCCAGCTGGGTAGGACTACACCCACCTGGTCTATTTAATGTCTATTTAATTGTAGCCGGATTATCACTCTCAATGACTTCTCCTCCTGCTCCCATACTGTTATCTCTGTTGTCCCCCAAGGATCTAACCTTGGCTTATGCTAAGCCATGGTGGCATCATCCACAGTTAATTTTCACATGTAAACTGACAACATACAGATCTGCCTCACCACTTCTCTTGACTCCTCCACTAAATCATCACACTGCTTATTCAACATCCAGTACTGGGATGAACAGAAATTTTCTCCAATTAAATACTGCAAATGCAGACGCCACTATTTTTGGTCCATGCTCTGACCATTGCTGCCTAGTTACCGACACCATGACTCTCCTTGGCAACTGTCTGAGATTAAACCAGATTGTTAGCAAACTTACTATCAAATTGACCCTGACATGATCTTCTAATCACATACTTGCTACACCACTAAGATCACCTTTTTTCCATCTCTGCAACATCACTCAACTTCACCCCTGCATCAGCTCCCTGGCTTTATGATTCTGTGACCCTTTCACAGCACAGAAGGAGGTCATTTGGCCTAGTGAGTCCATGCTGGCTCGCTGCAGAGCAATCCAGTCAGTCCCATTCTCCGTAGCCCTGCAAGTTTATTTATTTCAAGTGCCCATCCAATTTCCTTTTGAAATTATTGTTTTCACTTCCACCACTCTTGTGGGTGAGTTCCAGGTCATTAACACTTGCTGTATAAAAATGTTGCTCCTCACATTCCCCAGCATCTTTTGCCCAAAATCATAAATATGTGTCTGCTAGTCCTAATACCATCAACTAAGGGAAGAAATTTTCCATGTTTACCTTATCCAGGCCTGAATTGATCTTGTACACCTCCATCAAATTTCCCCTTAATCTCCTTTGCTCTAAGGAGAACAATTCCAGCCTTTCCATACTAACCCTGTAGCTAAAGTCCCGTATCCATGGAACCATTCCAGTAAATATCCTTTACACCCTCTCAAGGACCCTCACATCCTTCCTTAAGTGTGATGACCAGAACTGGGTGCAGTACTCTGATATTATAATATTATACAAATCTCTGAGTTACCTGCACTCATCTAATTCTGGCCTTTTGAGCGTCCCTGACTTTAATCTCACCACTGTTGGTGGCAATGCATTCAGCTGTCTGGGCTTTCAGAAATATCCTCCCTATGCTTTACCACCTCTCTACCTCACTTTCCTCCTTTAAGACACTCCTTAAAACCTACCTCTTTGACCAAGTTTTTGTTTATCTGACCTAATAGCTCCTTTTGTGGCATTGGTGCCGCATTTTGTTTCATAATGTCCCTTTCAAACAGTTTGGGACATTTTATTACATTAAAGCACTGTATGAATATCAGTTGTAATTCATCCCTGGGGAACCCTGTAATGTGTGTGAAGCTTACTGCTCTCCTGTCCTGTTTTGGTCCAATGGAGAAATCATTGCAGCTGTTCCTTTTAGAGAAGAGGGTATTGGACACTTTCTTGATGGCACAGTGTTTAATGAACTGTGAAATGTCACTGCTTCAGCTTGGAATGTCACCAAGGAATAGAAATTCAGTCATAGTGACCTTGGTAGGTACAAGCAGTGCTGTCCCTTTTAGGTCTCCAGTTTTGGCTGCACCATGTGACAA
Source organism: Carcharodon carcharias (assembly GCF_017639515.1). NCBI lineage: Eukaryota > Metazoa > Chordata > Chondrichthyes > Lamniformes > Lamnidae > Carcharodon > Carcharodon carcharias. The sequence continues at coordinate 92,884,233 of NC_054477.1, read as the reverse complement.
ATCTCAGTTACAACCTCTCTAATGAAATGCAGGGCCTCAGACATTGCTCCTTGGCCAAACTGAGGTAGAAAATGTGCTACCTCAAGACCTGATGTGGGGAGGATCTTCTCTTCCTGTCTCTTCCACCAACTGCTCCTGCTCATTCTCATCTTTTTTATGGCTGCTCCTCCACCAGTCCCCTGAGGGCAATGTAATATTTGCAAGGCAGACAACCATTCCTGCATCTGCAAAAAACTCTCCTAGAACTCACATTTCATTGTGTAATGGAGAAAATTGCCAAAACACCCCAGAATTCAAAAGCAGAACAGGTTCGTAACTGACTTCTGTAATTTGACCAAGCCTTTGGTCATCTCTTTACATAGCTCAGTGTCAAATTTGGTTTTATAATGTATCTGTGAAGCACTGTGGGACATCTTACAACATTAAAGGTGGTATATATATATGCAGGTTGTTGCTGAATGGAAGCAATTAAAAAATAGGGCACTTTCTGCCTATTAGCACCATAATTTGCATTGGTGTAAACCAATTTCACCAAGGAGCCTAAAAGCAGCACAGAACTCATATTTAAATATTATCATCAAGCTTCCAGCATGCATCTTTCAAGCCTGATCTAATTTGCAAGATAGCAGACTTTAACCTTATGTGCTAAATATTTCACTTCTTGTGGTAGATTTTATGAATTAATGCTCCGGACAGTAAACTTGGTACAAGGCAAATTTGGGACACTGGTATAGAAACCAGTAGACCCAACAGGATTTTCCGTCATTAATTTTAATCCCATGAGATCAATTGGCTTCCATGTTCAAATTCCTGATATACACTTGCAGTGCCTTATACCCCGGGAAATAAATCTATAAATTTGCATTTCGTTCTCATGAGCTGTAATGAAAGTATTAATTTTTTTTAAAATTAAGGTTATAAACTCATCCCGTCAAACAAGGTGTGAAGGACTTTAAAATAGATTTTATTTCTCACAGCTTTTCTTTTTGTCAAGTCTGTGATTTTGATTTTTTTATCGTGCTGATATTTTGTGCAATGTCTTTCAACAATTAACAATGATATATATTGAATAGTTTGTCAATTTTATAATGCCAAATGGAATCTCGCCCACGATCCTAGCATATCAGAACATTGCGGGTACATTGACCTTTCCATCTGTTAAAATCAAGCACGGCCATAATTTCCTGATATGTGCCATTAGCAGCACAAACTTCTAAAATTAATGCTAAAATATTTTAAGAAATTCTTACAATCATAACTGGGGGAAAGACACTTACCTCTAAATTGCTGTTCAGCCTGTTCTGCTTTGAGTGAGTCCTTCCATTCTCACTAGCAATCTGTAACTTACATGCCTCTCTAGCTTGTTTTAGCTGATGTTTTTGCAGCTTCTCATAACTACTTCGTAGTTTATGGAGCTAAAGATGCAATAACAAATCATGAGTAACTCATCTCTGTAAAACAAAGATTACATACTTTATACGATTTTCTTCATTTGAGATTTGAACTTCACCCGGATCATGTTCTGCGGAAAGTACACAATAGGAATTGCCGCCAGCTGCACTTTTTAACTTCAGCACACACTGGACATGCATTACGCCCTTCATTACAGTATTAAAGGGTTGTACACATGTCTGAGAAACAGATCGTTTTAGCCAATGATATGAAATAATTATACAATTACGCAATGTACTTCCCATTTGACTTGAGCAAAACGCCAGAGGAAGTGCAAATGTGCAGAGGTTAAACTTTGAAGAATGAAGAAGGCCCAACAAAAATGTAATCTTTCTTCCTTCTTCAATTAATATTCTTCACATACCACTGGAAAATAACCCAATATTATTCAGGTCAAGGAGAAAGAAAGTCCTTGCAAGAAGGGCAGAGATTTTAGCTACTAGGACAGGTGTATCAAAGGTTATACCATGGTTGCAAATTCCAAGAGTCACCTTCAGCTGAAGTATGTGGATTACTCCACATTGTAGCTTTGTAAATAATAGCTGTGAAAACTTGAATTCAAAAAAACAAAAAAAAATAGCCATAGGTTGGGCAAAGTGAAAGTCACTGCGTTTTCTTGGAGTTGGTAATTTGACAATGTATTCTGCTAATCATTTATCATGTCATTACTTTGATGTTCATTTATTTGGGACCAATTGGGATCAAAAGTAAAAGCAATTGCCATGCTTTTTCCAGAATGGTCTGGCCCAGATTAGGAGGAGATGGATAAACAGAAGTGATTACTTTTTTTTATCCCAAGTGGAAGTGGAAATTATTTTTTGCAAGAAACTATTGTACCCAAGGAATTGCTCTGCAAGGATTAAGTGATGGTAATCAATAATTAATTTCTATTTCTCACTAGCCCAGCAAACTGAAACAATCTACAAAGAGTACATGTTACAAGTATGATGAGAATGTAAAATCACAGACACCAAAAGATTCAAAGAGCAGATCAAATCAATTTGTGGAAGACCAGATTGATATCCTATTTGAGGTGAGAGCTGAACCACTGGGCTTTAATTTTCATAATTTCCAGCCATTCAGCCAGTAGAACTCTTATGTCACCTGGTCAATCTAAGAGCCAGGAAGCGTCAAAAAAATAATGTGGCAAAGTTTCTTCTGTTCCCTCTGGGATCAATTAACTTACTCTTGGGCAGTCTTGTGGACTTCTTATAGCCCAGTACTAACACTGCATCAGGTTTCAGAAAGAATAGATCCTAAAACTGGCCAATGGCTTACTGAATGGAATTCTCAGGGTAGCATAGGAATGTTCCGACACAAACTCTCAAAGCTTCCATTTTAATTAGGGAGAGCAGAGGAAGACTTGATTACCTCATCATTGCAACTCTCACTCCAGCAAGAATTTGAGCTATAGTGTTGAAACCGGACAGATCCAGGCCCCATCTTAATTTTGCTCCCTGCCCAACTTCCAATCATCTTCTTCACTAGAATTTTGAAAAGCGGTCGAGTTGAATAGGATGCATGGCTTCAGAAGGAATAGAGTATCTTTAGGAACTAGGGTTTCATACTGCATGTGGGAGAGTCACTGTTCCGGGAATCTTTGGGCAAGTGATGACCTGTTTGGTCCATTGAGAATCCAACCCTTGCTTTGTGTTTCTTTTAAATTTAAAAATCTGCTAAGTATGAAAATGCAGAAATTATAATTTTTATTGTAAAAATGTTGAAGTATTTCAAGTGAGAACATTTTTTCTGGCTCCCTAGATGTGCCCCACTAATTTTGTGCCTGCAACATCTGAATTTTCCTTTCAGCCTTTAATATAATTAAATGATTTTTATTACTCCAATTACAAACGAGGAAAGGGTTATGTATACCAATGGTTTAAGATGCAAAACTTTTATGTCTTGGGTAAATGAGTTCATTGGCTACACACCTTCCTATATTCTCATCAATTGCTGCTTGCAATCAATAACGGGCAGAGACTGATGTAAGAATAATCAATGATGGTTTATTGAGACATAGGGCAAAGCACCAGGTCATACCTGATCACTCAGAAACCTCCAGAACTAGGCTTACAGTTCCCAGTTGCCTGCACTGTACAGTGATTCATCAGTGCTGTCACGTGATCAGTACACTTGCATTCTCTTAAAGGGAGAGGGTACCTCACTTTACCACATCAACCCATGTAGCTGCTCATTTTCTAAGTTCAGGATTGTTTTTTAGCTGTCAGCTCTTTGGGAGTGGTGGCACTTTATCTGCTCAATAGCTTTTGCCAGTTTTCTAAATTGGCATGTATATCCAGAAAAATGAATCTTCCTCATTATTTCATAGATTCTATTTGTGCATTGCTTACATAAGCCTATCCATTATAAGTAATAGTGGCCTAATAAGCTATGCCTTAAACCAGAATCTGGATGGAAGATCCAACCTGTCATTTGAGAGAGAATGCTGATTGTACGGTGCAAGGAGATTCAGTAGGCACTGTATATTCTGAAAGATATGTAAGGTGGCGTCATCACCAATCCAGAGCCCACCTGATCACTACCTGGGCAATAATTCACTTTATGTTAGCTAAGGACGTGGCAGCTGTAGAAAGAATTCATGGACCACTGCGTCAAATCCAGGGTAGCTGCCAAATCTAATTCCAATTGCTAGAATAACAGCAACTTGCGCATAAACAGAAAATTGAGACTTTTTTTAACAGTTGGCAATGACTGAGCTCTTCTGATGAGCCAAACAACTGCTAAGTGGTTAATTGAGCAATCTCTTGACAAGAAACTCTCAAAAGCTAATTTTCTAAATATCAATGAGACATAGAAAGTGACTTAGGCCAAAGAATCAGTGCTACAATGTTGTAGCTCTATCCCTGACTTGTGATCCTTTAAAGGACAGCTCCCTCATGAGACTTTGGGTCAAATCTTCCATTGGATTGCCAGTCTGCTCCTATTTACTTAACTTGCACTGGATCTCCACATTTCACACCTGGTTTTCCGAGCCAGGCCTCCTGAGAAATATAGAGTGCACCTGCTCTTGGAGTTGTTCTTTCATAGTGTAGAAGCAAGAGGGGAAGCTAAGCCATGCCCTGTATAAGGCACTACCTCTGGTTTCCAGTAAGTTTAAATGTCCCAAAGCCACTTTGACAAGCTAGGAAAAGAAGGTAAGTGGGTAAGAAAAATGGGTGAGGGTGTAGGATGCCAGGTGGGTGGGTGAGAGTGTAGGATGGCAGGTAAGTGAATGAGAGTGTAGGATGGCGGTAAGTGGGGCGGGGGAGGGGGTGGGGTGGGTAGTCAGGTGGTCATGAGGGGTTGGGGGTAGTTGGGTGCTCGGTGGGTAGTCGGGATGTGGGGAGAGTAGTCTGGCAGATGGGGGTGATAGTCGGGGGTGTGGAGGGTAGGTAGCAGTAGTTGAGGGGTGGGGAGGGTAATTGGGGGGTTAGTCAGGGGCTGGGGAAGGTAATTAGGGAGTCATTGGTTAACCAGAGAGTCCAGTGGGGAGTCGGGATGGTCAGTAGTATCATTACCTAGGAGTTGGAACTGGTTTTAATCCTTCCAACCTTTCCTGGGTAACTATTCTAGCATGTAAATTGGAATTACCAGAAGTCTCCAACTTTAAATCAGAGCCTCGTAGGGTTCAGATGCAGGGTAATTGCCCAACGGAAGCTGAAACTTCCTGGGCAACTCCCATGGAGTCCTTGCGTTGGAACTTTCAAGGGATCCCCAGCACATCATCTGGGACACCTCCAGGGTAAGACCATCCAGAGACTGGAAGATCTGAGCCTTTGTAAATGGAAAAAAGAATAAAGGAAGGGCCAAAGAAGTAATTTCTTTAGTTATAATCTCGAATGCACATTGTAAGATCTTCCCATTCTTCCTTTATGGCGAAGATGACCATGTTCATCTTCTGGAGTGTTTGCTAAGGTTCTGGTGGGTACATAGGTGACTGTTAAGACTGATCTATGCCCCGAAGGTTCCACTGCAAAAAGTCAGGATTCTACACTCTACCACTGTGTTTGAAATTCTTCTACTTTCATTTTCCCTCTGCTTCTGATATGTGCTTGCTTTTGAAGGACACCACAGTTTTCTACTTGGATGCACCAGGTGCAGTGATCCTGGGTGAGCTTCAGTACAGGGGCCTCAAATATTTACAATCTATATTAATAACTTGAATGAAGGCACCGAGTGTATTGTAGCCAAATTTGCTAATGATGAAAATATGGGGAGGAAAGCAGGTTGTGAGGAGGATACAAAAAATGGGTTATAGATAGGTTAAGTGAGTGGGCAAAAATTTGGCAGATGAAGTACAATGTGAACAGGTGTTTCACTTTGACTGGAAGAATAGAAAAGCAGAATATTATTTAAATGTAGAGAAACTGCAGAATGCTGCAGTACAGAGGGATCTTGATGTCCTTCATTATAAATCACATAAAGTTAGCCAGTATGTACACCAAGTAATTGGGAAGGCAAATGGAATATCGGCCTTTACTTTAAGAGGTTTGGAGTACAAAAGTAGGGAAGACTTGCTACAACTCTACTGTAAAGATAAGGCAGAAGCATTTGCTACAATCTTCAGCCAGAAGTGCCAAGTGGATGATCCATCTTGGCCTCCTCCAGAGGTCCCCAGCATCACAGATGCCAGTCTTCAGCTAATGCGATTCACTCCAAGTGATACGAAGAAAGGCTGAAGGCACTGGATAGTGTAAAGGCTATGGGCCCTGACAATATTCCAGCAATAGTACTGAAGACTTCTGCTCCAGAACTTGCCGTGCCCCTAGCCAAGCTGTTCCAGTACAGCAACCACACTGGCATCTACCCGGCCATGTGGAAAATTGCCAAGGTATGTCCTGTGCACAAAAAGCAGGACAGATCCAACCTGGCCAATTACTACCCCATCAGTCTACTCTCAAACATCAGTAAAGTAATGGAAGGGGTCATCAACATTGCTATCAAGCAGCACTTGCTTAGCAATAACCTGCTCACTGACAGCAGTTTGGGTTCTGCCAGGTCCACTCACCTCCTGACCTCATTACAGCCTTGGTTCAAACATGGACAAAAGAGCTGAACTCCAGAAGTGAGGTGAGAGTAACTCACTCAACATCAAGGCAGCATTTGACCGAGTGTGGCATCAAGGAGCCCTAGCAAACCTGGAGTCAATGGGAATCAGGGGAAAACTCTCCACTGGTTGAAGTCATACTTAACACAAAGGAACATGGTTGTGGTTGTTGGAGGTCAGTTATCTCAGCTCCACAACATCACTGCAGGAGTTCCTCAGGGTAGTGTCTTCAGCCAAAGCACCTTCAGCTACTTCATCAATAACCTTCTTTCCATCTTGAGATCAGAAGTGGGGATGTTCGCTGATGATTGCACAATATTCAGCAACATTTGCGATTCCTCAGATACTGAAGCAATCCATGTCCAAATGCAGCAAGAGCTGGACAATATCCAGGCTTGGGCTAACAAGTGGCAAGTAACATTTGCACCACACAAGTGCCAGGCAATGATCGTCTCCAACAAGAGAGAATCTAACCATCACCCCTTGACGTTCAATGGCATTACCATCACTGAAGCCCCTATCAACATCCTGGGGGTTACCATTGATCAGAAACTGAACTGAACTAGCCATATAAAAGGTCAGAGGCTTGGAATTCTCACCTCATGAATTCCCAAAGCCTGTCCACCATCTACAAGGCACAAGTCAGGAGTATGATGGAATACTAAACAAAAACAGAAACAAATACCTGGAAAAACTCAGCAGGTCTGGCAGCATCGGCGGAGAAGAGCACAGTTGATGTTTTGAGTCCTCATGGCCCTTCAACAGAACTGTTCTCTGCCGATGCTGCCAGACCTGCTGAGTTTTTCCAGATATTTCTGTTTCTGTTTTTGTTTTGGATTTCCAGCATCCGCAGTTCTTTGCTTTTATCTGTATGATGGAATACTCCCCACTTGCCTGGATGAGTGCAGCTCCCACAACACTCAAGAAGCTTGAAACCATCCAGGATAAAACAGCCCACTTGATTGGCACCACATCCACAGTCACTCCCCCCACCACAGACGCACAATAGCAGCAATGTGTACCATCTACAAGATGCACTGCAGGAATTCACCAAGACTCCTTAGGCAGCAAACTTCCAAACCCATGACTGCTACCATCTAGAAGGACAAGGGCAGCAGATAGATGGGACCACATCCACCTGAAAGTTCCCCTCCAAGTCACTCACGATCCTGACTTGGAAATATATCACTGTTCCTTCACTGATGCTGGGTCAAAATCCTGGAACTCCTTTCCTAACTGCATTGTGGTGTACCTACACCACAGGGACTGCAGCAGTTCAAGAAGGCAGCTCACCACCACCTTCTTAAGGGCAACTAGGGATGGGCAATAAATGCTGGCCCAGCCAGCAAAGCCCACATCACATGAATGAATAAAAAAAAATTGGTGAGACCACACCAAGGGTAATTTTGGTCTCCTTCCTATGAGGAACAATGTATAGCTTTAAGTTTAATTTATATTTTGTATTTAGGTGTTAAGAAAGATGAAACCTGGCTTTGGTTTCATTTAGAGATTTATTGTAAGCTGGATGCAGGAAAGTCTGGGGCCCTGTTTGTGTACATGCATTTTTAAGAGGTTTTACAACTCTTGAAGTGAATACGTAAGTTACGAAGGGGCTAGTGGTCTAGTGAAGCTAAGAAAAGCTTAAAGTAGGAAATACTGTGCTGTTGCTTAGTGACAGGGGTCCAGAGACACACAAAGAGACAGGGAAGCACAAAAGGTCAATATGTGTGCAATATACCAGAGAGTGCAGGCAGAAGGTCTAATCTCTTCAATACAAAATCATGCAAGCCTGCTAGGGCTCTGAGTTAGGGAATTCATGTGTTTGCTCTGAAGTTGAAACAATAGTGAGTTTAGACTATGCTTTTTGGGTGCCTCAGGGAGAGATACCAACTGAAGAAAAACATCTAGTGAATGCTCAGAAATCCGCCAGAAAAAATCTGCTTGAAACTGAGCTAATCCAAGCAAGAAACCTTGGTGTTGAGACAGTGGTAAATCTTCATTGGGGTTTTGTGTCTGTAAGGGTTGCTAGGATAAAAGGAATAGCGTGAGTTTGAATCATTTTTTGGTATCTGTACTGAAATCTTTCCACCTTTTTGTCAAGTATAATATAGTTCCTTTCTTCTTGTTTAATAAACGCTTTATTCTTTGTGTCAACAGTATACAGGCAGACTCTTGTAAGTGTGTTCAGTAAGCGACCTCCATGGTTTCTAAAAAAAAGCACCAACTGAATGTGAGGTTTTCGAGATTTCTGGTACATTAATGTCGTCTTCCTCAGGCATTTCCTCCCTGCATTTGGTTGTTGGACGTAGGATTAACTCAAGGTAGTAGTTGGCTGGGGCAGTAAAATTAAGGAAGGATCCGAATCACTCTTCAACATTAAAGGCAATGAAGACTATTTCTATTTAACAGGATGAAAGAATTGGGAGTGTCAAAACCTTTATCCAGAGCTTCCTGTCAAGCAAAAAAAGGTAAACTTTGACTTTTATTTTGAAAGTACATTGGCCAGGCATTTCCTTGGAGCTGCTTCCACCTTGCATTATAATTTTCCATGAAGTGAGACAAAAACCCCACTGATGTGCATAAACACAGTTTCTGCTGCACAGTGATGCAGGAATATCTCAGAGAAAATTACAAGCCATTATTTTGAGCTTCCAATCACCAGCTTAAAATACTGGTCCCAATGATAAACAATTTTCAAAAAAAATTGCACAGAAGTCTTCTAATCAGAATAATCCAATGTTTACTAATTGACCCTTTACTTTCTCCTCCAGGAAACAATTGTTTAAACTTTGATTGAATATTTCTCAATAAATGACATATTTCACTTACATCAGATTTAAAGGATTTAAGCCGTTCTTCATACTTCTGTATCATTTCTCTGTGAGAGTTTTCAAAGTCTTCTAGCTGTTGACGAAGGTTACCCACCTATGAAACAAAATGGCTCACTAAGGTCAGTTCATTTCTTCATTGAGCAGTTATAGAATCATAGAATGGTTACAGCACAGAAGAAGGAGACCATTCAACCGTTAGGTGGTAAATGTGCAGACAAAAAAGGATAAATTTACTGATTCTCCTCTGTTGTGCTTGAAGGGAGCATGGATTCATGAATTAGCAGAAGTAGCGCCCATACTGATTCTACTTTACAATCTTCAGTGACCAGATCCTTTCTCACTAATGTCCTTATGTCATCCATTACTATCAGGGCTAGGCCTCCTCCTTTGATATTCTGTCTGTCTTTCCAAAATATTGTGTACCCTGGAATATTTATTTCCCAACCTTGATCACTTTGTAACCACGCTGCTGTAATGGTGATTAGATCCAAATTATAGCCCTCGATTTGTGCCACTAGTTCACCCATCTTATTTCAGCTGCCTTGCTCATTCAGATAAAGAAAATTCAATTTCAATTATTTACTTCTCTTCCCTGAAATTACCTTATTCGCTGATGTCCAATTTTTGTTAAACTCTGGGCAGAATTTTACATCCTGTGGGTGGGCACACGCCTGACCAAATCGGATGTAAAATAGCACACGATGATGTCAGGCAAGTGTCCCAATGTCATCGTGCACTCGCACAATATTTCACTCAGCGGGCGTGAGCGGGTGCCGAAACCGTGCCCGCCATCAATTAACAGGCCACTTAAGGCCATCAACAGTCCAATTGATGGTGATATTTTGTTGCCCTTATGATTTCATTCTCGTCGACCGGGCAAAATGGGCAGGCGGCCAGCCAATACTTTCAAAAACATCCAAGTGTGGGATAAAAACAGTCAGCAGCATTGCCAGTGTGAGTAGTGAGGAGTTTGGCAGATAGTTTGTTACTGGTGACTTATTGGTACTTGGCAGCTTCATCTCTATTTGGAGCTTCATGCTTAGTATTTCCAGGCTAGCAAGACCCCCGAGGATTCAGACTGTGTGGACCCTCCCAGGTATCAGACAGTAATGGGGACAGTGGTCCCTGCTGGTGGCCCCTCTTCTGAGGAGGAAGAGAGGGGCAGATGGGAGAAGAGGCCAGGTGTCCCAATGCAGCTTCCAGGGAAGGGACCTGTGGGAGGAGAGGTGCAAGCACAAGGAGCACAGGGCCAGCAGGAAGTCTAAGGCAGAAGGGGCCGCAGAAGACGCCACTATCCTGCTGCCAGGGTTTACAGGCAGCAATGTAGCTACCCCAATATGTCTGAGGTGCAATGCTGAAGGAGGATCCGTCTCTCAAGGGAGACTGTGACATTCATTTGTCAGATAATTGAGCCTGAGGTTAGTTCTGTCTGTGTGGGTGGGCACCCCATGCCAGTCGCTCTGAAGGTCACAGTGGCACCCAACTTCAATTCCTCCGGCTCTTTCCAGGGGTCAGTGGGGGATCGGTGTGTATCTCCCAATCAGCTGACCACAGTTGCATCAAGCTGGTGAAAGGAGCTCTTTTCAGGGGGGTAATGATCTTTATTCTTTGCCGTACGGATGAGGCCAGCTAGGCTGAGAGAGCCAGAGGCTTTGCAACAATTGCTGGGTTACCCCGCATCCAGGGTGCCATCAACAGCACACATGTGGCCATCAAGGCGCCAGTGGGTCAGCTAGGTGCCTTCGTCAACAGGAAGGAATTTCATTCCATGAAGGTGCAGATAGCATGTGATCACAGGATGCAGATTCTGCAAGTCTGTGCAAGGTGCCCTTGGCAGCTCCCATGATGATTACATCCTTAGACACTCCCAAGTGCCGAGGCTTTTCAGTCCTCCTCTCAACTGGATGGATGGCTGCTGGGTGACAAGGGCTATCCATTGAAAAGGTGGCTCATGACACCTCTCCGCCACCCAAGAACAGAGGCAGAGAAGCGTTACAATACCAGTCATGCCTCCACAAGGGCAATGGTAGAAAGGACCATAGGCCTTCTCAAGATGCGCTTTTGATGCCTGGACCATTCAGGGGGCGCACTACAATGCCCTCCAGAGCAGGTGTCGCTGATAGTGGTTGCATGCTGCGCTCTCCACAATCTGGCATGAGCAAAGGGGGACCCACTGGAGGAAGAAGATCTTGGCACAGCTGCAGAGGCCACAGGTGATGAGTCCAGTAGTGCGTCAGAAGAAGAGCATGGTGAGGAGAATGTTGAGGGCATGCAGGCAGACCAAGGAGGCAGGGACACCAGGGATACATTGATCCAAACTCCTTCAGCTAGGCTACCAAAGATCAGCTTCAACTAAACACCAGGGCTGCTGCCTCCATCCCAGATGTCTGAAGTGATTCTTTCATTTGAACACCAAGAATACTCAGCACCTGCGCAATTAATTTCAGAGCCATTTACGTCCAGCATTACAGACTGGTGTACCCTGCACCAATAAAATAAAAAGGTGAAGCATACTCAGGGCATGATGACAAAAACAAAATTTATCTCATTTTGACACTTCCGAACTGTTTAGATAAACTTCTCTGGTCTTCATTCCAAGATCGGTATAGATAATGTAAACATAAAATTACCTGTGACCTGTCCCTCTTGTGCTCATGGTGCCTTCAACTTATGCTTGCAAGTGCTATGTCTTGGTGCCCCCACCCTCTCTGGTACCGGCATCGGAGACAGCCTATTGACTCTGCTGTCTTCTTGGTCTTGATGACCTTGGTGGTCATCCTCTGGCCAGTGGAGCCTGTGCTGGCCCTGGTTGGGAGGGAGCAGCCAGGGCCACAGCTGGCATCTACCAGTCATCGCAACCTCACCAGATGCAATGACGGTCACTAGCAGAGGGGTGGAGGAGCTGCTGCCATCATCCAGAGCGCCCTGAGAGGAGCCCACAGAAGCGACAAGCAGCTCATGCGCCAATGTGTGGTAGCTCTGGACCTCCCTGCTCATCACTGATGGATGGGCATCCAGTTGGGATACCAGGTGCCTCATCCATCTCTAACACTGGCACTGACCACCTGAGCTCAGTGCCTGTGTGAGGGATTGCAGGTTCGAGCACAATCCCAGGAACCCCTCATCCTGTCGCTGGGGCTGTCTCTACATGAGAATCACCACTTTCTCAATGGAGGAGGCAATGTGCTCAGCCATGAGAGTCAATGCAGTACTGATGCTCCACATGGACTTCTCCATAATGGAGACTATGGCATGCATACCCTCATGGATCTCCGCCAGATACTCCTGCACATCTCTCTGGATATCCAACCTCTGCTGTCTAATGGATGATTCCAGAGGCCCATCATCAGCCTTAAACTGAGCATCGTCCTGGTTCCCAGCAGTCCTCTGACTGCCTGGCCGTTCTCTACCTCCATTTGCACCTTAGGCGAGTGTGAAGTACCCTCACCAATGCGCACTGAGATACTAGCCGCTGAACTAATGCCCACTGAGGTGTTGGTATCTGTGCTGGTGCCTGCTTCAGAGGCTGGGTGTGAAGCAGGTGCAACAGAAGCTTGGTGGTCCACCGGTGTCAGGGGTGGCTCTTCGGGGTCCACAGAGCCAACGCCTGCTGGCGAACCTAAAAGGGAGAACAAGGACATGTCATTAGTTAAAGTCATTACACTGTCACTGTGCATGCCAGGTACCCTGGTGAGACAATGGAGATCTGCATCACGGTGCCATCGTCTTTCAATGATCAATGGGGACTCCAGATTCAAGGCTCCCATCAATGAAGAGATTACACTAGAATGGTTGCACAATCTAAAACTCTCACCTCTGTGCCCTGCGCCCTTATCTTCGTCTGGCATCCACACCTCTCCACGCCTGGTTGCACGTGGAGCATGGAGCTCACGGCCAGCTCTCAAGCTCCAGGGCCTCTTGCTCAAACCGGCTGAGCAGCAAGAGGTTGGGCTTCTCTCTGGATGTACATGTCCCCTCTGCCTGGTTATGGCTTGTCTTCTCTTGAAAGAACAGAGGAGCATTGATTAGTCCACTCTCTACCTGCAGCGCCATTGCAGCCGGCCAACCACAGCTGAGGAATATCTTGTAGGGCACATCTGAGATATGGCCCTTGAGCTGCAAGGCACTCAGTCCAAGTTTGGTGAGATGCGTTGGCCTCCTCCTCCCATCTCTGGGGACAAGGGTGTCCCTCGTGGCAGCCACCTCCTCCAGGAGGATGGCAAGGCAATCGTCAGAAAAGCCAAGGGGTGGGGGGCAAGTGACCTGCCCTCTTCCTGCCGTGTCCAGCCACACTCGACTGGGAAAGTTGAACACATGTGGGCCACTTTTAAACAGGCTGCCGGGTCAGCATTGGACCCAGTGGCCAACAGGCACCCGCCCCTTCCTGGCCAGTGGAGAGCCATGTTTTACGCTGGTGGGCGGGCCTTACTTGGCCCACCAGCGTGAAATTGCGGTCGGGGGCCAATCGTGAGGTGCGGACCATTTCCCGGCTGGTCCCAGGCCTGCCCACCACACCCGCCCAACGACCTCAAAATTCTACCCTCTATCTCTTCCTGTCCCGTTCTGTTTGACTTGCCCACATTGCTGCACTGTTCTGATGCTGCCACTCTTCTCTCTGGATTTCCAAATTTCATTACCTGAACCCTCCCTAGCACTTGGTAGTTTAAAGTCCTATCCACATACCTACAGTTAGCCAAAACTCTAGTCGTGGTGCAGTTAAACTGAAGCCGATCCCAATGGTATAGCTCAATCTTCCCTGAGTACTATTGCCAATCCGCTCAATTCACAATACTCAGGGGAATATAGATAAAGTTTCTGCAACCTCACCTCTGAATTCAACCTGTTTAGCCCTAGGGCTGAGGTTAGTTGGGAGGTTGGGGTGGGGAGTGAGGGGGCCGGGCTATTGCAAGAGTGTGTTGCAAGAGTTGTCCGAAAGAAACTCGCCCCAATCCCATAATGTGCTTCCAGCAGGCTAAATATGCAGTGAGCGGATCTAAATGACCCCGAAAATTCATCTGTCTGTGCACTCCCGGGACTTAGGCACCTTATGCTTCCTGAACTTCCACTTCTGTCGCTGCAGGGACTAGAGAGCTGCAAGGCCAACCAGATTTGCCGGTAACTCTCTAAGGCAGGGCTCCCTCCCAAGTGAGGGGTGAATGCTCATCCATGTGTTAAATGTCTGCGAGGCATTCCTACTGATTCTTTGGATGGCAGGACAGGAAACCCTGCTATCTGAAATATCCTGGCCATGGCTACAAGGTGATCATGGTCGATAAATAAACATTCCAGGGTACACAATATTTCAAAAAGACATAATGGCAAAGGTAGCCCTGATAGTAACGGATGATATAAGGATATTGGTGAGAAATGATCTGGCCTCAGAAGATCATGAGACAAGCAGGGCTTGTTTTATGAGGAGAGATTGAGCAGTTTAGGCTTATATTTGCGAGAGTTTAGAAGGATGAGAGGAGATCTAATTGAGGTATATAAGGTACTAAAGGGGTTAGACAAGGTAGACATGGAGTGGATATTTCCCCTTGTGGGGCATTCTAGAATGAGAGGCCATAGTTTTAGGCTAAGGGGTGGTCGATTTAAATCAGAGATGAGGAGGAATTACTTTTCTCAAAGGGTCGTGAATCTGTGGAATTCATTACCTCAGAGAGCAGTGGATGCCAGGATGCTGAATAAATTTAAGGAGGAGATAGACAGATTTTTAATTAGTAACGTGTTGAAAGGTTATGGGGAGAGGGTGGGAAATTGGAACTGAGACCGAAATTAGATCAGCCATAATCATTTTGAATGGCGGGGCAGGCTTGAGGGGCTGAATTGCTCCTAATTCTTGTGTTCTTATGAAGTAGAATCAGTATGGGTAGAATTTAGGAATAGCAAGAGTCAGAAAGCGGTTTACAGGCCCCAGTTGGACCAGTGAGTGGCCTCTTAGTGGGAGGATGTCCCCACCTCAGCAGTCCTAGCAGCACCAGCGGCACCACTGGGACTGCAAGGAGGCCCACGGATGAAGAGGACATGGGCCAGAGTTTTGCGCTGGCTGAACGGGCATGTGGTAGATATGAACAGTCGTGAAAGGGGGTGCGATGAAGTTGGGAGGTGGTGTCTATGTCATTGCTCTGCCTCGCAATATTTCTGCTGGCAGGCGCGCACCGTAGTAGGAATCCCACCAGCTGACAGTTAACGGGCCAGCTAAGCCCGTTTAAAGACCAATTTTCAGCAATTTTGAGTGGCCCGTGTGCTTTTATGCTTGGTGCCCGGGCTAATCGGCCAGGCGGGCTTCACGTTTTTCATTCATTCTACATCTAGGTTGGGATAAAAGGCACAGATGATGTTGATAAGGTGAGGAGCTAGGAGTTTTGCTATGAGTTGTTTGGAGTTGGTTTTGAGATCGTTTCTGGCTTTTTTTGGTGTTTTGGAGAACACTGATTTTTAAACATTTGCAGATGCTTTCAACAGAAAGGCCCTTTCAGTGCAGAAACCTGTGCAGCCACCTGGACAAAAATGGAGATTATGTACTCTGGTGGAGTGACCTCCTTAGAAGAGGAGGAGAGGGCCAAAAGGGAGAGGAGGCCAATTACCCGCAGGCACAATTCCAGAGAGGCAAAGTGAGAAAGGGTGGAGGGCCAGCAGGAAGTGCAAGGCAGAAGGGTCTGGAGAAGGCACCATTACCCAGCATGGAGAGTGTACAAGCAGCGATCATGCTACCTGGACATGTCAGAGGTTCAGTGCCAGAGAAGGCTCCATCTCTCCATAGACATTGTCACCTCTGTTTGTAAAATGATCAGCTCCAGCACGCTTGGATGGCTGGCTACTGTGGAACAAAGGCTATCCACTGAAAAGGTGGCTGGTGGGGCCGCTGAGACACTCAAGGGCTGCAGCCAAGGACAGCTACAACCACAGCTATCTAACATTTTAATATTGAAGGCAAAGATATATATGTACCAGTACACACATGCCAAGGAGAAATTAATCATCCGTGAGACCCTTTATGTGACTTAAATTTCCGCTTGCGAGTGCTATGTCTTGGTGCTTCCCTCTCGCTGGCAGCTGGATTGGAGGCAGGCTGCTGACTTGATGGCCTTGGCGGTCATCCCCTGGTCACCGGGGATTGTGTAGGCATTGTCTGGGCAGGACAGTCCAGTGCCGTGGCTTGGCACTCCTCAGTCATTTCAGTCTCCTCAGATGCGTGGTCACTGGCAGAGGAGCTACTGCCATCATCAACAGCACCTTGAGAGGAGCCCCTGAATGCGAGGTGCAGGCCATCTGCCAACACGAGTTTGGTTTGAACCTCCCTGCTCACCATAGATGGACGGACAGCTAACAGAGTCATTAGGTGCTTCATCCATCTCTCATATTGGCAGCAACCTGCTGAGGTCACTGCAACTGCATGTGAGTTGCCACTCTCTCTTTGGGGGAAGCTGTGTGTTCTGAGTTCTGGGCCAATACAATGCTCATGTTCCGCATGGACTCCTCCAACACTGAGACCATGGCATGCAGACCCTCAGGGATCTCTGCCAGATCTTCACGCACATTCCGCTGGACATCCAGCATCTGTCGCCTGATGGATTGCTCATCATCTGCCTCGGGCTCAGCATTGTCCTGGTCTCCAGCAATCCTCCAATTGCTGGTGCCCTGGGACTCTCTGCCTCCTGCCAGCTCTTCAGGCGAGTGTGACGTGCCTTAGCCAGTGTGCACTACCATCGGTTCCGATACACATATGCCCACCAATGTGCCTGTATCGGTGCAGATGTATGGTGCAGAGG
Organism: Carcharodon carcharias; assembly: GCF_017639515.1. Lineage (NCBI taxonomy): Eukaryota > Metazoa > Chordata > Chondrichthyes > Lamniformes > Lamnidae > Carcharodon > Carcharodon carcharias. Next base: position 92,867,131 of record NC_054477.1, on the reverse strand, counting down.
GAGGATGTGATGTGGGTGCATCTGGCAGCTGATCATCCCTGGAGGTCAAGGGAGGGTCTTGGGGTCCTTCTGGAGTTGTGATGATGCTCTATCTGAGCAAGGAAAAAAAGCCGTCAGTATCGAACTGCATTACGAAGTCCGAGTGCATTCAGTCTGGTTGCTTCTCAGAATGGGCATCTGGGTGGGCAAAGACTTCTGAATGGACGAGCAACGGGGCTTAGAGTATTTCACCTGTCAGTCTTACAATCGCTGCCCTACATCTCACATACGATCTCCCAATCTCTTCCCTGTCCACCACGGCAACCCTCATCTGAGACCCCTGGCTCTTTGCAACCAGTAAACCTGGCTCCACAGTTGCAGGCCATCTCCAGTGCTTGCTCCTTCGCCTGACTTAAGAGAAGAAGGTTTGGGACCCCACAACCTGTTCATCTTTGCTCATGCGCATTGTGACTCATCTTCTCCTGTAAGGACAAAAGTACTTTCATTAGACCCCTTCTACATGTCAGAAAATCTCAGTCTCCCTCTCAAAGACTCAGGTTCAGGTGCCCTTCACATTGCCATACCTCACCCTGACATACATGCCAGCCACAGTCTATCAAGGCACAGGATTATGTGCCACTTAACGTTCTGCAGCACCAGTGAGCATAACAACTGCTGTCACCCACAAAGACATCCATCTAAGGTTCCAACTGGATTCAGTAGTCACCTTGGCAGAGCACAGAAGGTCACTGAACCTTTTCCTGCACTGGATCCAGGTCCTATGTACGACATCATGCCACCTGACCAGCCCCTGCCATCTCCATCCAGGCCTTCTTTGTCACATGAGATGGTCTCCTCTTATCGTCTCATAGCAGCAAGATATCACGTCAGTCACTGACTGCCTCCAGCAAAACCTGCAGACACTCATTGGAAAAGCAGGAGATAGGCTGGCTCCGGGCATTTCCATCCTGCCTGGCATAGGCTGGGAGTGCAGATGACACACTGCAGATAGTAACAGCACAAAAACTAAAGTGATGAGTCAAAGCAATTTTCAAAGCTGTTCCCTGAGGCTCTTGAACACAGACTCCCAGTCTTCAGGGAGCTCCATTTAAAATCCCCGCCATTACTGGTTTCGGCGCTCGCCCTCTTTCTGTCCCCGCCGGTGGTGCTGAGTCTGTCTCAACATGTGTTTCACTCTGGCTGACAGTTAATCTGCCAGCCAGCATGAAATTGATGCTGGAAGCCGAACACAGGCAGGAATGGATTTCACATCCACTTTCGGTCCCGCTGATCACGCTTGCCCGACAAGCTAAAATTTTGGGCCATGGATTTTTCTTTCTTTCTCAGTGGGTCATTAGTCTTTGGAAATCTCTTCTCCAGAGAGCATTGGAGGCAGGGTCATTGTATGTTTTAATGACTGACTTGGATAGATTCTTGACTGATAAGGGAGTCAAAAGTTATAGGGGGTAGACAAGAAAGTAGAGGTCACAATCAGATCAGCCATGACCTAACCAAATGGCAGAGCAGGCACAAAGGGCCGAATGCCTACTCCTGCTCCTAATTTGTATGTTCATATATTTGTAACACCACGATGGATTCATCCACTTGAAGTGCATAAACTCGCATGCCTCAGGGAATGGCCTCAGGAAACTCTGCCAGATGTCCACATATCTACTACTGATGCTCCAAGGTGACTGCATTGATGACTCCTGAGGTCCTACCACAATGCCTCATGGAGTATCATCGTGACTGTCTTCCCTCCTCCACTGGGAACTGTGCACAGATGTGTCTGACTCCTCTTCCTGCACTATGGTGTGTGCCCTTCACTACATGCCACTGACTAAACATGCGCTACATCCTTCTGAAGGGCTAGTATCCATGTTGGTGGAGTGTGGGCTGCTCAGAAAGGACGCCATCTCCTTGGACATCTCTTCTTCCCCCTGAAGCCTGAGAGATGATGCAGCCCAGAGTGGGTGCTTGCATGCCACTGTGCCTTTGTGAAACACAAAAGGAGGTAATTATGGTTAACCCTTGACATCCTGAAAGCATGCTCAGATACACGCCATTGCCTTTAACCATAATTGAGGTGCTCTTATCATGCAACCCAACCGTCACACTCCCCACCCATACCAACGTCTCCTTCTGCTTAGTGCACTAATAGGGTCACCATTAGCAATATGGTACAAAGTGCCTCTAATACCGCCTTTGGCACCTGCTATAGCTGAATCATACGGTTAGCCTATTATGTTGTGCCTCCAGAGACAAAACTCATGAATATGGCAGTGCATCACATTATCCATTCACTTTCCAAACTATAATTGAGTTGACCTACAGGAGAGCTTGGACACGCAAACATCCATGCTATAAGAGAGCTATGTGTCAAGTCTGCCACCATAGATGCAGCATTCAGGTGTCAGCCAATGCAGGGACCTCTGTGTAGTTCTGCCAAATAACTCACCTTGCTGGAGTTCAGCAGGTCATGGAATCTATTACCTATCAATGTCTTATCAATTAACAATTAAATTTGGTTAATTCGATTACATTAAGTCTGTGAGTGTCAGTTACATTGTTAAGGGAAACAAGTGATGGGTATTTGCACATGCATAAATTGGATATTTTTGGGACACCGATGTATGTGGGTAGTGTTGACACTAAACAAAATCAATAAACTCTCTCAGCAAGGAAAGGCTCTGTAGCTTAGTTTTGACTTTCTCAACTGGTGTGGATGCCATTAACATTACAGCATTGGATCCAAGATCATGTATGGTCCCCTGCTGCGCTCACAGTGGAGACAATCTCCTGCCATGCCCGCTTGGTCACTGTGGGGGGATTACACTATCCACTGGGGTAAATTCTGTACTGGCATCTCTGCACCTCCTCCACCAGGATCTGGAGATCCTGATCACTAAAGCAGAGTGTAGCCCCTCCCTTTCCATCATCAACAGGCCTCCTCTGTGACATTCTGGCATGACAATGAAGAAAACACATGGGCACATAAAGCTTCCAGCTTCAGCCGATACCACACATAATCTCTGTCTGCTTATATGTAGCCACCATGTTCTGTAGGTCAGCAATATCTGATGTTGTGCAGTGGAGGGGGGAGGGGGGGGCGCGGAGGGGGTGGGGGTGGAAGGGGGTGGAAGGGGGTGGGTGCTGCATGAATGCAGGGTAGCCTGGTATCTGTTGCTGTAATGCAAGGATGGCATGTTGTGTTCCCAAGCATAAACTACCATGACAATGTGATGCTGTGATGGTCAGGGGCAAGTCTCAATTGCATAGCCACACCCTGATAGATGGTTTGAAAGCGGGTAGGTGGAAAGGCAAAGGTTCTGCATGCAGTGTCAAACTGAGGCATTACACTAATCTGAGTCAATGCAGAGTGTCGCAAGCAGCTGATGCTGTCAATGCAATCTCCATGGTTGTGTCTTGTGAAGCTTTGCCAGCTTTAACATTCTGGATTGTGCTCCTTTGTTACAGGATGAAGAGGCAGTAGGAATCTCAATACTTTCCTATGGAAGGCCCATGATGGACCATCTCTTCCAGCGTCAGCAACCAGTTGGACAACTACTATAGGTAGTGCTTATCCGACATCTGATAAACATCTCCTCCCACGGCTAGCAGCTCTTCCATCAGCTTCCCGGCTCACAGCAGGAACCCCCTACAGGTTGGCCTTTTATAGGCTGTCAACCCCCATATCGAAAATTGCACTGTGCGGGCCACTTTTTCTTGTGGCAGATGCACGAACAGGGAAATATCCCGACGTCAGCAACCCAACTCGGGAGTGAAAGTCCAGATCAAGGTGTTCAGGAAATATAAGATTTTTATGCTAGAGTTGAGGAACAGAAAAATTCCTGGCTCAGCCTGCCTGCCTCGGGAGAAAGTGCTCATAAAGGTGGAATCTTCATTGCCAGAAGGACAGTGTGGGCTGGAGTCGGGCCAGCTGACCCGGGATAAAGTTCGGAGGCAGCCATCAGGGTGCCAGGTACTGAGAAAGCTTGTTTAAAAGGCCTACCTCGAAGCTGTGGGATTTCATCACATTTAAAATAAAAACACAAAGGCCCTCCAACCTTTACCCCTCACATCCACTCACCACCCAACACACTCCCCATGTCCCATCTATAGTCCCCACCTACCCCGCCCCCCCCATAGCCCCTCATGTCCACTCTGCCAAGGTAAGGCCCCCATACACCCCCCATATCCTCTCATGCCCCCATGCCAAGCTATGTGACTCCACCCACCCCCATGGCTCTTCATGTCCCCTATGACCCCTCATGTTCTCTATGCCAAGCTATAGCACTCCATCCTGCCCCCATAGCCCCTCATGCCCTCATGCCAAACTTTGGCACTCCAGCCAGCCCTTGTGGTCCTTCATCCCCCTATGCTAAGCTATGGCACTTCCATGCTCATTGACCCACAATTAACTGTAGGATGTGCAGATAAAAAACTTTAAGAAAAAGTCATTCATTCATTATTTTCTACTGTGTTAAAAAATATCATTTCACTACAAGGCAATAACAGTGTCAATCATCCAGACCCTTTAAAGTATCAATAACAGAAACCAGAAACGCTTGAAAGTACTTAACTTTGTGTAAATAAACAATGTGAAATTGACCAGAGAGATCAGAGAGCCAAAGTTGTCAATCAAGCAATGTTTTCTCTGGGGTGCAGCTGTTTCAACAAGAGTAATGCTTGTCTGGACTCTCAGCCAAGCCTCATTATGTATGCTTAGCAATAGGGAGCTTGAAGAGGATCTTTGAAACTCACCCTTTAAAAGGCTCCCTCATGTAGACTCCTCTGAGGTGCCATGAACCATGACTCTTTAAAAACCCGGCCCAACTCCATGAAAATTGTGCAGGAGTAGGACATGCCTATCTCTGCAATGAGCTGGCCAGGCCTGGATTTCCGGGTGCGGGTTTTGACAGGAACCAGCCCACACTCTTTAAAGGGACTTCCAAAAATTAGGCAGCCTGGGAATGGGATTGGAAATCCCAGAATCAGGACTCTACCACCATTATTAAAGGGCTCCCGAGTCATCCTGACCCAGTGAAACTTCAGCCCAGCGGAAAGGGAAGAATTGGGGGGGGTTGGGGGGGGGGGGACGTGGTGGCAGTTTTGATTAAGGACAGTGTTACAATGCTTGAGAAAAGTGATGTCCTAGAGCGTCAAGGACAGGATCAATTCGATAAGAGCTAAAAAACAACAGAGGTACCATTGTACTACTGGGTACATTCTATATGTCTGCAACTAGTGGGAAAGATATAGAGGAACACATTTGCAAGAGTGAAAAAAACATAAAGTGGTTATAATGGTTAATTATTCTAATGTAGGGCAAAATTTTATGGCCCTGTCACGGAGGTCGTGGGGTGGGGGCGCAGGGCTGTAAAATGTGGCAAGCCATTCAAAAGTCCATTGACTTTGGTGGGACCGTAAAATCCCACCGGTGTAAAATTCCACCCATAGACTGGGATAATAATAGTGCAAAGGACAAAGGGAAGGAGGAGTTTCTAAAGTATGTTCAAGAGAATTTTGTATATCCCAGTAAGTTTCCAGTCCAAAAACAAAGGTGGCATACTGAATCTGGTTCTAGGGAATGAGGTAGGACAAGTGGATCAAATAGGGGACCATTTAGGGGGCAGTGATCATAGTTTCATAAGCTTTAGGTTAGCTATAAAGGGCAAAGAGCAATCCAGAGTAAAAATAATTAATTGAGGGAGTGGCAATTTCAATGGGCTGAGAATGAATCTAGCCTAGTTAAACTGGAACGAAAGATTGGCAGGCAAAACTGTAATTGAATCAAGGGTTGCCTTTAAAATGGAGATAGTTCCAGAACAGTTGAGGTACATTCCCATGGGTGAAAAGGTAGAACAAACAAATCCAGAGCTCCCTTGATGATAAAGGAGATAGACAGTGTGATGAAACAAAAAAGCTGCATGTGCCCAATGTAAGGTGGATAATACAAGTGACAGCCAGGCTGAATATAGAAAGTTCAGAGGGAGAGTGAAAAAAGAAATAAGAAAAGCAAAGAGAGAGGATGAGAAGAGACTGGTAGCCAGCATAAAAGGAAATCCAAAAATCTTCCATGGGTATATAAATAATAAAAGGGTAGTAAAAACAGGAGTAGGGCTGATTAGAGGGACAGAAAGGAAATTTATGCATGGAGATGTGGGTATGGTTGAGGTATTGAATGATTACTTGGCAACTGTCTTTACCAGGGAAGAAGATGCTGCCTGGCTTTACCAAGGAAGAAGATGCTGCCCAAGTCATATTGAAAGAGGAGGTAGTTGAGACACTGGATAAACTAAGAAATGATAAAGAGGTATTAAAAAGGCTAGTTGTATTTAAAGTTGATAATTCACCAGGGCTAGATTAGATGCATCTGAGGAAACTGTGGCTATTAAGGGTGGAAATATTAGAGGCACTGGCCTTAATGAAGTACCAGAGGTAGTTGATGAGGATAATGCAGTTGATGTGGTGTACATGGACTTCCAAAAGGCATTAGACAAAGTGCCACATAACGGGTTTGTCAGCAAAGTTGAAGACCATGGGATAAAAGGGGCAGCGGCTGCATGTATATGGAGATAGCTGAGTGACAGGAAACAGAAAAGTGGTGAATGGTTGTTTTTCAAACTGGAAGGGTTTCCCAGGGGCTGGTACAAAAACCATTGCTTTCTTTTATCCAAATTAATGACCTAGAATTGAGTGAGCAAGACATAATTTCAGAATTAGCTGATGACATAAAAGTATTGTGAGCTGTGAGGAGCATAGTGACAGACATCAAGATGACATACTGGTGGAACATAGGCATAGCTGGTGGAACGGGCAGACACATGGCAGATGAAATTTAATACAGAGACGTGTGAAGTGATACATTTTGGTAAGAAGGATGAGCAGAAGCATTATAAAATAAAGGATACAATTTTAAAAGGAGATGCAGGAGCAGAGGGATCCTGGGATACGTGTGCACATATCTTTGAAGGACAGGTTGAGCAAGCGGTTGTTAAGGCATGGGTTCCTGAACTTTAGAAATAGAGGCATTGAGAACAAAAGCAAAAATGTTATGATGATCCTTTAAAGAACAATGGCTCGGCCTCAACTAGGGTGTTGTCCCAGTTGTGGACACTGCTTTAGGATTTGGAGAAGGTGCAAGAAAGGTTTATGAGAATAGCTCAGGGGATGAGAGAATTCTGTAACGAGGATAGACCAGAGAAGCTGGGGCTGTTTTCTTTAGAGAAGGTCGAAAGAAGACTTGTTAGAGGTATTCAAAATCATGAGTCCTCCGGACAGATTAGATATGATGAAACTTCTCATCAGTGGAAGGATCATGATCCAGAGGACACCAATTTAAGTTGGTGACATGAAGATAAGGTTTTTCAAGCAGTGAGATCTGGAATGTACTGCTGAGAGTCTGATGGAGAGGTTCAAGCTGCCAGCTCACCACCACTTCTCAAGGGCAATTACTGATACACAACCAATACTAAACTTGCCAATGGTGCTCACATTTCATGAAGAAACAAAAATTCAGATTCAATGTGAATTTCAAAAGGGAATTGGATTAGCACCTGAAGAGAAAAATTTGTAGGGCTCCTGGGAAAGGGGAGGGTTGGGGGACAAGCTGAGTTGCTCTTGCAGAGAGTTGGCACAGGTATGATGGACCAAATGGCCTCCTTCATTCAGGTTCTAAATGGAATGATTATTAGTGAACTTAACTCGCTGGCAAACCTAGACATGCTGATATTCATACAAAATGACTGATAGTTTATTAGCTAAAAAATCCATGGAAAGGAGTTAAATGTCTTGACAAAGTACAAAAATTTACCTAGGTGTCAGGTTTCGCAAGAGTGCATCCACATAGTAATCTGCTCCCAGCTTCTCTGCTGCCACTGCCATTTGTTTATCCTCATTTGTGCCTGCACCAAAACTGCCTGACTAAGCTCAGTAACAGCAGCATTTAGGGTATGTGTAGTGGTGATAATGCCTGAAAAAAATTGGTCATTGGAACATAGGATGCTACATGGTACTGCCTTACTGCTTTCCTTGGCCCAAACTGACAGGATAGGAATGAGCGATAAATGCTGTTTCACAATACAACTTCAAAAATAACTTATATTTAAGATATATTTACTACCCGCTGCCCAGGCATAACACTGACATTACGCATTGGATTCCTATTAAAGAAACTGTCTGATTTTCGTGGCCACTGACATAAGTGCAGGTTGAAAATCTATCCTCCTCCTCCCCTCCCAAACCAGTATTACATGTTTGCCTCTGTGGGAGGAAATGAGTGGGGGACAGGACATGACAGCAAGATGGTGTTGCATCTGAACTTAGGGAAAGTTCACTGCTTAAATTGCCCCACATCTCAACATGCTCAGACAGACCAGAAAGCGTAGGATAACACACTGAGTGGGAAAACAAGGAATGGAACTATACATTTTCTGCTTTGCCATTACCAATGAGTCATAAGATATAGATTCTTCCCTTCACATCAAATCACACAATTGCCATTCATTACACTTCATCCAAACCATACCCTAAAACAATGTCAACACACAGTGCAACTTCAGTGCTCAGAACCAAATTTCTTGAGCTTGTCAACTTTTCCCAACCACCACAATAACCTTTGGTAAGACTTATGAACTCTTAAAGTGAAACTGGTGCCCATCAAAGATGCTACCATTTTGGCAGAAGAATGGCTGGCTGCTATGTCTCAGTAACCACCACCAAGAACTGAAATGACGTTTGTCTAATAACAGCTAAATTTTGAGGTTGATAGCTGTGAGCTTCTTATCCTACTGTGTGAGTGGCCGATCCTGTCCCCCTTCTGCCGAATGTGCAAACAATCTTGAGAGTCAGCTGAATCCTGTGCAGCTAGTTACTGCCATATAATGAACATGTGGTTGACTCTTAAGTGCTCTCTGAAATGATCTAGCAAGCCACTCAGTTGTATCAAACCGCTCGAAAGTCTATAATGAGTGAAACCGGAGAGAACACACGGCATCGATCTAGGCACCGGAAATGACAATGGCAAACTCAGCCCTGTCGATTCTGCTAAGTTCTCCTTATGAACATCTGGGAACTTGTGCCAAAATTGGAAAAGCTGTCTCACAGACTAGTCAAGCATGAGCCTAACACAGTTATACTCACAGAATTATAACTTACAGATAATGTGTCAGACACCACCATCACCATCCTTGGGTGTGTCCTGTCCCACCGGCAGGACAGGCCTAGCAGAGGTGGCGGCACAGTGATATACAGTGGGGAGCAAGTTGCCCTGGGAGTCCTCAACATTGACTCCGGACCCCAAGAAGTCTCATGGCGTCAGGTCGAACATGGGCAAGGAAACTTCCTGTTGATTACTATGTACCACCCCACTCTCAACTGATAAACAGTACTCCTCCATGTTGAACACCACTCGGAAGAAGCACTGAGGGTGGCAAGGGTGCAGAATGTACTCTGGGTGGAGGCTTCAATGTCCATCACCAAGAGTGGCTCGATAACACCACTACAGACTGAGCTGGCTGAGTCCTAAAGGACATAGCTGATAGACAGAGTCTGTGGCAGGTGGTGAGAGAATCAACAAGAGGGAAAATCATACTTGACCTCATCGCCACCAACCTGCCTGCCATAAATGCAAATGTCCATGACAGTATTGGCAGGAGTGACAACCGCACAGTCCTTGTGGAGACAAAGTCCCATCTTCACATTGAGGATACCCTCCTTTGTGTGGCACTAGCGCCATGCTAAATAGGATAGGTTTCAAACAGATCTAGCAAATCTATGACTGGGCAACCATGAGGTACCTTGGACCATCTAGAGCAGTAGAATTGTACCGATCCACAATCTGTAACCTCATGGCCTAGCATATCCCCCATTCTACCATTACCACAAAGCCAGGGGAATAGCCCGTGTTGAAAGAAGAGTGCAGGAGGGCATGCCAAGAGCAGCACCAGGCAACATAAAAATGAGGTGTCAACCTGGTGAAGATACAACACAAAACTACTTGCGTGCTAAACAGCATAAGCAGCAAATGATAGACAGAGCTAAGCGATTCCACAACCAACGGATCAGATCTAAGCTCTGCAGTCTTGCCTCATCCAGTTGTGAATGGTAGTGGACAATTAAACAACTCACTGGGGGAGGATGCTCCACAAATATCCCATCCACAATGATGGGGGAGCCCAGCACTTCAGTGCAAAAGATAAGGCTGAAGCATCTGCAACGATCTTCAGCCAGAAGTGCCGAGTGGGTGATCCATCTTGGCCTCCATTGGAGGTTCCCAGCATCACAGATGCTAATCTTCAACCAATTCAATTCACTCCACCTGATATCAAGAAATGGCTGAAGGAACTGGACACTGCAAAGGCTATGGGCCCTGACAATATTCCAGCAATAATACTGAAGACTTGTGCTCCAGAACCTGCCGTGCCCCTAGCCCAGCTGTTCCAGTACAGCTACAACACTGGCATCTACCCAGCAATATGGGAAATTGCCCAGGTGTGTCCTGTATACCAAAAGCAAGATAAATCCAACCCAGCTAATTACCACTTTATCAGTTTACTTTTGATCATCAGTAAAGTTATGGAAGGGGTTATCAACAGTATTATCAAGTGGCACTTACTTAGCTATAACCTGCTCACTGGTGCTCAGTTTGATTTCTGCCAGGGTCACTCAGCTCCTGACAATACAGTCTTGATTCAAACATGGACAAAAGAGCTGAACTCGAGATGAGGTGAGAGTGACTGCCCTTGACATCAAGGCAACATTTGATTGTGTGTGGCATCAAGGAGCGCCAGCAAAACAGGAGTCAATGGGAATCTGGAGAAAAGCTCTCCACTGGTTGGTGTTATTCCCAACACAAAGGAAGATGGTTGTGGTTATTGGAGGTCAATCATCTCAGTTTCAGGATATCACTGCAAGAGTTCCTTAGGGTAGTGTCCTCAGCCCAACCATCTTCAGCTGCTTCATCAATGATCTTGGTTCTATTATAAGGTCAGAAGAGGGGATGTTCACTGATGATTGCACAATGTTCGGTACCATTCGCGACTCCTCAGATACTGAAGCCCATGTCCAAATGCAGCAAGACCTGGATAATATCCAAGCTTGGACTGACAATTGGCAAGTAACATTCACACTACACAAGTGTCAGGCAACACCCATCTCCAACAAGAGAGAATTTAACCATCACCCCTTGACATTCAATGGCATTAGCATCGCTGAATTCCTCACTATCAACATCTTGGGGATTACCATTGACCAAAAACTAAACTGGACTAGCCATATAAATGCAATGTATTTGTGGTTCAAAGAGCAGATCAGATGCTAGGAATCTTGCAGTGAGTAACTCACCCCGTGACTCCCCAAAGCCTGTCTACATAAGTCAGGAGTGTGATGGAATACTCCCCACTTGCCTGGATGACTAGTTCTAACAACACACAAGAAGCTTGACATCATCCAGGACAAAGCAGCCCACATGATTGACACCATATCCACAAATATTCACTCCCTCCATCACTGATGCACAGTGACAGTAGTGTGTACCATCTACAAGTTGCACTGTGGGAACTCACTAAGGCTACTTAAACAGCACCTTCCAAATCCATGGCCATTACCATCTAGATGGACAAGGGCAACAAATACATGGGAACACCATCACCTGCAAATCCCCCTCCAAGCTGCTACCATCCTGACTTGGAAATATTTCACCACACCTTCACTGTTGCTGGGTCAAAATCCTGGAACTCGCTCCCTAACAGCACTGTGGGTGTACCTACACCACAAGGACTGCGGTGGTTCAAGGAGGTAGCTTAACACTACCTTCTCAAGGGCAACTAGGGATGGGCAATAAAAATGCTGGCCCATCCAGCGATGCCCACATCCCGTGAATGGAAAAACTCATGAGATTTCCTTTATGAAGAATGCAAAAACTACAGATAAAGTCAGCAGGTAGACAATAATAGGGCTGCACACAACAAGTAATTACATACCATGAGGCTTTTAGTAGGTTACATGTATATCAGGCTATCAGTAATGAATGCAGAATACAGACTAGGGCCTGGATTTTCACCAAATTGGGATGATTCAGGAGGCCTTTAAAAATGGTGGCTGGGACCCGATTCTAGGACTTACGACTCCATTCTCAGAGTTTCCAATTTTCAACCAGGCCTTTAAAGGGTATGGGCTGGTTTGGGTCGAAAGCCCTCACCCGGCACTCCCAACTTGGCCAGTTCCATTGCGAGGATAGGCACGCCCTAGTCCTCCGCAAATTTCATGGAATCAGGCCAATTGTTCAATGAGTCATGGTTCATGGCATCTCAGAGGTATCGTGAGCCACAGTGCGCATGAAGAAACCTTTTAAAAGGTAAGTTTAAAAGTCCTCCTCATGCTCCCCATGTCATGGAAGGCCCCCAAATACCACCCAACCCCTCATGTCCCCTATGCCATGTATGGCCCTCCACCCACCCTTCTTGGTCCCTCATGCCCCCAATGCCAAGCTATGCTCCTCCATCCACCCCCATGGCCCATCATGCCCCCTTTGTCAGGCTGTGGCACTTCCATGCCCATTCACCTACTAAACATTGTATAGAACAAATGAACCCTATAGCAACAATAGGATATGTAAAAATAAGCTTAAAAAAGTCCTTTTATTACAGGGCAATAAAAGTGTCAATCACCCAGAGCTTTTAAAGTTTCAATAGCTGAAACTACAAATATTTGATATAAGCAAACATTGTGAAAATGACAGCAGAGATCAGAGAGCCAGAGCTGTCAATCAAGCAATGTTTTCTCTGAGGCTCAAGTGTCTCAACAGACGAATGGATTCAGCCTCATTATGTATTCTTGACTCTGTGGACAGTAAATGAAGTACACAGGGCAAATCTGGGGCAGAAATTTTCCCTCATCAGATGGGTGAGCACCCGACCCGAACGGGACTAAAATACTGATTGATAACGTCAGGCGAGCGTCCTGACATCATCGCACAACTGTTCAGTTGACGGGTGGGCGAATAGGCCAGGCGGCCTTTGCACTTTTAACGAAACCTCATCCACGGGCAGGATGAGGTTTCAGACAGTAAATAAAAACCAAAAAAAATGTTTTAATTCATTTTTAACATGTCCCTGCTCATGTGTCAGTCACATGAGGGGGAATGTTTTCCTTATTTTGAAATCTTTCTTTTTAATGTTAAAAATCTTCAGCTCCCTGAAGCAGCTCTGTGCCTTCAGGGAGCTTTCACGGAGAGCACTTTCGCGCATGCGCACACTTCAGTGCTCACGCTCCTCCCACCCCCATCCCGGCAGCGCTGAAGCCCTGAGCTGTTAATTGGCCAGCCAGTGTGAAATTGTGTTCGGGGCCTGATTGTGGGCGGCGGTCGGTTTCGTGGCTGCTCCCGGACCCGCCCACCCTATCGGCCCGATGAGGTAAAAATTCTGCTCCTGGTTTCAGCTAATATCTGTAGCTCGGAGCTGAAGAACTTTTAAAAACTTAGTTTAAGTACCTGTCCAGGTTAAAAGCCATTTCACAGTAATTATTTTTGAGACAACCGGAAATCATTTCCAGAATTAATATTCATGGTCAAATTTTAATTCCAAGCTTATAAGGACTGAATGAAAAGAAAAATTCTGAACATCCACTCCAATTAGGCACTTGGGTGCCTAATTTAACAGAACTACAAAATATTTCATTTTACTGCAAAATGTGTTCAAAGTAGTAATTATCCTCTTGCAAATGAAATAATGTTATTTTCAACACATTAACAATTAGGTCAATTAACAATTTTGAAAGCTATACATGCCATTAATATCTTCTCAACTGCAAACCATTTTCTGTTTTGCATAAACTACGTGCCACACTCACACATGCTAATCTGCTTATGTGTTGAAGAACAATCTTTTTACTGAGTCCACTAATGCCCCTCTACTTACAGTAAATTTGGAAGTCACATTGACAAGTGAATGTTACTTCGAGACATCCTACACAGCTCATTGAAATTATTAGTTCCTTTTCCTTTTTCACAACCAATTAACTGTCATTTTCTCCTGGAAGGTCCCTTGCTTGCTGAATGCAATGCCTACAGGAGTTGCTATCTTACCTCACGGTGCTTCTGATCAAGGCAAGTCCGCACATTGACCAGTTCTAGTTCACGCATTTCAAGCCGGCTCTCAAGGATTCGTGAATGTTGTTCCCATTCTACTTTTTTACGGTTCACCATTACGTCAATTTGATGCATCAGCTCCTGAAGCTCTGCTTCACACGAGGAGTCTCTAATATTTCAATCAAAGCAATAGAATAAGAAAAAAAACGGAATTTAAATTTTCTTAGGCATGTATTACAAAAGATGGCAGGAAGCATTTTCTTCATAAAGTACGTTAATATTTTCATTTAAACAAAATTACCTGATATTCTAGTGCTGACTTAAATTATATATTTTCAGTCTCATGGAGACCTACCTAATGGGCCTCTAATCTCCTCCTCTGCAAACCTAGTGATGTATGGTGACATATGCTACAGAGACAGATTGTATACATTCCATAATGACTCTATTGGTTCTAATGGAAGGCAGGACTTCTGATTCACTTGGGCCTGATTTGGATTCCAGGGACAGGGAAATATTACAGTAAGTTTGGTACACTTTTTGCAACAGTTTTTCTGAAGTTGGGTACATCAGCAAACTTGCAGATGACAATGTTCTGACAGCTGATTTGGCACCTGTGTTTAAAGCATGTATTGTTGACTGCAGCATGCAAGGGTTATTTGCATTAACTCTCATCTGATATCTATCTACTTTATCAGGCATGTGGGTATTTGCAAAATTGATTATTTAGTTTACTCTTTTGGGATCTTTAACATCTGTGACTAATTATCTGTGCGAAGAATTTGTTATGGGAATTGTGGCTTTTATCATGCTCCTGTGGAACTGCTCATACGATACATGAGAACCTGGGAGGCTAGATTTTCCAACAAGGCAGATTTACAATCCAGAATTGCAATGATTGCACTTCCTCTGGTCCATTTGATTTTCCCTGAGTCAATCTTGTGTTCACATTGTGCATTACTCCAAGCGTTCTTTGTACCCTTTACTTTGAGTTCCACTTATGAGAGGAACAAAATTCAGTGGTGCTGCAACAATCAAGTCGGCGTGCTTGCTATCCAATTAAGGATGGCAGGCAGACTCTTGAGGCTGGAGGGTCAAAGGAAGCCTTCCAGGATGGAAGGAGCTGCCGTCTGCCAATGCAGGTAAGGGAAAGACAGGGTCTCCCATTTTGAAGCGCCCTCTCAGCATTTTAAAAACTTTTGAAATAAAAACTACTACAACTGCTAAACCACCAGCATTAGTCTTAATTGACAACTTTTGAGCAGATAGCTGTTCCACTCCACAACCGCAGCCTGCAAGAAAATGGCTTGGGGATGTGGTGGTAAGAGTAAATCAGGATGCCGGCAGGCAGCGTGAAATTAACTGCCTGGCTCTGTCCTGTACCTATATAGGGGCAAAAAATCTGCCCATATATTAATTCCGTAAA
Organism: Carcharodon carcharias; assembly: GCF_017639515.1. Lineage (NCBI taxonomy): Eukaryota > Metazoa > Chordata > Chondrichthyes > Lamniformes > Lamnidae > Carcharodon > Carcharodon carcharias. The sequence goes on along the minus strand of NC_054477.1, from coordinate 92,851,637 downwards.
ACACCTATGACATCACGAGATAGCTCATATTTCTTTCCTTTCCTGCAAGTGTTCTTTCACCGAGAGCAGGGCAGCATAGTGAAGCAGACGTTCATGCACTTTCTTGTTCTTTGCATCTGTTGTCACCTGAATAGGAAATGCTTAATCCCATCTGGTTGAATGCCAAATGATGACAAGCAGAGGGAAGAGAAGAAATTGCCATTGGCTAAAAAAAAATCATCTAGCCTCTAATTCCTCAGAAGAAAGATGCCCTAAAGAGGTTTTTGAGGAAGTAGTGAGAGACAGTGGTTGCAGGTATGTCGGGAAGCTCTTTATAACATACCTCTTCAGCTCCTGCCATACAAACGAAACCAGTTATCACAAAACATCGTAAATGCTTAAACTCAACTTCTTTCTAAAATATGGCCATTGTGCAGCTTATTTACCCCTGTTAATTTCTCTTATTTTCACCATCCTAGCCTATCTCTTTACATCAGCAATACCTAGCTCACCATTTCCGACACACATCTTTCCCTTACAAATACCATCCCAGTTACAGAAGTAGCCATCCAGAAAGATTACTTAAGAAGATAGGCAAATTCAAATGGTGATACACAGAGCACAAGAGGCCAGGAAGGACTAGGGTAAAAGTTGAGTAGGCAGTCGTTGTTAGCTGTTGAAACAGGAAACTGCTGCCCTCAGATGTGGATCAGATTTAAGACACCGTGATTTAAAAGCAGAAGCATACAAGTATCAAACACTTTTATAGGCAATGTGCAGGGTATCCCAGAGCGGTGTGCAGGTACTAGCTAAATTGGGAGCAGCCCAATCCACATAACTGTGACACTAGTCCGGCAGGTGGTAGCTCTGTCCGCAGCAAAGCATCCTTAAAAGGAGCCGTAAGAATAGTTTTCTGTGACTGACATCATAGATGTTTTAAGCATCAGAGTAGAAAGGGTTGTCTTCAAAATTTCTTGGTACCAAGAGGTCTGTTTAACATACGAACATAAGAACAAGGAGCAGGAGTAGGTTATTCAGTCCCTCGAACCTGCTTCGCCATTTAATAAGGTCATGGCTGACCTAATAGTAACCTGAAATCTGCATTTCCTGCTAATTAGTGATGAACCAGGGCCATGTACAGTTCTATGGTCCGACAAGGGTGGATACTCATGATATTCTTCTCAGGACAGTACCATCATATGCTCTCCTGCTAGTTTGCTCAGCTGTTTACCAGCACATGTGGGAGAAAGCAGCTAGGGCCATTTAACTAAATCTGCAAATTCAAACCAAACACAAACACAAACTTTAGGAATCAGGGACACTTCATTTCAAAGTGTGCTATGGTCAATTTTCAAATAATCTAACATTCATTTTTTTATTAATTTAGTTATTTACTTCTAAATATTACACTAGTAAGTTTAAATCTAAATACAAATTAAGGGAGTTTCAGTCTGTTGTATACTTAATTTGTTTTTCCCAGACTAGAAGAATTAACTTAAACTATGCACCACCAAAATATAATAAAGTGCCAATTTTGGGCAGGCACCAGATTTCCGATTGCATGGTGCAGGTGAGGAATGAAATACCTGTAATATGCCAATCCATCCATGATGAGTTGCCCTCCCTGTAACCTTACAAATTCTGGGAAAACAATCTGAGGAATTTTAATCCTGTGGTCTGGGATCTGAAGTGCCGTGTCTGATATTTCCTGTGGTCAGGTTACAACAATAGGTCCAGTCACTGTAATGTAGCAAATTTACTGACGTAAATCATCAAAACTGATTCTGAAAGATATTGTTAACAGATATCTGCATCCAAGGTATTTAATTATTTTTTGCTCTCCTTCTCAAGGCAGAGTTACAGTATTTGCTGAAGATTAATATACTTGCTTATTCCTCTCTCCTCCCTCCCAAATTTTTATTTAAAAGTTTTAAGAGGAGCTGTTCACTGATTTTATAGCTGTCAGAGCCATTTTGCAAAGTTGAATAGCAAGTGCTCTCACAGTTATGAATTATTTTTAAAATATGCAGAAGGCCTAATGTTGTGCAGTTCTCTATTCTCATGGCTGCACTCAAATACCAATTTGTCTCTCTGAGATTATAGCCACTGCCATGATACATCTCTTTTGTCTTTAGTGCACAAAGAAGATAAAACAACGAAGCATACCGTAATCGACAATTCTTCTCCAAGCCTTTTATTATTTCCTCCATTGCAGCAGTTAGCCTAGAAAATTAAGAATATAGTATAATCTATTGGACACAGAGCACTGAAATACAAATGCTCTCATTTAGTTATCATTAATCCTTTCATTATCCTTTTTATAACAAAAATATCACAAGGAACAGCTTCAATTGGTGTGACCAATTCTGGGCACCACGATTTAGGAAATATATGAAGGCATTGGAGAAGGCCAGAAAAGAATTATGACAATATTTATGGGTATGAGAAACTTCAGTTACATGGATTAACTGACAAAGCTGGAACTCTTCTCCTAAGAGAAGAATGTTGTGATGTACTTGCACAAAACTAACCCACTTAAATATACTCAAAAATATCCTCCTAAAATGACACAGATCTTTTTATGTACAGCACTGCTCTCCCCAATCTAAGGAGGAGTAGAAAGGAACCCTAAATATCGCATTTCCCTCCTGCACCTTGCAGATCACCACTTCTGGTGGGTCACCAATCACTGCGGTTGAAACACAAAAACTCAAACTCAAAGGGCAATTAACTACCAGATGACACTCAGTTCATGGAATGCCAGAACACTTTTAGACAATAAAACAAGACGAGAGTGGAAAACAGCCCTTGAGGCCAGAACACTGGGCAGGTACAACAATCAGGTATGAGCTTTGCCATTTGGATCTGAGTTGGCACCAAGCTCAACTGATACCTGGGATTGGGGGGGTTCGGTTATCTTATGAGGAAAGGTTTGACCCATGTCTATTGGAATTCAGAAGATTGAGAGGTGATCTTATTGAAACATATAGGCAGAATTTTCTGTTCAGCGAGCAGGGCCCGCCCCTGCAAAAATGACACATGGTAACGTCGGGCGTGCATCCCGACATCACCGCATGTCATTCTGATCTTTCGCTCGTGGGCGTGCACTGGAGTCGGCTGCGTGCCCGCCGAACTGTCAAAAGCCTGTTAAGGCCATGAATAAACTAATTAACCAAATTGGCAGCGCTGCCTGTCTAACCTTAATTGGCGCCCACATATGTAAAGTAGCGGCGCGCAACCAATCGCAGGCGGTGATTGGCTCCGTGCCCACCCACGCTTGCTCCCAGCCGGCCCGCCTGATGGGGAGAAAATTCTCCCCATAATATTCTGAGGGGACTTGACAGGGTGGATGCTGGAAGAATGTTTCCCCTTGTGGGAGAGACTAGAACTAGGGGACACAGTTTCAAATAAGCGGTCTCCCATTTAAGATGGAGATGAGAAGAAACTTTTTCTCTCAGAGGGTCACGAATCTTTGGAACTCTCTTCCTCAGAGAAAAGTGGTGGCAGGGCCAATTAATATTTTTAAGGCAGAGGTAGATAGATTCTTGACCAGCAAGGGAGTCAAATGTTATCCAGGGTAGATGGAATGTGGAGTTGAGTCTGCAATCAAGTTAACTACGATCTTATTGAATGGTGGAGCAGGCTCAAGGGGTCAAATAGCTTACTCCTGCTCCTAATTCATATGTTCACACAAAGGTATCAACAATCAACTCATGGTACTTCAAATACATCTTGCTAGAAACCAGTCTGCAAAACTCATCAATGCCTATGCACCAACAATGAACACACAGATTGGTGGAGCAAACTCCAAACAGCCAGCTTCTTTTCTCTAAGCCCACCATTACAAACACAATCTTCCAATAAACTGAAAATAGCATGGGTGCACCCCAGATCTAAACATTAACACATGCTGGATTATATTATTGTACGATGAAGAGACCTCAAGGATGTCCGCTCTACCCAATACCTTAGAAGTGAATGCTGCTCAGACCATTGACTTCTCAGGAGCATCATGTCCTTGAAGATAACACCTAATGTGCTACGACACAGGTTCAAACCACAAAGGAAGCTTGATATGACTATCTTAAAAACTCAGCCAAGAGACATGAACTGGAACAAAAATTAGCCGTAGAGTTTGCTGGAATCCCAGAAGATAACACAGACATTAGGAATCCTTGGGGCAAGTTAAGGGATGTCACTCAGCACAGTATCTGAGGTCCTTGGATTCATCAAATGAAAGCACCAAGATTGGTTCGAGAAGGGCCAAGAGATAGTCAAGCTATATCTGCACAATGCTCTCAGACCCTACATATCTAACAAAAGCTACCAGCAAGAAGAACTAGATACAAGCTAGCAAAACACACATTGCAGGCCAAACTAAGAGAGATGGAGAGCCAATGGTGGGAGAACAAGGCTGCAGACTTCAGCAAGCTCCTGATAAGCATGACCTGAAGCATGGCCAGGCAGGAAAGACAGGACAGGAAAGTGGATATGAGGCCACAATCAGTTCAACCATGATCTTATCAAATGGCGGAGCAGGCTTGTGGGCTGAATGGCCTACTCCTGCACCAAATTCTTACGTTCTTATTATTGTGAAGGCTCTCTATGAAGATCTCTGATCTGTCTATGGCCCCAAACCAACATCCTCTCAGCAGATGGCAATCAGTTCTTAACAAACAGGCACGAGATTCTCTCTTGTAGGGCAGAGCACTTTAACAATCTCCTGAACCAAGAAATTTACAGCTAATCACATCCACAGTATCACGTTCTGGAAAAGCTTCCATCGATCCATCTGATGCCGATGTCACCAAGGCCATATAACAACTGTCTGTGGGTAAGTTCACAGGAGCCAATGACATTCCACTGAAGAATTCAACTACAGAGGAGTTCACATGGTTAAGAAACTCACTAGCCTCTTCTGCTTACTTTAGAACCAGGGCATTGTGCCCCAAGATTACAAGGATGCTTCCATAACTCACCTGTACAAACAGAAGGGAAATAAAACCATTGTGATAATCATCATGGTATTTCACTTCTCTCCAAAGTAAGAAAAATTGTTGCCAGGGTTATTCTCACCAGGGTTGTCACTCATCTTACAGAATTGGTGTACACAGCCTTGCTTGGTGCCATTGGTGACAGAAAAGAGATCTGTTAAAGCACCGTTCTGCATCACACTGGACATCATGCTGTCATGAAATGAATGGGTGACCTTGATCACCTTTTCGGGCCAGCCACACTATCCTTAACTTCCTTGTTTAGCCATGGATGCTGCATCCTTCTCATAGAATACCTCCTTTTTAATGGCGAATATCTTTGCTGAGAGTTATAAAATATCTCCTTAAATATCTGCTACTGCTCCTCAACTGTCCTACCTTTTAATCTATTTTCCTAGTTCACTTTATCCAACTCTGCCTTCACACCCTTGTAATTGCCTTTATTTAAGTTTAGGACACTAATCTTAGACCCACACTTCTTGTCCTCAAACTGAATGTAAAATTGTATGATGTTATGATCATTGTTGCCTAGAGACTCCTTTACTATGAGGTCATTAATTAATCCTGTTTCATTGTACAAATATTACATATGAAGTCACTGTTGCAGGGGTGGGTGAAGGCACTGACTTTGTGGTGTGCTCACATATCCTGTGGGGAACTGACTCTATTCTCCTCAAATGCTGAGATTGCTTGCTGATAGAGATTCTTCATTTGGATCTGTCCAGGATCGATTTTCCCAGGTAGTGAGGTCCAACTTTAAAAGGCCCTGAGATTGGCTTTCAGAGTATCTTTTTATGGAAGTTTGGGGTGTCCTATGGTGAAGATTGCCCTGCTCAATTGGCTGTGGAAATCCACCTCTGGTATGCAGGAATCTTCCTTGCAAACCAAGCTCCAGTCCTGTTTGCCATTTACTTTGCGGCCATGCTCTTGGATGCACTCAAAGATCTCGACACATTTTCGTTAAGGGCAAATGGCATGCTCTTCAATTTGCAAAGTCTCAAAGCTTGCACACAGATTACAGAACACCTACTAAGTGAACTCTCGTTTTCTGCCGACTGTGGTGTTGTTGGAGAGGATTCTCACAAGATAGCAGAGCTTCTGAACAGAATTGTGAGGTATACAGTTGTTTGTGATTCTGGGGTCTTGGAGTTTGTGGCCAGGGGCAGTTTAGAACAAGATTTCTGTCTTTTTCAGACTTATTGTAAGACCGAAGTGTTCTGAAGCTTGGCCAAAGCAGTCAACAAGCAGCTGAATGCCCTCCATTGTGTGTGCTATGAGAGCAGAATCGGCAGAAAGCAAGAGGTGAGAAGGGGTCGCCTCTTTACCCTCTCCTCATTTGAAGGCAATAGGTTTTTGTTTGAAAAGGATATACTTGCCAATTTAGTGAATTTAGTGTTTATGGGCTATGATCATAAAAGAACCAATCCAGCGGATTTTCTTTAGTTTAACAAAGAAAGAGGTTAGCTTTACTATACTTAAACCAATCTAAGTACAATAAAATACGCTCCCACTTACACACACACACACGCAGACACACACATTCGAAATTCACAAGCACATAAGTACAAAATACAAAATGGAGAAGGATAGGTTGGCCAAATTAAGAGTCCATGAAAAGTAAAAAGGAATACACAGTCTGTAGTTTGGTGACATGACTGGCTTCAAATTTTACTTTCATGGTTTTGATGATTTGGATTTAAAGGTGTAGCCGGCTGATTTGGTTGTTCTTCTGGAAATGGTCGTGCTGGACTGAATTTATTTTAAGAAGGCTCTGTTTGTAGAAGGAGCATCTCTGGATGGTCATAGTCAGCAAACAGGGCTTGAAGCTTGCTAAGTGGTTGGAGAGAGAGGGAGGGAGGAGGGATCCCCATTTGGGTCTTCTCTCTCAGCTTCTCAGTTGCTTGCCCCAGTTCTGTTCAGAATACATGTGCTTGGAATATACAAAGGGTTGGCTTATCATGTGACCTTCTTTCTCCAACTGCCAGGGGGATCCAAAAAAAGATAATTGTGCATGTATTCCAAGAGTAACTTGATTAGTTCATGTCTGGAAAGCTATCTTAGCCAGGGTCCATTTGTCCAAGTGATTAGTCTTAATGGTCTGTCTCCAACAGTTGAATGCCTTAATGTCTTGTCAATAGGACGGGAGATGTGGGTATTTCACATTCCCATAGGGATCTTTCACATTCCCCAAGGATCATTGTCTTTGGTGAGTTATGCAGACTTGCTTTCTCCATTCCAATGAATTGGAGTGTGGAGTGTACTGTAATGCAAATTGGGATAGCCACCTTTGGCTACACTCTCAAGCCACCTTGTGCTTGTGTTTTAAAAAGTCTGTTTTTTTAAAAGTTCAATTCAAGTTTCCAGCCAGTGGTATCAACATCATTATTTGACATAAGCAAGTCCTCATGACAATAGTATAAAATTGAAGGAAAAAGCATACAAATAATGTGATGATTAGTGATTGGTCAGAAGATTAGGCAGATTTTAGAAACAGCAAACAATGTCTAAAAAAATGGATGGGGAATTTGAAGTGAGAGAAAGCTAACTAGAAATATAAAAACAAACAGTACAGTTTCTACAAGTATTTAAAAAGGAAAATGGTACTAAAGTGAGTATTGGTTCCTTAGAGGGTGAAACTAGGGAATTAATAATGGGAACCAAGGAAATGCCGGAAGTGTTAAACATGTATTTCATATCTGTCTTGGAAGACACAAAGAAATCCCAAGAATAATTGAAAATAAAGAGGTATAGTAAGTCCCCGTTTAACGTCACCCCATTTACCGTCGTTTCCTTTTAACATCAGTAAGTAATATGGGGCCTGTAATCTAACTGAGCGTCGCGAGACTCATTTTAACATAATTTTCCATGTGACCTAATTGGCACTATCTTGAAGTGTCTTCTCCGACTCTTACTTTCTGACTTGCGGCCTCTACCTGTGCCCGGCCTCTGACTTGTGTCCCTTCCCCGTGCCTGACCTTCAACCTCCCCCTGTGCCCAACACCCCGACTTGCAGCCTCTCCCCCTCCCTGAACTACCAGTTGCGGCCTCCTTCCGCCCCCTGACCCTCCAACTTGCAGCCTCTTCCCCTCTCTCATCCTCTGAATTGTGGCCTCGTCCCCTCTCCAACCCTCAGACTTGTGGCTTCACTCTGTGCCCAGCCCATCCTCTCACTGAGCCTCCCGCTCCTTGACCCTCACTGCTTCTCTCTCCTGAATCTGTGTTCCCATTCAAGATCCGATCCGATGCCAGAGATCCGGGTTTGAGAAAGTGTGTGTCCTGATAGTGCAGAAGTGCTGAGCTGGGGCTCAAAGCTGCTCCTCCTGCCTTGTCACACATTTCCAGAACCCTTGATCACAGCGAGGGTTCAGGAGGGGGAAGCGGTGAATGGGAGCATTTAAGAATAAACTTGGATTATAACAGCTCCATCTCAGCAATTTTGCTTTATCGGGACTTGCACTTTCACAACCCCAGAACTCCAAAATCAGATTGGATCTGGATCTTGAATGGGAACGTAAGTTTAGGAGAGGAAGAAGTAAGAGAGCGAGTCAGGGAGTGGGAGGTTCGGTGAGAGGATGGATCAAGCATCGGTAGAGGCTGCAAGTCGGAGGTCAGGGAGGGGAATAGGCCGCAAGTTGGAGGGTTGAAGAGGGGGTGGATCTGCTGCGACCAAGAGCAATAGGGAGCAGGTTCCAGATGCAGGATCGGCAGCGAGCAAGAGATACTGTAAGTAGAAAGTTACATTATTCTTTGATATTTTTGAATTTATTTTATTTTAAAAGTAATTTAATTTACAACAGTAGGAGTTTAGCAATGTAAAGCATTTCAACCTGCAGGTTATGGTGTAAAGTTTTAATGGATTCTGACATTCTGGACTCTGATATTCACATGAATTAATATTCATATCGGGGTTGTTTTGTTTTAAGTTATTCTGAGTTGTAAACTCTTTTCTTTCCTATTTCCTTCATGTGTGGGTGTGTGTGGGTGTGTATGTGGGTGTGTGGGTGTGGGTGTGGTTACAATGACCATCCCCTGGGTTTGAATAATTAATAAACAATATTTCTGATTTAACCCTAAAGAGAATTTTCTGCGAGTCACTTTAAAATTGACTTCACAAACAGAAAGTTTGGGGAAACACACCACAGCCTATTTTAAAAATTAAAACACCTTTGTTTACGGACAGATGGCGAGAAAAATAAAGGAGTTCAGTTTGCCTCTTTCCCCTGTCCATAACAAAGGCAAATGGAACGTTGGTGTTTATTGCAAGGGGAATAGAATATAAAAGTAGGAAAGTGCTGCTACAGCTGTATAGGGCCCTAGTGGGAACTGCATCTGGACTACTGTGCACAATTTTGGTCTCCTAGCCTCAGAAAGGATATAATTGCAATAGAAGCAGTTCGGATAAGATTCATTTGACTGATTCCTGGAATGAAAGGGTTATCTTATGAGGAAAGGTTGAGCAGGTTGGGCCTACACTCACTGGAGTTTAGAAGAATGAGAGGCTATCTTATTGAAACATATAACATCCTGAGGGGACTTGACAGGGTGGATGCTGAGAGTATGTTTCCCCTTGTAGGGGAGTCTAGAACTAGGGGATACATTTAGGATTGAGACGAGGAGTAATGTTTTTTCTCAGAGGGTTTGTGGAATTCTCTTCCCCAGAAAGCAATGGAGGCTGGATCATTGAATATACTCGAGGATGAGTTGGATAATTCTTTTTTCCATAAAGGAGTGAAGGTTTGGGGGGGGGTGGGCATCAGGAAAATGTAATTGAAGCCACAATCAGATTAGCCAAGATCTTATTAAATGGCAGAAAAGCCTTGAGGGGGCAAATGGCTGTGTTCTTGAGTTTGGAATTGGACTGTCAATCAAGATTTCATTTAACTTCACACATGAGATCACACCAACCTAAAGATAAACAATTGGTCTCCTTGGCGAATATTCATCTATCAAAGTGATGAGGGAATTCAGTATTAGTCACCTCTTAATCATCAGCAAAGTAACAGAAGATATCATTGACAGTGCTATCAAGTGGCATTTAATCATCATTAGCCCTCTCACTGATGGTCAGTTTGGGTTCTGCCAGGGCCACTTGACTCCGAATCTCATTACAGCCTTGGTCCAAACATGGACAAAAGTGCTGAATTCCAGAGTTGCGATGAAAGCAGCTGCCTTTGACATGTGGCAGCATTTGACCGAGTGTGGCATCAAGGAGACTCAACAAAATTGAAGTCAATGGGAATCAGGGTGAAAGTCCCCACTGGTTGAAGTCATACCAAGCACAATGGAAGATAGTTGTCGCCGTTGGAGTCCAAACATCTTTGGCTCAGGACATAGCTGTAGGAGGGCAGTGTCTCTTTACTTACCGGAATGAGCGCAGCTCCAACAAAAATCAAGGAGCTCGATAGCAACCTGGACAAAGCAGCTCATTTGATTGGCACCCCATTTACCACCTTAAACATTCATCCCTTCATCATCAAGATGCATTGCAGCAACTCACTAAGGGTCCTTCATCAACATCTTTCAAACCCAAGACCTCTACCACTTATAAGAGTATGGTCAGCAGCTGTATGGGAACACCACCACCTTCAAAGACCCCGCTCAAGTCATACACCATCCTAATATCAAACTATATCACCATTCCTTCACTGTCACTGGAACTCCCTGTCTAACAGCACTATGGGTGTACAGTACTGCATGTTCTGCAGCAGTCCAAGAAGGTGGATTTCCACCACCTTCTTATGGGCAATTAAGGATGGGCAATAAATACTGGCTTTGTCAGCAAAGTTTAAATTCCAAGAATATATATAAAAAAAGGTCCATTCTATCCACTCTGGCTATAGACCTCTCACAACTTTAACATCTCAATTAAATCTCCCCTCAGCATATCCTGTTCCAAAAAAAAACACAACCCCAGCCAATCAATTCCTTCCTCATAATGAAATTCTTCATCCCTGGCTTCCTGGATGTGTCAGTATTGCACCATATGGCATTGTACTGGGCTATATAGACCAAGAAGGCTCCAAATGGACTGCCTGTTCTGTTTTCAGATCGCAGATCACAGCAGCAATGGAGGAAGGCTTAGTTTCAGTGCTGCAATACTAGGAACAGCAAAGCAAAAAAGGAAGTATCAGTCAGAACTCCTTCTCCTGAATGCTAACCACTGGCCACAGCTGGAAAGTTTGCATAGTCTGATATCCAATTGCTTTTTGAACTTACCTAATGTTTTTGACTTTACTACTATAGCTGATAGATTGTTCCAAACATTCATTTCCCGATGATTAATTAATTTTCCATTAGGATAAATTCTGAACTTACTTTTCACTAATTTAAAAATAATTTCTTGGCTGCAGGTCTCAAGAGTGAGAGGAATGGCTTCAGATAAAGGAAGAGCCAAGATAGGTGAAAGGCAGCGCCAGGAAAGAAGCTTTGTAAAGTGACTTCACAGCACAAGGAGAACCAGGCTCAAGTAAATATTTAAATTCATTGGATTAAATTATAGTTAGGTTAATCAATTAGGTTAAGAACTAAAAAAAAAGCTACATTGATTTACAGCCCAGAGGTAAGGGAGCACAAGAATTAGGAAATGAAAAATGAAAGTGCTGTCAGGACAAAGGAAGGAGCTGATTGGTGAGTGGCTACAAGCAGCTTTTTAATTAAAATTTAAGATTAATTTTCTTAATTTATTTAATAGTCTAATAAATAGAAGTATGGCCGAGCACTTCAGTCCCATGGAATGCACATACAGTGACATGTGGGAACGCTGTTTGTGTCCTGGGCAATCACTTGCACAGGAAGTGTCATCAGCTGAAGGAACTCGAGCTCCAGGTTCTGGATTAGAGCAGAAGCTAGTGTCACTGCAGTGCACCCACAATATTGAAAGCCATTTGGATTATACGTTTCTAGAGGCGGTCACATCACAGCTTAAGGGAATGCAGACAGAGAAAAAATGGCCACCAGGTACCCAAGGGGAATGAGGCAGGTAATGCAGGAGGCACGTGAGTTCATCTCGCTTTCCAACCAGTACTCAGTACTGATTATTGGTGAGGGTGATGGTTTCTCTTTGGAATGCAGGCAGAACCAAGTCCATGGTACCATGAGCTGTACAAGGGAGCAGGAAGAAAATTTGAAAGGCAAAAGTGGCAGAGGATTCTATAGTCAGAGGAAATGACAGATGTTTTTACAGCTGCAGAAGTAATTTCAGGATGATATGTTGCTTCCCTGATGCCAGGGTCAAGCATCTCACTGAGCAGCTACAGAGTACTCTGAGGGGAAGGATGAACAGCCAGAGTTTGAGGTGCAGCTCAGTAACAATAGCATTGGCAGAAAGAGGGGTGAGGTCCTGCAGGCAATTTTTTAGGAAGCTTGCAAGTCTCCTTCCTAGCAGGACCTTAAAGGTACTTATCTCCAGATTACTCCCTATGCTACGTGCCAGTGAGTATAAAAATAGGAGGATAGAGCAGATGAATGCTTGGCTGGAGAGATGATGCAGGAGGGAGGGCTTTAGATTCCTGGGTCATTGGGATATGTTCTGGGGAAGTAGAGCTTATACAGGCCAGATGGGTTGCACCTCAATAGAACCAGGACAGTAGTCCTGGTGGAGTGGTTTGCTGGTGCTACAGGGGAGGGATTAAAACTAACTTGGCAGGGAGGTGGGAATCAGGTGTAGCATTAGAAAGGAGAAACAAGGTGTGAAAAGAATTTGGAGAGACAGATAGCACTAGAGTAAGAAATAGTAAGATATTAGATGAGTTCTGAGTTAGAAGGAATGCAATAAAATCTAAATTAGGTTTCACAGTACACGTGTGTGAACATACAAAGTATAGTAAATAAAATTGGTGAGCTGCGGGTGAAACAACCAAGTAGGAATATGATGTTCTAGTAGTAATGGAGGCCAGGCTTACAAAAAGGCAAGGCTTGGTACTGAATATTTCTGTTCAGGGAAGACAGGGAGGGGGAGAAAGGAATGAGATGGTAATATTGTTTAAGGAGAATATATTGTTTAAGGAGGATGAGCTAGAGCAGGGGTTCCCAAACAGTGGATCGCCAGAAGACATGTTTGGGATCTCGAGCTACCCAGAGCAGCACGGGGCAGCAAGTGCCGAGCGGGCCCAGGATGTCTGTGTGCCAACTTGGCACAGGCAGAGGCTGGAAGAGAGTGTGTCCGGACTGAGCGAAAAACTGACCAGGTTGTGTGGCTGATGGTGGCTTCAAACTTTTCTTTGCTCCTGCTCCTATCTGCCTGTTATACAGGCTCATTACCCCAGGATAGCGACTCTGCTTCTCAAGCACCAGCAACAAGATCAAAATGGGGAAGATAAGGGGAGAGGGGCTGGCGAATGTGTGTGTGGGGTGGAGTAGGGGTTGGGAAGATGGGTTGATGAGCGAGTGAGTGGGGGAGAGGGTTGTGAAGAGGGACTGCTAAGTGAGTGAGTTGGGGGAAAGAGGGTTTGGAAGAATGGTTGCCGACTGAGTGGGGGAAGCGTTGATGGGAAGAGGGGCTGAAGTGTATTTGCTTGAGGGGGTTTGGGAAGAGGGGCTGCTGTGTCTGTGTGTTGGAGGGAGGGAGATTGGGAGGGCATATGTGTGGTGGAGGGGTGATTACAATCGAGTGGGGATAGGAAGGTAAAGGGCTTCACTGAGTCTTCTGTCACCATGGAATATGGAGAGCTTGGTTGAAACCTTCATGAGTACATAAGATAACATTTTTACAAAGTACTTTAAAAATACATTCCATATTTATATGATGTATTGTCATATCTTCATCTAAAATATGTTAACTTTAATAATCATATACTGAATATTACTTTGCTGCTATATTGCTGTTTTGTTTTTGCTAGCAAATGGTAATTTTCAAGTGTTACAATGGGGTCACATTGGAAAATAATTTGGGAAGCACTGTCCTAGAGGGGTCAAAGGCAGAATGTATTTGGTTAGAGCTAAGCAACAGTAAAGGTGCCATTACACCTCTGGGTATATTCAATGGACCACCAACTAGTGGGAAACATATAGAGGAGCAAATTTGCAATGAAATTACAGAAAGGTGCAAAAACAATAGAGTAGTTATAGTAGGAGACTTTATTTATTCTAATATAGGGATATTAATAGTGTAGAGAGAAGAGAGAGGGAAGAGGTTCTGAAGTGTGTTCATGAGAATTCTTTACACCAGTATATTTCCAGTCCAATAAGGAAGGAGGCATTGCTTGATCTGGTTCTAGAGAATGGGACAGGTTAAGTGGGTCAACCGTCAGTAGGGAACCATTTAAGGGACAGTGATTATTGTACCATAAGGTTTAGGTTAGCTATAGAAAAGGATAAAGAGCAAGCGAGAGTAAAAATAATTAATTGGGTGTGGGCCAATTTCAGTGGGGTGAGAATGGAACTGGCCTGGGTAAATTGAAATCAAAACTGTAATGGAACAATGGGCTTCCGTTGTTCTCTTGAGACAGTTCGGCTACAATTGAGGTGCACTCCCACAAAGAGGAAAGGTAGGACAGCCAAAGCCAGAGCTCCTGGGATGACAAAAGAAATAGATGAAGCAGCAAAAGGAGGTGTATAACAAGATATCAGGTTTGATAGTACAAGTGAGAATCAGACTGAATATAAGAAGTTCAGAGGGGAAGTGAAAAAAGCAATAAGAGAACCAAAGACAGATTATGAGAAGATACTTGCGCTAACATAAATGGGGATCTGAGTGCCTTCTACAAGGATATAAATAGTAAATGAGTCATAAGAGGAAGGGCTGATTATGGACCAAAGGGGGATCTATGCATGAAGACAGTGGAGGTGATTTACTGCAGAATTCCTAGTTTCTGACCTGCTTTGGAGTACTTATGTGGCTAGATGAGTTAAGTCAAGGGAATCATTGGTGTAGTGGTAATATCACTGGACTAGTAATCTAGAGGCCCAGGCTAATGCTCTGGGGACATGGGTTCAAATCCCACACAACAGTAATTCAATTAATAATGGTCTCAGTAATGGTGATCATAGAACTATCATCAATTGTCATAAAAACCCATCTAGTTCACTAATTCCCTTCAGGGAAGGAAATCTGGCTTACTGATCCACAGTAATGTGGTTGACTCTTAATTGTCATCTGAAATGGCCTAGCAAGCTACCCAGTTCAAGGGCAATAAATGCTGGCCTTGCCAGTGAAACCCACAACCCATTACAGAATTTTAAAAAAGTTTCTGGTCAATGATTATATGTTGATGGCGGGGGATTCAGCAATGTTAATGCCATTGAACGTAAAGGGTCAGACTAGACATATTCCCACTAGGAAAAGGAGGGCATCCGAAGCTGGAGCTCCCTGGATGACTAAAAGGAAATAGATTAAAATGAAACAGAAAATTAAACTTATGATTATTAACAGTTTCATGATGCAGCAGAGAGCCAAGAGGAAAGAGCAGGGGAGAACTCAAAAAAAATGAGGAGAAAATAAAGTATATGAGAATAGATTAGTGGGTAACATAAAAGATAATAGCCTTTTATGAACATTTAAATAGTAAAAGGGTAGTCAAAGCAAAAGTACAGCTAATTAAGGAACAAAAAGCAGATCTTCCTGTGGAGGCAGAAACAATGGCTGAGGTACTGAATCTATTTTCACAAAGAAGAGGCTGCCAATATTACAGTAAAAGAAGAGATAGTATAGAAATTAGATTAGATAAAAATAGATAAAAAGGAGATATTAAAGGATTGGTAACACTCAAAAATAAAATAAGTCACCTGGACCATCCTGGATGATGAAGGAAGCAAGAGTGGAATTAGCAGTGGAATTGGCCACTATCTTCCAGCCCTCTTTAGGTATGGGAGTGGTGCTAGAGAAATGGAAGGTTGTAAATGTTACACCCCCTGTTCAAAATAGCAAAAAGGAATAAACCAGGTAACTACAGGCCAGGCAGCCTAACGTCAGAGGTAGGAAATCTTTTAGAAACAGTAATCCTGGCCAAAATTAATTGTCACCTGAAAAAGCATTGCTTAATCAATGTCATCTAGCACAGGTTTGTGTTTGAATAATGTGATTGAGTTCTTTGATGAAGTAGCAGAGAAGGTTGATGATCGTAGTGTGTTGATGTTATGTATGTGATTTCTTGAAAAGCATTTAATAAAGTACCACATAATAGACTGGTTAGCAAAATAGCCTGTGGGATTAAAGGGGCAGTGGCAGCATGGCTACAAAATTAGTTAAGCAGTAATAATCAGAGAGTAGTGGTGAACAGTTGCTTCTCAGATTGCAGGGAGGCATATAGTGGTATTCCCCAGTGGGTGGTATTAGGGCCATTGCTCTTTTTGTGATACATTAACTGATCCAGACTTGAGTATACAAGACAATTTCGAACAAAATTGGCAGTTAGCCGTTGGTCACAATCATTGGTATATTCTCCATGGCAATGCCACTTGCCAACCAGTCAGCACTCTCTTCACATACAGTATAAATTGTTGATGACACAAAATTTTGAAATACTTCAGAAGGACATAAACAGACTGGTGAAATGGGAAGATAAATGGCGTATGAAATGTAAAGCCAGAAATATAGGAAGTGACATAGTTCATAAGGAGAGTGAAGAGAGGCAATATAATCTAAATGGTGCAATTTTAAAGATGGTGCAGGAAAAGGGAGATCTGGGAGTTTGTGTTCAGAAATCCTAGAAGATATCAGGACAAGTTGATAAACTTGTTAAAAACATGTGGAATCCATGCCTTTATAAATACAGATGAAATATAAGAGCAAGGAAGTTAGGCTAAAACAGTATAAATTACAGGTTAGACCTCAACTGGAGTACTGTCTGCAATTCTGGATACCACATTTTAAGAAAGATGTCAAAACCTTGGAGAGGGTGCAGTGGAAATTTACTAGAATGATGACAAAGGTGAGGGACTAAGTGTTGAGAGTCTAGAGAAACTGTGATTGTTTTCCTGACGGTAGTGACGATTAAGGGGCGATCTAATAGCGGCATTCAAAATCATGAACAGTAAACAAGGATAATTTGTTTCCGGTGGCAGAAGGGTCAGTGACCAGAGGTCACGGATTTAAAGTTAATTGGCTATGGAGCCAGAGTTGAGATGAGGGCAATTTCTTTAATGCAGCGAGTTATGATGACCCGGAATGCACTGCCTGAAAGAAATTGGATAAATATTTGAAAGGAAGAAAATTGCAGGGTTATTGAGAAAGAACAGAGAAGTCAGTCTAATTGGATGGCTCTTTCAAAAGAGCCAGTGAGACACAATGGGCTAAATGGTCTCAATTCTGTGCTGTAAGATTTTCTGATACTTAGCTTAAAATGTTTAAATGTAAGAGATTATGTTTAAATAAAAGTTTATCTGCAAGTTTCTTAATTTAAGCAGTTATTTGTTCCCATTCCTTCCACTTCGTTTTTTGTCAAGATCCATTTCGGTAAGAATACAAGTTTTTTTTTTAAGTTAATCCTCTCAATTAAGATTTGATTCATCCATGTTGCCATTCACATTTTCTAGAGAATCGTTGCAAGCAGTAAAATTAGAATATTCAAAGTGCATGGCCCATTTAGATAGATAACTAATGTTCTCATCAATAAATTATAGGGCAGGATTTTTGAGTCGTCGGGCGGACACGGCAGTCAGGCCCGGGAAACGGTCCACCGCCCACACTCAGCCCCCGACTGTGAAAGGCTCGCTGAGAAGCTCAGCGTTGCCAGGGTGGGGGTGGGTGGAGGTCTAGTGCTGAAGTCTGTGCACATGTGGGGGAGCGCGCAATGAAAGCTTCCGGAAGGCAGAGCTGCCTCGGGGAGGTGAAGGATATATAACCCTTAAATAAAGATGTGGAAAATGTAAAAAAAATGTCCTCACGTAGGACACACTCACATCAACACAGACATAATAAAAATTCTGTCAAAATTTTTTTTCTTATTTTCAGGTTTCCTCAAAAATGCAAAGGCAATCTGGCTGATTCGCCTGCCCCTCCCAGTGAAAAATAGTGGTTAATTAATTGATTAAGGGCCTTACTAGGCCTCTTAATTGTCAGTAGGCACGCTGCTGACTCTCGCACGCGCCTGCCAGCCGAAATATCGCACGAGTATGCGATGATGTCGGGACGCTCGCCCGATGTAATTGCGTGCTATTTTATGCCTGATCGGGTCAGGTGCGCGCTCGCACATGGAATGTAAAATTCTGCCCATAAAGCAGTAGGATTTTGGTGTTGCAGGTTTATCCTTGAGGTCAAGCCAAACCATTCCACACTGACATTACGTTGGAGGTGTAAATTAGACACAAACTAGCTCCATGGTGAAGTGGAGTGCTTAAGAAGAAAATACCAGGGTTGGAAGTAATTGTTGTCGATAATTAGTCCAAGAACTTGGTAGTATTAACACACTCAAGTCCTCAATTTTTTTTGAGATGAGCCATCTAGTATTTGAACCTGTTATTCTGCTTTTAACATTACATAAGCTCCATCTAGTGAAAAATATAGACACAACATAATTTTGCACAGTGAATTTGTTGTTGGATTTCAAGTTCAGGGATACTGCTGCATTAGAAATTGAATATGATCAGCAGGTTCAACGTAATAAGCAAGAAAGGATAGGTAAACCTGGAGGCAAATATCATAATATGTTTTAAGAAGTTAGGCCATTCGGCCCATCGAGTCATAGCTGATAAGTTTCTCAACCCCATTCTCCCGCCTTCTCCCCATAACCTTTGATGCCCTTACCAATCAAGAACCTATCTATCTCGGTCTTAAATACACTCAATGACCTGACCTCCACAGCCTTCTGTGGCAATGAATTCCATAGATTCACCACTCTCTGGCTAAAGAAGTTTCTCCTCATCTCTGTTCTAAAAGATCTTTCCTTTACTCTGAGGCTGTGCCCTCAGGTCCTAGTGTCTCCTACTAATGGAAATATCTTCCCCACGTCCACTCTATCCAAGCCTTTCAGTATTCTATAAGTTTCAATCAGATTCCCCGCCCTCATCCTTCCAAAAACCATCGAGTATAGACCCAGAGTCCTCAAATGTTCCTCGTATGTTAAGCCTTTCATTCTTGGGATCATTCTCGTGAACCTCCTATGGACTGTCTCCAGGGCCAGCACATCCTTCCTGAGATACAGGGCCCAAAATTGCTCACAATATCCTAAATGTGGTCAGACCAGAGCCTTATAAAGCCTCAGCAGCACATCCCTGCTTTTATATTCTAGACCTCCTCAAAATAAATGCCAACATTGCATTTGTCTTCCTAACTACCACGTTAATCTGCAAGTTAACCTTAAGAGAATCCTGGACTAGGACTCCCAAGTCCCTTTGCACTCCAGATTTCTGAATTCTCTCACCATTTAGAAAATAGTCTATGCCTCTATTCTTCCTACCAAAGTGCATGACCTCACACTTCCCCACGTTGTATTCCATCTGCCACTTCTTTGCCCATTCTCCTAACCTGTCCAAATCCTTCTGCAGCCTCCCCGCCTCCTCAATAGTACCTGTCCCTCCACCTATCTTTGTATCATCTGCAAACTTAGCCAGAATGCCCTCAGTTCCTTCATCTAGATCATTAATGTATAAAGTGAAAAGTTGTGATCCGAACACTGACACCTGCGGAACTCCACTAGTCACCAGCTGCCATCCTGAGAAGGACCCCCTTATTCCCACTCTCTGCCTCCTGCCAGACAGCCAATCTTCTATCCATGCTAGTACCTTGCCTCTAACACCATGGGCTCTTATCTTACTGAGCAGCCTCCTGTGCGGCACCTTGTCAAAGGCCTTCTGGAGGTCCAAGTAGATAACATCCATTGGCTCTCCTTTGTCTAACCTACTTGTTACCTCCTCAAAGAATTGTAACAGATTTGTCAGGCATGACCTCCCCTTGATGAAACCATGCTGACTTTGCCCTATTTTACCATGCACTTCCAAGTATTCTGAAATCTCATCCTTAATAATGGATTCTAAAATCTTACCAACAACCGAGGTCAGGCTAATTGGCCTGTAATTTCCCGTCTTTTTCCTCACTCCCTTCTTAAACAGGGGGGTTACATTAGCGATGTTCCAGTCCTCTGGGACCCTCCCTGACTCCAGTGATTCCTGAAAGATCGCCACTAACACCTCCACTATCTCTTCAGCTATCTCCTTCAGAACTCTGAGGTGTAATCCATCTGGTCCAGGTGATTTATCCACCTTCAGCCCTTTCAGTTTTCCTAGCACCTTCTCCTTGGTAATGGCCACCATACTCACCTCTGCCCTCCGACTCTCTTGAACTTTGGGGATGTCACTCGTGTCTTCCACTGTGAAGACTGACGCAAAGTACCTATTCAGTTCCTCCGCCATTTCTTTGTTCCCCACTACTACTTCTCCAGCATCATTTTCCAGCGGCCCAATGTCCACTTTTGCCTCTCTCTTACTCTTTATATATCTAAAAAAATTCTTGTAATCTTCTTTTATATTACTGGCTAGTTTACCCTCATATTTAATTTTCTCCCTCCTTATTTCTTTTTTAGTTGTCCTCTGTTGGTCTTTGTAGGCTTCCCAATCCCCTGGTTTCCCATTGCTCTTCGTCACATTGTATGCTTTCTCTTTAGCTTTTATGCTGTCCCTAACTTCCCTGGTCAGCCATGGTTGCCTCGTCCTCCCTTTAGCATGCTTCTTCTTCCTAGGGATGAATTTTTGCTGCGTCTCCCAAATTACTCCCAGAACCTCCTGCCATTGCTGTTCCACTGTCTTTCCTGCTAGGCTCATCTCCCAGTCAATTCTGGCCAGCTCCTCCCTCATGCCTCTATAGTTGCCTTTATTCAACTGTAATACCGTTACATCTGATTCCAGCTTTTTCCTCTCAAATTGCGGGGTAAATTCTGTCATATCATGGTCACTTCCTCCTAAGGGTTCCTTCACCTTAAGCTCCCTTATCAAATCTGCCTCATTACACATCACTAAATCTAGAATTGCCTGTTCCCTAGTGGGCTCCACCGCAAGCTGCTCCAAAAAGCCATCTCGTAGACATTCCACAAATTCCTTTTCTTGGGATCCACTACCAACCTGATTTTCCCAGTCTACCTGCATATTGAAATCCCCCATGATCACTGTAACCTTGCCTATCTTACACACCTTTTCTATCTCCTAGTGTATGTTGTGCCCCACATCCTGACTACTGTTTGGAGGCCTGTACATAACTCCCATTATGGTATTTTTAGCTTTGCGGTTCCTCAACTCTACCCACACAGATTCTACATCATCTGACCCTACATCATTTCTTGCTATCGATTTAATTTCATTTCTTACTAACAAAGCAACCCCACCCCCTCTGCCAACCTGCTTATCTTTTCAATAGGATGTATATCCTTAGATATTTAGCTCCCAGTCCTGATCCCCTTGCAGCCATGTCTCCGTAATGCCCACCACATCATACCTGCCAATTTCAATCTGCGCCACAAGCTCATTTACCTTATTTCGTATACTGCGTGCATTCAGATACAATACCTTCAGTCTTGTATTTCCCGTCCCCGTTCTCATTGTTGTCCCTTTATCTGATGTGCTAGAAGTTAGATTCCTAGCCCTTTCCAAACACTCTGTCCTATTTTGTGTTCTGGAGACTTTAATAGCCTCTCCTGGGCTCTCCTTTCTTTTCAGTTTTTTCATAATTTTCCCTGAAGTTGAATCCAACCCCCCACATGCTAACCTGCTGCTTTGTTTCCCATTAGTTATACTTCTTGGAGTTTTACCCTTCCCTCCCCACCACTTTCTAGTTTAAAGTCAGAAGGAAACAGAGGAACAATGGAGGTGGAGGGTGAATTAGTGTCAAATCAGGTACAATATAGAAATAAATAAAGGGAAATAAAGAGAAAGATTGGTGAAAAAGAGAAAAAAAGGAAATGTTAAAAGAAAACATATGTAACAATAGTCGTTTGGTAGATAGAACTTGAGTATTGCTGAAAAAAGAGACATGTCTAAGCTTTTCATCTTCACTGATCAGGACACCCACAAGAATACCAATATAAGGGGAGAAACAACAATTTATACTGTATGTGAAGAGAGTGCTGACTGGTTGTCAATTGTTGTTGCCATGGAGAATGTACCAATAATTGTGACTGACAGCTAACTGCCAAGCATTGTTTGAAATTTAAGCCAGGCAGCTTGACCCCAATTGGTCAAGGCATTGCCCTGAGGAATGAGTCAGCGAATGGCTGTCACTTACTTTGTTTAGCTGAAACAGGCACAATGTATGTAGGTGTTCTCTCTGTCTGTAAAGAATTGAGCCCTGTGTATTAAATGTTATCCAATCGCGGAATCACATCTAATGTTGGGCACTGTGTTTTGAGTTTTGCAACCACGGGCTGGTTGGTTATGGTCTGTACCCTGCTGTTGCGAATATTGGCTGGGACATCCTGTTTGATATGATCTTCCAGTCTTTGGGATGTATGGCTTACATACCTTGCATCACACTGGCACTGAATTTCATATACCACATTACTGATTTGTGTGATAGGCAGAACATCTTTTTGGCCTGATGGCAGCATCCTGTTAATGGCGAATGCCACTCATGTTGCTCCTGCCTGGTAGCAGTGTGAAACAGCTAGCTTCACCTGTTGCTCAAATTTTTGAGATACCTCGCCCTTCCAGGATAATCTGAGGTAGACTGGATACTTTTCAGGGCCAGAAGTGATAGCCTTAGGCTCTTTCATGAGTTTGCGTGATATACAGCACGAAATAGTCTGATCAGGGTAAAAATTTTTCTCTTTCATGAGTTTGCGTGATATACAGCACGAAATAGTCTGATCAGGGTGATAATTTTTCTGCAGATACCTTTAATGCACCCTATTTCAATATCAAGCTTGCATGGTGAGCAAGAGGCTCAGGCACATAACCTCTTACCCCTCGCATATTTCCAATATGTGGATGACACATTTGCTATACATAAATCCGCAGCTGCGTGTAACAATTTGCTTACCTGCCTTAATGGGCTCCATTCTGCACTCAAATTCACCTATGAGATGGAGCAGTCAAATGAACACCCCTTCCTTGACAAAATGTTGAGAATTCTGCCAGGGCATTCACTACCAGGCCCTACTGCAAGCCTACATTCACTGGTCAATATACACGTTGGGATTCTTACAGTTCCACATGTTACAAGATTGGCCTTATTGGCAACCTTGTAAATAGGGTCTGGTGTAGGTGGGGGGAGGGGTTGTGGGTCGAAGTCTGGTGGGTGGGGAATGTTGGAGGCCCAGGTGGTGGGGGTGGGGGGGAGGGTGGGGTGTGGTGGGGTCAGAAGTCCATGTGCTGGTGGCGGTGGGGCTCAGGCATCAAGGTGGTTTGTGTGGCGGGGGAGGCGGGGTTCATTCAGAGGTCCGGGGGGATGGGGTTCGGGGGGGGGGGTCAGAAGTCTGGGGGTGGGGGGGGGTGGGGGATGGTCCGGGGTCAGGTGGGGAGGTAGGTCAGAGGTCCAGGGGGCATTGGGGATGGGGTGATCGGAAGTCCGGTGGGAATGGGGAGTGGGGTCAGAGGTCAGCAGGGAGGGTCAGACATCCGGGGTGGAGGTCGGTGGGAGGTGTCGGGGGTGGGTGGGTACAAGGCCTGGGATGGGATGCAGGATGTCCTAGATCCGGGGGTATGTCGGGGTTCCAAGGTCCAGGGGGTGTGGGGATGTCCAAGATCTGGGACTGGGGATCCAAGGTTGGGGGCAGGGCTAGTCAGTCAGAGGTCCATGCGGGGTCGGAAGTCCAGGGGGACTGGAGGATGTCGGAGGTCAGGAAGGGGGTTGGTGGGGTTGGAGGTTGGCGGATGAGGGTGTTGGAGGTCGGGAGGATGGGGGTGGCGGAATTGGTGGGATGGAGGTTGGGGGGTGGAGGAGGTTGGGAGGGGTGGGGGGGATCAGTGGGTTGGAGGTTGGGGGGGGTGGGGGAGTCCCATGGTGGGGAGGTCGGGGGTGTGGGTGCAGCCCCTTGGGGGAGGGGTCAGGTGAGTGGGTGGAGTTCCATGGAGCGGGTTGGGGGGAGTCCTGGGGGAAGGGGGAATGGTCAGGGGTGTGGGGGGTGTCTCGTGGGGTCGGTCTGGGTCTTTACAATAGTTACCCAGAAGCTAGAAGAAGTTTTAATTCTTCTAACTTTTCTTGACTAACTATTGGTGTAACCCTGGCAGCGATTTAAACTGTATTTTCGGATGATTCCCAGTGCAGCGCAATTGTCCACGGGAAGTGTGTATTTCCGTGCAATTGCTGTTCAAACCCTTACCTGGGAACTTCCAAGAGGGATTCCCAGCGCATCTTTGGGTTACCCCCCCAAATCCGACGCTGGGGAACTCGGAGGCTACAAGCGCCCATTCTTAATGCCAGCGAATGTCGGTAGGCAAATGCTGCCCGACCTGCTGAGTTTTTCCAGGTAATTCTGTTTTTGTTTTGGATTTCCAGCATCCGCAGTTTTTTTGTTTTTATCTCTGTAAGAAACACCAGTGCTGATGTTGCTCGGTTCTCATCCGACCTCTCCATTTCCTTCATGCCAGTAAGATAATTGTGCACCTTGACTCTGAATTACAGCATTCGCCACAACAGTGTTCTCGCTTGATTGCCTAGTAAACTCTCAAACATCTTTCACTTACCTTCAGATTATCTTTCTGGTCCAGGAGTAACTTCCTTCTGTTTTACAAGGAATGAAAGTTGCAGCGTTTAAAATGTTAATAAAGTTTTGTTTTCCTATCTTTCTTTACAATTTTTTGTTCCTGCTTCGAATATCAGACGTTTGAACTATAGTCGGTCCTGTCAGCTATTGGTGACGTTTGCTGCCGCTGTTGTGATCGCATTTCGCGCTGCTGCGCTTGATTGGCGCTTAATTTATGCGGGGTTCGGTTCCCTGCCTTCCTCTCATCTAAATTTGCTTTACAATAAATCCTAATATAAGCACACAGGTATTACCGAAATATCAAAGCTTCCTCTCGACATTTCCCACTATCGCATACTCTTCCACTTATCCATAAATAGCTGAAATAAATCATCCAACGCAGAAGTACAGAGAAGCATAAAATATTAGTTACGTGTGGTGCTATAATACAATATACTTAAGGTTAAAACAGTATTTCTTCCCGTCAGTTCTTTCCAGAATAATACCGAATCGTGAAACCTGTAAAAGAACAATGAAAAGTAAAATAACAACCTCGTATGTAAAGAAAAATACATACAAAGATGCTACTAGACAATATTTTCCGAGTTTCCGTCCGTGGCAACCACATTTCAGAAAATTGTGGGTGCGTTCTCCATAATATTCCAACAGACATTTCCAGGAGTGAAGACAAAATATATGTCTCAGCATGGCAGGTGAAGCAAGGTTGTATCTGAATTCATACAATCATTTTTGTATATCACCATTATAAATTTCTAATGTCCACACTTACAATGGAAACTGCCGATTTTATGTCCTGCCGAAATTCACCTTGCAGCCAGCGGTTGTACTTCATTGTAATTGAAGTTATAAACTGAGCATGCCCCAATGCAGGTTAAAGCCAATGAGATTTCATGGAGTGTAGTGACTGCTGTAGTGTAGGAAATGCAGCAGCCAATTTCCCATAAATACCATTGAGACAATGATCAAACAATCCATTCTAATGTTGTTAGTTGAAAAATATTCACTAGCAAATCAGAGAAAACTCACCTACCCGTTTTCAAAATAATGCCATGGGCCATTTTACATCCACCAAAGAGAGTAGGCAGGATTTTGATTTAATGCTTCTTCTGAAACTTTCCAACTAGATTATTCATTTAAACCCCTGGAGTGGGAATCTGAATCCACAATCTTTTGCCTCAGAGACAAGAGCATTAACACTAAAAAGGCTGACAAACTTGGAAGAGTAGATAGAGTCAACAGGATAGCTAAATAAAAATGCACAATGATCTGGGATTTTTTTATTTTTTCATGTGATGTGAGCGTCACTGACAAGGCCAGCATTTGGTTGCCCAGAGCTTATTGCCCTTGAGAAGGTGGTTGTGAGCCATGTTCTTGAACCACTGCTGTTCATCTGGTGTAGATACATCTACAGTGCTATTAGGTCAAAAGTTCCATGATTGTGCCCCAGCAACAGTGAAAGAGCAATGATGTAGTTCCAAGTCAGGATGGTGTGTGGCTTGGTGGGGAATATACAGGTGGTGGTGTTCCATGCGTCTGCCACCATTGCTCTTCTAGATGACAGAGGTCGCAGGTTTGAAAGGTGCTGTAGAAGGATCCTTGACAAGTTCCTGCAATTCATCTTGTTATTGTAAATGGTATACACTGCTGCCACTATGCGATGGTGGTGGAGGGAGTGAATGTTTAAGATTGTGGATGGGATGCTTGGTCAGATTGTACCACAAGACTTTCCCTGGTATGTTGAAATATCTGAGTCTCGGTTTCAACATCCCAATGGCCTGCTTCTGTATGACAAGAGTGGATATAAATGTCTCATTGTCATGAGTAGTAAAAAATATGTACTAATGAGTAGGATGATCCTAACTGGATAAGTAGAAACTGACAGGTTCTGTGATGTTGACTGGTCTCTTGTTTTTCCAGAGTGTTTGACCCATTGAGTATTTACAGCTTTCTCTGCTTTTGTTTTCAGTCTTTTAACAACTTCGATTCTTTTAAATCATATTGAGCGCCCTTCAAGTACAATTTGCAGATCTATAGTTAATTTTAAAATATGCTGTGACATTCTGTTATTCCTTCATTGACTTCCTTCAACAAGTGAAGTTGCATGCAGTCAGATTAGGGTGATTTATCTACTTAGACTTCCATCATTCTTTCAGAAACGATTTCTTTATAGTTATTTGTAACAATTATTTCACATTCTGCTTTTAACATTTACTTTCTCAACTGTCCATTTTACTAAACTTCATTAATATGACAAATTACAAAATGAGATTCATTTGGGTCGTTCACTATTCAAAAGGTTAACAGGTTCCCGTTTGCAGATTTCTCTATTGGCGTTACTGCTATATACATTTTGGAAATATTTTCATAACATTCACTGCACCGCAGATATTTAATCTAACAAACTACAGGCTCACCTAGCCCCGCTCAACTGGCCGAAGCCCCGCCAGCTGAGCCAAGGCCCCGCCCGCTGAGCCAAGGCCCCGCCCTGTTCACAGAAGCCCCTCCCCGCCTTAGCCCCGCCCCGCTCGCCCAGCCGAAGCCCCGCCCCTTCGTTGTTGAAGGAATACCGTGGGCCTGGACTCCGCCTCTAATGGTTTTTGTCGCTGTAGCTGTGACTTGTGGGGAGCTGGGCGCTCCATCCATACTTTATCTGTATGTGAGGTTGTACTTACCGATTCCCCTTCAAATCGCCGAACCGTTTGTCGAAAAAAATCTGACTCAATGCTTTGAAAGTTAAGCAATTAAACCTCCTCCCCTTCCACTGTGGTCAGGTCTTGCGCGCCGCGTGCCCGGGCGCGCGAATGGCGGTTTGTCAGCGCGCGCTGCGGGAGTGGGGCTGCTGCCAGGAACCTGACCAGACACGGTTCACAACAGAAGCAGCAAGAGCCCAGAGCCATCAGTGCTGTTTCGTCAAGGATCATGACATGAAATAAACCCCACACTTTCATCGTCACTGGGCCAATTTCCTGGGATTTCGTCCACTAACTCCATCATTAAGGGAAAATCTACGGCCATACCATCTACGGACAAAACGGCATTGGAGATGTATATAGTTATGTGTTACCAAAAAAACACTTAGGGCGGAATTTTCTGCTCCTGTTGGCGGAGGGACTGTTTGGCGAGAACACTGCCATGTAACCAGTTTGTGATTGTTCACTCCACCCGTCAATGGCGGACCGCATTTCCCGCCACTGCACGTTGGGAACCTAATTTCAATAATTTAACATCTCATTATTAGTCCTGCTCACTGGAACCAACGCCCCCCACCCATATGCTGGATCATCTGGGCATCACACCGATGTGTTTCACAACTGTACATAAGTGATGTGAACTTGGCCAACTGCACTTTGCTCAGGACTCAGGTTTGTTTACCTACTTGCTTCAGGCAGCACTCAGGGTCATCAGTGCCTCGCTTCGCAGGCAGCACCACATCAATTTTAGGGTGGCTCACAGGCAAGTCTCTAACTACCAGGCCAGCTGTAAGGCTGGGGTGGCTTTTCAATGGCTGCAGGGCTAGGGCTTGCTTGGGGAAGGGGGAGAAGCAGCCTCAGGCAAGGGAAGAGGCTGCAGGATGAGGACGGTACTGGGGAAAGGGCATGTGGAGGACACATGTTGATCTGTGTAAGTGGCCTCAAGATGGTTAGGGCTGAGGAGGTAGTTTCCAGAAGAGATGAGAACAGATGGAGATGTGTGTGATGTGCATTTCCCTTAAGCTGGCAATGAGTGAGATGCCAGCAAAATGTGATGGGCTTGTGAATGTGTGAGTTTAGAGTGATGAGATGGTTGCCTTACCCTGGTGGCATAGATGAGATCATTTATCCTCTTTTTGGCCAACCTCTTCTGTGCAGCATTGGCACTGACCATTACTGCCACCACCTTCCAAGCCAGAGTGGTGAGATTGCTGAACCTCCTGCGGCCAGAATGGGGATGGAAGACATCATGGCGGGCTCCAAAAGGCATTCCAGTGATAGGTCACTGAACGCTTCTTGGCCTTCAGGGTCATGTCTTCACTGGAGCAGTTCTGGGCTGCAAGCATTGAGAACTGTGTGCACAGCTGCAGTTTAAATATGGCACCCGGAGTGAGGAAACTATGAGGTAATGGCATGGCCGGTGATTCAGAGGCTGCCCGCCAGCGAGACGGCATGTTTCCTGTGGCTGCATAATTAATAAGGCAGGAAGGGGACAATATGATGCAAAAACCCGCCATTGTGGCTGGCGGGTAAAACGTCTTTTTTCACGCCTGCGACTGCGTTTAATACAATTTTAGGACAATTCTGCCATTTATGTTCAACCACACAAGCCTCCAGACCTCTTAGTGAGACACTGAACAAACCCTTACAACGTGGTGAATGCATTTGATTGAAGCCATAATCCCAAAGAAGTTGGAGATGGATCCCAGAGCATGAAAAAGTAAAGAAACTACAATCTGACCTGCAATCTGTAGGAAGTGCACCTAAACCAAAGACACAGCTGGAGATCACCTAAGAAAGCTCCATTGCCAGACCCAATCGAACGCAGGGTCTTAGCTGAATCACAAAAAGCTAAACAAAATTCAAAAAACAAAAAAGGCTGAAGGGCAGCGGAAGAATCCACTGTGCAGAAGAAAAGCCAGACCTGATCAAACGTAGAGTCATAGGGCAGGATTTTCCCATCGGCGAGTCGGGGCTGGAGTTGGAAGAACTCAACCAGAAGGACAGCCAGGAACAAAAAGATGCAGAAGATGTACTCAAAGAAGTTGCTGCTTTGAAAGACACTTTTGAGAATCAATACATAGTCCTGTTAAGAATGTGGGGAGTTTAAAAAGATGTTGAATACGACTTCAAAAAAAAGATCAAATGCAAAAGGGGTACATAACCCTTCAGCAGCATGAAGAAACGAAGAGAGTCTTGAACAAGATGTAAGGACAGCAGAACATGGACAAGGAGACTGTTGAATTACAAGAAAACTCAAGAAGAAGCAATTGAGCTTCGCAAATAAAAGGAAAACCCATTGAAGAACCTTCAAATGCACCAAGGATCCCTTAGGTCAAAGTTTATTCCTCTGGAAAATTACGCAGAAAAGCAAAATGAATTTAATGTCACTCTGAACGAGCTGAAGAACCTGTTGGTAGAGAAGACTCAGCTATGTTCAATATTCCAGGAGGAAGGAAAGAAGTACAGGAAAGAGACCGAAGCACTGAAGAACCAGCTGAATAGAAAAGAGGAGGCATTGAAAAGAAAGGCCGTACAGCTTTTCAAGCTGCAATAGCACAATTACAGAACTGAGACAAGTTAAGGCTTCACTGGAGACAGACCTGTGAAAAAAGCCAGAAGATTCCATAGGGTTTGAACAAACAAAAATAAATTTTATTATACAAGGTCAAAAAGATAAAACAATTTACAATATTTATCTTATATTCTAACATTCAGGGTAAGTATGACATACATGTGAACTAACAAGCCAACTATGGTCGAACACAACACAGTAGACAATAAATGACAGATGCAAACCAAAATGGATTCCATGAATTTCTCAACAACCCACCCAGGCTTTAGTCACACTGTGAGTCAACAAATCTCGCTGAAATTCCATTTTTCCCATGGGGGTTTCCAATCTTCACCTTCAAAGAACACTCAAGAATCATCTTATAAGCATAATTACAGATCTTCGGCTGTGCCAAGCAGACCATCACTGGTCCAAAGAGTACCTCTTCCCCAACAAACCTCTTAAAGTCTGCTCCCCACAGCCCTTTCTCTAACTTGAGCCTGTTTCTCTGCTCTTTTCATTTTTCATAACTTAACTGGGAGCTGTTTCTGTCCCCGGTCTTTGTCCCTTACCTGGGACTTCCTCTTGGACTTCCCTGTCCCCCTGTCTTGTCCCTCTCTCTCTGGGGAACTCCTTCTTGGATTAAAACTGACTCACTGACTGACTCAAACTCACAGTTCACTGACCCTTGAAATGATCTGCTGACCTATCAAAACACTCCAAGAGTGTTTCTAGGAAGGAACAAATGTAACAAGCAGTGGAACATTCTGTACCTTAAATGTTACAATCTCCATAGTCTGCTAATTTAGAACATGGAAGCACAAAGGAAATGGATTTTTATAACAGAAGTAAAAGCACTGGATGCCTCAAGCTTACTGAGACCCATTGAGTTATTGAAAAATGACATGGTTGAAATGAAATTCAAGAACCTAGAATGTCAAGAAGTATTCAAACAGCTGTGAGAGAAAGTAAAAGTTCTCACAAAAGAAGAGTCTGAGAAACAACTAGCAGAAGTAAAATTAATGAGTGTGAGTTTGAAGGATAGCACACAGGAATCAGGCTTTGCTACAGAAAAACTGTTCAGTGTAGAGAACCAACTTTCGCATATGGAAGATGAGTTTGCTAATCAAAAATTAGAACTTGATGATGAACTTCAAGTATCAGAAGTATCTATTAAGTGTCATGAAAAATGCCTAGAACAAGAAATGGGATTACTGATGAATCAGAACAGTTGGTTGGATGCAGAAATAACAATCAAAACTGATTAAATTCTTGAACTTAGATCCAATTTGAAGAACATGAAAGATGAGATGCAGAGTGTGGAAGAGTAAATCCAGACTTTAAAAGTGGGAAAGGAAATTTCTAAGAAACAGATTGAGGATCTAACGAGTGAATTGAATAAGTCTAAGCAGCAGTCAGTGACCATGGAAGAAAAATTCCGAAAAGAACTGGATGTCCAGGTGAAGTTGTTAAGCTTGTATAAGGTTTCCACAAATAACTGTGAAACAAAGACAACTGAACTCACCAGCATAGTTGCTGAGCTGAGATTAATAAAAGACTAATAGGCTTGAAAAATAACTGGAAATTAAAAGAGTAAAACAAATATTTGGGTGAAATTATGAAACAAGTGGAAATGAAGGCTCCATTTTTGAAACGTCAACTTACAGGAAGAAGATGGTGTACCCCACGGATAAAGAAAACCCAAGTGCACTCTATCAAGGAATGGGACAAACCTATGGAGTCCGCACAAAATAGATGGGTTGTTGATAAAGAGAAACCCAACCCTGGGAAGCGCAAAGAGCGAATCAAATGGAGACAACCAACTGCCTCAAACACAGAATACTATGATTTCAACTCCAAATCAACAAAGCTTGCCCAAGTCAACCGAGCCTACCACTCCTCCGAATGTGACAAGAACAAGGTCTGGAAGAATCGTAAAGCCTCCAGCCCATCTGAATTTGTAAATTCAGAGACTTACAGAGGTTGGAGGCTGGGGTGGTGGTGGGAGGAGGGGTAGTAAGACTCTAATGTAAATATGGTTGGAGAAAGGTGTAGTATATGGATATTTGGTATCGCAAGGGTTAATGTGGGACTGGAGAACAATATTACCCACATTATGATGCAGAGAGTCATATGATAGTGGACTGAGTACAATAGTAGTCTAGCAGAAGCCACTATGAGGAAAGTACCAAGTCAGGGTTGTACCTTGGAGATGTATATATTTATGTGTTACCAATAAACACTTAGGGCTGAATTTTCTCCCTGTTGGGGAAGAAGTTGATGGGCGGGCGCGTATGGGCATACTTCCGATTGGCACCCCCCAATCGGAGGCGTGCTGCCATTTTATGTGGGTGGGTCAATTAAGGCCCGCTAAGAGCGACGTCCACACAGAAGCGCTATGTGCTCCCTGTGCGGGGGTGGGGGGGGGCGGAGGGGGGTGGTGTTTGTGGAAATCCCAAAATCGAGAGTGCATTCTTTCGCGCATATGCATAAAAGAGTGCACTCATCACCCTGAGGCTAAGTGCTGCCTCAGGGAGATCAGCTGTACATGTAAAAAAGATAAAAATAGAAAATAAAATTTCCCTTACACGTCTCCTCTTGTGAAAATGTCACATGAGTTGGGACATGTCCGTAATTTTTACAAAATCTTTATTAAAATTTTTAAAAACCTACATGAAACCTCATCCCACCCGTGGATGAGGTTTCATGTTTTTTCTAGTTCCCACCGGGGCTCCTGGCCTGCCCACCAACCTTAAGGTTGGATGGGCAGGTTCTTTAATTACTTAATTGACCCTGTCAATGGCCTCACTTGACCATTGACAGGTCGGCGGGCGTGCAGCTGATTTTGCTGCACTCCCGCCTTCCTGAAAATTTAAATGGGGCGCAGTGATGTTGAGAGTTCCCCGACATCATCGTGCAACAGTTTACGTGTCAGCGAGTGGGCCCCGCCCCCGCTTGGCAACTCGTAAAATTCTGCCCTATATGTTCAACCACACAAGCCTCCAAATCAGGCACTGAACAAACCCATACAACCTCAATGGAGAGAAACAGAGGTAAAATTTTGGGTCAATTACCTTTCATCAGTTATTGATGGTGAATAAGGACTAGGAAGCATGAGTTTGGGACTTAGCAGGTGATGAGTGGATGACCCTGGACTGAAAGAGAGTCAAGTGGCAGAGATGGATAGTGTACTGGGGTTATAGGAGAGAGAGAGAGAGAGAGAAGGAATATAGGTTTGAGGGGAGTGGGGTGAAGACTGGGGAATGAGGAGGCAGGGCAACTTGGAAATGGGTGTTAGGACATAAGAGCATGGGAGAGAGGGAGACAGGG
The DNA here is from genome assembly GCF_017639515.1 of Carcharodon carcharias. Taxonomy (NCBI): domain Eukaryota; kingdom Metazoa; phylum Chordata; class Chondrichthyes; order Lamniformes; family Lamnidae; genus Carcharodon; species Carcharodon carcharias. The sequence goes on along the minus strand of NC_054477.1, from coordinate 92,818,525 downwards.
TAATACAGATGGAAAGGTATGGGGAAAAAGGGAAACTGTGGATGTGGTCAGGAGACTGGGCTCAGGCAGAGAAAAAAGGATACTAGAGAATGAGAACATTGAAACATAGGAAGAACATTAAGTCCCTTGAGCTTGTCTCTCTATTCGATTAGATCATGGCTGATCTGTATCTTAACTTCATCTACCTGGTTTGGTTCTGTAACCCTCGACATATTTTTTCTTTAATACTTTCATGGGATGTGAGCATTGCTGGCAAGGCCAGCATTTATTTTCTGTCCATAATTGCCCTTGAGAAGGTGGTGGAAAGCCATATTTTTGAACACCTGCAGTCCATCTGGTGTAGTTATACTCTCAATGCTGTTTGGAAGGGAGTTCCAGAGTTTTGACCCAGTGAGAGTGAAATAACAGCTTATATTTCCAAGTCAGGATGGTGTGTGCCTCAGAGGAGAACTTACAGGTAGTGGTGTTCCCATGCTTTAGCTGCTTTTGTCCTTCTAGGTGGTATTGGTCATGTATTTGGAAGGTGCTGTTGAAGGAGGCTTGGAAAGGTACTGCAGTGCATCTTATATGTGGTACACAGTGCTGCCACCGTGTGTTGATGGTGGAGTGAGTGAATGTTTAAGATGGTGGATAGGGTGCTGATCATGTGGGCTGCAGTGTCCTGGATGGTAGCCTGTTTCTCGAGTGTTGTTGGAACCTTACTCATCCAGGCAAGTGGACAGAATTCCATCACACTCCTGATTTGTGCCTTGTAGAGTGTGGATAGCTTTGGGGACTTAGGAGGTGACTTATTTGCTGCAGAATTCCCAGCCTCTCACCTGCTCTTGTAGCCACGGTATCTATATGGCTTGTAGAGTTAAATTTCTGCTCAATGGTAATCCCCAGAATATTGATGGTGGAGGATTCAGGGTGATCCTTTTGATTGTGGAGGCTGGTGGGGTGATGTGAGGACAAGGGGGACCCTATCACAGTCCTGGGAGGGAGAGGAAGTTGTGAGGGTGGATGCGTGGGAGATGGGCCGAACACGGTTGAGGGCCCTGTCACCACTGTGGGTGGAAAACCTCGGTTAAGGAAGAAGGAACAGATATCAGACGAACTGTTTTGGAAATTGGCATCATCGGAACAGATGCGACGGAGGCGAAGGAACTGAGAGAATGGGATGGAGTCCTTACAGGAAGCAGGGTGTGAGCTGCTGTAGTCGAGGTAGCTGTGGGAGTTGGTAGGCTTGTAATAAATATTGGTGGACAGACTATCACCAGAAGTTGAGACAACGAGGTCAAGGAAGGGAAGGGAAGTATCAATGATGGACAATGTGAAAATGGAGGGGAGGAAATTGGAAGCAAAATTAATAAATTTTTCCAGGTCCAGGCGAGAGCATGAAGCGGCACCGAAGCAGTCATCGATGTACCGGAGAAAAAGTTGTGGGAGGGGGCCTGATTAGGACTGGAACAAGGAATTTTCCACATACCCCATAAAGAGACAGGCATAACTGGGGCCTATACGGGTACCCATGGCCACACCTTTTATTTGAAGGAAGTGAGAGGAGTTTAAGGAGAAATTGTTCAATGAGAGAACAAGTTCAGCCAGACGGAGGAGAGTCGTGGTGGATAGGGATTGTTCAGGCCTCTGTTCGAGGAAGAAGCGGAGAGCCCTCTGACCATTCCGGTGGGGGATGGAGGTGTCGAGGGATTGGATGTCCATGGTGAAGAGGAGGCGGTTGGAGCCAGGGAACTGGAAATTGTTGATATGATGTAGGGCATCAGAGGAATCGCGGATGTAGGTGGGAAGAGACTGGACAAGGGGAGAGAGAGTGGAGTCAAGATAGCAAGAAATGAGTTCAAAAGGGTAGGAACAGGCTGACAATTGGTCTGCCGGGACAGCCCTGTTTGTGGATTTTGGGTAGGAGGTAGAAGCGGGCCATCCGAGGTTGGGAGACCATGAGGTTGGAAGCTATGGAGGGAAGATCGCCAGAGGAGATAAGGTCAGTGACAGTCCTGGAAACAATGGCTTGATATTCAGTGGTGGGGTCATGGTCCAGGGGGAGGTAGGAGGGAGTGTCTACGAGTTGACGCTCAGCCTCTGCGACAATTTGTCCTCACTTATCACCCCACCAGCCTTCACATTCAAAAGGATCATCCTCCACCATTTCCGCCAACTCCAGCATGATGCTACCGCCAAACACATCTTCCCTTCACCTCCCCCTGGCGGCATTCCTTAGGGACCGTTCCCTCCAGGACACCCTGGTCCACTCCTCCATCACCCCCTACACCTCAACCCCCTCCCACAGCATCTTCCCATGCAACCGCAGAAGGTGTAACACCTGTCCCTTTACTTCCCCTCTCCTCACCGTCCAAGGGCCCAGACATTCCTTTCAAGTGAAGCAGCACTTCACTTGCATGTCCCTCAATTTACTCTACATTGGAGAGACCAAACGCAGACTGGGTGACCGCTTTGCAGAACACCTTCGGTCTGTCTGCAAGCATGACCCGGAGCTCCCTGTCGCTTGCCATTTCAACACAACAACCTGCTCTCATGCGCGCATGTCCGTCCTTGGCCTGCTGCAATGTTCCAGTGAAGCTCAACGCAAACTGGAGGAACAGCACCTCATCTTCCGATTAGGCACTTTGCAGCTTTCTGGACTTAACATTGAGTTCATCAACTTCAGATCATGAACTCTTTCCCCCATCACCACTCCCTTTCCGATCCCCCTTTTTCCAAAAATTTATATATTTTTGATATATATATATATTTTTATTTATATTTTTCTTTTCCCACCTATTTCTATTAATTTTAAATGTATTTCCATTCATTGTTTTATCTCCACCTTTTAGTCTATTTCGATCCCTTCCCCCTACCCCATCCCCACTAGGGCTATCTGTCACTTGTTCATCCTGCTTTCTACACCATTAGCACATTCTATAGCTAATATCACCACCGTCAACACCCCTTTGTCCTTTTGTTTATGACATCTTTGGCAATCTCTTCTTTACCTCCACCTATCACTGGCCCTCTATCCAGCTCCACATGACCCACCCCCCTCAACCAGCTTATATTTCATCACATTTCTATTATTTCTTAGTTCTGATGAAGAGTCATATGGACTTGAAATGTTAACTTTGTCCCTCTCCGCAGATGCTGTCAGACCTGCTGAGTTTTTGCAGCTATTTTTATTTTTGTTTTTGTTATGGGTCTAAGACTAGTGTTTTAAACTTAAATAAGGACACTTCTGAGGATATGAAGACAGAGCTAGATAAGTTAACTGGGAAATTAAAGGACAGGTCAGTAGAGATGTAGTGCAGATATTTAAGGAGATATTTCATAACACTCACCAAAGAGTGAGAAAAATAGACCAGGGCAAGGACGCATGATCAGTGGCTAACTAAGGAAGTTAAAGATAGTATCAAATTGAAAGAAAAAGCATACAATCCTGTGAAGATTAGTAGCAGGTCAGAAGATTGGACAGAATATAAAAAATAGCAAAGAATGACTAAAAAGAATAATGAGGGAGAAATTAGAGTATGTGAGAAAACCAGCTAGAAATATAAAAACAGATAGTGAGAGTTTCTATCGGTATTTAAAAAGGATAAGAGTAACTAAAGTGAGCATTATCCTCTAGGGAGGGAGTCTGGGAAATTCATAAATGGAAAATAAGGAAATGATGGATGAGCTGAATAAATATTTTGTGTCTGTTGGACAATAGAAACATCTTCACTGTAGAGAAATGCCAGAAGTAATTGTAAATCAAGAGATGAAAGGGAGGGAGGAGCTTAACACAATTACAATCACCAGGGAAAGGGTACTGAGAAAATTATTAGAACTAAAAGCTGACAAGCCCCTGGTCCCGATGGACTTCATCCTGGGGTTTTAAAAAGAAGTGGCTGCTGAGATAATAGATGCATTGGTTTTAATTTTCCAAAATTTCCTGGAAAGGTCGCATCAGTTTGGAAAATAGCAAATGTAGCTCCTCTATTCAAGAAAGGAGGGAGATAGAAATCAGGAAACTACAGGCCAGTTAGCTTAACATCTGCCATAGCAAAAATGCTGGAATCTATTATTAAGGAGGTTATCGCAGGGCACTTAGAAAATGTCAATGCAGTCAGGCAGAGTCAACGTGGTTTTGTGAAAGGAAAATTGTGTTTGACTATTAGAACTCTTGAGGAAGTAATAAACAACATGGATAAAGGGGAACCTGCAGATGTGGTGTACTTGGATTTCCAGAAGGCATTTGACAAGGTGCCATATCAAAGGTTACTACACAAAACAAGAGTTCAAGGTGTAGAGAGTAACATATTAGCAGGGACAGAGGATTGGTTAATTAACAGGAAATAAAGTAGGCATAAAAGGGTCATTTTCAGGTTGGCAAGATGTAATGAGTGGAGTTCACAGGGATAAATGCTGTGGCCTCAACTATTTACAATTTATACCAACAACTTGGATGGAAGGATTGATTGGTTGCTAAATTTGCTGATGATGCAAAGATAGGTAGTAAGTTGTGAAGAGGAGATAAGGGGCAGAATTATCCCAGATGAGCACTAAGTGCAGTAGTGGGTGTGAAAAAACGATGTTTTACCCGATGGCCGCAATGATAGGTTTTTGCGCTGTATTGTTGCCTTCCCACCTCATAAATTGTGCAGTCACAGGAAAATCGCTGGATTGCTAGCAGTTGGCCTCTGATTTGCCGGCCACACCGTTACCTCACCGCTTCCTCATGCCAGGAACCATATTTAAACAACAGCCACGTGCACTTCTCAATGCTTGCAGCCCAGGACTGCTCCGGTGAAGATATGGCCCCAAAAGCCAAGAGGATTGCAGCTCTCTGATTCAGTGATGCATCGTGGGATGCCTTTTTGGATGCCATGGAGGCCCACCATGATGTCCTTTACCCCCTCTCTGGCTGCAGGAGGATCATCAGTCTCACCATTTCAACTTGGGAGGTGGTGGCAGAGGTGGTCAGTGCTAATGCTGCACACAAGAGGTCAGCCATCCAGTACAGAGAAAGGATGAATGATCTTATCCTTACCGCCAGGGTAAGTCAACCATCTCGTCACTCTCAACTCACACTCACAAGCTATGATACAATCTCTGGCATCTCACTCACTGCCAGCTCAAAGGACATCACTACTCACTCTCTCACACATACCCTCACATCTCCATCTGGCCTCTTCTCCACCAGAGACTACCTCCTCATCCCGTCCATGGCTCTACTCAGCACACACGCAAGCCTGGCATCCTTCTCATTTCGCCTGACATGCGCCTTGCTCACACTTTCTCCAGCTGTCCTTATGCAGGACAAGATCGCGCACAATCAACAGGAGAGGTCCCAGACTGGGGGTGGAGTGCTGGCCATCAAAGTCCTCACTCCGTTTGAGAGTCGTGCATTAGAGCTGGCGGAGAGGACATGGACCATTCCTGCGGCAACAGTGAGATCGGTGGCAAACATCCATGTGGGGATTCTGCACCAGATCATCCCTTTCTCAATGCTACTCTGAATCCACTGTTCTGTGTTCAATGCGGCTGCCAAACACTAACAATCTCCACTTTTTGTCTATGAGCTTCTGACACCTTGCCCTCAGGCACACTTGACCCCGACCCCAGCACCGAGAGCACCTTGGATGAGGACCCTGAGGGCAGCACTGCTGAAGACCAATCATGGCGCTCACCCACACCCTCCACTAGCGCAGCGACACACCTCAGTGGGACCTAGATGTAGAGCAGCCTTAGGATCACAATCTGATGAGCACAGCACATAATCTGTTCTACAGCACGTGAAGGCAGGGACATCCTTGGCTGCTGGCACTTGGAGCACCACTGGAGGCAAGGAATCTGCTAAGACCGAGTCAGAAGATGAGCTAAAAGCAAAATACTGTGGATGCTGGAAATCTGAAACAAAAACAGAAAATGCTGGAAAAACTCAGCAGGTCTGACAGCATCTGTGGAGAGAGAAACAAAGTTGACATTTCGAGTCCGTATGACCCTTCTTCAGAGCTAAAGAGAAGTAGAAATGTGATGAAATTTATACTGTTTAAGGGGGATGGAGGAAGTGGAGCTGGTTAGAAGGCCAGCAATAGGTGTGGGCAAAGGGGAGATTGACAAAGATGTCATGAACAAAAGGAGTGATAATAGTAGTGGTAAGGGCTAAAAAAAGGTGCTGATCGTGGCAAAGGAGGGAAAGCAAAATGTGATAATAACAGAACAAAGGTAAACATTCTGGAAAGAGCAACATGAACAAGTAATAGATGGCCCTTGTGGGGGTGGGGTGGGGGAAGGGGGCAGTGGTGGGGAAAAAGGATCGAAAAGGGGATAAAACAATGAATGACTGAATAAAGATAATAAATCAATAAATAAATAAATAATATGCTCCCATTGCAGTCTCCTCTACTTTGGGGAGACCAAATGCCGACTGGGTGACCGCTTTGCTGAACACCTTCGGTCTGTCCAGAAGCATGACCCTGGTCTTCCTGTCGCTTGCCATTTCAACACACCATCCTGCTCTCATGCTCACATGTCTGCCCTTGGTCTGCCGCAATGTTCCAGTGAAGCTCAATCAAACTGGAGGAGCAGCACCTCATCTTCTGATTAGGCACTTTATAGCCTTCCGGACTTAACATTGAGTTCAGACCAAGAACAAACTTCAGACCATGAACTCTTTCCTCAATTTTCACCCCTTTTTTAATCCATTTTTTCAAAATTCTTTCTTATTTTTTTTATCCACTTATTTTAATTTTCTTTTATTTTTATTTTTATTTTTACAAGGACAATCACGGGAACGTCAGCATGCCTGGTGCACTCCAGCAAGGGATGATGGAAGAGTCCATCCACCTTCAGTCTGAGGTGATAGCGCTGGTATGCTAACGCACCAATTTTAACACTGGCAGGATGGCGGCAGCCATGAAGACCTTGGTCCAGGATAATCGGTCCTGCATTGCTGCACGGGCTGCACTCCATCACTGACGCCATAGTTGGCTTCCAATAGTGTCAATGCAAGAGGGGTGTGGGACAGCTTGATCTCACCCCAGCTTCCCCTTCTCCTCAAGGAGTCAGCCAGTGGTTGTCAGGCACCCTTAGGGAGGAGGACCAGCAGCTCGACATCCTGGGGCCATCCACCCAGGTGATTCCAGGAATGTCCAGCCCTCCCAAATTCCCTCTTCCTGTGACCCTGCGACTCCAGCTCTACAGGCCAAGGAGGGTGCAGCTGGCCCACAGCAGGTCACCCAAACAGGCCAGGGCCCTCTTAGTCTCAGCCTTCCAGAGGACGCATACCAAAAGTCATCACAGACAGGGCATCGCAGTCAGCAGGTTGTTCCACCTCTGCTGTGGATGTCAAAAGAGTAGCAAGATGTAGCAGCAGTGTTAGGAAGGTTAAGAAGATGTAACTCTTTCTTGAATTAGACAATCAAACTAAATTAACAAAATTGGGATTAATCAAGCACAGCCCCTAATTCAGGTCAGCTGTAGAACTAAGAACAAAGTTTAAAGGAAACTTACAAACTTTAAACCAAAATGTGATTAAAGGGGTCAATAAAACACCCCAGTCCCCGTGGTGCCCACCGAGCACGGAAGGCCTCGAGAGTGCCGGCAGACACCGCCTGCTCCCTCTCCAAAGACACCCGGCCGCGAACGTAGCCGCGGAAGAGGGACAAACAATTGGGCGGCTTGTATTTAATAAATACATACAGTTAACTTACTTAAAGACCACAGAAACTTCAGTAAGACCTAGTGAACAATATCAACATGATCGTTGTTTGGTGTGTGCCGGCTATTTGGCATGTGAAGAACAAATGCAAATTGAGGTTCCCGATTCAGAATTATCATCTTTACACAACATCAGAGATCAACCAAAGCCCAAGGAGACAGAAGGAGGAGCAATCTAAAGAGTGCAATCATCAGTTCAACAGAAAGGGACCAACAAGAGCTGCAGCAAAGAAGTGGGCACCTAAACAGTTAGGGGAGGAGACTGGTAACAAACCAATAATCTCCAACTTATTTAAATCTCCACAGTGGGCCACAGCACAGCTGATCAACAAATGCAGAAAGCAATAGCAGCTGAGAAAAGATGAAAATTCTTAAAATATTAATTATATAGAATGTACTTCTTGCTAATGGATGAATTATCACAGAACCAACACATGGCTTAAAGAGGTTGGGCAGGTGAGAGCTTGTTTATTTGAAACGGCAGTGTTATGAGGCAGAATGTTGCCCAAGGGGTGTGACTCTAATGTTAAAAATCTACTGATAAAAATATTTAATTGTTTACGTTAAATAGGAGAAACAAAAATCTTAATTTTTAAACTTGAAATTTGAAGTTTAAAAGCAAATTGTCAACAAGAGGAAAGTTTACCGAGGAAATAATAAAGATGATGACCAAACTGGCACAGACAAATGAGAAATTTGCTCCACACTCACCCATGACTGGGTAATCAGCATTACAAGTTTACATAGGCAGTTTCCCCTATAAATGTGGAGGTAGGAATTTATTGAAAAAATTTGTCTGGCACATTTGTGCTAACATGGGACTGAGTGCACTACTGCCCACACTGCAATGTAAGAGAACACATGACCCATACTAGGTGTCAGTCAAGTGTTAAACAGAGCCGTGTGCACAAATAAGCATGGAGACAGCCAGCTAATTTGAACCCTTGAACCCTAAAAGTTTAACAAAAATCTGCCAACAGGATGCTGAGTGATAGTCTGGTACCAGGTGCCTTTATGTCTGGTATACTAGGATTAGGAAGGAAGGACCATTTAAAGAAGCATGCACCTAAAGTAGTTTTGCAGAATTACTTTAAGCACCCCTCAACTACAGATGTCTAAAAGACAATGGCCAGCATTTTATGGCCCTGCCGAACTGAATGGAGATTCAAATGGCTCGCCGCATCCACCAGGGGGAGACAGACTGCCATGGGGGCCATAAAATCCTAGCCAATGAGTGGCCAAGAATATACTGTGATTTAGTTTGCTGTTCTCATCAATGTTTTCACTTGAAATTGAGCCATTATACTCAACCACAGTTGGTTCTGGTGCTTTTCTTAGTTGGAGTTTTGTGAATGGTAGGCCCGTGATATATTTTCCATTTTTAATTCAGTTGCAGTGCTTGCTTTCCATATGTCTTGATTCCAGGAGCAGTATTTAATTATCATTGCCAATAAATATATCTTATATACTCATGATCTACTAAAATCATTGGAAACCCTTATCATGCCGTAAGATTATTAGGTCCCCTTGACTGGCTTGCAGAAAAGATCTTCCACAGGAACAGCGGTGCCTATGACTGAGAAAGTTAGAACAGTATAATGTTTTTATGTAACAGAAACCCCTTACCTGGCTGCCAGATGCATAAAACCACTGGCAATTCCTAGGGATATTGGTTTACATCTCCACATACAGAACATAGGATCAGGAGTAAACCATTTAGCTATCAAGCATGTTGCGCAATTTAATGAAAGCATGGTTGATCAGTAACCTAACTCCAAATACCCATCATTGCCCCATATCCCTTAATTAATCTTTGGCTAAAAGAAAACTACCAGAGTTAAAATTAACAATTAATTAGCATCAATTGCTATTTGCAGAACAGCGTTCCAAGCCTCTACTACACTGTGTAAAAGTGTTTCCAAATTTCACTGCTGAAAGACCGGAGACTAATTTTCAGATTATGCTCTTTTATCCTAGACTCCCTGACTAGCAGAAATTGTCATCATTGTCCGTCCCTTGATTCATTCAGGGTCGTAAGTTTCTGCCAATGGTCATGTGATTGAATAGGCTGATTCTTGACTCATAGCTCTTTGAGCACATTTGGGAGGATGCCCTAAGAGGTAGTGGGATCTGGAGTGCCGGATTTACTTCCTTTTTATCCTCCTCTGCCCCTGCTCTGCCTCACCATTAAGACATTGTGACTCAAAGAATGATGCAGCTTGATAGACAAGTTGTCACATTCTGAACAGTTGAAAACAAGTTCCTATTAGTCATTAATGTCAATGCTGCCACACTTGAAGGAAAGCCTCAGAGTGTCTCCGAAGCATTTTCTTTGTCCTCCCTCGAATGTTGGCCATTTGTTGAGAAAACAGCGCCTGGTAGGGGAGATGCTTTTCAGCCATCCTGACAGTATTCAATCCATCAAAATTGATTTTGTGGGAGTTTTGCATAAATGCTTGTGGAGCTGGCTTCAAGAAGGACTCTAGCATTTGTTTGACGGACCTCCTATTGAATCTGGAGGATGCAGCAGAGGCATTGTTGGTGGAATTTCTCTGATGCTCTATCAGTGATATATAACACAGTTCAGGTCTCACTGCAGGACAGGAGTGTTGTGTCAACAACTGCTCTTTACATTAGAATGTTGACATGTCATGGTTTTTGTAATCGAACACTCACTGCTGTAGTATGTAGAAGACTGGTGGTAGCTTTGTGACTGAGAGGGGAACTTGCAAGAAGTGGTAAAGTCTAAAGCTATCACCTCCCTGAACTGTGGTGCGCACAATTGGGCAAATTACTTCAGTTTGGGCCGAACCAGGGTGTTATAAAGATTAATCATAACTTCCTTGCTTTTGTATTCTATGGCCGGGATTTTCCGCTCCTAATCAGAACAGGCGTGTTTGGTGACGAGATCGGAAAGTCTCGCAAGAAGGCCCTAGGCATGTTTCCCGGTGACGTAAATCCAGGAAGTGATCGTCCCCTTCTTCCGTCAATGGCGGGCCACGTTTCCCACTATCAAACATCAGGGACTTAATTTGAATACATTTGCATCTCATTATTGTGGCTACGTGCCGGAATCACCCCACTGCTATGTCAAATTTAAACACCACGTTGGTGTGACTTTAGAACAGTGTGATTTACAACTGCCTTTAAAAAGCGTGCACCTGGCGACCTGAACTTTGAGGGGAACTCGGAAGTGAGTGCACACAACTTAGCACAGTGCTCGCGAGTATCCCAAGGAAGCAGATCTGCAGAGTTGGGAGACGGGTTGGGGGGGTGGTCATAGGCAAGTTTCCACAGCGACTTCATGACTGGCTTGTGGTGCTGGGGCAAGAGCAATTGTGCCACAGAGAAAGGAAGCTCAGGGCTAAGGCAACAGTGCCAGAGAGAAGGGAACCTCGGGACAAGGGTTACAATGCTGGAGAGAAGGGAACCTTAGGGCAAGGGCTACATGTAGTGCAAAGGGTGGTCATTGCAACACAGATTGAAGGTTACACACAAACATGCTGGGGTAAAGAAAACGGCCAGACAAATGGAAAAACGTGTCAAAGATGAACACTCTTCTGCAGCTGAGACCATTTAGCTTGAGCTCAGTTGACATACTTGGAGTCAAGCTAGTCAAGCAATTGTGCCCACTCAAGCACCACCAATTCCTGAGACTGCCAATGATTGCTGCTCTATCTTTAACCCCTCAAGTACAGGCTTCAAAATCGAATGAATGCTATGGTGCTGCAGAACCATTGGGTGACTGGGTAAGCTTGGGGATCCCCTTAGGAAAGGTGGCCATGGAACAATGATGGAAGGGTGCGCTCCTAATCCCTTTCATTATGTTTAAGTCGACATTGAAAATAATTTTGGATTTTCTTTCATTTTACCTGCCAATGTTTTATCGTGCCCCCTTTTTGCTCTCCTAATTTCCTTTTTAAGTTCCCCTTACACATTCTATACTCCTCCAGGGCTTCAGCTGTTTTGTGCCCTTGGTATCTGCCATAAGCCTCCCTTTTTCTCTTTATCCAATCCTGTATATCCCTCGACATTCGATTTTGAAGCCTGCGCATGAGGGGTTAAAGATAGAGCAGCAACCATTGGCAGACTTAGGAATTGGTGCTGCTTGAGTGGGCACACACCTGCACGATCCATTTGTTATGGTCACAGGAGAGGTGCCAGAGGCCTGGAGGACAGCCAATGTGGTATCATTATTCAAGAAGGGAGGAAAGGATAAACCAGGGAACTACAGACCAGTCAGTCGAACTTTAGTGGTGGGGAAACTATTGGAAGCAATTCTTAAGGACAGAATTAATTTACACTTAGAGAGGCAGGGATTAATCAAGGACAGTCAGCATGATTTTGTTAAAGGGAGGTCATGTCTGACCAATTTGATTGAATTTTTCAAAGAGGTGACCAGGTGTGTAGATGAGAGCAATGCATTTGACGTAGTCTACTTGGACTTCAGCAAGGCTTTTGATAAGGTCCCGCATGGGAGACTGATAATGAAGGTAAGAGTCCATGGGATCCAAGGCAATTTGGCAAATTGGATCCAGAATTGGCAGGAAGCAGAGGGTGATGGTCGAGGGGTGTACTTGTGACTGGATGGCTGTGTCCAGTGGGGTTCCACAGGGATCGGTGTTGGGTCCCTTGCTGTTTGTGGTACATATAAACAATTTAGACTTGAATGTAGGAGGGTTGATCAGTAAGTTCGCGGATGACATGAAAATTGGTGGGGTGGTAAATAGTGAGGAGGATAACCTTAGATTAGAGGAGGATATAGATGGGCTGGTCAGATGGGCTGATCAGTGGCAAATGGAATTTAATTCAGATAAGCGTGAGTTGATTCACTTGGGCAGGACAAACAAGGCACGGGAATACACAATGAATGGTAGGACCCTGGGAAGTACCAAGAATCAGAGGGACCTTGGTGTTCATGTCCACTGGTCCCTTAAGGTAGTGGGACATGTAGATAAGGTGGTTAAGAAGGCATATGGGATACTTGCCTTTATTAGCCAAGGCATAGAATATAAGAGCAGCGAGGTTATGCTGGAACTGTACAAAATGCTGGTTAGGCCACAGCTAGAGTATTGCGTGCAGTTCTGGAATCTGTATTGTAGGAAGGATGTGATTGCACTAGAGAGAGTGGAGAGGAGATTGACCAGGATGTTGCCTGGGCTGGGGAGTTTTAGTCATGAGGGGAGATTGGGGTTATTTTTCCTGGAGCAGAGAAGATTGAGGGGGCACATGATTGAGGTGTATAAAATTATGAGGGGCATAGATAGGGTAGACAAGAAGGAACTTTTCCCCTTAGTGGAGGGATCAATAACCAGGGGGCATAGATTTAAGGTAAGGGACAGGAGGTTTAGAGGGGATGTGAGGAAGAATTTTTTCACCCAGAGGGTGGTGGGAATCTGGAACTCAAAGGGCCTTTTTCTGTGCTGTAGACCTCTATGACTATGACTCTATGAGATTCTTGTGGCCACAAGGAGCTGCACGCATCGCTAATCTGGAAAGTGACTTTGAAACTGGACAATCACTGTGTTCAGAGGTTACACACTGCACAGGGGAAAGGCCCTGGACTGCAACACTTTCTTTCACTTTGTGCAGGAACCAAGGTTTCACATTTGATTGACACAGACAATGTTCATCATAACAACGAACCATAGTCAAGGACACATTTTTGGGAGCATGTTTACAATAGTGAACATTATGTACATGTGATTAAAACCCATGCCCACATTGTACAACAATATCTTCTTGAACTTTTTAAACCTGCCACTATGTCCTCGTGCATCCCCAACATTCACAGCAGAGGTGGAGGTGGCTTGCTAACTGCTAAGCCCTGTTGTCTGTGATTACCTTGGTGGTTGTCCTCTAGGGGGCCGAGACCTGGAGGGCCCTGGCCTGCTTTCGTGGTCCTGCTGTGCAGTAATGCCATCCCCCTCAGCCTGCGGAGCTGGAACTGCTGGGGTCACAGGAGGAGAGGATTTGGTTGGGCTGGACACCCCCAGAGTCACCTGGGTAGATAGTCCTGTGATGCGCACCTGCTGATCCTCCTCCCTCTGGGTGCCCAAGGGCCCCTGGCTGACTCCTTGAGAAGAATGGGCAGCTGATGTGAGCTTGAGGTGCCCTGCCTGCCTCTCACGTTGACAGTGATGGATGCCAGCAAGTGCCTTAGCAATGGAGTGCAGCTCCTGCAGCAGTACAGGACCATTGTCCTGGACTAAGGTCTCAACGGCGGCCGCCACCCTACCATTGTTGACCTCGGTGTGTTGGCATGTCGGCACAATCACCTTGGTCTGAAGGTGGATGGAATCTTTCTTCATGCCTTGCAATCTGAGGAGTGCAGCGGACATCCCTTCCCAATGTTCCCAAGTTTGCCTTTGCAGTTCTGGCAACTGAGGTATGACTGAGTCCAGAGGCTCCTAATCTGACTTGGACTCAGCAGATTCCTAGCCTCCAGCAGTCCTCTGAGTGCCGGCATCCTGGAATGTCCCTGCTTTTGCCTGCTGTGGATCAGACAGTGTGAAATGCTCACCAGACCATGACCCCAAGGCTACTCTACAACCCAGGTCCCACCGAGATATGTATCTATGCTGGTGAGGATGTGGGTGAGTGCTGTGACAGGTCTTCAATGTCGATGTCTGTAGATTCCTCTTCTGTGGTGACCTCGTGGCTAGAGTTGAGGACCTGGCTCATGGACCCGCTCGGCTGCTTTCCAGGTGTGCCCGCGAAAGAAAGGAGAGATAATTAGTGCATGGGAGGGGCCTGTGAAACAGAAGACATCACTCACAGTATGGTTGTCTGATGAATGTTGCAGTGCTGGATCCTCACTTATTTGAGCATTGCCGTCAGCACATGAGCAGTCCACATCTTCAACGGCCAGCTGAATGCTCTATTTTCAAAGTTTGTCAGGACCTTGAGGTCAGGCATTCCTCCTCCAGTCTGGGACCTCTCCCTTTTGTTGTGTGCCAGTTTGGCCTGCGTGAATACAGATGGAGAGAGTGTAAGCAGGACACCTGCCAGGCCAGGTCAGAAGGGTGCCCGGCATGTGTGGACGGTAAGTGGTGCCATGGATGGGATGAGGACACGATCCGCAGGACAGATGAAGGTGTGTGTGAGAGAGTAAGTGGTCATGTACCTTGAGTTGGCAATGAGTGAGATGCCTGTGGATGTATGTTGGGTTTAAGAGTGTGCGAGTTGAGAGTGATGAGAAGAGTACTTTGGTGGACTGGAGGAAATCATTCACCTTCTTTCAGCACTGGGTGGCTGTCTTCTTTTGGAGTGCGCTGGTGCTGCCCACCGCCTCCCATGCTGGATTGCTTGATGATCTTTGCCAAGAGCAGGGGTAGAGGATATCTCGACAGGCCTCCATTGCATCTAGTAGGTGCTCAAGGGAGGTGTCACTAAATTTGTGGGCAGTATGTTTCCTCGCTTTGGCAGTCATTAGTTCCCCGCAGCTTCCTATCCCTTGGTGAGTGCTAGCTCTGTGCAGGGGCAGCATTTAAATATGGCATCTGGATTACTAAGCTCTGAGGTCATGGTGGGGTGTGCGAATCAAAGGTTGACCCACCATAGCCCAATGTAAAACCCGTGCCTCTGATTTTTTTAACAATGTTTCACATGACATGGGGATGAAATTTCGCCATTGCCCTCGGTGTGTCAAATGCCGATTTCCTCGTCCAATATCGGACTTTACCGACTTCAGGGAAAATCCTGCCCTATGTCTCGATTTATAAAGTACAGGATGTCGTATGCTATCTTAACCACCTTCTCAAACTGTCCTGCCACCTTCAACAATTTATCCACATATATGCCAGGTCTCTCTGTTCCTGCATCTCTTTAGAATTGTAACCTTTTTTTATATTGCTTTTCCTTATTCTTCCTACTAAAATGTAGTACCTCACATTTCTCTCCATTAAATTTCATCTGCCACATGTCCACCCATTCCAGCAGCCTGTCTATATCCTCTTGAAGTCAATCACTATATCTTTCACAATTCATAATACTCCTGAGTTTTGTGTCAGTAGAAGTCATTAATATATTATCAAGAAATACAATGGTGCTAGTATCAACCCTTGGGGAACCCCACTGTATACCTTTCTCTAGCCCAAAAAACAATTGTTTACCACTGCTCTGTTTCCCATCACTCAGCCAACTTTGTAACCATGCTGAAACTGCCCTATTTATTCCATGAGCCACAACTTTTCTGACGGGCCTTTATGTGGCACATTATTAAACACTTTTTGTAAGTCCATATGTACCACATCAACCAGATTACGCGCATTAACCATCCCTGCTACTTCATCAAAAATTCAATCAAGTTGGTCAAGCATGATTTTTTCCTTAATAAATTCCTGCTGGCTTTCCTTAATTAATTTTATCCAAACAACTATTAATTTTGTCCTGGATTATTGTTCCTAAAAGCTTTCCCATGACTAAAGTTAAACTGCCTGGCCTGTTGTTAGATTTATCCTTACACCCTTTTTCAAAAAGGGTGTAATGTTAGTAATTCCCGTCATCTGGCACCACCTCTGTCTAAGGAGGATTGGAAGATTATGGCCAGTACCTCCACAATTTCTGCCCTTACTTAGCTTAGAATTCAAGGATGCATCCCATCTGGTCCTGCTAACTTATCAACTTTATGTACAGCCACCTTTCTAATACCTCCTTTTAGCCTATCCAGTATCTCCAGTACCACCTGCTTCACTATGACTTTGGCAGCACCATCTTCCTTGGAAAAGACAAATGCAAAGTATACATTTAGTACCACAGCCATGCCCTCCATTTTCATGCATATGTTCCCTTTTTGGTTCCTAATTGTCCCCACTCCCCTTCTTACAAACTTTAAAAAAAAATTTCTGTCTATACAAGACTTTTTGATTCCCCTTTATGTTAGTTGCCAGTCTTTTCTCATTCTTTTGCCTCTCGTTTCCTTTTCCATTGTCCTTCTGAACTTTCTACTGTCAGCCTGGTTCTCACTTGTATTATCAACCTGACATCAGGCATATGCTCCTTTATTCTGCTTCATCTTACTCCCTATCTCGTTCCTCATCAAGGGCGCTCGGCTTTGGTTGCTTCACTTTCCCCCCAGGGAAATATAACTCAAATTTACCTGAACTATCCATTCTTTAAAAGGCAGCCCAAATTTTTTAACTCTAACCAAATGGAGCTCCTGTAGGGAACAAGTTGTGCAATTTTTAGGACTAAAATGTCCTGCCATGCCTTTATTTATTAGACTAACTGAACTTAACAGAAGTAACTAAAGATTTATGTTAAAGGTTTATTAATTTAATCAAGTATTACTGAATTATAGATTCCTGGCTTTGGGTTTGACACACCTCCCTACCTTAAACATCAAAAATAAGGCTGCAATTCTTACCAATCAATCATCAACCTGATCCTGAGATATCACTCCTTGATTTTGTTTTGCTGATTTATGGTCCACTTATGAACTCCGCATTGCTTTGAAATCCACTGCTCGTACTGCTGCCATGCTGTTTTTATATCTTCAGTCTTCTCCTCCCATGCTCTGATCTCTGCTGTTTCTGCTGCTGCAGTGCTGCTTTTATATCTTCAGTCTTATCCTGTGGTACTCTGGTCTCTGCTGCTCTTGCTGTGTTTTTTATATCTTCAGTCCTCTCCTGCCATGTTCTACTACATCTGCTGTTGCTGCATTGTTCTTATTTCTTCAGATCTGTCATGTGACACTTTGGCCTATGCTGCCCTTCTGCTGCCAAACTCTTTTCATATCTTCATTCTCCTCCAACAAATCTCTGGCCTCTGCTGTCCCTGCTGCCACCATGCTGTTTATATATCTTCAGTTCTCTCCTGCCATGATCTGCCTTTGATGATGGGAGTGAATGTTTAAAGGTGGTGGATAGGGCATCAGTCAAGCAAGCTATATTGTCGTTGGTGATTTCAAGCATCTTTTATGCCAAAAAGCCATTTGGTAGTACAAAACTTGAGTATTGCTGATAAAAGAGACATGTTGAAGCTTTTCATCTTGCATTCATCAAGGCACTTCATAAGAATACCAATATAAGGGGAAAACAACAAGTTATACTGTATGAGGAGGGAGTGCTGATTGGTTGATAAGTGGACTCTGATTGTTAGAGGCCTTGCCATTGTGAATGCACCACTGATGGTGACTGACAGTTAACTGCCAAGCAATGTTTGAAATTTAAACCAGGCAGCTTGACCCTGATTGGTCGAGGTATTGCTCTGAGGAATGAGTCAGCAAATGGCTGTCACTTATTTTGTTTAGCTGAAACAGGTGCAATGTGTGTACATGTTCTTTCTGTCTGTAAAGAATGGGGTCCAGTGTATTAGTATATGTGGCTTGCAGTACATGCAAATGCACCACACTGCAAGCCCAATCTTAAATTGGTGGTCAGTATAATTTTTAGCACTCTGAAAATTATTTAACAAATGTTGTCCAATTTTGGAACCACATCTAATGTTGGACACTCTGTTTTGAGTTTTGCAAGCATGGGCTGGTTGGGTACAGTCTGTACCTTGCCCATTTCGATAAGTGGCTAGGACATGCTGTTTGATACAATCCGCCAGTCTTGGGATGTACAGCCTACATATCTAGCATCACACTGGCACTGAAATTCATATACCATGTTACTCAATTGTGTGATTGGCAGAACATCTTTTTGGCTTGATTGCGAACACCAGTCATATTGTTATGATCTCACAAAGGGTGAGGAGACTTTCAACAACCTCCCTCAGAAGGGAGTGGGAGCAGGTGGCCAAGAAGACCAAACTCTTGGTGCCTGGACCCAAGGTGTGAAACAGCTAGCCTCACCTGTTGCTCAAATGTTTGAGATAGCTTGCCCTTTCAGGGTACTCTGAGGTAGACTAGCACTTTTCAGGGCCGAAAATGATGGCCTTATGCTGATGACCAATTTACGATTGTTAGTTGGTCTCATTGTGTAGCGCATTTGCGTGTACTGAAAGCTACATATATTAATACACAGGGCCCTGTTCTTTGCAGACAGAAAGAACATGTACTCACATTGCACCTATTTCAGCTAAGTAGGTGACAGCCATTCATTGAGTCATTCCTCCAGGCAATGCCTCTACCAATCAGAGTCCACTTGCCAATCAATTAGCACTCTCTTCTCATTCAGTAAATATTGTTGTTTTCCCCTTGTATTGGTATTCTTGTGAAGTGTCATGATGAGTGCAAGATGAAAAGCTTTGACATGTCTTTTTTTTAAGCAATAATCTTTTATTTTGTTGCAGCTGCACTCATCCAGGTAAATGGAGACTATTCCATTACATTTACAACTTGTACCTTGTAGGTGGTAGACAGGCTTAGGGAAGTCAGGAGGTGAGTTACTCAACACAGAATTCCCATCCTCTGACCCACTCTTGTGCATCTTGGTGTGCATGTCCATTCAGTATTGTCCTGTATGCCACACATCAAATGCCTCATCCGGGTCATCTGTAGAAGTTCTTGCCTTCAACCTTGCCCTCAGTGAGCTGACAAATAAATCATCCTTTCACCCTGCTTGTTTGCAGCCATAATGTGCCAGTTGACTTACCATGTGCTGATTTGCCTCCAAGTTAAGTGCAGTGCCAGTGACTGAGCTGGTTGCTGCAAATGGTAGATAAAGTGACGAGGTTTCTTCATCGATGCTATGGAGTTGCTCTGTTTCCTCTCCCTGGGGCTCATGTGGCTGGGCAGGTGGCACTTCTTGGGTATCTGAAAGCTGGTACTCCAAATAGGGAAGATTGTAGTGAGGTAAACATGGTGAGTGGAGGGTATGGTGGGGGGGGGGGCGGAAAGAAAGAGGTTTATGGTCACACAGTCAGCAATTTGCTTATCATGCCAGACAGTAGGATGAAGGTGTGCACAAGGTGCATAAGGCGGGGATTTGCTAACATCCTCAGTGTTCTCAGTGACATTGGATGCTGCAGGGCCCCCGTCACAATCAACCCTATGATGCTGAGAGCCATCACCTGTAGGGCTCCGACGGTAAAGGCATCGTTGACCCCACTGTCTGTTCTGCTCCCTTCTATTGTGTGGCACCTTGTCCTTTCAGAGAGGGCAAAATATCAATGGCTTTGTAGCACTGTGTTGGGTGATGTGCCTGCCAAAGCTGAATAACAAGCTGTGTGAAAGCAGTGAGAGGTGGATGTGAGCCTGCCTGCATTGGGAGGTGTTTGAGGTGAGGTGGAGTTTCTGGATATTCGGTTTGAGTGCTGAGTGCCAGGGATTGTTGCTGGGTGAGTAATTGGGGTGTGGTGATTTGAGCAGTGAGAGAGGTTGGTGGTGCAATGGGTAGATGTCGTCATGAGAAGAAGCATTCACTGAGCTTGAACACCAACAGGAGGTCATTAGATTTATTGTGGGATTGTTGCCAGGTCCTTGGGTCCAGGCACCAAGAGTTTGGTCTTCTTAGCCACCTGCTCCCACTCCCTTCTGAGGGAGGTCATTGAAAATCTCCTCACCCTTTGTGAGATCACAGCATCTCTCCTCCTGCCCATTTGCACCACTAACACCTCCAGCATCACATTCGCCAGCCTGGATCCCTCTGTCTTCCCTAGTGTTCAGTTTGCAACAACTTCAGTTGCAACAATCTTTTTGAGCAGCTTCCTTTTAAGTGACAGTCTTCCACTGACAAGGGGAGAGCAGTGCTGGACGTGCACCAGCTAGCATCAAAATCATTCCAATGAGGTGAATACAGGAATTCTGTATCTTACCCATTACAATCTGAACTGCCATGAGTATGTTGTGAATCGTGATATCGGTACCCAAAAATCGGGGCAGAAAAGTATTTATGTCCCACTGATTCTTTTCCAATAATCTTGTATTCAACAAAGTCTACAGATTCATACAATGTAATGCTGTAAAACAGCACCTGCATCACAGTGAATTATGGGTGTACAACCCATCATTTTCTATCCATTGAAATGAGTGGATGGAAAACCACAGCTTGTGTGTGTCTGATTTACTGAGGTGCTGGGAGCACTGGATCACTAAACCACCGCTATAACTTTTGTTTAGTTATCATCTTTACATTGAGCTTTTCTTTGGGTAACAATATGATTGTTCCACTGAAAGTGTCTGCCAAATGTGTAATGGAAATTCTCAATTCAAACTGACAGAAACATGTTGTGTTGCCTTCCAAAGAAAAAATGCAGTGAAGCTAACTAATTTGGGGTCAATTAGTTCATTTTGAAAGAAGATGGATAATATCTGTTGAGGAGTAGAATTGAAGATTACAGAGATATGTAACAACGATGCTAAGTTTTTATTCAGGGGAGATTTGAGACATAGGACTCCTTTCACTGGAATAGAGAATGCTGAGCAGATGAAGATGTTTCTAGAGGTTGAGTGGTGCTTTGTTAGAGTGCACGAGGGAAAAGTATTTCCTCTGGGGAATCAATGGCAAGTAGTCATCAATTTAAAATTAGCAGAGACTGACAACATAAATTACTCTTCATGCAAAGATCATGGAATGCTTTGTTACAGATCATGGTTGAGGCAGAGCACATTGCAACTTTTAAAAGATAAACAAATAAATATTTGATAAAGCGCAATAAGATAGAGGGCTATTGAGGGAAAACAATGGAGTGGAATTCATTTTTGATTGTACTGCTTCTTTGCTAGAGCAATGATGGAATTTTAGCACGGAGGAAATTGTGTGTCTAGGTACAGGTTGGGGATTTAAATTAATTGAAAATATTGGCATGTTTTGAAGCCAATTCCATTGTGCTGACTTTCAGATTTAGCTTAGTCTCATTTGGCTGCATGTACTTGATCTTTCCGGGGCAGTGGGTAACAATTTGAATATTTAAATCAGTGTATTGTGAAGATGTTTTAACTAGCATTTAAATTATATGGCACAAGCATGGATTTCGTGTACTTCATGTGAATCACCATTGAAACCAATTATAATTCATCAATGCTCAAAGCTGCTTTTCTACATGTCATTCAGAAGGGATTTGTTGAGAGCACTTGTGCTGAGGTTACTTTCCACATGTTTGAGGTATTGAGACTCTAAGTTAGAATGTGGTGAGACCTGCACGTGGTAAGCAACAGAAGAGTCGAGCTCATAGGAGGCATTACCTACATAACAGAGTGTACAGGCAGAGGCATGGCTCCTTTGATCTCTTGGGAAACCTGTGCTTCCAGAGGCTGAGGCTGTTGTGTCAGTTGGTGTCAGATATCTGCAACCTCCTCAAAGATGACCTGCTCCCTGCTGGACCTCTTAGGCATGCAAGTGACCACCACCCTCAGATTTTTGTCTCTGGATCCGTCCAGGACACTTTCGTAGAATTTCTCAGTCAACTGGATATAAATGCTTAAGGAAGGTTACTGATGTGTTGTATAATGACTTTACCTGTGATGAATCCGTTTAGATTAAGCAGGTGCTCAGGTTTGCATCTCTGGCTGGCTTCCCCCAGATGCTCAATGTCATTTACTACATATACTTGGCATTCCATGCATGCCTAAATCATCCATGAGTATTCATAAATAGCATGGGGTATTCTACTGCAAGCAGATTAGTGAGGATAAAATTAGAATGATCACATTTCTATATTTGTTTAGAGACTCACCAACAATTTTTTTAGTTGGTGCATTTTTATACCTCTTTTGATCCAACCTGAGGTTTCCAGTGAAGAGGGATGACTAACGATCTGTGACAGAAGCTAAAACTGTAAAAGGAAACTTAGCCAATCAAGTTAAGGAGACTTTTCTGGGGATGATGATGCATTCCAGCCCATGGTATTCACTGGTCACGGAAGGCCTGAAGCGCATCTGCAGATAGCCAGAGGTCCCTCTCCAGTGACACCTGGGCACAGACATAGCCACAGAAGAGAGGAAGGCAGTTAGGCTGAATGACTTCCTCAACTGCTTACTGCCTGGGTCGGTTAGTGGCCACTTAGCCAGTCCCAGGAGCAGAGCCATGTGGAGTTTCTTCAACTGGCCCAATCCCCTCCACAACAAACATCAGGTGGGACTAAAGTTCAGCCAGAAATTGAGAAGCAGTCCCCTGAGATACTGAAAGAGGAGCTGCAACTGCATATATCCTACACAGATGGGAAACACAGGAAATTACAGGTGGCCTTGGAGTCTGTGAATTGACTTAACAGTCTATGGCAGGGGATGGCCATGTGCAACACCCTCAAGGCCAAATCCCTGATGGACAAAAGGAGGAATCCTGAATAGGGAGCCTCCTATTTTGGAAACCCACTGTCTGGATGACAGGATGGAATACCCAGTGCCCCATCGATGAGAGCCAGAAATGGAAGGGTGTGTAAGATTAACCTGTATTGAAAACCCCTACATGCATCATTTTGCATACTTGGCTGAGGATTATGTGAATGGAAGATTGTTTACATAGCTGGAGAGAAATGTTGAATTTGCTTGATTGACATCTTTATGTGGTTATAGTAAGTTATTTTTCTGTGATCTCTTTTGTCAATGTCCCATAAAATGCAGCGACACTGTCACATGAACACGGACATGTTAAAATAAAACATTTTACATTTCATTTATATTTTTATTTGGTGTTGGAAACCTTATCCTGCCCACCGGTGAGGTTTTCTAAAAGTGCAAAGTATGCTTGGTCTTTTTGCCTGCCCGCCAACCATAAGGTTGGACAAGCAGCAAAAAATTTAAGATTTTTAAAGATTCATTCATGGAATGTTGGCTTTGCTGGCTGGGTCAGTCTTTATTGCTCATCCCCAATTGCCCTTAAGATGGTGGTGAAGTTCCTTCTTGAACCATTGCAGTCCATGTGGTGTAGGTACACTTATGGTACTGTTAGGAAGGGAGTTCCAGGATTTTGACCCAGCGACAGTGAAGGAACGGTGATATATTTACAAGTCAGGATGGAGACTGACTTGCAGGGGAACTTCCAGGTGGTGATATTCCCATCTATCTGCTGCCCTTGTCCTTCTAGATGGTAATTGTCATGGGTTTGGAAGGTGCTGTAGAAGGAGCCTTGGTGGATTCCTTCAGTGCATCTTATAGATGGTACACACTGCTGCTACTCCTGTGCATTGGTGGTGGAGGGAGTGAATGTTTGTGGATATGGTGCCAATGAAGCGGGCTGCTTTGTTCTGGATGGGGTCAAGCTTCTTGAGTGTTGTGGGAGCTGCACTCATCCAGGCAAGTGGGGAGTATTCCATTACACTCCTGACTTGTGCCTTGTAGATGGTGGACAGGCTTTGGGAAGCCTCGTCACATGATTCTTAGCCTCTGACCTGCTCTTGTAGCCACAGTATTTATATGGCTAGTCCAGTTCAGTTTCTGGTCAATGGCAACTCCCAGGATGTTGATGATGGGGGATTCAGTGATGGTAATGCCATTGAACATCAAGAGGCGATGGTTGGATTCTCTCTTGTTGGAGATGGTCATTGCCTGACACTTGTGTGGTGAAAGTGTTACTTGCCACTTGTTAGCCCAAGTCTGGATATTGTCCAGGTCTTGCTGCATTTAGACATGGACTGCTTCAGTATCTGAGTCATTGTGAATGGTGCTTAACATTGTGCAATCATCAGCGAACATCTCCACTTCTGACCTTATGATGGAAGGAAGGTCATTGATGAAGCAGCTGAAGATGGTTGGGCCGAGGACACTAACCTGAGGAACTCCTGAAGTGATGTCCCGGAGCTGAGATGATTGACCTCCAACAACCACAACCATCTTCCTTTGTGCTAGATATGAATCCAACCAGCGGAGAGTTTTGCTCAATTCCCATTGACTCCAGTTTTGCTAGGACTCCTTGATGCCACACTCGGTCAAATGCTGCCTTGATGTCCAGGGCAGTCACTCTCACCTCACCTCAGGAGTTCAGCTCTTTTGTCCATGTTTGAACCAAGGCTGTAATGAGGGCAGGAGCTGAGTAGCCCTGGCGGAACCCAAACTGGGCGTCAGTGAGCAGGTTACTGCTAAGCAAGTGCCGCTTGATAGCACTGTTGATGACCCCTTCCATTACTTTACTGATGATGGAGAGTAGACTGATGGGGCAGTAATTAGTTGGGTTGGATTTGTCCTGCTTTTTGTGTACAGGACATACCTGGGCAAATTTCCACATTGCCAGGTAGATGTCAGTTCTGTAGCTGTACTGGAACAGCTTGACTAGGGGCATGGCAAATTCTGGAGCACAAGTCTTTAGTACTATTGCTGGAATATTGTCAGGGCCCATAGACTTTGCAGTATCCATTGCCTTCAGCCTTTCTTAATATCATGTGGAGCGAATCAAATTGGCTGAAGATTAGCATCTGTGATGCTGGGGACCTGCGGAAGAAGTCAAGATGGATCATCCACTCAACACTTCTGGCTGAAAATTGTTGCGAATGCTTCAGCCTTGTCTTTTGCACTGATGTGCTGGGCTCTTCCATCATTGAGGATGGGGATATTTGTGGAGATTCCTCCTCCAGTGAGCTGTTTAATTGTTCACCACTGTTCACGACTGGATATAACAGGATTTCAGAGCTTGGATCTGATCGTTGGTTGTGGGATCACTTAGATATATCTATCACTTGCTGCTTTTGCCGTTTAGGACAAAAATAGTCCTGTGTTATAGCTTCACCTGGATGACACCTCATTTTTCGGTATGCCTGGTGCTGCTCCTGGCATGCTCTCCTGCACTCTTCATTGAACCAGTGTTGATCCCCTAGCTTGATAGCAATGGTAGAGTGGGGGATAAGCCCGACCATGAAGTTACAGATTGTGTTCGACTACAATTCTGCCACTACTGATGACCCACAGCGCCACATGGATGCCCAGTCTTGAGCTGCTGGATTTGTTCGAAATCTATCCCATTTAGCACGGTGGTAGTGCCACACAACACAATGGAGGGTATCCTCAATGTGAAGGTGGGATTTCGTCTCTACAATGGTTGTGCGGTGGTCACTCCTACCGACACTGTCATGGACAGATGCATCTGCGGCAGGCAAATTTGTGAGGATGAGGTCAAGTATGTTTTACCCTCTTGTTGGTTCCTTCACTACTTGCTGCAGACCCAGTCTAGCAGCTATGGCCTTTAGGACTCGGCCAGCTCGGTCAGTAGTGGTGCTACCGAGCCACTCCTAGTGATGGACATTGAAGTCCCCCAACCAGAGTACATTCTTCGCCATTGCCACCCTCAGTGCTTCCTCCAAGTGATATTCAACATGGAGGAGCACTGATTCATCAGCTGCCCTATTAATGATCTTTTTAATGGCCTTAATAGGCCTTTTAACGGTCGGCTGGTGTGCTGCCGATTCCCACGTGCGTCCACTGACCGAAATATTGCGTGACTGCGCGTTGACATCAGGATGCTCGCCCGACGTTGACGCACATCATTTTACGCTTGAGTGGGTCTGCCCCAAGGGGCAGAATTTTTCTCTTGTCAGATGGGCTCGGCAGGGGCGGTCAGGAAGCGGACCGCCATCGGGGCCTAACGGCGATTTCACGCTGGCTGGCCAATTAAGGCCCACCCAGTATGAAATGTGAACGGCAGCACTCAGTGCTACCTGTGGGGGGGGGGGGGGGGGGGAGGAGGAGAGTGGGGGGGGCAAGTGGGTAATTTCACTCATGCATGCGAGTGAGTGCTTGAAAATCTCTGAGGCAGCTCTGTGCTCTGACATGAAGAGTTTTAAAAATTAGAAATAAAAATTTTAAAAATGTAATAAAGCATGTCCCCTGATGTGACACTGTCATGAGCAGGGACATGTTATAAATGAAATTTTAAAAGTTGTATTTGATGTTGGGAACCTCCTCCTGCCCATGGATGACATTTCCAAAAAAAATGCCGCTTGGTCTTTTCGCCTGCTCGCCAATCATAAAGTGGGATGGGGAGCGAAAAATTTAAGTTAATTAATACTTTAGTGGCCTTAATAGGCTTTCTAATTGTCAGTGGGCATGCTGCTGATTCCCACACGTGCCCGCCGACCGACCTATTGTACAACTGCGTGTTGATGTCGGGACGCTCGCCCGACGTCATCGTGCATCATTTCATGCTTGAGCAGGTCGGGCATGTGCCCGCCTGCAGAGGTGAAATTTCTGCCCCAGGAGTATGTCACAATGATCCTGCTGCTGACCTCCCCTGCCATTTCTAGTGCATGTTCTTTGCTGCAGCAAAGGAGAAGGGGTATTGTCACTGACTAGTATTTCAGAGACCCAGGGTAATGCTCTGGGGACCCGGTTCAAAGCCCACCACAATATATGGTGAAATTTGAATTCAATAAAAAAAATCTGGAATTCTAAGTCTAATGACAACCATGAAACCATTGCCAATTGTCGTAAAAACACATCTTGTTCACTAATGCTCTTGTGATAATGGGGGACTGCATTCGTGCTCTCCCCTGAAAAAAAATGCTCTTTAGGGAAGTAAATCTGCTGTTCTTACCTGGTCTGGCTTACATTCCAGACCCACAGCAATATGAATAACTCTTAACAACCATTTGAAGAAGGGCAATTAGGGATGGGCAATGAATGCAGGCCTAGCCAGTGACGCCCACATCCCATGAACGAATATTAAAAAAAGCAGGTGTTTTCCACTTGCCATTATGAAGGAAAAGCCTCTCTTCCACTCCTCATTGCAGCCAGTGCATCCAGATGTCTTGTTAAATCAAGACACAGCCCTTGACCATCCTGAATCATGATAAAACTTCTCTCTCTCTTTGTTCAAATTCACAACTGCTCCAAATTCCTTCTGTGGAGTGGTCATTTAAATATTCCAATACTGAAGTGAGATCCCATCAGACAGGTCTGCAGCACAGTTGTGCATTTGATACTAAACTTGGAAGTAATATTATAAGTTCCATAGCATTTCTACTTCTTTTTAGCTCTGAAAAAGAGTCATATGGACAGAAAACATTAACTCTGTTTCTCTCTCCACAGATGCTGCCAGACCTGCTTAGTTTTTCCAACATTTTCTGTTTTTATTTGAGTAATATTATAATTAGGTGACTGTATTAAAATGCTACAGACAGATGCACTGATCAATATTTCCCACCTGAAATCACAATCCTCTCTGTTCCAAATGTATCTCAGAGTTACTGTGGCCCTGATGTTAACTGGAGGCCAAAGAGAGTGTGGGAGAGTCTGTAATAAGGTGAAGAACCCAGGAAAGCCAAAGACATGGCAGGCCTATCAGGCAAGGCCTCATTCAAATACTTTTGGCTACCTCCAGTCCAGCATCTGGACAAATTGACGGCCCAACAAGCTGGCAGCAGTTGGAACTGGTAAATGGAGGCTGCAACCGAAGATCTATGGGGACAGTCTCTGCTACTTGGAAAGCAGCTCATCCATGAGCCTTGGTTGAGAAAGATTTGGGACAGGGGTCCCAAATGTGGGGGTAGGGGGGCAAGAGGCTGGAGATTGGGGCTGGTGGGAGGGTGGGGATCAGAGCCAGTGGAAGGATGGAGATTGGTGCTGGTGGGAGGAGCAGAAGGGTTTGGGCAGAGGTCAGGGATAGGGGAGGTCAAAGGTTTCTTTGTGAGCTTTAGGAGAGCTTTTTTCTCTGGCCCACAAGGAGTGCTGAAAAAGGAGATCTTTAGCACTTACCTTCAAGATTTGTTCATTTCCAGTTCAATTGCGTCATCAGGTGGTGACTTTAGAAAGTTAAATAGAACCTTGCCTGCTTTTGCAGTAGCTTCATCAATGGCCTGATTTATCTATGTTAAAATTTCAAGGGGCAGGGATGGGGTGAAGCTGGAGGTAGGTTGCTCGATCCTAATATTTTAAACATGCAGGCGAGGATCAGTGGGGTTGGGAGGAGGGGTCTTAAGATTGAGGCCAGTAAACTGAATCATCTTTTTATTTGTGCTGCAGACCTCTATGGTTGCAGGAAATTGGGGAAGGGATTTAATCTTCCCTAAAGTAAGGGATTAAAAGTTGCCTTGGGAATGAAGCCCATGATTGAACAATCCTACAAAGGCCTGGATATTCTTTGGAATTGTTCCCACTCCACTGGCATCAGCAACAGAGCAGTTGAGTGGGAGCAGCTCCAAGGAATTCCCAGCCATAAACTCAGGATAGAGTAATCTTGGCTAGCTGATCTCTTCTTGCTTTGGATTTTCCTCCATTCTTAAGGATTCTGTTTGCGGATTTGAAATCATATCCATTTGTGGTTTTCCTATATAAAGGATGTGAACTATAGTACTGATTTTTACAGCATTTAAAAAATTTTAATATGCAGGATTGTGTATGTTCATTTTTCTTCAATAATTGTAATTTTGCAAAACCCTATAAAATAGGTTCTATGCTAATGCATATTATTCATAGTATCTTTACAGCATAAGGTGACTGTTCATTGCTTGACACTAGATATTAAAATGATCAACTCTTATAAATATCTAATATAAAAGCAAAATACTGTGGATGTTGGAAATCTGAAAGAAAAACAGAAAATGCTGGAGACACTCAGCAGGTCTGACAGCATCTATGGAGAGAAAAACAGATTATCATTTCAAGTCCGTATGACCCTGCTTCAGAGGGTCATAAATATAAATATCTGTCCTATTATATGGAACTCAGCAATATTATTTTTCCAGGGAAAAGTGAACTGATGCAAATCTGAAATAAAGAGATTTTCTGGGAATTATATGTGACCTTAAATGTATTTAATTTCTATAACACTTCAACATGCTTTATATAAGAATGAAAAATTGATGTCTTTGAGGTGGATGATCAAGGTTTGCTGATTGCAATGTTGGCTGTGAGTAATGACAGCTAATGCTGCGATTACTATTAGCTTGTCAAGCTAATCAAGAAAGCAATGTTCGTCATTCGAGGTTAAAAATTACCATTCTAAAACGTTTCGCAAAATAAATGTACTTTAATTCAACAATGCCATTTGTTTAATTGCTGGTTGTGGGCCCTTGCTTTGTTTAAAATGAGTGTCACATTTACCCAAGTAGCAGTTAATAAATTGCTCCAGTGCAGTATGAATGAAGCAATCTGAGACTTGTAAGAGACATTAGAAGGTGATAGAAATACAAATCTTTCTGTGTATGTTTGTTAGAAATATGAGTCAATCCACAAAGAACACAGGTCTTTGCTCTTGATGCCTCACAAGTTCAGCTCTTGGCCTCAGATGTCAAGAACTTCTCTTTAGGAAGATAACAAAAATCAGAGGGAGATTCACTTTGGAATTTGGAATAAATCCAAGGCACTGAATGAGGGAAAATAAGCACAGGTTGGTTCTACGTGCATGTTTTAATTCCCTGCTTCAGTGGCTGTTTGCAAATTGCTCAGAAGATCTGATTTCATTCCATTTGAACTCAGTTCATTGTTGACTGGTGCTCTAGGTTCTTATTCTAAAAATAAAGCCTAGAAAGCACCCAGTCCAGTTGCCACTCTGGAAATTCACCTCTATTTTAAAAAAATGTTTCCTCTTCCATCACTAGATTTTTCTTTTCCCTCACATGCTGCTTTGTCTCTGCTTAATTTAGCATCTATCATGACAGTTGTCTGACTCCATACCATCACCTCTCATATGAATGTTGGTTAGGACTGTTCAGACAGTGGTTGTATTAGTGAGACAGCACAAAATAATAAGAATGGGTTTTGTGCCATATCCCTTAATACATGTATCTAACAAAAATTTGTCAATCTTGGCCTTGAAAATTTTAATTGACCCAGCAGCCACAGATTTTTCGGTGAGTGTGAAAAAGTGCCTCCTGATTACATTTCTTGGCCTCATTCTAATTTTAACGGCATGCACTTAGGACAGGATGAGATAGTCGGGCGGGCACAGTGGGCGAACCCGGGAATGATGGGAGAAATGGTCCGCCTCCCTTGATCGGCCCCCAACCGTGATTTTACACTGGTGGGCCAATTAAGGCCCGCCCAGCATGAAACGCGGCTCTGTACTGATCGGGAAGGGCCAAACAGGTGTGGGGGCCTGTTGGCTGCTGGATCCCATGGTGACCCAGCAGCCAGTTTAAAAGTGGCCCAGGCAGCCCTTGGAAGGCTGCCACAGAAGGATGTCTCCTCTGCATTCCCAAACCGAAATTATGTGTTGAGTGCGGCTGGACACAGCAGGTGGAAGGGCAGGTCAGGTGTGCATTCGGTCCCCCGCTTTTCTGACAAGTGTCTCGCTGTCCTCCTGGAAGAGGTGGCTGCTAGAAGGGACATCTTTGTCCCCAGAGATGGGAGGAAGAGGCCACCGCACCTCACCTAGAGGGCATGGGAGGAGGTGGCAGCAATGGTGAGCAGCCATGATGTGGTGCAGTGCACATGGATGCAGTGCCAGAAGTGCTTCAATGACCTGTTATGCTCAGGAAGGGTGAGTACTGCGTTGGTGTAGGTCAGTGTGCAGAAGTGTTAAGGTCTGGCGCCCCCCCCCCCCCCACCCCCCACCGTAGACCTCAGGGGTGCTAGAATCTGAATGCCAACTGTCAATAAAGCTGGAGCTGGCCAAGGGGGTGAGCCCTGGCTGCTTGGACTGAGTGCCTTGCAGCTGAGAGCCACAACTCAGATGTGCCCTGGGAGGTGTTCCTCAACTGCGATTGGCCAGGCTGCAATGGTGCTACAGGTACAGAGTGGACTAATCAATGCTCCTCTGTTCTTTCAGGAGAAGACAACCATAACCAGACAGTGGGCAGCCCAGCCTCCTGCTGCTCAGCAGGTTCGAGCAAAACACTCTGGAGCTTGAGAGCCAGCCTGTGCTCCAAGCTCCATGTGCAACTAGGTGTGGAGAGGTGGGGATGCCAGACAAAGATAAGGGCACAGGGCACAGAGGTGAGACAGTTTTGGATTGTGCAGCCATTCTAGTGTAGACTCTTCATTGATGTGAGCCTCAAACCTGGAGTCCCCATTGATCATTGAAAGATGGCACCATGATGCAGATCTCCATTGTCTCACCAGAATACCTGGCATGCACAGTGACAGTGTGATGACTTTAACTAATGACGTGTCCTTGTTCTCCCTTTTAGGTTCACCAGCAGGCGTTGGCTCTGTGGACCTTGAGGGGCCACCCTGACACTGGAGGACCACCAAGCTTCTATTGCACATGCGCCACACCGAAGGTGTGGTATCTGAAGCCTCTGAAGCATGCACCAGCACAGATACCAACACCTCAGTAGGTATTAGTTTGGTGGCTATTATCCCTGTGCACATTGGTGAGGGCACTTCACACTCACTTGAGGTGCAGATGGAGGCAGAGATTGCCCCAGGACACTGGCAGTCAAAGGACGGCTGGGGACCAGGACAATGCTCAGTCGAAAGCTGAAGATGAGCCTCTGGAGTCATCCATTAGGCGGCAGATACTAGATGTCCAGTGAGATGTGGAGGATCTGGCAGAGATCCATGAGGGTGTGCATGCCATGGTCTCCATTATGGAGGAGTCCATGTGGAGTACGAGCACTACATTGACCCTCATGGCTGAGCACCTGCTCCATTGAGAAAGTAGCCACTCTCATGGAGAAGCAGCTCCAGGAACAGAATCAGGAGTTCCTGGGGTTGTGCTTGGACCTACAAGCCCTCACACAGGCACTAAGCACAGATAGTCAGTACCAGTTTGGGAGATGGATGAGGCACCCAGTATCCCAGCTAGGTGCCCATCCATCAATGGTGAGCAGGGAGGTCCAGAGTGACCTCACATTGGCATGTGTCCTCCTTGTGGGCTCCTCCCAGGGCACTCTGGTTGATGGCAGCAGCTCCTTTGCCCCTCTGCCAGTGACCATAGCATCTGATAAAGCTGTGATGACTGGGGAGATACCAGCTGTGGAACTGGCCATTCCCTCTCAGACGAGGCCAGCACAGGCTCAACTGGACAGAGGCCGACCGCCAAGGTCATCAAGACTAACAAGACACCAGAGTCAGCAGGCTGTCTCCAATGCCGGTGCCAGCAAGCGGGGTGGTGGGGTGGGGGTGTTGGGGTGGTGCACAAAGACATAGCACTCGCAAGCTTAAGTTAAAGGCATCCCGAGTACAAGAGGGACAGGTCACGGGTGATTTTATGTTGATTTATGTTTACTTTATCTATACTGGTCTGGGAATGAAGACCAGAGAAGTTTATGTAAATAGTTTGGAATTGTAAAAATGAGATAAATTTAGTTTTTGTCATAATGGCCTGAGTATGCTTCACCTTTTTATTTTATCGGTGCAGGGTATGCCAGTATGTAATGCTGGACGTAAATGGCTCTGAACTTTATTGCACAGACACTGAGTGTTCTTTGTGTTCAAATGAAAGAGTCCTTTCAAATATCCGGGATGGAGGCGATAGCCCTTGCATGCGGTTGAAGCTGATCTCTGTTAGCCTAGCTGAAGGAACATTGGATCAAGGCGTCCCTGGAGGGTACGGACGTCTGCCTCCACGCTCTCAGCATTCTCCTCATTGTGCTCCTCTTCTGACTGATTACTGGACTCAACCTCTGTGGCCTGTGCAGCTGTGTCAAAATCCTCTTCCTCCAGTGGGTCTCCCCTTGCCAATGCCAGATTGTGGAGAGCATAGCATGCAACCACTATCAGTTACATCCATTCTGGAGGGGTATTGTAGTGCCCCTATCGGAAGCACATCTTAAGCAGACCTATGGTCCTCTCAACCATAGCCCTTGTGGAGGCATGACTCATTTTGTAATGCTCCTCTGCCTCTGTTCTTGGGTGGCAGAGAGGCATTATGAGTCACCTCTTCAATGGATAGCCTTTTGTCACCCAGCAGCCATCTATCCAGTTGGGCTGGAGCACTGAAGAGCCCCGGCACCTGGGAGTGTCTCAGGATGTATGCATCATGGGAGCTGCCAGGGTACCTTGCACAGACTTGCAGAATCTGCATCCTGTGGTCACACACTATCTGAACGTTGATGGAGTGAAATCCCTTCCTGTTAATGAAGGCACCTGGCTGACCCGCTGGCGCTTTGTTGGTGGTGTGCAGTCAATTGTACTCTGGAAGTGGGGGAATCCAGCAATCGCTGCAAAGCCTCTGGCTCGCTCAGCCTGGATGGCCTCGTCCATACAGTAAAGAATAAAGATCAGTGCCCACCTGAACAGAGCTTCTGTCACCAGCCTGATGCAGCTGTGGACAGCTGTTTGGGAGATTCCACTAAGATCCCCCACTGAGCCCTTGAAAGAGCCAGAGGCATAGAAGTTTAGGGCTGTTGTGTCCTTCAGAGCCACTGGCATGGGGTGTCCACCCACACAGTTGGAGCAGATCTCAGGCCCAATCATCAGACAAATGGAGGTCATGCTTGAGAGGCGGAGTCTCCTTTGGTATTGCACCTCAGACATATTGAGGTAGCTGCATCGCTGCCTGTAAACCCTGGCTGCAGGATAGTGGCATCTTCTGTGGCCCCTTCCACCTTGGGCTTCCTGCTGGCCCTGCACCCCTTGTGCCTGCATCTCTCCTCCTCAGGGCCTTCTTCTGAAGCTGCATTGGGACACCTGGCTTCCTTTCCCTTCTGCCCCTCTCTTCCTCCTCAGGAGAAGGTGCCACCAGCGGAGACCACAATCTCCATTACCAGGATAACAGAAGGCTGTCTGATACCTGGAAGGGTCCACATGGTCTGAATCCTCCAGGGGCCTTCCATATACCAAGGCATCCTGAAATGAAGCCCCGAACAGAGATGAAGCTGCCAAGTACCAATAAGCAACCAACAGCAAACTATCTACCAAACTCCTTACTACTCACACTGGCAATGCCACTGGCCTTTTTTATCCCACGCTTGGATGAGGTTTTTGAAAATATTGGCTGGCCGCCTACTCGTTTTGCCCTTGCGACGAGCGTGAAATCGCATGGCCAGCGTAAAATCGCCATGAATTGGACTGTTAATGGCCTTAAGTGGCTTGTTAGTTAATGGCAGGCACGACTCAGGCACCAGCCACGCCCGCCGAGCAAAATATCACGTGTTATTTGACACCCAATCAGGTCTGGCACGTGCCCACCAGGAGGACGTAATATTCTGTCCTTGGTTTTGGGTTCCTACGCTTTCAAATTCCTTCATCAGCCACAAGTTAACAAATGGAGCTTATATTCGAATCTGATGACTTGAAGCAACCTTTCATCTCATCTGGGAACATATTTCCCTCCTTCTACTCAGCTAACTTTCGAGGCAATGCCAAACTGATGGACGGAATATCACTCACAGCTGTTCAGGATTGTCTAGGCATGTTTAGAATCAATGCATTTGAGAACAAAAGTGTCAAAAATATTTTCTGCTTGCAATTTGTAACAAAATTATAAATGTATTCTTTTGAAAATGCACTTATAATTTGGCTGTAGATTATTCATTCAATAGCTATCAGAAAATTCTGATTTCATTCAAGATTGCTTCTGAGGATCAATTGATTTCACTTAACTCAAACAGAAATAAGTAGCCAAGTGGGAGCGGATATCTCCTGATTGTGTAAGAAAATGGTTGATTCTTAACTTACAGCCTTTGCCTGTTAAGTAAGTTTCTGTTGGAAGGACAGTTTAAATTATGAGGAATTCCACTCAGAGATGTTTAGCTGACAATTTACTGCACAGACACAGAACATGGAGGGATAGTCTTTGTTGGTAAGAGATTCAGCAAAGCTACAAACCTGGTGGGGGATAAGGGTTTGGGGCCAGTGCTCTGCCTTGATATAGTTTTTGTTTGCATTGATAGAGTTCAGTGTTGTTTGTACAAGCAATAATATTAGTGTGGAACATGTTAAAGCCAGAAAAATACAAAAGGGTGTTGCTACATGTCGATGGACAAGTGGAGAATCCAGTAACCTGGATTCATCAACCAACCTGATGGATAGATGCTTAAGTTCTGATGGCAGGTAATGAGAGTTAAAGGTATAAGCATATGTTTCTCTCTGGACAAGTTGAAATAGTGAAAAACTACTGCATTGGTTAACACCAACTAATGTTGGTAGGTCAATTTGATGAAGTATCACCAAATCCCATCATCTGGAAGATCCTTTAAGAAAGCTCGACTGTGTATCCAGACATCAGTTTTGTCTAATCAGGATTAGGTACATAAATGATCTGACACCACAAAATTTTCAGTCTACTGCACATGAGCTATGAAGCTTTTAAGCAACTTAGAAAGTGTGCTGAAATTATCAACACAAATGCCTATCATCGCCACAGAGAGGCAGTATATGCATATTCTATACAGAATAATGTTGGTTTAACAGATATTACAAAATATTCTCCCAAGACGACAGTAGCATGAAGAAGCATTAAATTCCTCATGGGCCATTCAGTTTATTTTTATGAGCTTAATCAAAGTTGAGCACTGATGGTGCCAGTCATTTTCTCATTTTGGAAATTAACTACTACAGTCTACATAAAAACAAAAAAACTGCAGGTGCTGGAAATCCAAAACAAAAACAGAATTACCTGGAAAAACTCAGCAGGTCTGGCAGCATCGGCGGAGAAGCAAAGAGTTGACGTTTCGAGTCCTCATGACCCAACTCTTTTCTTCTCCGCCGATGTTGCCAGACCTGCTGTGTTTTTCCAGGTAATTCTGTTTTTGTTTTACTACAGTCTACACTTTGGTGAAATGCTTAATTAAAATGCATTCGTTGTATTGTTTCGCTCAAATAGGTTAATAACTCTTTTTGCTAAGGAAGTTGAATTACCAACAGACTATTATATAACAGATTATTCAAGTATTCAACCAAATTATCAGCTAGAAAGCGATCAGCAGGAAATCAAATAATCTTGAAAATTTAAAGGAAAAGTACAAGGTAAAACAGTCTTATTTACCAAGTGGTACAATAGCAGTCTTTCAATGTAAGTGTGTATTCATGTTTTTAATTTACTGGTAAACTTAAAATGGAAGTTTTATTACATTACATCCCTAAATAATTAGCTGTGCTATTTGTGACTATAAACTAACAGAAGCTTATTTCTAATGTTACATTTTCAGTGTAATAGTGACCACGTAAGTACTGCGTACCATTTGAGCAACAACTGGGATCAAAGAACCATCCGAATTTGCACTTTTCAGCAGCATCCCACCAGAAACAGACTAGGGTGCTGCTTGTCCAAATTAAACCTAAAAATGCATCTATGGGGTGACCAAGATGCCACCTGTACCCAGTTCTTAAGCTGTTGCTGCACAGGTGACAAATACACTTAGTGGCCTGAATTTTACGTTCCGTGAATGGGAGCGTTTCTCGCTTCACGGAGCATAATATCAGGTGTGATGGCGTCTGTTATGAGACAGCATTTTGTTAAAGCTGAGCTATTCAAAAATCTCAGAAGGAAACTCTAAACAACCGTCATAACCTATATTTTTTAAGTGGTATTTTTGAGATGCAACTATAAATTCAGAAATCAGACCCCCCAGTTCTTGGGAGGTTTTATATTAAAGTAAATGAAATATTTTATTAAGTTACAACACATTAAATACATATACATGGCTACAAGTTACTATTATCATAACTTTTAACAAATTCCTACACTAATCTCCATTAAGGCAACAGCAACCCATAGACTTAACCAAACACTAGATAAAGCATTTTCACCTTACGAATTCAAAATGAGGTTCCTGTGGGGACAGGTGTAGGCTTACAGCTACTTTGATCTTAAATTGCGTCTGCTCTGCTCACACAAAAACTGCTGAAATTATACCTAGCACAGCTCATTGAATGCAAATTCTCATTGAATCACCAGCCTCTTTGATCCCTACCTCTTCTAACAATAAAACCCCTTTCATAGTACCAACCTTTTTAGCAATATAAACAGAACTTGGGAGGAATTTTATTGCCTTCAGCCTGAATTATTACACTCTGCACGCTTGTTAATTGCCTGTTGATTTTAAAGCTCATTTTGAATATGACACCAGCATTAACCTCAAGGCAATGATTTAACACAATCAGTGCAATTACTCTCATGAAATTACAGCTAGTGCCACCACTTTAATTTCTCCCACTATAATCTGTCACACAGTCAAGCCACATTTCCAAAAACACTTTAAAACTTACCTTTTCTAGCCTCTACCAGCCCTATTCCACGCCTTGTTGGGTCGGTCTGGTGGGAAACTTGCAGCTGTTTCCTGCTCAGGCTGCCTATTGCAATCAGGACCCAACAAACATATGATAAAAAAGGACCCCAGTGGTTTAGGGCAGGTACCTTTACCGCTTGCTCAGGAGAGAGATAAAAATTGGAATCAATTAGTTCCTGGCAACTCCAGGGCAGGTAACTCAAACAATTTTAACTGCCACCCATTATAGGAAGAAACCTGGCAGAAATTGGGAAGGTGAAGGACAAATCCTCTTAATGCTGTTTGTTTTTAGGCTTGGCCAGTCAGACATTGCGGCATTGATTGGGAGGAGGAAGGCAAAGTCTGGCATCTTGCTGGATGATTAGAGAGGTGGTTCCCAAGCATTTCTTGCTTCTCCTAGACCTCAAGGATTTCCAAAAAACAAGGAACTTAAAACTTATCTTAAGCAGTCAGTGCAACCTCCATGGGTCTGTTGCTGGGCATCACACAGCACAGGCCTCTCCCTAGTGTTCAGTTAAGTTTACATTGGAGTGCTAATTATGTCATCAGGCCATGACTTTTGAATGCTAATTAGGCCCCTGCCTGCTTTTTATCTGAGTCTCAATGACCTAATTTGGGTTAGTAAAAATTTAAATGGCCACGAATGGGAGTAGGTGGGAGTCAGTTCCTTGATTCTGATATTCTAACCCCAAACAGCCTCTGCACCCCGGCCCTCTCCTGATTCACATTATAACTTCCCAATGGGCTTCTCATCTGATTCATTGACCAATCTGGAAATCCGGTCACTTCCATAGCATGTTAGCATGTTTTCCAGTGGGCAGCCAGCGGCCTACCTAAAGCAGGAATACATCTCATAAAGCCAGGTTGCTTCAGTTTTGCAAAATTTCAGTTCCATTACTGGAAAAGAAAATTACCCAGAAATGAATCACTGGTTCTCTGAGGCCTCCATGGAGATCCTGCTGGAAGAAGTCAGGATGAGGAGGGAAATTCTCTTTCCAGCCAGTGACAGGAAAATCCAAAAGACCATGTCTAGTAGGTATAGGTAGAGGTTATCAGCACCAGAAGAAACATCCTTAGGTCCTGGATGAAATGCAAGAAATGATTCAATATCCTCTTTCTAAAGTAGCAAGGGTGAATACAGCTCTTCATTTCTCAATCTCTCTAAACAGCACATGGCAGGCATCCTTTCCCTTTTCCCCCAACATGCAACAATTCTCTGCTCTCCATCACCGCCCAGCCCAAAGCTATACCACGGCATTTTTTATTCTAGTTGCAAATTACACACTTCCTTCTTCATTGCTCCCTCACAGAAAACACAATTCATGTTCTCTTCTTCCTCGATAACCTTTACACAATTATCAACTTCTCTGGTGGTTCCTTCCTCACTTCACCAACTTGATTTTCATTCAACA
This sequence comes from Carcharodon carcharias, assembly GCF_017639515.1. Classification (NCBI taxonomy): domain Eukaryota; kingdom Metazoa; phylum Chordata; class Chondrichthyes; order Lamniformes; family Lamnidae; genus Carcharodon; species Carcharodon carcharias. Next base: position 92,779,553 of record NC_054477.1, on the reverse strand, counting down.
CCTCCCCATTTTGATTGACTGTTGCTTCTCCCTCTCATCACCTGCACACCTAGCAGAAGCTGCATATATCTGCACCCTTGCCTCTAGGAGACACTCAGTAAATTTCATTCTCTGCAGGAAAATACAGCACAGAATTGATGGAGGACCACAAAACCTCATCATTCTTTCTGAACTAAAGCAGTAGATGCTGGAGATCAGTCGCCCTGCAGTGCTATCTGAAGACTAAGAGGCTGGGGACTCCTGTGAACAAGGTTTCTGACTATTCTTTTTACCCTTCATGACCCATTCAAAACACAATGTTAAGACTGCATTCTGGACACTGCTATCTTAAGTATACCTTTTTGGATGGCGCAAAGTACAAGTACTGTATTTAAGACCATAAGACATAGAAGTAGAACTAGGCCATTTGGCCCATCGAGTCTGCTCTGCCATTCAATGAGATCATGGCTGAACTGATAATCCTCAACTTTGCTTTCTTGCCTTTTGCCCCTAACCCTTTATTCCCTTAATGATTAAAAATCTGTCTATCTCAGCCTTGAATATATTTAACAACCCAGCCTCTACAGCCCTCTATGGTAAAGAATTCCACAGATTCACTACCCTCAGAGAAGAAATTTCTCCTCATCTCTGTCTTAAATGGGCGACTTCTTACTCTGAGATTATGCCCCCTGGTCCTAGGCTCTCCCACAAGGGGAAACAACCTGTGGTAAAGTGAGGTACCCTGTCCCTTTAAGAGAATGCAAGTTACTGATCATGTGATGGCACTGACAAATCATTGTACAGTGCGGGCAACTGGGAACTGGAAGTCCAGTTCTGGAGGTTTCTGAGTGAGCATGTATGATCTGGTGCTCTTCTTTATGTCTCAATAAACCATCACTGTTTATTCTTAAATCAGTATCTCCCCATTATTGATTGCAAGCAGCAGTTGGTGAGAACTTGGAAGGCATGAAGTTAGAGTTCGGTTGGGCAACGAACTCATTTATCCAAGACATAAAACAACCTCTCAGCATCTGTCCTATCAAACCCCCTAAGAATCTTACATGTTTGAATAAGGTCGCCGCTCATTCTTCTAAACTCCAATGGATACAGGCCCAACTTACTCAACCTCACCCCATAAGAAAATCCCTCCATACCTGGGATCAACTGAGTGAACCTTCTCTGCCAATATATGCCAGTATATCCTTCCTTAGATAAGGGAACCAAAACTATTCATAGTGTTCTTGCCGTGGTCTAAATAATGCCTTGTATAGTTTTAATAAGACTTCCCTATTTTTATACTCCATTCCCTTTGAAATAAAGGCCAACAAGAAATAAAGAACAAAACTGCAAGCACTGAAAATCTCAAATCAATAAAAGGCTTGAAGCTCCTCTGGAACAAAAATGGGAGAAGTGAATTAGTGTTTCATTTATAGATCTTTTGTCAGAACCAAGACATAGTAATTTACCCTAAGAAGTTTATGAAGATTAAGGCTTATGGAATGAATGGCAAAGTAATGGAAAAACCATTGGTATCCGAAGAGATATGTTATTCAAACCTCTACTATTGTGCTGTTGGTGACAGTTGAAGCCTTGAAATATCATGTGCCTCACTGAAGGTGGTGAAGGTGGGGGGGGGGGTTGTTGATAAAGAAATCTAGTGAAAGAAATCTGCTGAAGCAGAGGAAAATCTTAGCTGAATGTACGGTTCCTTCTGTCTGCCACTGAATCCTTGGCAGAAGGTCAGAACTGACCTGTTTGAATTGAAAGAAGGTACCTAACTTCTGAAGTAGATTATTTCTCTCACTACATACAAATTGTTCTATTAACCACAGCTATATCTCAAGCAGTGCTGATAACACAAGTTCACGGCCCTGAATTTAACCCTGCCATCCAACGCAATGGCTGGCCAATTATAATTGCAAAGATTATCTTACCATCATTTTCCTGCCAGAAACTAACCAACCTGACAGGCTCCCTTGTTCTGGAACAAATAACGTGCGAACATGGCTGCGCAAAAAAAGTTAAAAGGATACGTGTACTTAAAAAAGGGCACATCAACTAAATTTTAAAGAGAATATATCCCAAAAGGAAAAAACAGTAAAATTTGGAAGTGAAGGGTACCAACAAAACTTGATGAACTTGTCTTGTATATCTGAAAATGGAACTCCAGTATTACTGGTACCAGTATTACTCATTTTTACTGGGATTTAAAAACTTTGAACTGATTTTTCCTTCTGCACTCCGGTACAGTTTTTTCAAGAATTTTTGTTATTATCAGTCCATATCAATGCATGGTGCACTAAGATTTTAGAAATCACTAAGAACTACATTGAAAAAAATTAATTCTGATCCTTAAGAAATAAGAAGTTCATATTTTAAATTTAATTTTTATTCATCAATTGCAAGATGCTAGTTGAATCTATGTAAAATGGTTTGAACATCCTTTCTGCATTTTACAATTGGATGATCATTCCCATATAGTAGTTAAAAAAGACTATTGTTTATTAATTATTGCTTTATTTAGTGTGCAATATACCTTTATGAATAATACTTGTTAGGAAGGATCACATGATCTACAGTAACCAATAGGAAAGTAGCACGGGCTACCTCAGCAGACAGTGTAGCGATAGAGTTGGAGTTGAAAGCTCAAATGTAAATGCTGCTGAGTATGTTGTAAATAAACTTAATGTTTCCACTCAAGAAGTGTCTTCAGATCAACTCTTTTACTAATAGTACAATTCAGCCACCCTACAAGAAACTGGCGATGAGCCTAAAACAGGATTGAACAGAAGAAATCAAGTTAAAAAGAAATCGGCACTGTACCTTGCCCAGTGATTGTAAGTAGCAAGCTCCTTTAGAATTGAAGAAGTTATCCTCTTTCAAAATGCCACAATTTGGGAGAATTGATCCTTTTGAACCAACCACAGACTCAATGCATAGAATACCTCATGTTCTTTTTTCAAGTGAACGAGATAACCGGGGAAGAGAAGAGGTGAGTGATCCTCTTGAGTACTTGTGGGAGCAAATCCTATGGTTTGATTCGAAGTTTTATGGCACCCTGTGCCCTAGATTCAAAGAATTTTGATGAATTATTGGACATCATGAAGGGTCACTTTCAACTCAAGCCCTCAGTCATGATGCAGAGCTTCAGGTTTAATTCATGAAATTGAGCCCCAAGTGAAACAATTGCATGCTACATGGCAAATTTGAAGCAGCCAACGGAACATTGTGAGTTCAGTATGACTCTGAATGACATGCTTAGAGATCATTTAGTGTGTGGTGTGAAGGAGGACACTATTCAGAAAAGATTATTGTCCACAGTGAATCTGGGTTTCAAGAAGGCGCTGGAGATAGAACTGGCCATGGAAAGTGCTGTAAGAGATTCACAAGCAATACAGGGTGTGCAAAATGGTGCCGTCCTCCACATCGGGCTGGAAACCTTAAGCGAAAGTGGTGTGAGAAAGCAAGATTCTGCCTAGAAGTGGGAGACAGCCCCCGCTAGCTGAAGAATAAAGAAAAGTAACTTAGCAGCGAGATCGAAGAATAATTTTAATAGAGGTGGAAACAATCAGCCTTTTAGAGATTCGCAGTTTAAAAAAATCTAATGGACAGAATCTTTGGGTCAACGAGTGGGGGTGCGCCCCGCTCGCTGAGGCATAAAATGATGCACAGTGATGTAGGGCATGTGTCCCAATGTCACCACACGTCATTCAGATACTCAGTTCGGCAGGCACGCACCAGAGTCAGCTGCGCGCCCACCGAACTGTCAAAGATCTATTAAGGCCATTTAAATATCAATTAAAATACTTAACTGAGCTGCCTGTCCAACCTTAAGGTTGGCGGGCAAGCAAAGAGCCCAGGTAGCCTTCACATTTATCATGAAACCTCATCCACGGGCGGGATGAGGTTTTCATGAAGGTTTTTAAAGTTTAATAAAATTTTTAAATAAAATTCATTGACATGTCCCAGCTCATGTGTCACGAGGGGACATGTCTTGAATTTTTCTTTTGTCTTTATTAAAATTTTTAAAAATCAAACTGATCTCCCTGAGGCAGCTCTTTGCCTCAGGGAGATTTCTGCGCTCTTTCGCATGAAGAGCACAGGCTCCAACTCAGCCTACTCCCCCCGCCTGCACAGGGAGCACTCAGTGCTTCCAGGTACGTGTCACGCTGGGCGGCTTTAATTGGCCCGCCCACGTAAAATGCCCGCCTGCACCCGCTCCCACCCAACTCCCCCGCCGACGGGGAGAAAATTCTTCCTCATGTTACTATTGTTACAGAAATAGACATGTGATGAGGCAATGTGAGGAAACATTCAACAGGCTTGTAAACAAAAGAAGAAGCCCAATGAAATCTAAAATTTAAAAGAGCCTGAAACAGCAAATTCTGAAATCTACTTGTTGTTTAATCTGAAAGTTGGAAGGACAGAGCCCATATTTGTCACAGTGAAAGTAAATGGCAAACCTGTTAAAATGGAAGTAGACATGGGAGCTTCCAGTACAGTAATTGGGGAAGATACCTTCAGATATCTGAATAATGGTGAACATCAATTAAATTTAGAACAAACTGCTACCTAGCTAAAAACATATGCGGGTGAAGACATTCAAGAAAAAGGCATAAGCAGAGTAACTGTCCATTATAGAAGCCAGTCGGCACTGCTACCCTTGGTGGTGATAGCAGGTGAAAGGTCAAGCCTCCTGGGGTGAAATTGATTAAAGGAGATTAAGTTAGAACGGTCAGAAATTTTCTAGTTGAGAGTAAATGGGCTACCAGAGCTACTTAGAAAGTATGCCACTGCCTTCAAGGATGAACTGGGGAATATCAAAGGCCTGCAGATTTATGTGGATCCGGAAGCAACCCCTCGCTTCATGAAGGCGAGACAGTGCCATACGCACTATGAGAAAAAGTCACTGAGCTGAACAGACTAGAGAAACTTGGCTTTATACAAGTTGTTAGGTTCTCAGAATGAGCAGCACCCATTGTCCCTGTCCTTAAACCAGACCAAAGCGTCCAAATTTGTGGGGACTACAAACTGACGATTAACAAAATAGCCAAGGTGGACAGGCACCCCATTCCAAAATTAAAGATCTGTATACCAAGCTGATAGGAGGGACAATGTACATAAAGCTTGACATGAGTCATGCTTATCAACAACTAGAATTATATAATGCCTCCTGGGAATTTGTCACAATTAATACCCACAAAGGGCTGTATCAATATATACAATTGCCTTTCAGTGTCTCCTCAACTTATGACATCTTTCAGAGAACGCTGGAAAACTTACTCCAGGGACCACCCCAGGGTGTAGCCTATTTTGATGATGTATTGGTGACAGGATTCACTGAAAAAGAGCATTTGGCAAATTTAGAAGGAGTCTTAAATCGTTTCTTGCAAGCTAGAGTGCGTCTAAAAAAAGAAAAGTGCTTGTTCCAAGCAGGGGAGGTAATCTCTTTAGGTCACTGGGTAGATTCACAGGGCCTCCAACCGGTTGAGGAGAAAGTGAGAGCTATAAGAGAGGCACCTACTCAAAAAGAACCAATGTTGGTCTTAGGAGGTGCCCCAGAAAGAAGCTTTCAGAAAGGTGGAACAATTGTTGCACTCATCCAATCTATTAGTGCATTATGTCCAGACAAAAGAATTGATGCTGACATGTGACACATCACCCTATGGAGTGGGAGAAGGGCTATCTCATCAGAACAATGACGGCACGGAACGGCCAATAGGTTATATATCAAGGACACTCACCACAGTGGAAAAGGGATACTCACAGATAGAAAAAGAAGGCCTGTCCATCATCTTTGGTGTCAGGAAATTTCACCAGTATGTACATGGCCGCCATTTTACAATCATTTCAGACCACAAACCACTGCTAGGTTAATTTAGTGAGGAAAAGACTGTACCACCCATAACCTCAGCAAGAATACAGTGATGGCCCTTAATTCTGGTAGTATGTGAATACACTTTTGCACATAGGCCTGGCAATCAAATCACAAAGGCCGATGCCCTTAGTCATTTGCCTTTACAAGAAAATGATGAGCACATTCTAGTTCCACAGGAACTTGCTTTACTGTTAAATTTCTTAGATTCCTCGCTGGTATGTGCTCGCAAATCAGAGACTGGACAAGTTGGGACCCAATCCTATCTCAAGTACGTGAACAAGTGCTACATGGTTGGTCACAGGAGCCTGTATCTGATGAAATGAAACCGTGCTTCAACAGGAGACAAAAAATAACAAGTCAGGATGACATCTTATTGTGGGGTGCATGAGTGATAGTTCCTCCAAAGGGAAGGGAGCCACTTTTAGTTGAAGTACACAGTGCCCATCCAGGAATTTCCCAAATGAAGATCATAGCATGCAGCTATCTATTGTGGCCTGGGATGGATGGTGAAATAGAGAGTTTAGTAAAGCACTGTGTGCAATGTCAGCACTGCAAAAGTTGCCAGTGATAGCTCAATTACACACATGGAAGTGGCTAGGTAGACCCTGGGTGCGGTTACACATTGGCTACGTTGGACCTTTCCTGGGAGCTCATTGTCGAAGCCCATTCAAAATGGTTGGACATGTATGAGATGAAATCACCAACGGCAGCTGCCACAACTGAGACATTACGTCAAAGATTTGCCATTCACAGACTACCAGAAGTAGTCGTTTCTTATAATGGCACGGCATTTATGAGTGTTAAGTTTCAACTGCTTATAGCCTCAACATTATCACTCATGTAAAAACTGCACCATACCATCCTTCCTCAAATGGGCTGGCCGAAAGGATGGTTCAAACATTCAAGGCAGGCATGTAAAAGCTAACTGGTGATTCCTTGGCATCCAAGTGAACATGCTTTCTTTATCATGATAGGACCACCTCTCACACAACAACAGGCGTCATGCCATCTCAGGATAAGATTGAGCTTAATAATGCTGAATTTAGAGGGAAAGGTGGAAAGGAGTCAAGGAAACCTGAAAACTAGACACAACTGGCATAGTCATGAGAAGAAATTTACCATGGGAGAGTTGATATACGTGAAAAATTTCAGGGAGGGACCAAAGTGGTTACCGGGTGAAATGTGTGCAGTGACTGGACCTCTATCTTACCTCATGGAGGCAGAAGGCCGGATCATCCATAATCATGTGGACCATTTAAGGGAGAGAGAGACAAATCACCAAGGCATGGTTCCACCAGTGACCATGGCCAGGATTTTACATTCGGCATGTGGGGGCGGGCCTGACATGCCAGAACGTAAAATGACACGCGATGTTTCGTTCTGTGTGTGTACTCCGGAGTTGGCTGCGCACCCGTTGGTAATTAAAAGGTCTAGTAAGGCCATTAGCAACCTCATTAACCTGAAATTTATGCTGCCCATCCAACCTAACAGTTGACGGGCAGGTGAAAAGGCCAAGCGGCCTTTACATTTTTTAGGAAACCTCATCCACGAGCAGGGTGAGGTTTCTTAAAGCTTTTATAAAATGAATAAAAAAGTTTTTTGAAAAGTAAAAACATGTCCCATCTCATGTGATACAGCCACATGAGGGGACATGTTTCATTAAATTTTTAATGTTTTTAATAATTTCTTCAAAGAGCGCTTCAATCTCCCCTGAGGCAGCTCTGAAACACCTGATGTTCAGGCAACTCTGGAAAAGGAGATTCCTGACAAAGAATCTGAAGTTGTGGAGCTGCGACATTCCACATGTACCAGGAAACCACCCGAAAGACTGAACTTGTAAATTCCTTACCCAGTGTAAATATTATGTTGTCTTAAAAATATGTACTTGTAAATATAATATGTAAAGCTGAGTTAAAGCGCGACGAATGTAGTAATTATGGCTTTATTTAGTGTGTAATGTACCTTTACGAATAATACTTGTTAGGAAAGATCACATGATCTGTAGTAACCAATAGGAGGGTAGCACGGGCTACCTCAGCAGTCAAGTAGAGATAGAGTTGGAGTTGAAAGCACATATGTAGTTACTGCTGAGTAAACTGTAAATAAGCTTAATGTTTCCACTCAAGGAGTGTCTGCAGATCAACTTTATTACTAATAGTACGACTCGCCCACTTTACAACATATTGCTCTAAGCATTGTTAAACTGAGGCTCCATCTGTCCTTTCAGGTGAACTCCAGAGGTGACTTGGATCAGAAACACACCTGGCGCTTGGGTCATCCTGAGGTTGGAAAAGGCACCATATAAATGTAGGTCTTTTATTCACAATTAATCTGAATGATACAAAGTCATTGCAAAGTAAGCAAGATTTAACCACATGGAGTTAAATCAATAGGCAGGCAGCAGGGCCATCAGTTTCTGACCTCAGTCTACGAAAATGTAGTGGTAATTATACTAAAATCTGACTTAGTAAGCAAAAGCAAAAATAGTTGATAGGTGGAAAAGATTTCTGGCTTTCAGCAATGGGTCCAGCTCTAAGATCTCTGATACCTCAGCCCTAGCCCCTTTAACTAAAGCTTGACCCAACAAGCAGAGCCTATATGTTACAGTACAAGACCCTGTTCTGTGCTCCCTATATTGAAAGTATCTAGCATGGAAATGAGAAATTATCACAAGAAGGCAGTTGTGAAGTCCTGTGCTAAACACAACTGTGATTTTACTTTGTGCAGAGGAACTGAGCTAGTGATCTGCAGTAAATTTTGCAGGAATATATTCATATTGCTGTATTTTATTGGTGCATCAAATACCACTTGGTGTGTATTATAATTATACAATTTATGACTAAGGAAAATTTAGGAAGTTAAAGAGAATGGACAAGCCAATAGTGCAGGGTAGAGATATGGGTAATTATATCTGGAGTATGACAGAGGGCAGAAATGTCCAGATTTGCACTAAGTGTGGTAGTGGATGGTTAAAACGATCCTGCTGTGGCTTTTCAGGCTGTATCATCAAAAACCTGCCACATTAATTATGCATTCCCAGGAGACACTGTTTCCATGGTGCACAGACTCCAATTCGCCTGCCACGCCGTCACCTCACTGCTTTATCACACCACATTTAAATTATGGCCACGTTCAGTGCGTCCAGCCCAGGACTGCAGCAAAGAAGATATCGTCCTGAAAAATTGCAGCTCTCGAGCGCCTTTTGGACACCATGGAGGCCCGCTGTGATGTCCTTAAATAGTGGGGTTACATTTGCTACTTTCTAGTATGCAGGAACCTTTCCAGAATCTATAGCATTTTGAAAGATAACCACCAATTTAGAGTCCATGGGCAGGATTTTTCACTTGGTGTGTGGGTGCGCACCCAACATGCTTGGACATAAAATAGTGCGCAATAATGTTGTGTGAGCCTGCTGACATCATTATACACTTGCGTGATATTTGAGTCGGTGAGTGTGCACGAGAGTCGGCAGCGTGACTGCCGACAATTAAGAGGCCTATTAAGGCCATTAATTTATTAATTAATTGCGATTTTTCACTGCCCGTCCAACGTTACAGTTGGCAGGTGGGCGAATAGGCCAGGCAGTATTTGGACTTTTGAGGAAACCTCATCCATAGGCAGGTTGAGGTTTCTGATTTTAATTGAAAAGATTGTTTTGACAGAATTTTTATAATGTTCATGTGGAGGAGGCTGATGTGCGGACATTTTTTCCTGCACTTGCAAGTCTTTATTTCATGGTTTCAAACTCTTCAGCTTCACGAGGAAGCTCTCTGCCTTCAGAGAACTTTCATTGCGCGCTACCCTGTGTCCATGCTGACTTCAGCACTCGCCCTCCTCCCAACCACACCCCGGTAGCACTGAGCCTTTCAGCATGCTTTTCACGTTAGCTGGTTGTTAATTGGCCAGGCAGTGTGAAATCGTGGTCGGGGCTGATCAAAGATGGCGGAGGGTTTCCCGGTCGCTCCCGGACCCACCCACCGCGCCCACCCAACCACCTCAAAATTCAGCCCCTATATTTATCATTTGGGCCAGAATTTTTTTGTTCATTGGGTGGGCTCATGCCTGACCCGAACAAACACAAAATGACATGCGATGACATCAGGCAAGTATCCTGATGTCATCACGCACTCGCGCGATATTTCGGCCGCACAAAGGCCAAGTGGCCTTTGGATTTTTTGCGAAACCTTATCCACGGTCGTGATGAGGTTTCGATCCGTCATTAAAATAAACTTTTTTAATTACAAGCTAATTTCTAACATGTCACTGCTCACAGGGACACATTAACATTTTAAAAATCTTTCTTTATCTTTGTTCAAAATCTTCATCTGCATGAAGCAGCCCTGTGCCTGAGGGAGCTTTCCCTGCATGCACCTGCACCATGCATGAACTTGCACGGTCATTCTCCTACCCCACCAACACAGTCGGCACTGAGCGCTGCGTTGCCCGTTTCACACTTGCCCCCTGCTAAGCCCACCTGACAAGGGCAAAATTCTGCCCTTCAATGAAGGGACCTAGTGTATCATAGCCAAATTTGCTGGTTGTACAAAGAGAGGTGGGAAAGCAACTTTTGAGGAGGATACAAAGAGTCTGCAAAGGGATATAGATAGGTTAATTGAGTGGGCAAAAAATTGGTAGATGGAGTATAATGTGAGAAAATGCAAGGTTACCCACTTTGGTAAGAAGGACAGAAAAACAAAATATTATTCAAATGAAGAGAGACTACAGAATGCTGCAGTACAGACAGATCTGGGCGTCCTCATACATGATACAGAAACTGTTAACATGCAGTTACAGCAAGTAATTAGAAAGGCAAATGGAACTTTGGCATTTATTGCAAGAGGATTGAGAGTAATAGTATCATAGAATGACTACAGCTCAGATGGAGAGCATTCAGCCTGTTATGTCATGCCAGCTTTCTGTATGAGCAGCTCACCTAGACCCAAAACCCCTTCTTTTCCCTATAACCCTATCATTTTTTTCTCTTCAGATAATTATCCAATTCTCTTTTGAAGGGCTTGATTAAATCTGCCTCCACCACACTCTCAGGCAGTGCATTCCAGATCCGAACAACTTGCTGAGTTAAAAGTATTTCTCATGTCACTGTTTCTTCTTTTGCCAATCACCTTAAGTTGATGTCCTCTGGTTTGCAATTCTTCCGCCAACAGAAACAGTTTCTCTCTATCTCCTCTGTCCAGAACCCTCATGATTTTGAATACCTCTATCAAATGTTTTCTTAACCTTCTCTTCTTTCTCCCAGAAACTCAAGGAGAACAGCCATAGCTTCTCTAGTCTGAAGAACTGAAGTTCTTCATTCCTGGAGCCATTCTCTTGAATTTGTTCTACACCCTCTCTAATATTTTTACGTCCTTCCCAAAGTATGATGCCAAGAATTGGGCACAATATTACTGTTGAGGCTGAACCAATGTTTTATGTAGGTTTATCATAACTTCGCTACTTTTGTATCTATGCTCCTATTTACAAGTCCAGGATCCTGTATGCTATATTAAGCACCTTTTTAACTTGCCGTGCCACCTTCAATGATTTGTGTACATATACCCCAGGTCCCTCTGATTCTGCATCCACTTTAGAATTGTACCGTTTATTTTATATTGTCTTTCCTTGTTCTCCCCATCAAATGAATAACTTCACACTTCTTTGCATTAAATTTAATCTGGCACTTATCCACCCTTTCCATTAGCCTGTCTATGCCCTCAAAGTTTATCACTATCCTCCTCATAATTCACATTATTTCCAAATTTTGTGTAATCTCAAGTTTTGAAATGTGCCCTGCACACCAAAGTTTAGGTCATTAATATGTATCAAGAAATGCATGGGCCCTAACACTAACCCTTGGGAACTCCACTACATACCTTCCTCTAGTATAAAAACAACTGTTCACCACTACCCACTGTTTCCCATCACTCAGCCAATTTTGTATCCATGTCACCATTGCCCCTTGTTTTCTATGAGCTCTAACTTTGTTGATAAGCCTGTTATGCGTCACCGTATTAAGTGTCTTTTTGAAGTCCATGTATAACGTATCATCTGCATTACCTTTATTAACCCATGCTGTTACCTTTTCTTTTCACGACTTGGAGGCAGTATCTTCTTCTTTGCTAATCAGAGATTCAAAATATTCATTTACTACCTCAGTCATGCCCCTGCTCCATGTAAATCCCCTTTTTGGTCTCCACTCCTCCTTTTACAATACTTGTACTATTTATATGCCTATGGAAGACTTTAGGATTCCCTTTTATGTTAGCTGCAGTCTCTTCTTATACTCTCTCTTTGCTTCCCTTAATTGTTTTTTCACTTCCCTTCTGAACCTTCTACTTTCGACCTGGTTCTCAATTGTATTATCCAACTGATACCTGTCATATGCATCTTTTTCTGCTTCAACTTAATCAATCACTTCTGTAATCCAGGGAATTTTGAATTTGTCAGCCCTACCTTTAAAGGGAACCCATTGTTCCGTTACAGTTTTGTCTGACAATTTTTGATTCACATGTTATTGCCCAGAACCAAATCCAGCAATGTCCCTTCCTCATTGAAAATTCTCATGAAGCCTAGAAACTCTTGCCACCATATGGCCTTCACACTATTACTATCCCAGTCTATTTAAGATAATTAAAGCCTCTTCATCATAATTACTCAGTAATTATTGCATCTCTCTTGAACTTCCTTGCAAATTTGTTCCTCTATATCTTTCCCAATATTTATTGGCTTATCGAATACACCAGCAATGTAATGTTATCTCTATTTTTTTCTTATTTCCTCTAGGACATCTCTCTCCTGTACTGTAATATTCTCCTTAATCAATGCTGCTACCGTTTCTTTCCTTCACTATCTTTCATGAACACCTTGGCCTGGATATTCATCCTTGAGGCAGGAATCATGAGTCTGGCCAGTTCCTGATGTCACAATTGCACATTCTGCCCTGCAATGCCACCCATGCTATTTTCACTGTGGAGTGGTGGGGTCAGGCTGGGTTGGGGCTGCTGCCTCCAGAAGCATGTCAAAGGCGGGAACAGAAATGGGTGGATGCCAAAGTGGGCAGGTTAGAAGGCTTGCCCCCATTCACTGGGACATGGGCCCAGTTCTGTAAATGAGTGTTAGGCACCTTATCCCTCACCTTTCACTATGCCAATCCCCATGCCCCCTCCATACCTCCATGCATCTTCCATACCCCCATTCACCCTCCATGCACCTATGCACCCTCAATGGCCCCATATCTCCCATGCCCCTTCCATAACCTCATGCTCCTCCATATCCCCCATGGCCTCTCCATATTCACTTATCCAGTATCCACTGTGAGCAGAGCTCTTGATCCAGATAAGTGCAATGGGAAGCCTTTGAAATGATCATGAAATAAATAAATAATCATCCATTCAGACTCTACTTCAAAAAAATTTGTTCCTCTTAAGAGCTCATAAAACTGTTAATCAAACATATCCATTTAAACTCCCCTTGAAAAAAACTCATTCCTTATATACGCTCATAAATCTATCAAAATAAGCAAGCAGCCAATTAAGAACCTCTTAAAACACTTTAATCCTTTTTAACTTCTCTTAAAACAGTCAATCAAATAAAACTGACAGTCCCCTTTACAACTGGTAAGCCATTTCTGCTGAGATAAATCCTTCAGTGGTCTTGGCTCTCAACCTAACATTCAAAATGAGATTCCATTGCACAATTAAATAAACAAGCCCTTCAGAGTTCAATACAATCATGTCTTTGAAATTGTCTGAACAGACGGCCATCTGATCATTTTTTTCAAAGGCAGAAGAAATGGATTTTCAATTTAAGATATCAAGCATTTGTTAAGCTATTCCAAAGGCTCAACAGATGTCTGGATTTTAAATCAACGTAAAAATCAAAGTACAGGGTCCAGATGACACATTAACATCTGATTCTCAATACTGTTGAATGCAGAAGAACATTTTATCCAACTGGTGTAAATACTATAATGCATTTGAACAGTTCACAATGCTGGTTAGTTTAATGGTCACTTTTAAGGACAGAACCCTATCATCAATCACTGCATCAAAACACACTTAACTCCTTGTACAGCATCTAAACATAACATTTGAAGTTGGCAAGACCCTTTGAACTTACCTGTCAGAAGGTTCCTCACTCCCCAACTTGAATTTCCCATTGGTCATGAATCCTTTGAGGTGCCGTGAAGCATATTACCTAACAAAATGGGCTCAACTCTGTGGAAATAATGGAGGGTCTAAAATGCCCACACACTTAATGGAGTAGGTAGGGCCAGGAGTGCTGTATACAGCTTGTTACCCACACACTTATCCCAGGGCCATAAAAATCCCAAGAATGAGGGACAGAATCCTGGAACCATGTCCTGCTCACCATTTTTAAATTCCCCCCATCTCCATTTCGATATGAATTGTATACAGGAATATTTAGTACCCAATCCTTTTTTGAGCCAAGTTTCAGTTATGGCCACAATTCATTTCCATTTGGCTACCTGCATCTTCAGCTCAATAACCTTATTTACCACACTCTGAACATTCACACACGTGCACAGTAAACCTAACTTAGATCTTATTAGATGCATTCTTACTCTTACCCCACCTAGTACCTTACTATTTCCTACTCTATTGCTACCTGTTCCTCCCAATTCTCTTTGTATCTTGGCTTTCATCTCTAATATTGCTTCATGGTACCTGCATGACATGCAAATCATCCTTCATTGAAGTAGGGAAGTCTTGATACAACTCTACAGGGCATTGGTGAGAGCACAACTAGAGTACAGTGTACAGTTTTGGTCTCCTTAATTAAGGAGGAATATATTTGTATTGGAGCCAGTTCAGAAAAGGCTCACTAGATTGATTCCTGTGAAGAAAAGGTTGTCTTATGAAGAAAGGTTGAGCATGTTGGGCATATACTCACTGAAGTTTAGAAGAATGAGAGGTGATCTTATTCAAACGTATAGGATTCTTGTGGGGGGAGGGCGGGGGTTGACAGGGTAGATGCTGGGAGAATATTTCTCTTCATGGGGGCATCAAGAACTATGGGACATAGCTTCAGAATAAAAGGTTGCCCATTTAAGATGGAGATAAGGAGGAATTTCTTCTCTGAGAGTTGTGAACCTTTGCAATTCTCTACCCCAGAGAGCAGTGGAGACTGAGGCATTGAATATGTTCATGGTTGTGATAAACAGATTCTTGAACTACTAGGGAGTCAATGTTTATGTGGAACAGGCAGGGAAGTTAAGGCCAAGATCAGATCAGCCATGATCTTATTGAATGTTGGAGCATTCCCAATGGGCCATGTGGCCCCTTCTTGCTCCTCTTTCTTATGTTTTTATGTTCTTATGCAGTGAGATGATGTTTCCTAAGGATGGGAGGAAGAGGCTAGCCCTCCAGTGATAGTTATCTTTATGGCCACTGACAATGCATAACCACCTGGTCCACTCGGAAGAAGGTGTTGTTCCAAAAGATCATAGATATCAGCAACAACCTCCCATGAAAGCCTAAGCTTTCTTAGGCACTGGTTCCTTGATGAAGCTGATCCTCTGCCTGTAGACCCTGTGTCAGGGGTCTCAGCTCCCTCAAGCTGGATGTCTATCCCTTTTACCCTTTGGAGTAGCATATGACTTGGGAAAAGGCAGCTATTGCTGCTTTTGGTGTTGCACCTGGAGATGTTGGTATTGCTGCTCCTTTTCTTCCTCATCAGAACTCCAAGATCAAGCTGCATAAGTTGCTCCCATGCTACAGTGAAGGCTGACAACAGGGAGGTTCAGATGAAGGTAAGTAAGGTCCATGGCAGGTGTGATCACTTCCAAAAAGTTGAAGTCACCTGTGAAGCTGAGAAATCAGACTTTCAGATCTCATGTTATGAGTACAAACCTTTCCAATGGGCAGTGCTGGAAGGAGTATGTTTCACTTTTTGAGCCTTTGCAAGCTGCTAATTTCATAGCTCAATGGCTTGCTGCTGCTTCATCACCTTGCTGACCTTGGCAAGTTTCAGGTAGTTTGGAAAATCCTGGCAGCTCTGGCTGTAAAAGCCAGAATTTCAGGTTAAGAGCAGAAAAAATATTTTAATTACCTACCCTTCAGATCCATGGAAGTTTCCCACTCACCTCCAAAGCCACTACAATGAAAGCTAGGATCATGTCAGGTTTCCATCCCCATGCCACTTTTCAGGGATTTAAGCCTGACCCCCTTCTCCTGCCCTCTGCCTTGGCAGATAAAATTCTGCACCTGGTCTGATACTGCCCTAGCTTCAGGTTTTGCTCTGGTTTTGAGTTTCTGCTAATCCAAGTCTAAAGGGCGGAATCATCCCAGATTTGCACTAAGTACCATAGCAGGCAGGAAAAAGGACGTTTAACCTGCCGGCGACAATGATGGCTTTTCACATCCTATCATCCCCTTCCTGGCATTTCCCGCCTCATTAATAATACAATCCTGGGAAACACGTCGAGTCGTTGGCGGGCGGCCTCTGATTTGCCAGCTGCGCCGTCACCTCAGACCTTCAGTAAACCAAACGCCATATTTAAAGGCTGCCCCTACAGAGAGCCAGCACTCTTCAAGAGATAGGAAGCTGCTGGGAACTCATGGCTGCCAAAGAGAGGAAACATGCTGCCCCCAAATTTAGCGATGCCTCTCTCAAAAGCCTACTGGACGCAGTGGAGGGCCCACCGTAATGTCCTCTACCCCTGCTCTAAGCGAAGATCAGTAAGCAAGGTCACCAATCCAGTATGGGAGAAGATGGCACCGGCGGTCAGCGCCAATGCCCCGCTGAAGAGAATAGTGCAGGAAGAGGATGAATGCTCATCCATTCCGCCAGGGTAAGTCACTCTCCTCTTCGTTCTCAGCTCACACTCACAAACGCATCACACATCCACAGGGATCTTGCACCTCAAGGGACAACACCACTAACCCTCACACACACCATCACATTTCCATCAGGCTCATATCCTCTGGAGCTCACTTCCTCATCCCGACCATGCCTCCGCTCACCACACAAACATTCCACACAGTGACATGTGTCCTGCTCCATCTGTTTTCCTGCAGGAGAAGTTGGCTGACAACAGCAGGGAGAGGTCCCAGACAGGGGGTGGAGTGGCCCACATTAGACTCCTCAGTCACTTTGAGGAGCACGCCATTGCGCTGACTGGTCAGGACATGGACTGCGCCGGCGGCGATGGTGATGTTGGCGGCGAATACCCATGTGAAGATCCTGAACCACATCATCCCTCTCTCAATACAACTGTGAGTGCTCTCTCTCCTGCTTTTGACTCTACTGCTTTTATGTCTTGAGTCAATGAGTTCACTAGTCAAGTAAACTCGAATTGCACGCCTTCATATATGCTTGTTAGTTGATGCTCGCTATCAATAATGGAGAGAGACTGACATAAACACAAACTGTGATTGTTTATTGCAACAGAAGGCAGAACACTAAATTCTTGCGCACTCCCACAACAGACCTCCAGTTCTAGGCTTAGCTGACCAGTAGCCCGTGCTGAACATTGATTGGTCACTACTGTCACATGGTTAGTGCACTTGCATTCTCTTAAAAGGTACATGATGCTCTACTTTACTACAGGAGCCATGCACTAATTATCTCTATTTTGGTTCACAGGGAGCTCTGCCAAGCAACCAACACCCTCATCCAGCCAGTCCCTTAGTTCCATCCAGGTCTGCACCTCCAGCCAAGAGGACACCTCCTCCATTGAACAGCTGGAAATAAGCAGCCTGGAAGACACATCACAGTGTTTATTCACACCCTCCACCAACACAGAGACACACCTCGGTGGGCCCTAGATCTGAAGCAGGCTTGGGTTCACAATCTGGAGGTCACAGCACGGACAGGTGTCCGTATCAGGAGGAGGCAAGTTCAGCTGAGCTCCGCAGCACTCGGAGGACCGCTGGGGAAGAGGCATCAGTGAGTTGCGAGTCAGATGATGAGCCTCTGGATTCGGCCTTCCAACTCATCATGGAGAGTCAGCAGACGGCAGGTGAAAATCACACAAAGCTGTTGGAAGCTCTCAGAGTGGCACACAAGTCGGAGGAGTGCGTCCACCTACTCTCTGATGAAGTGGTGCCCACTTGTGCACACATTGAGGTCTCCAAGAGGAGGGTGGCTAACGCCATGGAGACCCCGGTCCAGCAGAATGTGGAGATGCACGCAGACCTGCACTCCATCATGGTACTCATGGGTGAGTTCCTACAATGGCAACACAAGAGGGAAAAAGGGCACCTCAATGTCCCTCCAGGTGTTCCTTCCTCTCAAGGAGTCAGACTGGGATCCTCGGGCACCCAAAGGTAGAAAGAGCAGCAGCTTGACACCCCAGGGTCATCCACTCAGGAATCTCAGAGGCTGTCCTCTCCCTCCGAATCCCCTTTGTCTATGACACCCTCAACCTTGTTCTCTGTCACCACAGAGGGAGCAGCTGGCCCACAAGAGGATAGCCAAAGCAAGCCGGGGCCCTCAAGGCCTTGGCTCTCCAGAGGACCCATGCTGAGGTCACCAGAGGCAACAGGGCCAACCATCGCACGGGCTGTTTCCACCCCTCCTGCTGATGTCAGCACCTAGAAGAAGTGGTAGGCCTAGAAAAGTTAAGAATTTCTGATCACGAGTGGTCGCACAGGTGAGCACATTTTGTCACTTTATAATCTGAAAATAAAATCACTTTCACTGAATAAAGGTATCTTTCAGATTCATTTGCAGGCTTTGCGTGTCCTCCCCCTGCATCCCTCCCCACTAGCAATTCAGCTGCACATAGCCAGACCACAAGTGATTTTGGAGAGAGAAGTGTGCATGTGGCAGGGCTTTTCGGAGCCTCGTGCTAGCATTCTCCCATGTATTCAGAGCCTTCCCCCATCACACTCATCTCACTGTCTTGAGCATTTTCAATGTTGCCTGCTGGGTTCTCTTTCAGTTGTCTATCTGAGCTGATTGGTATTTCTACCCACCCACTGATCAAACTCCCATGCAGCACTTCTGCCCGCTCTTCTCACTTTTGTTTTGAGAAAAATGATAGTTGTCACATTTCTGCTCAGCTCTCCCATGCTTTTCCCTCCCCAGTAACCATGTCCTTTCTCCCATCGCTCTTGACCCCACTGGCATCACCTCCCACCTCCCCACCGTCAGCTACCAACCAGAACCCTTTTCTTTCCAAGATGTCCAGGTGAACGTGCACATTTCCTACCTTCCCGAGAATCCGACCCCATCTAGCTTGGACCTCCCCAGCCTCCTGTTTCCCATCCCCAGTGTCTGTGTCTGCCCCCCAAGTCCCCACCAACCACTCTCACCTTCCCTTCTACCGCTAACGATGCACCCTCACCCTCCCACCATTCTGGCTCACTCTACCCCCTGTCATGCTCACCATTCCCTCTTACCACTCCCACCCTCAGTTTGGTCTCCAGGAAGCAGTCATTGACTCCACAGACCCCTCACTTGCACATTCATCTGGACATCCCCCTGCCTCCTTCCCTCCTCCACTCTTACTTCCTCCTCCACCCTTATTTCCTCCTCCCCCAGGACTCCATCCCCTCTCCAAACTCCTTCTCCGCCATAGTCTGCTTCACTCCTCTGAAGTGCTTCCTCCACTTCAGACTCCTTTAACCCTCCAAAGTCTTTAACCACCCCAGAATCCTTCCCCGCTCTCTGAACTCCTTCCCTTACACCTTCCTCCCCTTTTACACCTACCGCCCAAGTTGCCACATACTTCTCCATTACATCCTTTTCCCCCATACCCCCTCTCCTTCTCCAACCTCAACCAGCCTTGACAGCTTCATTGTCCCCTCCCATCCTCACCTCCACAACATCTTCGCACTCCCCCCAACCTAAACCCCCCCCAACACCTTCATTCCCCCCACTCCAACCTCTTCCCCTGAGACCTTTGTTCCTCCCTTCCCAACCTCACCCACCTATCTCTTCTCCCTCCCTCACTCTCCCGTCTCCAGCCAACCTGGTACATCTTTCTCTCCCAGTCAAGCCTAGACCTCCCTCTCCCACCTCCACCCCAGTACACCTTCCTCTCTCAGTCAAAGCTGGACCTTCATCTCTTCCCCCCAACCCTCAATGATCATCCGTAACAGCCCATGGCCAAGACTGTGATGTCCAGAAGCAGACCCCAGACATCAAGGGAGATCTCCCGCCTTCCGTCAGCTCCTTCGTGGTAGAGCCATGTCTATGAGAATTCACCAAGCACATGATGCATGTGTTCTTCGTGGTTCGGTAGCTGTAGGGCTCCAGCAGCTTCTGCTCCTCAAATGTCTACGATGTGAGCAAGGCTCTAACGGTAAGCCCTGACTTCTGCACATCAAGATGTGTTCTGGGCTGGCATGCTTTCCTGCCAAATGGGCAGTAAATTCAGCATGAGGGAATGGTTCTGACGAGCAGGCAAGATGATGAGATGCAAATGCATTGAAATTAGGCTCCCGCCGTTGGACGGCAGGAAGGGTGGCCCACCATCAATGGGTGGAGCAGATGATCACAAACTGTTTTCACAGTGATGTAAAACCAATTTTTGGCCTTCTCGAAGTATTGTCTGCTGACGTCCGCCATGATGCCCAACGCCATCAGGGGTGGAAAATTCCAGCCTAAGTGTCAGCTATCTGCTTTTCATTGAAAATATATTGATCTAATTGCTGTGATTATTTTAACTCTCTCACTGCTCCAAAAGCACAGAGCATACTTGGTCTTTTTGTTTTGTAACAGTCTCTGCTTCAGCACCAGTTTTATTACCTCTCCTCTTAACTCCAACAACATCCTTAATTGCCACTTCAAGCTGCATATGATAGTTTGGAACATTGACATATTTACATGATCTAAAGCTTTGATTTCTTCATGATATCTATTCTGTCATAAAGACTGCCTTTATCACCTTCAAAACATGATCAACCTCTGCCTCTCCCTCTTCCCCGCTGCTGTCAAATCTCTAATCCAAATTTGTATTATTTCAAGGTTTGGATTCTCCAATGCTCTCATGGCCAGTCTCCCTGCTTCCAGTTTCTATAAGTTACAATTCATTTAGGATTCTGTTGCCTGAATCTTTACTAAAAGGCATATACTCCCATCAGTCTGCCTTTCACCAAGAATCATTGCCTCCCTGTATCTCTCAGTTTTAATATCGTTATCCCTGCCTTCAAATTCTTCTGCAGTCTTCTCCCATCCTACATCTACCTTCAGTACTATATTCCTGCTTTAGAAACATAGAAACTAGGAGCAGGAGTAGGCCATTCGGCCCTTCAAGCCTGCTCCCCCATTCATTATGAACATGGCTGATCACCCAACTCAATAGCCTGCTCCCACTTTCTCCCCATATCCTTTGATCCCTTTTGCCCCAAGAGCTATATCTAACTCCTTCTTGAAAACATGCAATGTTTTGGCCTCAACTACTTTCTGTGGTAGCAAATTCCACAGGCTCACTACTCCCTGGGTGAAGAAATTTCTCCTCATCTCACTCCTAAATGTTCTACCCCATATCTTCAGACTGTGACCCCTGGATCTGGACTCCCCCACCATTGGAAACATCTTTCCTGCATCTACCCTGTCTAGTCCTGATAGAATTTTATAGGATTCTGTGAGATACCCCCTCATTCTTCTGAACTCTAGCAAATATAATCCTAACCCACTCAATCTCTCCACATAGGTCAGTCCCACCTGGTCTGGTAAACCTTTGCTGCACTCCCTCTATAGCAAGAACATCCTTCCTCAGAGAAGGAGACCAAAACTGCACAAAATATTCCAGGTGTGGTCTCACCAAGGCCCTGTATAATTGCAGCAAGACCTCCCTGCTCCTGTACTCGAATCCTCTCGCTATGAAGGCCAACATAACATTTGCCTTTCTTACCTGCACCTGCACCTGCATGCTTACCTTCAGCGACTGGTGTACGAGGTCTCGTTGCACATTCCCCTTTCTCACTTCATAGCTATTCAGATAATTTGCTTTCCTGTTTTTGCTACAAAAGTGGATAACCTCACATTTATCCACGTTATACTGCATCTGCCATGCATTTGCCCACTCACTCAGCTTGTCCAAATCACACTGAAGCATCTCTGCATCCTCCTCACAGCTCACCCTCCCACCCAGCTTTGTGTCATCTACAAATTTGGAGAAATTACATTTAGTTTCCTCATCTAAATCATTAATATATATTGTGAATAGCTGTGGAGTCCCAGCACCAATCCCTGCGGTACCCCACTAGTCACTGTCTGCTATTCAGAAAAAGACCTGTTTATTCCTACTCTTTGTTTCCTGTCTGCCAACCAGTTTTCTGTCCATCTCAATACATTACACCCAATCCCATGCGCTTTAATTTTACACGCTAATCTCTTATGTGGGATTTTGTCGAAAGCCTTCTGAAAGTCTATATGAACCTCATCCACTGGCTCCCCCTCATCAACTCTACTAGTTACATCCTCGAAAAATTCCAGTAGATTTGTCAAGCATGATTTCCCTTTCACAAATCTATGCTGACTCTGTCCAATTCTGCTGCTGTTTTCCAAGTGCTCAGTTATTAAATCTTTTATAATGGACTCTACTCTAGAATTTTCCCCACTATCGACAACAGGCTGACTGGTCTATAATTCCCTGTTTTCTCTCGACATCCCTTTTTAAATAGTGGGGTTTCATTAGCTACCCTCCAATCTGTAGGAACTGTTCCAGAGTCTATAGAATCTCGGAAGATGACCACCAATGCATCCACTATTTCTAGGGCCACTTTCTTAAGTTCTCTGGGATGTAGATTATCAGGCTCTGGGGATTTATCGGCCTTCAATCCCATCAATTTCCCCAACACCATTTCCCTACTAATACTGATTTCTTTCAGTTCCTCCCTCTCACTAAACCCTGTGTTTCCCAACATTTCTGGTATGTTACTTGTGTCCTCCTTTGTGAAGAGAGAACCAAAGTATGTATGTAGTTGGTCAGCCATTTTTTTGTTCCCCATTATGAATTCCCCTGTTTCCGAATGTAAGGGACCTACATTTGTCTTCACCAATCTTTTTCTCTTCACATACCTATAGAAACTTTTACGGTCAGTTTTTATGTTCCCCACAAGCTTATTCTTGTACTCTATTTTCTCCTTCTTAATCAGTCCCTGGTCCTCCTTTGCTGAATTCTAAACTGCTCCCTATCCTCAGGTCTGTTATTTTCTCTGGCCAATTTGTATGCCTCTTCCTTGTAGAGGGTGGTAGTGTGAGTCAGCTCCATCTCTGACTTCTGGGCAGTTCGAATCATTCCCACTCTCTAGGTTCTAGACCTTGGACTTATTTGGGGGTTGTGACAAAGTGCAGCAGACAACTGGTTTTGGTGCAAGAAAGACTGAGTTTATTGAAGTCACAAATAAACTTATAACATTAGGATTACACTGAGATTATACAGACTTACAAAATACACTTAGTTAAGAATGGGGAACACAAAACATAACAAGGGAAAAATCATGCTACTAATCCCCTTACCCTTGTCCTACCCCCAAAACCTAACTAAATTGAACTAGGAGAG
Organism: Carcharodon carcharias; assembly: GCF_017639515.1. Classification (NCBI taxonomy): domain Eukaryota; kingdom Metazoa; phylum Chordata; class Chondrichthyes; order Lamniformes; family Lamnidae; genus Carcharodon; species Carcharodon carcharias. The sequence continues at coordinate 92,756,220 of NC_054477.1, read as the reverse complement.
GTCAGGGATCATGCTCACAAACCCAGGGTTCCTTGACAGTTTGAAATCCAGCCAGGTAAGCCGGTTGCAGTTTTGGGATATGCTCTTTGTGTCCTCTGGGGCCTACCGTCCCCAACACGGTCCTGATCTTTGGAATCTGGGAAGGTTCTTCAGTTGAGTGGAGGACACGGTTGTGGGTGGTCGATCTTCGTGGAGGGCGGCGGTTGCGGCCTTGTTGTCTTCTGTTGAGCCTGCCACCCCATGCCTCTCGCCGTGATGTTGCCTGCGGGCCTGCAAAACCTCCAGATCTTCTTGCTTAAACTCTGTTTCAACTGTTCCCAACTGCTCACTGCCTGCTAGCTGGTTTCCTTCTCTCTTTCAAAACTGCAACGTTTCTGCTAGCTGGTTTCTCCCTCTCTCTCTTGTAACAGACTGGCCAGTTATACTGTCTTTCAAATTTCTTATCGGAATCCAAATCAAGGTTAGTTCTTTGCTTGACTTTGGTGGGCTTCCTTAGGTGATTGTATGTCTCATTGTTTTTAATGGACTCGCATGATGGTTATCATTGTCTTCCTGCCTATTAACTAGTTTTTGAACTGAAAGCCATTGTATGTGTGGAGTATTGATGGGTTAGCATAATTGAATTGATTGTCCCTTCCTGCCTTTGATTACTTATGCAAGATTTTGATGGGCTTCAGTTTTGTGTGAAGTGAAGTCTTCCTCTGGGTTGATTGTATTAAAGGGAAGAATGCGTATTCTGTCTCCTCTCGTTGTCTGGTTTCAGGCAAAACAATCCACACTGTACTCAATAAGCCCAGCATGTGCAGCCCCAGGCCTTCATGGGCCCAGCCTCCTGTCCACAGGGTTTTACACTTAACTCAGCAGTTTAAAAGTCCAAAAGTCATATCCTTGTTGATGATATGAAAAATGTGGGAATTTTGAGAACCCTTCATCCTTGGATCTAATACTGTCTCTAATTTCCCTTGTAAGCCACAGTTTGTTCACCTTTCCTGTTTTACTTTTGCGCCAGACAGGAATAAACAATTGTTGCATTTCACCCATGCGCTCTTTGAATGTTTGCCATTGCTTATCCACCACCATCCCTTTAAGTAACATTTCCCAACCCATCATAGCTAACTCGTGCCTCATACCATCGTAGTTTCCTTTATTAAGGTTCAGGACCCTAATTTCAGAATCAACTACACCACTCTCCATCTTGATGAAGAATTCTATCATATTATGCTCGCTCACCCCAAGGGGCCTCACACAACTGGATTGCCAATTATTCCTTTCTCATTACACAATACCCAGTCGAGAATGGCCTGTTCTCTAGTTGATTCCTCAACGTATTGGTCCAGAAAACCATCCCATATACACTCTAGGATTTCCTCCTCTACAATATTGTTACTAATTTGATTTGCCCAATCTATATGCAGATTAAAGTCACCCATAATTACAGGTGTTCCTTTATTGCATGCATCTCTAATTTCCTGTTTAATGCCATTCCCAACATCACCACTACAGTTTGGGGTCTATGTGCAACCCCCCACTACCGTTTTTTGCCCCTTTGTGTTTCTCAGCTTTACCCATACAGATTCCACATTGTCAGAGGTAATATCTTTCCTCACTATTGCGTTAATTTCCTCATTAACCAGCAATGCAACTCCACCGCCTTTTCCTTTTTGTCTGTCCTTCCTAAATACTGAATACCCCTGGATGTTCAGTTCCCATCCCTGGTCACCCTGCAGCCATGTCTCCGTAATCCTGACTATATCATACCCTGTTTACATCCATTTGCGCGGTTAATTCGTCCACTTATTGTGAATGCTCATCCTGTTAAGGCACAAAGCCTTAAGGCTTGTACTTTTAACATTACCTTTCCCAATCCCACTATTTTTCATTGAGGATCTGTTTGATTCTCGCCTTTGATTTCTCTGCCTATCACTTTTCTTATTCCCCTTTCTGTTTTTTGTTCTTGTCCTTAATTCCCCTTCCTCTGACTCCTTACATAGGTTCCCATTCCCCCTGCCATTTTAGTTTAAACCCTCCCCAATCACTCTAGCAAATATTCCCCCTAGGACATCAGTCCCAGTCTTGCCCAGGTGTAACCCATCCAGTTTGTACTGGTCCCACCTCCCCCAGAACCGGTCCCAATGTCCCAGGAATCTGAAACCCTCCCCCTCACACCATCTCTTCAGCCACGTATTCATCCGATATATCCTGCTATTTCTACTCTGACTAGCACGTGGCGCTGCTAGTAATCCTGAGATCACTACCTTTGATGCCCTACTTTTCAACTTACTTCCTAACTCCCTATATTCTGCTTTTAGGACCTCATCCCCTTTTTTTACGTATGTTGTTTGTGTATGTTGTTTTTTTACGTATGTGTACCATGACCGCTGGCTGTTCATCCTCTCCCTTCAGAATGTTTTGTCGCCACCCTGAGACACCCTTGACCCTAGCACAAGGGAGGCAACATACCATCCTGGAATCTCATTTGTGGCCACAGAAACCCCTACCTATTCCCTTTACAATTGAATCCCCTGTAACTATTGCATTCCCACACTTTTTACTCCTCCCCTGTGCAGCAAAGCCAGCCATGGTGCAATGAATTTGGCTGTTGCTACTTTCTCCAGAGAGGCCGTTCCCCTCAACAGTATCCAAAGCAGTATATCTGTTTTGCAGGGAATAGTCACAGGAGGTTCCTGGACTGCCTACTTAGTCCTCTTGCTCTGCCTGGTGGTCACCCATTCCCTCCCTGCCTGTGGACTCTTAGTCTATGGTGTGACCACCTCTCTATACGTGCTATCCACGATACTCTCCACCTCATGGATGCTCCACAACCACCACTCCAGCTTCAAAACCCGGGCTTCCAGGAGCTGCCTCCCACACACGTGCTGGCCCCAGGCACTGGAAATGTTCCTGGCTTCCCACATAGAGCAGGAGGAGCACACCATGGCTTTAAGTTCTCCTGCCATGACTTACCCCTTTAAATTAAATTAAAACTTTTGGAAGATACTTAATATCAAATAATATCAATTACTCTAGGACACTCCTTCCCTGCTCCTCGTTGTTACAGAATATAGCCCTTACAAACAATCAACCACAAAATAAGATCTTAAAAATACCTTTAAATCTATAAGCGATATAAGTAGTAAATACTTACCTGACTGTATTCACGGTACTCAAAGGATCACCTCATTCTCTCCTCACTGAACTCCCTCAGTCATCAAATTCCAACTTAAGCACTATACTTGAGTCCAAAGCAGCACTCCAGTGCAGACAAAGCCAGCACTGTAAGATGGCCTATTTTTATACTCTTTGAATCTAGCCTCTGAAAACCTGTTTAAGCCAGTTATCCAAATAACTAGTTGTAGATGAAATCAGAGCCTGTATAAACCCTGTTTCAAAGCTGGCCTAAAACTCACCTTCTTCCAACCCAAACAGCAACTTTTAGTTAATTACTAAATTAAAGAAAGACTAGACTTTAGATAGAAATTAACCCTTAAATTCCCTCAGTCACCAAACTTCAACTTAAGCACACTATTGCAGACCAAAGCAGAACTCCAGTGCCAATGCTGTTGTTCCTCTGACACTCATGTAATCCTTATCCCCAGATCCTATGCTCCGCAAGTTGTAGCTACTCTTCAGCCTCCATGCCCCTCTCCTCTGGAACCCCCTCGCAAAGTCTCTACTGTATTTCCTTCCTTGCTGCTTTCAAAAGCCTTACCAAGACGTTTCTGTTCTCCAGTTTTTCTGCTCTCATCCTCTAATTCAATGTCCTATCTGTCTACCTGTTCTTTCCAATTGCTTTTGTCTTATTTTTCCTGAATTGTTAAGTGTCCTGAGATCCCTTAATAATGTGAGGAATTAAAGATGCATTTAAAAAAACTTTTAAAATATAAAAAATGTTTTTCACCTTGTTTTTACTTTGGTTTCTGTTTCGCTTAATTACACATGTAATACATACAGCATTGTGACCTTAAAGTGCATCACAATACCATTCCCTGACATTCTAAAAGACTTCCTGACATTACAAATTATTGACCAAGTTGGTTTCTAATAAAAATTACTATGAGCAGAACGCTGAAAAGAAAGGCCATAATCATGTTATAAATCACGCTAAATGTAACTGAGAGTTTGAGAAACTGAACTTAATTTTTACTACAAGAACATATTGGTCTTTCTGTTCTCTCATTCAAACTGCATGAAACAGATCTGGACCTATCATAATTTCAGATATTGTTCCCTCCAAAGCAGTCAATTGAACGTGTGTCCAACCTGTTTCAAATGGACAGAGGGAGAAAATTTTTTATTGCCAGAAGAATCAAAGGATATCAAAGGGAGAAAAGACAGATTACAGGCATTGATGCACCCATGGGGTGAAATTTTTTGCCAGCTGGACTTTATGGTCCCACCAAAGTCAATAGACTTTTGAACAGCTTGCCGCATTTTATGATTCCACCCTGCCGCAACAGAGGCCATAAAATTCCACCCATGATCTAATTGACTGGTGAAACAGGCTCAAGAGACTGAAAGGCCTACTACTATGTTCCTATGCTTTACTCCTTTTCCATGGTTGCCTTCAACATCACTCCCTTCTCAATGTAATGCACTTTACAGCTCCTTTAAATTTCTTAAACAACAAAATTCTCCACAAAAAATGGCGCCAGCTTTTTAAAAATTCAGCAGAATTTGTATGAAAACTGTTGGTTTCCCATCAGCCTAACCATAAGGTGTATTCAAGGTATCTTTTTACGATGAGTCTTTAACAATATTTAATAATTGGTGTTTTACCAATATCCTACTTCATTCGCTTCTATAAGTTATCCATATTTATTCTAAAAATAATTAATTCTCATTTTATTATTCATTATAGTATTTTTTCAAGATTATTTTGACAGTCACAAGCCTAATGAGTCTTTTCAGCAAAACTGACCTTGGACAAAACTATAAGTATTGCAGAACAATGAAATATGGTAGCTGGCTAATTGATCTCTATGAACATTTCCCATGGGGCTGAATTTTACGCCACTGGGATTTTACAGTCCCGCAGTAGTCAATGGAGTTTAGAATGGCTTGCCACATTTTACGGCCCCATCACCAGACCACGGCCAGAATTTTCAGGTCAGCATGCGGGGCGGGCTTGACACACTGACGCATAAAATGATGCCCACTGACATCTGACGTATGTCCCGATGCCACCGCGCTCCATCACGATATTTCGAAAGGCAGGCGTGCTATGAGTTCGGTGGCGCGCACGCCATTAATTAACAGGCCAGCTAAAGCCCTTGAGGCAGCAATTGACAATGATTTTTCACAGCCCGTGCGATTTTCAGTGCAACGGGCACGACCGGCAGGTGGGTAGGCCACAGTTTTAAAAACCTCATCCACAGACGGGGTAAGAGGGGTGAGTAGGCTCGCTAATGCAAGTAGTTATACTTTAGTTTTTAAACTTACTGCTACTTGCTTGTGTGAACAAGACAACTTCATTTCTCTTCAGAGCTTCTTTGACAGAAATAACATGCTTCAGTTCAGGACTCTGGAGAAATCATAACACATTGGGCCTCACAGATATCAGGCAGCCTTCCCTTACCCTGGGAATGGGGATTGTGCTCTCCGTTGGAGGCACTTCCTCTGAGGAGGAAGAGAGGGCTAGAAGGGGCAGAAGTCCAGGAGGCCATATTCAGCCTCCAGGGGAGCCACCTGTGGGAAGACAGGTGCAGGCACAAGGGGCGCAGGGGCAACAGGAAGTGCAAGGTGGAAGGGGCTGCAGAAGATGCCACTATCCTGCTGCCAGGGCATACAGGCAGCGATGCAGCTACCTCAATATATCTAAGGTGCAGTGCCGAAGGAGGCTCCATCTCTCAAGGGAGACACTGACCCCAATCTGTCCGATGATTGGCCCTGAGATCAGCTCCAACTGTGTGAGTGGACACCCCCATGCCAGTGGCTCTGAAGGCTATGGTTGCCTTCAACTTCTCTGCCTCCGGCTCTTTCCAGGGGTCAGTAGGTGAACCTTGTGGAGCCTCCCAATCAGCTGTCGACAGTTGTGTCAAGGTGGTGACCATCGATCTGTTCAGGCGTGCATTGAATTTCATTCACTATTGTTCGGACGAGGACACCCAGGCAGAGCGAGCCAGAGGCTTTGCAGCAATTGCTGGATTCCCTCGTGTTCAGAGTGTAATCGATTACACACATGTGGCCATCAAGGCGCCTGCGGGTGAGCCAGGAGCCTTCATCAACAGGAAGGGATTCCACTCTATGAACGTGCAGATAGTGTGTGACCATAGGATTTAGATTCTGCAAGTCTGTGCAAGGTACCCAGGCAGCACCCATGACACATACCCCCTGAAGCACTCCCACGTGCCGAGGCTCTTCAGTGCTCCAGCCTGGCTAGATGGATGGCTGCTGGGCGACAAGGGCGATCCCCTCAAAAGGTGACTCATGACATCCCTCTGCCATCCAAGAACAGAGCCGAGCAGCAGTACAATAGGAGCCATGCCTCTACAAAGGCAGTGGTAGAGAGAACCATCGGTCTTCTCAAGATGTGCTTCTGAGCCTGGACCGTTTAGCGGGCGCATTCCGATACCCCCCAAATCGTGTGTCAGTGATAGTGGTTGTATGCTGCGCTCTCCACAATCTGGTGCTGGAAAAGAGGGGCGCAGTGGAGGAAGAAGATGTAGACACAGATGCTCCGGCTGCACACAATGAGTCCAGCAGTGAGTTCAAGGATGAGCGTGCACACAGGAGAATGCTGAGGGGATAGACAATTAACTGGGCAACCTCCATTCATGGCATAACTGAATAAACCAGTGTGAAGAGCACTATACTGAATACTAGATGTGCCTCAGTCAATCTAGGATTTGCAGAATCATAAAAACTACAGCACAAGAGGGAGCCTATTTGGCCCATCGTGTCTGTCCTAGCTCTTTAAGAGAGCTGCCCTGTTTAGTCGAGCACCGCAGCTTTTCCCCCTAGAATTCTGCAACCTCTTTGAGGACTCATTTTCATAATGCATAAATTTTGCAAATGCAACTTTTGAAGCAAAACCCATTCTCTCAAAATAACAAAGAAATGTTGTAAAAGAGTGAAGTTAATTCATCACAATACAGACCACTTCAGGTCTATAAGAGATGGTAATATTACTTTAATCAAAATGCCTGTTGTGTTACTGGGCTGTAACACAAACTTACCAATTACACATTGATGAATGGTAACAAATGATTGTGTTCTTTATTGATGTATACCAGACTACATACAGGGTTATAAGAGAGCTCTACATGCATTTACTATCAGGGAATCAACACTACCACTATTGCTGTGTCACCTTTGCCTTGCAATACTTCGTGTGATGATGATGTATTCTAACTATATACATATTCAGTATTATGCTAATCAGAACATTGCACCACATACCTTAGAGCAATATCAGGACATTGACAATGACACAGCACCCTATCTTATACATCCATCTGCCTGCTTTCCTGTCTGTGGGTGGCCCATAAAATGCAGCCCATGGAATCATAGAATAATTACAGCATAGAAAGAGACCATTCAGCCCATCTTGTCCATTCCAGATCTCTGTATGTGGGACACTCCTACTCCCAATCCCCTGTCTATTCCACATGGTCCTGCAATTTTTTTCAGATAATTATCCTGTTCCCCTTTGAAAGCCATGACTGAATCTGCCTCCACTACACAATTAGGCAGTACATTCAAGATGCTAAACACTTGCTGCATAAAAAACGTTTTTCCTCATGTCGCTGTTGTTTCTTTTGCTAATCACCTTAAATTGGTGTCCTCCACCTCTCAGTCCTTTAACCAATTAGAACTGTTTCCCCTTTCTACACTGCTCAGGCCACTTTCATCTTTCAAATCAATCTTCTCCAAGGAGAACAGTGACAAACTATCCACATAAATTAAGTTTCTCATCTCTGGAACTGTTCTCATGAATCCTTTCTACACCCTCTCTAAAGCCTTCACATCCTTCCTAAAATGTGGTGCCCAGAACTGGACGCATTGATCCAATTGTATTCTGTACCCCTATTTATAAAGCCCAGGGTCCCATATGCTTTATTAACAGCTATCTCTACTCTCCGTGATATCTTCAATGATGTGTACCCCAGGTCCCTATGCTCTTGCGTTCCATTAGAATTGTGCCCTTTATAGTATATTGTTTCTGCTTTTCTTTCTACCAAAATAAATTGATAGCTTTTGAAGAATAGGAAGGTGTTGCATTTAACCAGCTCCTCTTTAAACAGCAGTACTTGCAAAGTGCCAAATCCCACTGCTTTCATGTTGGCTGGTGTTGCAGTGTGCCAGCGAATCGGAACCTTTACCTTATGCAAAGCAATCAGCTAAAGTACAAAGAATGACAACATTGAGAGGAAATTTTTTAAAAATTGGAACTATCGCTGCCATTTCTTGAGTTCCACAATGCTTAATTCTCCTGTGTGAGTGTGTTCATCAATATAGCCAAATCATATTAAATGATGTCTCTATACGATGCAGGTTCTGTAAAACAAAAAGCCTACTTTCTCCTTTGTGCTTTCTGATGTTGCTTGAAGCATCTTCAAAAGGCTAACCCAAAACAATTCAAATAAAAGTAAAGAACCTCGAATGAATGAATGAACTTGAATGAAATTGTCCTTATTTTCAGCCTGGTGTACCCTGAAAGCAGATTACATTTAAAGTAAAATTAGTAGTCATGGTATAACTGAATAAACCAATGTGAAGAGCACTAGATGTGCCTCAATCAATCTAGAATTTGCAGAATCATAAAAACTACAGCACAAGAGGGAGCCTATTTAGCCTATCGCATCTGTCCCAGCTCTTTAAGAGAGCTGCCCAATTTAGTTGAGCACCCCAGGCTTTCCCCCCAACCTGCAACCTCTTTGAGGGCTCATTTTCATAGTGTATAAATTTTGTAAATACAACTTTTGAGGCAAAAACCATTCTCTCAAAATAACAAAGAATGTTGAAAAAGAGTGAAGTTACTTCATCACAATACAGGCCACTTCAGCTCTATAAGAGGTGGTAATATTACTTGAATCAAAATTTGTGAGGCTATCCAACCCAAGAATATCGATACCATATTTTCATTCTGGGAGGCAGAGGCATGATGGATTATAGCCCATTGCCTCCAGAGGCTGGCCCAAGGCAGCATTGGAGACAGGCAATGGTGAGGCCAGCAGAGTAGAACACCTGTTTTCATTCACTAGGATATCAACCAGTTTTAATGAGGAATGTCAGGCCCTCAAACCCTCACCCATCACCTCCTATCGATCCCACACAACTCCCATACCCACTTCATCCACGCATAACCCCCATATCCCCCATGACTCCCTCATATCCCCATGCGCCCTCATACCCCTCATGCCCCTTCCATATGCCCATGCCCCCCATACACCCCATGCTCCACCTATGTATTCTTCATAGCCACTCACCCGGTATCCATATGGGCAAAGCTAAGGAGCCAGATCTACGAAATGGAGGTGAAAAATAAACTTCTAACAACCTAATAACACAGTAATTCAAATACACTTCATCCTGAAAAATAACTCTCATTCCAAAACTGCCATTGAAAAAAAATTGAAATCTCCTTGAGTAGTTAATCCGTTGTGAAAATAAATAAACATCTATTCAGAAATCACATCAAAGATAAGTAATCATTTATAACCTATTTAACTATCTACACAGCCCCCTATTGAGATTAGTGGTTCTGGAGAATTTGACCAAGCATTTATAATGGGCTCAACTGTCAAAACAAACCATTGCAGTTCACAGACAATGGGAGGAGGATCCGCAGGTGCACACTCTGGGCCCATCCATCCAGATCACTCTGGGAGGGTCCAGCCCATCCAATTCCCCTCTTCTTGTGACCTCAGCAGCTCTAGCTCCACAGGCTGAGGAGGGTGCCACTGCCACAGAACAGGACCCTGAAAGCAGGCCGGGGACCTCCAGTTCTCAGCCCTCCAGAGGACACCCACCAAAGTCATCACAGACAGGGCGTTGCAGTCAGCAGGCTGCTTCCACCTCCGCTGTGGATGTCCGGGGAGCACCAAGATGTAGCAGCAGGGTTAGGACGGTTAAGGAGAATTAGTTGCACACCCTGAGCACTGGTGTTTATCACTTCTACATACTGTTCATTATTGTCAATAAACTCCCAAGTTAGTTGAGCACCCCAGGCTTTCCCCCCAACCTGCAACCTCTTTGAGGGCTCATTTTCATAGTGTATAAATTTTGTAAATACAACTTTTGAGGCAAAAACCATTCTCTCAAAATAACAAAGAATGTTGAAAAAGAGTGAAGTTACTTCATCACAATACAGGCCACTTCAGCTCTATAAGAGGTGGTAATATTACTTGAATCAAAAGTAAGGAGCCAGGGACTACGAGATTGCAGTCATGGAGATAAAGGAGTTTGAGAAGGTGTGCATGTGAGAGCGGAGCTGGGGAGGTGAAAGAGTGCGCATCAGAGCAGAGCCAAGGGGATAAAAAAGTGCAAGAAGGAGCAATACTGAGGCTGGAGGCAGGTAGATAAAAGAACGTGACCAACACCAAGAGAGGAGCAGGGAGTTAAAAGACTGTGAGAAGGAGCGAGAGTCAGACTGGAACCCGGGGGCATAAAATAGTGTATAAATTACACTCCCTGCTTATGTGTCCTTGTTCTGAAGAGCAGTGTTCTTATCACTCAGATGTGAAACCTTTCTGCACAAGATAAAGGCAGGTGTCTCAGTTCAAGGCCTCTTCCCTGTGCTCTGTGCAGCCTTCAGACCAAAGTGATGGTCCAGCCTCACTCTCCCTGGAAACACCTTGGCGGTGCTTGCCATTGCTGCCAGAATTTAGTGGGCAGGCAGCACAGTGTTCTCTCATTCTCTCAATGTGCTCTCAGCAGCTTTGTGGGTGGGGGCTGGCCCCATCTCTTCAGAATCTGTGACCACTGATACTGTGCTCCAGGTCCTGAAGGGCTCAGGTGCTGAAGGCGGACAAAGCATCAGATGCTTCTAAAGTTTCATGGCTGCATCTCTATGAGATGACCCTGCTCACGGAGCGCAAGCGAGCTGCCCTCAGCCTGACAGCAGTCAGACATTCTCAGAGGTGTGAAGATTTATGGAGTGTCCTCACTGCATGTCATCATCATTCCCCTGCAATCAAGCAGCTATTAGGGCCTCCACTGCATCCTCCTATTTCCATGCTTGTATGCGGTACTCTGAGTAATCAGAGATTACTATTATTGAGGTCCTGCTTGCTCATCTTCTACCTAGCTCCCTAATCTCTGACTGCAGGACCACATCCCTCTTTCTGCCTATGTTCTTTTTGCCTATGTGGATGGGGTCACACCGGAAAGTATATTGGAAAGCACTGGTGTAGAGTGTACAGATTGAGTAAGAACTTGAGATAACTGCAAATGAAATGTACACAATGGGCAGAATTTTATGCTTGGCATGCGCCCGACATGCCTGAGCGTAAGATGACATGTGATGATGTCGGGCATGCGTCCCGACAGCATTGTGCACTCAAGTGATATTTTGTTCGGCGGGTCTGCCCCAGAGCAGCTGCACACCCACCAGTAACTGAAAGGCCTATTAAGGCTATTAACAAGCTAATTAAAATCAAATTTACACAGCCCGTTCAATCTTACAATTAGCAGGCAGACGAAAAGGCCAAGCGGCCTAAAGCAAATAAACATTAAATAAAAACTTTATTTTTGAATTAAAAACATGTCCCAGCTCATGTGACAGTCACATGAGGGGACATTTTTTAAAAAATTTTTACTGTCTTTATCAATCTTTTTAAGTGCTTCAATCTCCCTGAGGCAGCTCCGTGCTTCAAGGAGATTGAAGCGCTCTTTCGCGTGCATACATGAACTGCGCGCCAGGCCCAGTCTCCTCCCCCACCCACCGCCTGCACAGGTTGCTCTCAGCACTGTCGCTCGCGATCCACACAGGGTGGGCCTTAATTGGCCCGCCCATGTGAAATCGCGGTGCGGAGCCGATCGCCGGCATTGGGATTTATAAGCCTGAAAGAACATTTATAAAGAAATGTTTTGTTTAACTGTTAATGCTCAATTTTATTCTGGACCCCTGTGCATTGGTGCATCAGTCTAAATTTTCTAATGAATGGGTTTCAAAACCTGCACTTTCATGTCTTAACACTAGTTTTGGCCTGTTTTATGTCTCTGGTACATACAAAAACCCAGTTCACACACTTGTAGTTCAACAGTCTAACATTCTATAATCCAGAAAATTCCAAAAATCCAGAAATGCCTTGGTCCCAAGCAAGCCCGACTAGAGGTTAGTGTACTGGAGAAATTAATGGTACTAAGTGGTGACAAATCCTCTGGACCTGAGGCCTTGCATCATAGGCTTTTAAAAGAGGGAGCTGTAGAAAAAGTGGATGCATTAATTTGAACTCCCAGAGTTCCTTAGATTTGCAATCCGTTCCCAAGGATTGGAAGATAACAAATATAACCCTAATACTTAAGAAAAGAGTATGTGAGAAAATGAGAAAATATAGGCCAATTAACCTAAGATCAGTAGTAGCCTAGAATCTATTATTAGGTAGCAGGGCACTTAGAAAATCAATATGATTGAAGGTCAACACAGATTTATGAAAGGGAACTAGTATTTGACAAATCCGTGAGCAGTTTTAAGGATGTAATGAATAGGATGGATAAGGGGGAACCATTTGATCTAGCATTTTTGAATTTCCAAAAAGCATTTGATAAGGTGCCACTTAGGAGGCAATTACATAAAATTAGGACTGAAGGGATTGGGGGTAATATATTGCATGGAATGAACATTGGTTAATGGTCAGAAAACCTGACGTTTTCCACTTTAAAATCTGTAAACAGTGGGGTGTTATGACGTGGTAGATGATGTGTGCCAGACGGACCAAATCCACAAGGGATACTTGGTCATGCTTTCACAATGGTTTTGCAATTTGTATTTATTATGAGATGTGTGCACTGAATTCAGAAGCAATAAGTCCACTATGACCTTTAGAGATTCTAAAAATGACATTAAAATATTTATTAATAAAATATAAAAGATTTCAAGCACATACATAAGACTAAAAATTACTTTCTACTGTAATAACTCCTAAAATTCCGAATTAACCTGACCCCCAGTTACAATCCCTTTAAGGCATTGGTCCAAAATAGCTTTTAGATTTAATAAAGAACCAGCAAATTAACACAATGCCCACTTGACAGTGGAATTCCAAATGGCTTTTCCCCAATTTCAGTTTCATTATATAGCAGACATATGCACACATGCCGAAGGATTCATTAAGGCTATTTCACACACTCCTGTTAGGTCTTACATGGCCTTCTGACACATAACCTTTCATTATCCTTTATGCATGTTTCTCCCTTTTTAATATATATATTATATTGTTCCATACGTCTTTGAAACTGTGTTCCTCATAATATAAAAGCTTTCATGTTGCTACTATACATTGTCAGTAACCTTTGGGAAAAATAAACACATTCTTTGGCCTTACTATCTGGCTAGTTGTAAACAGACTAAGATGCCTTTGAAAGCCAAATTTCCCTTCATTTAACTAAAAATGCAAATTCCCTTCACACCTTACATGCTAAGCCAGTATCCATGTTTATTCATTAGCTTGTCAAGCACCTAGCTTCTTTTGATGATTTCAAACTTGCAGTCTACCTGACCACAAAATTTAATTAAATCACACACAGACCCAACTATACTTACCCCTATGGACCTAGTCCACAATAAACCAGAAAAATATTATAAAAATTATTATACTTGCATCACAGGGTTACCAAAATTATCAGTATTTTGGCCTCAGCTATTTACAATATATATTAATGACTCAGTTGAGGGATTGAGATAGCATATCCAAGTTTGCTGACAATACAAGGAGGGAAAATAAGCAGTCACGAGGACACAAAGAGGTGACAGAGGGATATAGACAGGTTGGGTGAGACTTGGCAGATGGAAAACAATATGGTGATTTGTGAGGTTATCCACTTTGGTAGGAAAAATCAAAAAGCAGAATTTTTTTGAATGGTGAGAGACTGCGAAATGTTTGTATTCAAAGGGTCCCACATATCCTTGTGCATGAATCAAAGAAAACTAACATGCAATTACATAAAACAATTATGAAGGCAAATGGTATGTTAGCATTTGGCACAAAGAGATTAGAGTATAAGAGTAGAGGAGTCTTCGGACAATTATACAGGTCATTGGTGAGGCTACACTGGATTGCTGTGTGCAGTTGCGGTCTTCATAACCAATAAAGGACATAATTACGCTAGGGAGTGCAACAAAGACTCAGTGAACTGGTTCCAGGGATAAGAGGATTTTCCATGAGGAGAGATTAAGTAACCTTGGCCCATATTCCATGGAATTTTGAAGGAGGAGAGATGATCTACCTGAAACACATGAAATTCTTAAGGGACTTGATAGAGTAGATGTTGAGAAAATGTTTCCCTTGTCTGGAGAATCTAAAACATGGGGTCACAGTCTCATAATAATCCATTTAGAGCTGAGGTGAGAAATTTCTTAATTCAAAGATTTGTGAATCTTTGATATTCTCTACCTTAAGGAACTGTAGATGTCCAGTAAGAAAAACTTTAAGGGTCACATTGGACTGACAGATGCTGTCAGACCTGCTGAGTTTTTCTAGCACTTTGTATTTTTATTTCAGATCTCTAGCATCTGCAGTGTTTTGTTTTTATTACCGATGTTCAGTCATTGAGCATATTAAAGTCAGAGGTCGACAGATTTTGTGTAACTAAGGAGATGATAAGATATAGGAACTATGTGGGAAGGTATATTTGAGATCAACCTTGACTTTCTTGAATGACAGAGCAGGCTTAAAGGCCCAAATGGCCTACTCAAGCTCTTATTTTTATGTTCCTAGTAAGGTATCAATGGGCAAAAAAGCTTTGCAATTTTTTGGCTATCCAAGAGCTTTTGTAATTGGGCACCCATTGACTGGCAGCTCCATAGCCAATTAAATGGCTGCCACTGACAAAGTACGGCACTGGGTTCTGCAGACTGATGAAGGAGGATTGCACCCCACTATCAATTTCATCGGCAGAACCCACACTTTAATGACTAAATCCACCATAGTCTTTTCAGTTGATGTCACTGCATGTGGATCTGAAACAGGAGAGGGCTAAGGGTAGATCCTTGTGGTGGGGACTGAAGTATCAGAGGTAACATGTGGGCTTTGATGAGGCCATACCTGGAATATTGTGTGCAGTTTTGGCCTCCATATCTAAGGAAGGGTATACATGCCTTGGAATTAGTACAGTGAAAGTTTAATAGATATATTTCTGGGATGAGAGTCCTATGAGCAAACGCTAAGTAAAATGGCATGGAATTGAGAAGAATAAGAGGCGATCTCATTGAATCAAGATTGTGAAGGGGCTTGTCAGGATAGATATCGAGGGCTGAATTTTCGCAGAGTCTTCCTGACTCTGCGGATCTGTAAAAATGGTGGGCAGCGCCCAGGTTCGGAAATTAATTGGCCAGCCACTGCATGATCATGTTTGACTGGCTGCTTCTGCCCCACATCACACTACCGCTGACCTCTGGATCCTCTGGTAGGACGTGCATCATGCTGGTTAAATTCCATCTCAACTTTCTGATTTCTACATTTAATTGCACATGTGTGGATGCTGGAAGTTGCTGCTTGATTTGCTCCTTAATAATGGTGAATGCTGGCAACCTCACTGTTCCTCCTGCATAAAATCTGGGAGACTGCAAAAGGACTACTACTAATGCTAACTCTTATACTGTGTGTAATTTTTTAACCGTGAAGACATATTCAATTCATTCATGCTTATGATCTCATAAAATAATGATTATGAGAGAAGGTTTCCTCTGTGCACTGTAAACTCATAAACTTATTTAGAAAAATGGGGTTTATGATATTTCTATATAACGGGGAAAAATTTCCTAATTTAAGCTTCTAGCATGGAACCTTACCCACCAAGAACAAATAACAGAAAACCATGTCCGTGTTTCCAATTAAGAATAGAAAATTGTAGGAACGTGTCCATAATTTCCAAATATGTGCTCCAGGAGTGGCCATTCAGAAAATAGTCCAAATACTGCACATGGCTAAAGGCCACCTCTTGATAGATTTTTAGAGTACATTAGGAATTACAATTTCTGTGTCTGATTAAGCTGACGTGCTTAATAAGATGAAGTTCAAATGGCTTAAACATTATTTTGAACTCAATCTAATTATGAACCTATGTTGTATTTGTTACGATATGTACATTTTCTGTTATCAACCTTTTCTACTTACATTTAACTGTTTGCTTATATCTTCAGTTACTGCCATGAATTTTTCTTATAACTCGTATAACTAGACTTATGCAACTATCTTTCTGCCCATGACAATTTAGTAATATTTTGAAACTGGATTATGATTAGAACATGCAGAAAAAAGCCCTTCATTTGGCCTAAATGAATGCTCATTCATTATGTTCCAGCCCAGCTAAACTATTTCACTGAAAGTTTGTGACAATGGCCTGATGATTAGAAATTGTCAAAAATTTTGCTTTTAGCAGTGGTAGAGTTTTGTTCCTTCCCTTCAACACATTTTTTGTTTGATCCTTTTATCCAATCCCTGATATTTCCATTGATCTATTCATTTTAACTCCCTTCTGTGCTCCATCAGGTCCAATATTTCATCTGTCAAAGGAAATCACAGGAAAAGTTGGGTGTACGTCTGTTAGATGCATCAAAAGGAAACACAGGGAAGGTATCATGGAAAAGGACCATGTGCTTGCAAGGTGGATTGAATACCTATAAGACTTATTTGAGGACAACAGACAAAAAGGAAAGCCAATGATTAAGAAAATTATGGGTGATCCAAAGATCATGAAAGATGAAGTAAGAACAGCAATAAATAAGATGAAAAACGATAAAGCCAAAAGGCCCAGATGAAATAATCACCAAATTAAAAATTTACAATACTTGGAATGGACAAACTGACTCTCATCTTTAATGAAGTTTACTACACAGGGGAAATCCCAGAAGATTTTAAGTAAAACAATATTTACTGTGTTCCTAAAAAGCAGAGAGCAATTGAATGTGAACTCCATCACACTATCAGCCTGATGAGTCACATTACTAAAATCCTTCTATGAGTACTGATGATCAGGGCCAGGAGCAAGATAAAGCCAGAATTTTCAGCTTTTCAATGTGGTTTTGTAGAAGAGAGAGGAATGAGAAATGCTATCTTTCTGGTACGCAGGTTGTCGCTATCAGAAAGAGCCATGGAGATGAAAAAATTAATTTGTTTTATAGATTATAGTAAGGCATTTGATAAGGTGAAACATGAAGAACTAATGAGCACGTTAGAGTCTCTTGACCTTGATGGCAAAGGTGATAAGAAATCTTTATTGGAAACAAGCTGCAGCCCTAAAAGTTGAGAATGATTTAAATGACTTTGTGAAGATTAAAAGACGAGTCAGACAGGGATATGTTTTCTCCCAGATTTATTCAATTTGTACAGTGAAAATATTCTTTAAGAGATTGAAAGCCTTCCTGGATTATTAATTGGAAGCTACAATCTTAATAATAAGATATGCTGATGATACCGTTCTTTTTGCTGATTCTGAAGAGAAACTGCAAAAGATTTTGGATAGTGTAGTGAGTGAAAGTGAGAAGAAAGGGCTGAGGATAAATTGTAGGAAAACAAAATGCCTCATAGTTCCCAAAAGATATTTAAAATTATACTGAATTACGAAAAAGTCAAACGGCTAGACAAATTGTTACTTAGGAAGTATGTTAATATTGAGCAGAAAGTGCGACCAAGAAGTAAGACGAACGATTGGAATGTCCAAAGATGCATTTTAAAAAATGAAAAGGATTATGATCAACTCAAAATTAGCCATGAAAACAAAGCGGAGAATTCTGGAATGCTACATCACACCAATTTTGACATATGGAAGCCAGTGTTCGACAATCAGTGAAGCAATGCAGAGAATAATTGAGGCTGCAGATTGGTGGTTTTTGGGGAGAATAATGGAGAGAGCTTAGACAAGTCACACTACCAATGAAGAGGTTCTAATAAGTGATGTTCAATGGCATTAGCATCACTATCCCCAACTATTAACATTCTGGGGTTGGGGGGTTGGGGGGTAGTTGGGGGGGGGGTGGGGGGGTGGGGGGGCGGGGGGGGGTGGGGTTACCATTGACCAGAAACTGAACTGGACTAGCCATATAAATACTATGGCTACAAAAGCAGATCAGAGGCTAGGAATCTTGTGATGAGCTACTCGCCTCCTGACTCCCCAAAGCCTGTCCACTATTTACAAGGCACATGTCAGGATGGAATACTCCTCAGTTGCCCAGATAAGTGCAGCTCCTATAATACTCAAGAAACTTGACACCATCCAGGCCAAAGCTGCCCGCTTGATTGGCTTCACATCTACAAACATTCACTCCATCCACCACCGATGCACAGTAGCTGCAGTGCACACCATCTACAAGATGCAGTGTAGGATTTCAGCAAGGCTCCTTTGACTGCACCTTCCAAACCCATGACCATTACCATCTAGAAGGACAGGGGCAGCAGATAGATGGGAACACCACCACCTGGAAGTTCCCCTTCAAGTCACTCACTATCCTGACTTAGAAATATATCACTGTCCCTTCACTGTCGCTGGATCAAAATCCTGGAACTCCCTCCCCTACAGCACTGTGGGTGTACATACACCACATGGATTGCAGCAGTTCAAGAAGGCAGCTCACCACTACCTTCTCAAGGGCAAGTAGGGATGGGCAATAAATGCTGGCCTAGCCAGTGAAGCCCACATCCTATGAATGAATAAAAAAAAACTGAGACCAAAAGAACTCTACTGACCAAGATCAAGAAGAGATAGCTGGAATTTCTTGGACATGTAATAAGGAATGATGATTTTGAAAGTCTGGTGCTGATGGGAAAGATCAAATGCAAAATAGATTGAGGTAGGCAAAGAATGATGGGCAGAATTTTACGTCCCCTCGCTGGCAGGTTTGTCAGTGGGATGGGCGGAAGTGGCTATAAAAGTCTTCAGGTGGCCTTCTCACTGGGTTCCTGCCCACCCCGATCTCTGTAATTTTACAGTGGGATGGGCGAGTCCTGGGATGGCAAGCATTACCTTGCCCCAATTGATGTCCTTAAGTGGCCAATTAAAGACTACTTAAGGGCTATTTCCCACACAGCCTCAATTTTCAGGCTGGCAGGAGGAGTTCTGGGGGAAACCTGAAAAGCATCACTGCTCAGGCCTGGCTGGGCCTCCATCAGCAGCCTCCTTTTAGCATTGGGTGCCTCCCCCAAATGGTCTGGCCACTTTGGGTTGTTCCTCCCCCCAGCCTCTCCACCAACACCCCAACCCTCCTCTGGCCACTCACACCACCAAGCCACCTTACCCCAGGCCTCACCTCCCTTCCCTTCCCCACTCTGTGACCCCCAAAACTTACCTGGTCCTGGAATCCCAGGACTTAGACTCTGGGGACTGCTTGCAGTTCCGGTCCTATCCATTCTGGCGCTGCTGGAACTGGCCAATCTGATTGGCCAGCAGCTCTCTGATGCAGAACTTGCCCCTGACTGAAGAGGTAGAAGTCCTACCTCCAGCCAATTAATGCTCATTAAATAGCTGCAGGGCAGGCAGTACTTTGCCACTGACTCCTAGGATGGTGGGAAGGGAAACTCCACAATTTGAAAAACCCTGGCAGATCTTTCAAAAGAGCCTAGCAAACTAGATGAATGTACCACCATCAAAGTTGACCCATGCCTCCAGAGCAAGATTAACTTAGAGGTCCATGGTTGCCAAAGCTCTCTTAGGGCATGGCACCTGAAGAGAGAGTGAGTTTTGTTGTCTTGTTATATAAAAGTCTGGTTAAAGACAACATTTCCTTTCTTTCCTGATCCATTGGAGTGGCTTAGGTCAACTCACCATCTTTTCCTTTTAATTTTCTATCCATCCCTGAGGAAAGTTTTTCACTAATGCTCTCTTAAATGACCAAGATTATGAATGTACTATGTTGGGGGGTGGGGTGGTTGGGGGTTGTTGGGTGGGGGGGGGGGGGGGGGGGGGGGGTGCGCGGCGCGTTGGGTGGGGATGTTATGACCACAACAGATGTTAATTGCTGCACAAACCAAATTACAGAGGGAAACTTGGCTAACTGGCCATATCCATTTTTCTTTTGTATTCCAGAAACGAGGAGAAAATGTACTGATCTCAGCAGTAAGAAGTCCAGTAACACTTCTGGAATTTTAAAAATTAAAGGTAAATATTTTATTAATAAGAAGAGAAGAAAACTTAAGCACATAAGATTACAGTTGCACAGTTAAATTTAACCTTACAAAACATTCTGCCAAAAGACTTCTACTCAGTGAGACCCCCAAGTAAAGACCTTCTAGACAACACTCCCTTATAGATACAAAAACAGAATTACCTGGAAATACTCAGCAGATCTGGCAACATTGGTGGAGATGATAACTGTCAGACCTGCTGAGTTTTTCCAGGTAATTCTGTTTTTGTTTTGGATTTCCAGCTTCTGCAGTTTTTTGTTTTTATCTTCCTTATAGATGTTTAATTATAAAAATCCAGTAATATTACCCAAGGCAAAGTGCTGTAGCTTTAATAAAGGCATGCCACATGATCTCTTGAACTCTCTCCCACCCTACTGTGGAAATCCAAAACTTCAGAACAAGACTGATTTTTGCAGCCAAGACTTTTCTGGCTTGACTGATTCAAATTACATCTCCTTCCGGCCTAGAGTTGTTTCCAGGAGATCATCCTCACATAGCTGACAGTTAACAGCCAACAACAATAGCTAACGGCTCAACAGCTGCCAGCTCACAAGTACTCTAAAATACATTTCCCCCTTTCATCTCAGGTTCCACTGTTCTCAAGCCTCTTTGAAACTCAAATCCTACCAAATATACAATCTTTCATGTTTCCATTTGTCCCTGCGTTTGTGTCAATAAAATGTAATATACCCTCTTCTATTTACCTATGGAACTCCTGCAAGATGCAAACATGTTTCTTGTCGCCTCTGACTTCCAATTTGATATTCAAATGAACTCTCGACTTGTCTAAAAATGCAAATGTTAGCACCAACCTATTCAGTTGTACTTTAAACCTAACATCTCTATCCTTTCTGTCTTAAAACCCCAGACAACCTGTCTTCTAGTAACCTTCCCCAGCTTAATTAAGTCATTCACACAAAACACACACACACACACACACACACACACATATATACACAGCCTTCTTCACAGAATAACACATTATCCCCCAAAAATATTTTAAAAATATCATCCATTCTCACAGGAGTTACAGCTTTAAACTCACATCTTATCCCATTTTACTGTCCCTTTTTTACTGAAAAATTGAATGATGAATAAGAAACAAGATGTTTTTAATTCCTTTCTTTGTTTTTATCTTTTTTGTTGTCATGCATTGTTTGCCAAGATGCTTGCACAGTATTCCTCCTGGAACTTCTTCATAACAGACTTGAAAAAGAGTGGAAATCCAGTGGAAAATAATAGATGTTTTGCAACCAATTAAGTAATTCAGGATGGCTAGTAGTCACATTAAGCTGGAAAGCTAGTAGGAGGGCCTCCAGCTCGGAAGAAGCAGCAAGGTAGCTTTGCAGATAAGGGAAAGAAGTTCCCCAAAGATGGAGGCACCCTCTCTCTGACCTTTTAAAATTTAAAACAAAAAAAGCCCTTAGCAGCCGGTCCACCATTATTAGGAGAGATGCCTTCTAGAGGATACCCAGCCTGGCAGGTGAATAAAGCTTGTCTGGAGCTCGGGCCATGGTGAGCTTCCACTTGGAGGCCACCTCCAGGGAGCTGCCTTGTTCTCTGAAGTCTCTGGGACCTGGAAGTCGACTGGAAATTTCCAGTTGGCCTCTGACAACAGGCCTTAATAGGCTATTAACTTAACTCTGCTTGCAGGTTGTAGCCCTGCTGCTTCCCACAACATTCTGCCTTTACAGAAATGAGCCAGGATCACTATGGTGCCGGGCAACTGCTATTCTGGCAGGAGGCAATAATTTACCCAACTGCAAGCTTTCATGCCTGTCCCTATGGGGGCCTAAACATTTAGCCCCTCATGTCCTACCTGGTTTGTTTGATCATTCTGAAAATTTTGCTTGTCTCCTTTTCACTTTGACACAAACATTCACTTAGCCTCTTATGAAAACATTGTACATAAATTGCTTTGGAATGGCACCGTCAGGTGATACAATGGAGCAGTTTTAATATTAATTATAATAATTAACATAATTAAAAAGGTTGACAATAAAAAGGTTTCAACTATCATGTAAAAATTCCTCCTGTAATTGGGGTTCTGTTAGCAGATTGGTGCCACGGTATTTCAAGGAGTATCACTATTTTGTACAGAACAATGACTTTTTTCTGCAGCTGTTAAGTAAAATAATATTGTACATTTTTCAACATGTTTCCAGCAAGTTTCAGAAACTTGCCAATTCCTAACATTAAACATCCCATGGCCAGGTTTTTCTGCACTGGGCCTAAGTCCCCTGGCAGGGGTGAGAAGTCAGAGGGACTCCCGCCACCAAGTGTAGTGGGGAAATGTGCTGAATTGTGCGATGTCGAGCTAATTAATTATGTAGGCAGGGATTTGACACCGAATCACTTGGTAGGGTGGACAGGAGCTTGCAAGCCCTGCCGTCATATCAGGGTGCCATATTTAAAAGGCACCCGGACATTGATTCATACATTACGCAAGGACTCTGCAGACATGTCATCCAAGAAGCAGCAGGCTCCAGTCCCATGTTTCAGTGACACCTCACTGGAGACCCCACTGCAGGCCATGAATGAATCTTTCCCAAGGATGGGAGAAGGAGGCCCATCCGCCTCACCATACCTGCCTGGGAGGAGGTCGCTAGGGTGGTCAATGCCACATCTCTACAGAGGAAGATTGCCCTGCAGTTCAGAATGCAAATAAATGACCTACGCTGTGCCACCAGGGTGAGTGAATCCTCTACTCTCCATACTCACCTCACTGAATGAGTTATTGGGATGTGGGCACCAATGGCAAGGCCAGCATCTGTGCTGCCCATGCATAAAAGCCCTTCACAAGGTGCTGGGATGCTGGCTCATTGCCCATGTATCCTGCTGGTAGGGAGTCAACTGTGGGTTGCTGATCCAGCCACTATGAAGGCACAAATTGTTTGGGTGGTTGTGATGCCTGACATAGAGGACAACTTGCTGATGCCGTTGATGCCATGCAGCTGATGTCCTTGTCCTTCTAGCTGCTAGAGCGTGTGGGTCTGGAGGATGCTGCCAAAGTCCCCTTGGGGACCAGCAGCAGTGCATCTTTCATATGGCATCTACAGTTGCCAATGGGTTGGTGGTGGAGGGACTGAGTGTTGAGGGTGCTGGATGCGCATCAGTCAAGTGGCCTGCTTCGTCCTGGATGGTCTCTGGCTTCCTCAGTGTTGTTGGAGCTATACTTACCCAGGCAAGTGGACAGTATTTCCGCAAACCCCCCACTTGTTATTTGCACATGGTGGACAGGCTTTGGGGATTCACGAGGTCACTTATTAGACACAAAATTAGCAGCATGCAACCTGCCCCTGCATCAGAAGTGCTAACAAACTATCCTCTATCTTGATGCTGGAGAAGACAGCACACAAAAGGCACGAGAGGGAGAAGATGGGAGGGGACATGCCTGAAATCTACCCCTCACAGAGCACGTCCAGCGAGCTGCTGAGTTGGCAGGGGAGGACCTTGACTGTGCCTGTGATGATGGCGAGGCTGCCCTTCCCTAGCCATCCAGTGAGCAAGCATACTTAATCTCTGCAACTGGAAACCTGAGGATGAGGCTCTGTGCAATGTAGGAGGCAGACCATGCAGTCACTCATTCTCATCTTTCCATTACAGGTGCCAGCAGGAATAGCGTTAGGCCAGCTGCGTGGAGGACCTTGGCCGAGGACGAGAACAATGAATTCTCAGCTGTATGTCATCATAAAATTCACCTGGACCCTCCACCAGCCCAGAGGCACTCACCTCAGTAGGTCATGGATTTAGTTTAGGCACGGCCTTACACTCTGGTGGTCACATCACAGACTTGTCTACAGCAGGAAGAGGCAGCGACAGCCGAAGTCTCTGGCACTCAGAGGACTGCAGGGGAAGAGCTCTCTGATAAACCTGAATCTGATCAAGAGCCTCTGGGAGCAGTCATGGACAAGATGTTGGAGATGCAGCAAGACACAGTGGAGCATTTGGCAGAGATATCAGAGGCCCTCAACAGAGTGGCATGTGAGGCGGAGGAGTCTGATGTAGTGGCACTGACTATAAGCACATCAATGTCTCCATGGGGAGGATGGCAGATGCCAAGGAGACACTTGTCCAGCAGAATGCCCAGTTTCGGCCAGAGATACACACAGATCTTCACTCCATCACTGTAGTCATGGGTGAGCTTTCACAGTAGCTAGGTGAGGGGGGAGGACAGGGCACCCCCAGCTCCCTCCAGGTCCCCCTTCTCCTCAAGGAGTCTTGGTGGGGTTCTTGGGCACTCAAAGGGAGGAAGAGCATCAAGTGAACACCCCTGGGGCTTCCACCCAGGAGTCTCCAAGGATATCCAGGCATTCTGAGTCCCCTTTGCCTGTGACCCCATCAGCTGTAGCCTCTGGGATCATTGAGGGTGCACCTGCCCCAGAGCAGCAGACCTAAAGAAGGCCAGGGCCCTAAAGGTCTCGGGCTTCCCAGAGGATGCCTGCCAAAGTCATTAGAGACAACAGGGCAAAGTGGTCAGCAGGCTGCCTCCACCTCTGCTCCAGATGTCAGAGAAGCACCACGACGTAGTGGTAGGGTAAGGAAATTTTTAAAGTTCTAAGTTCACTCTGGTAGCATGCATGTACAAGCGTTATAAATAGTTGTTGCGTCTTTGTAAATATATGATTCACTACACTTTATTGAGGTCTGCTGGGTTTTTCTTGCTGCTGCTGCTTGTATTTATGCCTGTCTGCACCCTTCCCCACATCCCCTCCACTTTTAAGCGGATGAGCCACGCTGGTTCCATTTGCCAGCATCATGCCTGCACATGGTGGCATCATTCTTTGCCAAGGCCGTTGAGAGCCATATGTGAGGAACCTCCGAAGGACACTGTTCCCTTTCCCTCCAGTGCCTTTCTGATTCTATGGAAAGACATTTCTCTTGTCAGGGCGGCTTACCAGGGTTCCTCTTCAGTTGTCTGATTGAGCTGACCATCAGCTCCACCCACCCACTGACCGTTGTCCCAGCCAGCATTTCTTGAGCTGGACATTGAGGGTGTGGATCAGTGCAGTGCATTAGCATCAGGATGGTGTATGTCAGCTTTCAGACCGTCCCCAAGACCTTCTACGTTCCTCCTGTAACCCACACCCTCTCCCCCCACATTGACTCTCTAGTGTTACCTTCATCCTCCCATCCTTGACCCTTGAACCATTCCCCATCATCCTGCAGCCCGTCACCCTTCACATGACTTTTCTTCCCAGTGAGCCCACGCCTGTCATGGTCCCCATTTCTACCCTTGTCCTGCCCACCCCTAGGATCTGTGTAGACTTCCTGACCCCTCCAACCACCCAAACTGGCCTTTCACCTGCCACAGATGGACCCTCAACCTCTCACCTTACCACATCCCACTGCCCTTGTAACAGTTCCCACCAGTACCCTCAGTTTACCCCTTGCAAGGTTCCTCCATTGACACCATCTGTGAACCCTCCTCCCCTCACTGCTTTCTGCTTTCCCACAATCCCTGCACTGCTCCTCAGTCCCTTCACTCCCACCCCTCCCCCACAAGGCTCCAGGGCTCTATCTACCCCCCTCTGGCCTTCTCCTATCCTCCTTCTGCCTTTCACCTCCCTCTCATGTTGCAGCACTCTCGTCTTGTCTGCCATCCCCCTGACTCATGTAACAGCACTTCCTTTCCCGGCTCGTCATGCACCTTTCACAGAGTGGACCAGACTGTACCTTACTGGTAAGTCCATGCCATCGCAACGCCACATTGGTCTGGTCACAATTTGGGCCGGTGTGGACTCCCACAGGCAGGGTGGTTGATATGCCAGGATGGGGGAGAATTCCAGTTGGGTACTTTTCATGTCTTGAGTAAATGAGTTTGTTGGCTAGCCAAACTCTAACCGCATGCTTTCCTATGTTTGTCTCAATTGCTGCTTGCAACAATAACGGGAGAGACTGATGTAAGAATAAACAGTGATGGTTTATTGAGATGCAGGGCAGAACACCAGATCATAAGTGCTCACTCAGAAACCTCCAGAACTAGATTTATAGTTCCCAGTTGCCTGCGCTGTACAGTGATTCATTAGTGCTGTCATGTGATCAGTACACTTGCATTCTCTTAAAGGGACATGGTACTTCACTTTACCACATCCCTCCCCCTTTACTTAAAAGTACAGTTAACAAGCTTAAAACACATTAACTATTTGCACAATAACTATTTACAGATCAAGTCTCTGAGGAGGCCTTCTTTGATGGGTTGAGCATTGTAGACCAATAACCTCAGATAGTGTTCCTGAGGTCTCCTTTTCAGGGGTAGTTGCCCACTATGTCCCTCAGTAGATGATTTCAGTATCTTCCAGGTGTAGTTAAGTTCACTCCTGTTGCCCTTCCCCTTCAAGCTGAAACAGATAAAGGGCAGCAAGCACAAAGCAATATATTGATGAGCTACATGATGTGTGCGGGGAAAGAGGAAAAGGGAAAATAAATATATTTTTGTTTTTCTTCCCGAGGACTGTCAATAATTTATTTTTCTTCCTGCATGTCCTTTTCTTGGTAGCACTTGACCCATATCTCTGTCTTCTCTTTAATTTCACTGTTGGCTGGACTAGACTCAGGCAAGAGCTGAACATGAATAAGCACAGGAGTTGAGTTTTCTGACAACTCTTCTGAGAATTCAGGGCCTTCTAGCTTTAAAATTTCAGGGCTTTTACACAGCTGCTGCTTCAGCTCTTCCAACTCTTTCCTATTCTCATTAATAGTTTTCTGGAGAATTGCATGTCATTGCCCCTTCTCAGCTACTTCGTTCCTTAACTTGTCCAGAGACAGGCTTAGCCCTTCCTTTTCTTCTTCATATCTTTGTCATGGCACAAATTGGGAGCTGATTGAATTTTGTAGCATGCAAACATCCTTTAATAGATTTTCCAATTCCTTTCGAAGGATGATGACTTCAACTTGAACACTGTCCTGGTGTAACACTTCCATAGGCTTCTCCCATTAGGTCTTTGCATACTGATTTTTTCTTGCAGCAACACTTCTGGTTTCAAATTGGGGACTTAGCAAGCCCTCAAGATTTATCTCTCCTAGCCAGTTCCTTCCGAGGAGACTCAGTCCCCTGCCAGACATTACAAATAGGGGTAATTTTTCAGACTGTTCCTCATACTGCACCTTGATTTGACATACCCCTTTCACATTTATTTCTTCTCCCATGTATGTCCTCAACTTTGTGTCCAAAACTTCTAACTTCATAGAATGGGTTCCTTTACTCAGATGTCTAAACGTATGCTCTCCAATGGCAAATATCAACACTCCCATCTCAACTTCCATATTAATGGGTTGTCCGTTGATCATTATGGCTGCTTGGATTGGCTCAGTTCTACCCACTTTGAGGTTATATAACAAACGGATTCTATTTCTTCTGGTTCTTCCATGAGGCATGTTTCACGATTTTTCCTTCTACCTTTATAGTGTTGTTTTAGCCTTTCTCCACTGTGCAGCATTATGAGGCCATAATGGTGGCAGAAAAAGCACTCGACTTGTTTGAGTTGTCATTCGCTCACTGGAGGCCTGGATGTATTTCCCTCCTTCATTTTGTGTGTTTTTACTGCAGTACTGTTGTTTTTCAATGGTCTGGAGCTAAAGAGTGTTCCTCGCCTTTCCGTGGAGTCCAAACTTTTTGCACCTTTTGTTGCCGGATTGTCCCGCTCGACCAGATGGATGGCGCTATTTTATGTATCTTTTAAAAATTCGGAATTTCCAACAGCACTCTCCATTGCCGTAGCTAATTCTGATGCCTTATTGAAGTCTAGACTAGGTTCAGCTAGCAAACGCCTTTGGATAGCATCATCTCCAAATCTGCATATTAGCTGCTCTCTCAACACATCACTAATGGACATTCCGAATTTGCAATGCTCGTTAATGTCTTTAAAATGGCCACATAGTCAGCTATTGTCTCCTCTGGAAGCCTGTTCCTTGAATTGAACTTGAAGCGCTGCATAGTAACTGAGGGGCTTTGGTCTCATGTAGCTCTGTACAATTTTTATTAACTCGTTGAAAGTCTTCAAGTCTGGGGCGCTAGGTGATGTAAGGCTGTGGATCAGCCCATATGTTTTGCTCCTGCATGAGGACAAAAGAATTGCCCTTTTCTTCTCCTCCCCTGCAATGTTGTTAATGGTAAAGAAAATGCTAGGCGTTCGATATACTGCGACCAGTAATCTGCAATGGGGTCGAATGGATCAACATGCCTGAACTGCGGCATCGTGAATGACTGCAAGGAAGCTGCACTTCTGATAGACTTTCTAACTAATGACAAATTTAGGTGTTTGGCTTACCGCTGAGTTACCCTCTCTGTGGGGTCTCTTATAATTTTCTGTCCATAGCCATTTTTCATGTATTTACCCTTTTAAATGTATTGTCACTTTAAGAGCAGTCACCTTTTTTTAAACTCTGTCTCTGCAGCTTTTCTGTGCTGGGTTTTGTGCTCTTTTCAAGTTTTGCTGGGATCCCCACAATCACGTTACTGCAGGGCTTTTAAAAAAATTTCAAACTGCAGTACTGCTTTCTGCTTCAATTGTCAGTTATCACATATTTTATAAGTTAAGTACAGATGTTCTTCCCAATGCTTTGTTCACCCGTCTTGAAATTTATTTTCTTTTGTTCTTTATCCTCGCTGCCACTTTTATGTCTTGGGTAAATGAGTTTGTTGGCCAGCCGAACTCTAACCACATGCCTTCCTATGTTCTCCTCAATTGCTGCTTGCAACCAATAAGGGAAGGGCTGATGTAAGAATAAACAGTGATGGTTTATTGAGACATATGGCAGAGCATCAGATCATACATGCTCACTTAGAAACCCCCAGAACTAGACTTACAGTTCCCAGTTGCCTGCACTGTACAGTGATTCATCAGTGCTGTCACATGGTCAGTACACTTGCATTCTCTTAAAGGGACAGGGTACCTCACTTTACCCCATCATCAAAAGAAGATACATAGGAAGAAAAAGTGAAATTACTGACAAGGTGCCAACAGTCTGAGGTGCAATACACCTTTAAGAGAATGTGAGCAGATTGACCATGTGACTGTATTACCCAGTTGCTGTGTAGTGCGGTCTACATCATTAACCAGCAGTTTAGAATGGGTTCTGGTTCAAGAAGCACGCATGTGTTTGTGCTCTATTATCTGTATGAATAAACAGCATGCGTTTTATCTCACAACACTCTCTTCGGCCACATTGTTTAGTTTACCAACCAATACCACAGTAGATATGTGTGCAGCTGTGTTTGCTAAGTGGAGCGAACCCAAAAGTAACAACATAACAGTCCTTTACAATATTCTGGCACTAGTGCTGAAGACTTGTGCTGCAGAACTGGATGTGCCCTTGGCCACATTGTTTTAGTACAGGTACAACACTGGCATCTATCCAACTATGCGGAAAATTGCCCAGATATATCCTGCTCACAAAAAGCAGAACAAATTCCAATCCAGCCAACTACCATCCTAACAGTCTTCTCTCAATAATTAGCAAAGTGATGGAAGGTGTTATCAACAATGCCATCAAGTGGCACTCACTCAGCAACAACCTGTTCACCGATGCTCAGTTTGGTTTCTGCCAGGGCCATTCAGCTCTAGGCCTGATCATAGCCTTAGCCCAAACATGGACAAAGGAGCTGATTTCCAAAGGTGTGCTGAGTTCGACTGCCCTAGACGTAGTACAGCATTTGACTGAGTGTGGCTTCACGGAACCCTAACAAAATTGAAGTCACTGACAATCAGGATAACTCTCACCTGGCTGGAGTCATACCTAACACAAAGGAAGATGGTTGTGGTTGTTGGAAGCCAATCATCTGAGCCCCAGTAAATTTCTGCATGAGTTATTCAAAGTATTGTTAAGGCCCAACCATCTACAGCTGCTTCAGCAATGACCTTCTCACCAACATAAGGTCAGAAGCGGGAATGTTCATTGATGATTGCACAGAGTTCAGAACCATTCGCGACTCCTCAGATACTGAAGCAGTCCATGCCCATATGTGGCAAGACCTGGACAACATTCAGGTTTGAGCTGACAGGTGGCAAGTAAAATTTATGCCACACAAGTTATGGCAATGGAATGACGATCTCCAACAAGAGAGAATCTAACCATTTTCCATTGACATTTAATGGCATGACCATTGTTGCACCTTCCAGCATCAACATCCTGAGAGTTACCATTGACCAGAAACTTAACTGGACCAGCCACATAAAAACTGTGGCTACAAGAGCAGGTCAGAGGCTGGAAATTCTATGGCAGGTAACTCACATCATAACTCCCAAAAGCCTGTCTGTCTACCATCCACAATGTCAGGAGTGTGATGGACAACATTTCACTTGCCTGGATGAGTTCAGTTCCAGTGGCACTCAAGCAACTTGACACCATCCAGGACAAAGCTGCCCATTTAATTGGTACCCATTCACTACCTTAAACATTCACTCCCTCCACCCTTGACACACAGTGGCAGCAGAATGTACCTACTAGAAGATGCATTGCAGCAACACGCAAAACCTCCTTCAACAGCAATTCCAAACCTGCAATCTCTACCACCTAGAAAGACAAGGGCAGCAGACATATGGGGACATCATCACCTGCAAGTCACACACTATCCTGACTTGGAACTGTATCACATATATACTGTTGTTGGGTCAAATTACTGGAACTTGCTCCTTAATAGCATTGTGGGTGTACTTAGACAAAATGGACTGCAGCAGTTCAAGAAGGCTGACCCATCCAGGATGGGAGGGTGTAGCAGGGGGAGTCAGGGAATGGGCACTCTGCCCTGGCCTTCCCACCCAATTATACAGCAACCCCTCCCCCTGCCCCGATTCCCGGTCTGCACCCAGAGTGGGACAAGATGAAAATTATGTGGCAAATTTACCCCAGTTACACCATGGGAATGAGTGAATCTAGTGGCAAGGCACTACTGACATTACAATAGCTGCTTGGACTATGAACTACTTGCAGCTTTTGACAGATACCTTGCTTCAGACTTAAATGTCTGAACTCTACAATCACATGATGGTAGCACACTTGACTCAAGTCAGAATGTTGTTGGTCCAAGTCTCACTTCAGACACTTGAGCGCAAACCCAAGCTGACAGATGTGTCATCTTCCAAATGAGATGTTAAACCTGCTCTCTCAGGTGGAAATAAAATATCCCATGGGGCACTATTTTAAAGAACAGCAGAGGAACTTTCTCTGGTGTTTTGGCCAAGATTTATCCCTCGTTCAAAAACCACAAAAAAAAAAATGATCTGGTCAGTCTCATATTGTTGCTTATGGGAGCTTG
Source organism: Carcharodon carcharias (assembly GCF_017639515.1). Classification (NCBI taxonomy): domain Eukaryota; kingdom Metazoa; phylum Chordata; class Chondrichthyes; order Lamniformes; family Lamnidae; genus Carcharodon; species Carcharodon carcharias. The sequence continues at coordinate 92,724,684 of NC_054477.1, read as the reverse complement.
GTGTGTGAAAATTGGCAGCTGCATTTCCTATATTACACTTCAAAAGTACTTCATTGGCTTTAAAGTACTTTGGGGTGCCCTGCGATCATGAAAGTTGCTATCTGAATGCAAGCCTCTCTTTTACTAAGTACCAAATTTGTTCAATTTTTCTTTATTAATTGGACTTCTTAAAGATTGGTGAATGAAAGACTCTGATATATCCCCCACAATGGTTTTGCCGCTTTGCAAGATTACCTTCAAATCCTAACTTTTATTTCTTCCAAATCCATACCCAATATTTATTTCCAGAACAAGCTAAATAATTAAAAGCAAGCTTATTTTTCTCGAAATGGTTGAATTTATTCCAACTTGTTCATGTTATTTTGTAAGCAGGGACTATTCCTGTACTTTTTTGATTTATGATTAATAGAGCACTAATGAGGTGTGGAATGTAATGTATTACATTACCTGCTCAAAATGATAAATAACATTCAGAAACATAATTTTATTTCTCTAAAAGCTGTGCTTGCACACAAAACACACCTTGCAAATCAAATGATTTACAATCTACAATCAATTCTCAGAATGAAGAACATATTTGTTATCTTTGTAACAAAATAAGTGAATTTAGAAAGCAGGATATTTAAGACCTTCTAAATCTTGTAATTTAAAACCAACTGTAAATTAATTACTTTTATACAATTTATAGTAAACCCAACCAAGCAAACAATTAAATTTCTGAAAAAAGCGTAAAAGGGTTACTATCAGAGTACTTACTTAATTAAAAACAGCAGGAAGAATTAAAGTAATTTGTTTGTAATTATCAGAGGTGCAAAATATTCCGATATCTCCGATAAGTTAAATCAAAGTTTTTCAGTTGCTCAAACAGAATTATTATCAGTTAAAACTCTTATTCCAGAAACAATCCATTCATTTTCCCATTTATCTATCTGATACTTTCTTCACATTATTTTTCTTCAATCACTTTGTACCCCATTCTTTGAATTTGGTTATGACCAGGAAGTTTACTCTTAGAACTCTCTTAATGTCCTTCAAGCTTTTACATAGAATAGGTTTGTGGTTTTCAAGCCGCATTCTTACTGTTTATAAGTCTACAGCACCAAACAATCTATCATTCAGCAAGTTTGGGGCTAAATTGTCAATTTTTGTGTGGGTCTGTTTGTGGCAGCCATTGTTTCAGTATCCAGCACCAATTATTTGGTTATGTACATCCATCTTATCTGAAGTCCTCATCTGATGCTGCTACGGCATAACTGGTGCACAAAGCCTGAGCTAAATGTCAAGCAACATGGAGGAGTCTAGTACTAATTTGGCACAGGCATTTGTGCAGAGTTTAGGACCCATCCTTTACAACATGGAATGGTTGGTCACCTGTGAAATCCACCATGATGCATGCCTGATATACAGCTTCCATTGCATCACCAAAGGCTTTCATCAAAGCTCTGTGTACTGCAGTGAAAGCGCATGCTGTAGCTATCATGGATGCCACTGGTTAAAAAGGCTTCCAGTGCATCACAGCAGTTCATCAATTTCTTTTCCAACAGATCAGTATGATTGCCAAGGCATCGCCCCAGACTTTTGCAGTCTGGAGTCAGGCCTGCTAGGCCCAGATGTGATCAGGTTTGCCCTCCAAGGCCTTCTATGGTCAACTCAATTGAAGGTCAGCAATGGCCACTGGGGAAGCAACATGTCGGAGCAGAAGGAGAGACAGGCACCAAAATAATTCATATGGATGGCTAGTTTATTTTTTTGTGTATCTTGTCAAACTGAATTTAACAAATTGGATTAAAACATGCATTTTCTGGTGGCTCTTATTTCAGTGTTGTTGGAAAAAGGATTTTTTTTACTCATAGGATGCGGGCATCACTGGCTAGGCCAGCATTTATTGCCTTTCCCTAAATGTTGTTGAGAAGGTGGTGGTGAGCTGCCTTGTTGAACCACTGTGGTCCATCTGGTGTAGATACACCAATTCCTCTCCATCTCCACAGCACTGTTAGGAAGGGAATTCCAGGAATTTCACCCAGCGACAATGAAGGAACAGTGATATAGCTCCAAGTCAGGATGGTATGTGGCTTGAAGGGAAACTTAAATGTGGTGGCATTCCCATGCATTTGTTGCCCTTGTCCATGGGTTTGGAAAGCAGTGTCAAAGGAACTTTAGTGAGTTGCTGCAGTGCATCATGTAGATGGTACACACTGCTGTCACGGTGTGCCGGTGGTAGAGAGAATGAATGTTGAAGGTGGGGAATGGGTTGCCAATCAAACGTCCTTATTTATCCTGGATGGTGCCAAGCTTCTTGAATCTACTCAGATCGGCACTCCATGGAGAGCTTTCCATCACATTCCTGGCTTGAACCTTGTAGATAGTGGACAGGAAGTCAGGAGGTGAGTTACTCGCCATAGGATTCCTAGCCTCTGACCTGCTCTTGTCGCCACAGTATTTATATGGCTGCTTTGGTTAAGTTTCTAGTCAATGGTAACCCCCAGGATGTTGATAGTGGGTGATTCAGCAATGATAATGCCATTGAATGTCAAGGGGCAATGATTAAATTCTCTCTTGTTGGAGATGATCATTGGCCTGGCACTTGTGTGGCATGACTGTTACTTGTCACGTACCAGCCTAAGCCTGAATATTGTCCAGGCCTTACTGCATATGGACACAGACTGCTTCAGTATCTGAGGAGTTATGAATGGTGCTGAACATTGTGCAATCACCAGCACAATCACGTTATGATGGAAGGCCAGTCATTGTTGAAGAAGCTGAAGATAGTTGGGCCGAGGACACTACCCTGAGGAATTCCTGCAGCGATGTCCTGGGGTTGAGATGATTGACTTCCAACAACCACAATCATCTCTTTTGTAGTAGGTATCAATCCAGCTGATGGAGAGTTTTCCCCCAATTCCCATTGACTTCAGTTTTGCTAGGGCTCCCTGATGCCACACGTGGTCAAATGAGGCCTTGATGTCAATGGCAGTCACTCTCACCTCACTTCTTGAGTTCAGCTCTTTTGTCCATGCTTGGACCAAGGCTGTAATGAAGTCAGGTGCTGAGTGGCCCTGGCGGAACCTAAACTGAGTATCAGCGAGGAGGATATTGCTGTATAAGTACCACCTGGCAGCACTGTTGACCACACCTTCTATCATTTTACTGATAATAGAGAGTAGACTGATGGGGCAGTAATTGACTGGGTTGGACTTGTCCTGCTTTTTGTGCAAAGAAGCTTTTTGCTTCTGCTTGGTTGGTGATGCCAAGTGCTGTTCCCTCATATTGGCTAACTTATGCAGCGTGCAGCATACCACCACAAATTTTGATACCAGCTCAGCTGGGTACTGCAGGGCTCCTCCTGCCCAATTCAGGCAGCAGAAATATTGCTTGAAGCATTCCAATGGTGTGCTCTGTAATATTCCTTGTAACAGCATGGCTCTCATTATAGGCCTGCTGTGCATGTGTGCATGGATTCTGGACTAGAACCATGAGCCATTTTGTTAGCTGACAACTTCATCACCTTGTAGCCAGCAGGTCAAATTCAGGTGACCCAGAAGAGCATTGCAGTATGAGGAAATTGTAACTGTTGCCAAGCTAATGGGCATTCATCAGCATGATATACAACCTGTGGTCACACAACAGTTTCAGATTGAGAGTCAAATTATTTTGGGTTCATGAAAATTGCAGTGTTCACGTGAGGTGCGTACAAGGTAATGTGCACGCATTCAATGGTACCCTTTACCACAGGGAGGCCTGCAATCAATGCAAACCCATATTTTTGCTTTGCTTGTGTTATAGACAGGGAAGACAAACAAACCAAACTTCTTTCATCTTATCAACTGTCCGTCAGCAGAAGGTGTCTTTAATTATTTTTAAAGTAGGCTATGGTGTGTTTTCCCAAACCCCCAGTTTATGTGATCCATTTTACTAATAGCTCAGCAAACTCACATTATGATTAACTTAGAGGGTTAGTTTCTTCACATTCAAAACCCAGGGGAGGAATGTTTGCAACACCCCACTCCACTACACGCATACAGAGTAAGAGGGTGGTGGGAGTAGAAAAATGAAAGTTTTACAACTCAGAAAAGTAACAGTACAAGAATCACAGAAATTATTTATCAGAGTCCAGAGTCAGAGTCCAATGAGGAGCTCTTTCACGTATGAGCTTGAGTTCAGCTGGCTGAAGGCCAGACGTGTAGAGTTCTCTTTACACTTGGTCATGATACCGCAAAATGAAATTGGTACACAGACACTGGGTCAGTTCTGCAGGTAATGGTTGGAAATCTTCCAGCATAGGCAGGCTTCAAACAGCAAGCTGTTGTTCAGCCTGGAGTTCTGCTTCTTGGTGTTCTCCAGTTGGATGTTAAACAGCAGACTGAGGATTTCTTAGTTCTCAAAAGAATATAGAGATTTTAAAATAGTCACTCAAGTCATATGACCTTCTTTCTCTGCAATGATTTCTAAGGGGATGTTTATTTAGTGTAAGAAACTGACTTTGATTTCAGGACTGATAATGTCTGAGCCATTAGCTTTTGAAAGAGTTACCATCCATATTGAGGTTCTTGTGTTGGGAAGCCATTGCCTCAGCAGACACTCTGTATCTGCTAGAGGGGTAAAGTTATCAAGATGCAAATGATGTATATTGTCCCCTCCATGATCCCCTTTTGAAATGGATCTGGACAGTCCCAGATGTGAGATGAGTCTGTTAACAGCTCTGCAGGCATAATGAGTTTCAATCCATGAGTCTCTTTGTTTCCTGATTATAATGTCCTGACAATTGAATGTGAGATTTCATGATGATGAAAGGAGGATTCTTATGCTCTTGTAACTCCTGTGGGTAGCTTCCAGAGGCAATTAAATTAAACTGTCTCTCTGTGTTTAGAAAGCCTCAGCAATTTCTCTTATGCAGAAGTGTACTACAAACTGTGAGATCTTGAATATATATCCAGTAACAGCCTGAGAGGAACCAGATGCACAAAAGTTAAGAGCCACAATCACATCGGCAGTCACAGGCAATGCTGTCCTTACCCTGCTTTGAGATGGCTATTGTAGCTGCAGTACTTGGCAAATTTCAGTCTTGACCTGTTTAGTGAAGCAAAGGCATCTCATACATTGATTCTTGCTGAATCTGAGGTAAGAGAGCCACTCCCTGAATATCCTTGGTGGTTATGGCTTCTCGCTCCCTCTTCTAGCAGTTTGCCCTGCTCTGCATAACTTCTCTTCATTCTCCTAGTCACGCTCAGTTACCAGGTCACCTATCTCTGAAAGCAGCTTGTTGTAGCACAAGCTTTTAAATCAACAAGAATTACTTCACCATCAGCCAGACCATTTTTCAAACTTTAGCCAAGAGCAGGAATGCTCCAAAAATGCATATAATTGCAGCAGCAGCCAGAAAAAATAATCCTGCAACTGCCTATAGGAAGTATATGACTCCTCTAAATAGTGCTAGTGGGATCTCCTGTGGTTTGTTTAATATTGAGATCAGCTATATAAAGTTAAGACAGCTGGAGTACATTGTTCAAAATTGGCAAAGTTGGTATCAGATCAGAGTTTTATACAGATTGACAACATAATCTGCCTGCCTGCATCCTGCCAGTGGTTGTTGGGCATGCATATGCATGCACACAAATGCCTTTACCATAATGTTGTCCTGAGGCCTACCCCTTGCAACTGTTGTTATGCACCTAACTGTATTAATCGCATTTAAAATAAAAAAGGGATGGATTGATTTCAGATATTTTAAAAGAATCTTGAGAAGTGATCATAGAGGCATTACTACACATACCTAATAATTTGTTAGAAAAGGGGCTAATACTTGAAGACTAGAGGATAACTAATGTGATTCTTACGTTTAAGAAGGGGGAGGCTAGATAATATAATTCCTATATTTAAGAAAGGGGACAGAACTGTTAATTGTATACATGAAGGTTAAGATATACAGGTAGAGGGCATTCATTAGACGATTGCTTGAGCACATATAAAGAGATACTTGCCTCTTTAAGGGGCTGCCACACATTCTATGTGTGTAATTCCATGGATGCATCTCAGATTCCATTTTTGAGCATTAGGGAACCACCCCTCTTGCCTAAAATATGCTACACATATTTCTAATTTCTGCCCCTTCTTCTTCAGAACTGATTATGAATGCACAAAGCCCAATGATTAAGATTTGTGGTTTATAGTCAGTAAATATGATTTTCTTTCTAAACCAGGCCATTGTTGATGGCCAAGGGCCTACCGTGTTCATGAGCAAATTTGCTTTAATGCATTTGGTTAAATGGGTTAAATGTAAATTAATGAATCAGACATGACGGCAGTAAGTTAACCCTCACTTACTTCTATGTCACTAAACAGAGTGACTTTTTCCTTCCCTAATAGAAGGGAAAATTGACCATATTTACAATGGCTTAAACCAGAGATTAAATTTGTTTACTTCCTGATTGATATGACAGAAGTGTTCACTGATTTAACCAGCTAAGCAATCAGATATGCTGAGAGTCAATTTATTTCTATGGCTAGAAGAGGAAACTTAATCTGAAATAGCCAAAATATAAGTGGATGAATCAAGCCAATTGATGGGGAGAATTGATCTTTGATGCAAATGAATCCTATCCTTTATCTGTGCTTTGCCCAGTACAAGCTAATCAGTGCAAACATGAGCTTTTGCTAGGTCAGCCTCAAGAGAAGGAGTTTAGCCTGTAGTTTGCTTTGAGCTTGAAAAGTAAGGGAGAGAATGCTAAATCCATTGACTATTAGAGTTTGTGGACTGATGGATGAGATCGTTTCAACTGGAGAAGATAGGAGACTTAGAAGGAACAAAATTGGATAAGATTAAGATATTAAAAATAAAAAACTTACTACACATTTGTACAATCATAATTGTTGTTTATTTAAGCAATGTTTTAAAACTGTATTTCAAATTTTGTACAGTTATCTGTTAAGAAAGTGGAAAGTTTCCAAATATGCCATCTCTGAAATTGTGAACTTACTGTTACTGTTACTATTTGGTTAAGTTATATAGCCATGTGGGAATGTGAGAATATTTTCTTACTGTGATGGTTGCTGTATTAGAATCAGTTATAAGTAAGATTTAATGTTGAATGGAATGCAAAACATATGTAAAAACCTACACCTCATGGTAAAGAGAAAAAACCAAGTCAGATATATATTGTCATCATCATTTGCACTGTTAGGTAAATTCTGCTTAATTATGTTATTCCTTAGCAAGATCTCTCTAGCAAATCCTGATGTTTAAAGATGGTGCTGTTGGGAGGGTATTAATGTTCTCTTGCTACAGCAATTTTCTTATTTATTGTAAAATTGCCAGAAATATGAACTTACATTGCATCTTGCTGTAGAATTACTTTTCAAAGCCTCTGTATTCCAGTAATAAAGCCAATAAAATCCTAGTATATATAGATATCATAAAACCTCATCTTGTCCTGTCACAGGTCAGAGTCCTTTCTACAGGATCTTTATTTGAGAGATACTACAATTTCACCCTTTGAAGAATGCATGATGATCAATAGTTGAAAACTAATTCACAAAATCCAAGCCTGAAGCCCGAAGAGTCTGTCTCCAGGACAACATTAATCTTCTCCCTCCTGTCAATTCCTACAAATTGCCTTTACTGGGATCTGGCAAGATATTTCGAAACTGAGATAAAAGCACCCTTTTAAATTTATTAATAGGACCTATGGCTTTAGATTGGAACTGAAATGATATCCGAATAAAATATATTGGCACACTGAAAAATCCTCAATTACTCTAAACACATTGGCGCTCCTATTGCAATAAGATTCTGTTATCAGCGTACATTTAGTAAATGACAATACAGGTAATAAGAAACTTATAGCAATGAATTAGTCACACAAGTGCTCAAATCAAATCTGTCCGCAAGAATGACCCAAACCTCCCTGTCGCTTGCCATTTTAACACTCCACCCTGCTCTCTTGCCCACATGTCTGTCCTTGGCTTGCTGCATTGTTCCAGTGAAGCCCAACGCAAACTGGAGGAACAACACCTCATCTTCCGACTAGGCACTTTACAGCCTTCCGGACTGAATATTGAATTCAACAACTTTAGGTCTTGAGCTCCCTCCTCCATCCCCACCCCCTTTCTGTTTCTTTCCCTTTCCTTTTGTTTTTTTTCCAATAAATGATATAGATTTTTCTTTTTCCCACCTATTTCCATTATTTTAAAATATTTTTAAATCTTTTATGCTCCCCCCACCCCCACTAGAGCCATACCTTGAGTGCCCTACCATCCATTCTTAATTAGGAGATTCGTTTAGATAATATCACCAACTTTGACACCTATGTGTTCTTTTGTTTTGCTGTCTGTGACATCTTTTGATGATCTGCTTCTATCACTGCTTTTGCCTACAACCACACCACCCCCCTCCACTTCTCTCCCCCCACCCAACCCCACCCCCACCACCTTAAACCAGCTTATATTTCACCCCTTCCTGGGATTCGCCTAGTTCTGTCGAAGGGTCATGAGGACTCGAAACGTCAACTCTTTTCTTCTCTGCCGATGCTGCCAGACCTGCTGAGTTTTTCCAGGTAATTCTGTTTTTGTTTTGGATTTCCAGCATCCACAGTTTTTTGTTTTTTGTTTTTGCTCAAATCAAATGTTGCCTTTAAAATAAATTCAGTTTCCTATGGAGTATCACCTGCTAAATCATAGAATATTTTCTCCCCTTTGCCTGTCTCTTTTGTTTTTATGTTGCTATTTGTTTATCCCTTCTCTAATATTTTTTCCAGATTCCTTGTCCTCAACTCTTTTTGTTTCTTGTGCTGTCATTTTTTGCTTCTCTTTTTTTTATTCTTTTATTTCATCTTTCCTTTTGGCTGAGAGATAATGGGTAATATGACATGGTGGGAGAATCACCACTATTGCTGCAGACTGATTTGGGGAAAAATTATGGGCCTCAGTAGCTCTCTGCCATTCCCTCTCTCAATCATTCATGCTACTACCATCCCCTTACTCCCAATGCGCCTCTATCCCATCAGCATTCCACTACCTTCATCCGTACCTTTCCAGCACTCTTTCCATTTGAACTTTAGAAAAAGCATAGGCTATGCAGCAGTAGGTGAGGTGATGGCTTAGTGCTAATGTCACTGGTCTAGTAACCCAGAAGCCCAGGCTAATGCTCAGGGGACATGGATTCAAATCCAACCATGGCAGCTGGTGGAATTTAAATTCAATTAATAAATCTGGAATTAACGGTGGCCATAAAACTATCCTTGATTGTTGTAAAAACCCTTCTGGTATACTAATGCCCTTTGGAGAAAAAAACCTGCCATTCTTAACTTCTCTGGCCCACATATGACTTCAGGACCACAGCAATGTGGTTGACACTGAAATGGCCTTGCAAGCCATTCAGTTGTACAGAAAAATCAAAAAAGGAGCGAAGCTGGATGGACTACCCAGCATTGATCAGCATGGAAACAACAATGGCAAACCCAGCCCTGTTGACCCTGCAAAGCCCTCCTTACTAACATCTGGGGGCTTGTGCCAAAAATAGGAAAGCTGTCTCACAGACTAGTCAAGCAACAGCCTGGTGAAGTCATACTCACCGAATCATAACTTACAGATAATGTCCCAGACACCACCATCACCATCCATGGGCATGTCCTGTACTACCAACTGGTACAGACCCACCAGAGATGGTGGTGGCACAGTGGTATACTGCCAGGTGGGAGGTGCTCTGGGATTCCTCAACATTGATTCTGAACCACATGAAGTTTTATGGCATCAGGTCAAAAATGGGCAAGGAAATCTCCTGCTGATTACTGCTGACCATCCACCCTCCTCCCCCTTAGCTGATGAATCAGTACTCCTCCATGTTGAACACCAATTGGAAGGAGAACCTAGGATAGCAAGGGCATGGAATGTACTCTGGGTGGGGGTCTTCAATGAATGAATGGCTAGGTAGAACCACTAATGAATGAACTGGCTGAGTCCTAAAGGACATAGCTGCTAGACTGGGTATTCGGCAAGTGGTAAGGGGACCAACAAGAGGAAAAAACTGACTTTATCTCATTTTCACCAACCTACCTGTTGCAGATGCATCTGCCCATGATAGTACTGGTAGGAATGACCACCACACGGTCCTTGTGTAGATGAAGTCCTTTCTTCACATTGAGGATAACCTGCTTTGTGTTGTGTGGCACTAGCACCATGCTAAATAGGATAGATTTTGAACAGATCTAGCAACTCGAGACTGGGCATCCATGAGGTGCTGTGGGCCATCAGCAGCAGAACTGCATTTAACCACAATCAGCAACCACATGGCCCAGCATATCCCCCATTTTAACGTTACCATCAAGCCGGGGGGATAAATCCTGGTTCAATGAAGGCTACAGGAGTGCATACCAAAAGCAACACCAGGCAAACCTAAAAATTAGGTATGTTACGACCAGGTGAGAAGGGGTGAACCGGCTTCCTTCTATTCAACCTTCTCGGTTGGTCACAACAAAAGTTTAAGTTTCTTTTTTTCATGACGATATGCCTTTTCCAAATCAGAATGTATTTAACCACTTAAGCTGTGAGCAATAAGAATCCAATCAAACAAGATTTTCCTGAGTCAAAGAAAGACCAAATTTATTAACCATTAAACCCAAGAAAAATTATAAAAGGTGAAGTCAAGCATTCGACCCTGATGCAGTCATTTGGACCTACACACAAATAATTACAGGTATAAGAAATAAGAGGCGTTACAGAAAAATAAAAAAAAAGTTTAAAAATATGTGGCTAAGTGTCCTTTAATTGTCTTTGAGGTGTAGATTTTAAACACTACAGCCGATTTAGGTTAGCTGATTCCTTGGATACCGTCAAATATAGATGATGTTGCAATTATTACAAGATCTTGGTTCACTGGTAGGTTTCTGGTAGAGTTGGCATCTCGAACTGGGAGACACTCTTAGTTCAAAATAGATAGGGGGGAGGAGAGATGGCCTTCAGCCTTTTTCCTCTGTTGAAGGCTTTCTTGACACCATCTATGTCATTTGCAATCTCTCTCCAGTGACTGGGCAGCCTTGCCATGAAATAAAAACAGAATTACCTGGAAAAACTTAGCACGTCTGGCAGCATCGGCGGAGAAGAAAAGAGTTGACGTTTCGAGTCCTCATGACCCTTCAACAGAACTGATTTTTACCTTGCCATGAAATACTTCACCCATTGTGTATTTCCAAGAGGTTTTGGGTGCATCTGTCTGTAGCTGCCATTGTTTCAACATCCAGTACTTTGAATTTTTAATGTCTCTTCCTTAGAGAGTTATGAGTTTCAATGAGTGATAGAAAACGTCTTTCTCTTCACACTCCCCTGAGGATGATCTTTTAGTTTCTCACCTTCACCTTGGAATGTGGCCTTGCATTTTTAAGCAGTTTTCTCTGTCTCAGTTCAAATCGCAAAATTTCTAGTCAGTTCAAATTTGAAAGTATCATATTTTCAAAAATAAAAGGGCATAGCCTGGTAACAGGTGTTAGCCTGGTGAAGGTACAGGACTACTTGCATATCTAACAGCATGCGATACACAGAGCTAAGAGATCCCACGACCAATGGATGAGATCTAAGCTCTGCAGTCTTGCCACGTCCAGTCGTGAATGGTGGTGGACAATTAAATAACTAATGGGAGGAGGAGGCTCCACAAATATCACCATCCTCAGTGATGGGGAAATCTAGCACATCAGTGCAAAAGACAAGGTTGAAGCATTTGCAGCAATCTCCAGGCAGGAATGCCAAGAGGATGATCCATCTCAGCCTCTTCCTGAGGTCTTCAGCATGCCAGTTTTCAGCCAAATCGATTCGCTCCATGTAGTTCTGAGGATGCGAGACTTTGGTTATGTGGATAAATTGGTGAAGCTGGGTCTGTTCTCCTTGGAGAAGACAAGGTTGAGAGGAGATTTGTTAGACATATTCAAAATCATTAGGGGTCTGGATAGTGTAAATGGAAATAAACTATTCCCATCGGCAGAAGGTCGAGAACACTAAGGTGATTAACAAAAGAACAAGAGACGACGTGAGGAAAAACTTCTTTGTGTAACAAGTGGTTTGAGTCTGGAATGCACTGCCTGACCATGTGGTGGAGACAGATTCAACTGCTGTTTTCAAAAGGGAACTGGATAATTACTCCTTCCTCCCACCAGACTCCTTCCTCCCGCGACCCAGACTCCTTCGCCCCTCCGAACTCCTTCTTCCCCCAGACCCCTTCTTCCCCCTGGACTCCTTATCTCCTCTGAACTCCTCCCCACCTCCAAGCTCCTTCCCTTACACCATCCTCCCCCTTTATACCTGCCTCCCCACTTGTCGCATTCTCCCCGTTGCACCCTCCTTCCCCCGTACTCCCTCCACCCCCCCACCTCACCCCACTGACACCCTCACTCCCCCAACCTCAAACCTCCGACAGTTTTGTCCCGCAATCCCAATTTTACCCCCCCAAGGCCTTTGTTCCCCCCCCCAACAGCCTCATCCCCTCCCGACCCCCATCCCAGTACACCTTCCTCTCCCAATCAAACTAGAACTTCCTCTCCCACTTCCCCCATTCCAGTACACCTTCCTCTCACAATCAAACTTAGACCTTCCTCTCTCACTCCCCCCACCCCAGTACATCTTTCTCTCTTCCTCACAGCTGGACCTTCCTCTCCCCTCCCTCACCAATTATCCGTAGCAGCCCATGGCCAAGACCATGATGTTCCAAAGCAGACCCAAGACATCAACAGAGACCTCCCGCCTTCTGTGAGTTGCTTCGCAGTGGAGCCATGTCCAAGAGAATCCACCCAGCATGCCACGCATGTGTCCCTCCAGGGTCCGGTATCTGTAAGGTTCCAGCATTTCCTTCTCCTTGGATGTCTATGATCTGAACAAGGCCCCAGTGGTAAGACCCAACTGCTGCATGCCACACTTGTTCAGATGTATTCTTGGCTGGCGTGTTTTCCCACAGGCAGAATGGAAAATCTGGCATGGGGAGTGGGGACGATTCCGGTGAGACCTCACTTTGCATCCCATTAGCAGAATGCAAAGTGGGTTCACACCAGCCTCCAGCGGGTTTGGCTTTCTGTCATGGCAGACACCATTGGATGACCCTGCTGTGGGGGCACAAGATACACCAGGAGATAGAAAAGGCGTGTAAGAAAGGCAAGGTTACAGTGATCATGGGGGATTTCAGTATGTAGGTAGACTGGGAAAATCAGGTTGGTAGTGGATCCCAAGAAAAGGAATTTGTGGAATGTCTACAAGATGGCTTTTTGGAGCAGCTTGTGGTGGAGCCCACTAGGGAACAGGCAATTCTAGAGTTAGTGATGTGTAATGAGGCAGATTTGATAAGGGAGCTTAAGGTGAAGGAACCCTTAGGAGGAAGTGACCATAATATGATAGAATTTAACCATCAATTTGAGAGGAAAAAGCTGGAATCAGATGTAACGGTATTACAGTTGAATGAAGGAAACTACAGAGGCATGAGGGAGGAGCTGGCCAGAATTGACTGGGAGATGAGCCTAGCAGGAAAGACAGTGGAACAGCAATGGCAGGAGTTTCTGGGAGTAATTTGGGAGACACAGCAAAAATTCATCCCTAGGAAGAAGAAGCATACTAAAAGGAGGATGAGGCAACCATGGCTGACAAGGGAAGTCAGGGACAGCGTAAAAGCTAAAGAGAAAGCGTACAATGCGGCGAAGAGCAGTGGGAAACCAGGGAATTGGGAAGCCTACAAAGACCAACAGAGGACAACTAAAAAAGAAATAAGGAGGGAGAAGATTAAGTATGAGGGTAAACTAGCCAGTAAAAAAAAAGATTGCAAGAGTTTTTTTAGATATATAAAGGGTAAGAGAGAGGCAAAAGTGGACATTGGGCCACTGGAAAATGACGCTGGAGAAGTAGTAGTGGGGAACAAAGAAATGGCAGAGGAACTGAATAGGTTCTTTGCATCAGTCTTCACGGTTGAAGACACGAATAACATCCTCAAAGTTCAAGAGAGTTCGAGGGCAGAGGTGAGTATGGTGGCCATTACCAAGGAGAAGGTGCTAGGAAAACTGAAAGGTCTGAAGGTGGATAAATCACCTGGACCAGATGGATTACACCCCAGAGTTCTGAAGGAGATAGCTGAAGAGATAGTGGAGGTGTTAGCGGTGATCTTTCAGGAATCACTGGAGTCAGGGAGGGTACCAGAGGACTGGAAAATTGCTCATGTAACCCCCCTTTTTAAGAAGGGGGTGAGGCAAAAGACAGGAAATTACAGGCCGATTAGCCTGACCTCGGTCGTTGGTAGGATTTTAGAGTCCTTTATTAAGGATGAGATTGCAGAATACTTGGAAATGCATGGTAAAATCGGGCAAAGTCAGCATGGTTTCATCAAGGGGAGGTCATGCCTGACAAATCTGTTAGAATTCTTTGAGGAAGTAACGATTAGGTTAGACAAAGGAGAGCCAATGGATGTTATCTATTTGGACTTCCAGACAAGGTGCCGCACAGGAGGCTGCTCAGTAAGTTAAGAGCCCATGGTGTTAGAGGCAAGGTACTATCATGGATAGAAGATTGGCTGTCTGGCAGGAGGCAGAGAGTGGGGATAAGGGGGTCCTTCTCAGGATGGCAGCCGGTGACTAGTCGAGCTCCGGAGGGGTCAGTGTTGGGACCACAACTTCTCACTTTATACATTAATGATCTAGATGAAGGAACTGAGGGCATCCTGGCTAAGTTTGCAGATGATACAAAGATAGGTGGAGGGACAGGTAGTATTGAGGAGGCAGGGAGGCTGCAGAAGGATTTGGACAGGTTAGGAGAATGGGCAAAGAAGTGGCAGATGGAATACAACGTGGGGAAGTGTGAGGTCATGCACTTTGGTAGGAAGAATAGAGGCATAGACTATTTTCTAAATGGGGAGAGAATTCAGAAATCTGGAGTGCAAAGGGACTTGGGAGTCCTAGTCCAGGATTCTCTTAAGGTTAACTTGCAGGTTGAGTTGGTAGTTAGGAAGGCAAATACAATGTTGGCATTTATTTCGAGAGGACTAGAATATAAAAGCAGGGATGTGCTGCTGAGGCTTTATAAGGCTCTGGTCAGACCACATTTAGAATATTGTGAGCAATTTTGAGCCCTGTATCTCAGGAAGGTTGTTCTGGCCCTGGTGAGGGTCTAGAGGAGGTTCACGAGAACGATCCCAGGAATGAAATGCTTAACATATGAGGAACGTTTGAGGACTCTGGGTCTATACTCGACGGAATTTAGAAGGACGAGGGGGGATCTGATTGAAACTTACAGAATACTGAAAGGCCTGGATAGAGTGGATGTGGGGAAGATCTTTCCATTAGTAGGAGAGACTAGGACCCGAGGGCACAATCTCAGAGTAAAGGGAAGATCTTTTAGAACAGAGATGAGGAGAATCTTCTTTAGCCAGAGAGTGGTGAATCTATGGAATTCATTGCCACAGAAGGCTGTGGAGGCCAGGTCATTGAGTGTACTTAAGACCGAGATAGATAGGTTCTTGATTGGTAAGGGGATCAAAGGTTACAGGGAGAAAGCGGGAGAATGGGGTTGAGAAACTTATCAGCCATGATTGAATGGCGGAGCAGTCTCGATGGGCTGAATGGCCTAATTTCTGCTCCTATGTCTTATGGTCTTCATGCCAGCGTGAAACTGATTTTTGGCCTTCTTGCCATATTGTCCCCCCACACCCGCCATGACGCACAGTGCCAAAAGGGCTGGAAAATTCCAGCCCAAGCCTAAAAGACAAGATTGAAGAGCTGGAAAAGACAGGAATAATCAAAAAGTGACAACTCCAACCAACTGGATTAGCAGCATGGTAGCAGTGAAACAAGCTGAAAAGCTGCGAGTATGCTTAGACCCAAAGGCAATCCTTGAATGGAGAAACACACCGACATAAGGCATGGAAAGTAGTCCTGTCTGGAGACTAATGTGATACTGCATGCAAACAACTCTTTCAACAGCAAAAAAGCTACTGACACCAGTAGTAGTAACAGGCATGAGTGAAAAGATCAAGGTGAAATCATGGAGAGATTGCCAAAACATTACCAGAGCTGAAGCATTGGAGAGGCAGTCAAGGTGCAAACCTTTAACGATCTTAACAGCAGTCAGCCCACGTGGAAACTTGGCATATGCATAGAGAAATTGTCACCTCAATTGTACAACCAAATATACTGGCGCAACTGCAGGCATATCTGAACAAGTAGTGAAGCTGTTCCATCACAGCATAAAGCTGTTCCTTCACAGAAAACGGCTGGTCAGGGAGAAGAGATCTTACCAGCTGTACTGAGTACAGAACTACAATCAATCCCAGAGCTCCACGAGTCCCCAACAACTGAAATGGAACAACATCGGTCACCAAGGCAACAAGGACTATGGGAATGGCACTCTCCAGACAAGGAACATTACCCAAAGGAACAGTCAATTTCAATGCGCACGCTTTATATTAAGAGGCCTACACAGTTTAAAAACTGTGTGCAATGCATGTGCAGAGACTGACTAGTAGAACAAACAGATGTTAATAAATGAGAACAATGGGTGTATAGTGGGTAATGTGTGTAATGCACCATCGCACAGAATCATGCATGCAGATGTGTCTGCTAGGAAAAATGGGGATGTTTATATCTTTTGTTCAATATGAAAGGGGGGATGTTTGGGTTCTGGAAATACAATCTTACTGTGTATACTACATGACCACCTGGCTTGCCATATTCATGTGATTCTGTCATGCACACTCTGCCTGTAGGAAGCCATGTCTAACCAGTTCAATAAGCTGTCCTTATACTTGAAACAGTGCCCTTCTCCTCTCACTCTCCTCCTCCTCTCCTCCTTACTGAGGTTGAGTCTCCCAAAGAGACCACAATCCTCATGTTTGGCCTAGTTTGAAGGCCAAGGTGATGATGGTCAAGGACTAAACGGACCTCCATGCAGGAGGAATAAGTCTTCTAAATAAGGTAAGTTAGAAATGCAAACTCTGCTTCTTGCATGAAGCATTTCCCGCAGACACAGAACTCTGAGCTGCTAAGCTGAAACTCAGGGCTCAGCTGAGGCCTTTAAACCTGCTCTAACAAGCTGCTTAATAAAATACAGGAAATCCATTTAGATCAAAATACACCCTGCAAGCGTTTTATTGCTCAAGTGAACACATTGGATCAGTCTGACTAATTGCCTGACTAATGAATTTAAATACCCACATTTGACTTTTGAATAATGCTGGCAGGGTCCTGATTTTTAGCCCCATCTGCCAGCTGTATTATTCGGAACTGGCATGATGACATCAGGGATACGACCCAACATCATCGTGCCCGATAATATGTGGCGTGGGCACATAAATCTCCCCTTTTCTAAATGTATTATTCAGCAGCAATGGATGGATACATAGGGAAGTGAGGAAATGCATAGAAGGTGAAGGCCTTGAGGCTGCTGAAACTGAAGTGGGTGTGAGGAGTGATGTGATGGAGTAAGGTTGGCAAGACAAAGCTAAAGGGAGTGGACTAAACTCAAGGAAACAAGTGAATAAACAGATGTATTAACTTTTCCAGACCTGGTTTGGTTGTTAAACCTCTTCCTCCATTGCGTCCAAGACAAGGGCATAATTAATAAGCTGCTGCTCACCTCCTCCAACCTTCTTGGTGAGGGCAACAGGTTTCTTGCTTCTGCTGCTGGATAAAAGTATGTCCCTCCTCCTCCAGTCGCACCCAGCAGTAATTCCAGGGGAAGCATTATTAAATTTGAGTGCTACTTTGTTCTCTGTGCAATCATCCTAAATACCTTCTGACTTCAATGGGTGCGCATCATTCCTGCTGCACACCTTGGAGACATGAAATTCGAAGTCAAAACTTATTACCTCAATCAAATTGAATTTGGAGAATCCAATGTGTTCACTTGAGTTCTGGATTTTGCACACACAGTTCTAAACCCCGTTCAGAACTGACATTTATTTCATGTTCCTGGAGTAAGAACAGCAAGGCACCTTTCACATTTTGATAAAGAGCCCCCTAAAGATAGCAAAAATAGAGCAGAAGTGGGTTTTCATGAGCAGTTGATACATTAATGGAATTAATGCATTCACAGCTTACTTAGTTTATAAAAATAAAAGATTGTAATTCACCTTGAAGGTAAACTTCCATTAAGCAGAATGGCGGATCATAATCAATAAAGTTTCTTTGAGGTGTACTACACATTTAAAAAAACTACACTTTGACAGCGTATTGGTATTGATCTATTTTAGTAATACACTAATGTACACACTTGAAACTAACCTTGTGGAGAGCCAAAGAAATGAAACTAAACAATGTTGCCAAATGGAGTCTGATTCTTCTGACAGCTTGTAATAAAAAGGCTTTGATATTACCTTAATACAGGAGAACTATTTTGACTCAGGAGTCGGCAGGTTGGCTCAGTTGATAGTAGTCTTACTGAAGTAGAAACTTATGGATTCAAATCCAAGTCTAGGATTTGAGCACATAATCTAAGACGACAGTTCAATGCAGAATTAAAATGTGGCATTGCCAAACCTGCCTCTTGTAGTTGTTCAAGAGATGATAAAGATCCTATTGTATTATTTGGAGAAGAACAGAGACTTCTCCCCATTTCTGCCTGCAATATTTCTTAAGCCAATATCATAAAAAGCAGATTAACTTGTCATTTGTCATTACTCTTTGGGATACTTTGGCCCGATATTTACAGGGAGACTGGGAGGGGCTGGCATGCTGGAAATGACCGAAAAACTCATCAAGGCCGAGGATACAGACGTCCTTCTGAACTTAACAGCATGATCTCTGTCACTTTTTTCTTCCTTACTCCTCCTGGCAGCCAGTCAGATGAACAGCCTGACCAGCTGCTGTACAGGTAAACCAGCAGCTGGATGCCACAATCCGATACCATGGGGGTATCCCCAAGTAATTGGTGGGGGGAAGGGAGGGGAGGGAAGGTTTGAAGCAGAGTGGGGCATGTTCGCCTCTTGTAATCTCAGCATGGGAAGGTCAACATTTGGCGCAAGTTGGTGAGGAAGCCCATTGTCAGGAGGTGGAGAGAAGGCAAATGGTCACAGGTTTGAGATTGTAGCTTGTGAGGGTAGTAGGATTGGCTGTAGGAAAGAGAGAGGCTATCAGGATTTGTGAAGGTGTTGGGTGGAGAGGGGATGACTAGGGAAGTCAGTGATTACAGAGGGGAGGAGTGAGGCTGCGATTAGCAAAGACTGGGTGAGTCGAAGATGTTTGGGGAGCATTCCTGGTCTTCATGGCCCACAGGATTTCTGGAAAAGGCACTCAATTTGTGAGTCTGACAGCTCTTCCCTCCCTTTCACCACTCAGTTTCCGGAGCCCTGGGAGATCACATGTGCGTCCATAAATTAAATCGGGCTCTCAGTTGCACTGTGGGAACTTGACATGAATATATTAATGAAGTGTCCACTGTGGGACACTTGAATGGCACAAAGCGTGCAGCCACAAAAACAGGTTGAGGTAACATTCTCTTTTTCTCATTCTTAATACATGAACCTCCTCCCATCCTCTCTCACCCTGTCAGCATCTATTCCTTTCTCTCTCATATACTTATCTTACTACTTCTTAAATGCATTTACAGTATTTTCCTCAACTACTCCATGTGGTAGCAAGTTTTACATTCTTTGGTGAAGTCCTGCAGGCATTTGTTGCTCCAATAATGGAGTACAAAAGTGATGGTTGTACATGGTACTAGTGAGACCACATCTGGAGTACTGTGCCCAGTATTGGGCACCTTATTTAAGGAAGGATGTAAATGTGTTGGAAGCAGTTCAGAGAAGATCTACCAGTCTAATACCTGGAAAGGGTGGGTTGCCTTATGAGGAAAGATTGGACAGACTAGGCCTGTATCCACTGGAGTTTAGAAGAGTAAGAGACAACTTGATCGAAACAGATAAGATCCTGAGGGGTCTTGATAGGGTGGATGTGGAGAGGATATTTCCACTTGTGGAAGAATCTAGAACTAGGTGTCACCTATTTAAAACAGAGATGAGGCAAATGTTTTTCTCTCAGAGGGTCATGGGTCTTTGGATCTCTCTTCCTGATAAGATGGTGGAAGCAGAGTCTTTGAATATTTTTAAAGCAGTGGTGGATAGATTTTTGGTAAACAAGGGGGTGTTAGGTTATCGGGGTAGGTGAGATGCAGATTTAGGTTACAATCAGATCAGTCATGATCTTATTAAATGGCAGAGTAGGCTTGAGGGGCTGAATGGCCTACTCCTGTTCCTTGTTCGTATCTTCATATGACATTGTTTGCATCTAACTTTTTGATAAGACAAAACTGGCCATATGGCAGTGGCCTGGATTTTGTGGTAAGCAGTGAAGCAAGGTCAGAAAAACCACAAAGATATAGTGATTTCTGGGTTGTGATTTTCCCCTTTCCTGATTACAGTTTAAGTCTGACAGCAAGTCAAGGGAATGTCTTGACATGCAGCAGCAGTGGTGTCAGGTAAGCAGCCAATCACATTGAAGCATACACACACACAGAAAACCAGAAAATTAAAAACACTTAAAATTCTTCACTTTAAATTTTCAGGTTACAAAATAAATCATTATAATTATAAAATTAGCTTTTCAGGGCCAGTAAATGTGTTTAATAGTAATTATAAAGTTAGTTCACCAAATCCAGTTACACTATTCAACAAGGTGTAACTTTTTCAAGGCTAACAGCATATGAATGGAACTTCTCTTCAGTTCTATTGATTTCCATGATTGTGGTATGGAGGGAGGTCTGCTTTATCATCATCACCCTCTGGAGAAGCAGAGAATCAGTAGCAGAAACTTCATGTGAACATTCAAATTTATTAAAGTTGTGTAAGGACTTTATAAAGACTCTGTATTTACATAGTGCTTTTAATCTAATATAGTGTCCTATTGTGTTTCACAAAAACATTATAAAGCAAAATGCGACACTAAGCCACACAAGGAGATGACCAGTAGTTGCAGATTCCAAAAGCTGCAGTCAATTTCAGTGGAGTAATGATGGTGGTGGAGTAATGACTGTGAATGCTGATGGTTTCACTGTCACTATTACTGAAAAATCTTGGTCAATATGATGGAAGTGTTTAAAATTATGAAAGGATGGGACGGGATTGATAGAAGTAGATAGTTTTCATTATTGGAGGAGTCCAAAACAAGGGGCCATAAATACAAGACTAAATAGAAGAAAGTTAGAACTGTAGGAGAAACTTCTTTACACAGTGTTGTGAGCCTATGAAATTCATCCCAGGAGATGAGTCAATACTTTCATTTATTAGTTATAAAATGACTGAACTTGGGGGGAAAAGACTGTTTGACTAACAGTAAATGTATGAAGTTAATTTTAAAATTAATTGAAATCTATAGTCCAATCCTGCCATCTACTTTTTTTTCAAACATTTGTAATTCTACAAATACAAAATATAATAATAGGAACTGTCAAATGAAGACAGTCAATGAATTCACACAAGGGAACATTTACCTTCTTCTTAAAATAATAACCAAGAAAATAAACATTCACATAAGGCAACAGCAAGTTTTTTTCAGGAAAGTAAAATGTTTTTAGAACATGTTTTTTTATAAATGTATTTGTTAAATATAACTGCTTTGGGTACAAACATTAGATAAACACACATAGCACCCAAAAACTCAACAGGTTTTCTGCACAGGAAGTTCTTTTTTAGGTAACCAAATGCTTTTAGAACTTTTTTTAGGAATATATTTGTTAAAAGTTCAGGTACAACTTCAGGTACAAACATTGGATAAGCACACATACAGTTTGGACACCCAAAACTCAACAGGTTTTCTCCTTCAAGTTTGAGAGCAATGAAAAATGTGAGAAAATAACTAATTGATGCTAGTCTTCTCTCCAACCTATTGTGCATCTAGATATGTCAGACAAGATTTACCCTTCACCGATCCATCCTTACTCTCTCTGATCAGCTCAGATTTGTCCAAGTGCTCTGTCATTTTGTCCCTCATGACTGATTCTAATACCTTCCCCATAACTAATATTAGACTAATAGTTGTGCAGGTGCCTGATCTTCCACCACTCTCAAATAAGGCACCTCATATCCCAAATGTTTACTTTTAAATTTGTCAAGCTCTTCCCCATCTCTAAGTCAGTATATATTGCTTCCCATCATCACTCTAAATTTTACAAAATTTAAGATAGGGTATCCTCGATAACAGAACATGAGAACTTTTGAGATGAAGCGAAGTGACAAGACAAAGGAAAAATTTACAGAAACAAGAAGTCAGTGGGCAACACCACAATGAGAAAATTATGGTATATTCCAGGTTGCTGTCAAACAATTGCAGGCTTTGTGGCATCCTGTATTTTTAATAGTTCTTTCAGTGAAATTGGTCCCACACTTTTTATTGTTTTCTCTTGTTGTGGGAAGCTTTAATGGCTATGCTGCACATAGTTGCTGTATGATGTTGTTCACTCAGAAGATTCATATGATGAAATTTCCTTAAACTTATCCAGTAATATATTATAATTGTTAGTTATTGCTAATATGTTTCTCGACAATTGCACCAATTAAAGCTATAAAACTACTGTAAAAATACTCCAAAGGTCCATTTTTACTCTAAAGAGTTACTCCAAAGGTCCATGGAAAGGAATTTAAATTAATCAGATTAGTTGCTGCCTGAATTGCCTAGGCAGCAAATCGCTTAGATCCTCAGCAAAAACTAAAGATACCAGCCGTCACTGCGCATGCTCGGCCAGTGAGGGCACACCGCGCATGCCCGGTCTCTCAGAACAGTGGCGGGTGGACGGGCCCAGGTTCTGTTTCTGTGTTTGCGATGTCTGTCCTCTTGCCGGCAGGTTTGTCATTAATGCTGCAGATAAAAGAGCTGACTGGTACAGTGGACAGCAGAGCGGAGACCGGGGCCAGGGAAGCCCGGCGTCTGCTGCTCCATGAGCATGTTTTTGAATTTGCCTTCCCCTCCAGGGTTAATGTTTTTGGGAAGTGGGTGGTTAACCTTTGGTGGTTCACTGTGGGCGACTGCCTGTCGTTTGTTTTTATTTTTTTATTTCTATGTATTGAAATGACACCCGGCCACTCTTTGTAAGTGCCCGTCTTTTCTGTTTTGTTGTTCAGGCTTGTGTTGAAGCAAGGAAAGCGGCTCTGGGAGGAGACGGCGTGTGACGTGGCGCAGCGCTGAAATGGAGCCTGGGGAGGAAATAGGTAACTGGGCAATGGGAGCTCCTGGGAGAGGACTGGACTGCTGCTTTCCTACTCCGTATATTGCAGAATTCATGATGCCAAAGCATTCAAACAACTGGAGCGGCTCATTCACAGCACGTAGAAACTGCTCCTGTCAGCCAATTGGATAGTAGGAGAAATAACTCCCAGGAAAACCGAACGAAAAATAAATAGCTGTTTATAAATAAGCTGTGGTTGTAGTTTGACGTGTGAACGTTTTGTTTTTTGGCTGGAGGATCTGTGGTTAATGTTATCTTTTGCCATGTACTCAATATACTTGGGAACGTTTGAAAATTTCGGTGGTTGTGAGTTAATTTGCTTAGTTGAATTTAGAACGTTTCATACATAAAATAGAGATGTTTGACTACATCAGGCGTATCTTTTAGAAATGTATACTGCCTTGATCAGTATTTCTTTGTCATGATGTGAGAGATTCTGGCCAGGACTAGTAAGAATGTCTTTTCAATCAGCATATTGATTAGAATGTGTGTTTAAATAGTTTGGCTTGTCTGTTTGGAATTGAACTAATGCATGCAGTGTTGCAGATTGATTTGCACCAATGTTGGCTCTAAGAACCAATGGCCAACATCTATAGGATAAGCAAAAGAGGAAACAGTGGATTGAAAGAAAAAAGTGTTAGATAAGTTTGTATGTTTTAAATTGGAACAAGCAACATATAACACTAGTAAAATAAACTTAAGAACTTAATTAAGATGATTTATCCTGGTTTTCTGTGGAGCAAACTGATATTTAACTAGCTCCTCATCCTGTGACAATTCTATTTAAGGTTGTAGGTATCTTAGTTGTAGAAACTTTCTACAACCTTTCTTGATTGATAAACTTTTTTCTAAAGTTATTTAGATCATAAAATAGAAACAAAATTGAGCCATTTGACCCCTTGAACCTATTCGCCATTAAGTGAGATCATTGCTGATCTGCGACCTAACTCCATTTTCCTGCCTTTGCCTCATATGCTTCAATAACTTTTGGATGGCAAAATCTATTAATCTCAGTTTTAAAATTATGGTTGATCTAGCATCAATTGCTGTTTCCGGAAGAAAGTTCCAAACTTGGCTTGTTGTTTGTTTGGCAAACATGCATTCATATACCATTTTTCACTTAATTAGGACATCCAAAGTGCTTCATAGTGTTACTTTTGAATTGTAGCCACGCTTCTATTGGCCAATGTGGAATTTGTATACATAGTAACATCATGCGAGCAGTACAAAAGCAAAATAATGTGGATGCTGAAATCGAGCAATACTTCATTATATAGTGCACGTGTTTTAGATATTGGAGAGATTCTTGTTGCTTGTAATCAGAAGGAACAAGGTAAGTGGATCTAGAGCTTTAGTATTCCTGAAGGCTTTGCCCACTTCTGAAAATAGTAATGAATATTCTGGCTATTTGATATTTGTAGCTTATCACATAACTTAACTTTTTTTTTTAGATGGCCATTGGTGCTGACAGTTCCCAGTGTGGTTTGGAAGCAGCCAACATAAATTTATTAGCTTTGCAATGTCTGATTGTCAAGTAACTTTTTTTGAGTCTGCACTGTGGTTAGTCTCAGTGCATCCAGCAGAATCTCCTAAAATATAGGGTCTTTTTGGTAGCTTCTCCTCCTTCAGGTACCATGTTCGTAGAGAATGTTGGTGACCATGGATTTCCATTGGATTGGTCCATGATTATTCTCGGCTTAGGACTGCAGTGGTTTTCTGTTGCCTTCTGCAGTATGGATAACTGGGAAACTCTCCCATTCTTGCTGCCTGCCATTAGGTGTATTGGAAGGATTTACAGGCAGACAGTCAACCTTTTTGGCCATGTGATGAACGCACCTTCCATGACCATCAAGTCGTGAAGTAGGACTTGAACCTAGAGCTTCTGGCTCATAGGTAGGGATGTTACCACTGTGCCACAAGACCTCCTCCTGCTCCTAAGTCCTATGTTTCCTACCTCAGCATCCAGAGAAACATCACACCTCCTATTGAAAATGAGGGGAAAAAGGTCATAAAATTGTAAATAGGAGAATGTACTTTTGTATGCTTTTTCATAAAAAGGAACACATCTCACACAATCATCTTTCACAAAATGCAAGACCCAAATGAAAACGCAATCCAAGATCACCACCTCCATTATCTGTTTTTACTACTAAGCTTCTCCCCTCCTCAGAAGCTTAATCTTCATCTTTAAATTTCTGGTGTTTGTACTTGCCTTGGGTCTAAGTCCATCAATCAGGGACCAGCCTTTCCTGGGTCTCCAAAAACTAAGGGGCAGAACTGAGCCTTGCATCCGGCCCATGCAGCTTCTTACAAATTGAAGTTTACAAAGCCTGTTTCAACTACTGTTTGTTTCAGTTCTTAGCTTCTGATGAAATTATCTTCGTTGATATAGACTTTTGTGTGCTTAATGAGAATAAGCAAGATGAAAGCTTGCAGGCAATTTGAGAGGTTTGTCTGGTTTCTGTGACTTGTTGAAAAGAATTGTTTTGATTTTGTTTCCTGAATTTTTCTGCTTCTTGCATGTACTCATTCCCTGAGTTAAACTGTTATATCATGTTTAGTTTGGATATTTTGATGATTGCTTACTTAAGCCACTTTGTTTTACTTTATGGACTCTTTCAGGACTGTGTACTACATGCAAGCAAATGTTAATAAAATAGGGAATGCCAGAATAAAAATAATTGGTAGAGGATAGAAGGGTTTCATTCAAACTTAGTAGAAATATGAGGGAGCGATTAAAAAATAATTTAAATTACACTTACATGATGTAGGGCAGGGTGGAAATATATCCAAATGGGCAATAAATGCTGGCCCAGCCAGTGAAGCCCACACATCCCATGAATGAATTTTTAAAAATTATTTTAAAAAAAAGTTCTCAGCTGGCTTTCCAAGTCCTTCCATCGGCTCACCACCACGGCTCTAAGCTATGGAATTCCCTCCCTAAACCTCTCTGCCTCACTTTCTTCGTTTAAGACATTCCTTACAACCTAATTCTTTAACCAAGCTTTTGGTCATCTATCCTAGTATCTCATTATGTGGTCCCATGTCATGTTTTATTTCATAACGCTCCTGTGGAGCGTCTTTGGACATTTTACTATGTTTGAGGCACTACATAAATACAAGTTGATGTTGTTTGTCCAAAGTATTTCATTTTATGATTATTTCCCACAAGATCAATCTCAATCTCTCAGGTGTTACGATCGGCACAGGAGGAGGGCACAGTTATTTCTAGCCCCACCTCTAAATGAGGTGCAACAATGGATGTTAATGTTTAATTCACTCATCAATAATAGTCATTTTGGTGAGTGAATTAAACATTTACATCCCCACTTCTGACCTTATGATGGAAAAAAGGTTATTGATGAAACAGCTGAAGATGGTTGGGTCGAGGATACTACCCTGAGGAACTACTGCAGTGATGTCCTGGAGCTGAGATGACTCACCTCCAACAACCACAACCATCTTCCGTTGTTCTATGTGTGTCTCCAACCAGGGAAGAGTTTGCCCCCTGATTCCCATTGACTTCAGTTTTGCTAGGGCTCCTTGATGCCATACTCGGTCAAATGCGGCCTTGATGTTAAGGGCAATCGCTCTCACCTTACTTTATGATGCATGTGACTTGTCAACTTTCCTGAGTAAAAATTGCCTATAATTATACTTATTTCATTACCTGCAAACTGTGTCTTTGGCCAGGCCAGAACTCCCTGGTTTCCTCATAACTTTTTTTTTATTTCTGGAATCTTGTATGCATTTTTGTACAGTGCCTTGTATCTATGTGCTAGTATAAACTCTTGGTCAACTTCACAGAATTTTCAACATTTCATCTCACACTGACAAATCTTGCTCACTGTGCACAATACTGAATTGCCCTCCCAAATCTCCATGCTTCAGTCTCCCCATGTAAATTCCTGTACCTTTTGTTGTACTAAAGTTGGAATTTTTACCTCAAGCTGGTTGACTAACAGTTTTTTTACATCATTTTCATTTTTGTATTTTCCTTTTTTCTTTGTGAGCATCCCACAGCAAATGCACTTCATGGTCTCCACCTTTGTTATTTCACTTTCTAGTTAATTTCTCCCACTCCCCCTTGTGTTTTAATCCTGGTGCTCTATCTTTGATTTCCCCATTCCTGGTACCTCCTTTTAATTTTGATTTCCCTCTGGTGTTTCATACTTTTGACTTCCTCACATTATTTAGGTGACCTCCTTTGTCTTGCATTTCATTTTTCTATTTCACTTTAGTTTCTTTCCATTGCGCACTTAACTTCTTAGGCATTCAGTTTTTAAATCTATTTCTGCCTGTGCTCCCCTTAAGAAAGTGCCTTGATTTATTAATCCAACTGTCTTTTTCGCTTTGTTACTTTGCCTGGTTTCCTAACACTTCATACTGACCTGCAGCCTTTGGCGAACCACTCTTCCGGTAGCAAAGTGTTTTTCCAGCTACAGTTTACCTTATTACGAGTTTAGATAGCTCCCAAAGCAGCCTGTGGTGTTTGTTTATTTCCCCTGGAGTTGATGATAATGAGCAATCAGATTAAGATGTTTAAAATGCTGAATGGATTTGATAGCATTAGGGAATTACCCCTTTCTAGGAAGGTAATACAGAACATGGTGAAGTAATCTTGAAATTTAACCTATGCTACATAGAAGTGATCCAGTTAAAGTTTTTTAAAAACAAAAAGTTGAGAGACTCAGCAATGCATTGCCCCAGAAAACCATAGATGTATTGTTAGTTAAGCCAATTAAAGAGACAGTAAGTACTTAATCAGATAGTAAGCTATTTAGAGAAAATGCAGGAAATTGGAATTAAAAAGCTGTAGCTGCAAATAGTGACACCACTATTCCTGACCTGAATGACGATGATTGGTTAATGCCCTGTCAGTCATGCCTGGAGATTGCAGTGCTCTCTGTGACTAGGATTGATTTTACACATTTTTTATGTCACTATCCACCACACAGCAACAACACTTGCAATTATATAGCACCTTTCCATAGTTAAAAATGCCAAAATGCTTCACAAGTGTGTTATCAAATGAAATTTAACACTGAGCCATTCAAACAGATATTAAGGCAGATAACCAAAATCTTGGTTTGAGTAAAGTTTTAAGGAGCATTTGAAAGAAGAAAAAGATGGAGAATTTTCAGGAGAAAATTCCAGAAATTATGGCTTTGGTAACTGAAGGCATGCTGTCAAAGGAGAAAAGATTAAAATTGGAGATACTTGAGGCCAGAATTAGAACACCACAGATATGTCGGGGTTGTCAGGCTGAAGGAAGTTACAGGGTCACATAGGGATGAGCAAGGCTGTGGAGGGAATTGAAAATAATGGTGAGAATTTAAAAACTGAGACATTGTTTAACAGGAAACAGATGCAAATCAGTGAACAAGACTGATATGGGAATAGTATTTGGTTCTAGTTAGGATATGGGCAGCAGAGTTTTGGATGAGCTTAAGCTTATGGCGGGTGAAAGATAGGAGGCTGACTAGGAGTGCATTGGAACTGTCATCTAGAGATGACAAGGTATGGGGTGAGAGTGAAGCAGCATGTGGACTAAGACAGGGGACTAAGACAGGTGATGTTTCAGGGGTGAACATAAGTGTTCTTAATGATGATGCGGGTATATGATATCAGCTAATTTTTGGCTAAAGTATGACACCAGATTGCAAACAGTCTGCTTCAGTCTGAGTTGCCAGGGAGAGGGATGTAATAAGTGCCTAGGGAATGGAGTTTGTGGTGGGGACCGAAAACAATGACTACTGTACTTTGACAGAGGAAATTTCTGCTCATCCCATACGGAAAGTCGAACAAGTGGCCTGACAATTTAGTGACACTGGAATGGTTGAGAGAAGTGGCGGTGTGGTATAGGTTGGAGTTATCAATGTAAATATGATTTGTTTTTGGATGATGCTGCAGAAGGAATGCACGTGGATGAGAAATAGGAGAGGATTATGGTTAGATGTTTGGGAGATGCAAGAGGTATAGGTATGGGTGTGGAATTAGAAAGAGAACCCATTGCAGGCTATTCTCTGGCTATGACTGGATAGATAAGAATGGAACTAGGTGAGTGCAGTTGCACTCAGCTGGACAATGGAGGAGTGGCATTGGAGTAGGCTGGTCAACTGTGTCAAAGACTGCAGACGTTTTGAGAAGGATGAGTGGGGATAGATTACCTTTGTCACATTCCCATAGGATGTCACTTTTGACTTTGAGCTGTTCAGTACTGTGGTGGGCTGGAGACCTGATTACATGCAGATTACTTCTCCAGAAAATTGTGATGTGTCTTCCACTCCACATTTAGTTGGAGAAATTGCCTTGCTTTTATCGGGATTGTAGTTTTGGCCATGAATTTCGTTTGCCATATTTCCTGGAAACTCTCTTTCAGTTGTCACGCTTGACTATTCGCTGAATGTGCTGTGTAAATATATTTTGATTCCTGTCATTTGCCAGTCCCTCCCTCCAGCTCCATTTCTGCTACAGTGGTTTCAATAAAAGGATACCATGAATAACAATCAGGGCAGAGTAGTCTTAGACCGAATGATCAACTTTTTTCCTATATTCATAATTCAACAATCTTTCGCACAGATTATTGAGCAACTTTGCAAAGTTGTTTTTAGCATGGCTTTCAAAACTCCTGCATGATCTTGTATTTTATACTGTGTATATAAATTTGCAATTATTGCTGTTAAGGAGGCATTGCCAATTTTATTACGGTATATCCAAGGTAGCACACCTAGAAATACTTGATTTCTTTTAGAAAATTATGTTTGTGATTATCTTTAATATTTTTGTTTTTATGGATTTCAGAGTAACAACATTTTTACTGTCATTGACTTTTTGCTTTTGTGCCCAACCCATGAAAGAAAGTCTGATGAAAAGTCATCAACCAGAAGCGTTAACCCTGTTTTTCTCTACAGATGCTGCCTGACCTGCTGAGCATTTCCAGCATTGGTTAATTTTCTTTTTGAATTGCCCTGTCATAGTATGGAAAAGTTGACACGCAAATTTGAGGGAAAAAGCAATATGGGCTGAAATGTTCTTTTCCAATCCTCTTGCGTTTTTTTACCTGTGGAATGTGTGAATCCAGATTAGATAGAAAATGTACTGCAATAGTGAAAATACAAACATTCATTTATGTATTGTATTGGTGTTACAGACATGGACGTTATGAAACCTCTAATAGAAGTGGCTCATAGTTCTGAAGGTGTATCAGATGAAGAGCAAGAACCTGAATTAACAGGTTTACACCTACGAAAACCTGGCGATGAAGAGGGCATCTCGTAAGTGCCTGTTATCTTAATATTAAATTAATCAAATGTTTACTGTTTTCATATTTTTTAAAAACTGTTTTGTCATGTTTTTCTTTCCTGAAAGAATTGATTTGATTCTGGGTTATCATTCCCAAGAATTGTACTAAGTTATCTGTCCTTGTGTCAGAGCAGTGAAACATCAGGAAATTTGACTGTGAACAGCATTACAACTGAATGTTTAGCCTTGTCCCTGGCTAGTTTTCACACTTGGACTTTTAAGTAGAAGTTGCAGGATTGCAATCAGGAACAGAATGCAGTGTTTGATCTTTCATTTTTACCACCCCCTGCGTCAATTTAGGGATAAGAGGCTAATTGTGTCCCAGTGTTGCCTTGGTTTAGATCGTGTACAGGGCCAAAAAGATTGAGTGCCAAGCTCAATCCCTGGTTTGTTCTAAGTGTCACACTATGAATGAGTGGTTTGGAATGCTTAATGTTGCATTGCCACTTTTTGTAGATTGGGTTTATTCAGATATCTGAAGATTATTTTGAATTGCTATTCTCCTAGCTTCCTTTTTAGAAAGAAACATTCACTCCTAGCTGTAACTAAGGCTAATTGTCTGAGACCAGTCAAATGTATGAGAGAAGGTGAGGTAAGTCAAGAAGCAGTGGTTAGGCGATGCTTAACTTGAGTTTTAAAACCCTATAGATTGTAGAAGGTAGAGAAGCCTGAGATGGACCAGCTATTTGTGTTTTGAGATTGTGGAAAAGTATGTCTTTATTTCAATACAAAGAGGACTTTAAGGATTGAGATGATGAATAGCTTCTTTTCTTGTACTTTGTCTGAATGCGAAAGACAGATTGGATAAAACCTGAAATATTTATTAGTATTCATGCTGTAATCTTCAAAAGATGGTGAGCTCCAATGAATAAACCACCTGAAAAACCAAATATTGGTTTATAAGCCACTCTGTATGGGTTCAGAAATAGTGGATGATGTTTAACCTACTGAGATTTTGAAGTCATTGTTGATGGGATAGACAAAGGAAATACAGTTGGTGTTTTCCACTTGGATTTTCAGAAATCATTTGACATGGCTTTAGATAATAAATTAATAATTTAGTTAAAGTCTTGGAATCACAAGTTAGATGTATCACTGGTGCAGGAACAGAGAGATCGGGGGTATATGTGCACAAATTGTTGAAGGTAGCAGGGCAGGTTTAGAAGGTGATTAAAAAGGCATACAGGATTCTGGGCTTTATAAATAAAGGCATATAATACAAAAGCAAGGCAGCTATATTGAGCCTTTATAAAACATTGGCTTGGCCTTAACTGGAGTATGGTGTGCGATTTTGGGCACTGCACTTTAGGAAGGATGTGAAAGCTTTAGACAGTACAGAAAAGATTTTAGAGAATGGCTCCTGGGATGAAGGACTTTAGATACATGGATGGATTGGAGAAGCTGAGATTGTGTTTTCTCTAGAGAAGAAAAGTTTTAGAGAAGGCTTGATAGAAGTGTTCAAAATCATAAGAGCCCTGGATAGAGTAGAAGGATAAACTATTTCCATTGCGGAAGAATTGAGCCAGAGAATACTGATATAAAATGATAGCCAAAAGAACGAACGGTTACATTAGGAAAAACATGTTTGCGCACTGAGTGCTTAGGACCTAGAATGCGCAATCTGGGAATATGGGCATCCAAAACAGGATTGGTTAAGCACCTGAAGAAAATAAATTGTGGTAACAGGGGAAGTGGGACTAGCTGAACTGGTTTTGCAGACAGCCAGCACAGATATGTTGGGCTAAATAACCCTCTTCTGTGCTGTAATCATTCTGATTCTTTGACCGAATATCCATTGTGTTAGGAAGTCTGCTCTTTTTCTAGCTGTAGGCAGAAGGGGATTTGAAAAAAGATAGAGGTGGTTACAGGCAGTTAGTTTCCAGCAAAGGCTGCAAAGCCAGTTCAATCTTCAAACAGAAAGCTGAGGGGGAAATCTTTGGCCAGACTCTGAAGTAGCAGGACAGTAGTTGGAAGTTTTTTTTAAGTCAAGTAAGATGACCCAGTGAAATGGGGAAGTTAGAGTAAGTTCATTTTGTATTAGGTAAAGAAAGTTCCAGGAGCTTCTTGCCTACCAACATTGTGGGAGTACACTGTGAAATCCAGTGGTTCTCAAGGGCAGCTAGGGAGCCTTGCCAGTGACACCCTTTTTCGTATCATTCTGAGATGTGTGTGAATTGTACATTGAATTTGATCGCAACTGCTGTGAAATAACCCAGCTTAATGATTTATATCTAATCTAATCTAATCACATCACATTTTCTTTCTGCTTAGTCGCATGTCTGCTTTGTAAATATCACAAATATCCTATTCAAATCATTTTCTTAAACAGCTGGGTTACAATATTGAACTTTCCTGGAACACACCTAAATGTAGGATGCCTAACTTACTAATAGGAGTGACTGGCACCATTGTACACGAGAGAATATCTGAACTTGAAGCAGGTTCTTTGCTGTGTGCTAATTGGCTGTTGCATTTGTTTATGTAAGTGCTTCTTCAAAAATAAAGATAATTCATTGATAGTGAAGGGCTTTGAAACACCTTGAGGTCCTGAACAATATTGTACAAATGACAGTCATCCTTTCTTTAAACATGATATTGCATTGATTGGCAAGCTCCTCTTTCCAAAATGCCCTAACTGCAGCTTTCTGCAGAGGATGCCTCTTCAAAACTAAACTGGTACATCTCTTGTCAGGATCTCATTTAATGAAATCAATTATGTTTACTTTTAAATTAAAAATATCATTTGAACTTTGAATGAGACATCTGGCACATTAAAGCAGAAGATAATCTGAATTGATATGACAGTTTTGTGCACTTCATATTATTGCAGGTTTACCCAAACATTGATTCATTTGTTGAAAGGAAACATTGGAACTGGGCTGCTAGGTTTGCCACTTGCAATCAAAAATGCAGGGCTTATGGTAAGAGCTAATGCACATTATCTAAAAGTGGGCACTGTCTCAGAGTTTTTTTGGCTTAGAGAATTCGAGAAGAATTATGTCACTTTTATTGCCGCAATATTGTGTGCAGATGGCAAGATGAAACAGTTAAGGAATTCTGGTCTCTGAATAGTTGGAGACCAGAGGTACCCTGAAAAATATGCACAGGACATCTCAAGTCCTGTCATAAGCACATCCCCGGTACCTGTGCAGGAACTGATTGTCGGTTTTACCCTACCCAGATCCGTGATTGGCCAGAACAATGGAGAATTGGGCTGTTTGCCCTATACTTACCCTGGTTTATACATGGATTTAGTTTTTTATAGATATAAAACCAACAAGACTTAATTCAGCTAGAGTGTCAAAAAGCACTCCAGAATCCAGGTGAGGTGAGAATTACTGCCCTTGACTTCAAAGCCGCATTTGACCGAGCGTGGCATCAAGGAACCCTAGCAAAACTGGAGTCAATGGGAATTGGGGGTATCTCTCCGCTGCTTGGAGTCATACCAACATAAAGGAAGATGGTTGTGGTTGTTGGAGGTCAATCAGCTCAGCTCCAGGACATCACTGCAGGAATCCCTCAGGTTAATGTCCTTGGTCCAACCATCTTCAGCTGCTTCATCAATGACCTTTATTCCATCATAAGGCCAGAAGTGGGGACATTTGCTAATGATTGTACAATGTTCATCATTCACGGTGACTCAGATACTGAAGCAGTCCATGTCTAAACTGACGGGATGTGAGCTTCACTTGTTGGACCAGCATTTATTGCACATCTCTGGTTGCCCTTGAGAGAGGCAGTGAGCTGCCTTCTTGAACCACTGCAGTCCATGTGGTGTAGGTACACCCACAGTGATGTTCGGAAGGGAGTTCCAGGATTTTGACCCAGTGGCAATGAAGGAATGGTGAATATATTTCCAAGTCAGGATGAGGAATGACTGAGGGGAACTTTCAGGTGGTAGTGTTCCCATCTATCTGCTGCCCTTGTCCTTCGAGATGGTAGTGGTCATGTGTTTGGAAGGTACTGTCAAAAGAGCCTTGGTGAATTCCTACAGTGCATCTTGTAGCAAGACTTGGAAGATATCCAGGCTTGGGCTGACAAGTGGCAAGTAACATTCGTGCCAAGCAATGACCATCTCCAAGAGAGAAGCTTAATCCTCGCCCCTTGATGTTCAATGGCATTACAATCACTGAATCCCCGCTATCAACATCCTGGAGGTTGACATTGACCAGAAACTGAACAGGACCAGCCATATAAATACTGTTGCTACAGGAGCAGGTCAGAGGCTAAGAATCCTGCGACGAGTAACTCACCAACTGACTCCCCAAAGCCTGTCCACCACCTACAAGGCACAAGTCAGGAATGTGCTGGAATGCTCCCCACTTGCCAGGGTGAATGCAGCTGCCACAACACTTAAGAAGCTTGACACTATCCAGGACAAAGCAACCAGCTTGATTGGCACCACATTCAATTCGCTCCCTCCAACACCTACGCACAGTAGCAGCAGTGTGTACCATCTGCAGGATGCACTGCAGGAATTCACCAAGGCTCATTAGACAGCACCTTCCAAACCCACGAGCACTACCATCTAGAAAGACAAGGGCAGCAGATAGATAGAAACATCACCTGCTGGAAGTTCTCCTCCAAGTTACTCACCATCCTTCACTGTCACTGGGTCAAAATCCTGGAACTTCCTTCCTAACAGCACTTTGAGTGTACCTACACCAGATGGACTGCAGCGGTTCAAGAAGGCAGCTCACCACCACCTTCTCAAGGGCAGCTAGGGGTAGGCAATAAATGCTGGCCCAGCCAGTGAAGCCCATGAATGAATTTAAAAAAATTCACAGCTGCACTCACTCCCCCGCCCCCTTTCTATGCCCCCTTGCACATCCCAGCCGGTGTTCACCCCTCGCAGCCCAGCCAGTGCTCACCCACCCACTCTGGCAGCCTGCCACTTTCTCCCAATTCAGCATCTCTAATCCCTGGTTCCTATCCAGCCGATGTAAGAAGAATCAGCATTGTTGGGAGTGATGGGGGCTGAACATTGTCGGGTGAGGAAGAAAGGAGAACATTGGAAGTGAGGGAGGAGAACACTGTCAGGAGGTTGAGGGAGGCAGGAGAACACTGTCGGGGGGGCGGGGTGAGAGAGGCAGGGGAACGCTGTCGGGGGGACGGGGTGAGGGAGGCAGGGGAACGCTGTCGGGGGCGGGGTGAGGGAGGCAGGGGAGCACTGTCGGGGGCGGGGTGAGGGAGGCAGGGGAGCGCTGTCGGGGGCGGGGTGAGGGAGGCAGGGGAGCACTGTCGGGGGCGGGGTGAGGGAGGCAGGGGAGCGCTGTCGGGGGCGGGGTGAGGGAGGCAGGGGAGCGCTGTCGGGGGCAGGGTGAGGGAGGCAGGGGAGCACTGTCGGGGGCGGGGTGAGGGAGGCAGGGGAGCGCTGTCGGGGTGGGGGTGCCAGGAGAATACTGTTTACGGGTTGAGGGGGTGGGTGGTAAGGCTGTGCAGTTTCAGAGGTTAACAGCTCCAGGCAATCTTAAACCCATGAGTATTTCTGTTTTGGCTTGTTTATTAAAGAGTTGCAAGTAATTTGATTTAGAAATATGGCGCTCGGGATATTTAATAACTGTTGATACTGAAAATTTGTTTTCTACTGTGAAACAGCTAGAAATAGCAAAATTAATGTAAGCTTTGGGACATTTAAACTCAGAATACGGCAGCATGTGCCGTAAAAAGGGGAAGTTGCTTGGTCTCTGCTGTGCTGCACCGAGGTCTGCCTGGTTTTCTATGATGCAGGCTTCAGGGAGCGACCAGCCTCGGAAGTTTGGCCTTAAAGAGTTTGTAATCTGGAATCCAGATATCATTCCAGTAAGCCTACACTGCACACCCTGCAAGACCAGTATTTCTCTCAAATGTTGTACCCAGAACTACTTTACAGTACTCGGGTCTCTTTTGGGTTATATTTAGTTGAAAGGTGACTTCTACCCTCTTTATATTCTAGTCCTCTAGATATAAAGGTCACCACACCAGCTTTTTGATTTTCTATACCTGCTGATCTGTGTACCTGGACCTGCACTTTCTAGCTTTTCACCATTTAGAAAGTTCCCTCTTCTATTTTTAAGTCCAAACTAGATGACCTCCCATTTGCCTACACTGGGATCCATTTGCCCAAGTTCTGCCCATTCACTTAGTTTATCGATTTCTCTTTGTAATGTTACGCTTCCATCTGCACTGCTTACAGTGCTACCTAACTTTATTTCATTGACAAATTTTGATACGTGGCTTTCTATTCCATCATCTAAGTCGCAAATAAATAAGGTGCATAGCTGAAGCCCCAAAATAGACCCTTGCAGGACAGCACTAGTCGCATCCTGCCGATTATGATGCCTGCCCATTATCCCTACTCTGTCTCCTGCTGCTCAGCCAATTTTCTAACCAGACCAGTAATTTGCCTTCAATTCCATGAACTTCAGCTTTAGCTAACAGTCTCTAATGAGGGACTTCTTGAAGACATTTGTTAAAAAGCATTCATAGACATTCTTGTACTCACTACTTTAGTAAACCTCTTCATAAAATTCAGTCAGATTTGTCAGGAGAATCCATGCTAGCTCTCTCATCATCTGAAATCGTACAACTTGTGCTTTCTTTCAATCTATAATATTCACAATTTATTTGAGCTTGATTGCAACTTGCACTAGATTACAATATTCAGTTGTTGTTCAATTTTATTATGTGATTTACAGAACAGATGAACTTGCAAGTATAATAACTGTTAACGTATCTCTTCCAGCTGGGCCCAATCAGCCTTGTGCTCATGGGGATCGTGGCAATTCATTGTATGCACGTCGTGGTACGCTGTAGCCATCACTTCTGTCAAAGGTAAAATCCAATTTCCTTTGGAAGATGTTTTTGTTTTCAGGTTTTCCTTTTTACATTTGAGTAGTTATGTTTCAATTTTTTTGTTTTGTTCTTGCAATTTTTATTCCTGTCCAGAACCTATTGACACATGCTGGTGTTTAACTCGCGCTGATTGCTCTCGCGTAACTCAGCCAAGTGTTGATATCTTTTTGCATCTTTCTGGACAGTGTGCTGGCAGTCTGATCTTCTACGGGAGAAATAATAATGCAGCGAGTCTGTAGTTCACACAGGAGCACTTTCCGGCAGTAGTTATTGGGGAGCAATTGTGACCATGAATCAGAGTTGTTTTTTCTTTCCCGTTTACTAAACTTGGGGCTTTCAGGCCAAGTGTACCCTTTGTTGCCATGCCAACTGATGATGTGGAATTTGGCAGAAGTTGGGAATCAAGCTTGAGACTTGCATGTTTTTTATAGCTAGTTCTACATAGAACTATCCAGAGAGATCCAGCAATTTATTTCTTACAAAAAGATGGGTAACAGAAGTAACCTTATAAAGCAGAGTGTATTGAGCAATCAATTGTAGTTGACACCTTAAATTATGATGGCAACAATATCTGTGGTTTAGTATTCTATTTTGATTTAGTTGGTGTTATCACATTATACAATGCGATATTTATAAGTTTGTTCTTAAGTGATTTGATTATTTGATTAGCAATGACTTCAAGCAATGTAACATAAAGGCAGAAACAATACTAGTAGTTATTGTTGTGATTTTAAAAGGATAAACATCAAATGCTGAGGTCAAAAAAGAGAAAATGCTGAAAATATTCTGCAGGTCAGGCAACATCTGCATAGGCAGAGTTAACATTCCAGACTGATCTTTTGCCTAAACTGCTGAGGACCTGAAATAAAAACATGAAGCAAAAATATTCAGCAGGCTCACTATATCCAAGGACAGACGAGATTTTTTTTTAGTGTTCAATCTTTTCTGTTTAAAGATGCTGTGTTTT
This sequence comes from Carcharodon carcharias, assembly GCF_017639515.1. NCBI lineage: Eukaryota > Metazoa > Chordata > Chondrichthyes > Lamniformes > Lamnidae > Carcharodon > Carcharodon carcharias. The sequence goes on along the minus strand of NC_054477.1, from coordinate 92,686,418 downwards.
TCCAGTCTTTCCTGTTTTTAATGCATAAATTGTTAGAATGGCTGTAACAGATAAATATTAGACTTATAGGACTGTAAACTCAAAGGAGTTCAGAGATGTTGCCAATTGTAATGGAGATTTCATATGTTCGATGTGATCAATTTACTGTCTTCTAACCTCCATTTAGCTGTTATTCATTATACAGTGAAATATTTTGTGAAATTAATGAAAACCTTTCATTTTGCCAGTAGAAAATGTCTTGGCAAATTAATCAATTCCCAATATCATTATCACTTGCTGTAAGAACAATTGAAATCCAATGCAAAAATAATTTTTCCCTTTTTTCTCCCCACCCCACTTTTGAATATGATACAATTGACTGACTACCATGTGATTATAAATGAGGGATATAATGCATGTCCTCTACAGAGTGGCCCTGATTTTGTGGTTTTGTTCTTGTCGGTGGTATTGAAGATGAATATAGTATTTTGGGAAAATGTACCCCCAAAGCGACATTGACACAGGAAAGGCAATGACTTGGCACCTAATTTCAAAGACCTTCAAAGCAGGAGTAATATTTTAAAAACTATCTAAATGTAATGGAAATTACATTTTGAGATTAATTTCAGTTGACTTCAGATCAGTTGACTATAGCCAAAGTTGTTTAATAACTCATTTTTTTTATCCCTGTGATTAAACAAATGACTAAATAAACTTTCGAGTTTAGTAGCTTGCAATCAGTCAAAGTCTGAAGGGTTGTGGATCAGTGTTGGAAATAAAATTAAGTGTATGCTTTGTTGCTGCAGTTTGAAAATTTGTTGTATTTTTTTCTATGCGCAGATTTCAAAAGCAAAGTCTGAGTTATGGTGACACAGTCACATTTGCTTTGGAACAAGGACCGTTCTTATGTCTTCGAAACAAAGCTCCATGGGGAAGGTAATATTGATAGCAGTATAATATAAGGGGATAACCACATTAGGTACATTTAGGTTGCTAAAAGGTTAGATCTTTGTTTAGTCACCGGAAGTTTTGCATGTATCCATTGCACTAGTTGTCACAATTTGTTACTCATGCTAACATTTGTTCCTTTTGAATAAATGAGTATATAATGTTAGAAAGACAGACATTTCCTACTGGTTTCCTTTGCTCTGTAATTGATCTCAGATTTGACCTGCATGCAGTTAGCCTAATTGATCTCGGGAAGCACAACTACTAGATCTTGTGGTTTAAAGGAACACACAACCTTGCATTTCTTTACTCAGCAGCTTGTTAATGGTTGTAGCTGTCTCATTTTTAGCATGGGGAGGTTTGCAGCGTTTGGACGGGGTTGGGGGGGGCGGTGTTGGTGGGCAGTAGTGATAAAAGGAAAAATGTTGAGGCCAATTTATATTTCTAACAGTAGACCAGAGAAAATAATTTTAATGCTATGTAAGATTTCTTTAGGTGGATTAGTTATCAATCATTCTACTGATTTTGAATGTGAGCAATCACCACATGGAAGTTTATGAAAGGTGGGCATTGAGAAATGATGATATTGGAATGCTGGATTATTCTAAGAAGTTAAATTTATTGGAATTAATTCAATTTTGAATCAGAATCAATTCATTTCCAGCTTCTAGCTCTGCCAGGTACTATTTTTCTCAGGTAACCTTATTTTTAATCTGGCCGTGTATTCTGCAAAGATAGTCAAAATCTGAACAGTTTTCCTTCCCGAAGGAAGTTAGTGGACCATGAAGTTTCTCTTGCCAGTTTTCTAGTGCTGGTTTGTTGAGTTCAGTTTCACACTTGCTATGGTAGGATTTGAGTTGATCGCCTCTAACAGTATTCCAAATTCTTAATAAGCATTAAGTTACTGTAACCTGGATTCAGGAAGTAAGAAAACATTGAAAAAGAAATGCAAGTCCTTTGCTTAGTATGAGTGGTTTTATTATTGGGATTGCAGGAAGGGGAATTTGACAGAGACCTGAAACAGCATCTGTCCTGTATCGATTAATGAGTTCTAATTAATCACAATTTGTGTTTTTATAACAAATTATTTAGGCATTTCTTTGCAAAATTATAGCAAAATGATTATCTAAAGTGTTATAGTTGCGCTTTCTATAAAGCCAGTACACAAGTTTGTTGCCATCAATATTTCACTAGAGAAAATCTAAGAAATGTTTTGATCGTTATATTGGCATTTTTGTTTTATATTTTAATGTTCAATCGAGAAGTTGTTTAATGATATTTGTATTTAAAATATTAAATAACCTAACTTTTGCAAGATGATGACTTTTAAGGGAACTCAAATGCATATGTAATTTAATCTGTTTAAAAAAAATACTCAAATTAGACTATTACTTCCAATAAACATGACCCTATAATGTAAAGATCTTTTGAGTTACTACCTTTTGAAATGTCTAGATGCTCCTTAGACATAAATCTCATCTCGAAATCCAGGGTCCCTGCTATTTTTATGCAGGCACTGGTTTTCTGTGATAAATGTTGCGATTTAATGGCAGTAGGATTTCAGTGTCTCAAAATTTGAAACTTGAGCTTTTTTTTAATTCATTAATGAGATGTGGGTGTCGCTGGCTAGTCCTACATGGTGGCGGTTGTGGGTTTGGATGGTGCTGTCTAAGGAGCCTTGGTGAATTCCTGCAATGCATCATGTAGATGGCACACCCTGCTGCCACTGTGCGTCAGTGGTGGAGGGAGTGAATGTATGTGCAAGGGTGCCAGTCAAGTGGGCTGCTATATGCTGGATGGTGTCAAGCCTCTTGAGTGTTGTTGGAACTATACTTATCCAGACAAGCGGAGAGTATTCCATCATACTCCTGACTTGTGCCTTGCAGATGGTGGGCAGGCTTTGGGGAGTCAGGAGGTGAGTTACTCGCTGCAGAATTCCGAGCCTATGACCTGCTCTTGTAGCCACAGTATTTGTATGGCTAGTCCAGTTCAGTTTCTAGTCAGTTTAACCCCAGGATGTTAATAGTGGGGGATTCAGTGATGGTAATGCCATTGAATGTCAAGGAGCGATGGTTAGATTTTCTCTTGTTGGAGATGGTCATTGTCCGGCACTTGTGTGGCACGGAAGTGACTTACCACTTGTCAGCCCAAGCCGGGATATTGTCCAGGTCTTGCTGCATTTGGGCAGGGACTGATCCAGTATCTGAGGAGTTGCGAATGGTGCTGAACATGGTGCAATCATCAGCGAACAGCTCCACTTCTGACATTATGATAGAAGGAAAGTCATTGAAGCAGCTGAAGATGGTTGGGCTGAGGGCACTACCCTGAGGAACTCTTGCTATGGTGTCATGGACCTGAGATGATAGACCTCCAAAGACCACACCCATCTTCCTTTGTACTAGGTATGACTCCAGCCAGCGGAGAGTTTTTCTCCCTGATTCCCGTTTACTCAGTTTTGCTAGGGCTCCTTGATGCTACACTTGGTCAATGCTGCCTTGATGTCAAGGGCAGTTACTCTCAGCTCCCCTTGAGTTCAGTTCTTTTGTCCATTTTGAACCAAGGCTGTAACGAGGTCAGGAGGTGAGAGACCCTGGCAGATCCGAAACTGAACATCAGTGAGCTAATTACTGCTAAGCAAGTGTTGCATGATAGCCCTGTTAATGACCTCTTCCATCACTTTACTGATGATCGAGAGTAGACTGATGGGGCGGTAATTGGCCAGGTTGAACTTATCCTGCTTTTTGTGTACAGGACATAGCTCGGCAATTTTCCAAATAGCTAGTAGATGCCAGTGTTGTAGCTGTACTGGAACAGCTTGGCTAGGGGTGCGGCAAGTTCTAGAGCGCAAGTCTTCTTTGCTATTACCGGAATATTGTCAGGATCCATTGCAGTATCGTGGAGTGAAGTGAATTGGCCGAAGACTGGCATGTGAAATGCTGGGATCTCCGGAGGAGGCCGAGATGGACCATTCACATGGTACTTTTGGCTGAAGATTGCTGCAAATGCTTCAGCCTTATCTTCTGCGCTGATGTGCTGGGCTCCCCCATTATTGAGGATGGGGATATTTGTGGAGCTGCCTCCTTCAGTGAGCTGTTCAATTGTCCACCACCATTCATGGCTAGATGTGGCAGGACTGCAGAACTTAGACCTGATCTGTTGGACGTGGAAAGGCTTAGCTCTGTCTATCTTTTGTTGTTTCTGCTTTTAGCAAGCAAGTAGTCCTGTGATATAGCTTCAGGTTGACAACCTCATTTTTAGGTATTCCTGGTGCTGCTCCTGGCATGTTCTCCTGTGCTTTTTATTGAATTTAGGTTAATCTCCTGGCTTGGTGGTAATGGTAGAATCTGGGATATGCTGGGCCATGAGGTTACAGATTGTGGTTAACTACGGTTCTGCTGCTGCTGCTGCTGATGACCCACAGTGTCTCATAGTTGGCCAGTATTAAGTTGCTAGTTCTGTTTGAAATATATCGCAATTAGTAGGGTGGTAGTGCCACCCAACACAACGGAGGGTATTCTCAAGTACTGTGCGGTGGACAGATGCATCTGTGGCAAGCAGGTTGGTGAGGATGAGGTCAAGTATGCTTTTCTCTTGTTGTTCCCTCCCCACCTGCCACAGGCCCAGTGTAGCATCTACGTCCTTTAGGACTCGACCAGCTTGGCCTGTACTACCGAGCCTACTCTTGGTGATGATAAACTCAAATCCCCCACCCAGAATACATCCTGCATCCTTGCCACTCTGTGCTTCCTCCAAGTGGTGGAGCACTGATTCATCAACTGATGGAGTGGAGGGAGTGTTAGGCACAGTACATGGTAATCAGCAGGAGGTTTGCCCATGTTTGACCTGATGTCATGAGACTTCATGGAGTCTGGAGTTAATGTTGAGCACTCCCAGAACAACTCGCTGCTGACTGTATGCCACTGTGTCTCCATCTCAGCTGCATCTGCCCTGCCGGTGGGAATGCACATACCCAGGGATGGTGATGGTTGTGTTTAGGACATTATCTGTAAGGTGTGATTCCGTGAGGATGACTATGTCAGGCTGTTGCTTGACTAATCTGAGAGATAGCTCTCCCAATTTTGGCACTAACCCCTAGATGTTTGCAAGGAGGACTTCGCAGGGTTGACAGGGCTGAGTTTGCCACTGTCATTTCCAGTGCCAAGGTCGATGCTGGGTGGTCCATCCGGTTTCATTCCTTATTGACTTTTTAGTGGTTTAATACAACTGAGTGTCTTGCCAGGCCATTTTGGAGTCAAACACATTGCTGTGGATCTGGAGTCACAAGTAGGCCAGATGAGGTAAGGATGGCAGATTTCCTTCCCGAAAGAGGATTAGTGCACCAGGTGGGTTTTTACAACAATCGACAATGGTTTCATCATCAACTTTTAATGGACTTTTAATTCCATTAACTTTTTATTTAATTAGATTTTCATTGAATTCAAATCCTACCATCTGGGATTTGAACCTGGGCCCCAGCATTACCCTGGGTCTCTGGATTGCTAGTCCACTGCACCACCGCCTCCCCCCAAATATATGTCAATATTATAAGGCTCCTTTTCATGTTCATGCTAGAAAACCAGATACAGTCGCTTGATGTACAGTACATTGATTTTTGCAGCAAATAAATTTGTTTTTAAGCTTTGCTACTGACCAGTGTAGGCCTCGTTTCCCTTTGGAGTGACATTACAGTAATGCTGTATTTCACATTTTACTTGTTGGCTCCTTGCCCATATAAAATGGACATATCAATGTTTGTTAGCTAACTAATATAAATAAATTTTGTTAAAGCTGTTTTAAAGTTTTCATTGTTGTCAAGTTTCATTTTGCTTCTTTTACTTAATTGTTTTTTTTCCACATTCGCTCTTGTTGCTGTTTTATGTAACAACATTTTTTTTTTGGAGTCCAAGACTTGGTTAAGTTCCTGTTCTTGCCACAATCTTGTTTGCAGATGCAAATAGCTATCAGAGTAGAAATTCTTTGAGTTTCAATATGCTTGCACGATTTAGATGAGAAAGATAAATCCATGTGGGAACAAGAATGACCTTAGGTACATATTCATCCTTATCTCAGGACCCACATTTGTAGACTAAGGCATCTGAGAGAATTCTGGTCTTTGGTGCATTCAACTTACAAAGATTGTCAGAGTTGTGTCTTTTAAGGTGACCTGCAGATAACCTTAATCAAGGAGACGAACCTTCTTATGATGTTCAATGTTTACACTTAGTTCCAAACTGCCACCCATATGCAGATACACCAAGCAATTGACTGCCAAGAGGCAGCGTATTTATTTCCTGTGGATATCATGGGGAGGCGATGGCATAGTGGTATTGTCACTGGACTAGTAATCCAGGGACCCAGGGTAATTCTCTGGTTCGAATCCCACCATGGCAGATGGTGGAATTTCAATTCAATGCAAATCTGAAACCAGTGTTGATTGTTGTAAAAACCCATCTGACTTACTAATGTCCTTTAGGCAAAGAAATCTGCTGCCCTTACCTGGCCTGGCCTACATGGGACTCCAGACCCACGGCAATGTGGTTGAACAAGGGCAATGAATTAAACAAAAGAACTTAGAGTGGCAGGATTCTCAAAAGTGGAGGGTATCTGAGATGGCACCGGTGTGGCCATTTGACTATCAGATCTTTGCTCCTTTGCCCCCACCACTTGTTTCTCTCCAAGTTTTGCATCATCATACCCACTATCCACATCTAGATCAACATGTTGATGAGATGGATTTGATGTCTTGCCGTCAGCCACTAGTTGCAATGCTGATGTACAACTGTACAAAGATGGAAAAGTTTGCTCACTGCCACCCCTTCAAATACAACTTGCATTTCATGATACCAGATAGTGTCTTAAGTGTCTTTATGGTTTTAAGTATGCTTGAATAGGGATGAGTGAAAAGGTGACAAGATGTAAATGTAAGATTGCACTAATCCTGAGTTCAGGAAGGACCTTGTGTTTCATTTCTTCCTACTACTCCTATGCTCTTTATTTCCTGGATAGCCCTGTCAAAGGCCTCTGACTGGTGAGCCTTTCTGCAATTGGTACCTGTTTTGAATTTTATGCCATCTTGTGCAAACTAATGAATTGAAGGAGTGCATTCGCAGCAGCAGATGTTCCCAACCTGTTTGCCATCTGTGTGCTGATAAGTGTGCAACTAGGTTGTTAGATTGATCTAATGGGTAAAGCATTTGGAAAAATTAGTGTGGTAGGGCTTTCTTGACTATGCATGTGATTTTGGGCATGCGATAGAATGTCAGAGCTGGAAGGTTATGTAAAGGTTTGGTATGTATGAATAGTAAATGTGGTCTAGCTTGATGGGTTACACTTTGTTGTGTGGACTCTTGACCCACCCACATAATATTTCCACATTCCTTAATGTATGCCATCTTCCCCTGCAGCCGTTTTTTTTTTCTTTTCCTGAAGCTTTAACCTACCTTCTCAGAACCTAATGGATCTGCTGTGTATTTCCCTGTGCTTTGTTTTATTTTTTGAACTCTGCAAATCATGAAGTGTGACAAACTTTTTGGCTTCGTACATATGTTGATATTCTCTTGGGACCTGCCCTCACCCAAACTTCTTAAAGACTGTCATCCCTCCAAAAGAAAACGGTGCAAAACATATTTTTGATTTGCTAGCTGTAAAAAAAAAAGATGAATGGTAATGGGATACCAGTAAATATAAGAAAATACAGGAGGTTGACTGCATACCTTCCAACTGGAATTCCTTTACTGTTCACCAATGGATCCATCAGGTGTCAGCTTTAACTCAGTGATTGACAGCTTTTCTCCTCGCGGCAAAATTATGTGGATTCAGACTCTAATCCTGCTCCTTGAGCACATTTTAACATTTCAATGCAGAAGAAAGCCTCACTTTTTGAACTGCCTAACTGCCCCTCAAGTGGATGTAAAACATCCCATGGTGCTATTCTAAGAAAAGCAGGGAAGATTTTTCTAGTGTCTTAGCCAATATTTATCCCTTAACAAACATCATTGGAAACTTATTATCTTATTGCTGTTATAGGACATACCAAATGTCTGCCACTTTGCCTTACATTGCAAAGTGTATATACAGTACACCTAAAACTATTTCATTGTCTGAAGTACTTTACAATGTCCCTGGGCCATGAAAAGTGCTATATAAATGAGATATCTTTTATTCTTTCTGTGTGTCATGTAAGAATTAAAGAACCTACTTTCAACATTCTCTTTTAGGTTGACATGCATGTACTTTTCTTTTTAGGGTGACTGTTGAGTTCTTCCTCATCATTACACAATTGGGATTTTGCTCAGTTTATTTTGTTTTCCTTGCTGCTAACATGAAACAGGTGAGCTATCAGTGAGCAGTTAAAATGATTTGTTATTAAGTTTTAACAATTGAAGAAATTGTGGTTGACTTACTCCCTTGAAAGCTTTAAGACTCATTGCTCCTTTCATTCATCTTGCAATCTTTCTGTAGCAAAATTAAATATCTCTTTGTTGCTTAGAGTGTCAAACTGATTTATTTGTTGTACTTAAACCATTAAAAGTAACACTGCTATTGAATGTTTAAGCAGACTATTCAGAAGGCGGGTGTAATGATAAAAGGGTACAATAGGTTAACTTAAATTTTATATTTATACAATAGGGATCATTTTATTACATTCTTTTCAACTGATGTGATTGTGATGTGTGTCCATCCCAAGACCCATATTTTTAAAAAGACAAAGGCTCAGTAACTTGTCTAAAAAGGGACCAAGGCTATTTTTAGATATTAATTTGAGGACTCTATCCTCCAGAAAACATCAGTCTTCCATACTTGGCTAGGTATGGAAAAAGGCCAGCAGTTCACTGACACAGTTACTACAATGCACACTTACGCATTATTTAGTAAAAGCAAAATTGCAACTGTTCTATTATGCATTACTTTTAAAAAAAATTAACATGACACCATAATATCGGTCGATAATTGTGTAACACTTCAAGTTTCTTAGCTCAACTTGAAGAACACTATCTCAAACTTAATTAAGAATCTGTTATGAACTCATAAAAGTCTGAATTGCAATTGCAGGCTGACATGTAGTTTCCCTGTCATGGAGAAAATGCTAGGATCTATTATTAAGGAGGTTATAGCAGAACACTTACAAAATCTTAATGCAACCAGGCAGAGTCAGCATGGCTTTGCCAAAGGGAAATCACGAGTGACTAATTTTTTGGAGTTCTTTGAAGAAGTAACAAGCAGATTGGATAATGGGGAACCTGTAGATGTGGTGCACTTGAATTTCCAAAAGGCATTTAATAAGAACATAAGAACTGGGAGCAGGAGTAGGCAATTCAGCCCCTCAAGCCTGTCCTGCCATTCAATATGATCATGGCTGATCTAATTTTGGCCCCATCTCCAATTTCCCACCCTCTCCCCATAACCTTTCAACCCGTTGCTAATTAAAAATCTGTATCTCCTCAAATTTATCCACTGCACTCTGAGGTAGTGAATTCCACAGATTCATGACCCTTTGAGAAAAGTAATTCCTCCTCATCTCTGATTTAAATCTACCACCCCTTAGCCTAAAACTATGGCCTCTTGTTCTAGAATGTCCCACAAGGGGTAACATCCGCTCCACGTCTACTTTGCCTATCCCCTTTAGCATCTTATATGCCTCAATTAGACCTCCTCTTACCCTTTTAAACTCTAGCGAGTATAGGCCTAAACTGCTCAATCTCTCCTCATAAGACAAGCCCTGCATCTCTGGAATCAATCTAGTGAACCTCCTCTGAACCGCCTCCAATGCACTACATCCTTCCTCAAGGGGACTAAAACTGTTTACAATACTCCAGGTGTGTTCTCACCTTGTACAGTTGCAACAACACTTTCCTATTTTTATAAGGTGCCATGTCAAAGGTTAATACACAAAATAAGAGCTCATAGTGTTAGGGGGTAGCATATTAGCATGGATATAGGATTGATTAGATAGCAGGAAGCAGAAAGGGGGAATAAGTGGCTAATTTTCGGGTTGACAAGCTGTAACTAGTGGAGTTCCACAGGGATCAATGCTGGGCTCTCGACTATTTATAATCTATATCAATGATTTGGAAGAAGGGCCCGAATGTATTGTAGATAAATTTGCTAATGACACAAAGATAGGTAGTAGTGCAAGCTATGAAGAAGACATAAGGAGTCTGCAAAGGGATATAGATAGATTGAGTGAGTGGGAAAAAATTCAGCAGATGGAGTATAATGTGGCAAAATGTAAGGTTGCCTACTTTAGCAGGAAGAATAAAAAAAAAAGTATTATTTAAATGGAGAGAGATTGCAGAACTCTGCAGTACAAAGGGATCTGGGTGCCCTGGTACATGACTCTTTAAAAGGCTGGTATGCAGGTGCAGCAAGTGATTAAGAAGGTAAGTGGAATGTTGTTTACTGCAAGCGGAATGGAACATTAAAGTAGGGAAGATTTGCTACAGTTTTGGTTTCCTTAAGTATATAGATGCGTTAGAGGCAGTTCAAAGAAGGTTCACTTGATTGATATCTGGGATGGGGGCTGAGTTATCTTACTGAAGATAGGTTGGACAGGTTGGGCTTGTATCACTGGAGTTTAGAAGAATGAGAGGTGACCTTATTGAAGCATAAAAGATACTGAGGGGACTTGACAGCATGGCTGTTGGGAGGATGTTTCTGCTTGTGGTAGAGACTAGAACTAGGGGACACAGTTTAAAAATAAGGGGTCTCCCATTTACGATGGAAATGAGAATTTTTTTTTCTGAGGGTTGTTAATCTATGGAAATCTCTTCCCTGGAGAGCAGTGGACACTTCGTTAGATAGATCTTTGGTTAACAAGGGAGTCGAAAAGTATTGGGGTCGATAAAGTAGAGTTGAGGTCACAATCCGATCAGTCAGCCAGTATTCAATGTACTCAATGAAAACTTGTTTGTCGATGTTTGTCTTAATTTACGTGGATTTTTCAAGGTTCAATTTTTTTTTCCATCGATTTTTTTTAAAATTTTAGTACGTACCCAAAAAACTCCCAATACCCGGGAACAGTGAAATAATTTTTTTTTATGCTTGCTCGTTAGCCTTTACTGCAGAGGAAATCCTATGCGCTCATCTATTCTACTTTTTTGCATCCCAAATTGTTGTACGTTTTGCCATTTAGCAATATAACATTGAAGCATAAAAAATATGGGCAAAATGTATGATGTAAATTGGGGCCTGAACTACATCTGTACTTAATGGTTTTATTATCTCTTATCTCATTAAAAGGGAATAATGTCAATTGATTGGTGTTGGATCCGTAATGATTCTAATTTTTATCAGTTGGATTTAGAAATTTCATGTAAATTGATCGAATTTCTAGAAAAGGCAGTTGATTCTGAGGACCAAGCTTGGGAATTATTAAGTTCATTGGGCAAAATGTGTAAGTGGCAGAATAAAAGCAAATTAATACTGGCATCTTTATGGCATTGTATGAATAAGAAGAAAAGTGGGGAGTAGTGGGGGCAGACATACTCTATTATTTGTATTGAAATAGCTAAGGATGAGATTAAGAGAGCTATGATGCACTTGAAGACTTGATGCTCATTATGTCTAATGCCTGTAATCAACAAAACAATTATAATGTTCAAACTGTGCAGCCAAAACAATACGGTCCAAGTTAGAGGAACTCATGCTGAAACTATAAAGTGCTCAGTTAGATCCTATGATGCATACCCTGTTGCTCTTTCACAGTTGTTTTGTGAGTTTATGGATTTAAGATGCAGGCGTGTGCTACTGTCCTACAGTGCTGCTGCTTGCATCATTTGATCAACTTGTTTAATTCAGTAGTCTCGAGGCTTCAGCATTGTCCTGTGTGCTGCTGGTGCTGGATGAATTTTGAATTCATTTTAATAAATTACAGTTTAAAAAAATTACCACAAAAACCCCATAAACGTCCGGTGTTTTGGGCCGGAATAAAGAATGACGGAGAACAGAGGGGAACAGCAGGCAATGGAGATTGACAGGTGAGTGGAACCTGAAGAGTCTGGGGATGAAGAAGGACGGAAAAATGGAACTATTGATGAGATGTCTCAGAATATAAGATTGAGGGGAACTAGAGGAAACGCGTCAGGAGAGCCAGACACTCCAGTTGATATTGACACCATCGTTTTAGATTCTGAAGCCGATGATGTCGATCTCAACCACTGCAGAATTGGGAAAATAGAAGGATTTGATGTACTGAAGAATGTGAAGGTGCAGTGTCTTCGTCAGAACCTTATCAAGACCATTGAGAACCTTGAGCATCTGATAACATTCCAAGAGTTAGATCTGTATGACAACCAGATCAATCAATCAATTAGAAACTGGAACTGAATTTAATGGGGAAAGAAATCAGTGGAGCAGGAGCAAACAGGTGGTGATACTGTAGTCTGTATGTTGCCAGCATGGAATTTGTTGTTTGCTAAGGGGAGTGAAGCAGTACAGTCAGCTAGGGAGGCAACAACCATGACGAGGGCAATGAGGAAAGCTATTGCATATAAGGAGATTAGCAAGAAAGCCATGAGGGACATCAGGAGAATCAAAAGATTGAAGAAATTAATGGGGTTTAATTCTGAGTTGGATTTAGCTGGCTGAGGCCACGTTGCCAATGATGAGATAACATATGAGGGTTGCATAAAAGACGAAGGTCAGAGGAATGGCATTTTTTGGGAGGGTAAAGGAAGGTGGATGTGGTGATGGGAGAGTCAAGTTTATGTTGGACTATGGAGGTTATGAAGTTAGGGAGGGGTGAGACCGTAACGAGATTTTAATGAGTTTTGGATGAGTCTGATGTTTACGAAGGATGGAGAATGGAAGCGCAGCTAGGAAAACCTTGGAATAGTTTAGGCTAGAGCCACTAGAAACATGGGTTTCAACAGCTGATGGGCTGAGGCAGGGGTGATGTCATGGATAGAAAAGCAGGTGGCCTTTGTCATGGATAAGATATGGGAATAAAAGCATAAAAATGAGGTAGAATAGGCCGTCAAGATAGTGGTTAGGGGAGCTGTAGTGAATTGATGGCGAGGGAATGGATTTTGAGGAGTGCACAAAAGATGACAGTTTTGTTCTTTCTATTGTTTAGCTGGATCAAATGCCAGCTCATCCACAGCAGTATGATGGACAAGTAGTCTGACAACACTTGGGGAATGGAAGGAACGGTAGAGTTGGAACTAGGTGTGGTCAGTCTACAGGTGGTTGCTGACCACAGGTCTGCACGTGATGTTGTCAAAGGGCAGCATAGTAGATAAGGAAGAGGAAGAGAAACAAGATCACATTCTGTCTTGGTCACTTAAGTGGCAGAAATGGGACCAAGAAAAAGGAGAAACTAAAATACAGATTTGATACTTTTATGAGTTAGGATCATCTCCTCAAATTAGAGTTTCTAAAATAAGTATTTTTATGACTTGGCTGTCTGCTAAGTATTGTATAAAATTAGATGAGGGGAAAACAATTTGAATCACATTTTATGCAATTGAATTTGCGAATTTGGGTAATCATAGTTGTGATATTGTGTAATGATTTTTGTAAACAATATATTCCCTTATGAGCCCTATGAGGGAACCAAATAACCAAATTTACTGAATTCTTTATATTCATACATGAGATGTGGGTGTCGCTGGTAAGGCCAGCATTTGTTGCCCATTCCTAATTGCCGTTGAGTTGAGTGGCTTGCTAGGCCATTTCAGAGGGCAGTTAAGAGTCATCCACATCGCTGTGGGTTTGGAATCACCTGTAGGCCAGACCAGGGAAGGATGACAGATTTTCTTCCCTATTGGTGAACCAGGTGGGTTTTTACAAGAATCGATGATAGTTTCATGGTCACCATTACTGGGACTAGCTTTCAATTTCAGAATTTATTAATTAGTTGAATTTAAGTTCCACCAGCTGCCATGGTAGGATTTGAACTCCTGCCTCAAGAGCACTAACCTGGGCCTCTAGATTAACAGCATAACATTGTCATCCTGCCAAATGATCCCCAAAAGAAGAAATTACCAACAGGCTTCCACTTTCGGTAGCTTTTACATTAATACCAGTCAGAATCCATATGAATTAAACGTGAATTAACTGTCAAATTATGGCAAGTATGAACTATATTATAAATGGAATCACAGATACAACAAAGATTGCCTCGAGGTTACAAACATTTGTATCACTCCCCACTTAAATGTGGCACCATGTACAGTCTGTCTTTCCCACTCAGCCTAAGGTATGTCGGATCTCTTGTTCTTCTCACTCAATGGATTTGGTCTTCAGGTCACTTGCATTGTTGCTCCATTCCATCTGAATCTTCCAGAGAGTCATCACCAAAACAGCACATTCCTGCAGAACCACCTCCTTCTAGGTTCCCAACAGTCTCAATGGCACAAATTCCTCAGGCTTCTTTATCCGACTCCTTTCATAAACATCATTGAACGATCTTGTCGGCTATGACAAAACTGAAGTTAAGTCATAGAATTGTCCAGTTTACATATCTTTAGTTTTCTGCCCTGTTTAACTGTATTACACACACACAGCTCCTTATAAATGTGCCTTCTCTGTTCTCCCTTCTGCTGCAGTTCTCCCTCGTTCTTTACAGCAATAGCTTCTTTGTCACTCTCCGCTTTTGTATGTTAGCTTGATTCCTGTTGGTACTGCTTCCAGGTCAAGGGTTGCATGGACAGTCTTTCTTCAAGAAAATTACAATTGATCCCTTAACAATTTATGAAAACTTATAATCCTTTACAAACATTTTTAAAACTAATTCAGATTCCACATTTTAAAGAAATTACAAATTTTCCTTACTGTGCTGCTTTCAGGATTTGAAGGTTGTCACATGCATTATAAAACTGAATTTTAATTGCTCTGCAGATTGTAGTGGCAGCTATAAAGTAGGTATGTAGCCAACAACATAGCTCTGAGGGCTGCCAGTGCAGTCTGCCTACTGAGGAGAATTCTGTATGCATACTTACATAAATGCAGAACTCTGTTTCCCAGCTGTGAGTTTTTTAATAATTTGAATGCATGTTGGGGCTCATTAGCTGCCTCATTCTAAAATTAAAAAGCCCAGAGCTTGTTAATGCTCTGGAAGTCCACAGAATTTAGCAATTCCGAAACTAAAATTTGTGTAATCTCCATGTGGGGAGCTCAAATGGTGTGAGGTGCCTTTTAAAAGAATCTCACTTTGTGGAATTTGTCTGAGATGTAGCTAAAGTTTCTTGCCTGTGCATACTCACTTGCATCAATATGAAAGTGACAACATAATTTCACTTTGTTTCAGTTGTGAACCCATCTATAATCAGTTTCTTGTCTGTATGGTTTTTAGCAAAGTCTCTGCAGTAAATCCTGAAGTTCCCTGCATTTGTATAATTATGCCCTTAGTATTTCCAGCTGAAGATCTTTTGGTCCTTGTGTTTGATATCTTGTTCCCAAATCTTTGGGGCAAAATCTTCAACCCTTCTGCAGTTTTGTTTTTGATCAATTGGAAGGTAGCTGCACATAATTTCAGGATTTGTGGGATTTTCCAGAGTTAGATCAGTTTTTTTTCCAGGCAACAACCCATTCTTATCTGTCTTTGTCAGCTTGGAGAATCCCTTTATTCCAGATGACTTTGTGCATTTCCTTTGCTTTCCCTGATTGGGTAGTTCAGAAACTACCAGCCAACAGTGCAAACTACGTTGGTAACCAGGGAAGTGACCAGCCATCAATTATGTGGTGACACTGAAACAATAAAGGGAAATTTGATGTGCAGTGAAGATCATGTCTGTAATGCCTCTTGATGGGCAAAAATTGCACTGTTTCTAGAAGGATTTTCTCGACCATTGGGAGGAGGAGGTTGAGGAGGATTTTTGCAATTATTTTCCTTGTGACAGACAGCAGGGACACTTCTCTAATAAAGACTGAATTTTTAGCGATCACTGTAGGTTAACATAGCCAATAACTTGGAAATTACTGCAAAGACAAGTATATATAGGGACACCTGGTGTACATAAAATCCAGAGATTCCTTGTGTCCTTGTAAGTTTAAAGGATCGATTACATTTTCCATTTACATTCCATTTCTCTTCCTCCTTTCCCTCCCAAAATAAACAATAGACACTCCATTCATGCAAATCAAGTTAAGCAATTTAGACCTAACAGTGAAGGATTCATTTGACAAAATCAGTAGCCGTACCAGTTATCTCCGTTAGATATCATTGCAGTGATTGAAGCCGTTTTCTTCCATTGTCTTGAAAAGGTGAATCCTGTCGCAGTAGAGGAGGAAGTGAGTTTGAAGAATGCATACGAGTCTACAGACATTCTGGTTAATGGCTTAGTTATTGTAAGGTGATGGTTGGTAGAGAGGAGCTTCCATGTCTTGTTATAGATTTCTAGATTAGTTTTCCTGGGATCCATTAATAGCTCATTACATAAAATGGAGACACCTGGAGCTGGCTGGGATGGGTGGGTGGTGGTGGTGGGGGTAATGGCAGCTGTAGAATTAGGTGGGGAGTGGAGTGCTCGTTGTCTTCCAGACTTCCTGCAATTCACTTGGGGTGCAAAAGCTTGGGATGGCCTTTTGCCCAGAGGCCAATTGATGCCCTTAGGTGGCCAATTAAGAGCCACTTAAGGGCCTCATTCTGCCACCACTGGCTTGGCAGCTGTTGGAAGTAGGATCTCGCCCTTAAAAGGGACAGAACTTGATGCCAGGTATTTAACTGCTAGACATACATTGGACCTTCTGAAACTGGCATGGCGGGGTTGCCCCTGGCTTTTTGGCTGGTGAGTGGGACCACTGCCACAGCTGTTAAATTCAGCCCATTATGTGCTGTTGAATTCGACCAACTGTTAGTTTAAAGTAAAATGTGGTATAATCTGACATTGTTTAACAATTTATTTTCAACTGGGTTAGTGGCCATTTAAGTCTTCTATGACTCATTTGAATTTTGGTCATTTGGCGAGATCTCATTTTGTGCAAGATATTTGAAAACTGCACTGATTTGAGCTGAGTTAAATCACAGGTAACAGATTTGAGCCCTTGGCTGGCTCTTGCTTTGAACCTGAGTTAAATAAGGAAAAAAGATGCTGGAAAACTCTTCAGATTATTTTTCAAAACCATTTTAATACTGTTTCTGGGCTCAAAACATTACCTTCTCTATTCTCATCGTAGAGGATACCTGACTTGCTGAGTATCCCTGACGTCTTGTATCTTCAGATGTTAATTTACACAAGAGTATGGCCCTCCTTTTGAGTATGTGTTTAAGTTTCAGATGAGATCTTCACTGAGAAAAAGCTCGTTTTGGCTTTTAGTTAATGCAGGTTTAGTATTCTCATGGGGATGTCCTGAGTATTATTCAAGTTTCTTTTGGGTCGGGGAATTGTTAGCGCATTAGCTATTCAGATAGCCTGGAATAGCTGGGTCTGTTGATGTGAAGCATAGATTCAGGCAATTTGATTCAGTTTTATAAAATAATGGAAGATACTGAAATCAGGTTTTATGTGGACAAATTATTCTAATTGAATAAATTAGGTAGAACTATGGCTCATGCTTACAAATTATGACAGAACTAGGTTGAATGTTGGGTGGCCTTTTCCCAGAGAATATGAAACCTATGAAATCGATTCTTGGTATATGTTGTATTCTTTTTTGTATCACTACTACAGAGAGCTAGACCTGTTTCTGAGATCATCTTGTAGCACCCTATTTCTATGTTTCTATCTCCATCCCACTCATCCAGATGCACTTCATTGTCAATGATTGTCCCCACTGCTCAGCTGGGAAATTCAGTGGTGTATAGGTGCCAGTTGGAGTAAGCTGGGTAACCTTGTGAGTGGGGGAATCGCAAACCAGATTTGTGGAATCTATTTGGTTTCAGAGTGGCATTGCTGAAAGCTATCCTGCATTTAACTGGGAAGGATTCAAAAAAGGCAAGTAAAGAAAATGCCTGAAAGGAAGTGTTACACCCAACTATTGGGGGAGAAAATGAGAACACTCATATGTATGGATCACTTTTTTATGTAGAATAATTTCATTTACAAGGCTGATATAATTGGTTTAGGCACCATAAACCTGTACACCCACTGAATTTTCTATTATAGTCATTCATGTTTTAACCTTTTAACCAATTTATTAAGTAATATATATGTAATAATTGTGCTCATGGATTTGTTTAATTCTGAAACCTCTCCTTAACCAATGCTTCATCTCCACAGATAGTGGAAGGTTTTCTGAGGAATCATACAAGTTATAATGATCTGAACAGTACCAGAAGCCCATCTGATGAGTGGAACGTTGATTCGAGGATATACATGCTCAGCTTGCTTCCATTTTTGATCATCTTTGTGTTTATTCGTGATCTAAAGTACCTTGCAGTATTTTCTTTTTTGGCGAATCTCTCAATGGCTGCCAGTCTCATTATCATCTATCAGTATATTATTAGGGTAAGTTAAAGTTGCAGGAAAAAAATTGCATGCACGCAGTTGATCAGATAAATTCTGTCCCTAATAATTTCAACAGATATATTAAGTATTTCAAGTCTTGTAATAATATAACTGTGTCAAAGTGCAGATATCTTGGAGGGTTGTGGAGCTGGAGGTGATCACACAGCTGGGGAAGGCTGAATCCATGGGGAGGAATTTGAAAATAAGGATGAGAATTTTAAAATCAAGATGTTGCTGGGCTAGGAGCCAATGTAGGTCAATGAGCACAGAAGTAACAGTGCGAGTTAAATCACAGGTAGCAGAGTTTCGGATGGCCTGAAGCTTATAGAGGGTGGAACTTGGGAGACCAGCCAGGAATATGTTGGAATAGTCAAGTATAGCTAACAAAGGGATGAATGAAGGTTTCAGCAGCAGATGAGCTGACACAGAGGTGAAGTCAGCTTATGTTAGAGGTGGAAATAGGTGGCCTTAGTGATGATACGAATATGTGGTTGGAAGTTCACATTGGGGTGAACTGTGGCACCAAGGTTGTGAAAAAAGTTGTCTGACTTAATATCAGGCTATTGCCAGGGAGAAGGATGGTAGCTAGGGAATGGAGTTTGGAGTAGAGCCTGAAAGAATGGCGTCCGTCTTCCCCATGTTTAATTGGAGGAAATTTTTGCTCATCCAGTATTGGACATCGGAGAAGCAGTCTGGAGGAGTTGAGAGAGAAGTTATGGTGAGGTAGAGCCGGGTGTCGCCAGCGTTCATGTGAAAACTACTGCAGTGGTTTCAGATAAAGTTGCAGAGGGACTGCATGTAGATGAGAATTAGGATGGGGCTAAGGATCCAGAAATACCAGTGTGGGAGCAGGAAGAGAAGCCATTGCAAGTAATTCTGTGGCTGCAATTAGGTGAGTTTTGAACCTAGTGAGAGCAGTCCCACCCAGCTGGGCGACAGTGGGGAGGCCTTGGAGGAGGATGGTGTGGTCACCCGCGTCAAAGGCTGTATGCAGGTTGAGAAGGATGAGGCTGGAAAGTTTGCCTTTGTCAAGGTCACTTTGACAGGAAAATTACTGATAATTACTGGATAATAGAATCCTTCATTTGATACGAAGTTGTATTAACCATTAGTATGAAGTTTGATTCCTATCCTTTGATGAACGAGCTGTTTTTAAATATCACAGCAGTGTGGATATTTCATTTGCCTGTGTTTTAGGATTAGAACAGGGCAATTTAAAGGTATGATTCCTCATCACTATTCAGTGATCATTGTTACAAAATGAATGAGAGAGAATATCAGGTAAGGACAACAGCAGGAATAACTGATGCTTCACCTTGTTTTTGAGCTATTTATTGATACTTGTTAACAGGAATCATGCAAAAATGCATCCTTAATATGTCAAGGATAGTATCGATATGAAAATGCACAAGAAAATTAGGATATCTTGTCCATTGTGTTGCAACTGTTGCTCCTTATAAAAAAACAATTCTTAAAACAGCAATATAAAATATTTTCTGCTCTTCCCTCTTCCAAATGCAGATGCAAACTACTTTCAGTATAATTTGGGTAGCCTGTTAGTGATTAAGAAATGTCAGTGTTTTTTGTTTTCATTTCCTTACTAATCTAACTTCAATTGATTTGCTTTGTTTTCTCTCTCAATCCCTTGCCTTGTTCTATTTGCAAAATGCATGACATAATTGCGAGACTGCTGTATCTTTTGAATTACTGTAATTGTTTCTGTAATAATGCCTTCCATCCTCAACTTGCTTGGCTTTTTTCTGCTATACCTATCACATACACTCCCCTGCTGATTTTCCTTTGGCCTATTTGGGCAGACTTTGCTTGGCGGTGAGCACTGATGTGTTCCTGTCTCCTGCTGTGCTGAACTTTCCATTTTTTGTTCTTTGGAATCAACTTCGTTGAGTACTCATACCAATATATTTGCCTCAATCTGCACTGTTTGAACAATTGATGCATTGTCTGTTGGGCTCGGGTGTTCAGCCTTCTAAGGACCCATGCATTTTAATCAACGTCAGGTATTCTCAGGTTGGGCATTAACTTTGATAATATTTGCTTTCAAACAATCTCTACTTGTACTTACCAGGGTGACATCATTTGCTGTCTTTGCTTTCCAAGCCTAATTGTTCAGATAGTAACAGAACTTCAGTTCTAAATAGCACTGTTACTGTTTCACAAATGTACTTTGAATGTGGGAGAGGATTAGAGAGAGCCATTTATCAGGAAAATATTCAATCAACTACAACAATATTTATTATATATTATTGTATAAGAAAATGTAACATTCACATTTTATAGTGGTTGGATAGCTTCATCAATCTCAAAAACAGAAATAGCTGTGTTTGGAGCTTATACCTTTTGAAGACATTCATGAATTGCATCCAATTTTTCTGCTCTCCAAGACTGCAAAGCTATATGATCTGGTGCTGCATTTTATCAGCTGTGGCACAGTAGGTAGTATTCCTCCCTCTAAGTCACAAGATTGTGGGTTTGAGACACTCCAGAGAATTGATCATAGAAGTTCAGGCTGACACTTGAGTGCAGTATTGAAGAAGTGCAGCACTGAGATAGTGCCTCACTGTCCAAGGTGCTGCTTTATGATTTACAAGACGTTAAACCCAGGCCCTGTTTGTTTTTGAAAATTGACATAAAAGACCCCATTACATTATTTTGAAGAAAAGCAGGGGAACTACCCTTGGTGTCCTGGCTGATATTCATATCTCAATCAACAGCACAAAAATACATTACGTGGTTGTTATCATATTGCAGTTGTGGGAGTTTGCTGTGTGCAAATTGGTTGCCATGTGTCATATAACAGTGATGATACTTGAAGTACTTCATTGGCTGTAAAATGCTTTGAGAGATCCTGAGGTTATGAAAAGTGCTATATAGATGCACTTTTTAAAAATATTGTACCAGTGCTATTATGACCAGTGGTACAGCAACATGTCCTAAAGTGCTTTGTCAGGTTACCATATCTATTTGAGAGGAATACAGCTCCACCACCCCCTCTATCACCACCACCATTTACTTTCTGCTGATGCGTGAGGGTGGTAAGGTTTAATGCAAATTTCTTCTGCGAAATTTATGCACTGAACCAGTGTACCATTGAATGAATCATGCTTCCCAAATGCTAAGTAATGTATGTTACTTGTGTTTCTACTTTAAAAAAAACGAATGCAAATGCATACTTCTACAAACGGCAAAATTCATTTGTATACCAAGAGAATAGTGTAATGGTAATCAGCATTTCACAGAAATACAAAAGTGGGTGTGCCATTGGTCTAATCAAACTTGCTGCATTGATTTCTTTGAGTAGTTTCATACTTTAGTAGAAATGAAAATGGTTTTTGGCAGTTAGTGTCAAATGGGCCCAGTGAATCTGTTCTCTCTTTTTCATTTGTGCTACTGGTATAAATCAGTTTCGTCCCCAACATGTCTGAGTTTTGAACAATAAGAATTTCCTTTTGTTAGATATCACTGATTTTATCCAGGTAATGAATGCGCATTCTTTTTGTGCAATTTATTTACTGGGTGTGTATCTTGAATACCTTCTAGTTTTTGACCAGAAGCCAAATTTATTTTAGCAATGTCCTATACTACGGATTTTGCGTGCTATCTCTTATGTTCCTCATTATTTTGAGATTTAAAACTCATCACACATTCTTCTATTAACTTTTTATTTGCCTTGACTCCCATTTTGTTCTCTCTTCTTCAATATACAGGTTTTTAAACCTAAGTTTGGAGCCATTTGATAACTATCTGTACTATTCTTTTCAGCTTTGCACATGTCCTGGGACCGTGGATATCAACTTTTCACTTGCACAGCTCAATTTAAAAAAAAACACAGGTGGCAAATTTTGTAATTTATGGATGAAAAATATCAATCTTTAATAACTAGCTAAAGTAGGGATCTAAATATTTTAGTCCTTGCATTGTACATTGTGATTATTAATATGAAATTGTGAGATGTGCATGTTTAAAATGTGAATGAGCTTTGGGTATTTCAATATTTGAATGTATCTTTGGTCAGTTCTTGATTTACATGATGTTTATTCCAGCTAAAGTTTGTATAAGTTTCTGGCATTGCTTAGATTTCAGTCTTCAATCTTAGTTCTTTTTTTCATTTAGGACATGCCTCATCTAGGAAAGCTTCCTCTGGTTGCCAGCTGGAAAAAATATCCACTTTTCTTTGGGTCTGCAATATTTGCTTTTGAAGGAATTGGGTTGGTAGGTAAAAAATTCTCTGCTGCTATAACCTTGTTTATCCAAAGTGTAGGTAGTGAAATGTTTTGCTGTTGCTATTGTATCAGTTTAAACTTGGCATTAAGTGCCTTATAACCATTGTTGCAAACCTGATGATTACTTCATGTGTACAGCCTATGAAGATAATTTGTAGTGAAGTGCTAAACTAAAGAGTTGTTACAAATAATTAGCATTTGAAAACATTGTAGTTCTTTTATATTTTAATCGATTTTCAACGTGGTTCGAGTAGAACAGAACAGGAAAATGTCATGGGAAGATGCTGGGGACATGCCGGATATCTTCCTGCCCTCAGCATTTTGCCAATGATGGAAAAGCTGGCAGCCTGCCGGAGCCCAGTTAAGCAACTTAAATGCCCAGTTAAAGGTTTCTTCCCACATCCAATGGTATTTTGCACGTGTTGCGGTGGCTTGGGGAGATTATTCAGTGAAACCTGAAGGCATCTCTGCTGGTTCCGGCAGGGAGTACCACCTCCATTTTAGGCACTCAAGGGTCCAGAGGGGCCCTGTGCAGTAAAGGCTGCCCTCGTAGCAGCGATGTCATCTGTCCTCAGCCACCCGCCCAAAACTCCTTGATCACCAGGGTTTCCTGTTTGATCCTGGCGTTCCCAGACATTATTTAACTGTCTTCGACGGGTCCGGTTATTGAAGCGCCCTCATCCTGTAGGTGCAGCTTCAGCAGTGGCAGTTCTTGGCTGTCCACTATCCTTAATAGGGATGGCAACCTTGGCAGCAGCCTCTTAATTGGCCACTGCTGTGAATATGCCTCCCTGCATCCTTCTGTGGGGTCTCTTCCTGATTTTTGTGCCGACGGCTGGACTTCAGCCTTTTTCATGAAATTCTATTCATTATGTTTCAAACTTTATTTTGACTCATTTAGTCATCTTTTCAGTTGTGCTACTGTAAAGAAATAATTTATTTAATAGGCTTTATGGCCTTGACTCATTTGAAATAAGTATGGCATTTGTAGTTAGACACTTGTTTTTCACAAAGAATTTGAATCTGGAATAAGCCTTGTGATGCAGGATTTTCCTGCAGTTATTTTTTAAATATAAAATTTATATACCTGTCAAACAAATGAAATATAGTTCTTGGGCCCGAAGAATTCTGGCATTGACTGAGTAACCACATGAACCAGAGCTGTCTGTAGATTTAGAGTAAGAAAAAGGAGTTCCCAAACTGACTTTATGGGTGAATGTACCATGTGTGATATTGAGCATCACAAACTTAAAAGATAAAAGGTTCTCCATCTGTGCTGAATTAATTGATCTCATCTGGGATGGCAGTAGGATGCTTTAATTGACCTCAAGATCCCTAAGCTAGGACCACAGAAACATAGCTCGGTTTCCTGTCCTTAATTGTTATCCTGGGACCACTGCTGGCAAATGCACATTTATGGATGCTGGTTAAGAGTGGAATCTTAACTCTGTGTAATGTTCTTTGTTATGACACAGCTGATGGTAAATGCTGACCTGCTCAAATCCCAGAGGGAAACTTGAAACAACTGCCACAACTAATTTTCAATTGTATAAATTTTGAGATGCATGCCTTGAATTCAGTAGTAATAAGACTGCTGAGTATTGTAGGTTTTTTTTTATAAAACTAGATTAAACATTTATTAATGAGAAATGATTTTAAATACGTACATAGATCTACAAATTACTACTATGATAACTTCTAAATCCTCTAATCATTCCAACTCCGTTTTGTTAAAGCATCAGTAACAGTAAATCATATAGATTTTAAAAGTCCCAGGCAAAGAAACATGATACCCTGAACAATTCGACTTCCAAGTGAGTTTTCTTAACTTCAATGCTTTGAGGACAGCAGCTTGAGGCATAGATGCTGAAGGCTCTTCACACACTTGTAAGATCTTAAAAATGCCTTCCCTGATGAACAGCCTTTGATCCTTTATACATATTTTCCCCTTTGAATGCCCATTGTTTCACTATGTCTTTGGGGACTTTATCTCCCTGATAATAAAACCCTCTCATAGCACTAAGTTTTACCAGTAATCTTTGGGAAAAATAAACACACTGTTTCTAAACTTCACCTGGCTAGGTGACACCTTTCACTTCTCGCGAGAACAATCTAGTCTGGTTTATTTCAAAATACAAATGTTCCCTTGACACCTATGTTTTTAAACTTCCCTATGTTTATCTAATTAACATTTCAAACCTAATCTCTCTCCTTAGATCAAAGCGCCCAGACTAATTCAATTAAGTCTTACACACAGACACATCCCACTATTACTCTATTTTACAATAAATTCCAATAACGTTGAGAATGATTATATCTTCTTGACATCTTCATGGTTGAATATCTTGCCAAGTTGTACTATTTAAACTCATTGGAGAAAAATAGGCTCTTGCGCAATCTAATGGTGGACTGTTGGCAAGTCAATGTCTCGAGGAACGGCAAAATGCATTTTGGTTATGATTAAATGGCCTCGCCCTTCACTATCTCTGTAACCTTTTCTGACCTTACAACCCTCAGATATTTGCGCTTTTCCAATTCTGGTCACTTGATCGTCTCTGGTTTTAATTCTTCGATATTTGTGGCTGTACCTTCAGCTGCCTAGGCCCTGAGTTCTGGAATTCCCTTTCTAAACCTCTGTCTCATTGCCTCTCTGCTCCTTTACGATGCTTCTCAAAACCCAACTCTTTGGACAAGGTTTTGTTCATTTGCCCTCATGTCTCCATAGGTGGCACAGTGTCAAGTTTTGTTTGCCCATGCTCCTGTAAGGTGACTTAGGAAGTTTAACTATGTTCAAGGCACTATAGAAATACAATTTTTTTTTCCCTCAGCCGTGGACTTCAAGTCCCACTGTAGAAGCTTGAGCACAATCTAGTGTGACATTTCGGTCCAGTACAAAGAGTGTGCTGCTTTGTTTGAGGTGCTGCCTTTTAGAGAAGATGTTAAATCAAGCCTAATCTGTCCTGATGAGGTGGCTTTAGATCCATGACACCATTTCAAAGAAGAGTCAGGGAGTTCTCCCCTATGATCTGGTCAAAATTTATCTGTCAAACAACATCATTTAAAGCTGGTTAGACTACGCCTGGAGTACTGAGGGGTTCTGGGCAATATGCCATAGGAAGGATACATTGACCTTGGAGGGCATGTAAAGTAGATTTACTATAAGGATACCTGGACTCCAAGGATTAAATTGAGAGGATAGATTATGCAAACCAGGGTTGGAATCCCTGGAATTTTAAAAGGTTATGGGATGATTCAATCCAAGTTTTCGAGATATTAAAAAGAATAGATTAGGAAAAAGAACAGATCACATAAATAGAGGGAAACTATTTTTGCTTGGACTAGGGAGTCCAGGACTATGGGGCATCATAAGTTCAAAAGAAATAAGAGCTGGAGTATGTTATTTAGCCTATCGAGCATGCTCCACCATTCAGTAAGATCATGGCTGCTCTAATTGTGGCTTTAACTTCACTCTCCTGCCTGCCCACCAATAATCCTTGACTCTCTTGTGGATCAAAAATCTGTTTAACTCCGCCTTGAATTTATTCAATGAAGCAGCCTCCACTGCTCTCTGTGGAAGAGAATTCCAAAGACAAACAACTGAGAGAAGAAACTTGTCCTCATCTGCGTCTTAAATGGGACACCCCTTATTTTGAAACTGTGTTCCAGTTCTAGATTCCCCCACAAGGGGAAACATCCTCTCAGCATCTACCCTATCAAGCCTACTCAGAATCTTACATGTTTCAATAAGATTATCTCTCACTCTTCTAAACTTAAGTGAGTATAGCCCCAACCTGCTCAACCTTTTCTCATAAGACAACCCCATCATCCCAGGAATCATACGAACATATGAATTAGGAGCAGGAATAGGCCACTCGGCCCCTTGAGCCTGCTCTGCCACTTAAGATCATGGCTGATCTGGATATAGCCTCAACCCCACATTCCTCCCTACCCCTGATAACCTTTCACCCCTTTGTTAATCAAGAATCTATCTAGCTGCGCCTTAAAAATATTAAAAGGCTCTGCTTCCACTGGCTTTTGAGGAAGAGAGTGCCAAAGACCCACAACTCAGAAAAAATTTCTCCTCTTTAAATGAGTGACCACTTTTTTTTAAAACCAGTGACCCCCTAATTCTAGATTCTCCCACAAGAAGAAGCATCCTCTCGACATCCAACTTGTCAAGACCCCTTAGGATCTTAAAGGTTTCAATTAAGTCGCCTCTTAATCTTCTAAATTAGATACAGTAGATACAAGCCTAACCTGTCCACCCTTTCCTCATAAGACAACCCACCCATTCCTGGTATTAGTCTAGTAAACCTTCTCTGAACTGCTAATGCATTTATATCTTAAATAAGGAGACTAATACTGTACACAGTGCTCCAGATGTGGTCTCACAAGTGCCCTGTACAACTGAAGCATAACCTCCCTACTTTTGTGATCAATTCCCCTCACCATAAATGATAACACTGTTAGCTTTCCTAATTACTTGCTGTATCTGCATACTAGCCTTTTGTAATTCATGCACTAGGGCACCCAGATCTCTCTGAATCTCAGAGCTCTGCAATCTCGCCATTTAGATAATCTTTTTTATTCATCCTACCAAAATGGATAGTTTCACATTTGCCCCCATTACACTCCATTTGCCAGATCTTTGCCCACTCACTTAACCTATCCATGTCCCTTTGTAGCCTCCTTGTGTCCTCATCAGAATTTAGATTCCTACCTATCTTTATGTCGTCAGCAAATGCAAGTATATCCCTCCTTAAGTAAGGAGACTAAAACTGTGCGCAGTACTCCAGGGATACAGTGTACTGTGTCATTTTAGCTAGGCTTCCCTACTTTTATATTCTATCCCTCTTGCAATAAAGATCAGCATTCCATTTGCCGCCTTAATTGCTTGCTGTACCCACATGCTTACTTCCTTAGTTAGCCACAGGTGGTGCATTCTTTTGCTAGAATCTTTCTTCCTCAATGGAACATATCTTTGTTGAGAGTTAAGAAACATCTCTTTTTAAATGCCTACCACTGTTTCTCTGCTGTCTTACCATTTAACCTATTTTCCTGTTCTACTTTAGCCAATTTTGTTTTCACACCCTTCTAATTGCCATTATTCAAATTTTAAGAATCTAGTTTTAGACTCACCTTTCTTGCCTTCAAACTGATTGTGAAATTCATCATGTTATGATCACCCTTATCAAGAAGATCCTTTACTATGATCTCATTAATTAATCCTGTCTCATTACACATAACCTAGTCTAAAATAGCCTGTTCCCTGTTTGGTTCCAGAATGTATTGTTCTAAGAAACTCTCCTTAATATACCCAGTAAATTCATTCACAAGGTTACCTTTGCCAATTTAAATCATCCAATCTATAAAAATCTCCCATGATTATTGCAGTACTTTTCTTACAATCCCCCATTAGTCTAAAAGTTAGAGCCAGTCCTTTCAGGAGTGAAATTAGGAAACACTTCTTCACTCAAATGGTGGTAGAAGTTTTGGAAAGCTATTTTGCAAACAGCAATGATACGAGATCAATCGTAAATCTGAAATTGATCGATTTTTAACTAAATGCACTAAGGGATATGGTGTAAAGGCAGCTATATAGAATTAGGTTACAAATCAGCCTTGATCTCATTCAATTGGAGAATAGGCTGAAGGTTCTAAATTCATGTTCCTAAGTAGGTCATTATCACATTACAGTTCGTGGGACCTTGCTGTGCATAAATTGGCCTGACATTAAAATAGTGATACATTTCAAAAGTACTAAGAACTGTGAGACTTACTAAATTTGCTGAGTAATATACTTACTGCTAGTAAGTCTTGCAATACCATTTTCTTCCCTTTAGTTCTGCACCTAACAATGACTCTTCGCAGCCTCTCATTGCCTTTACACACCATCTTGTTCTCCTGGATGCTGCTGTCTTCCCTATAATACTCCATTATTTGCCATAAAATTATTTTGACTAAGTATAGCTGTTAAGCATCCCACTAAAAAGTAAATGTGTGACATATTCGGTGATGAGAACTGAAAAAAGCGAGTATGTTTTAAGTCCAGTGCTGTGTTCATTACAGTGCTTCGTAGTTAAAATGAATAGGAGCATTTGTTGCTGCATATTTACCAAATGATGCGATTTGATTTTAAAGGTGGATGGTTTATTTCCACAGCCACTGAATGCTTTCCAAAGCAAGAAGGCAGAATGAGTCAGGGTGTCTTCTGTATTAATTGAAATATTTCTATGTTTGGAGGAAATGTATTTAAATACTTTGATTTATTTAACATGTTTAGTACATTTTAATAGGCTAAAGGTTTTAATAATTTAAACTAGAGTTTAATGCATGTTTAACGTTTAATCTCAGGTTTATGACTTCTGTGTTTCAGACAATCTGTTCAGGTGAGAATTAGACCTCTACGTCTTTGATATCTAGGTAGTATGCTGAGAAAATTGGAAAGAGAACCTTTTTAAAAATTACTTCAGATATTCATCCTGCATTTCCATCATATCCTCCTTGTCTTCAAAACTAGCAAGGTGACGGAACACACAACCTTGTTTTGAATTTGAACTGCCAAGCAAATCTGTTAAACCAGAATAAAACAAGCATGTAGTAGCAACAGCAAATAATTGAACTTTGCCACTTCCTCAATTAAATTAAATGTGAGCTTTTTTCACTTTTTTACAAAAATCTATCTTTTTAAAGTGGAAGTTGTCAGATTTATCTAATTATCCTGTAGTTCTGCTTTTCCCTAAAGGCTCTGGATGAAACTCAGAGGCCTGAAAACAGCTTTCTGGTTAAATTCTTTCAAAGCATTATCTATGAAGTTGAATATCTGATGAAGTTTAGAAGAAAATTGCTAATTTGGCATTCCTTTGAGGAAATTGACAAAGTTGTCAAGTCACCCCATTCCTTTCTAAGGGGTGGAGCGAAAGTCTTGGTCCTGAAAGTTCTCCACTCTCTTCCAGCATTCAAGTTTGGATAAAGATTGTAAGGAATTTGGGAGCCAAGTGGTTCTTCAGAGGTCAAATAAGCATAGGTTAACAGGTTATCATTGCGTAAGTGAAGTATGAAGCATGATTGATTTTACTTCCATCATTTTACTGATGATTGGGAGGGAGCTGGCTACATGATAATGGCTGGGTTTTATTTATCTTTTTGTGGTTTGGCAGTACTTGGGCAATCATATATGTTGTCAGGTAAATGTCAGGGCCATGTTTGCACTAGAACAGCTTGGCAGGGATTTCACAGCCTAGATTTTGTCAAGGTTCATGGTCTTTGCTGTGTCCCGTGCACTTAGTCACTTCTTGACATGAGGTGAACTGAATTAGTTGAAAGCTGTGATGCCCAAAAAAAGTTCTGCCTTGTCCTTTACATTCATGCTTGATTCTGCCATGGTAGAGGATAGCAGTGTTCATGGAGCCTGTTTCTCTTGTTGTTTGCTGGCTGTCTACCACAATTTTCATTTAGCCTGAAAGGTTTAGAGAGCTTTGTTCTGGTCTAATGGTTGTGGAATTGTTTCATTCTGGCCCTTTTTAGAGGCATGGTGATGACGCAGTAATGTTACTGGACTTGTCATCTGGAGGCGCAGGCTAATGCTCCTGGGACATGAGCTCACATCCTACCAGAGCAGCTGGTGGACTTTAAACTCAATTGGTCAATAAATCTGGAATTAAAAGTCAGTCTCCAGTAATGGTGATTGTCATAAAACCCATCTAGTTCACTAATGTCCTTTAGGAAAGGAAATCTGCCGTTGTTATACTTAAATGTGATTCCAGATCCCCAGCAATACCCTCTGAAATGGACTAGCTAACCTGTCAATTGTACCGCCATAAAGTCAAAAAGGAGTAAAATTGGACAGACCATCTGGCATCAGTCTAGGCACTGGAAACTATAATGCACACTCTGCCTAGTTGGCCCTGTACTCCTTACTAATATGAAGGCTTATGCCAAAATTGGGAGAGCCGCCCCACAAATTGGTCAAGCACATGGTCGCATTCACTGAACCACATCTTACAGTGAATGTCCCTGGCTCCTCAATCACCATTTCTGGGTATGTCCTGTTCCTTGGTGGCCCTTTGGTATACCGTTAGGAGGGAGTTGCCCCTGCAAGTTTTCAAAATTGACTCCGGACTCCATGTGCCTCATGGCATCATCAAACATGGACAGGGAAACTGTTGATTACCACCTGCCAATCTCCCTTAACTGATGAATCAGCGCTCATTAAAAAATTTTCTCGAAGGATAGAATTGAAATTGTATGGGGAAGTTATGCTAAACCTGTATCAAGCCTTGGTTCAACCACACTTGGAGTAGTGTGTACAGTTCTGGTCACCATGTTATGAAAAGGTATAGAAGCACTGGAGAAAGTGCAGAGATGATTTACAAGCCTGGGTGCACGTTTTAAGAAAGGATTGACACACTGGGCATTATTTCTCTTGAAAAGAGAAAGCTGAGGGGTGATCTAATAGAGGCCTTTAAAATTTTGAAAGTGTTGGTACAGAGAAAATGTTTCCACTTTATTGGAGGAGCATAACTGGAGACCATCAATATAAGATAGTCATCAAGAGATCGATAGGGAATTCAGAAGAAATTTTTTACCCAGACAGTGAGAATGTGGCACTCTCTATCACAGGGAGTAGCTGAAGCAAATAGTACAGATGCATTTAAGGGGAAGTTAGCTAAGCATATGAGGGAGAAGGGAATAGGGCGGTACCATGGTAGATTTAGATAAGGAAAGATGGGAGGAGTTCAAGTGCTGTGTCGTAATCCATGTCTGGAGATTTAATAATGGAAAATAAGGAGATGGATGAATTGAACAAATATTTTACATCTGTCTTCACTGTAGAGGATACAAATAATATCCCAGAAATAATTGAGAATCAGGAGGTGAAATGGAAGGAAGAACTTCAAACAGTTACAATCAACAGGGAAAGGGTACTGAAAAAATTATAAGAACTAAAAGTTGACAAGTCCCCAGGTCCTGATGGACTTCATCCTAGGGTCTTAAAGGAAGTGGCTACTGAAATAGTCCATGCATTGGTTTTAATTTTCCAAAATTCCCTGGATTCTGGAAAAGTCCCATCAAATTGTAAAATAGTGAACATGACTCTACTTATCCTTTCATGGGATATGGGCATCGTTGATGAGGCCAGGATTTGTTGCTCGTCCTTAATTGCCCTTGAATTGAGTGGCTTGCTAGGCCATTTCAGAGGGCAGTTGAGAGTCAGCAGCATTGCTGAGGGTCTGGTGTCATGTAGGCCAGGCCAGTCCAGACCAGGTTAGTCAATCTGTATCAAGCTTTGGTTCAACCTTGGAGTACTGTGTACAGTAGTCAACCAAATGGGTTTTTAAAACAATCGACAATGGTTTCATGATCATTAGTACTGAGAGTAGGTCTCAATTTCAGATTTTATTAATTGAATTTAAATTCCACCAGCTGCCATGGTGGGATTTGAACCAGTGTCCCCAGAGAATTATCTTGGGCCTCTGGATTGCTAGTCCAGTGACATTACCATTACGCCACAATCTTCCCTTGAAGAAAAGAGGGAGACAGAAAGCAGGAAACTACAGGCTAGTTGCCTTAACATCTGTCATAGGGAAATGCTGGAATCTATTATTGAGGAGGTTAAAGCGGGGCACTTAGAAAGTCTCAGTGTAATCAGGCAGAGTTGACCTGGGTTTATGAAAGGAAAATCATGTTTGACTAATTTACTGGAGTTCTTTGAGGAAGTAACAAACAATGTGCATAAAAGGAAACTGTGGATAGCTTTCCAGGAGGCATTTGACAAGATGCCACATCAAAGTTAATTCACAAAATAAGAACTCATGTCGTTGGGGGTAGAATATTAGCATGGATAGAGGATTGGGAAGGAAACAGTAGGCATAAATGGGTCGTTTTCAGGTTGGCAAGACGTGATGAGTAGAGTGCCACACGGATCATTGCTGGGACCTCACCTATTTACAATTTATATCAATGACTTGGATGAAGGGACCGAACGTATGGTTGCTAAATTTACTGATGACATAAAGATAGGTAGGAAAGTAAGTTGTGAAGAGGACATAAGGTGTCTGCAAAAGGATATAAATACATTGAGTGGGCAAATATTTGCAAATGGAGTATAATGTGGGAAAATGTGAACTTATCTGCTTTGGCAGGAAGAATAGAAAAACAGCATATCATTTAAACGGAGAGAGATCACAGAACTCTGTGGCACAGAGAGATCTGGGTGCTCTGGTACGTGAATGACAAAAGGTTGGTATGCAGGTACAGCAAGTGATTAAGAAGGAAAACTGGAATATTGTTGTTTATTGAAGGGGAACGGAATATAAAAGTAGGGATGTTTTGCTACAATTGTATACGGTATTGTTGAGACCACATCAAGAGTACAGCGTACAATTTTGGTCTCCTTATTTAAGAACAAATATAAATGCATTAGAAGCAGTTCAGAGAAGGTTCACTTGATTGATACCTGGGATGGGGAGGCGGTTACCGAATGAAGAAAGATTGGACAGGCTGAGCCTATATCCATTGGAGTTTTGAAGAATGAGAGGTGATCTTATTGAAACATATAAGATCCTGAGGGGACTTGGCAGGGTGGATGCTGAAATGATGTTTCCCCTTGTGAGAGAGATTAGAAATATAAGACGCAGTTTAAAAATAAGGGGTCACCCATTTAAGATGGGAATGAGGAGAAACTTTTTCCGAGGGTTGAGAGTCTTTGGAACTCACCCCCAGGGAGCCGCGGAGGCAGGGTCATTGAATATTTTTAAGGCAAAGGTAGATAAATTCTTGACTAACAAGGGAATGAAAGGATGGGAATATGGAATTGAGGCCACAATCAAATCGGCCATAATCCTATGAAATGGTGAAGCAGACTCGAAGAAGCCAAATGGCCTACTTTTGCGCCCCATAGACACAGAACAGACCTAGCAGCTCATAGCTGAGTGGCCATGAGCAGCAAAATTGTATTCAACTACAATTTTTAACCTCATGGCCTGGAATGTCGATTGCTCTACCATTACCTCTAAGCCAGGGAATCTACCCTGGTTCAATGAAGAGTGCAGGAGCAGCACCAAGTATGCCTAAAAATGAAATGCCAATCTGGTGAAGCTCCAACACATGATTACATGACTAAGCAGCAGAAGCAACATTTGATAGACAGAGCTAAACCATCCTACAACCAGTGAATCAGGTCCAAGCTCTGCAGTACTGTTACATCCAGTCGTGAATGGTGGTGGACATTTAAACAGCTAACCAAAGGAGCAGGCTCCACAAATCTCCCTAACTTCAATGATGGGGGAGCTCATCATGTCAGTGGAAAAGAGGCTGAAGCATTTTCAACCACCTTCAGCCGGAAATGCGGAGTGGATGATCAGTCTCGGCCTCCTTCTGGAGTCCCCAGCATCACAAATGCCAGCCTTGAGCCAATTTGATTCACTCCACATGATATCAAGAAACAGTTGAAGGCACAGGATACGGCAAAGGCTTTGGGCCCTGACAACATCCTGGCAGTGATAAGCCTTGTGCCCCTAGCCAAGTTGTTCTAGTACAGCTGCCACACTAGCATCGACCTGATAATGTGAAAAATTGCCCAGCTCAAAACACAAGACACATCCAATCCAGTCAGTTACTGCCATATCAGTCTACCTTCGATCATCAGTAAAGTGCTGGAAGCTGTCATCGACAGTGCTATTGAGCAGCACTTACTTGGCAATAACCTCCTCAACGATGCTTAGTTTGGGTTACGCCAAGACCACTTGGCTTCTGACCTTATTGCAGCCTCGGCCCAACATGGATAAAAGAGCTGAATTCAATAGGTGAGTTGAGAGTGATAGCCCTTAACATAAAGCAGCATTTGACCAAGTGTGGGATCAAACAGCTCAGGCAAAATTGAAGTCAATGGAAATTGAGGGTAAAACTCTCTACTGGTTACAGTAAAACCTAGCACAGAGAAAGAGGGTTGTGGTTGTTGCAGGTCAATCATCCTGGCCCCAGGAAATCATTGCATGGGCTCCACAGGCTGGTGTCCTTGGTCCAGCCATCTTCAATTATCTTACATCCATCATAAGCTCAGAAATGGGATGTTTGCTGATGATTGCAGAGTGTTCAGTACCATTTGTGACTCCTCAGATACTGAAGCAGTCCTTGGTCCATATGCAACAAGATCTGGACAATGGTCAGGCTTGGGCTGATAAGTGGCAAGTAACATTTGTGCCACACAAGTGGCAGGCAATAACCACCTTTTAAGAGAGACTCAACCCTTGATGTTCAATAGCATTACCATTGCTGAATCCCCCAACATCAACACCCTGGAGATTAGGATTCACCAGAAACTTAATAGTTCCAGCCATATAAATAATCTAGCTACAAGATCTGGACAGAGGCTGGGAATTCTGCAGCGAATAACTTACTTCCTGACTCCCCAAAGCCTGTCCACAATCTACAAGGCACAAGTCAGGCATGTGATGGAATATTCTCCATTTGCATTGGTGAGTGTAGATCCAATTGCACTCAAGGAACTTGACACCATCCAAGTCAATGCAGGCTGCCTGATAGGCACGCCATTCACTAACTTAAAATTCACTCCCTTCATCAATGGCACACATTGGCAGCACTGTTATCATATATAACTGCAGCAACTCTCCAAGCTGCCTTCCAGTAGCTTCTAAAATTGTGTCCTTTGCCAAGGACAAGGGCAGCAGATGAATGGGAACACCACCATCTGTAAGTTCCCCTCCAATTTGCACACCATCCTGAGTTGGAACTATTTCACAAAAACTTGGAACTTCCTTCCAAGCAGCACAGTGGGTTAACACCAGATGGACTGCAGCGGTTCAAGATGGTGACTCACCACCACCTTCTTGGTGCAATTATGGATGGTCAACAAATGCTGGGCTTGCTAGCAATGCTCACAAGCCATAAAGAATATTTTTCAAAAAAAAAAGCCAGCTTTTGATATTTAGCATAAAGGTTATGCCTCTTGTAGTTTCACCAGGCTAGAACCATCTTCTGAGCTCTGAGGTATGCCTGTACTTTCTCATGGCATGCTTGCTACAGTGCACATTGAGCCACAGTTAGATCCCTTGCCCTGCTGATTGAAGTGTGTGTCGATGAGCTGAGGTACGTGGCTGCATAATGTGATAGCTGGACTTAATGATGCACAGTGTGGAATGAGCATTTGGGCTGCTAGGTCTGTCATTCTGTCCCAATTTGCAGTGGACTTTGTAGTACTACACAATGGAGGATGGTCTCACTTTGGAGACAAGATTTTGCTTTCACTGGGATTGTGTGGTGATCATTGCTGTCATAGCTTTTATGGCGAGATGCATTTTACAACTAAGAACATGCCAACTCTTGCAAATTGATTACACTTTCACACTCAAGTTCAGCCCCACTCATGACCTCAAAATGTGCTCTGTGTACTTGAAATTTTTCTGTGCGAGAATGGGCAGATGTAGTGTGTGGTCCAAAATTTTGTGTTTGATTCAGGGAGAGAGGATCTGTTGGTGGATTCGGTGCACCTAGCCCTGCCACACTGAGCAGATATGAGGCCACATGTGGCTTCCAACCCTGGTTGTGAAGAAGGCACTGAGACTAGGATGCTTTAATGGAGACTGTTTATTGCTTGTCACAGAGCTTACTTCTCCACTGCAACACCCACCCTGGCAGACTTCTTTATACTCTGCTGAGCAACCAATCAAAATAAAGTAACAAAAGTAAGGGACAAATTAAAAGGCAGCCTTTTAAAAGGGATACCGCAAAATAAAGTCAAATGTTAAAGGAAAT
Organism: Carcharodon carcharias; assembly: GCF_017639515.1. NCBI lineage: Eukaryota > Metazoa > Chordata > Chondrichthyes > Lamniformes > Lamnidae > Carcharodon > Carcharodon carcharias. The sequence goes on along the minus strand of NC_054477.1, from coordinate 92,650,087 downwards.
TTTAAAAATTCAAAAAGAAACGTGATTATTGACTTCTTTATATACATGAGTATGATTAACTAATCAATACCCAACACCTGTTCACCTTATTTGCTTAAACTAGATATTTAACATCCATCAACAGAAGCTATTAGATATTAACACCAGTTTGTTCATGCAAAGTGTCATGGAATCCCTGGTAATAAGCAGGCTACGTGTTACTCTCTCAGATCAGAAATTGGAAGTTTCAATGTTCTTTCCCCTTAGCCTGGGAAGTAGGCCCCATCCTGGCCTTCCTCGTGATGGTTGAGGTCTGCCAGGCACATGCCACATCATTTATCAGATGGCAGCCTGGTGACTCTTTGGTGGCATAGCTCCCTGCTGCTTAGGACCGGGTGTCCCAGAAGCCTGACATCAGCTGAAGCCACTAGCTTATCGGCTCCTGTAATAAGCAACTCATCCTCTTCAAGAATCTGTACATATAGACTTTAGTGGAACTTTCTGCTTTCCAAGATCTCCATTCTGAGTAACCACGTGGTCAGAATTAATCCCATACTCTGTGGAAGAAGCGGCAGGCAAGTATATGGAGAGATTGAGGGAACTGTTTTTAGGTAATAACGTGCCAGTGGTTTGACTTGCTAATCCTGGGGATTGGTCATGATGGGCATCCTTGCGTCACTTCCCAGACTTGCATCGTTTGGCAGAAACAAAGTAAGATCATTGCTCCAAGCTATGATTTGCTTAAACCTCTGGCAAAGTGTATAATCATGATCCTGCTTTTGCGGAATGCTGCATTGCATGCTGTTTGTTGTGACTTGAGAGTAAAGTTCCTGCATTAAAGGACATTCTAGAAAGCCACTGAAAACCTGCTGCCTGTATCTAGCCAGTGACAAGCGAGGTACACTGATTTATTGATGGGGCTGTGGCTGAGGTGGAACAAGCTCCCTGATGGAATGCCTTATGAATGCATGAGGGTTTGTAAGAATGTGTAAAGTCTCCTGAGGCACATAAATTCTACCTTTTTGTTTATTGATCTATGCCCACATACTCCCTGAAAAGCGCATCCAGTTGCTCTTGATTCTGTCTTTTTGAATGCAAAATATTCATTTAATTCATTTCTAATGCCCTTGCCCTCCAATCCCCCCTAGACCAAAAGGGCACAGATTTAATATAACTGACAAAAGAAACAATGGAGACACAAGGAACTTCATGCAGTGAGTGCTTAGGATGTGGAATGCATTGCCTGAGAGTGTGGTGGAGGCAAGGCCAATTGAGACATTCAAAAGGGAATTGGATTATTATCTGAAAAGGAAGAATGTGCAGGGTTGTTGGGAGAAGGCGGGGGAACGGCATTGGGTGAGTTGCTCATTTAGAGAGCTGAAGCAGACACAAAGGGACAAATAGCTCCCTTCTGTACTGTAACAATTCTGTGAAAGAAAGCTGTAGAGTGCAGGGAGAAATCAATGGTCTGGTCATTTGAACAGAAGCGTGGTAAGTGGAGTTCAGTCCACAGACTGTAAGGTTAATGCATTTGAGGAAGGCTGACATGGTAAAGGAATGCACAATAAATTGAAGGATACTGAGAAGCCTAGAGGGACTTTGGAGTGCTGTAAATACTCAGGTCAGGCAGCATCGGTGCAGCAAGAATTAGAGCTAACGTATGATTATCTTTCACCAGCTAGATAAGTTGGTGAAGAAGGCATATGGAACTCTTGCCTTTATTAGCCAAGACACAATACACGAACTGGGAGGTTTTGCTGGAGCTGCATGGGCCACAGCTGGAGTACTGCATGCAGTTCTGGCCACCGTGCTATAGGAAAGATGTGATTGCACTACAGAGTGTACAGAGGAAATTTGAGGGTGTTGCCTGGACTGGAGAACTTTCGTTATGAGAAAAGATTGGATAGGCTCGGATTGCTTACTTTGGAACAAAGGAGGTGGGGAGGAGGCCTAATTGAAATGTATACAACTTTGAGGGATCTAGATCAGAGTGATAGAAAAGCCTAATTCCTCTTGGTTGAGAGCTCCATAATTAGGCTGTATACATTTAGGGTAAGAGGTAGAAGGTTTAGGGGGAATTTGAGGAGAATTTTTTTTCTACCCAGAGGGCAGTGGAGTAATGGAACTCAGTGCCTACAAAGAAGGTTGAAACAGAAACCCTCAAAACATTGGATGTGCACTTAAAGTGCCGTAATTTACAAAGCGACTGACCAAGAACTGGAATGTGGGATTAGATTGTGGGATTAGATTGAGTGATTCCTTGTTGGCTGGCAAGGGCTCGATGGGCTGACCGGCCTGCTTCCTTGCTGTAAATTTCTAAGATTCAAGATTCTATGGCACTTTCAGAACATCCCAAGATGTTTTCTCTGATAAGAACCAAAGCTTAGGCAAAGCACTGGAGTCTTTAAGTGCCATAACTCAGAGATATATGCGTAACCATCATGCTACTGATGTTTTTAAGCAAATTCTAAGACCACAAATTAAGAGTCCTTGAGGAAGACTTAGTTACTGCAAGTAAACAAGCTTTCTAATTATGGTTGTAATTTTCAGTGGGGTCATGTCATAACTTTAAAATTAAGTTTAGTTCCTTTTTTGTCTATATTCAAATAGATGGTATATTTTAGATTCTTTGTGTTGTATAAAGTCTTGAATGAGGCTCAATTCCCTTCGAGGCTTATGCCTTTTTGACAGCGGAGTTTGGGCCCAATGTACTTTATTGGGATGCAAATGGTGGGTCAGGGTCAGATTACATTGCCGCAATAGTATCGCCAGTGCAGAAGCAGGATTTACATGTAAGCGTTTCCAATTCTGATGATGGTCAGACTGTTTTGTAATTGTTAGTGAACTGAACTGATAGATTGACAAGATTATGATTTGAAGGTTACCATCTTGTAGAGGTCTTCAGATGTTTCAATTGGCTGAGCTTCTCTCTCCTGAAGTACAAACATGCTTGATCTACAGATTAAATTGGACTTCAGCTCATTCCTAGATTTAAAAAAATAAATAAATAGGGACAAACCTTCCGGTCTCTGGATAGTCTGAGACTGGACAAACAGCTGAATATGTGCATTGGGACTTTGTGGAAGTACTGACGTGCGGACCTATGTGGGAATTACCTGGGAAGTTTTAACTAGCAGTGGACAATTCCTCTGCTCCCCAGGATCCTCTGCAAATACCTTCGACTCTGAAAGCTGGAGTTGGAGACTTCGGACAGTTCCACGGTACTTACCTGGGTAGTTACCCAGGATATGTTAGATTAAAACCTAGTGTAACCCCTGGATAGCTACACAACTGACCACCCCTGACTACGCCTCCCCGACCTAAGCTGACTAATGCCTCCCCAACCTGGCTACCCACCTCACCCATCCATTCCACCCACCTACCTTAAGACTGGACTTATAAACTTGCTATACAGCAGCTGGTGCCATAAAAAGGGTATGTGCCCTTTTCAGACACCCTTGAGACACGGGACATTGGTTCCTGAAATTAGGCAGTAATATAGTTTTCTTTTAAAAGAGCTCCGATCTGTTAGAAATTAAATAAGCTAGTATTGAGATTTAAATACCAGCTATCAATCTCTTCAATTGGTTTGATTTTTAAAAAAACTGATTTTTAAACCAAAGCCCCTCATTGCTAGGAGTTTGTCTGCTGATTTATAGGATGATGTAATTGGCATTACCGCAGTCATCACTTCTCTTATGGCTCAGCCTGGCAGCTATATTCTTCAGGACATGGTCAACCCTGGCCAGTGATTGAGCCACTCACTGTGATCTACTTTGAAGACCCCATCCAGAGTATATTCTGTACACTTGCTTCCTGTAGAACTCTTTCAAGTGATACTCAACATAGTTGTACTGATTTGTCAGTGGGATGTTTCTTGATTTTGTTTGACCTGAAGCTATGTGTCTTGATAACCCATTACCAAGCTAAAACAAAATATTTCATTTGTTTCAGCAGGTTACAAAATAAAATGTGAATTGTAGTTGCTTGAAATAATATTGGATTTCAGTTGACTGAATCTATTGCACAGGATGATTTTTAAATGGAACTGGTTCTTATAAATGACTATTTCAAGTAGTTTTATTCTCTAAGTAATTCCATACCTACTAACAGGTGTGATTTTTAAAAAAAAGGTTAAAATGCTAATGACACAGCAGATGCTGTGTGCCGGGCGGATAAAATCCACGCAAGAAACTTGGTCATGCCATCACAACACTTTTGCAATTTGTAATTACTTCGAGATACGTGCACTGAAATCAGAAATAATAAGTCTACCGAGACTTCTAGAAATTCAAAAAAAATTAAAATATGTTAACAAAATAAAAATTTTCAAGCACATATATAAGACTACAAATAACTTACTATTATAGTAATTCCTAAAATTCCTAATTAACCTGACTCCCAGTTATACCCCCTTTAAGGCAACGGTCCAAAAATAGATTTTAGATTTTGACCAGATCCAGCAAGTTAACACAATAACTGGACTGTGGAATTGCAAATGGCTTTTACTCTAGCTTCAGTTTTGGTAGACAGCAGGCTCATGCACAGATGCTGGAGGCTTCTTAAGGATATTTCACACACTTCTGTTAGATCTCACAGGGCCTTCTCGTGACACACAGTCTCATTCTCTTTTATATATGTTTCTCTTTTAATATGTAAATTCTATTGTTTCATATGTCTTTGAAACTCTATTTTCCTCACAATATAAAAACTTTCATGTTGCTACTATTGTCAGTAACCTTTGGGAAAAATAAACACATTCCTTAGCCTTGCTTATCTGGCTAGTTGTAAACACACTTTGAGATCCCTTTTGAAATCCAAATTCCCCTTCATCTATCTAAAAATGCAAATTCCCATCACACCTTAAATGCTAAACCAGCACCCATGTTTACTCATTAGCACATAGCTTCTTTTGATTAGTTAAAGCTTGCAGACTACTTGAATCCAAATGTAATTAAATCTCACACAAACAGACCCAACTATACCCCCATAAACCTACTTCACAATAAACTAGAAAAATATTATGAAAATTATTATACTTTCATGACACTATATATCATTATTTCAAAAACTTGGCACTGTGTGATTATAAAACATTTATGTATGGTATTGTGTGATTAAAACATAATTGTGCTGCCTAGAATCCTGAGTTTAGAAATTGTTATGATCTCGGTACGGATCATTAACTTTTTTTCAAAAATCTGAAATCGCAGTTATTTACTAAGAGAATAAAACCACAAAATTACACAGTTTAAACAGAAAAATCTTTTACTGTAAGAGTCAAAAATAGCAAACACTAAATACTATCTTAGGTAACCATCTATATTCTAAAATCCAAAATCAACGTAAGTTGAACATGAATTAACAGGCAAATTGCATTCGATTATAAAATATAAATTCACATTAAATGGGAAGATACAACTAAGATAGTTCTTAACAATTGGCTCGGCATCCAATCAGCACATATGTTATCCACCTCAACCACAAAGCTCTTTAAAACTCTGTCTTCCTCACAAAGAATTTCAGCTCTTCTCCTTCTAGGGTGTAGCTTGGTCTCCAGCTAACAGCAGTACACAACCAAACCGAGTTTCACGGACATGGTCTTCACTAAAAACAGCACATGTCTGCAGAACCTCTTCAACTTCCTGGTCTAGATGGTGTAGACCCCACCAATGTTATTTTCAAGTAACAGAAACAGCTGCAGCCATTGTGTATTTGATTAATCTCAGCTTCTGCATCTAGCCTCTGTCGTTTTTGGCTCGGCTGTACTGCATCATCATTATCTACTACTGAGCTGGGATGGCTCTGCCTCCTTTTATGTTTCACCAGTTTCAATCTCTCCTGAGTTTTGGTTTTTGTTCTCAGCTTCAGTTTGAATTTTCTTAGAAACTGGGACGATTGGTTTCCCTTTGCGGTTTTGATCTATTTCAAAAAATACAAGCTTTGAAACCAAGGATTCCATCACAAAATTAGTTCTTAAAGCATTGGGTTTAAATTAATTGTCAATAATATCACCTTTCATTATTTTTCATTTAACTTTGTATCCACTCATTCCATAGAAGAGTGCTTATATGTTTGTAGCATTTGAGTTCTCGATATGTGATGATTTATCACAAGTTGTGAAGTAATAGGGAATGGATTAACTTGTGCAATTGCATGTGGTAGTTTCATTCATATCAGGCTATGGCCTGAGGATAGCCATCCTGTAGAGGTCTTCCAATATTTCAAACTGAGCTGCTCCCTTCTGATTTACAAACATATTTGATTAATGGATTAATTTGGACTTCAGCTCATTCCTAGATTTTAAGGTAAGTAATGGTATGTACCATATTTTGTCATTTAATAAAGTTGGTTTTTACTGAGCTGGGAAACTGCTGGTGCCCAAAAAAGAGTAACAGTTTAACGTTCAGTGTGGCACTGTGATGATTGCATGTGATTCTGGTTTGAGCTGGAGACCAGGTTTATTGAAATGTGTGGCTTGAAGATACCGAGAGGCATTTTAAGTTCCTAATACAAATACATTTTAAAATGTTACCATTAATAGTTGCCATTTAATAAGATGTTTCCAATAACATTGGATAGATGAATATACTTTGTGAATGATGGAGATCAGAGTATACTGTAAATTCTATGAAAGCTGTTTATCTTGAACAATAAACAGCATCCCGGGATAGATAGCTGATTCTGACCTGTTATTCTGGCCTCTTATGAAATTAGCTGATTGTCACGAATTTAAAATCTTGTAAGGTTTTGACACCAGTACTCTAAGCATACTTAGGTTTCTAATGTGCGGCATTGGTTGCTTCACTTTGAATGTTGTTAGAAGTCTCTTTTAGTTTTCAAATTATGGCACGTAATAAATCATTATTTGACAGTAAATTTAAAAAATCGCACCCATCCCAGCATTTAGAGGTTTTATTCTTAAATAATTTTATTTTTAATGCTAGTTTGATTTGATTCTACTCGATGGGCATATTGAAACATTTTATTTAAAATAATATTCCTTCGTTTCTATCAATCAGAAACTGAAGTGCAGGTGGGAGTCCTGGATGGTGGTGTGGTATGGAACTTCTAACCAAAAAGTTAACTTCTCCTGAATTACAAAGGAATTTAAAAAGTACACTAATGTGGAAGCTAAAGCTTCTTTGCATTATGGTGTGCACTTTTCTTATTGAAAAAAATATACAAAATAAATGAAGTAATATTTTAACAATTTTGAGTGTCCTCCTGCAGTATTGCTCTCAAAAGGATATGAACTCCCAGGTGATTTGCCAAATTGAAAATCAGTATGCTTTTACTGTTAAATTCTGACTGGTTCCTGTTGTTTCTCTGTTTGCATTCTGAATTCGAGCAGAGATAAAAACAAGAGGATCAGGGATGAAATTAAAACCAGTTTGAAAATGAGCATACAATTATTGTCTCAAAGTAATAAGTCAGTCATTAAGTATTTAGGCCAGAGGGTTGCAAGGCATGCAGGAGAAGGCAAATATATTAATCCTAAAGCTTTGATTTAATTTTGTTGACATAATGTATGGTTGTCAGAGGTGGTCTGGAACTTCTAATTAAAAAGTTAGTTCCTTCTGAATTACAAAGGAAGGAATTAAAATTGACAGTACAGCTACAACGTTGGTAACTACCCGACAATGTGGAAAAGTGCCCAGGGATGTCCTATCCACAAAAAGCAGGACAAATCCAACCCAGACAATTGCTGCTCCATCACCCCACTCTCAGTCATCAGCAAAGTGATGGGAGAGGTTGCTGACAGTGCTATCAAACAGCACTTAGTCAACAACAATCTACTCACTGATCCTCAGTGTGGGTTTCGTCAGGCCCGTTCAGCTCCAGACCTCATTACAGCCTTAGTACAAACATGGACAAAAGAGGTGAGGTGAGAGTGACTGCCCTTGACATCAAGGCAGCATTTGACCCAGTGTGGCATGCAGGAGTTCTCACAAAACTAGAGTCAATGGGAATTGAGGGGAAAACTCTTCAGTGGTTGGAGTCATACTTGGCACAAAGGGAGATGATTGTAGTTATTGGAGGCCCATTGTCTCTACCTCAGTCCCAGTCCCAGGACATCACTGCAGGAGTTCCTCAAGGTAATGTCTTAGGCCTAACCATCTTTAGCTGCTTCACCAATGACCTTCCCTCCATTATAAGGTCAAAAGTGGGGATGTTTGCTGATTGTGCAATGTCTAGCACCATTTGCGATTCCTCAGATACTCGAACAGTCTGTGTGCATATGCAGCAAGACCTGGACAACATTCAGGCTTGGCTGATAAGTGGAAAGTAACATTTGCATGGCACAAGTGCCAGACAATGACTGTCTCCAAAATTCGAGAATCCAGTCATCTCGCCTTAACATTCAGTGGTGTTACCATCACTGAATTTCCCACCATCAACATCTTGGGGATTACCATTGACCAGAAACTGAACTGGACTAGCCAGATAAATACTGTGGCTACAAGAGCTGGGAATTCTATGGAGAGTAACTCACCTCCTGACTCCCCAAAGCCTATCCACCATCTACAAGGCACAAGTCAGGAGTGTGATGGAATACTCTCCACTTGCCTGGATGAGTGCAGTTCCAACAATACTCAAGAAGCTTGATACCATCCAGGACAATGCATTGGCACCCTATCTGCAAACATTTCCTCCCTGTACCATCAATGCACAGTCGCAGCAGTTTACACCATCTACAAGCACCGCAGCCTCAAGGCCCCTTTGACTGCACGTTCCAACCCCGTGACCTCTACCAACTAGAAGGTGGGCAGCAGCTACATGGGAAGACCACTACCTGCAAGTTCCCCTCCAAGTCACTCACCAGCCTGACTTGGAAATATATCACCTTTCCTTCACTGTCACTGGGTCAAAATCCTGGAACACCCTCCCTAACAGCACTGTGGATGTACCTACACCACATGGACCGCAGTGGTTCAAGAATGCAGCTCACCACCATCTTAAGGGTAATTAGGGATGGGCAATAAAAATGTTGGTCTAGCCAGTGACACCCAAGTCCCGTGAAAGAATTTTTAAAAAAAGTTGGGAGGAGTTAAAATGGGGAGTCATGGATAACTCAGTAACATGCTTAGAAATAGGGAATAGAGATGTTGTGCAAAGCAGTCATTAATTTGCTTCTGGCCTCCCCAGTGTAGAGGAGGCTACACTGTATTCAGCAAATGAACATATTAAATAGGAAAGCAGAGAGAAAGCAAGTTCTGATGAAGAGTCATACGGACTCGAAACGGTAACTCTGCCTTCCTCTCCCCAGGTGCTGTCAGACCTGCTGAGTTCTTCCAGCAATTTTTGTTTTTGTTTTAGATTTCCAGCATCCACAGTATTTTGCTTTTATAGAAAGCAAGGTATGTTTGTTAGTGGAACCCTTTTGTAGATATTCTGGTACATCGGTGAACTGGGAAACACTGTCGCATAGAGGAGGGAGAGGGTGTGATAGAACACATAGTCTAGTGACATTCATTAGATAAAAGATAAAACCTCTGATCTATATTCAAGAGCTAATATGAAAAGCAGAAGTAAAAACAAAATGCTGAAAATACTCGGGTCTGGCAGCATTTATTGTGAGAGCCGCCACTAAGGCTAAACTGACTGTTCTGTGACTGCCAGAGAAAGCCTTTTTTTTTGAACAAAGCTGCAACATTAGCAATCCTCTCGTCCTTTGGCACTGTCACTGTATATAAGGAGGACTGGAAGATTGTGACCAGCACCTCTGTAGTTTATATCCTCCATCAGCAGTCCTAGGATGCTTCTTATCTGGATCCAGATAGGAAATACAGCCAGCTGCCTTAATACCTCCTATTTTATTTTTTATCTATTCCAGTATCCCAACAGCCTCCTTATTTACAGTAGCTTTGGGAATGTTTGCTTCCTTGGTAAATACTGACATATGAAGTACTCATTTTTTTTCCTTAGCTATGCCTCCTGCTTCCACCAGTGGATGCCTGTTTTGGTCTGCAATCGGCCCCACCACTTTTCTGATGACCCATTTACTGTTGTTACACCTGTGGAAGATTTTTGGATTCATGTTAGTCAGCAATCTATTCTCGTTTGTTTCCTTGCCCACCTTATTTGCTTTTTTCACTACACCTCTATACTTTTTGATAATCAGCCTGATTCTCCCTTGTATTGTTAAGCTGACATCTGTCATCTTTCTGTTTCATTGTACTCTGCAATAGTGGCCTTCTCCACTTGCCCCACTTTGTTCCCTGCAATCAGTTCCAGCAATGCTTCATTCCTCATAGGGCTTGAAACAAGCTGATTGACAAAATTCTCTTGAACATAGTTAAAACCCCCTCCCCCCCCCACTTTCAGCCCTCAGCACTATCACAGCCACATTCAATATTTGGGCATTATGATTCAGGCAAAGTCTTATGTCAGGGGGTCATCAAACTATGGTACATGTGCAAAAGGTGGGACATGAGATGATCGTCGAGTCTGAACAACCACAGTCCCAGATCTGATAGATGATCTTTTAAAAAAAAAAAATCGGAATTAGAGACTTATGCTCTTTTTAAAGCCGGTCTGTCGGAGTCAGTGTCAGCTTCACTGAGTTGCTGAGCTGCTGCTTGTGATCATCGGGCAGTAGCATGGCTCAGATTTTTTTTTGAAAAGCCCCAGAAAGCTGAAGCTGCCTGAAGGTCAGCAGCAGCGCAGCACCTGTCAGGAGAGAACTCTCGGTTAAAAAATGGTAGGTGAAATCCCTGTGTCATGAAGCTATTAATGTATATAATATTTTGGAAAATATTTATTTTAAAGTAGAAGTTTGGCCTGCGGGTGTGTCTTAATTGGATTAAAGCCAGCTCGATGGGTGCTTAGATAGGTACTAGTTTTTATATGTAAGGGAGATAGTGTGCATTTGCATTTTTTGAATAGAGCATTCAAGAAGGGGGGGTGAAAACTGACACGTTTCTAGCAGCTACCAAGCAATATGTTTATATTACTAATAAAATTGGTACAATGAAAGGGGTTTTATTGTTAAAAGGTGAAGTTCAAAGAGGCTGGTGAGACAATCAGTGGTGGTAGATATAACTTCTGTAGTTTTCGGGTGTGCAGGGTAGAGGCAATGTGAGATCAAAAGACAGCTGTAAGCTTTCAACTGGCTCCATGGTGAAAAGAACTTCACTTTGAAATCATAAGGTGAAAATGCTATGCCTGGTGTCTGGTTAAGCCTATGGGTTGCTGTTACCTTAATGGAGATTAGTTTGGGAATTTGTAAAAATTAATAATAGTAATTTATAGCCATGTGCACATATATTTTAACCTGTGTAAATTAATAAAATGTTTCATTTAGTTTAATATAAAACCTCGAACTGGGGGGTCTGATTCCTGAATTTAGAATCGCATCTCAAACATAACATTTAAAATTATAGGTTATGACAGTTGTTTAAAGTTTCCCTCTGGGATTTTTAAATAACTCCGCTTTACCAACTGCATTGGTCATAACACCTGCAATTTTAGGACACATTGGATACTAGGGGCAGGAGGGGGAGAGGGTGTTGGGAGCAGGTTGGAGGGAAGTTTGGAGGGGTGCACAGGTTCGGACTGTTTAAAGTATCCAAATAATGGATATTGGAAAACTCATCAAGGAAAAGGAAGGGCAAGCATCTTATTGTAAATTTATATGGAGATCTTATAAACATTAAAATGTATTACTTACATTGGAGTGAATAAATGAAGACTCGGCATGCCACTTCTGAAAGGTTGCTGACCCCTGGTCTAGGTACATCCCTGCAAGGAGAATAGGAAGGGGGGTGGTCAACCAAAGGCACAACTCCCTGGATGAGGGAGGAGTTGAAGAGTATGATGAAGCAGAGAAAGGTGCTATATGATAGATGTCGGTTTGATAATAAGCGAGAATCAGGTTGAATATCAAAAGTTCAGAGGTGAAAATTTGCCCTCCTTCCTTATCACGATTTGGTGGCCTATAAAATGTATTAAGTGGCATAATAACTCCTCTACTGTTAAAATACTTTGACTCCTGAATCACTCGCCCATTCTCTCTCTTCCCCCACCCTACTACGCAGTCTCTGCCCATCTTGCCCCCCTCAAACTCTTTATCAGCTAGTCTTCCCTGCGTTATTTGTGTAAGTGGTAGTTAGTGAATGTATTGTTGAATTATCAAGCAGAATGTTTTTGGGTCACTTCTTTCCCCACAACAAGAGTTGGTTCCTGAGTTGAGATCATTATTAGGAATCCGCAAGAGAGTGGGCAGCTAATGGAGCCATGCATGTGGTTAAGGCAATAAGAAATGCATCGGAGAGCGATGAGAGATTTGGGGGACAATATGACGGTGAGTTGTTCAGAAACAATGTTGGACCCTCAGGACTTTGGATGTGTCCAAGGCGATAAATGTTTCTTCAGAAAAGTAAGCAGTAGAGAACACCAAGGAAACAGCTACCGACTCCAAATCAGTTACTAAACTGTGTTGTATCCATCAAAATCTGCTGGAGTTGGGTGGAAAAACGATAATCTTGTGTTGGCTCAAGTGTAATTTAAAGAGCTAATAGTTATGTGCATCGATCTTGCTATTTATACCTTTCTAATAACTCCTCAAATAGGAGTTAAATACTACACTCTGCTTTTATACTTGGGTTCTACTCTTGTCTTTTACTGTATCGTTTCTGAGAGAAAATTATTTAAACCCCCTGAAGATCTAGTTACGTCAGATCTGTGCCATTTTTGCCAGTTTTTGCATTTTCTTGCTAGGTGAAATTTGGATTTGTACTTCAAACTTTGTAGAAAGCTGGATTACCCTGTAAGTGTAGCGAGTCTGATTTGGCTGGTGCAACTGAGGTGAAATTATTCAGTGTCTGATGACTTTGAGCATATATGGAAGGTTAAATGTAACAATAGCAAGAATTTGGCTGCTTTGTTATTAAGGATTATTTATGAAGCAAAATTAGTTTCTAATTCTACTCTAATTAAGGCAAGCTGTGACAGCACAGCTTATATTTAACTTGAAGTGTGATTCACCTGACCTGGGTTTCCTTCAATGCAATAGATACAAAGAAGATTCCAATCCACAACACTAACATTGAAATATTTATTTTCATAGAAAGTGAATACAGAAAATTGGTCTTCCTCTTCAGTTGAAACTATCATGTTTCATCAATTTTATCTCCTGTTTCCTGTACCCATAGTCTGACTTTTAAAATATTTTATCCATTTCCCTTTTTAGTTATGAACTGGTATCTGTCTTGTGCTAAAACATTCCATATTCTAATTTTTTCCTGTCTTTTTTTTTAAATGAAAATCTTCTAGCTTCTCCCTTTGTGATGCTCAGTGTCAATATTGATGCCAAAAAGCCTTATTTTTTGAATTCTTTCTGCATCCCTAGTTTTCTTTCCCCTTTGTTCCTCTTTCTTCTGACTCAGTAGTAAGTTGTTCAGAAATCTTGCGTTTACTGTTGTTTAATGTAAAAATCAGAATTAAGTAACATTGCTGTGGTTAAACAGCCCTCCAAGATCTAAACTCAATACAGATTATTTTCTTAGAATTTGCAAAGCTTTAAAAGTATAACTTAACGTCAACATTTTCAATTTTTTCTGAAACGTTTAACTCAACATAATGATCCCACCTGCCGATAGGTTTTTTAATTATAAATTCTATTCATCTGTCTTGAACATAATACAGCTTTAATTTGGAATGGGTATTAGTGCTTAAACTCTAGCCTACAGCAATTGTACCACCTTATCAGAGTTCCTAGAAAATGGCATTGACCTTGACATTGAAGTGAATAAGTGAGATAGTTTGTAAAAAAAAAATCTAAATTGTACATTAAAGAACAAGAAACAGAAAGGTTTATGAACAAAAGGAGGCCATTTGGCCCATTGTGTTTGTGCTGGCTGTAAAAGAGCAATCCAATCTCATTTCACCTTCGAGCTTTTGGTCTGAAGTCCTGTAAGTTACAGTAACTCAAGTGAATATTCAAGTTCTGTTTTAAATGAGGTAAGGATTTCAGCCCCTACCAAAACTCAGGGCAATTGAGTTTCAGACCTTCCCCTCCCTCTGGCTATAAGAATTTTAACTCAACTCCCCTGTAACCCTTCCATGGGTTAGTTTTAACCTATGCCCCCTGGTTATTGATCTCTCTGCTAAGCTAAATAGATAATTTCTATCCACATTATCTAGGCCTCTCATAAGTTTATACACCTCAATTAAATCTCCTGTCAGCCTCCTTTGTTTGCAGAAATAATTACATGATCAAACTTGCTTGTTGGCAAGCAGACATATTCCATTATAAACTTCATAAATGTTTCTATACTTGCAATATTTATATTTTAAATCTTCATTTTTGTTGACCGTTTTCTTGTTCTTCCAGTTTCTCCTGCTTTCAGTCCAATCTTTTATAATTTGACAACATTTGGCCAGTGTGACAAAGTTGCTCCTGATTATTGTGCAAATCAACTTAAAGTAAACAATAATGATGTATAACAATATTCATTTAAGGAGTTTGTCTTATTTTTACAGAGCTAATCTTTTTGCAGAAAGCTGATACAGCATGCTGGAGTATCAACATCTTGCACCGCATAAGTTACTGATACTAGTTGGAAGAAGCAACCTGTGCTGCACTATCTCCAGAATATTGTATAAAAGCAGCCTGATAAGGTGGTCTGGCTGTGGGTCGCGTGTTTCACTTCTCAGTTTAAAGGCCATTTGAGGAAAAGAAAATTGTATTCGGTCTTTCATGAGTACTCAATCTTTGTATGATGCATTAACTCCCATCCTCTAAAGTTAGTTGCAATTATGGTATTTTATATTCTCATATTTAGCAATTTACCACTACCACTGCATATTTGAGCTCAAACATCTTTTCCAGGTTAATGTATTAATATTTTTACCTCAATACTAGCCTCATAGATGTTTAAAAAAAAAACTCTCCTCAGGTTAAAGCAGTAACTTTGCATTTGTTTCTATCTTATGATTTTCAAAACTATAAAATATGAAATATGGCCCATTTGTAAAGCCAGGTGTGACCCAAAAACTCTTTTCATCGGTTTAGTTTACAAGTAGAGAGGAATTATTAGAGACCTGCTACTTCTAAATTTTCACAGATTTATTAATGTTGCTGTGCATTTACCTATTTTTTTTTTAAAAGCTGTTATTAAACCTGGGTTCTGATGACGATAAATTGGACAACTATCTATGCCCTTCAAGTATATGGGTGTACGCACACATGCAATTTACAAGTGTGCACATGTAAGTGGAAACAAGAAGAGGGTTAAATGGCAAAGTTAGCATAATGAAAAAAAATAACATGGATATCAGTCACATTTGAAACACAGCATGCAAGTAGCTGAAGGAGTAGGGAATCAGGCAGATAGAAATGGAGGCATGAAAACTGGCTAAGTGAAGCCTGCTCCTGTAGCATGGGAGAAGAAAAACAGATTGCCATGAAGTGTGGAGACTTCCATATCACATGGTATTTTGCACTCATTCCACATTATCAGCATTTGCTTCATGAATTTTGTGAGGAATAGTTAAGGTTAAGGTTTGAAGTTATTAATATGAATATGGATGCTACAGAATATCTAACCAAGATCATGTCATGTTGAGTTTTGTTGCAACAGAGTGAAAAGTTAAAGACGGGGAGGTCAGAGTGGGCTGGAGAATTTAAGCAGCCAGCGACTAGGAACTCGGGGTCACACAGTCAGTAAGGAGATATTTGGCAAAGTGGACACCTAATTTATTTTCGGTCTGTCCTGTGGAGCAAATTGCGCTGTGAGTAGTGACTGCAGTATATCAGGTTAACTCCCCTATTCTTTCCATTGATGCTGCGTGTTTACCGCATTTTATTTTAATTTCATGTTTTCAGCTCCTGCAGTTATTTGCTTCTGGTTAATAGCTCCAGCATAAAGTTGTTTCAGTTAATTTTTAATATTGTTTTGTATTTTGTTTTTCTTTTACAGGTTCTTCCTTTAGAAAATAAAATGATGCAAAGAAAACGCTTTCCACAAGCACTAAACATTGGAATGGGCATCGTCACTGCTTTGTATGTTTCACTGGCAACCCTTGGGTATCTACACTTTGGCGATAGTGTTCAGGGCAGTATCACATTAAACCTTCCACAAAATATATGGTAAGATATTTTTTGTCGCTCATTTGATTAGAAAAGTACGTTTCAAATCTGGCTTGTATGACCCAACTTTTTAAAATGCAGAGTGCATACTCTGTTTTCTACTAATATGCGGAGGAATGGGATGAGGAAATCCAATATTCTAGGCTCAACACAAGGTGTAAGCTGGGATGTACAGCTGGCACATGGCCATGATTTATAAAGGAAAGAGAAGATTTTGAAAATTATGCATTGGGGATGGAGAGCCGTTGGACATCACTGCTGCTGCTATGCAGTAGTGTTTTCATGAGTGGTATTTTCCAGTAACAGGATGCCACCATCAGCCCAAAAAGACATTCTGCCTACCAGACAATTGAGCAATGTTGTTTATGAATTTCGGTGCCTGTGCAGTGCCAGGTACGTAGGCTGTAGGTCCCAGTGATTGGCTAATTGAACCAAACAGCATGCCCCTTTGGTTGTTTGTAATATGCAGAGTACAGAGCGCACTCAACCAACTCGCGCTTGCAAAACCCAGAACAGCTAGGTTAAAAGGTATGACAATAGAGATGCAGTGGCAGACTTTTAAAGAGATATTTAATAACTCAGTAAAGATTTATCCCAGTGAGAAATAAAAACTCAAGGAGAGGGATGTATTATCAGTGGCGAAATGAAATTAAGGATAGCATCAAATTGAACAAACATTGTACAAAACTGCGAAGTTCAGTGGTAGGCCAGATGATTGAACAGATTTTAAGAACCAACTAAGAGTGGCTAAAAGAATAATAAAAAAGGAGAAATTAGAGAAGAGAGAAAGCTAGCTAGAAACATGAAAACAGATAGTAAGAGTTTCTGCAGGTATTTAAACAAGAAATGAGCAACTAAAGTGAGTGTTGGTCCTATTTGAGTCTGGGGAATTATTAATGGAAATCAAGTAAATGACTAGAAGCAAAATACTACAGATGCTGGAAATCTCAAACCAAAACTCAGGCCTGGCAACATCTGTGGAGAGAGAAACAGAGTTAATGTTCAGAATCTGTATGACGAGCTCTGAAGAAGAGTCATACAGACTTGAAACGTTAACTCTCTTTCTCTCTCCAAAGATGCTGCCAGACCTGCTGAGTTTTTCCAGCATTTTGTTTTTTATTTCAAATGGCCAGAAGCGTTGAACATGTATTTTGTGTCTGTCTTCAATGTAACTTTCCAAAGTTACTTGAAAATCAAAAAGTGAAAGGGAGGGAGAAACTTAAAACCACACCATCAACAGGGAAAAGGTAATGAGAAAACTATTAGACTACAAGTCCCCAGGACCTGATGGTCTGCATTCTAGGGTCTTAAAAGAAGTGGCTGCAGAGATAGTAGAGGTATTGGTTATAATCTTCCATAATTATTTAGATTCTGGAAGGGTTCCAGCAGATTTCAACATCTTTATTCAAGAAAGGAGGGAGACAGGCCTTGTGTGCAGTGTGTCCCCAGGGTCCAGTGTTGAACACAGCTGAGTTGGATGCAAGGTCATGTCCCCTTTTTTTACGGCACCAACTGCCGTAAACCAGGTAAGTTAAAATGTCCAGCCAAGTTTAAAGGTCCATGATAGGCCAGGGAGGAGATAAGTGTATCAGGTAAGTGGGTGGGTAGGATTTGGAGGGGGTCGGGTGGGGGTGGCGGGGGGGCGGGGGGGGATGTTGGGTCGGATTGTGCCTTGTGGGTGTGGAGGGCTGGTTGGATTGTGCTGTGGGATGGGGGTCGGGCTGGGCTTCAGGATGTTGTTTACTGGGGGAGGGGAGGGCTGGGGGTGTTGATGGTGGTTAAGAGTTGGCCTGGCTGGGGGTAGGTGGTGTGAGTTGGGCCTGACTTGGGAGGGTGTGGGGAGGGGCGGGTGAGAATCAGGATCGGTCTGTGCAATAGTTACTCAGAAGTTCGAAGAGGTTTTAATTTTTCTAACTTTATCTCTGGGTAACTGTTGATTTAAATCACATTTTTGGCTGGTTCCTTGTGCAGGGTGATTCCCCAGGGAAACTTTGCATCTCTGGGCAATTGCCATGTAAACTTACCTGTGAACTTGCAGGTTTTGCAGGGGTGGCTCCACAGCGCATCTTTGGGGTAAGCCCCACCCCCCCCACTCCATCCCCAATTCAAGGCCCTGAAGCTTTTCTTCGGTCTCTGGCTCTTGTATGTTTTCTTTTATTCTCTCTGTCAGGCTTTTTAGTAGATCTCACCACTTTCTATGTAAACCTTCCATGTGTGGGCTCTTGCACTTTTTTCCCTCTGCAAGAGTGGTTTCCATTTTTACAGTCAGTTAGTTTCTAGACTATTTGTTTACAATCGCATCAGCTCAGGGGCAATATGGAGCACTTTATGCAGGTGACATTATCGGCTGCATTGACTAGTCTGTTGGAGATACCTGACAAACTGACAGCGGCGTTCCTTCAATGTGGATGACATTTGCAGATCCAGGCACTCTGTTGATGTGCAAAATTTGGACCACTGTTCAGCTCAACAAAGATGGAGATACCAGTTCAATTTGATGCCTGTTACAGTTAATGTGTGGTGAGAATTGAGAGAGGAACTGGGAAATCTGAGTTGCGTTGGATGGATAGACAATAGTTGTTTGCCTCTGTTGTTGAATGTATTGAGTTAGATGATGTGGAAAAGTAGCTGAGGATGAGGTTGACTTGACTTGTGGTGTGTTAGGGTGACAGCTGGCTGTAGGTAGGTAGGAATAATATGGTCAATGTAGGAGTGAGAAGGGTGAGGTTAGGAAATTATAATTTTTTTTTACTTTAGATTTATGTATCTAGATAAACAACTGATGCCGGTTCATAGATACATGATTATTTGGTACTTTCCTTCTCGTGGAACTGTTTAATTGGGCATCAACTGATTTCAAGAATTACCGACATTGAAGTACATCATGATTTTCCTAGTTTCTGGGTTTAGTGGCAACTGTAGTAATGGATGCAAGCCTTACAGCTTACCTTTTGATGTTTAAGGTTTACAAGATGCCTATATTCTCTTTCCTTTCGAATTGTTCCAAATAAACCAGTTCAAATTACATTGTTAATTACCCCAGACAAATCAGTCACAATAAGACTGCTGTTTGGCAATGAAAAACCATAATAAATATATAAAGTATAATTTAATCTTTATCAGAGTAATCAAAGATAAAATTGGACAGAGAGATGGATAACTACCTGCTTTAATGAATATTATCACAATTAATATCATCACAAGGTTGCTCATTCAGTCACAAAGTATTCTAAATAACCTGAGACAAAACAGTGATTGGAATGTATCACCGTGTCTCAATCTGAGGACTAATGCTCAAGAGACATAAATTCAAATCCCACCATAGCAGCTGGAGGAATTTAAATTCAATTAATTAAATCTGCAATACAATGCTAAACTAATTAAAAGTGATTAAGTTTACATACTGTGTTTACTGTATAACTTCTAAGTTCCCAATATCGTTGCTGTCTACCTGTGGCTTATGCATGAGACATGTCTTCTCTGCATTGTTATACTACACTTCTCTCTCTGGGCTAAGGGCGGGCAGATGCTTCAGGGATGCAGTTAATACAGAGAAATATTTAGTAATACAATTTAAGGGAAAGGATTGTAGAAGGAAATATGCTTAAAATAAGTGGAGGAACTTTGATCTAACAGTGCATATAGATCGTTTAAAGTAGGAGTGCGAACAGGATATTAAAGCAAACAACTGAGATTCTGGGTTTTGGAGTATGAATTTAAAAGTAAGTGGAGCAGAATCTGTTCAATGGTTAGGTCACACTTGGAGTATCATACATAGTTCAGGACATCTAGGGAGGATATTAGGGCCTTGGATGTGATAGAATGAAGATTCACTGGAATAATGCTAGAATTCAAAAGTCACAGTTATGAAGAAGAATCACAATTATGAAGAGAAGTGGAGCTCTTCACTGGAACAAGGAAAGTTAAAGAATAATCTAGTAGAAATTTTCAAAAATTGTGCAAAGGTATTTGTTGAAAACAATTTGCTACTTTTTGGTAAGTGAGTAATAAGGGAGTCATGATGAGGTGTGATCACTAGTATAACAAAAATGTGAAGCTCAAAAATATTTTGATATTGAGGATTATTAGAATGTAAAACGATTTAGCACTGGTAGCTGCTGAGGCAGAGACAGTTGGATTAAATCCACACTCCCTTGGCCTGCAGGTCAAAGAACCAACTACATCTGAGCTCTAGTCCTATTTTTGGGTCATGGTAATTGAGTTAAAGTAGTCTGCTATCATTTCAAAGTTGATTTCATTTTGTTCAGAAACATTCAAATTCTTCAATTCGAATGAAGCAACATGAATAAAGCAGCATTTGAGGCATTGTGTTTGGCTAATAAAACATCAAATGAAGAGATTTTGAACTGAGTAGACTATAGATGGCTCCAGTGGTTTTATGAGTGGCTTTGTGTGCTGTCATTCTTTCCTAGGATTCTGAACCAGTCACTTGTTACTTTAATAGATGAGATTTTTGATGGGCCAAAGGAACGGAGGTTGTATTTCAAAGTGAACACTTGATTTTCAAAACAAAAACAGAATTACCTGGAAAAACTCAGCAGGTCTGGCAGCATCGGCGGAGAAGAAAAGAGTTGACGTTTCGAGTCCTCATGACCCTTCGACAGAACTAAGTAGATTTTCATCTTGTTTCATGGGAAGTGAGTGTCACCAGCAAGACCAGCATTTGTTGCCCATCGCTAATTGCCCTTGAGAAAGTGGTGGTGAGCTGCAGCCTTGAAGCATTGCAGTCCATCTGGTGTAGGCATAGTCACAGTTTGGAAGGGAGTTCCAGGAATTTGATTCAGCAGCAATGAAGGAATGGTGATATAGTTCCAAGTTAGGCTGGTCTGTGACTTGGAGGGTTACTTGCAGTGTGCGGTGCTCTTGTTTGTCTCTTGCCCTTGACCACCTAGATCGTAGAGGTCACTGGTTTGGAAGGTGCTGTCAAAAGAGGATTAGCAAGTTGCTGCAGTGCAACTTGTATGTGGTGCACACTGCTGCCACGGTGCATCTTTAGTTGAGGGAGTGAATGTTTCAGGTGGTAGATGGGGTGCCAATCAAGTAGGCTGCTTTGTTTGGAATGGTGTCAAGTGTAATGGTACTTAAGTTTAAGTCGAAATTGTAGCTCGATAACTACACTTCCTGGCAGGCCTCGAGACATTTCTGTGCATGCGCCAGCTGGGAAATGGCTGCACATGTGCAGTTGGGTTTTTTTTTGGCATTTTCGGGTCTTCTGTGCCTGTGCTGGCTGGGGAATGGCCGCACATGCGCAGCTGGTGTCTTTCACACCTTCAGGTTGGGAACTGGCTCTCTGCACGTATGCTGAAGGAAAGGAAGCAAAGAAGTGGAATGTTGTGAAATAGCAGGTCGGGCAACTTGAACTGTAGTACCTTTTGAGAGAGGGTGTCCTAAGGAGTAGGACATGGGGAGGGGTTGGACAAGGAGAAGGTCCCAAATCAAGAAGTGGATACCAGGCCAGGGAGTGAGACAGAAGAGGTCCCAGAAGAAAGTCCCAGGCAGGGACAAAGACAGGGATCAGAGATAGATCCTATTGAGTCAAGATAAACACCAGGAGCAGAGAAAAAGGCTTCAAGTTAAAGAAAGAACTGTGGGAAGCAGACTTGAAGCAAAGTGGGCTCAAGAAAAATCCAGAAGATCTGAGAGTGCAGTTGGTGAGAGAGTTGGTGAATCTGTGCTGTGGGCCATAGGTACCTTTTGGAGCAGCGGTGTACTGCTTGGCATGGCCGAGGATCTGAAATTATGCTTGGAAGATGAAGCGTGAGTGCACTCAGAGATCCAAGGGAAAGGAGACTCGAAGTGAGATTGAAACCTTGGAGTAGGATCCTAGTTGAAGCTGTCCAAGTGGGAGCCACATTTGGAGAGAATTCCAAGGTGAGTTCTTCAAACATGGAGATTGGAAACCCTCGTGAGAAAGACACAGTTTCAGTGAGACTGGCTGGCTCATGGTGTGACAAGCATCTGGTGGGTTGTTGAGAAATCCATATCTGTTTTGGTCACCTCTGTCATTTACTTTGGAGTGTGGCCTGTCTAACCACAGTTCACTGGTTAGTTCACATCTAATGCATCCTTACCCTGAATATTAGCATGTAAGATAGATATGGTAAATTGTTTTATCTTTCTGAATTTGTATGTGTCTGTAAAGACATAGCTGGGGTCAAGAAATGGTGAATGTTTGAATCATCATCTTGTGTTTTCATTGAGATCTTTCCAACCTTTTTGTCTGGTGTAGTATTGTTCATTTTTCTTGTTTAATAAATGTTTTATTCTTTGTGTTAAAAGTTCATCAGTGGCCTCCTGTGAATTTGTTCAGTAACTTTCCTCCAAGGTTCCAAAAGAAAATGTTAAGATCTATCAAGCCAGGTTCCTCTCTGGAATTTGACTTGTTCACTAGTAACATCAGCAGAGATTGTAACACCAGCTTCTTGAAAGTTGTTGTGGCAAGTGAAAATTATTTCATCACACTCCTGATTTCTGCCTTGTAGATGATGGGCAAGCTTTGGGGAGTCAGGAGGTGAGTTATTGCAGAATTCCCAGCCTCAGACCTGCTCTTGTAGCCACAGTATTTATATGGCTGGCCCAGTTCAGTTTATGTGCAATGGTAACTCCCAGGATGTTGTTGATGTTGGTGGGGGATTCATCGATGGTAATATCATTGAAAGCATGGGGAGATGGTAGAATCTCTCTTATTGGAGATGATCATTGCCTGACACTTGTGTGATGTGAATGTTACTTGTCACTTATCAGCACAAGCCTGAATGTTGTCCAGCTCTTGCTACATATGGATGTGGACTGCTTATTTGAGGTGTCACAAATGGTACTGAACATTGTGCAATCATCAAACATTCCCACTCCTGACCTTATGATGCAGGGAAGGTCATGAAGAAGCAGTTAAAGATGGTTGGACCTAGGACACATCTGAGGCAGCCCTGTAACAGTATCCTGGGGCAGAGAGTAGAGGTGGCGCTGAGCCACTCTTGGTGATGAGTATTGAAATCCCCCATCCAGAGTACATTCTGTACCCTTGCTGCAATCAAGTGCTTCTTGCAGGTAATGTTCAATATGGAGGAGTTCTGATTCATCAACTGAAGGAGACTGGTAGGTGGTGGTCAGCAGGAGAATTTCTTACCCATGTTTGAACTGATACAGTGACACTTCATGGGTCCAAAGGCAATAAGAACTCACTGCAACTTCCTCCTGACTGTCTATTACCTGTGTCGTCATCTCCTGTTGGGACAGAGCAGCTAGAAATGACATTAGCTGTAAGGTATGATTTGGCGAGTATAACTCTGTTGTTTGACTAGTCTGTGAGATAGCTCTCCCAAACGTTACTAAGGAGGACTTTGTAGGGTTGACTGTGCTGGGTGTGCCATTGCTGTTTCTGGTACCTAGGTCAATGGTAGGTGGTCTATCCAGTTTGATCCCTTTTCAACATTTCTGTAGCAGTTTGACACAACTGGGTGCCCTGTTTAACCATTTCAGAAAGCAGTTAAGAGTCAACCACATTGAGAGTCTGGAGTCACATGTTAGCCAGGCCAGGTAAGAATGGCAGATTTCCTTCACGTTAGTGAGCCAGATGTGTTTTAATTGCAATCGTATCGTCTTAATAATGGAATCAAATTGGCTTTTACTTCCAGATTTATTCATTCAATTTAATTTCCATTAGCTGCGGATGTGGGATTTGAACCCCTGGCTCAGAACATTTGCCTCTGCATTACTAGCTGAGTAACATTACCATTATGCCACCGTTGCCATTAGATGCACATACCAGGGCAAGAAACATCAGCTAATATGAAGCATTTATTGTCCTAAAAGGATAGGGTTAGTGATAACTTTTGTGTGGGGTGATGGTCATTTCCAGTACATTGAAATTCAGTTTTAGTGAACATGTAGGGAACACCACTCTCTGGTAAACAATCTAGGATTTCAGAAGTCCAGCTCTGAAAACTATTCTTGACTTATGTGCAGTTAAAGCACATATATATTGTGTATCCCACATATGTTGATGCCAGGTGTATAGGTAATGCCGAGTAATTCCTTTTACTGTTTTAAGCTTGGTCTAATTACTGGCGGAGTCTATATTGACAAGCCTCAATTTACATATTGGCCCTGGATTGTGTTGATTAGCTGTGGAGAGTTCACAATGTGCGGAGGGCTCTGTAATGGTACAAAATCCAATAATCCATCATATGCAAGGTAAATCATGTCCTCCTGTACCATGAATGTCAATTGTGGCTTGAGCGTAAAAATCAAGGCTGACACTCCAGTGCACTACTGAGGGATTACTGCACTGGCGGAGGTGCTATCATTCAGATGAGACATTAAACTAAGGCCATCTGCCTGCTCAGGCAGATGTAAGAGATCCCATGTCACAATTTTGACGAAGGATCTGAGAGTTATCCCTGTATTCTGGCCAATATTTACCCTACAGTCAACATAAAACAAAACCTAAGTCATTACCAATGACTTGGGTAGGAAGGGGTATGTGGTCCTGCAATCAGAATTTAGAGAGCTTGATAGAAAATTAGCAAGCAGGACCTCAAAGGTAGTAGTCTCCAGATTACTACCCAGTGCAATGTGCCAGAGAGTATAGAGATAGGGAGGATAAGGCAGATGAATGTGTGACTGGAAAGGTGGTGCAGGAGGGAGGGCTTTAGATTCCTGGGGCATGGGGACTGGCTCTGGGGGAGATAAGTTGCACCTGAAGAAGTTGCTCTGGAGGAGATACAATCCGGATAAGTTGCACCTGAAGAGAACTGGGACTGAGTTTCTTATGGGACGTTTTGCTAGTGCTGTTTGGTGGGCTTTAAACTAACTCGGCACGGGTGTGGGAACCAGGAGGGAATATTAGAGAGGAATACCAGGGTGCACAAAATACTGGGAGAATCAGATAACACTAGAATAAAGGATAGTAAGTTAATACATGGAGTTGGGGTGAGGGAGAAAGTAACAAAATCTAAATCAGTGCTACTATGCATGTATGTGAATACATGGAGTATAGTAAATAAGATTGGGGAGTTACAGGCACAGACTGCCATGTAGAAATATGATGATGTGACGATAACTCACTTGAGACTTGGCTCAAGGAAAGGTAGAATTGGGTGTTAAATATTCCTAGGCACGTGGTGTTCAGAAAAGATAGGAAAGGAGAGGGCATTATATGATTATTTGAATTTAAACAATGTGCAAGGGTGCGGGGAAAAGGCAGGGCAGTGGCACCAAGTCATTTGGAGAGCCGGTGCAGACATGATGGGCTGAATGGCCTCCTGTGCCGTTAAACCTCTGTGATCTGGTCAGTATCTCTCTGGCTCTGCACAAATTGGCTGCTGTATTTCCTATATTACAACAGTGATTACACTTCAGCATTGGCTGTAAAGTACTTTGAAATATCTGGTGGTTGTGAGAAGCGCTATGTAAATTCAAGTCTTCATTTTTCTTTATGGAAGGTAAATGAGTACAAGATCAAGTGGGAAGAATCTTAATGCTTTTTATCTGTTGCACATAAGCACGGTTTGAAAACTCACAACATAAATTAACAAAATTTGCATTTGAAATCATGTAGATTGCATGATTGTACTTTTTGAGCTTGCTGTGTGTGAAGCATTAAATGTGACTTATACATGTGTAAGAAGGATTAAATTGCTTTTAGAGCAGATTGCCTTATAGGAAACCTTTGGACATTAATGTGTATTTGAGTGATAGGTCATAGAAATGGTATGAATGTTACAAAACATATCTTGTTAGACAAAATATTTAATAACTGTTTCTGTTGCTAACCAGAAAAAACTATATAGTCCTTTGTCATAGTTTATGCTATATTACAATATAAGGTTCTAGAGTCTACTTACTAACTAACCAACAAAACCAAATGTGTAACGGTTCTGAACTGGAAACAGGTCATTTTGTTTTAATGTGTTTAATGTGAATGAACCTTTGATTAGAGGAATGTGATTATTCAGCAAACCATGACTACATAACATTGGGAGATAAACTTTCAGTTTGAGAGTTAAATCTCTCCCTGAGGTAAAATGATGTACTGGATAGTGGCAATAATGCAATATCTGACGTTTAAATCAGAGACTGCAGTCATACAGTGTTATAACTGTTTTTGCTGTGTACTGCACTTCTAGCAGATATGTAACATTACAAGAACAAGCCTGATGTTCTCTGCTTTCCAGCAGGGTCATTTCTTCCCATCGTGTTAGGTCGCAATTTCCAGTGTCCTTTGAAAGTCGTTCCACTTAGCATGAGATTTGCAGATCCGACTTCCATGATTGGCACTTATTTGTCCAGTATGGGTTATGCTGCCACTCTGTTCAGTTCCAGTCTTTCAGTGAAGGTCAAACTAATACTGGACATCTATATCTATAATTTGTTATCCCTGTAGAGGCAGGTAACTTTGGAAAATAAATAAATTCCCCAAATGACCAATGGAAATAATCCAAGAACAAGATGTCACATTTTAAGACTTGTACTATAACAAACAAACTAAAATCAACCTTTAAAAACATTCTTTCATGGGATGTGGGCATCGCTGGCTAAGTCAGCATTTGTTACCCAATCCTAATTGCTTTGAAGGTAGTGGTGAGCCGCCATCTTTAACCGCTGCAATCAATGTGGTGTTGCAACACCCACAGTGCCATTAGGGAGTTCCAGGATTTTGACCCAATGACAGTGAAGGAATGGCAATATAGTTTCAAATCAGCATGGTGCGTGGTTTGGAGGGGAACTTGCAGGTGGTGGTGTTCCCATGCATCTGCTATCCTTGTCCTCCTTGGTGGTAGCGGTCGCATGTTTGGAAAATGATGTCAAAGGAGCCTTGCTGAGTTGCTGCAGTGCATCTTGTAGATGGAACACAGTGCTGCCACTGTGCACCGGTGGTTGAGGGAGTGAATGCTGAGGGTGGTGGGTGTTAATATGGCGATCACCTTGTTAAAACCAATTGTTAGTTAAACAGGTGATGGGCATTAATTATCCCATCTAAATAGAATAAAAAGATACAGCTGGAACACTTTTTGGGGGGAAGCTACTTGGAAGACAGTAGCATTGAGGAGTTGTCTTGAAGATAAACCAGCTTAAACCAAAAGACCAGCCTGGATTAATTCTTCCACCACGACCTCTTATTGTGATTAATAGTGGGGTGCCAGTCAAGCTTCCTGCTTAGTTCTGGATGATGTTGAGCATCTTGAGTGTTGTTGGAGCTGCACTCAGCCAGGCAAGTAGAGAGTATTCCAACACACTCCTGACTTTTGCCTTGTAAATAGTGGACAGGTTTTGGGGAGTCAGGAGGTGAATTCCCAGCCTCTGACCTGCTGTTGTAGCCATATAGTTATATGGCAGGTCCAGTTCAGTTTCTGACAGGGAACTAATACACCAAACTAAAGAAAATGAACTTTCTCATTAACTAACACATTCACGATACATCTTACAGCTTTCTTTTTTTGTTGTGTACTGCACTTCTAGCAGATATGTAGCATTACAAGAGCAAGTCCAATGTTGTTCTTGGCTCTCCAGCAGGGTCACTGCTTCCTGTCACGCTAGTTCGCAATTCCCATTGTCCTTTGAAAGCCATCCACTCAACATGAGGCTTCCAGATCTGACTTCAACCAGCAGAGCCCATCTCCTTGACTCCTTGTTGCTTAAGTCTTCAAAAGTCCCATCTTCTCTGTTCCATTCTTTTCAAACAGAAAATGAACTCTCCCAAACATGCTTCTCCACAGCATGAGTTACTTTCTCTTTTTCTTTGTGTGTCTCAAAGCAGCAGTCCCTTTACTGTGAGCCACTGTAGAAAAATGTGAAAAGTGTCACTTGGTTTCAGTAGGTTTCTGTTAAGAGTTTCACCCCCATGGCACCCAAACCACAGGCATTTCTCTGAATTGGGGTACTTCTGGATTTCCTAATTTTATCTTAAGTTAAAGAAGACGTTTTAAAACATAACTGTCTTGTAAAGCCCAGCACTCATAACCAACACATTTCAAGATTATGGCAGCATGCATGATCGTTGGTCAGCATATGCTAGCGCAAAGTATGTTGCAAAATGTTTGAATTTGCAGAGAAAGTGCTTGGTTACTCTGAAGAGTATTTGAACCTGACTAGCAAATTTATGGTTTGTAGCTCAATTCTTTTATTGTGTTTGACCAAGTTGTCGACACATGCATTGTCTATATATTTGTCTTTGAGAGAAAAAAACAATATTACCCTGTTTCCTCTTGGTGGAGATGCGACCTTTATCGTCCCTTTCGATTCTGACTCTCTACAAATTACTAGGAAAAGCTCAAGATCTTTATAGGTAGTTGGTCGCACACAACGCCCTTGATGATTTATTATTGTATGATAAATAACGTTGTGAACAAGACCCCCAGAAATGGAAGTTCCTCCAAAACTTACCAAAATGGCCAATCTGTTCACCATTTAAAACAACATTTTAAGTTGTTTTTAAGCATGCAACTAATCATCCAGGCCCTATTGCCCTGCCTCCTTTTCTCAACGCTATTTTGTCTCTAATGTGGCACATCCTGCACTTTCAATAGAGCCTAACCAGCACAACTTGCTAAATTGTTTCCTGCTACATTAAATACTGAAGCATCCTGGGAAATGAACACCTTTAACATTTTCATTATTTTTAGCCACAGTACTAATTCCCCAAGCAATTTATAAGTGAAAGGAAAGCAAAAGCCACAATCATACTAAATCCTAATCCTAGGTATCTATTGGGTATTTTACATTGTATCTTGGAGCAAAAGCTTAAATTCATGCAAATTACTTGTTGCACAATCTGACATTCTGCTGTATATTAAATTTCAAACTGGAGTATAACAAAGATCATAAAACATTAGCAAAAATGGATTTTACTCTTGGTGCTTATATTCATTGTTAAATTACACTAAACCTGACTTGCGAGTTGTATTGCAATTTTAGGACAATGCAATACGGATCGGGGTTAGGCCATTTAGTCCCTTGAACCTGTTCCGCCATTCAATTGCATCTGCGACCTAACTTCATACACTGTCCTTTGCTCTATATTCTTGAATACCTTTGAATCACAACCTATCAATTTTAGATCCAAAATTACCAATTAATCTAACATCAGTTGCCATTTGAGGATGAGAATTGCAAACTTCTACCAACCTTTGTGTGTAGGAGTGTTGCCAAATTTGAATCTAGGAAAATCTGGTTCTAATTTTTAGATTATGTCCCCTTGTCCTAGACACTCCAGCCAGTGGAAATAGTTTCTCTCTCTATTATACCTGTTTCCCTTAATATCTTAAACTTCAATTGAATCGCCCCTTAACTTTCTAAATTCCACAGAATATATTTCTATTTTGTGTAATCTAGCCTTGCAATTTAAACCTTTTCTGCTAGGTAAAACACTGGTAAATTTGTGCTTGCGCTCCCTCCAAGGCCAATATATTCTTCCTAAGTTGCAGAGACCAAAACTGCTCACAGTACTCCAAATGTGGCCTAGCCAAGGCTTTGTATAGTTGAAGTAGGACTTCTACCCTTGTTTTCTAGTGCTCTTGATATATAAGCCCATATCCTTTTTGGTTATTTTCTGTTCAAGCTCATGACATTTTATTGACCTATGTACTTGGACCCCCATATATCTTTGCGGCCTCCACAGTTTCTAGTTTTTCATCATATAGAAAGTAGCTTGTTCAATCCTCCTTGGGTCAAAAGTGGATGACCTGACATTTGTCTACATTGAAATCCATTTACCACCGCTGTGTCCATTGCTTCATCTCTCACTATCTTTGTAATTATTACATTTCCATCTACACTGCTTACAGAGTTGCTGATTTTGCATCATGGGCAAATTTGGATATGTGGCTTTCTACCCCATTGTCAAAGCCTTTAATGAATAGGGTGAATAGTTGAGGCCCCGGATCCTTGCAGGATGCCACTAATCACATCTTGCCAATTAGAATACCTGCCCATTATCTCTACTTTCTGTCTCCAGTGACTCAGTCAATTTCTTAACCAGGCCAATTATTTGCCCCCAGTCCATGAGTATCAATTTTAGCTAACAGCATCTTATGAGAGACTTTATCCAGTGCCTTCTAGGAGCCCATAGACATTCCCCTGTCCACCACTGCAATCGACTCTTCAAAAGATAGTTCAATGAGATAGGCTGAATGGCCTCCACTGTAAAGACCCTGTGATTCTGAGATGTGTCTGGCATGGCTTAACCTTCACAAATCCCAATAAAAGGCCATCAACCTGAAATGCTAACTCTGTTTCTCTCCACAGATGCTGCCTGACCTGCTGTGTTTTTCCAGCTTTTTTTGTTCTTTACAGGTCCATTTATATAGCTGGTCCCATTCAGTTTCTGGTTAATGGTGTAACTGCCAGGGTGTTGATAGTGGGAGATTAGGCAATGGTAATGCCATAGAAAGTCAAGGGGAGATGGTTAGATTCTCTCTTGATGGAGATGGTCATTGCCTGGCACTTGTGTGTCATGAATGTTACTTGCCACTTACGAGCACAAGCCTGAATATTTTCCAGGCCTTGCTACAGATGGACACAGACTGCTTCAGTACCTGAGCAGTTACAGAAAGGTGCTGAACATTGTGAAATCATCAGTGAAGTTCCCCACTTCTGACCTTATGATGGAGGGGAGGTCATTGAAGCAGCTGAAGATGGTTGGGCTTAGGACACTACCCTGAGGATCTCCTACAGTGACATCCTGGGGCTGAGCTGATTAACCTCCAAAAACCACAACCATCTTCCTTTGTGCCGTGTATGACTCCAACCAGTGGAGAATTCCCATTGACTTCAGTTTTACCAGAGCTCCTTTATGCCACATTTGCTCAAATGTGGCTTTGATGTCAACGGCGGTCACACTCCCCTCACCTCTTGAGTCCAGCCCTTTTGTCCATGTTTTGACCAAGGCTGCAATGAGGCTAGGAGCTGAGTGACCCTGGGAAACCCAAACTGAGTGTTAGTGAGTAGGTTATTGCTGAGTAAGTGTCTTTTGATAGCACTGTTGACGACACTTGCCATTATTTTGCTGATGATCGAGAGTAGACTGATGGGGTGGTAAGTGGCCGGGTTCTATTTGTCCTGCTTTTTGTGGACAGGATATACCTGGGTAATTTTCCACATTGCTGGATAGATGCCAGTGTTGTAGCTGTACTAGAACAGCTAGTCCTGGAGCACAAGTCTTAGTCCTATTGCTGGAATGTAGTCAGGGCTCATAGCCTTTGAAGTATCCGGAGCAATCAGCCGTTTCTTGATATCACGTGGATTGAATTAAATTGGTTGAAGTCCAGCATCCATGATGCTGGGACCTCAGGAGGAGGCTGAGATGGATCATCCACTTGGCACCTCTGGCTGAAGATGGCTGCAAATGCTTCAGCCTTATCTTTTGCACTGATGTGTTGGGCTCCCCCATTGTTGAGGATGGGGATATTTGTGGAGCTGCCTCCTCTAATGAGTTGTTTAATTTTCCACCACCGTTCATGGTTGGAAGTGACAGGACTGCAGGGCTTTGATCTGTTCTGTTTGCCCTTTCAGTAAGTTATGAACACAGCTGTGACCAGGGACCTGACTGTTCAGTGCTTGTGCAAATAGTCTTGACAGGTAAAGAGAACACTGAGCTTAGGAATCTAGCATTAATTCCCTCCTGACCTTTACATGCTAACTATTATTAACTGATTCAGAATATTTATTTTCAGCTTATTCCCCATTTTATTGGTATAAATATGGGTGATGAAAAAGAAGAAATAACATTCCTAAAAGGAGGATTTAAGAATGTTGGTACTGCTGTTTGCTTCAAAGCTTTTTAATGTGTTTTAGCTAATGAGCAAAAAAGAATAGTGGTTCTGTGTAATCCTACAGTAAGGTGGTTGCCATTTGCTAAAATAATTAAATGTAAATGTTTTTGAGTCCTTCACATTTCCTTCAATGAAGAACCCCCAAATAACTACCACTACAGTTAGAATACCTAGAAATAAAGATTAAACACTATGCAGAAATGGAGATTTCATATCTATTGTTACTGAGAAATGTTAATTATTGGTGACAGATGTGGTAACATATGATACTGACATCGAATCTTGTAAATTAAGAACCAACAGGACTTGTTTTCAATATTTATCTTGCAGGCCTGTCTTTAACATTTGATATTTTGAATTTTTGTTGTCTGTTATTGATTGAGGAGAAGTTAGAGATAAAATAAAAGCTTGTAAGTGGATTATATTAATTAGATAGCATCCCAAGCTGCTTGTTCACAGTTAAATCAAACCACAGAACTACCTGACATATGGTCATCTTTCAAAACTTTGTATAGATCTCAAATGAAATAAAATAGTTTCTTGGTAGCAATGTTTTGCAACTCCCTATTCTGTATTGTGTTGGTGGAATTGAGCCAGAATCGGCGGGATTATCACAATATGTTAACTGCACCATTATTAATACGTATAATATCCAACTATTTCTGGCAACAAATGAATGTAATTTCAGCAGTGAACTGAAAAATCAATATCACTTGCTGCAAGATATGCCATTGCAGCAATTCTGGCCCATTGTATCTTACTGTATTCCAGCCAACTGTCTGGTAAATGTCACATCCTATGCCTGTGAGCGTAATGTCCTTTTGCTGTAAAACAAATGTAGGAGTTTGTTTTGGATGTTTACCAGTTCGCCATCCCTATTTTATGCAGAAAAGCATATCTTAATTATTTTTTGGAGAATAAGTGCTTTATATTTGTACTTAATGCTATGGCTGATAGCTTGCAAAGTCCTGACTGGCTAACTTTACTACTCAACTAGCAATGGGGAATTCACACTGCTTCTGCTCTGAGACCTGCTTTCAATCCTTTAGATAAAGAAAATGATGGTGATTTTGTGATATTGACCATTGTAACTGATATTTCTGTATGCTGGCAATATTGTAACTTTCTATTCTGAAAGTACCTGAAGGATGCCTTATGGAAAGAAAAGTTCAGATCGTCACACTATTGTATTTTTTCAATGTAAGGAGAGATCGGCTAGCCTGCTAGATATAGATATATATATATATATATATATATATGCAATATATAAATATTTTTTGAACGTTACAGGTTTTTTTTTACATTTTATGTCCAAAAGGGGAAAAAAATTACTGATACTCTTCATTGCTGAAGCCTTTGAGTATCTTTCAATGGTAGCAACAACTCTGCACCGTTGACGTTTATTGCACCTTGATTAACTAATTTGCTGTGTAATGTCTTTGGTATCTTTATCAATTGGATTTACATAGGATATATGGCACAGAAAGAGGCCATTTGATCCAACCAAACCATGCCAGTGTTTTAATGTAACTCCAGCTTCTATCTTTTCTCATCTCAATCTGTTATCCTAACTCTCTATTCCACCCCCCCTTCCTATGCTTGTCTAGTTTCCCCTTTGATGCATCTATACTATTCGCTTCAAACATTCTTTGTAGTAATGTGTCACATTCTCACCACTCTTTACAATATCTTTCTATCTTTATCCAGGAGCGGATTTCTATATAACGACAGAAGAAAATCTCACAAATAAGCATCACTGCATTCCCACATTTTTTCACCACCGTAGAGTGATTTTGTACTTCTTGCATTCGCTACATTACAAGCCACTCGGATTCTGAAAGTGAGGCTACCGATTTGCTCTCGTGCTTGCAAGCTCTCATTTCAATTCAGAAATCTCTCATCCCTGAAGCCATATGGCACAAGTACGTGGTTATAACCAGACTGTACCTAAATCCCTTCTTTAAAAGCTCTGTAGGAAAATATACAAATGTGCTAACAAGAAGCAGGAATAGGCTATTCAGCCCCTTGAGTCGCCTTTGCCTTTTAATAAGATCATGGCTGATCTGATAACCTGAAATCTGCATCCCACCTACCCCCTATAACCTACCATCCCGTTGCTTACCAAGAATCTATTCACCTCTGCCTTTAAAAATATTCAAAGACTCTGTTTCCGCTACCTTTTCAGGAATAGAGTTCCAACATCTTTTCTCACCGTTTTTAATCAGTGGGATCAGCTGGATGGATAGTAGATTTTTCTAGTCTTTTGCCTTTATATGTATTTTGGATCACAGTAGAATTGAAGTGAAGAAATTACTATTAAAAAAATTAACTTGAATTTATATAGCGCCTTATCACATCTTCTATCTGCCCCAAAATGTTTCATATCCAGTTAACTACTTTTGAAGTGCAGTCTTTAGTGACATGGCAAACAATAACCAATTTGTGCACAGCACGTGAAAGGAATAGCCTTTGAATCTGTTTATTTTTGCACTGATGTTTGAGGTAGAGATATTGGCCAGGACAGTGGGGAAATCTCCCTATCCTTATTTGAATAGTGCTATGGGATCTATGCCCTCGAGAATAAGCAGACCTGGTCTTGATTTTGCATTTAATCTGAATTTTGACTGCAAAGTGAAGAATGCACTTGCATTTATATAGCACCTTGCATCACATTGAAATCACTTAACAGCCAATCAAGTACTTTTGAAGTTCAGGAAAACTGTGACAATGAAATAAATGGCCAGATGATTCTGTTTGTGTTGTTGGTTGAGGGATTATAATGGCCAGCACACCAGGGAAAACTCCCCTGCTCATCCTTGAATAGTGCCATTGAATCTTTGCTGAGATGGCAGACATCTAACATCTAATTTGAAAGGTGACACATCCAACATTGCAACATTGAATTGGAATGTTGGCCTGGATTATGTGCTCGAGTCTCCAGAGTGGGGTTTGAAATGAGAATGCCAACAACTGAGCCCAGGCTGACATCCAAGTGCGGTTAGAAATTCTGGGGTAGGAACAGGGATATATTGTGCTGTAATATTGTTGTGCTTTGCTTTTAAAGAGCGGGGACCCTGAGCAGCATCAGTTTAAAAAGATAGTGGAGGTACTGAGTCTGTGAGCAACAGCAGAGAAAGAAATTATAAAGTGACGTCATGACGTGGGCAGGTGTGGTGGGGGCTTTTTCATTTAGTTACCTATAACTTAAACCAGAGCAAGTAATTAATTTAAAAAAAAAATCTGAGCTAAGTTGATTAGAGATATAAACTTCAATTAATTAAATACCCAAAGCAAGGGTCGTTAGAAATGGCAGGGTAGGTGGTGTGCCACAACTGTATGATGAGGTTTGTGGAGTGCATCGGGATCCTGGACAGCCGCATCTACAGATGGTGTCTACACCACAAGGAACTTCACCTCAGAGCTTTTGAGCTGCAGGCGGTGCAGGGCTTGAGTGAGGGGGAGAGTTACCTGGATACTTTAATCCAGGAAACAGTTACACCCCTTAGGTTAGGCAGTGGTACAGACCTGGTTAGTGGTCAGGGGCAGGAGGGTGTGGTCGCAAGCCAGACATTTATGGCAAGTGCAAGTGCAATCTTGTCAGAACCTAGCCCTTTACTCTTACCCAACAGGCTCTAGTTTGTTGCTGTCTGTGTGGATGAGGGCAAAGTCTGCAGAATGGATGAGCAAATACACCATAGCACCGTGTTATAGGAGACCATTCAAGTAGGGGGAGTGAAAAGGAATGTGAAAGTGAGAGCGGAATGTATAGCCAGGGAATAAAAGCTGTACTTTGCAGATGCAACTGGAAGCTCTGTACATAGTGATGCCTGCCCATTGCAAGGTTAAAGACACCACCTGCGTGGCTAGAGAAGAACCTAGAGGAGGAGAATCCATTTGTCATGGTGCATATTGGAACCAATGATGCAGCAGTCCTCATTCCTTGTTCTATCTGAGTGTGAGCAGCTGAGGCTGAAATTAAAAGATGGATCCTCACAGGTAACAACAGCCTGTGGATTGTTAACTGAGTTGCATGCAAATTAGCATAGGGAAAAAGAGATCAAAAAGTTAAATGCGTGGCTGAAAGAATTCTGTGGGAGGCAGGGATTTCTATTCACAGGACATTGACGCGAGTACTGGGAAGGAGGGAGCTTTTCCATAGGGACGCGTTCCACTTAAACTGGGCTAGGGCCAATGTCCTAGCAAATTGAATAGCTAGGGTAGTAATAGATAGGACTTTAAACTAGTGAAGGGTTGTGGGGGTCTGTTGGGTGGTTTTGGGAAAGGGTAAATTCAGAAGCAGTAAGAGAAATGTCGGGGCTGTGGAGCAGAATAACTATTTGCATACGAGTAAGTAGGAGTAAACCAGCAAGTGACAGAGAACTTAAAGATAATTGGGCTTTAGTGACTAAGGTGATGTAAGGGGAAAAATAGGAAAATATTAAAGCTTAAAAGCAGCATAACTGTGCATAGCATTTGTAGCAAAGTTGATGAGTTTATAGCACAGTTAGAATTAACTTTCTTTAATGGATATTAGGTCAAATAGACATGGTTGCACAGTGACCAAGGTTGGGAACTAAATGTTACAGGATACTTGACTTTTTAAAAGAGGCCAAACAGAAAATGGATAATAAAGGATGGGATAAGGACAGTACAGCGAGAGGATCTTAGTTCGGAAAATCAAGATTGAGAAGTAGTTTGGATGGAGTTAAGAAACAAGAGTCAGAAAGCACCAATGGGGGTCGCTTTTCAGACCCCTAACTGTAGTTTTGTTGGGCAGAGTATAAATCAAGAAATTGGAGGTGCATGTAACAAAGGTAAACTGTAATCATTGGGAACTGGTAACCTTCATATTGAAGGGCAAACCAAATTTTTAATAATGGAGTGGAGAATGAGCTCGTGATGTATAGAAGATGGTTTCCTTGATCAGTACGCCGAGGAATCAATTAGTGCACATGCTATTTTAGATTTAGTATTGTGTGATGAGGTTGTAGGAAAGAGGACTCTGGGAAAGAGTGATCACAATATGATAAATTGTTATATAGAGTTTGGGAATGATTTAGTTAAGCTTGAAACTAGATTTTTAAATCTGAACGAAGTGAATTCTGTAGGTATAAGGATGAGTTAGCCAAGATAGATTGGGAAACTAGGTTTAAAAAAAATGCTGGAATATATGCAGTGGCAAACATTTTAAGGTATAATTCATAATTTGCAATGAATATATTCCCGTGAAGAATAAATGCCCCATGGGAAAACTGGTCTAACTGAGGCTGATGAGAAGTTAAAGATGTATTAAAGGAAGAGGCTTATAATGTTGCCAAAGAAAATAAGGCCTGATGATTGGGAGGATTTTAAATTCAGTAAAGGATGGCCAAAAAATCAATAGTTAAAGCAGAATGAAAGTAAACTAGTAAGAGGCAAACATATTGTACAAGTTTCTATAGGTGTCTAAGAAGGAAGAGATTAATAAAATTGGGCCTCTTACAGGCAGAGATAGGCAAAATTTCAATTTTTAAAATTCTTTCAATGGATGTGGGCTTTGCTGGCTAGGCCAGCATTTATTGCCCATCCCTATTTGCCCTTGAGAAGGTAGTGGTGAGATGCTGCCTTGAATCACTGCAGTCCATGTGGTGTAGGCACACCTGTAGTGCTGTTAGGGAGGGAGTTCCAGGATTTTGACTGAGTGACAGAGAAGGAATGGCGATATATTTCCAAGTCAGGATGGTGTGTGGCTTGGTGGGGAACTTCCAGGTGATAGTGTTCCCCTGCATCTGCTGGCCTTGACCTTCTGCGTGGTAGAGGTCGCAGGTTTGGAAGCTGTTGTCGAAGGAGCCTTGGTGAACACAAGAAATAGCAGGAGGAGACCATATGGCCCTTCAAGCCTGCTCTGCCATTAAATGCAATCACGGCTGATCTTTGGCTTCAACTCCATTTCCTTGCCCGTTCCCCATTTCTCCTGATTCCCAGAGAGGCTAAAAGTCGGTTTATCCCAGCCTTAAACGTATTCAATGATGAAGCATCCAGCGCCCTCTAGGACAGAGAATTCTAAAGATTTGCAACCTTTTGAATGAAGTAATTGCCCCTCAACTCAGCCATAAATGATCAGCCCCTTATTCTGAGACTGTGCCCCCTCATTTTAGATTCCCTGACCAGCTGAAACAATTTCTGTGTCTACCCTATTAAACCCTTTCAGAGTCATGTATGTTTCAATGAGATCATAAGACATAGGAGCAGAAATTAGGCCATTCGGCCCATCGAGTCTGCTCTGCCATTCAATCATGGCTGATAAGTTTCTCAACCCCATCCTCCTGCCTTCTCCCCGTAACCTTTGATCCCCTTACCAATCAAGAACCTATCTCGGTCTTAAATACACTCAATGACCTGGCCTCCACAGCCTTCTGTGACAATGAATTCCATGGATTCACCACTCTCTGGCTAAAGAAGTTTCTCCTCATCTCTGTTCTAAAAGGTCTTCCCTTTACTCTGAGGCTGTGCCCTCGGGTCCTAGTCTCTCCTACTAATCGCCTCTCATTCTTCTAAACCCCAGAGAAAATAGGCCCAATCTGCTCTGCCTCTCATCATAGACAGCCCCCTTATCCCAGGGACCAATTTATTGAACCTTCGCTGTACCGCCTCCAATGCAAGTATATTCTTTCTTAAATATGGAGACCAGAACTTCACACACTACTCCAGATGTGGCCTCAGCAAAACCCTGCACAATTCTAACAAGGCGTTTTTATTCCTGTACTCCAATACTCTTGCAATAAAGGCCAACGTGCTATTTGCTGCCTTAATTGCTTGCTGTACCTATATGCTAACTTTTTACATTCCTTGTATGAGCACACTAAGTCTCTTTGAAAGTCCGCACTTAAGTTTCTCAACTTTTAAAAAAAAATTTAGCTTTTCCATTCTTCCAACAAAATGAATAATTTTACACTTTGCAACTTTATATTCCATCTGCCCTCTTGTTGCTCACTCAGTTAACCTGCCCATGTCTCTTTGCAGCTTATGTATCCTCCCCACAGCTTACCTTTCCACCTAGCTTTGTATCATCAGCAAACTGACTCTTTTAAATCATTGATATAAGTTGTAAATAGCTGATGCCACAGCACTGACCCTTGTGGTACTCCACTATTTACTGCCTGCCAACTTGAAAAAGTCCCATTTATGCCCACTCTCCCTGCTCCTATCTGTTAACCAATCACTTAATATATTACCTACAACTCTATTCGCACTTATCTTGCCTATTAACTTTCTGTGTAGCACCTTTATTGAAAGCCTTTTGGAAATCTTGGTATACTACATCTACTGGTTCCCCTTTATCTACCTTCCTAGTTGCATCCTCAAAAATCTCCAATAAATTTGTTCAATAGGATTTCCCTTTAGGAAACTCATGTTGACTTGTTCTAATCGTACAATGCTTTTCCAAGTGCATTATTAACACTTCCTTAATAGATTCCAGCATTTTCTCAAGAACTGATGTTAGGCTAACTGGCCTTTAGTTCCCTGTTTTTTCTCTCCCTCCTTGCTTGAAAAGCGGCTTTTGCCAACTTCCAACCTGATATGACTCTACCCAAATCCAGTGAATTCTGGAAAATCACAGCCAGCGCATCCACTATCTTTGTAACTATTCCCTTTAGAACCTCAGGGTGTAGGCCATTGAGCCCTGGGGATTTGTCGCACTTTAGTCCCTTAAGTTTCTCCAATGCTACTTCTCTGTTGGTATTAATTTCCTTGACTTCCTTATTCTTTTGAGTTGACTGTGTTGCTGCAGTGTCTCTTGTAGACTACACACACTGTCAGTGGAGAAGGGAGTGAATGTTTAAGGTGGTGGATGGGGTGCCAATCAAGCGGACTGCTTTGTTCTGATTGGTACCAAGCTTTTTGTGTTGTTGGAACTGCACGCATGCAGGCAAGTTGAGAGTATTCCATTGCATTCTTGACTAGTGCCTTACAGATGGTTACAGGTTTTGAGGAGTCAGGAGGTGAGTTACTTGCTGCAGGACTCCCAACCTCTGACTTGCTTTTGTAGCCACAGTTTTTATATGGCTGTTCCAGTTCGGTTTCTGGCCAATGGTAACCCCAGGGTGTTGCTAGTGGGGGATTCAGCAATAGTAATGTCATTTAATTTCAAGGGGAGATGATTGTGTTCTCTCTTGTTGGCGATGGTCATTATCTGCCACCTTTGTGGCACAAATGTCATTTTCTGCTTATCAGCCCAAGCCCGAATGTTGTCCAGGTCTTACTGCATATGGACATGGACTGCTTCACTATCTTGGAGAAGCGAATGATGCCTGAACATTGTGCAATCATCAGTGAACGTCTCCACTCTGACTTTATGATGGAGAGAAGATCAATGATGAAGCAGTTGAGACGGTTGGGCCAAGGACACTACCCTAAGGACCTCCTGCAGTGATGTTTTGAGACTGAGATAATTGACCTCCAACAACTACAACCATCTTTGTGTTATGTATGACTCCAAACAGTGGAGATTTTTCCCCGATTCCCAATGACTCCATTTTTGCTAAGCTCCTTGATGCCACACTCGGTTAAATGGTCAGGAATAAGGAAACAGCAGTGGCATTAAACAAATACTTTGTCTTCATGGTAGAAAACACAAAAACATTTCAGAAATAATGGGGAAACAAGGATCTAGTGAAAATGAGCAACTTATACTCCTATTAATAAGGAAATAGAATTGGAGAAAATCAATAGGAGTAAAATCCAGCAAATCCCTTGCAAGTGATAGCCTACATCCTAGGATATCAAAAGAGGTGGCAGAAAATAGATGCATTGTTTTTGTTCTTCCGGAATTTCCTAAATTTAAGAATGGTCCTTGTGGATTGGAAGGGAGGAGTCATAATTCTGCTATTCAAGAGGGCAGGGAACTATAAGCCAATTAGCCTGACATTAGTCATAGGAAAAATGCTACAAGCTATCAGGGACATAGTGACAGGGTACTCAGAAAATCATGTGATTGGATAGAGTCAACACAAATTTATGAAAGGAAATTTGTGCTTGACAAATCTGTTAAAGATTTGAGAGGTTGTAATTAATAAGGGTGAAACCAGTGGATGTAGTTATTGATTGTGTAGCCAGTCACGATTACACAAGATTAGGGCTGATGGGATTGGGGGCAATGGTTTTGCATGGATTGAGAGTTTGATAAAGGACACAAAACAAAGTATGAATACATTGGTCATTTTTGGACTGACAGGCGTAACTAGCATGGCAAAAGTCACCTTACCTGGAGTACTGTGCACATTTTTGGTATTCTTACCTAAAGGAGAATATACTTGCTTTTGAAGGGATGTAACAAAGCTTCACTAAATTGATCCCTAGGATGAGGAATTGTCCTATGAGGAAAGATTGACTAGATGCAGCCTTTAGTCTCTAGAATTTAGAAGAATGAGAAATGAGCTCATTGACATATATAAAATTTTGAGGGCTTGACAAATAGATGCTGGGATGATGTTCCCCTGGCTGAGGAGCCTAGAACACACGGTCACGGTCTCAGAATAAGGAGTTGGACCAATTAGAACTGAGATGAGAAAAAAATTCTTCACTAAAAGGTTTGTGAATACTTGGAATTCTCTACTCCAGATTCTCTGTTGTTTAGTATAATTAATTTCAAGATCATTGGATGTTTAGATACTAAGGGGAAAAGAGAAATGGGGGTAAGACGGGAAGGCTGAGTTGAAGTAGATCAGCCATGATCTTATTGAAGGGCAAGCTGGTCAGTCCTGCTATTTCTTATGATCTTGTGAGAATATAGAATGTGTTACACCAGGCTAAGTGGTGAGCTGCTCTCGGATAATTTTGCTCAATCTCAGTTTTTATACCCTGCTCTCCATCCCATGGGAAGTGACTCTCCCTGAGGGATCTCATTTGAGTGGCTTTGTTTTCCACATGCAGGATCAAATGATGAGTGTTGGCAGGCTATTCAGTTGATGAGGCATCACAGCCAGGTCCTGTCCTGTCCTCACTCAACTTACATACACTACGGCAAGAGTGACTGGACAGTGATCAGGAGAACACTGACCGACTTCTCCCTTCCTTAACCCAGGGACTCTAAGGTAAATTGTTGGACCCCTAATGCATAATTTGGGCAAGATCAGCTAACTCAGTACAAGGTAGAGATGGAACCTGGGCTCTTCCTGTTTTGTGTGCAACCCAGTACCATGTTGTATATGATAGGGTAACTTGGCATAGGCTGAGGATGGAACCTGCTAGGTGTTCCCTCCTGTGGTCCAGGCCATCGCCACCCACCTGCCCTACTATTAGGTTCTGTGAAGTTGATAGATGAGCTACCCCCACGTACATGTGCACATTTTTGTGCTCAATTTGAGGGATGTCATTGTAGTGGAACACTTTCTATTTCCGGTACCCAGTGTCAGCAGAATAGGTACAGCATGAGTTATATATAGCTTAAAGATAGGTGGAGGGTTGAGGGGACAGCTCCTGACCCATGTGGCTGATGTGTCCCTTCATGTTTTCCAGGTGTAGTGGGGGATGACGTCATCCTTTTGTGAAGTGGCCTTTGGAGGATCCTGCAATTGAGATGACGTCTTCCTGGCTGCGTTATGCTTCTTGGATGTTGATGCCAATGGTATCCAGTCCCTCTTCTTCCTCTGCTGCTCCCTCCTCAGGCAAGATGATAGTACCTTCTGAGGTATCAGCGATGGATTGGGATGTAGATGAATGTGTGGATATTCTTTTTGGATTGCCAACATATTGGGAACATTTTTTTAAGGGCTGCTGAATAAAACATCGCACAAATATTTGTTGACCAAATTCTGTAAATGTAGATAAAAGTAAAAATGAATACTGTTTTTACCTATTAGTGTTATGGATATCCATATCAAGTGGGCTTACATGATACATTAAAAACCATTCACAGTGTGCATTATTCCATCCATGTATTAAAATAACAGTGCTAAATCTGAGATTTTCAAAGGTGTGCTCTCCTCGTTACTTATACAGTAGAAAATTATGGTCACTTTTTTTCTGAAGAGATAGTATTTTATGCCCTTCTTTCAAGTTTAATATGCGCCAGTTTCTTTTTTAAATATTCGTTAGGTATCAAGGACATTGAAGTGTTTTGCGCAGTCCTCTATATCCCTTTTATTTTTAACACTTTTTTTGCATATAATGAAGCATTAGTTGCCTGTTAACTGCATGTAATGGGAATTTTGAATGCATGCAAGTTCCCCTCCAAGCCGCACATCATCCTGACTTGGAACTGTATGCCATTCTTTTGCTGTCATGAGATCAAAATCCTGGAACTCCCTTCACAGCACCACTGGGTGCACCTCCACCAGATGAACTGCAGTGGTTCAAGAAGGCGGCTCAGCACCTCCACCTCAACAGCAATGAGGGATAGGCAATAAATGCCTGGCCCCGCCAGTGGCGCCCACGT
Organism: Carcharodon carcharias; assembly: GCF_017639515.1. Taxonomy (NCBI): domain Eukaryota; kingdom Metazoa; phylum Chordata; class Chondrichthyes; order Lamniformes; family Lamnidae; genus Carcharodon; species Carcharodon carcharias. Next base: position 92,606,805 of record NC_054477.1, on the reverse strand, counting down.
CTCATGAAATACCTCTTGAAATATGAAGATCCTGCTCTTTAGCAACATTTTTGCACACCATTTTCCTCAACTTGCTGCTACTGTAAAATAAGTTGTACTTAACTCTGGACTATGGGATCATTTTCACTTGTTGTTTAATAATTGTTGAATCTTGTGTTCTACCGGATGAGTTATATTTATTTAGCTTACAAAAATTTGGAAAGCTTTACACTCATGAAAATATAGTAATTTTCATAATATTGTGATTTTTTTTATTGTAAAGGTAGATTAATAATGGGGTTTGGATTAGTTTCCCTGTGTGGATGTGTGTGGGGGGGATTTAGTTGAATTGGAGACAGCTGGTCTGTTATCAAAAGGGAAGCTAGGTTTGAAATGCTAAACACGTAAACATGGCAGAAGTTTTAGAATGTGAGGCGTGAGGAACCTTTGCATTTTTAGACAAATTGGAGTAGTTTGAATTTCAAAGAGATGGTAGGATGTTACACCTAGCTAAAAGCTAAGCCAAGCAGTGGGTTTATTTTTCCCAAAGGTTACTGATAATGAGTGCTATGAAAGATTTATATGGAGAGAAAAGTAAAGTTGCAAAGATATATTAGAACAATGGAATTTACATTAAAAAGGGAGAAGCATGTATAAAGGAGATGAGGTTATGTGTAAGGGGAAAAGGCACTCTAAGATCTAACACGAGTGTGAAAAGCCTCCAGCCTCTGTGTCAAGTTGCTGCCTACAGGAACCGAAGCTAAGAAAATTCACTTTTAATATCACTATCTAGGGTATTGTGTGCTTTGCCTGGGTCTGTTGAAATCTATTTGTTTTTACTGTTGCTTTAACGGAGGTGTAACTAGGAGCCACATTAATTAGGAGCTATTATCATAGTAATTTGTAGACCTCTATGTGCTTAAGATCTTTTATTAATAAATGTTTAATATGGTTTTGTCTTGGTGCACTTATTACTACTGAGTTCAAGGCATGCACCTCAAAATAATATACAAACTGCTAAACAGTTGTGGTAGCTGTTTCAAGTTTCCCTCGGATTTGAGAAGCTCAGCATTTACTATCCGCTGAGCCATAACCAACTGACCTTCATAGCAAAACAACACGACCCTAGATGCCCAAAATGCCTTCCGGATTGGTCTTTAGCACATTTTCCTGGGGACGTCTTAGAAATGTTCTGATTTAGATCCTTCCCAATACATTGTTGCTGCCACTGATGGGCCTGGAATGCTGGCAACACTATAAATGAGGCAGTACCTCGGCCATTGGACCTGAAAGATGATAATGCTCTGTTCTTCCCAGGGTAGAAGTGCAGCTGCTAGCAAATGTTTAGGTTTGCTACCACTTTTTGACCACAGGGAAGCTGAATGCTCAACCTCGAGTACAGTACTCGCTCGTGCACACAGTGGACATGGATCCAGTAGCTAAGAAGGAAAGGCAAAATATGCTTTGGAGATAGAATTTCACAGTTATGATAGCCTATATTCAAACTATTTCTAGTTATAGCTTTGTAAAGTAATTGGTACATTATTGTTTCATTATTTTGCCCTATCGTTTGAAAGGTCTTTGGATTTTAGGATTGGCCCAATGGAGTAGAGTCATTTCTGTATGCTTTTGTATGTGATATTTTATCAGGCTTTGACTAGTTCATTTAATGCATCCAGTTGGTAACTTAACACATTGTCTTGTACAGTGTGTGAGATTTGTACTAGACAATGGTGAATAACCAAAAAAACATTCAGTAGCATAAAATCTTTGTTTTCATGTATTTTTAAAAAGTGATATGGTTTTTTCCAGTGCATAAAGTTTAATTTTACAAATGGCATGTGAGCAGGGGTCACAGTGATTCAATCTAATATGTTAAGCCGAGGATGCTTTCCTTTCCTTATACCACGTTTGTTTCTGGAAAATACTTAAAGCATCTTCAAAAATAATCACTATGTATTTAAGGTCATTCACTTACTCCAATGATGCAGAGTGGGAGTTGTCTATTCCTATAAATGAGCATCATATCGGATGCTTTAAATCAGTTTATGTTTCTATGTTGGGCGAAGCAATGAAAAAAGGTACTGGTATTTTGATATTGTAGTCTAATCTGCATAAGCAACATTTGCAACCCACCGAGTTTGCTTGCTTAGCATAAGCTGAAAGAAGTTAATTCCATTTGTTTATGCTGAAGTTTGCATAATAAATGGATATTCAGTTTTTAAAATATTGACATTTTGTAGAAAAAAATTAGTATGCAAGCTAACTTAATAAAATGCAAATCCTGACTAGTTATTCTGGAGTAAGATGGTTGGTCAGACTGCAGGTTGGCAAATCTCTCCTTAAACCTTGAGGATGTTTATATGACCGTAGGCTATTACAAATCTGAGTCTGTTGAAGCTTATTAATCCTGAACTTGACAGTATTTTAGATTTTTGACTAGTAAGGTTCAGAACACTTCAAGTGCATGCAGATAGCCTTTACATTCATTACAAGATGTTTTGCTGTCAGCAATTTCAAGTGTAATTTAGTTATGTCCCCTCACCCAGAGTGCATACAAAATGGTAAATGCCTTATTTAAGGCGTTAAGTAATTACCTAACTTAAAGTTATTTGTGTGGCATGTAACCAGCAATGTGCTTTTTGAGACAGGCTGGATTATTTATGGAAACTCACCTGATACTGATATATGATTGCTGGCTTCATGTTCAACTAATATTTTCCTTTTCCCATTAGATTTCTCCATACTATTTACTCTGCTGAAGTAACTGACAACCTGGATTCAAGTGTGTAAAACCTTCCCCTCCCCACCCACTCCTACTAATCCCCTAAATGGCTATGTAGGTGTGAACCTGGATCATTTTATTTTGTCCAGGGGAAAAGCATTACAACTAAGCCTGATTATCATCTGACATTCACATACATGCCTTGTCCAGCATGGTTCACAACTTAGCAACTATGACCAAGAACCTACTTTAATTATCTTCCTACTTTGAAACCAACAGGCACTTCCTTTATAGACTCATTTCCTTGTAACTCAGGCAAAATGAACAAAGGACTGACTAACTGGTTTTTGAAACTTGGATTTTCCTGGATGATGTGATTTGATACCACAACAAACGTTAGACATAGTCATCATGCCATTGGGGACAACTCAAGACTATTGTCTCAATACAGGGATAGAAGGGACTTAGTGTAAAGGCTTCAAATAAATGTTTCATTAAGAGGGCTTAATATAGCCTATCCATAAATCACACAGAAAAGATCTAAACATCTATCTGATGGCTGGCCAGTGTAGCACCATGCCACACAAATCAAAATGGTTTGATTTATGATTTCTGCTACTTGTGATGGGTTCTGCTAATACAGCAGTTGGGTTGCTGCATAATTCAAGTACTGTGGAGCTGTAGAAGGGAAAACCAGGCTGGGTCCTGCTCCTGAACAGTGTCTAGTGACTCCTGTTGAAAAAATGCATGTGTGTATTTTGATTGAGGACAGGATCGAGCCAGCTGTTATGCACTTCACAGTAAAATTGTTTGCTGACTTGTTTAAGTGGCAGCTCTTTGAGACATTAGAAGTTACCAGATAACTGTGGAACTGAACCCTTGTAGCAGTTGATACTTCAGGGATAAGAGACTTAGAACATCAGTGGTCCTTTGCATCTGTGCCAGGTACGGGAAAATAAAATGCTATTTTTACTTTCTCCCCCACTCTCCCCCATTATATTCCCATTTTGAATTAATCAAGATTGTTCTGTGTTGTTCTAGGTGAAAACAACCTATAGTCATTGATCCTTAATTTTCTTGGCCTTCTGATCTTCCTTTTTGACATGATCAAAATTGGAAGCTATCGTAGTTTCAAATCCACATCCCACAAGAAGTAGAATCAGTTCAAGGATGTAGCAACAGAGATCAAAGGATGATAAACGTGTAATTTGTGAGGAGCGGGAGAGAAACAATATAGAAGAACTGGAAATGAAAGACACAAACTGCCGTACATAAAGAATGGAAGAAACTCCCAGCAAAGCTAATCCAGAGTAAGAGTAGTGAGAAGTTAAATCTCTGAAGGAGCACAGGCTGAATTTCAAGTTAGGAGGGAGGAGAGACACTTAAGCCTCTCCCTACACTCCAGTGACAAGGGAGATGAGAGATCTTCAGATGTATTCAACACAGCCGTGTATTCCATATCTCCAGTGTATCAAATGGGCTGTTGCTAGGTCAGCTTGGCTGCAGATAAAATTTTAATTTGTTTTAACAATCATCATTAAAGTCATAAGGGGTTTGTACTCTGAAATTTCATACATTTCAGCAGGCTTGTCAGGAAGATATAATTTTCATAATGTTATTTGGAATTTATTGTAGAGGGTCTTTGTCCATGTATGAGTGTGTGTTTGGGACTTAATTGAATTAGAGACAGCTGGTCTGAAGGCTTTGATGTAAGAAGAGAAGCTAGGTTTGAAATGCTAAATCGGTAAACATGAGTGAAGTTTTAGAATGTAAGGTGTAAAGGGAACATTTGCATTTTTAATTAAACCAGAGTAGCTTGAATTCAAAAGAGGGGGTGAAATGTTTCGCTTAGCCAGGAGAAGATAAGAAACAGTGTGTTTATTTTTCCTAAAGATTACTGGTAAAATTGGTACTATGATAGATTTTTATTATGAGAGAGGTAAAGTCCAAAAGCATAGTGAAACATCAGGAATTTGCATTCAAAGGGGAAAATATGTTTAAAGGAGAGAAGGTTGTGTGCAAATGAAGGCACTCTAGGATCTAACAAGTGTGAAAAGCCTTCAGCATCTGTGCCCAAGCTACTGTCTGCAAGAACTGAAGTTAAGAAAACTCTATTTGAATTCGACTGTTCAGGGTATTGTGTTACTTTGCCTTGGTCTTTTAAGATCTATTTTTACTGTTCCCTTAACGGACGTGTAACCTGGAGTTAGATTAATTAAGGGATTTAGGAGTTATTATAGCGGTAATTTGTAAACCTATGTATGTGTTTAAAATCATTTAAAAAAAATTTTAAAAGGTTTAATTTAGCTTTGTAAGAAACCTCTAATCCTTGGAGGCCTTTTACTGAATTCAAAGCCTGCATCTCAAAATAAATACAAATTGCAAATAGTGTGGCAACTGCTTCAAATTTCCCTCTGGGAATTTGAGCAGCTTGGCATTTACCATCCACCTGCCATAACAAGGCTGTTGAATTTGTTTAGCTCCTCTATACATTTTATAGATGCTTAATAAAATGGGAATAGAGATGTAACACTCAGACCTGATTTTACATGCATTTTATGCTGAATTTATTGCCTTTCACCAACTTCCCATTTGAAGGGGGCCTACTGGCAGAATTTTCCTACAGCCATTTCAGAGACAAAAGTTTTATTTAGAACTGTAGTACAAGCATTTCATACATACACATTTTACCAAGAAACGTTCAAAGAATTCATCAACGTACTGTGATTCAGCTATATTGCTGCATTCAGTTTCTTATTTTAGTAGCTTCTTGTGCGTATTCCTATGTATCTCGCATTATTCAACAGACTTAGTTTATATCTATTCCTAAAGGTGATTGTTGATAGTTCTTCAGTGAAGTTTTGCAAATGCTTCTTTTTAGTAGCTCCTACTCTTAATCTGGGAATGATGAATTTAAATGTTGATTTTTCTGTTAAGCCCAATTCTGGAGTGTTGTTATGGGCATGAAATTTAGATCCATAGTGCCTCTGGAGACCGTGCCATGAAAGCTGGAGGCCCTTTGAGATGGGTATCCTGCACCTCCAGCAGCTTTTGGTGTGGCCTGTGTAGTACCTCATGCTGACAAGGAAGCTCACACTATAATGTGTCTCTGTAATGGTGGTGTCATGATGTGTCTCAGCCCTACTGGCTGATTTGATGCTCCATTTGAGAACTTGGATCACACTGGTCCATTCAATGTATTTGCCACTCAGCAAAGAACAGGTGTTCAGCTGCAAGAGGGTTCCAGCTAATGGGCCAGGCACCCAAGTGCAATTTGTAAGGTAATTTAGAATAACTCATTGAAATGCATTTGGAAATGCTGCGGAATGTTTTTAGAGGTGCTGTTGAGAGGTCCTGGATTTTTCTGGCAGTTTTGCTACACCCTCAAGAAGGACAGAGGATTTGGTGACTTGTCCACACAAAGTTGCTATGGGGGCTGCAGTTGCAGTACTTCTGAATTAGCAGCACAGCAGGGAGATGAAATAGAGGTTGTGGACAGGGCAGGTGCAGTTCTTGGGTGTCTGAAAACAGGAAATCAGAAAGGCAGAGTTTGAGGTAGGGGAAGTGGGGTGGGATGGAAAGCAAGAGATCCATAGCCACGCCATCTGCAGCTTACTCAACATGCCAAGTTGCAGGATGGTGTGCTGAGTTAAGAAGGGACATGCCCTCATCCTGAATGTTCTCAATGGCACCGGACGCCATGAACTCTGTTACAGCCAGCCCCATGATGCAGAGACCAATCTCTTCTGTAGGGCTCGGGAGATGCAGGCTCCTTGTTTCCCCACCAGTTCTGCTCAGCTCCCTTTTATTGTGTGTCACCTTGTGCAAGAGAGAAGACAATGTCCGGTATTGTATTTTCACTGTATTAGAGTGATGTGCCTGCTACATCTGAATAGTTTGAAATATGTGAAAGCAGCGGGAGCTGGGAGAGGGTTGAGGTGGTGTATCTGGATGTTAGGTGTGAATTGTGAGCTGAGGACAGCGGATGGGTGAGTCGTGGGGATGTGGTGCATTGAGAGGCATGAGAGGTTAAGAGGAGATGCATGTGAGGCCATTTGACTTCTTGTGGCATTGCTGCCAGGCCCTTGAGGCCAGACTTAGGAATTTGACCTCCCTTGCCACCAGCTCCCGCTCCTTTCTTGAGGACCTCCTGGCTTCCTGTGGAACTATTTTTTCCTGCCCACATTCATGATTAAGCACTATAGGTGAATCTGGAAGCCTTCTCTTGGCCCTGGTTTTCCATTTTAGTTGTTTAGAATTGCAGCAATTCAGCAGCAGCCCCTTTTGGTTAAATACAGCTTCCCTTTTGGAGGAGATGGACTTCCTTTAAGAAGAGAAGGCCATATGCACCAAGTGAGCACACGCAGCTCAGTCACCTGTTGATCACTTAGGCGGCTGGCAGCACAGCCGACCTGCTGAAACCAATTTTACAATCCGCTAAATGAGGAGGTAGCACCCAAGTTGCATGCTGCCTACCTCCATGGCAGTGGACTCAAAACAAATGGCGACTCCATGCCCAAGAACAGTTATTTTATGATCTCCAGCAATTCTTTATAAAACACAAACATCTGAAAGAAACCAATAAACCTATTGAGCCAAATATAATTTTTCTTGCATGTTCCATGTTGCTGTTTTGTTTGGTGCTATGAATGTTTGTTGCATGCAACCACGTGATTGTGTTTCAATTGTGCGTTTACACCTGAAAGAGTAAACGGATTTGCATGACATACTGGTTATGGTGAGATTACCTTTCATTTGGTAGATACAATGTGGAACAACTGGGCAGAGAGAGAGAGACAAAATTAGGAGTAATAATAGTACAAGTGTTGTAGAGCAACAGCATTTGTGCCAAATCTTGAGTCTGATACTGTGCATCCAAAAATATATCAAGCCCTTGTCCCTTCCTTTGTGACACAACATGTGCAGCAAGTAATGGGAAGACAGCTCATTGCACAATTGGATTTGAAAGATGCTGTACAAGTTCAATTTTACAAAGTTGCAGATGTAATTATTCACTCCATAACCCCACACTTGCAAGAGTACAATTAGTAGATAACTTTTTAAATCAATCTTTGTTTCTAAATAACCGGCCTTTCGTGACGTATGTTGACAATGAAATGTATTTCTATTTTTCCATAATTACTATATCTATTAGAGTTTTGAATAATTACATTTCACAAGTGCCAGCAGTTAATATGCATGCTTCAAGCAATTAATTTCATGTATAGGTTCATGCTGAGCACTAACAACAGTGAGCTGCTCCTCATAGGAGCAGTAGAGAATTTTGTCATTTCAATGGTGCCAACTTGAAAAATTCTGTTGACTTAATTTCTTTTAGACTCATAGACATTTACAGCACAGATGGAGGCCATTCGGCCCATCGTGTACACACCAATTAATAAAGATTTGACTACACTAATCCCATTTTCCAGTGCTTGGCCCATAGCCCTGGAGGCTATGGCAACACAAGTGAATATCTAAATACTTACGGGAATTATGAAAGTTTCTGACTCAACTGCCCTTTCAGGTAGTGAGTTCCAGACTCCCACCATCCTCTGGGTGAAAAAATTTCTCCTCAACTCCCACCTTAGCCTTCTACCTCTTACCTTAAACCTATGCCCCCTGGTTATTGACCCCTCTACTAATGAAAAAAGTGCCTTCCTACGCCCCTCATAATCTTATACATTTCTATCAGGGTCTCTCTCAACCTTCGCTGCTCCAAGGAAAACAACCACAGCCTATCTAATCTTTCCTCATAGCTCAGACCCTCCAGCCCAGGCAGCATTCTGGTAAATCTCTCCTTAGAATTGCAGATTAGATTAGATCAATTTATTGTATTTTGCAAGGTCAAGCAGGGGCAGATTAAATGGATGGCAATTTATAAATTACAATTTTAGATACCATGATTAAATTAAGTTGCCATCTTAAATTTCAGGAATGTATGTATATTTGACAAATCAAGAGTCAGTTGAGTGAACATCAGCATATTGCTTTTAACATAGAATGTCTTCTCAAGTTGCTTAACAGCAGTGTAATCAGGCAAAAATCTTCAGGAAAGATGGGATGATATTCTGTGCTCCGGTATCAAGCTTCAGATTTATGGTTGTTTGCTTGTTTCTTGCCCTCTCATGTTCATCCACAATCCTTGCATACCTTTCTCTTGTCTTGTGTGTACTCTCTTGTTGCTGTTTCACTGCATCAACTCTGCTGCCTTTCTCTTGACTTAACTGAAGGCTAGCCGGTTGGGTAGTCAGCACCTTCATCTGTGTATGTGTGACTTCATGTGCTTGGCGATTATTGTGAGCTTGTCTTTTCAGATCTCTTTGTACTATATGATGTGCAGAGTCCCAAATGAATTGATCTACCTGTCCTTCACTTTATGCTTGCTGGCTACTTTTCTCGATCTTTTTAAAGATATTGTCAACAGGCTCATCTCGTTCCTGTCTCAAGCTCTGAAATTCATATTTGTGGATTTGATGGTTTGACTTTGGCCAAAATGTGTGGTGAATTAAAAAAAAAAAATGGTCTGGGTTTTTACTGTTGGCCTCATTCACTTCCCAGCTATTGCAAATGTCTGAACCTTTCTCTTTTGCCCACAAAAGGACAAGGACAAGTGTCCAGCTCCTGATGAACTTCAACCGAGGGTCTTAGAAGAAGTGTTGATAGTTGATGTGTTGGTTTTAATTTTCCAAAATTCCCTAGATTCAGGGAAGGTTCCATTAGATTGGAAAATTGCGAATGTAACTCCTTTATTCAAAAAGGGAAGATGAAGCAGGAAACTGCAGGCCAGTTAGCTTAACATTTGTCATAGGGAAAATGTTAGAAGCTATTATTAAAGATGTTGTAGCAGGGCACTTGGAAAAATTCAGGCTAATCAGACAGAGTCAACATGATTTTGTGCAAGGGAAATCATATTTAACCAATTCATTGGAGTTCTTTGAAGATGTAATGTGTGTTCTGGATAAAGGGGTGTATTGTATTTAGATTTCCAGAAGGCAATTGGTAAGGTGTCACATCAAAGGTTTTTGCAAAAAAAAAAAATAGCTTACAGTGTAGGAGGTAACATATTGGCATGGATAGAAGTTTGAATAGCTAACAGGAAATGGAGAGTATGCATAAATGGGTCATTTTCTGGTTGGCAAAATGTAACGATTGGTGTGTCACAGGGATCGGTGCATGGGGCTCAACTTTTTACAATTTATATATATGACTTGGATTCGGGGACCAAAGGTATGGTTGCTAAATTTGTTGATGACAAATATAGGTAGGATAGTAAGATGTGAAAAGGATAGAAGGAGGCGACAAAGGAAATAAATAGGTTAAGTGAGTGAGCAAAGACTTGGAAAATGGAGTATGGTGTGGGAAAGTGTGTAATTGTCTGCTTTGACAGGAAGAATAAACAAGCATATTATCTGAATGGCGAGAGATTGCAGAGCTGTCATGCAGAGGGATCTGGGTGTCCTGGTGTATGAGTCGCAAAAGGTTAGTATGCAGGTACCACAAGTATTTAGGCAAGCTAACAATGTAAAAATTTATTGCAAGGGGAATTGAATACAAGGAATTGAATTGAAAATTAGGGAGGTTATGGTTCAGTTATACAGGGCATTGGTGAGACCACATCTGGAGTACTGAGTACAGTATTGGCCTCCCTACGTAAGGAAGGATGTAAATGCATTGGAATTCGGTTCAGAGAAGGTTTACTAAATAGCTGGATTGGGCAGGTTGTCTTATGTGGAAAGATTGGACAGGCTAGGCTTGTATCTGCTGGAGTTTAGAAGTGTAAGGAGCGACTTGATTGAAACGTGTAAGATCCTGAGTAGTCTTTGCAGGGTTGATGTGGAGAGGATGTTTCCTCTTGAGGGAGAATTGAGAACTAGATGTCACTATTTAAAAATAAGGGATCGCCCATTTAGGACAGAGATGAGGAGAAATTTTTTCTGAGGGTCATGAGTCTTTGGTGTCATAACGTTCTTCCTCAAAAGGCAATGAAAGTAGAGTCTGAACATTATTAAGGCAGAGGTAGATGGATTCTTGATAAAAGGTGTCGCGGGTAGGTGAGAGTGTGGAATTGAGGTTACAATCAGATCAGCCATGAACTCATTGAATGACGGAGCACGCTCAAAGGGCTGACTGTCCTACTCCTATTCTTTTGTTTATGTTCATATGTAGCTGACCCTTTCCTCTTCACTAGTGCTTTTTAGGAAACTATCAAATGTTAATTTGCACTTCTGTTTAAACTTTTCAAATGTATCTACGATGACATCAGCCTCCAATTCATCCTGGGCTGTAGCCGGGTGTTCATTGCTGTCGCAGCGGTCATTTCATTTTTACATGAATCATCAGTTTTTTCTCTCTGACACTAATTTGGGTTGATTTTTCTCAATCTAATTCAGCATTTATTTTGCTTATAGTGTGTGGATTTACTGCTTTTCCAATGTTATGTCTTGTGGTTCCTGGAAGTTTGGAATTATCATACTTTTAGACACATGCTGGAGCTGACATCAAAGGTATTTCTCAGATCTCACTATGTGCTTTGGACCTTGTTAATTCGGTACACCGACTGTAGTACAGTAGTGAGTGATGTGGCATCCTGGATAATTACGTATACATGTGCATAACAATATAGTTCCAAACCCTTTTCAAATAATATAACAATATAATAGGAAGAGGAAGGTGGAGACAAAGAGGTGATATTGGGAGAGAATTCTAGGGAGCCTGGTATGACTAGAAGCACATCCACTAGTGATCAGGTGAAAGGTGGTGGAATGAAAAAGAAGCCAGGCTGAGCGACATTGTTCCCTCAGCTTTGCAGCAGCCGGCCCCCTGAAATAAAGATGGCACTGACTGAAGTAGGAAGGGGGCGTGGCCCCATCAAACCCCGATGGTAACAGCGCGAGCAGTTGCAGAAAACAGGAAAAAGACCAGCTGTGATTGGAGGATCAGCGATCTCAAGTGTGGAGGACACTGTCTCATGGTCCTGGGAGAGACTGAGATTCAGAGGGCATGCGTGTTCCAGATTGTGGCAGGAGACTCTGGAAAGCTCTCTGTGAGGAGAGTTAAGGAGCCAGATCAAAGTGTGCTCTGTCTGGTTGCCAGTACTGGAGACTGGAGCTTCCCCATTCAGCTGTCGAGGCCCCAGCACTCAACATGAAGCTGAATGATCTAGATAGGCTCCCAGTTTAAAAACCAAGTGGGCATGTTGCGTCATGTCTTTTCAGCACTTGCTGATTTTATTAAAGCTAAAGGTTCAGGTGTGGGGATTGGTGGAATGGATGTGCAAGGACAACCAGTGAATGGAGAGTTAGAGCAGGATGCGTGGGGGTGGGGGTGGACTGGGACAAGTGGGAGGAGAGCAATGTTTCCTCTGAAGTGTACCCATGAGTGGTCATCTAGAAATCTGGAACATTCTACATTGAAATAAACAGGGTACTCACTTTGTGATGTTTCAATGGCCTTTAAAATGTAAGTTGCCATGGCCCAAAAACAGTGCTAAGGGAGTTTTTAGCCTACCCAGTATAAATAAAATTTGAAGGAAATAGTGGTCAGAGGAATGGGAGTGTTGTATGGCTGGGAGATGTTACAGAGATGATAGGCTAGCCCATCATAGAAATTAAACATGATGAAAATTTTAAATTGGGGGTGTTAGAGCACTTTGAGTCAATGTAGCTCAGGTGATAGGTGAGTGGAAAACTGGAATAGAAGACAAGCTGCAGTTTTGGATGAGCTGACGTTTATGAAGGGTACTTGCTTAGAGATTGGCCAGAAGAGCATTGTAAAAAGTTGAGTCTGAGGCAAATAAAGGGATGGATGCCGGTATCAGTGGCAGAAGGACTGAAGCAAGGGAAGAGATAGTCAAAGTAAGAGGTGAAAGTAACATGTGGGATTGGAATCTGGCTTGGGGTTGAGCAGGGTGCCAAGGTTATGAACAATCTGGTTCAACCTGAGGCAAAGGCTAAGCAGGGGGAACGGAATCAGTTGACCATGTTTGCAGATTTTGTGGCAGAGCCAAAGATGATGACTTCAATCTTAAATGTTTAATTGAAGGAAATTGCTCCTTAGGTAACAAATATATTAGGCAAGAACAAACACAGAAAATGCTGGAAAAACTCAGCAGAGTTTCAGAGCCATACAGAATCGAAACATTAACTCTGTTTCTTCCTCCACAGATGCTGCCAGACCTGAGTTTTTCCAGCATTTTCTGTTTTTGTTTCAGATTTCCAGCATCTTCAGTATTTTCCTTTTATATCAGACAAGAAGTTTGTCAATACAAAGTGGAGGGATTGGGGAAGGTGGGGGTGAGTAGAGCTGGATGTCATCAAGCTTCAATCATAGAATCTGACAGTTTTCACTTTCTTTGAGGGTCACAAGATGGATACTAGGGTGAAAGCTTTACAAAAGTTGGTGAAAGTAGGCTTTCTCAGAGGCTTTACAGCAGAAATCTACAATTTGTTGCATGCTTTCATCATTTACAAATCCCGGTCTTTTTCTTTTCAATTGTACCACAAACCTCCCAACATAAGACTGTAAACTGTGTCAATAGAGGATCCACAGATGTTAGTGAAATTTCTCATTAGCATTTCAGTCTCACTTGGCTACTTGTTATTACACACAAACCAGTGTGTTTTGGGAGACTGAGTGGGTGTAATTTCAAACCGCAGCTCTCTTTTTCCCCACCCCCTGCCCCCCACCCCCAGCCCTCAAAAGAAAATGGGTGAGTTGGGATCGGATGAGATATAGCTTTTAAATTTCAAACCAGACTCCAGCCATCAACCTGCCCACTTGAGCTTATTGGGGGTGGGACAGGTGTGGGCAGTCATCCTGCTCCCATGAGGTGTGTGTGCATGTGGTGGGGGCGCATAATTGTCCTTTTAAAAATTTTAATGAGGCTGATAGCCTCATTTAATATACCTTACAGGATTAACCCTGTGGCGGATTGAGTGTCTCAGACCTCAGGAAACCTGAAGGCAGGCAAAGACAGCTTTGGGGAACAAATAATTGCCCTTACAGTGGTGCTTGTGGAGCAGGGGAAGGTAGGGGGTACTTCCTCCCAGCCCAACAAATCACTTCTTTTGCCATCGGAGCTCCTCTCCCCACCCAAAAATACATCCCTGGGATCCCGTCATGCTCTCACCAATGCAGCAATTGATTTCTTCCGAAGTGTTCACCTCCCAATAGAGCAACGTAGGTCGTTCAGGCTGACTTCTGGGTTGGAAATCTGTTTTTAAAAGAAAATACTGGATTTATATTAAAACTCCACAGCATTATGAACCAAAGCTCCTCCCCTACTTCCCCACAACCTGCCCCCATTAATATTGGGACTGGTGTGCTTGCTTCAGACAAAATCCTGTTCCCTGGTCTTAAAGGGATCCAAGGTGAGTCATTGGTCTTTTTCATTTGATCCCCAAGACCATTTCTCCATTTGATTAGAGCAGCTTCTGAGAATTCGGCGTGAATGCTGTCCATACCTCACCCCCAGAGGGCTCCCTACCATAATCCTATGGTTCTGATTGCGACAATACTAATTGTAGTACAGTTAATTCTGCTGTAAGAAGTCTGGGTAAAAAGTCTAACTCTGCCTGGTATCATTGCTGGAGTATTGGTTAAAAGATATGTGTCCCCACGTGATTTGTTTAATTTGCGAGAACTGAGATAGCTGAATTCAGTGGAGACTGAATGTTTTCAAGAGATTGAATGCAACGTTTTTAGCACATTCCATTTTAATTGGTTGTTGTGGGAATATGGTTGTGCACAACATTGTGACCTGCATTTTTTTTTTCTGTTTTTATATATGAATTTAATTGAGTTTAACATTATATAAAACACCTAGACATATTTCCAGTGTTACAAATGAAATTAATGGTTTATTATATCATTTTTAATAATCATTTTAACTGCTCCTTGTTGAGCAATACTAGTTTTAATATTTTGTTTCTTGTTTTGTCCTTCACGCCTCCACTGAAGATTAGCATCTACTTTGGAAATGAAAGAACTAATTGAGTGACTGCATTTTAGGAATTATGAAATGCTTATGTCTCAGTCCTTTGATCTGGATCAGTTAGGAGCAATTTGTAAAGTTATTGGACAATGAAAACTAATTTCTATTTTTTCAGAATTAATGGTTTAAAGAAAATTACACAATAACAAAGTTATTTTTGTGGATCCTTCTACGTGTTAGCACCAATTGTTGGGACTTTAGGTTTACAGTGAAGCAGAGAAGTATAAAATACATACTTATTTGTTTCAGGTTTCATTCATGTGACTTTTGCTTTTAAAATATTCATGTTCAATAAAAATCAATTTTTGAAAGGCTTGCGTCCTTGCCTAATTGCATTAAATGTGTAAAATTCTGCATGCTAGTTTAGTATCAGTGAAAAGGATTAGCTCAAACTGAACAGCTATCACCTGCAGACAATAGGCTGTCTACACTTAGTGGAGAATCTACTCCAAATAAGCTGCCAGCCTCTCAAGTTTCTGAATGACATTTTTTCAGCATGATCCATGGTCTGGATCAGGTCAAATCTGATCCTTTGGTTGCCTACTTGTTTCCTTATTCCTTCACTCCAACAATGTTTTTACTCTCTGTATACTTACCATTGCTACTTCTCCTGTTTTCTATTTTATTCCTTAAAATGTTTGAAATTTAAAAAGTGATGAGCTTGAGTGTTATTGGAGCTACACTCATCCAGGAATGTGGCAAGTATCCCTTCACACTCCTGACGTGTTCAATATAGGTGGCAGGCTTTGGGGAGTCGGGAGGTGAGTTACTCACCACAGAATTTCTAGCCTCTGACCTGCTCTTATAGCTACTGTATTTATATAACAGCTCCAGTTAAGTTTCTGGTCAATGGTGCTGCCCAGCATGTTGTTGATGGGGGATTCAGCGATGGTAATGCATTGAATGTCATGGGGAGATGGTTAGATTTTCTCCTGTTAGAGATGGTCATTGCCTGGCATTTTTTATGGCATGAATGCTACTTTCCAGATATCAGCACAAACCTGAATGTTGACCAGGTCTTGCTGCATGCAGGCATGGACAGCTTCAATATCTGAGGAACTGTGAATGTTGTTGAACATTGTGCAATCATCAGTGGACATTTGCATCCTGACCTTGCATTGGAGGAATGTCATTGAAGCAGCTGAAGTTGGTTGGGCTTAGGACACTTTGCTGGGAAAGTCTTGCAGCGACCTGGGGCTGGGATGATTAACCCCCAAATACCATAACCATCTTTCTCTATGCTAGGTATGATTCTAACCATTGGAGAGTTTGTCCCCTGATTCCTATTGACTTCAATATTGCTAGAGTACCTGATGACACACTTGGTTAAATGTTACCTTGGTGTCAAAGGCAGTCACTCTCATATTATCTCTGGAATCAATTCTTTTGTCCATGTTTCGACCAAGGCTGTAAGCAAGTCAGGGGCCGAATCTCCCTGGCAGAACCCCAACTGACCATCAGTGAGTAGGTTGTTGCTGAATAAGTGCTGGTTGAGAGCACTGCCGACGACACCTTCCATCAGTTTGCTGATAATTCCAAGCAGATTTAAGGGGTGGTAATTGGCCAGATTGGATTTGTCCTGTTTTTTGTGGACAGAACATGCCTGGGCAATTTTCCATATTGTTGGGTAGATGACGAATTGTAACTGCACTGGAACAGCATGGCAAAGAGCACAGCTAGTTCTGGAGTACAAGTGTTCAGTTCTACAGCTGGAATATTGTCAGGGACCGGAGCCTTTGCCATATCCAGCACATTCAGCCGTTTCTTGATATCGTGGAGTGAATCGAATTGTCTGAAGACTGGCACCCATGATAATGAGGATTTCAGACAGGGGAGGAGATGGATCATCCATTCTGCATGTCTGGCTGAAGATGGTTGCAAATGCATGAACCTTGTCTTTTGCACTGACGTGCTGAGGATGGAATGTTTGAAGCACTTTCTCCTCCCATTGGTTAATTGCCCATCACCATTCATGGCTGGATGTGGCATGATTGCAGAGCTTTAGTCTTTTGGTTGTGGGATCACTTTGCTCTTTTTATTGCATGCTGCTTCCATTGTTTGGCATGCATGTAGTCTTGTGTTATAGCTTTACCATGTTGGCGTCTCATTTTTAAATATTGCTTGTGTTGCCCCTGGCATTCTCTCCTGCACTCATTGAATCAGTCGTGGTCCCCTTGGCTTGATTGTAATGGTGGAGGGATGTCTCTCTCAGGCTGTGAAGTTACAGATTGCGGTGGAATACAATTCCGCTGCTGTTCATGGTCTACAGCACCTCATGGATGCCCACTTTAGAGCTGCTAGATCTGTTCTGAATCTGTCCCATTTAGCACGATGGCAGTGCCACAAAACACAATGGAGGGTTCCTCATTGTATAAACCATTCTTTGCCTCCATGAGGACTGTGTGGTAGTAGCTCCTACCAATATTGTCATGGACAGATACATCTTTAACATGTAGATTGGTAAGGATGATGTCAGTTAGGATAAGGTACCACACAGAGGTTACTAAACAAAATTAGAGCATGTGGGATTGGCGGTAATATATTGCTATGGATTGAGAATTGGTTATTGGACAGAAAACAGTAGGACTAAATGGGTTATTCTCAGGATGGCAGGCTATTACTAGTGGGGTACCACAAGGATCAGTGCTTGGGTGACAGCTTTTCACAATCTGTATAAATGATTTAGATTTGAGGGCCAAATGTAGTATTTCCAAATTTGCTGATGAGACAAAACTAGGTGGGAATGTGAATTTTGGGGTGGATGCATGGAGGCTTTAAGGAGATTTGGACAGGCTAAGGGAATGGGTAAGAACATGGCAGTTGGAATATAATGTGAATAAGTGTGAAGTTATCCACTTTGGTAGAAAAAATGGAAAGGAAGAGTGGTGAAAGGTTGGAAAGTGTTAATGTCCAAAGGGACCTGGGAGCCCTTGTTCATGAGTCACTAAAAGCTAACTTGTAGGTGCAGCAAGGAATTAGGAAGGTAAATGACATGTTGGCCTTCATTGCAAGGGGATTTTAGTGCAGGAGTAAACATTGCCTTGCAGCAATTGTATAGAGCCTTGGCAAGACCGCACCTGGAGTATTGTGTACAGTTTTGGTCTCCTTACCTAAGGAAGGATATACTTGCCATAGAGGAGTGCAACATAGTTTCACCAGAGTAACCCCTGGGATGATGGGATTCTCTTATAAAGAGCGATTGAAGAAACTGGGCCTGCATTCTCTAGAGTTTTGAAGAATGAGAGGTGATCTAATTGAAATTGATTTTTTTTTTTACAGGGTATAACAGATTAGATGTGGATAGTGTCACTTCCCTAAGACATGAAAGTGATCGTAAACTGTTCAAAGCAAACCTTACCATTTTGCTGATTTTTTAAAAATGAACTCTGCTAAACCAAAATATAGCTGCTACAGATCACATGATTCACAAGTTGGCTTCAGTTTCTGGAAATTTCCAACAGCAGTTACAGGACAAAAGCTTAATCCTTATCCTTGTGGAATATCTCATCTTTCTCATCTGAGGACACATTACAATCAACAAAACCAGGGCCCAGCAGACAATCTATCTCCTCAACCTCGTCCTATAACAAAGGGAGAGCAATTGAAATTTGTTACACCTGCAGAGGTGCTGATGGTCACCATCAATCTCCTAATGGATTTTGACCAGAGGCATAGAAACTGCTCGTTAGCCTGCAACTGACTCATTAATGGGCAACATCACATGACCTAAGCTTTTGGCCTTTGGAAAGTTTTAATATTACATTTCTAGACTCATAACACAGTGTGCTGTTTAACCTCCCGCCTGCAAACACCACAGCAGGATTCCAGGCTGACCAACAGCCTGCATCAAGTCTAATCCTCCATGAAGCCTGTTTCTCTGGAAGATTCCTGCCTTATCCTGCTGAACAGACCAAGACTCTGTATACCAACCTCATCTCGCTGCACCACCAAACTTTAAAGGAATTTTACAACTCCTGCTTCAGCTGGGGTCAAAATCCTGTAACTCCCTTCCTAACAGCACTGTGGGTGTACCTATACCACATGGACTGCAGTGGTTCAAGAAGGCAGCTCACTACCACCTTCTGAAAAACAATTAGGGATGGGCAATAAATGCTGGTCCAGCCAGCAAAGCCCACATTCTGTGAATGAATAAAAAAAAGCTAGCTGAACCTACTTGAATTTAACTCCTCCATGAATCAACCCTCACTGCACTCTGACTTCCTGGACTCTGACAATAACGTGAACTGATATCCTTATCTTTTTTCTTTAAAGTTACTCAATTTGTACAAATTCCTCTTTCCTATCTTCTTTTTGTGTGCTTGTGTGTGTGTATGAAGCTGCGACAATCCCCCCCACACCCCCCCCCCCCCCCCCGACTTTGAATGTGTAAATAAACAATACCTCTGATTTAACCCCAAAGAGAGTTTGCTGTGAATCACTTTAAAATTGACGTCACAAACAGGATTTGGGGGAAACAAAAATTAAAACACCTCCGCTTAGAGACAGACAATGAGAAAACAAAGGAGTTCAAGTTTGCCTCTCCTCTTGCCAGTAACAATAGGATGTTTCCCCTGGCTAGTGCGTCTAAAATCATGGGAGACAGTCTCAGAATAAGGGGCAGGCCATTTCAAACTGCGATGAGGAGGAACTTTTTCACAGAGGGTGCTGAATCTTTGGAATGCTCTACCCAAAGGGGTGTGGAGGCTCAATCATTGAGCATGTTCAAGACCAAAATCTTTAGATTTCTGGATACCAATGACATTAAGAGATATGGTGATAGTGGAAAAAAATGATGTAAAAGATAAATGATCAGCCATAATCTGATTGAATGGAGGAACAAGCTTGACAGGCTGAATGGCCTACCCCTCCTATTTCCTATGTTCTCCATACATGTTAGGTTTTTTCCCTCATATTGGTTTTCTCACTATCTGGCACAGATTCTGACTTGCAGATATGGCCTAAGACTTGGACAATAGCGGTGCTGATGAGCACATTGGACATAGAATGGACTCTGGGCAGAGGGAATTCAATGCCTCTGCTACTTCCATGTGATGTTCAAATTGGAGGACTACTGATTCATTAGCTGAAGGAAGGCAGTAGGTGGTGATTAGCAGGAGGTTTCCTTGCTCATGTTTGACCTGAAGCCATGAGAATTCATAGGGTCTGCAGTCAGTGTTGCGGACTCCCAGATTCAATTCGACCTGACTGTGTACCACTGTGTTGTCACTTCTAGTGGGTCTTCTCATTCAGTGAGACAGGATATCAGAAGATCATGAGAAATTGGAGCAGGAATAGGCCATTTGGTCCATCATTTGATAAGATCATGGCTGATCTGATTGTGATCTCAACTCCACTTTACTGCCTGTCCCCCATAACATTCAACTTCCTTGTCAATTAAAAACCTGTCTAACTTAGCCTTAAATATATTCAATGACTCAGCCTTCACTGCTGTGGATGAGTATTCCAAAGATTAACGTCTTCTCCATCTTAAATGGGAGATGCCTAATGCTGAAGCTGTGCCCCTAGTGGTAGATTCCCTCACAAGAGGAAGCATCCTCTCAGCATCTTCTCAACCAAACCCCCTCAGAATCTTATGCTTCAATAAGATCATCTCTCATTCTTTTAAACTCCAGAATAAGCTCAATCTGCTCAACCTTTCCTCATAAGACAAACCCTTCATCCAAGGAATCAGCCCAGTGAACATTCTCTGAACTGCTTCCAGTACAAGTATATCCCTCCCTAAGTAAGGAGACCAAAGTTGTACACAGTACTCCAGATGCAGTCTTACCAATGCCCTGTACAGCTGTAGTAAGATTTCCCTACTTTTATACTTCATCCCCCTTGCAATAAAGGCCAACATTCCACTGGCCTTCCAAATTACTAGCTGTATCTGCATGCCCACATTTTGTGACTCATGTACAAGGACACCCAGATTCCTCTGCATCGCAGCATTCTGCAGTGTCTCTCCATTTAAATAATATCCTGCTTTTCTATTCTTCCTGCCAAAGTGGGCAACCTCATTTTCCCACGTTATAGTCCATCTGCCATTTTTTAGCCTATTTAAAATATCTATATCCCTTTGTAGGATATTTGTATCCTGTTCATAAGTTGCTTAACTACCAAAATTTGTATCATCAAATTTGACTACAATAGAGTCTGCTCCTTTGTCCAAGTCATTAACATAGATTGTAACTGGTTGAGACCCTGGCACTGATTTCTGTGGCGCTTCTTGACAGAGAAGATGCTGAGAGGATGTTCCCTCTTGTGGGGGAATCTATTACTAGCGGCACAGTTTCAAAATAAGGCATCTCCCGTTTAAGATGCAGGTGAGGGAAAATTTCTTAGAGGGTGTTAATCTTTGGAATGCTCCTCTACAGAGAGCAGTGAAGGTTGAGTCATTGGATATATTTGAGGCGGAGTTAGGTTTTTAATTGACAAGGAAGTTGAGTGTTATGAGGGACAGGCAGTAAAAAGGAGCTGAGATCACAATCCAATCAGCCATGATCTTATAGAATGATGGGACAGTTTGCCAACCTGAAAATGATCCATTTATCCTGACTCTGTTTCCTGTTAGCTAGCCAATCCTCTATCCATGCTAATACATGACCCCAACACCATGAGCTCCTAACTTGGGCGGTCACCTTTTGTATGGTACCTTATCGAATGCCTTTTAGAAATCCAAATACACTACATCTATTGGTTCCCCTTTATACACCCTGCTTGTTACATCCTCAGAGAACTCGAATAAATTTGTCAAGCATAATTTCCCTTTCACAAAACCATGTTGACTCTGCTTGATTGTATTATGATTTTCTAAGTGCCCTGCTACTAGCTCCTTAATAATGGATTTTAGCATTTTCCTAATGACAGAAGTTAGACTAACTGGCCTCTAGTTTCCTGCTTTCTGCCTCTCTCCTTTCTTGAATAGTGGTGTTACAATTGCAGTACTCCAATCCGCTGGGACCTTTCTAGAATCTCGGAAAAGTTTGGAAAATTGCAGCCAATACAACCACTATCTTTATAGCCACTTCCTTAAAAAACCCAGGATGCAGGTCATCAAGCCCAGTGGACCTGTCAGCCTTTAGTCCCATTAGTTACCTAGTACTTTTTTCTAATGATCATGATTGATTTAAGTTCCTCCTTTTTACCCCCTCCTTTTCTACTATCTTAATGATTTTTGTGTCTTCTACTGTTGAAGACAGAAACAAAATACTTGTTCAAAGTCTCTGCCATTTCCTTGTTTTCCATTATTAATTCCCCAGTCTCACCCTCTGAGGGACCAACTTTAGTTACTCTGTTCCTTTATATATACTTTTAGAAGCTTTTACAGTCTGTTTCTATATTTCTTGCTAGTTTTCTCCAACTCCAATTTCTCTCCCTCTTTTTTAGTCATCCTTTGCTTGTTTCTAAAATTTTCCCAATCTTCTGGCCTATCACCTTTCTTTGTAACATTGTACATCTTTTCTTTCAATTTAATACCACCCTTAATTTCCCTAATTAGTCATGGATGGCTCATCCTTCTCAGAGTATTTCTTAATAGAATATATCTTTGTTGTAAGCTATGAAATACCTCCTTAAATGCCTTACATGCTTCTCCACCTTTTAACCTATTTTTCCAGTCCACTTTAGCCAACTCTGCCTTCATGCCCTTGTAACATTTAAAGTTTAAGTCAGTAATTTTAGACCCAAATTTCTCACCCTAAAGATGAACATGAAGTTCCATCATGTTATGATCACTCATACCTACAGGATCCTTTACTGTGAGGTCATTTATTAATCATGTCTCATTATACATTACCCAGTCTAAATTAGCCTATTTCCTGGTTGGTTCTAAAATGTATTATTCTAAGAAATTGTCCTGAATATACTCCATGACCTTAACCTCCAGGTTTCTTTTGCCAATTTGATTCACCCAATCTGTGAAGATTAAAATCTCCCATGATTATTGCAGTACCTTTCCAGCAAGCTCCCATTGTTTTGTTTGATTTATACTTTGTCCTACAATGTAGTTACTGTCTGGGGGCCTATAAACCACCCCTCCAATAACTTCTTTCCTTTAGTATTTCTTATCTCCACCCAAACTGTACACTTTGATCCCCCAAACAGAGATCATTTCTCACTACTGTACTGAACTCATCCTTTATTAACAGAGCTACCCCACCTCCTTTTCTTCCTGTCAATCTGAAATGTCAAATATCCTTGAGCATTTAGGTCCCAGTCATGGTCACTTTACGACCATGTCTTTGTAATGGCTATCATGTCATATTCATTGATTTCTATCTGTGCTATCAATTCAACCATCTTCTTACTAATGCTGCATGCATTCATATTAAGAGCCTTTATTTCTGCCTTTTTACTATTTTTCCCTGCTCTGATTTTACTTTCTGGTGCACTCTTATGTTTCTGCAGTCTGTCCATCCCTGTTACTCTGGTTATCGTTGCTGGCATCATTACCCTGCACTATTGCTTTGTCCTTTCTCTTTAACTTAACAAATCTCCCCACCCCTATTTAGTTGAAACCTCTCTCTACAACCCTAGTTATATGATTTGCCAGTACACCTGTGCCAGCGTGGTTCAGATGAAGACCATCCCAATGGTATAGCTCCCTCTTTTCCCAGTGCTGAAGCCAGTATCCCATGAATTGAACCCCATTTCTCTCATATCAATCTTTGAACCACACATTCAACTCTGACTTTTTTTTTAACCGTATGCCAATTTGCTCACCACTCAATAATTAATCCACCTTTGTGGTTGTGCTTTTTAATTTAGTCTCTAGTTGCTCATACTCCCTCTTTCTTAGAGCCTCTATCTTAGTCTTACCTATGTCATTGGTATCAGTGTGGACCACAACAACTTAATCCTCTTCCCACGCCCCATTACAACTTGCTGTCCAGCCTTGAGACTATGTCCTTAACTCTGATGCCAGACAGGAACCTCAGCCTTTGGGACTCTTGGTCTTGGCGGCAAAGAACAGTATCTATCCCCCTGGCTATACTGTTCTCTAATACTACTACATTCCTTTTTTCTCACCCTGCCCCCGCCCCCCCTTTAATGGCTCCTTGCACCACGTTGCTCATCCTCCATGTAGCTCCTGCACTATTCCACATATGTTGTAACAATCTTGAACCCGTTGAACAATTTCAAGGGCTGAGGCTCCTCCATTGCTACCATCTAGATCCCTGTACCTGCCTCACTTGTAATCACACCCTCCTGCCCTGATCAGGGACCAAACCTGAAATACCCAGCTGAAAGGGTATGATTGCCTCCTCGATCAAAGTGTCAAGGTAACCTTCCTCCTCCCTGATGCATCACAGCGTCCAAAGCTCAGGCTCCCGCTCATTAACTCAGAACCAAGGTTCTTCGAGCTGCCAACACTTACTGCTGATGTGGCTGCCATGGACCACTCTAGTGTCCACCTGTTCCCACATACTACAGCTGCAACACATTATCTGCCCTGTCATCTTTATTCTGTTTAATTTAATCAATTAAATTTTAAGTTTAGAAATATAACTCAACTTGCTGTCTGTAGTTATGTCAAGTAGTTTAACTAGTTAAGCTCTAAATGTAATGCAATATTTATATCTTTCTGGTACCAATTTAAACTACTGCCTGTGTTTTAAAGGGATAAGATCTTAAAAACTCCCCATTCACTTAGCTACCTGCCTAATTAAAGCCTTGAACACTCACCAGCTTCAACAAGATTCCCACTCGCACCAAATTCCCAACTTTGCATTGGTACCTCATTGCACTCAGATGGGATGGTGATTGAGGAGCCTGGGACATTGGTTGTAAGTTATGATTTAGTGAGTATGACTATGTCAGTTTGTTGCCTGACTGGTCTCTGAGACAGCTGTCCCAATTTTGGCATAAATCCCCAGATGGTTAGTGAGGAGGACTTTGCAAAGTCAGCTAGCCAAGCTGTGCCTTTGTTGTCTCAGGTACCTAGGTCGATACCAGCTGGCCTGTTTGGCCTATTCTTTGACTATCTTGTTATGCCATTTCAGAGAGCAGTTAAGAGTCAATCACATTGTGTATGTTTGGAGTCTCATGTAGGCCAGACTGGGTAAGGATGGCAGATTTCCTTCCCTAAAGGACATTAGCAAACCAGAAGAGTCTGGATAATAATTGGGTAGTTTCATGGTCACCATTACTGAGACTAGCTTTTTATTCCAGATTTAATAATTGATTGAATTTAAATTCAGCTGTTGTGATAGGACTTAAACTTATGTCTCCAGAGCCTTAGCCTAAGTCTCTGGATTAGGCATCCAGCAACCTTATCACGACCATTTTCATACTCTGTACAGTACTGAAGGTGAAAAAAATGTTGAGATGGAGTGCATTTTTCGTGTTAACTGTGTAAAAGGAAACAATGATTTAAAAAAAAAGATTTTGTTTGAAAATGAACAAATAAACTTTCATATTACAAATGATTAATCAATTTTGGACTGAGAAGAAAAGAGGTAATTAGATTAATGAATGTGTTGAAACTGCTTTCTTATGTTTTATTTCCTTCATAGTGAGATATCTCTATAAAATTCTTGTTATGGGTTCTTATAAATTCGCAACAGTAACAACAAAACAGCACTTTGTTGCACTCTAGCACCGTGAATCTGTTATGCCCTTGTGACATGTCATTACTCCTTCTCTAGGCTATACCAGCTGGTGAAAATCCTTTATTCCTTTGGGATTTTGGTAACTTATACAATCCAATACTACGTTCCAGCAGAGATCATTCTTCCAGCTGTTTCCGCACAAGTACCTCAGAGATGGAAGCTACTTTGCGATCTTGTGGTCCGAACCCTCCTTGTTTGTCTAACCTGTGAGTAGGTTCAAAGCAATTACATGATTTTAAAAAACCTTAATGCCCATTGTGAGTTTGAAAAAACCAGAAACGTCATTGTTGAATGCACATTGTTTCTGAAGATGGTTCTTTGTGCTTTTTTTTTAATTAGGAATATAGAAATTCGTTTAGAGCATTAGGATTATTTTTTACTGGCCTACTGAGAATTATTTTGGATGATAATATAGTAATATCACTGTGTACTGGCATTTCACAAAGTTTGCGCCTGACTGGCTGGCTGTTAAATATTGAAGGGTATTATGTTTTTAGAAAAGAAAAGAAAGAACGGACAGCTATACTAATTAATTAGAGTAATATAATGGCAGTAGAAATAAAAGTAACTAACTAAGATAGAAACAAAATCCAAATGGGTTGAGATAAAAGCTATGAGATTGATCAAACTAATCAGGAACAACTAGCAGAATGAATAGCAAACTGCCCAGAAAAGACACAGTAGGGTTAAAGGTAATTACTAGGACTAAGAATTTGTAAAATGGCCCTGTGCATATGTCAAATGCATTTGAACATTGATAAGTGTGAGGCATAAGGAAGCCTCCTCCTTGGAAAATAAGTGTCTAAATGGGACAGTGGCGCAAAGGGATCTTTGGGTACAGATTCACAAAGCATCAAAAGTGTCATTTTTATGCCATTTCATGCGAAAGGAGACATGTTTTTGGTAGCAAATTTCATAGTTGCCTTTTTATTTTTTCTCACTTTCTTTGTTTTGCTAGTAATGGTTATCATTGTTGAAGTCCAAAGGCGATGC
The DNA here is from genome assembly GCF_017639515.1 of Carcharodon carcharias. NCBI lineage: Eukaryota > Metazoa > Chordata > Chondrichthyes > Lamniformes > Lamnidae > Carcharodon > Carcharodon carcharias. The sequence continues at coordinate 92,580,500 of NC_054477.1, read as the reverse complement.
AAGTGATGTGCAATGACATTGTACATTGAAATAATAATGATTGTTGTACATTACTGACTGATGTTTCTATTTGGAGGACTTAATCAGTTTTGGATTCATTTTTGTTTTGCCAGGATCAATTGGTAAGAATAGTAACTATTCATGTGTTGCATGCTATTCTTCAGTGGTCACATTTATAAGAAGGATTTTTAACATAATCATCGTAAGTTTATCAAGAAATAATTTGAACATGTATAAATGGGATTTAATATCTGCTAATATTTACACTGAAAAGGTTGTTTTCATCTGTAGTCCGTTCCTTTACCATTGCAGTACTTATCTACATCTTCATGTTTTGAATTTAGGATTTAATCTTTTAATAAAAGTAAAGCATAAGGCATGGAATTCTATATTTTGTGTACAATTGGCCTCAACACATTTGACTGCTTGTTAGCTTGCCTTCTGAAATATTTAAGGGCATGTCATGGCACATGTCAGATTACAGTATCCAGTTCACATACCGGTATGTCAATGGGGCAGCTTAATTTGCCTTTAGGCCACACTAATGCAACACTAGATATTGAGTAGTAAAGCTAAACTCCTAATTGGAAGGATCCTGGGCTCCACTTACAGGAGACAATGCTGATGGTGAAGCTGAGAGAATACCTAGTGCAGATCTGAAATCTACCTCCAGGATTAAGGGACGTGCTCTTGATCACTGTCCCAGTACGATATATTTTATATATCATGTACTTCTAGATTCAGAAATTTATTTCAAATAAATCCTTTCCAGAACAGCAATGAGCTTTCCTTGTGCCATTATCTGAAACTTCTGGGCTTAATTTTCCTGAAAGTAATGCAACTGTTTTCATTAATTTATTTGACATGGACTCCTCAATAAAATTATTTTCACAGTAACGTTCACACTGGTGGCATGCCATGCCATCAGTGTGGGCAAATATGCATTAATTAAGGAAAGCCAAGGTGGATTTGTTAAGGGGAAGAAAATAATACAATAGGATTAGCTGAACACTGCTCCCCCCTCTCCAACCCACCCCCACCTCCCCAACCACTGCTTTTGCCCCTCCCCTACTCCCCACCCAGCAACTCCTATAATCCACAAATTTTCATTCTGGGGTATGAAAATGAGGTCACACTGGGAAAAAGTTTGAAAAGTGCCGCATTGAGGTATTTGAAATTACAAACACTAATTTTTCTATTTGTGGTTGCATTGATCTAGCAGCAAACATGCTGTTTGGGGTAGTGTAGAGGTGGCATTTATTTCTTATTATCTAATGACAATTAGGTGGGACTTGCACAGCCAGCTTGGATGGGCACCAAATGTTGCTTCTGGGCATATTTGTATGCAATGATTAAAGCTTTATTCATATTAAATCTATTGAACTTTAAGCTTCACATATAATTGCTTATCGTCAATAATTTTTTTCAGAACTGCAAATATTATAGGCCACATTTTGCAGTCAGCGGCAAAGCAAGTGCGTTTGTTACTGACGACAAAGTAAGTCTTGCTGAGAGATTTGGTGACCTCTCTGGTGAACGTTTCACCTCCATTGCTGCTGTGCAGTGGTTGCAGTGTTCTTTGCAGGGTAATCTGAGGTTGTTGGGCACTTTTCAGGGCCTAAAGTGATGGCCTTGGGCACGCTCATGTGTTTGCGCAATATTTCTGAGATGATCTGATCAGGGTAGCCATTGTCCCACAGGATGTCTTTGATGCACTCTATTTCAGCACCAAGCTTGCATGGTAAGAAAATGGCTCGGGCCCTATTTACGAAGTTGCCAATAAGGCCAATCTTGTAGTACGTGGAACTGTAAAAGTCCCACCGCGTGTAAAGACCAGTGAAGGTAGGCTTGCGGTAGATCGTGGTAGAGAATCCCCTGGAAGATTTCTCAACCAGTATGTCAAGGAAAGGGAGCTCATTTGACTGCTCCATTTCAAGGGTGAATTTGAGCGCAGGATGGAGCCCATTAAGACATGCAAGGAAATTATTGCATGCAGCTATGGATTTAAGTATAGCAAACATATCATCTTTTGTTTTATATCATCTTATGGTCTATATTGGAAATATGCAAGGGGTAGGAGGTTGGGTGTCATTCCATCAAAGACACATTTCTCATGGAACCCAATGAAGATGTTTGCAAGAGCTGGGCCTAGAGGGGACCCTATGGCAACACCATCTATTTGGGCAACCAATTAGCACACTCTTCTCATACAGTATAAACATTTTGTTCCCCCTGACATTGGCATTTTCTTGCGATTTGTCTTGATGAGTGCTAGACGAAAAGCTTTGACAAAATGCCTCTTTTTTCGGCAGTACTGGATATAATTGCTCACCTACATTTACTGAACATGCAAACATCCATCAGGGTGTAGGCCTACAAGGAGGCTCCAGAAATTAAGCTGAAACTTTTGGGCTTATGGGCACTAATAGGAATATATTGAATGGTTTGAAAGACATTTCTTTTAAATTTTGCCAAGGAACTGATTACTGTGATTCTAACTAAAATATAGTTCTGTATATTTTAACTTTCAGTAAGTTAAAATTCGGTGACTTACAGGTGGTGGGCCTTCGCATTCACAGTACTGTGAATTAAATGCTTGTTTTTTTTGCGATGAACCCATTTTTAGCTGTATTAATCAAACTTCATCAAGTTGCCACTGTTAAATATATTATGGAATATCTTTTAATACAGATTTTATGTAAAAGAAAACTGTTTGAAATGCTGTCCGAATGCAGTGGCTCATGGCAGATTTTACATTCAGCGATCTGTTAATGCGTGTGAGAGGAAACTTGGGAGAAAAAAAATGGATGGGTAATTAGCACATATGAATTATTTCGCACCAAGGTGGCAAATTATTAATAAGTAAAGTGTTTAAAAAATGTTTAGTAATAATATTTACTTTGTGGTTAGTGATTGGCAGCATGCCTTTGGGCATTTCATTTTTGCCACGAGGATTTTAGTAAGGGAAGCTTGCAAAGAGCAGTAAAGATTAATTTTTTTAAGTCAGCATAAATGAGAATCAATAAAAAAAGGAGGATATGTTGTGCCTTTTGACCATCCAAATTAAAATACATTTAATTGATTCTTTTTGGTGAATCTTTAGTATTGTTCAGGATTTGTGTGGAGTTAGGAACATAGGAACAGGAGGAGGCCATTCATCCCCTTGAGCCTGCTCCATGATTCACTTATATTATGGCTGATCTATATCTTAACCCCATCTACCTGTCTTGGCTCTGTAACCATTAATACCCTTGCCTAACAGAAGTCTATCACTTTTAGTTTTGAAGTTTTCATTTTACCTAGCCTAATAACTTGTTGAGGAGTGTTCCAGGTTTCCACTACTCTTTATGTGAAGTACTTCTTGAGGTCACCCCTGAAAGGCCTAGCTCTAATTTTAAAGTTGTTGGCTCGTTGTCCTGGACTCCCTTGTCAGAGGTATTAGTTTCTCCCTATCCACCCTATCTAATCCTTTAATCATCTTAAACACTTCAATTAGATCAGATCTTAATCTTCTATACATGAGGGAATACAAGCCAAGGCAATGCAATTCTCATAATTTATCCTTTTTTGCCCCAGTGTCATTCTGCTGAATCTGAGCACCCTTTCCAAAACCAGTGTATCCTTCCTGTGGTGCAGTGGCCAGAACTAAACATAGTACTCTAAATGAGGTCTAACCAGAACTTTATATACCTAACTGTAACATAACTTCCAAGCCTTTGTATTTCAGCCCTCTTGCAATAAAGGCCAACATTCTATTGACCTTATTAATTCTGGAATATGTTCAGCTGCCAGAATAGGTTTGTGATTAATTTGGCCTGTCTATTTACAGCTGTTGCTTAAATATTTTCTATGGTAAATAATCCAAAAAGGCAAATCCAAACAATTATAGCATCTTGCAAATTCTTGGGATTAAATACAGGTTAACTGCTCATGCTTGTAAATTGGTAGCACAAGGTCAAAAGAATCCAGCATTGACACTCTACCTTGAATGGCTTTATTCCACTTAATATTGGTTTGCATCTGTGACAAGGTCTGATGTTTAGGCTTACATTAAAACATCACTTTTTCTATTGCAAAGCCCTATGACCATATTTATAATGACAACATCTTTGTTTATAATTCAAAAATCTTGGTGAAGTTACTAATATGTTAGCATATTCTGGCCGCTGGTTTGCATAGTATGACTCCTAGGCAGCATTCTCTCCAAGCTGTGTGGTATGGCTGCATGGCCATGCAACAGTCTAGATGTTTATGCAATGGCAGAAATAGTTCAGGCAGATTGGACAGGCACCTTAGTGGGACAGAGTGTAGTCTGAAGCACAGCAATGACCAATCTGGAAGGGGTTGGTGGTATATATAAAAACAAAATCATGCACCACCCGTCACTGAACTAGGCACCAGAAATGACAAAGGTAGACCCTGCCCAGTCGACCCTGCAATGTCCTCGTCACTAACTTCTGGGGACTTGTGCCAAAATTGTGTAAGTTGTATCACAAACTTGTCAAGCAACAGCCTAGCATAGTCATTCTCACCAATGCATACCTGACAGTCAATGTTCTAAAGTCCTACGTCAGCATCCCACTGGCAGGGCAGACTCATCAGAGGTAGTGGCACGCCATGAATTCTCATGGCATCAGATCAATTGGAGGCAAAGATTACCAACTACCGCCCACCTTTAGCTGATGAATCAGTATTTCTTCATGTTGAACAGCATTTGAAAGAAGCACTGACTGGGTCTAGAGTTAATGTTGTGGACTTCTAGGGTCACTTCCTCTGGACTATATACACTGTGCCAGCACCACTGATGGTGGCAAAGGCACAGAATGTACTCTGGATGGAGGGTTTCACTGTTCATCACCAACCTTGCCATGGTAGCACCAGTACTGACTGAGCTGGACGAGTCCTGAAGGGTATGTTTGCCAGACTAGACCTGCGGAGTGTGGTAAGAGAACAAACAAAAGGGAAAAACCAGCCCTGATCAGTTACCTGTCACAGGTGTATCTGATGACAGCATTGGTATGAGTGACTACCACACAGTCCTTGTGGAGATGCAGTCCTGTCATCACAACGAGGATACCCTTCAATGTGTTGTGTGATACTACCACCGTGCTAAATGGGATAGATTTAAGAACAATTCCAGCACCTCAAAAATTGTCATCCATGAGGCACTGCGAGCCATCAACAACAGCAGAATTGTATTCCATCACAATCTGTAACCTCATGGGCTGATATGTCCCTCACTCTGCCATTACCATCAAGGGGATCAACCTTGTTTCAATGAAGAGTGCAGGAGGGCATACCTAAAAATGAGCTGCCAACCTGGCGAAGCTATAACACAGGACTACATACATGCTAAACAGAGGAAGCAGCATGTAATAGACAGAGCAAAGCTATCCTACATCTATTGGATCAGACCAAAACCCTGCAGTCCAACTTCATCCAGTTGTGAATATTGCTGGAGAATGAAGCAACTAACCAGAGAAGGAGGCTTGACAAACATCCTTTATGATGGGGCAGCCCAGAATGTCAGTGCAAATGATAAAGCAGACCTTTTGCAACCACCTTCAGCATGAAGTTGAGTGAATGCTCCATCTCGGCCTCCTCCTGAGGATCACAGCATCACAATGCCACTCTTCAGCCAATTCAATTCATGCAATGAATAGAGCAAAGGCGATGGGCCTTGACAACATCTTGGTTGTCATGCTGAAGATTTGTGCTCCGGAACTAATCGCATGCCTAGCCAATCTGTTCCAGTACAGCTACAACACAGGCGTCCATCTGGCAATGTGGAAAATTGCCCATATAGGTCCTGTCCACAAAAAGCGGCCAAATCCAATCTGACCAGTTACTGCTCCATCAGTCCACTCTCAATCATCAGCAAAGTGATTGAAGGTATTGTTGACTGTGCTATCAAGCAGCACTTACTCACTCATAACCTGCTCACCAATGTATAGTTTGGGCTCCACCAGGGTCACTTGGTTCCTGAACCCATTACAGCCGTGGCCCAAACATGGACAGAAGAGCTGAATTCACAAGGGGAGGTGAGAATGACTGCCCTTGACATCAAAATAGCATTTGACTGAGTTTGACATGGAGCCCTAACAAAATTGAAATCAATCAAAATCATGCAACAAACTTTCCACTGGTTGGAGCCCTACCCAGCACAAAGGAAGATGGTTGTTGTCGTTGGAGGCCAATCATCTCAGCCCCAGGGTATTACTGCAGGAGATCCACAGGATAGTGTCCTAGTCTGAACCAGCTCAGCTGCATCATCAATGACCTTCCCTCCATCACAGCGGGGATGTTCGCTGATGACTGCACAATGTTCACCATTTGAACTTGCCCAGATACTGAAGCAGCGTGTGCCCCATGAAGCAAGACTTGGACAACATTTAAGCCTGGCCTGTTAAGTGACATGTAACGTTTGCACTATACAAGTGCCAGGCAATAACCATCTCCAACAATAGAGCATCTGACCATTTATCCTTGACATTCAATGGCACTACTATTGCTGAATCCCCCACTATCAGCATCCTGGGGGTTACCATTGACCAGAAACTGAATTGGACCAGCCATATAAATACTGTGGCTACAAATGCAGGTCAGAGACTGAGAATCCTGCAATGAGTAACTCACTTCCAGACTCATCAAAGCCTGTCCACCATCTCCAAGGCACAAGTTAGGAGGGTGATGAAATACTCTCCACTTGCCTGCATGATTGGAGTTTCATCAACACTCAGGAAGCTGCACACCATCCAGGACAAAGCACCCAGCTTGATTAGCATGCCATCCACCACCTTAAACCATTCACTTCTTGCATCAGTGGTGTACAGTCACCGCAGCTATATATGTAAGATCATAAGAAGTCGGAGCAGGAATAGGCCATTTGGTCCATCGAGCCTGGTCCTCCATGGCTGTACTGGTTGTGGCCTTAACTTCACTTTCCTGTCTGACCCCTTAACCCTCGACTCCCTTGTAGATCAAAATCTGTCTAACTCGGCTTTGAATATAGTCAATGACCCAGCCTCCACTGCTCTCTGTGGAAGAGAGTTTCAAAGACTAACGATTTTCTGAGAGAAGAAATTCCTTCTTATCTCCATCTTCAGTGGGAGGAATCATGTTTTTAAACTGTGCCACCTAGTTCTAGATTTCCCTAGGAAGAGAAACATCCTCTCAGTATCTACCCTGTCAAACCCCCTCAGAATCTTATATATTTCATTAAGATCACCTCATTTTTCTGAATTTCAGTGAGTATAGGCTCCACCCACTCAACCTTTCCTCATAAGACAATCCTCCATCTCAGGAGTAATCCAAGTAAGCCTCCTCTGAACTGTTTCTAATGCAAGTACATCCCTTCTTAAGTAAGGACAGTAATGTTATGCACAGTACTCTAGGTGCAGTCTCATCAATGCCCTTCACAATTGTAGCAAGACTTTCCTACTTTATACTCTATCCCCCTTGCAATAAAGGCAAACATGCCATTTGCCTTCCTAATTACTTACTGTATCTGCATGCTAACTACAAGCTGCAGTACAACAAGTTGCCAAGGCTTCTTTGATAACCAGCAACCACTACCATCTACAGGAACAAGGACAGCACTCGCATGGGAGTACCACCACCTGCAAATTCCCTTCCAAGCCACATACCATCCTGGCTTGGAACTATATCACCATGTTGCTAGGCCACAATCCTAAAGCACCCTTCCTAACAACAGTTTGGGTGTACCTACATCACATAGACTGCAATGGTTCAGGTGGCATGCTTGTAGTTAGCATGTAAGTACAGCAGGTAATTAGGAAGACAAGTGACATATTGGCCTTTAATGCTGGGGGGATGGAGTATAAAGTAGGGAAGCTTTGCTACAAATGTATGGGGCATTGATGAGACCACATCTAGGGTGGGATTTTCTGGCCCCGCCCACCACTGGGATTGCCTGGTTCTACCAAAGTCAAAGGACTTTTGGCTGGGCCGCCGAATCTCTTGTGGCGAGGCCGGAAGATCCTGGCCCCAGAGTACTGTGCATGGCTTAGGGCTCCTAACTTAAGGAGGGATGTACTTGCATTGGAAGCAGTTCAGTGAAGATTTACTTGGCTGATTCCTGGGGTGAAGGGTTACTACCTTCTCGAGAGCAATTAGGGGTGGGCAAAAAATGCTGGCATTGTCAGCAATGCTCATGCACCATGAATCAATAAAAAAAACGATTGTTTTCAAGTTGTTTTTTGTAGAGCAGTACCTGTTAGTTTTTGAATGTGATCTTTGACAATTTAAAATACAACAGCTGTGTTTAAAAAAAAAGAAAAGGACAATTAGTTTCATTTGAAATGCAGAAGCATTTCAAAAAATAACCTGTTTTAAAATGTAAAGCTCATGCCTACCCTGGTGCCAATCCTTGCAACCTTAGCTGCATTAATTTTTGAAAGTGCTGCAACAGTGGCCATTAATTGCCAATTAATAACCTTAGTGCGTTTAGCATATTATAGGATTTATTGTCTTTGATGTGGAGTCTGAATAGAAGTGCTATTGTTTTTATGAGAGATTAGCCACTTGAGATTTAAAAGCTTTGAATAAGTTTTATGAATATGAATCATTTTCACTATCAAGTGTGTACAATTGAGAGCTGCAAGATTTTTTTCATCTCCACATAGCTCCCAGAGCTCCATAGTGGATTCCTGATAAATGCCTATGGAATGGAATTGAGGGTGTGGGGTGGTGGGTAGGGGCTTGACTAGGCATGGAGGTTATGAGGGGGCATAAGGGGCCATGAGGTGTATGGGTGGGGAGTTTGAGGGCTGGATGGCGTAACAACTTCTAAAACAACTGGGACAAAGTCCCAGAGAATCAAGGTGGGCAGTGTAACCAGCCCACCACCTCTGCACTCGTCCGTGCCTGTGGCTGCCTAGGATCTGTTTCTGGGGAGGGTGAGCTGACCCTATCTCTCCCATGCCTCTCTGCAATGAAAATTGGGTCTGACTGGACCCTTAAAACTGAGATGGGTATGCCGAATCAGGAAATTTCCTTGAGCTATCCACCCCACTAGTGAAAATCCAGCCCTAAGTGTCACACACAATGTTCCCTTTAATTTCTGTTGGCTATACATGGCCCACCCATTGTACTGCCAGTTACTTTGAAATTGTCATGTGATTGTGCATTGCACATCTTAAAATGCTTGATGGGACTTTGACACAAGTACAGGAAATCGGAGCTGGGTATGTTGCAGCATCCAGATGGTACAGCAACTTCCTCCTCATGAGTCCAGGGAATTGAATTTCTACAACATGACTCTTCCCAGGCAGAACTTACTTGGAACTCACTGCAGCTTCAGTCACATTCCCCAGGGCTGGTTGGAGTGAGCCCAGGAACCCTGTGTTATGAGCTGGTGAGGAGAGAGAGAGAGAGAGAGAGAGAAAGACAGGAGCGGGAGAGAGCCGCTGATCGCACTGTTTCTTCTGTCGGGGAGGCAGCGAAGAGTACAACCTGAACTGGTCAAAGTGGCAGTGTTATGTGCCAGGTCAGATATGACTATCTTTGCTAAGGAGAGTATGTTCAGGCTTATGAGGATGGGTTGGGGAGGTACAAAACTGAGCACGACAGAGTGAAGAGAAAGATGTTGCTAAAATAGATCAGCAAACATGTCATAAGGCAGGCAAAGCCTAAGCTTAGAAGTTTAAGTTTCAAGACCTCTTGAGGCTGGGAGGGATGTAAAATGGCGCTGCACTGTGGAAACATAGGATTTTACATTGTTCATCATTTCAATTTACTTCCAAGTTTTTCATCAGTTTTTAAATCAGTCAGATTTTTTATGATGATGTGACTTTGCTTTCTCATTGTTAATTATTCATTTATATGTAATTTCTAATGAAGCAATGTACCCACAATAAATTCCTGAATGGACAATAAATTTGAATTGAATTGAAATGTCACAGCTGTAAATACTCCCTGAAGTCCACAAAATTTCAGCCTGTGTATGTGGTGGGGTAGAGGGGCATGAGGGGTAGATATAAAACAGCTGAGTACACTGTCTAAATTACTGGTGTATATTGATTTACTCGATAATTACAGGCAAGATTGTTATGATCCTTGAAGTGATGATGAAATGAAGAAGCCATCTCTATGGAAACTGTTGCAATTGTTACGATACTCAGGATGCTCAATTGGCATTAATAGAAATAAATAATAGGTGAGCTAGATCCTCATGTCTGCTTTACCCTAGTCCTGCTGGCAGTAGTTATGTAGACTCTTCCCTAACAGGTTACCAAAACCTCAATCTTACTGAACCTACAGCTGTTCCACACAGTGACTGAAATTGTCATTGTCATGCTGTATAAACTCAAAGCTGCTGACTCTCCTTGTAAATAAGCTTCATGTACGTAGTCTTTTTAATTGTGTTTGTCCTCTCTAATGTTGCAGTGTTTCCCCGTACTTTTCCATGATAATCAGTGGTTGTGAAGCCAATCAGTAGCTATCCTTCCACTGATTGCACAGTAACTGTATGAAGAGTATAATTATTTATATAATGTAGGAAAATAAACAAAGGAAGTTGTTTACTTTGGCAGGAAGAGTTAAAAAGCAGAGTATTATTTAAATGGAGAATGGCTACAGAATTCCGAGGTGCAGAGGGATCTAGGTGTTCTAGCACGAGTCACAAAAAGTTAGTATGCAGGTACAGCAAGTAATTAAGAAGGCTAATGAAATATTCTCCTTTACTATGATTGGATTTGAACATAAAAATAAGGATGTTATGCTTTAGTTATACAGGGCAATGGTGAGACCACATCTCGAATATTGTGTGCAGTTTTGGCCTCATTTAAGGAAGCATGTAAATGTATTGGAGGTGGCTCAGAGGAGATTTACTAGACTGATACCTGGAATGAGCAGGTTATCTTATGAGGAAAGGTTTTCAAATTCAATACAAAACAGAAAATTTAAACAGCAACGAAAGTATTGTAAATAACATTTTCACAATGTGAACTGTTATTTCTACTTTTTACTACCCCTAGTTACAGTTACAGTTTCTGCTGTGCAACAAAATACTCTGTTTTCAGCCCTGTTAGTATCATTGACGTATCATCTATGGACTTCAGTTCAGAATTTGATGATATTAGGTTGTAACATTATAGGTTAGATTTTAACATTATTATAGGTTGATATTGTGGAATTTTATTCAATTACCTCCAGGCAATAGGTAAAATTATGGCTTCAATAAATTTTTGTCTTGGTATCTGCTTCCTCAGGGTACAAATAAGTTTGCAAGAGGCTGTTAACGAACAATGTGTATCTAGTTTGTTGGAGAAAAGGCCAATTTTTTTGTGTTGTTATATTACTTTTTGTTACAGAATTTCAAGAAAATGGGATGACAACTTTTATAGTTGGTTGAAGAATTAATTTGTTTCACTTAATTGGCAATGTAGAAGCTTCATGACCCTTCAGAACCCTAATAATTCTATCTTGTTTATCTTATAGAATAAGAATGTAGACTATTAATGTTATTTAACATTCATTTTTATTGCATTGTGATAAGTTTATGAATTGGGAATATTTATTTATTCATTCATTCAAAGACATGAGCATTGCTGGAATGGCCAGCATTTATTGCCTATCCATATGTGCCCTTGAGAATGTGATGATAAACTGCTGTTCTTGAAGTGTTGCAGTCAGTTTAGTGAAGGTAATCCCAAAGTGCTATTAGGTGGAGCGTTATGGGATTTTGACCCAGTAATGATAAAGGAACGATGTTATGTTATTTCCAAGTCTAGATGGTCTATGACTGGAAAGAGAAATAGGAGCTGGTTTTGTTCTCATGTACCATTGCCCTGTCCTTCTAGGTGGTAGACATCATGGGTTTGTTAGCTGCTGTCAAGAAACGTTGGTGAGTTGCTGCACTGCATTTTATAGATGGTATGTGCAGCTACCACAGTACACCAGTATGTTAGAAATGAATGTTTCAGGTGGTGGGATAGCATGCCAATTAATCAGGGTATTTTATCCTGGATGGTGTCAAGCATCTTGAGTGTTGCTGGAGCTGGAAAGTGAGTATTCCACCACAACTCTGATTTATGCCTTGCAAGTAGTGAAAAGATTTTAGGGAGTCAGAAGCTGAGTCACTTGCTGCAGAGTACCCAACCTCTGGCCTGCTCTTGAGACCGCAATATTTATGTGGCTGGTCCAGATGGTTTCCCTGTCATTTGTGGCTTCTGGGGTGTGAATGTGTGATTTGACAATGGTAATGTCGTCATATGTCAAAGGGAGATTTGTATAATGCAAATGTTACTTGCCACTTATCAACCCAAGCCTGGGTGTTGTCCAAGTCTTGCTACATGGGGGCATGTACTGCTTCACTATTTGAGGAGTTGCAAATGGTACCGAATACTGTACAATCATCAACAAACATCCCCATTTCTGGCTAATGATGGAGGGCAGATCATTGATGGACCAGGTGAAAATGGTTTGGCTGAGGAAACTGCCCTGAGGAACCCCTACAGCGATGCCCTGGCCTGAGATGATTAGTCTCCAACAACCACACCATCTTCCTTTGTGCTAGGCATGGCTCCAGGCAATTTTATAATAGTAATTTGTCAAGTTCTATAGCTAAATAATTTAACTAAGATTTAGTCATATAGATTGTTAACGTTATTTGATATCAGTATCAGTTGTTTTCATCATTTGGAACTATCCAATTTACTTCTGGTCACAAAATTACTGATTAATCTTGACTTCAAGTTATATCCTTTTTTAATGAGTGATGACATTTTTAAAGAACGTTATTTTTAGACTACTGGAAGAGCTCTTTTTAGAAAGTAATAAAAGTTGATAAGTTGGCTGTGATGGCTATCTTTTGTAAAACTAGTCAAATTAGGTCACACATTTAACAGTTTAGGATTCTAATCTATGTTAAAGTTCAGTAGTTTTCCACTAGCAGGCTTACATCTTTTTCTAAATTGTTTGGATGTTGATATAGTGGCTTTGTCATTTTTCTCGCCACCAATACTTAAAATTATCTTTGAGTCAGTTCTGTGAGCAGAGCTGCATTAATCAGTTGCTGAAAAGGTGCTGCTTATATTTTGGTTCAATTAATTGCTCTCCAAGTTTGAGTACTGCCTGCTGATCACATTAACACTATTTAATTCTTAGATATGTTATTATCTGGCTGCAAATACTATCCTATTTTCTTTTATGGCACTTGGTCAAGTGGATGCCAATTAGATATTTCTATTCCTATTTAAAAAAGCAGTTGATTATTTTAATATAAAGTTTAGATGGTTAAAATTTTATTTATTATTCTGATTAAAGTATCTTTCCTTGACCTGCAAAATGCAAATTTTGCCCTTTGATGCTGTTCTCTAGCAGAAATGACGTGTAAAGCAACTATCACAGTGTATAAGTCAACCTTTGCAGCCTAGAAAAATCCTCCAATTTATACACTGAGTATAAGATATAAACAGCTGTTGCTGGAGTAGGTGGTTATCATTTTGAAATGTGAAACAAAAACATAATACTAGTAATTCAGATTAAGTTAACATGACACATTTTATTGAATGAATTCATTCCACAAGCATACCTTTTAACCACAATCAAAACATTTTAAAAACTGTCTCTGGCAACCAATGCAAAGAGTTAATCAAATTCATTCTGAGTCTCTTTGGCTATGGCATCATCGTAAGGGTCCCACTCTGGAACATATTTGGCACGTTTGATTTCAGAATCGTCCTTTCACAATAAAATATATCATCCTCTCCATCCATTGAATTCTTATATTCTGCATTTTTTGAGGATCTGATGACAGTCTGTGCACTAATAACATGGCACGATTTGACAGTGAAAGCACAGCAGCATGCATATTTCCGCTCTTTTGTGCAGTTGTTTTCTCCATCAGCCATCCATCTATTCTATTCAGCATGAACATGATCTTACCTTCTCTTGATCTTTTCATTGAGAACTGTCGGCGCGACATTAGTCGTCTCAATTTCTCTGCTCCTCTCACCCATTCTAATCTCTCTCTCGCTGAACTTACTGCACTCCATTCTCTCAGGTCCAACCCTGACATCGTCATCAAACCCGCTGACAAGGGTGGTGCTGTTGTTGTCTGGCACACTGACCTCTACCTCGCGGAGGCTGAACGTCAACTTGCAGACACTTCCTCCTACCTCTCCCTGGACCATGACCCCACCACTGAACATCAAGCCATTGTTTCCAGGACTGTCACTGACCTCATCTCCTCTGGGGATCTCCCTCCCACAGCTTCCAACCTGATAGTCGTCCAACCTCGGACGGCCCGCTTCTACCTCCTACCCAAAATCCACAAACAGAACTGTCCCGGTAGACCGATCGTGTCAGCTTGCTCCTGCCCCACAGAACTCATTTCTCGTTATTTTGACTCCCTTCTCTCTCCCCTTGTCCAGTCCCTTCCCACCTACATCCGTGATTCCTCTGACACCTTACGTCACATCACCAATTTCCAGTTCCCTGGCCCCAACCGCTTCCTCTTCACCATGGACGTCCAATCCCTCTACACCTCCATCCCCCACCAGGATGGTCTGAGGGCCCTTAGCTTCTTCCTCGAACAGAGGCCCGAACAATCCCCATCCACTACTACTCTCCTCCGTCTGGCTGAACTTGTTCTCACACTGAACAATTTCTCCTTCAACTCCTCTCACTTCCTCCAAATAAAAGGTGTGGCTATGGGTACCCGCATGGGCCCCAGCTCTGCCTGTCTGTTTATGGGGTATGTGGAATATTCCTTGTTCCAGTCCTACTCCGGCCCCCTTCCACAACTCTTTCTCCGGTACATCGATGATTACTTCGGTGCTGCTTCGTGCTCTTGTCGGGACTTAGAAAAATTTATTAATTTTGCTTCCAGTCTCCACCCCTCCATCATTTTCAAGTGGTCCATCTCTGACACTTCCCTTCCCTTCCTTGACCTCGCTGTCTCAATCTCTGGCGATAGACTGTCCACCAATATCCATTACAAGCCTACCGACTCCTACAGCTACCTTGACTACAGCTCCTCACACCCCGCTTCCTGTGAGGACTCCATCCCATTCTCTCAGTTCCTTTGCCTCCGTCGCATCTGTTCCGATGATGCTACCTTTAAAAACAGTTCCTCTGACATGTCCTCCTTCTTCCTTAACCAAGGTTTTCCACCCACGGTCGTTGACAGGGCCCTCAACCGTGTCCAGCGCATCTCCCATTCATCCACCCTCACGCCTTCTCCTCCCTTCCAGAAACATGATAGGGTTCCCCTTGTCCTCACTTATCATCCCACCAGCTTCCGCATTCAAAGGATCATCCTCCGCCATTTCCGCCAACTCCAGCATGATGCCACTACCAAACACATCTTCCCTTCACCCCCACTGTCGGCATTCCGTAGGGATCGTTCCCTCCAGGATACCCTGGTCCACTCCTCCATCACCCCCTACTCCTCAACCCCCACCTATGGCACCACCCCATGCCCACGCAAAAGATGTAACACCTGCCCCTTCACTTCCTCTCTCCTCACCGTCCAAGGGCCCAAACACTCCTTTCAAGTGAAGCAACATTTCACTTGCATTTCCCCCAACTTAGTCTACTGCATTCGTTGCTCCCAATGCGGTCTCCTCTACATTGGAGAGACCAAACGTAAACTGGGCGACCGCTTTGCAGAACATCTGTGGTCTGTCCGCAAGAATGACCCAAACCTCCCTGTCGCTTGCCATTTCAACACTCCACCCTGCTCTCTTGCCCACATGTCTGTCCTTGGCTTGCTACATTGTTCCAGTGAAGCCCAACGCAAACTGGAGGAACAACACCTCATCTTCTGACTAGGCACTTTACAGCCTTCCGGACTGAATATTGAATTCAACAACTTTAGGTCTTGAGCTCCCTCCTCCATCCCCACCCCCTTTCTGTTTCTTTCCCCTTCCTTTTGTTTTTTTTCCAATAAATTATATAGATTTTTCTTTTTCCCACCTATTTCCATTATTTTAAAATATTTTTAAATCTTTTATGCTCTCCCCACCCCCACTAGAGCTATACCTTGAGTGCCCTACCATCCATTCTTAATTAGCACATTTATTTAGATAATATCAGCAACTTTGACACCTATGTGTTCTTTTGTTCTGTTGTCTGTGACATCTTTTGATGATCTGCTTCTATCACTGCTTGTTTGTCCCTACAACCACACCACCCCCCTCCACTTCTCCGCCCCCCCCCCGCCCCCCCCACCTTAAACCAGCTTATATCTCACCCCTTCCTTGGATTCACCTAGTTCTGTCGAAGGGTCGTGAGGACTCGAAATGTCAACTCTTTTCTTCTCCGCCGATGCTGCCAGACCTGCTGAGTTTTTCTATGTAATTCTGTTTTTGTTTTGGATTTCCAGCATCCACAGTTTTTTGTTTTTATATATATGTATGATCTTTAAATGACTTGTTGAGGCACACACCTAAGGGCTATGGGCATTAGACCCTGGTATAACTGCAATTTGGTTGTTGTTTCTTCACAGGCACCTCCTTGATCTCATCGATTATATGGGATCTGAACATGTTCCAGTAATAAGCCGTGTACTTGCATAGGCCACTGGGACAATCAATTCACTACTTCACTCCATCCTCATCTATTTAACCGTTGTCATGGGCATGCACCAAATCTCCTTCAAGGAACTTGCTTTTCAGCATAATTTCATGTTTGAAAATTACACCAGGATTTAATCTTGTCCTGTAGGTCATGCAAGCTATTACCATGTGAATCTTATCTTCTCATGCCCTTTGATTTTCACTAGATCTGTTTTCGAACCTTTCCACTGCACAGTTCAGCTGCTGGGCGTTTGATCCATGATGTCAACGTGA
Organism: Carcharodon carcharias; assembly: GCF_017639515.1. Lineage (NCBI taxonomy): Eukaryota > Metazoa > Chordata > Chondrichthyes > Lamniformes > Lamnidae > Carcharodon > Carcharodon carcharias. Next base: position 92,563,683 of record NC_054477.1, on the reverse strand, counting down.
CATAATGTGTACTCGTGTTTTTGCCGCTGTCTGATGAGATGCTGCAAACTGGCAATGTTGGCATTGAGGTCTTTTGGTCATCTCTGAGTGACCTTGGTCTTGAGCTACAACACCAGACGTTTTTGTTGCATAAAGTAGCTGCACCAACTAGCTGTCACTCTGAAATCTTTGCTGGATTCAGGGTTTGATTTGGCCCACTTAAGTGCTTATGTCAATATTGCATTTCTGGTCACGATGTAACCATTCTGATGATTTTCAAGGACCCATTCCAAAAATTCCTAAGATCAGGCCAATGGCTGGTCCCTCTTCTCATGGCACATGAACATCATCTTCAGGGTGGATTATTCCTCCTTCCATTCTCACACCAGTTTTTCCACGAACGCCGACTTCACTTGCTGCAGTTTTTGTCGGAGGACCCATTTCTGTTCGTCATTCACCATATGTAGTCTGTTTTATGTGGGCGTGTCTTAAACTCCTGTGCATCTTCTTGGCAGTAAGGCCCATATCACCTGCTTGATCCCATGCACCAACTAATAAGGTGAGTAAAACATGCATTTCTGAGGTGAAAAATTGAGGCAGACTCCTAATCAAGTATAGTATTTTTTTTAACAGAGAAAGGAGGGTCGGTTGGGGAGTGGGGTGGGTGTTGATTTGTATTGCAAGTACAGGCTTAAACATGATTTTTGGCACTGAGAAAATAGGGTTGTCTTATATGCCAAGTTGACTTATATGCCACAATCTACATTATTGTTCAATAAAGAACAAACTGCGACTGTTAAGCCTTCAGGCATTGTTCAACCCGTGGACATTATGTTAGTGCTCTAGTTCCTACGACATGCTTTCAGAATTTGTGTAATTAAGATTTCAGTTTCATTACTCAGTTAAATAGCATTGAAATAAACAGAAACCTTAAATGTTATTTAGAATTCATGACTTAAACTCCTGTGCATCTTCTTGGCAGTAAGGCCCATATCACCTGCTTGATCCCATGCACCAACTAATAAGGTGAGTAAAACATGCATTTCTGAGGTGAAAAATTGAGGCAGACTCCTAATCAAGTATAGTATTTTTTTTAACAGAGAAAGGAGGGTCGGTTGGGGAGTGGGGTGGGTGTTGATTTGTATTGCAAGTACAGGCTTAAACATGATTTTTGGCACTGAGAAAATAGGGTTGTCTTATATGCCAAGTTGACTTATATGCCACAATCTACATTATTGTTCAATAAAGAACAAACTGCGACTGTTAAGCCTTCAGGCATCGTTCAACCCGTGGACATTATGTTAGTGCTCTAGTTCCTACGACATGCTTTCAGAATTTGTGTAATTAAGATTTCAGTTTCATTACTCAGTTAAATAGCATTGAAATAAACAGAAACCTTAAATGTTATTTAGAATTCATGACTTGAGGCTCCTTGGGTGGTAGGGGTGGGTGGTGGATTCTTTGATAGACTAGTAAGTATATCCATAAATCACTAAAGACCTGTGAATATAGATAATGGCCAAATCTTGCAATTCAATAGTAAATTCTATGCATTGTTGCAGATAGCAAACTAAAAAGACAACTCCTCTGTTAAAGAAAGAATCAATTTAATATTGTTTGGATATTATAAAATTTAGCCACCTAAGTAAGCTTTATATTACTAAAGTTACTGTGTGTTGCTGGGAAAGACAATGTCAATGCAGTCTGAAATGGTTAAAAGAGACTCTGGGGAAAACAGGTTGAATTTTTGAAGTTTCCTTTTTGGCTGGCAGATAATAAAAATTGAAAAATAGTGTAAAACTGCTGTCACTAAGTTATTTTATTTTCCAATATTGTAGCACTCCCCTCATTTATTGGGATGGTTGCAGTCATTGTCCAGTTCCTATAAATAACCTCTGCACTTCAGAACTGTGGTTAATGCTGAGCTGCAATAAAATCTTATTACAGCAGTAATTGCCTTCCCAGTGGCCAGTACATGCGCACTTTTCATGAGAAGAACTCTCAAAATCATTGGCTCCTCAAACGAGGTTTTGCAACTTTAAAAAATTTTATTAAGAATCAACTTGTTGCTTACCACAGAAACCTGGGACTCCATTGTTGTGTGTCAATCATAAATAATGTTGTATTGTGAAAATAAGCACCAAGCTGCACAGTCACTATATCTATCCTGTTACGTGAACAGATTTTTGAATATTACAAAGAAAAAGGCATTTGAAAAAAATGAATCTTTTTAATCAGATGATTCTTATGGGAATATTCGTAAATATGATTTATGAGCTTACCTTGAGCTATTCCTTTAAACCTTCTCTTCATATTTTAGTCTGCCCTAACGATGGGTAGTGTTTACTAGACTATCAATATTTGATGAAGTTTTAAATGCTATAATACTTCTGGAAAATAAAAACTTGTTAAAATAACCAGCTAGACATGGTCCTGTATATTTGTTCAGGACATTCACTAATTTATTTTGATGGTTGGAATTATCTGTTTCACAGTATAGATTATATCTGGTATATAATTTATTTTCAAAATAAATTACTGATGATCATTATATTGTAGCATTGGTTTTGATTGTTAAAATTATAATTTAAAAAAATTCAAAAACTATTGCATTTAATTTTCGTACTAGTTGATCTCTTGTAGAACTGCACATAGAGATTCTGGTGCAAGAGCAATTGTCAAGTTAAACAATTGCATGGCCATCTGGGAATCTCCAAGCAGGTTGTGCATAAGTCAGCCCCTTTAAGTTGCCATGCATACATGGCCATTGAAAAAAAATTAAAGGGACCATGCATTTAAATAAATCTCTCTTTCATGCCAAAAAACATTAGAAGGTATGTTGGTTTGAGACCAAGGGATAATTGAAACCAAGCATAGGAGGAAGGAGCAATAAGGAGAAGATGGAGATGGTGAGGGAGAGAGAAGAGGATATGGAAAATGGTTGAGGGGCAAGAGCAGGGGTAAGAAATAGGAGAGAGGAGAAGATTGGAGGCAGCTGACTGGAGGGAAAAGTAAGGAAGGGACAAAGCAGAGGAAATTGAAAGGAGACGGGGCGATCAAGGAAGAAGAAGGGCTGAAAGGGGGAGAGGGGAGGAGGAGAATGGAAAAATGACAGTAGGTGGGGAATGGGGAGAAATGGGAGGTGGGGGATCAGAAATTGGAGCGGGAGGACAAGTGGGTGGTAGAGACAGATAAATTGAGAGGAGCAATGGCAGGGAGATGAGGGCAAACTTTCCTGGGAGGCAGGTTTTCCAGTAAATCATCCTTCCCTGTGTGGTGATCAATATACTAATTCAATGTAGAGTTGCAGGTAGGTGGGAGAAGTGGGTTGCCTTAGCTCCTCTTCTCATCATCTTTATCATAGTGCTACAATCAGATATAATCTACTCTGCAGGTAAGTGCTAACATTGTTTTTAGTGAATGTTGTCGTTGCCAGACCCTGACATAGAATTTGAAATGGAATGATGTGGCCATCTCAGACATCTTAGTCCGTCCCTTGGAAATGGGAGAAAATGGACAACTACTAATTGTTTAGTCCAACTTTATGTGCAGAATTTTACATTCCCCTGCTAGTGCGTTTGCTGGGGGTGGGGTGGGGGGTGGGGTGGTTGGTGGTGATTTGCAGGGTTAAGTTCTTAAGATGTCCTTCCCACCAGGCTTCCACCTATCCTGACCTCTCTGCAATTTTACAACCCCCCCCGCCCCCAACTCCGCTGACTTCTCCACACACACACACACACACACACACTTACCTGGTCTTGAACTCCTGGGACTGGTGCTGCAGGGACTAGAGAGCTGATTGACAGCTCTCTAAGACAGGATTTCTTCCCCACTGAGAGGCAGAAGTCCTGCCTCCAGCCAATTAATGCTCCTTGGATTGTAAAATGGCTGTTGGGCAGCCAGCATCAGCGGCAGTGCATTGACAACTGACTTTGGGTGGTGGAAAGGGAAACACTACCATCCTAAATTAGCAAGTTTATTATTTTTAAATTAAATACATTTTCTTTTTAATGGATATAAGCAATAACAATGACTTACATTTCTATCACACCTTTAATAAAAAAAAATGTTCAAATGGACTTCAAAGATGTATTGCAAAAATGGAGTGAAAGAAAGCAATACTAGAGTGGTGACAATGTTAAAACTAGATGAGGCAAAGTTTGGTTTAAATCATTAAGCTTTCATTTTCAGTAAGGTGGATGCCCAAAGTAATAGTTATGAATAGATTAACTTGGGTCAATCGATATAACTTATCCCTGCCTAATAATATGAAAGTAAGTTAATGCTTTGCTACCCCCATTTTAGTCAGTTTCCTTATTTGTCTTAAACATAAGTCTTTTAACTGCCCTTATGTAAAGGAATATAGACTGGTTGAGTGATTTAGCAAGAAGTGGCAGATGGAATATAATGTGGAAAAGTGTGAAATTTTCCACTTTTGTAGGAAGAATGAAAAAGCAGTTTCTTTTAAGATGTGAGAGCTTGTTAATGTTGACATTCAGAGAGATTTGGGTGTCAATTTAGAGGGATTTGGCTGAGATCAAAAGATTTTATGTCACTGAGGAAAGGAGTATGGGGATAGGGTGGGAAATCAGTGTTAATGTACAGCCATAATCTTAGTGAATGTAGGAGCAGGCCAATATTACCTACTCCCGCTTCTATATTTTTTGTTTTTCTCCTCCAATAATCCTAACCTAATGAACCTTCATTTTAAAATGCTGTTAAAGTCTAATTGATTCAAAAGCTTCCATATGCTGGAGATTAGGTTGTTTTGCTCCTGACTTTTGTGACAGACAGCTGGCTTGTAGTGGTGCTAATAGTGCCTGTCTGAATGCAAGCCTGCTTGAAATTATCTCCAAACAAAACTCAAAAAAGAGAGAAGCCATTCTAATATCTAAGATGCAAATATTTGTTGGAAAATATTTTAACAAGCTCCTGTTTTCTGAGGACATCTATTCAAATGGCTCTGATTTCTAATCTGGTGTTGTGTTACTCTGAGAAATTGATTCATTTAAAGCCAGTTTTATCTTGGTAGATTTTAAAAATAACTCATGCCTAGACTCTTTCTGTGGGGAAAATGGTCAAAATACCCTTAAGCATGATAGTGTTCTAAGCAGTTAAATACTAACATTTTCAGCAGTTTATGGCTTGTGTTTTTTTTGCTGTTCGCTGAACCATTTTAGTTTCTTGACATTTTCTTTTTGTTCTGTGCATTTATTTCTATACCTTGGAGGGGATGGAATTTAAATGGGTGTGGGTTTCAGGCAGGATGGGTGGGTGGGGAGGGGGACATTAAATGTCAAACATGCCCAGCATTGCCAGTCTTCAGTTATTATGCTTCCCAGGCTTCTCTTGCATCGCACTGACCAGCAGCCCATCTGAAATGGGTGGAAAGAAGTGGCTCATTGGCTTCAGGCAAGTCAAAATTGCGAGGCCCACAAGAGATCCACCACTTCTCCAGCATTTTCCAGCACCTTAATTTAATTGGGGGGGGGGGGGGGGGGGGGGGGGGGGGGGTTTGGTGGTGGTGGTGGTGCGCACTGGCCTGTAGACCACATAAATGGCTTTAGGGTCCTATGGATATCACAGGACACCGATTAGCACCTATTAATAAAGTTCCGTAAAAGTTACCCAATTGACATTATTTACAGTGGCCACATTCCAGCAATGTTATTCGATTGTACTTTATATTTTTTCAAGTTCTGATAGACAAGAATGTCCGTCAAGTGTTACACAATCAAATTATTTCATCAGTGTATTGAAAGGTAAGGTTTCCTACAAAAGTCACAAAGGTATATAATTCCAGTGTGATACTCAGGTGTGTGAAAGATTGTATTGCCTCCTTTTGGAAGAATTTTGGCTCCTACAAAAAAGCATTAAATGAAAGATTGACCTGAGACGAATGAAAAAATAACGTTAGCAGTTACTCCAACCTGACCTAGAGTCTATTCTTTCAGTTGTGACTTGCATTGTATTTGATGGCTTTGTGTTTTCTATTGAAAGAATAGACTTATGATCTCTGACGATCATGACTTGAAATGTATTAGGAAAATGGAGGAATGTTTTTGTGGATTATTATAACTTTTCATGACATGCATGGCTTGGAATCTGCTCCTTGAATCTGTCGAGCATAGTTAAAGGTTCTTTTAGTTCCTGAATTTGTTTTGATTGGTAAAATGTTGACTGAAAGCAGGTGTGATCCAGTCTTTAAACTGATATGAGGCCTAGAGAATGTAGTAATAAACAGGTTATTTAACAACCTGTGAACAAAGCAGTGGTGTGCTCGGTTAGAAACTTATTGAGCCTTAGGTGATCCAGAGAATGGAAAATCTTTTTCCTGGAGAATAATAGATAAGTACAATATGTACCACCTCCTGGAAGTGTGTGTGTCAACATTGGATGAAGACAGGATGAGTCTCAGCTGCGATATTTTCCGTGGTTGAATAACCTGCTAACAGATGTAGTATTTAAGATAAAGGCAAAATACTGCGGATGGTGGAAATCTGAAACATAAACAAAAAATGATGGAAAAACTCAGCAGACCTGACAGCATCTGTGGAGAGAAAGACAGAGTTAATGCTTCGAGTCTATGAGTGTCATTTCAGTTTCAGTATTCAATAAATTGTCTACCTTAGAACATAGCATGGTTCCATTGCTGTTTCCTCATCATAGGTTGAGCATATTTAACATAAAATTTGTTGAGAGTCCTAGGTTTTTAAATTTGGATTTGTAGCACTGCTGAAGACAATGCTATGGAAACAGCAGGCCCTCTGTGTGGAGGTTGCTGCACCTCCAGCCACTTCAAGCGCAGCCCATGCGGCGCCCTGTACCGCACCCTGTGTGCGCTGGAAGCCTCTGTACTGGTGCTATCATAATATCACTCAGGTATACTGGCTGATATGATGCTCTCCTTGCGAACTTGGACTGCATAGGTCCATTCTATGCATTTGCTACTCATCAAAAAACATGCATTCAACTGCAAGAAGGGCTCAGCATTAGTGTTATTTAAGGGACCCAACTTGTAGGTAAGGTATGTAGAATTATTCTGCAATTGCAAAGTCTTTGGGAGTACGGTGGAGTTTTTTTTTTTTTTTGGAGGTGCTTTTGTTCCTTGATTTGGGAGGGAATGTTGTTGCATTCTCACGTGGAGGGCAGAGGATTTGGTGACCTGTCCAGACAAAGGTTGTAGTAAATATGGAGGCTGCAGTTGCAGTGCCTCTGGGCCAGCAGCACGATAGGGAGATGCAAGCTATAGAGAGAGCACGCTCTGCGCGATGCCCTCTGTCAATTTGGAGCCGGACTTCTTCGTGCTCCGTGGTAGTGACGGGAGGCTGTTTGGCAGGCCATCTAATGAACTCACCATTTAATGGCGTCCTGTATATTACTCCATCAGAACATAAGAACAAAAGAAATAGGAACAGGAATAGGCTATTCAATCCTTCAAGCCTGCTCCACCATTCAGTGAGATCATGGATGATCTTCTACTTCTAACACCATGTTCCTGCACTATCCCCATATACCTTGAGGTTTTTAATATGTAGAAATATATCAATCTCAGTATTGAACATAGTCAATGACTGGGCCTCCACAACTCTCTGGGGCAGAGAATTCCAAAGATTCACCTCCCTCTGAGTGAAGAAATTCCTCCTAATCTCAGCCCTATATGGCCTGCCCCTTACTCTGAGACTGTCCCCTGGTTCTATACCCCACCCTAACCCTCTTGGGTGCATGTCCGACCCGCTCGAGCATAAAATGATATGCGTTGCGCAATATTTTGTTCAGTGGGTGTGCACCAGAGTCGGCAGCTCTCCTGCTGACAATTAAAAGGCCTATTGGGGCCATTAACAAGGATATTAAATAAAATTTTTCACTGCCCGTCCAACCTTACGGTTGGTGGACAGGTGAAAAGACCATGTGACAGAGTCACATGCAGGGACATGTTTTATTACATTATTTAATTATTTACTTTATTTTCTTTGAAAATGCATCATCTCCCTGAGGCAGCTCTGTGCCTCAGGGAGATTCTGAAGCACACATGCGTGAAAGTTGCACTTGTCCCGTTCCAACTCTCCCACTCCCCTACTCCCCTGCCCCCACAGGCAGCGCTGAGCGCTGCCACTTGCGTTTCATGCTGGGTGAGCCTTAATTGGCCCGCCAGCGTGAAATTGCCTTCCGGCCTCAATCGCGAGTGGCTGTCGGCTTCCCGACAACCCCCGCCTGCTCCTTCCGAGCCCGCCCAACAAGGGTAAGATTCTGCCCTTTGTGTTAGTTCTTTAAATGTTAGCCATTGCTGGTCTTCTGTCTTACCTTTTAACATAGTTTCCAATCCACCATAGCCAATTGGTCCCTCATACCATCATAGTTTCCTTTGTTTAGATTTAAGATCCTAATTTCTGATTGAACTACATCACTTTCAAGCTTAATGTAAAATTCTACCAGATGATGGTCACTCTTTCCTAAACATTCCTTTACAACAAGATTATTAATTAGCCTTTTTTCATTGCACAATACTAGATCTAAAATAGTCCATTCTGTAGATGGTTCCTCAATGTACTGCAAAAGAAAATCATCTTGCAAATGTTCCAAGAATTCATCCTCCACAACATTAGTATTAATTAAGTTTACCCAGTCTATATTTAGATTGAAATTCCCCATGATTACTGTATTACCATTGTTATAAGCACCTCTAATTTCCTGATTTATACTGTGATTTACATTAATACTGCTGCTTCATGGCCTATAAACCAATGTTTTCTACCCCTTGCTGTTTCTTGATTCTACCCGAACTGGTTATAGGCCTTGACCTTCAGAACTAAGTTATCTCTCACTACAGTACTAATGCCCGCTTTAATTATCAGAGCTTCCTACCACCTTTACCCAGCTTTCTGTTCTCCTGGGCGCCCCCTGTAGTAGAATCTGTCACCTTGCTTTCTGGTGAACTAGTAAATCAACCATTCTTTTTCTCTGCCCTGGCTGCAGCTCCTTTGTGCCCAGTGCCTTCTCATGTGCTGATCTTGCTTCTAGGGTACATGCAGTGCCAGTATCTGAGCAGGCAGCTGAGAGTGTCAAATGATATGATTGTGCCTCTTCATAAATATTGTGGTGTTGCTCCCTTTCCTCCCCCTGGACATACTGTGTCTGGGCAGACCACCATCTGTGGGTGTTTGAAAAGAGGAAGTTTGGTGTGAGGGAAGGGGAGTGAGAAGAAAACCATGTTGCAATGGCACAACACCTCCCACATGGTCGTCATGCCAGATAGCAGGATGAGGCTGAGCTAGGAGTTTAATAGTGGGATAAGGCACAAACTTACCGTGAATGTTCTCGGTGATGGCAGATGCCACCAGCTGTGTCACAGCCAACCCCATGACCTTGAAGAACCATCTCTGCTGTGGGATTCAGGAGATGAAGGCTTCTGATGCAGGTGTCCTTGTACCCCAAGGTTCTTGTTAGTTGGGGTCTGAATAAATGTTAATGGCAGTTCCATTCAGCAGCTGTTGCTAATACATCAATGCTGGAAGGTTGACTGTTCACGCCTTACTAATCTTCCCAAGATTCTAATAAAAGCCATGTGCAACCTTGAAAATAATTGTTTGATATCTTGCCCAGACGGTAGTTTTGGTTTAATTTCTAACTGTGTCAGCAGTCTTAAAGCAATGATTGTTTAAGTTTACTCATTTAGTTCTTGTAACTTTTTTTTTTGGCTTTTGCAGTGATTTTTGTGTAGGCTGTCTTCTTGTTTTAAATGTGCGATGTCTTGCATAGAGTTCTTAACCCCTACCCTTCAGAAATACCAAGAAATAATGAGAACTACTAATCAATGAACAGATAGCAAGCAGTTACTTAAAAATTCAGTAGTAGTGAAGGAAAGGAAACTAACAGTATTTTGGTTCCCATCTTGTTTCTTTCAAGAACCAGAGGAAGTAGTCCCAAAACTGAAGTTTCTAACATTAAAAAAAATTACAAAATACATAACTCTTTAAACTATATATATTAAACTTTCCTGTGTATTTGAAGTGTTGTCTGGAGCAGAGGGCACATCATATGACCGTACCATGAAGGGGTTTTTAGAGAGCAGTTTTCAAAATAGAATTGGATAAATACTCAAAAGGTGAAAATTTGTTGTTTAAGAGGCAGCTTGACAAATACATGAATAGGATGGGAATAGAGAGATACGGACCCCGGAAGTGCAAAATGTTTTAGTTGACGGCAGTATAATCGGCGCAGGCTTGGAGGGCCAAAGGGCCTGTTCCTGTGCTGTACTTTTCTTTGTTCTTTGTTTTGTTCTTTGGAGGGCTGTGGGAAAGAGCAGCAGAATGGGATAATTTGATAGCTTTCTTTAAAGAACCAACACAGGCATCTTGGGCCAAATGGCGTCTTTCTGTGCTGTATGATTCTATGATCCATCTGCCAATGTTCTTCTCACTTACATATCTTTTCCAATTGGTTCTGTAGTTTATGAGCCTTGCTTTACAAATGCTAAAATTAGAAGATTTCTGAGAGGCAGGATATGTGTGTGCTTGCAATATATTCTGCTATTTTGCAGGCATGCCCAGTGTGGATATAAACTGAAGTAGTAGTTTCATTTTTTAATTACAGGAGTTTGAACAACATGTGCTACAACTGTGGGAAGGCTCAGATTTTAGCACCTGCCTATACATGTTTCTTCTATATCTGTTGTTACTTTAAATTGTGACTCATTGACGTGAATTTCATGTCATGAATAAAAACAGTCATGATTTTAAATTAATTTTTGGTTTCTGAGGGATACACGTACTGTGATTAATCCCAACAAAGTAATAAATTATAATTTTGTCAGGACAGGAATTTCTATCATAGTAATGATAATGTCCAATGTAGGTTTGTTTATGTGAATTATTTTGATTTGCTCTTCTTTTGATTTCCTTTCCTTTTCCCTCATATAGGCTCTCCATTCTACTCACCATACTCTTGCTTGCACAAGTATCACTCTGTAGGAACTACAGAGGACTGGACAGCCTACTTTGAGTCTTCCAATTTTCCCTCCCTATAGAGAAGGACATGGGTTCTGCCTGATTGCGTGGTTAAGATTGAAACTCACTTGGAATAGCCAGGAAGAATTAATATCCTGATACCACAATGTCATCCACAGGGCAAGATTTCATATTTGATGAATTGAAAATTGAGCTATTATTATTTTTATCACATCTTTGTCCCTTATTATATGATTTATTTGCCATTAATCACCAGAATATTGTGCAGTGTCAGTGGGGAACTTTGAGCTTGATTTTCGAGAGACCTGTTTTTCTAGTTTTAATAACTGAAAACTGTTCGCTGCTGAAGATGCTAAGTCTTTGACTTGTTCATAAATTCTCAGCATCTGAAAATCAATTTACATTGGACTGCTCATAAGATTTACAAATGAGTCAAAGCTTTAGAATTGTAGGTTATGATTAAAAAACATTATAACATCTAAGCTCACTTGATGGTTCAGTTGGGTTATTTTTGATTGTTAATTTTATCTGTAAACTTTTTGTACAGTTTTGTACCTGACTGAACAACTGTATGACTCAGACAAATTCAACTTCTATAGTGTTCTAAAATTGATGTCACAGCTAAACTTTTTTTTGCCCTGTCCAATATTTCACATATGAGTACATATGTACATACATATGGAAATATAAATAAGGAGCAGGAGTAGGCCTTTCGGCTCATCAAACCATCTCCATTTGATGAGATCATGGTGGATTGTGGCCTCAACTCTACTTCCTTGTTTACCCCCTATAGGGGCTAGATTGACAACGGAATCAATCTAACTCAGCCTTAAAAATATTCAAAGACCTTACCTCTACTGCTCTCTGGGGAAGAGAATTCCATAAACTAATGACCCTCTGAGAGAAAAAAAATATTCTCCTCATCTTCGTCTTAAATGAGAGACCCCTTATTTATAAACTGTGTCTGCTAGTCCTAGTCTTTTCCACAAGGGGACACATTCTCTCAGCTTCCACCCTTTCAAGTTCCCTCAGGATCTTATATGTTTCAATAAGATCACCTCTCATTCTTCTAAACTCAAATAGAGTCAACCTTTCCTCATTAGATAACCTCTTCATCTCAGGAATCAGTAGAGTGAACCTTCTCTGAACTGCTTCCAAAACAGTTATAACCTTTCTTAAATAAGAAGACCAAAACTGTACACAGATGTTCTCTCACCAACTATACAACTGTAGTAAAACTTCCCAACTTTTATATTCTATTCCCCTTGCAATAAATGGCAACATTCCATTTGCCTTCCTAATCACTTGCTGTACCTGTGTACTAACTTTTTGTAGTTCATGTGTGAGGATGCCCACACATCTCTGTACCGCAGAGCTCTGCATCCTCTCACCATTTAAATACTATACTGCTTTTCTATTCTTCCTGGTAAAATGGACAAGTTCACATTTTCCCACATTATACTCCATCTGCCAAATTTGTACCCACTCACTTAACCTATTCATATCCCTTTGCAGACTCCTTATGTTCCCTTCACAACTTACTCTCCTTCCTATCTTTATGTCATTAGCAAATTTAGCAGCCATACATTCGGTCCCTTCATCCATGTCATTGGTATAGATTGTAACTCAGTGAGGCCCCAGCATTGATCCCTAGGGCACTCTAATAGTTACAGCTTGCCAACCTGAAAATAAGCCATTTATCCCTAATCTCTGCTTCCTGTTAGATAACCAATCATCTATCCATGCTAAAATGTTATCCCCTACACCATGAGTTCTTACTTTGTGTAATAACCTTTGATGTGGCACCATATCAAATTCCTTTTGGAAATCCAAGTACAACATCTACAGGTTCTCCTTTATCTGCATTGCTTGTTCCTTCCTCAAAGATCGCTAGTTAGTCAAACATGATTTCCTCTTCACAAAGCTGTGTTGACCTTGCCTGATTGCATTAAGATTTTCTAGGTGCCTTGCTGTGGCCTTCTTACTAATGGATTCCAACATTTTCCCTACTCCCGGTAGAAACTCTTACTATCTGTTCTAGTACTTCTACCTAGCTTTCTTTCATACTCTGATTTCTCCTTTTTTTTTGATCATTCTTTGCTAGTTTTTAAATTCTGTCCAATCTTCTGACCTACCACTAATGTTTGCAGAATTGTATGCTATTTCTTTCAATTTGACACTGCCTTTAATTTCCTTAGTTAGCCATGGATGGTGCATCCTTCTCATAGTCTTTCTTTCTCACTGGAATCTATTTTTGCTGAGTATTATGAAATATCTCCTTAAATATCTACCACTGCATCTATATTGGCCTACCCTTTAGACTATTTTCTGGGTTTACTTTAACGAGTTGCCTTCAACCCCTTGTCTTTATTTAAATTTAAAACACTAGCCCTAGACCCACTCTTCTCACTCTCAAACTGAATGCAAAATTTAATCATGTTATGTTATCTAGAGGCTCCACTATGAGGTCGTTAATTAGTCTTGTCTCATTGCACATTACCAGGTCTAGAATAGCCTGCTGTCTGGTTGGCTGTAGAATGTGCTGCTCTAAGAGTTTGTCCCAAAAATACTGTATGAACTCATCATCCAAGCTACCTTTGCCAATCTGATTCATCTAATCCATATGTAGATTAAAATTGGTCACGATTTTGCCGCGCCTTTCTTACATGCCCTCAGTATTTCTTCCTGCATATGCCATCCTACACTGTTAGAGGACCTATAAACTGCTCCCATTAGTGACTTCTTACTTTTTCTATTCTTATCTCTACCCAAACTGTTTCTATATCATGATCTTTAGAATTAAAATCAGCACCAATGGCATCCTCAATTAACAGAGCTACCCCACTATATTTTCCTAGCTTGTCACCTTGCAGCCAAGTCTCCGTAATGGCTATCATGTCATTCGTATTTATTTCTATTTGGGCTGTCAATTCATCCATTTTGTTCCAAATGCTGTATGGATTCAGATACAGAGCTTTTAATTCCATCATTCTACCACTTTTGCAATCTTTGGCTTTAAATGCAGGTGCACTCTTAAGTTTGTGTGCTCTGTCCCTTCCTGCCACACACTGGTTATCATTTACCGTGTCCCTACTATTGCCCTGTCCTTTTCCTTTAATTTGCCACATCCCCCATCACTTGATCCCAGATTACAAGTAGAAAATTGTGTTCTTTGATGAGACACTGGCCAGAACGCATGTGATCTTTTCTAATCTTTTGATCTTTTGTGCCCTAAAATCCAACACCCTTGAATCCATTGCCATCAATTGTTTGGTGTTGCTCCACCTTGAGCGAGAAGTGGCTTGTTCAAAATACACTGTTGGTCCATCACAAAAGCCTACTTGTTATCGTTGCAATTTCCGAGAATCCTTTACCTTAATTGAATTCATGTTAACTTGTCTTTTCATGTACTGTATGTTGATGACAACCTGTTCCTCTTACCAAGAAGGCCTGGGGACAGGGACGGTGGTGGGGGTGGGGGGGGGGTGGGGTGGAGCTGAGGTTTACAGCAATGATTGCTACATTTCCACAATTTTCACATCTTTACAGCTTGTAAATTTTGATCAGGAAAGGACAATGGAACAGGATCTCTTGTACTCAGGAACATTATGAAGGTTAAAATGGCTACTGCAGGGTTTGGGCATAAATGTTAGGGGAGCCGAACGGTAAGAATTTAGTTAGTGGTTTTCCTGATTGTAATTTCAGTGGGAGGTTGTTGGTCATCCTATTTACTTATCTCCCCAGGGTTTCTGACAAAGTTGTGGCAACAAAATTGGGTGAACCTTCCCCAGCCCAATTCCCTATCGCTCACTGAGGAAATTCCCAGTGAATAAGACAAATGAAAACTCAGAACCTCTTTTCTAAAAACTATTCATCAAGGAAATGTTGTATTGCTTGCTGGATTATTGTAATTTCCCCCTCTTTAGTTTTTTAAAAATTATTTTAAGTAACTAATGTAGTTATCCAGGTAACTGTTCTTCTACTTCACCCACAACTTACATTTATTGTTTTAATTGAACATTTGTTTGTTGGAAGTTTATGATATATGATTCCTCTCTTCAAATAATGCCACCAAACCACATGTCATAGTTACATCTAATTAGTATTTGCATGAACTTAATCCTTTCTCTAGATGTAGATCGAGCAGAAGAAATAATGGTATGAATCCATGCAAGTACATGGTTGTCTGTGAGCAGATGACTCTCCATGCAAACAACAGATGGCCTAACATCTTCAGCGTTGTGAGTTAAAGGTTTCTGCAGTTCAAAAGCAGTCTGTCTAAATTCTGATAAAAGCAAAAAACTGCGGATGCTGGAAACTGAAAACAAAAATAAAAATACCTGGAAAAACTCAGCAGGTCTGGCAGCATCTGTGGAAGGGAGCACAGTTAACGTTTCGAGTTTTCCTTAGTTCTGTTGAAGTGTCATGCAGACTCGAAACGTTAACTGTGCTCCCTTCCACAGATGCTGCCAGACCTGTCTAAATTCTGATTGCGGTTCTTCTCGATCCTGTTGCAACAAAGAAAAACAGATTTCTCAAAGATAAATAGTCAAAAGTCAAAAAGACTTTGCTTTCCTTAGCACCTGAAAGGAAGAGACAAACTTCAACAATTCATTGATACCAACGCTCATCCAGGCCCCTTCACCCATTCCTGTCCCTCTGACCCCATCCCATTTTCTAATCCCAGCCCTTGCTGTGTATTCACCATACCCCCTGACCTTCCCCTCTCTAATGCTGAACGTTCAGTACTCAGCAATGGACTCAGTTTCATACCCTTACGCCCTCACCTCAATGAATTCCAGGCTTGGCACAATCCTGAACTCTTCTTCTGCCGCCTTCGCCTCTGTGCTCGTTTCTTTGGGCAGGAGTCCTCGCCCCATCAATGGACCCTTTCTCCCGCCTCCAGTATTCTCTCTCCATCTGGGCCCCTCCCTCTGGCTCTTACCTGCCCTTGATCTTTTCATTGAGAACTGTCGGCATGACATCGGCTGTCTCATTTTCTCTGCTCCTCTCACCCCATCTAACCTGTCTACTTCTGAACTTGCTGCACTCTGTTCTCTCAGGTTCAACCCTGACTTTGTTATCAAACCTGCTGACAAGGGTGGTGCTGTTGTTGTATGACGCACTGACCTTTACTTCGCAGAGGCTGAGCGCCAACTCTCAGACACTTCCTCCTACCTCCCCCAGACCATGACACCACCACTGAACATCAAGCCATTGTTTCCAGGACTGTCACTGACCTCATCTCCTCTGGAGATCTTCCCTCCACAGCTTCCAACTTCATAGTCTCCCAGCCTCGGACAGCCCACTTCTACCTCTTCCTCAAAATCCACAAACAGGACTGTCCCGGTGGACAGATCATGTCAACCTGCTCCTGCCCTATGGAACACATTTCTTCCCATCTTGACTCCGTTCTCTCTTTCCTTGTCCAGTCTTTTCCCACCTATAAGAGCGAATCCTCTGATGCCCTACGTCATATCAACAATTTCCAGTTTCTTAGCCCTAGCCACATCCTCTTCACCATGGATGTCCAATCCCTCTACACCGCCATCCCTCACCAGGATGGTCTGAGGGCTCTCTGCTTCTTCCTTGAACAGAGGCCTGAACAATCCCCATCCACCATCACTCTCCTCCGTCTGGTTGAACTTGTTCTCCCACTGAACAATTTCTCCTTAAACTTGTTTCACTTCCTCCAAATAAAAGGTGTGGCTATGGGTACCCGCATGGGCCCCAGTTATGCCTGTCTCTTTATGGGGTATGTGGAACATTCCTTGTTCCAGTCCTACACAAGCCCCTTTCCACAACTCTCTTTTCTGTACATAGATGACTGTTTTGGTGTCATGCTCTCGTCTGGACCAGGAAAAATTTATCAGTTTTGTTTCCAAATTCCGCCTCTCCATCACTTTCACATGGTCCATTTCTGACATTTCCCTTCTCTTCCTTGACCTCTGTGTCTCAATTTCTGGTGATAGACTGTCCACCAATATTCATTACAAGCCAACTGACTCCTGCAGCTACCTCGACTACAGCTCCTCACACCCTGCTTCCTGTAAGGACTCCACCCCATTTTCTCAGTTCCTTTGCATCCGTCACATCTGTTCCATGATGCCGTTTTCCAAAACGGCGCTCCTGACATGTCTGTCTTCCTTCCTTAAGCAAGATTTCCCACCCACTATAGTTGATAGGGCTCTCAACTGTGTCTGGCCCATCTCCCGCACCTCTGCCCTCACACCTTCCCCTCCCTTCCAGAACCATGATAAGGTCCCCCTTGTCCTCGCTTTTCACCCCACCAGCCTCTGCATTCAAAGGATCATCCTCTGCAATTTCTGCCAACTCCAGCATGATGCCAGCACCAAACACATCTTCCGTACAACCCCCCCTGTTGACATTCCGTAGGGGCCATTCCCTCTGGGACACCCTGGTCCACTCCTCCATCACCCTCAACACCTCCCTCGGAACCTTTCCCATGCAATTGCAGAAGGTGCAACACCTGCCCCTTTACCTCCCTCCTCACCATCCAAGGGCCCAAACGCTCCTTTCAGGTGAAGCAGCGCTTCACTTGCAGCTCCTTCAATTTAGTCTACTGCATTCGCTGCTCCCAATGTGGTGGTCTCTACACTGGAGAGACTAAATGCAGACTGGGTGACCGCTTTGCAGAACACCTTCTGTCCACAAGCATGACCAAGATCTTCCTGTCACTTGCCATTTCAACACACCATCCTGCTCTCATGCCCACATGTCCGTCCTTGGCCTGCTGCAATGTTCCAGTGAAGCCCAAAGCAAAATAGAGGAACAGTGCCTCATCTTCCGAAGAGGCACTTTACAGCCTTCCGGCCTTAACATTGAGTTCAACAACTGGAGACCATGAACTCCCTCTTCCATCCTCACCCCTTTTTTCTCCCTTTTTTCAACGTTCATTTTTATTTTTTTTTTGCCCACTTATTTTTATTTTTATTTATTTTCAGTTTTATCCATTGTTTTATCCCCACCTTTATCCTATTTTCAATCTTTTTTTCCACCCCATCCCAGCCCCACTAGGGCCTTCTGTCACTTGCTCAAGATGTTCTTTTCAAAGTGCTTACCCTTGTCCTACTATTATCACATCCTGCTTTTCTATCCTTTATGCCGGCATCAGCACCTCTAGCCAGTGCCACTACCATTAACAACCCTTTGTCCTTTTGTCCATGACATCTTTGTCAATTTCTCCTTTGCCTTCTATCCAGCTTCACCTGCTCCACTCCCCCTTAAACACTATAAATTTCCTCACATTTTTAGCTCTGAAGAAGAGTCACGTGGACTCGAAATGTTAACTCTGTCTTTCCACAGATGCTGTTAGACCTGCTGAGTTTTTCCAGGATTTTCTGTTTTTGTACCAGATTTTTCAAGTTTGGCCTAAATATCTCATTTTTCCATGCAGCATTTTGTGGGGTAATTACTTCATTATTGTGGCATGATACCATTTCCCTACTTTTCAATAGCTATTATAACCAGTATATGAAAGTACTGAGGCTATTCTTTTTTTCTGGAGCAGAATATTAGTCAGGGGACCTTTATGTTCACGCAGCTGACTGAAAGCCCTGCTACCAATTACATAAACATTGAACTTATTGTTAGGAAGAGAAGCTGAAAAACAGAGTTGTGCAGTTATGAAAATTTGGCACAAAGCAAAGACTTTATCAGTGCACATCAGTTATTTCAATTCATTATGTGGTTGTAACACTTTATTGCAGTTCCTTTTCAGCAAGCTTCAAAATCGTGCCTTCATAAACTACCATTGTATATCATCTCACCAACCAGCTCCCAGTTATTTTGACATTCCCTATATGCAGAATTTTAAGTGCAAAATTATAATCATAATCGTTATGATTTGTTTCCAGGTATTAATTGCTGTAATTGATAAATTTTGTGAAATAGCTTGTGAACAAGGGAGAAGAATGGGGGGAGAACAAGCCAGAAGTATAACTGTCAAGATATCTTTTGAAAAGCCTGTGACACTGTGGAGTGGAGGGAGAGAGAATGTTCAGAAGGCTATAGGACTGCAGGAAATGGGACAAGATGCATGGTTGCAGAAAATTGCAGAGGCAGGATGAGATGAGGCCATGAAAGGACTTGTAAGTAAAAGGCTTAAAGTTTGATACTTTGAGGGACAGGTCAGCAAAGATGGGCTTTTGCTCCATGTCCTTTGATACCTAATAAATCTGTTGATCCAGATCTTGAAAATTTCAATTGACTCGGCGAGCACAGCCTATTTGGGAGAGAATTTTACATGTTCACTACACTTGGTGTGAACAACTGCTTTCTATTTTCATTCTTGAATGGTCTAACTCTAATTTTAACAGTGTGATCCTTGTTCTGGATTACCCAATTAAAGGAAATTGTTTTTCTTTATCTACCTTACCTAAATCCTTTTGCATTTCAAAGACTTCAATGTGGTAACCCCTCACCTTTCTAAATTAAAGGGAATATAAGCCAAATTAATGCAAGCTGACCTCAGTATAAGGCTTGGTATAATTCTGGTGAATCTGTGCTGTACCCCCTTCAAAGCCAATATATCCTTCCAGAGATATGGTGTCCAAAACAGGATGCAGTACTCCAGGTGGGACCTGACCAAGGGCCTGTACGATTGAATGGGAGTTGTAGGGAGGGTATTCCAGAATTTGGAGCCTTCGCAACTGAAGAAGCAGCCACCGAGGGTGGAGCATTAAAATCAGGGATGTACAAGAGGCCAGAGTTAGAGGAATGCAGATACCTCACGTGAGTTGTGGAGCTGGAGGTGATTACAGAAATCGGGCAGAACAAGGACATGGAGTCGGGGGGGAGAGACGATCTTTGAAAACAAGGATAGGAATTTTAAAATCAAGACATTGCTTGACTGGGGGCCAGTGTAGATCAGTGAGGACAGGGGTGATTGGGGAGCAAGCCTTGGTGCAAGTTGAGACATGGCAGCTTATCTTTGGTTGACTTCATAAACTACCATTGTATATCATCTCACCAACCAGCTCCCAGTTATTTTGACATTCCCTGTATGCAGAATTTTAAGTGCAAAATTATAATTGTTATGATTTGTTTCCAGGTATTAATTCTTGTAATTGATAAATTTTGTGAAATAGTTTGTGAACAAGGGAGAAGAATGGGGGGAGAACAAGCCAGAAGTATAACTGTCAAGATATCTTTTGAAAAGCCTGTGACACTGTGGAGTGGAGGGAGAGAGAATGTTCAGAAGGCTATAGGACTGCAGGAAATGGGACACCATCTTTTTTACTAACAGTCATCTTGATGTTCATTCTTGATCATGCACAACGTAAAATTATCAGAAAGCAAAGCATGATTTTCTTTAAAAAATTAAAAAAATGAAGTTCAGGATTGAGATCATCAGGTTTTAAGTTACAGCCCAAAAGGAACTTGAGAGAAGCAGATTTGTTGCTGACATACAGCAGGTTGTGGCTGGAGAAGGTAAATGTAATGTGATTATAGCCTAGCCCTGCATATTCACTGCACAAGGGTAGAATGTGGTAGGCCAGCCAGGAGTACCAATCTTGTAAAAGACCAATCTTCTCTGACTAACTTTATTGACTTCTTTGAAGTAACAGAGATGGTAGTGCAGTTGATGTTGTACATCCTGACTTTCAAAAGGCATTTGATAAAGTACCTCATAACAGGATTATTTGGAAAATAGAAACATATGATATTTAAAGGATAGTGGTAACTTTGGTACAAAATTATTTAAGGGATAGGAGGCATAGATTAGTGATGAATGGAAATTTTATGACTGGAGAGAAATATGCAGTGGTATCGCCCGGAGTCGGTATTAAAACTATTGTTTTCTTGTATATAAATGACCCAGATGTGGGCATAAAGGGGATCATTTTAGAGTTTGTAGATGATACAAAACTTATCAATGTCGTTAGTATTGAACAGGATATTAGCAGTTTTCAGGAGAACATAGAGAGACTGGTGAAATGGACAGACATATGGCAGATGCAGTTTAATGTGGATATGCGTCAAGTGATGCACTTTGGCAGAAACGCCATGGAGAGGTAGTGTAACCAAAATTTTGAGTAATGTGCAAGGGCAAAGGACGCATATTCACAAATCCCTAAAGGTGGCAAGGCAAGTTAATAACGTCGTTAACAAAGTGTACGGGATACTTGGCTTTATAAAGCGCATTGAATACAAGAGCAAGTAGGTCATGCTAAGCTTTTACAAGTCACTGTTCGAGCCTCAGTTGGGATATTTTGGACAATTCTGGGCACTTCACATCCAGGAAGGCTGCCAAGTCCTTGGAGAGGATACAAAGGATGTTTAAGAGGATAATACCAGGGATACGTTATTCAATTATGTGGCAAGGTTGGAGAAACTGGGGTTATTCTGCTTTGAAGGTAAAGGGACACGTAAAAGAAGTATTCAAAATTCTGCAGGGTCTTGATGGAGTAAGTAGGGAAGAAACTGTTTCTTCTGGCAAGTGGGTTGATAACAAGAGGCCATAATTTTAAAATAAATGGCAAAAGAATTGGTGAGGAAATGAGAAGTTGTTGTATTGAGGGTTGTTACGATATGGAATGCACTCCCTGAAAAGATTTAGGGCAAAATCATCCCAGATTTGCACTAAGTGCGGTAGCAGGCAGAAAAAAGAACGTATTACCTGCTGGCCACAGTGGCGGCTTTTCACACTGAATCGTCTCAATCCTGCCTCATTAATCAGGCATTCCTGGGAAACACACTGAATCGCTGGCCGGGTGCCCTCACATTCACCAACCCGACTGTCACAACAGGCCTTCAGTAAACCAGGTGTCATATTTAAAGGTCGCCCCTGCACAGAGCTAGCACTCTTCAAGGGATAGGAAACTGCTGCAAGGGGAGGAAATGTTCTGTCTCTAGATTTAGAGATGCAACACCTTCCTCAAGCATCTACAGTGGAGGCCTGCCACGAAGTCCTCTAGCCCTGTTCTGGGCGAAGGCAGCGAGCAAGGTCGCCAATCCAACGTGGGAGGTAGTTGCAGCAATGGTCAGTGCCTTGCAAAAGAGGACAGCTACCCAATGCTTTAAGGGGATGAATGGTCTTGCCTGTTCTGCCAGGGTAAGTCACTCTTCTCATCATTCTCAACTCTCTCACTCTCAAACCCAACACATCCACAGGGATTTCATACCTCAAGGGACAACACCACTAACTCTCACACACACCCTCACATCTCCATCAGGCTCATATCCTCATGGAAATGGCTCCACTCACCACACAAAAATTTTACGCAGTGCCCTGCTCGCTCACACTATCTGTTTTCATACAGGAGAAGTGGTTCACAACAGTAGGGAGAGGTCCCAGACTGGTGCTGGAGTGGCCCACATCATGCCCCTTACTCACTTTGAGGAGCGTGCCATTGCTCTGACTGGTGAGGACGAGGACATGTGGCAATGGTGAAGTCGACGGCGAACACCCTTGTGAGGATCCTGCACCACATCACCCCTTTCTCAAACTGTGGGTGCTTGCTTTCTCTCCTGCTTTGGACTCTGCTGCCATGCACTAAGTATCTCCACTTTGGTTCACAGAGAACTCTGCCAAGCAACCGACACCCTCAGTCAGCCAGGCATCTGTGAGGTCCAAGTCAGATGATGAGCCTCTGGATTCAGCCTTCCAACTCATCCTGGAGAGTCAGCAGAAGATGAGGGAACATCACATGGAACTGTTGGAAGCCCTCAACAGAGTGGCACGTGAGTCGGAGGAGTGTGCCCACTTGTTCTCTGATGAAGTGGTGCCTAAAAGTGTGCGCATGGAGGCCTCTATGGGGAGGATGGAGACCCTGGTCCAGCAGAATGTGGAGATGTGTGCAGCCCTGCACTCTATCGTGGTAGCCATGGATGGTTTCCTGTATCGGAAATGTGAGAGGGAAACAGGGCACCTCGCTGTCCCTCCAGGTGCTCCTTCCCCTCGAGGAGTCAGGCCGGGGCCCATGGGCACCCAAAGGGCGGAGGAGTGGCAGCTGGACACCCCTGGGTCACCCACTCAGGAATCTCAGAGGCTGTCCTTTCCCTCTGAGCCCCCTTTGCCTGTGACCCCTCAATCTCATCCTCTGTCACTACAGAGGGAGCAGCTGGCCCACAGGAGGACAACTAAAATAAGCTGAGGGGCTCAAAGCCTCAGCTTTCCAGAGGACGCATACTGAAGTCATAGGAGGCAATGGGGACAGCCATTGTACTGGCCATTTCCACCCCTGCTGCGGATGTCAGGGCAGCACCTAGACATTGGACCTAGAAAAGTTAAGAAATTCTGATCACAAGTGGTTACACTGGTGAACAGATTTTGTCAATTTACAATCTGAAAATATATTTACTTTCACTGAATAATGTATAATGGTGTCTTTCTGTTTATTGACAAACTTCGTAAGTCCTCTTACTGCATCCCCCCTGCTAGCAGTTCAGCTGCACACAGCTGGCCCATGAATGATTCTAGAGGAAGAAATGTATGTGTGGCAGTGCTGTGCAAACACACTCCCACATTCGCGGGTCCTTTCCCCATCACACTCATCTCAATGTCCTGAACATTTTCAATTCTGCCTGCTGGGGATCACTTTCTGTTGTCCATCTGAGCTAACCCGCATCTCCACCCATCCACTGATCGCACTCCCATGCAGCACCTGTGCCCGTTTAACATGTGTCTCCTTTCACTTTCAGATTTAGAAGCATGGTGCTGGCAAAATTTGTCTCCAGCTTCTCTGTCCTTTCCTCTCCCCCAGTCACCCTGTCCTTTACCCCATCACTGCTGACACCAACCCCAGCATCGCCTCCCACCTCCCCATGGTCACCCATCAGTCAGAATACTTTAGTTTTGGGGATGTCCAGGTGAATGTTCATGTTCCTTACCTGCCCGAGAATCCGATGCCCATCTACACTGACTTCCTTGACTACCTCCTTCCCACCTCCAGGATCTGCGTCTGCCTCTGAGGGCCCACCAACCACCCTTGCCGTTCCTTCCACCATTAATGTCACACCCTCACCCTCCCACCGTACTGTCTCACTCTGCCCTCATTCATTCTCACCATTCCCTCCTACCCCGCCCACCTTCATTTTGCATCCCAAGAGGCAGTCATCAACTCCATAGACCCATCCCTTGCGCATTCACCCGGGCATTCTCCACCCCTTACTCCTTCCTCCTCCGGGACTCCTTCCCCACCTCTCCACAGACTCTGCCATTCCCTCCCTGCAGACTCCTCTGCCCACCCCCCCACCTGGACTCCTCCTCGTCCTGTCTCTCCTCTCCACCCCCCCACCCACCACCCACCCCCAGGAATCCTCCTTTCACCCCCCACGCCTCCCCCAGGAACCCTCCTTCCCACCCCCCTGCCTCCCGGGAATCCTCTTTTCACCACCCCGCCAGGAGTCATCCTCCATCCCCGCCCCCCAGGAATCCTTCTCTCTCCCCCCCACCTCCCTTCTCCAGGAATCCTCCTTCACCGTCACCCTGCAGCCCCCTCCCTCCAGGAATCTACTTTCCCACCACCAGGAACCCTCGTTCCCACCACCACCCAACCCCAGGAACCCTCGTTCCCACCACCACCCTTCCCGCAAACACTCCTTTTTCCCCCCCAACCACCAATCCGCAAATCCTCCTCCTCTCCTCCCTCCATCCGCACCCCCACCCCCCACCTCCACTGTGGAGTCCCCTTCTCCCCCCGCCCCCAATGTCCCTAGATTCATTAAAAATTTTCATTAATCAATCGTACATGTGTTTGAAGAAAGCTAATTTGCAGGGCCATTGGGAGAAAGCTGGGTTGTGGGACTATTCTGGACACACATCTAAAGACCCATCACAGGCACAATGTGCTGTTCCGCCCCCCTCTGTGCTTAAGATTGTGTGATTCAATTTCTTCTATGTAATTATAAAATATGTTTACTAACTGAATATCATGTGGTTGATTTGAATTTGAACACTAATCCCCATGATTCATGTAATATGCACCTTCCAAAGGGTGCCAAGATTTGATTTCAAGGCCAAGATCAATTTACTTAGTATAATTACACTGCTTCGGTATGGTGCTCCTCTCAAGCTTGTGGTTTTTAATTGGCCTCTTGGTGCTTGGTGTTTGAGGATGTTCCTCTTACATGCTTCAAGGGAAGGAGCAAGCCTTTAAACTTCCAGCCATGAGCAACCTAAGTACACTTGCATTTATCCCAGAGCTGTCGTACTGTGGTCTCTGCATTTGTTCCTATTAGCACTCCAAAAGGAAGTTTATCTAAACATTAAGTTTCCTTATTCTTTTTCAGATGCTGGTGAGCCTGACTTTTATTTTCAGATTTCTAATTTTATCTCAGTTTTTTAGCCTTATTGTATATAACAGAATAGAGTTTTTTCACTTAGGATTCCAACAGAGGTTATGCATTCAATCAGAAATTTGAATCTGCTTTTTCTCCTTTTGGTTTCAGTGACTACAGTTGCTTCTTTGAGCGGTTTCATTGTCTTACTTTTACGGAGACTTGACTGCCCTATCTCTATTTGTAGGACAGTATAACCTGGATGGTAACAATGAAACTGTACTTGTATCCTGCATATCTCCCTTATACTTTTCATACATATTTTGTCAATTTTTCTAACGCTGGTCCTAGATAACACTGAGATGAGGCATGGTTTTAATCATTAAGCTTTTTTACATTGTAGTAAAATGTTTAGAGGTGTGGTTGTGATTAGATTCATTTAGTTCAATTAATGTGTTATCTCCAAGTAATAGCATGAAAATAATGTGCACTGTATTCTCTCCCACTTTAGCAGGGCAACTTGCTCAAGTTAAACAGAATAACTCCTGTGTATCCTGTTCCATAACCTAGGTCAACATCTCTGTTCCTACAGTTTAGGCCTTTAAACATCCTTTGACTGACCTTTTTAGTGTGTTTCTTATCAAAACCTGACTCCAGTTTTTGGATCTTAGTAAAACTAATCCTTTCCTCAAAATTGAATCTATCAAACTAACTTTGCAATGACCGTTGCTGAGTTCAAATTAATAGATTGGTGCAACAGCAATGTTTGTGCGCAATTGCTGGAATATCAACTCAACTTTCATTGGCATGGAACTTGGTCCAGTTGCTCTGAACTGTAATATACCTGAATGTTGTCCTGTGAACCCTTCAGAGTGATATTTAGCTCAATAGTAGAACTTCTAACATAGGTTATACCAAGATCTGTTGATTTCACTGATTAGGGCAGGCTCTTCAAATTGCGTACATTTTCTTGGACGTGCCTTAAAATTTTATAAAGCACAAAATATTAAATTTACTAAGAAACTGTCTAGTGTATGCCAACAAAACTTAGTGCTTATTTTTGATGATAAATCAGTTTATGCTTTATGATAAAACTGCACCAGGTTACCACTTTTAAATACATAAAGGAATACTTTTTAATGGAAAGAAAAAATTATCACTTTTTCAAATGTCCTTGATTGTGCTGCCTCATGGAAGATTTTACATTCGTGAATTGATTTGATCAGAAACTTGAGCTATAATTTGGCCAGTGCAATTTTGAGCACATTTTGGATGCAATTTCCTGCATGTGCATGCAAAGTGGAAACTCCACCCTATGATTCATGCTTTAAAATGTTTCGCTTGCGCTTACATACAAACAAATTAATTGAATCCAATTCACTTTTAAACTTCATAAGAAAGGAGGTATTGGGTCTAATATGTGAACTTCTATCGCACAAGAGCACATTTTTACTTGTTGTTCTGCCGGTAGTAATTTTGAGTTGTTAAACATTAATCAGACAAATTCCAAACATCTTTGCTGAAGCGATGGAGGTAGATTTAAAAGGATATTTTGGTAAAGTGGCTTGATAACATGATACACTGCATAAAGTAGTTTTCTTAGTATTATACAAGAAAGATAAACAAAGAAGAGTGCAAGGGTGTACTTCATGATACAGCAGCATTTCAATAACCAGTTAACTTTTTTCCAACGATTGTCAGCAATATTTACATTTTGTTTAAGTTTCATGGAAATTACAACAACGTATGAGCCTGTCTACAAATGATGATATTCCTTAAACTCCTTTTGGAATTGAACTGTCATGTTACAAAATTGAAAAATGAAGCCCATCTTGAAGGAGAATCTTATTTCTTCATCAGTTTGAATAGTTCTTTCTGCTTCATTGTGTACCCGAGGAAAATAGATGAGACAATCTTGACAGCCATTTTGAGGTTGCATTTTTTTAAATTCGATTTTGCTTGTGTAGTTGTCATGGCAAGAAAGGCTGAACAGATAAGGGCCCAATTTTCCAAGATTTTGTGCCACCAGCAGGGCTTTGTATTGAACATTGTGCATTATGTTTGTGTCCATGGTGCTCATTTTCCACATGATTTGAATAAATATTTGTAACAGTTGAAGGAAAATTGTGAAACAACTGTTGCTTTGCAGGTAGTAACTTGATCTCCTGGGAGTATGGAGCTAGATCTTACAATATTTGCGTCGCTACATGCTGTGCTAAGGAGGCTGTCATTTTCTGGTCCAAAGACAGCAAAAAAGTTGCATGCTGGGGCACCATTAGCCCAGAACACACAAGATTTTTTTTATTCCATGGGATTGAGTGTTGTTGACAAGGCCAACATTGTTCCCATCCCTGATTACACTTGAGAAGGAGGTGGTGAGCTGCCTTCTTCAACCGCTGCAGTCCTTGGTACTGTCCAGGAATTTGATCTGGTGACAGTGAAGGAATGGGAATATATTTCCAAGTCAGGATGGTATGTATCTTGGAGGGGAATTTGTAGGTGGTGGCATTCCCATGCCCTTCTTCTAGGAGGTCACAGGTTTAGAAAGAGCTGTTGAAGGAGCCTTGGTGAGTTACTGCTGCCACTGTGCATTGGTGGAGGGTGTGAATGTTTAATTAGGTGGATAGGGTGCCAATCAAGTGGACCGCTTTATCTTGGATGGTGTCAAGCTTCTTGTGTTGTTGGAGCTGCACACACCCAGGCAAGTGGAGCGTATTGCATCACGCTCCTGAGTTGTGCCTTGTGGTGACAGATGGTGGACAGGTTTTGCGGAGTCAGTAGGTGAATTAGTTACCTCAGAATTCCCAGGTACTCTGAACTGCACTTGTAGCTACAGTATTTATGTGGCTAGACAGTTTAACTTGTGCTCAACCCTCAAGATGTTGATAATTGGGGATCCAGCAATGGTAATATCAAGAGGAAATCGTTAGATTCTCTCTTTTAGACGATGGGGAGTAAAGATATTGGGAGATAAACACTTTACTTTTTAAGAAGCAACATGAAATATGGAAACTGTATCTTCTGTAATAATCCTAGACCAGACCCCCAAGTTGTTGGTAAGATCCTGTTAGGGACCTATAACGTTTTGTTTAAAGGAGAAAAAGTTTGAGATTCAAGACACCTGTTCAGTGAATAAAGCCATAAGATTCCACAGGATTTGAACAAACAAAAATAAACTTTACAAGGTTAGAAATGTAAAACAATTTACAATGGCTATCTTATATTCTGGCATTCAGGGTAAATATGAGGTGCATGTGAATTAACAAGTAAACTGTGGTCAAACACCACACTGCACACTAAATGGCATATAAAACCAAGAGTAAGTCCACAGATTTCTCAACAACCCACCCAGACATCAGTAAAAATGGAGTCAATCTTGTTGAAACTCTGTCTCTGTCACGAGGAATTCCACCCTTCACCTTGAAGATCTAACCTTGGAATTCTCTCTACAAGTTGCTCCAACTTGGATGTCATCAACGATGGCCCACTTCGCAGGGTTTCAATCTTATTTCCCGAGATTCTGTTCCCCTAGATCCCTGCATATGCACTCAAGCACCAACTCAAAAGCACAGCTTCAGCTCTTCGGCTGTGCCAAGCAAAACACAACTGCTCCAAAGGAGTACCTTTGCCTCAATGGTGCACAACATGGAGTCACCAGCCTTTTGCTGCCTTCTTAGATCTTCAGGGCTTCTCCTGAGACCCCTTCAATTACCTGGACTTCCACTGAGCTGTCTTCAGTTACCATGGCTTCCCCCTCTGCCCTCTTCCATTCAAGTCTGCTAACCACAGCCCATTTCCTACTTTTTAACTCAACTGCAAGCTCTTCCTGTCCCTGTCTGGGGCCCTTCCTTTTGGATGCCTACTTGTCTGCACTCCCTTTGGGACCTCTCCCTGTCCCATCTCCCCTTCTCCTGCCCGGGACACTTTTTCTGATTAAAACTGATGAACTGACTGCCTCAGAACTGCTGTTTACTGGCCCTTGAACTGATCTGGTGATCCAGCAAAGCATTCCAAGAGGATCCCACCCTTGTTATTATGCAGGA
Organism: Carcharodon carcharias; assembly: GCF_017639515.1. Classification (NCBI taxonomy): domain Eukaryota; kingdom Metazoa; phylum Chordata; class Chondrichthyes; order Lamniformes; family Lamnidae; genus Carcharodon; species Carcharodon carcharias. The sequence continues at coordinate 92,534,450 of NC_054477.1, read as the reverse complement.
ACATCCTGTATTTCAAATGTTGCAATCTCCACAGCTTACAGGGGGACACAGAAAAATTGATTTCATAGCTCGTCACAAAATGGACTGCAGAAAGTCAGTTGATTTTGTGATTTTTGCACAGACATATCTCTGGGAAGTCACTTAAGATGTAAATGATCTTGCCAGGTGCTGATTGATTACTCCTCACCATTTCAATGGCAGAGAAGCAAAACAAAAATAGCTGCTGGACCTGTCGGCTCCATGAAAATGGAATGTCAAATAAAGATATTCAGTGAGGATGATCATAGCTAGAATGTTTCTAGGTATCAACATATTCCCCATTGTGTGTCATTTACATCCGCTTCAACCCATTGTGTGGACAACGCAATACTTCCAACCTCCATTTGCCTTCAGGGAACCAAGAGAGAATCCTTCAGGCCTGCAGCATCTTAAGGACTGTATAAAGAAGTGACCTGTTTTTATTTTACCCTTCTAGTATCCTGCATGTTACATCTTTAGAAATCATCTTTTCTTGTCTGTGTGTTTGAGGAATGGGTGTTTGTTGCATTTACGTTTCGGGTGTTGTGAGAATAAATCTTTATCCTTTCTTTTGATTTAAGCATAAAAGCCTATTTTGTGTCTGCTTTTTAAGACACAGCACTTAAGGGATTTGAAGACTCCTCCTTTTAAAGTACTTCCTGTTGCCATCAGCCGAGAGGTGAGAAAAATGAAGGAAATTATCCCACATCTCTCCCCGTCCAAAATAGTGTGGCATGAATGTTATTTGCCACTTTTCAGCCCAAGCTTCAATGTTGTCCAGGTCTTGCTGTATATGGACACAGACTGCTTCAGTGTTTGAGGAGTTATGAATGGCACTGAACATTGTGCTATCATCAGTGAACATACCCACTTCTGACCTTATGATGGAGGGAAGTTCCTGATGAAGCAGCTGAAGATGGTTGGCCCTTGGACACGACCCCTGAAGGACTCCTGCAGCGACGACCTGAGACTGAGATGATTGACTTCCAATGACCACAACCATCATCTTGTGTTCTAGGTATAACCCACCTGTTTCCAGCTGACTTCAATTTTGCCAAAACTCCTTGATGCCAACTTGGTTAAATGCTGCCATGATATCAAGGGCCGTCACTCTCACCTCACCTCACCTCGTGAGTGCAGCTCATGTTTGCATCAAGGCTGCATGAAGTCATGAACTGAGTGATCGTGGCGGAACCCAAACTGAGCATCAGTGAGTAGGTTATTGCTATGTAAGTGCTATTTGATAGCACGGTCAACAACCCCTTGCTGATGATCGACAGGAGAATAATGGGGCAGTAATTGGTTGGATTAGATTTGTCCAATTGTTTTTTTGGACTGGGTACATCTGGGCAATTTGTTGGGTAGATGCCAGTGTTGTAGCTGTACTGGAACAGCTTGGTTAGGAGTGTGGCTGGTTCTGGAGCACAGGTCTTCAGTATTATTGTCAAGATGTTATTGGGGCCCATAGCCTTTGCAGTATCCAGTTCTTTCTTGATATCACATGGAGTGAATCAAATTAGGTGAGGCCTGACATCTGAGATGCTGGGACCTCAGGAGATGGACCATCTACTTGGCACTTGTGGCTGAAGATGATTGCAAAGACTTCAACCTTGTCTTTTGCACTGATGTGCTTGGCTCCCCTATCAATGAGGATGGGGATATTTGTGGAACCTCCTCCTCTTGTTAGCTGTTTGATTGCCCACCACCATTCACAACTGGATGTGGCATTAATGCAGAGTTTTGATCTGATACATTCGTTGTAGTATAGTTTTGCCTAACACTTGCTTCTTCCACTTTATGGTATGTGCTGTAGCTTCACCAGGTTACTACCTCATTTTCAGGTATGCCTGGTGCTACCCCTGCATGCCCCCCTGTATTCTTCATTGAACCAGGCTTGATCCTTTGGTTTCTTGGTAGCAATAGAGTGAGGATATGCCGGGCCATGAGGTTACAGATTATGGTTAAATATAATTCTGCTGCTGTTGATGGCTCACAGAACTTCATGGATGCTCAGTTCTGAGCAGCTAAATCTATTCTGAATCTATCCCATTTAACATGGTCATAGTGCCACCCAACATGATGGAGAGTGTTCGCAATTGTGATCAACTGTGCAGTGGTCACTCTCACCTATGCTTTCATGGACAGATGCATCTAGTGACAGGTAGATTGGTGAGGAAAAGGTACAGTAGGTTTTTTCCTCTTATTGGTCCCCTCAACAACTGCCACAGGCCCATTCTGGCAGATATCTCCTTCAGGACTCAGCCAGTTCAATCAGTGGTGGTGCTACTGAGCTAGCCTTAGTGACAGACATTGAAGTGCCCCACTGAGTACATTCTATGCCCTTACCACCCTCAGTGCTTCTTCCAAGTGGTATTCTACATGGAGGAGTACAGATGCATCAGCTGAGGGTGGCCATGGTAATTGGTAGGAGGTTCCTTGCTCATATTTGACCTGATGTCATGAGCCTTCATGGAGCTCAGAGTCAACATTGAGGACTCCCAGGGACACTCCTTCCTGACTGTATACCACTGTGCCGCTGCTGCCTGTGTTGTGTCTGTCCTGCCAGTGAGCCGGGACATAATCAGGGATGGTAATAGTGGTGTCTGTGGCATTAGCTGTCAGGTATGATTCTGAGAGTATGACTATGTCAGGCAGTTGCTTGAGTTGTCTGTGGGACAGCTCTCCCTATTTTGGCACAAACCCCCAGATGTTATTAAGGAGGACTTTGCAGGGTCAACAGGGCTGGGTGTGGTGGTGTCATTTCTGGTGGTTATATTGATGCCAGGTGGTCCATCTAATTGTATTGCTTTTTGACTTTTCTGTTACGGTTTGGTACAACTGAGTGGCTTGCTAGGCCATTTCAGAAGGCATTTAAATAGTCAACCACATTGCTATGGGTCTGAAGACACATGTAGGATGGACCAGGTAAGGATGGCAGATTTCTTCCCCTAAAGAACATTATTGAACTAGAGGTGTTTTTGTGACAATCAATAATAGTTTCATGGCACCATTACTGAGACTAGCTTTCAATTCTGGATTTTTATTTAATTAATTGAGTTTAAATTCTTCTAGCTCCTGTCATTGGATCTGAAGAAATGTACCCAGAGCACTAGCCTGGGCCTCTGGCTTGCTGGTCTAGTGACATTAGTACGATGACACTGTCCCCCCACATGGCGCTATTACTTGAGGCATGCAGGATCAGACTTGTCTTTGTGCCTCTTCTTCCTTATAAATGTAATCATAGAAATGTGCAATCTGCTAAAGGCTGAGCTGCAGATGGCTTCAAGGCCTGCCAGTGCATTTCTTGTTGTTGAGGCATTGGCTTCTCAAATGGGCTTATACCCTCTCTGCTAATCTGACGTCCATTCCTGCATCTGGGTCACTGATGATGAAAATCAGTTCAGTTTCTAAAAGGACAGGAGACAGCAATTGGATTGAGGCACAGAGTTTGAATTAAATCAGAATACCTTTCCCTGAAAACCTAAGTAACAACCAGTTTAAAATAAAAAGAACCAAATAAATTACTGAGGAATTACCTGACCATTAAACACTCATTTTACTCCTTGAACTTTTGCACAAAACAGTCAGACCATCCAATTTATATGGGTGAGTAATGGAAACAGTACTAAACTGGAGGTACTTGGAAAATAGGATCCACAATTGTAATTTTGACCTCATTCATATGCACCTATTAAGAAACTGACAAGCTATTCTTGAATCATTACAACAATTTGTACAAAATCAGGTTATTTATTAAGTGCGAACAGCCTCCATCCAATTTGCCAATTGATATTACCTGAACATTTGTTATTACTGATTGGAAAATTTGTCATGGGATGCTTAAATTGAGGGGTCAGGAAACACAAAGAAAATACCGCAAGCTGAAATACCTCTACATTTTCTGCCCATCCTCCTAATATGCTCTCTGCATTGATGACCACCTTAAGAGGCTTTAACAAACACTCACTTTCTAAATAATCAAGCTGTCTGAAATCCTCTATTGTCAAAAATCTTGTGTTTCTTTGTATGATACAATGACAGTGAAAAATTCTTATATTTACATTGTGTATCATAGGGAAGCATCTGTTGTTTATAACAGCATTATAAATGTTGCAATACAATTATTTTGCTCTTCTAAAAATTTTAATGTACTTTTTAATCATACCAGTAGTTAAATTCCTGATGCTTCCCTTTTTAGCTAGTTTCTATTTGTCTTCAGAAATAACTACGTTTAACAAACACTTTAATGGGCATATTTTCATCTAGTCATGTATACGAATGCAAAAGTTAGTGCAAATAGAAAACAAGTTTTTTTTTGCTTTTATACTTATGCTGATTTTTTCATTTACTTTAGGAGCTGGAGGAAAATATATGACTATTAGAAAGTCATCAGTTCATTAGCCATTAGCTAATTTCACTCCCTTGGTCATAACACAGAAGAAGTTGATTAAAAGAAGCTCCAAATTAAGTTTTTTATCTTTCCTCCAGATGTTTAGTTTAATTGCATACTGTCTGAGAAATTGTACATTTTTAATTAAATATTACCAGCTAAATTCATCTGTCATTGCTTTGTTCCCACTTTGGGACTTGCCTATATAAATACAGTCATTACCCATGACATTTCTTATCTTTACTCAATATTCAGAGTATTTGTGGACATATCAGTTGGAACTAAATGCCAGCCTTTCAAGCGTACACTACACTGAAAACTATTGTATGAGCTATCAGACAAAACCACATATTCAAACAGACAACTTTGTCTTTTTTTTATTCTATTTTTCACTTTTGAAAGATGTAGGGATTGAGCTGGAGGATAGTAATAAGTTGAAAGAGGTCAACAATCGTTGGGTTGAAAAGAGAAACTTGGAGGGTGAAGAGATGAGAAGGGAGGGGATCAAAGCAGTGGATGGGTTTTATGGAAAAGATGAGCTTAGCAATGTTAAAGGGGATGTAATAATCAGAATAGAACAAGGTTATCTTGGAACCTTTTTGCCTCTTATCAAAATAAATGTCTTGGATACAGAAGCCAGTTATAAACTTATTATGTTTGCAGTGTACATTAAAGTAGGAACAGCAGTACTAACCAAGGATGCAGTTTACATTTTTCAGGAGCATTGATATCAGTTCTAAAACTGAACAAACACAGACAATTTAATTTTTATTAGTGTAAGATAGTATCAAGTGACAAGGTTGAATGGAATAGGTGTAACACATACAGACTTAGTAAGGTAAATGTAACAGTAGAATAATTTTCAATAATGAGACGATGTGGAAAAGCAGTTAATAAAGCAAATGTTTGTGCAGACCCATAACATTGGAGCATACGTTTATACTTGGAGTACTGTGTACTGTACTGTTTTAATTATCATGCTTCAAAAGGCACACACATTTGCTGATAAGAACATAATGAGCTGAATGGCCTCTTTCTGTAAGTGTTTCTATGTTTTTATATGTCGCAAAGGATGCATTGCGGAGCTGTAAGGAGAAAGATTAGGAAGCAAGATGAACAATGGTTAGCTGTTTATAACTTAGGAGGAAGAAGAAAATGAGGATTCACATTGAGAATATTACCTCAAGATAAGTCAATTTTGGAGCAATACCATTTGATTTAGTAAGCAAATGAATAATTTTAATGGTTCTGACAAAAATGTCTTACCAATTTAACAAGCAGCAATGAATCTTCTGGAATTTTCTCTGCATCTCCCTCAGTAATCCAAATAAAGTTCTTCCCGTATCTCCCGTGTGAACTGCCTATGCAGCACTCAAAATAATTTGGTTAGCCTGATACCCTAAGTTTTCCTAAACCAATCCTGCTGTTCCACCTGCAATTGCCAGTGATTGTTTATCTGCTGTGCAGAACATTGCCCCATTAAGCTCCATTCATTCCATGGACTTTAAGCTATAGCAAAAATATTGGACTGCCTTCAGCGTAAGGGGATAGGCAAAAAATGCTGGCTTTGTCAGCGACACACCCATGAAACAATAAAAAAAATCCAATCAATTTGTTGACTGTGATGAAGAGATTATCGAACCAACTAAATTTGGAGATCACTCTGGTTGATTTTCCAGGCCTCCCTTCAAGCACGTCAATCTGACTTAATCAAACAGTGTCAACATGGTTTTATGGAAGGAACTCATGTTTGACAAATTTATTCCAGGTCTTTAAGGATGTAACAAACAGGATGGGTAAAGAGGAAACAGTAAATGCAGTGTTTTCCAAAGGACATTTGATAAGGTGTCACATAAAAGGTTACTAAATAAGATGAAAGATCATGAATAGAGGATTGGCTAACTAACAGGAAAGAGAGAGTTGGGATAAATGGGTCATTTTTAGGTTGGCAAACTATAACTAGTAGGGTGCCATCGGGATCAGTGCTAGGGCCTCAAATATTTACAATCTGTATTAATGACCTGGATGAAATTATAGCCAAATTTGTTGATGATATAAAGATATGTAGGAAAGTAAATTATAAGGGGGACACCAGGACCAGGTTTTCATGCTTACATCCGTATCAGAATGGAGGAGGGTGGGATTTAAAATAGATGGGTGGGACCTGATTCCAGGTTTCCCACCCCCATTCACATTAGGTGGGATTTTTAAAGTGTTGGGTAAGGGTGTGGATAGCGAGGCCACATGTAGCAATCCAACCCCATTACAGTGGTGGGCATTTTAGACCCCCCTCATTATTTTCATGGGTTCGGACCTATTTTTCTAGGTGGAAAGTTTCATGGTACCTCAGAGGAGTTGTGAACCATGGGGGAAGAAGCCTAGTCTGGAGTGGGGAACCTTTTGATGGGTAAGTTCAAAAGGCATTGACAGCTTCATATTCATAATGTAATTGTGTATGATAAGTTAAATATGTTCTTAATGCCGTGTTTAATGATAAGGCTTTGCTTGGAAAAGGTAAGTGACCATTAAATTGACCAGCGTTGTGAAAGTGTTCAGATGCAGTAGGGGACTTTCTCTGGAGGGTAATGTGCTCTTCTGCATTCAACAATATTGAGATTCAGGTTTTAATGTGTCAGTTTTCCCCTGTGATTTAATATTTTCTTTGATTGATAGCCCAGCCATGTGTTCAGCCTTTGGAGTAGTGGAACAGATGGCCATCTGCTCTACTATTTCAAAGGTTTAGTTCATTCAGCTGTGCAGTGGAATCTCATTATGATTGGCTGAGCTGCAAATCCTGCTAATTTTTCCAACTCAGCAAGTGTTGTTGACACAACTGTCAAGGAGACTGGGAGCTATGTTTTGAATTACAGTTTTAAGAGCATCTAATAGATTATGAGCTGGATTTTATGTTCACAAATTGGCGCTGGCCACATGTGTGAACATAAAAGAGGGCTTGATGACATTGTGCTGGCAATATAGTATCATCATGCTGGTTTCCAAAGTTACAGAATGTGAGCAAATGCGGAAATCGGTAGCTCACCTGCCATTTTGAAAGTACTAATTGATAAGCTATTACGCTGGTTAACAATCCAAACGTCTTCAAGTTTTTGTTTTCCACTGCATTTTTTTGGGCATTGGATGTGAAAAGATTTGCGAGTGTTTTACGGCAGCTATGACAAGGCTGTACAATGGTGGAAGAAAAGGCTTGCCACAGTTACCATATTTGAGTGATTCAAGGGAATTTGCTGGTGAAGGCGGCAGCATCTGTATGTTTCTTTATTGTCATTTTTATGTTTTTTGAGCCTTCGATAAAAAGTTTTGACTGCTTCTGAGGGCAAGGGGCATGAGGGGTATAGAGGGGCGATAACAATATGTAAGGGACAGGGTTGGGTTGGGAGTGAGATGAGTGAGTGTTAGGGTGCCTACACTCTTGTTCAGAACTGGGCCAATGTCCCAGTGAACAGGGCCTCCAATCTGTCTACTTTGGCATCCGTCTGCCTTGGGCCTACTATGGGCCAGGCAGAAGGTGGATAGTACAAGTTCCTTTTTTCAATGCTCACGCTCACCATTTCCCTCTCCTGAACTCTCGCTGTGACTGAGGACTCTGGAATTGAGTAGTGAGGCAGGAGGAGCAGCTTCGGGTCTTTTAAAAAAACTTGGATTATAATAGCCCCAGCTTGGCACTTTTGCACCATTGGGACTTGTGCTCTGGCATCAGATTGGTTCTGGATCTGTATCTTGAACAGGAATGTGGGTCAGCAGAGGGAGAGGTGAGAGGGTGAGTCAGGGAGTGGGAGGTTTGTGGGGGTGACGATGGGTCGAACACGGGGAGAGGCCGCATTCGAAGGATCAGGCATGGAAGAGGCTGTAAGTTTGAGGGTTGTGGGCGAGGAGGGGCCGTAAGCCAGAAGGTTGGGCACAGGGAAAGACCACAAGTCGGAGGGTTGGGGAAGGGAAGGGACTGCAAGTTGGAGGGTCGGGCACGGGGAGAGGTGAGAAGTTGGGCAGTTAGAGAGCAGGAAAGGCCGCTTCAAAATGACGCCAATTGTGTTACACGGGAAATGACATTAAAAGAAATCTCACAACGCTTAACAAGATTATAGGCCCCATTAACTTTCTGATGTTAAAGTGAAATGGGGACCTGTTGTACTCATTGGAGTTTAGAGGAATGAGAGGTGATCTTATTGAAACATTTAAGATTCCGAGGGGTCTTGACAGGGTAGATGCTGAGGGGATGTTTTGCCTCATGAGGAAATCTAGAACAGGGGGCACAGTTTAAAAATAAAGGTCTCCTATTTAAGATGAAGATGAGGAAGAATTTATTTTCTCATATGATCTTTTATCCTTGGACTTCCCTATACAAGAGAGCAGAGGAGGCTGGATCATTAAATATATTCAAGGCTGAGTTAGATAGATTTTTGATCTACAAGAGAGTCAAAGGGCAGACAGGACAGTGGAGTTAAACACAATCAGTTCAGCCAGGAACATACTGAATGGTGGAGCAGGCTCGAGGGATCAAATGACCTATTCCTGCTCCTATTTCTTACGTTCCCCCTCACCAAGTCCTTAAGAATTGCTGGTCTATTCTGAGCCAACATGCTGCCAGGGACCATCATGCTGCAGCTTATTGTCCATCTCACCAGCTGCTCCGAGTCTTTCTCTGCCCTTTCTCTGCCCTTTCTGTTGTCTTGAACTCTGCTGGCCTTAAAAATACTGTTGTTTAAAACAGGAGGGGAATAATTTTAGGAAGATTATTTAGAAAGATTCTGACATCCTTGTCAGAATATCCTACAGTTGCTTGGTGACATCCTTGACGCTAGCACTGGGAAGATAAAATACTATCCTGTAATCATGTCTGTGGCCACAGGAATACCTGTCTGTTTCCCTAACTATTGAATCCCCTATCACTAATTGCTGTACCACTCTTCTTTCCACCTGCCCTCTCAGTGTAGCTGATCCAACCATGATGCTGTGGATTTGACTCTATCTGCACTCCCACAGGAACCATACCAGTTGGAGAGTGAGGTGCATCATGGGATCCTGGCCTGCCTGCCTAGTCCTTCGTGTCCTTCTGGCCGTCACCAATCCCCCTGCTGCACCTTGTTACAGGGTGACCACCTTCAGAAATGTGCTATCGACAAATTTCCCAGCCCCATGAATATCCTTGTAATGGCTCAAGTCACTGCTAAAGCTCTGAAACCTGGAACTCAAGTTGCTCTGGCTGATGACACATACTGCACATGTGGGCATCCAAGATTTCCCACATGGCACAGGATGTGCATCCAACAGGGCTCAGGTTCCCTTCCATGCCTTTACTTTCTAGACTATTATCTAGAAACACTTAGCAACTACTCACCGGTCAACTCCTTCCCTGACAAGGATGTCAGCATAGCTGTTCTGCAGATGTTGCTCTTGTGGCAGGAAATTTCACAGGAGACTCTCTCCGCCCCCTCCCCCCTCCCGCACCCCAACACCTTGGTCGCTGTGCTCATTCTCCAGTCAGGTCTGCTGCACACTGCTGTGGGGGTGGGGGGCTGTGGCTTCTTTATCTACTTTTTATTTAAACTTCTGAAAAGGTTGCTGAGAGGGTGCCTCCATATTTACCCTCTACTGCAGCCTGCTGCACCTTTCAAGCTGGAAGGCCACTGATTGGCCTTTTAGCTTCAAGAGCCCACTGTTGCCTTTAATTGCACAGGAACCTGTCTCCATGCCAATTAAGGGGGCACCACTGTGAAAATTCCAAAGAGTGACCGTTTCCCCTGTGGGTAGTTTCAGCACCTGGGAAAAGTTCTAACTCCTGTTTCCTGCAGTTAGAGGGAAAATCCAGCCTCCTTGTTCAAGACCACAGGAGATCAGCTAGTGTTAGAAAAACACTCTGTACTAAATGGATGATAAATGGAATAGCTAGGATATCAAAGGAATATGCAACAATGAGCTGAAAGATGTTTATTTTTTTCTTGTCCTTGGTTAGAAGAAGAACATAGGAACAAATCAAGACCAAGAAAGCCTCAGAGTTAAAAATGACTGTGAGTAACTTCCTCTAGTTGGGTTACCTCAATCAAAGTTCAATGTAACACAATTGGTTTGCACCAATATTTAGTATATCAGGATAAGCGATGACGTAGAGCAGGAATTTGCTTAAATATAACCAGTCGTATATTTCCTTAATGTTATTGTTTACATTAACGTCCTTGAGATCCACCACTTCCTACCTCAATCCTATTCCTATCAGACTGCTGGCCATCCCATTTCTGTTCTTGGCTCTCATGTTAGCTGATGTTGTTAATTGTCCCTATTCTCTGGTAATGCCCCTCTCTCCTTCAAATCTCTCAACAGCACTTCTCTTCTCAAAGAAAAAAACAATCTCTGCCCTTGCAAACTACTGCTCCCAAACTCAACCTTTCTTTACTTTCCAAAGTACTTGAACATGTTGCCTCCCAAATCCATGCCCACCTTTCCTGGAATGTCATGGTTGAATTCATCCAATCAGCTTTCCACCCTTGTCACAGGACTGGCGTGGCTCATATCAAAGTCACAAGTGTGACTGTAGGAGAGGTATACTATCCCAGATTGTCCTCCTTGACCCATTTGCAGCCTGTGATGTGTTTGACCACACCATCCTCCTCCAGTGCTTCTCCACTGTCATCTGGCTCAGTAGAGCTGCTCTTGTCTGGTTCCTTTCACACCAACCCAGTCATAGCCAAAGAATCACCTGCAATGACTTCTCTTCCCACTCTCGCATCAATACCTTTGGTGGCCTTTCCAACGATCTATCATTGTCTTTGTCTTCAGTCCCCACTACTCCATTCCCTAGGCATCAACTTCATCCCACACCCTAGCAACTTTAAGGTTGAACCAGCTGTTTGTAACCTTCATGTCACATTTGACCCCAGGATGAGCTTTTGACCACACTTCCATGCCATCACTAAGACTGCTTTTTTACCACCTTCCATTACCCGACTTTACTCCTGCCTCAGCTCACCTGCTGCTGGAACGCTCGTCAATGCCTTTGGTGCCTCTAGATTTGAATATTCCAGTACACTCCTGGCTGGCCTCTCCATTCTAAACTCGAAATCAGCCAAAATTCTGTAGCCCACACTCCATTGGCCTATTAACCTGTCTTTAGTGACCTACATAGGCCCTTGGTTAAGCAATTCCTTGTTTTTAAAATTCTCATCCTTGTTTTGAAATCCCTGCATGGCCTCAACCCTCCCCATCTCTGTAATCTCCTACAGCCAAACAAACCTCCAAGATACCTGCATTCCTCTAAGTCTGGACTCTTGAGTACCCCTGATTTTAATCTGCTCACAATTGACAGCTGTGCCGCGAAGGCCTTAAGCTCTGCAGTTCCTTCCCTCAGCCTCTCCCCTCTTCCCTTTTTTTCCTCCTTTAATTAAGATGCTTCTTAAAACCTACCTCTTTCACTAAGTTTTTGGCTCTAATATGGCCATATTTGGCTCGATGTCAAATTCTGTTTGATAACGTTCCTGTGAAGGAAATTGGATCTATTACTTGGATGTTTAAAGGTGTTGCGTAAATACAATTGGTGTCTTTATTTGGTATGCTATTTCTTTGATTATATTCAATAGAACACATGTATACATGTATACTGCATTGTATTATAGTAGGAAAGAACCATATCACAGAATCGCACAGTGCAGAAGAGTCTCATCGGCCCATCGAGTCTGCACCGACACATGAGAAACACCTGACGTACCTACCTAATCCCATTTGCCAGCACTTGGCCCATTGCCTTGAATGTTTTGGTGTGCCAAGTGCTCATCCAGGTACTTTTTAAAGTATGTGAGGCAACCCACCTCCACCACCCTCCCAGGCAGCGCATTCCAGACCACCACGACCCTCTGGGTAAAAAGGTTTTCCCCTTCAACCCCCCCTAAACATCCTGCCCCTCACCTTGAACTTATGTCCCCTTGTGACTGACCCTTCAGCTAAGGGGAACAGCTGCTTCCTATCGACCCTGTCCATGCCCCTCATAATCTTGTACACCTCGATCAGGCCGCCCCTCAGTCTTCTCTGCTCCAACGAAAACAACCCAAGTCTATCCCAATCTCCCTTCCTAACTTAAATGTTTCATTCCAGGCAACATCCTGGTGAATCTCCTCTGCACCCCGCCCCCTGCCGTGCAATCACATCCTTCCTATAATGTGGCAACCATAACTGCACACACTGCTCCAGCTGTGGCCTCACCAAGGTTCTATACAACTCCAACATGACCTCCCTACTTTTGTAATCTATGCCTCGATTGATAAAGGCAAGTGCCCCATATGCCTTTTTCATCACCCCACTAACATGTCCCTCCGCCTTTAGAGATCTATGGACACACACGCCAAAGTCCCTTTGTTCCTCAGAATTTCCTAGTGTCATGCCGTTCATGGAATATTTCCTTGTCAAATTACTCCTTCCAAAGTGTATCACCTCACACTTTTCAGGGTTAAATTCCATCTGCCACTTATCTGCCCATTTGACCATCCCATCTATATCTTCCTGTAGCCCAAGACACTCAACCTCACCCAGCCAATCTTTGTGTCATCCGCAAACTTACTAATCCTACCCCCCACATAGTCATCTATGTCGTTTATATAAATGACAAATAATAGGGGACCCAGCCCAGATCCCTGTGGTACCCCACTGGACACTGGCTTCCAGTCACTAAAGCACCCTTCTGTCATCACCCTCTGTCTCCAACAACTAAGCCAATTTTGAATCCACCTTATTAAATTACCCTGTATCCCATGTGCATTTGCCTTCTTTATAAGTCTCCCATGTGGGACCTTGTCAAAGGCTTTGCTAAGTCCATATAAACTACATCAACTGCACCACCCTCATCTACACAACTGGTCACATCCTCAAAAAATTCAATCAAATTTGTTAGGCATGACCTCCCTCTGACAAAGCCATGCTGACTATCCTTGATCAAACCTTGCCTTTCCAAGTGGAGATAGATTCTCTCCTTCAGAATTTTCTCCAATAGTTTCCCTACCACTGAAGTGAGACTCACTGGCCTGTAGTTCCCTGGCTTATCTCTACAAGCCTTCTTAAATAGTGGAACCACATTAACTGTTCTCCAGTCATCTGGCACCTCCCCCGTGGCCAGAGAGGAATTAAAAATTCAGGTCAGAGCCCCTGCGATCTCCTCCCTTGCTTCCCTCAGCAGTCTGGGACACAAATCATCCGGACCTGGAGATTTGTCCACTTTTAAGCCTGCCAACCTCCATTACCTTGTCACTCACTATATCAATTTGCTTAAGAACCTTGCATTCTCTCTCCTCGAGTTCGATACCTTTATCCTCATTCTCTTGGGTGAAGGTGGCTGTGAAGTATTCGCTCAACACTTTAGCAATGTCATCTGACTCCACCCATAGATTGTCCCCTTGGTCCCTTATGGGCCCTACTCGTTCCCTGGTTATCCTCTTCCCATTGATATGCTTATAGAATATCTTGGGATTTTCCCTACTTTTACTAGCCAGAGCTTTCTCATATCCCCTCTTTAATTATAAGTCTTTTGAAATATATTCTCCCCCCCCCCCAAGTGAAGGCTGCTTATCTCCACACAATCTATTACAATCACCAGTAGGGTTAAGGACACATAGGGCAGAAAATAATGCTCAGCAGGTGTGTGCGAGCACGACTCGGCCGAGTGTAAAATGACGCGCGATGATGTCGGCCGAGTGTCCCGACGTCATTGCGCAGTCCGACGATATTTTGTTCAGCGGGTGGGTGCACACCGTAATCAGCAGCGCGCCCGCCAACAATTAAACAGCCTGTTAAGGCCATTAAAAAGTTAATTAAATTCAAATTTACGCTGCCCGTTATCGTAACGATTGGAGGGTGGGTGAAAAAGCCAAACGGCCTTTACATTTTTTAGGAAACCTCATCCAGGGGCGAGATGAGGTTTCTTAAAGCAGATAAAAATCACACAAAAACTTTACATTTGAATTAAAAACATGTCCTCGCTCATGTGACAGATTCACATGAGGTGACATCTTTGATAACATTTATAAGATCTTCAATTTTTTTTTACCTGAAATCAGTTCATCTCCCTGAGGCAGCTCTCTCTGAGATTATGTATCACGTGCATGTGCGAAGCTCATGCTCGCCTGGCTCACACTTCTCCTCACCCCCCCATCCACCCTGCCTGCACAGTCAACGCTCAGCGCTGCCGCTCGTGTTTCATGCTGAGCAGGACTTAATTGGCCGCCAGCGTGAAATTGCCTTTGGGGGCTGATCGTAGGTGGCAGTCGGCTCCCCAACAGCCCCCACACCCCAAGGGCAAAATCCTGCCCCATAGGAAATGGAATAGTGGGGACCGAGCACAATGGCTGGATGTTGGAATCTGCTACAGGTGGGAACGGAAATGGGCAGACCCAGAAGTTCCCGGCCAGCGTGCGGGTTGCCTGCATCCTCCCACCTCCAGGCCATTTTTAAGTGGCAGGTTAGGAGGCAAAAGCAGAGTGTAGCTTGTTTACATAATTAAAAGGGCCACTTATGTCAATGATCAGAGGCTGACTGGAACTTACCAACCAGCCTATGGGCTCCCCACGACATCCTGAGCCTGGTAGATGCCTGGAAGCAGGGTCCTGGTGACAGCCCAGGAGTCCAGCATTCCACGATCAATTTGAGACCCCCTCTGCATCTGTCATGCCTACATGGTTACAGCTGCAGCTGAATGTTTCCCCCCTGCAATTCTAATCTGGCAGCTGTGTCCATTTATTTTTAATAAGTTTGTAAAAAGTGCTGAGGGGAGGACTCTACCTTGAGTGTACTCCCTCCCTTCCTTGCACCAGGAGGCTGCAGTGTTGGAGGGCTTTCTGTCAGCCTTCCAGCGCCAGGAGCTCATCTGCCATCTTTAATTGCACAGCGAGCGCGCTCCCTGGCCATTAATGGCCCAATCCTACAAAAACCTTGTTGGCTGACTATTCCTGACACAGTGAGATGTTAGGACCTGGATATGATCTTGACGTCAGTGTCTAGACTCCAAAATTAAAATTTAACCCAGTCTGTGACAGCTTCAATATTGATTGATAAAAGGCCACTTATGAAAGAGTGGCTGAATCACATATACTTTTCTTTTCCTGAACTGAATACTTCAGCAAAATATCTAAATCGTAACCCTGTAACTGCATGTCAGTCTTGCCTAGCAATTGGAAATTTCTAATATTGCAATATCTTTCAAAAATGGTGTAATGCACTTTCAACTTTGTATTTACACTCATTGTACCTAACAACAAAAAAACCTTTTAAATGGACTATCTTAATGACAAATACATGAGAGGCACTGGAAGGCTGTAACCCAAATTTTAATGTGAGGATTTAGAGTGTTGTTGGTTAGATTAAAGGCTTGTAACTTCCTCTAATGGAATAAATATTTATATGTATAATCAGACAGTTGGATATAAAATCAGCATTTCACAGAAGCTTCTGATCTCTGTGCTATTA
The DNA here is from genome assembly GCF_017639515.1 of Carcharodon carcharias. Classification (NCBI taxonomy): domain Eukaryota; kingdom Metazoa; phylum Chordata; class Chondrichthyes; order Lamniformes; family Lamnidae; genus Carcharodon; species Carcharodon carcharias. The sequence continues at coordinate 92,518,585 of NC_054477.1, read as the reverse complement.
CTTTTGAGGTTGACAGATTATGAAACTTTGCAGAATCATGGATTAAGATTATGTTAACTTGGGGCATGCAATCAGTAAGATGCAATTATGCCACAGTTCTATTAAACCATTTTACTCAACATATATAACTTAATTACTGTTCCTTTTTCAGCTGATACTTTTTTTATACATGAGCACATTATGCAATGCAAATCTCATTGATGTTTCTTAAAGTACTGGATTTTGTTTGCTATTTTCAAAAAAAATTTCAGATTTTTCATCTATAACATCTGGAGAAATGCATTGGATGCCTGGTAAAACTGTGACCATAAGGAGGAACGTTTATGTATAGCTTCCTGAATAGAATGAAGGAAATAATCAGAGTGCTTTTGATTTTGCTTTTGTTTTTCCATAGCCTTTGAATTTTACTTCAAAATCAAGCAAGCTATAATTTCTGAGAAAAATATCTTTAGATACCTGATCTTTTATTTTAAACACAGCAGCAACACAGACGAATCAATATTATCCATTTCTGGCCATACAAGCAACTCTGTGACATCTTTTACATCAAAGTATCCAAAATACTAGATTAAATCAACTAATTTATGAACGGTGTGGCAGAATTTTCAGCTTAGCATGTGGGCAAGCACCTGACCAACTCGAGCACAAAATAGCGCATGATGACATCAGGCGAGCATCCCAACGTCATCCCGCGTTCATGCGCTGTTTCGGTCGGCGGACGTGCGTGAAAGTCGGAAGCGCACAGCTGATAATTAAGAGGGCAATTATTAAAGTTCCAATTGCCCACGATTTTTTGTGGTCCGTTCAATCTTACGGTTGGTGGACGGGTGAATCTGCCAGGCAGACTTTGCATTTTTGATGAAACCACATCCAAGGGCAGGATGAGGTTTACGTTATTAAATTTAAAAAAATTTATGGGCAGAATTCTCATCATTTATATGTTCAGGTGACTGATTCTGATGCGTGGACATTTTTTTTCCAGCTTTTAAAATCTTTCTTTATTGCTTTTAAATTCTTCACTTCCCTGAGGTACCTCTGCCTTCAGGGAGCTTTCATTTGCACTCGCCCACACCTACCTTCCTCCTGCCGCCCCAGCCCAGCAGCGCTGAGCATTTCAGCATGCGCTTCATGCTGGCTGGCCGTTAATTGGCCAGCCAGCATGAAATCGCTGTCGGGGGCCAATCACGGTAGGCGGTCCATTCCACGGCCGATCTCGGATCCGCCGACCGCACCCGTCTGCCAAACTGAAAATTCTGCCCATGGCGATTGTTATGTAGGCAGACATAATTTAAATGGCTCTATATCAATGTGCTACATAAACTTTAAACTGCAGACCAGATTGTGACCACAATGCTTCATTACAGACTAGAAGATAGAAGAATAACTGTATTGCTTAAATTGATTTAAGGCACTAATAACATGTAGCAGGATGATATTGCTGTCAGTAAAAATAGCTTTATAGACTTTTTTCTTACAACTACATCATACTGCCATTCTCTAACAGCTCATAGTGTGGTGTACTTGGATTTCCATCTTTTCCTCAGTTGTCTGACTGTGTTCCCTTCTTGCCATAAGACTAAAGAAAAAATTTCCAATTATGTAGCATTTTTTCCATCCCCAGGGTATCCCAAAACTCATGACAGCCAATGAATTAATTCTGTAGTGTTGTATCCCTTGGTTCATAGGCAGACATAAAACACATTTGTGCATAGATAGCAATGACCAGATAATTTTTTTTGGAGCTATTGGCTGATGGATAAATGCTGGTCTGGATAGCTGGTAAACTTCTTCCTCTTGAAATAATGCCCACAAGATCTTTTGTATCCAATTGAGAGGGAAGATGGATTCCTAGTTTAAGGTCTAATCAGAAAAATGGCAGCCTCAAAAGTACAGCACTTTTCAGTACTGCATTGCAGAGCAAGGCTAGGTTGTGTATTCAAATCCTGCAGTGGTGCTTGATCCCACAAACTTCTGACTCAGAAGCGAGAGTCTTACCACTGTGCCAAACCTTGCACTTGCTGACCTGGTCTCTTGATACTTGGTCTGTTGTGATAATGCATGAATCTTCCTGGGCCTAGTTTTATTAAATAGATGTCAATGTCACTGGGAACTTAGAGTAAACTTAGTATAAATGGAGAAAATGAAAGTAGACAAGTTATGTCTGAAAGGCATCAATAAAAAGTTAAAGCAATTGAAATTGAGAAAAAATATGGAGGCAGAAGTAAAAGGGAAGAAGAGAAAAAAAGGATTGGAATTCACATGTCAAAACTGTTATGACATGGAGCAATCTACCCTCCATCCAATAATATTAGAGAAAAACAATTTATTTAGCATAATGTCACTACAAAGACAGTGCTGACAGTGAGTATAATATGACGATCAGAAAGAGTATAGTGGATGAATAATGTATCATTTTTTAAGCATTTGTGTGTTAAGAAAGGTGAAATGGTTTCAGTTTCATTTAGGTTGTTTGTGAGCCTTGGTGCCTGGGTGTTCAAATACTGCTGATTAAATGGTCAGGTCTTTTGGGTTTGTTTGTATGTATACACTTTAAATGCGGTTTACAACAACTGAAGTTAAAAAGATGGATTAAAAGGAGTTAAAAGATTAGTGATTCTGGGGAAAAAACACAAAGTAGAAAAACTTTACTATTGCCTCATTATAGTAGTCCAGGGACACAGACACAGAAAAAGACAGTAGATGTGGGTGGGGGGAGAGGGGGTGTGGGGAGTTCAGTTTGTGTCAGAGAGAGGATGGGAATTTTAAGCTCTCTGATTAAGAAAACTCCAAGGCTACTGTGATAGTAATTAACTGAATAATCAGTTTTAGAACTCAGTAAAGTGATCAGTTTAACAGAAGTGCTACTGGAAGACTGAGTTTAGAGACTCATTTATTTGCAGTTGAAGAAGCGGTGAGTTTAGAGTAGTTTTTGGGTGTCTTGGGGAGAGATACGAGTTGGGTGAAAAGCATCAAGTGAATGCTCAGGACTTCACTGGAAGAAAACAGTTTGAAATTGTGTCAGTCCCAAGCGAGAAGTCTTTGTGTCAAGCTAGTGGTAACTCTTTGCTGGTTTATGTGTCTATAAAGTTATTGCTGTGGTAATGGAATAGTGGGAATTTTAATAGTCATCTTGTGTTTGCATTGAGATCTTTCTGATCTTTTTGTCTGGTGTAATATACTCACTTGTCTTGTTTTAATAAATATGTTATTCTTTGTGTTAGAAGTTCATCAGACTCCTGTGAATTTGTTCAGTAACTTACCTTAATGGTTTTGTAAAAAAAAAATATGATCTATCAAGCCAGGTTTCACTCTGGGATCTGACTTGTCCAGTCAGAGCTGTCCCTAGTGGGGTAGGGGGCCCAGCACAATTCACACTGTGCAGGGCCCCCTGTAACATTTTTACACAAGTGAAATCTGGTTACAATGAATGTCAAGGGCAGTCACAGCTTGCAGGTTAAATATTGATTGCGCCCAGCTTATAATTACAACGTAGTTGTATTATATTGTACTACTTATGTATAGCTACAATGAAGTTCATATAATTAAAAAAAAAACTAACCATCAGTGTTGTGCAGCCTACATTCTTAAATCCACCTTCCTAGACTTCCTTGTAGCAAACTCTATCAGATCGTGGTAATCCAGGTTAGATGCTACTTCCTTATCGATGGGCAGAATTGCCAGTCCACAGAGCCTACCTTGAGATGTTGTTGCCCTCGGGTAGTTCTTTATCATTTTTAATCTGGAAAAATTTTGTTCTCCTGAAGCCACTGTGACTGGGATTGTCAGCAAAATCCTGTATGTTGGTGCTGTGTTTGGGAAGGAACTGTCAAGTGTTTTAAGAAACTGATGGGCTTTAAGTGCGATAATTGTTCCTTAAGGGATGAATTCTCATAGCACCCAAAGCTCTGAGAAAAGGTCTGTACTGGCGATATAATGAAATTCTTTGTCAGACAATGAAATGCCCCAATTCCATGCACCGCTTTTTTATGTCATCTTCTGTCATTTTTCTGAATTTCTTCACATCATACAGAAACCTGAAACTGTTGGTGCATACTTACATTTGTTTGAATAGTGTGGTCAGTGACACAAGAATCTAATCCACAATGATCAGGAAGTAATTGGTTTTAATTAACTTGGGCGAATTCTCCAGCTCCTCCTCACCTCTCTCTCATTTCACACGTTCTCTGAATTTAGGCTCAACGTACATTTCAGCTGCTACTTCTGTTGCTATGCTTTTGGCTGAGGTAAACCCAGTGTTCCCATATTTTTGCAGAAAGTCAATGAGTCATTTGAATTGTCTTGCTCACTGTGCTTACGATGAATATGATGCTGTACCACGCAACCATTGCAAACAGAAATTCAAAATTTCCAAGTTTGTAGTTGACCAAGGACTCAGCCTCACCTTTAACTTTTGAGTCATTGTATTCTTCAGCTTTAAACAAGGCATTCCTGACATCAATTGTCTTGGTAACAGATTGATTTTACACACTCTACTTGGCATTCCCACCTAGCATTTGACAATGGTTTTGGAGTTAGAGAGGGAGCATTCACTCTCAATATTTGCTATCTGTTAGTTGAAGCTGCAAATATATTGTAAATTTGCCGTAAAACTCCAAAAAATGTCATGGCTTTAGAGCTACACTTTGCCATATCTCCCAATACCAGGTTTAAGTTGTGGCAGCCACATAGCGTGAAAAAGGCTCGGTGGTTGAGTTGAAGGTGCACGCCTATATGCCCCATTGCTGACCCTTCATATTTGCCCCATTGTTGTATCCCTGCCCACTACAATGAGTAATATGGAGGCTAAGTCCATCCAGCGCAGCCATGACAGGATCTGACAATCCTTGTCCACTTTTGTCTTGAACCGGAAGAACGTCAATACAATTCTCCCTTATCTTCATTTGTTTCACAAAATGCTCAGTTATGTTCAGATAGGTACTGCACAACTGCTATAATACATGTCAACAGTGATTACCAATGTTTCTTCTCCTTTCATTTCTCTCTGTACGTACTCATCTGTTGTCTTCATTGCAAAGAATCCTTGCTTTATTTCAATCCATTTTGTTGTGTTTTGAGTATGCTCCTTAGATAATTTGTGAGATTGCAATCTGTCATTGATTTGCTTCCAGTCTTTGCAGCCTTCCTACACTAATTTGCATGTTGTTTTTGAGCCGTACAATTTGCAGCAGAAGCAAGAAGCTGCATCAGCTTTCTTCGAGTACACCAGCCAATTTCTTTCAACCCTTACTCCATTTGGCATTCTCCGTACGTACAAGTCTTCTGAAAAGTTTTGATTCTCATCATTCTTTGCAAAGACATAGTCACTACCAGTTATTTTCACAGGCCTCCTCTCCACTAAAATGTCTATCATCTTGTTGTCGAATAAATCTGGCCAATTTGCTGGATTATATGTTTCTTCATCAGTGGAAATAGAGTCACACGTATTGGCTGTTTCATCAGCCTGTGTGCATTTTGCATTGATGCCCTCTTCCACAGCCAAGGTGGTACATTCGCTGAAGTGCATTAATTCACTATTTTCCTCACTAGCCGAAACACTTTTAAAAACCTTGAATTTTCCAGTGAACCTTTCAAATCTTATTCGTTTCTATGCTTTTTTTTCTGCCTTTTCTCCCCACCTGAGCTATATTTTCTCCATTTGTCTCTGTTTCTGCTGGTGTTAGCCATTGTATTCTAAATAACAATCGGGCCACTCTTTGTGTTAATTAAACTGACGCCTTCAAACTGGAAGCGAAAGGCCGCTCGCATTCAAAGGTCATCCTAGCCTGGGGCGATTTGCTGTACCCTAGGGATGGCTCTGTGTCCCGTATTAACATCAGCTGGGATCATAACAATAACAAAAAAGAGCATCCTTGGGCTATAAAGTACCTTACAACCAATAATTACTTTTGAAGTTTACTCAATGTTGTTACTTAGGCCAATGCAGAAACCAACTTGCATATTGAAAAGCTCATGTGCGTCATTGAAATAAATTGCCATTTTGTGAATATGTTTTGATAATGTTGATGGTTTTATAAATGTTGCTCAGGATATTGGGAGAACGCCCTGGCATTTGCATGTTGCCAAGGGAAATATTATGTACAGATACACGGGCAGTTGTAGCCTTGTCTTAACGTGTCATTTTGCTAGATTTTCAATTGTGCACTGCATATTCACTATGCTCCCTGCTGATGTATAAGGTGCAATAGCCGAGTTACACGGTTGTGAGTGCGCTTGGTGAACAGTGTATGTGGAATGTGCTGTTACGAAAAGGTGTAGTACTTTGTGGAATGGAATCGTGGTCCATCTGCCAGGTAAGGCTGGGCTGATGCTTTAACATATACTGTCTTCCGAATCTTCCTACATCCTGGAGATATTGAATTGAGGCTTACTGTCACCTCCTGTCAGATATATGTGCATTGCCATTTTTTGGACATTCTTCCATGGAATTCCTAAAATAGCAACCCTTCTCATCAATCAGCGCATTCACTTCAAATTGCTATCAAACTGCAAGTCAGGCCACTGCCACTTTCCCATAAATTTTATTATGTGCCTCCACATTGTATTTTCATATTTGCGTGTTAGTCTTCCACATGTATAGCATTTGCAAAAATTCATACCTTTAGAAAAGCATTTCTGATTCTTTAAATGGTGTAAGCAGCCAGTACCCTCCAAGCAGTAGCATCCTTTAAATTTCAGCAGCAACAATTGCCGCCACCCGTTCCTTGCAGGCTCACAACACCAGCCCTCCACCTTCCACGTGTGCTCCAGGTACCAATGACACAGATGGCTTATTTAAATGATATTTGCTGAGCCCAGCACACCATAGTTCTGGCACATGCAGGGGCTCATGCAATGTGGTTCCAGTTGCATTTGCTGGATCAAAAATCAGCCCATGTTTTTATATCTTATCAAGAAGCTGTGTATTTTTCATGCCCACAGAAACCTTGTGCGTATATTTAATCAACATCTATAATGGGGAAGCTTTTGCTGTGGGACTGATTTCCATCTTGTTTGATAGCATTAGGAACATATATAAATCTTTGGGGCATATATAAATCCTTATGGTTTACTCTACTTCAGTCTTAAATGTTGTTTCTGTCAGTATTTTCCTTCATTCTGCATGAATATTTTCTTTGTTAGAAGACCATATCAAGTACCTGGAGAGCAATTTACTTAGCATAACAGTCACATCAATTTTAGCGTTTAGCATACAAATGATTCTTATCTCATTGCACTCATTTGGATTGAGGCTTAACTATTTTAATGAAAATACTTCATTTCTAAAATTAATCACAACTCCATTAGTTTAAATGGGTTTGTAATCGTAATATTTTCTAAATGCTATTAACTCTGCTATATCATAAGATCACCACCATTTCCAAGGTCCCCTCCAATTCTAACTTATGTCTTGAACATATCCAATTATTACTTCATTGCCACTGTCAAAACCTTAGAATTCCCCACGTAACACCATTGCACAAGGGCTGCAGTAGCTCACTGAGAAGGCTGAGGAACACTTTCCCAAAGCAATAAAGGAACGGCATTAAATAAAGCCTTGTTTGCACAACCCAGATCCCAGGATAAACAAATACTTATTTTATTTATTCTTGGGATGTGAGTGTTGTTGACGAGACTGATATTTATTGTCCATCACTGACTGCCCTTGAGAAAGTGCTGGTCAGCCACTTTTTGAACAGCTGCAGTCCATCTGGTATAGTTGCACTCTGTGCTGTTAGGGAAGGAGTCACAGGATTTTGACCCAGTGACAGTGCAGGAATGATAGTATAGTTCTAAGTCAGGATGTTGTGTGACTTGGCTGGGAACTTGCAAGTGGTAGTGGTCCCATACATCTGCTACTCTTGTTCCTTGAGCTGGTAGAAATTGTGGGTTTAGAAGATGCTATCGAAGGAGCCTTGGTAAATTGCTTCTATTCACCTGCTGCTACTGTGCATCACTGGTGGAAGGAATGAATGTTTAAGATGGTAAATGAGGTGCCAATCATGCTGCTGCTTGATCCTGCATGGTGCTGAGGTTCTTGAATGTTGTTGGAGCTGAACTCATCTGGGCAAGTGGAGAGTATATTATCACACTCCTAACTTGTGCCTTGTAGATGTTGGACAGGCTTTGGGAAGTCAGGTGGACGCCACCGAATGATCAGCCTCTGACTTGCTCTTGTAGCTATAGTATTAATACGACTCGTCCAGTTAAGTTTCTGGTCAATGATGACCCTCAGGATGTTGACGGGCAGCAATTCAATGTTTGTAATGCCTTTGAACGTAAATGGAAGATGGTTAGATTCTCTCTTGGAGATGGCTGCTGCCTATCACTTGTGTGATGCGAATTTTACTTACCATTTATTAGTGCAAGTCTGAAAGTTATCCAGGCCTTTCTGCATGCTAGCAGGGACTGCTTCAATATCTGAGGAGTTGTGAATGTTACTGAAGGCTGTGCAATCATCAGCAACCATCTCCACTTCTGATCTTATGATAAACCAGTTGAAGCTGGTTGGACATAGGAACTACTCTGAGGGACTCCTGCAGCAATGTCTTGCAACTGAGATGATTGGCCTCCAACAACCACAACCATCTTCTTTTGTGCTAGGTAAGGCTTCAACCAGTTTCCCCAACCCAGAGTACATTCTTGCCCTTGCCATCCTCAGTGCTTTTTCCAAAACATATGGAGGAGTGCTGATTCATCATCTGAGGGGCGTCAGTGGTTTTCTGCAGAAATTTGCTTGACCTTGTTTGACCTGATGTCATGAGACTTCTTGGGGTCTGGAATCAGTGTTGAGGACTCCTAAGGCCACTCCCTGAATAGTCACCTCTGGTAGGTTGTTCTGCCGGTGGGACAGGATATACCCAGGAATGGTAATAGAGGTGTATGGGACATTCGCTGTAAGGTATGATTTGGTGAGTATGACTATGTCAGGCTGTTGTTTGACTTATTTGCAAGACAGTTCTCCGAATTTTGGCACTGATCCCCAGATGCTAGTTAGTCAATTGGGCAGAGTTCACCGTTGCCATTTTTGGTGCCTAGTTCGATGCTGGGTGATCCATGCAACTTTTAATTATTGAACTTTTCTGTGTGTTTCGATACATCTGAGTGGCTTTGTTTAGGCCATTTCAGAGGGCAATTTAGAGTGAACCTTGTTACAGTGGGTCCGGAGCACATGTAGATCAGACAAAGCAAGAACAGCAGATGTTCTTCCCTAAAGGACATTAGCGAACCAGATAGATTTTTACAAGTTGGCAAGATCAGTGTTAATGAGATTAGTTTTTTTTTATTACAGATGTATTAATTAAATATAAACTCCCCAGTTGTTGTAGTGGGTTTGAACTTTTGTCTCTGTAGCATTAGTTTAGGGTCTCTGGATTACTGGTCCAGTAACATTACCACTATGCTCCAGTGATTATGTTTGCATGCTGCTGCAATTTTCTTTCCGTTTAAACTGATTGATGATTTCAACAGCAACGAGGCAGAACTATGACTTCAGTTGACTGCAAGTCAGACGACATATGTGACCATGGGTTCCTGTGTGCTGAGTATCTGGGTGCAATGCAATGAACACCCTTGTATATGTTTGCAATCAATGGGAACTTGCTTTTTCTAGCTGGGGACATGGGCAGATTTGTGGCTGGGGACTGGTTTGGCCAAAGAGACGAGAGCGAGTGTAAAAGATCATTGATATTTCCATGTGATATAGTCATGAGTGCAATTCACTTACAGTTGAAATGCTATGATCTTTTGCTTTTTAATTCTGCCCAGATCAAGCTGTCCTTTGGGGTGAAATCATACAGAAGCTTCAGGCCATTGTAGTCTAATAGCCAACGTAGGCAAAATTTCTTCTAACTTCAGCCATCAGCCTTCCACTAATTATCATGATTTTGTGCTCCTGTTTCCACAATTGCAAACTAGTGGATACACATTTTCACTATTTAACTTAGCAAAACCTTTCATCATATAAAATAATCTCTATTAAACTTTGGTTTTGAAGCCTTCCTTAATAAATATAATCTTTCATCTTATCCAGTGATTTTTCATTTTTTCTCTTTTGATACCCATTCTATAACGGGGTATCCAGACCCATTGCACTACTTGGCGATGACCAGGGTGTTGTGCTAGTGTCCTAGCAACATTCACCCCTAACCCAACACCACAAAACAATTTATCTGGTCGTTTACCTTATTTGCTTCTAAGATCTTGCTACCTGCAAAGTGGCTGTCAAATTTAAAGAAAAAAGGAAGATTTCCATTTTCATAGCACCTTTCATGACCTCAGAACCTCCCAAAGTGCTTAACAGTCAATAAAATACTTTTGAAATATAGTCACTGGTGTAATGTTGGAACCACAGAATCCAGTCGGCACATAGTTGGTTCCCACAAACAACATTTGGTAATGACCAGATAATTTTTTGTGATATTGATTGAGGGATAAGTATTGGCCAGGACACAGGGGATAACTCCCCTGAGCTTCTTCGAAATAGTGCTTTGGGATCTTTTACGCCCACCTGAGAGAGTAGTAAGGCTTTAGTTTAAAGTTTAATCTGAAAGGCAGACCTTCCAATAGTGCAGCTGTCTCTCTCAGTACTTTACTAGAGTGTCAGCCTAGATTTCTATGCTCAAGTCTTGGGAATGGGACTTGAACTCACAACCCTCTGACTCAAAATGAAAGTGCTACCGACAAAGCCATGGTTGACACCATAAAAAGCAACTATGACTGCATTTTGACAGTAATGTATTGGCTGTGAAACACTTTGGGACATCTTGAGGGTTTGAAAGATGCTATATAAATGTAATTTTCTTCTAGTTTTTTAAAACTCCTTTGGGGTGGACTTTCACCTCCATCCATCTCTCTGGGTCAGAGGTCATTTACCATGTGCAGCATGCTTTTGACGGTCAAGACTGAGGCCTTCAGTAGTTAAATACTGAGCCTGAATTGAAGGAAGAGGACTCTTCTGGTCCTTTTCAATCAATTTTTCTAACTTAGTAACCATCACCGCAGCTTCCCAGGGCCTACTTTCCACAAGATGGCCTCAAAAGGCCAATGCCATGGATTCCAGGAAAACATGTTGGATTCAAGGGCTCGATTCCCCCACTACCAATTACATGTGGTGGGTAAGAAAGGAGCAGCCACCGGTGGCCCCAGTAGGGACTGGGGGAAGGGTGGGAAGTGGAAGGGAAATCCAGTTCCAGGTGGTGAAGCAGCCAGAAGACTCAGCATTAGAATGTTTCTTCATTTTCTGTCACTATCCTGCCCAATTATACACAGGATTGTTAAGTGAAATGCAGCCTGTGATACATTTCTGTTGTTATATGCACTCACTTACTTGGACTTTGTCTCACACGGGATCGTTGAAATTATGGGCAGCAAGACTCCGCCCGGTCCATAGCAATTTCTTTCACTCCAGTTCAGATGGTGTCTTGCTCTTGAAAGTACTCCTTAAATATACTTCGCCAGATCTTCTTTGGCTGGCCCCATCTTCTTTTTCCACCTGGTGGTGTTCATTCTACTGCCGCTCTAGAGGGGTGTACGTCCGGGAGGTAAAATACGTGTCTGGCCAGCCTCAGCTGTTTCTCCATCACAATGTCCCACAGGTGCTGCTGACCAGTTCACTGTAGCACTTCTTCTTTAATGATGTTGTTTCTCCATGTGATGCTCAGAATTTTCCGAAGGCAACGATGATCCTTTGCTGTTCTCTCCATATCTCGTTGGCCTAGATTGCAGCCGGTACAACTATGGACATGTAGAGTTGCAGCTTCATGGCCACGTTGATGGAGTTAGATGTCCAAATTGTGTGGAGCTGTTGGAAGTCCAGTGCCGGTCTGCTAATCCTTGTGGCACATCCGAGGATGTTCATGTGGGATTGGATGAAAGTCGAAAGGAAGTCCAATCCTTGACAAGCCCAATCTTCAATGCCAAAACCATCACCAGAATTGGCACCTGGAATGTCTGAACACTCTTGCAGTGTGGGAAGATGTCCCAGGTGCTGTGGGAAGTGAGAACCGTTCAACTTGGCATCTTAGGCATCAGCAAGATGTGGTGGACAGGTCAACAACGGATCAGCAGTGGAGGGCACGGTGATCTGGGCAAGAAGAGCAATACAGCTATGGAGTTAGCCTTGTACTCAACAGATACTCAGCACAAGTAAATACAAGTTCAGCCAATAAGAAACACTTCAAAAACTGTTTTGCCTGTGAATTGTTCAGATTGCAAAGTTTCTGTACATTTATATTTTCTGACTGGAAGGTTAAATGACCTGTGTGCTTTCTCTTTTTTTTAAGTGTGATTGCTAAGGTCAATCAGTGACTACTGAAATTCTGACTTCTGTATCAATGGGTAATTTCTATACATTATACATTCTATACATTGCTAAGTGGATTGCAAATAATTGCCTTCCTTTTTGGAATGTGGCACAAAAAAAATTTGCGTGTAGACAAATGTGACCTGTTTTGAACACTCATACACCTGGACTTTCAGGATTGGGGAACCTGTGTTGTTAAAAGTAAATTTAATGATTTTTTAAAAAAGGATTGAAGTATCTCACCATGTAATATAGAGTTAATTTCTTCTGGTAATTTTGAAGTGTGTCCCTTTAACGATATAAAATCCAATTGATAAGTAACCAGGGCCACCTCAGGTCATCATTCAATTTTTGTTTTGCTTAGGGCACATTACAACCTGGAAAACATGCAGTTCAGGCTGCAGAAGCACACGGCATTTTGAACCACCGCAAAAATATGTTGATGTTTGCAGGGATTAGACATACAGCGTGATGTCCACAGGATGACTCAGCATATTCTGATGTCATGTTTTTAATAAGTGAAATTGGAGAGATAGGCCTTTATATATTTAACATGTTATGAAATTTTTCTTAGGTAAATAAGAGAAACGAGTCTTGACTTATAGTTTTATCATTGGACTGTGTTATATAGATAAACAATTGGCTTTCTCAACAACACCCAAGATACTCATTTTTCAACAAAATTGAAAGTTAGTTGTTTACTATCTGAAAATAAACTGCTTTGCAATGAATAACTTCATGAATCTTCATATAAAGAATGCTTATGTTGTTATGATCCCAGCTGATGTTGCTACTGGCAAGCTAGATCCTAGGGTGGAACGCAGCTTGACAGATCCTAACTTTTATTTTTGTTTACGTACATGGGAGCGGCTACTAAACAGAGTGACAGGAGTCAGCTGATGAACTTATAACAAAAGAATAAAACATTTATTAAACAGGAAAAGATTAACTATCTTACAAAACTCCTTCACCCACAACTATACCTTTACAGATATATACAGATTTGTAAAGATAACACAAGTTACAAAAGCTATCTTATACTCTGATGTTCACAGTCCATGTAAACCAATAGGCGACCAGTGGCCAGATACACCACACCCTGAAACTAAGTGACAAATGCCATCCCAAACAGATCCTATGGGTCTCTCATCAACTGCCCTTAGACTCTTGCAACGCCGTGAGCCAACTTGTCTCACTGAACTCCACTTTTCACATGGGGTTTCCAGTCTCCACTTTCAAAGAAATTGCTTTGGAGTCTTTTCCCAAATGAGGCATTCTCTCAGATGCCTTCCACAAGGGTCCACCTCCAGGGTTTTGAACTCTCCTTCCAGTGTTCCTCTCCCCTGGATCGCCACATGCGTTAAAGCTTGGTCTTCCGTGCACTCTCTCTCTGACTCAGCCGTGCTAACAGAACACCTCTGCTTCACACAGACCTTTGGCGGTCTCCTGGCTTCTGGCTTCTCACAAGCCTATTTTGCTTTATCTCTGCTTCCTCCAGCTTTTTCTCTTTAAGCTTGGAGCCTTTCTCTGCTTATCACTTTTAACTTCACTTAACAGGACCTTTTCCAGATCCCTGTCCTTGACTAGAAGGTTGTCTTGGGAGTTTCTCCTGTTCCACTCTCTGGTTTTGGGGACTTTCTTCTTCTGTCCTTTGGGGAAACCTGCTTCCTACAGCTCCCTCCTATCCAGCTTCTTCTAGCTCCTGTTTCCAACTTTAGTTTGGGACTTGCTATCTGTTCGTCTTCTATGCTGCTTCTGCTGGCAACTCCTTTCAACTGAACTCAAATTGCTTCTCTGTTTCTATGTGGGGTCCCTCTCTCTTGTCCCCTGTTAGGCAACAGCACAGTTTTTCAACTTTGTTTGTTTGTTTTAAATCCCCTTCAAGAGTTTTAACCCTCATTAAAATGCAGGCATCTTTTAAAGTGAAGCGAAAACTCACGTTCTCCCTTTTTAACAAACAAATACTGAAATACAAATTAAACTTAAAACACTAAAGCTAAAACCCATTCATAACACCCTCAAATGCAAATATAACTTACTAAAACTCCCTCTCATTCCAAACAATGTTCCACTGCTTCCTGGAATCAGAGATCCTTACAACACAGAAGGAGGCCATTTTTTAACTTTTGATCCACAGTCAATAAATGAAAGTTTTACCCCAGAGAATAGCTGGAACTGAGGTGAATTAAAGTAATCTCTAGAGGACTGTGGTGCTCTTATGGGTGGTCCCTACAGATAGATGTATCTTATAGAGAATTCTTGGGGGAAGAAGTAACCTTGAATGCATAACATAAGTAATTATAAACCATGTTGTTAAGTTAATATTGTTTATTTTGTTCAAGTCTTTTATATACAATAAAGTTAGTGTTTTTGTTTAAAAACATGACATTTTATGCAGTTGTTCCATTAGTGTTCAGATTTGTCTTTAAATGTTAGTGGTCTCTAGCCAGATCGTTAAAAAAAATTGGGGGCTTATATGGAATTTGAAATCCACGGATTAATACAAGGTACACTGGGAAATTGGCTAAAGGTTAAGCTAGCAAGATTTCACAATGAACTTTTATTGTACTTATTGAGAAGCAGCTATGGCATTGTCAATTGATAAAACTTTTCTGGAGAAGGAAGTTTTATTTCTGAGTAATTTGCAACAATTAACAAAGCATTAGCAGAAAAGTTGAAGTTAGAATTGAAAGCAGAGACTAAAAAAAGCAGACAGAATTGAGTAATAGCACAGCATCTGGGATTTGAAGAAGAAAAGCCTGACCCAGTTAAAATGCACCTTGAGATCACTAGAATTCAGATGTAGATGAAACAGCTTGAAATAGAAATTTCAAAATTTTAAACAAGAAAAAGAAACGGAAGTGTGAAGGCTTGAAATTGAACCCTAGAAAGAGAGGTTAGCAAGGGAAGAAAGAGCAATAGACAGAGAATTTCAAAGGGAGAGAGAAGTCAGACTGTATGAATTGGCTAAGGAAAAGCTTGGCTTACATGGTATAGAAAATAGGGGTGAGTCAAAAAGACCAACATGTTCTCACTGTCATAAAATTGGACACGTGAAGGCAGATTATTGAATGTTAAAGCCCAAATCAGTGGCACTGGGGCAAAGAGCAGGAATATTTGCAGAAAAAGCTATATCAGAAAGTGAAGTTTGTGAGAAAGCCATTGCTTCTAATATTTTTTTTACAATGAGAATAGATAGATGTGTGAAGGGTTATGAAAGATTTATATTTGAAGGGAAAGTCACTTCATTTTTGACCAAGGAAGAATTTTCAGATACTGGTTCAGTTCAAAGTTTATTGCTAGCAAAAGATTTAGACTTTTCAAATGGTTGCTGAATAAAGATGTGTTAGTAAGGGTGTTAATGGGAATTGTGTACCTATCTCAATGTGTAGAGTGAATTTAATTTATGCTCTGGTAAATGTGTCTATGTGGCATTGTTTCTAAATTACCCATTAAAAATCATAGGTTTTATATTGGGAAATGATATAGCTGGCGAGGTTGGTTTTCCACAATCTGGGACAGTGAGCCACTGTTCAGGAGTGTTTCCTGTGTTTAAAAGCGCCTTGCCTAACTGTGATCCAGTTAAACAAACTGCTGCAATTATTTATAAGCCATATTGTTAAGTTAATAGTGCTTTTTTTCAGTCTTTTATATACAATAAAGTTTGTGTTTTTGCTTATAAGTATGAAATCTTGTGGCATAGCTCTATTGGTTAGAATGAGGTGTTCAAATTTCTCTTTAAATAATGGTCCCTAACTGCATTGTAACAGCCCCTTAAAGCTGCTGCAGAACATTAAATCAAACAGCACTAATTTTCTTCTATCCTGGTGTCATTCATGGACTTTACCGGTGCGGAAACCAACTACCATTAAATAAATGAGCTAACTCTGGGAAATGGGATGAGGCAAGTGGTGTTCACGCTGGCTAGACAGAATCCTGTTCACCAAGTGCTCCCCACTCCCAAACCCTGGTCATACTTTCAACAGTACAACAGTTCAGCAGAACATAGTACCCTCTATTTCTCTCTCAAAGGTAACTTGCTGGAAGCTGTTGTTGTCCTTCTTTGATGCTTCCAGATTGATGCCCAAGATTGGCTTAAGTCAAAGTTCATGAGATCCTTATGGTACTGGGCTTGCAACCCCAAGATCAAGAGTTCAAATCTCACAATGGCAAACTATGAAACAATGTAACTTCATCTGAATAGGAACAGATGGAAACGTGTTTGTACTCGAAAGAGTTACATGCATAACTTCATCAATGCTGAATATTTTGCTTGGCCTAAATAGCCAAGTGGTTGTGGTACTGGATTTGGAACCCCAAGATCAAGAGTTCAAATCTCACAATGGCAAACTATGAAACAATGTAACTTCATCTGAAACAGATGGAAATGGGTTTGTACTCGAAAGAGTTACAGCTGCAATCAGAAGAGTAGTTACCTGCAAAAAGCAGCAAAATACCTGGAACTTCAGTTTTTCATGGGGCTGCAAAAAGCGGATGAAATTGAAGATGCGTTTGAGTTAGTGTGTTTTGGTGTAATTGTAACTTTATATTTTAATGAAATGGAGCATTGGTATAGAGTATATTTGCATATTTTGCTTCCCCTTTAAGGATTTTGGTTGCAAACTGTCCCTAATATTTAATGCAGTTGTGTTGCTTTGTATATAATGTCAGAGTGGTTTTTACATGTAGTTCTTAAAAGGACCAATTTTCTAAAGTGTAATTAAATTCTGAATCTAAGTTCGCAATATGTGCATTGTATCATTTGTTTCTAATTTAAATGTTGTTAATCGATACAGGAATGCAATACCTCTGAGGAAAAACTTATTCAATTAGGCAGCCAAACACATCTTTACAGTGTGCTGTCAAGGTCCTGTTGATTGTTAATTAACTACTTTCACAGCCAGTGCACAACTTCCCAAGTTATAGCTATGCTTCAGACTTCAATTATATCAGTATAAACTGTTTTCCTCTGGGTTTTAAGTGTTATCTAATTTAAAAGACCTTCAGGCTGTAAATTGCAAGCATTAATGCATCAGTTCAATTGATCTTGAAATTATTCATACTTGGAACTTTGAAGTATTTATTGCGTCAACAAGTTTGATATGGCGAATGATAGATCCTTATTTCTACTTTTGCATACTCAGCTCAAACTAGTGATACTATTAATTTTTTCAGCCTATAGTCATTTAGAAATTTGCAACCAGTGTTCATTTTCCTTTAATGAGAAATTTGAATAGGAGTTGAATTCCAGTCTAATTTGAAAATCCATTTAAAAAAGTTGTAAAGAAGTCAAATTAAATACAGTAACTGTTCCTGCTTTAGTCCATTGAACTCTACCTAAACTATGCCCACTCTTTCATGATCAGAATTAAACACATATGTTGAGAAGACCTTTTGGAATGAGACGTATGATGTACTAACCTGTATATGGACACCTGGCTACAAGCTGGGCATAATTGGAGATAAAGATTCCAGACTACAGAATCTTTAGAGAGAATAGGGAAATTGGCAAAGGAGGAAGAACAATGTTGATACAAAAGCAATGACAGTAATAGAAAGAAATGATTTCAGCAAGGGTGACCAGGCATAAACTATGGCCTACTAACTACTTAATGTCACTGCTTTACCAGTTCTGTGCCCCCTTTGTTCCAACCAGGCTGTCACAGACTGTCATGAAGATGTTAATGTATATAATGTTATTGGAAATTATTTTTAAATTGGACTTGTAGTAGAGTCCGTGTTTGTAGGTGTGGGTGTGAGTGTGTGTGTCTTAAACTGGATTAAAGTCAGCTATTCTGGGTGCTTTGATGTATAGTGAGTTTGAGATGTTAAACAGTAAGGCAGCGGGTACATTTAGATTTTGTTGAATAACCTATTCAAAGACTGGGGGTGAAATCTTGCATCTAGCTAGGAGACACCAAGCAATATGTTTTTATTACTAATAAAATTGGTACTATGAAAGGGATTTTATTGTTAGAAGAGGTGGAGTTCAAAGGGCCTAGCAATACAATGGGAATTTGCATTCAAAGGGAAGGCTAGATATATACAGGAAAGAGTTTTGTGTGTGTAGGTCAGAGGCATGTAATATCTAAGCAGCCTGTAAGTCCTACAACTGTCTGCAATGGAAACAAATTGAAAAGAACCGCATTTTGAATTTGTAAGATAAAATCTGCTTTGCCTGGTGCCTGTTTAAGTCAATGGGTTATTGGTGCCTTGGTGAAGGTTTATCTAGGAGTGATTAATTTGAGGATTTGTTTAAAAGTTATTATGGTAGTAATTTGTAGACATGTATATGTGTTTAAATTTGTTGTTAAATTAATAAACGTTTAATTTAATTTAAATAAAAAAACTTCTCAAGGCTTGGTAGTTTTATTCCTGAATTCAGAGCTGCATCTTAAACATACCAATTGAAAATATTGGTTATGACAATTGTTTAAAGTTTCCCTCTGGGATTTTAAATAACTCAGCCTTTACCAACTGCTCTGTCATAACACCGACTGGCTACTGGGTGACAAACTATCCCTTTCATACTTTACTCTTGAGCCTGTTAATAAAGCTGGGCACAACTGCCAGAGTTGGCCTATGCGAGCCATGCTACCGCCAGAAACATCATCGATCAGACAGCTGGTGTAATCAAGCAACGTTATCGATGTGTGGATTGTTCAGGAGGAACAGAGTGGGCATTCGGATTTGTGATTATCTGCATGGCCTATAACTTTGCCATCAGGAGAGGCCAGTCCTTACCACAACATGAGCCATGAGTTGGCAGCCTATTTTACTTGAGGAGCCTTATTTTAAAGATGTTGCCTAAAATAGAAACTGTTGGGAAACCAGGATGAAAATTCAGCATTTCTAAACCAAATGATTGGCAAATTGCCAAGTGTCTCGGATTGAATTCACCATTTGCATATATAAGCAAGCAAATGTATTGAACTTGTATTACTAAAAAATTAATTAAAATGGATCTAGCTCTGAATTGTTGCATTTTTTGACCTTTTTAACTATAATTTTGTCAGTAAATTCATCTTTAAAAAAATTTAACTTAATATGCCTAGCATTAAGGTATTTCTTTCAGCTATTGATTATTATAATATTAAAAGACCTTCTAATAGCACATTCAGAATAATTTAGCATCCTGGCTATATTAGAAACAATAATGGTTGTAATCATAAAATCTGTTCCTCCAATCAAAAACATTGGCTATAACCATAGTTTATCTAAAGCATGCTGGTGTTTTTCAGTTAAAATAATCATTTGAAACTGTAAACTGCAGCACATGAGGAGAAGTAGGCGGAGTGAAGTGCGATGCAGTGATTATAGGAGAGTGAAAGGAAATGTGGTGAGGCAAATTGAGTAGTAAGGCTGGAGGTATGAGCAGATTGTTAGTGTATTCTTCTTTTGACAGCCTTGATGAGGTCATTGAACTTTCAGACCATTGCAGCCATGTTCTGAGACCTAAGCTCCTGGTATTGACCTGCCCTGTGATCTCTTCCCACTAGTGGTGGAGGTGTTGTCAGGTATATTGCACTCACTGCAGTTTGTGTTAGTTTTGAGGTAGAAGAGCTAATGGGTGGAACATAGTGATCAACCCCGATTGCGGGATCTTGCAAAATGTTTGACAAAAATAATTTTATTTAAAAATGTTGCCACGAGATTATAAACCATTATTGAAGTCCTAATCTTTTTAAAAGGGAGTTGGACAAATATGAAAAGCTATAGTGAATGAACAGGAAAATGGGATCAAACTGGATAGCTACAGTGGAGTTAAACAGCGCAGCTTTGTTGAACCAATTGCTTTGATTCTGAGCTGTAACAGTCAATGATTTAATACGTTACTGACCCATGATACTACAATTCTGTCAGTTTCAATTCCTTTTCAGCGGATCTTCTGTTGCATTTTACATCTTGTCATTACTTTCCATTTACTGATCATTTTCTATATGTCTTTTTTTGAATGGAGTATACAGTCTGGAACTTCATGCAACTAGAGAGACATTGTTAATTTGAATCATTCAGGAAAACTCATATACATCATATTATTGCTGACAAGCTGTTGTCATTTGACCATGCCAATTTTTGTGGGGTTTGAACAAAACAAAAGTAATGAAAAGTCAGCATTGTTCAATTATTTTAGTGACAGAGAAAAGCAAGAATAATATATGTAGCAACATTAGCAGGGTGTATAATACATCAATTATTCGAATAGAGCTTGTCAAACTTGACAAAATCTGTTATGATGAGCTCTAAAAGAATTGAAGGCTGACCCTATTAGTCTGCTTGTGTATCTCTGCATCAGTACATTTCAAACAAATAACTTGCAGTGTTGCACACATAGATTAACAGTTTATAATGTACTGTCCACCTTAACCCAAGTCTGATAGGAATATTTCAAACAAATCAGAGAAAAGGTGACGTTGGTGTTCTATTTTCAGCTATTTTGCTTAAAGTAATTTCTATAATTCTCAAAAAGGGAAGGAATCTGTCAAAATGAGCTTTACTGCAGCTTTGATCAAAATGGTTCTTCAGCTCCCACAGTCATACTTTTCCCTCAGCCATATCTAACAATATGCAGTTAATGAGAGACTAAGATAAGGATGTACTCGAATCTGCAACTTTGAGTTTAGATTAGAATTTAGAACACCATAACAACAGGATCAGTACAATTGGATGCAAATTTAGCCATCCATCGAAACAAGCTGTGAAATCAATACTTCTGTACAACTTTAAAGAAAAAGTTTTAAAAAGTACTCACTCAGGAGGGTCACTAAGTTCTGGGAAAAATGGACCTAATTCTAGACTGTCGCTATAGTTGGCAAATGGATAGAATTAAAAATGTTCCTGCTGGCTATTTCTCATCTATAGAATGATTTCTTGCATAAGAAAAAAATTGCAGAGAAGAACAAAGGCAGTTCAACCACTAAAATCCCACTTCTCTTGGTGAGGATCATAGCATTCCACCCTTTGATTTCTTTATTCTCTCAATCGTACTATATGCACAAATGCCAGTATATTTGATATTCGACCTATTTGGCCAAGTTATGCACCCACCTTCCTTGGCCATCAGGTTCTAGGGTATGGGACTCTTGAACCCAGAACTTCTGTCTTAGAGGCAGGGATGATACTCACTGTGCCACCACGCTTCCTATGGATAATGAGGAGGGACCTTTAAAGACGCAATGGTGGACGCCTCAACCGTTTGATGCCGCAATCCTACCATGCTTCAACCAGTCTCTCCTCATTCCCAGTGACAGTTTTAAACTGATGATCCTGTTATCCCGGACACCACAGCGCAAGGAAATATTTACTCTTTCAAAGCCTCATTGTAACTTTATTAAGCTCTAAGCCTTTCCTGCTCCAGTGGCAATAGGTCACAAAATCTTATGTGAATGTCAAGACCTTGGAGAGGATATGGAGGAGACTCACCAGAATGGGACCAGAGATGAGGGACTTCAGTTAATGTGGTGATATTGGAGAATCTGGGATGATTCTCTTTGGCGCATGTTAAGGGGAGATTTAATAGAGGCACTTAAAATCATGAAGGGGTTTTATTAGAGTAAATAAGAAACAATTTTCACAGGCTGGAGGATTGGTAACCAGAAGGACACAATGAAGATAATTGGAAGAAGAACCAGAGGGTTAGATAGGGAGAATTTTTTTTTATGCAGTGAGTTGTGATCTGGAATGTGCTTCCTGAAAGGGCAGTGGTAGCAGATTCAATAGTAACTTTCAAAAAGGAAATTGAATAAATACTTGAAGGGGAAAAATATACAGTGCTGCGGGATTGGGGAAGAGCAGGGTGTGAGAGTGGGACTAATTGGATAGCTCTTTCAAAGAGCTGGCATAGGCATAATGGGCTCAATGGCCACCTTCTGTGCTGTAAGAGCCTGTGATTCTAGATTCATGACAGCTACGGTCCTAACCTCCTTTAATTATACAAATGCAGGATTTAGTATACTAAGAAGGTTTTTCACTGAGTTCTCCCCAGTTTTGATATTTCTAGAGTCATTAGTAATGAATTGGATAGACATTTCCTCATATTTTTTGTTAGTGGTATGCCCTGACCAACATTCCTCCCTCAAGCAGCACCATTGAAAACAGAAAGGCCCAGATTTTGATGGAGCAGGGCATCATAAATCTCCTCGTGATAAGGGATAATTACGCTATTAAGTAGCAGCCATAACTTCCTGTGGCAAATTTAATGGACAATTAATGTGCGAATGCAGCAACTTGCTGAAATTCATAGGCAGGCTGAGGGCATGATGCCATTTTCTTGAGGCTAACAGTGGAGTAGTGCAAATCATCCAGAATTTTGTGATTTGCAATTCACGGGGTATCTCTTGATGCTGGGTGATTTACACAGTAGTAACAGCAAGCATAATTAAACTGTTATTTTTGGGAGCAACATATGAACCATTGTTTGGCCATTGATTTGCTATTTGTACTATGTGCAATTAGCTATTCAATTCATCTACATAGCAGCAACAGATCCAGATGATAAGATGAGATACCATATAAAAGTGAGCGTTCTCATAAAGTTACAAGATGTCAGATCTGGGTAATGGAATATGTTTCCATTAGGGGCACAGTGCCCTTAAGGGGGCTACAGAAGTGGCCAAAATGGGAAATTATAGGAGGGGATTTTAACTCCCTGCAACTGGTGGAGACTAGGCAGCACACAATTTAATATCTGAGTGGTAGACTTACAATTTCCTTCCTTTCCGACATCTTCCCTCTCCCAGTATTTGTTCAATGGGGTTGACTCCAGAGCCCTCCAATTACATTAAATTTTGGGGTGTCCCACACGAATAAAATCTTGGAGGCATTTTTTTATGGACGCTGCACTCTGTCCAACTTGCCGGTCAAGGGGTAGAGGGAGGTTAAAAAGAAACCTGTGAAGCAACTGAGGGCAGAAATTGAGATGGGATAACATTACAATTAAGAATTGGGGGTATACTTGAACAGGAAAAAAAAGTCAGGGTTGTGGGCAAAGAGCAGGTTAGTGAGACTAATCAGATAGATCTTTCAAAGAGCTGGCACAGATGCAGTTGACCAAATGACTGTCATCAGTGCTGTATGATTCACTGGATCTCTGCCTGATTACAGCCATTTTGAGAATTCCTGGGAGCGGTATGTCTGCTCCTTTCAAAATGCACATCATTGATAGAGACATGACTGCCAAGATGACATAATCAATCAAAATCTCTGCTAATCCATCGCTACCGCACTCCAAGTTAGCATAAATGGGCTCACCAAAGTGAGAAAGCCAGACACGCTGTTGTCTACTGCTGTAAGCTAATCAACCTGTTGAAGGGCTTAAATTCTTTAATATTTTGTTGAAAATGTTGGTGCATTCTTCACCAGTAGTCCAAAGCCTGTCTATGCAGCTCCCCACCTGATATGTGCGCCAGCTGTGCTAATAATGGTGTGGGTGCATGTCCACCTCATGTAAGTGGTGTAACTGTGATTTCTAGTATACTGGGGCATATAACTCTAACAGACAAGAATCCTTTCTCCCCCATAGTTATAGTAGCAGACTAGATTTTTAGGGGTCTAACTATCTGAAATGGAAGAATGTGTCCAACTTGCTCACATTGGAAACCCTCACCTTACTGAATACAGAAAACAAATGAAAATTTAAAACATCTAAATTCATCTTTTACATTGAACCGTAAAACCATATTGGCTCTTAGGAGTTGCATTCATTCAACATTTCACATTGTTGCCTGTTCTTCATCTGCTTTGTTGTCTATAAGGAAAGCAGACAGAAGAGAGTCAAAACTTAAACATTATGTTGGAGCATATAAGAATGACATAAAAAGTAATTGCTCTAATGATTTGCTGCTGCAGGTGGGGTTAGACGATTCATAGTTTTGAATGATTAATTATTTTAAATTATAAAGTAAACCAATAACATAGAAAATCCTTTAGCATCCTTTTCCTCCTTGTGCCTCATATTGTACAGTAATAACAAAACCAAATCTAAACATCATTACTATTCATAAACTGAATTTTCTTGAATGTTGAAAATATTTGAAGGATTTCAGTGGGAAACTTAAACACAATTTGCCACTTGGAATTATAGCTTTTGAGAGACATGTTGCTTAAAAAATCTTAATTGTTTTCTGTAGTGCAAAATTTGTATTGCATGTTTTGAATGAAATTTTATGCCCAAGGGATATTAATGTATTGGGGTTGAAAACACAAAAAAGGGCGTTTGGGATCTATTTTTACAATGTAATATTAATTTAATAAAATTAAATTGACAGTTCCCCACCTTGCTCTTATGCTGACCTCTCTTGCCTCGGCCTGCTGTCGTGTTCCTGTGAAGCTCAATATAAGCTCGAGGAACAGCACTTGATCTTTCGATTAGACAGTTTACAGTCGGCTGGACTCAACATTGAGTTAAAATATTTCAGATTGTAGTCTGACATCCGTACTCTGTCCCCATTTTTGTTTCCTTTTTCTTTGCAGGTTTCAGATTTTCCAGTTTTTTCTTGCATTTGCTTTCGGGTGGCAGCTGTTCATTATTCTGCCATTCATACCTACTCTTGACACTTTTATTTCTTGTCCCTATACCAATCCCTTTGGCCTTGTACCTCCAAATCTTTTGTCATTTAATCTCTCCTGTCTTCCACCCTATCACAAACCTTCTCTTTTGTTCCTAACCATCCTTCCCTTTTTTACTTGTTTAAATCCTATTTCTTTGCTAACATTTCCAAGTTCTGATGAAAGGTCATTGCATTGCCTGCTTTTATTTCAGATTTCCATTATCCGCAGTATTTTGCTTTCATAACAACTGTCGATGTAGGTTATGGCCCAGCCATGACATGTAGAGACCTACTTGAAGCTATCATTAAAAAAGTGCAAAACTAAAATCAGCATCTGTGTAATAAAATGAAGGAAAATACACAGTAGACTCAAAGAACAGTTCATGCTGATTAAAAAAAAATCCCAACCTCATCAAAAGTTCATCATTCAGTCTTCAATGTTACTGCTTTTCTCTATACTTCTCCCAGGGCTTCAATGTCACCCATGTAGTTTGTGACTTGAACTGGATACAATCTTAAGGTTCAGAGAGATCCAGCGTTTTAAATTGCTCTTTACATCAGTTGTAATTACACTCCAGTGGGTGTGAAGCTGCAGTGATGCAAGAATGACTAGTGGAGATGCTTTCAGACAATTTGACTTATTTGAGTTACATTCCCCAGTTTTTGAGTGCTCTTAAGTCAAACTATTTAATGTTGACGCAATTTTGTCAGGATTGTGACAGAAAACCCTGTTTTATATGAATAAATGAGGCTTTCTACACACTTCTGGTGGAACTACAGCAGCAGAGTGGAAACAGCTCTGAGGAAATTCTGAATTGATGTCTTTAGAGGCTGAATAAAAAAACTAAGCTATTGAAATAGCTATACAGATATATTTTATTTTTCACTGCATCTCTTGACACTGATATGATGGTGTCTTTGCACATGTGCATTCACCTTGCATTGTATCTGCCCGCATGTGCATGAGTAGATGATATTAGTATTGAGGGGAGTTCAAGTTTACCTTGGTGTTTTTATTATATGTATTTTAGGCAGTAATCAGATTTCATATTTGATCAATTGTTAGGGCTTAATCAATTAAAGTACCATAAACCATAAAGAATATGATGCTTCTGCCTATTATGGCATAGTGGATGGTAAATGCTGAGATGTTCAAATCCCAGAGGGAAAATTGAAACAACTGCCACAACTATTTTACAATTTATATTTATTTAGAGATGCATGCCTTGAATTCAGCAATATTAAGACCACCGAATCTTATAAGTTTCTTACAAAACTAAATTAAACCTTTATTAATAAAAAAAATATTATTTTAAGCACATACATAGATTTACAAATTACTACGATAATGCCTAACTCCCCTAGTTAATCTAACTCCCAGTTACACCTCCATTAAGGCAACAGTAAAGCACATAGATTTTAAAAGACCCAGGCAAAGTAACATGATACCCTGAACAGTCGAATTCAAAGTGAATTTTTTTCACTTCAGTTCGTGTAGACCGCAACTTAAGGCTTAGAGGCTGGAGGTTTTTCACACTTGTTAGATCTTAGAATTCCTTCCTCTTACACATAACCTCATCTCCTTTATACAGGTTTCTCCCTTTTTAATGTAAATACCATTGTCCCAATATATCTTTTCAACTCTACTTTTCTAATAAAATTCTTTCATAGTACCAATTTCATCAGTAAGCTCTGGGAAAAATAAATACACTGTTTGGCTTCTTCTGGCTAAATGTAACAGTTCACCACCTCTGAAATTCAAATTACTCTGGTTTATCTAAAAATACAAATTTTCCCTTTACACCTCACGTTTTAAAACTTCAGCCATGTTTACTTATTTAACATCTCAAACCTAGCTTTTCTTCTGAAACATCAAAGCCTTCAGACAGCTGCCTTTAATTCAATTAAGTCCACACACACAGAGACACACACTATTGCTACCTTACAATAAATTGCAGTAGGGTTATGAAAATTATTAAATTTTCCTGATACTGCTCCATTATCAAATTCCTGGTTATGAGTCTATTACTGCTACTGAGAATGTGTAGAATAACTTGGGTATAGGAAGTTTTGTGCTGAGGTTGTCTGTCCCAACTGACTTTATGAAACAAAACTGACTCATAACTAATCCTGGAGGAAGCTGTCAGGTGATTTGCTTCTTTTACAAAAGGATCTATAATACAATTAGAATGCACTGAGGGATTGGTTTCAGTTCCTGTAAATGTGATGGAATTGTTGCTTTGCTCACATGGTTGCCACATTTCAAATGAAAATCTCCATTGGCTGTTTTTAGACAGTTTGAGCTACTCTGTCTGAATATTAAACCTCTGAGAAGCTGGATCAATTGCTCACAGATGACATTGCTAAGATCCTTCATTTGAGAGCTACTGGCATTTTCCCAGGGTTTCTGTGGCTCTTTTGTAAAAGCTACAGTGCATAAATGGGAGAACTGGTGGAACTTCTTCCCTTAGCCTCAGTTGGAACTTTTGAGCACAATATTCATGGGCTAGGGAGTGGAAATATCACCCAGAAAAGTGGAAATATCACCCCAAAAGTATGTTCCTGTTTATTACCTACTGACTTCTGATGGAAAATATATTTATGTTGCTATCAGATGGGGACAGATTCAGGTGTGATGTACTCCATGGTTAAATACCTTGTGTAAAATAGCACAGGCTGATAAGGTTTCTGTCATTTATAGAACTATACCAGGATGATTCAACATCTTTCAGGATAGAAAGGAGAAAAGAGAAAAAAGAGAGAAAGTTGAATATTTAAAATAGTTTACCAGCTATTTTCTATAAATGGATCTTCTACTCAGTTATTTTGTGATAGGTGTCGTGTCATGATTGCTGACACTGTGGTTGGTCTAGCATTGTTGAGAACACACACTGTGCCTCAGTTTGTGACACTTATGTCTGTTAAAGTTTCACTTCCCACGAGTATTTAGCTTACTCATCCATCAATTATAAATCTGTAATATGATTATTAAAGATGAATTATATTACCATCCGTTACTTCTTTTAATAACGATAAAATGGAGATGAATCTGTCTGATATGGTAGCTCTCTTGCAATGTGCCATAATTTACAAGTACTATATACGTAAGTGAGTTATGCAGTTCAGTTCCATACATGAAAGAATGCCTTACGTAATCTGAGCTGTCCTACTTTATTTAAGTGAGTATTCAGTACTGGAACTAATGGATGTTTGTGCAAAATAAAAGAACGATACTTAACAATTTGTGGGTGTAACCTATGATTGTAATCAAACCATGAAGCAGCATTGGGGAAAAAAATCATAGTGGCATTTACCCATTTTTAAATGGCTCCAAACCATGAAATGCTTTTGCCTTGGACTCAAAACCATTGCAGGGCACGATGAGATCACTTTTGTTAGGCAAGGTGATGAAGGTGGATGGATGTAAGAGTGATCAAATTTCTTATCAATGAATACCCTTACCCTCCTCTATAGAATACAATGCTAATATCCCTTTACCCTTGCTTCTACAACACAAGTTCTTCACAGGGGGAGAATTTTCTCCCCGTCAGGCAGGCTGGGCGGGAGCGGGCGCGGGCAGGTGCGTAGCCGGTGATCGGCAGCACGCCGCCATTTTACGTGGGGCCTATTAAGGCCTGCCCAGCATGACGCACACCTGGAAGTGCTCAGCGCTACCTGTGCGGGCAGGAAGAGGAGGGAGAGCCAGGGTCTGCGCTTTTTCGCGAAAGAGCACAGAAATCTCCCTGATGCACAGAGCTGCCTCAGGGAGATTACTTTGATTATGAAAACTTGAAAGATAGAATTCTAAAAATTATTCAGACATGTGACACTGTCGCATGAGGGGACATGTCAATGAATTTTAATAAAAACAAATATTAAACTGATAAACCCTTCGTGAAACCTCATTCCGCCCGTGGATGAGGTTCGATGAAAAATGTGAAGACCGCCTGGGCTCTTCGCCTGCCCGCCAACCATAAGTTTGGGCGGGCAGCCCTGACAATGATTTTAATGAAGTGATTAATGGCCTTAATAGGCCTTTGACAGTTCGGTGGATGCGCAGCCCACTCCGGCGTGCGCCTGTCGAATTGAAGATCGGAATGATGCACAGTGAAGTCGGGACGCACGCCCAACATCACGTGTCATTTTTCACGTTGACGTGCGGGGCCTGCCCCCACACGCCGACCAGAAGATTCTGCCCCAGGAATCAAATGCTTGTTCCAATGTATAAAATAAACTTGCAAATCTACTGAGCTGGCTTTTGGACTGTGGCTTCTTGTGTCATGACAAAATTCAAAAACATTCATTTATGGAGGAAATGTGGGCTTTTAGTTGCAAGAATTTGAGGAAAAGTGCTCTAAAATAGCATATATCAGCTAGAAATGCATTCTTTAAGATAGTATCCTGTTTTCCTCCTTTCTACAAATATTAAAGTGTTAGAAGAATGGCTCATATTGTGTATGTCATTTACATTTCAAGTATGAAGAGCCTACACAAAGGTTTTATTTCAATTTTTGTGATATGTCTTTTACATGATACTTGTATTTTTAATATGTCGAGAGTTATAATGTGTGTATATATGGTCACTCGTAGTTTGCTTGATAACCAGCTTTTTGTCCTTTTTCTGACTTAAAAGAAATCAAATCAGAACAATTGAGAAAGCGAGCATCAGGGAGTGGAAGATCTGAGATTGGATTTCAGGTATATGCTGAGTTTGGTATCTTAAGTGAAGTGGCAATAAGGCTACCTTCAAGTTGAGAAAGAAAAAACAACTATGATTTATGTGCCTAAAGATATATTGTCGTCACTGTTGGAAAGTAGAGATGTTGGCTGAGGACAGAGCTAGGCTTTGCTGTGTTGATTGAATATCCTCACTGTCTAGAATCACGCATTAAAAATGTCCACTTGGGAAAGGTATTGGAGGATGTCTGACACCTGTGCAAGAACATTCATAGACCTAAATTTTGCTTCAGTGGGTGAATGAAGTAAAATGTCCCAAGGTGCTCCACAGCAAAATTTGACAAGCATTCAATAAGGTGATATTAAAACAGATGGCCAAAAACTTGGTCAAAGGAATAGATATTAAGGAGCATCTTAAAGGAGGAGAGATTTGTGGAGAGGTTTAGGGAGAGAACTTCAGAGCTTTCGGTCTAGGCAGCTGTCAGCACGGACACTAATGGTGGAGGGATTAAGAATGGAGAAATGCAAGAGGACAGAATTGGAGGAACACAAATATCCTGCGGATTGTAGGCCTGATGGAGTTAGCTCAGGGGTTGGCAACCCGTGGTTCTGGAGCTGCATGCAGCTTTTTAATATCTCATTTGCTGTTCCCATTTGATGGTGTTTATATTACCGATTTTAACGGTGCGATAACATTAATATTTCTGTTCCTATTGGGATAGTTTGAAACACAAAAATAAGTGGTATTCTAGAGAACTCATTCTTTCTTTAACCATGCACGCAATGCAATCCACCCTAGCAGTTAAAGTAAAACTTTCTACTGGTTAATCCAAAATATGGTTTAACTGTAGTCCAACCATACATTACATTTTACAGTCCTTGTATTTTAATGAATTTTAACATTGTAAAGTTCAACACCTTCAAATAATACAGTGCAGTTAAACTCACTATAGCAAACTGTGGGAAGTGGAAGTTACTTTAAATTGAATGGGAAACATATGCAAAGCTATATTTCAACTGGGTATATTTTGCCATCTAATTAGTACCTTGTTCTAAATTTAGATTTTTAGATTTGTTTTAGACTCCAATTCCGTTAAGGCATTCCCTAGGTAAAAGCTTAATTTCGACACACTAGTTGCATCCTATAGCGAGTCAGCTTGGCAATGAAATAGACTAAAGACTTGCTAGAGGTATTGGTGGGCACCAATGTTGCAACTGAACTCCTCACAAGCGAGTAGTCCTGAGTAGATGGGGGGAGAGTTCAATTGAAGTTTAGTGTGTAACCAACTCCCTAGCCCACCAATCTCAAACCCTTCTATCACAGCATTGCATCGAGAATTGATTTTTGTTTGATCACTGCTGATGAAGATAATTCTCTACAAGCACATAGAAGTTGAGGGCTAAATTATTTAAATTTTGTGCTGATAATTTTTAATTTTGAAAATGCTTTAAGTGGATGCATCTCGTTATGGTGTTATTGTCAACATGTAGTATAAAAATCTTTAAAATTATGTTTAATGACACTCTACAAAGGATCCAGGATTTTGGCTATAAAGTTAACAAAAATCAAATTCTGCATGGTGATTGTTGGCAAGGTGAGAACTTATTCTCCCTTACTATAAGTATTAAGAAAACGGAGGTAATGGAACAGGGTGTCACACCTCTGTTCTCAGTCACACTAAACTACACTCCACTGGACGTGGTTAGAAAATTCTGATACCTTGGGTCAATGGTGACAGTCTGACTGTTGATGGCAAACTTGACACAAGCAGAGGGAAAACAGCTACCACCTTTGGCCAAATCACGAAATGTGCATGGAAAAACAAAAAGCTAACCTTAGAACCAAGATGCTGGTTTATGAGGCCTGTGTTCTGAGCATCTTTTTGAACAGCAGTGAAGCATGGATGACTTCCAGCTATTAAGAAAAGAAGCTCAACAATTCTTGGCATTTCGGAAGGGCAAAATCACGACTGCAACACAACAGTCCTCTCAAAGTCAAATCTCCCAAGTATGCTGGCACTGATCAAGCAGAAGTGACTTCGCTGAGTCAGGTACATTTGCAGGATGGAAGACGGACACATTTTGAAGGATATTCTATATGAGGAGGTAGTTGGAGCCCAAAGTTCAGTTGGATTCCCAAAGCTCTGCTTTCAAGCTTGAAATGAAGGCCCAAAACTTTGATTTTTACACATGGGAGACACTATCCAACAACAGAGCGGAATGGTGACATTATTTGTGGGCTGGCGTGTGCCATCAGGACGATCAGTGGCTACAGCAGCTTGACAGTAGGTGCCAACACTGAAAACAGTAGCCCTCAATGACACCTGATAACCAACTTAAATATAGCACTTATGGCAGAACCTGCCTCTTTCAAATTGGTTTTTCCATCTATCAGCAAAAGTGCACTTTTACCAATGCAGTAGTCCTGCCAGGCAAAAATCACCCAGTGTGTACCTGCATTGAAGGTCACTCTCAGGTCATTACAGACTATCTAGTCACTTTTTCTTGCAATCAACCGTTTAGCACATCAGTGCACTGAAGGAATCAATATAGTGCAGTAATGACTGCTTACAATCTAGTTTGTCTGACTCTAGTTCTCTGTCTTCTTTAATTAGCACTTCCTGCTTTATTTTTTTTTCCTTTTGATCATTTCAGCCTTGATGCTATCTGCACTGTGCGTAAAGGATTAATTAAACAAAATGTCGCTAGGAGTAATGTGGCTTGTGCATTAGGCCTCAGAAATAATTTCTCCAAGTTTGATTGTATTTCTAGTAACTATGGAAATGAATTTGTAATGTATCTGTCTTTGTTATATTTGTCACTGTTTGGATCCTTTTAAAAAATTATTTGGCGCACACAGCAATTGAGTACACCCCCCGTGCACAAAGGTAACTCATAATGACATAAAAGAAGTGTACCACTTATCAACATGTGCTGTTCTAGTCGAAGTGCTTTACATTGGAGTGTCAGCCATAATAAGATTTGAAAAGCTATTAATGAATTTACAAGACAGATTCTGCAGCATTCATTTTTCTTTTAGTATTGTACCTGAGTAGAGCTGACTTTGAGTCTGACAAACGAGGAACAAAACGTTGGCCCAGATTTCAAGGTCCGTGGAGAAGTGATGAACCTTGCTGTTGACCTTGAG
Organism: Carcharodon carcharias; assembly: GCF_017639515.1. Taxonomy (NCBI): domain Eukaryota; kingdom Metazoa; phylum Chordata; class Chondrichthyes; order Lamniformes; family Lamnidae; genus Carcharodon; species Carcharodon carcharias. The sequence continues at coordinate 92,485,911 of NC_054477.1, read as the reverse complement.
AGCTGGCCACAAAGATGTATTGATCTCTGTTGCATGGATTTTCCCTTTCCCAATGTTAGTTTGAATCTGGCACCATTAAGGGAATCTCCAGGCATCCAGCAACAGTGATATCATCATGCAGGGTAAGTAGCCAATCATATTGAAGTTATTCACTGTTATTACTATTGCAAAGTCCGGGCCAATGATGAATGTTCCTCAACTGGAGTTGTGTTATGATCTGAGACCTGTAAGTTTTTATTTAAAAAAACAATCCAAAATCCCAATTATTTACTGAAAGAATGAACCCAGAAGATTCAACGTTTTAAACAAAATAAGTTGTGCAAGAGTCAACAAAGCAAACGCTAAATACCATCTTAGGTAACCTCCTATATTCTAACACCCAGAATCAACATAACATAAACATGAATTAACAGGCAATTTGCAGTCAATTATAAACTAAAATTGCACATTAAATGGCAGATACAACTAACACAGATCTTAGAAATTGGCCCGGCATTCCAATCAGCGTACATGTTATCGATCTCCGTCACAAAGTTCTTCAAAACTCTTTCTTCCTCATGAAGCTCCTCCTCTTCCAGGACTTTAGTCTGATCTGAGGCTGACAGTAGCACACAACCAACTTGAGTTCCTCGGGCACAGTATTCACCAAAAATGGCACACATCTATAGGACCACCTCAAACCTCCTTACGGTCGGATAGTATAGATCCAGCAACGTTATCATCAAGTAACAAAAACAACTGCAGCAGCTGTGTATTTGTTTATTCTCAGCTTCTGGATCTAGTCTCTGTCACCTTCGGCTTGGCTGTCCTGCAATGGAATCATCATCTACTACCGTTGAGCTTGGAGGGATCTGTGTCCTTATATTTTTGTACCAGTTTCAGTGCCCCTGAAGTTTTAGTTTCCAATTGCAGTTTCAGCCTTAGAAACTGGAAGGGTCAATTTCACTTCTTAGTTTTCCTTTTTGACTTTCCTTTTCCATTTCCCCTTTCAGTTAGGGTCAGCCTAATAACAATACAAGCTTTGAAACCACAGGCTCCATCACAGTTGTGAATGACAGATCCATGGGGACGTTTTTGTCATCTTGAAAAATTAGGGGAAGCTCTATAAATGGCCCCAAATACATATTCTTCATCATTGTCTCTTGTCATGCTCTGCACAACTTTGCAATCAAAAAAAACTTTAATGTGCATTGGATGCAGAGGAGCATAAAGCAAATTGCAGAAAGATTCTCACTTGGCAAATCCTTTGTGAATGGCTACCAGAACATCCAAAATCAACTTGTCTGTTTAACAATCTCCCTTTGTCACTACTTCCTTTCCCCTGTCTTCAGAGAAATGACAATTCCTTTAATGCAGTGTGCATCCTGGACCCGCAAAGAACTTCACAATGCATTGCTTCATTTGATCTTTCAAGCCTTTAAAATCTCCATGAATACATGAGCACAAGGCAATTGTCCTCTTTCTTGTATGACTAAATTTCCATGTATACTTGAGCATAAGATAAGTGCACTTCCTCTTTTATTGCAGTCAATTCTAGCATGATCAATAGCTATTCTACTCCTTCGTGCTGTGCTTTCATTGGTTATTTAAATGATACTTTCTTTCTCCTGTGCTATTGTTTCTGTTAGGTGCAACCTGAGGACTAGCATCATGAGAAGTGAGTATCTGTTTGTGAAATGCAAAATGTTCATGGAATTTGGTGGCTCTCTTCTCATGGCTGTTTGGTGTAGTTAATGCTCTACTACAGACTGAGCACCTGTTCAGGAAGTCTGATCACACCTCATGGGTGGCACTTGCATGGTGCAAGGAAGTAAACTGGAGGCCTGGCAAATGCTTATGTTCTGAGAAATGTAGACTCATGTAAGTTGCCCCTCTGGCCTTCACCATTGTACTGGACTGTGGATTTGTTTGTCCACTAATCAGTGGCATGGTTTGTTTAGTGGTAGCTTTCAGATTCTGAAAGCCCTGAGAGACAACAGTTTGCATCCATGTAGTAACTGAAAGTGTAGCCAGTCCCTATTGTTTATCAGGGGTCATGTGATGTTCTTGGAATCACCGACCAATGAGCCCTAAGCGCGAGTAATCTGGGGGGGCAGGACTTCCTGTCAAGGATCCTGTTCAAGCATGTAGCTTCTGAAAAGCTTTCTGTGGTAAAGTTTATCTGTATCTTGTTGAAACCTGTCCAGAACGTCAAATAATTACAATCCAAATGCCCAAAACTCAGATGGCAAATTCTATCTAACCGTTCCTATACTATAATACCAAAGCCTGTCCAGCATCTACAGGGCACATGTCAGGAGTGTGTTGGAATACTCTCCACATGCCTGGATGAGTGTGGCTCAAACAACACTCAGGAAGCTCAACACCATCCAGACAAAGTAGCGCACTTGATTGACACCCCATCTACAAACATTCACTCCCTCTACCATTGATGCACTGTGGCAGCCGTGTGTACGTACCATCTAAAAAATGCACTGCAGGAATTCACCAAGGCTCCTTAGACAGCACCTTCCAAACCCACGACCGCGACCATCTAAGAGGACAAGGGCAGCAGGCACATGGGAACATCACCACCTAGAAGTTCCCATTCAAGCCACACACTGACTTGGAAGTATATCACTGTCGCTGGAATTCCCTCCTTAATAACACTGTGGGTGTACCTACATCACATGGACTGCAGCGACTCAAGAAGGCAGCTCACCACAGCCTTCTCAAGGGTGTTTGGAATGGGCAATAAATGCTGGCCTAGCCAGCGAAGCCCATATTGCATGAATGAATAAGAAAAAATTACCAGGGTTGCAATGTGTTTCCTTCAGGATGGATCCACTCACTGGTCCATAGGCCACTTCTAAAGCTGGGGACTGGTTCAGACTTCAGTGAAGTTATCTGCAGTAAAGAATCATTTTATGTGATGCTACCATAGATGGGGGCAACACACTCCTTCAGTTGTCACACTCTTCAGAGACCGACCTCTGCCTGCATGCAGCTCTGATGTACTTCAAACATGAGTACCTATTGAAAGTTGAACTATACTGCGGCAGCAGATTTATCACAAGACAAGGAGCTAGGTACTTCAGTTGCTGTAAAGCCCAAGTGTATATTTTGTTTTAACATTCTGAGATACTAGCTAATGTACAAGAGAAGGTAATGGATCCAGCATGTTAAAACAAAATCAATAACAAAATTCCTCTTCTGGTTTGATTGAAGGTTAAGTGTGGTAACAATTGTGAATGCATTTTTTGTTTGTGCATGACACTGTCATAAAGGTTGCTGCTCTGTTGCTGCTTTAGCATCTCATATCTAAAATTCCTTGCTTGAGAATCATCACCAATAAGATTGTCAGAAACACATATATTTTGTGAGAAGGTTAAAGCCTTTGGTGCATTCTTGTCATGTTTCATTTTATTTATTTTCACTTACATTTGATATCATACCAATAGAGTAATGTTCACTTACGGAGTTGTTTGGCCCTATTAAAATTTTTCTCAGAGCAGATCTGCTGACAACAATATCAGTTGTGCTTGGTTTCAACTTCTCTTCAAACCACTTTGCTCCATTCAATGCTGCATATTGCTCACAATAAAAGCAGCTTATAACCAACAGTCAAGATGTTAATTAGAATGCCATACATTCAAAAAGCCATTGTGCCTTTCAGGGCATAAGCTCGGGACTTTTGATATTCTGCATGCTATTTTTGTTCGCTGATTATTCTGCTCTGTTGCTTCAGAGAGTCATATAAGCTATATCTTTGCCTAGGCATACTTGGGACATAAATATAAAAACCACTTACATATCAAATTTTCCTCATTACTGAAATGTTCATGTGTTATCAAATAAAACCCCAGTCAGTGTTTGCGTTATAACCAATGCAGTTGGTAAAGCTGAGTTATTTAAAACTCCCAGAGGGAAACTTTAAACAACTGTCATAACCTACAGTTTTAAGTGTTATGTTTGAGATGCGGCTCTAAATTCAGGAATCAGACCACTAGTTCTCAAAGTTTTATATTAAACTAAATGAAACATTTTATTAACTTACACAGGTTAAAATATATATACAGATGGTTACAAATTGCTATGATCGTAACTTTTAACAGATTCCCAAACTAATCTCCATTAAGGCAACAGCAACCCATAGACTTAACCAGATACCAGGCAAAGCAGCTTCACCTTACGAATTCAAAATTAGGTTCCTTTCACTTTGGTTCCTTGCAGACACCATGGTAGGCTTACAGTCATTGATCTCACATTACCTCTGCCCTGCACATCTGAAAATTGTTGAAGTTATACCTAACACTGCTCATTGAATGTAAATTCTCATTGTATCACCAGCCTCTTTGAACTCCACCTTTTAATAATACAACCCCTTCCATAGTACCAATTTTATTAGTAATATAAACATATTGCTTGGTATCTGCTAGCTGGGTGGAAGTTTTCACCTCACGTCTTGAATACTGTATTCAAAAAATACACTCTTTCTCTCTTATATCTCAAAACTAATACACATCAAAGCACCCAGACTAGCTGGCTTTAATCCAATTAAGCCATATCCACAGATTAAATCTCTATTTTAAAAGAAAAATATTTTCTAATAATATTATAGTAGCTTCATGACAGTTTGTGAAACATTGGCTTGAATATGCCAATAGAATTTCTTACAAAACTGCTTTAAAAGAAGTGAAATATGAACAGAAAATGCTGGCAACACTCAGCAGATCAAACAGCAGCTGTGAAAAAAGAGACAAAGTTAACAGGGCCATATCTTCCTGGAAAAATAATGGTGTGTTAATGCACATGGAGTTATTAATATACAAATTGGCCAGCAAGTTCAGAAGATGAAGATGCAATTTGAGTTGTGAATCTCCAGAATTTGTTGGTTGATTTACAATCCTTTGTAGTTTACCTCATAGAAACAGCATCTCACCCTTAGCCTCCTTGGTCTTTTCAATAACTTACAGATTTGCACATTAATTACCCATTGAACTCACTTCAGAAGGTTAAGGTTTGTAGTTAATAGTGTAAGTGTGTTTTTAATGACCTGATAATTATTAATGCAATGCCCATCAATTTCTTCAGACCAGGAAGTAAATAATTGAACTGTCGAGTATAATTCCTTCGTGTAGTAAATTGTCAGATATTTTAACATGTCAAATCGAAATTATTCTTAAAAAAATTCCACTTTTCACTTCTGTCTCTTTTCTTTTCAATTCAATCTTTCTTTCTCTCACCTTATGTCACTTTCTGAAGTGGAGCTGACTTTAATTCAGCACCGTACTCTGTTATTTCTTTGTTTCTTTCTCAATTCCTAAGTCGCTGGTTAAGGAGATACACTGTTGATCTCGTTATTTGCTAAGGTCCCAAATTCCCTATTGTCCTCACTGCGGTGTTATGAGCTTGCACTCCAAAACATTAACAGTGCAAACAGACTTTGAGCTTTGCAGGAAAATGTTGAACAATGCCCTTGTCCAGCAAAGTTTTGATGATGACCTTTTATCTAAACTCTTGACTTCTGAGTAAAGCAGTGGCTGGCTTATGTAATTCAGTTGCTTATCCTCTTTGTCTGCCCAAGGTCCCTTATCAGATTAAAAGGGGAAGGTTAATAGGAGAATAGGTATTTAGATGTTTTATAACAGGAATGAAACTATGATATGTAGTAAATAGAATGACCTCTAAATCACTCATACTTGTTAACCACCTTCAAGTTTGTCTGACTTTTGACAAAATCTTGCTGGCTGACTAGACACTGTAGCCCAGGGCAGTTTACAGTTGCCTAACATGTTTAATATACATCATCTTAACTTTTGTTGCCTTTTCAATGCATAGAAATTATTTACTTCACATACCTTATGGGAAAGAAAAGGAATTAGCTGAAAGGTTTCGCATCTAGGTTAAGCAGACTACAAAGGATTCCTTCTTATATGGTACTTAAACCTTGAATCATCAAAGTGCCTCTGGTATGTCTTTCATAACCAGCTATCTACTCATTTAATTCCTAAATTCCTGGAGCAGTCCTTTAGACTTGAGGCTCAATCTTATGCTCTCCTTCCAGTGTGTTTGAAGATGGGGGGGGAGGGGCTTGTAAAATATAGCGCATGGCCTGTCTGCAGCCTTTGAGCACCCCCTGATCGGACTCCTATTTTATAGGGAGCAATGGAGGCATCAGGCAGTCTGCCTGCCCTTAGACTAGTGAGGTCCTTAAGTGGCCAATTAATGGCCACCTAAGTGCTGCATCCCAGTCTCGCTATTTTACGCACACCAGTGAATAGCCTGGCAGCTTTTACAGGACAAACTGGTGCTAGGCAAGTGGGTAGGAGTCACCGCTCGAACCTGCTGTTGGGACTACAGATCAGTTGGCCAATCGGATTGGCCGGCAGCTCTCTAAAGTGGGCCATAACTCTCCAGATGGGGGCTCAATTTTCATCCTGACCCGAGCATAAAATAGCTGCTGGGCAGTTGGCTTTTTTGTGGAGCAGGTTCCTGACTAGCTTTTTAGTTGGGAGTGTGGGAAACATGATGACCTGTAAAATCCAGCCCTTAGTTTTATTGTGGCTTTAAGATTAGTATTTTGTTTTAATTGGAGTCAGCATTCTTTGGTGAATTATATATCATAATGGAAGAGTGCAAATTCCTTGGAATGGTCTCTTGTTATGTAAGAAGAAATATGTAGCCGATAAAAGAAGCAATTGAATCCTGATGATGATAGAAGAATTAAATTTTGTAGCTATGACATGACCACTTAATTGAAAATGACAGTGTGTTACAGGTTTATTTTATTGACTTGTTAAAACAGGTAGTATTGTCGTGGCCTATGTGTCTGGAGCTGCACAAAGCTTTGACCTCATAATTCACGTTGTTTTACAAAGGAGAGTTGATGTTTTCCCAATAACAAATGCTGAAATATAGCTGGGATCTAGCTGATAGGCAAGTGTTTTGCATGTTTGTTGGGCAGAAAGAAATTAAATCTGAGAGGGTTGTGCTCACTTAGCATGAAATCATTCCATGATTGACAACAGATTAATATTAAACCAAAACAATACCATTACTAGATTATAACAACAACCTATTTTTATACAGTGCAAATGATGTAATACAGTGCACTTCACAGGGATGTTATAAAGCAAAATTTGACAGCGACTCAAATAATGAGACAGGGAAAATGGCAAGAAGTTTGCTCAAAAAGGCAGGTTTCAAGGAACATCTTAAAGGACGAAAAAGGAGTGGGCGCTGTTTAGAGGGGAATTCCGAAACTAAGGCCCTAGGTAGCTGAAGGCAAGACTGCTAATGGTGGCGCAATTAAAATTGGGGATGCTCAAAAGGCCAGAATTAGAGGAACACAGATATCTTGGATGCTTGTGGATTGGAGATTACATACATAGATAGGGAGGGATGAAACATGAAAGGATTTGAAACGGAGATGAGGATTTTAAAATTGAGGCATTGCTTGACCAGCAGCCAGAGTAGATCAAAGAGCACAAGGCTGATGTGTGGACAGGACTTGGTATGAGTTAAGACACAGACATCAGAATTTTGGATGACCTCATGTTTGCAGAGGATGAAGAGTAGGAGGCTAGCCAAGAATGTGTTGGAATAGTCCAAGTCCAGAGATAATTGAAGCAGGGATGAGGGTTCTTGCAACAGTTGAGCCAAGGTAGACATAGAGTTGGACTTGTCACAGAGATAGAAATAGGCGTTCTCAGTGATGGGGCGGATCTATGGTTGGAACTTCAACCTGAGGTCACACACGGGACCAAGGTTGTGAACAGTTTGGTTCCGGGTCAATTTCCTGGGAGAGGGAACAGAGTTTGTATCAGGGTCTGAAGGCAGTGGCTTTGGTCTCCCCAATATTTAATTGGAGAAACTTTCTGTTCATCCAATACTGGATGTTGGACAAGCAGTGTAATCATTTACCAACAGTGGAGGATTCGAGGTAGAGCTGGGTGTTGGTATGCATGTTATAAAACTGACCTGCGTTTCCCTTGGAGTTGGGGGAGAGATGGCAGGGAGGTGGGTGGAGGTGGATGGTGGTGGCGGTTCCTAGGTGGAGGCTGAGGAGTACGATCCCTGGTGGGCCGCAAGCTTCGGCACATGCTCAGTGTGCAGCAGGCAAGATTGTGTGACGCACATTGGATACTGATATTTGGGTGGGGTGCTGAGAAATCCATGGGATGTGTCTTGATTGCATCCATCATGTATTGTGCAGTGTGTTCGACTACAGTTTGCCTGTTAATTAACAGGTACCTCATGTTGATTCTGAATGTTAGAGTATAAGCTAGATGTTGTAAATTGTGTTACACTTCTGACTTTGTATAATAAAGTTTATTTTGTTTGTTCAGAACAGTGGAATTTTGTAGCTTTAATCTCTTACCTTGGATCTCAAACTTTGTCTACTTTAAACAAAAAGTCACCGGCCCCTAACCAGATCGTACCAAAAACTCACGGGTCTGGTCCATGATCATAACAATGGCCAGAATTTTACGTCACGCAGGCGGACGCACACCCGACCCAAATGGACATGAAATAGCACAAGATGACATCAGGCGAGTGTCCTGATGTCATCCCGCACATGAACAACCTTCAGGCCGGCGGGAGCCCGTGGATGTCGGAGCTGCACCTGCCAATAATTAAAGTGTCACTTAAGGCCATTAAAAAGCCAATTGTACTTGATTTTACGTTGCCCGCGTGATTTTGCACGTCGTACGGGCAGGCAGGCAGTCCATTTTTAACGAAACCTCATCCAAGGGCGGGATAAAACAGGTCTGCAGCATTGCAGCATGAGTAGTGAGGAGTTTAGGAGATAGTTGGCTGCTGGTTGTTTATTTGAACTTGACAGCTTCATCTCTGTTCTGAGCTTCATTCTGAGCATTTTGTGGCTTCATTTCAGGACTCATTGGTGTCTCCAAGGCCCCTGCAGAATTTTGATCATTTGGACCCTTCCATGCACCAGTCAGCCTTCTGTTACCCTGGTAAATGAGGATTGTGCTCTCCGCTGGTGGCACCTCCTCCTCTGAAGAAGAGGGGGTGGGGGACAGAAGGAAGAGGAGGCCAGGTGTCCCGATGCAGCTTCCAGGAGAGCAACCTGTGGAAGGAGAGGCAAAGGCCCAAGGGGTGCAGGGCCAGCAGGCAGTCCAAGGTGGAAGGGGCTGCAGAAAATGCCACTATCCTGCTGCTGGGGTTTACAGGCAGCGATACAGCTACCTCAACATGTCTGAGGTGTAATGCCAAAGGAGGCTCTGCCTCTCCAGGGAAACTGTGACCCCCTATCTGTGAGGTGATTGGCTGTGAGATCACCTCCAACTGTGTGGGTGGACACCCCATGCCAGTGGCTCTGAAGGTCACGGTGGCCCTCAACTTCTATGCCTCCAGCTTTTTCTAGGGTCAGTGGGGGATCTTTGTGGGGTCTCCCAATCAGCTGTCCACAGCTGCATCAAGCTGGTGACTGATGCTTTGTTCAGGCGGGTAATGACATTCATTCAAGGCTCATGACATTTCTACTATTCTTGGCAAGCTGTTTGTGCCTTCAACTGTGAAGATGGAAGCAAAATACTTGTCCAAAGCTTCTGTCATTCCCTCGTTTCCCATTATAAATTCTTTGAAGACAGACTAGAACAGAGGTAATTAAAAATGTCTTTCTCTGATTGGGGAAGAATGTCTTTTGATACATATGATCATGTAATGCATGCGATTCTTCTAACTGCCATGGCGGCTTCTCTTCTTAGGCAGTCCCTCAGGATCGAGGGTGACTTGCTTCCACTTTGATTTAATGTGTTCTGAGATGGTTGATAAATCCAATGCACAATCTGTAGCTAGGCCCTCTCCACCTCTGTCCCCAGCCGATGCTACTTTTAACTAGCCCAATCTGCCTCCCTACCTGCTTGGACTCAGTGTGAATGTGACAACTCTGAACTGGGAATCTTAGCCAGAGCTGATCCGTACTTGGACTTTGCACATCAGACTGCACCGTATGCAGGTGATATTTGAAGGGTTGGGTAAATAGATTGTTTGGAGGTTTGTGTTCTCCCTCCAGCACCTCAAAATCACCCCTCCACATTTCTGACAAAGTAACTCAATGTGCTTAGTGTCTTCCCAAATGAGCCTTCTCCATTTTTGTTGATCAAAAGCCAAGCTCTAACATGAGTTGGTGGGTATATCTGACCACTTTAGGGATTCGAGGACAACCTAAAGTGTTTATGCTGTCCTCCTGGGAGTCTCCTACTGCAAAAGAGTTCCAGGTAGAGCAGTTGCTTCATGCGTCTGCTGTCAGGCATATGAATGACATGACAAAAACAGAATTACCTGGAAAAACTCAGCAGGTCTGGCAGCATCGGCGGAGAAGAAAAGAGTTGACGTTTCGAGTCCTCATGACCCTTCGAAATGACATGTCCCGCCCAGCAGAGTCTGGGAGATACCTACTGCTCCAGTGATTTTGGAAGGTGAGGAGGAACAAAATGTACCAGATTCTCTGGATGTCTGCCGAAAGCATCCATTTCCTAGACATCTGGGATTAGCGACAATGAGCTCACTGACAAAATGTACCAAAAATTCATCAAATAATTAAGGCTGTGATAGCCAAGTCATTGTTTTATTCCAAATCATGTTCCATGAAAGTTATGAATGCATTTAAGACTATAGTTTATAACCCACCCTTTGGCACCTCACCTAAGTGATCATTTTTCAGGTGTGACTCCAGGGACAGAATTTTTCCTGCATCAGGCAGGCTCGGGGAGGGGGGGTGGCGATTGCAAAGCCCGCAATCGGCTCCGCACCGCCATTTTACAAGGGCAGGCCAATTAAGGCCCGCCCAGCTTAGTATGTGAGCAGTAGCGCTGAGTGCTACCTGTGCGGGCGGGGGGGAGGAGGAAGAGTTGGGTCCAGCGCTCTTTCACGCATGTGCACGAAACAGTGCTTAAATCCCGTGTCTCAGGGAGATTGAAGCGCTTTTGAAAAAAATAATTAAATGCATTAAAAATGTAATGAAACATTTCCTCTCATGCATCACATGAGATGGGACATATTTTTATTTTTCAAAAGAAATTTTTATTCTATTTGTAAAAGCTTTAGGAAACCTCATCCCGCTCGTGGATGAGGTTCCCTAAAAACATAGATGTGAGGCCTTTTCGCCTGCCCGCCAACCGTTAGGTTGGACAGGCAGTGTAAATTTGTAAATAAATTAGTCCCTTAATGGCTTTAATAGGCCTTTTAATTATTGGTGGGCGTGCAGCCGCCTTCGGCGTACGCCTGCTGAACGAAACATCGCGAGACTGCGTGATGACGTCGGGACGCATGCCCGATGTCATCATGCATCATTTTATGTGCCGGCATGACGGGCTCGCCCCCACACGCTGGCTGAAAACTCCTGGCCCAGGGAATGAAATACAATCTATTTTGTAACTGAGTGCAACATAGCTGGACTTAACCTTGTCTCTATTCAATGACTACAAATGCACACTTTCCAACAGGCTCACTGAACAGGACTCAGAAATGCAAATGTAGTTTTTTCTCCTTTTCTTAGCTCAGGTGCTGGGAGTAATTGCATTATCTCCATCGCTCTAGATCAGCTAACTTGCACAAACTTGGAATGAGTCTTTAAACTTTCACAATCTCTATAGTTTGGTTGAACTTGACATAATGCATTTATCAACTGAGTTGTTAAAGGAGCTGAAACCAGTTCTTTTAGAGGAAGAATCAGACTAATTAGGATTAATTCAGCAAAGATCAAAATCAGAATGCTCAGTGCAAAACACAATGGGTAAAATTTTTCGCTCGGCAGGCAGGCGTGTGCCTGACCCCACCAAGCGTAAAATGATACGCAATGATGACGAGCGAGCGTCCTGATGTCATCGCGCAATATTTCGGTCGGCGGGTGCACTCTGGAGTCGGCAGCACACTCGCTGACAATTAATAGGCCTAGTAAGGCCATTAAAAGGTTAATTGAAATACAATTTTCGCTGACTGTCCAACTTTACGGTTGGTGGGCAGGCAAAAACGTCAAGCGACCTTTGCACTTTTTTGGAAACTCATCCACGGGCATGATGAGGTTTCCAAAAGCAAATAAAATATAATAAAAATTTTAATTTTTCATTAATAACATGTTTCTGCTTATGTGAGAGTCACATGAGGGGACAGGTTTCATTACATTTTTATTTTAATTTTTTTTCATATATCTTCATCTCCCTGAGGCAGCACTCTGTCTCAGGGTGATTATGTAGCATGCACTCGCGTGCATGCGTGAAGGTGGTGCTCGCCCAGCTCGCACTCCTCCCCTTGCCTGCATTCCTCCCCCTGCCTGCATTCCTCCCCCTGCCCGCACTCCTCACCCTGCCCGCACAGGCAGCGTATAGCCTTAATTGGCCTGCCAGCATGCAATTGCCAATCGCGGGTGGTGGTTAGCTTCGCAACCAATTCTGCATGCCAAGGGCAAAATTCTGCCCAATAAATACATATGTTGATGATGCATGAGAATAACATAAAATTAAGGGGCTAATTGAGCAATTAAAGAAAGGAGCTTTCAAAAGAATCAATAATTTGTATAAATACATAAAACATTAGACACCAATGAGTACAATTTGCATTTACAATGTGCAAACAGGGATGTTCAATAATTGTGAAAAGCTTAATATCCCTGAGAAAGCAGAGTGGTCTTGTTGCAAACTTTACAGTGCTGAGAAAAACAACATTGAGGCTATGCACATGCCTGATGCTGCTTTATGATAGGATCTGCTAGCATCGAAAAATTAATCAGTGAATCAACTGCTGCTTATTGATTCTATCTAGAAGGTGACATATGGGTGTGACTACTACTTTTGAATAGACTGAGTATTAGAGGATCCCCTCTTAGTTTATTTCAATCATTAAAAAGAAAGTTGAGTGAGACTGTATTAAATGTACCATGAGAAGAAATTTTGTAGCTTAAGACCTGAAAATCTGTGTTAGTGGCACTCTCTAGTTCAGAGAGTAGCTACTCATAGACATAGCATGATTGTATTGATCTGTATATCATCTTTGCTATTTGAATGAGACTAATCAAATGATAGATTAGTGTACTGTTTATATTTATATTTTTGTCATCTGGGGGATTGAAAAAACAGCTGCGCACTGATTTAAAGGGACAGAAACAAGAGCTACATGTATGGATAACACTAGATGGAGTCATTGCCAATGACTTATCTTAAAGCAAGATCACAACTGGACATTACATAGATGCTTTTGCAATATGGTGCATAATTGTAGTAAGACTTGTATTACACTGGAACTGCTAATATGAGGCAGAAACCCTTGAGTTATAAATAGGGTTACAAACTCTCGGAAGCCTTCCTGGAGATTTGATCATGAGATTTGATCATGTGGCATCTGCAAATATTATTGCATTACCTGATAAATGTTGGATACCCTGTAGTCATGTATGTTTGCTCATAATTTTGTGCAGCACACATTGTGTGAACAGTTCCCAGTGCCAGAAACCCGCAAGAATGTGCAGAAGGAAAATTGAAGGTGAGGGAATGATTTGCAGAGGAATAATTAGAGGTGGAAGGAACTTTGATACCACTAGTAACCAGTAATACTAGCCTGGAATTACACTAATGACTAGTAACACTGGTAACCTTAGGTTCCCCTCACAACCAACAATGCTATAATAACTCACTGATAGTAATGATATAATGTTTCAATATCCTACCTATCAATAGTAGTAATCCCAAAAATTCACTGACATTCACCCTGTAACTACAGAGAGAATTCTCACACACGGCAGCTTGGCCCTCACTACCCCTCCCCTTAGCCAATGCCATTTTTAACTAGCCCAATCTGTTTCCCTACCTCTTGGACTCAGTGTGAATGTGACAACTCTGAACTGGGAATCTCAGTCAGAGCTGATCTGTACTTTGACTTTGCACGTCATAAATGGCTGACACAGGAGACCACCAGGAACTGTGTTATGGCACAGCGGATGGTAAATGCCGAGCTGCTCAAATTTCAGAGAGAAACTTGAAACAGCTGCCACAACTGTTTTGCAATTTAATTTGTTTCGAGATACGTGCTTTGAATTCAGAACGAATCAGCAATCGAGACTTAGAGGTTTTTTACAAAACTAAATTAAACATTTATTAATAAAAGGAAAGATTTTAAGTACATACATAGGTCTACAAATTACTACTATAATAACTCCTAAATCCCCCAATTAACCTAGCTTCCAGTTACATTGCCAGTAAGGCAACAGTAAAAAAAACAGAATTAAACAGACCCAGGCAAAGCACAATATACCCTGGACAGTGATATTCAAAGTGAGTTTTCTTAGCTTCGGTTCCTGTTGACAGCAACTTGACGCAGAGAGGCTGGAAGCTTTTCACGTTTGTGTTAGATCGCAAAATGCCTTCTCTCTAACAAATAATCTCATCTCCTTTATACATGTTTCTCCCTTTTTTTAACGTAAATTCCATTGTTCCAGTATGTCTTTGCAAATTTACTTTTCTCAATATAAATCTTTCTTAGTACTCATATTATCAGTAACCTTTGGGAAAAATAAATACAGTGTATGACTTGGCTTCTTATGGCTAGGTGTAATACCTTACCATCTCTTTGAAATTCAAACTAACCTAATTTATCTAACAATGCAAATTTTCATTACACCTCACATTCAGCCATGTTTATGTATTTAGCATTTCAAACCTAGCTTCCCTTTTGATAACTCAAATTCTCCAGACCAGCTGTCTCCAATTCAATTAAATCCCCCCCACACACACACACCCACACAGAGAAACTAATCCAAACCCCGCTAATAACCTACCTTCACAATAATATTATGAAAATTATTAAATTTTCATGAAAAATGATTTGAGAGATTGCATAAATGGCAGCTGGTTTGATATTTAGGGCACTTTTCATAGGCCACATCATCTAAAGTATAGCTGAGTACCAGGATTTAAACCACTCTTTCGGCTTGCATTCAATAAAGGAGAGCTTTCATTGTGAAAGAAATTATAGCGCAGGAGAAGGTGTCTTTACAGGTGCTATGACTTCCTTCTGTATCCCCATTTCCTCAAGATTCTCTTATAGTCTATTGTATTTAAAATTATGCTCCAGTTCCTACTTCATTAACTAATTGTGGTGAAGCATCTTCAGATCTATTAGTTGTTATTTCAAGAACTTTCCTTCTCTGTCCTTGGTTCTTCCAGTGAGAAACTTTGGTCTCTGCCTCCATGGGCCCGTTTTTAGGTATACCTGGATATTATAAAGCGCACTGAAGTACATGTAAAAAATTAAAATATTTATATAGAAATTTATTGTATCACCACAAAGCTTTCTCCTGTCCTTCTCCACCGCTTTCATTTTGCACCAACCCCTTCTTCCCTTTCTTCACTTTTCCCATCTTACCTCTCACTCGCATCCCTTTTCTGTCCCATCATCCATCCCTTAACTGTTCCTTCCCTTTCTCCCCAACTCTTCCCCCCCCCACCTCGGCCTTTCACTTTAGCTACCTATTTTCCTCGCAGCCCATCTCTTCATCTCTCTTTTCTTCACCCTTTTCATTCCACTTTATTCCTTTCTACTATTCTTTCTGCTCTTGCCCACTTCCTCACCCCCCCTCTCTCTTCCCAGTATCCCATCCTCTTTCTGATACCAGCGCTTTCCCCCATCTCCACTATGGCAATATTTGAAATACTGGTTGCAGCAGTATGATTTGCTTCCTAAGCTCCATCCATACTCTGACATCTGGTATGTATCTCTTTCTTCATCTACCCTGACTTTGAATTCTCCTCTGTCCTCTTACTATGCATATCCATTGCCACCTTCTGTTGGGTTCTACTCCTTTAGTATCTTCCCCTTGACCCCAATCCCCAACTTTCCTCTGCTCTCAACCTCTGTGTTGAACCTGATCCCTGCCCCCTGAACCCCCTCCCCTCCCCATTGTAACCATCATGGGCCAGAATTTTAGCCCCCCCTCCCCCCACAAAACCTGGCTGGCAGATGGAGGAAGATGTGAAACTGGATGGCATGGCAGGGGGCTCTGTGCACATCACCTACCCACCCCTGCTAGGATTTTTACTAGCAGCGGGTAGGTATCAGGTGGCCCACTGATTGAGGCCTTTAAGTGACCAACTAGTGGCCTATGCCATGTGATGAGGCTGTCAGGTGTATCGAGTTGTGGCTTGAGGGCTGGCAGAGATGGACTCACCATTGATTTTCCTTCTGATGGGTGGGGCCACTGCTATGCAGAAAATTCCAGCCATGGTCTCTAATCCTGTTGTATTTTCTCCCTAGCTTCCTCTTCACTTCCCCACCTCACCCTGCTCTACCTTCCACATGTAACCTCTCCTGGCCTCCATTGTTGCTGCTCTTCCTTGGCCTTGGCATAACTATGGTTGGCCTCTAGACCTCTAAATCTGCTTGACCTGAAGATTGTACTTGCTTGACTCCCTGGGCTGAATCCTGTGCCCCCCTCCATGGTGGGTTTGTTGGCTGGGGGAGGCATTTAATCAGGTGGGAACCCTGCCACCTTCTCACCTCCACCCTGATTAAGACCATGGTGGGAAGGCCCCATGATTAGTCTTCCTGCCCACCATCGCCAATTGAGGCCCTTAAGTGGACTATTAATACCCAATTAAGGGCCTCCGCTGTGTACATTGATGAACTCCCCATGAGATGAACAAGACATAAAGTGTGTAGAAAAGATAAATCTAGAGCCTAACTTCAAAATGACCCTTGACAACAGAACAAGACAGCAGAGCCACAGACTGGTGAAAGGAAAATTTAAACTCAACATTTAGAATGGAGCTCTAGGTGGAATAAAATCCTTGGCTGTTTCAGTAGGAATCAGCTGCTGAGATGGGAGGACTGCAGATGTTTTCGATCGATGAGCTAATGTGGGTCTAATGACCCTGCACATTCACATTTTGTGTGATCTAGTGTAAAGGAAGGATTCTTGTTAAAGTTACAGTGCGTTAAACGATCAGCTTGAAGGGCAAGACTTGTTAATAGCTGTGCACAACATGTTGTATCCATGAACAGTTGGCAACACTGCATGTGGTTAGTAAATGCAAAGCAAGTAAATTTGTTTCATTCCTTCCGTTTGCCTTAATGGACTCTTTCATACTTTGATAGTATCGTTTTTATAGCAAATATGGGTTAATTGAAAGTATAATTAAGCTGTCATTTACAACCAATAAAGGATGTGATTATAAAAATGACAAATTAGTTTTGTCAGATAAAGTTGCTGGTACAGCATGTGCATGGGTGTCATAAATGAGAGTTTGTTACTCCACTGTTCAGAAAGAAACATAAGTCAAGGATGCAGCTAAAGAATTTCTCTGGTTTAAAGAAAAGGACCCGCTAACTCAGTTTTACCTCTAGTTAGCAATAGTTTGTGCTGTTTCATTGAGAAGACAATAATTTACAGTGGCTGCTTGATCGGAATGTCCTTCTGTTTCCTGTTGCCGACACAGCTGATAGAAATATTAAATGACATTCTGCTGGATTACTGTGATAAAAGGGTTTAACGTTCTATCGCAAGGTGCCAGAAATCCAAACACCATTCATCAAAATAGCTGGAGACGGACTATATAGACAATCTTGAATTCCTTCTGTATAGACTTAATTTCATTGAATTGTCTGTAATGTTTCTGTGTGATAACACTGCTCACACAATCAGCTCATGAGAGGTCTGGGGTTTGCTTGTATGCTGCAAAAAATCTTTGCAATAGAAAAGAAAACATGTTGCCAAATTAGATGAGGATCTTCAGCAAAATGAGGGAAACAACATTGGTGACACAGAGGATAGTGAGGAGATTCCACGCCTTATCTGTAACCAGAGCTCTTCAACAGCTGCCAATTGAACATAATAAAAGCAATAGGAGCATGAGAAGATTAGATGGGCCATCGAGCCTTCTCCGCCATTCAGTCTGATCATGACTGATCTTGGGCTTCAGCTCCATTTTCCTGCCTGCTCCCCATATCTTTTGATTCCCTGAGAAACCAAACGTTTGTCTATCTCAGCCTTAAATATACCCAATGATAGCGCATCCTCAGCCCTCTGGGGTAGAGAATTCCAAAGATTTACAACCCTTTGATTGAAGAACTTTCTCATCATCTCAATCCTAAATGTTTGGCTTCTTATCTTGAAACCATGCCCCCATGTTCTAGATTCTCCAACCAGGGGAAATAACCTCTCAGTATCTAAACTGTCACGCCCCTTCATAATCTTGAATGTTTCAATGACATCATCTCTTTTTTTAAACTCCAGAGAATATAGACCCTGTTTACTCAGTCTCTCATCATTGGTCAACCCTTTCATCCCAGGTGCCAATCTAATGAACCTTCACGGCCATGCCTCTGATGAAAGTATATCATTTCTTAAGTATGGAGACCAAAATTGCACAGTACTCTAGCTGTACTCTCATCAAAGTCCCGTATAATTATAACAAGACTTTTTTTATTCCTGAACTAAAAGCGAAATTCTGTGGATGCTGGAAATCTGAAATAAAAACAAAAAATGCTGAAAGAACTCAGCAGCTCTGAAGAACAGGGATATGGATTCGAAACATCAACTCTGTTTCTCTCTCCACAGATGGTGCCAGACCTGCTGAGTTACTCCAGCATTTTCTGTTTTTATTCTTTATTCCTGTACATCAATTTCCTTGCAATAAAGATTAGAAGTTAGCAAATGTAACACCGCTATTCAAGATAGGAGGGAAAGAGAAAATAGGGAAACTACAGGCCCATTAGCCTGACATCAGTCATCAGGAAAGTGTTGGAATCTATTATTAAGGAAGTCTTAACAATGTACTTGGAAAATCATAGTATGATCAGACAAAGTCAACATGGTTTTACAAAAGGGAAATCCTGTTTGACAAATTTATTAGAGGTTTTGAGGACGTAACTATTAGGGGAGATAAAGGGGAACCAGTACATTGAGTACAATTGGATTTGCCATTTGCTTTCTTAATTGCTTGCTGTACCTGCATGCTAAATTTTGTCTCTTGTACCGGTATACCCAAGTTTCTCTAAACATCAACATTTACAAGTTTCCTGTCTTCTAAAAAAAATTCTGCTTTTTCTATTCCTAAGACCAAAGTGAATAACATCAAACTTCCGCAAGTTATACTACGCCATCTTGTTGCCCACTCACTCAACCTGTCTACATCTTTTCGCAGCCTCTTTGTGTCCTCCTCACAGTTTGCATTCCCACCTAGCTTTGTATCATTAGCAGACTTAGAGACATTACTCTCTGTCTGTTCATCTAAGTCATTAATATAGACTGTAAGTAGCTGAGGTGCCAGCTTGGATCCTTGAGGTGCTACACTAGTCATAGCATTCCAACTTGAAAATATCCCATTTATCCCTACTCTCTGTTCTCTGTCAATTACCAATCCTCTGCCCATGCTAATCTATCACCCACAACTTCATGAACCCTTATCTTGTGTATAAACCTTTTGTGTGGCATCTTATCGAAAGCTTTTTTGAAATGCAAGTATACCACATTGACCAGTTCCACCTACGTACCCTACTAGTACATTCTCCAAACCTCTAACAAATTTGTCAAACAGGATTTCCCTTTCGTAAAACCATGTTGCCTTTGTCTGATCATACTATATGCATTGTTAAGACTTCCTAATTAATAGATTCCAGCACTTTCCCAATGTCTGATGTCAGGCTAACTGGCTAGTAGTTGCCTATTTGCTCTTTCCCTTCTTGAATGGTTGCCTTACATTTGCTAACTTCCAATCTGCTGGGACTGTTCTGGAATCTAGCGAATTTTGGAAAATCGTAATCACTATCTCTTTTGGAACCCTAGGATGTAGCTCAGCAGGTTCATCGGATTTGCCAGATTTTAGTCGTGTAAGCTCCTCCAGTATTTTTTTTTCTGCTGATATTAATTTCCTCACTCTTATTATTCTCTAGGTTACCCTCCACTTCTGGTATGTGCTTTGGATGAACGTTCCTTGTTTCCCCGCATTAACTGTCCTGTCCTACCTATATCTGTCCCAGTCCTTCCACCCTCAAATAAACTGCAGCCATCCAAAGGCCAACATTGTTATTCATTGTAGGGTCACCAGCTACTCCAGCAACACTGCAACACAAAGATGGCAAAATGGTTTATAATTTCACTGGCTTTCACAAATAATTACACATTAATTATCACCATAGTGCCTGTATTCAAAAACCACAACTTGTCTATTTCATTTGGAAATACACCCCAAATGCACTTTTACTTAACCTAGTACTTTCACCATGGTTTCAGCATGGGAGCTGGAAGGCTGCAGTAGTCCAGTGAAGAGCTGTTGAGTTGCTGTAGAAGTTTGAACTTGAAAAGCCGCTCGGGCTGTCTGGCCCAACAATTTTTCTGACACCAAGGTGGGAATTGAAAAGTTGGCAAGGCTTCAGGCCTGCTGTCACCCTGTGAGATGGCAATGAGGAGAAGCTGGGCTTGTAGTTTTAATTGGACTGGCAGAAGGAGGATTAAGTTAGATGCATAAATAAAGCATCAAACAGATGCCCATGGACAACAGATAGTAGAGCCAGGGAAAGCAATATAAAAGAAGCAATAGAGAAAGATAGAATCTGGATCAGTGAGTTGGACAAAGCTATGCAGAAAAAGATATCAGAGGCAGGAGCCAAAAACATTAAAATTGGCAGAAGCGGGTATAGGCAACAAGAGGAGCAAATCAGATACTGGAATAAAATGTATGAGACGATGGGGAGAGAGCAGTTTGAAAAGAACAAAGCCAACAGCAGATTGGAAATGAACCAAGCAATGGGAAGAAAAGGAAATGTTAGGTTTGTCAATAGAAAGGTAGAGTAAAAGAACAGAAAACAATACTATCTACTAGGAGACAGAGTCATTTGAAATAAGGGTCCCTACCTGAAAATGTTGACATCAAATGTGCTCAATTACAGAATGAATTTGACATCAAATTTGATAGTGCACTCAAAACTATCCAGTGCATTCAAAGCTAACCATTGCGCTTAAAGCTATTAAATGTGCTCAGCAATCTGCATTGAAAAATACAAGGAAATTAATTACTTATATAATAACAATATATTGTTTTTAATTTAATGCAAAAAATTGTTCCACTACGCAGTAAATGCTTGACAACACCACCTGATCCCCATCAGTTCCTAATTCATTTTAGTCTCAGGGTCTATATTTTTCATGCACCCACTTCCCAGTCTTAGGGTCTAAACTCTTCCATGCCCTCACCCTCCAGTCTCCAAACCCCCACCCTCCAGTCTTGAAACTCCATCCCCACCCCTTCCAGTCTCCGGGCCTTGGGCCCCACCAATACCGTCTAATTATGGGCCCATCTGAATTCTCTCTCCTCCCGAATTCTCTTGAATTCCTCCCTGAGCTCTCTCAAATGCCACTTCCTCTGAAGACTATTGACACGCCCACCCCTGCAACCTGCCTCCCCCACAATCTCAATAATCACTTTGTTCCAACGTCCTCCTTGCTTCTGTGCAGGCTTCAAAACTGCAACAGGGCTGGCCGGAAAACATCACTTCCACTTTCCAGTCCAGGGGTGGAATGAGAAGAAGTGGTGAGGGGGAATTGGAAGAGATAAGAGAGGGGGAGGAGGAGGAGGAGAGGCACTGGGTGGTGGGGGGAGGAGGAGCAAAGGGCAGGGGGGAGGAGGAGGACAAGAGAAAGGCTGGGGGGGAGGAGGAGCAGCGAAGGGCGGGGGGAGGGGGAGGAGGAGGAGTGAAGGGCGAGGGGGAGGAGGAGGAGCGAAGGGCAGGAGGGGAGGAGGAGGAGCGAAGGGCAGGAGGGGAGGAGGAGGAGCGAAGGGCAGGGGGGAGGAGGAGGAGGAGCGAAGGGCAGGGGGGAGGAGGAGGAGGAGCGAAGGGCAGGGGGGAGAAGGAGGAGGAGCGAAGGGCAGGGGGGAGGAGGAGGACGAGCGAAGGGCAGGGGGAGGAGGAGGAGGAGCGAAGGGCAGAGGGAGGAGGAGGAGGAACGAAGGGCGGGGGGAGGAGGAGGAGCGAAGGGCAGGGGGGAGGAGGAGGAGGAGGGAAGGGCAGGGGGGAGGAGGAGGAGGAGCGAAGGGCAGGGGGGAGGAGGAGGAGGAGCGAAGGGCAGGGGGGAGGAGGAGGAGGAGCGAAGGGCAGGGGGGAGGAGGAGGAGGAGCGAAGGGCAGGGGGGAGGAGGAGGAGGAGCGAAGGGCATGGGGGAGGAGGAGGAGGAGCGAAGGGCAGGGGGGAGGAGGAGGAGGAGCGAAGGGCAGGGGGGAGGAGGAGGAGGAGCGAAGGGCAGGGGGGAGGAGGAGGAGGAGCGAAGGGCAGGGGGGAGGAGGAGGAGGAGCGAAGGGCAGGGGGGAGGAGGAGGAGAAGCGAAGGGCAGGGGGGAGGAGGAGGAGAAGCGAAGGGCAGGGGGGGAGGAGGAGGAGGAACGAAGGGCAGGGGGGAGGAGGAGGAGGAGCGAAGGGCGGGGGGGAGGAGGAGGAGGAGCGAAGGGCAGGGGGGAGGAGGAGGAGGAGCGAAGGGCGGGGGGAGGAGGAGGAGGAGGAGCGAAGGGCAGGGGGGAGGAGGAGGAGGAGGAGCGAAGGGCAGGGGGGGAGGAGGAGGAGGAGCGAAGGGGAGGAGGAGGAGGAGCGAAGGGCGGGGGTAGGAGGAGGAGGAGGAGCGAAGGGCAGGGGGGAGGAGGAGGAGGAGCGAAGGGCAGGGGGGAGGAGGAGGAGGAGCGAAGGGCAGGGGGGAGGAGGAGGAGGAGCGAAGGGCAGGGGGGAGGAGGAGGAGGAGCGAAGGGCAGGGGGGAGGTGGAGGAGGAGCGAAGGGCGGGGGGGAGGAGGAGCAAAGGGCAGGGGGGGGAGGAGGAGGAGGAGCAAATGGCGGGGAGGAGGAGGAGGAGGAGCGAAGGGCAGGGGGGAGGAGGAGGAGGAGCGAAGGGCGGGGGAGGAGGAGCGAAGGGCGGGGGAGGACGAGGAGGAGCGAAGGGCGGGGGAGGAGGAGGAGGAGCGAAGGGCGGGGGGAGGAGGAGGAGGAGCGAAGGGCGGGGGAGGAGGAGGAGGAGCGAAGGGCGGGGGAGGAGGAGGAGGAGCGAAGGGCGGGGGGGAGGAGGAGGAGCGAATGGCAGGGTGCAGAGGAGGAGCGAAGGGCAGGAGGGAGGAGCAGGAGGAGAAAAGGGCAGGGTGGGCAGAGGAGGAGGACTGAAGGGCAGGGGGAGGAGGAGGAGCGAAGGGCAGGGGAGAGCAGGAGGAGGAGCGAAGGGCAGGGGGAGGAGGAGGAGCGAATGGCAGGGTGCAGAGGAGGAGCGAAGGGCAGGAGGGAGGAGCAGGAGGAGAAAAGGGCAGGGTGGGCGGAGGAGGAGGAGTGAAGGGCAGGGGGAGGAGGAGGAGCGAAGGGCAGGGGAGAGCAGGAGGAGGAGCGAAGGGCAGGGGAGGAGGAGGAGGAGCGAAGGGCAGGGCGGCAGAGGAGGAGCGAAGGGCAGGGCGGAGGAGGAGGAGGAGCGAAGGGCAGGGGGGAGGAGGAGGAGGAGCGAAGGGCAGGGGGGAGGAGGAGGAGGAGCGGTGGGGAGGAGGAGGAGCGAAGGGCAGGGGGGAGGAGGAGGAGGAGCGAAGGGCAGGGGGGAGGAGGAGGAGGAGCGAAGGGCGGGGGAGGAGGAGGAGGAGCGAAGGGCGGGGGAGGAGGAGGAGGAGCGAAGGGCAGGGGGAGGAGGAGGAGCGAAGGGCAGGGGGAGGAGGAGGAGCGAAGGGCAGGGGGAGGAGGAGGACGAGCGAAGGGCAGGGGGAGGAGGAGGAGCGAATGGCAGGGTGCAGAGGAGGAGCGAAGGGCAGGAGGGAGGAGCAGGAGGAGAAAAGGGCAGGGTGGGCGGAGGAGGAGGAGTGAAGGGCAGGGGGAGGAGGAGGAGCGAAGGGCAGGGGAGAGCAGGAGGAGGAGCGAAGGGCAGGGGAGGAGGAGGAAGAGCGAAGGGCAGGGCGGCAGAGGAGGAGCGAAGGGCAGGGCGGAGGAGGAGGAGGAGCGAAGGGCAGGGGGGAGGAGGAGGAGGAACGAAGGGTAGGGGGGAGGAGGAGGAGGAGCAGTGGGGAGGAGGAGGAGGAGCGAAGGGCGGGGGGGAGGAGGAGGAGCGAAGGGCAGGGGGGAGGAGGAGGAGGAGCGAAGGGCAGGGGAGGAGGAGGAGGAGCGAAGGGCGGGGGGGAGGAGGAGGAGGAGCGAAGGGCGGGGGGGAGGAGGAGGAGGAGCAAAGGGTGGGGGGGAGGAGGAGGAGGAGCAAAGGGCGGGGGGAGGAGGAGGAGGAGCGAAGGGCGGGGGGAGGAGGAGGAGGAGCGAAGGGCGGGGGGGAGCAGGAGGAGGAGCGAAGGGCGGGAGGGAGCAGGAGGAGGAGCGAAGGGCGGGGGAGAGGAGGAGGAGGAGTAGGAGCGAAGGGCAGCAGGAGGAGGAGGAGAAGCGAAGGGCAGGGGAGAGGAGGAGGAGGAGGAGGAGTAGGAGCGAAGGGCAGCGGGAGGAGGTGAAGCGAAGGGCAGGGGAGAGCAGGGGGAGGAGTGAAGGGCAGGGGGAGGAGGAGGAGGAGCGAAGGGCAGGGGGGAGCAGGAGGAGGAGTGAAGGGCAGGGGGAGGAGGAGGAGGAGTAGGAACGAAGGGCAAGGGGGAGGAGAAGGAGGAGCGAAGGGCAAGGGGGAGGAGGAGGAGCGAAGGGCAATGGGTAGGAGGAGAAGGAGCGAAGGGCAGGGGGAGGAGGAGCAGGAGAGAAGGGCAGGGGGGAGGAGGAGAAGGAGAGAAGGGCAGGGGGTGGAGTAGGAGGCGCGAAGGGCATGGGGGCGGAGGAGGAGTGAAGGACAGGGGGGAGGAGGAGGAGCAAATTGCAGGGGGAGGAGGAGGTGCGAAGGGCAGGTGGGAGGAGGACGAGGAGCGAAGGGTAGGGGAGGAGGAGGAGGAGAGAAGGGCAGGGGGGAGGAGGAGGTGGAGCGAAGGCCAGGGGTAGGAGTAGGAGGCGCGAAGGGCATGGGGGAGGAGGGGGAGCAAAGGGCAGGGGGGTAGAAGGAGAAGGAGCGAAGGGCAGGGTGAGGAGGAGAAGGAGCGAAGGACAGGGGGAGGAGGAGAAGGAGCGAAGGGCAGGGGGTGGAGTAGGAGGCGCGAAGGGCATGGGGGAGGAGGGGGAGCAAAGGGCAGGGGGGTAGGAGGAGAAGGAGCGAAGGGCAGGGGGTGGAGTAGGAGGCGCGAAGGGCATGGGGGCGGAGGAGGAGCGAAGGACAGGAGGGCAGAGGAGGAGCAAAGGGCAGGGGGGAGGAGGAGGAGGAGCAAATTGCAGGGGGAGGAGGAGGTGCGAAGGGCAGGTGGGAGGAGGACGAGGAGCGAAGGGTAGGGGGAGCAGGAGGAGGTGCGAAGGGCACGGGGAGGAGGAGGAGAACCGAAGGGCAGGGGGAGAAGGAGGAGGAGCGAAGGGCGGGGGAGGAGGAGGAGGAGCGAAGGGCAGGGCGGAGGAGGCGGCGGAGGAGCGAAGGGCAGGGGGAGGAGGAGGAGGACCGAAGAGAAGGGGTGTGGGGGAGGGGAAAGGGTGGACGGGGAGGAGGAGGGGTCAGGGGGTTGGGGAATGAAAAGCGCAGTGGTGGAGGAGGGGCGGGGGTAAGGTGGCGGAGAGGGTGTGGGAGAGAGGAAGGGAACTGCTGCTGTCTGGGATGTTGGTGGAGTGAAATGAGGCGTTTTTCTGGTTTGCATTTTTATACTTAGCCTGATAAATGCAACAGACTGAAAGACTTTCTGGTTTGGTTTTTCCAGTCCCGCCCTCCATTTCAGACACCCAGGCCAGGAATTTTCCTACAGTTTTCAGGATCTCGATATCGGTATTAAATAGGGGTCAGCAGCCAGAATTGAGGGGAAAGTACTCCGTGATTTTCCCTGAATCTTTAAAACTCATTTAACCTCTTCAACCAAGCTTTTGATCATATGACCCAATACTGCCTTATGTTGTTGGGCCACCCTAACTGAAAAGTTTGATTTTTGAAAGTTTTGTTTGGGGGGGGTGGCGATTGGGGGAGGCTGAAGGAAGAAATTTGCTGTGGAATGGTGTGGTTTGGTGGTGGTGGTGGTGCAGGGGGTGACGGGACGAAAAAAATTGCTTGAGGGGCTGTGGAGGAGAAAATTGCCCCGGGGGAGGTGATGGGGAGAAAATTGCTGCTCTCCCGGGTGGGGGTGGTGGGGTGCGGTGCAGATGCAGTGTTGTGCTGCATGAGTTATACGTTATAAAGAAAAACAAAAACAGTGCCTGCTTTTTCTGCAGTTAGCTCAGTTATATGATGTTAAGAGCTATCGAAATTCAGAACTATGGAAATTAAACTTTATGATCATTTTTGGTGTTCAAATGCTTAAGTGATGTTGCTAATCACAAATGTTTGAGCGCTGTGGTTTGCAGCAATTGATGACATTGATGTCCGTTATGGTACATGTAATGTTAAATGATTGGTTTTGAGTGCAACTCATGTCAAGTAATGGCTAAATGATAATTTCCGAGTGCCAATTGATCTCAAATGATAGCTAAATGAGAGCTTTTGAGTGCAACTGATGTTAAATGAGTGCAGATGAATGCTGTTGAATGCAAATGATGTCAAACCTTTCAGGTAGGGATGGCTGGGCAGAGAATGAGGCAGGCAGCAGCAATGGTGGGCAGGTGGGGCTGAGAAAACAAGTAGAAATAGGTAAGTGCCACCTTATGAGAAAATAGAAGCAGAAGCCATTACTGTTTGTATTATCCATTGATAGGGTAGACAAAGAGCTTTTCCACATGTAGGGAAGAACATAACTAGGGCCTGAATTTTTCGTTTGGCAGGCGCGTGTGAGGTTTGAGCAAAAATGTGAATGCTGCCTGGGAGAATGACCTGTCTGCCATTCGCTGTTAAGTGCATCGTTAATGTGCATTAATTGCCCACTTAGTTGTCAGCGGATGTGTGCCCGCTCGCACAACATCACCTTGCATTATTTCATGCCCATTCGGGTCAGACGCACGCCCGCCCACAGGCCATAAAATCCTGGCCGAGAGGTCATCAATATAAGATAGTCACCAAAAAAATTGGGAATTTAGGAGGAACTTTAGCCAGAGAGTGGTGGGAATGTGGAACTCACAACCACAGGGAGAAGTTCAGACGAGCAGTATCGATACAGTTAAGGGCTGGCTAGATAAGCATGTGAGAGAGAAAGGAATAAAGGGTTATGCTGATAGAACTAGATAAGGAAGGATAGGAGGAGGCACAAAGCAATGCACAAATACTGGCAGTGTGTAGTTGGGCAGAATGACCTATTTCTGTACTGTATTGTGTATAATTAATATGCCACTGATTTTTAGAATGTTTTAAGTAGAAATATTTATGCTAATGAAAGCATTAATTTAAAAAAAGCATTAACACTTCTTAACTCAAACTAAAACTAAAAAAGTTATAAATTAAAAATTCAAGGTTGCAATCATATCTTTCTGCAACTTTTGATTTTTATTGTTATCCTTTCATGCTGCATAAAATTAAAAAGAAGTTATTTTTTTGTATTCTTTCACAGGATGTGGGTGCCATTGGCTGGCCCAGCATTTATTGCCCACCTCTAATTGCCCTTGAGAAGGTGGTGGTGAGCCACTGCTGCAGTCCATGTGGTGTAGGTATACCCACAGTTAGGGGGTGGGGGGTAGTTCAGGGATTTTGACCCAGCGACAGTGAAGGAACGGCGAAATATTTCCAAGTCAGGATGGTGTGTGGCTTGGAGGGGAACTTCCAGGTGGTGGTGTTCCCATGCATCTGCTGCCCTTGTCCTTCTAGATGGTAGCGATCACGTGCTTGGAAGGCGTTGTCAAAGGAGCCTTGGTGAGTTGCTGCCATGGATCTTGTAGATGGTACACACTGCTGCCACTGTATCGCTGGTGTAGGGAGTGAATGTTGAAGGTGGTAGATGGGGTGCCAATCAAGTGGGCTGCTATGTCCTGGATGGTGTCAAGCTTCTTAAGTATTGTTGGAGCTGCACTCATCCAGGGAAGTGGGAGTATTCCATCACACCCCTGACTTGTGCCTTGTAGATGATGGACAGACTTTGGGGAGTCAGGAGGTGAGTTACTCTCTGCAGAATTCCCAGCTTCTGACCTTGTAAGCCACAGTATTTATATGGCTAGCCCAGTTCAGTTTCTGGTCAATGGTAACCCCCAGGATGTTGATAGTGGGGGACTCAGTGATGGTGATGCCATTGAATATCAAGGGCAGATGGTTAGATTCTCTCTTGTTGGAGATGGTCATTGCCTGGCGCTTGTGTGGCACGAATGTTCCTTGCCACTTATCAACTCAAGCCCTGAACGTTGTCCACATCTTGCTTCATATCGGCAAGGACTGCATCAGCATCTGGGGAGTTGTGAATAATGCTGAACATTGTGCAACCATCAGCAAACACCCCCACTTCTGACCATCTGATGGAGGGGAGGTCATTGATGAATCAGCTGAAGATGGTTGGGCCTAGAACACTACCCTGAGGAACCCCTGCAGCGATATCCTGGGTCTGAGATGATTGAACTCCAACAACCACAACCATCTTCCTTTGTGCTAGATATGACTCCAACCAGTGGAGAGCATTCCACCTGATTCTCATTGACTCCAGTTTTGCTGGCACTCCTTGATGCCACACTTGGTCAAATGCTGCCTTGATGTTAAGGGCAGTCACTCTCATCTCACCTCTGGACTGCAGCTCTTTTGTCCATGTTTGAACCAAGGCTGTTCTAGTGTTATCTAGAAAAGGCTAGTTTCATGAGTTCCTGTACAACTTCTTGATGTGTAAACAAATATGGCATTTGAATAGCATGAGTAGCAGGATATTGCAAATGCAAAACTCATTAAACCTATGAGGTGTTTGCTGATCTCTACCCTGAAGGAAAAGGATTTGACTTATGCATGTGAATATTTTATACAATACTACTTAACAAAAAAATGGAAAATCTATCGGGATTGAAGATTTACAAAATATGCATCATGCTGCAAGGTAGCATTGTGTAGTGAGGATTTTGGATTTGTGTGGACACATGAATGTAACTGTTTGTTAACAGCTAAACTTAAGGCCGGGATTTTAATGGAGTGTGGTTGACTTTACTTTCCACCTAACCCCATGATGTTCCTTTAAAAATGGTGGGCGGGTCCCGATTCTGGGATCCCTTACCCAATTCCCGGGCTGTGCGATTTTCAGGAGTGCCTTTAAAGGGTACAGGCTGGTTTCATTCAAAAGCTCACATCCAGCACTCCTGACCTGGCTGGCTCCATAGCGGAGATCGGCATTTTTTACTCCTCTGAAATTTTCTTGGAGTTGGGCCAGGTTTTTAAAGAGTCATGGCTCACAGCCCCTCAGTGGAGTCATGAACCCGAGTCTGCATGAGGGGACCTTTTAAAAGGTAAGTTTAAAAGATCCCTCTCATGCCCTCTATACCCCTCTACCCATAGGCCAAGAAATGGCACCACCATGCCCACTGGCTTCCATTGACCCACTGTACACATTGTAGAACCAATGAACCCTATAGTGCATAGTGGAATGTGTAAAAAACATTGAAAAAATGTAATCCGTTGATAACTTTCTCCTATGATTGAAAAAGAAAGTCTGCATTGCAAGCTAATAGAAGTGTCAATCATCCAGGCCGTTTGAGGCCTAAGAAACCTCAAACCATTGAAACCAATTAACTTGTGCAAGCAAACATTGTGAAATTGACAACAGAGATCAGATAGCCTGAGCTGTCAATCAAACAAACTTTCCTCTGGGGAGCAGCTGTTCTAGTATTCTAATAGCTGCCTGGGCTCTCAGCCACTTCGACTATACGTAGTTTGATCCATTTAAGATAATCAGTGATAATCTATGCACAGGATCAACTTTTCTCATGTACAAAATGGTGTTCATTTTCTAACTTGAATTTTTTGCAATTAGCTATCACTAATAATTAAGAGTGAGTGTACACTAATCAAGAATCAGTAAAAATCATGACACGAAATAACAGCTTTAAAAACAACTTATATAGTGCCTTTAATGCTATAAAATGGCTCAACAGCTGCATAATAAACCAAAGTAAGGCACTGAGCCACATAAGAAGACACTAAGTGAGATAATCAAAAGCTTGGTCAAAGAAGTAGGTTTTAAGGAGTGTCTTAAAAGAGGAAAGAGGTAGAGAAGTGGAGAGATGTAGGAAGGGCATTCCAGAGCTTGAGACCTAGGCAACTGAAGGAACAGCAACCACTAGTGGAACGTTTAAATTGGGGATGCGCTAGACTCCATAATTAGAGGGGGAAGAGTGGCAGTGATGTGGGTGGGGGGAGGAGTGGCGGCGATGTGGGTGGGGGAGGAGTGGCGGCAATGTGGGTGGGGGGAGCAGTTGCGGCGATGTGGGTGGGGGGAAGAGTTGCGGCGATGTGGGTGGGGGGGAGGAGTTGCGGCGACGTGGGTGGGGTAGGAGTGGCGGCGATGTGGGTGGGGGGAGGAGTGGTGGCAATTTGGTGATGCTATAACAATGTGTGGGGAAACTGCAGTGATTTGGGGGTGTGGAGGGATGGAGATCGAGTGCTAGCAGCGATGATTGGTTCATATACTGGTGGTTTGGGAGGACCAATTATGTTATTTTCCGGTCACCATTCGGGTAAATCATTGGTTGGACAAGCATTCCCTAGGCCAGGTTTCCTTGAGTGCAACTGGTACTCACTGCCTTCCAATCCAGCAAAACCACCACCTGCATTA
This sequence comes from Carcharodon carcharias, assembly GCF_017639515.1. Classification (NCBI taxonomy): domain Eukaryota; kingdom Metazoa; phylum Chordata; class Chondrichthyes; order Lamniformes; family Lamnidae; genus Carcharodon; species Carcharodon carcharias. The sequence goes on along the minus strand of NC_054477.1, from coordinate 92,455,270 downwards.
CCAGATGATCCCCGAAAGCAACCGGCAGGCTCCTACTTCTCCTCTGTCAACAGCACTTGATCTTACTCACTGGTGCTTTGTGACTTCTCAAAGCAACTTCCTTAAGCTCACATATCTTTTTGTTCAGTGCTAACAAAAAATATTGCAAGGTTCAGATATAGCATTGCTTAGGCAAGGACACTCTTCCCTAGAAAAGATAGAAGATTGATGTTCATTATTCATAGTAAGGTTGTAAATACCTGTTGACAGAACGTATTTATGAATTTGTTGCAAATAGTGTACAAAGAACAACCCACCCACCCCCAGTGTGCTTAACCACATTAACCGGAGGAAGTATTACCAAAGTAAAGTTTCTAATATTTTAAAACGCACATTAGAAATTACATAATTCATTAAACTTCAGTATATACTTGTCTCTTTTGTATTTGAAATGTTGCATGGACATGTCTGCTTCAGAAACAAGAGGGCTCAACATATGGTGGAACGAAATGCTCTGCCTGAAGTGGTGGTGGAAACACATTCAATAGTTTTCAAAGGAGAACTTGCTAACTACTTGAAGGTGAAAATTTGCATTGCTATTGGGAAGGAGCAGGGGAGTAGAACTAATCAGATAGCTTTTCAAAGAGCCAACACAGGCACAGTGGGCCAAATGGCCAGTATCCGTGCTATATGATTCTAGGATTCATTTGATTGACTAAAAATTACAAAAACAAAGTAGTGTGGAGGTTAGAAACCTGAAATAAAATCCGAAAATACTGGAAATACTCATCAGTTGAGGCAGCATCTGTTGCAAAAAGCAATGTTAACATATCAGGTTGATGACTTTTCTGAGAATTCATTGCTAAGGAAAAATCTCCTTTAATATGGGCCTTAATTATTTGAATTGGTTTCCCACCTTTGGCTCCGCCTCCAGGCTCGTCGCTGGGTAACTTCCCTGGCGGTGGAACTGCACCGGGGAGCTACCCCAGTGCGGCTCCCCACTATTTTCCTGGCCTCCACGCTTCCATAGGCTAGGAAAGCCCTGCCCATTAACTCCATTTCTCTCTCCACAAATGCTGCCTCACCTGTTGAGTATATCCAGCATTTTCTGTTTTTATTCCACTCCTTTATATTTCAAAAACCACTCCAAACAAACCTCGTAATTTGTGTAATTGTGTTCTCTGGATTTGTATTCACTTGAATTTGGATCTTGGAATGAGGCTGTCAATCTGTAATTACCTCTTTGTTGTCACTTTTTTGCTGCTGATTTGTGCCTACTGAGAGCCTAGTCAAGATTACATAAAGTCATTTGATTTAAATTCTTTAGAGCAAGATTCTTATGCCATCAATTTGGACTGCATTTAAACCCAGTTGACTGTCACTAAAATGCACCATCATCCGGAAACCACTTTCACAGAGATATATTTGTGTGCCACGTACATAAGAATAAGTATTGATTATTCCCAATTTGGTTCAACAGAATCATCACCCAAGACATGGCTAAATGTTGATTTGTTAAATACACACTTAATCAACACATTTGGCAGTGAAACCCACTGTGTAATGCATTTACAGTAATATTTCACAGGCAGCTTGGCAAAATTAAAGGTTCAATAATTTTTGAGTGCTCTGATGCAGAGCTTCCTAAAATGTGAGTCACAAGAAGATGAGAATCTGAGGTCGTCAGCTCTAAAGAAGAATGGCTGCCTTGGAACTCCAACTGAATGCTAACAGCTGTGAGGCCCCTCTAAATCCCCATGTTTGTTTTAAATGGTGGGCGTGGCTTAACCAATCATTGCTTGAGGCCTGATTTCTGCTCCAAAAAAGTCAGTGAAAAGGTAGATAAAAACAAAAAACTGCAGATGCTGGAAATCCAAAACAAAAACAGAATTACCTGGAAAAACTCAGCAGGTCTGGCAGCATCGGCGGAGAAGAAAAGAGTTGACGTTTCGAGTCCTCATCACCCTTCCACAGAACTTCTTCTTCTCCGCCGATGCTGCCAGACCTGCTGAGTGAAAAGGTAGCCATGTTCAACCCCACCCCCACCCCGGCCGCTTTCATAGTTCTCCTCTCACCACCACCACCACCCCCATCTTCACACCTCTCACTGAAGGATCACAATGAGGAAAAAGTTTAGGAAGCACTGGTCCAGTGGCTTTCTCTAAATAAATCCACAAAGTAATTTCTCTGTAAAATTTAGATTGCAAAGCCAAATGTGCTTAATGAGAAATTGGTACGATCTCACAGAATGATGTGCAAGATCATCAACAATTCTTTGAACCATTACATTTGCGTGTACTCTTATATATTTCAATTAACCAAAATGCTACAATGTCACAAAGGATTTATAAAATAGGAACGGGATGTAATTAAACAGACATGGAGGGGAGTCATTGTCATTCATAGAATATAGTTGTGACCTTGGAACTGAAGATGTTGAATAGTCTGCTACTTCTGGGATATGTGTGTCACACCACATCATCTGAAAAAAAAAATCCTGAAATTATGCACTGAAAGGAACAAAGTCCAGTGTGTAGTGTACTGTATTTAGTACCGAAAAAAACAGTTGTAAGTTTATAAAGCGCTGGCACTGCCTGAAGTTGGGAAGTGGAAAAATTAGACAAAATAATTCTTATGCATTTTAGACAGTGAAATGGACAAATGACAACTTCAAACTATAAGCAGCAATCCTGTTAACAGTATGGCTCAAAACATTGGGCCATATCTAGCGGTATATTTTATTTTTCTATTTTAAAAGTATTGTAATTATCATCCATGAAGACTTTTTTCACTTTTAGTATTTTTTATCTCCACATGTCACAGAAGCAAAGGGATTTATTAATTTATGTGGCAGTCTCCAGGCATTTGCCTTTTGCAGATGTGACTTAAAAGGAATTCCCCAAAGAAGGCTAAAAAGCAAAGTTTCTGAGCTTTACATGATGAAAGTGTTGATTATTGAATAATCTGCTAACTGGACTGACTGCCTTTTGCCCTCTGAACAGGAAGCCCATTTATGTAATTTATGTTGAACTCAAGTAACCTTCAAAAATGTTTCATCAGATTTTATGAAAACAGCTCTTCATTTTATCAGTTGAGCTTCTTGTTTGAAAGTCTGTACGTGGATGTTATACATATGAGCATGTTGTATTTTTTTAAACTTTAGACTAACTTACTGAGGGCAATTTTAACCTTACCCAACCTGCAGGAAGTGAGCGGGTGGTTAGTAAAACTGGCCAGTTTACTTAACTGTTCTTAAGGCAACTGGTTCAATTTTGCACAGGCTTCTGAAGAGGGCAGCTAAGCCAGCTGCTTAACCAAAGCCATCAGGGTCCTACTTTAAATAGAAAGATAAGAGCCTGATGACATAATTGTTCCCCAACAACAATTTTAACCTGGGCCACTGTGGCTTTTTAACTCAGGCCACTGTGGCTTTTCCATGAGGCTGAAGAGAGTCAAACCCTGTCAGGAAGTTAAAGAGACCCACACTGATTTTATTTACTTTCCTCTGTAGGGTGTAGGGGAGCAGGAGTGCTTATGTCTGCTCTAAGGCTTCTTAAAAATGATGTACAAAGAACTCACAACATAAATGGTAACCGGATGTCCCGGTTTTGCCGAAACAGTCCCAGTTTTCCATTAAATATCCAGGTGTCCCAGCAATTTTCTCATAATAGCTCAAATGTCCTGGTTTGCAGCTTTTCCCTCTTTACATGAACCATATCAGAGACTTCCATCAGCATTTAGCCTTTTTTACAAAGCATTAGCGCCTCCTCTTCACTCTTTTATTTCACGCTCTATTTAGTATCAGCAAACCCACTTGACTGCACCCTGGGAATTGGAATGCTGCCCACTCACTGACCGTTAAGCAGCTACATTGGGATGCTTCCACATACCCAGAAATTCTTCTCACTGCATCTGAAGCTGGCGCTGGGGACAATTTGTTTTCCAAAAATGGACAGATTCTGATGGGGCACATTTTCCTGCCCTGATAGGTTCACCTTTCAATGCCTTAATTGGCTATTCCATCAGAACACTCTGATTGGCCATTCAGGGATTCCATGGAGGAGAGAGCAGGAGACCAGCAGGTGAGAGTGGGAGACAGCCAGAGGCCAGTGGGGGAGAGCCAGAGGCCAGCTGGCGAGAACAGCAGGGGACAGTAGGGGAGAGCCAGGAGGCCAGAATTGGAGAGTGGTGGAGAGCCGGCGAAAGCAGGGGGCCAGCTGGGGAGAATGGGGGAGAGGTGGAGGCCAGCAGGGGAGAGCCAGAGGCAAGCATGTGAAAACAGGAGGCAAGCAGGGAAGAGTGGAGGAGAGCCGGAGGCCAGAATGAGAGAGTAGAGGAGAGCAGGTGGCCAGCAGTAGAAACACTGATTTATCAGAGTTATTGGGGGTAATTTATAGGAGGTCATGGGGATAATTTAGCTCCTATAAATTAACCCCCAAGGCCACCTGGGAACTGGGAGGCAATCAGCCTCTGGGTGATGAAAGAAGATTGACAACAATGTCCGCCAACCACAAGCTGCACTTGAAGAGGTAGTCAGACAATGCCCATCGGTAAACCACCAGTCAGCACTGAGGAAGGTGACAGGCAAATTCAGTTGAGCAGTGGCACATTCAAGCGAACTTTGCATTGAAAGATCGCATGCTTTCCTGTTGCGGCTCTGAGTGCAAACAAAATCTCCCACACTGGAGGTAAATTTGCTAGCTTAAGATCTAGTTTCTGGCTGAAAAGCTCTGATGTTAGAACCCAGTGTTTAAATGAAAATAAATGAGGCTTTTAAATGGAGATTGGTCTTACTTGCACAATAAAGTTAGAATGAAATAGGGGATTCTGGGACCTTGTGACAAATGTAGCCTTGGCTCAGTTATTTCAGAAAATGAGGCAGAAATATCAATGAAATAAAAGTCAGTGGTTCGTAACTGCTCTCTTCAATAATTGGGTGTCTTTACGGTTGCAAACTTTGTTGGACACACTCCAGGAGATGTCATCACATAACCTCCTACCTTCTATTGCCCCTCCCTCAGACTCCTGTCATTGGTCACCCAACATGTTCATCATCATGGACTCCCACCTTCCCAAGGATTTTCAATGTGTCTCGGTTTGGACTTTTGAAAATCTGGTTATCCTAACTTCATATTGCTTAAAGATCAATGGAAAGGCTTTCTGAGACTTCTCCTCTCTTATTTTGCCTCATATATTTAACAGTTTATATCAATGATAGACAGGCTGGAATGTGAACTACCCAGAAACAAATCTCTTAAAATCAAATCTCTTAGGGCAGAATTTTCCCCCTGTCGGGGGGGAAGTTCAAGAGCGGGCACGTGGAGGTGCGCTGCCATTTTACATGGGTGGGCTATGCGCTTCCTGTGTGGGCGGTCGGGGATTCCCTGAGCCGAGAGTGCGTTCTTTCGTGCATGTGTGTGAAAGAGTGCACTCATCTCCCTGAGGCTAAGTGCTGCCACAGGGAGATCGGCTACACATTAAAAAATATTGAAAACAGAAAAAAAAAATTCCCTGACATATCCCCTCATGTGACATGAGTTGGGACATGTCCATCACTTTCAGTTTCACCTTTATTAAAAATGTATAAAGATACATGAAACCTCATCCTGCCTGTGGATGAGGGTTCATGCTTTTTCCAATGGCCTCCAGGGCTCCCGGCCTGCCCACTAACCTTGAGGTTGTTCAGGCAGGTCCACTAATTAAACAAATTAATTTGTCAATAGGCCATTGACAGGTTGGCGGGCGCATAGCTGATTCAGCTGAGCCCCCGCCTACCTGAAAATTGAAATGGGGCAGGGTGACGTCAGGAGTTCTGCCCGACATCGTCCCACGTCATTTTACGCATTAGCGAGCAGGCCCCGCTCACCGACCGGGAAATCCTGGCCTTAAAATCAAGACTGTTAAAGTCAAATCTCTTAAAATTCAATGGAACAAAGTATGTACGGTATGTGATATCTCAAAAGAATTAACTTGGATTTCAGTTGCAGCATAAATTTCAACAGTGAGCATTTGGGAATAATTGATCATAAGCAGTTTAGTGAACAGTAGCATGCACCTGAAAGTTACAAAGCCATCATCTATTATGTATTGACAAAGGCATTGCACCTGTAGGCAGTGCTTTAACAGAACACAAATCCAGTTATTTATAAAGAGGCTGAACCAAAAGCACTGATCAACACCTCAATGAACATACAAGAAGCTCGAGCATCCGATTTGTAGGTACTGATATTCTGACAATTATCCAAGTGAATAGAAGGAATGAATCATTGTATGGATGTATGCTGTGTAAGATTTTAGCTTATCTACTAGTTGTCAGTCCCCCCTCCCCCTACATACGTTGGTTGTATTACCTCCACTTGGTTAGTTGCTGCATTTCCCATGCACAACTCCCGCTCCAGCCCCACCACCAGCTATATTTCTCCTCCCTTGATGACTGACTGATTGTTCCATGTGTTGATTCCCTTGGTTCCCTTTCTCAACACTCCTCCATCTCCCTCACTTCCCTTTTGTCTCCACTTCCTGGCCCCTCCTCTTCCCATTATCTTCTCCCTCACCTCAGGCAGGATTTTTGCAGAGTTGTGGAAACTGCACAGACCTTTCAAAATGGAGAACGGGACCCGAATGTGAAAGTTCCACTCCTATTTCCAACAGATGCCATTTTTGCTGGTATGGGAAATGGGGTGGAACATGACACGCATGAAGATACTCAAACTCAGCAGGGCCATTTGAACTCAGTGCTGGGTTCAAACGTAACCCATTTTTGCTGTAGCACAGGCCTTTACCCACATTGTGGGATTCTCAATTTTATGGAGGAGATGTAAATGCTTGTGAAGGGTGGATAAAGTATGTAGAACTTTTAAGCTACCAAGTTATTTAAATCTCCAGTGCTTTAAAAATTAAAACCCCCTGTGGGAGAGTTGAAAAACCCAAGCTGTGAAGTTATTTAAATCCCTAACTTTTTAAAAATTTGAATAAAAAAAGCAGCCAGCTGTGACAGTGAGAGTTGAAAAAATCTGTTCCATTCATTGCAATAGCTGTATGTTGACATTACTCCAAGGGCTGTTATTTTATCATTATTAGTAGTTCGCTGCTTTCCACAGCCTATAATTATTCTAGCAGAGGGGTTGTAAGTTCATAGTTTGATTGACAGGGCAAAGATTTTATTAAAGAATTAGCTATCCTCGATGTGGGGTTATGAGTACAAGTCTGTTTTGATAAGCGATTAAGTACTTCTGGGTTTTTGAAGTTTTGAATGGACTTTCATGAATGGAAATTTTTTTTAAACAGTGAAAGCTATACTAGATATTTAAAACTTCGTTTTATTTCATCTCAACATGACTCCTGAGGTCTGCCCATGGTGGATACTACACGAGTTGACTTGGAGGGTGTAATGGCAAAAGGTGATGAGCGGGCATTAAGCTGGCATGGAAGATATGAGGGGCCATGAGTTGGCATGGATGGGGCATGGGAAGTGGGTGATGAGGTGTGAAGGATGAAGGCTAGATGGCCTAATATTTAACAAAACAACTGGGTCAAGATCCCAGAAAACTAAGGCGGACCTTTTAAACAGTGCACTCAGCAGCCTGTGGGGGCTGCCTCCAATCTGTGAACAGGAGCAGTGGGCCTGCATCCGCAATCGCGCCATTCAAGGCACTTTTTCTCAATGTGGTGCGCCGAGCCTAGAAAATTTCCCAACCCAAGCTATCGACCTTGGGAATGAAAGTCCAGTCCCTCCTCTCTCCTTTCCCATCTCCTTTTCCCCTTTCCATCTCCCCTCCTTTATTCACCATTCTACTTGCCTCTGCCTCTTTGACCTTTCCTCCTCTCCAACATTGGTTCCATTCCTTCTGCTCTCTAATACTGCTTGACATTAGAAAAAAATCAGTTAGTCTTGACTACCCATGTGGAATCCATAGGAGCTTAACTCGTACTATTAAAAAAAAGTAATCTAAAGATTAATCTCAGTGCATTATACAATCCAATTTTATTCCTTCCCAAGATAAGAGTTTCCATTTCTCTTGGTTCATTAACCAACATAAAATTATTTTGTGTATTATTGTAATAGTCATTAACCTGCTTGCTCTCTGAGAATTTACTTAAATCTGCTATGTGAATGAATTTTTACCGCAAAGTGTTTTGCAGCATTTTATTTTTGGTAGCTCAATGCTGAAAGGAATTAGGCCTTACACTGTCATTGAATCATAACACAGAAGGAGGCCATTCAGCCCATCATGCCATGTTGACCATTGGAAAAAGCCATCTGATTAGTCTCATTCCTCTGCTGTTTCTCTATAGCCTGTCAATGATTTACTTTTCAATTATATATTGAGTTCCTTTTTGAAAGATTAATTGTCTCCATTTTAGTCACTGCATTCTATATTTATAGCAACTGCATTTTTTTTTTCATTTTGCCTCTGGTTCTTTTGTCAATTACTTTAAAAGCTGTGTCCTTTGGTTACTGACCCTTTTGCCACTTGAAAAGGTTTCTTCTTTCTGATTTTAAGCACCTACATCAAATCTCCACTTAACCTTCTCTGCTTTGAGGAGAACAACCTCAGTTTCCCCAGTCTCTACATGTAACTGATGTAAAGGTATTTGGCATAGCAAGGGTTAATGTGGGACTTGGAGAACAGTACCATTCACGTTGTAGAGAGCCACAGCATAGTAGTCTGTGTGCAGAGGAGTCTGAGAGAAGTCGACATGAAGATAGTTCCTAGATAGGGCTATAACTTGTAGTTATGTATATAGCTGTGTGTTAACAATAAACAGTTTATGTTCAACCACACAAGCCTTCAGACCTCTTAGTGAGACACCAAGCAACCTTAGAACAACTGAAGCCTTTAGTCCCAGGTACCATTCTGGTAAATTTCCTCTGCACCCTGTCCAAGGCCTTGTCATCGTTCCCAAGGTTTGGTGCCCAAAATGAACACAGTTCTCTACCTGGGGCCTAACCAGTGTTTTATAAAGGTTTAGCATGATTTCCTTGCTTTCGTACACTATTCATAAAGTCAAGGATCCTGTATGCCTTCTAATAACCTTCTCAACATGTCCTAACATCTTCAAAGACTTGTGTATGTACATCCCCAAGTGCCTCTGTTCCTGTACCCCTTTAAAATTGTACTGTTTAGTCTATGTTGCCTCTCCTCATTCTCACTATCAAAATAAATCATTACATTTCTCTGCATTAAATTTCATCTGGCATGAATCTGCCCATTTCATCAGTCTGCCTAAGTCCTTGAGAAGTCTGTTGCTATGCGCCTCACTATTAACCACTTTTTTGAGTTTTGTGCCATGAGAAAACTTTGAAATTATTCCTGTACACTCAAGCCTAGATCATTAAGTATATATTACAAAAAGCAGTTGTCTGAACTCCAGTCCCTGGAATCCCAATGCATACTTTCATCTAGTCTGGAAAAACAATGTTCACCACTGCTCCCTGCTTTCAGTCTCTTATTCAATTTCATATCCACACAGCCACTGCATCTTTAATATCATGGGGTTTAATTTGCTAACAAACCTGTTATGTGTTATTTTTATCGACTCCCTTTTGAAAGTCCACACACACAATATCTACCCCATCTCAGCCAATCAACAAAAATTGTCAGAAGTCCCATTTTTTATAATGAACATTCCTCTTTCCCAGTCATTACATCACATGTTTTACAAAGCCGGCCTGGATTGCTCCATCACAGTGTTGTCAACTCTTTAAATATTTTTGAATGGTGTTTATTACAGAGGTAAATTTCTTCTACAGTATTTCATGATTGTGTCATAAAAGATTTACAGTCAGCTGCATGTCAATTGCTTGAAGAAACAATCCTCAACACTCATAATTAGTAGTTGGGAAGAGTATCGTGAGGATGTTGCAGTCAGGAAAGGGGAGGGAAGGCCTGGCAGGTGAGACAAGGCCATCTTATGGGGCCCAGAGCCAGGTGCACTCCTGTTTTTCATGGCCTGTAAGGAATTAAAAAAGACTCGTCTGTTTGGGCATCTTGTAGCCTTGCCACTAGGTGAGCCTGATGGGATGGCCTTAACAACTCCCAAGCCCAAGCCTTGAGTTAAAATTTCAGTCCGACATCAATTAAATCATCAAAGTCCAACCTGCGTATTTAAAGAAGGCCACTGTTGCCTTTTAGTGAGTGCCCCTCTCACCTGCAAAAAGAGCAGATACTGTAAATATCACAACCCAAGGAAGGCAACAGGATTGGTGGGGATGGATGAGTAGCTATGCCCATTGTAAATGCCCACCTGTCTGCTCACTTTCTGCCAGGTTGACAGTTAAATTTGCTCTGTTGTGTCTCAACATCTATCCTGTGTGTATCCAGTGTTGTGGATTGTACTTTGTTGGCAAACTGATTACCGGAGGCTCTATTCTAATAAGCACTCTGAAGTATCAATATCGTATTCATATTCAGTAGAATACAGCACCTTGAGCCAGCTCACTGCTGATTAGAATCAAGCCCCAAGACAGCAGGCACACAACCAAGGAGAAGGGGAACCTTTGAAGGTTGCAAGAGTACTTTTACATCACAGCCAAAAAAATAAAGCAGCAAAAGTTTTTCTTCACACATATATATATTAAAGAATTTGATTGACAGTGACATAAGAGACAGTTTTTGATTCAAGGGGTTTGACAGTAGCATATACCAAGAGATTGAAGTGGAACCAAAAGTAACATCAGCAGTAGTTTAAGACTATTTACTGCTTTCTTCACCCAATGTCTTCACTTTTCGTCCCTACCCACCCACCCCCCACCGATGTTTTGAAGATGGTGACAGGTGGATGCTTCCACAGCACGTGTTCATAGTGAATCCTTAGACTATGGAAGCAGGTATCACATGCAGCTTTCTACAAGGGGTTACTGGAAAGCAATCAGGGTGGGAATAATTGGCTGGTATTTGGGGTATTTTTGTCCCTTCGCTTTCTAGGGTGCTGCTGGCAATTGTGGAGTCCTCACTTCTGCCCTGGGCGAGAAAAGGTAACATGGTACAGAACAGGATTTGAACCTGCTATATTACTGATTTATCTGGATTAGTTTCACACTGGGGTGAAGTCCTTGCTAGCTATTTATAATTTTCAGTTCTGTTATCATTCTATTAGTATTTTAAGTTTTCCTAATTATTTCTAGTAGTTTAAAAGTAAATTGAGTTGTCAACTGAAGATTTGAATTGAATTCCAAGGGTAGACAAATGTTAATCAGAACAACATTGGTGGGAAGGGATAGGAAAGGCGAGAGAGGAATTGTCACTGTGTAGTACCATTATGTTACTGGCTTTGTGTAATAATTGTTTCATTGGTGGGGGTGAGTTGTTACTACCAGACTGACATAACAAATAATATTGGATATCTTTTAAAAAATTGTATCAAGTACATCTTGCTTTAATCTACATATTAGCTATCAAATCCAGAAATACAGTTTTTGTAGAATGTAACTTTAGGAAATATATTGACTAGGAATCAATATTTTGTCAAAAATAATCAGTTCTCAGTTTAATAGAGATTGATAGATTGTGGTAGCCATGGAATGGGTTGTTCCTTTCACTTGGTCAACACTTCAGGAATCAGATTGATGACCAGAAATAATTACATATTTATCTTTGTTCCAGTCTGCAAACAGCTTCCCAGTGGACTGCCACCGGTACAGTCAAGAATTGTTTGGGAGTACATTCTCATTCTGGTGTTTTAGGATGTTAGAAGATTTTTCACGTATTAGTATTTTCATTATTCTGTAACACTAGCATGTTAAATCCATTCCAGATCATGTGAAACAACACATTACTTCAAAACCTAGCATAAAGCTCACTGGCACTAATGGATATTATATATTGCATGATTGCACAATATAGATCTGAACCAAACTCACTCCATGCTCACAAGGTTAAGGAACTGAATAGAAATACATTTAAAAAGTTATCCACTATCAATACCAGAGAATGCAATAATTCTTTATTTTCCTTTGATACAATATTGTGATCTGAATAAAACAAGTATAAACTGAGATTAAATTCTTTCTTTTAACCTTTGACGTAAGTTTCAAATCACATTGGTATTACTAGTGAGTTGTGATGTCCAACATCATGATGGTACAATTTCAGTGGTGACTTTGTTAGTTAATAACCTCGATCTGTCATGAAGTGCACTCATTATTATTTGGAACACATTTGGATAAATGTGGTGCTTAAGCAATTTGCAATTTTGCACTATGTATATGAATATTAACAACTACTGCAGTTTATATAAAGGCTTTTCATTAAAACATTTGGGAAAATTCATCCCAAATTGGCACCACAAAGTTTGGAATCAGTTTTTTTTTCTCTTTGATTCAAAGAATATGCTGTTCTTATTTGTGCTTGAAAGAAAACTCAGGAAATTGTTGTTTCACATGGCAGCAAATTAAAGTGTCAAAAATGAAAGAAAATTTCCGAGGGATCTTGCCTTAGGTTCTCCAAGATAATAACTAGCCAGCTAGAAATATAAAGGCGGATAGTAAGCGTTTCTGTACATATTTAAATAAGAAAAGAGTTAACAATGTAGTATTGGTCCTATAGAAAGTAAGTCTGGGGATTTAATCATGGAAAGTAAGGAGATGGCAGATGAACTGAGCAGATATTTTTCATTGGTCTTCACAACAGAGGATAAAAGTAACATCCCAGAAATAGCTATTAATCAAGAAATGAGAGGGAGGGAGAAACTTGGGAAAATTACAATCACCAGAGGAGTGGTATTGAGCAAATTGTTGAAGCTGTGGGCTGACAAATCCCTGGGTCCTGATGGATTTCATCCTGGGTTTCAAAAGAAGTGGCTAATGAGATAGTTAATGCATTGGTTTTAATTGTCAAAAATTCCGTAGATTCGGGGAAGGTTGCATTAGATTGGAAAATAGCAAATATAACCCCTTTATTCAAAAAGGAAGAGAGACAGAAAGCAGGAAACTACAGGTCAGTTAGCTTAACATCTGTCATAGGTAAATGTTAGAAACTATTATTAAAGATGTTATAGCAAGGCACTTGGAAAAATTCAAGCCAACCAGGCAGAGTCAACTTATTTTTGTGAAAGGGAAATCATGTTTAACCAATTTTGGAGTTATTTGAGGAAGTAACATGTGCTGTGGATAATGGGGAACTGGTGGATGTCCTGTACTTAGATTCTCAGAAGGCTTTTGATAAGGTACCACATCAAAGGTTATTACAGAAAATCAAAGCTCATGGTGTAGGAGGTAACATATTGGCATGGATAGAAGATTGGCTAGCTAACAAGAAACAGAGGGTAGTCATAAATGGGTCTTTTTCTGGTTGGCAGGACAGAACAAGTGGTGTGCCACAAGGATCAGTGCTGATCCCTCAACTTTTTACAATTAATGTAAATGACTTGGATGAAGGGACCGAAGATATGGTTGTTAACTTTGCTGATGACACAAAGATAGGTGGAAGGTAAATTGTAAAGAGAACATGAGGCTACAAAGGGACATAGGTTAAGTTGAGTGGGCAAAGATCTGGCAAATGGAGTATAATGTGGGCATTTTGGCAGTAAGAATAAAAAAGAAGCATATTATCTAAAAGATGTGAGATTGCAGAACTCTGAGATTCAAAGGGCTGGTATGCAGGTACAGCAAGTAATTAGGAAAGCATAGAAAGATAGAATGTTGTTGTTTATTGCAAGGGGAATTGAATACAAAAGTATGGAGGTTATAAACACAAATATATAATTTTCTTCTCCGCCGATGCTGCCAGACCTGCTGAGTTTTTCCAGGTAATTCTGTTTTTCTTATGGAGGTTATGCTTCAGTTGTACAGAGAACTGGTGAGACCATATCTGGAGTACTTTGTCCAGTCTTGGTCTCCTTATAGGAAGGATGTAAATGAGTTAGAAGCAGTTCAAAGAAGGTTTATCAGACTAATACCAGGAATGGGCTGGTTGTCTTATGAGGAAGGGTTGGACAGGCTAGGCTTGTATCCATTGGAGTTTAGAAGAGTAAAAGGTGATTTGATTGAAACCTTTAAGATCCTGATGGGTCTTGACAGGGTAGTTATGGAGAGGATATTGCCTTTTGTGGGAGAATCTAGAACTAGGGGTCACTGTTTAAAAATAAGGAGTCACTCATTTAAGACAGAGATGAGAAGACATTTTTTCTCTGAGGGTCATGATTCTTTGGAACTTTTTTCCTCAAAAGGCAGTGGAAGCAGAGTCTATGAATATTTTTAAGGCACAGCTACTTAGATTCTTGATAAGCAAGGGGGTGAAAGGTTATCAGGAGTTGGTGGGAATGTGGAGTTGAGGTTAAAATCAGGTCAGCCGTGATCTTATTGAATGGAGGAATGGGCTAGAGGGGCCGAGTGGCCTACTCCTCCTAATTCGTATGTTTGTATAAATCTCACACCTTTAGCTCTTATGCAAAAACCCCCAGCCCCACCCCTGCCCCAATCAACTCCAACAGTAATTCTTAGATTCATAATTTCTGCAAGCTGCACTTTTAGGATCTTTCTCCTTTAATAGAAGTTATTAAAAATGTTGGATCTACTTGCAGGCTAAGTTATTGCTGACCCATGTCCTCCTGAACTATCAATGCAACTGGTAATCTTACAAAGTCTATGTTCACTGTTTTTATGGGATGGTGTCATTTCAAAGTTGAAGAAACAAAATTTCAATTCTCTTGTTTATTCCTGGAGACTTGTTTGAAATATTCCTAAGACAGAGTGGGCTTTCACTGAGACAACAGATGGTTCATTACTCCAAGTAGTTGTATGCTAGAGATGATATTACACAGTACTGAGGTGTAATGAACAGATTTATCAAATTAGGGCTACTGTGTAGCAGAATAACTTTTACTACATATGATACCATAGTGCACACTTACCCAATATTTTCCATCCCCTTTCCTCTTCTCCATTCCCTTTTATTGAGGTCCTTAAGTGGACACTTCAGTGCCTCATCCCACCACCACCACTATTTTACCCACAGTAAGGGGAAGTCCATGACAGGTGGTTAACCTGGCAGCTTTTACTGGGCGAGCTGGTGTTGGGCAAGAGAGGATGTGGAAATCTTTGAGGGCTCCCAGTGCCCCTTGGAGGCTCCCCCACAAGGTTGTACCCCCTGAGACCCTAAAACCCGGACCCCCCCCCAACCCTCTCACTTCCCTGCTGAGCAGGCCCCTCCCATACCCTGGACTTGCCTGAAGACTGGGCTCCAATGGCGACTCTTCTTCGGTGTTGCCTGTAGTCCCAACAATGGCAACTGCTCAAACCTGCACCGCTGGAACTACAAAGCTGCTACCAAAACAAAGCAGATGTATGGAAACACCAAAACCTCCAAGTTTCATGTTATTCTGACTTGGAACAAAATTGTTGTTCCTTCACAATCGCTCCCTAATAGCATTGTGGGTGTACCTACACCACAAGGACTGTGGTGGTTCTGGAAGATGGCTTACCAGCACCTTTTCATGGGCAATTAAGGATAGGCAATAAATGCTGACATTGCTGGCACCACTTCCCGTAACTAAATAAATAAATTCAAGCATTACCACTGCCTCTCATCATATCTTCATCACCATTTCAATTTTACCATTGCCCTGTCTATCATTGCAACTCCAATAATACAGCCGCTAGTGCTAATTTACCATTGATTCTTATCCATATGCTATATATTTCTGCTTTTCATCAGCATCCCAGTATGCCCGCAATCTCTCATCAGGATGCAATGACTGGTTCTGTTTTTCATCCTTCACCGGTGGAATAATTTTACTAGATATTCTGATGTTAAGTTGAAAGGATCCTGTTCACATTACATGGGTTCAGATGATGAGTAGTTGAGGCAGACACAAAACTAATCTTGAGCCAGACCATTAATGTAACAGCTGATGTATTTAAATATCACTGCAGTTTGTGGCTATAGTAATGATCGAGTTTTACAGTGAAGATGAAATACAATCATGAAATTATTGCAAGAAGCAGTCAAGGTGAAGCTGTTCTTTTCATAGTTATTTAAAATCTTTGACTTTTAGTGACATCCCTCTACAAAAGAGGCATTATCTTTTAATTATATTGAGGCCTTGTTAAATATACAACAGGCGTCAGAGTCAAAAAGTACTCCCCTGCTGAGTAAAACATCCATTAATACCCATCTCTTACCATACAGTGGATTACTTTCCCAATGCAATCTTGCCCCTTGACAACTTATTCTTAGAAAATCATGTACAGTAGATAATTGGAGTGACAGATAAATTGTGTCATAAATTGCGTTATCATCCTAAATCTATGTTTATTGTTATACAAGTTTTTTTTTAAAGTGTAACTTCGCTGAAAGTTTTCCGTTTACTGCAGAACATTGTTCACGTCAAATTCTATTTTTTAGTACCTTTTATTGCAGAGGTGTACTTAAAACACTTGACAGAGATGTAATCAAAAAAATGAATACCAGGCCAAAGAATAAGGGATGACCAAAGCCTAGGTCAAAAAAAGAATTTAAGAATTTTTAAAAATTCTTTCATGGGATGTAGGCATCGCTGGCTAGGCCAGAGTTTATTGCCCAACCCTAATTGCCCTTGAGTGGTAGTGGTGAGCTGCTGCCTTGAACCGCTACAGCTCGTGGTGTAGAAATACCCACAGTGCTGTTAGGAAGGGAATTCCAGGATTTTAAGCCAGTGACAATGAAGGAATAGCAATATAGTTCCAAATCAGGATGATGTGTGGCTTGGAGGGGAACTTGCAGGTGGTGCATCGACTCCCCTTGTCCTTCTAGGTGGTAGAGGTGGCAAGTTTGGAAAGCGCTGTCGAAGAAGCCTTGGTAAGTTGATGCATTGCATCTTGTAGATGATACAAACTGTTGCCACTGTGCGTCTGTGGTGGAGGAAGTGAATGTTGAAGGTGGTGGATGGGTTGCCAGTCAAGCTGGCTGCTTTGTCCCAGATGGTGTCAAGCTTGAGTGTTATTGGAGCTGCACTCATCCAGGCAAGTGGAGAATATTCCATCACACTCCTGACTTGTGCCTTGTAGATGGACAGCCTTTGGGGAGTCAGGAGGTGAGTCATTTGCCGTAGAATTCCCAGCCTCTGACCTGCTCTTGTAGCCACAGTATTTATGTGGCTAGTCCAATTTAGTTTTTGGTCAATGGTAATCGCCAGAATGTTGACAGTGGGGGATTCAGCAATGGTAATGCCATTGAATGTCAAGGGGAGATGTTTGGACTCTTAATTGTTGGAGATGGTCATTGCCTGGCACTTGTGTCATGCGAATGTTACTAGCCACTTATCAACCCTACCCTGAATGTTGTCCAGATCTTGCTGCTTTTTTGTAGAGACTGCTTCAGTATCTGAGGAGTTGCGAATGGTGCTGAACATTGTGCAATCATCCCCACTTCTGACCTTATGGTGGTAGGAATTTCATTGATGAAGCAGCTGAAGATGGTTGGGCCTAGGGCACTGACACCTGGGGGCCAGTGCCAAAATTGGGCAAGCTGTCTCACAGACTGGTCAAGCTACAGCCTGACAAAGTCATCCTCACAGAATCATACCTTACAGATAATGCCCCAGGCACCACCATCACCATCCCTGAGTATGCCGAATCCTACCGACAGGACAGGCCCAGCAGTGGTGGCGGTGCAGTGGTGTACAGTCAGGAGGGAGTTGCCCTGGGAGTCCTCAATGCCAACTCCAAACTCCATGAAATCTCTTGGCATCAGGTCAGACATGGGCAAGGAAACTGCCTGCTGATTAACACGTACCGCCCTCCCTCAGCTGATGAATCAGTGCTCCTCCATGTTGAACACCACTTGGAGGAAGCACTGAGAGTGGTAAGGAACTTCAATGTTCATCACCAAGAGTGGCTCAGTAGCACCACTACTGACCGAGCTGGCCAAGTCCTAAATGACATAGCCGCTAAACTGGCTCTGCGGCAGGTGGCAAGGGAACCAACAAGAGGGAAAAAACATACATATCCTCACCAACCTGCCTGCCACAGATGCATCTGTCCATGACAGGATCAGTAGGAATCACCACCGCACAGTCCTTGTGGCCAGAGGGCGTTTTTTTCTCCTTAAATACAATCTCTGCAGAAACCTTATTTGTTTTGTCCTTTGTGTGTATGTGTGTGTGAGAGGATTTAAAGGGGTATATATGTACACTTCTGGATTACAAATTATATGTTAACCAGTTTTTGCAACTTTTTTTTAACAAAGAAATTTGGTTTTATTATAAATCAATCATTCTTAGTTTATTGAAAGGGGCATGGTTAAAGTCTCTTTTATTCTGGGTCTAACAACAGCAAAAGTGAACAATTGGCCATTTTGATGAGTGAATTAAACATTTACACTTATGGTGCAACCTGTGGAATAGTGGGGCTAGAGAAACTGCACTCTCCACCGGTTGTAACACTTCACATTGAGGACACTCTCCATCATGTTGTGTGGTACTACCGCCGTGCTAAATGGGATAGATTTCAAAAGATCGAGCAACTCATAACTATGCATCCATGAGGCACTGTGGGCCATCAGTAGTGGAATTGTACTCAGCCACAATCTGTAATCTCATAGTCTGGTATATCCCCCACTCTACCACCATCATCGAGCTAGGGGATCCATCCTGGTTCAATGAAGCATGTAGGAGTGCATGTCAGGAGCAGCACCAGGCATACCTAACAATGAAGTGTCAACCTGGTGAAGCTACAACACAGGACTTCATGTGTCTCAAACAGCGAAAGCAACATGCAACAGAGAGCTAACCAATCCCACGATCAATGGGTCAGATCTAAGCTCTGCAGTCCTCCCACATCCAGTTATGAAAGGTGGTGGACAATTAAACAACCCACTGAAGGAGGAGGCTCAGAAAGATCCCCATCCTCAATTATGGGGAACCCAGCACATCAGTGCAAGAGACAAGGCTGAAGCATTTGCAGGCATCTTCACTTCACAGAAGTATTGAGTGGATGGTCTATCTCAGCCTCATTCTGTGGTCCCCATCATCACAGACACCAGTCTTCATCCAATTTGATTCACTCCAAGTTATATCAAGAAACAGCTGAAGGCACTGGATACTGCAAAGGCCAAGGGCCCTGACACTGTTCCAACAATAGTACTGAAGACTTGTGCTTCAGAGCTTTCTGTGCCCTTAGCCAAGCTGTTCCAGTACAGCTACAACATTGGCATCTACCTGGCAATGTGGAAAATTGCCCAGGTATGTCCTGTACACAAAAAACGGGACAAATCAAACCCAGCCAATTACCACCCCATCAGTCTACTCTCGATCATCAGCAAAGTGATGGAAGGGATCATCGACAGTGCTATCAAGCAGCACTTAGCCAACAATAACTGCTTGCTGATGCTCAGTTTGGGTTCCCCCAGGGCCACTCAGCTCCTTTTTTTTTATTCATTCATGGGATGTGGGCTTCGCTGGCTGGACCAACATTGCCCATCCCTAGTTGCCCTTTAGAAAGATGGTGGTGAGCTGCCTTCTTGAACCACTGTAGTCCATGTGGTGTAGGTACACCCACAGTGTTGTTAAGAAGGGAGTCCCAGGATTTTGACCCAGCAACAGTGAAGGAACGGCGATATATTTCCAAGTCAGGATGGAGTGTCACTTGGAGGGGAACTTCCAGGTGGTGGTGTTCCCATCTACCTGCTGCCCTTGTCCTTCTAGATAGTAGTGGTCTTGCGTTTCGAACATGCTGTTGAAGAAGCCTTGGTGAATTCCTGCAGTGCATCTTGTAGATGGTACACACTGCTACTACTGTGCATTGGTGGTGGAGGGAGTGAATGTTTGTGGATGTGGTGCCAATCAAGCAGGCTGCTTTGTCCCGGATGATGTCAAGCTTCTTGAGTGTTGTGGGAGCTGCACTCATCCAGGCAAGCGGGGAGTATTCCATCACATTCTTCATGTTTGCCTTGTAGATGGTAGACAGGCTTTGGGGAGTCAGGAGGTGGGTCACTCGTCACATGAATCCTAGCTTCTGACCTGCTCTTGTAGCCATATAGTATTTATATGGCCAGTCCAGTTCAGTTTCTGGTCAATGGTAACCCCCAGGATGTTGATAGTGGGGGATTCAGTGATGACAGGTATGTCCTGTACACAAAAAACAGGACAAATCAAACCCAGCCAATTACCACCCCATCAGTCTACTCTCGATCATCAGCAAAGTGATGGAAGGGATCATCGACAGTGCTATCAAGCAGCACTTAGCCAACAATAACTGCTTGCTGATGCTCAGTTTGGGTTCCCCCAGGGCCACTCAGCTCCTTTTTTTTTATTCATTCATGGGATGTGGGCTTCGCTGGCTGGACCAACATTGCCCATCCCGATCGTTGGATTCTCTCTTATTGGAGACGGTCATTGCCTGGCATTTGTGTGGCGCAAATGTTATTTGCTACTTGTCATCCCAAGCCTGGATATTGCCCAGGTCACGGCTGCATTTGGAGATGGCTTCAGTATCTGAGGAATCGTGAATGGTGCTGAACATTGTACAATCATCAGTGATCATCCCCACTTCTGACCCTATGATGGGAGGAAGGTCATTGATGAAGCAGCTGAAGATGGTTGGGCCGAGGACACTTCCCTGAGGACCTCCTGAGGTGATGTCCTGGAGCTAGTGACTGACCAACAAACACAACCATCTTCCTTTGTGCTAGGAATGACTCCAACCAGTGGAGAAATTCCCCCGATTCCAGACCAGCGCACAAATTGCAAGGTCCATACCCCTCTATATACAACAGTAGTTGGACAGCAAAAAAAGCAGGTACAGCAAGGAAGTGGCTGTTGACTTAAAGGTTAACAAAGGTAACATTGTATTGATGCAGTCGGTTCAAACGTAGCACACAGTTTTATAAATTGCCACGACCGCATAAAAGGCATTTCCTTAAAGTGGTCCTTGAGCTAAGAATTTGTATGTTTGTATGTAGCCCCCTTTTAATTTATGAATGATTCAATTAAAAATAACCCAGCAGACAAGTTTTAGTCTTAAACAAGACAAAGGTTAGTTTATTACAAAGACGACTGTTGAAGGTTACTGGGGAAAAAATTTTTTTATTTTTACTTATTCGTTCATGGGATGTGGGTGTCACTGGCTAGGCCAGCATTTATTGCCCTTCCCTAATTGCCCTTATTCAGAGGGCATTTTAAGAGTCAACCACATTGCTGGGGACCTGGAGCCCCATGTAGGCCAGACCTGGTAAGGACAGCAGATTTCATTCCCTCTGCTGGTGTAGTTCTAACCCCCAAAAACAGGCAGGTTGGGGTTGTTTGGGATGTTAAAATTTTAGAAATCTCAAACCCAACCCCAATCCACCTGCAACCTGCCCACTCCTGGTTTTATCAGTTGAGGCAGAAGGATGGGGTAGAGGCCAAAAACCCACCCCAGGAGTTTTCCATTTGAATATCATAATGAGGCTGTATGCCTAATATTTAACCAGGCAACTAAAGGGACATGAGGATTACTTCATGGAAAAGAAGTGCTTTTCCTACACACAGGAAGTGTCTGTTAGAATACTTAATTCAATGTAAAATCATATACAGAAAGAAATAAGAGACAGAGAATTCTGATTAAGAAACTGAAGGCAAAAGTTTAATGGTTGTTATAACTGCTGGGTAAGTTCCGCAACTTCACGCCCTGAATCGTATTTCAAAGGAGAGGTATTGGTGTAATGAAGCTTGCGAAGAAACAAGGTAAATTGGACAGCAACTTCCTGATATCTTTAACTGCACATGACACCAGAAGTTGAAGTCTGATTTACTTCAGAAATATGGTGAGTGCTTATAGCCTCACAGCTATTCTCAACACAAAATCCAAGTCAAAAACAATTAGAACAGTGTGCATGTATTGGGATTTTATCATCTGAGTAATTGTTTTGGCTTAAGACCAAAGCGACTTCTGGAATATAAACTTTGACATTGTATAACCTTAGTAAATGGGCACCTATATTTTCATTATTATCTGTAGACCTATCTTGCTCATTGATTTGTAAGCAAAACTCAATTATAGTGGGAAAATTAAAATGTCTAGAACTGTCTTAGTCTCGAACTACACGTGAAAGGTTTTCTTTCAGAGGTTAAACTTGGAATGACAGTCACACCAAGACCTGACAGAATGTTCAAGCAGAGACATGAAGGGCACAATTATGGTCCCAGGATTAATCTTTTGGTCTGAGTCCTTCTGGAGCTGGTTTGTTGATTTAAAGTGAAGTGAGACTCTTTAAATAATATATATAAAACACGCCAATATTTAATTGTTTAAATATTTGTATTGTCCATGCCAACAAATGACAGTTCCAATGCCACCTGCTTGGACAACATGGGAACTTCAGGTAAGGTGTAGTTTGCAAAACTGATCATCACTGTTGATGTGTAATTAATCAGATTTTGAAGTCAAATTAATCGAAATTAAGCTTTATTGAGTTTATCCATGAAGACCTGAATTTACCACAAAGAAGGTCACATAAGTTATCTTACTTCCCATAACTTCATTAGAAAATTAGAAAATAATAGCAAACTCAGCATTTTGCTGGAAACAGGATTCCTTTTGTGCATGGGTCAAGCCATTTTCATTGTATGGACAGCTTCTGTTCTTACTAATATCTTACGTTTGTGACCAAAGGACAATTTTATTTATGCCTTAAGTTTAAACCTTTTAGTGTCCCCTGGCAGTCTACTGAAAAGTATAATCTTGAGTGATAGACCAACACCTAATCCTCAGCGGGTTATGGTTATTAATGCTTCCTGGTAAAATAAGAGGAAATAAACTATAAAATAATAGTATTTACATTAATACAGCACCTTACCACATTAAAACATCCTAAAGCACTTCCTCCAATGAATTACTCTTTCGAGTGCATATTTCTGCAGCCATTCTAGCCTAACAATTTCTCACTGATAATCTATTTCTCTGCCATGGCATCAGTTGAGAGATGGAAGTTGTTCAGGACATCAAGAGTGCTTCGTGTTCTGGTTTGAATAGGATGCTAAAGGTGCACTTGAAGCTCTAGTTTTTGACTTTACTGTCTCATCCAAGAGATAATGGGTTCTGGAGACTAAGGGCAGGAATTTATGCGTCGGCAGGCGGGGCCCCATCAGTAGACTGCCAGGGTACACTAAAAGGTTTAAACTTAAGGCATAAATAAAATTGTCCTTTGGTCACAAACGTAAGATATTAGTAAGAACAGAAGCTGTCCATACAATGAAAATGGCTTGACCCATGCACAAAAGGAATGGGGACATCACCGTGCCCCATTTAAATTTTCAGGAAAGCAGGGGCACAGCGAAATCAGCTGCGTGCGCGCCGACCTGTCAATGGCCTCACTTGGCCATTGACAGAGTCAATTAAGTAATTAAAGGACCTGCCCGTCCAACCTTAAGGTTGGCGGGCAAGCCAAGAGCCCTGGTGCGAATTAGAAAAAGCATAAAACCTCATCCATGGGCGGGATGAGGTTTCATGTAGGTTTTTAAAAATTTTAATAAAGTTTTTGTGGAAATTGTGGACATGTCCTAACTCATGTGCCATTGTCGCATGAGGGGACATGTTAGGGAAACTTTACTTTTCTATTGTTAGGTTTTTTACATTTTGAGCCGATCTCCCTTAGGCTGCATTAAGGGAGATGCGCGAAAGAGCGCACTTTCGATTTTGAGGTCCCCCCCACCCGCAGAGGGAGCACACAGCGCTTCTGTAATGATATCACGCTGGGTGGGCCTTAATTGACCCTGCCCCCATAAAATGGCACTGTGCCCCTGATTGTGGGCACCAATCAGAAGGGCGCCTGTGCGCACCCGCCCTTCAACTTCGCCACCAGCGGGAGGAAAATTCAGTCCTAAGTCTGGTGACTAAGTCAGTGTGATTCCCGATGGGTGGCGGGACGGTAGAATATGCGCAACCTTCCAGGGCTGGTAGGAAGTTACCCACCTCACTGTTGCCACATGGGGTCGAAGGTCCTAGCACCATATTTAAAGGGTACCTGGATACACATTCACTCCTTGCAGGCCAGGAGCTCTGCATGACTCCTCCAGAGTCCTTGCGGCCACAGGTCTTACTGGAGAAGCTTGCATATGTGAGCAACCACACCCCGGGACATACGAGGGCTGGTCCGGCATTGCCTTTCATTCATCTCTAGATACCACCAGCGATATACCCATGGTCGGACCAATCCTTGCCATTGCAGTGGTCCATGTTTGCCAACCTCTTGATCTTATAGAGGTACCGCTGTCTCTTGCTGCTCAGGCCTTTGCTCCTCATGGTCCTGTGCCAAACAGCGATGGGGCCTCCTTTTCCACATCTGGATGAGAGTCATTACTAAGGCAGGGTTGCCTGCATTCTACATCACCAATGCCTCAGTGGATGCATGAACGAATTGAAGTGGTATGTTAGGTGTGTGTGTCCTTTACAGGTTTCCCTCCATCTCAAAGCCAGCAAACCAGTGCTAAACACTTCGTCTGGCCTCCATCTAGACATGGCATTGCCACCCCAACCCTTCCAGATAAAAGACTCCCTGGAGCATCAGAGATGGCTGTTCCTCCCATTCATCCATGACTGTGTAAGGGGACATTGCTCTTTGATCAGGGTGATGAGAGCCAAGTGGAGGAAGCCTCATGCAGACACTTCTCCGCTTATCTCCACTACCCTCGAGACTCTATAGAGAGACCATTGCCTTGGCAGCATAGAAAGACTGACCATATGATACCTTGTCAGCCATGACTGTTCACCCGGGAGGATGGAGGTTTGGAGTTCCAAGTTGGCTGCCCTTCACCAGCCTTGGAGTCATTCGACCCCAATGGCAAATGGTACAGAATGAACAGGAGCTCCACACCTTGCTGGCCTCTCAATGTTATGAGACCCATGAGTCGGGAACAAATCTGCTGTAATGTGGGCTTTACCATAGAGAGGAGAACACAAGTGAGCAGCTTTGAGATCCAGTTGCCTCATAATTATTAGAGTGTCCCTTTACTGAACCACCTGTGCTGCCCTTTAACTCCACCCACTTGGAAAGACCTACCTCCCACCTCGAGGGATTTCACTCACTCACTGACCGCAGTTAAGTTCTGTTTGGAAAAATGGTGTGTGTCACCTTTCAAACTCATTCCACACCTTCTACCCACCCTGTCACCCAGCAACTTCTCCCCTATCACAATTGTTAGAGGAAAATTAAAAATGCTAAAAGAGAACACTAAGAATTTACTGAAGAACACTTAAAATCTCCAGGTAGACATGGCTGCTAAACATATTAAGGGTTGAAAATTTCCAGATGAACATTGCACAGCCTTGAGAGTCAGACTGGAGGTACAAGAAAGGACAAATTAGATTAGGTCACCTCTCATATAGGGAAGGACCAGATGGTTTTAGCTTAGATATGGGAGGTCATACAATGGACAAAGCAGGGCTTTGATGAAACACAGTCTTGAGTTGTAAGAACCAAAGTCTTTACGTATGTGTTTTAATTTTGATTGGATACTATAATTATGTATACAGCCTTTAGAATAATTGGTTAGCAAAATCATATGCTTATGTGCTCAAGAGGATAGAGTTAGCATGGGGCCGGTGTGTCACTTACCGATTGGATGTGTTCAAATGTACTCAAGTGTATTATGATAAGAAAAAATACAAAAGTAATTAAATGTAATCAATCTGGGAGTTGGGTCTTCATTCTTAGGAATGATTCTGGCTCCCTTGCATATGCTTGAATAAAACCAGTTAAAAGAAGCCTGAGTCTCTGTGGTCGCTGTGTGATCGGGGATTGTGATTTCTCCTCTTCAACTGGTCTATGTGTAGTTGCTGGATTGGAGGGGGTGCCTTCTTCAACAATAGACCTGTCCAAAATCACCATTCCTCTCCCCTTTGTCACCTTTGAACCTCCCTCTTTACCCTGGAACCTTTCATGATCCACCTCCATATGCCTTCCCTTGCCTCAGATCTGATACCGTCACCATCCCCATGCTCATCCTGACCCTGCCCCCTCCTGTTATCTGAGCAACCTGTCTTGCCCCCCTCTGTGCCTCACACAATGAGACTTTTACCAACAGACCTTCACCCCACCCTCCACCTCCCACCCACCTCTAACTGTGACTGTTACTTCCTATTACCAGTACCTTGATTTCTCCCCACAGGGCCCCATTACTGACACCACCAAATCCACCCTCTAAGACAATCCCCTTGCCTGGACACTCTCACCCCACCTTTTCCAGACACTCTCCCCACACTTCCCCCATAAGCCTACCTCCCCTGTCCAACCTTCATTCCACCATCCTACCCCAGCCTCCCCCAGCTTCTAGCCTTCACCTGCCTTCCTTGTGCAGCCTTGGCACAGCGTTTGCTAATGACACTTGATTGAAGTTATGCAAGGCCTCAGAGAAGGAGAATGCAATATCTCTGGAGCTTAAAGTAATGGATGAAGTAAAGCTCACTAGGTGCACACCACTTGTGTACTTATATAGGGAAACAGACCATTCTAATTATCGGCTGGTGGGGCACTTAATTTGGAGGGGAACGTAATTCTGGCAAGTTGGTCTTTTGACTATTCATGAGTTGCAAATATGGTTCCCAACATAGATCAGCAGGAGCCTTGACCTGCCTTTAACCCGTCATCAGTGTCAGAAAAACAGAATTCCAAACTAATTTCTCACCGGCGGGAAACTGACCTTTTCCATCATGCCAAATTTAGTGCCCCTGCCCGCCATGATTCCCGCCACTGGTGGGAGCAGAAGATTCTGCCCAACATCTCTCAAAATGTAGCACTTCCTCAGAAATGCCATGAGTCCTATCACATAACAAGCTGTCACGTATGCCTCTTTCATTGGTGATCTAGTATATTTCAAGATCCTTCATGATTTTATGTAAATATTTCTGAAAGAGTTAATTATTGACAGATTTCTAATATTAAAAGGCACAGAATTGTATAGAATTACATGAAAGCAACAGCCCAAAAACTGACCAATCAGTCCAGCTGGTTTATGCTAGGATTGATGCTCCACAAGAACCTCCTCCCATGCCAATTACCCCTTCTAATTCTGCCCCCATATCCCTTTATCCTCTTCTCCCTCATTAATGCATCAAGTATACTCTTAAATTTGCAATGCTACCTATTTCAACTCCACATATGGTGACCAATTCAACATTCTCATCACTGTTTGTGTCAAGAAATTCTTCCTAAATTCTACATTTGTGCCTTATAATTCTTTACTTTCTCTATTACATCAACATTCTTTTCTATAGTATGGAGACCAGAACTGCACACACCATTGTGTAGTTTCACCAGCGTTTTAAACAAAGTTAACATTACTTTCTGGCTTTTGACTTCTATTCCACTAGAAATGGGCCTCAGAACCTTGTTCACATTTTTTATCACCTTAATAACATGTATTGTTACTTTTAGCGATAAATGTAACCTCTACCCCATTTAGCTTCTTACCTTCTAAGGAATAAGTGACCTCCTTATTCTCCCACCTCCCCCAAAATGAATTACTTCACACTTTACAATATTGATTTTCATATGCCATTCATCAGCTCACTCTGCAAGTCTGTTCATTTATTACTTATTTATTTATTCATGTGACCTGGACATCACTGGCTAGATCAGCATTTATTGCCCACCTCTAACTAACCATGAGAAGGTAATGGTGAACTGCCTTCTTGAACTGCTGCAGTCCATGTGGTATAGGTGTACCCTCCATGCTTTTAGGAAGGGTTTTAATTTTAAGGTCGGGACTCACAGTCTCCCTTTCCCTCTTTCTCTTCCTGATATTTTTCATCCTCTATTTAAAACATAATCTTTCCCCTTGTCTGTCCTTTCCATGATTTTCTTTTTTTAATTTTTTAATTTTATCCCCTCTATTCCTCTGTGAAGAAACCTGCCCCTAGCATGTGGCCTTTGCAGTCTGAGGAAATGATAATTAAGAGTTTGAACTTTGATAGAAAGAGAGAAAGTAGGAGAGGGAAGGTACTTGAAGGTTTTAGGATTACTACTAGTGAGCAACTAGCTGGTTCCTCTGAGAATAATGGTACAATTATTGGTTTCGATTACTGCAGGGATAAAATAAAAAGAATTTTGTGGTAAAGTGGGAACTAAAGAGGCATGGATTACATTTAAACTGAGTAGTGACAGGATAATTCTAAAAGGGTAATTGTATTCATTTAGGAAATAGTGGGGCAATAGTAACAAAACAATAAAAAATGACTAGTTTAAATAATTTAGAAACATCTTATTTAAGGCAAGAATGAATATCAAAGGCAACTGAAATGAATCATTGAAGCGTTTTTCACAAATGCTGGGAACTTGAGGAATACGCTACAGGAATTAGAAGTGCATATGCTTCAAACATTTTGATGTATTAAAATGAGGTTAAGGGGGTCTAGACTGTTCCTGGTGGATGTTAAAAAGAAAGACCAGCACTGATATAACACCTTCCATGACCATGCGGGCCATCCCAAAGTACTTTACAGCCAATGAAGTACTTTTGAAGTGTAGTGACTATTCTAATGTCGTAAATGCAGCAGCCAATTTGCACACAGTAAGCTCCCAGAAAAAGCAATGTGAAAATAACCAGATAATATGTAATATAGAGGGATGCATTTTAATTCATAAATAAGATATAGGGGTAATTAACAGGTGAGATTTAAGTAAACAACAGGGATCACTGAAAGCAGCTTGGGTGCAGCTGGAGCTTGGTATGGGTCCTATGTTTGCGACTTACTTTGGGTGTCATGGATAACATGAAATAGAATAGAAAGTGTTGTAAGCCATTTAGTAAAGCATGTTTAGTGTTTTTATTATGCTTTATTGTAATTTTTGTTCTGAGGTTTTTTCTACTTGGGGCAGGGAAGGCCTGGAGGAGATTTTAATTGTCTTTAAAATTATGAAGTATTTTGGCGGAGTGAATAGGAAAAGACTGTTTACTGCTGCATCAATTTTTGTCTGTATATTCCTATGAAGTGTCTTGGGATGTTTTACTTTGTTAAGGCTATATAAAACATGTTCAGTTGCAAAATGTTGTAGTCGAGCAGTAAGTAACAAGGGATTATCAATTTAAAATTGTCACAGAGTGTGAGGAGAGTGATTACGAGAAATTTTCTGACGCAGGGTTGTTGGAGTGTGAACTGCTTTGCTAGAAGCAGTAAATGAGGAAGACACAATTGCATTTTTAAAGGAGAGAGTGGTTAAATACTTAAAGATGTAGTGCCACAGAGATAGAGTTCATCAGTGAGATTAGTTTCAGAATGCTCTAACAAAGACTTAGAACAGACATTGACTAAATGGCCTCATTCTCTGATGTAAACTTCTATGGGTCTACCTTGAACAAGTTAGTTCAGATATGGATGATATTTTTTTACCAGTGTGACAGTTTTAAAATGCTTCTGGCTTGGAACCTCACAGCCAGGAAGCAAGCTTCAGGAATTTAAATGCATACTTCCCTCTCCCCACCCCCCCAGACCCACTATTTTTTATCCATTCATTTTAACGGACCGTAAGTTGAATGAAGTACATATCTGAAAGTTTTGGATATGCACTCCCAGCAGTTAAATCTCCATGCCAAATATGATTTTGCAAAAGTACCTGTTAATTTGCAGTGCAAGTGACAATTTGTCACTTCCAGTAAAAGTTCTAATTTGTTATTTCAGATATAGAAAAATACAAACTGTTAATTGTATATCAGTTGTGTATAATTATATGTAGGTGTAGGGCCTTAATTGGGGGTTTCACTTGAGCACATATAAAGAGACTCTTGTTTGGGGTGCATCATCAGCACTGGAAATGGTATTTTAATTCAAGTTTTCTGTAAAGATTTTGTTTACAATGGGGTTATAGTGCCCCTTTCAAATGAGGCACTTAATTAGTTACAGGTTCCTCAAAAGAGGTATTAAAATACTCTTACTGAAACTATGGTGCGGTTCAGTTAGGAGGCATATGCTTATAATGCTTCACTCTGTAAATAAATGTAAGACTATATAAAGATTGTCTCCAGTATCATGCTTCAACAGACTTTTTGGAAAAAATCACAAACTTAGTAGACTAGGCAGTGGTGTTGAAAGAGTTGCTAAAAAAAAACTCCATGAATAAAAATGTTGAGACTGTTTTGAACATCCCATAATACTTGTATTGCATGTTTTTAAGGCAATTCAAATCCAACCAGCAAATTTATGGTTTGTAATTCAATCCTTTTAATGTGTTCAAACAAGCCTTTGATGCGCACAATGGCTATAAAATGTAGTTCCTTAGTGCCAGGCTTTTCAGCACAATGAGCGCTGCTTTACCTCCAAAATGGCATCCGTGATGTGTATATGTTCACACTTCTGGTGCTATTCTGGTGAGAGCCTTAGCACGTGCAGTGGGTATCTACCAGAAGTATGCAGATTGGTAGATCGTAATGTCAGTGAACATGTAATGCTGATTTGATGCCAGTGCTGCCATTTTGGAGTTGAGCACTCCAACTAATTTGAGCTAACATCCTTTCTTAACGTCGCATAGCAGGAAGCCCTGCCCAATCACAACACTATTTAAAGGGATCATCAACAACTTATAGGTGTTGCTGATTGATTTCCACTGGCTCTTGCTGCGATTGTAGAAGTGGTGATTTCCAGAGTTGTTTAAAGTTGCCACAGGCTGCAGCAATGGCATGGCAGGTGCTGAAAGCCATTGTCCTAACTTCAAGGATTCTGCTCATACCACTTGCCCCTAGATATGGAATTCCCCTTGGACTATAACATGGTGGAAAATGAACAGAAGTAGCACAGAGCAGAAAACACTGTTGGAAGTGACAGGAGGTGGGCAGGCAGAAGGGATCTCAGCAGGAGACCATGACCGCCCAGGGGGTTCACAAAGTAATTCTCCTTCCTGAAACTCAGTGAGGAGCAGTTTGTCACATCTCCACTTCACTGAGGATGCTTCCAGGCTGAAGTAGGTGGTATTTGTAACATCACCAAGTTTACAATTAATGTTGCGTAATTCCAAGAGAGCTGATTACATTTTATTCTCTCTTGCCAGAGAGAAGCAAGCGTTGAAAGTAGAAGGATTCTCGAGGGGGTTTGGAGGCTCCCCATGGTGCAGAGTGACATTAACATAATGCACTTCACATTGTGGGCGTCAGATTTCAACTTTGAGATGTACTAAAACTAAAGGAGATGCCACGCCTTCAATGTCTAGTTGATGTGAGACCACGTCCGGGAAGAGGGACCCCCACCCGGAGGTCCTTACACGAGGACTGCAAAGGAATTGCCTGCCAAGTTCAAACACCCTTTAGGCAATTACCCTGCACCAGGAACCATCCAATACTCCGATTTAAATCGGAGACTTCGCATGGTTCCGACTTCCTGACCAGAATAGTAACCCAGGAAAAATTAGAGAATTAAAACCAATTCTAAGTCCTGGCTAACTATGGCATTGACCCCCCTCCCCCCCACCACCCCTCCAACGCAACCTCCGACCACCCCTCCTGACTACCCCTCACCCCGCCTCAGACCATCCCCTCAACCCCCCCCGAGACTATCCCTTCACCCCCCCCGAGACTATCCCTTCACCCCCCCTGAGACTATCCCTTCACCCCCCCGAGACTATCCCCTCACCCCCCCCGAGACTATCCCCTCAACCCCCCGAGACTATTCCCTCACCTCAAACCACCTATCAACGCCCCCCAATCCTGACTACTCACCTCACCCTCTGACTATTCCCCAATTCTCCCAGCTACCCTCTGACCCCACCACCCGACTAGCTCCCAACCTCCCCGAACCTCTACCTGTCCACATGCCCACCACCTCGACTACCCACTCACCCCCGTCCACCAGTTTAACTCCACCCCCAAACTAACCTCCACCTCCCGACCACTGCTACTACCGTTTCGACCCTCCAACTACCACCTGACCCCCCCACCCTCCAATTATCCACCCGACTACCCTCCCAACCACCCAATTCCTCAATACCCCTGACCACCTGATCTCGCCACCCCACTTGATCAATCTTTACTCAGTTTTAGATTTATTCACAAACTGAGACATGTATAGCTCCTAACTCTAAAACAAAGCACTATCAGTGTCAATAGTGTCTCTTTATACTCTTTGAAAGTACGTTAAACAAATAAACAAGTGTCTCTGTTTCTGCTCTTTTAAAAACCAATAAAATAAGCAAATAAGCTAATATACAAATTAACAGCCCCTTAAAGGGGCGAGTGTCTCTTTACATGTGCACAAGTCATTATCCAATGAGTGCCCCCCACCTGTAGACACTTAACCTTAACTTATGCAATTAACAGTTGTGACCCAGTAGCTAGTTCACTGTACAGAAGGTCTTTGGATATATATCATATGTGGAATCATAGAATCACAGGATGATTACAGTACAGAAGGAGGCCTTTCAGCCCATTGTGTCCATGCTGGCTCCTGCAAAGCAATTTACCCAGCCCCACGCATCCTTTCCCTGTAACCATGATTTTTTTAAATTTTACTTATGATTTTTATTTTAATTTTATTTTCATTTCCTTTCGAAAGCCATAATTGAATCTTTCTCCACCACATTCTCAGGCAGTGCACTCCAGATTCTAACCACTTGCTGCGTAAAATGTTTTTCCTCATGTACTGTTGGTTCTTTTGCCAATCACCTTAAATTGGTGTGCCCTGTTTCTCGACCCTTTCTGTGACAGAAACAGTTTTACCCCTATCTACCCTGTCCAGACCCTTTGTGATTTTGAATACTTCTATCAAACCTCCCTTCAATCATCTCCAAGAAGAACAGCCCCAGCTTCTCCACTCTATCCAGGTAACTGAAGTCCCTCATCCCTGGAACCATTCTCGTAAATTTTTTCTGCATCATCTCTAATGCCTTCATGTACTTTCTAAGAATCTAAAGTATGGTGCCCAGAATTAGACTTAATTCTGCAGTTGAGGCTGAATGAGTGTTTTCTAAATATCCAACATAACTTCCTTGTTTTTGTATTCTAAGTCCCTATTTATAAAGCCCAGGATTCTATTTGCTTTGTTAACTACTTTTACAATCTGCCCTGCCACCTTCAATGATTTATGCATATATACCCCCAGGTCTCTCTGCTCCTGTATCCCTGTTAGAAATGTATTCTTTATGTTATATTGCCTCTCGTTCTTTCTGACAAAATATATCAATTCACATTTCTCTGCATTAAATGTCATCTGCCATGTGTCCACCCATTCAATCAGCCTGCCTATGTCCTCTTGAAGTCTATTACTATCCTGCTCACAGTTCACAATACTTCCAAGTTTTGTGTCATGCTCAAATTTTGTAATCGTGCCTTGCACAAACAAGTCTAGTTCATTAAAAAGATCAAGAAAAGAAATGATCCTAACACCAATCCCTGGGAAACCCCAAGGTATACTATCCTCCAGTCTGAGAAATAACTTTTCACCACTGCTTTTTGTTTCCTGTCCTCCAACTCTCTTTGTTACCTCATCAAAAAACTAAATCAAGTTAGTTAAGCATGATCTTCCATTAAATATGTGACTAAACCAAATTTGTGAAATTCTTATGTATGTGTAAACATTGCTAGGGTATCTTGTATGTCACTGTTGTATTAAAAATCAGGCATCGTGAACTCTGACAAGGTTGTGTGAAACGCTTCTTCATGATTTGATAAGCAGATGATGCACTGACATGATTCACATTGCTCTCTGTCTCTAAAGTGTGTACCCACTTCAGAAATATTTCTGGTCATTCCCTGGAACTAGAAGCAGTTCCATAATTACCTGGAAAAACTCAACAGGTCTGGCAGCATCGGCGGAGAAGAAAAGAGTTGACGTTTCGAATCCTCACGATCCTTCGACAGAACCCTGTCGAAGGATCGTGAGGATTCGAAACGTCAACTCTTTTCTTCTCCGCCAATGCTGCCAGACCTGCTGAGTTTTTCCAGGTAATTCTGTTTTTGTTTTGGATTTCCAGCATCCGCAATTTTTTGT
The DNA here is from genome assembly GCF_017639515.1 of Carcharodon carcharias. Classification (NCBI taxonomy): domain Eukaryota; kingdom Metazoa; phylum Chordata; class Chondrichthyes; order Lamniformes; family Lamnidae; genus Carcharodon; species Carcharodon carcharias. The sequence continues at coordinate 92,421,426 of NC_054477.1, read as the reverse complement.
TTTTATAAGCAGTTCCATAAGGTTGTCAATTCTTCCATGAAATATTTTCCATTTCTGACTAAGACCTTTCTCAATGCTAAGGGAAGATGTCCAAATGCCAGCAGCAAAAAAATGTGTTTTACCATCCTGTACAGATGCATGTAGAGCTGATTCCATCAGTGTTGCAGAACATAATGGTGGCTTACTGCTCCCAGCAGTGCAAAACAGCTGCTGTTAATATTTGTTGCTACTGTCAACAGTGACTTGCCCTCACTAGTGCCACCTTATTCATATTACAATGGGACTGTTGAATGCTGCTAATTTAATCCTAGATTTTAATTTAAGAAATAGCATCTTCTGGTTGTGCTCGATTATCTAGTAGCTTTAGGTTAAATATAAAATCTTGAAATCTGAGCGAGAAAGGTCTTAATAAAGCTGACTCATTTGTAAGTTTGAAAGTTGCATAATGGAATTAAGCATCTGCCTTATAAAGTTAGATTGGTTTGTGTGCTCAATGAGGTCAGTAATGATGTTTAATGCTCAATAAAATGCATTCACTCTATCATTGAGTTAAATGTGGCCAATAACTGAAGGCTAATGCATTGCAATTTGCAGATGATTGTAGCATCTATAGAAGAATTTAATCATGTCAAAGTGGGTTGTGAATAATTTCCTTGAATGTTGAGGCAATTTAATATTTAATTATTTTATTTTAACATTTTATTATCCTTGCTAATGCTCTTCAGCTAAAATTACACAGGCAGTTATTTTTCAGTTGAGTTGTAACAAAAAATAAACATTTAGGCAGACTATATTAATACGTGAATATTGCATTACATCATTTCTTAACTACCATAGTTCTAAATGGAAACACAATTCACCATTGAAAGCCTGTCTGGTGTAAATGGGACAGGAATGCAGTTAAAATGGCTTTTGGGGCCTCACACCCTTGTTCCCACCCAAAGCTATTATTGCTTACAAGAAATTTTCCTTAGGAGGGCAGACACACCCCCAAAGGGGGCTGGTCAACTTTATATTTGAAAGTGGCATTCTGATTATGCACTGCAACACAATTTTAATAAAAACAAAATAGACCCGACAGGGAAACCTGGCGGCACATCAGTGTAGGGGTCACAAGCAGGCTGGAGCAATTTCTGATATTGTATACTGAGTTGGTTGCAGTATCCAGAGCAATGGAGTAAGAAGAATAACGTTGTCACAGATTTAATAGACCTTACTACTAATCTGAACAATATTTTCTTACGGGTATAAAACAGAAACTAGTTACTTGACAGCAATCAGCCTGTGTGATTTAAAGTAGTATTTCTTGTCATTTTTATTCCTCCAACTAAATCACCTTGTCACATAATACATGTTATCAAATGTCACTGCATAAGGATTGATTGAATCATTCATCTGCTATTGAAGACAATGGAGCAAGAATTTGTCCTGGTCTCTTCACTGACTGAAGAACCAGAATGCTGTGGATGCCCTGCAACTTCTACTTCACATGCTAACAAGTACCATTGTTGTGATCACTGTTATTTATAGGCCACATACCAAGGCTTCATTAACAACAACAACAGCAGTATTTTCCAGTTGACTCCTGACTTATTGGTTACTTTGTTCCACCTTTCCTGTTAACTGGTCTCAAGCTCCTTACTGATTTCGAAGCGAATGATATTTCTGCAGGCCTATCCTTTGTGTTAGCCACAAATCAAGTAAAAAAAAATGCCTGCCACTCATACCTTCTTAATACTGAACATAAAAGCAAGTATGTTGCATCCCATCATACACGAATTCCAGTTCCTAACTCTGAGACTGGTCTATGTGTCACCCTCAAGGCTGTTCCCTTGATAAAACAAAAGGATATTTGTGTTATAGCTGTGGCCCTTTGAGGATCGTTTTCCCATGAGCGAGCTAACGAGCTGTGTCCAGTGTGATCCAGGAATCTGCATCAGGTTGTGCAGAGCAGCTGACAATGGCATTGGTCCACAAAATCTCTTAGATCATTTTCTGCAACAAAACCTCCCTTTCACCACTGGCAGCTGAATGCACACCCTGCCCACCCTCCCTCCCACACAATTCCAAGCAGAAACCCTCTGCTAGGGTTGGGTCGTCGGGTCCCTGGCAGTGTCCAGCTCTCAGCATGATTCCTCCTCCTACCCGTTAATCATGACACCATCCCAATGTTTCCGGGAGTGAAAAAAATCTAATCAGTTTTAGCCTGGGAGTTAAGTTGGCCTGGGCATCACACTGAAGAGTCCACGTGGGACGCCTCACCTAGAAGGCATCCCAAGTTAAAATTGGAACTTAAATACCTCAATATATTTTGCATAATGAATTGCTTTGAAGTGTGCAAGTGTAGAGAAAATAAATGTCTAGATGCAATATCTAGCATCTATGTTCAAATGCTGTGATCAGGAATAGCAACAGAATGAGTGTCCACAAGGTGTGCAGGAGATTTTCAGCAGGAAGTTGCCAAAGAACTGGAATTCTAGAACATAAGAATCTAAGAAATAGGAGCATAAGTAGACCACTTGGCCCTTTGAGCCTGTTCTGCCATCCATTAAGATCATGGCTGATCTGATCTGACTATGGCCCCAATTCCCCTATCCTGCCTGCCCCGCGTAACCCTTTATTCCCTTGTAGATCAAAAACATGTCTAACTCAGCCTTGAATATATTCAATGGCCCATCTCCTCTGCTCATGGGGTAAAAAATTCCAAAAGTTAATGACTCACTGATAGAAGAGCTTCCTCCTCATCTCTGTCTTAAATGGGTGACTCCTTATTCTGAAACAGTGTCCCCTAGTTCTAGATTCCCCTACGAGGGGAAACCTCCTCTCAGCATCTATTTTGTCAAGCTCCCTCAGAACCTTATATGTTTCAACAAGATCACCTCTCATTCTTCTAAGTTCCCATGTATATAATGCTAACCTGTTAAACCTTTCCTCAAAACACAATTCCTTCATCCGAGGCATCAACCTAGTGAACCTTCTCTGAACTGCCTCCAATGCAAATATATCAAAATGTTGAGACCAAAACTGTATAAAGTATTTTAGGCGTGCTCTCACCAACAGCATTTTCAAGATTTCCCTACTTTTATACACCATCTCCTTTGCAATGAAGACCAACGTTCCATTTGCCTTGTTACTTGCTGTACCTGCATGACAAATTTTTGCGATTCATGGACAAGGACACCCGTATCCCTCTGCCTTGCAGCATTCTATAGTCTCTTTCGATTTAAACAATATTCTGCTTTTCGATTATTTTCTATTCTCCCTACCAAAGCGAATAACTTCATTCTCCTACATCATACAGCATCTTCCAAAATTTGGCTCACTCACTTAACCTGTCTATAACCCTTTGCAAACTCTTTGGCAGAATGAATTCCCCTCCTGGAAGTGAGTTTGGAGGCAGAGGTCACCATTTGGTCGGGCAGGGGGATGCAGGGTGGGTACCCCGTTGCCTTCAAAACTCCCACCGATCAAGCTCAGGGTGGCAAGGTAGAGAGAGGGCAGCCTTCCTGCCCAGAGGCCAATTGAAGCCCTTAAATACCCATGTAAGGGCCTCGTTACTCTACTGTTAGTATTTAACCAGTGGCGGGTGGGAGACTCACTGTCCAGCGAAGCCACTCAGCAAACCCTATTGGGTTTGCCAGTGACTTACCAGGAGTTCCTTATTGTCAGACACTCTGTACCAATTAAGGGACCTGGTATCGGGAAGGTGGGACTACTGAAAACCACCACCCCCAGCCTTGCTTTTGACCCCCCCTCACCGGTGAACCATCCTTGTGACCCCTATTCTGCCCACACTCCAGGGATCCACAGCCAATCTGTACACACATGAGTGCAGTACCGGCAGTGGCTAACACTCGTGATGACGCTGTTGGTATTGGAGTGCTGCAGGTACCTGATTGGCCAGCAGCACTTGGGGACAGGATTTCCGTCCACTGGGGCTTGATCAAATAGGAGACCTGATGCTGTCCATGTGAGTGCCTGATTACCTAGTAATTGCTTTGGGCCTGCTGAAGAGAAGAGATGCAAGGCTCTCTAATCGGTGGTTGAGACCATCGCCTTCATTAAATTTCACCCTTTGTGTCTTCCTTACAACTTGCTTTCTCACCCATTTTCATATTGTCAGCAAATCTGACTACAATACACTCTGTCTCTTCATCCAATTCAGTAATATAGAGCGTAGATAGTTGAGCCCCCAGCACTGATTCCTATGGCACCCTAATAGTTAGTTTGCCAACCTAAAAATAGCCCATTTATCCTGATTCCTTCTATCTATGCTAATATATTACCCCTAACCACATGAGCTCTTGTGAAATAACCTTTTTTTGGCACCTTATCAAATGCCTTTTAGAAATCCAAATACACTACTTCTACTGGTTCCCCTTTATCCATCCTGCTTGTTACATCCTCAAATATCTCACCTTCTCAGCTGCCTTGGCTACAGAGAACAGTATCTATCCCCCTCACTATACTGTTCCCTACTGCTACTACTACATTCCTTTTTACTCCCCCAACTTGAATAGCCCCTGTACCAGTGTTGTGGTCAGTTTGCTCATTCTCCCTATTCTTTTCAGAAATGAACCCTACACTGAGATTGTGAATGTTAAAGCAGGATATGAATAAAAACATATGAAAACACTGCACTTGACAAGACAGAATTGAAAGTTTCTTTTTAATCTTTACTGGCTGGGTGAAAGAATACATCACTCACACCAATTCTAGTGCAACTCCAGCTTCTTGGTGCCACAGTTTATTGTTTTATATTCCTCTCCTGGTTCATGTCAGGTCCCTGCTGGATTGGACAGAGCTGAAGATGTGCATTTTCTTGCCCTTTTCAATGATGGCTATTTATCAGGACTCTTCAGAAGTGTTAATTGATTCAATGAATGAGCTTTTCCAGGTGGCTTAGTTATGAAGTTGCATTTTTAATAACTGGAGATTTATTGTGACATGGTATATATGTAATCGGCAAAAATCTAGTCAGGGATATCAATATTCCTTTAAGTGTGCATATGTGTGTTCGATTTTAGTGGATGATTTGCTCAGGATTATTTGGAAAAACTCAGCAGTTCTGGCAGCATCGGCGGAGAAGTTTTGTTTTGGATTTCCAGCATCCGCAGTTTTTTGTTTTTATTTTTGCTCAGGATTATTGTTTGATTGCCCTTTTGGGCTCTGTAGCTTTATTATTTGGTGGTCTATGGAGGCTTGTGTATTCATCATAGCATTTGTGAACACTTAGCTCGAAAAATCATATAAAACACTTATTTCCAATTTTAGTTAGACAAGCCTAGTTCAATCTCTTTACTTGTAGAATGATATGAACATAGGAACAGGACTAGGTTATTTAGCCCTGGATCTGTCCCACTATTCATTGAGATCATGGCTGCTCTGTGACCTAACTAAAGACAGTATTTATTTTAAGTGGTAGTTGTTGTCTGTCCTTCTCTCTCTGTTTCATTCTCTCTCTGGTCAAATTATTTTAGATTTAACTGTCTAGAAATTCAACTGCACTGCCTCTTAGGATCTAATATGGTGGTTGTGTCTGCCCATCAATGCCAAAATGTGCTGCCCACCATACTGGATCAATCTCTTCAGTAGATGCCCAAGACTCATATTGGAGCTATTGAAGAAGATCATTATAATATTTAGATAGGGGTCCACATCCATTATTGAACCCTTTATGAAACTGGTCTTCCCCAGTGCTTGGCTTAGCAAGCGATAAACCCATTCAGCAGCTCGTGGTGCTAACAGTCAGCAAGAACCCTGCAACAACACTCTTTAGATGGCTCATCTCCTCCATTCAGATTAGCTGTTGGTTTGTCCTTTTAGGCTACTAGTTAACTTCCGGGCCTTTGGCTATGTCCACAAGTGCTGTAGCTCCAGGTTTGTAGCCATGTACTGCATAACTTCACAATACTTATGCACTAGTCCTTACCTCCATCTGCATGTCAAGAAGCAAGAGGACAAGCAGTAGCAACACAAAAAGGAAGAGCAGGAGCAACATCAATAACCGGTGCACTTAGATCTCTGAAGACATCTCATTCAAGATCACTTCATTTAAACCCTTCAGCAAGTGCTTCCAACTGTCCTAAAATTCTTATTAGCATCTGTTTTCTTTCATTCCAGCCTCACTGGACTTTGTCTCAACTGACTACAAATATTAGTACCAACATCAAATCCAGAGAAAGAAAGTTCCAGAATTACATTTCTAAGCACCAGGGAGCTAGAGTTGCATTACTCATATGTATACACCTTTTAAATGAATTATTCCAACAAACACAATAATGAGCTATGCACTAACCATAGAATGCCCTGCATCCTGTCTTAATTTTTATTCCATTTATATCCGATTATATATAAGAAGCAACGAGGCAATTGGTATAGTATTTCTGTTAGGTTAGATGAATAAGTATTGGATAATATTTTATTCAATTTCTGGCCTGCTATACATTCAACAAATTAGTTTAATTAATGGCAATCAATGCTAAATATAAATATGAATATCTGAACATACTGCTTTTTAATATCAGAATCACAATTCTGAAAAGATATTAAATTTTGAAGAGTAGAATACAGAATTTTCCTTCTCTACAGATATAGCAGGAGACACTATTGCATGTCAGAAAACAGTGCTACAAAAAATGATTTTAGTTTTGTCAGTGTTGAGCTGATGGAAATTTTAACTTATCCAGACTGAGAGGGTTTGTAGAAAGGGTTTGTGGAAGGTTGGGTACAGCTGGGTGTTGACGTATATGTAAAAGCTAACCTTGTGCTTGTAGATAACGTCACCAAGGCTAGCATAAATACAAAGGAAAGAAGAAAAAGAATAGAACTATTGAGGTAGTGTCACGAATAATAACAGAGGCACCATGAAGATATTATTTGAAGAGAATCAATTTGAATTTGAATAGATTAATTTGCTAAAGATAGAAATGGAATCAAAAGAATGACATGCTGTGTAGAGAGAGGAGAATTAATGGGAGAAAGTGAGTGATAAACAGATGGTGACAGAGAACATATGTAGAACAAAAAGGGACAGTGAGCCTCTGCCACAGTAACAAGATAGTATTCATAAAATCCTCTGAGTGAGTTGGAAATTATACTGGAAGAATTCAAGCAGAAAATAGTAAAAGAGATGAGTGAGCAATTGGGTGACATTGATGCAATCAAAGATCTTGAACTGAAAAAGCAGGTTAGCAATAGTGATTGAAAAACTAGAGTTGGTAGTGGGCTGTTTAAGAATAGTTTGAAAGAGGTGAGGATACCAGTATATCGAGATAGGATGACAATGTTGACATCGTGGGGCCATGAAAGGAAAGTTGGGTAATCACGATTTTTGGTCAATAGAATAGGTGATGGATGCCATGCAAGAAATTAATTTGATGGTGTGATCAAATACAGCATAGCATGACTTCTGTGTTCCTCTCTGAAGGGAGCAGTAGCTGGTTTCTGTTTGGCATGCTACCTTGACAGATGGTGACTCATGTATATGGACTTGTATCTCAAATTATTGTGCTGTCTTGCCTCACCACATGAAAAGAAATTTCCTTCTTCAAAAAACTTAGTCCAAAATAAAAATAACAATAATAATAACATCACACATTAAAACCAGTATCAGAACAATTAACTCTGCATTCTAAGGATGGGTCTCCTGTTTGAATATTAGTACCTATGATAACATCACAGCATTTGAAGTGAGAATTTTAATCATAAGAGTTAAGGATATTAGTTTGAAGAAAAGATAATCAGCAAGAGCAATGAGGCAGAAATATTAATTTATATTTAAAACATAAAAATCCCAGGAAATGCATGTACAACAAATCTGCTTAGTGATCTTTACCTTCAGATCAGGCTCCTCTTGTTATCCTAGGCACTCCATGCAGCATGAAACACAGAAACAGTTTAATTGCTCTTCTTTCTGCTGAAACTTGCTGCATTCCCTGTTGGCTTTTATTCTGCTCTTGCTCCTGTCCAAATGAAAAATACAGACATTCGCTATCTCAGAGTTTGCCTTTTGGGAGGGTTGCAACAGGGATATATTAACCGTAATATACTCTGATGTACGTTTGCAACTTGTGAGACTCCACTTTAAAGGTCTTTTCTGTCAAAGAGGTGGAATACGGTGAACATCTTTACACCCTCTCATATTTTTGACCTATATTGAAGATTGGCTATTCATAGATGTCAATCCCCATGCCACTCTTGTCAATGTAATTTTCCAAATGGACCAGATACTTCTCCGTTGGTGAGAACTCAGAAAGTGTATACTTTAACTCTAATACTGATTCAAAGTAAAGGAAACAGAACTTGAGGCAAGACAGCACAATAATTTGAGATACAAGTCCATATACATGAGTCATATAAATGAGTGGTCTCATTTGTCTTTTTCCTTTCTTTACATTGGACAGCTTGATTTAGTTCTGTTGTAATCATGATAAAATATAAAACAAGTTGCAAAGATTTAATAATGCAGCATTGTAACAAAATATTAAAGTAGCCTCTGAGTATGCCATTCTCTGATGCTACAATACTTTCGTTCATCCTAGTTAAAGAATTCATATTAATGATCCAGAATTTATGGGGTTTCTGACTGAACTGTCAGCATTTGCCATCATGATCCCTTTGAATCTTACAACAACTTCAGAACTTAGCATAAGTGCAGTTCAATGCAGAAATCCTGATGCAGTTGTCTGTCATGCACTTTGTTGTTTGGTGTTCCAGTGAAGGCCACAAGCTGTGGTGTGGCACCACCTCCCCCCACCTGCGCTGCCCCCCTCCCCCGCTTCCTATCCTTTCGTCCCAACCCCCCCGCTTCCTATCCCTTCGTCCCAAGACCTGACAATCAGTGAAGTTGATTGATCTGGTAAGAATATCCCCTTTTCCGTTTTCATATTGCTATTAGAAGCTCCATAAGAAGTTAAATCTTCTTCAGTGACGTTTAACTGGGTTTTCAGTAGTGATCTGAGTAATTACTGCTGCTGAACAACAAACCTCCCTTTGAAAAAAGAATTTAATATTTGTGGAATATTGTTAAAGTTATGACTAATGACTAGTTTTTTTAGTGTAACTTCTTTAAGGAATTAAATTTCTTAATATATATTTATGATATTTCAACTTCTACTTTAACCCCCTATGTATTTCCCAATCTTTATTTTGCTCTTTGTAAAACTTTTAAAAACTGATCCCAGGTTGACTATCTATGATAATTCTTTAATGTGATTGGCTCCCGGAGCAGTTTAATGACATCATTGCAACTCAGTGCTGTGTGACGAATATCTGTTTCATGGTTTATGTTAATATTTTAGAAATAGTGTTTAGTTATGGGAAGATTATTGTTTATAAGGTAAGCTAATTGAAATGTTGAGATCGCCCGAACACCTAGAAAAGATTCCAAGTTCAGAAGGTTACACGTGTTTGGTTAATAGAGCCACAACAGAAGAGATGGAGCCATAAAACAGCAGGTGGGCTTACTTAGCTGGAGAACTGGAGATGTGATATCCACACTGCTTGCAAAGAAGTGCAGTACAAAAGATGTTTTGTTTTGGGAGTTAGAATTAAATTAGTTTAAAAGCACTCAGTGAACCCCGAAAGGCTAAGTCGTCATGAAGATAAGTGGAGTTTAATACGGTTCTCTGCTTTCAATTTATCTGGGTGTTCTGCAGCAGGGTAAGGGGTTGGATACCAAAAAGGTGCTATTGTTTGCAGGCCCTAGGCAGTTAGGGCTCAAAGAAGCCCCGGGGATGTTTGGTGCGGCTGTTGGTTGTAGCTTGGACCTCATGTGATTTTCAGCAATTAGCTCCAGGCACCTAGGGCCCAGAGATGTCCTGGGGAGCAGAGAAGGTGGCAGAAGGTCACTGGTTCCATACTAGGCAGTCAGGGCTCAGAAAACCCCTGGAAGCTATTTATAGCTCAGTGTGACCAGGAGACTGGAGTTCGGGAAACCCAGGGGCAGTGCCAGCTTAGTGAAGCTAGTGGTCTGCAAAAGAATTGGAAGTGCGCTGCTAATTAGAGGTGGAATTGCAGCTTTGTGAATCCTGTGGAATGCAGTTTCAGGAGAAGCAGTTGAACTATCAGGTGGTGAGCAGTCATTGAGGCAATCAGAGTCAGAGCTGCATTTGAGGGAATTCAGAGGCTAAATCTTTGAAAGTGAAGAATTGAAATCCCTCATGAGGGAGACAGAGTTTTAATGAGATTTTGTGACTCATGGTAGTCACTGACGCCTGGGGGTGAAATCTGTCTTGGTCACATCTGTCATTTAATGTGCAGTGCGGTGTGTTTGACCAGAGTTTGCCTGTTAATTCATACTTACCGCATATTAATTCTGAATGTTTGAGTACAAGATACATGTTGTAAATTATTTTACTTTTCTGACTTTGTATACTAAAGTTTATTTTGTTTGTTAAAATTGTGAAATCTTCTGGCTTTATTTTCCTAGTGGGTAACTGGGACTTCAAACTTTGTCTACTTTAAAAAACAGAGTTACTGGTTCTTAACCAGGTGTAACTGCTGAGAATCCCCATTACTATCAATTCCATGTTGAAAGAGGTAAATTTTTTGTTAGAGAGATTGCCAGATCTGTCAGTGTAACTTTCTTCAAGGTCAGCAGTGAGCACCTTTGCCACTGACTACAAAATCCAGGCCTTATATTTTGTCTAGAGCTTGCAATTACTGCAACCTGCCCTCTTTAAGGCTTCCAAAACCCTCCTCTGGAGAGGCACAATTATATACTTATAAAACAGAAAATGTTGATCTCCTGAGTTTTTTGGAGCACCAAGAGATAATCTAGGTATGTAAAGCAATGTTAACCATGTAAATTGCAGTTTGCATATTCAGCTACTGCACCTCTAAGGATCTTATTAATCCTTTCAATGTTTGAGAAGATGGATATTCTCTCAGCTGGCACATAAAATCACTTTAAATGTTTTGACCTACATTTAACATAGAGTGCTGTTTCTATTCCTATAGTTTTTAATATGCCAGTGCTGACTAGCATTATTATTATTAGCTTTTTTTTCTATATTTTGGGAGAGGTGAATTTTGTGTTCATTAATGTGACTGATATCCGCACAATAAATTTACCATTTTCCTCTCTTTGGTTGAAATGTTGCCATCTAACACAGCTACTGGCTCTGATGTAGAGTATAGCTCTACAAGCTGGTCCCAATAATGTACCTAACCTTAAAACTTTCCCACATCAGTTAGCTTAAAATCTGCCTAAGTAAGATTTTGCACAAAGTAGAATTTCAGTGAGTTTTCATCAGTGGCTGTAGGATGGATTTTCATACCATAATAAGACACAACTGATTGGAAGGCTGGGTGGAGGTCAATTGTACTAATCCTCCATCTGTAATGTGCCTCACAAACATTTCCATTGAGGTTTTCAACTGCTGCAAGAATTTCGCATCAGGAAGAGGCTAGAAGTTCAATGTTTTAATAAGGGGGCTAGTAGCCCACTTTTAATGACTAAGGCAATTTTTGCCTCTTATATACCACATATCTTAAAGTGGTCACACCCCTTTAAAGTTCCACATCATGTTGCAGATTTTTGTCACTCCGATTGTGGGCTTTCAACACCGTGGCCAATATGGCTGAAAGCTTTCCTCCTTCTGTAAAATAAACCCGAACACAGAAGTCATGGTTGAGCAACCACTTCTCTAGTTCAACAGATACTAATCCCACCTCGTGTCCAGCTCATACACAATGTGAAAATCACTTAGGTATTTGCTACAAATTACTTTGAGGTGTGCACTGCATTGTATTTGCCGTTAGGTTAAGCAGGACCCCTGTATTCCAGGCCTCCCCGGGTTCTTTGTTGCCTCTTGCTTCTTCTACAACCTTCCCACCTCACCTTTAACTTTAGGGTATTGGTCTCAGAACTATCCCTTTCATTTTACAGGTGTCATTTCAGTAAATTTGGATCTGTGCATAAGCTGCTTACCAAAGTTTTGAGAGTAAAAAGAAATGAAGATAAAATTAATATTCCAAGCATCAGAGCCTGAGAGATTGGAACAGTTGAAATTATTTCCCAGTAGTGGTTTTAAATTAATCAATAAATAAGAATTGCTAAATCAGATTAGGGAAGAGGTTAATGTCAACAAAGATAAACTTTTGACACATTTGTATCAAGTTCCTCAGTACTTTTACACTTTTTGAAAAATCTGAACATGGGGTGGTAGGGACAATCAGTCAACGGAAGAAAATGAGGGGTCTAAAGGGTGAGATCAATATTGCCCAAATGTGGATCCAACGCAGGGCATTGGCCAGCAGAGTCCTTACAGCTTTGAGTTCACCTAGAACATTTCAATTATCCCCATTGAGAGCGACCTCCGACAATCTCCTTTACAATGCATAGAAGGAAGGAGCAGCAATATCGACTCCAGACCCCATAAAGCCTCATGGTACCGGGTCAAACATGGGCAAGGAAACTTCCTGCTGATTGCCACCTACCATCCCCCCTCAGCAGATGAACCAGTACTCCTCCATGTTGAACACCATTTGGAGGAAGCACTGAGTGTGGCAAGGGTGCAGAATTGACTCTGGGTGGGGAACTTCAATGTCCATAACCAAGAGTGGCTCGGTAGCACTACACAGACCAAGCTGGCTGAGTCCTAAAGGACGTAGCTGCTAGACTATCTCTGTGGCAACTGGTGAGGGAACCAACAAGAGGGCAAAACGTTACTTGACCTCATCCTCACCAACCTGCCTGCTGCAGATGCATCGGACCATGACAGTATCAGTAGGAATGACCACTACACAGTCCTTGTGGAAATGAAGTCCCATCTTCACATTGAGAATACCATCCATCATGGTGTGTGGTACTACCATTGTGCTAAATAAGATAGATTTCGAAGAGATCTAGCAACTCATGACTGGGTAACCATGAGGTGCTGTGAGCCATCAGCAGCAGAATTGCGCTCAACCCAATCTATAACCTCATGGCCCGGAATATCCCCCACCCCCCATTACCACCAAGCCAGGAGACCAATCCTGGTTCAATGAAGAGTGCAGGAGAACATCCCAGGAGCAGCACCAAGCATACCTAAAAATGAGGTTTTAACCTGGTGAAGCTACAACACAGGACTACTTGTGTGCCAAACAGCATAAGCAGCAAGCGATAGACAGAGCTAAGTGATTCCACAACCAATGAAACAGATCTAAGTTCTGTAGTTCAGCCTTGTCCAATCGTGAAACAACTCACTGGAGGAGGAGGCTCCACAAATATTCCCATCTTCAATGATGGAAGAGCCCAGCACATCAGTGTAAAAGATAAGGCTGAAGCATTTGCGACATTGTTCAGCCAGAAGTGCCAAGTGGGTGATCCATCTCAGCCTCCTCCTGAGGTCCCGAGCATCACAGATACCAGTCTTCGGTCAATTCAATTCACTCAACGTGATATCAAGAAATGGCTGAAAGCACTGGATACTACAAAGGCTATGGGCCCTGACAATATTCTGGCAATGGTACTGAAGACTTAAACTCCAGAACTTGCTGCACCCTTAACTAAACTGGCCAGTACAGCTACAACACTGGCATCTACCTGGCTATGTTGAAAATTGCCCAATTATGATCTGTACACAAAAAGCAGGACAAATCCAATCCGGCACTTACCGCCCCATCAGTCTACTTTGATCATCAGTAAAGTGGTGGAAGGGGTAATCAACAGTGCTAACCAGCAGCATTTGCTTAGCAATAACCTGCTCACTGACGCTCAGTTTGGGTTCCACCAGGGCCACTCAGCTCCTGACCTCATCACTGCCTTGGTTCAAACATGGACAAGAGAGCTGAACTCCAGAGATAAAATGAGAGTGACTGCCCTTGACGTCAAGGCAGCATTTGACCGAGTATGACATCAGGGAGCCCTAGCAAAACTGGAGTAAATGGGAATCGGGGGGAAAGCTCTCCGCTGGTTGAAGTCATAACTAGTACAAAGGAAGATGGCTGTGGTTGTTAGAGGTCAATTATCTCAGTTCTAGGACGTCACCGCAGGAATTCCTCAGGGTAGTGTCCTCAGCCCAACCATCATCAGCTGTTTCATCAATGACCTTCCTTCCATCACAAGGTCAGAAGTGGGGATGTTCGCTGATGATCACACAATATTCAGCACCAATCACGACTCCTTAGAGACTGACGCAGTCCATGTCCAAATGCAGCAAGACCTGGACAATATCCAGGCTTGGACTGTCAAGTGGCAAGTAACATTTGCGCCACACAAGTGCCAGGCAATGGCCATGCCCAACAAGGGAGAATTTAACCATAGCCCCTTGATATTCCATGGCATTATCGCCACTGAATCCCCCATTATCAACATGCTGGGGGTTACCATTTGCCAGAAACTGGACTGGACTAGTCACATAAATACTGTGGCCACAGGAGCAGGTTAGAGGCTAGGAATCCTGTGGCAAGTAACTCACCTCCTCACTCCCCAAAGCCTGTCCGCCATCTACAAGGCACAGGTCAGGACTGTGATGGAATATTTTCCACTAGCCTGGATGAGTGCAGCTCCAATAACACTCAAGAAGCTTAACACCATCCAGGATAAAGCAGCCCACTCGATGGGCACCACATCCACAGACATTCACTCCCCCCACCACCGACGCACAGTGGCAGCAGTGTGTACCATCTACAAGATGCACTGCAGGATCTCGCCAAGGCTCCTTAGACATCACCATCCAAACCCATGACCACTGCCATCTAGACGGACAAGGACAGCAGACAGATGGGAACACCACCACCTGGATGTTCCCCTCCATCCCAAGCCACTCGCCGTTCTGACTTGGAAATATATCACTGTTCTGATGTCAAAATCCTGGAACTCCATCTCTAAAAGCACAATGGGTGTACCTACACCCCATGGACTGCAGCGGTTCAAGAAGGCAGCTCACCACCAATTAGGGATGGGCAATAAATGTTGGCCAGCAATATCCACATCCCATGGATGAATAGAAAAGCCTGCAAGCTCAGCCATGTCCCACAGAATGACTCTCATGTGTGTTATTATGATATAAAGGCACCAAGGAGGCAGCTCACCACCACCACTTCAAGGGCAATTAGGGATGGGCAAAAAATGCTGGCCCAGCCAGCAAAGCCCAAATCCTGTGAATGAATTTAAAAAAGGGATTGTGGGAACACATTGTTGGTTAATATATTAATTCTATGCACATGTTAACATCTATACATGAATAGAAAGCTTAACGACGTCAGAGCTGCAGGGCTGTGTGTCTGTGTTCTCTGCTCCAAGCTGAAGTAAAACTGAGGCTGGATCTCATGACACGCTTCCCTTAAAGTGATGGCAGGCTGTTATCCCTTAAAGGCATATTACATGCATAGAAGGGAGGGACAGTTGAGCCTGCAAGTTGAGCCATGTCCCACAAAATGACCAGTGCAAAACTGGAGACTAACATGAAGATTCAATAAAGAGTGAACTGAAAAGCACAACATTGTTTCCTTCACAATAAAGGAAATGTAGCTAACTCCCCTGTACCCATCAATGCGAGCCAACCACATGGCCTGCTAGTACATTTAGACCTCTAAGCTGGCCTCAACAAATAATGATGATAACCATGAATAACGTGAAACCAGAATAATTTGAAATATTTACAAGTGCAATTTAAATTTGAAAAAACACCCTTGCTACCTTTGTGCTTTCAATAAGTCTTATGTTAATGGCATTGGAGCTGGGCAACAAAGTTTTGGCTGTGATGAAGAGCCTCCCTGTTTGACCAGCTATAGCTGCAGAACGTAAGTTGACGATGGGTTTCACCATTGAAAAGCACCCTGGCTGCAGAATCGCCTGTGCATGCCGTTGGCACTTGAAATTTTAATTGTAATCCCACGGGAAACAAGAAAAGGTAAGAGAGCGGATGTGGTGCACACTTCAGGTTCCACCACCGGGAACGATGTGCCACTAATAAAATTCCACCCGTGGTGGGGGGTGTTGGGGCGGCGTTCGCTTCGCTGCTGGCAAAATGCAGGGGTGCCTTCAAAATTGAACCTAATTCGGTCCGTAAATCAGCTTAATTGGCTGCCATTCTGCGTGTTACAGGCAGCTAATCTGGGTCCCACCCATCCATGGGAAATCTCCCCAGCGGCAGGCATGCATTGAGGAGCCATCCGGTTGCAACTCTGTCTTATTTTTCTGCATCATCCGCAGCACATCAGCCCACTACCCACTACCCCCAACCCCACCCCCCTGTCTCCAAGCCCTCCAACATGGCTAGGAAAATTCAGTCCAAAATGTCATATTTGTTTCCCAGAGAACAAAGCAAGCACAGTTAACTTCACCCTGAGCACCTAACAGCCATTCATAGAAACATAATGCTTTTAGAAGAGGGGAGAAGTATATTAACATACCAGCTGATTTAACAGAGGACAAAAGCAATCAGATCATACAGTTAATCTCAGCAAATTGAGAGACTAAGTAACAAATTTAGCAACTCTTTGGCATGAATGCAATGCCTTTAGGCAACATACCATTTGCATCAATTCTCATTGTTTTGCTTTCATGAATTATTTAACCGTACTGAAAGTGTCAGTTATTGTCCTCTTAATGGTCTTACTTTTCAATAGGACTTGAAATGAAATATTTTGGAGAAAATTATAAAAGTGAAGAATAATTGTTAAGTTAAAAAATAAATTTAGAAAATCTTAAAACATTTAGTTAGTCATTTTTAGGCTTTCTCATTCTTTACTAGGGAAACTAATGGGCTAAAAGCTGATAAGTCCCCTGGACCTGATGGGTTGCATCCTAGGATATTAAAGAAAGTAGCTACAGAGGTGGTGGATACACTGGTAGTAATCTTCCAAGAATCCTTAGATTCTGGAAAAGTCCCAGAGGATTTAAATACTACCAATGTAACACCCTTGTTCAAAAAGGGAGGGAGACAAAAACAGTTAATCATAGGCTTGTTAGCTTAACATCTGTCATTGGAAAAATGTTAGAGTCTATTATAAAGGATGTAATAGCAGAGCATTTAGAATTACATAATCTAATCAAGCAGAGTCTGCTTGGATTCATGAAGGGGAAATCATGCCTGGCAAATTTATTAGAATTCTTTGAGGAGGTAACAAACAGGATAGATAAAGGAGAACCAGTAGACGTAATATATTTGGAATTCCAAAAGGCATTTGATAAGGTACCGCACATAAAGCAACTTAATAAGATAAGAGCCCGTGGTGTTGGGGTTAGTATATTAGCATGGATACATGATTAGCTAACTAATAGAAGACAGAGAGTTGGGACACGGGGGACATTTTCAGGATGGTAACTTGTAACTAGTGGAATGCTGGTATCTGTGCTGGGCCCTCAATTATTTACAATATATATTAATGACTTTGATGAGGGAAGTGAATGTACTATCGTCACATTTGCAGATGGTGTAAAAATAGGAAGGAAGGCAATTGGTGAGAATGACACAAAGAGTCTACAGAGAGATGTAGACAGGTTAAATGAATGGGCAGAAAAGTGGCAGATGGAATATAATGTGGGAAAATGTGAGGTTATGCACTTTGGCAGGAAGAATAGAGGAGCTAAATATTATTTAAATGGAGAAAGACTGCAGAAGGCTGCAGCACAGAGGGATTTGGGAGTCCTTGTGCATGAATCCCAAAAAGCTAACATACAAGTTCAACAGGTAATAGGGAAGGCAAATTGAATGTTGGCCTTTATTTCAAAGGGAATGGAGTATAAAAATAGGGAAGTCTTGCTAAAACTATACAAGGCCCTAGTTAGACTCCATCTAGAATACTGTGAACAGTTTTGATCCCCTTATCTAAGGAAAGATATGCTGGCATTGGAAGTAGTCCAGAGAAGGTTCACTAGGTTGATTCTGGATATGGAGGGATTTTCTTGAGGAGAGGTTGAGTAGGTTGTGCCTGTACTCCTTGGAGTTTAGAAGAATGAAAGGCAACTTTATTGAAACACATAAGATCCCTGGGGGCTTGACAGGGTAGATGCTAAGAGGTTGTTTTCCCTTGTGGGACAGTCTAGGACCAGGGGGCATAACCTCAGAATAAAGTGTCACCCACTCAAAACAGAGATGAGGAAACATTTCTTCTCTCGGAGGTTAGTCAATTTGTGGAATTCTTTACCGCAGAGGACTGTGGTAGCTGGATCATTAAGTATATTCAAGGCGGAGATAGACAGATTTTTAATCAGTAAGGGAATTGAGGGTTATGGGGAAAAGGCAGGAAAGCGGAGTTGAGGATTATCTGATCAGCCACATTGAATGGCCTACTGCTGCTCCTTTGTCTTATGGTCTCGTGTTTTCGCTATTTCCTTAAGCAATGAATGTAGGTACCGTTTTCACGGCACTCTTTCATGAACATTTTGGACACACACATGAATGGTGCAGGCTGATTATTTTCCTCTAATTAGTGTGATCTCAGAATGGTGGAGGAGCTTACCTCTACCAGTTATTCTCACTGAGGAAATGACTGAGATAAACAGTACACATGTAGTCAATATTGACAACAAATCCCTGACTTAATTGTCAATAGTGAATTCATCAGCAAGTAGCATTGTCAAGTCACTTGCAAACAGAATTCAATGAAATCTACTCGTGTTATGGATATGCCTTGTAAAAATTAGAAGATTAATAGAACAAATATTTGGCCAAGTTTTCCTGAGTGTTAAGTTCAACAAAAAAATTATGCACAAGTAAAAAGATCAGTCCAGCAAATTGAAAGTAGTAATAGAATATTATCAGTGCTTCCAGTCTTATTATTTTCTTATCTGCATTCTTAAATTTCTTAGTCTTTCCATGGTTAGAATCTTAGTCTTATCATTTAGGGTATATTTCCTTAGAAGATGCCAATTCATACTACTCTACATTGAACTGTACCTATTTGCTGCACTCTGCTAACTTACTCCTGAAATCTTGAACATTCTCCATGCTGTAGCTAATAGCAAATCAAGTAAAATGGTCAGTAGCTTTGAATCCATTTTCAGGCCAGTTCAAAGACATGGCCCAGATTGTATTCAAATAGACCACTTAGAGCTGCTTTTTTTGAGTGACACCTGACAGCGGGAAGGCTAACTGACCTTGGAAGAGACATAGGGCTGGATTTTACCTACCCACGCTGGGCATGTTATTGGAGGTGCGGGCACATTAAATAGGGCAACATTCTGTATCTCAGATTATATTTCAAACAGCAAAAAAATACTAATTCTGTATGGTAGAATTACACATGTGAAAATGTCCACGTTGAAAATAAAGCTTTGCTGTTAAATGTTGGTTTTAGATGAGCCTTTGAATAATTCTGCCTTTTGCTGCTCTGGATTTCCCTTGTTGCATTACTGATGCTTCATATTATTGCTTAACAGTTTATTTCAAAACTTGAAGGTCATAATTGCCCTAACATTAATACATGAAACTAATCCTAGGAGCTTTAAGCTGATTTCTGAAATGTCATGCCTCAGTGCCCAGCTGGGAATATAATGGTATAATTGTGAGTGATTTTTTATTTGCGTCTGAGCCTTGTTGTGATCCTTGACCAGACCCTCAATTTTTGGGTAAGATTCAGTTAGGGAACAATAACATTTTGTTTAAAGTAGGCAAAGATTGAGATTCAAGACACTTGCTAAGAGAATAAAGCCATAAGATTCCATGGGTTTTGAACAAACAGAAATAAACTTTACTATACAAGGTCAGAAAGATAAAACAATTTGCAATATCTATCTTATACTCTTAACGTTCAGGGTTAATGTGAATTAACAGGCAAACAGTGGTTGAAGACACCACATTGCACAATAATTGGCAGGTGCAATCAAGACAGAGTCTATGGATTTCTCAACAACCCATCCAGACATCAGTAAACACTGAGTCAACCTATCTCACTGAAACTCTCTCTCTCTCATGAGGAATTTCAGTCTTCATCTTTGAAGATCTAACCTGGGAATTCTCTCTAAAAGTCACTCCAAATCGGCATCAAAGGCAGCCCACCTCGCAGGGTTTCAGTCTCGTCTCCTGAGATTCTGTTTCCCCGGATTCCAGAGTATGCACTCAAGCACTAACTCATAAGCATAACTTCAGCTCTTCGACCATGCTGATCAGAACACTACTGCTCCAAAGGGTTACCTTTGCCTCAATGGCCCGCAGCACGGACTCACCAACTTTAGACTGCCTTGGATCTTCGGGGCTTCCCTTGCACCCTCTAATATAAAGTATGCTACCGTAACCATTTTCCTGTTTGGTGCCTGTTTCTCTTCTCTTCTCTCTTTTTTACCTTAACATAGCGGGGACCTGTCTCTGTCCCTTGTCTCTGTCCCCTACCTGGGACAACCTTTTGGGACCTCTCCTTGTCCCCACTCCCTTTTTGGACCTCTCCCTGTCCCCTCTCCCTGTCTCCTGCCTGGGACACTTGCCAGCAATTGCACTCCACACCCAGTCACATGATCCAAGTTTCACGCCTTTTTTCTTTATGCACAGGCACACAAATTCAAAAATGCAGAAGTGAGCATGTGCTGCCTGCTCCCAGCCTGTCCATGCATATTAGCTCTGAGGTCCATTGGGAATTGAAGTTCCCAACCTCCTGCTCTCCCAACGCGGAAGGTATGGTTTTCATGACAGCCTTAGTAAATAAATGAAGAAGTAGCATGAGTAGTACAACTCTAGTGGTTATCCCTAAACAATCTGCAACAGGTGAGTCGGCACCTTGGAGGCAATGATGAATTTCATTGTCTATGTCTGCCTTCGTTGAGGGGAGGCTCCAAAATTTTGGAAAATGGTCCACATTTCCCAGATCTCGCCATTTCTCTTAACTGATGGGGGGAGGTGTCATGCTATGGGAGCTGGTTGAAAGAGGACCTTAGTCTGGGTGTTTACCGAAAAGCCCATTTTCTCATATACTTCAGAGAAGGAATCGACAATGACCTGGAACTCACTTTCTGAGTGAGTGCACATACAAGCATCATCTGCACACTGGAGCTCGATGCCTGAAGTTGGAGTGATTTTTGTTTTGAATTGAAAGTGGCATAGATTGCATGGTTTCCCAATTGTTCTATAAATTACCTCCATGCCTATGGGTAATTTGCTTGAGGTGCGGTGCAGTGAGGAAGATGGGGAAGAGGATTGGTGTGATGACAGACCTTGTTTAACCCCAGTCTTCACTGCGATAGGTTCTATGTTGACTTCATTGGTGAGGATCACGGCATGCATGTCATCATGGAGTGGGCAGAGGATGGTGACAAATTTCTGAGAGAAGCCAAATTTGAGGAAGGTAATCTATAAAGCCTTCATTGTTGACAAAGTCAAATACTTTTGTGAGGTTGAAAAAGGCCATGCACAGCAGTTGGTGCAGTTCTTGGCATTTTTCCTAGATTTACCATACAGTGAAGATCATGTCTGCATTCGACTGACTGAGGAAAAGAGTATTGAGGACCAGGATCTCAAACCCAAGACTAAGTTCATAGTTTACCATGCATTAATGATCCTCATGCTCGGACAACCCTACAGCAGGCCCTTCAAAGCACTGGAGAAGTACCATCGGCAGTGCCTTCACAAGATACCCCAAATCTGGTGGCTAGAAAGGCGGTCCAACGCCTCTCCCAAACCAACATGCCCAGCATTGAGGCGCTAATCACTCAAAATCAGCTCTGCTGGGCACAAAATGTCACATGTATGCCTGACACCAGACTCCTGAAGCAACTGATCTACTCAGAACTTGGTCATGACAGGAGACTCCCAAGAGGACAGTAGAAACACTTTAGTGCAGTCCTGAAAGCTGTCACTGAAGAAGTCAAACATCTCCACCAACTCAAGAAGGTCCCTGACTTTTGACCAGCCAAAATTTAGAAGGTCATTCAGGAAGGTCGAACACGTTGAGTCTTCTTTGGGAACACACAGAGGCAAAGTCAAGGCGTCAGAGAGAGAACACAAACCTCCAAATGACCTATACACCCGACCCTCCAAACACCACCTATCCCGCAGACCCTGTGGATCGTGCATTGGATTTATCGCCCAACACAGAACCCATCGAACCAGAGTGGAAGCAAGGCAGTCTTGATCTCCAGAAGAAGAACTCGAGCAGTATGATGTCATAATGTTCCAGCAAACTACAGTGTGGTATAAATAATGGCATAAGTCACTCATATCATAGCTTTCTGGAATTTTTGCACCATAATAATGGTATATGTCTTAGGCCCCTATGTAAGATAGACAATTCCCAGTCCACAGTCGCTTGGTGGTATAGAACTTGAATATTGCTGAAAAAAGAGATATGTTGCCGAAGCATTTCATCTTGCACTCATCAGGACGAACGCAAGAATGTCAAATTTCAAACAATCGTGACAATTTATGTAACAGGAGAAACTCTCATTGGCCAAGCCATTGCCATGGAGAAAGCACCAGGGAACTATAGGCTCCCCAAGCTCCCTGGTAAATAAAAAAAAGGCGCAAGCCTTGAACATATGCCTTTTGTTTGCAGGGAACAGGTCTCTGTGTAAGAATATATGTCGCTTCTAGCAAGTGTAAATGAGCTGTTGCCAGCTTACTGATTATCTTAAATTGGTTGTTAGTGTAGCTATCATCACACTCAGGATTGCTCAGCAAGTGCTAACCATTCACAGAAACAACACATTTAACTGTAGAGATTTTGTTTTGAGTTTTGCAAGTACAGGCTGGCTGAACATAGTCTGTGGAATTTTTCATTAACAGGATGCTGCAGACAGTTGAAAAAGATGTTCTACCTACCCCACAATTGAGCAACATTATGTATGAATTTCAGTGCCTATGCCATGCCAGGTACATAGACAGTATTTCCTAATGATTCGCTGATTGAATCAAAAAGCATGTTCCTTTAGTTGTTCATGATAGGCAGATCACAGACTGTACTCAACCAACCCGCTCTTGCAAAACCCAAAACAAAATGTCTACTGTTAGATGTGATTCTGTGATAGGGCAGTACTTGCTGAATAACCCTGAGTGTGCTAATCGTCACACAATTTAAGATAATCAGTTCAGCTTTTAATATGGCTCATTTGTGTTTGCTAGAAGTGACATATATTCATATACAGGGACTCATTCTCTGCAAACAAAAGGAACATCTTCAAGGCTTGCACCTTTTTTTGAATTACCTTAGAGCTAGGGGGCCTATAGTTCCCCATTCCTTTCCCCATGGCTCTGCCTCAGCCAATCAGAGGTGACTTGCCCAACGGTCAGAATTTTTCTCTCCTGTAGTATAAATTATTGTGGTCATTTGTAATTTGGCATTCTTGCATTTGCCCTGATGAGAGCAAGAGGAAAAGCTTTGGCAACATGTCTCTCTTCTCAAGTTCCCAATAAACTAAATTTGTAAGTCTTTGTTCACTTCTAGACATAAGCCATCTTTCACCTAGCTTCAGGCAAAATCAATTATATGTTAAAGTTATATATTAAAATTGAATGACTATGCACACTTCCTGTCAACCATTTCCATTATCAATTTCTATGTCCATATCCACACTTAAAGTGGAAACTGCCAATGTAAAAACTGGTTACATGTAATTATACCCTCTAGCCAATGGCAGTGCATCTTTGTTTTGCTTCTTCCATCAACTTGTGTTGTAGAGAAAATGCTCTTAACCAATTCCAGTTCTGCTTCCCAAATTGTGCTCAGTTTTTTGTTCATTACAAATAATATAAATTCGAACTACTATACAAAAAAACTAAATGTATGACTTTGAAATATACAAATGGGGGCTGAAGCACTTCAATAAACCTGGCCTAATTAGTTCCCAACCTCTAACCCCACTTCACCTCAAGACTACACTTGGCCTTGACGTCATAGGAGATTTTGTCAGAGTGAACGTGGATGATGGACAGGAAAGCCAGCACAATCCTACTTGGGGGTTGGGGGACCCTAGCTGGATTTTCTACCCAACTCGCAGCTAATTATCTGCCATTGGAGCTCCTCATTCCTTTAAGGCAAAATTGGCCTCTGAGCAGGAAGGCTGTCCTCCACCTTCCTTGCTGCTGGAAAAATGCTGTGGTGGCAGAAAGGCAATGTGCACTCCAACCCCAGCCCTCTCCTGGTTTTTTGACCTATCACCCCACCTCCCAGCCCAACCCTGCAGGCCCCATAAAACCCAAGCCAATGTGTGTAATAGCATGAAAGATCATCTAGTTGTACTATAATAAGTAAAAATAAATGTTCAGTTCAGTCATGCATATATTCAGGCATATTCAATATTGGATTACTTTGCCAGCAAGAATCTTGTCAGAGGCCTGCTATAAAATGTCATGGAATCATAAAATGTAACTTTCCACTTTGATTAGTTCAAAATGCTTTGAGTGATAGAATTAGAAAATGGTGACTAAAACATACACACTTAAGGCAGGCTTACTAAATAGCTTATAAAATTAGAAATCAACTGAGTAATTCAGTGAATGTTAACAAACAAATCATTAGAAATTGAGCTAGGATTTTTTTCAAATGGACCAAATGGATGCATCTTCTGAAACAGACAACCAGGGAAAAATAGATACTGAGTTAATAAACTGTCCCATGAACAATCACATACCCTCAGTAGACGACCAAGTTAATAAAAAAACAAACTTTCTTGTGGCGGTGACTCTATTCATAGACACAAGCCTATTTTTCACTTTCTACCTGATGTAATGGTGAGAGATTATTAAAAGATACAGGAAATAAATGTAAATGGCAATGCTGACTGAAACCATGTGTTCTGAATTGGATGGCCATTGATTAAAGACAAGATCTGACCCCCATGTAAAATAAGGAGTATAAACTATGAATGTTGTTCGTTATTTCATTTTCCATCAGCTATATGCTATCACCATGCATTCTAATATGTATTTTTTTCTCTTTTAGTTACTCAGCTAAACATTGTTAGTGCAAAACATAAACTCAAAACCGCGGTAACATTGTCTGTACCCGCAACCTGAATCTCAAAAATATTCTGTTGCATATAAAATAGACATTTATTTAAAATATATAGTAATTATTTAATTTTTTTATCAAATATGTGCACAATCTACCCTTGCAAATGTTTCTTTGTTCAAACACAGACAGGTTTGCAATATTAAAGTGAATGGAATGGATATAGCTATCATAATTTGCAGAGTTGGTATATCTCCAAAGTCACTATATATTTTACATTTAAGTCAGTTTTGGTGCATTGTCAAATTAAATTCAGTTTGCTCATTATTTCTCTGATCTTCCTTTTGATTCATGAGATATAAATAATACATTTCATGGTAGACACAAGATTGTAGATACGGATTTGATAGCAGCTTTCAGCAGGGAACTGGATAAATAATTGAAGGAGACAAAATGCAGGGATATGGGGAAAGAGCAGGAGGATGGACTAATTTCGTCCATCAAAAGATGAGGCACCAGTGCGATGCGCTGAATGGCCTCTGCTGTACTATTTTAAAGGTTTACGAATAAAGTGTTTACACCTGAAATCTTAATAATGATTTACTATACTATCTAAATGCCTTCTCTCAATACTGCAATTGCACCAACTGTGTGGTTATGTGTTTGCATACATATTTAAACAAAACAGCAGTACAAAAATGCTGATAAAATTACGTTGTGACAATTTTCCAATTAAAATTTTGTGTGACACAGTTGAGCTTAGTTTGATTTTGTTCTTCTTTTCAGGAGAGAAGCATTCATTGTCACTATCCAAATATGCTTCTAAATCATTTAATTAGTCACACACTGGCAGTTAACTATCAACTATTTATAGTTGCTTCAAAGCTATAATTTATTTAGGAGTACTCAGAGATGTCCTTGTCCCCTTTGTCTTGAAATTTGTTTCAATGCCAAATGGAATATTGTCTTAAAATTCTGAAAGTTTTATGCGGCACAATTTAAAACACTAAGTGGTGAATTTTACAGTTTTTGGCAAGGTACAGAGGGTCAACCTGCAACTGTGCAATCTGCTAACTTCCACCCTGCCCTTTATACATGCCGAACAAAGTGTGTTGTGTCCAATTAATGACCGTCTAATGAGAAGCCAGCGAATTATAGGGAAATATTTTCCCCCTGTCGGGTGGTAGTTGGGGGGTAGTGTGGGAGAGGACATGAGTGGGCACACCGCCATTTTACCTGGGCGGGCCTTAATTGGCCCGCCCAGCATGATGTCTACCAGGAAGTGCTAAGCACTCCCTGTGCGGGTGGGGGGGGGATTCCCTCATCCGGGAGTGCGCTCTTTCGTGCACGAAAGAGCGCACTGATCTCCCTGAGACTAAGTACTTCAAATTAAAAATTGTAATACAAATGATAGAAAAATTTCCCTGGCATGTCCCTTCATGTGGCACTGTCACATGAGTTGGGACATGTCCACAACTTTTTTTGAAACCTTTATTAAAATTTAAAACCCTCATGAAACCTCATCCCGCCCGTGGATGAGGTTTTATGCTTTTTCTGAAGCTCGCCAGGCCTTCTGGCCTGCCCACCAACCTTAAGGTTGGACGGGCAGGTCCATTAATGAATTTAATTAGTTTCTCAATGGCCTCAATAGGCTGTTGACAGGTTGGCAGGGGTGCAGCCGAGTCAGCTGCGTGCCTGCTGACCTGAAAATGGATATGACACGGGTGACGTCGGGAGTTCCACCCGACGTCATTTTACGCGTCGGCAAGCGGGGCCTGCCCCTGCTCACCGACGGGAACATTCTTCCCATAGTTCCATAGGCATCTTGCTTCTCAATCACAATCTTTTCCTTTGCTAACTTCCAAGCTTGCATATAGTATCAGGGCCAGTTTCTCAAACCTGTTTTCAAATGCCATACCATAGTAAGCTTATGTGATTTAAGTTAACATAATAAATAATGATGTATTGAATTTTTGTTGTAGCTACATTCACATTTGTAAATATAAGTAACTTTGGTGTGAGGGTTCTGAGAATCAGCACTGCAGGCTGGCATGTCATGCAGTGAGATGTAATGCTGGGGTAACATCTAGAATTGTAAAGACCCCCTGTTCTCAGAATCAGTCTTTGTTAATCGTTTTGAAGAGGCAAAAAAAACTTTTAGAGGTATCGTTAAAGAACATACAGATGCTTCCACCTTCCCTCGTAGAATCTGCTGGTACATGCAACCATCTTCTCAGTGTCAGGCCTTTGTCTGCTGCCCTTTTGCCACCTCATTTTAGCTGGCATAAAAGACTCCCAGATATTTTTAGATCTCACGCCTGAAAAATCCCAGTGGGCAATGTAAAATTGCAAACGATTGGATTGTTAAAAGCTTAATAACCTATTAATTTGGGTTTGTTCAAAAATGGCGTGCAGCCTCCTGATTTTGGCACCTGTCTGACTTCCATATTACCAGAGACTGAGATGATGATGTCAGGTTGGTTATCCAATGTC
This sequence comes from Carcharodon carcharias, assembly GCF_017639515.1. Lineage (NCBI taxonomy): Eukaryota > Metazoa > Chordata > Chondrichthyes > Lamniformes > Lamnidae > Carcharodon > Carcharodon carcharias. Next base: position 92,394,120 of record NC_054477.1, on the reverse strand, counting down.
ATCTTGCTGGATTTCACGTAAGCACTCGGTGTGGGGTTAGTGTGGCCGATTTCCGAATGCAAAATTCACCCAAAATTCACCTCATTTTTAAGTGATTCATTGTGTAAGGAGCATGGAGTTCAGCAAGACCAAGCTTCTCATTACATTTCAATAAAACTGCTGCTATTAAATTTTGTCAGCAAAGGATTTTCTTAACACAGTTGTAATTATATCCAGGCACTAAGGCTATTTCTTTTTCATTTCCATGATTGACTACAAAAAGGTTCATAGATCCTTAAAAATCATGCAGTCCTTTCTACGTTTAATAAATATGAAATAACCACTCAAACATGAGTTTCTATTAGGCATATTTAGCACAAGAAGAGTTTACCTTAAACAAATAAACGTACGATTTGGAATCTTTTAGCAATTTTTGATATTTCTGCCAAATTACTCCTGTAGTTCTTGCGGGAACACTGGATCTTAGGCTTAAACTTCTCAAATATATAGAACCATTCATGTTTAAACCTTTCATTTGAGATTTTGGTTCACTTGTTTGGTGTTTAAAGATTTCCTACTTTCTCACTGATTATTTTAGATGTCATTAAAAAAATTTAGCATGTGGGTGTGACTGAATTGAGAAAAAACCCATTTTGTTATGTTGCCTTATTTTATCTTTTCCATCAGCAATAATGCGGAATTTTTGGATAAGTAAATGCATGAGGAATTTTAGGTTTAGTAAATTTGCTTCCTCTGCAATAGATCTTCAGAACACTGAATTGTTGATTTCAATCCTGCCATTCCTTACTCCTTCCCTAGATTGTAGATGTTTGCAGCATAAAGGAGGGCATTTGGTGATCTCTTTGCTGAACGATTGCTACAGCAATCCAAAATTAATGCCAAGGCCCCGAGGGTTCATTTGAACTTTTAGCAGTGTTGAAAAATGGGTGGTCAGCCCCCAGTTTTACACCCTGCCCAATTTTCCTTCCTTTGGACAAGTAAAGATCAACTGACCCGCTACTGCCTGTTTACTGCCAGTGCTGCAGGTTCAAATCGGCTCTCTGCTCCCTTCCTACAACGTTAATGATGGGTCAAATGGCTTTGTTTCTATAATCATCCATACTATATGCAATGCAGGGCCCGCTTACAGGATTAATTGACAATAGTGAAACCAAGAGATCATCTACTGTAGACCCATGACATTTGTAACAATCATAAACCAGCTATTATTGAATATGCCATCCATTGTAAGCAGTTTAGTCGGATAATGGTTAAATATCTGTAGTTCATTTTAAAACATCAAAATCTTTCTCATGCTAACTGCATTCTGAATATTTTGCTCATCATGATCTGGAATTGCTCAGATCTGGTAAGTTGAATCATCTTCTTGAATTGTGAAGAAAGTGTGTTCTGTCTTCCATTTTGAATATACTGCTTGAAGTATTGGAGGGAGAATTGTGTGTTCATTGCAAATATTTCAATGACAATACTTTATAATGAGCATCTTAAAATCTTGGCAAGACAAAATCTTGTAGTGGTAACCTTTATGTAGTGGTCACATTATGATGTATTGCTGCTCGAGAATTCTCACACTTCCAGTTGTGTTAGAATATTAAAATGAACCAAAAATGGATTGTCATGGTATTTCCGGGCGAAGCACATTTTATCTGACCTCGTCATTTCTGACCTGATCACAGATCCTATGTAATCTCATGTTTACATAATTTGTTGCTTTTTCATCCAGTAAGAGAGCTGCACGTTGTGGGTGGAAAAGAAGCCTAATTTTTTTCTGAATGTGAATGTCACCACAAAAATGGAACAAAAATGCTTGAAAGGAAATGGTGGTTGAGTTATTAATGTAATAGCTGATCTCCTATGGCATGGATGATGAACTTTAATTGAGAGCAAGTTTTTGTAGAATTTAACCACTAAGATGGAGCCTTTCTGAACATGGCCTGCAACTTTAAGAGCACTGCAATAGAGAGTGGTCTAAACTGTACATCTTAAAAATCATTTAGAGGCTAATTTGTGTGATACATTCTGTAGATTCTTAGCTGTTTGCTGCAGAGATTTCACAAGATGTGACACAATATTAAAGTGCTTAATCAGGAAGAAGAATTCACTATCATCTGTAATCACTACAATCTGTAACATTATGGCCTGGCATATCCCTCACTCTACCATCAGGCTGGGGGATAACACCCTGATTCAATGAAGAGTGCAGGAGGGCATGCCAGCATATTTAAAAATGAGGTGTCAAGCTGGTGAAGCTACAACACAGGAGTACTTGCATGCCAAACAGCAGAAGCAGAGCTAAGCAATCCAAAACCAACAGATCAGATCTAAGCTCTGCAGTACTGCCACATCCAATTGTGAATGATGATGAATAAGTAAACAACGAACTGGAGGAAGAAGCTCCACAAATATCCATTCCCCAATGATGGGAGAGCCCAGCACATCAGTGCAAAAGTCAAGGCTGAAGCATTTGTAATCATCATCAGTCAGAAATGCTGAGTAGATTATCCATCTCGGCCTCCTCCTGAAGTCCCCAACATCACAGATGCCAGTCTTCAGCCAATTCGACTCACTCCACGTCATATCAAGAAACAGCTGAAAGCGCTTGATACTGCAAAGGCTATGGGCCGCGACAACATTCCAGCAGTAAAACTGAAGACTTGTGCTCCAGAAATAGCCGTACCCTTATTCAAGCTGTTCCAGTACAGCTACAATACTGGCATCTACCCTGCAATGTGGAAAATTGCCCAGCTTTGTCCTGTCCACAAAAAACAGGACACATCCAACCCAACCAATTCCCTCTATTCTCAATCTACATCTCAATCATCAGCAAAGTGACAGAAGGTGTCATCAACAGTGCTATAAGTGGCATTTACTCAGCACTGCTCAGTTTGAGTTTCACCAGGGTCCCTCAGCTCCTGACCTCATCACAGTCTTGGTCCAAACGCGAACATAAGAGCTGAACTCAAGAGGTGAGGTAGAGTGACTGCCCTTGACATCAAGGTGTCATGAAAATATAATAATTCTCATAATATTATTGTGATCTATCGTAAAGGTAGGTTAATAATGGGTTTAGGTAGTTTCTCTGTGAGTATATGTGTGTCCGTGTGGACTTACATGAATTGGAGACAGCTGGTCTGGAGGCTTTGTATCATCAACAAGAAGCTAGGTTTGAAATGCTAAATACATAAATATGGCTGAAGTTTTAGAATGTGAGGTGTAAGGAAAATTAGCATTTTTTGATAAATTAGAGTAGTTTGAATTTTAAAGAGATGGTAAAATGTTACACCTAGCTAGAAGAAGCTAGGCCAAACAATGTGCTTATTATCGCAAAGGTTACTGATAATATAAATCTTTTCATAGTACTAATTTTATGAGAAAGGTAAAGTTCCAAAGACATACTGGAACAATGGAATTTGCATTAAAAAGGGAGAAACGTGTATAAAGGAGATGAAGTTGTGTGCTAGAGGAGAAGGAATTCTAAGATCTAACAAGTGTGAAAAGCCTCCAGCCTCTGTGCATCAAGTTGCTGACTACAGGAACCGAAGCTGAGAAAACTCACTTTGAATATCACTGTCCAGGGTATTGTGTTGCTTTGCCTGGGTCTGTTTAAAACTATTTGTTTTTACTGTTGCCTTAATGGGGATGTAACTGGAAGCCAGATTGATTAGGGGATTTAGGAGTCATTATAGTAGTAATTTGTAGATCTATGTATGTGCTTGAAATCTTTTCTTTTGTTAATAAATGTTTAATCTAGTTTTCTAAAAACCTCAAGTCACGGTAGTCTCATTACTTCTGAATTCAGGCAGGCATCTCGAAATAAAATGCACATTGCAAAACATTTGTGACTGCCTGATCAAATTTTCCTTGTGGATTTGATCTGCCACTAACACACTAATTCTTTCTGCTTACCTCCCATTCACCACTTTCTGCTCATCATCCCTACCACCTCTCCAGTTTTCCGCTTCCTTCCCCTAACTGGCCTGCTTGTCACTTCCCTCTCTGATTCTCCCACCTTCCTCTCAATTCACCCACTTTCCTCTCTTTCCTCTCTGATTCACCAGCTCACTGCTTCACTCTCCACCCCCCCCCCCCCACCCCCCACCCAGATGGCCACATACCTCTCTAACTCTTCTGTTTGCCGCTTCCCACTCCTAACATTCTTATTTGCCACATCTCTCTCCAAACCCTCCTGCTCTCTGCTTCCCTCTCTGACCCACCTGCTCTCTGCTTCCCTCTCTGACCCACCTGCTCTCTGCTTCCCTCTCTGATCCACCTGCCCTCTGCTTCCCTCTCTGACCCACCCACCCTCTGCTTCCCTCTCCCAACCTTCCTGCTCTCTGTTTCCCTCCCTGACCAACCCGCTGTCTGCTTCTCTCTTCTAACCCTCCTGCTCTCCGTTTCCCTCTCTGATCCACCTGCCCTCTGCTTCCCTCTCTGACCCACCCACCCTCTGCTTCCCTCTCCCAACCTTCCTGCTCTGTGCTTCCCTCTCTGACCAACCCGCTCTCCCTTTCCCTCTCTGACCCGCCCAATCTCTGCTTCCTTCTGCCAACCTTCCTGCTCTCTGCTTCCCTCTCTGACCAACCCACTCTCCATTTCCCTCTCTGACCCACCCACTCTCCACTTCCCTCTTTGACCCTCCCGCTTGCTGCTTTCCGCCATCCATCCCTTACTTGTTCCCTCCCACTCGCCACCCCTCTTACTGCCTCATTCCGGCCCCCTCTCCTGACCCCTCTCTCCTGAACCATCACTCACAGCAAGGTGGTGAGCTGGAAGCAGTGAGGATTTGGGAGAGGGAAGCAGCAAGCGGAAGGGTTGGAGACCAAAGCGACGAGTGGGAGGTCAGGGACGGAAAGCTGCAAGCGCGAGGATCAGGAGAGGGGCAGCGAGCAGATGACACCAAGGCGAATCAGTTTGACACAGTGGTCATTCAGAAATTGCATTTCTTAAGGTTATATTTCTGTAATCATGGTTTTTTTTCCCAGGATCCATTAGTTTCTTATTCTATAAAATATCTCACTGGAGGTGAAGGTCTGTGTTCAAAAACATTTTTTATCATGCTAACCATTTACCAAGGTTAAATAAGACTGACACATAGCTGCCCTCTGAGCTGCTTCTCAGCATCCTCACTCATTGAGTGACATCATGCTCAGTGTGCTCTTCTTAAAGTTAACACTCCACATCTCTCCCGTCCCGTGTTCACTCTTCCCACAAACTGCTAACCTCATGTACTATTTCCTCTTTCTACAAACAATGAAGCTTGTGTTTTATTTGCAGTTTCCAATCAACTTCTACGCTATCTCCCCACCCCAAGTCACTTTCGCCAAAGGTGTCAATCCCCAACAGTGTTCTCGGCTCTCTTAGAAGATGTCTAGGACCTATGTGTTCCCTTATTTCCTCCTTGGAAGGCAAACACGTTGGTGGTGTAGGAGAGCAACTTATCACGACAGCTGGCTCCTGGGCTGTGACTCTTACAATGACCTGAATTTAATGGTAGTGAAGACCAATCAAGAAAAACTGATTCAAACCAGAATCCTCCAAGACTCCAACAATCACAACTCCTCGAGAAGGAAGAGAGTATACCGAAATTATTTCTCTCATCGTCTTCTGCGTTGCACACCTTGGAAAGGTGAAAGCACCGGCTTGACGAAATAAAGCTCCTTTAGCTTCTGTGACTTTACAGCTGTATCATTCACCGCTGCTGTGACAACAAGAGAAGTATTCAGTAGCTGTGCCAGGAACAAACCTGGTATGTGAAAAGAAGAATGAGAAACATCCTGAAGATACTGCTGGAAAGGAGGACTTCCCTTCTAATCTTAGAGTAGGAATTTCTCTTTTTGTAGGTAGTGGTATAATTTCCATGCTAACTTCAGCATGAAGCTGCTCTGCTCCAGTCAATGGGATCTTGGGATCAGCAGGAGGAAGTAGGATTAACAACAATGGAATAAACTTCAGGTCTGGGATCTATAGCAAGTTCCTGCATAGTAATCTGGTTTGCAGACTTGCCTGAAACTTCAACAAATTGGGTGTTGTCACTGCAAGAGTTTCAGTCGTAATTGGAAAGACAGCTAGTGTCAGTACTGCTTCAGATAGTTGTTCTATAGCCAACTCTTTTGCCTGATGGAGTGGTAGTTTCCTTAGATGCAGTGCAGTATTTATATACCCCTGTGCTGCAACATCTTCACTATCTTCTGTTGCACCATTTGTAATGTGTGAATCTTTGTGGCTTGGTCATGCTATGTTGGGTTTTTTGTTCCGCGTTCTCTGTTAGGTGGTTAGACTTCCCCAAGTCATGCTTATTTTCAATACTTTCAAGCTCTGTTTGATGCTCAACTTTTAAGTTCTTCTAAGGCACTCTTCAACTGTAGAAGCTGTATAGTTTGGGCCTCTGCTTCTTTTCTGAAAGAAAGCTTGAGTGCTTCCATGGCTTGCCTATGAGATCCAAGTGCGAGTTCCAGTTTACATTTGCACAGATTAATAAGCTCTAAACTTTCACTATTGGTTTGATCCGATTTGGAGTTAAGCATCTTATTCCTCCTGAGTAACTGTTTGCTGGCTGCTTGCAATTGTTGATGCATGGTGGGCTCAGTGGATTAAGTAGACAGATTCACATCTTTATCACCTTCTTCAACAAAAGGATGATTCTTCTCAAAAGAGAGAGCAAAGACATCACAACCACTGTCAGTGGAAACAAACATTGTAGTAACGTCCAGGACTCCTTCTTCCAGCAGATCATCTGCCTCTGCAACGGCTTCATTCCTTGAACTATTTCCTGAAAGAGCGATCCAAGATCTAGAAACTTCTCTAGTGGATGGTCACCGTCATTGTTGGTGCACCCTGTTTCTGATCATCTAGCTTGTTCCCAAAATGAAATGGAAGATCTGCAGTCACCTCCTGTGGCCCAAGAGATGGTGCTTCTTCAATGAAGACTGGCTCGCTGTGCAATGAGTTGACTTTAATTTCTGCTGTAGTTAGAGAGTAGAGAAGATTCAAAGCTGCACAAGCATGTCTGTTTCATAAAGAACACTGCTGATTTGGAAGGACATACAGTGTATCAATGATCTCACTCCCATTATAGCGAAGGATAGCCTGCATTTGTCCTTGTGCTCTTGTTGTGATACCTCCTGCACCTTGAAGTTTCTAAGAGGAAGATCACAGAGTTACATGATTCAGCCACACACCACCCTATTTACATTGTGCTCCCATTTTTCTGCCCAAAGTCTACTAACTCAAACTTTGTTACATTAAACTGCATCTGCCATTGTTCTGCCATTTGCTTAATTTATCTATGCATTTTTCCAATTTTCTGCTCTTTGCAAATTATTAAATATCTTAGCTTAGTATCATATGCAAACTAATGTTCTGTTCCTAATTGAGTTCATTTATAGAAAGTGAAAAATTCAGACCCCTGCATGTATTATCTATAATTCCCCGCCAATCCAAGGGCTTTATATCCAAACTCTGTGGGCTGAATTTTTACTCCCAAGCCGAGAACACAGAGTTGGGAAAATTCCCAACTCCACAAACCTAACTTGGGAGAAAGTGCCCCGAATCCTCAGATTTTCATCCAGGGTGGGGCAGGCGCTAACAAGAGTCAGGCTCACTGACCCCAGAAAGAGTTCAGAGACAGCCACATGGGCTGTTGGGTGTCAAGACGGGCTTGTTAAAAAGTCCACCTTGGTGCTCTGGAAGGTCTAGGACTTCATCCATCTACAATAAAAACAAAAGCAAAAAAAATCTCTCTAGCTCTCACCTCTCACAACCTCACCTCATCCCTCATGATCCCTTATACCCTCCATGCCAATCCATGCCCCCTTCCACTCCCATGGCACCTTATACCCTCCATGCTACCTCATGCCTGCTACCCCCATGGTCCTTCATAACCCTATGCCAACTTAGTGCCAATGCATGCCAACCCATGACATCCCACTCATTCCCATGGCCTATAATAGTCCCTATGCCAACCTAGTGCCAATCCATGCTCCCCACCCACCATCCTTTGCCCTTTCACCCTCCAGGCAGCTCCCAAGTATCCATCATGGGCAGACCTCAAGAGCCATGATGAGATGTAATAAAATGAAGTTCCGTGTATATTGCAGACTTCACTACTTTTTTAAAAAAAAACTTTCATTCATAAAACCCATTCAACACATTTAAATTGCTTCAAGTACTTAACCCCTTATAAAAGGAAATATTTCCTTCAAGTAATTGATCCCTTACGAAAACATAAATTTACATTCCTAGCCCCTCATCAAAGACAGCTGATCTCTTTATAATCACATGGAGCTGTTAATTAAACTGTGAATTTACAGGCCTCCCACTGTGATAATGATAAGTTATGGAAGCAGTCAAGGAGCACTAATTCATTATTGATAAACCTAAGGTTTATGTCAATAGACAGCTAGTGAAATTGCAAGCAGAGTTACAGCAAGCTTTTTTCAAAAAATTAAAGGGCTTGGGGGTTACAATGACTTGACACCTTAACAGTTAAGCTTATCCTCTTTTTCCACATATTCATGTATACTTTTAATAATTCCAAAGGAGCACCTTATCTCTCCCAAAGAGTACCTTATCTCTCCCAAAGGGACACCCTATCTCTCCATAAGGGTACCTGGACCCCTCTAAAACAGTACACTGTTATGACACAGCAGATGATGTGTGCCAGGCGGATCAAATCCATGAGGGAAACTTAATCATGCTATCACAATGGCTTTGCAATTTGTATTTATTTTGAGATGCATGCCCTGAATTCAGAAGTAATAAGTCCACCAAGACTTGAGATTTTTAGGAAACTAAACATTTATTAACAAAATAAAAGATTTCAAGCACATACATAGGTCTACAAATTACTACTATAGTAATTCCCTAAGTCCCTAAATAATCTGGCTTCCAGTAACACCACCGTTAAGGCAACAGTTAAAAAAAAAGGCTTTAAACAGACCCAGGCAAATCAACACAATACTCTGGACAGTAGAATTCAAAGTGGCTTTTCCCAGTTTCGGTTTCTGTAGACGACAGGCTTAATGCACAAATACTGGAGGCTTCTCATACTTCTGGTAGGTCTTACAATGTCTTCCCTTACACATAGCCTCATTTTCCTTTATACATGTTTCTCCCTTTTAATGTAAATTCCATTGTTCCCATATGTCTTTGGAACTTTACCTTTCTAATAATATAAATGATTTCATGGTGCTAACATTGTCAGTAACCTTTTGGAAAAATAAACAAAAAGAAAATGCTGGAAAAACTTAGTAGCATCCGTGGAGAGAGAAACAGAGTTAACATTTGGAGTCCGTATGGTCCTTTTTCAGGGAAAAGTAAACACATTGCTTGGCCTAGCTTCTCTGTCAGGTGTAAGCACCCTACCATCTCTTTGAAATTCAATTGTGAATTGAATTTATCTAAAATGCAAATTCTTCTTACCTTACATTCTAAATCTTCAGCCATGTTTATGTATTTAGCATTTCAAACCTAGCTTCTTTTGATGAGTCAAAGCCTCCAGACCAACTGTCTCCAATTCAATTAAATCCCACCCCCACACACACACACAGACACATATACACACAAACTATCCAAACCCCACTGTTAACCAACTCCTACAATAAATAGCAATATTATTAAGAGAATTATTATACTTTTATGACAACACTACCTCTCCAAATAACTCCGGCAGCTTTAGACCTTTTCCTCAAATGTCTATAGAACACAAAAATTGCATCTGTTTGAAGACAGCCACAATTTTAGGAGTGCAACTGCTTCCGTAAACCACAGATGTGCAAGCTACAACCTGTCCCCATTCTCACCTGGTGAAAATGGTGGGAGCCTGGCTCAGGGGGCAGGACTTCCGGAATTAGGGTTCCGGCGTCATTTTGGCTAAGGCGCGGAGCCCTTTCAGCTTTGCGAAAATTCAGGCCTATGTCCTCTAATGGAATCTTAACTAGCAATCTATTCTGTGTAACTTTACCAAATGCCTTCTGAAAATTTCTGTATGTGACATCCCAGGCCTCAGTACCACCCAGAACCTGCATCATTTGCGCGTATAGTGACAATTCGTGCTGGTAAGGTCACAAACCTCCGTTATAGGCTATCACTCAGAAAACTGAAACTGATGATACTGAGATGCTTTTATTTTCATTAATTTTATTTCCTTAGGTAAGCAACAGAACAAATAGGTGAACTGATTTGTTGTTGTTGATTTAGTTTGTGAATGGTGTGTTACCAGATATGAACCGCGAGGGAGTGGGGCTACATGTCTGCGAATTGGAAACCTGAAAACATTGGGAAGGCAGAGGTCCTGTTGAGTTCTACAATATTTTTGCTCCATTTCCAACCCAGCCACCAACCAGATATAGGTGTCTGACAGAAAAGAATAGGATAATATGATAGACTGGCAAGAAGAACTGGTGATCTTCACCTAAGTAAACTGTGCTACAATGCAATTAATTAACTTGTGATTGATGCCACAGTCCAATGCACCAAATTCAGTCTTTTTTTTAAAGAGCTTCTAGCTTTCACAGGCAATTCAAAGGCCACCAGCAATGCTACAGCGCAACAGGCTGTCAATGTCTGCAGCAGTAAACCTCTGGTCCCACTGTTGACCAACTTCCCTTTCCTTTGTAATGGAATCAGAAACTTTTAAAGGTGTGCACTCTGACCCTCCTGATTTTCCAATATTTGCTGCGTCCAGACAATTCTGTGCATTTGAGTGCAGACTTGGGAAACCTCGTTTATATATGGTTACATTCTACCATTTTCTGGAAGCCATAGTTCTCTAAATTGGTTAATTCTATGCCCATTTTACAGCCATTAAATAGGCACCTAAGCAGTTAATATGGCAGGTTGTATATGAACATATGAATTAGGAGCAGGTATCGGCCATTCAGCCCCTCGAGACTACTCTGCCATTCAACAAGGTCATGGCTGATCTGATTGTGGCCTCAAATCCAATTTCCTTCCTACCTGTTATAACATTTGACTCCCTTGTCAAACAAGAATCTATCTAATTCAGCCTTAAAAATATTCAATGATACTGCCTCCACTACTGTATGGGGAAGTGGATTCCACAGTTTCACGATCCTCTGAGAGAAAACATTTCTTCTCATCCCCATCTTAAATGGGAGACCCCTTATGCAGACAATTCAAGTAAGCCGTGAGCCTGAGGTAAGGACTGAAGTGCAGGCATCCAGGGACTGTTACAGAAACAGATGTTATTAGGGGTCTAACACCTGTATTTGGACCCCAGCCTGAAATTGGGTTGTCATGATTATAAGCATTTTTTTTTATTCGTTCATGGGATTTGGGTGTTGCTGGCTGAGCCAGCATTTATTAGTCATCCCCAATTGCCCTTGCTTAGAGGGCATTTACGAATCAACCACATTGCTGTGGATCTGGAGTCACATGTAGGCCAGACCAGGTAAGGACGGCAGAATTCCTTCCCTAAAGGACATTAGTAAACCAGATGGGATCGGCAATGGTTTCATAGTCATCATCAGACTTTTACTTCCATATTTTTATTGAATTCAAATTCGACCATTTGCTGTGTTGTGATTTGAACCCAGGTCCCCAGAGCATTACCTTGGGTCTCTGGATTATCAGCCCAGTGACAATACCACTATGCCACCACCTCCCCTTCTCCATGCCCCCTCCCCCAGCACGAGCCAATTTTACTCCGATAATCTTCTGACTCAGAGGTAAGACTACTACTTGAGTCAAGCTCTCACCTGGTAACAAAAGCTGCATTCTAAGTATTTTGCACAATTAGTGATGAATAGAACAGAGTTGAAACATTTAATGTCTCTTGATTAAATCTTGTGAATCTTTTCTGTTTCTTACCCAGGTGCCACTGCGATCTTAATTCCACGTCTTGATTTAGTGATTTCATTTGTTGGAGCAGTCAGCAGTAGTGCTTTGGCCCTCATCTTCCCCCCTTTGCTGGAGATCATCACTTTTTCTGGAGAAGGAATCTCTCTCTGGTTACTCCTAAAGGACATCTTTATAGCATTGATAGGAATCATTGGCTTTTTGACTGGAACATATGTGACTATTGTGGAGATCATCTACCCAGAGACAGCATCAATAATTAAACCCACGACTGGTCCTTCCATCAACTTCAACTCTACTGTACTGAGTTCTTGGGCCAATAGTTCTAGCTTATGAGCGAAAGGTACTTTAGAGCTGCTACATTTAGAGGAATTGTGGAAATGATCTACAACTATGTACTTTACACAACTATGGAGTGAAAATGGAAATACTACATTGTGTATTTAAGCTCTTCACTGCAATTCCAAAGCTCTTACACACTAACATGTAAGACATAATAGTTGTTGAGAATCTGGTTTTAGCTGCTTTGTAAATTCTTTTTGTTTGTTTTGAAAATTTTCAATACAAGGGGCTGTCCTTTTTTCTTAACATACATTTTTTGCCTCCTCTCCTCTCCCACTGATGGGTGACGTAGGTTGTCTTGCCTAGTATCCCTCCTTCCATGTGGGGAAATGCCTTTCTTCTGCTTAGCACCTCTCTTAGCTAGGCTGAGATTAGGAACCCAAGAGTCAGGAAGTTGTAAACATGAATCAATGTAGTAACATTCCTTGGTGCAGAGCATGATACATTTCATCCTTGTGCTTGTGTCTCATTGTTTTATCCATAGCGATTTAAGTCATGTATAATGCAAAAACACATTGATTTTGATATAGAAAATGGGATGTAGGCATTTGATCATGTTCTCACAAGACCATTACAGTCCTCCCCTCTGATTCTGTCATTCTGTGAACTAAACTGTATAATGCCAGTCCCTCCAGAGCATTAGCACAAAAGCAGAATACTCAATCCAATATTAAGTAACTGGTGAACTGAAAAGGATTAGTATGATTAAGATTTTGTTTCACTTCAAACGTGCTCTGCTGACCTCCTCTTCTGCCTAACTTCCCCAAAATAAAATGTAAATGAAATTTGGCAACAAATGAGATCGGAGTCTATTCAGTAACCTTCATGTGAATGCCATAAACTCAAAGCTGACCTGCTGTCAGCCCAGCGGCTCTAGCTGAAACTTGCAACACTCCAATTCTTAGGCCTGTGGTTTGAACTCAAGGTTCAAATGACATCCGGATCTTAATATTATCAATTGGAAAGTTTTCAGGTTCTTACTTGGACCCCAAGATGGAGCATGCAATAGTGGTTCTAATGTGGGGGGGAAAGGTGGAAATCTTCAAGGAATTGTGTCTTATCCCATGTTGTTAACATTGATGCCACTCACTGAGCTCCTCAGCTTCATTTGTCTCATCCAGAAACCTGAAAGGAGGTTTGAAGACAAGAAAAGCAGGAAAATTTAAAAGGAGGTATTAAAGCAAGTACAATCATAGACTAGACCTGCAATTCTTTAATTGCGCCCTAGTTTTTTAAATATGAAACACAAATTTCTGGCTTCTTCATTGATTTGTAATCCATATAAAATCCTCCTTTATCGATCCAAAAGACAGTTTAATAAGGGGAGTGTACTATGCAAAAGGAAGCGAAAAGCAAGCAAAATGTAGATTTCTGTATATAAGTATAAAAATTTTAATTGCCAAGAAGTAACAATCTGTAATCTAGTTGTAGTTGGGACTCTCTGACACCCAGCAAGATAGTCTCATCTCTAGTAAGAAAAAATAGCAGATATTTGAGTGCGCGCAACTCTCTCATATCTTGAATAATGAGAGTGAAATTTAGCTAGTTTGGAAATAAGACAACGTGGAGACATCCACCTGCTTAAGGATTCAATCTATGTCATATTTTTTACAAATAACATGTATTTCTTCAATCTAAAACCCATCCACAGCAGTCAGGAAGAAGGCTGCACCAGAGTTATTTAAATAGATTCTCAGTTTCATTCAGGTAAGTCTTTAGTTTGTGATTTTAGACTGCCTGAGGACTTTTAGGTCTATTTCTGCCTGTGTTGACTGCTCTAGCAGAGTTCACAAATTGTGGCGAGTTTATTGTGGAGCTGTAGAACAATTTCTGCCCAGGGGCTGATGAGGAAAGTTGCTCTGACAACACGGGTATGTGGATCAGTCTGCCAGTGGTGCTGTGGAAGGAGGAAGAGATGAGCTAGAGTGCTGAGACCAACAGCAACCAACAGCTGGAGAAGTGGGTATATATAGGAGGGGAGGACACAGGAGGCCTTACCACATGCAGGTCTACAGTAACAGGGCGTCTTATATCTGATAAACTAAGGGACAGGGTGTCCAGTGGCCTTGCTTCACTGGGGATCCTGTGACAGTACCATGTCACCAGCACCAAATACAGCCCACAATCGGTCATATCCTCATTGCCTGTGGCTCCAAATGTCTATGCTCAGGATCACTGCAACCTGCAACAGATGACATTAATAGCATTGGTCAATTTGCAGTGCATTTGAGCATCAAACAGGTGACTAATGTGCTCTGCACTAAACAAAATAAATTCATCACTTTCCTCAGTTGAGCAGGAAAGCAGGAAGATGGGGCTCTGGTAATCACCAGGAAACAGCATTCCTCCAGGTGCAGGGCAAATTGACCCACACCCTAATAGCCTTGTATGCTCCATATAAGGAAACTGGAATGTACATGAACAGGAAGAACTTCCACTGACTCAATGCCAGAAACTCAAGCATAGAGACAGAAGAGTGTTACCTCCATAGTCACTGTACGGAGCACCAGTTGAGCAAACAATTGGGAGCTTGAAGCAAAGGTTCCACTATCTGGATAGATGTGGAGGCGTTCTATGATATAGCCCTGAGAGAGAGTCTCCAGTATCATTGTCATTTACTGCATGCTCCATAACTTTGCCCTGCAAAAAGAACAACTCTTGGACCACCTGAGGGGTTGGGGAGAGGGGGTGGAGAAGTGTTGGTGGTGCAGGAGCAGGAAAAGCAGTAGAAAATCAAGATTACCAAGGAAGGGCAGGAACCACCAGTCCTACCTGCTGCCAGAGATTTATAGCGAATGCTTTGTTTGAATCATTGCCATCCTCCTGCACCAACAGTCTCTCCTACCATCAGATCCAGTCATTGCGCCCACCAGATGAATGTCTTCCGTTTCACCATCAGCATGGGATTCGTTGCCTTTCATGGTCAAACACACACCAGTCCAAAGAGACAGTGCACAGGAACAAAGTGGACCAAAATGGTTCAGTTTGTCCAACAGGTAAGAGGTACTTGCTACTTGTATGGATGAGAAGGACCCCAGGGTGGATGAGCAGACTCACCATGGCACCATAGTGAAAGAAGCCATTCAAGTGGGAGAAACAAAAAGGAATTTGGTAGTGAAAGGAGAGAGTGAAGTCAGGGAGATAGATATTATTCTCAGCCATAATGGGAGCTCTGAAGGTTGTGTTGTCTGCCCAATGCCAGAGTTAAAGACATCTCCTCCCAGCTGGAGGAGAACTTGGGATCCAGTTGTAGTGGTCCAAATGGGAACCAATGACATAGATAGCACCAGGGATGGCATTCTGTTAAGAGAGTTTGAAGAGTTAGAGTCCAAATTAAAATGTAGAACTTCAAAGGTTTGTTACCTGAGCCACATGTCAATTGGCATAGGGTCAAGCAGATTAGAGAATTAAATGTGTGGCTCAAAGATTGTTGTGGGAGGAAGGGATTTTGATTCATGGCATCAGTAGTCAGGGAAGAGTGTGGAGATTCTGTTGGGATGGGGTCTACTTAAACTGGGCTGGGACCAGTGTCCTGGCCAATTGTATAACTAGGACTTTGGAAAGGGCTACAAACTAACTGGGGGGGGGGGGAGTAGTGGGGTTCAGGTGAAGGGAGATTTAGAGATCAAGAGAAAGGCCGAGGCATCAAAACAATGTAGCAATGTGGGGAAAGACAAGCAGATTGGGAGAGGAAGAGATAGAGTGTTTAACATGAATTGTACATTAGTGAATAAGATAATTGCAGCAAATAATAGTAAAAAGATTAAATTAAATGTTCTCTATCTGAATGCATGAAGCATCTGAAATAAGATGAATGAACTAGTGGTGCAAATAGAGGTAAAATGCTTTAGATTTAATTGCCATTGCAGAAACATGGTTACAAGGGGATCAAGGTTGGGAAATAAATATTCTAGGGTATACAATATTTCAGAAAGACAGACAGAATGTCAAAGAAGGAGGGGTAGCCCTGATAGTAACGGATGGCATAAGGTGAGAAAGGATCTGGCCTCAGAAGATCATGAAGTAGAATCAGTATGGGTGGAAATTAGGATAAGCAAGAGTCAAAAACGCTGGTGGAAGTAGTTTATAGGCCCCCAAACAGTAGCCATATCGTTAGAGCATTAAAAAATAAATTATTGGAGCTTGTAACAAAGACAATGAAATAATTGTGATGGGCTTGAATCTCCATATAGATTGGAATAATCACATTGGCAAGACTGGTCTAGAAGGTGAGTTTGTAGGATGTTTTCATGACAGTTTCTTACAGTCATACCTTGTGGAGCCAACTAGTAGTACTTAGATCTAGTATTTTGTAATGAAGCAGGGTTAATTAGTAATGTCATAGTAAAAGATCCACTGGAAAATTGTTACAATAATACATTCAATTCCATGTTAAATTTGAAAGTGACATACTGCAATCACAAACAAGAATCTTAAACAGTCAGTACGAGGGGGAACTGACTAAGATTGATTGGATAAATAGACTAAAAGGTATGGCGGTAAATAAATTGCAGGAAACATTTAAGGAAACAATTCAAAATATTCAACATAAATGCATTTCAGTTAGAAAACAAAAACTCAGCAAGACAGGGCCATCTGGCTCACTTGGGAAGTTAAGGATAGTATTAGATTTTTTAAAAAGAGACTTATAATGTAAAGAACAACAGCAAATCTGAGGATCAAGAGTCTTTTAGCAACCACCAAAGGACCACCAAAATGCTGACAAAAAGGGAAAAAATAGAACGAGAGTAAACTAGCTGGAAATATAAACACAAGATCGTAACAGTTTTTCTAAGTATATAAAAAGGAAGAGAATAGCTAAAGTAAATATTGATCCCTTAGAATCAGAAACGGGAGAAATTATCATGGGGAGTGAGGAAATGGCAGAGGTATTCAACAAATATTTTGTGTCTGTCTTCAGAATAGTTGCATGCCAGAAATAGAGGGTAACCTAGAGACAAAAAGAATGAGGAAATTAAAATAATTAATGTCAGCAGACAAAGTGTATTGGAGAATTTAAGGAACTAAAATCTGACAAATCCCCGAGACCTGTTGACTTACACTTTAGGGTTCTAAAAGAGATAAATCCGGAGATAGTGGATGTGCTGACTATGATTTTCCAAAATCCCTTAGATTCGGGAGCAGTCCCATCAGATTGGAAGTTGGCAAATGTCAGTGGCAAGTTATCATTTATCAAGTTATCATTGTGCTCTGTCACAGCAATATATAGAAGATATATTCCTGTTTCAGAGCACAGCAACAAAGACCCATCAGAAGAGTCTTATATTTTGATGTAGTACAATTATCGGTACAAATTTGGTTATCAAAATAAATATGAAATGTAAAAAGATGTAACTAGAAACATAAGATATTGCTATCTTTTGAATCCTCCTGAATAGCTTTCATATTCTTATATTTTCTTTCTTACAAAGACCTTCCCACACAGATACATCTTCAAATGCTTCATTGGTTGTGTGTCTCTGGTGACTTTGTCATCCTCCTTCAACAGTTGTACAGCTAGGTTTAATATATTATACTATTTCATGTCATACTAAGAAAACACTGATGTGAACTGGAATGAAAATGGATATATCGTTTCTTCTGGTTCATTCTCCTTGATCTTTTTTAAAGGCTTCATTACATATTGGCACTGGCAGCTAACTGAATTGTTTACCTGTAATGATCTATTAAACATTTACTTTTAACCTGATGAGGTGTCAGGACTCAACGACAGGCTAGTCTATCACAATCATGCTATATATTGTTGACCTGTTTAATCAGATAAACTGCTTGTGTCTACAGATCTCCGTAATATGATGGTGTAATAATAGTGTACTGTTGCAGATAAAGTGCACTATATCTGATATTTGATAAACTCTTTTAAAATGATTTAATGTGTTAGAAGACTTTTTTGTAAAATATTTTTGGAAAATTTCAAATATATTTGCTTTTGTAAAATTTCATAATTAGAGCTGTCATTTTTTTAGTGTTGCAACATCATTACAATAAACGTTTGCCTATTCACAGAACTTACATATGAGACACAGATAATCATTTTTGTTAGATCATGGTTATAGAAGTTCATTTACTTAACTACTGATTATTGAAGAATGTGAATTGAGATCCAAAACCAACCCAATCCAATCCAAACAAGATAAATAGTTAGTTGAAGCTAAAATTGAACTGTTACTATTTATGTTTGGCTCCAGATGTTTATAATAAATATGATTTTTTTTCAAAGTTTACCAGTGAACGCATTAAGCTTGTAGGCTTTGCAAAGTAATGATAGTAATGATAAGGCAGGAAGCCAGTAGGTAGGGAATGGGGATTATGATTCTAAACATCTGTACCACATCCCTGAAATGTCCACAATAAAAGCACAAGACCCTTCAGACCCTTTCCCTTATCCTGCAACTGTATGGAAGTTATAAATAATTTGTCACATTTGAAGTGTGTCTTCAAATTCTGTTGAAGAGAAAGACAGCATAAATATTTTGCTTTTTAGAGGTGGAAGGTAGGTGATTGCATTTATGTACTCAAAGGGTCAGTTTTGCATAGAGGTTTGTGGAATGTCAATACTGAGGGGAAATAAAGTTCCAGCACAATTCAGGGGAACTAGTCCAAAACCTTCCCACCTCATTTTCCTCCACTGAACGCCTCAAATCTTCCAAAATCAGGAATTAACTGGGAGAAAAATCTAGTCATGAGCTAATGAATAGAAAGTTATGAAGCTTTTTTTAAATACAAGCAAACGATTGCTACCCAGTGTACATAATGTCTTTAACTTTTGTTGTTTGGAAAAGATCTAAATTACTTTAAGTCCAGAGGTTTTTCCAGTACTCATCCCTCCTGAATGGCCATTCCTCATTTCACAACATTTACCTTCTTAAAGAAAAACTGAAAATACTTATCAGGTCTGGCAGCATCTGTGGAGAGAGAAAAAACAGAGTTAACGTTTCATGCCTATGACCTTTCAGCAGAACTGATGCTGATGCTGATTATTTCCAGCATTGTCTGCTTTTATTTTACATTTCCAGCACCTGCAGTATTTTGCTTTTGATTTACCTTCTTAACCCTGTTTGTGCAAATTATTAGCCATTACCCACAATATAGTGAATGTAATGTTGACCGGGGGTCACCGGTTACAGTTATTGGCTTAGTACAAAGAGGAGAAGAGTCAATTCTCTCTTAACTTTCAATTCGCTTTATTCACAGTGTTAGATCATATACATAAAGCTTGTACGTCTGGTTAGATATAGACATGCAGTTTGCACAGGTTATACAGTTTTATACCCAAACTAGGATCAAAACGCACATTCACTAGGTTTCTCTGACACTCCCTGAGTGGTCACAGAATATAAAGGCTAATACCCGAAAAGGAGCGAAGACGCTGGCCAGGTGTTCTGTTCTCTCTCTCTTTCGACGTCATCTCTATGTTGCTGATGTAGGTTCTTCCAAATCCACGATGGTCGGTCTCCGGAGTCTTCGCTGGCTCCATGCCTGAGATTCTTCATTCTTATTCCAAATCTTATCTCTTCAAGCTGTGCTGTCTGTCTCCTGTTGGTTTTGGCTTGCTCGCCTAGTCCGTGTCTTCTCCTTATTGGCTCTGTCCCAAGGACTTAGGTAGCATTACCTCATTACTCCTTTTCTAAATAAGGACTTGTGTCTTATCACATCTCCCTTGTCTTTCACGAAACTTAGCTAATTCAAACCAGTTCCAGCCAACTCAGGCTACTTCAGTTCAAAAGTTGCTTTTGCCTATGTGTCAGCAGTTTGGAATAAACTCAGTAGTTTCTGCAGCCCCTGGCCAACAGTAAGTTAATCATTTGGGCATATAAGATGAAAACAACAAGTGTTAAGTAAACCTGATTTGTAAGCCTGAATAATGAATCTAGTCCTTAATTCATACATAAACATCATTTTCCATGTTTACTTACCAATCTTTCCAGCAGTTTGCTAGATTGGTTATTGAACCTGATTCATACTTTAAACTTAATTGGCCCTTACTAGCATCTTGTTGCACAATTCTAACATCCTGTGGATTGTTTTCTTTCTTTCATGTGATGTGAGTGTTGTTGACAAGGCCAGCATTTATTGCTCATCCTTAATTACCATTGAGAAGGTAGTGGTGAGCCATCTTTTTGAACTGCTGCAGCCTGCAGAGCAGATACACCTCCAATGCTGTTGGGGTGCTGTTACCACAAGCATTATTTTGTTTAAGCCATCCAATCAATTTCAAAACAGCCAACCTCACTGACACCCTAGGACTGTTTGTGGGGTAATGTATTTTTATTGACAACTGTGATCGGAGTGAAGTTATGGATGCCTGTCCACCGTCTACAGGACACATGTCAGGAGTGTGATGCAATACCCTCCACTTGCCAGAATGAATGCAGCCAAAAACACTCATGAAGCTTGACTCCATCCAGGCCAAGTCGGCTTGCTTGATTGGCACCCATCAACCACCTTAAACATTCACTCCCACCACCACAGAAACATAGTGACATCTACAAGATGCACTGCAGCAACTCACTAAAGCTCTTTCAATGGCACCATCCAAACCTGTGACCCCTACCAACTAGAGGACAAGGGCAACAGATGAATGGGAACACCACCACCCTCCAAGCCACATACCTCCTTACCAACATCTGGGGGCATGTACCAAAATTGGGAGAGCTGTTCCACACACCAGTCAAACAACAGCCTGACATTGTCCATAAGATATGATTCTGAGAGTACGACTATGTCCCAACCTCCACCATCACCACCCCTGGGTATGGTCTGTCCCACCAGCAGGACAGACCCACAATATATGGTGGAAGAGCAGCATTTAGGTGGGAGGCGGTTGCCCTGGGAGTCCTCAAAATTGACTTCAGACTCCATAAAGCCTCATGGCATCAGGTCAAACATGGGCAAGGAAGCCTCATACTGAGCACCACATACCATTGCATTCCCCCTGATGAATCAGCATTCCTCCATGTTGAACTCCATTTGGAAGAAGCACTGAGGGTGGAAAGGGCACGGAAAGCACTCTGGCTGGGGGCCTTCGATGTCCATTATCGAGAGTGACTCAGTAGCACCACTATTGACCAAGCCGGCCAAGTCCTAAAGGACATAGCTGCCAGACTGGGCCTGCAGCAGGTTGTGAGGGAAAAATCTACTTGACCTTGTCCTCATCAATCTACCTGGCTCAGATGCATCTGCCAATGACAGTATTGGTAGGAGTGCCCACTGCACAATCCTTGTGGAGACAAAGTCCCGTCTTCACATTGAGGATACCCTCCATCATGTTGTGTGGGGCTATCACCGTGCTAAATGGGATAGATTTCAAACACATCTAGCTACTCAAATATTGGGCATCCATAAGGCACTGTGGAGCATCAGCAGCAGAATTGTACTCAATCAGAATCTGTAACCTCATAGCCATAGCCCCCACTCTACCATTACCACCAAGCCAGTGGATCAACCTGGGTTCAATAAAGAGTACAGCAGGGCATACCAAGAGCAGCACCAGGCATACCTAAAAATGAGGTGTCAACCTGGTGAAGCTAATACATAGGACTACTTGCATGCCAAAAGGCAGAAATAGAATGTGACGGGCAGAGCTAAGCGATTCCACAACCAATGGATCAGATCTAAACTCTGCAGTCCTGCCACATTCAGTCATAAATAATGGTGGACAGTTAAATAACTCACTGGAGGAGGCGGCTTCACAAATATCCCCATCCTCAATAATAGGGGAGCCCAGCACATCAATGCAAAAGCCAAGGCTGAAACATTTGCAACAATCTTCAGCCGGAAGTGTTGAGTAGATGATCCATCTCAGACTCCTTCTGATGTCCTCAGCATCACAAATGCCAGTTCGATTCACTCCACATGATATCAAGAAATGGCTGAAGGCACAGGATACTGCAAAAGCTTTTGGCCCTGACAACATTCCGACAATAGTACTGATTATTTGTGCTCCAGAACTAGCTGCACCCCTAGCCAAACTGTTCCAGTACAGCTACAACACTGCATATACCTGGCAAAGTGGAAGATTGCCCAGGTATGTCCTGTCCACAGAAAAAAGGACAAATCCAACTTGGCCAATTACTGTCTCATCTGCCTACCTATTCTCAGCAAAATAATGGAAGGTGTTGTCGACAGTGCTATCAAGTGGCACTGATGCTCAGTTTGGTCTCCATCAGGGGCACGCAACTCCTGATCTCATTACAGTCTTGGTTCAGACATGGACAAAAGAGCTGAACTCAAGAGACAGGGTGAGAGTGACTGCCCTTGATATCAAGGCAGCATTTGACTGAGTGTGCACCAAGGAGCCCTAGCAAAACTGGAGTCAATGGGAATCAGGGGGGAAACTCTTCGCTGGTTGGATTCATACACAAAGGAAGATGGTTGTGGTGTTGGAGGTCAAGCATCTCAGTTGCAGGAATTCCTCAGGGTAGTAGTGTTCTAGGCCCAACCATCTTGAGCTGCTTCATCAATGACCTCCACTACATTATAAGGTCAGAAGTGGGGATGTTCGCTGATGATTACACAATGTTCAGCACCATTCACAACTCCTCAGATACAGATGCATCAAAATGCCATAAGACCTAAAACATTAAGGCTTGGGCTGATCAGTGTCAAGTAACCATCAATGCCACTGTAGGACTAATTTTAAAGAGAGAATAGAGGAAAACAGTACTGTAAATTGTAAGGGGGTAAGAATCCCTTGCAGAGTCTCACATAGGTTCGGAGGTGTACTCTGAACGAACAGGGATTAGAAAATCGATACCAAGCAATGTATGAAAACAACAATTTTTATTTGACAATAATAAACAATTATTAATGATTAAAAGAAAATGAAAGGAAGATAATGTTATTAAAATGAAAGGAAGAAAAGAGCACTTTATATATTTTTATATATATATATATATTACAAGAAGGAAGAAAAACAATTTTACATATATACTGTACATATTATATTACAGGTACATGCTATATTACAAATGTTAACCCCAAATTGTTCTGTTCAAGACAGCTCTCCAAAATGGTAAAACAACCCCAAATTGGTGCGTTCATAATAGCTCCCCAAAATGGTAAAATTCCCCTTGGTTCATACATCACCAAGTCTCTGAATAACTTTACATGTGTGCGCACTTCAGTCAGTCATGCCATTCACGGCCCTTCCTCCCATAGTCTTAAGCGATTGACTATTCCACTCTGGCTGCAGCAGCGAGTCCTGGAAGCAGTGTCCCTTTAAGCCAAATTTCTGGCTCCATTCCAGTCTTTTGAAACTTTATTCTGAAGTTCTCAAAACAAGAGTCAAGAAAACATGAATCCTTATCAATTCTTCCTCAGGCATTGCAAGGCCTCATAGACTTTGCCATACTCAGGTTGATTAAGTATCTTTTGATGGTGTTTCTCATCTGTCATCAATCAGGTTGTTTGTCCATCAATCAAACTCCATCTCCTGATTCCACACCATAGTTGACCACCCCATGTGTAAGGCTATTTATTGTCCTAGCATCATGTTCAAGCATCATCAGATGCAGTGAGGAAAAACACTTCTGATGAACAAAAGAAAACTTTTATTTTAGTATTCTAGCTTGAAAAGGGAAACAAAGATGTAGACCAAATACTAGCTGTGAATGGCCAGTATGAAAAACAAGGTCTTGGGAAAACATGTCTCCAGTTAACAATATTACTACTGATTACAATTGATTATTTAACTTAATCAAAGCACAGTCACACTTCATTTTAAATCAAGGTCTACAAAGTAACTTTAAATATTCAATACAGACTTAAAATCAAGTGCAAAGCAGAAATAAAATGCAAAAATACAAAATTGCAAAAATTATTGGCTGCAGGCCTTGTGCCTACAGCCTCCTCCCCTTTAAAATACAAATTACCGCAGTATTTTATATTCAAAATAACTAATTATGACAAGTGCTAGGCAATGATCATCTCCAACAAGAGAGAATTTAATCATCTCCCCTTGACATTCAATGATATTTCCATCGCTGAATCCCTCAATATCAACATCCTGGGGATTACCATTGACCAGAAAGTAAACTAGATTAGCCATATAAATACAGTGGCTACAACAGGTCAGAGGCTAGGAATCCTGAGGAGAGTGGCTCATCTCCTGATTCCCCAAAGCCTGACCACCATCTACAAGGCACAAGTTGGTAGTGTACTGGAATACTCTCCACTTGCCTGGATGACCGCAGCTCCAACAGCACTCAAGAAACTTGACACCATCCAGGACAAAGCAGCCAGCTTAATTGGCACCACATCCAACACCTTCAACTCCAACTGACAGACAGTAGCAGCAGTGTGTACCATCTACAAGATGCACTGCTGGACTCACCAAGGCTCTGGGACAGTAACTTTAAAACTCCCAATCTCTACCATCTAGAAGGACAAGGGCAGCAGATGCATGAGACCATCACCACCTTCAAGTTCCCCTCCAAGCTACACACTATCATGATTTGGAAATATATCGCCATTCCTTCACTGTCACTGGATCAAAATCCTTGAGCTCCTTTCCTAACAGCACTGTGGGTGTACCTACACCATATGGACTGCAGCGGTTCAGGAAGGCAGCTCACCACCATCCTCTCAAGGGCAATTAGGGATGGGCAATAAATGCTGGCCACATCCCATGAAAGGATAATTTAAAAGAAAACTTATTGCCTTAGCCATTGCAGCAACGGCTTCCCCATTTCCAGGTCATGAACTGTACTTCCCGAATAGCAGGCCTTCGGTTCCTCTTTCCCAGTGCCAATCAATTAACATCTACCTCTGGGTTTGCCATCCAATTAGGGAAAGTGGGTGTGAGTCGCTTACTGTGAGGTAGAAAAGAGGGGGAAAGTGGATGGAAAGCATGGAAAGGCAGCATGGAAGCATCACTGGAAATAATGCTGGAAGCAGTGAGGGCTTGCAGAGAGGTCCTCCTTCCAGCGAGTGGCAGGAGGAGGCCAGCTAGCCTCACTGGCCAAATTGGTTTGAGATTCCAGAGGAGGTGAGCAGCAGGACTGTGGTGCTGAAGATGTGGATCCAGTGCCATCATTGTTTCAATGACCTACAGAGGTCTGGCAAGGTAAACGGCCTGCAGCTCTCTGCTATAGCTGTTACCCTCTCATCTCTTTAGCAATTTTCTGCACAGCTATCATCGGAGCCACACACTCTGTTGCCACACATACTCATTTCTCCCCAGGCTCCTCCTCAAGTCTCCATCTTAGCAGACAGCACCAACCAACAGTTGGTACCCGCTCGCTCCTTGAGTGCCTAATTGTCACCCCTCTCAAATGTCTACCTCAATCCTTAGCAATCTCTTAACTCCTTACAGTCCTAAGTCTCTGCCTTTCCTCATTGCAGGAAAATGGAGCCCACAACTACTAAGAGATGCAGAGGAGTGGGCCACCCTCATGGTTATGGAGGAGGATGTCCTGGAGATCGGCAAAGTGGAAGCGGTACAGGTGCTTACCTTTGTAGAGATGAGGGTGGCACAGAGACCTGAACTGCCACTCATGCTGTGTCAATGTCATCAGTACAATAACATGACCTGTATAATGCAAATTTGGAACCTAATTTTACCTACGTGCTGAACTAATGTCAGTCTTTCATCTCCTGCAGGCGTATTGTCAGAGCTGCACCAGGAGATGAGGGATGAGGCAGTGGGGTTTTCAGAGGAGGAGCATCAGTCTGAGGAAGGATCTTCACATGTCTCTTATGCACCCGCACCCTCCACCAGATACATGCACCTCAGTGGGTATTGCATCACAGCTGTGATAGCTCAGACATTGGTGCTCATGACCACCTCTATTGAAAGAGTGGCCAAGTTCATGGAGAGTCATACATGGCAGTCCAACAAGTGGATGTTGTCCCACACCAATGGCCTGAATGCTATGGCTGCCACTTTGCAAAACATTGACCAAAAAATTGCATTGATGACTGAACACACACTTAGCTATGGCCAAATGATCTCCTGCTTTTGGTTACCAGTGAATTGCAGTGCCCTGAGAGAGAAGAGGGAGGCAGGAATGACAGCAATGGAAGCACTTCTTAATGTGCTCCCCCTCCTCTCTACTGTCATGGCCCTTGCTCTCAGCAACTCTGACAGAGGTGCACACTCTTTCTTCTCCTCCAATGACCAGGACAGATGGAGCAGTCTTTGGCAATGCCCTTACAGGCTCCAAAACCCAGAGGACTTCTGCCACGGGCATATCATGTCACAGAGCAGGGGAACAAGCAGCCTGCCTCTGTTATTTCCTTCTCGGGTATAAATGTACCAAGCATACACAAGGATTTGTGGAACAATATTGTAAATTGTTTATTTGAAGATATGACTATATCCAGATATTACTCACTAGAAGGCTAAGTAAATATGGCACATGGTTTCTACCCTGCTGCTTACAAGTTGCTTAAAAGTCATGGGACTAATACATCACATCCTGTCAATGTGGTATTGATCAACAGTAATTTAAGGTATATTCTCTTAAAGGTGTATGCACATCCTATCAAAATATCCTCCTGTTTTCTAAACTAAAGGTTTACCTTTAAAGAATCAAAATCTTCACACGAAAGCAAAATAAAATAACATTGTGTCTGAATGTACTTTAACACAGGGGAATAACTTTACAAGTCTCTGAAACATATTGGTGGTTTGCTTATCCATCCAGCTTTAATTATGGTGATCTTTGCTGGAGGCTGCTCTATGTTTTCAGGAAGTTGGTCAGGGTACTTTGTTTGTGTTGTGTTATAGACTGTGTTCTAGTTGAAGTAGGATTATTTAGTGTACCTGGTTGTAGTATTGTTCTGATTTGACATCTGTTTTGTCACACTGCTGTGCCATTTGATATTGGTACTTGATATGACCTTGCTGACCATTTCTGTTATTTCCCAAATGCCCTCAGTTGGGTGTTGGACTCGAATTTTCTGTCTGATGTTCAGGTTGGGTAATTCACATGCATCTTTCAGCCTCCACTGTTTTCCAAGAAGTGCATCACATGTTCCTGGGAGTATCACGGAGTAATGACCGGGGAGGTTTGTACGCACTTTTCTGCCAAATAGCAATTCCCACAGTGGTTCCGCAGTGTGATGAAGTGTGCACATTCAGAATGGGGTATATCTCTTTGGTTCAAACAGTGCCTTGTAACCCATTGGCTGGTGATTGGCATTGCAGAGTTAGGTAATCTTCTCCCAGTGTAAACACAGGGGGAAAATATTATGGGGCTAAGGGGGTGGGGGGGGTGGTAGATGACCCACCACCCCCAGAAGCAGAGTTGGCATGGAGCTCACCTACTCCACATCAGCCTGCCACACAGCCATAACACACTGCGGGTGGGCTAAATGGGGGCAGTGTGGGACACCCGCCCCTCACCGGGGTGGATGTCCCGCCCTTAAACAATCTGATTGATTGGCAACCCCATCAGTTCCGGCAGTGCTAAGAACACTTCAGTGGGCACTGCTGGGATTACAAGCAGGAAGAAGAAGGCCCAATGGATCCTGGAGACAGGTAAGTCTTGGGTAACAAAAACAGAATTACCTGGAAAAACTCAGCAGGTCTGGCAGCATCGGCGGAGAAGAAAAGAGTTGACGTTTCGAGTCCTCATGACCCTTCAACAGAAATAGGTGAATCCAAGGAAGGGGTGAAATATAAGCTGGTTTAAGGTGTGTGTGTGTGTGTGGGGTGGGGGTGGGGGGGGAGAGAAGTGGAGGGGGGGGGTTGGTTGTAGGGACAAACAAGCAGTGATAGAAGCAGATCATCAAAAGATATCACAGAAAACAGAACAAAAGAACACATAGGTGTAGAAGTTGGTGATATTATCTAAACGAATGTGCTAATTAAGAATGGATGGTAGGGCACTCAAGGTATAGCTCTAGTGGGGGTGGGGGGAGCATAAAAGATTTAAAAATATTTAAAAATATTGGAAATAGGTGGGAAAAGAAAAATCTATATAATTTATTGGAAAAAACAAAAGGAAGGGAGAAAAAACAGAAAGGGGGTGGGGATGGTGGGGGGAGCTCAAGACCTAAAGTTGTTAAATTCAATATTCAGTCCGGAAGGCTGTAAAGTGCCTAGTCGGAAGATGAGGTGTTCCTTCAGTTTGCATTGGGCTTCACTGGAACAATGTAGCAAGCCAAGGACAGACATGTGGGCAAGAGAGCAGGGTGGAGTGTTAAAATGGCAAGCGACAGGGAGGTTTGGGTCATTCTTGCGGATAGACCGCAGGTGTTCTGCAAAGCGGTCGCCCAGTTTACGTTTGGTCTCTCCAATGTAGAGGAGACCACATTGGGAGCAACGAATGCAGTAGGCTAAGTTGGGGGAAATGCAAGTGAAATGCTGCTTCACTTGAAAGGAGTGTTTGGGCCCTTGGATGGTGAGGAGAAAGGAAGTGAAGGGGTAGGTGTTACATCTTTTGCGTGGGCATGGGGTGGTGCCATAGGAGGGGGTTGAGGAGTAGGGGGGTGATGGAAGAGTGGACCAGGGTGTCCCGGAGGGAATGATCCCTACGGAATGCCGACGGGGGGGTGAAGGGAAGATGTGTTTGGTGGTGGCATCATGCTGGAGTTGGCGGAAATGGCGGAGGATGATCCTTTGAATGCGGAGGCTGGTGGGGTGATAAGTAAGGACAAGGGGGACCCTGTCATGGTTCTGGGATGGAGGAGCAGGCGTGAGGACGGAAGCGCGGGAGATGGGCCGGACACGGTTGAGGGCCCTGTTAACGACCGTGGGTGGAAAACCTCGGTTAAGGAAAAAGGAGGACATGTCAGAGGAACTGTTTTTGAAGGTAGCATCATCGGAACAGATGCGACGGAGGCGAAGGAACTGAGAGAATGGGATGGAGTCCTTATAGGAAGCGGGGTGTGAGGAACAGTAGTCAAGGTAGCTGTGGGAGTCGGTAGGTTTGTAATGGATATTGGTGGACAGTCTATCACCAGAGATTGAGACAGAGAGGTCAAGGAAGGGAAGGGAAGTGTCAGAGATGGACCGCTTGAAAATGATGGAGGGGTGGAGATTGGAAGCAAAGTCTGGGGTCTTGGGCAGGGAGGATTTGGGCAGGTTTTGCAGGGTGGGGTTGCGGGTGGCAGGGGGGATCGGGGGTGGTGTGTTTAATGCAGCGGATGGGTAGGAAGAAAGGAGAGGTTCTATCTTAGGGGGGGACCATCCTCCCGATCCACAAAGGGCACCCCCAGAAGATAGTACCCTCCCCTTCTTTCCCACCCTTTGAAATTTTTCTTTTAAAAAGCAGCCTGCCCACTTCTGCCCGACTCCCCACACCAACCATTTTATGATTTCAGCAGTGTATAATTGGGGTCAATTGGCTTGTTAACCAGCCCCATTGACCCTTGATTATTTATTTAAATATGGTGGTCGGACACCGTAATCGGCAACCACCTGCCCCCTGTATTATGGGTGTGAGCTCAGGGGTGCACGGGAAAGTGGTGGGGTGGGCCCCATCCTATTTTATGTGCCCTCCCACCAAAATAATACCTGGCGAGGGCACGTAAAATGCAATCCAGGGTTTCCAATGTGCACCTTGAGTTCTGTGGTCCTTGTCACCATGGACAGTGACCAAGGACAGGTCCTTGCACACTGGCAGGCCTCTGATCACTGGACCCGTGGTGCCCACAATATAAAATATCTGAGATGACCAGGGTTAGTTTTTATGGCCACATTTGAGTGTGATGCACCCCAGGGATGGAATCATGGTATGCCATGAATTTGGCAGAGGCTGGTTGAATCATTGCTTGCCACTCCTGTGAGTACATACATTTCAGTGTATAAAGTGGAAGGATGTTTGCACCTACAGTAGTATCCAGTTTTACATATAGGGCAGAATTTTACACGAGCAGGGTTTTAAGGTCCAACAAAGTCAATCGACTTTTGAATGGCCACATTTTGTGGCCCCGCCCCTACCATGACAGGGCTGTAAAATTCCGCCCATAGATTATGTTGACCCTTCATCTACGGGCATATAATCTGGAAGGTGGAAAATGCTTCTGTTGACACCACTGTGCCAATATATTCTTTGATGTTCACCTTGATGAATGTCTGCGTACTTTGTGTGTTGATGATCTGATCATCCTCATCACCTGACCATATAGCTTGGCTAGATATTTTGTGGATCTGTCTTTATGCTATTTGGTACACGGTCTTGTTTGGTTAGAATGCTGTTCCTGTTTGACCTCTGTTTGTGGCTTTTCATGACATGAAACCACTTGTTTTGGCCTTTGCTTTCTGCATTGGTGCTTCCAATGTCCTCAGGTGCCATATGCCTTGTATACAGTGTTAAAACCTGGGCATTTTCTAGGTGCATGTATGAGGCCACACTGCCCTCATTGCTCACTAGGCTTGCTGTATTGGCAATTGTGGCAATGGTGGACAAATTGCAAATAACCTGTGGACCCCATCTACCCATTAGTAAGGCTTCGTGCTTGCATCTGCTTTGTAGTAGTGCTTCCATGGTGTAACCTTAGGGTTGGTCCAAGATGCTTCCAATCGGATGGATGCTATCACAAGCTCGATTATTCTTTCAGCCAGCTCTGCTGCTGTAAAGTTGCAATCATGCCCTTTGTCTCTGCATCTAATTATGAATTGATCAGTGGTGTTGACTGAAAGATATGAATTCCAAGTTGTGTGTTCTGAAGCTGAGCTTCACTCATAATTGTTCTTCGAGTGTTGCCCATATTTTTTCTACATTTTTAAGATCGGACAGAACTGACATGTTCAGCCTGTGGAGGCTATCATTGCCTTTAGCAATTTTAATTTTAACGGATTGTTTAACTGATTCAGAGAATACAGCTCAACATGTTGTTGGGATAAAGTAAACTCAGATAGGAGATCTAATGCCTCAAAATTCAGCGTTGAAAATTTTGTGATCATCTTTTAGTTGTCTGGAGCTTTAGGCAGCTATGCAAGTTTCTTCCAGCTCTTATAGAGTTAATTTAGTTCTTAGTTCCAGTACCATTCGTGGCCACTGCCTGAGATGGTGGCACTGTTGCCTTCTTTGTTTTCCCCGGTTTAGCTCTAAGCTCCACCCACAAAATAGTAATTTTGATATAAAATGGAGCTGCCTCCTTCAAAAGGTGAGTGAGACAGTGGAGAAAGTTTTTTTTCAATAACCTTCTTTTAACTTTTAGGTGCTCTTACTGGATAATTCTTCTTCCCCGTCCAGTCTGCAGTATTTAGCTTCAGCATTAATAAATTCTTCTGTCTGTGGAGTTCTACTGCAAGTGAGATCACCTAGCGTGTACTGTTTAATTTCAGTCCCTGCTTTAACTTTGCAGCAGTTAGACTTTTACTAATTAAGCTCTCCCAGATTTGAACAATCTTCCCAGTAGCTGGTGCCTGCTGCTTGGAGCAAGGTGCAATCCCAGAATGAAGGTATGTGTGTAAAAGCCCTATAAAGCTACAGAATCCTTATACATGTTGAGTCATGATATTGTTTCACTTTCACATCAACTCTTCCGTTCTGTTGTACATGAAGGATTAAGGTTTCTATATTTTGCAGCCAAATTTTCAAAAAAATGCAGTAACATTGCCACCATGTTACATTCTTCGCTTTGACATGAATGTTATGAATGTTCTGATCATACTTAAGGATTGGTGAAACAATATGGGTTCTTTATTTGAAGATAAGACTATATATAGATAGTATTCACTAGGCAACTAAGTATTATACATCTGATCCTTACCCTGTGCTTCCAGACTGCCTACAATTCATGTGACTAACACATCACATCCTGTCAATCTGGTATTGATTGACAATAATTCAAGATATGCTCCCTTAAAGGTGTATGCACATCATATCACAACAACCCATAGCTCTGCTGAAGCTACAGGCATACCACCACATAAGAGAAAATTGAAGTGATAACGGTCTTAGCTACACAAAGGAAGTCAAGTGGGTGCTTATTACATTGTTACTTTCACATAGATTATGTTTATTTTAATAGGCCATGCTAATGACCTGATAATTCTCTTGGCATTTTTTGTGCTTCATACCAATTGAGCCAGGGCAGGTAAATGCCAGTGAATGACCCGAGACTCATTGATGAGTATATAATTTCAGGAATTATGTAACGGGTGGACTCCTGTTTACATTAGCAGGCTTGGTGTTGGGTGGAATGCTAGCTTTCACAGTGGTCTTGATACATCAGCATACTTGGCTGAAGAATGCCTGTATATGGGTATCCTAGGCTTCTTGGGCATGCAGTTATCAATGACACTCCAAGATGCTTTTGGGCCTCCTTCTCCAAGGCTGTCGGGTTCTCTCCATCTTCCTCTGGTGCCAGCTCCAGCCCTCTCTGAAGTGCCAAAATAATTTAGTTTAGGCCAAAGGAGCTGCCCCTCTTAGTGCAAGCCTTTGACTGTGGCTGAGCTCAGGCTTGCCGGTTTCATCCTTTATAGTTCTAATATTGGATGTAAGTTAATGCCAACCCTCCCCACCAGGAACAGTCTAGGAGCCCACCATACACACTGACCACACCACCACCACCCCCCCCCACTTCCCCTAGGCTTGCCTGACTGGTCCAGCTGAGACTGCCCTACTTATCCTCTGGACCTCCAGTGCTGTTCTCCCCCAGGACCTTCTATAGTCCCAGCAGTGACTACTGTTCCCAGTGGCACTGCTGGATCTGATGAATGTTGCAGTATCACTTTAAGAGAATATGCAAATATTATACTCGCCATCGCAGAACCAGAATGTAAGAAACATGTGACCAACAGGCTGTATTGCTGTTAGAGTTCGTGGTGATTGTTGTGTCTGTTGAATCCATAGAGTAGACCTGTTTGTTGAGCTCAACTGTAACACATATATGTATAGTTCTAGTCTTCAAACAAATAGAACCTACCTATAACTTACTGACTCTGTGCGCGTGATTGGTAAGTTTGCATAAAGAAGCTAGAAACAAAACAGAGACCAGCCAGCTGTCTATTTGGTCAGCAGCTCTTGGAGGCAGACTCTTCACCTCCAAAGGCCCAGGAACCTCAACAACAGGCTGGTAATTACCTGATTGGGATTTAATCCCCTTGGGGCTCCTGGAATTGGCCATGCTGGGCCTGCCACTGGCTCCCTGGCCACCACCATGACCATTAAATTCTCTCCATTCTGTTGATTTCAGTTTTCAATTACTTCCTGCGGTGCGTCACCTTTCCCAAGCTGCTGAGTTGCAGACACAGCTTGAGACCAAGCTTGAACTGTTGGGAAAGAGGCATTGGATGCTTTAAATGGCTTTTAACTGCCTTTTTAGATCCGTCAACTAGCTTCCGGCTGCAGCCTCAGTGTTCCCTACTGTACTTGCAATCCGCCCCTGGGCAAGTCAGGGGATGGTACCACGTTGGGATCTCACCTGATGTCATTTCCCACCACAGCCATCCTCAATCTCCCCTCCAACATCCAAGGAAAATTCCAGCCATGGAATCAGGTTTATGGGAAGGGGCAAGACTAATGATTCTTTGTCACTTCTTTGACAAGCAGTTCAGTTGCTTGGAGCTTTTAATTGTAGGTTTAATTTGAGCCACCTGTGCTTAACTCACTAGTCACTTTGAAGCCAGGAAAGAGACTGGGCTAAATTATGACTCATAGTAGCAATAAAATGAATCACGTTTCAAGAATCGGTTGAGGGTTAACTGTTGAGAAGTGTCTCAGTTGCTTTGATATTTCAAGGATAATAGTAAAAATTGTAATAACTGTAAATAGATTGGGATAGATTTTTATTGTCAGCATTACTAGTACCCAAAGCTTTGCAATTCATCACACAGTCCACACGAACATTTTCTTCCCAAGAACCTTGAAGAAATGAAGTTGCTTGGTGTTCTCATAGGTCTCTCTTCATTCAATCATGGAGTCGTGTAATCAATACTTCTTGATTTACCTTGTCTTCCTTTTATTCTCTTTGACCTTAATCTACAATGGATGTTGGACATTGATCTTAGTTTTTCAATAACAATTTTAGAAATCATGATTGTTATGTGTAAAAAAAGGTGACAGAATGATTCGGCTTTGGAAAACAATTTTGGTCAGAATTTTCAAGTCTTCATTGATTAGTAAGATAGGCCTATGACTGGGGCAAGCTGCATTTTGGAAAACAGAGAAATTGAAGCAGAAAGGATAAAAGTTTTTGAAATCTTCAAATATCAGTGGTGTTACTTGGGAGACGGAGCATGAAGTTGAATTTAGAGCATGGAACATTTGATTTCTTACAGGATATTTCTTGATCACCTTTTTGCCATTCAACTAATTCAGTACACCCTCACTTAAAGTTGTGGTTGTGTTCTGAAAATCACGTTAAGTGAAGCATAGGCTTCCATAGGAATCAAAGTTGAAACTGTTGTTATCTTCTGCAGGACATCCTTATCAGGAAAAAAAAACATTAAAACACGATACTGTGCCCTGAAGGTTGAAATATTTTCCATTGCTAAATTCCTACATTGGTAAATGAAAAAACTTTTAAAATAAAATATATTTTAAAATATCAAAGAAATATATAACTTTCTACTGTCAACCCTGCTCCCTAATTCTCCTGGTCACTGCAAATCCTTCCCCTCCCCAACCCTCCGACTTGTGGCCTCTCCCTGTCCCAGATTCACCGACATGTGGCCTCACCCACTCCCTGACCTCTGATATGCTGCCTCTCCCAGATACTCTGACACATGTCCTCTCTCCCTTCCCAATCCTCTGACTTGAGGCCTCTCCCCATACTCAACACTCCAGTTTGCAGCCTCTCACCCTCCTCCTGCCGATCCACCATGTCACCGAACCTCCCTCTCTCACCACTTCCCTCTCTTGAACCTGTCCAAACTCCAGTTCTGACCCAATGCCAGAGTTCTGGGGTTGTGAAAGTACGAGTCCCAACAGTGCAGATGTGCTGAGCTGGGGCTATTATGATTTAAGTATTTTTTTTTAAATGTTCCCGCTTGGTGCTTTGCTGTGAGCAAAGGTTCTGGAGATGTGCTGCAAGGCAGGATGAGTACCTTTGAGTCATTTAAAAGCGAGGTAATTGGCTAGGTGGGTAGGATGGCTAGGGTGATAGATGGGGGGTGGGGGGGTGGCAGGTGGGGTGGCAGGTGGGTAAGGTGGTTGGTGAGCAGGGTGTTTGGTGGGTAGGGTGGTTAGTGGGTAGGGTCGCAGGTAGGTGGGGGCCATTAATTTGAATAAATTACTTTCAATGGTTTAATGGAAATGCTTTTAAGTTGGTTTGTTAATAATCATTAATCATTATCCTTTTTTTAATGCATAAAAGGAAGAATTTGAGCTCTAGAATAAAGTTATTCATCCTGGAACTGACTTGATTTAATTTAGTTAAAAACCTTTTGACTTTATGAGCATTAAATTACAAACCAAGCTTTTAAATAGTTCAGGGTGAGGATTTTCAGTTGAGAATGGCAGGTAGAAAACATTACATGCAAAGTAAAGAAAATGTTTTTCCCAATATTAATGTGGAATACTGTGAAGCAGGCCTGTGTGTATGTTGTGTGCGTGTGACTTAGTTAATTAGACTGAAGACAGTCAGACTGCAAGGCTTAAATCATTAAAGGGTTAGGTGTAAAAGCAAGCATTTTGAAGTGGAGATGAACAAGCTAAGATGTGATGAAGTAAATATAACATGAATAGGAATTTGTATTAGGAGATAAATGAGGAGTTGAATTTTAACTGTTAAATTTTGAGAGAAAACTAAAAGGAAGTTTTACAACTGGCAAAGATAATAAAGTAATAAAGCAAACTTATTAAGTATATTTTCCCTGAAAGAAGTGGCAATAAAGACAACATGAAATATTTTTATATTCTATATTCCAAAGAAAGTTAATAACAATGGGTTTAAAGATGAAAGAGATAAAAAAAACATATTTAATGAAAAATTAAATGCTGTATGGGTGGTGTAGCTATGTGATATCTTGAAGGCTGTGCTGTACAATGACAGACCTGTGAAGTAAGCAGTCTCTAACCACCCCAGAAAAGTGTTTGTTATTTTTCTAGAAAGCAAGGTTTTGTTGCAAATCTTGGATTTCCATTGTAGAGGGAGAGAGAAGCCTGTGAAATACCTCCCCTATATCAACAGTGGGTGTCTTGTGATAATATTACTGGATTTTTTTTAATAGATTAAGAATCTGTAGCGATTGTTGCCTGGAAAAGGGTATTTATTTGAGAGACTAACTAAGTTGAATTTTTTGGGAAATGTTATAAGACTGAATTTAACTGTGTAACTGTAATATTGTGTGTTTAAGTTTTCTTTTCTTTTGTTAATACATGTTTGAATTTAATATTTAAAAATTTCCAAAAGTGGTAGTGGAATCTCTACTTCTGACTTCAGTGCACATACCTTCTCATAATAAAAATACAAGCTGCAAATCACTGTGATAGCTTGACAAAGTTTCCCTTTTGGGATTTGGTCAGCCCGTCAATTACCACTTGCCATATCATAACAAAACTGGGGGCCCTTTGCAGGATTTTTAAAAAAATCCTTGATTGGCTTGGAGTTGGTGAATTTGAAGGCTACAAGTGCAAGAAGGACTCTGACCTCAGGAGTTGGTGTTCAGGGGTTTTAAAGTGGTTGGACTATAAGATTACTTTGCTAATTTCTAAGACTTTTCTGGGAGTGGAAGACTGGTTTACAATAAGTAACCAAGGCTCAGTTAACAGAATTGGCAGATAAGTTGCAGTTAAGATTAACTACAGGGGTGAGGAAAACAGACATTGTTGAAGTAATAGCACAGCATTTGAAATTGGAAGGAATACCAGAGAAACCATGTTCTCCAAAGGCTTAGCCACTTGAATTAGCTAAGATTCAGTTGCAAATGAAAAAACTTGGATTGGAGGTGAAAGAAAAAGAAAAAGCAAGAAGGGAAAAGGAAGAGAAAGAGAGGAAAGGATAAGAGAACAAGCATTTCAAAGGGAGCAATTGGAAAGGCAGGAGTGAGAAAGAAGACAGGAAAGGGAATTGGAAATGGAGAAGATAGCAAAGGAGGAAAGAGAAATGGAAAGAGAAAGAGAATACCAGCTTAAAAGGCTGGCAGTTAAAACAGAAGTACCAGAAGGTGGGGAAGAACTTATTTCCAGACCAGAACTCAGTGGGGAGATGTTTAAATTTATACAAGCTCTCCCGACGTTTGAGGAGAGGGATGTAGAGACATTCTTTATTTCATTTGAGAAGATAACTCAGCAAATGAAATGACTAAAACAAATCTGAACATTGATTTTACAGAGTATGTTGGTAGGCCAAGCTCATGAGGTACATGCATTGCTGACAGAAGTTCTTCTGGAGAATATGATGCAGTAAAAAAAAGGCTATTCTGAGTGCATATGAATTTGTTCCTGAGGCATGCAGGCAGAAATTTCGGAATGTAAGGAAACAGCCTGGACAGACTTACATTGAGTTTGCGAGAGTCAAACAAAGTAATTTTGACCATTGGATACAGGCATTAAAGGTAGAGACAACATATGCAGCTCTTAGGGAAGTAATTCTTTTGGAAGAATTTAAAGATTCACTTCCTTCAGTAGTTAGAACATATGTGGAAGAACAGGGGGTTAAAATGTCTAGGCAAGCAGCAGAGATAGCTGATGATTATGACCTTTAAATCCGAGAAGGATAGAAAGTGGGAAGGTGAAAGGAAGGCAGGTAGTCAAGGAAGAGAAGGGACAGTTGGGAATTCTCAGAAAATTTCTCCTCAGGCCAGAAAGAAAGTTGCTGAGGGTGGAAGTGACACTTGACTTAAATGTTTCCATTGTAATAAGGTTCGGCACACAAAGTCAACGTGTTGGAGCTTACACGGAAAACCTATTGCAGTAATAGGGACTCAGAAAGGTGCTGTGAGTAAGGGTGCTGTCGGCTCTGACACTTTGGGGCAAGACAAGCCAGTAACTTTTGTGTAAGTGGAATAGAAGGGACAGGTAATAGCTAAAGAAATGGAAATGTGTTCACACCCTATCCAAGGAATGTTGAAGGGCAGTTTACAGAGATATTTAAAGATTTTATATGTGAAAGGAAAGTCAATCCATGTGCACAGGTTGGAGTAGGAAAAGATATCAAAATTTTAAGGGAAACGCTGGGGGGACTAGTCAGTCCATAATGTTATGGTGCTATTTGTTGTCCAGAGGGAGTATTGCAGGAAAGAGTAATAAGTGGAATTCATGGAGAAACTTAACATATTCCATTGTGTAAGGTAGTTTAAAAAGTAGGTTGAAAAGAGGCAAGGTGTGGGGTAGTGGAAAAATTGTCTATTGTAGGTGTTCAATTTTTCCTCGGAAATGATATTGCTGGGTCACAGATGTTAATTATCCCTAATGTAGTCGAGCAGTCTGTGGAGATGCAATCAACAAATATGTTGCAGAAAGCACATCCTGGATTGTTTCCAGATTGTGTAGTAACAAGATCACAAACTTAAAAGTTGAAACAGGAAGAGGAAGAATCTAAAAGGCAGGGGAAGGATATCCAATTAGCTGGATCTGTCTTTGAAAAGATTGATCAGGAAGAAAGGGTGGGAGAGAGTGAGGCTGAAGTGTTTAGCTCACTGAAACTAGTAGAGTTACAGCAGAAAGATCCAGTAACAGAAGCAGTAACACCAGACAGCTTATTCTGAAACAGAGGCAGAATATACCTCTGAGTGTTATTACCTTAAAGATAATGGCCTGAATTTTCAGGTCAGCAGCAGGCGTGATCGGTGGGTCCGGGATCAGCTTGAACATGGACCACAATCGGCCCCCGACCATAATTTCATGCTGGCTGGCTAATTAATGGCCTGCTAGCGTGAAACGTGTGCTGAAAAGCTCAGTGCAGCCGGGGAGGGGGGGGGGGGGGGGGGGGGGAGGGTGGGGGGGCGGGTAGAGGGCGGGCAATGACGTCAGTACAGGCGCGGGCCAGCGCTGACAGAAAGCTCCCTGAAAGCAGAGAGCTGCCTCAGGGAGTGAAGACCCAAAACTCAGGAAATAAAGTTTTTAAATTCAGGAAAACAATGTCAAAGCACCACAATCAGGCACCTGAACAAATAGTTTATAAAAATACTGTCCACAAATTTCTATTTTCATTTTACTTAATAAAGGAAACCTAGTCCCGCCCTTGGATGAGGTTTGCTGAAAAATGTAAAGGCCGCCTGGCGGATTCGCCCATCCGCCAACCGTAGAGTTGGATGGGCTACGTAAAATGACAGACGATTGTGCTATTTATGTGCTTAATTGCCCTCTTAATTGCTGGTGTGCGAGCTTCCAACTTTTGTGCACACCCGCTGACCCAATTATTACGTGAGTGCAGGATGATGTCAGGACACTTGCCTGTTATTATCTCGGACAATTTCATGTCCGATCAGATCAGGTGCGTGCCTGCCCAATTAGCATAAATTTCTGCCCAATGTGTTAATGAGGAAATGGAGATCTCCTCATGTTCTGGCAGATAAAAAGTGGGCGGTAGTACATCAAATTGTAATACCATCTGGATACGGAAATAAAATATTAAGAGTGGCTCATGAAATTCCAATAGCTGGACATTTAGGAATTGGGAAAATTCATGCTAAAACACACAAACATTTTTATTAGCCTGGACTGCATAAAGATATAGTCAAAATCTGTTGAACATGTCTGACGTCAGGGAAACCTCAAGCAATAATTAAACCTGCACCTTTAATTCCAATTCCAACCTTTTAGGGTCCTGATTGATTGTGTAGGGCCCCTCCCTAAGACCAAAAGTGGAAATCAGTACTTGCTGACCATCATGGATGTGTCCACTAGATTTCCAGAAGCGATACCTTTATGAAATATACAGCAAAGAGGATTGTAGAGGAGTTGACCAAATTCTTTACAAAATATGGGTCACCTAAAGAAATACAGTTGGAACAGAGTTTGAATTTCATGTCACAGCTGTTTAAGGAAGTAATGAACAGCCTAGGAATAAAGCAGTTTAAGTCATCAGTTTATCACGCTGAATCACGAGGTGCTTTTCGAGAGATGGCATCAAACGTTAAAGACTATGATGAGAGCATAAAGTGAAGGCTACCCACAGGACTGGGATTGAGGGATTCCATTCTTGTCATTTGCTATTAGACCCGCCCCTAACAAATCAACAGGGTTTGAATTAGTCCTTTTGAATTAGTCTATGGTCATGATGTAAGGGGATCACTCAAGTTGATTCAGGAGAAACTAATGGGGCAAAGTTTGGAAACTACTCTCCTGGATTATGTGACAAAATTCAGAGAAAGATTGAACAGAGCATGTGACTTAGCTAAGGAAAATTTAAAGATATCACAACGATTAATGAAGACAAGTGCAGATAAGAGGGCAAAAGCTCATAGTTTTGTTGCTGGAGAAAAGATGTTAATCCCGTTGCCAGTATCAAGTGAACCATTAAAAGGCAAGGGCTAATGGGCCTTACCAGATTGAAAAGAGACTGAGTGAAGTAAATTATTTAATAAATACTCCAGATAGAAGAAAGAACCAGAGGGTGTGTAATATAAATATGCTTAAAAAATACTTTGACAGGAAATCTAACCAAAAGGAGGTATTAGTCGTGGTAAATAAGGAAAAGGGGGTAGAAATGAAGGATTCTGAAATTGATTTTCCTCTAATTAAATTGGACAGTGAAGGAGTGTTAAAATTTTAAATGCGGTGCTGGGTTACATTCCCGGCAAGTGTCAAAGTGAATTAGAAAAGTTATTGCAGTCATACAAAACTATTTGTGGGAATAAGCTGGGGAAAACAAATCTGGCTATACATGATGTAATTCAGTTTCAATAAGGCAATATCCTTACAGATTAAAATCAGTAAACTTAGCTCAAGTGTAAAAATAAATCAAATTCATGCTTCAGAATTACATCATAGAGTCCCGTTGCAATAACTGGAGCTCACCCATGGTACCAAAACTGGACGGAACACAAAGGGTGGGATTTTCCACACCCATCTGCCGCCAGGATCGTCCAGTCCTGCTGAAAGTCAGTGGACTTCTGGCTGGGGTGCCGCCTCGCTCATGGCAGGTTCCGCCCACAATGGAGCCGGTAAGTCCCAGCCAAAGACTATGGGCAGGATTTTGTGGCCCATCTCGCCTGCCGGAATATTACAGTCCCGCCAAACTGAATGGAGATTTAAATGGCTCGCCTCATCCACCAGGGGGAAACACATCATGACAGGGTCATAAGATCTTGGCCTTTATGTGGATTATCGAAAAATGAACACAGTGACAAAGGTGGATTCATATCCTATTCCACGGCTGGAGGGTTCTATTGAGAAAGTGGTACAATCAGAGTTTATCACAAGGATTGATTTGCTCTGAGGATATTGGCAAGTACCTTTATTGGAAAGAGCGAAAGAGATATCAGCTTTTGTAATGCCAGATGGGCTATATCAGTTAAAAGTTATGCCATGTGGTATGAAGAATGCACCAGCAGCATTTCAAAGACTGACAAAGTAATTGCAGGGCTGAGCAATTGTGCTGTTTATATTGATGACTTGACAGTTTTCCGTCAAATGTGGGAGGAGTATTTTCAACATCTAAAAGAATTGTTTGACCAACTGAAAGAAGCTAATTTGGTGGTGAACTTGGCTAAAGTGAATTTGTGAAAGTGCAAGTAACATATTTATGCCACACTGTTGGACATGGTCAGGTGACGCCATGAGATATGAAGGTAAAAGCCATTGTGAATTTCCCAGTGCCTACAACAAAATGGTAAGTTTTGAGATTTATGGGCATGAATGGATTTTATCAGAAGTTTGTACCACATTTTAGCAGTGTGGATGCTCCATTGACTGAACTACTAAAAAAGAGCAAGAAATTTCAATCGACACAGGAGTGCCAGAATGCATTTGACAGTTTAAACACTGTGTTGACTACTACACTAGTTTTGGCAGCACTTAATTATGCCAAGCAGTTT
The DNA here is from genome assembly GCF_017639515.1 of Carcharodon carcharias. Classification (NCBI taxonomy): domain Eukaryota; kingdom Metazoa; phylum Chordata; class Chondrichthyes; order Lamniformes; family Lamnidae; genus Carcharodon; species Carcharodon carcharias. The sequence continues at coordinate 92,352,116 of NC_054477.1, read as the reverse complement.
AAGTTGGTTATTGATGCAAGTGATTTGGGTATTGGTGCTATGTTGTTACAAGAAGATGATACAGAAGTTGAAAAGCCGGAAGGATATTTTTCACAGAAGCTGAATGTACATCAGAAAAGATACTCAACAATTGAAAAAGAGACTCTAGGTCTGGTGTTAGCATTGCAGCATTTTGAGATCTATGTTGCAAGTAATTCTTCAGAAACAATTATTTATACAGACCACAATCCTTTAAAATTTCTGGAAAAGTTTCCAAACCAGAATGCCAGACTAATCAGATGGAGTTTATGACTGCAGCAGTTTTATTTACAAATTATACATGTGGCTGGATGAGACAATTTAACTGCTGATGTGTTGTCAAGAGTTAAAGTTCAAAGGAAATTGGACGTTTGAAACATGGACAATGGGCTGAAATGACCTCTGTTGATACAAAGAACTTGTGTATAGTGTATAGTGTCATGTTAATGAATGTACCTGGTAACTTAATAGTTTTGTGTAAATAGATAAGTATAGTAAGTAATGTATAATGGGTTGAGAAAATGAAACTTTTTTAGGATTATGATGGTTCATTTTTCCTTATGGATGGAATATCATTTTTTCCAATATTACTCTGGGATACTGTGAAGCAGGCTTGTGGGGGCTGTGTGTATATTTGTGTGTGTGGGTGTGACTAATTTAAGTAAACTGAAGACAGTCAGACTGCAAGGTTTATATCATCAAAGGGTTAGGTGTAAAACAGACATTTTGAAGTGGAGATTAACAAGCTAAGATGGGATAAAGTAAATACAATATGAATAGGAATTTGTAATAGAGATAAATGAGGAGTTTAATTTTTAATTGTTGAATTTCAAAGAGAAATTGAAGGAGGTTTTATAGCTGGCAAAATCATAAATGAATAAAGCAAAGTTATTAAGTTTATTTTTCCCGAAAGTAGTGGCCATAGAGACAACAGGAAAGAGTAAAACTACTTATTTGGAGAAGGGCCAATTTCGGTGGTTTGAGAACAGATGTGTTCTGTAGTGGAATCAAGAACTGGCAGGCAAAATTATAATAGATCAATGGCCTGCCTTTGGCTACAACTAAGGTATATTCCCATGAAAGATAGGGCAAAGAAAGCCAGAGCTCCCAGGATGATGAAAAGGCGAGAGAATAAGATGAAGCCAAAAAAGGATGTGTATTATAGATGTCAGTTTGAGAATAAGTGATATCCTTGCTGAATATAGAAAATTATGAGGAGAATTGAAACAAAGAAATGAGAGGAAAAGAAAAAGCATGAGAATAAACTGACAACCAACATAAAAGGGGATCCAAAAGTCTTCTATAGGTATATAGATATAAAATGCAGTAAGAGGAGGGGTAGGACCACTTAGGGGCAAAAAGGGGATATATGTATGGAGCAGAGGGCAAGGCTTAGGTACTAAATTAGTACTTTACTCCTATCTTTACCAAAGGAAGAAGATGCTGCAGTGGAAGAGGAGGTATTTGAGATATTTAATGGGCTAAAAATAATAAAAAGGAGATATTAGAAAGTCTGGCTGTACTTAAAATTGACAAGTCCTTAGCACCAAATGGGCTGCATCCGAGGATACTGAGGGAGTAAGGGTGGCAATTGCAGAGGTACTGGCCATAATTGTCCAATCCTTTATTGATTCCTGGGTGTTGCCAGAGGAATGAGAATTGCAAATGTTAAACCATTGTTCAAAAAAAGGGTGTCAAGATAAATCCAGCAACTACAGGCCAGTTAGCTTGGCCTAAATAGCCAAGTGGTTATGGTACTGGGTTTGCAACCCCAAGATCAAGTGTTCAAATCTCACAATGGCAAACTATGAAACAATGTAACTTCATCTGAAACAGATGGAAACAGGTTTGTACTCGAAAGAGTTACAGGCCAGTTAGTTTAAGCTCAATGGTGAGGAAAAATTCTGAAACAATAATCTGGGACAAAATTAAGTGACTTGGACAATTGTGGATTAATTAAGGATAGCCAGTATGACTTTGTTAAAGGCAAATAAAGTCCACCTAACCTGACTGAGTTTTTGATGAGCTAACGAAAAGGGTTGATTAGGGTAATACAGTTGATGTACTGTATATGCACTTCCAGAAGTGCCACATAATAGGCTTGCCAGCAAAGTTGAAGCCCATGGACTAAAAGGGACAATGGCAACATTACTATGAAATTGGTTGAGTGACAGGAAACCGAAGTAGTGTGAACAGTTTTTTTGGATTGGAGGAAGGAATACTGTGAAGTTCCCAAGAAATGGTACTAGGACCGCTGTTTTTCTTGATTTAATTTAATGACCTAGCCTCGGACAATTCAAAATTTGCAAATGACACAAAACTTTCAAGTGCAGTGAACTTTGAGGAGGATATAGACAAGTAAGTGGAATGGGCAGTCATGTGGCAGATCAAATTTAAAGCAGAGAAGTGAGAAGCAGGAAGAATGAGGAGAGGCAAAATAAACTAAAGGGTACAATTTTAGAGGGGTTGGAGGAAGAGAGAGACCTGTGAATATATCTGCACAAATCATTGATGGTGACAAGGCAAGATGAGAAAGTGGTTAAAAGGGCATAGGAACAGGAACCTGGGCATAGAGTACAAAAGCAGGGAAGTTATGACAAACCTTTAGCAAACACTGGTTCGGCCTCAACTGGAGTATTTTGTCCAATTCTGAGGACAGCATTTAAAAAGGATGTGAAAACTTCAGAAATGGTAATAGAAAAACTTATGAGAATAGTTTCAGGAATGAGGATCTTCAGTTGTGTGGATAGATTGGAGAATTGTCCCTGGAGAATCTGGGATTGTCCTCCTTAGAGAAGAGAAGGTTGAGTGAAAATTTGATAGAGATATTTGTTGTGGGATGTTGGTTACATCTCAGTAGGTTTGATCAAATCTTCATAAACTTTAGCAGGTTAACTGTAAGTCTTTATTAACTACTAGAACTATTTACAAATATACAGTAAAGGGCACAATAGGAGCTGTCTCCATACTTAGGTCTGCAAGTGGCTCTGTCCAACACCACACTGACCCCTAGGTGTGGGTCATAAGTTCTTTTACATCACTGTGTGGGCAGTACTATACTCAGTCCTACATTGACCCTATATGTGCCAGACCCTCATACATAGTATTCAAAATCATGAGAAATCTGGACAGAGTAGATTGACAGAAACTGTTACAATTGTCAGAAGGTCGAAGATAGGGGCAAAGATGGCTGGCAAAATAACCAAAGGTGACATGAGGAAAAACCTTTCTACCCAGTGAGTAGTTATGATCTGGAGTGCACTGCCTGAGAATGTAGTGGAAGCAGGTTCAATTTTAGCTTTCAAAAGAGAATTGGATAAACACCTGAGAGGGAAATAGTTTGCAGGGCAATGGAGAAAGGGAGGGAAAGTGGGATTAATTGCTCTCTCACAATTTAGTCAGCATGGATTTGACAAGCCACATGACTTCCTTTTGTGTTGTAACCATTCTATAATTCAAATGTGCATTCTCCTGTGCTTTAGATAAAAATTGGGACACATGGAATGTATTGTGCTCTGCAATCCCAACCATTGGTTAGTATTGTGGGGAAATGGCAAGAAAATGGCAGGAAATTGTTGCCATTTCAGTCCAACAGGGGTTTCTCCCAAACCCATTCTGACCTTCTTCAACTCTCCCACTCCCCTGCTGGCTGCTCTTACCTTATGTGCTGCATGGAAATAGCAGTTTGAGGGACAGAGCCCAGGCCCCAAGCAGATTTTTCTTCTTTCTGCCAAAGTTAGTGTTGTTCTTCAGGGTGGCTATCTAATATTTGGAGTGCTATCCCAGATTTTCTTCTACAGCTACATCAGGGTTCTCTGTTCTTGCATTGGTGGGCTTCTTCTTGATGTTGGGAATCCCACCAGGAACTCACCATCTGCATATAATGACACCCAAACTTGGAAAATATGTCAAGATGAAGAAAGGGTGGGTGGAAACTGCCAGAACTCTGCCCAAAAAGCACAGGCAGCTCCTCTCTCCCTACCCCCCAACCCCTTAATATCATTTATCCGCAATCATCCATACTTGGACTGGTTATTGGGTGACAATTATCCCTACTTTCCTTATATCTGGGCGAATTCACAATGCGTATTACATACCCTTTCACAGCCTAGAAATTTCACAGTACAATAGGAAAATGTTTGAAAAGAGTGTGCAATAAGTGACCATCCAAAATCAAATGTACCATACAGATGTGAGCATCTAAAAACTGGACACAGGGCCAACTAATTAAATAGACACACTCACATTCACGCACACACATAAATAAGACTCCCCCTCCCTGATGGATTGCAGTGTACGAAGCTTGAACTCCAGCTCATCAACTCGGAGCTGAAGTTCCTCAAGCTGCAGACATTTACTACAGATGAGTTGCCATGGATCACACAGGTATCCACCAGACCCCACATGCTACAGCTGCAACACATCACCTACCCTGTCACCTATTTAATTTAACAAATATTATAATTCCTGCTGCTGACCGGAAAGGCGTCAGGAATGCAGGTGCATGAGCAACTGATCTTTTCTGTTAAGTGACAGGAATATCTGAGGCTGCAGAGCATGAAATCCCTCTTCAGATTTCTCCTTTATAATTGGGAATAAACTTATTGAATTTGCAATGCATCACGGATGTACAAAATGAAAATAGTGATCGTTGGTTTAAGTAACAGTCTTCTGAAGCAATTTGGAAAGGTATTTTGGAAGCAATTCCCGGCTAGCTCAGTTGATACTTAATGGGGCTCTTAAGCCCAGAGTGAACCCCACATTGGGCAATATTTTTTTACTTAATATTGTTTAATTATTATTTGTTCATTTACCGAAGAATACATTATTTTGCAGAAAATAGAATAGATCATTTTGATGGCATCTGCAAAACGTCCTATTAAAAAAGCAATATTCTAATATTTTTCTGATGAGAATTTTAATTATAATGACTGACAAATGTGAACATGTGTACATACGGACAAGGAGCAGGAGTAGACCATTTGGCCCCTGAAGCCTGTTCCGCAGTTCAATAAGATCATGGTTGATCTGATAGTAACCTCAAATTTGCATCCAGCCTACCCCTAATAATCTATCATCCCTTTGCTTACCAAGAACCTATCCACATCTGCCTTAAAAATATTCAAAGACTCTGCTTCCCCCACCTTTTGAGGAAGAGAGTTCCAAAGATTCATGACCCTCAGAGAAAAAATTTCACCTCATCTCCCTTTTAAATCGGTGACATCTTATTTATAAACAGTGACTCCTAGTTCTAGAATTTCCCACAAGAGAAAACATCCTTTCCACATCCACCCTGTCAAGGGCCCTCAGGATCTTAAAGGTTTCAATTAAGTTGCATCTTACTCTTCTAAATCCTGTGGATACAAGCCTAGCATGTCCAATCTTTCCTCCTAAGATAACCCCCCTGTCTGGTAAGTCTGGTAAACCTTCTCTGAACTGCTTCCAATGCATTTACATCCTTCCTTAATTAAGGTGACCAATACTGTACACAGTACTCCAGTTGAGATCTCACTAGTGCTCTGTATAAAACATAACCTCCGTACTTTTGTATTCAATTCCCTCCATAATAAATTATAACTTTCTATTAGCTTCCCTAATTACTTCCTATACCTGCACAATAGCCTTTTGTGATTCATGAACTAAGCCACCCAGATCCCTCAGTATCTCAGAGCTATACAATCTTTCACCATTTAGATAATATGCTTCTCTTTTATTCTCCCTGCCAAAATGGACAATTTCACACTTTCCCACATTATACTCCATTTGTTGTTTCTTTTCCCAGTCACTTAATCCAACTATATCTTTTGGGGAGCAGACAATCCTGACACGATTCTGTTTTAGTTTACTCTTTAATATCAAGTTTCAGTTTGTGACTCAAAATTTAATTTAGGATGCCTGTCTAATTGCAAATAATAAAGTCACAGATTGATTTACTGCAACTGACACTGGGCAGAACCATCCTAGATTTGCACTAAAAGCGGTAGTGGACAGGTAAAACAACATTTTACCCCTGCCCCTGGCTCAATGGCAGCATTTCATGCCATATTGTCCCAAACCCACCGCATTAATTATGTATTCCCGGGATATAGGCCATTTCGATGGCAGGCGGGCTCTGATTTGCCTGCCATGCTGTCACCTCATTGATTCATCATGCCAGGCACTACATTTGAAGTACAGCCGCACTCAGTGCTTTCAGCCCAGGATTGCAACAAAGAAGACATGGCCCTGAAAGGCAAGAAGACTGCAGCCCTCAAGTACCTTTTGGACGAGGTGGAGACCCGCTGTGATGTCCTCTACCCCCACTCTGGCTACAGGAGGGGCAGTAACACTCTAGCTTGGTAAGCAATGGCAGTGGTGGTCAGTGCCAATGATGCACAGAAGAATTTGGCCATCCAATGCAGAAAAAGGATGAATGATCTCATCTGTGCAGCCAGGGTATGGTAACCATCTCATCACTCTAAACTCACACACTCAAGCCCATCACACATTCACTGTCATCTCTTTCACTGCCAGCTCAAGGGACATCACCACCCATTCTCACACACATACCCTCACATGTCCATCGGGCCTCATCTCCTATGGAGACTGCCTCCTCAGCACTCACCATCTTGAGTCCATTTGCACAGATCAACATGTTGCCCTCACACACACAACCTGGGATACCCTACTTCCCCAGTAAAGCCCTCACACTGCAGCCTCTTCCATTGCCTGAGGCCACTTCTCCCCCTTCCCCAAGCAAGACCTTGCCTTGCAGCCATTGAAAACCCACCAACATATGGCTAGTCTGGTAGGTAGAGACCTACCCTTGAGTCCCCCTAAAAGTGACGTGGTGCTGTCAGTGAAGTCTGATGCTGATGACTGTGAGTGCTGACTGAGCAATTTAGGCAAACAAACCTTGATGTCCTGAGCTGGCCTTATAATGATATACTGATGTATTACAGTGAGGTTCCTGACGTCCGATGGCGGGAAACACGGTCCATCATTGATAGGCTGAATGGATGATCCCAAACTGGATTCATGTGAAACTAGTTTTTGGTCTTCTCGCCATATTGTCTGCTCACACCACCAAATATGCCCGACGCCAGCCGTCATAGAAAATCCTGGCCACTGTTTCGGTGCATGCGCAAGAAGTGCTCCCTCTAATGTTGCGGCACAAATAAACACCACCATTAACAAATTAAGTTTCAAGTTTGGAAGTATGACTCAATTGTTGTATGTAGTTACACCAAGTAGTTTAACTAGTTAAGCTATAAATTTAATGCAGCACTTTTATCTTCTCAGTACCAATTTAAACTACTGCCCACATTTAGAGGGATAAACGCTTCAAAACTGACCAATTACTTACCTGCTCACCTAATTAAAGCCTTGACCACTCACGAGCTCCTGGAGACTGAAATCAAATATAAAAGCAACACTTCCTTCTCCCTGAGCACTGGATTCCCACCTGCACCAACTTCTGAGGTTAGCACTATTACCTCATTGTATTCAAGCCGCATCACAATCTGTGCTCCCACACTCAGAAAGAGAGAGACAGGTTCAACCACATGGAGTGGGGCTGCAACAGCCAGGTGAGCATCAGCCTCATTAGGGTGCGAGGGGACGTGGACGATTAGGACGCATAGAAAATATAAGCTAAAGTTCGCAGAAGGCACTCTCCAGCATTAAGGGTTTATAAACAAAGGCTTTGCTTCAGAGAGATGTCAGAGCACTAATGTCTTCAAAGAGCATGTGTCCAGGCAGGTAGTAGCAGAGGAGGAGTTGAGGCCAATGGGGTATGGTGGTTACCCATTGCCTGTGGCAGTGAAGGAGACTATGGTGCTCAATTTTTATGCCTCACGCTTATTCTAGGGATTGTCTGGAGACATCTGTGGAATATCAAAGCAATCAATTGCTGAATCCAACAGGTAATGGATGCCTTGTACCAGAGGGTAGGCCAATGCTTCAGGTATCTCACAAATCAGACCAAGAAGGTGATAGGATTTGGGGTCATTACTGGATTCTCTCAGGTACAGTAGGTAATCAACTACATGCGTGTCTTCATCGAGGCTCCCTCAGAGCAAACCAGGTGCTTCATGAACAGGAAGGGGCTGCACCTGCTAAATGTTCAAATAGCTTGCGACACTGCAAAAAGATCCTCCTGTAGCTGTGTGCATTATTTCTGGGAAGCTGTCATGACTCATTCATCCTTAGACAGTCTCAGGTGCCTCAGCAATCCAGGCCACCCAAACGCCTCTGAGGATGGATACTTGGTGACAAGGGATAGACACTAAAGACATAGCTGCTTGTACGGAACACTAACACAGAGAAAAAGGACCTCTAAAGCTGCTGCCTTGTGACTTGGGCCACCATTGAACTAGCCCTAGGCCTTCTGAAAATGAGGATTAGATGCCTGGACAGATCTGAAGCCCTGCAATATGCCCTATCAAGGGTTATATTATGTTATGTTATGGGGTTATGCTGTGTTCTGTACAAGCTAGCATCGCGGTGGGGAATAGTATTGGAGAAAGATGACCATATTGAGCACAAACCTCCCCCTTCTCCAAGGAGAAACAGTTGAAGGAGTGCCAAGACCAAGCAGCCAACGGAAATGTGCCCATGAGGCCAAGGTCAACCTGCGTGCCAGGGAAACATGCAACTCCCTCATAAATGCACTTTTCTCCTGAGAGACCGTTAAACCACCCTGGAAATGATTCAGTCTTCCCCCTGAGGTAGTTTTGGTGTCCTTTCAATACATGTCCTTACCATTCCAGTGGCCCTGTCAATACATCAATCTAAGAGATTGATTCACCTTTGCCCTCATTCTGTGCATACCTTCTCATGCCTTCCATCAGAAGTTCTCCCGCTCTGGTAAAGGCCCTCTGGTACAGAAATTAATGACAAGCTGTTACAGAATGTGTTATAGCACCTTTAATTTTTCACATGCATGCTTTGGTACTCAGGAAAAAAAACCATCGCCCAGTGAGATCTCAAATGATCTCAAACTCGATGGATTTGTGCAAACACTTTTGGGTGCTCCTACACTCTGCTCTCCCTACACCTGCAGTTGGAATGGAAGCAGGCTGCAACCTTTTCTGCTTCAATGCATGAATTAGCCTTGGCGAATGGCTTCTGGGTGCCTGAGCACTAGACAGGTCTGGCACATTTGTGGTCACCTGCATCTGTGCAGGGGCTGCCTCTATCATTGGGATTTCATGACTTGCTCATGTCACTGTCAAAGGGGCTGAGGATCTGCTGCCAATACAAGGTGTGCCTTGAGAAGATAAAAAACAAAAAATTGCGGACGCTGGAAATCCAAAACAAAAACAGAATTACCTGGAAAAACTCAGGTCTGGCAGCATCGGCGGAGAAGAAAAGAGTTGACGTTTCAAGTCCTCATGACCCTTCAACAGAACTGAGTGAATATTAGGAGAGGGGTGAAATATAAGCTGGTTTAAGGTGGCAGTGGGTGGGGGGGGGGGCGGTGGTGGGGAGAGAAGTGGGGGGTTGGTGTGTTGTAGGGACAAGCAGGCAGTGATAGGAGCAGATAATCAAAAGATGTCACAGACAAAAGAACACAGGTGTTGAAGGTGGTGATATTATCTAAACGAATGTGCTAATTAAGAGTGGATGGCAGGGCACTCAAGGTACAGCTCTAGTGGGGGTGGGGTGGAAAGACTAGCAAGGCATAAAAGATTTAAAAATAATGGAAATAGGTGGGAAAAGAAAAATCTATATAAATTATTGGAAAAAAACAAAAGGAAGGGGGAAACAGAAAGGGGGTGGGGATGGAGGAGGGAGCACAAGACCTAAAGTTGTTGAATTCAATATTCAGTCCGGAAGGCTGTAAAGTGCCTAGTCGGAAAATGAGGTGCTGTTCCTCCAGTTTGCGTTGGGCTTCACTGGAACAATGCAGCAAGCCAAGGACAGACATGTGGGCAAGAGAGCAGGGTGGAGTGTTAAAATGGCAAGCGACAGGGACGTTTGGGTCATTTTTGCGGACAGACAGCAGGTGTTCTGCAAAGCGGTTGCCCAGTTTACGTTTGGTCTCTCCAATGTAGAGGGGACCACATTGGGAGCAACGAATGCAGTAGACTAAGTTGGGGGAAATGCAAGTGAAATGCTGCTTCACTTGAAAGGAGTGTTTGGGCCCTTGGACGGTGAGGAGAGAGGAAGTGAAGGGTCAGTTGTTGCATCTTTTGCGTGGGGAGGTGCCATACGTGGGGGTTGAGGAGTAGGGGGTGATGGAGGAGTGGACCAGGGTGTCCCGGAGGGAATGATCCCTATGGAATGCTGCCGGGGCGGGGGGTAAAGGGAAGATGTATTTGGTGTTGGCATCATGCTGGAGTTGGCGGAAATGGCGGAGGATGATCCTTTGAATGCGGAGGCTGGTGGGGTGATAAGTGAGGACAAGGGGGACCCTATCATGTTCTGGGAGGGAGGAGAAGGCATGAGGGCGGATGCGCGGGAGATGGGCCGGACATGGTTGAGGGCCCTGTCAACGACTGTGGGTGGAAAACCTCGGTTAAGGAAGAAGGAGGACATGTCAGAGGAACTGTTTTTGAAGGTAGCATCATCAGAACAGATGCGACGGAGGGGAAAGAACTGAGAGAATGGGATGGAGTCTTGAGAAAGGCCCCTTTAGGCTTCAAGCAGCTCCTTCTCCATCCTTTCTACACCCACCTGCCCTCCTAGGCTTACCTGGGGTGGTTGATCAGCTGGCAATGGGTCCAGCCATCTTGAGCTATCTTGCCTACCTATTGCACAACAGAGCTCATGAATGAGGCCATAATAGTGGGTGGTTTGCTACCTGTGGCTCTCCATCAGTGTCATGCTCACTAACTGGTGCTTTCCTTTCTAACCACAAGTCAATGCCCACCACCCGTGAAGTGTCTGCACTGGTGGAGGGTGTGCTAGAATTATATGACACTGTCTCCTCAGAAGACAAATTCTCCTCTGGGGTCTTGTGGTCCCACAGTACCTGCCTGTCCCTCATCCTTTACTGGACCAGTGGGGGAGACAAAAGTGACATTCGTGAGTTGTGCTTTCAACCAACTCTTGCAGCTTGTCCTTGATCTGGATCTTCCTGTAGTCATCAAGGCTGACAAGATTACCAAAGCTAGTACTTAACAGAAGGTTTGATGTCCACATTTATCACGTTATTCACTCTCTATGGGCTCCAAACCTGTTTTGTGCTCAGCAACAGGCTGCCCTGCTGCAACTTATCCTATTTCCATTGTCACCTCCTCTATCGGTCACTTCAGCTTTGAATGGCACATCACCTTCCAGTTCTTCCCTGCTCCCTGGCTTTATGAACAGACTTCTCATGCAACCACAGGCATACGTGGTGTCACTCGTGTCTCAAAGCTTAGCTGTTCTTTTCAGCCTGTGCCAATATCCATGTGTAGTATCCTGTCACTGGGAGGTCTGCCTCAAGCAGCAATTCAGTCTTGGTAATGCAACGATCAACTCTGACTGAGCATTGGCCTCCAGTTTGAGTTAACTGTGTCTCAATGTAGAAACCTTGAGAGGAGAAGGAAAGGGGCAGTGAGAATGGCAGAAGGAAGACCCCAAGTGACCCCACGGTTCAGCAATATCTCCCTGCAGGCACTCTTCCAGGCTATGAGTGCAAGGTGGGAGGTCTTCCTCCCCAGAGATGAGGAGGAGGAGACTGGTGATTGACTAAACAAGCCTGGATGATGTTGGCTGCTGAGGTCAGCAACCAAGGAGCCCTCCCCAAAACCTGGATCCAGTGCCGCAAGGACACCAATTACTTTGTTCAGTCAGCCAAGGTGAGTGTGCTATACCTCTTTTCCCTTTGGAACTTGCATGTGGCAACATGAGAGGGTGGTTTGGTGGAGAAGGAGTAACCACCCAGTGGTAAAGGGGTCAGGCAGTAATATATGCTCTAAAAAGGCATGGTTGCATCTCGCTAAGAGGTACCTGTGTCATTGCTGACCCCTACAAGATCCCTGGAGACTGGTTGTGTTCCCGTCATGGGCTGCTGAGCTGTCCTTGCTGGGAGACTAACGGTGTGCATCTTTCTGCTTATGGGAGAAGGCAGCCAATAAACGTAAGGAGGCGGCCAAGACCAATGGAGACGTCCCATTCCAGGCCATTCTAACACCCATAGAGGAGGATTCCTTAGAACTGGTAGGGCAGAACAGTGGCCACTCCATCACTTATGGTGAGACAGGAGTGAAGCCTAAGAGTGAGTGGCCAAATGGAGCCTCCGGTGCATACGAGGTACTGTGCTTTTGTGGCTACCACTGAACACATGGAGCTCCACACAAGGGGTAGTTGGAAGAATGCAATGGGGAACCCTTAACCCTTCAATCTGTTTTCTAAGGCATGTCAAGCTGAAGAACAGAGAACTGGAGTGATAAAGGAGGGGCAGGTACCACAGAAGATACACTGTCACATCATTTCCTCATACCTTCCACCAGCACAGATACTTTCACGTTCCTGGGTATCCATTCACACTTAGATCTGGGGATACAACCTGGAGTCCAGCACAGATGCGCCCAAGTTGCTGATGTACTATGTGGCAGCCAAGGCTGCCAATAGTCAGAGGACTGTGGGAGATTGGGGTGAAACTGAGCCCTCAGTTGATGATAGGTCTCTGGAATCATTGACAACAAGACATATGCTGAAGCTGAAGCGAGAGGTAAAGGAACATCTGGCAGAGCTCCCAGAGGCTATGCGCAAACAAGCACTGACATTGGAAAAGTTCATCCAGACTGAGTGCTGCCAAGTCTTTGATGGGTACATTTTTGGCTTCTTCATGGAGAGATTAGCGATCTTGAGAGCCAGATTCTGCAGAACATTCAATGGATGCTGGAGTTGCGCATAGACCTGCATGCAGTTGCTTCGTCCACGAGTTCTGTGCAGCAACGGCTGGGCAAGAGGCGTCAAGCTGCCTGAAGTCTTTTTTAGGTCCTCACACTTCTCAGGTTAGCAAGATGTATTTGCGGCCAGCAAGGGAGTGAGAGCGGCTGCTTTCTGCATCAGAGGGCCTCTCAGGGTCCTCCAAGTATGGACAGTTACTCCTCAGCCCTTCTGCCAGTGAGTTGAGAATGACTGCCCTTGACATCAAGGCAGCATTTGATCGAGTGTGGCATCAAGAAACACTAGAAAAACTGAAATCAATGGGAATCGGGGGAAAACTCTCCACTGGTTGGAGTCATACCTAGCACAAAAGAAGATGGCTATGATTGTTGGAGGTCAATCATATCAGTTCCTGGACATTTCTGCAGGAGTTCCTCAGGGTAATGTCCTTGGCCCAACCATCTCAGGTGCTTCATTAATGACCTTCCTTCCATCATAAGGTTAGAAGTGGGGATATTTGCTGTTGGTTGCACAATGTTCAGCACCATTCATGACTCTTCAGACGATGAAGCAGCCTGTGCCCATTTGCAGCAAGACTTGGGCAACATTCAGGCTTGGGCTGATAAGTGGCAAGTAACACTCACGCCACACAATGCCAGGCAATGACCATTTCCAACAAGAGAGAGAATCCAATCATCACCTCCTGATGTTCAATGTTATTACCATCACTGAATCCCCCACTATCAACATCCTGGGGATTACCATTGACAAGAAACTGAACTGGACCAGCCATATAGATACTGTGGCTACAAGAGTAGGTCAGAGGCTGAGAATTTTATAGACAGTAACTCACCTCCTCACTTCCCAAAGCTTGTCCACCATCTACAGAGGCACAAGTCAGGAGTGTGATGGAATACTCTCCACTTGCCTGGATGAGTGCAGCTCCAACAACACTCAAGAAGCTCGACACCATCCTGGACAAAGCAACCCACTTGATTGGCACCCAATCCACAACCTTGAACATCTACACCCTCCACCACCAACGCACAGTGGCAATAGTGTGCACCATCTACAAAATGCATTGCAGCAACTCACCAACGTTCCTTTGACAGCACCTTCCAAACGCATGACCTCAACCATCTAGAAGAACAACTGTAACATATGCGTGGGAACACCACCAACTGCAACTTCCTCTCCAAGCCACTCACTATCCTGACTTGGAGCAATATTGCTATCCCTTCACTGCTGTTGGGTCAAAATCCTGGAACTCGCTCCCTAACAGCACTGTGGGTGTACCTGTACTGCATGGACTACAGTGGTTTAAGAAGGCAACTCACCACCAACTTCTCAAGGGAAATTAGGGATGGGCAATAAATGCTGGCCTAGCCAGCGATGCCCACATTCTGTGAATGAAAAAAAGGTACCAATGCCTCAAGTTGCCATGGCAATGGAGGAGGGTCCTGCTCCTGTGTTGAAGCCCTCAACATGCCTGGGTCCTCCAGGCCTCAGGCAGAGGATGACCGCCAAGGTCATCCCAAGCCATGCAGCAGCGAAGTCAACAGCTGGCCTCCACCGCAGCTGCAAGTGCAGGGGGAGCATTGTGTAGGAACATATGTAAAAAATTTAAGGAGAAAACCTAGCTATCCTTGTGGTTCATGGTTGAAAAGAGTATCAAACTATGAATCCTCATCTTTCTGGTTGCGTTAAGTAAAGGATTAAGGTATTGAAACTACATCTCCTTCCATGATTTGTTGCTTTTTGGGGCTTCAGCTTTACCCGGTCTTCCTCAAGGGGCTGGTTGCAAGGGACTATGTTGCATACAGTCAACACTTCGTCCTTGCTGCTGTGTGATGTGCAACTGGGCACAGGGTAATGGACTGTCAAATGAAGGAAGTAACAGCAGGGCTGCAGAAAGTAAGGTTTTATTGATACGGAAACATCAAGCAGTAAAGATAACATGAAAGATCTTTGTACTAGCTCGTCCCAAGCCTCCCTTGCATGTATTTCACTGCACCTTGTCTGTGGTCCCTCACCTTACATTGCCTGGTCAGTGTTGTGTTCCTCTCCTCCTTGTGCTTACTAACAAATAAGCAACAAGGCACCAACCAGGCATAAGGGATTGGTTAACACAAAAATACATAGGTTCATTTGTTAAGGTTTTGAGAAGTTGGTAGTATTACAGTTGGAGAACTTGTACACATGGATTGGCAGCTTCCTCAGAAGAAACCGAGACTAAGTCTGAATCACATGATACATTGCATCATTTCCCCTCTAGTGATGTGCACAGAAAACATAACATCCACTTAAAGGTCTACCACAGTCAGCAGCCTCCTCCACATCCTCATCACTGGAGGGTACATCCTGATTCATTGTTCAACACCTCCCATTTTGCAGTGTTTTGTTGTGTAGTGCACGGCTGTCCATGACAGTATGCATGTCCCCTGCTAGAGCATACTGAATGATGCATACTAGATTGATCAAGGCACCTGGACCACTTATTCAGAAGTCCTATGGCTTGCTCGATGGTCACTTGGGTTGCCTTGTGATAAGTATTTTACCTCTCCTCTCCATCAGTGCATGGGTCCCTCACAGATCTAATTAGCCATATCTTCAGTGTGTAGCCCTTGTCTCCGAGTATCCATCCCTGGAAGTAGTGGGGGATAGAAAAACTGTGGGACCTGGAAAGGCCAAAGTGTGTATGCGTCATGACTGTTTCCCGGAAACTGAGCACACACCTGAAGGATCCTTCTGGATGACCACAGACTAGTTGTGTATTGAGTGAGTTGAAGCCTTTCCTATTGATGAAAGACTGTGGGAGCCTTAATGGCTACATGTGTCTAGTTGATTTACATCCTGCGCCTGGAAGAATCCAGCAATAGTCCCAAACCCAATGGCTTTCTCAGCTTAGTGGTCTGGATCAGTGCAGAAACTCAGATATTTGCTGGCCCTCTAGGGCATCAGTCACCACCTTGATGCATCAATGACCTGCAGACTGCAAAATCCCACATGTATCTCCAGTGGATCCCTAGAAAGATCTGGACTAGCAGAAGTTCTGTGCCACAGTGACCCACAGTACAACTGGCACTGAGTGACCACCTCCCATGGGGCTCAGCTCTTGCTGTATTATGGCACACCAACCAATGAAGGCCTCCCTGGAGAGGCCCAGTCTTCAAGACACTGCTGCTCTGAGACTTGCAGGTATTTCAGTCCCTAATGGTAGACCATCTCTGGAGGGTAGCCTCTTGTGCGCTTAGGAGGCTGGTCATTGGCCCTCTGCCTTTCTCCTGCACACCCACCCTGTGCCAGGCCCTGCCATTGATGCAGTTTGCTGATTTCCTGCTGCCTGTAGCTGGACATCCCTTTCTCTCTGATGCTCCTCCTTATCAGAGGCCCTGTAGCCTGGGTGAATGAAGCCCAATGCAAGTGTTCTCTCAGTTTCTAAGGCCTCTGTAAATGATTTCACCTTTCCTACAACCCATTTCTTGTGCTCAAGTGCCAATGCCTATGCTCCTCTATCCTACTTGGCATGACATGCTGGATCTGAAGATGGCTGCTGGATGAAGCTGAGCCCTTGCTTGCTGTCTTCTTTTACCAGGTTTTACCCCTAAAATTGCTTTCAATTGACCAATCAATTGATTTTCCAGCTACGTCATGATGGCCTCCTGTCATACTGGCTGCCATTGGGAATGTCCAAAAATGTGAAGGTGTCAGTTTTCTATCCCGAATGGTCCCATCTCTGCTTCTGAACCTGTACCCAAAGGGCCTAGAAAAGTATTGGCCGTTAACTGTTTCTCTCTCCACAGATGCTTCTAGACTTGAGGATTTCCAACATTTCTGTTTTTCTGATTTCCAGCATCCAAACTATTTGGCTCTTGTAAAAGGTGGGAGGGGTTTGAAGTTGGATAATGGATGATTCGAAAAGGATAAAGGTGGTAGAAGGTGTATGAAAAGACATCAGAGCAAAATGGCTTGAAAATAGTTAATGGGAAAAATTGCAACTTCTGGACATCTGAAATATAACTAAACAATGCTGGGCAGACACAGAAGACAAAAGAGGAAGAGACACAAATATCCTTAGTGTGGTCCACCCCTGCTCTCCAGAACTGTGTTCTGACAGATGGTCAACACCCAATGTAAATCTGTCTCAGTGCCCAAGATGCCAAGGAACACAGCCTGCATTTACCTGAGAAAAAAAAAAATTGGAATTTGTTAAAAAACAATTTTTTCTGAACAGAGGGAACAGTCAGAACAAAAAGGTGGTACTGGGCTGCATTCTGCTCCATCGCCCTGCGCAAAATCAAAAATTAGGAAAATGTGCCAGAGGACAGACTGTTGGACTGCTATGACACTGTGTGCCCCTTTGAACACTGGTATCTGCAGCCACAGTAGCAGAAGCCTGAGCCTACAGAGCAGTAAGCTTAGCTGGCATCACGTCAGTGTGAGTTTCCACTGCAGCACCAGATATTGGCTGGTTTTTGCTTGTACTACAATGGAAGCTCGAGACATCGGTCATCAGATGCTGCATCATGGTTCGGTTCACACGTGATGGAGTTGGCCACCACTTCCCTGCTGGAAAGGAAGGGCTCCAAGCTCCTTGTCTTTGACCACAGGCTTTCTGGCAGGCCGACCAATGCACTCAGCATTTCTAGGTGGATACCCATCAATGCACTCAGCATTTCTATGTGGATACCCATCAATGCACTCAGCATTTCTATGTGGATACCCATCAGGTTTTCTCTGTATGCCACTCCAGAAAACTCCTCAACTGAGCCTGTACAGCAGAACTTGTGTGTAGCCTTGCCCTCCAGTGAGCTGGTACGATGCTAACCATTGCATTTGCCCCCAGGCTGCAAGCCACTCAAGCCCAGTGTCACGCCACGTACAGCCATGGCATCTACTCATGCACAATGCCGATATCTGAACTGATGGCTCTGAGTGTGAGGTCAAGGGACGGTATTTCATCTTCCTCAGTCTCTTGTTCTTCTTGGACTTACTCTCTTGCATCACTGCCTGGCCAGGTCATAGTTCTTGCATATCTGAAAGAAGAAAGGTACAGAGTCTGATTGTAATGAGAGTAGGGAGGTGAAAGAAGGGGTGCATATTTAAACCATCTGCAGCTTGTAAATCAGAAGAGATTGTGAGTTGAGGGGGAAATGGGATGTAAGAAGCAACACTAGGAGTGAACATGCTATCATCGTGGATGCTTTCAACCCACCTCTAGCCACAGCCCCAGCCAAGACAGCACTGAGGATGGCGAGAACCACCTCCTACATGGGGGTTACGACATACAACTGTGCCTGTCTCTTGTTGGTTAGCTGCTGCTGCCTGCAGTCATATGCCACCTTGTTCCACTAGAGAGAGAGAAATATGTCTGCCATTCTGAGCTCTTTCTGCTTGGACACTCTTCTCCAGCCACTTCCAGCACCTGCTCCAGCAAGAATGCACCTCCCCTTTAAGAGGTTCAGGCTGCCTTCAAGTGGTAAAGCTCGGGAGGCAAGCTTTAAAGGGTGCTAGCTTTGCACAAAATTGTGTAGCAATTCAACTGCATATTCAGCAATTGCTGTACTCTACAATCATGGTAATGAGCTGGCAGCAAGAAGTTTGTGTGTTGCCTGCATCATGAGGAATGAGCTCAAGTTAATAGTGTATCTCAATCCCTGTGTCTACTTTTTGGCTATCCAATGTTGTGTCCTGTGAATTTTCAACGGGGAAAACAGAGCATTGCTTTTTAAATATTTCTCTCAACAGTTGCTCCCTTGCATCCAATTACACTCCCTGCCTGTCTACAGATACTGTACTCTTTTCCAACTCTTGGAGTCCTCTGCCCAATGAAAGTGAGGCATTAATGCCTGAAGATGGTGGAGAATGGCTTACTGCCACATTCCTGCCATTGTTGTGTTCATTAAACTCTTTGTCCATGGACCAACCTGCTGGAGTAAGGCAGGAGGCCCTTTTAAACTACAAATCAGAGTGTGCTAATGCAGATAGAACCCCACATGCCATTTTAGGAGAGTTCTGAGGGGAACATTCCCCAAGCACATTCTGTCTAGTATCAGCTGGTAATCCAGTGAGCAGGAATTGATAGGTACATTTGAGGTTATTTTCATAAAGCTGGAAGGAATGAAAGTGTTCTACAAAACCACCCTGGCTCTCTGCTCCTCCAGACCTCCCACTCATTCTGAGATTGAACATGCTCCCTTGTCCTTCTGGCTCATAGGCTCACCTTGTTCAGGGCTGGACACTGATGGCAATCTACTGTACATTGGCTATTCCCATTATCCCAGTTTCTATTGGCACCTTTCTTCCTCTCCCCACCAATTCAATTTGATATTCATTTCACACCTTTCATTCAGTCTGATTGTAGTAATGATGGTTTTATTTAGTGTAATGTACCTTTAAAAATAACACGTTAGGGAAGGTCACTTGATCTGTAGAAACCAATAGGAGAGTAGCGTTCCGACCTTGAATTCCTTCTCCATCTTCTCGATTACCCATTGTTTAAGTTCTACAAAGCCTCCCAACAGGAAATCATCAACATGCATGATAAAGATCCCAGCTAGTTTCTCCTTATGGTACCTGTAGAAGATTGCAGAGTCTGCCTTTAACTGAATGTAATCAACAGGACAGATCTCACAGAAAAATACCATATTCTTGACACATCATTCAATCCAAAAACACACTTGTTCAATTTCCTTCTCTTTCCTTCTATATCCCCAGCTTCTTTGGGTGGTTTCAAAAAAAAAACTTCCCTTTGAAAGTTCTCTCCCTGTAAAAACACAGCCTTTATATCAATCGATTTGCACTCCCATGAGCAGGATGCCAAAATAGCTAAAAAAAATCTTCAAACTCACTTTCCCTGCAGTGGGTGAATCCACTCTGACATCTCCTAGTCCCTCTTCAAAACCTTGGGCTACTAATCTCACTTTGCCTTATATGTGCCGCTTGGGAGTACCTTTCCTGCACAGATCCATCTATGAGATAAAGCTGGCTGACCTCTGTCAGAATATACCCCAAATTCCTTCAACTTTCTAACTCTTTTCATTTGGCTCCTTTATCAGTTTATTTTCCAATTTATTAGCAGCTACTAAAATCTCTCGATCATAAGGACTTCAACTCCCATTGAGATTCCTAGCTTGCTCTCTAGTCCTCATTCTTGTTAAGCCACGACCTCTACTCACCCTCTCCCTTTCTGGACTGCTACTACATGATAGTTCTCTCATGCGAGAGAAACCCCATTCACAAGTCCATGCCTTTTTTCTAGGGTCACAACCACTTTCTGGCCCACTATCAGAACTCATACTGTGCTTTCTGGGTTTCCACGTCTTTACCTTGGTTTGCCAATTGATAGGTCTTGTCTCCTGTCCTTCATCCTGCACATTTAGCCAATGTTTGTATTTACCAGTGGCCTTTCCTGCTCTCCCTATGATGGAGGCAGCCCTTCACACACAGATCCCTTCTGGCAAGTATGTTACCTTTGTTCCTACTTTGGGGTAGTTGCCCTTTTGGATAAATAATGTTGTCCTGTTCCTCAGTGTCAGTCAACCCTGTATTTGTCATTGCCTGCTCCATGTGTGTGTAAGTGCATGGTACCTGCTTGCATTTTTTGTCCTGTTCAGAACCTGTAAGGGTATAGTCAGTTCCAATTAACCGTGAAGAATGTACTCTAACAGTTTGATTACCGTGTTGCACAATTAATATTTTCCCATCACTCTCTATTACCTTGCCAAGTCCTTTCCACTCTTTCTAGCCTTCCTTTATATAATATACCATGCCTCCTTGTCTAAACTGCATTCCCAATGATCTTATGTAGTGCTGTAGGGCCCGCTGAATTTTCTCCGAAATCTCAGCTTTAATGAAAGCTTTTCTGCCCGCATGCAAAGTGTTCAGATGAGCAGAAAAGGTGGAGCTAATGCTAGTCCCTTCTAGAGCAGGGGGAGCATCTGACAACACCGAAGGTAACTTCAGATTTCTACCATTCACCAACTGGTAGGGTCGGTACCCCCCCATTTGCAGAGAGTTCTTTGCATGCACTGTCGATGTTAGTGCTGTTTGCAATTTACAATCTGGTTGATCAGCCAATATTTTATGTAACATGTCATCTATCACCACATGGTTTCTTTCACAAAGACCATTACTAAACAGGCTCTCAGCTGCAGTGTGCATGACTATGATGTTTAAATTTTTGCACGTATCTCAAAATTCCTCATTGGCGAATTCCCCACCATTATCTGAGAGGGACTTCGTTGGTGTTCCTAATCCTATCCCTACCCATTTTTCTATGACCTTATTGACAATGGTCCTTTTGTCTTGACTATGTGCTACAGTGGATAGGCTAAGTCTGGTTGTCATATCTATGAAGTGTAGTAAAAAAATACACCTATCTTTATCCCAAACTTTCAAGTCCATTGCCACTGCAACATTAAACTCCCTGGCTAGTGACAAGCTCACAATAGAACCCAGTGGTGTCTTGCAATATTTAAGACAAATTTCACACTGAGTAGTGATTTGTTCAATAAGGTCATCATATCCTTTATCGACCACTCCCACATCACGAAGTACAGTCCTCAGTTTATGGCACCCGATGTGCAAACTGTCTATGCAGTTTCCAGATAATCTTTTTGTCCATCAAATTCTTATTCTCAGTAGTTAACAAAACTTCATGAACTTTTTGATGAGAAATCTCTGGCTTCCTTAGTAGCAAGCAATAATGGCCCGACTGAGTAAAATGTAGATCCACATTTTTTCCCAAATTTCATATTTAGCGTCATCTGAGCCTTCTTCATCGCAGATCAACTTAACAATAGTAGCATCTCACTGGAAACTACATCAGTACTGATAAACAGATTGACACCTGCTATCTTACAAGGGAGGACCACCCATTCAGAGGATGTTAATGTATTGTCATCTCATACTCCTTAACCTTCCGCCAGTCTGCCTCATTGGAGAGACTCCAGATAGCAGTCAAGCCAGTCCATACCACACTGTAGAAGTGCAACCATTGCCCAGAACTGCACAGTTGAAGGAATCTACCATCAAGATACCTCATCACTGGATTCAAACTCTGATTAATACAATTCTATCATGGCAGTCACCATCATCATTTTCAGTTTCAGATGAATCCATCTCACGGGTAACTTCAAAAACATGATTCTTTCACTGTGAGCAGTTTATCTCAGTGATACTGGGAACCACACCGAAAACACCAATTAACCATTCCCTGTGCATTTTTTAGGTTTAAACACCTACAGCCATTGTCCCAGACACGCTTTTAGTCCTGACTCTCAAATTGGCTAGGGTTATGACCATTTTCAGACCTCATCATTAATCCCATCTTTGAGTTGGAATCTTCATCTTATATTTGGTTGACCTCGAAATTCAGCCACATTGAATCCTCTATCCTTTGTTTCACAGCATAGTTGTTCACATTTACTATGAAAATGTCAGAGAATGACTGTTTCCCCAGAAATTAAGGTAGCAGCCATTTGATCTAGGAGAGATTCTTTCCCCTGGAACTGAACCCCGGTTCATACTAAAAGATTATCAACGTGAGAAATATGAGCATAGTTCAGTAAGTTAAATGCCAACACTGATTCTGGAATTTCAAATTCAAATCGTTGTAGTCTCCTGTACCATTTATCAAAATCCATGATATATTCTTCCATGGATTAATCATGTGATTTCCTAAACCTATCAAAGATCATTCAAGCTTCATACACTTCCAATAACTCATCCTTTTTGTAAAACTTATCCAAAAATTGTAACAGAAGATTCAGTCCCTCATCATGATCCAAATCATCCACTTCCCACTCTGAAAATACTTTACTCTTTATTTTACTTTTGGCTGGTAATGGTAATGCCAAAGCCATACTTTGCTTCTTCCAGAGTATGGAAGTAACCCAGGTCCACATTTCAACTTCAGCCTTTCATTGCTGATAAGGTTCAGAGTCAGAAAAAATTGGCGGATAGTCAAAGCTTGAGATTTTGCACCATCCTTCTGCCATTCCGTAACTTAAATTGTCAGCAACAGTACACTTCTTTTCCCTCAGAGGATTGAGATAAAAATCTTCATATACACCAATCAATGAGCAAAGCTTAAAGTTCATCTTCTGCTACCATATTACTCACAATGAGAGGTTGTGGTGGAAGAATTAATCCAGGCTGGCCTATTGGTTCAAGATGGTTTATTTTCAAGACAGCTCCTCAGTGCTACTGACTTCCAAGTAGCTTCCACATAAAGTGTTCCAGCTGTATCTTTTTATTCTATTTTGATGGGATAATCAATGCCCGTCACCGGTTTAACTAGTAATTGTCTAACAAGGTGATTGTCATGCAGTGTGATTATTTATAGATTGACACCCACTAGCTGAATAATGAAGAAACATAATTTAGCAGTGAAAACTAAGAATAATTTTAATAGTGGTGAAAACAATCAGTCTTTTAGCGATCGGCAGTTTAAAAAACTTTAATGCTACTATTGTCATAGAAAAGGACATATAATCAGGCAGTGCAAGGAAAGAATCAAGCAGAATTGTAAACAAAAGAAGAAACCCAATGAAATCTACAATGTAGAAGAGCCCGAAACAACAAATTCAGACATTTACTCGTTGTTTAATCTGAAAATTGGAAAGACAGAACCAATATTTGTCACTGTGAAAGTAAATGGCAAACCTGTTAACATGGAAGTAGACATGGGAGCTTCCACTACAGTAGTTGGGAAACAGACTTTTAGATATTTGAATAATGGTGAACATCAATTAAGTTTGGAAAGAACATCTGCCAAGTTAAAAACTTACACAGGTCAAGACATCCAAGTAAAAGGATGCTGGCCACTGAACGCATTTGGAAAACGACAGTTCTTATGAAAATTCTCACCTCCAGTATGCAGAGGACCACAATTTCACAGGAATGCCATAGAGATTCTCCTGGTATATGCTGAATTTTGTGAGTAAACACTAACAAAACTATTGGGGAAGAGGTGTCTTTTATGTGTCATTATAATGTTTCCAGGCAAATGCTTTTTGATTTTGTTAATGCTGATGTCATTGGCATGTGAATATGAAAGATGCCTTTGCAGTATGAACAATGGCAGAGTTTTTCTCCCCCCTCCCACTAATTTATTTTATGCCTTACTTGGTTCTCTCCTACTAATCATATTATTATCTAATGAGGCGGACATTCACCTATCCCCAGACTGTTCTTAGTATAATCATTCAGCCAGCTGGTCGGAGGTGAGCGGGGGTGACTGTCCATAAAAGTTTCGATGTTCCTCCTGATGAACAATTCCCCATTCAGCATCTTTTCATCACAGCGTGGCTGAGATCAGAGCTGTGGAGAATAGCAGGCACAGATTATGTTTCAGCATTCTCTGATGTAATGTGCTGGAGGGTTTCATGGCAGTGACCATTAAGCAAGATGACAGCTGGGGCAGAGTTTTCCATTGGAGTCAGGGCTCCAATGCTTGGGCCACTTCTGGGTCCTGACCCTGCTGCAAGGGAGAAGCAGTCACAGGTTACAACCTTCCCAGAAGTCAGCCCTAATTGGCTGATGGGTATTCTTTGGCAGTCGCTTAGCAGTGGGCATGGGAAGAAGGCTGGAGCCTGAAAGTGCAAGCCCAATTTAAAGGGTGGATTGCAGTCTTACTTTTGTGGTTGCTGTCTTGCAACACAATGGCAGGCAGAAGTGAGTGTGGTGGCCTAGTGCTAAAAGGGTTCATGGGGAAGTTGAATTATATGCCTAGGCCTAAGAGAAAAATACTGCAGCCTTGAGAACAATACCATCTTGTCTGACCACAGTTGTAGGATGAGCTCTGAGACATTCCATTTTGTTCTTTCTTAGGCCAATGTAATCAGGATTGTGATAAGTATTTGCGTAAGTACAACATTTGTTGTGCTGGGAATGAAAATTTACTGAAATATGGATTGGTCAGTTAACTTATGCAAATAAGCAGATAGGTTTGTGCAAAATTTACTGATTGGCTGTAAAATTGCTTTTAACAGGTCTGCATGTATTCTGCTATGAGACTGCACAGTAGCTCTTTTGTGTGCTGTCTCCCTTGTGCATAAGTAATAAATGGGGTTTCTACGTACGAAAAGATGCCTCGGTGTGATTAATCTCTGACATGAGGAGGAGGAAGCAGGTGCCAGGGTCCCATGGAAGGTCATCCCCAAGGTCTAATGATACTGCCCTTGAGATCATGCTGGAAACTGTATGAGAAAGATGAAAGCCACCCAGCCAGGCCAAGCTGACTGCAGGTGGCAGGCATTTGAGTAGCCTCAGTGTCATCAAGAGGACCTGAGTGCGGTGCCACATGAGGTTAAATGACCATCACTGGCCTGGCAAGGTGAGTGCAACACGACACTCAGTTGACAGGCTTCAGGTCTGCAGTCACCAGCAGACACACCAGCCTGAGGGTACATGGTGCTACTAACCACGGGAGAACTTAGTGCCCAGTGTTATCACTAATACATCAGCAAGACACAAAACCCTGTTGCTACTGAGGAGCTGGCTGATAAAGGATAAAGCACTCATTTAAATGAGCTGCAGGAATTGTGAGAGAGGCTAGCATTGCCTTATCTTCCTCGACTTTATCCTTGCAGGAGAAGAGAGCCCAAAATCTAGGGAGATGGCACAAACAAGAGAAATGCCTTGGTTCACCATTCAGTCTGCGTTAGAGGAGGTGGCAATTGATATTGTCACGGTGGTGTTGCTTGAGGAAGCAGGCTACAGGAAGATGGGAAAACCTATGGGAGAGGATGAAAAGATATTGAATCCTGTAGATTAAGATGATAGGATGCACTCCTCTCTGTGTGACAGCTGCCAAAGTCTCAAATGCATTGGGAAACCTCAGCTCTGCAAAGGCATCTGCAGTCAGAGGTTAGTTCTCACAATCTCCTTATGTCTTCCAGAGGGCCAGTTGTGGAGGGGGAGCATGTCAGTCCCATCCCAACATCACCAAGGTCCCCAGACAACACGGAAGAGACAGACCCAGCACCATCATGCTTTACAAGCCCAACCTCCATCAGTGCAGATACACTCACATTGGTGGGTCCTTGTGTGTAAGCAGCAAAGCTGGCACTGGGTGAAGACTATATTCCAAATGAGCAGGAGGAGGTGAGAGAGGCTGAAGCAGCTGTAGGATGGAAGACAGAGACAACCATCCCGGGTTCAGATGCACAGCATTGGGAGTTTACTTTGACCAGCAGTATGAGATGTGTTTGCACATGTCAGAATTCCCCGAGGCAGTAAGGAATTATGGAGGAGCCATGGGCATCTCAGTCACAAGCAGACACAAGCCAGTAGGCTTCCTCCGAGGGTACAAGTGGACCAATCTGTCATGTTTGGGAGAGGAAGATGCACTGGGGAGTGGGAGAGGAAGGTCTAGGATCGACTGGGAGAGGAAAAATTGTTGGGGGGGTGTGTTAAAGTTGGGAGAGGGAGAACAGAGTTGTCGGCAAGGAGAGGTTGGGGGGGGAGCAAAGGTGTTGGGGAGAGGTTGGGAGATAAGGAGGACAAAGGTGTCGGGGGAGGAAGTTGAGAGAGGGGGGAAAGAAGGTGTCGGGGAGATTGGGAGGGGGGAGCTAAGATGTCAATGGGGGAGGTTTAGAGGGGGGAATGAAGATGTTGGTTGGGAGGTTGAGAGTGGGTAATGAAGTTATCAGTGGGGGAAGTTGGGTGGGGGAGCAGAGGTATCGGGAGGGGAGGTTGTGAGGTTGGTAGGGGGGAACAAAGCTGTTGGAGGGAGAGGTTGAGGTGGGGGAATGTAGGTGTAGGCGGTGGAGGTGGGGAGGGAAAAACAAAGGTGTCGGGGGAGAGGTTGGGGGGGTACAAAGTGTCGGGGAGGAGGTTGGGAAGGGAGAGAAGGAAGATGTTGGAGGGAGAGGTTGGGAGGGAATAACGAAGGTGTCAGGAGGAGAGGATGGGGGGGGGGTACGAAGGTGTTGGGGGGGGAGGTTGGTAAGGGAGAGAAAGATGATGTTGGAGGGAGAGGTTGAGAGGGGGTAACGAAGGTGTCAGAAGGGGAGGTTGGGATGGGGGGGAACAAAGGTGTCGGGGGAGGTTGGGTCAGGGAGGAAGGTGTTGGGTGGAGGTTGAAAGTCGGTGAATGGAAGCTGTCGGGGGGAGGTTGGAGGGGAATGAAGGTGTCAGTGGGAGGTTAGAAGGGAAAGGGACTACGGGGGGAGGGGATAACGGGGGAGAAGACGGCAACTGGGAAGGTGGGTGTATGGCAGGTGGAAGGTGTAAGGGAAGGATTTTGGAGGGGGAAGGAGTGCGCAGAGGGGAGTCAGTCCATGGGGAGAAAGGAGTGGGGGTGGGTGGTGGAAGGAGCGTGGAGTGGGAAAGAAGTTCAGGGGATAAAGGAGTCTAGGGAGAGGAAGAAGTGCAGAGAGGGGAGGGAATAAGGTTGGAGGAAGAAGTAAAAGTGGAGGTAGGAGTCAGGAAGAGGGAAGGAGTAAGGCTGGGTGAAGAAGTTAGGCTGGAGGAAGAAGTAAGGATGAAGGCATGAGTCAGGAAGGGGCAAGGTGTAAGGGTTGTGGAAGAAATAAGGGTGCCTGAAGGAGTTAGGAAAGGGGAAGGACTAAGGTGGGGGGGGGTCTTCCAGGGGGTGGACAAAGGAGTTCCAAGGGGGGAAAGAGTTCGGGGGGAGGATGGAGTTACAAGGGGGAAAGAGCCTGGAGGTGGGAAGGAGCATGGAGTGGGGTGGATGTCCATGTGAACATGTAAGGAAGGGCTTTGATGAGGCCATGACTGCCCCCTGTAGAGCACACTGTAGGTGGGTGTGGTATGAGGGAATGGTGAGAATGACCAAGGGCAGAGTGAGGCGGTAGGGTCATTTGGTATTGGTAGAAGGGACGGCAAGGGTGATTGGTGGGGATTCAGAGGCAGACACTGAGCCTGAGGTTGGGAAAACGGAGATCGGGGAGATTATTGTGGACGGGGGCGGGGGGTGGGTTTTTCAGGAAGGAAGGGAACATGCACGTTCACTTGGACATCCCCAATAGAAAAGGGGTACAGCTGGTGTGTCACAGAGAGAAGGTGGAAGATGATGCCAGGTGGGTTGGAGGAGGGGCAATACGATGGGGGAAAGGAAATGGGTGACTGGGGGAGGGGAAAGGACGGGGGGATTGAAAGAAAATCTGTATTACTACCATGCTGGCTAAATCGAAAGTGAAACAAGTCTTAGTGGGCAAGATCAGGTGCTGCATGGGAGTGCGATCAGTGGGTGGGTGGAGATGTGGGACAGCTCAGATGGTCAACTGAAAGTGAACCTCAGCAGGCAGCATTGAAAATACTCAGGACATTGAGATGAGTCTGACACAGGAAGGATCCACGTGCATGAGTGCTTGCATGAGGCTCCAAAAAGCCCACCCACACACACACACACACACACTACTCCGTCCAGAATCACTAATGGGATGGCTGCCTGCAGCTGAACTGCTGGCGGGGGCGGTGGGCAGGATGCAGTGGGAGGACTCGGGAGCCTGTCAATGAAGCTGAAAGACACCATTATTCATTATTCAGTGCAAGGGAATATATTTCCACATTTTAAAGAGACAAAATGTGTTCATCCATGCAGCCAACTGTGATCAGAATTTCTAAACTTTTGAATGCCTTAGATTTCTAGGTGCTGCCCTGACAGACTTAGCAGGGGTGGAAACAGCCTGTGCAATGATTGGCCTGTTGTGTCTGATGACTTTGGCATGGGTCCTCTGGAGAACTGAGGCCTTCTGAGCCTGCCTTGCTTTGACTGTTTTCCTGTGGGCCAACTGCCCCCTTGCAGTGATGGAAGATGAGGCTGAGGGAGGTCAATAGCAAAGGGGACTAGGAGGGAGAGGACAACCTCTGAGATTCCTGAGTGGATGACCCACAGGTGTCCAGCTGCTGCTTCTCCTCCCTTCGGGTGCCGGGGACCCTGGCCTGTATCCTTGAGGAGAAGGGGGACCTGGGGGAATGTGGAGATGCCCTATTTCCCTTTCGCATTGCCACCCCACGGAGGAACTCACCCATGGCTCCTGCGATGGATTGCAGGTCTGCACACATCTTTGCGTTCTCTTGGCCAGGGTCTCCATGATGCCTGCCATCCTTCCCATGGAAACCTCCATATGCATACATATGGGTACCACTTCATCAGAGAGCGGGCGGATGCACTCCTCCCACTCACGTACCACTATGTTGAGGGCTTCCAACAGCTCTCCGTGATATTTGCCTGTGAGTGCCAGGAGAGAGAGTACTCACAGTTGTGTTCAGAGAGTGATGATGTGGTGCAGGATCCTCACGAGGATGTTCGTGGCCGACCTCACCATCACTGCAGGCATGGTCCACTTCTTCACCAGTCAGTGTGTGGCACACTCCTCAAAGTGGATGAGGGGCCTAATGTAGGCCACTCTACACACGCATACTAGGACCGCTCCCTGCTGTTGTGAGCCAGTTTCTCTTGTATGAAAACAGATGGAGAGAGTGTGAGCAGGACACATGTCACTGTGTGGAATGTTTGTGTGGTGAGCAGAGATATGGACGGGATGAGGCCACAAGCTCCAGACAATATAAGTCTGATGGAGATGTGAGGGTTAGTGGTATTCTCCCTTAAGGTGTGAGATCCCTGTGGATGTGTGATGGGTTTGTGAGTGTGTGAGTTGAGGGTGATGAGAAGAGTGAGTTACCCTGGCGGAACAGATGAGCCATTTATCCTGGGTGGCTGTCCTCTTTTGCAGGGCTGACCACCACTGCCATCGCCTCCCATGCTGGATTAGTGGTGATGCTGCCCATCCTGTGGCCAGAGCGGAGGTCCAGGACATCACGGCATTTTTTCCACCCGCTACCGCACTTAGTGCAAATCTGGGATGATTCCACCCTGTGTAATTTGTTATTTATTAATCACATTGGAGATGTTCAGCCAAGCTCACAAACATGTGAATTTCCATTCTTTGATGGCAAAACTGGAAAAGAATTAAGAAATGGTGAAGGGGAACATGGTCTTTGAAGGACACTGAGACCACTGGAGAGATCATATATTTTATGTAGAATGGGACTATTCAAATATGTGTGTTTAATGGATGTGTTCTCACAGTCAGAGCAAAGTGAGTACCAGAGCCATAGATCCTGCTGGAGCATGAAGTCCTGCTGGATGTGTCGTGCTCAGGTGAAATGTGCCTGGATCAGATGTACTTAGGCCATCCTGATGAATGCTTTATGTTACAGACTTGAGGGCGAGGTGAATTGAATTATTACTACAGTTCCCCCCTTCTGCCCATGACAGCAGTACATTTAATTTCTAATTTAATTTGTTTCCCTTAGTATCCTTTCTCTTGTTGAAATGGGCCATGCTGTGTTTCCCAAACCCCAGTTTATGAGGCTCAATATTCAAAGTAACCCAACAGTAAATTCTTTGTGAAACAAAACTAGGATTTATAAACACATTCAAAAACCTGAGGAATGGATTGTGACACACATTCACATGAGTGTTCAAGGTAGAAAGGCAGAAAAAGAAAGGGGAAACAGCTACAAATTGCAAGTTACTTCAAAAAACATCAAATTGTATTGGCATTAATTCAAGTGAGTAGAGTCCAGTAAGTCCACATCTGATGAAAATTATTTCAGGTGGCTTTGTCTGACAGAATTCATGGTCTTTGTCCTAGGAATTTGGTTGCAGGTTAAGGCAATTGAAGATGCAGCAAAGTTTTCTTGTGTTCTGGGAATTAATTCGCTTTGTAGGAGAAATACAGGGTTCCTTCTAGAGATCAGTATTTGAGAGAGATGGAGGTCAGAGGCAGGCTGCTGGCCTGGAACCCTATTTTTTCTTCTGAAGATAAACAACTGAAGACAGAATCCAAAAGTTGTATAATTAAAGCAATTCAAACAGCTCAAACACTGTTCTTGTGGCAGGGTTGTTTCAGGATGAGCCATTCAACTAACGATGGATTTTAAGGACCCTTATTAAAACCCATTGTATTTTGAAAAGATACCTGGAACTATTAGCACAACATTGGAGATGAGGAGTTACAATAGTTCTGCCTTTGTCCAGAGCTGGCTGGTGCAGATGTCTCGTCTACTCGTCCTTTGTGTTGGCTTGACTGCAATGTTCATACAATGCAAAGGGTGTCACCTTCCAGGAGGTTGATGAGGTAACCTTTGTCCATTTTTAAAAACAGAATTTAAACAAGAGAATATGGAAGAGAAACACATTTTTAACTTTTTCTTCATGCCTTCTCAGCATGACATTTGACTCCTGAGATAGCCCAGCCACCTCTGTACACAGGATGGACACTGTTCCGCTCTGCATCTTCCTCCTCTCGCTCCTTCTCCTCCATATTGATCTAGCACTTCACCCTCTTCAAAGTCCACAACACTTTGTGTTATGGAGAGTGCAGCAGAACAGTTCAATGCACAAGGCCTTGGCTTGCAGGAGTGTAATACAGAGTACCACCTAACTAGTCCAAGCGCTGGAACCAATGTTTAAAAGCTGATGGCCTGATCAATGGTAGTCCTTGTGAGCAGATGACTTTGGTTATAGCAACTCTATGATTTCATCTTGGGGTTATGTAAAGGGATGTGTAGCCATTTTTTCAAGTGGTATCCCTTGTGCCCAAGAAGCCATCCAGGGAATTTTGGTGCTGACAGGAAGAGTAGTGGCACCCTGGACTACCGGAGGATGAAGGCACCATGGCAGCTGCCAGGTTAGCATGCACACACATGCATATAGCTCTTGTTGTGATTGCAGACCAGCTGAACATTTATATAGTAGAAGCCTTTCCTGTTGACGATCCTCACTGGCTGCTCACACTATGCCTTGATGGCCACATGGGTGCAATCGATTATGCCTTGCACCTGTGGGAATGAAGACAGCAATGAAGACAAACCCACTGCATTTGTGCCAATGAAGTTCTATCTGTCTGAGATTGAAAGTACTGCCCAGCTCTCACAAATAGGGCATCAGTGACCCGTTTGTGATGTGATAGTGTGTTGCTTAATGAGAGGTGCCAACAAGGTCTGCTGCTGATTCTTGAAAGGAGCCAAAGGCAAAGAAGTTCAAGGCAAACTGTACTACAAGGTCTGAGGTCTTCTTCAATGAAGGCACAAATCTGACATACCATCACCCTAGCTAGGCAGAGTCTTCTCTGCAGCACTGATTCTTTGACATGTCCAGGTAGTTTCTTTGGCAGTGTACCCGATGCTGAGTTTATGGTCCCTTCATTGTCTTCCTGCCCTTATTTGTCTCCTCTGCCCAGAGCTGTCTTTCTGAGTGAAGGATGCTGTGACTTGTCTCCATCTCTGCGTACCTTAATCCCATGTCCAGCTGTTGACTTTCTTGCGATCAACTGCACTCTCAGTGCATGCAGCACCTCACTCATGATCTCAGGAGGGGCATCAATCCCTCAGTTTACCAAGTGTACACAAACCACTTGCTCCACTAACTCTGCTCACCCAATGGCAACTGTGGATGCCAAAGGATGAGGGTCTCTCTCTACTATGCACCCTTTTATTATTCCTTTGCTTTGAGTGACCATGACTGGTTCCCTGATGTGTTGCCACCTCCTTCTACTTGGCCTGTTCCAGATCCAGAGTGGATCCTGTGTTTACCCAGGAAAATTGCAGACTTGCAGTAAATGAGTTGACAAGGCTCAAGAGGCCATTGCCCTGAATTGGGATGGTTGCCGAGTTCCGCCTTCACCTTCCGCAACAAAACCATTAATCATCGGACAGCATCGAGAAAGCAGCATGGGGCTGGTGTAGGAAATTTCCACATCCGTCCACCTCAATTCTCAAAATAAATCAGTAGCACTCCTCTTCTGTGGTAGACTTACAATAGTAAGAGGAAGAACTGTAACATGCAATTAACAGAGATAAGTGTTTATTTCTTCAATCTATGGGGAATAATCAACATTACAGATATTTTAGTGATTTGTGGGGATGATTTGCTGATTTTTAGATGTTAAGCCACTTTAGGCATTGGCACCAACCAATAGCAGAAGTTAATCCTAAACAGGCAACAGAAAAAATGTGTACATAGGGACATGCTAATCAGCAAAGCTCTAATTGATAACACATTCATAGAATCATGGAATGAGGCCATTCAGCCCACTTTGTCCCTACTGGCTCTCTGCAGGAGCTAATCCCACTCCCCCGCCTTTCTCCTGGAGCCCTGCAGATCTTTTTCTCTTCAGGTCCTTATCTAATCTTCTTTTGAAAGTCATGATTGAAACTGCCTTTATCACACTCTCCGACAGTACATTGAAGATCCAAACAATTTGCTGCATTAAATAATCCTTTCTCATGTTGTAACTGATTCTTTTGCCATTCACGTTAAATTGGTGTCCTCTGGTTCTGGACCATTCCACCAACAGGAATTATCTAGTTTGTTTGGCCTGACACATTGTTGCATTGGAGTTTCAGAGCCTTAAGTGAATAAAATTAAATAAAAGGGACAGTAACAGCATATATACAAATTTGGCTGAGTGGCAGGAAACAAAGTGGTATAATTTTGACCACTTCTATCTTTAGGGGAGGTGATGGCGTAGTGGTATTGTTGCTGGACTAGTAATCCAGAAACCCAGCATAGAGCTCTGGCAACCTGGGTTTGAATCTAACCACGACAGATTGTGGAATTTGAATTCAATAAAAACCTGGAATTAAAAGTTGAATGATGACCATAAAACCATTGTTGTAAAAACCCATCTGGTTCACTCATGCTCTTTAGGGAAGAAAATCTGCTGTCCTTACCTGGTCTGGTCTACATGTGGCTCCAGACCCACAGCAACCAAAGTTGCTTAAATGCCTTGTGAATGAGGGCAATTAGGGGTGGGCAATAAATGCTGGCCTAGTCAGCATCCAATAAATTAAAAAAAAATCTCCTCTCTAAGGAAAACACCAAGCTTCCCCAACCTGTCCAAACAACCAAAGTCCTTCAACTCTGGAGCCATTCTCCAATATCTCTAAAGACTTCCTTCCAAAGGAACAATGCCCAGAATTGGACACAATAGCCTAGTTGAGGCAGAATCAGTGTTTTATAAAGGTTCGTCATAACTTCCTTGCCTTTGTACTTTATTCCTCTATTTATAAAGCCCAGGGTCCCGTATGCCTTTTTCACTACTTTCTCAACCTGCCCTGCTACCTTCAATGATCTGTGCACAAAAATCTTAAGGGCTTTCTGATCTTGCACCCTCTTTGAAATTGTACCCTTATATTGCCTCTCCTTATTCTTCCTACCAAAATGTTGCACTTCACCCTAATCTGCATTAAATTTCATCATTCACATGTTCACCCATTCCACCAGCCTGTCTATGTCCTCTTGAAATTTATCACTATCCTACTCAGTTCCAAGTTTTGTGTCATCTGGAAATTTTCAATCGTGCTCCAATGTCCGAGTTTCGATCATTAAAATAGATCAAGAGAAGCTGTGGTCTTGGGGAATACCACCAAACATCTTCCTCCAGTTTGAAAAACAACCAATCACTACCACTTTGTTTCGTGCCACTCAGCCAAATTTGTATATATGCTGTTACTGTCCCTTTTATTCAATTTTATTCAGTTAAGGCCCTAAAGCTCCAATGCAACAATGTGTCAGGCCA
This sequence comes from Carcharodon carcharias, assembly GCF_017639515.1. NCBI lineage: Eukaryota > Metazoa > Chordata > Chondrichthyes > Lamniformes > Lamnidae > Carcharodon > Carcharodon carcharias. The sequence goes on along the minus strand of NC_054477.1, from coordinate 92,317,731 downwards.
AACAAACCATCCTTGTCATTCATCACAACCAAAAATCAGGAATACAACAGCATTTCCTCCCAACCACCTTACTTTACCTCATATCAATGTCAATAATATAAAATGTTATGACCCTTATAGTCTTTTGTACAGATGTGTCAGTGTGTTTTACCCAGTTGTACATTCTTAATAAAAATGCCCAGGCTTTGCCTTCTACTTCATAATTATAAGATCTTTCCTCAGTGGTGAAAATGAGGTGGATAGCTGCCTGGTGTCATTATTGCATGTAATGATGGAGGCAGTCAAACACCGTGAATTTAAACAAAAAATGTTGGAAAAACTCAGCAGGTCTGGCAGCAACTGTGGAGAGGGAAACAGAGTTAACGTTTCGAGTCCATATGACTCTGTCAGGGCTGAAAAAGAGTCATACAGACTCGAAACCTTAACTCTTCTCTCTCCACAGATGCTGCCAGACCTGCTGAGATTTTCCAGCATTTTCTGTTTCAATTTCAGCTTTCCAGCATCTGCAGTATTTTGCTTTTATAGAGTCTAGAGTCAGAGAGGTCTACAGCACAGAAAAAGGCCCTACGGCCCATTGAGTCTGCGCCAGTCAAACAAGTATCTAACTATTCTAATCCCATTTTCCGGCACTAGGCCCATATCCTTGTATGCCATGGCATCACAAGTGCACATCCAAATAATCCTTAAATGTTATGAGGGTTTTTGCCTCTACTGCCCTTTCAGGCAGTGAGTTTCAGATTCCCACCACCCTCTGGGTGAAAAAATTCTTCCTCATATCCCCTCTAAACCTCCTGCCTCTTACCTTAAATCTCTGCCCCCTGGTTATTGATCCCTCCACGAAGGGGAAAAGTTCCTCCCTGTCTACCCTATCTATGCCCCTCATAATTTTATACAACTCATTCATGTCCCCCCTCAATCTCCTCTGCTCCAGGGAAAATAACCCCAGTCTATCCAATCTCTCCTCATAACTAAAACTTTCCAGCCCAGGCAACATCCTGGTAAATCTCCTCTGCACTCTCTCTAGTCACGTCCTTCCTACAATGCGGATTCCAGAAGTGCACGCAATACTATAGCTGGGGTCTAACCAGCGTTTTATACAGTTCCAGCATAACCTCCCTGCTCTTATATTCTATGCTTCGGCTATTAAAGGCAAGTATCCCATATGCCTTCTTAACCACCTTATCCACCTGTCCCGCTATCTTAAGGGACTGGTGGACATGTACACCAAGGTCCCTCTGATCCTCGGTACTTCCCAGGGTCCTACCATTCATTGTGTATTCCCATGCCTTGTTTGTCTTGCCCAAACGGATCACCTCACACTTATCCGGATTAAATTCCATTTGCCACTGATCAGCTCATCTGACCAGCCCATCTATCTATTCCTCTAAACTAAGGCTAATCTCCTCGCTATTTACCACCCCACCCAATTTTTGTGTCATCCACGAACTTACTGATCAACCCTTCTACATTCAAGTCTAAATTGGTTACATATACTACAAACAGCAAGGAACCCAACACCGATCCCTGTGGAACCCCACTGGACACAGGCACCCAGTCACAAAAATACCCCTCAACCATCACCCTCTGCTTCCTGCCACTCGGCCAGTTCTGAATCCAATTTGCCAAATTGCCTTGGATCAAAAGGGCTCTCACCTTCATTATCAGTCTCCCAAATGGGACCTTATCAAAAGCTTTGCTGAAGTCCAAGTAGTCTACGTCAAATGCATTGTCCTCATCTACACACCTGGTCACCTCTTCGAAAAAATCAATCAAATTGGTCAGACATGACCTCCCCTTAACAAAACCATGCTGACTGTCCTTGATTAATCCCTGTCTCTCCAAGTGTAGATTAATTCTGTCCCTCGGAATTGCGTCCAATAGTTTCCCCACCACTGAGGTTAGACTGACTGGCCTGTAGTTCCCTGGTTTAACCCTTCCTCCCTTCTTGAATAACGGTACCACATTGGCTGTCCTCCAGTCCTCTGGCACCTCTCCTGTGGCCAGAGATGAATTGAAAATTATTGCCAGCGCCCCTGCTTTCAACTCCCTTGCCTCACTCAACAGCCTGGGATACATTTCATCCGGGCCTGGAGATTTATCTACTTTTAAGCATGCCAGACCCTTAGAACCTCCTCCCTTTCCATGTTAATTTCTTTAATTATATCACAGTCCTTCTGCCTGATTTCCATCCCCATGTCGTCCCTCTCACTTGTGAACACCAACACAAAGTATTCATTTAGAACCCTATCTATGTCTTCTGGCTCCACACACAAATTACCACTCTGGTCCTTAATGGGCCCTACTCTTTCCCTAGCTATCCTCTTACTCTTAATGTACTTGTAAAATAACTTTGAATTTTCCTTTATTTTACCTGTCTGTATTTTTTCATGCCCCTTTTTTGCTCTTCTAATTTCCTTTTTAAGTTCCCCCCTACACATTCTATACTCCTTTGGGGCTTCCGCTGTTTTGAGCCCTCGGTATCTACCATAAACCTCCCTTTTTCTCTTTATCCAATCCTGTATATCCCTCGACATTCAGGGTTCCCTGGATTTGTTGGTCCCACCCTTTGTCTTTACTGGAATATGTTGGCCCTGTACTCTCCCTACTTCCTTCTTGAATGACTCCCACTACTCTGACGCAGATTTACCTAAAAGTAGCTGCTCACAATCCACTATGGCCAAATAATATCTGATCTTATTATAATCGGCCTTCCCCCAATTTAGAACTCTATCTTATCTTAGTCAAGCACCTTGTTTTGGGTCATCAGATAGCTCCACAACTACAGGCACCATAGGAATTATTGTGGTGGCTGACTGGAACTATAAGCAGCCACTTAACTTGGGTAACTGGGGACATAGGTGTGATCTCACCCTGTAAAACATCTGCATCATGCTTGTCAGCTTCTTCCATTCTCTTGCTGTTAGGTAATTTGACCAGTGACCTGATTGGGAGCAAATCATTGGGATCTCAATCTGGTTCTTAAACATGGTGACTCCAGACAAGGCAGCTAACTGTGGAATGGTGCCTGAGGTCCTAAAACCCCTTATTTGAGGTCTCGGTATCTGCCATAAGCCTCCTTTTTTCTCTTTATCCAATCCTGTATATCCCTCGACATTCTTAGAGCATTTGTTATTCATCTTGTGCATCAGCTCAAGATCTTTGACATGGAGGCTTCGGTTAAAAAAAAGGCCAGTTCTTTTGTGATAGCCTAACGCACAGTTGGGCTGAAGCAGCACTGCACAAATGTGATTTTTGACCTTCTCATAAATGCTGCCATACTGCGGGCTTCCTGGCACATTTTCTGCTGACTACATGAATTTCTAATACTGAGCTATCAAACTGGACAGATTCTGAGAGATTCTGAACAGTTGCAAGAATTCTGAAGCTGACCTTCCTGCCAGCAAGTTACAGCTCCTCCATTTGGACTTGCTCCTTCTCACCTGTGCTGTGCTTTAACAAGTGCTTTTTTGGAAAACCACTGTGGAAACCTTGGAAAAATGGCATTGAAAAGGAAGGTGGAACTACAGCCTCACTGATTACCTTGTTTTAGGCACCATAAATAGCTGCCATTTTAAATGAGAACATTAATGGTCGAATGATTTCTGAACAGGTTCTACATTTGAAATAGTTTTCCAGTTAATTTTATTCTAATTGTTTAATTCAATTAACCATTTGAAAGACAAATCTTTTTTCCACTGATTTTACTGAAAAAATGGATTTCACTAAAGAATAGTAAAAGTTACAGAAATTTCTAACTTCCAATTATGCAATTAAACAACAAGCACCTGTGTATTTGATCAATAATGAAAATGATAGAATTTGGGCTCTAAAAAGTACTTGGATAGTCAGCTAGGTGGTCTTTCATTCACTTTAGTGCTATGTGAATTAAACAAGAAAATGTTGCAGTCTCCAGTTTATTTTCTGCACATTCCTTCAATGCTCAATTTTAGTATTTGACTTCTTTTTACACTGTGAGGACCAATTTTTGGATTTTGAGATCAAAACAATTTTAACATAAGCTTCATACAAGCTTGTTTGGTATTAAAAGCACCACATTGATACCACCAGTCTGTCATTCCAATGCATTAGTTACCACTTTCAAAATTTTAACAAATCTTCCAAAAAGCTAATCTAAATCTCTAATAAACCATAAATGATTGCATCTGATGTAATCTCTTCCATAAAAAATGCATGTGTAATCTGCAAAATACGCCACATTTTTTGTATTGAATTAGGTTTATGTGAATTAATGCAATGCAGGATCATGCAGAAACAAATTAGAAATATGATCAAAGAGACTAATAGGATATTGGGTGATACTTAGAGGCTTCGGGGGTCTCGGTTTTTGGCTGGAGAGCTGGTGAGAGCCTCACATCACCTCCTTTGGGGTGGTGATTAACTGCCAGTCAGGCACTTAAGTGGCTAGCAATGGGCTGTACCTGGGGTCAAGGACTCCAGGCTAGAAATCCCACCTGCCAGGGAGGTGGTGGCTGCATTTGATACAACACCCATCCCAGGCCTAGTATCATTGTTGGATTGCGGGCTGTAGGTGAGTGGTATTAGTGGGGTGTTGTGGTGGAGAGGGTGTGAGAGGGTTCATCGTCAAGGGCAGGCGGATGACACTCGGCAGGTACCCCTGCCCCCATTCCTGTGGTCAGGTCCCCTGATCAGGCACTGAATTCCTTTGAACATGGACCCCCTGCTCTAGCCCCTGGAAGCCCACAAGCATCCCCACGCGGGTTTGCTTGTTGAGCTCTCTACATGGCGAGCCCTCGGGTTAATACCAGTGGTAGCAGGATGAGGCCCTTAAGTGGCATTAATTGCCCATTTAAGGGCCTCAATTGACAGCAGAACAGGAAGGCTTCCCATGACAGACTTAATTAGTGTGGAGGTGGGAAGGCAGCAGGGCTCCACTTGCCACCCTTTCTCCACCAAACTTTGCATGGGGGAGGCATTAAATATCGCTCATAGAAAATGCTGCTAAGGCCAACTTTTGCAGTGAAAAGTTCTTTTGGTACCACAATAGCAAGAAGATTGTCATTGAGGAACCTAGAACATTAAAAGCTGCAAATGGACATAAAACTGAGGGGAGTAAAAAAGAGTAAACATCCTTTATGACTGATTCCTCAAATATACACAAGGAAGGAATAATTCATGAACAGTATAAATTAAATGGAAGCCTTTGGCAAGTTTAAAGAAATCAGAACAAATAAATCCCCAGACTTAGATGATATTCATCCAGAGTGTTTGGAGAAATGAGGAGATTTATGAGGCATTGGCAATCATTATGAAGGAGTTAGTGGAAACTGGAGAGAGATTGGGACTAGGTTATTGTATTGCCCATGTTCAAAAGTGGGTGACAAAACAGACTCAAACAGCTACAAAACTATTGGTGTTATTCATTCCCATTTAAAGTAATGGTGTAGGTTAATAGAAATAAATTTAAGGATTTTCTGTACAATAATCCAATAAATAGCAAAAGGCGGGAGAAATCCCCTCTGGCCAAACTCCTTGATTTCTTTAAAGAAACAAAGATCGACTGTGAGGTGAACCGACAATATTGTGCAACTTGACTTCAAAAACGCATTTGAAAAAGTTTCATGTGAATGATTACTAAGTTCAAAGCTGTTGGCTTCAGGCAAAATATGAATATGGATTAACAATTTGGATGAATGGGAGAAAGCATCAGCTGGTGGTTAACAAGGTAATGTCTGGGTGGGAGAAATATTGAGTTGGTAGTGAAAGGCTCCAAGTTGGAAACATACTGTTTTTAATTAATATTGCAAAATTCAATGTAAATTAATTAAATTTACCAATGATAGCAAACTAAATGTGATTATGGATTCAAAACAGATAGCCTAGAAACTACAGAATGAACTAAAGGAAACAACAAAAAATTTAATGGAAACAAATTTTACGGAGGAATGAAAACTGGATGAATAAATGATGTTTAAGTACAACAACTTGTATTTATATAGAACATTTAATACAAGAAAATGCCCCAAGGTGGTTCACAGGAGCATTACAAAACAAAATATGACACCAGATCACATCAGAAGATATTAGGTCAGATGGCCAAAACCTGAGTCAAAGAGGTAGATTTTAAGGAATGTCTTAAAGAAGGAAAGTGAGGTAGACAGGTGGCGAGGTGTAGGGAGAGTATTCCAGAGCTTAAGGCCTAGAAACCAAAGGCATCAATGGTGGAACAATTAAAATCAGGAATGTTCAAGGGACTGGAATTAGAGGAGCACAGATATCTCAGAGGGTTTTGGGGCTGAAGGAGATAGAGGTAGGAAGGGATGAGGCCAAAGAGGGAATTGAAAACAAGGATGAGAATTTTAAAACAAGACGTTGCTTGAGCAGGAGCCAATGAAGGTCAGCGAGCACAGGCATGATAAGGGAGTGGGCCTTGGTGTGAGTTAAGACATGGGCAGCAGAGTTTTAGATGACCTCAAGTTTACAGAAGGTAGAATGTGGGAGGCCAGCAAGGAGTGCATTGACATAGTCAAGTCTAGGGATAACAAAGGTATGTATGAGGGCTTCAGTAACAGATGAGCTAAGACAAAATCAGGCAATGTTACTTTGACTTAGGGGAGATTTTATGGAGCCCACAAGAGCAGGAAATGTGGTGTGCGGGGTGATTTATTTAAGCAGGATACAGAATTTTGATTTCCTGATGGCTGTTTGAGATGCAGAGATAAAGTCAGTTTTGCGTCAAGCGTTATGTCAGCCTGGAGGGCTCCTGTAGATACAGCACTTCTCTTCTCCTTTATACACTCTCCACCAAGGTCTTCAGTGCAATGTCTGAGCATCTTGGAACACATTCTTTTCCATGTTGTGCCATTGTTCAGTCTTTTTCCATGTCAGAGTAACTTATACAAGGAATACCATCAGCTGACTTAATCAATTTGCACCTCCCCTTTAAGAAAATCACAGAATAATTACAGCACAGAAGGAAGTCATGTTTGCAAGAAAAACTCAGGTAGTCCTCTCCCTTGCCCTTCCCCCATAGCCCTGCAAATCTTTTCTCTTCAGGTGCTTATACAATTCCTTTGTGAAAACCACAATAGAATCAGCCTCCAACACACTCTCAGGCTGTGCATTCTAGGTCCTAACCACTGAGTAAAAAAGTTTACCTCATGTCACCACTGGTTCTTTTGCCAATCATCTTAAATCACTGTTCTCTGGCTCTCAACCCTTTTGCCAATGGGAACAGTTTCTCGCTATCTACTCCGTCTAAATTCCTCATTATCTTAAATACTTCTATCAAAACTCCTCTCAAATTTCTCTAAGGAAAAGAACCCAAGCTTCTTCCATCTAGCCAATTAATTGAATTCACTCATCGCTGGAACCATTCTCGTGAATCTTTCCTGCACAAAAAGATTCACAAAAAGCGCAGTGACCAGTGTTTTATAAAGATTCATCATAACTTCCTTGCTTTGGTACTCTTTGGCCAGAATATTCTGGTCCCGCCTGCAGCAGGATGCTTGGCAGGCACTCAATTTGTCATGAGGCCAAAAGTCAGTTTCCTGACAATGGGATGAATTTTCCCAATTAAGTTCTCGGGACTTTAAAGGTTGGTTGAGCTTGAACAAAGTCAGGATGCCATTTTGCATGCATTAGCATCTCATGCGTGCTCATTGAAAAGACGGCTCACCAGAATTCTCCCTCTAAATTAAATGCCCTGCTAGTCAGAAATTAGAAAATTCACATTTATGACTGCATAGAAGCGGTATTCACCTGGTGAGGTTGACTTCTTGCATGACTTTGAAGTGAACTACTCACTTGGCCTTCTTGCGGGCCGCTCACAAATGTCAGCCTCCTGGTTGAGATCAGGTGCTGGTAGTCCAAGCTACGCCAAGGATAATCATGGTAGGAAGAGCTAGTGGGCAAAGGTGGAGCAGAAACTGGACAGGGGAGGGAAGGCCAGTGAGGAAGGGTGTGATGTTGTCCTGGGAAGGAAGCCAGGCTATCAGGGCATGGAGGAAACCATGGAGGGAGGCCGGCTGTCCAGGCTATGGAGGCAGGGAGGGAATGTGAGGCTGCAGGAACGTGGGAGGGAGGAAGGGGAGGACCTTGCATGTTGGGTGTGGGGGGTCTTGTGATTGGGTAGGGGAGAAGTTTCCAGGCAGGGATGGTGGGATGGTCCTAAAGGGCAGAGTTAGTGCTGTCTTTGCTGGTGTCCTGGGGGTTGAACTGAGGATACTGAGCAGCAGATGGAACAGTCACAATGAGAGGGGAGAGTGGGAAGCGGTAGGGTGGCAGGACCAGGGTCATGGTCAGGTCTCATGGTCTCATGGTGGGTGATCACGGAACCAGACAAAACAGGTGGCGTGGATAACAGGGGGGGTCATGGTGGGCATGGGGATGGTAACAGGGGTAGGCTTAAGGGGGAAAGAAGACATGGAGAGGGCAATAGTTATAGGCTCAAGGATAACGGGGGAGATTGATGGGTGACAGAGGGGAGAGGAATGGTTATATTGGGTGGGTTAAGGGTAATGGGGAGATGTTGGTGGGTGATAGGGGAGGGTAGAAGTTGATGGAATGGGTCTGGAATGTGATGCGCACCATTTTTAAAATGTACTCGTCGAAACACAGTCACTCTGAACGTGTGATCCTTGGAATTAGGAGGAGGGTCGCTTTTGGTGGGTAGAATTAATGGTGAGCACAATTAGCCGACTAAAGGGACATCTTAATCATGAGGCAACTGGATAGTAACCATGCTCAGTTGTGTTCTTCTGTAGGTTTGCTCCCTGACTCATGGGTCTCATAACATTGAGATCCCAGCAAGGTCAGGAACTGCAGTAAACCCTGTGCTAAAGGAAACTCAAGTGGAACAAGTTGGGGTGGGGGAGGGACCGAGGCAGCAGTTAGCTCCATTGGACCTGGGGGTGGGGGGAAGGGGACACATACACAGCAATGTGCTGGTTTATATTCTCGAAAGTGCCGGGTCTTTAGCTACAAACATATTGATCTACCAGTTGAGCGTGCTCAAAGGCAGAACCCCCACTGCCCTGTAGGATGGAGACTTCTAAACACTCGACACCCTCTGAGTGTCGAAATTCCTACACATCCCAAACTTAGATAGCCTTTCTCTTACTCTGAGACTGTTATTCTGTGTCACCTTGTTCTGGACAATCCAGCCATGAGAAACATTCTTCCTGTATCCACCCTACTGAGCTCTGTAAAAGGTCTTTATGTTTCACATAGATAGCCTCTCAGTCCTCTGCGCTCTTGAGAACACAGGCCCATTCCCTCACCCACTCCTCATAGGACAATCCCACAGTACTGGAATCAGTCCTGTGAACCATGGTTGTAATCCCTTGATGGGAGGGCTATCCTTCCCTAGGTGAGGAGACAAACAGTTGAGGTCTCATCAAGGCTGTAGTCCATGGCAGCCAGACTTCTTTAATCCTACATTCAATCTGTCTTGGAATTAAGGGCAACTTGCCAGTTGCCTTCTTACTTGCATCTTATAGTTACTTTTGAACAAGAACAACTAGGCCCATTTAGCTGTCCACACTTCACATTATCTCAACATCTATGAAAGACTCTAATATTCTATTCTTCAGACCACAGTGGACAGCCTCACCTTTTTGACACTCATACTCCATCTGGCATATTACTGGTCACACACTTAGCCTGTTTAACTCTCCTTGAGGCCTCTTTGCATCCACCTCACAACTCACTGCAGGACAGCAGCAGGACATGCAATGGTTTGGCTGCAAACATTCTCAAGGGGCTCAAAGCCAGGTGTGCAATACTTTCTGGGTTACCTGATGAGTGCCTAAGCCACACATTTATGAATAATGGCCAAGGCTTAAACATACTCAAGCCAGGATACTCAGTGATGATACCACTGATGATGTAATACAATAAATGGTATATCGATTCAACCACATCATTGGAACCTGATTGGGAACAAGGTGCAACACCCTTAAATCCCTGTGGCCATTGCAGCAACTAGCAGCATTATGAGAATACAGCAAACCTTAACACAATGAAATGAAACATATATTTAGAAGTGCGAATCATATATACAGTGTTTAGATACCCATGTGCCACCTATGTACCTTCAAAATTTCTTCATCTTCAATAAATAGTTCATGTTTAAATATACAATTCTTAAGATCTCATCATTGTGACACCACTGTTCACCATAATACAACATGGTTGGCAGCGGTGGGATATCTGCACTATCAACATAATACAACAGCCCAGACATCCACAGCTGAGGTGGAAGCAGCCTATTGACACTATGCTCTGTTGACTGCGAGGACTTTGGTGGGCATCCTCTGGTGGCTCAAGGCCTAGACATGCTAAGGGTCTCCTGCACATGTGCACGTGCACCCTACTCGGCCTGACCTGCTAGATGTGATGGGACCACTGGCAGAGGGGAAGTGGGCAGGAGGACATCCTTGGAGTGTCCCAGAAAGTAACACCCCAGGGTGCATGGCTGGCATACTTCCTCCATCAGGAAGGGGGGTGGTACCTCCTGTCATGTTTTTGTAATGATATAGAGGCACCAATCACTCATAAGGGATTGTGTAAACATTTTTTGAGTTCACTTACTCAGACTAGGCACATGAGAACAGATATACATGGATAGAATGCTTGAAGACATTAGACCTGTGCTGTGTTCTGCTCACAGGCAAAAGTGAATCTAAGGCTGGATCAAATGACACACTTCCCTTCTAGTGTGTCCTGGATGCAGTCAGACTGTATGGTGGTTGAGGAACTAGAATGAATCTAATGTGTCCTTGGTTGCATCTTACCCTTGCACCTTTGTGTGTAATGAATTCATTGGATCTTGGTTCTGAACAAATCCTTGTCACCTTGGCTGGTTGCCATGTACCTTCTGTGGGATCCTGGGTGTGAACTTGTTGTCCCAACTGTAAACTTAACTATTCTGTACCTGCATTTTTATCATTTACATTGGTCATCTTCTCTTGCAGTTTTAAAAGTTGCTATCCAGTTTCTGAGAGAGTAGAATTGCTAAGAGTAGGTAAATTGCTATGCACTGGTCTGCCAAACATGAGCTCTGTCGGTGATGTGCGTAAAAGTGTTGCTCTCAGATGTAACATTGCAATGTGCAGATCTTGCTTGGCCAGTCTACAGAAGAGAATTAGAGATTTCACCATGTGAATCATTTGTTCAGCTAGGCCATTAGATCTAAGGTAATGAAGAGAAGATATTCCACTTCTCACATATCCTGAAATGGCTTACCAATGAATTGCGGACGATTATCTTTAATTATCTCTCTAGGCTCCCCAAATAAACTGAGAATACCACTTTGAGTATGCGCGACAGTTGTGCTTGGTATATTGTACAATTGTTGAATAATTGGTACTTCGTAAAGTAGTCGATGATGACGATGAAGTCAGTGCCATGGAGATGAAAGATATCGGACGTGATTTTGAACCAAGGACGGGTAAGAACTTCATGTGGAATCAATGGTTCTTTGTGCTGACTTGCATGCCACACACTTCGTGACAACGACTTCAATGTCATTGTTCATATCTAGCTAATAAACTGTCTCCCTTGGGAGTCTTCTCATCTGGTCTGTGCCCATGTGTAAGTAGTGAAATTGTTGAAGAATATCAGGTCACAAATATTCCAGTAGGATAACCTGCCTATCTTTAAAAGTGACTCCCCAGTAGATGCCTAGCTTGTCCCAGTAAGGCCAAATTGGTCTCACATGTTCATGGACATGAATTGAAATGGGCCATTCTTCAATGATGGTTTTCCATAGTTTCTGTAATGTGGAATCTTTCACCGTTTGTTCTTGTAGCTACTGGCATTTGCGTTGTGCAAAATGTGCTAGGTCAATTTGGAGAACATCTTCAAGTTCGATGCCAAATGAAGTCAACTTGTAGATCCAGGGATACATCTTCTATTTTTGCTGAGTTAGGAATCTGCTAAGTGTATCCAATGCAACCATCAGCTTACCTGGCTTGTACCTAATCTCACAGTCATTATCAAGAGACATCGCAATCTTGGCGGTGCACTGGTCAATCGTTTTTGCCAAATCATTTCCAGTGTCTTGTGGCCAGTGTCCACCATAAATCTTGTGCTAAATAGATAGGAATGAAAATGCATGATTCCAAATACTAAAGCTAATGTTTCCTGCTCAATGTTGGAGTAGTTGGATTGCATTACAGAGATTTTGAAGCAATTGCAACCGGTTTGCCTTTTTGTAGTATGCATGCTCCCAGACCTATGAGGCATCTATCTTCAGGGTAGTTGTCTGTCTAGAATTGTAAAATTGCATTGTCAACACTTCTGATAATGAGTGTTTCAGTGTTTTGAAGGGGTACTAGCTGTCTTTGTGCCACAGGAAAGGCACATCCTTTCTCAATAATTCCTTTAGCGATGAAGATCTTTGAGTGAAATTGGGAATGTATGGAGGCAGGAAGTTCAAGAGACCTAGACATCTTTGAAGATCGTCCTTATCTTGAGGAAGTGGCATGACTTTAATATTCTCTATTTTACTTGGACCTACAATTGCTGGGCCTTTAATCTCCATGATGTAGAACATCTGTGATTCCCAGGAGGATTGATTGTAATTGAACAGCAGGACTATGGATCCTGCACATGGAATAAGTGAACTGGTGCACACTGAAAGTTACACAGTAGTAGGATTCGCTATGGCCTTCCATGTCTGCGGATACGTCTTTCAGAATTCACAGGAGTAGTATGTTGGCACTTGCCCCTGTGACAATCTTGACAAATAACTTTCTGCGGGCAGATAATTTGAATCTTGGCAAACACTTCAGACGGTGTGACGGTGTCTATATTTCCCACGAGATTGATGGTGTGAAACATGTTCAGCGCTGTTCATCTCATCATGCACATCATCACCATTTTCTGGTTTGTCAATCATCTCATGTACATGTTTCTGACGGGATATTGGATGGTCGTTCATATCGCTTGAAGATACCTGTTGTGTATGCTCTGTTTGGATCAGTACATGACTCTTTGTAGCTGCATCAGCCTTTGCTCTCATGCACTGCCACTGCCAATTACCTTTTTTGCCACATGACGTGCAGAATTGATCAAATGCTGGAATATCCTTGGTGCATGCAGAAGGCCACATTTTCCACATGTCTTGCCAAGTTTGGGTGTTCTAGTGAGTGGGTCAGCAATTGGGGTTGTACTTGGGGGAAGAACTTTCTGTTTTTCAGACTAAGTGTGGTGGGCAGGTAGGATAGTCGGCGTGTTTCCCACTGGTCGGCGGGCAACTTCTCCTGCCCAATCGCTTGCTTGCAACTTCCATTCATCAGCAGGCTTCTCGCCAAATCATGTGGCAAGGCAGGCACTATCCATCTGTCATTACCTCATCGGGTCGAAGTTCCTGGTGCCATATTTAAGCAGACCCCAAACACACATTCACTCTCTCCATGCCTGCTGTGTGGCGGTCAAGAAATGTCCTCCCGGAGACGCAAGCCCTGTGCCCCATGGATCAGCCATGATTCCCTGGTGATTCTCTTCCAGGCCATCTGACAACAGTTGCCAAGGGATAGCAGCAGGATGGTGACCAACCTGACCTCTACAGCCTGGGAGAAAGTCACCAGTGTGGTCAGTGCTCTTGGCAGTCAGAATAGAAAGCCTCTGCAGTACAGAAAGAGGATGAATTATCTCATCCGCTCCGCCAAGGAAGTCTATCTTCTACCCACTCTAAATTCATCCTCTCATTAGGGCATCATGCACTCTAAGGGTTATACTCTACAGGTATCTCAAACACTATTAGCAGAAGGGACATCTCCACTAACTGTCTCACACACACTTGTAGCTATTGGCATTTGCGTTGTGCAAAATGTGCTGGATCAATTTGGAGAACATCTTCAAGTTCAATGCCAATGAAGTCAACTTGTAGATCCAGGGATGCATCTCACACACACACTTTAACATCACCACCATCTCATATATCCTCCTGCACAATCAACATCTGTCCTTACTGGGGAGGGCACAGCACACACAGCAGCCTTGCATGCTTCCCAACTTCTCTTTCATCAGTTCTTATCACATTCCATTCCACTTCTTCATACAGGTAAAGCTAGCCCACAACAAGAGAGAGAAATCAAGGGCCGATGGAGGGACCCCCGAGATTCAGGAGCTGACTCCCTTTGAGGAAGAGGCAGCCAAGTTGGCAGGGGAAGACAGGGATTGCTCCTGTGCCAAGGGAGAGATCGGCATCCCCCAGCAACCCAGTATGGATGAAACCTTCATTAGTCGAACACATCATGACCTACCCAGGAACTAATTCTATCCTCCAGGCACCAGCAGGAGCAGGCTGGGTCAATTCTCCAACCAGCCACTCAGCACCAGCCTCCAGTCCACCTTAGATGATGATCCTGAGCACCCACTAAATGTAGGGCCATCACTGCATTCATCTGCACCCTTCACCAGCACAGAGACACACACCTCGATGAGTAATAGATCTAGAGTAGGCTCGGGGTCACTATCTGGAGATCGCCTCACAAACAAGTTTCCTGGCCCTAGGAGGACTGCTGGAGAACAGGCTCCTGCAGAGTCTGAGTCCGATGGTGAGTCTCAGCAATTGGCCATTGCACACATGCTGGAGATGCAAACACAGGCAGGGAAATATCAGGCAGAGTTGTCAGAGGCCATCACCACACTGGAACAAAGGATGGAGGAGTCTGTTGGTGTTCGGTCTGATCTCGTGGCTCCAGAATTCGAGCGCATCAAGGTCTCCATGGAAAGGGTGATGGCCGCCTTGAGGACCCAGGTCCAGCAGATCCTGCCAGATTTGTGCTTGGACCTGCACTCCATCACTCTGGGCATTGGTGGGATCCATCAGTGGCTAGACGAGAGGGGGATGGGAGCACACCTTTCTCCAGGTGTCCCTTCTCTTCAGGCAGTCAGGGAGGGCCACTCAGGCACCCAAAAGGAGGAGGAGCGTCTGTCAGACACCTCAGGGCATGCACCTAGGACACTGCAAGGGTGTCCAGCCATTCCCAATCCTCTCTGTGTGTGACCCCCCCATCAGCTCCAGTTGCTCAGGCTGAAGAGGGTGCACCTGCCCTACAGCAGGAGAACCAAAGCAAGCTCAAGTCTCCTGGCCCTGGACCTCCAGAGGACTCCCACCGAAGTCATCTGAGATAACAGGGCATAGCAGTCAGCAGGCTGCCTCCAGCCCTGCTGCAGATGTAGGTGCTGCACCTAAATGTAACGGGAGAGTGTGAAAAGTGAAGAAATTATGAATGCACACTGGAGGCACAGGTGCTCATTCATTGCCTACATAATGCACCTTTGTGAATACAATTTTATTTCAAGAACCAATGTCTCAGGACGTTAATGCCTTTTGCATATGATTCTATGTGCCGTCTTATTTCAATGGTGACCTATGCTCCCACTCCTCAATGATATGCCTTCCTGTGCCTCAGATTCTTGTCATGTTTAGCAAACACTCGCTCCTTGTGTCCTCTAAGGGAGATGTGTCAAGCCAGAGCCTGAAAGTGCATGTAGATAGAGAAATGCTCTTGTAAGTCTACCAGACAATTGAATTATGTGTGCTCCTGTGCCTTTGAGGGTGAGATCTAATGTTGCAGCATCAGCACTGAGCTGTGTTCCTTGTGGCTGTGAAAGCACATGTCCTGGATGCATTATGTTCATTGCAACCAAGTCCAATTCTCAACAGCTGCTGAAAGTGTCATGTGCTGGTGGCAAAGACTGCACAATGTGCAGTTGACTCAGGCTGCATGCTGGTGTGCTGCCTTTCACATTGCACAGGCACCCCATGCAGCATTTGGGTGTGGACCTTTCCAACGCTGATCTCCTCATTAGTCTCGAGGGTTACTAGTTCCAGGCTGAAAGATGAGCTTGCTGGAAATGTCAATGATTGTGAAGGACTTCCTGATCATCTCCATTCCTCTAAGGTACAGGAGCAATACTTACCTGTCATCTTGTTGGACCTCATCCCCACTGGAACCTAATGGCAATCAGCATGTCATGGGCATGTCTTCCACATAGTGCCATTGTGATGGCCTCCCCGAGTGGAACGTCTCCATCCTGGTCCTTTAAATATTCCGGCCCTTCCAAGTGCTCCTCATTCGAGGAAATCTCTGCCTCCTCCAGATCGCCCTCTGGCAAGTGATCTCCCCTTTGAAATACCAGGTTGTGCAATACACAGCAGGCCATGATGATGCAGGATGCCCTCTGTGGAGAATGCTGCAGAGCCCCATCAGAATGGCCCAAACATCAGAAGTGCATCTTCAGGGTGCCAATGGTTTGGAGCTCATCAGAGTACGCTGCATTGTATCTCTCCTCTGAGGCACTTTGAGGATTACACAGAGATGTCATTGGACAAGTCTTCTGCAGCATCCCTTATCACCCAACAGCCAACCCTATAAGCATTATGGGCCCACAGAGATCTGAGGCACTTGGGAGTCACTCAGGATGTAGGAGTCATGTGAAGTCCCAGGGAACCTGGCACAGACATGCATGATCTTCTTCTGATGATCACACACCAGCTGCATATTGAGGAAGCGGAACCCTTTCCTGTTGTTGAAGACCAGTGGCTGCCACCACGGAGCCTTTAAAGCAACATATGTACAATCTATGGCAGCCTGCAGGCGTGGGAAGCCGGAGATCACCGCAAACAATAGAAATCTAGCTGGCTGGCTTCATCCAGTGTGAGTTGGATGTAATGATGTGCCTTACTGTAAAGGGCATCTGTATAGATTTATGCATTGAGGATCGAGAGATGATGCATAGGCCCTGGAACAAGCTGCTTGCATAACAATTCAGCACAGTGGTCACCTTCGCAGCCACTGGCAAGGGAAGGTCCACACGGCACTGGATTCTCCTGAAGAATGTGGCAGATGTGAGCCACCACATCCCTTGACAGATGAAGGCATCTGTGGCACTCTCTCTCTCTCTCTCACACATCTCCAAAATGAGAAGCACCTTTAACGTACTCTGGGTCGCACCAGTTGCCTCCATGGAATGGGTATGAGCTCCTCAGACTCCGGGTCTTCCTGGGGCCCCTCTTGACCATGCACCTCAGGCCAAGGCTCTTCTCTAAGCCCTGCCAGACGGCAACGTGCCCTTCTTATCCTGCTAAGTTGCATGAAAGCCATCATGAAGGTTGCCTGTAGCGTCCATTCTGCATTTTCCCTTGCTGCTGTGGACAAATAGAGCAGACACATGAATGCAGCTGACCATGCAATGATCACCCTCCATCTCCAAGCAAGGAAGCCAGTGTGAAGTCCTTGGGCTGCGGTCATGCTGGTCCCAGTTTTGCCCTTGCATCTGAGGCATATTCTCAAGGAACACAGGTGCCTGGGCATCCGCCCCTCCACCAACATGACAGTGCATTCACAAGTGGCTTGGAGACAGGTGCATGCAGCCATGTGAAAGCAGCCTCATTCGAGGCACTGTCAGGATGGGAGTACAGCCTAATTTGCACTAATTTAATGGTTACAAGACTTGTACCCGTGTTAAATCCAAAATTCTATGTGCTGGCTTCCCTGGAGCTGGCTCCACTAACAGTTTTATCTTTCTTCCTTTTGAAAATTCCTCTGTGACAGTTATATGGTCCGTCAGAGCTACTCGCATGTTGCAATGTCTTATTGTAAGAAAGCGCACCATGAGTCAGGGTGGCCAAATCAGTCACATTGCAGTTGACTCTTCATAACGTTTCTCAGCTGAGCCTTAATCTCTATGAGTTCAATCCCAAAGAACTAGCCCAGGAGTCGAGTGGACTCCTCCCACAAGCCCTCAGGCCACTCCCCTGGTGATTTATTTCAAAAGTTGTTTTTCAATTGTGTCATTCCATTGAGCTAATAACATGGTGGTGCTACTCGTGTACTTGGAGACCAGCTTCCAAACACCCTCTGTCACTGTGGAAGTCCCTCTGATCTTCCTTAAATCCCATGATGTGCAGCTACACTTCCTTACAGTCACTCTCCAGCCTCCCACTTTAAGCCTGGAGCCCATTGTTATCTTATCGACATTCCTGTCCTCCCCCTTGAACCGATAACTGTGGGTGTCCCCATTCCTCATGTGGACCTTACCCCTCCCCATCTTGAGGCCATGTGTACTGTGACTCTGTGGCTTACAGGGATCCACCCATGAGAGCTTCGAGTACCCCTCACTGTATTACCAGTTCCCCATTTACAGGCTGAATTTGCCTTCCTTGACTGTGATGGTATCATGTGCAGCCCAGTGCTGAGGATCCTCTCCCCCCGGAGCCCCATATAAGAAAGACTGACTACACCTGCACAACAAGCTTTGCACACACAGCCCTTCCCCCTTCCACGACTGGGCCCTGTAGATGGAGAGCACAGGATTGGCTTCAATTTCGAACCTTGACCATCTGCCAACAGCCCTGGAGTACATGACTGACAGATATTTATCCCCCCCCACATCCTTCACACCAGCCCTTCCTCCAGTCATGAGTCTTCGTCTACAGCTCCCTCTCTTGCAATACAAACCCTCACCAACCCCTCACTAGTCTGAGTGCACTGGCCAAGCTGCACTCTCAGGTGAGAAGCTGTTGGGCTCACAGGCAGGACTGCGGTTCCCCAGGCGAGAGGCTGTTGGAGTTCTCAAGGGTGTTGTGGTGTCTCAGGCAAGGGGTTTGCGGGCAGGACTGCATGCAGCCTTGTGAGAGCAGCCTCCTTCGAGGCACTGTCAGGCTGACTCCCCTGGATGAGATTAATGAGCCTGTGCTCTGTTAGTCATGTAGATCCCAAATGCAATGTGCTGGCTCCCCTGGAGCACATTGTACACATCCTGCAGAACACCCTCGGAGTCTCCTGAAATGAAACCTCCAGGGTGCATGACTGATGCTCCTCCTCCCTGAGGATGCATAATGGCACGTCCTTACGTGTTTTTATAATGATATGAAGACACTAATCACTCGTAAGGGATTGTGTAAACATGTTGTGGGTTCATTTATTGAGACTAAGCACATCAGAACAGATATACATGGATGGAATGCTTGAAGACATCAGTGCTGTGCTGTGTTCTGCTCACAGGCCGAAGTGAAATTGATACTGGATCACATGACACACTTCCATCCTAATGGAACTGCTATCCCTTAAAGGTATATTACAACACCTCCCCGACTCCTCAAGGGGAGGGGGCACCTGGGGGGAGGTCAAGGTACGAGCAATCTAGGTAGATAAAGGGATGAGGTGCTGCAGGCTGAGTTTAGGGAGTTAAGGAAAAAGATTAGCGAGCAGGTCCTCAAAGGCAGTAATCTCTGGATCACTCCCGAGATCACGTGCTAGTGAATATAAAAATAGGAGAATACACCGGGTGAATGCATGGCTGGAAAGATGGTTCGCGGATCTGCAGGCTTCAGACTTCTGGGGCTTTGGGAGCGGTTCTGGGGAAGGTGGGATCAGTACAAGCTGGGCAGTCCACATCTGAATAGGACCAGTACGAATGTCCTTGCAGGGAGATTCACTTGTTGGGGAGGGTTTAAAAACAAAAAAACTGCGGATGCTGGAAATCCAAAACAAAAACAGAATTACCTGGAAAAACTCAGCAGGTCTGGCAGCATCGGCGGAGAAGAAAAGAGTTGACGTTTCGAGTCCTCATGACCCTTCGACAGAACTTGAGTTCGAGTCCAGGAAAGAGCTGAAATATAAGCTGGTTTAAGGTGTGTGTGTGGGGGGCGGAGAGATAGAGAGACAGAGAGGTGGAGGGGGTTGGTGTGGTTGTAGCGACAAACAAGCAGTGATATCACTGCTTGTTTGTCGCTACAACCACACCAACCCCCTCCACCTCTCTGTCTCTCTATCTCTCCGCCCCCCACACACACACCTTAAACCAGCTTATATTTCAGCTCTTTCCTGGACTCGAACTCAAGTTCTGTCGAAGGGTCATGAGGACTCGAAACGTCAACTCTTTTCTTCTCCGCCGATGCTGCCAGACCTGCTGAGTTTTTCCAGGTAATTCTGTTTTTGTGTTGGGGAGGGTTTAAACTAGATTGGCAGGGGAATGGGAACCTGAGGGGAAATTTAGATAGGACATAGTCAAGCAAGGAGTGGGAGATAGAAAATTAGTGAGTGACTCTGCAAGACAAAAGAAGCAAAGGTTAAAAAGTGTACAACACAAGAATTGGGCAGTGTTAAAAGGTATATATTTAAATGCAAGGAGTATAGCAAACAAAGCCGATGAGCTGAGGGCACAGATGGACTCTTTTTTTTATTCATTCAAGGGGTGTGGGCATCGCTGGCGAGGCCAGCATTTATTGCCCAACCCTAATTGGCCTTGAGAAGGTGGTAGTGAGCTGCCTTCTTGAACCGCTGCAGTCCATGTGGTGTAGGTACACTCACAGTGCTGTTAGGGAGGGAGTTCTAGGATTTTGACCCAGTGACAGTGAAGGAACAGCGATATATTTCCAAGTCAGGTGGGTGAGTGACTTGGAGGGGAACTTCCATGTGGTGGTGTTCCCATCTAACTGCTGCCCTTGTCCTTCTAGATGGTAGTGGTCGTGAGTTTGGAAGGTGATGTCAAAGGTGCCTTGGTGAATTACTGCAGTGCACCTTGCAGATAGTACACATGCTGTCACTGTGCATCGGTGGTAGAGGGAGTGAATATTTGAGGATGGGCAGCTAATCAAGCGGGCTGCTTTGTCCTAGATGGTGTCAAGCTTCTTGAGTAATGTTGGAGCAGCATTCATCCAGGCAAATGGAGAGTATTCCATCACACTCCTGACTTGTGCCTTGTAGATGGTGGACAGGCTTTGGGGAATCAGGAGGTAAGTTACTCATTACAGGATTCCTAGCCTCTGACCTGTTCTTGTAGCCACAGTATTTACATGGCTGGTCCAGTTCAGTTTCTGGTCAATGGTAATACCCAGGATGTAGATAGTGGGGGATTCAGGGATGGTAATGCTATTGAATGTCATGGGGCAATAGTTAGATTCCCTCTTGTTGGAGACGGTGATTGCCTGGCACTTGTGTGGTGTGACTGTTACTTGCCACTTGTCAGCCCAAGCCTGGATGTTGTCCAGGTCTTGCTGCATTTGGACACAGACTGCTTCAATATCTGAGGAGACGTGAATGGTACTGAACTTTGTGCAATCATCAGCGACCATCCTCACTTCTGACCTTATGATGGAAGGAAGGTCATTGATGAAGCAGCTGACGACGGTTGGGCTGAGGACACTCCCCTGAGGGACCCCTGCGGTGATGTCCTGGAACTGAGATGACTGACCTCCAACAACCACAACCATCTTCCTTGGTGCTAGCATGACTCCAACCAATGGAGTTTTCCCTCTGATTCCCATTGATTCCAGTTTTGCAAGGGCTCCTTGATGCCACACTCAGTCAAAGGCAGCCTTCATATCCAGAGTAGTCACTCTCACTCAGCATGATATCATTGCTATGATGGAAACTTGGCTTAAAAATGGCAAAATTGGCAGCTCAACATCCCTGGATGTAGGGTGTTCAGACAAGATAGAGGGACTAAAAAAGGTGGCAGTGTAGCATTATTGGTTAAACAGTCATTTACAGCAGTGAGAAGGGAAAATATTCTAAATGAATCATTGAATGAGGCCATGTGGGTTGAACTCAGAAATAAAAAAGGGGCAGCAACATTACTAGGGGTGTTCTTTAGATCCCCAAATAGCAAGATGGAGATAGAAGAGCAAATATGGAGACAAATTTCTGAGCGCAAAAACAATAGGGTAGTAGGCATAAGGAGGCAATAGTGTAGTGGTATTGTCGCTGGACTCGTAATCCAGAGACCCAAGGTAACGCCCTGGGGATCTGGGTTCAAATCCTGTCACAGCAGATGGTGGAATTTGAATACAATAAAAGCCTGGAACTAAAAGTCTAATGATCGTTGTAAAAACCCATCTGATTGACTAATGTACCTACATATGACTCCAGATCCACAGCAATGTGGTTGACTCTTAAAAACCCTCTAGGAAGCCACTCAGTTGTGTCAGAAAGGAAATCAAACTGAACGGACCACTTAGCATCAACCCAGGCACTGGAAGCACCTGCAAAGTCCTCCTCACTAACAGCTGGGGGCTTGGGAAAGCTGACTCACAGACTAACCAAGCTAACAGCCTGACATAGTCTTCCTCATGGAATCATATCTCAGACACCATCATTGCTGGGTATGCACTGGGAGAGGTGGTGGCACAGTTGTGAGGGAGTTGACCTGAGAGTCCTCATCATTGAATCTGGACTTCATGAAGTCTCATGGCATCAGGCCAAACATGGGCAAGGAAATCTGCTGATTACCACATACCACCCTCCCTTGAACACCACCTGGAGAAAGCCCTGAGGGTGGCAAGGGTGCAGAATGTACTTTGGGTGGGTGACTTCAATGTCCATCACCAAAAATGGCTCGGTAGCATTACTGGCTGAGCTGGCCAAGTGCTGCTAGACTGAGTCTGCAGCAGCAGATGAGGGAAAAACATATTTGACCTCATCGTCACCAACATGCCAGTATTGGTAGGAGTGACCACCGCACAGTTGTTGTGGAGACAAAGTCCTGCCCTCACATTGAGGATACCCTCCACCCTGCTAATTGATTTTGAACAGATTTAGCAACTCAAGATTGGGCATCTATGAGGTGCTGTGGGCCATCAACAGCAGCAGAACAAACACAAACTGTAACCTCTTAACTCGGTACATCCCACACACATACCATCAAGCCAGGGGATAAACCCTGGTTCAACGAAGAGTGCAGGAGCAGCACCAGACATACCTAAAAATGAGGTATCAACCTGATGAAGCTATAACACAGGACTACTTGTGTGCCAAGCATAAGCAGCAAGTGATAGACAGAGCTAAGTCATCCCATAATCAATGGATCAGAACTAACTCTGCAGTCCTGCCACATCCAGTTGAAAATGGTGGTGGACAATTTAACAACTCGCTGGAGGAGGAGGCTGCACAGATATCCCCATCCTCAATGATGGGGGAGCCCAGCACATCAGTGCAAAAGATAAGGCTCAAGCATTTGCTGCAATTTTCAGCTAGAAATGCTGAGTAGATGATCCATCTCGGCCCCTTTCAGAAGTCCCCAGCATCATGGATTGAGTCTTCTGTTAATATGATTCACTCCACATGATATCAAGAAATGGCTGAAGGCACTGGATACTGCAAAGGCCATGGGCCCTTACAATATTCTGGCAATCATACTGAAGACTTGTACTCCAGGACTTACCACGCCCCTAGCCAAGCTGTTCCAGTACAGCTACAGTACTGGCATCCACCCAGTAATGTGGAAAATCGCCCAGGTGTGTCCTGTACACAAAAAGCAGGACAAATCCAACCTTGCCCCATCAGCCTACTCTCAATCATCAGTAAAGTAATGGAAGAGGTCATCAACAGTGCTATCAAGCAGCACTTGCTTAGAAATAGCCTGCTCACTGATACTCAGTTTGGGTTCCATCAGAGCCACTCAGCTCCTGACCTAATTATAGGTTCAAACATGGACAAAAGAACTGAACTCCCGAGGTGAGAGTGACTGCTCTTGACATCAAGGCAGCATTTGACTGAGTGTGGCATCAAGGAGCCCTAGCAAAACTGGAGTCAGGGGGAAAACTCTCTCCTGGTTGGGGCCATACCTAGCACAAAGGAAGATGGTTGTGGTTATTGGAGATCAATCATCTCAGCTCCAGGACATCGCTTCAGGAGTTCCTCAGGGTAGTGTTCTTGACTCAACCGTCATCAGCTGCTTCATCAATGACCTTCCTTCCATCATCGAGTCAGAAGTGGGAATGTTCGCTGATGATTGCACAATGTTTAGCACCATTTGCGTCTCCTCTGATACAGAAGCAGTCCATGTCTAAATGCAGTAAGACCTGGAAAATATCAAGGCTTGGGCTAAGTGGCAAGTAACATTCGCGCCACACAAATGCCAGGCAATCACCATTTCCAACAAGACGGAATCTAACCATCGCCCCATGACATTCAATAGCATTACCATCCCTGAATCCCCCACTATCTACATCCTGGGTGTTACCATTGACCAGGAACTGAACTGGACCAGCCATGTAAATACTGTGGCTACAAGAACAGGTCAGAGGCTAGGAATCCTGTGGCGAGTAACTTACCCCCTGATTCCCCAAAGCCTGTCCACCATCTCCAAGGCACATGTCAGGAGTGTAATGGAATACTCTCCCCTTGCCTGGATGAGTGCAGCTCCCATAACACTCAGGAAGCTTAGCACCATCTAGGACAAAGCAGCCCACTTGATTGGCACCACATCCACAAACATTCACTCCCTCCACCACCAACGCACAGTAGCAGCAGTGTGTACCACCTACAAGATGCACTGCAGTAATTTACCAAGGCTCTTTAGACAGCACCTTCCAAACCCATGACCACTGCCATCTATAAGGAAAAGGGCAGCAGATAGACGGGAACACCAACACCTGGAAGTTCTCCTCCAAGTCACAAACCATCCTGACTTGGAAATATATTGCCATTCCTTCACTGTCACAGGGTCAAAATTCTGGAACTTCCTCCATAACAGCACTGTGGGTGTATCCACACCACATGGACTGCAGTGGTTCAAGAAGGCAGCTCACCACCACCTTCTCAAGGGCAACAAGGGATGAGGAATAAATGCTGGCCCAGCCAGCAAAGCCCACATCCTGTGAATGAATAAAAAAGTTGGGGGCTTCAACTACCCTAACATCAACTGGGATACAAACGGTGTGAAGGACACAGAGGGTACAAAGTTCTTACACTGCATTCAAGAGGACCTTTTTAGCCTGCACATAACAAGCCCAAAGAGAATGGGTGCAATTCTAGATTTAGTCTTCGGAACTGGATGAAGTAGCAGTGGGTGACCATTTTGGAGACGGTGAGTGTAATATGGTTACATTTAGCATAATTATAGGAAAGGAAAAAGATAGAACAGGAGTAAAAGTTTTAAAGTGGGGAAAGACAAATTTTACAAAACTGCAAGGTGATCTAACAAAAATGGGCTGGTTACAGCTACTTGAAGGGAAATCAATGACAGTCCAGTGGGAGGTATTCAAAAACAAAATTCCACAAAAACAGTGAAGGCATTTCCCCACAAAGAGAAAGGGTGGGACTGCCAAATCTAGAGCACCTTGGTTATCTAAAACAGGCCTGTCCAACCTTTTTGCAAGGTGGGAAGGCACATTGCAATTTCTCTCACACTTGGGGAATCGATAAGCAAATTTCAGAAAGTATTTGACACAAAATTAAACATGAATTTCAAAAAAAATGGCCGACACATGAAAATGTTATAGAGTTGATTTTCCAGGCAACTTTACTTGGTGGACACATTTAACTATTTACAAGACAGCAGCAGCAACTACATGCACGCGTCAAACTCTATAACTAGAGAAGAACTCCCCCTAGAGGTTCCCTGTGCTGCTAACTCATTGGTTTACACAGTTAATATGATCTTACATCACAGGATTATTCTTAAAGCTACAGTCCACTATAAGACTATAATTACGACAGAAAAGAAACAACTTGCTGAGCAATAAAAAATCACAACAATTAATTGATCATCTATTTCCCTTTTTTTTAATTAAGACAACCATTCAAGTGTGAAAGTGTGAGTGTGTGTCCAGCTCACTCCCAGTCCCAGGATGCTCACTTACTCACCCTCACCACTGCGAGAGCAGGTGAGAGATCTTGTTGGTATATGGGTTGAGGGTGAATGAGAACACTGAGACTGGGAGAAAGCCAGGCACACTCTCCCCTACCTTTCACCCCCACAATCTCTCTCACACA
Source organism: Carcharodon carcharias (assembly GCF_017639515.1). Classification (NCBI taxonomy): domain Eukaryota; kingdom Metazoa; phylum Chordata; class Chondrichthyes; order Lamniformes; family Lamnidae; genus Carcharodon; species Carcharodon carcharias. The sequence continues at coordinate 92,292,013 of NC_054477.1, read as the reverse complement.
CATTCACCCTCTCTCTCTAACTCTCTCTCTCACGCACCTACACACACACACACACACACACACACTCACGCTCTCTCACACACGTGCACACACCCTCTCTCTCACACATGCACACTCACCCTCTCTTTCTCTCACATGCACACTAACCCTCTCTTTCTCACACACACATATACACACTGCACACACATACCCCCTCTCACATGCACACCCACACCACACACACACCCCCTCTCACACACACACACATCCTCTCTCTGACACACACAAGCATACTCACCCTCTCTCTCTGAGACACACAAATTCACCTTCTCATTCACCCTCTCTCTCTGACACACGTACACTCACCCACCCTCTCTCTGTCACACACACACAAAAACATACACACGCTCACTCACTCACCCACCCAACCTCACCCACTAACCCACCCACTGACACACCCATCTTCACTCACTCAATCTCATCCACAGACCCACCTGCCCTCACTTGTTTATCCATCCACCTAACCTCAGTCACCCACCCTCACTTACTCATTTACCCACCCTCACACTCACTTACTTACCCTCACTCACTAAATCGGCTGTGGGGGCAGGGGAGGTGCAATGAGAGCAGAAGAGAGGTCTGGAGCGAGGCCTGAGACCGAGAGGCCCGAATGCGGGTGCCTGCCGAGGGGAACGCTGGGAACCAGTTGAATGTGGGAAGGCACGAGGGGAACACGGGGAGAACTGGGGGGATGCAGGAGGAGCTGGGGGAATGATGCCAGCGTTGGGCCAAAGCACTGTAAGCCGAGGGTTAAAGCGTGGTGAGCAGAGGCCAAACCCATGCTCCAGACTTACCAGTGTTCACTGTCGCTCCAATCACAGCCTTTTTCTCTTCCATGTTTGCTGCTGATAGGTTCAATATTGAGCATATCAGCAGCAAACCAGGGAGAAAAACAGGCTGCAATTGGAGGAGCAGCCCCTGCAGAAATCTTAAACAAAAACAGAATTACCTGGAAAAACTCAGCAGGACTGGCAGCATCGGCGGAGAAGAAAAGAGTTGACGTTTTGAGTACTCATGACCCTTCAGCAGACCTGCAGAAATCTTCCTGACCCATCCTACTGGCATTTTCAACAAATGCTCTGGGAGCCACATGGAGGGGCATCGCGAGGTGTATTGCAGCCCACTGGCCTTGGGTTGGACAAGCCTGACCTAGAAGCATACAAGGTAAGATAAAGCAGAAAAAGAAAGCTTATGACAGACGCATAAATTAATAGGCTAGAAAACCTAGAGGAGTATAGAAAATACAGGGTGAAGTAAAAAATGAAACCAGGAAAGCAAAGAGAGAATATGAAAGAATCTTGGCAGGTAAAATCAAGGAAAACCCAAAGATATTTTATCAGTACATTAAGTGCTAGAGAATAACCAAAGGAAGAGTAGGGCCTATCGGGGATGTACAGGATAACTTATGCATTGATACCGAAGATATGGGCAGGGTTCTTAATCCCTCTTCGCAAAGGAGAGGGATGATGTAGACATTCTAGTTAATGAGGAGGAGTGTGAAACATTAAATACAATAAGCATAATGAGAGAGGAAGTGCTGGAGGGACTGACATCCTTGAAGATGGATAAATTACCAGGGCCAGATGGTTGTATCCCAGACTGTTAAAGGAAGCCAGAGACGAAATAATGGATGATTTTCCAATCCTCACTGGATACAGGTGAGTTACCAGAGAATTAAAGGTCTATGAACATTGTACCATTATTTAAAAAGGGTGTGAGGGAAAGGCCAAATAATTATAGACTGGTCACTCTGACTTAGGTGGTGGGCAAATTATTAGAAATAATTCTGAGAACCAGGATAAACTGTCACTTAGAAAGGCAAGGTTTAATCAGCCATAGCCAGCATGATTTTGATAAGGGAAAGTCGTGCTTTACTAGCTTAATTTAACTTTTTGAGGAAGTAACAAAGAGGAATGATGAGGGTTGTTCAATGGATGTGGTTTAGATAGATTTTAGTAAGGTATTTGACAAGATCCCACATGGAAGACTAGTGAGAAAAGTAAAAGCCAATAGAATACAGGGGAATGTGGTGAGTTAGATCTAAAATTGGCTCAGCGACAGAAAACAAAGGGAATGATCGATGCATGTTTTTCAGAATGGAAAGTGGTTTCCAGTGGTACTCCACAGGGCTCGGTGTTGGGTCCCCTGCTATTTCTGGTACATATTAATGATTTAGATTTAAATGTGGGGGGCATGATTGGGAAGTTTTGCAGATGGCACAAAAATTGGCCGTGCAGTTGTTAATGAAGAGGATAGCTGTCGACTCCAGAATGATATCAATGGTTTGGTTGTGTGGGATGGAAAAGTGGCAAATAGAATTCAATCCAGCGAAATGAGGTTATGTATTTTAGGGAGGCAAAAAATGCAAGGGAATACTCAATAAATGGGAGGGTATTGAGAGGGGTAGAGGAAGTGAGAGATCTTGAAGCAGATGTCCACAGGACCCTGAACATGGCAGAAAAGGTAGATAAGGTGGCAAAGAAGATATACGGAATGCTTCCCTTTCTTGCACAAGGCATAGAATACAAAAGCAGGGATGTAATGTTGGAACTGTATAAAACACTGGTTAGACACAGCTGGAGTTTTGCACACAGTTCAATTGCACATTACAGGGAGGATATAATTGCTCTGGAGAAAGCTCAGAAGAGATTTACAAGAATGTTGCCAGGGCTGGAAAATTGCAGCTATGAGGAAAGATTATGTAGGCTAGAGCTGTTTTCCTTAGAACAGAGGAGGCTGAAGCATGACTTGATTGAGGTATAGAAAATTATGAGGGGCCTAAATAGAGTAGGCATGAAAGGCTTGTTTCCCCTAGCTGAGGGGTCAATTACCAGGGGGCATAGATTTAATGTGATTGGCAGAATGATTAGAGGGGACATTAGGAAAAACCTTTTCACCCAGAGTATGGTAGGTGCCTGGAATTCGCTGACTGGATTGGTGATTGAGGCAGAAACCCTCAACTCACTTAAAAAGGTTTCTGGATCTGCATCTGAAGTGCTGTAACCTGCAAAACTATGGACTGGGTGCTGGAAGGTGGGATTAGAATGAGCGGCCAGTTTTTTTCTCAGAGTGTAAACATGATGGTTTCTGTCTGTGCTGTAATATTCCTATAGTTTCTATGCTCACCCTCTTTCTAACACTTCCGCACTGCACCCATGGCGAGAGTGGTAGATGCAGGCCTGTGTGCATGTCCGGCAGCCGCTCTGTGTTCTGCTGGACCTGGGTCTCCAAGGTGGCTGCCACCCTTTCCATGGAAAAAGCCAAGTGCTCGCATGGTCGAGCCAAGACAGCAGACAGAACTGGATGGACTCCTTCAGCCTTCGGCCCAGTCTGTTCATAGACTGTGGCAACTCTGCTAGATGTTTTCCTGCTTGGCTTTGTATCTCCCACAGGCCTTTGAAGGCCAAGCCCAGAGGCTCATCATCTGCACGGGGCTGAGTAGGGGCCATGTGTCAGAGATCTGGGCTGTCACGTCCTCCACCAACTGCGGAACTGCGTCAATGATGTGCCAACTAGATTGTGACCCCGAGCCTATTCTCGAATGTGCAGCCACTGAAGTGAATATATGTCCGCTGGTGGAAGGTGCAGGTGAATATTGTGATGATACATCCTCTGAAGCTTCTGAGGCATCCTCCTCAGCAGGGGGATTGAGGCTGGTTCTGTGGCTGGTCTCCCTTGTTAGCCTCCCCCTTTTCTGGCTGGTACCTGGAATGGTGAAAAAAAATTTAGTGGATGCCTAAGCACGCTCCTTTATTAAAGCACATCTGTGCTCTATATTCTGTGGGCACAGCTGACAATTGCACACTGAAGGTATCCTCACTAGCTTCCTGGGAGAGTCCTATCTTGCCTTCAGTGCAGGCATGGCCCTATTCCTCCCTGGCTATATCTGCGGCCTCCTCCTCGAATGGGGTGAGAATTCAAATATTGGGATCGGCACCACCATGTCTTGGCCTGGAGCGCCAAGTATCTGGAGCACCAAGCTCCTGTATTATTTGTTCCTGTCCTGTAGACTGACAGAAGGATTGATTGTCATCCCAATGGGTGCATGAGCAGTTTAGGAGCTTGCATGCCTGTGCCAGCTCCTGAGCCTCCCCAATAAGTGATTAACAAACAGGATGTCCTGCAACTGTTAGAAAATTGGGAGCATGAACTGGTTGCCACACATTCAATGCACATGTCCCATCTGTTGCTGAGTCCTGCAACCCAAATTCCTGTCTGGCATCCCTGTGCACTTGCACACTTACACTGCCTGATATCCTTATGAGTATCAATCTGCAATGAGTAGACTGTGCTACTTACCCCAGTGGGCCACAGCAGATCATCCATCCTTTTCCTACACTGCTGGACTGTTCTCCTGTAGGGCCCACAGCCACTAACATCTGCTGTGACCTCTGCTCAGGTTACTGTGGTCAGACTGGAGGCCTCCTGCTGCCATCCCTGGGAAACAGCATCTCCTGCCTTTCCTGGATGGCCTGGAGGAGAATCTGCAGGGAGGCTTGGCTAAACTGTGGGGTCACACATTGTCTTCTCTGTGACATGCTGACTGTGGCCTGCAGAATCCGGAGCTCCTGGCTTGCAGTGAATGTATGTCTGGGTACCCTTTAAATATGGTGCTCAGACATTAATTCCATGATGTAACAGTGGGGACAGTGACTTCCTGCCCCACCTACCTTGAGATTTGCCAAGCTCCTTGTGGATGAATATGTAATGAGTTAAACAGTCAAGATTGTATGTGGCCAGCCATCCACACCTCCCCCCGCAGCAGAAATCACTCTCACTTCCGCTCCCACCACCAAACGTAGACTCCAGATCAGAAAATTCCACTCAATGCTTCTATTTATCAATCCCAGGATCATGTTTGCCTTTTTAATCACTTTCTTAACCTGTCTAGCACAAACCATGCCAGCTTTCTATCCAGTTTAATGGCCACCCTGGCCAGATAATAGATTGTTGTGCTTTGTATTGCGGAGTATCTAAAAGGCACGCAACACAGAGTCGATTAAGTAGATTCAGCAGCAATTCTTTATTTAGTATGAATGTGCACATATGGGAAATGCTCTTTCAAAATGATCTGAAAGGCAGTTCAAAGTTACACAGTTTCTGTCAGTTACATATGCCATCTTTGGGATAACTCATTATTAACTCACAATGTTTTTGTCTTTTATGTCTAATTGTTACACCCTTAATTACAAATGAGTCGACAACATAAACATAGAATGACCTGTTGATCACCTCCGCAGTTCTGGATGAATTTTTAAAACAATCACCAAATGACCTGACCATTAGCACAAACAATGTTCCAAAACATGTACTGTGCCTATCTATCCTGATATTTCACTGCAGGGCCTAGCACTTTGCATATCTTAACCCTGAGGTCAAGCTATCAGTTTATTACTGCATAAGTCATAGACCATTTATCAACTTTCTGGCCTGACCAGAAGTTTATATTCATTCTAGTTTTTTTTTTAACTGCAGACACTTTTAACACATACCTGCAAATTGGCCAAGGCTGGGTAACCCTATGATGCATCCTGATATGCCACTTCAATCACGCAAACTCACAAATGGGCCGACAACTGCCACTTTTGGACATGAAAAGCGTGTTGTCTACCTCAAATTACCCTGGGAAGTCAAAGTATCTCAATAATTTGAACAACATGTCAAGCAAGCCATTTCATGTTGCTACTGTGCATTGGCTACATGGGTGGTATTTTCCACTAACAGGATACTGCCATCAGTCCAGAAAGATATTATGCTTACCATACAATTGAGCAATGCTGTGTATAAATTTAAGTGCTGCCAGGTATGTAGGCCATATGACCTAACTGATTAGTTGATTGAATCAAACAGCATGCACCTTTGGTTGTTTATAATAGACAGAGTACAGACTGTACTCAACCAGCCCGAGCTTGCAAAACCCAAAACAAACTGTCTACTGTTAGATGTGATCCCGTGATTGGTCAGCACTTACTGAACAATCCTGAGTGCATCAATGCCTACACTAAGAACCAATTTAAGATAATCAGTTGAGCTTGTAGTGTGGCTCAGTTGCATTTGCTAGAAGTGATATACACTCATGCTGGGACCCATTTTCTGCAAACAAAAGGAACATATTAAAGCATGTGCCTTTTTTGAATTACATGGGAGTTTGGGGAGCCTATAGTTCCCCATTGCTTTCTCAATGGCAACACCTCAGCTAATCAGCACCCTTTTCTCCTGTAGTATAAATTGTTTGAGATTTGGCAATCTTACATTTGTCCTGATGAGTGCAAGATGAAAAGCTTTGGAAACATGTCTTTCTTTTCAGCAATATTCAAGTTCTGTCTGCAGTGACTTTAGAAATACTTCCTCTTCTCTGCCCTTTACACTATTACGGTTCCAATATATATTAGAATAATTAAAGATCAGGGGAGGAAGGAAACCTGGAGAAGGGGAGTCCATGTGGAATGTAACATCTAAAGCAATCACTCCTGCTCCTCCTGGCTCACAAGGAACCTGCTTCAAAATTTTGCAAAAGCAGTTACTTGGACCTATTGTGACTGAGATCCTAGAGGCCACCATTTTTTGCATCAGCTAAATAAAAATAATGGGGACCTAAACAACCTCACCCCCAACCACCACCCCCCTCCCCCTACCCCACAACAGGCAGGCATGGGGCGAGGTGTTAAAATGTGCTAATTTTTAAAAGAATTCTCACTCACTGTTGTAAGGGATGAAGCACTGGTTGCCTCTTAAAAGGGACTTCAGGTTATCCTGGGCCATTAGGGTCTGGTATAGCACTGGATGCTTCTATGTCCTGGAAGATGAGGAGTAAAAGCTTCCAGGAGGGTGCATTTAAGCCTCACCAAGGAGAGGACCTGGTCAAGAAAATATCCTGGACCACTGAAGCATTGGTAAGTATTTTTTGAAGATTAACCTGTTACACATAGGGTAGCGAGGATAAAGGCGCAGTATCTCCTGTGAAGGAGGGGGCCACACATCTGTCCTGCCTGAATGGAGCCTAAATGCTCAACTTTCTGGCAGTGTGGGACAAGTGAGAACCTGACATACATCCGTAATGGTATGGCTGAATTCAGTCCCATGCAAATGACAGCATTCCCACTGACAGCACAAATTCCAGAGGAATCAGCGCTGGCAAGCACTGATCGCCTGGTTCCTGACATGACTGCTGGAATTCTGGCCCGTGCATTATATAGGCCATAAATATTATTTTCAGGTTATGAATCTAAAAGTCCAAAGCACATAATTGCAAAAATGCATAATCATTCTGCATTGTACAAATATCTGAAACATTACAGATTTTATTTTGAGAGGAGGAATGATTACAAATGAATTTAACTCTGATTTAATGATCCTTGTTACTTCTCGCAGTTTCCTTAATCATTATTAGTGTGATTGAATCTCACCCAATGTTTTGCTTTTTCACATGGCAAAATAAGGTTTATTTGTAGAACGTGGAGCAATGATAATGTGTGGGTGAAGTATCTTATCTTTTGGCTCTGTTTAAAGTTCAACAGTTTTGCAGGAACTGTGTTTGCAGTCTTAATGTATCAGACAAAGCACATAAAACAATGAGTGGAGTTTTCTGTGCCTGCTGGTGTTGGGCGTGTTCGGCAATGTGAGCGGGCAATACGGTGAGAAAGCTAAAAATTGGTTTCATGACGTCGTGTAACCAGTTTGTGATCAGCGGTCAGCCCATCAATGGTGGGCCACATTTCCTGCCATCGGAAGTCTGGAACCTCATTGTAGTACATCAACATATCATTTTAAGTCCAACCCGCTGGAATCATTGCCCTATGCTGGGTCATCTGCCCACGTCAATGGGAAAACATGATGAAACAGAACATGACGAGTATGATGTGCAGAAGTTGGGACTTACCATCAGGGCCTTGCTCACATTACAGACTTCTGAGAAGCAGAAGATGCTGGAGCCCAACAGCAGAGGGATCCTGGAGGAACACCTAAGGCATGCTGGGTGGATTCTCATGGATATGGCTTTGTCGCGAAGCAGCTCACCAAGTTGGAAAGTCACCAATGAAGGTCTGCTCACAATGGGTGATGGTCAAGGGGATGGAGAGGAAGGTCCAGCTGTGTTTGAGAGTGGAAGAAGTACTGGGGGTGGAAGAAGAGGGTCTAGGGTCGATGGGGAGAGGAAGAGGTATTGGGGGAGGGGGAGGTTGAGGGGGAGGAACAAACGTGTTGGGGGTGGCTTGGAGGGGGGAGAACGAAGGTGTCAGGGGGAAGTTGGGTGGGGGGAATGAAGCAGTTGGGGGGTAGGGGTAAAGGGGAAATGGTGGCATCTGGGGAGGTAGGTGTAAGAGGCGGGTGTAAGGTGTAAGGGAAAGAGTTCGGAGGGGGGAAGGAGTGTGGAGAGGAGAAGGAACCCAGGGTGAGGAAGGTGGGGGTGGCGGTTGTTGGGGGGAGTAAGGTGGAGGAAGAAGTAAGGGTGGAGGAAAGAGTGCAGAGAGCGGAGGGAGTAAGGATGGAGGAAGAAGTAAGAGTGTCTGAAGGAGTCAGAAAGGGGCAAGTAGTAAGGGGGAAGAGTCCAAGGAGTGGGGAGTCTGGCAGCGGGAGTACTAAGGGGAGGGGAGTCGGGAGGTGTTAGTTGTGGGGGGGGTATCTCCAAGGGGGGGAGGGATTCTACTGGGGGGAAGGAGTTCCAAGGAAGGAAGGAGACCAGAGGGGGGAAGGAGTCTGGAAGGAGGGTTGTCCAGATGAATATGCAAGGGAAGGCCCTGAAGAGTCCATGACTGCCTCCTGGGGAGTAAACTGAGTGTGGGCGTGGTATGAGGGAATGGTGAGAATGACTGAGGGCAGATTGAGGTGGTAGGGTGGGAGTGTGAGGTCTCGATGGTATCGGTAGAAGGGATGGCGAGGGTGGTTTGTGGGGACCTGGAGGCAGACATGGACCCTGGGGGTGGGAAGGACGAGGTTGGGGAGGTTAATGTGGATGAGGATGAGATTTTCAGGAAGGAAGGGAATGTGCACGTTCACCTGGGCATCCCCAAAAGAAAAGAGTTGTGGCTGGTAGGTGACAGAGGGGAGGTGGAAGGTAGTGCTAGGGGGTCAACAGTGATGTGGGGAAGGAAATGGGTGACTGGGAAAGAGGAAAGGACAGGGGAGTGAAAGAACCGCTGTATTACTACCATGCTGTCTAAATCGTAAGTGAAACGAGAGTCGTGATGGGTGAGATCAGCTGCTGCATGGGAGTGGGATCAGTGGGTGGGCAGAGATGCAGGTCAGCTCAGATGGTCAGATGGTCAACTGAAAGTGATCCCCAGCAGGCAGCATTGAAAATGCTCAGGACATTCAGATGAGCACAGAAGGATCCGCGTGCAAGGGAGAGAGCTTGCACGAGGCTCTGAAAAGTCCTGTCATGCACACACACAAACAAACATACACACACATACACTTCTCCCTCCAAAATCACTCATGGGCCAGCTGCATGCAGCTGAACTGCTAGTTGGGAGGGAGTGGGGGGGGTGGGGATGCAGGGGGGTGATAGGGGTTCAGGGGGAGATGCAATGGGAGGAAGCCTGTAAATGAAGCTGAAAGACACCATTACACATTATTCAGTGAAAGTGAATATATTTCCAGATTGTAAAGTGACAAAATGTGTTCACCCGTGTAACTGACTGATCAGAATTTCTTAACTTTTAAACAACTTAGACTTCTAGTTGCTGCCCTAACATCCGCAGCAGGGGTGGAGACAGCCTGTGCAATGGTTGGCTCTGTTACCTCTGACGCCTTTGGTGTGGGTCCTGTGGAGAGCTAAGGCCTTGGCTGTCGTCCTGTGGGCCAGCTGCTCCCTCTGCAGTTACAGAGGATGAGCTTGAGGGATTCACAGGCCAAGGGGACTCAGAGGGAGAGGACAGGCTCTGTGATTCCTGAGTGGATGACACAGGGGTGTCCAGATGCTGCTCTTCCTCCCTTTGGGTGCCCTGGGGACCCGGCCTGACCCCTTGAGGGGAAGGAGCACCTGGAGGGACTCGAGGTGTCCCATTTCCCTCTCATGTTGCCATTGCAGGAACTCACCCATGGCTCCTGCGATGGAGTGCAGGCCTGCACACATCTCCGTGTTCTGCTGGATCAGGGTCTCCATGGCATCCACCATCCTTCTCATGGAGACCTCCATATGCACACATGTGGGAACCATTTCATTAGAGAGCAGGCAGACTCACTCCTCTGACTTGCATGCCACTCTGTTGAGGGCTTCCAACAGCTCTGTGTAATGTTCCCTCACCATCTGCCTCTTCCACAACAGTTCTCCAAGTGCCGGGGAGTTCGGCTGAACCTGCCTCCTCCTGCTGTGGAAAGGTATCGGTGCGGTGACCACTAGATTGTGAACCTGAGCCTGCTCTAGATCTAGGTCCTACCGAGGTGTGTGTTTCTGCGTTGGTGCATGGTGTGGGTAAGCGCTGTGATCGGTTTTCCAGGCTGTTTATTTCCAGATCTTCAATTGAGAAGGTGTCCTCTTGGCTGCAGGTGAGGACATGGATGGAGCTGAGAGACTGGTCGGCTGAGGGTGTCGGTCGCTTGGCAGAGCTCCCTGTGAACCAAAGTAGAGATAATTAGTGCATGGCAGCAGAGTCAAAAGCAGGAGAGAGAGCACTCACTGTTTCATTGAGAAAGAGATGATGTAGTGCAGGATCCTCAAGAGGGTTTTCACCGCAGACCTCACTGTCACCGCAGGCATGGCCCACCTCTTCACCTGTCAGCGCAATGGCACACTCCTGAAAGTGAATGACGGGCCTAATGTGGACCACTCCACCCCTGGTCTGGGGCCTCTCCCTGCTGTTGTGAACAGGCTTCTCCTGCATGAAAACAGATGGAGGGAGTGTGAGCAGGACACATGGCACTGTGTGGAATGTTTGTGTGGTGAGCAGAGACATAGATGGGATGAGGACACAAGCTCCAGAGGATATGAGCCTGAAGGAGATTTGAGGGTGTGTCTGAGAGTTGTTGGTGTTGTCCCTTGAGGTGTTAGATCCCCGTGGATGAGTGATGGGTTTGTGAGTGAGTTGAGAGCGATGAGAAGAGTGACTCTTTTGCGGAACGGATGAGACCATTCATTCTGTTGCAGCAGGACCACCACTACCACCGCCTCCCCTGCTGGATTGGTGATGCTGCTGTTCCGTCCTGCGGCCAGGACGGGGCACAGGATATCACGGCAGGCTTCCACAGCATCCAAAAGGTGCTTGAGGGACGTGTCATTAAACCCGGGGGCTGCAGTCTTTTTGCCTTTTTGCCTTGTCTTCTTTGCAGCAGTCATGGCCTGGAAGCACTGAGAGGTTTGCATGTGGCTACACTTTAAATATGGCACCTGACATGAGGAAGCAAAGAGGTGATGGCGTGGTGGGCGAATGTGAGCCCACCCAACATCGAAATGGTTTGTTTCCTGGGAATGCATAATTAATTCAGTGGGATTGGGATGATAGAGCATGAGAAGCAGCCATTGCGGCCGACAGGTAAAACATCATTTTTCCCGCCACCTACCATACTTAATGCAAATCTGGGACAATTCCACCCAATGATTCAAATGTTGACTTAGAATTAGATGGAACATATAGCAGCGAAACGGGCCATTTGGCCATTTGGCCCAATCAATCCATGTTGGCATTTATGCTCCATTGATTCTTCTCCTTGCCTTCCTCATTCATCTCTATCAACTTAAACCTCATTCTCCTTCTCCCTCATATGCTTATAGTTTCTCCTTAAATGTATAAATAATATTTGTCTCAAATTCTCCCTGTGGTAGCGAGTTCTACCTTCTCATCACTGTTTGAATAAAGGAGCACATCCTGAATTTTTGGTGATTATCTTATATTGATAGTTTCTAATTTTGGTCTTCCCACAAGTGCAAACGTAGGTTGGGATTTTCACTGAATTGCACTAAATGTGTTAGTGGGGGGTAAAAATTGGTGTTTTACCCTTTGGCCGCAATGATGGGTTTTCACGCAGGAACAGGAAGCACACCATATTGCTGGCCTCTGATTCGCCCGCCACGCCATGACCTCACCTCTTCCTCACTCTGGGCACCATATTTAGACTGCAGCTGAGTGCACAGTTCTAAATGTCTGCTTCACATGGCCCCAAAAGCCAAGAAGATGGTAGTGCCAAAGTTCAGTGACACCTCACTGGAATGCCTTTTGGATGCATGGAAGCCCGCTGTGATGACCTCAACGCCTGCTCTGGCCACAAGTGATCAGCATAAAGGCTTGGGAGGCGGTGGCAGCAGTGGTCATTGCCACAGCTGCACAGAAGAGGTTAGCCACCTGGTGTAGAAAGAGGATGAATGATCTCATCCGTGCTATCAGGGTAAGTCACTCATCTCATCACTCTCAACTCACACAACCACAAGCCCATCAGACATTCACAGGGATCTCACTAACTGCCAGCTCAAGGGACATCATTACTCACTCTCACACAGACATTCAGCTTCTCTGCAGATCGTATCCTCATCCTGTCCATGGCACCACTTACCACCCAACCATGCCAGGCATCCTTCTCATCTGCCCTGGCATGTGTCTGGCTCACACTCTCTCCATCTGTCTTTATGCAGAAGAAGATTGTGCACAATCGCAGGTAGATGTCCCAGACCTGGGGTGGAGTGCCAGAACTCAAGATCGTAATGGAGTTTGAGAACAAAGCCTTCAAGCTGGCTGGAGAGGACATAGACCCTGCCTGTGGTGATGGTGAGATCGGTGGCAAGTAACAAAGTGAGGATCATGCTCCAGATCATCCATCAGTCCATGCTACTGTGAGTGCAGTTTCCTGTTTTTAACTCAGCTGCCATGCCATTGACTAATTATCTCCATTTCACCTTTGCCAAGTGCCTGCCACCCTCAGCCAGCCAGGCCCTCAGCTACAGCCCCAAGGACACCTCGAAAGAAGAAACAGAACAAAGCAGCCTTGAAGATCCATCACAGCACTCACCTGCACTCTCCACCAGCGCAGACACCCACACCTCAGTGGGACCTAGATCTAGAGCAGGGGTCATGATTTGCTGACCACAGCACACAATCTGTTCACAGCAAGTGGAGTCAGGGACATCCGAGGTCCCTGGCACCCGGAGGACTGTTAGAGTCCCAATTCAGCTGAGTGTGAGTCAGACGACTACACCAAGGTTAACATTGGTAGGATGGTGGCCACTATGGAGACGTTGGTCCAGAACATCAGTCCTGCACTGCTACAGGAGCTACACTTCATTGGTGTAGGCAGTGGTGTTATCCATCAGTGTAAATGTGAAAGGGGTGCGGGGCACTTCAATCTCACTATAACTGCCCCTTCCCCTCGAGGAGTCAGCCAGGGGCCTTCTGGCACCCATAGGGAGGAGGACCAGCAGCTGGACATCCTGGAGCCATCCACTCAAGTGACTGTAGAAGTGTCCGGCCGATCTCAATCCTCCCTTCCTGTGACTCCAGCGCCTCCAGCTCCACAGGCTGAGGAGGGTGCACCTGCCCCACAGCAGGAGACCCAAAGCAGGCTGGGCCCTCCCGGGGAAGCCCGTCAAAGTCATCACAGACAACAGGGCATAGCAGTTGGCAGGCTGCCTCCACCTCCACTGTGGATGCCGGGGATTAACCCAGATGTAGCTGTAGGATTAGGGAATCAAGAAAATAATAAGAGCACAATAGTGGCACTGGTGTTCACAACATGTACATAATGTTCACAACTGTAAACAGAATCTCATCACATCTCCTTGTTATGATGAGCTGTGTTGCAGTCACCCAGGTTACACACCATGGCCCCTCCCACCACTTGCCACACCTGTTGCTATCATGGGCCTCTCAACAAAGTAGTGTGCTTCCATATCACCACAGTGTGTGCCACTTTTGCAAATCATTCTCGATATCAGTGATGTCTCAACCTTAATGTTAAGTGTGCTTGTGGAATGAACCTTGTTCAGATGCTTTGCAGGGTCATGTCAGCTGGTCTCTGACCATAAGAAACTTATCATGCAGGTTTGTGCCAGATTTCCAGGAAGTGTCCATGACTCATCTTGAGTAGATCTGGACATCTTCAAAGTACCACACAGGATCCAGGGCTGACTTCACTGTGATAAAGGGTACCTGCAAAGGACGTGTGGCTGATGACACCCATGCAGCAGCCTCGACTCCTGCAAGGAGAAGATACAATGAGGCTCATGGTGCTAACTATCTTGACTGTCTAAGATTGAGGCAGAGGTGTTCTCCTATCTCATTTGTATTCTTGAAAGGTGAAGATGCAGTACACAAAGAGAGATGTGTCCACGTGTGGAGAAGGGTCATATATCATGCAATTCCATGTACTGCCTATCTCTTGGCAGGTTTTTTCCATACTCATATCTAGTGTGCGTTGCTGTCAGTCAACCGTGTTTTCGACTTTCAGACTTCCAGTAAGTGAGCATCTTGCAACCTTAAGGTGACAAAGCTCAGCCCCTCTCAGCCACATTATTGTCCTGGTGCTTGAACGTCCTACATTGTGCATCTCTCACCCTGTAGTTGTGTGTCTTGTGGGGACAAGACTCTCATCACAGACTAGGGATGTAGCGCTATGCATCCCCTCACCTAAGCACTCACCGAGGTCACTGATGCTAATTCCAAATGGTCATTCCTAGCAGGCAATAGAGACTTTGAGCAGGCACATGGTTGCTTTAGACAATGTGTAGAGGAGAAATGGATAGGAGCGAGGATGAATTGAAGCTGAAATGTGCTCTTTATTTGCAATGATGCATGGCCTTGAGGGCTTCATGGTGCGTGTGCATTTTGGACTTGGCAAGGTCCAAGGCTGGCCAGGGGGACACAATGTTTGTGTTAAAGAGCAGACATTTTAATGTCTGGCAGACAAGTGTTTGATGTTATCATTCTCAGGTGGTCTGAATCCATATCAAGCTGAGAATAAATACAGCCCAGGATCCATGAGAGTGCTGGGTGTCAGTGTGATTTGAAACAATGCACCACAGACAACTGAGTCATCTATAAATGGATTCACAGCAGCAGAATATCATCGGGTGCCTTGCCAAGTGTGAAATAACTAATTCACAATCCATGTTATACAGATTGCTTCAGATCGATCTCCTAGACAAGTCTTATCACATTGAAGGCATACAGCTACAAGGCCACTGAGGATTGACTGACATTTCCTGGCTCTTGTAGACTACTGTTACGACAGGGATGGTGGAGGGACGCTTGAAGAGGCAGCACCTTCTGATGTCAGGACTCCCTTCTCCAGTTAGCACCTCATCTCAGCAATGACACATGCTGCTGAGGGCCCATCATCCTTGGAAGGATCAAGACAAAGTGAGCCTGGCGTGTAACTATTCACTCTCATATTGAAGTGCATTGATGAAAGGAAGGGAATTGCAATGCTAGAGCTTATGCTGGCCCATGAGGGCTCTTGTCCAAGAGGGTACTCACTACAACTCATCATCCTCCTGGTGGAATCTGGTGGTTATCGGGGCCTCATATGCCTCATCTAGCCCATGCTATTGCTCCTCTCTTGCAGCCTCATCCCCTTCAAGATCATCCTCAGCGGAGGAGATGGGCAGCTCCTCCACCTGGTCATCTGGCAAGTCCTCCCCGCTTTACAGCATCAGATTGTGCAAGCCATGAAGATCCGTGAGACCCTCTGGGGTCTGTGCTGGAGTGCTCCACCAGATCTGTCCAGGCATTAGAATTGCATGGTATGCTCCACAAATGCTCAGCTAGCACCATGAGCCTCATTGTACCTTCTCCCTGCAGGATTCTGTGGCTGCTGCATGGGCATCATCAGCCACATCCTTTGCAGGTACCCTTTTTCACTGAGCAGTCAGCCCTGGATCCTGTGTGATACCTTGAAGATGTCCAGGTTCTGCAATTTACTCAAGATGTATGAGTCCTGGACACTTCCTAGGAATCTGGCGCAGACCTACATGATAAATTTCTTATGGTCAGAGACCAGCTGTACACAGAGTGAGTGGTAGCCTTTCCTGTTTATGTATTGGAGTGCCTGTTGCCATGGAGCTTTTATAGCCACATGAGTACAGTCGATGGCGTCCGGAAATCTCAGCAAAGCCCAGTGCTCTGGCGTCCTGACTTGCTTGATCTCTGTCGATGTTGACATAATTGTGTGCCTTGGCAAAAAGGATGTTTGTGACCTCATGTTTGCATTTGTGATTGGAAGCTTGAGAGATCCCACAGAGGACCCCAGTGGATCCCTGGAAATAACCACTAGTATGGAAGTTCAGAGTGGTTGTTACTTTCACAGCCACCAGCAATAGGTGCCCTACCAGTCCCCGGGGCTCCAATTCCAGGAGAATGTGGCAAATATGAGTCACCAGATTTCTGGACATGCAGAGCTATTGATGACACAGGCGCTCACTCATCTTCAGATAAGATGGGTGAGTTCTGTAGACCCTGCGTCTTGTGGGCCACATAGCACAATGTCCCTGTGAGCCGTTTTTAAAATCATTTATGGGATGTGGGCTTCGCTGGCTAGACCAGGATTTATTGCCCATTCCTAATTGCCCTAGAGAAGGTGGTGGTGAGCTGCCTTCTTGAACTGCTGCAGTCCATGTGGTGTAGGTACACCCACAGTGCTGTTAGGGAGGGAGTTCCAGGATTTTGACCTAGCAACAGTGAAGGAACGGCGATATATTTCCAAGTCAGGATGGTGAGTGACTTGGAGGGAACTTCTAGATGGTGGTGTTCCCATGTGTCTACTGCCCATTTCCTTCTAGATGGTAGTGGTCGTGGGTTTGGAAGGTGCTGTCTAAGGAACCTTGGTCAGTTTCTGCAATGCATCTTGTAGATGGTACACACAGCTGCTACTGTGCGTTGGTGGTGGAGGGAATGAATGTTTGTGGATGTGATGCCAAACAAGTGGGCTGCTTTGTCCTGGATGGTGTCAAGCTTGAGTGTTGTTGGAGCTGCACTCATCCAGGCAAGTAGAGAGTATTCCATCACTCACCTCACTTGAGCCTTGTAGATGGTGGACAGGCTTGAACTCCCTGTGTAAGTGTGGAAACTCCTCTCATCTTCCTGGAGAGGTTTCATGTACATGTTTCCCTCCCTCACAGGCCACCCCACCCTCCCTTGCATTGCTCGATCCCACCGTGCTTCTGCTGCACGTCTGTTTGTTAGCCCCTGAACATTTTCAAGTGGAAATGCCTGTGGCCCATGTGGACCTCTCCCATCCCCATCTTGAGGCCACTTACACTATTCAACATATACCTCCCACTCACCATCCCCCCAGTCATGCGCCTGAGTGCAACCTTCCCAGTACAGGCCTAGCCCTGAAGCTCCTTCTCCTGTCTGAGGCCACTTCCCCCCTCCCCTAGTACAGGCCTAACACTGCAGCCCCTTCCCATGCCTTAGGCCAGTATCTGACCCCCCCTCCCCGCCCACCCCTCCCCCCACTTCCTCATTGCAGCCAACTCTGCAGCCCATTAAAAGCCACCCCCTGCCTTACTGCTGCTGTAGTAGGTAGAGACTTGTATGTGACACCCTGCTGAAAGTGATGTGATGCTGCCTGTGAAGCCTGGTGCTGATTCCTGCGAGCGCTGTGCGATGCAATGTCGGCAAAGTAACCTCGAAGTGATGAGCGAAGTGCCAGATGCATGTTGTTTATATCCTGTAGTGAAACATGTTGTTCTAACTGCACACCAATTTGGCCTGATGATCCAGTTTGGGGGAAATGATTCCAGCAAGCAGGGCTTATAATGTGATGCAAATACATTAAAATGACGTTCCTGATGTGCCACGGCAGAAATGTGACATGCCATTGATGGATGGGTTTTTGGCCTTCTCGTGATATTTTCTGTTCCCGTCCGCCATGATGCCTGTGGTGAATGAGGCGGAAAATCCCGGCTGCACTCTCTTTATGTCTACTCTATAAAAACATTCCATAACATTAAAGACCTCTATTGGGTCAACCCTATAGGGTCTGTTTAGACTCCTTTACTGTTTCATTTATATGAATCTTGTTTAATCTCGTATTAATTTAATCTTTGTCACCTCCCAACTTATCCTTTTGGCTAGGATACTGGTCCCATTCTAGTTCAGGTGGCCAGTCGCACTCCCATCAGTACAGGTCCTTTCTGTTTTAGTACTGGTGCCAACATGCAAAGGAATCCTTCTTTCCCACACCAGCCCTTTAGTCACATGTTAATTCTCCTGCTCTGTCTCACTCAATAATCCAGAGATTTTTATGCTCAAGATCCTGCCACAAAGGTCCATGCCACCTTGGAGCCTAATGGGAGGCTGCCAGGGTTTACCTCTATATGGAAGAGCGCACCCCACCCACTGGTAAAATGTCAGTGGAGGCGGTAAGATGTCCTTAATTGGTCACTTGGGTTTGGCTCATTTGGGATTGGAAAAATGGGCAGTCTGCCACCTTCCCTGCATTGACAGATGGCATGGTGGCAGGAAGGTGGTGGGCATGCCACCCAATGTCTTCCTTTGCCATTTTGCCAGCCTTGCCAACTCTGAACCCATCCCCAAAGGCCACGTAAAATTCCAGCCCAAATGTGTGATCATCAAAGTCACTTAAAAAAGTTACTACCAGCAAACTATAATTCAAGTTTTAAAATTGTGTGCATTTCTGCTTTTATAGTTTGTATTGAAAATTACAATTAATTTCCTGCAAAAGCTTAGGTGTTCCTTATGTGGAAGAATCAAATTACTACTGAATAGCACATTGGTGACATTCAACACCTTTTAGCTCATCTATTTAAAATGTTTCTTCACCAAATGCCTCTCTGATAGTAAAAGTGCAGGCGAGTGCAGCACAGTAAGCTATTTAAATGGCCAACCGTAGCTGGTTTCAATATACCCCATCACCCCTGTGCTCACTGACTTACATTAGCTCGCTTTCCAGCAATGCCACAAATTTAGAATTCTCATTCTTGTGTGCAAATCCCTCCATGGTCTCACCTTTCCTGATCTTTGTAACCTCCTCCTGCCAGCCCTACACCCCCATGCTCCCACCCCACCCAACTCCTACCACCCCAGTCCCCAAGATCTCTTCATTCCTCCAGATACGGCCTCTGGTACATCCCAATGGTTTTTATCTCTGCCATTGGTGGCTATGTGTTCTGCTACCTGAGCCCTAAATTCTACAATTCCATCCCAAATCTATCAACCTGGCAAATCATGGTGGAACAGGAAAAGTTCTGAAGAAATTCTAAATCTTGGTTAATTTCCTTATCATTTACACGACAATACCCTTCACCTGGTAATTCTCTATGGGGGAAGTTAGCCAATAACTTATTATGTATTACATTCACCTGCTGTCTAAAACACAAAATTATTTTAATATCACTATGAACCAAACTAATCTATATTTGATTCTGAAAAATAATTGTTGGAACTCCGCTGAGGTTAAAAACTGTTTATTCCATTTTATTTATAATCTTCATTGCATGTAAAGCTAATGAAAAATTAGTTGAGAATGTTGTACACCATTCTGATTAATTCCAATCCTAACAATCCTATAAGGGTCCTGCAAAGTCAATTAGATTTTTTCCAGTATAGTTTATCATGTCCCACATCTCTACTAAATTTATAGAAGGTAACCATCCTGATGTTGTAAAAGGCTTTAAAGTATTCATAATGAAAAAGTTGAATTATATTGAGTTTTTGGTAAGAAGATAATGGCAAAAAACTTCTGATTGGAGTTGGAACCCCTGTGTCTGATGCTGATCAGACAGAAGACTACCCAGTGACCTGCATACGCTGAAAAGGCTCTGATTTCCGATCCACCATGTAGAGAACTTCCTCAGCGTAGAAATCCTCGCAGAGAGCAGCGAAGAGAATCAGTGCAGAAACCACCCCACTCCTTGTGGCACTAGCTGCTGTAAAGAGAGTTTAAATGTCCATTGTGAAGGTTAATGAAGGGTGACAGATGAATGTTAGTAAATGGGTTAGTGGATCGATGAGTAGGTAGGTGGGTGAGTAAGTAGGTACATGAATAGGGTGGGTGAGGTAAATAGGTGAGGTCTGTGAGGTAAGTGGGTGGGTGGCAGGTGGGTGAGGTGGTAGATGGGTAGGGTGGCAGGTGGGTAGGGTGGCAGGTGGGTGAAATGATAGAGTGGCAGGTCTGCAGGGGTAGCAGCAGTTTGAGGTGGTAGGGTGACAGGTGGAAAGGGTGGCAGGTGGGTACGGCAGCAGGTAGGGCGATTGGCAGGGGTTGAGGTGGTAAGGTGGTGGTTGGTAGGGTTGCAGGTGGGTGAGGTGGATAGGTGGGTTGGGAGGTATTTGAGTTGGGAGGCGTTGTCGGATTGGGGGTCAGTCAGATCAGGTCAGGAGGAGTTGGGTTTTGGGGGGGTCATGGAGTCATGTGGGTAGTCAGGTGGTGGGGGCTAGTCAGCTTGGGTCGGGGGATGTCAGGAAGTCAAGGGGGGAGTCAGCTGGTGGGAGCTGGTCAGGGCGGGTTGGGATTTGGGGAGAGTTGTGTGGTCATGTGGTAGTTGGGGGGGTTCAGTGTGAGTGACTGGGAGGTCAGTTGAACTGTTACTCAGGAATTACCCCAGGATTTTTCTGTCTAATATTTCCTGGTTAACTATTCAGGTAAGTAAGTCAGAACTCAAAGGTTCTGACTCTAACTCAGAGTTGGAGACATTTTTGGAGGGTCCTGGGGAGCAGGGGAATTACCCATCTCAATTTCAATGTTTGGGGGCAATTCCCACGGGGCAGAATTTTGACCTTGATCAGGCCCCAATCGCAATTTCACACTGGCTGGCCAATTAACGGCCAGCTCCCTGAGGCACAGAGCTGCCTCAGGGGGTTGCAGATTTTCAGCACTCAAAATAAAGAAATGAAAAATAATGAAAACATGTCCCCTCATGTGACTCTGTCACATGAGCAGGGACATGTTAAATAGGAGTGCAAAATGTTTTCATTTTTAAAAAATCAATGGTCAAAACTTCATGCTGTGATGGATAAGGTAGCAGCGAAAAATTGTACTCAATTAATTGATTAAGGGCCTTAATAGGCTGCTTAATTGTTGGTGGGTGTGTTGCTGACTCCCACATGTGCCCGCTGACCAAAATATCGCGCGAGTGCTATCAGGATGCTCGCCCGACGTCATTGTGCGTCATTTTACGCTCGAGCGTGTCAGGTGCACGCCGAGCAAAAATCTCTGGCCATGGAGTCTGTGCATCGGACATCCACACGGTCCCGATGTGCATTTTTGGTTGTAATACAAGGTTCCGATGATCCAAAGTCTGGAAGATCTGGGCCTATGTATTAAGGAACCAGTTGAAAACTGATTTTAAAACATCATTTAGCATTGGGCAATATTTAATTTATCTTATGTGAATGCCTTTTAACCTTTGTCTGTCTAGGTTCTTGTCCTACTTTAGGCTGTGGTGAGCTAAAAGACCACAAACTTCATGAGCCATCAGTATTCTCCGGCTCTAGCAATTCTGCACTAGAATAGAGTTCTTGTGGGGCCTCGTGATACATGGAAAACTGCAGTGTAAACATTTTCTATAGGAATTCCCATGTTAAAATAGTCAAACTTGGTTGTTAGTTACATGGCATTTTTCATTGTAAGGCCAGAAGCTGTGACTTGTATAGCAGTCGCAAGCTTAATTTTATGACTTGCCAATACTAGCCTCCTGTAACGTCACCACAAAGCCTATTATTGAATTACTGATACTCTGGTCAGCAGACCATTTGGTGTGAATGTTTTATTTATTCAAGATGTAAACTTATTTTAACATATATTTCAATTTTAAATGGTCTGCACCATGTTTTCTGCCATAAACATTCATGTTTGTGTTCCTTGATAATTTTAAAGCATTTTGCACTAATTGCTTTCTGTGGCTACTTCCAAGTCTCCTGCTACTGTTAAAGCCAGCTAAGATATTGTGCATCTTGTTCAGATCCCTGATTCTCGCCTTTTCCTTACATTCCTACCAGTACTTCATAACCATACTTCATTCTTACATCCTCTGATACTGGTCCTACCATGTATTTCATAGGACCACCTGCCACTTTCTGTAGTAGGTCTGGCAACATCTGTGGAGAGAAATAGAGTTAATGGGCAGAATTTTCCATTTATGATTCTAAATGCGGTGGCGGGCAGTTTTGGTGGTGCTCACCCCTCTGGCCAGAATGGCAGGAACTCGCACCCGATTCCATGCTTGGAGGGTCATTAATTATGTACAGGTGAGTATTGGGCAGAATTAGCTGTTGGGTCGGGAGCTGATTCGTCCCCCTGCCATCAGCTGGTGGGCCAAAGTTCTGGGTGCCATATTTAAAGGCCAACCCAATGCACGATATCACTCTCTCCAACCCACCTTCCGGACACATGCAGAGATATCTTGCAACCAGGAGAAGAAGGCCAAGAGCCTCAAGAAGAAGACAGCATCGCATTTCACCAACTAGGCCTTTCAAGCCTTGATCAGAGGAATGCAGGTGCACAGGCAAGTCCTGTATCCCAGGGATGACTGCAGGAAACGCAGCAGCCTCACCTCTCCGGCTTAGGAGGCCATTGCAGAGCAGGTCAGTGCAGCTGGCAACTGTGCCCAAAATTCCATGAATCATTGAATGATCTCATCTGCTCTGCCAGGGTATGTCATCCTTCAACTCCCTCCAATCTCAAACTCTCATCATGGCATCATGCACTCAAACTGCTACTCTCTTCAGGGATCTCGCACAACATTAGTGGGGAACACATATCAACACTCATTCTCTCACCGAGACTTTCACATCACCACCATCCCATCTGCATGTTGTTCACACTCCATCCTCAGGCCCTGCTTGGGCGGGTGGGGGGGTGCGGTGGCTTCACCACACACAGGGGACATGCATCTCACCCAACCACTGCTCTGCTCTATCCTTTCACATCACATGTCTTTCTTTCTTCTTCATACAGTCCAAGCTGGCGCAAAACAGGTGCGAGAGACCACAGACCGGGGGAGGGAATGGCCAACATCATTGCCCTTGCTGAGTTTGTGGACGCTGCAGCTGAGCTGGCTGGGGAGGACAGGGATCGCTCCTGTGGGGAAGGGGAGATCGGCCTCTCCCAGCACCCAGCACGGATCACTGATCCATCACCTCATCAAATCCTGACCTTCACAGCGAGTCTCATGCAGTCTTATCTGGCTCATGCTCATTAACTGAAACTATTTTCTATTCTCTAGGCAGCAGCAGATTGAAGCCCCAAAGCTGGTCCAGCATCAGTGCGAGCCCCCAAGACCACATCTGAAGAGGAAACTCTGGAAGAACTGTCACAGCACTCGCACACACCCTCCACCGATTCAGAGGCACATGTTGGTGAGGCACAGATGTAGATTAGGCTCAGGCTCACTTTCTGGAAAACACCTTATTGACATATCCCTGCAGCAGATGGAAGCAAGCACAGCCGAGGTCTCCAGCGCTTGGAGGACTACTGATGACCAGCCACTTATTCACTCCAAGTCAGACGATAAGCCTCTGGAAACAGCCGCCAACTCAATGTTGGCGATGCAACGACAGGCGGTAGAACATCAGGCAGAGATTTGACAGTCACTCAGCAGACTGGAGCAAATGATGGAGGAGTCCGACAACGTTCTATCTGGTGTCATGGTTTCGACTTACGAGTGCCTCGAGGTCAACATGGGAAGGCTGGCGACCTCTATGGAGACCTTGGTCCAGTAGGATTTGCCAGATTTGCACTCGGCCCTGCGCTCCAAGGCCACACACCCTGGTGGACACCATCAAGAAGTAATGTCAGGAAGATGTGTTTTAAACTGTTATTTGAAGTGTGTGATGTAAGTGTTTCTAACCCTTCTCAAGGAACACCACTGAGTGAGGACAGCTCATCAGCATTGATATTCGGCATTTTTATCTCCTCAGTGGTGGCAGAGGAAAAGACATGCGGGAGGAGGAGATCCCTAGGCATGTCCACATCTCAGTCACAGCCGTGTTGGCATCATTAGATGGTGGTGAAGACTTCAAGCCTTCTCGGCATCACTCTTCTTCTTAAGCGGACTCTTAACTCCCAGATTGAGCTCACTCACAGGGGCCCACAGACCAAAGCAAAGATCATGGCCTGGTGATTCATGAGGTCAGAATGTGCATATGTGAATGCAGGACTCATTCTCACTGCAAGTGGGTAAACATCCCATGAGATGAAAGTAAATGACATTGGGGACTAGGAGAGATGTGGCCATATGCCCTCACTTAACTTTACACTTTCTGGAACCTGTCAGCAATTAACGTATCACAGGCTTGTCTCACATGTCTTCCTTCCTCCATGGCGTGATCACGCTCTTACTGACCCCCAGCAGCCTCCTGAGGTTCCTGGACCTCCAGGCCTTCATCCTCTGATAAGCTCTCATCCTCCTCCAGTTCATCCTCTGGCAGGGGTTCACCTCTTTGTATTGCCAGATTGTGAAGGGCGCAACACACTGCGATGATGCAGTAAACCCTGTCGGGAATGTATTGGAATGAGTCACCTGACCTGTCCAAGTGTCTTCAGAGGCCCTATGGTCTGCTCTATAAGGGGGTGTGTGGAGTTGTGAACAGCGTTGTACCGCTCCTCAAAAGGACTCTGAGGGCAACTCACAGGTGGCATCAGCCAGAATTTCAGTGGGTGCCCCTTAACCCCAAGCAGCCATTCCTGCAGATGTAATAGCCCCTCGAAAATCTCAGGTGCCTGGGAGTGACTCAGGATGTAGGAGTCCTGGCAACTCCCAGAGTACGTTGCACAAATGTGCAGTATGTGCTTCTGGTGATCACACACCAGTTGTGCATTGATGGAATGATAGCCCTTGTGCCTTATAAACATCAAAAACACTGGCAAGGGATATTCTCCAACTCATGTGGCGCCTGGCCTTCACGAAGAATGTGGCATATGTGATGTACCAGAGCTCAGTGCAATTGCAGATGTGCACTGCATTGCCTCTTACTCAGTTGTAAATAGGAAACTCTTCTACAATAAACCCTAGGCCTGGCAAGTCGCCCCCATTGTCTGGGTCTCACCTCATGACCCTCCTGTTCATTCTGTGACTCCCCTTGACTTTGTCCCTCCTGCTGGAGCTCCACGCAGAGTTGCTTCTCCTTCCTTCACCTCCTCTATTGCATTTGGACCCTGACAAAGGCAGCATTGAGCCCTGGATACATATATGCTTTTGCCTTCTCTCTGAAAGGAAATATTGAAGACATTAATGATTCAAGGGGCAAGAAAGTGTAGCTTAGAAGATGAAACATATGGAAACTGTAAGGGTCCATAGTTTTTCCTGCCCTACTTGCATGGTGACTGATGTCACCTTGTCCCTGAGACACTAGCACACACATTGTGGTGACCAAGATGGCATCACAAATATGTAACATTTTAAGCCCTATATGAGATGCTGAAGTTTAATTGAGCTGAGTGACCCAACCTAGCTCTGTGCTCCATTCTCTGATGTTGCATATTAATGACCAATCAGTTTACGGGATGTGGGTGTCGCTGGCTGGGCCAGTGTTTATTGCCCATCCCTAATTGCCCTTGAGAAGGTGGTGGTGAGCTGCCTTCTTGAACTGCTGCAATCCATGTGGTGTAGGTACACCCACAGTGCTGTTTGGAAGGGAATTCCATGATTTTGACCCAGCGACAGTGAAGGAACAGCAATATATTTCCAAGTCAGGATGGTGAGTGACTTGGAGGGGAACTTGCAGGCGGTGGTGTTCCCATGTGTCTGCTGCGAGTGGATGCCCTGTGGCTCGTTAGGAGTGTCAAATCTGGTAAACATGTGACAGGCCTTCATTAATGGAATGCCATATGTGATGCAGCTGTGCCTCCTTCACTATTGCCTGCATTCCCAAATTCTACATTCCTGTGTGTTACTCTTGAGATGCAGTAACTGTGATGTGAAGTCACTGAGTTCTGAGTAGCCCTTTAACAGTGCTAATGAAGCCATTGGCTTTCAGTGGCTTTCATTGCAAGGAGCTCTTCCCCCTTTCTTTCTAAGCAGACTCCTGCTCACTCCTGTGGCAACAAGAAGTTAGAGGATGACCCCAGAAAGGCCCCCTTGTGTTCACCCTCCCCCATCACTGCCATACCACAGCCTTCCCTCCCTGTTGCCCCTCTCATGTTCGCCCTTCCCCCTCACTGCCATTCCACAGCATTCCCTCCCCTTTGCTCCCTCGTGTTTAAGAACCCCATTCTCATCTCACAGCCCCCACCCCAGTTGAAGTGCTTGTTTCTGAAAGTGCAAGCCTGTATGAGTTCCACAGCACAGTGGTGTTCTTCAGGACAATGTAGGCAAAGAGCAGGAGCAGACCAACCTACAGCCCCAGCAGTGTGGCATTCATCGCAACAAGACCACTGCAGTGCTATTGCAGGTGGTCTATGTATGTTGCATTCACCTCAAAGTTGCCAGTGAACTGAGGTCCAAATTGTGCATGCCAACCCTGCTCAAAAGAGTTTGAGGCCAACATAACTTCCCGCTGGCATGACACAGGATTGGAAGGCCTGACAAGATTCTGCCGAGCAGCTATTTTAATGAACATTCATGAGATGTAAATGAATGCAAATGGAATTCATGCCACTAGTCAGCAGGATGACCGACCTGCCATTAACCTGCCATCGGGAGAATTGCAAGCTGTTTTTACGCTGGTGGATTTTCAACATTTTTCCTGGTGCTGGACTTTTTTTCCTTTTTTCCTTCTGCCTGCCACAAAACCCGCCGCGGGCAGGATGGAAAAATTCCGCCCAATGTTTCAGATCGACAGCCTTTCATCAAAATCAGCTGTTGCCTGACCTGCTGAGTATTTCCCCCATTTTCTGTTTTTATTTCAGGTTTCCAGAATTTGCAGTACTTTGCTTTCATGTAGGCATGAATGGGGTAGTTTCTACTGTGGACACAACCAGTGATTGTGGCACAAATTGCACCCAAAATTTCTCCAGTTTTGAGAAGCATTTAAAAAAAAAGGAAAGCTGGAATTTTCCATGCCTGCTGGCATGGGGTAGGTTCAGTGGCGCGAGCAGACAATATGGCGAGAAGGCTAAAAGTCGGTTTCATGACGTCGTGGAACCAGTTTGCGTTTTTCTGCTCAGCCCGTCGATGGCCGGCCACACTTACTGCCGTCAGGCATCAGGAACCTCACTGTAATACATGATCATATCTTTATAAGGCCAACCTGCCGAACTCATCCTCCCATGCTGGATCATCCGCCCACGTCAGCATGATTGCACGTCGATATGTTTCACAACTGTACTTCAACGACATGCATCTGGCGGGCTGCACTTCACTTGGGACTTCAAGGTTTGTTTGTTTATTTTGCTTCAGTCAGCACTCACAGTCATCAGCACCAGGCTTCACAGACAACATCACATCACTTTTAGGGGGACTCATGGGCAGGTCTCTACCTACCAGACCAGCTATAAGATGGGGATGACTTTGTACGGCTGCAGGACTAGGGCTTGTTTGGGGAAGGGGGAAGAAGTGGCCTCAGGCAAGTGAAGAGGCTGCAGGACAAGGGCTGTACTGGGGAAGAGGGTGTCCCAAGGTTTGTGTGGGAGCACAAGTTGATCTGTGCAAGTGGCCTCAAGATGGTGAGTGCTGAGGAGGCAGTCTCCAGAGCAGATGAGGCCAGATGGAGATGTGAGAGTGTGTGTGAAAGAATGAGTGGTGATGTCCCTTGAGCTGGCAGTGAGTGAGATGCCAGTGAATGTGTGATGGGCTTGAGTGTGTGAGCTTAGAGTGATGACATGGTTCCCTTACCCTGGCTGCACAGATGAGATAGTTCGTCCTCTATCTGCATTGGATGGCCAACCTCTTCTGTGCGGCACTGGCACTGATCACCACTGCCATTGAATACCAAGCCAGAGTGGTAATTTTGCTGCCCCTCGTGCGACCATAGCGGGGGTAGACGACATCACGGCAGGCCTCCATGGCCTCTAAAAGGCACTTGAGGGACACATCACTAAACCTGGGGCTGCAGTCTTTTTGTCTTTCTGAGCCAAGATTTATTTGCATCAGTCCTAGGCTGGAATCACTGAAATGTGTGCGCACGGCTGTACTTTAAATGTGGCACCCAGCATGATGAAATGGTGAGGTGACAGCATGGCGGGCAAATTGGAGCCCGCCCGCCATTGAAATGGTGTGTTTCCTGGGAATTCTTAGTTAATATAGCAGGATTGGGACTGTACGGCGTGAGAAGCTGCCACATTGTGGCCAGCAGGTAAAACGTCATTTTTCCTGCCCACTACTGCAGTTAGTGCAAATCTGGGACAATCCTGCCCAAAGACTTGGATTTTAATAGTGTTATAATCTCGGTAGCGACCAATAACTTTTTTTTAAATGAAGAAATCTGAAATCCCAGTGATTTACTAAAAGAATGAAGCCACAAGATTCCACAAATTGAAACAAGAATTTTTACTATACAAGAATCAAAGAAATCAAGACTAAATACTATCTTAGATAACCTTATACCCTAACACCCAGAATTAACATAAGTTAAACATGAATCATGAATTACAGTCAATTATAAACTATAAATTGCACAATAAATGGCAGATACAATTGAGACAGATCTAACGAATTGGTCCAGCAGTCCACAGTATAAATATTGTGGCTACAAGAGCAGGTCAGTGGCTGGGAATTCTGTGGAGAGTAACTCACCTCCCGAGTCGCCAAAGCCTGGCCACCATTTACAAGGCACAAGTCAGGAGTGTGATGGAATGCCTTCCACTTGCCTGGGTGAGTGCAACTCCAATAGCACTCAAGAAGCTTGACACCATCCAGGAGAAGCAGCCTGCTTGATTGACACCTCATTCACCATCTTAAGTATTCCACTTTCTCCACGATCGATGCACAGTGGCAGCAATGTGTACCATCTATAAGATGCACTATAGCAACTTACCAAGACTCCTTCAATAGCACCTTCCAAACCCGCAACATCTATCACCAAGAAGGACAAGGGCAGCAGATGCTTTGGAACACTACCACCTTCAAGTTTCCCTCCAAGCCACACACCATCCTGACTTGGTACTATATCACTGTCACTGGGTCAAAATCGTGGAACTCCTTTCCTAACAGTACTGTAGGTGTATCTGTACCACATGGGCTGCAGCAGTTCAAGAAGGCGGCTCACCACCAACTTCTCAAGGGCATTTAGGGATAGGCAATAAATACTGGCCTAGACAACGACGCTCACAATCTGTGAAAGAATAAAAAAATATAGGCCAGGATTTTACAGCCCTTCCTGCCTGGTAGGATATTATGCTTCTGCTGAACTGAATGGAGATCTAAGTGGTTCTCCGCCAGGCGGAGATAGACCACAACAGGGCGGTAAAATCCTTGCCATAGTGTAGGCCAGGGTACAAGAGGAAGAAATAATCATGGCTTTTAAAAAAAGTGCAGGTGATTTTGATTAAAATCATGGGTGATTTTAATCTACACATAGATTGGACAAATCAGGTTGGCAAAGGTAGCTTGGAAAATTAGTTATTAGTGTGTTTTTGGGACAATTTCTTAGAGCAGCACGTTCTAGAGCCAACCAGAGAGCAGGCCTTTCGAGACATAGCAACGTACAATGTGGCAGGTTTAATTAATGACCTTATAGTAAAGGAGCCTCTAGGTAGCAGTGATCAAACTATGACTGAATTTCACATTCAGTTTGAGGGAGAGAAAGGTGAGAAGTGTTGGTCTAAACTATTATCATAAACTTAAATGAAAGCAATTACAAGGATATGAGGAGAGAGCTGGACAAAGTGAACTGGTTAAAAGGTAGGACTGTAGAGAAACAATGGTAGACATTTAAGGAGATACTCCATAACTCACAGCAAAGGTGTATTCCATTGAGAAAGAAAGACTCTAGGAGAAGGAGGCACCATTCATGCCTAACTAAGAAAGTCAAATTGATATAAAAAAACCATAATATCATGAAGATTGGTTGCACCTCAGAAGATTGGAAAGATTTTAGAAATCAGCAAAGAATTTTTTAAAAAATAAGCAAGAGGGAGAAATTAGAGTATGAGAGAGCTAGTTAGAAATATAAAATCATATACTAAGAGTTTCAACAAGTATTTAAAAAGGATAAGAGTAACTAAAGTGTAGTGCTGGTCCCTTAGAAGATGAAACTGGAAAATTAATAATGGGAAACAAGGAAATGGGCAGAAACATTGAACAGGTGTTTTGTGTCTGTCTCCACTGAAGAAGACACAAAAACCATACTAAGAATACTTGAAAATGAGGAGGTAAAGGGGAGGGACGGACTTCCAACAATCACAATCACTAGGGTAAAGATACTGGGAAAACTATTAGAATTAATGGTTGACCAGGCCCCTAGACTTGATGGCTTTCATCCTAGGGGCTTAAAAGAAGTGGCTGCATTGGTTGTGATCTTTCAAAATTCCCTAGATTCTGGAAAGGTTCCAGTGGATTAGAAAATCACAAATGTAACACCTCTATTCAAGAAAGTAGGGAGACAGAAAGCAAGAAATTATAGGCCATTTAGCCTAATGTCTGTCATAGGGAAATTGCTAAAATCCATTATTTAGGAAGTAATAGCAGGACATTTAGAAAATCATAATATAACCAAGCAGAGTCAACATGGTTTTGTGAAAAGGAAATTGTGTTTGAATAATTTATGAGAGTTCTTTGAGGAAGTAACAAGCAATGTAGATAAAGGGGAACTCCTATAGACATGGTTTACTTGGATTTCCAAAAGGCATTCAACAAGGTGCTACATCAAAAGGTTCAAAACGTACAAATTGAGAGCTCATGGTGTAGTGGATAACATATTAGCATCGATAGAGGATTGGTTAGTTAATGGGAACAGTAAGTAGGGATAAATGTATCTTTTTTCTGGTTGGCAAGCTGTTACTAGTAGAGTGCCACATGCATCAGTGCTGGGCTTTCAACTACTTACAATCTATATCAATGATTTGGATGAAGGGACTGAATGGATGGTAGCTAAATCTGCTGATTACGCAAATAACCATAGCTACTTACAATACATGAAAATGTTTATTTTCATATTACAGAGTTATGAGCTAAGAAACTCATAGACATTTAAGGCTCTGATGCATAATGATGGTCTACTTATACACCTGACTTAGTTACTGTAATGTTATCTTAAGGTTGTTGAATTTTCTTACAATGGTCTGTGGGAGTGTCACACTTGGATGTTGCTTTGGATTTTGCCTTAGATCTTGCCCTAGGTGCAATGGAGTTAGACAGTGGTTGAGGATTTGGTATTTCTCCGATTTGTCCTCCTTCTCATCATTGCACCATTTGATGTGTTGAACCTCATATGACCTCATCTCCGGCTGGTTGCCATGTACCTTCCATAGGATGCTGAATTTAAACCTGTTGTCCCTAATAATCTTAGCAACTCTTCACCTGCATTCCTGTCAGGCACATCGTTCATCCTTCCATACTTTTCCAAAAGTTCTTCACTGGCTTCTGACAGAGTTGATTGATTAAAACTAGGTAGATTTGTTCACACTGGTCTGCTAAACATGAGTTCCACATTGAAGGAATGGTTGCACTTAGGGATGTTGCCCTAAGATGGAGCATTGGAATATGTAGATGTTGTTTGGTCTTTCTGCACTTTAGAATTAAAAATTTCACTGCACAAATCATTCTTTCAGCTATGCTGTTAAATCTGGGGTAATGTGAAGAAGAAGTAGTGTGATCTATTCCTCACTTCTCAGACATGGCCCTTAATGGCAGTAAATTGATGACTGTTATCTGAGATTATCTCCCTTTGTGCCCCAAAAAAACTGAAAATAGCACTTATGTGAGTGTGTGCTATAATTGTGCTTGATGTAACATACAATTACCGGATGTCGAAATGGGGTACAATGCATAGTCAGATCCTGGGACTTACCCACCAGATGTACCAATCAATAGCCATGTTGCGTGATTTTTTTCTTTAAAATAACTTTGGTTCCATGAGTTTTGGATTGAGCACTTCCAAGGTAGGGTTTTTATGTGGACAATGCTTTCGAGCTTTGTTGAAACGTTTCGGACTGAGGCAGATTTGGAGTGACCCCTCCTTCTTGACAGCACGTGATTGAACTGCACCAATCCATATGTTCTTGAACCTTCTGAATTATCCCATCCATTTCCATTTTTTTCAGTTCAACCTTCAACTTGGCCTGCTTGTGGATGCTGCACTTGTGTGGTGAATCAATCAATGGTACGGCATCCTCTCTCAAGTGTAACATTGCATCTCCCTGAAAACTGCCAATTCTATCAAAACACTCAGGGTATTGCAATGTCAGATCACTAACTGAAGTGATGTGTGTACCTTCTAATGCTGATTTGCCTTGCGGTATCTGGCTGATTCTGTGGATGGGTACCAATGTGAGATCTCGATGTGTAGGTAGACCTGCAATTGCTGGGCCTTTCATTTCAACCGCTTAGAATATCTGTGACACCAGGATAAACTGGTTGTATTTACATTTTAGCACGGAAGATCCTGAGCATGAAGTTACTGAGCCATTATATTGGAGGAGAGTGTGAGCGGAGGACCCGGGGACAGGCAGTCAGCAGCACCTAGAGGAGAGTGGACCTGCGTGAGAAGGACAGCGGCAGTGGGAAATAAGAACCGGCGGCAGAGAGGGAGGGCTGGTACACGGAGGGCGGACCTGCATGAGAAGGGCAGCAGTGGCGGGAGATAAAAACCGGCAGCAGAGAGCCCCTTCAACTTGTTTCTACCTGACGGAGCCGAAGTGTGATGTCAAAGGAAAACAGATAGATGATTGGTGGGTATCTCTTCCGTGTCTCTTTTGATTGGTCAAGTGGTTTAAATCAGGAGATGTTATTGCAGCTGAAGAGTACAGTTAAGAAATTCACTTTGAAAATATTTAGCACCCAAATTAATTAATTAAATAGAATAGCGATGGTTGGGCAGGCAATGTGTTGCACAGTATGTGGGCTATGTGGACGCCACTGTGATCCATGGTGAACATATCCGCAGCAAGTGTTGGCTGTTTGAGGAACTTCAGCTCAGAGTTGATGTGCTGGAGCCTGAGCTGCAGGCACTGTGACACATCAGGGAGGGGGAGAATTACCTGGACACTCTTTCAGGAGACTGTCACACACCTTAGATTAATTACATCAAATTTGGTCCATGTCAGGGACAGGGGGGTGTGACTGCGAATGAAGCAGGTATGGGGATCCAGAATTTAGCTTTGGAGGTGCCTTAGCCAGTGCCCTTGCTCAATAGATATGAGGTTCTTGCTCCCGGTGTTGACGAGGGCACAGACTGTAGGGGGGATGAGTGAACTGATCATAGCACCATGGTACACAGCATCATTGAAGTGGGGGGAGAGAAGAGAAATGGGCCTGAATTTTTCCTGTGTCGGGCAGGCTCGGGCTGGCACCAGTTAAAGACCACCCAGTGTAATATGTGAGCGCTAGCCAGCGCTAGCTGTGAGGGTGAGGAGATGAGGGAGAGTCGGGTCCAGTGCTCTTTCGCGGATGCTGCCTCAGGGAGATTGAAGCACTTTTGAAATCAATCAATAAAATCAATAAAAATTTAATTAAACATGTTCCCTCATGTGACTGTGTCACATGAGATGGGACATGTTTTTATTTTTTAGGAAACTTTTTATTTAATTTGTAAAAGCTTTAGGTTGAGGTTTCCTAAAAAGTGTAAAGGCTGCTTGGCCTTTTCGCCTGTCTGCCAACCGTAAGGTTGGATGGGCAGCGTAAACTTGACACTAATTACTTCATTAATGGCCTTTATAGACCTATCAATTATCGGCGGGTGTGCAGCCGACTCTGGTGCGCACCCGCCAAACTAAACGTCGCAATGACATCAGGACACACACCTGACATCATCACGCATCATTTTATGCGCCGGTGTGTTGGGCCTGACCCTGCATGCTGACTGTCAAATGCTGGCCATGTAGCAGTAATAGGGGACAGCATAGCTAAAGGAATGGATACTGTTCTCTGCAGCAAAGGCAGGGAGTCCCGAAGGCTGTATTGCCCATCTGATGCCAAAGTTAAGGACATCTCTTCTGGGCTGGAGAGGAACTGGGAGCGGGAGGGGAAGGAACCACTTGTCATGGTCCAGGTAAGTACCAACGATATAGGTAGGACTAGGGAAGAGGATCTGCTGAGGGACTATGAGCATCTTGGGACTAAATTAAAAAGCAGAACCACAAAAGTATTAATCTTTGGATTACTACCTGAGCCACATGCAAATTGTCATAGGTTAAATAAACTTAGAGAGGTAAATACGTGGCTCAAAAATTGCTGTGGGAGAAATGGGTTTTGATTTATGGGGCATTGGCACTGGTATTAGGGAAGGAGAGAGCTGGTCCATTGGGACAGGCTTTTTGAACCATGCTGGGACCAGTGTCCTGGCGAATTGTATAACTAGCGTTGTAGATAGGACTTTAAACTAAGTAGTAGGGGGGAGGGTTCAATTGAAGGGAAGATTAAAAATTCAAAAAGAAGTGAGAGAACAGAAGTGTGGGGTAGTGAAGAGTTGAACGATAATCAAAGTGTAACAAAATATAAGTAGAAGAGTGCAGTAGAAATTAGAATCAGAATGAGTAATAATGGTAAAAAGTCAAAGCTTAAGGCTGTTTATCTGAATGTACGCAGCATTTGTAACAAGATGAGTTGATGGCACAAACAGATGTAAGTGAATATGACTTGACAGCTATTTCAGAGATGCGGTTGCAGGGTGACGAAGACTGGGAACTCAATATTCAAGGGTATTCGGCATTCCGGAAAAATAGACAAAAAGGAAAAGGAGATGGGGTAGTTTTGTTAATAAAGGAAGGTATCAGTGTGATGGTGAATAGTGATATAGGTGCAATAGATCGTGATGTGGAATCAGTTCAGGTGGAAAAAAGGAATA
This sequence comes from Carcharodon carcharias, assembly GCF_017639515.1. Taxonomy (NCBI): domain Eukaryota; kingdom Metazoa; phylum Chordata; class Chondrichthyes; order Lamniformes; family Lamnidae; genus Carcharodon; species Carcharodon carcharias. Next base: position 92,257,208 of record NC_054477.1, on the reverse strand, counting down.
GCAAGGAGAAGAAGTCACGGATGGGAGTCATCTATAGGCCCCCGGAGAGTTGCCTCACTGTAGGACAAAGTATAAATTGGGAAATAAGGGAGGCGTGTAAGAAAGGCACTACAATTGTCATGGGTGATTTTACTCTGCATATTGACTGGACAAATCAGATTGGCAGGGGTAACATGGAAGACGAATTTGTAGAGTGCATCAGGGATTGTTTCTTAGAGCAATACATTACAGAACCTACCTGGGAACAGGCCATTTTAGATCTAGTAATGTGTAATGACATAGGATTAATAAAAGATATCATGGCTAAGGATCCTTTATGGGTAGTGATCACAACATGGTAGAATTTCAAATTCAGTTTGAGGTCAAGCAACTCAGGTCTCAAACTAGTGTCCTCAATTTAAATAAGGGTTATTACAGAGGTATGAAGAAACAGTTGTCTAAATTGGGCTGGGAAAATAAACTTAAGGGGAAGGCCAGTGGATGATCAGTGGCAGACATTTAACAGATATATCATAATGCTCAGCAAAAATTTATCCTGGTTAAAAAAAAGGACTTGAAGAGAAGGTTGAACCACCCATGGTTAACAACGGTGGTCATGCAGAATATCCAATCAAAAACTAAGGCGAAAACTAGTGGTAGGCCAGAAGATTGTGATTTTTTCAAGAACCAGCAGTGGATGACTAAAAAGCTAATAAAAAGGGAGAAAATTGATAATGAAAGTAAGTTGGCAAGGAATATAAAAACAAACAGCAAGAGCTTCTACGGGTATATAAAAAAAAGAGAGTGGCTAAAGTGAATGTGGGACCCTTGGAGGATGCGACTGGGGAATTGATAATGGGGAACAGGGAAATGGCAGATAATTTAAACCAATATTTTGCATTGGTCTTCACGATGGAGGACACAATAAACATCCCAAAGATATCAGATAAGCAAGGAACTAATGGAAGGAAAGATCTTGTAACAGTCTCTATCACAAAGGACAAAGTATTTGACAAACTAATGGGATTAAAGGCAGGTGAGTCGCCAGGACCTGATGGCCTGCATCCAAGGGTTTTAAAGGAAGTGGCTGCAGAGATGGTGGGGGCATTGTTCGAAATATTCCAGAACTCACTGGATTCCGGGAGGGTCCCAGCGTATTGGAAAGCCGCTAATGTGATGCCCCTATTCAAGAAGGGAGGGAGACAAAAAACAGGAAACTATAGGCCAGTCAGCTTAACATCAGTCATTGGGAAAATGCTAGAGTCCACTACTAAGGCAGAAATAGCAGGACATTTAGAAAAGCTTAATGCAATCAAACAGAGTCAACATGGTTTTGTGAAAGGGAAATCATGTTTGACAAATTTGCTAGAATTCTTTGAGGATATAACAAGCAGAGTTGATAAAGGGAATCTGGTAGATGTAGTGTATAGTGTATTCCAGAAGGCATTTGATAAGGTGCCACATAAAAGGTTATTGCACAAGATAGGAGCTCATGGTATTGGCGGTAATGTATTAGCATGGATTGAGTATTGGTTAACACACAGAAGACAGAGAGTCAGGATTAATGGGGCTTTTCAGGTTGGAAAGGCGTAACTAGTGGAGTGCCACAAGGATCAGTCCTAGGGCCTCAATTATTTACTATCTGTATTAATGACTTGGAGGAGGGGGCAGAGTGTAATGTATTCAAATTTGCTGATGATACAAAAATAGGTGGAGGGGTGGGCATGTTGTGATGAGGACATAAGAATCTGCAAGGGGATATAGATATGTTGAGTGAGTGGGCAAAAACTTGTCAGATGGAGTTTACTGTAGGAAAGTGTGAGGTCATGCAATTTGGTAGGAAGAATCAAATGGCAGACTATTATTTAAATGGAGAGAGACTCCAAAAAAGTGCAGCATTTGGGTGTTTTTGTGCATGAAAAACAAAAAGTTAGCATGCAGGTGCAGCAAGTAATTAAGAAGGCAAATGGAATCTTGGCCTGTATTGCTAGGGGGTTAGAGTTTAAAAATAGGCAAGTCTTTTTACAACTGTACATGGTGTTGGTGAGGTCACACCTGGAGTACTGTGTATAGTTTTGGTCCCCGTATTTAAGAAAGGATATACGGGCATTGGAGGCAGTTCAAAAGAGATTCACTAGGCTGATTCCTGGGTTGAAGGGGTTGGCTTATCAAGAATGGCTAACAGGTTAGGTTTTTATTCATTAGAGTTTATAAAATGAAGGTGATCTTAATGAAACGTCCAAGATTCTGAGGGGACTTGACAGGATAGATGTTGAGAAGATGTTTCCACTAATGGGGGAACCTCAAACTAAGGGCCATAGTTGCAGAATAAGGGGACACTTATTTAAAACTGAGATACGAAGGAATTTCTTCTCTCAGAGGGTATCGAATGTCTGGAATTGTCTACCCCAGAGAGTTGTGGAGGCTAGATCACTGAAAGTATTTAAAGAGGAAGTAGATAGGTTTTTGAAATAATGGCGAGTTGAAGACCATGAGGAGCTGGCACAGAAGAGGAATTGAGACCTGGGGCAGATCAGATCTTATTGAATGGTGGGGCAGGCTTGAGGGGGCTGAATGGCCTACTCCTGCTCCTATTTCTTATGTTCTTATGAAAGCTTCATAGAAGTGGGTTTCCTCATGGCCTTCTACTTCTGCAGGAAAATTGCTTGGAGAATTCTCAAAGGAAATATATTGGCACTTGTGCCTGTATCAGTTCTTGCCAAGAGCAAATGTTTACTGACTTTCTGAAGACAGATGATCTGAATTGTGGCAAATACTTCTAACTATGTAATGGCACCTATGTGTCCTGTTATATGGAAGGTGTGGAATGTGTGCTCACTGCACCTCACAGCATCTTGATCATCATTGTTGTTGTCAATTTTGTCCTTCAGCTCGTGTATGTTTTTCTTACAGGATCTGATACGATCTTTGTTGCTCCTCGAAGATATTGCCTGTTTGCAGTCTGCTTCAGCTTTACATGACTTTTCATAGATCCTTTAACTTTTGCTCTTCTGTGTTGCCACTGCCAGTGATCCTCTTTGCCACATGTGGTGCAGAGATCATGAAATGCTGGGCACCTTTCACATGCCACCTTTCAAACGTCTTCCTTGACCTCTCTGTCTCAATTTCTAGTGATAGACTGTCTACCAATATTCACTACAAGCCCACCGACTACCACAGCTACATGGACTACAGATCCTCACACCCTGCTTCCTGTTAGGACTCCATGCCATTCTCTCAATTCCTTCACCTCTGATGGTGCCACTTTCCAAAACGGCGCATCTGACATGTCCTCCTTTTTCCTTAAACAAGGTTTCCCACCCATTGTAGTTGACAGGGCCCTCAAATGTGTCCAACCCCATCTCCTGTGCCTCTGCCCTCACACCTTCCTCTCCCTCTCAGAACCATGACAGGGTTCCCGTTGTCCGCACTTTTCACCACACCAGCGTCCACATTCAAAGGATCATCCTCCGTCATTTCCGCCAACTCCAGCATGATGCCAACACTATACACACCTTCCCTTCATCCCCCCCACCCCCCCGCTCCAGTCAGCATTCCGTAAGGACTGTTCCCTCAGGACATCCTTGTCCACTCCTCCATCAGCCCCAACACCGCACACTTTCCCATGCAATTGCAGAAGGTGAAACACTTGTCCCATTACCTCCTCCCTCCTCACCGTCCAAGGGCCCAAACACTCCTTTCAGGTGAAGCAGTGCTTCACTTACACCTCCTTCAATTTAGTCTACTGTAATTGCTGCTCTCAATGCGGCCTCCTTCACATTGGAGAGACCAAACGCAGATTGGTTGGACGCTTTGTGGAACACCTTCGGTCTGTTCGCAAGCATGACACAGACCTTTCTGTCGCTTGCCATTTCAACACACCATCCTGCTCTCATACCCACATGTCCATCCTTGGCCTGCTGCAATGTTCCAGTGAAGTCCAATGCAAACTGGAGGAACAGCACCTCATCTTCCGATTAGGCACTTTATAGCCTTCCGGACTTAACATTGAGTTCAACAACTTCAGACCATGAACTCTCACCTCCATCACCCACCATTTTTATTCCCTTTTTTCAATATTCTTTTCCATTTCTTAATTTTTATTTATTTATTTATTTTTAAAAAAAATTTTATCCACTTATTTTTATTTTCATTTTTATTCATTGTTTTATCTCCACCTTTTATCCCATTTTCAACTTTTTTCCCACCACCTTTTTTCCCCTCCCCCCACCCCACGCCCACAAGGGCCATCTGTCACTTGTTCATGTTGTTCTTTCCAGAGTGCTTACCCTTGTCCAACTATTATCACATTCTGCTTTCTGACCTTAATGCCACCATCAGCACCCCATTTAGCCAGTACCACTATCATTAACACCCCTTTGTCCTTCTGTCCATCACATCTCTGGCAATCTCTCCTTTGCCTCCACCTATCATTGGCCTTCTATCCAGCATTACCATCTCCACCCCCTTGCACAGTATAAATTTCATTACATTTTTTTACTTGTCTTTAGCTCTGAAGAAAGGTCAAAATGACTCAAAATGTTAACTCTTTGTTTTTTTCCCTCCACAGGTGCTGTTAGACCTGCTGAATCTTTCCAGCATTTTCTGTTTTTGTTTCAAATGTCTTCCCTGGTTTGGGGTATTCTAGTCACTGTGTCAATGTTTGGGGCTGCACATAAAACCTATGAGCTTTGTTGGCCTGCAATAGTCACCTCATATTTTCATCTGTCTTTGAGTAACTCATCAATGCAGTAGCTTTTGGGTTTGTCCAGCAGATATTTTTTGAAATACATCCTTTGGAGTAGAGGCACTCACCAATTCAGTGATTCTGTCTGCCAGCTCTGCTTCTGAAAAGTTGTAGTAGGCACCCTTTTCTCTGCATCAACTGATAAAAAGATCAAAGAATTCCTTAGGCTTTTTGTAGTATAGAACTTGAGTGTTGCTCAATAAAGAGACGTGTTGCAGCTTTTCATCTTGCATTCATTAGAACACTGCAAGAACACTAACACAAGGGGAAAACAAGAAGAGAATTCTGAGTGATTGGCAGAGTGCCAACCAATCAGCATTCTCTTTTGATATAGTACCAATTGTTGTTTTTCCCTTATATTGGTATTCTTATGAAGCGTCCTAATGAGTGCAAGATGAAAAGCTTCGATATGTCTCTTTTTTCAGCGATTCATTAGACTGCTGATGGTGTGACATGAACCCCAGACGACGGTTATGGAAATTCAAATAAACTCTGAGATGGTTTTCCAAAGTTATCTAATTCTTTTTGGAATCATTTGGTCTTCTGTGTCGGATGTGTCAAGTCTATGCAAACCTTCATTTCCAATGGCTAAATGAATCTTTAAGGGCTGCTTGTCTCCCTCTCTGCGGGTTTTCCTTCAAGCTGCACGAACAAGGTGGACATCCCTTTCCCAAGGGACAACAAGAAGAGACCTTCCCTTCTGACTGAGGAAGCCCAGGTGGAGATTGCAGCAGAGGTCAGTGGCCACAGGGCCACGTCTTATCTTAGATGCAGTATCACAGACTTGTAAGCAACTTCTATAGCTCCACCAGGGTGAGTCCTCCATACTGTTCTCCTCTCTTGGCCTTGTATGTGGCAACGCAGGATGGTGTGTAAGACAGGCAGGGAATGACCACCCAGGCGATGACAAGGTGGTATGGCTGCAGCAGAACCATTGGGATGCATGGCAGCATCTTGGCGATGGTCAACCATCTTTGCTGACCCCCACAGTGTCCCTTGAGAGTGGATGTATGGAGGAGGCATCCAGGATCCAACATCATGGGCCAAAGGGTTGTCACCTGCATAATCATCGTACAGTTCTCCATGGGAAAACAAAAGGTGTTCCTCCTGTTTGCAGGAGAAACGGGTCCACAATAACAAGGAACATGCTAAGTCTGGTGGATGCATTCCAGACATTTGACAGAGGAGGTGGCCCAGGAACTGGCTAGATCATAGAGTGACTGCACAATTGCAAATATCGAGACAGGCATGTCAACCGAAGAGAGTAATGAGACAACAGGTTCATGTATGCACCACTGGACAAATGGAGCTCCACCTCAGGCATGGTAAGGATGAGGAGATGTGAAGCAGTTAACCCCTAAATGTTTATGTTCTCTCATACCAGTCTTGGTCTTCCTGAAGGACCATCAGCTGCAGAGACTGCGGGCCTACAGTACACCTCTGAGAAGGAGGAGGAAGCCTCAGAAAGTACAGAAGCTCCGTCATTCCCTCATATCCTCCATCAGCACAGATACTGCCACATAAGTGGGTATGTGCCCCCCCATTAGATTCAGGGTCGCAAACTGGTGAGCACATCACAGATGCATCTGAGCAGTTGACGGAGGCTGTGACGACCGAGGCCACTGATGGGAGGTCAGGCCCATGCTGAACACTAGGTTGATGACGTTGCAGTGAGAGGTAAGGGAACATCTGGCGGAACTGCTGGAGGTTATATCCACCCATGCATGAATGGAGAAGTCCATCTAGGCCATGAGTACTGTCAAGTCTCAGGCATACACGTGCATGGCTTTTTCCACCAAGAGGTTGGTGACCCACATGGAGAGCCAGATTCAGAAGGCCACACAGTGGATCCCGGAGATGCACACAGACCTGCAAACCATTACCTTGTCCACGTAGCAGTGGCAAAACTACAGGGGAATGGTGCCTGGAGTGTCCAACAAGTCCTTCTCCTCCTCTGAGTATGGACAGTAATTCATTAGCCCACCTACCAATGACCCCAGCTCCTGTACCTGCAATGACCCACCAGGCCTCAGTTAGAGGACAGCCACCAAGGTCAGCCGAGGTCACAGGCAGCCTAATCAGCAGCCTGTCTTCACTACAGCTGCAAGCATAGGTGTCGCACCTCATAGGAGCACACACAAGTACATTAAGAAGTGTGCCTAGATGCACTTGGTGTTCATGAGTGTTAAGAATTTGCACATATTAAGCCCTGAGATAGTAGCACCAATAAACTAACGTCACACTCACTGTTTGTTGGTCTTCCATGCATTTTCCACTGCCTTATCAGATGTGAAAAACACTCTTTCTCCCATAATGAGCTTCTAGCAGGCCATGCTTTGTCAGCCCCCCAACCTTGGCAGTGTGTGTGGTAAATCTGTGTGCTGGGTGATGGAGTATGAGATGAAGGAGGCAAGTTCCCATTAAGGCAAGTTTTTATTGCACTGAAATTGAAAGTACATCACAGTCACAAGAAGCGGGTATGCATATGATTGGCTTGAGCCTCCTGTGGACATCTCTCAGTGCCCCTCACCTCCAGTGAAGGGGGCTCCTCATTCTGTCCTCATTGGATAAGGAGTGGTGATCAATGATGTCCTCATTAAGCAAAGCCACACTGCCCCTGCCAAACCCACCCTGCAGTGTAAGACTGTGCAAAGCACAGCAGACCACAAAGATACATGAGACCCTCACTGGGGCATTCTGAATGGCTCCAATGAATTGGTCGAGGTATCTAAATCTCACCTTCGGCAGCCCAATTACCTACTTGATGGTCGGTCAGGTGTACACAGGCAGACATTGTATCTCCTCTGCTGCAGTATGGGAGTTCCTCACAGGCGTGAGTAACCATAACTTCAAGGGTAGCCTTGTCCCTGAGAATCCATCCCTGAAGGTGTTCAGTTGGGGCCGCAACAGCTGTGGCACCTTGCACTGTCAAAGTACGTAGGCATAAATAAACAAAAAACTGCAGATACTGGAAATCCAAAACAAAAACAGAAACAGACATACCTGGAAAAACTCAGCTGGTCTGGCAGCATCGGCGGAGGAGAGCACAGTTGACGTTTCAGTCCTCATGACCCTTCAACAGAACAGTTCTGTTGAAGGGTCATGAGGACTCGAAAAGACAATTGTGCTCTCCTCTGCTGATGCTGCCAGACCTGCTGAGTTTTTCCAGGTATTTCTGTTTCTGTTTTTGTAAAGTACGTAGGTGCCTTGCCTGCTTCCTGGCAACAGTGCACCACTTGAAGTATCTACTTTGGGTGGTTGCAGACCAGTTGAACATTGATGAACGAAAAGCCTTCCTGTTGATAAAGGCTGCTGGCTGGTCCGTGGGAGCCTCAATGGCCACGTACCTGCAGTTGATGACACACTGCACCCCGGGGAAATCCAGCATTGGTACTGCAGCTGATAGACCTCTCCACCTGACTATCTGGGTTGGTCTGGTAGTGTACATAGTTGCTGGACCTCTTGAACAAGGCATTGGTCACCTCCTTCATGTAGCCATGGGTCACTGCCTGGGAGATACCACACATGGCCCCCATGGATTCCTGAAAAGATCTGGATGCGCAGAAGCTGAGAGCCACAGAAGTCTTCAGGATCTTCAAGGGCATGCACTTTGCAGGTCCACCAAACCCCATGGGTCTCAGCCTGTGCTTCAGAATGGTGCAAAGATCAGTGAGGGTCGCCCTGGCAGTTGGTGTTGCCTCTGCGCGGTTCTCCGGTGTGTCAATGAAGAGACTGGCCCCCTTACTGTTCCTGCTGTGGCTGCTCCAGAGCCACTCTTCCTAGTCCCTCCTCCCTCTGCGCTGCTCCTCCTCCTCACTGAGGCCATGAAGACTGGGTGGAACAGTCCCATACCAGGTGGCCTCTCCTCTTTTCATGCGTTATCCTTGCAGTTGACCTCTCCAGGAACCTTTCCTAAGTTATATCTTTTTAAAAATGTGCCACTGCCCCTTTGTGTCCCTTGCAGGTCACCCACCTCAACCAACCCACTTCACACCCTTGTAGGACCTCAACCTGTTGCAGCTCCCACCTTTCGAGTGCTCTCGCCAGTGGCTGACTTCTGCTCAGCACTCATTCCCTTCGAGCCAACATCGACTTTGAAAATGGCCTCGCTTCGTTGCTGCCACCCTTAACCGATTAGAGTTCTGAAGGCTGTGATTCTCATATGCCCTTCATTAAAAACAGAACTCCCCATATCATTACATCCAGTAGCATGCAAGTTCAGCTTAATTAGCTTCTAACCAAACTAAGTTGATGTTCCGAAGGATTATAGAGGTAACTCCACCCTTCATCTTTCCTGCCACTCCTGGGTGGGTGCATCCTGTTCTTCAGCCCTCTCCACCACCAACACCCCCACAGCTTCCTACCTTACTCTTTCAGTTCTGGTAATATTCAGCCCAGAATGGGGTTCTGACACCTCCACTCTGAGCCTAATGGCAGAGTTTAGACACTAGCAGGGATAATTCAGGCCCATATTGCTCTCTCCAGAGACATCAACTATTAGTTAGTGGCAGCTGAAGTTTCTACACGCCTAAGTAATAAGAAAACTAAAACGCAACAGATCCCCATTTTCGCTGTAGCTGTTTTTCCCTGGCCCCCACAGAGTTCCATTTATTTATAGATGCAAATCTGAAATGGCCAAAAAACTTTTTATTTTCTGATCTTCACAATATAGAATATAAGTACTCCATTGCACTATGAAATATTAAAGTTTCATTATTTTATAATGAAATCAAAACCAATTTAACATAGAAGATACCAGTGTCATAGACTTATGCTGAATGCAGGACTTATAAAGGTTGCAAGACTTTTATACAATTGAGGAATTCAGATATTGCCATGCGAAATCTTCTGTGAATGATTAAATCTGAGTTTTAACTCACTTATTCTAGATGCCCAAAAGTATTTTATACAATTTGTCTACTGGCTTGAATTTCTTCTCCAGAAAGTGTCAATATCCACTCTCCACTGCACTGACTTGAATAAACAAGTTCCTCATGCCTGAGCTCTTTTACAGGTCTGATTAGTTATGTGATGTGACTGTGTATATTTTAGTGACGTCAGTAAATTCAGCACATCAATTTCCTGACTGATGTAAAAAAGACTGTTAATTTTTTTCAGTAATCCTGACAAAAGATTATTTAGAGCCACTAAGCAGCACAATTCAAAAGAAGATTAAATAAAACTGAATTTTTCACATGTTTGCCAGTGGCAATGAAGCACGCCCACCACCATGCGATGAGTCATAGACGCAAAGGTGTTTATAGCACAGAAGGAGGCCATTCGGCCCATCGTGTCAGTGCCAGTCAACAAAGATCCGACTATACTAATCCCATTTTCTAGTGCTTGGCCCGTAGCCCTGGAGGCTATGGCAATGCAAGTGAATACCTAAATACTTCTTACATGTTACAAGGGTTTCTGACTCAACTACACTTTCAGGCAGTGAGTTCCAAACTCCCACCACTCTCTGGGTGAAAAGATTTCTTCTGAACACCCCTCTTAGCCTTCTACCTCTTACCTTAAATCTGTGCCCCCTGGTTATTGACCCCTCAATTAATGGAAAAAGTGCCTTCCTATCCATCCTATCTATGCCCCTCATAATCTTATACCCCCTCAGGTCCCCTCTCAACCTTCGCTGCCCCAAGGAAAACAACCTCAGCCTATCCAATCTTTCCTCATAGCTCAGACCCTCCAGCCTAGGCAACACCCTGGTAAATCTCCTCTGCACCCTCTGCAACGCAATCGCATCCTTCCTATAAATTGGTGACCAGAACTGCACGCTGTACTCCAGTTGTGGCCTAACCAGCATTTTATACAGCTCCGGGATAACCTCCCTGCTCTTTTATTCTGTGCCTCAGCTAATAAAGGCAAGTATCCCATATGCCTTCTTAACCACCTTATCTACCTGCTCTGCTACCTTCAGGGATTTGTGGATATGCACACCAAGGTCCCTCTGATTTTCAGCACTTTCTATGGTCCTACTATTCATAGTGTAATCCCTTGCCTTGTTAGCCCTCCCCAAGTGCATTACCTCACACTTTTCTGGGTTGAATTCCATTCGTCACTGCTCTGCCCACCGCACCAGTCCATTGATATCCTCCTGCAGTTTACAGCTATCCTCCTCACTATTTACCACCCTACCAATTTTCATGTCATCCGCAAACTTTTTGATTATACCCCCTACATTTAAGTCCAAATCATTTATATGTGCCACAAACAGCAAGGGCCTCAGCACCGAGCCCTGCGGAACCCCACTGGAAACAGACTTCCAGTCATAGAAACATCCCTCTACCATTGCCCTTTGCTTCCTGCCTCTCAGCCAACTTTGGATCCAATGTGCCACTTTGCCTTGGATCCCAAGGGCTTTTACTTTCTTGACCAGTCTTCCATGAGGGACTTTATCAAAAGCCTTGCTAAAGTCCATGTAGACCACATCAGATGCATTACTCTCATCAACACTCCTGGTTACCTCCTCAAAATATTCAATCAAATTTGTCAAACACGACCTTCCCATAACAAATCCATGCTGACTATCCCTGATTAATCTGTGTCTCTCCAACTGCAGATATATTCTGTCCCTTAGAATTCTTTCTAGTAACTTCCCCACCACCGAGGTTAGACTGACTGGCCTGTAATTTCCTGATCTATCCTTTCCTCCCTTTTTTAATAATGGGACAATGTTAGAGTACATGGGTATACATGAGTACATAGAGTAATGAGACAGCATTGTGCCTATCATTTTCCAATACTCATTGACATTTTGGGCTGGATTTCACCAGCCGTCTGGAGTTGGACTGGGAGGTGGGAGGGCTCATAAGATGACAGTGGAGGAGGTTGAGTGGAGAGTTTGAAGTCCTCCCACCACCCCAAGAGATTCTCAGGAGCGGCAGCAGCACAGCTACTCATCAACTGGAGGTAGGCAGCCAATTAAATTAATTAATTGGCCAATTAATGGCCACTTCCCTTCCCAGCTGCTATTTTACTGGCCTAGGGATGGGCCCCCATCAGGTGGGGAGACCACCAGGTAAACCATGGCAGCCTCCCAGTGGGTTCCTGTGGTGGGCCTTCGCCATTTCTTTGACTTAACACAGGATTTGGAGTGTTACAATAATACTTTTAAGTGTTGATCCCTTGTTTCAATGCTCAAAGACATTTTTTTTAAAAACAGCATCTTTTTCATACTATATTTATATTTCCTCATACCAAATCACACCCTCATGAATCTGCATTGTATCATCTCAATTTCCTCAATATCTTTCTGATCATGTGGAGCTGAAAGCTGAACACAATACTCTATCTGTAGCCTTTCTATGATTTCCTATTCATTCACTATTACAGCTAGATATTTATATTCCATACATCTTGCCATTGAACCTGATATCCCATTAGTTTTCTTATGGCCTAATCCACTTGAGGTGCTACTTTTAATGTTTTATGAACCCGAAGCCTCAAATCACTCTGCTCTTTCACATTACCCAGATTTCCTCATTAAAAATGAATTTTTACTTTTTTTAACCAAAATGGGCTACCTCACATTTCAAAGGTGGTACAATTTATCTGGAAGGAGTTGAAAGAGGCAGCCTGTGCAACCTTTACCATCCCAAGAACTGCCACACAATGCTAAATAAAACTCAAAGAACACAAAAGGGGGACTAGAGTAAGTCAAAGGCACTTTTACCTCTTCATCCATGACATTCTCCACCACTAATAGAGCCTTTGCGAACATCCTGGCATCTCAGGCTCTTTGGGCTGAATTTTACACTTGGCTGGCTTGCCCTATAGCCATGTAATGGCCATCAGGCATTTAATTGGCTTGAGGTTGGACTTCCACCATTTTGGAGAGCAACCCTGCCTCAGAGAGCTGTTAACCAATCAAACCTCTGGTCCTAGCAGGGCTACCGCACCTGGTGGCCACTACTAGGCCTGCGGGTAGTACCAGAGGGAAGCGAGCTGTGAAGAAGCCTGCACGGAGGTAAGTCTGATCTGTCATCAAGGCCAAACTGGCAGGCCCTAGCAAGGGAGGTGGGGGGCCGGGGTGGATAGGACGGAGGAGGCGTGGTGAGAGGGGAGACTGGGGGAGGGAAAGCACAGCAGGGAACACCTTGGGAGGCCTCTTATGGGCACAGGGGTCTGAAAAGGAGACACATTCCCACTGCCACCTTGCCAGGCAGCAGTCCACCAGGTTTCACCTGCAGGATGGCACGGTAAAACCCCACCAGCGGCAGGTGGCCCTTAATTGGTGAGCGGGCTGCCTGACGCTTCCCCTGTCACTAGTACAATTGCAGTGAGCGAGGAGGAAGGTAGGAGCTGCTGCTGGCATGGCGCCCAATTTTATGGCTCCTAATGCCTGCCAACCTACTTGCAGGGGTCTGTAAAATTCTGGCCTTTAACTGTCTGCACCTAGGTATCTGGAGGACCAAGTAATGGAAAGGGCAACGTATCCAAAAACACAAATGCCATCCACAGTCATTGCAACTCCGTCCACACCATTTGCCTGCCACAAGGGCTGCCTCTAATCGTCAAGGATGTTTCATTTAAAGCGATAATACATCTCCAATTCTCATCACCATGGGATACATTTACTCTTATAAAGGAAAGTGCCCAAACCACAATCAAGCCTGTAACACAAGCCCAGATCTTCTGATCAGAATTGGAAAGTGTTTTACCGACCCTGATCTGACGAAAAAATGCACATTTAGCTTCCTGAAATTTCTTTGGGCAATCTTTTGACTGATGACCTTTCACATCTGACTCAGTGCAGCAAACCTCATAGTGAGAGCGCAGAAAAGCACGCAAAAGCCACGCCCTGTTTTGACGGCACTAGCTACCATAATTCACTAAGTAGGGAATTTAAATGTCCCACAGCTGCTTTGATAACAGCCATGGAGAGAAAGTAAATGTGTAAGGTATGTGTGTAAGGATGTGTAGAGAGATAGGGTGGGTAAGGGGATAGGATGGCAGTTGGGCAGAGTAGCAGGTGGGTAAAATGGTAGGTGGGTGAGGTGGGTGAGGGTGGCAGGTGGGTGAGTGGGTAGGTGGATGAGAATTAGTTGGGGGTAGTCGGGTAGAGTCAGGAGCTAGTCAAGTTGGGTAGAGGTCTAGTCATGTAGGGTCAGGCAGGAGTCAGGACGATTCGGGTGATGGGGCTAGTCAGGGCAGGTTGGTGGAGAGTTGGGTTGTGGCACTAATCAGGTTGGATTGGGGGCTAGGCAGGTCCAGTCAAAGGGTAGCTGGGGAAGTCAGCGTAGTAGCTGGGGGGCTCGCGGTTCAGTGATTGATTGGGGGCCAGTTGTATAATTACTCAGGTGTTTGACTAAGATTTTTCTGTATAACATTTTCTGGGTAACTACCAGGTAAGTAAATTGAAATTGTGGGGGGAGATGATGGCATTGTAGTAATGTCACTGAACTAGTAATCTAGAGATCCAGGCTAATGTTCTGGGTCATGGATTCAATTCCCACCCTGCCAGCTGCTGGAATTTAAATTCAATTAATAAAATCTGGAATTGTAAAGCTAGTCCCAGTAATGGTGGCCATGAAACTATCATTGATTGTTGTAAAAACCTGTCTGATTCACTAATGCCCTTTAGGGAAGCAAATCTGTCATCTTTACCTGGTCTTGCCCACATGTGACTCCAGACCCATAGTGAGGAGGAAAGCCTTAGATTACAGGATGATTATAGATGGGCTGGTAAGATGGGCAGAGCAGTGGCAAATGGAATTTAACCCTGAGAAGTGTGAGGTGATGCATTTTGGGAAGAATAACACAGCAAGGGAATACACAATGAATGGTAGGGCCCGAGGAAGTACAGAGGATCAGAGGGACCTTGGTGTACATGTTCATAGATCCCTTAAAGCAGCAGCACAGGTAGATAAGGTGGTTAAGAAGGCATATGGGATACTTGCCTTCATTAGCCGAGGCATAGAATATAAGAGCAGGGAGGTTATGTTGGAGCTGTATAAAACGCTAGTTAGGCCACAGCTGGAGTACAGCGTACAGTTCTGGTTGCCACACTATACGAGAGATATGATTGCACTGGAATGGGTGCAAAGGAGATTCACCAGGATAAAAGCAAAATACTGTGGATGCTGGAAATCTGAAACAAAAACAAAAATTGCTGGAAAAACTCAGCAGGTCTGACAGCATCTGTGCAGAGAAAGACAGAGCTAACATTTTGAGTCTGTATGACTCAAGAATGCTGTCAGACCTGCTGAGATTTTGCAGATTCACCAGGATGTTGCCTGGGCTGGAGCGTTTCAGCTATGAACAGAGACTGGATAGGCTAGGGTTGTTTTCCTTAGGGCAGAGAAGGCTGAGGAAGGACCTGATAGAGGTATACAAAATTATGAGGGGCATGAATAGGGTAGATATGAAGAAACTTTTTCCCTTAGCGGAGATGTTAATAACCAGGGGGCATAGATTTAAAGTCAGGGGCAGGAGGTTTAGAGGAGGTTTGAGGAAAACTTTTTTCACTCAGATGGTGGTTGGAACCTGGAACACACTACCTGAGGGGGTGGTAGAGGCAGGAACCTTCAGAACATTTAAGAAGTAATTAGATGAGCACTTGAAATGCCACAGCATACAGGGCTATGGGCCAAGTGCTGGAAAATGGGATTAGAATAGATAGGTGCTTGATGGCCGGCAGGAAACGATGGACCAAAGGGCCTGTTTCTGTGCCGTATAACTCTGACTCAACGTGCTTGACTCTTAACTACCCTCTGAAATATTTGGCTCAAGGACAATTAGGGATGGACAACAAATGCGGGCTTTGCTAGTGAAGCCCACATCCTGTGAAAGAATGAAGAGAAAAGTCTCTGACTCTAACTCAGAGTTGGAGACTTTTCAGAAAGTCCCAGGAAGCATTGCCCATTGGAAGTTCAAACTTCCCGGGCAATTCCCAGAGTACTCGACTTGGGACTTCTGGGGTACATCGGGACATCAGAAGCTCTGGGCCTGTGTGTCTTCTCTCTCTTCAAAGGAAAAGATTATTTACACCCAGTGCTCGAGAAGTATCACCAGGGAAGAGTATCATTAATGGAAGACTCTGATTTTGCAGGAAAAGTCTAAATTCTGAGCAGATGCACATGAGAAAAGGACAAGGTTTGAGGTGAGCTGGCAGTAGAGAGTTAGTGAAAACAGGAAAAGCTGATCAGAACTTCAGTTTCATGTACTTTCATAAAGTATTGATATGCCCATTGAGTCAGTAACTAATTCTTTAGGTGGGAATGTCACAGATTGCACAGCTTGACAAGCTTCCCTATCTTTCACATCAAAGGAGTGTCCTGCAGGAAGATGCCAACCATGCTGATGATCATCCCAACACTTGCAGTGAAAAACACTGTCATTCCCAGATCTTCCATTCCTGTCAGTTTCTCATCAATTCTATCCTGGTATCTGATCTGTCAAATTCCAATACAGGCACACCATTCTAGTGGAAGTAATTAGCTAGTCAGAAGGATAGTTGTGGGGCATGGCATTGAGCCCTAGTGAAAATTATGATTTGAGAATAGAAGAAAGGGAGAGGTCTTTCCTGCCATCAACATGTAGGATTAAGTATGCATTGCACACTAGATTTACATTGATAGAATGGAGATTCTCTCTGTTCATTTTAGGAGCTTAAGAGTTGCACATGAGCTTCATTAATTATTCCTTGTAGCTAAAGGAAGCCTCCCAGCTTTCAGAACTGGATAGATATTTGACTTGATGTACTGGACAGGTTTCTACTTGAAACAGATAACTTAATTACAGAGAGCTTTTCAGAAGCTATGTGCTTGAATGAGGTCCTCAACAAGGAAGCACCTTCCCCCACCCTCCATTGCACCAGATTACCTGTGCTTAGGGTTCATTGGTCGGAATCTCCAAGAACATTCATGTAAACCCTGATAGGCAGTAGGAGAGACTATACTTTCAATTACTACCATTCCTCCCCATTTAGTTTTTTTTTAAAGTTTTGATTTACTGAGAACATTTGAATAACCCACAACATATACATATATACAACTCAGGTGATTAAAGATTAAGTCTCTGAAGTGGCTCCCTGATTTGGTTAGAGCAGCACAGCTCTACCACTTGAGGCTCTTCCACTGGATCAACATGATCAGGAACTGCAGCAGGAACCAGATACATCATTAGAAAGTGGCAGTTCGGGTTTTGCAACTCTCGTGAGGCATTGGACATGTCTATTCTACGTTGATCTGTCACCTCAGGAATCAATGATTCGATGTTTATCACAGGTGGAATAGTTGGTTGTTGGAATGTCTCTCTATTCCTAAGATGATCACATGTTTTCGAACAATTCGGTCTTTCACTTCCACCTGGGAGGACAAGGGACCAGTTTCTGAGACAATTGTACCTGGAACCTAACAAGATCCACTTCCAAAATTCCACATGAAAACTGTATCTCCTACAGTAAATCCTTGAGCTTTGCTATCAATATGGTGATTCAACTTTTAATCAATACCCTGATTCTTCTCTACCTTCTCCTCTAAGTTTGGAATCACCAGAATTAACCTTGTACGTTGGTGGCATTTCATCAATGATTCAGACAGTGTTGAACCCGTAGTTAAATGAGGTGTCGTACAATAATTGAGAAGAAAGCAGGAAAGTTGAGTTTCTAGAGAATCTTCTGATAACCTTTTCATACCAGATTTGAAAGTTTGCACAACTCTTCTGTTGTATTACTCAATTCAATCATACTGATTTGCTGCCTTATGGGTTATTTCTATTTTGCCCTGCATTGCTTTATTACGTAACCTTTCTTATGGCAGTAATGGCATTCTGCCTCCTTGAATCTGCAGGTGTCTGGTACTTGGTCACCCTCACACCTATGACAGATTAACCTTGGAGTTGCTGCTGAAATGTTTCTTTGAGACCTTTTCATTTATCTATAAGTGGAGATTGCCTCCCGCTTCATTGTTGTGTTATGATGGTTGATTCTGAAGTGCCTTTATTCTGGCATCCTGCAGGGCCTGTTTCTTTTCCTTTTAATCATACATTAAAGGTATTCCCATAGGGAAATCAATGGTTGGAATGCTAAACAGTACAGTACCTTGAACCAAATAAAATTAGTAGCAAAAGTCCTGACTTATCCCTCAAAGAACTTTAAAGAATGTTGTGAAGGAGAGGAAATGACAGCCTTCAGAGTGTGTATACAAACTGGCATTCCCCACACTGTCAGAGCTCTGGAGAAGAGTCATACAGACTCAAAACGTTAACTCTGTTTTTGTCTCCAGACCTGCTGAGTTTTACCAGCATTTTCCGTTATTATTTCAGATTTCCAGCATCTGCAGTATTTTGCTTTTCTTCCCCACACTCTAACCACCTCAGGGTTACCCACCTCATACTCGAGCACTGCATTTATACTGCAGTTAATTAAGTGACATGGGCTTAGGGCAGAAATGCTGCAGAAATGGGTCCAAAGGGCTGGCAGCTGGCACACTCCTTAACCCCATTCACCTGTGACAGGAAGCACTTCTGGCAAATTGCAAGGACTACTACTTAGAAAGTTATTGCCAGTGCAGATATTTGCCCCAATTAATTTTCCCCAATATCTAAAACTTTAATCAACAGCAGTTAAAGAGAATCTCATAAATATGCTACCGTCCCCTCCTTTCTGAGATGTATAGGTTGGAAAATTAGACTGAATCCTATCATTCACATCTAGGGTTTCTAAAATATCTGGATGAGTTTAACTTTAGACTGTCCAATACAACCTACACCAAATATGAGCTACAGACACTGTGATGCATCAGGGAGGGGGAAATTTACCTGGACATTTTTGGGCGGAATTTTATTCCCCCTCCCGCCGGCAACATTTTCAGACCCCACTGAAATGGACTTTTGAACGGCTTGCTGAATTTCACAGCCCGGTCTCTGCCATGATGGGGCCGTAAAATTTCGTTATTTGCTCCAGAAGGCAGTCATACCCTTAGGATAGGGTCATGTGACTGGGTCAGTGGTCAGGGATAGGAGGGTGTGACTCCACATGAGGCAGGTAAGGGGCTCAGGAAGGTAGAAGTGGACGAACCTCAGTCCTTTCAATTATCCAACAGGTTTGAGGTTCCTGCAGCTTGTGTGGATGAGAGTGGGGGCTGCAAGTTGGATGAGTGAACTGAGCATGGCACTGTGGTACAGGAAGCCATTCAAGTGGGAGGGATAAATAGGAATATTGTGGTAGTAGGGGACTTTATAGTGAGGGGGATAGACACAGTTCTCTGCAGCAAAGAGCAAGAGTTCAGAAGGCTGTGTTGCCTGCCCAGTGCCAAGATTCAGGATATCTATGCAGGACTGGAGAGGAATTTGCAGTGAGAGGGAGTAGGATCCAGCTGTTGTGGTCCATGTGGGTGCCAATGACACATAGATAGGACTAGGAAAGGAGTTCTGCTTCGAGATTATGAGTGGCTAATGGCTAAATTAGTAAGCAGAAACTCAATGGTAATAATCACTGGGTTATTACCTGAGCCACGAGCAAATTGGAAGAGGGTAAATAAGATTAGAGAGATGAATGTGTGGCTCAAAGATTGGTGGGGGAGAAATGGGTTTCAATTCATGGGGCACTGGGGCATCAATACTGGGAATAAAGGTTCCTCCACTTTTACCTTCTTTGGGCTGACCTTCACTTGAACTGTCCTGGGACCAGTGTAATAGCGAGTCATATAACTAGGGCAGTCGTGAGGGCGGTAAACTAAATAGCGGGTGAAAGGGATCACGTCAGGGGGGATGTGGTAAATTATAGGGAAAGGACAAGGTAAAAAGCAGTGCAGAGATTAGGGTAATGAAAATCAGAGTATGGCAGGAAGGAACAGAGCTTATAAACTTAAGAGTCATCAGCAGATAAGGCCAGAGGTGGCAAAAATGATAGAGTTGAAGTCTTTGTATCTGAATGCATGCAGCTTTCATAACAAAATAGATGAATTGTTGGCACTAATAGAAATAAATATGTATGACCTGATAGCCATTACAGAGACATGGTTGCAGAGTGACCAAGGCTGGGACCTGAAATTAGGGTATTTGACATTTTGAAAAAAATAGGAATCTAGGAATAGGTGGGCTGTTAATTAAGGATGACCTTAGAGAGATGAACTTAGCTTGAAAGAGCAAGATGTAGAACCAGTTTGGGTAGGGATAAGAAATAGGAAAGAAAACTTGCAGGAATAGATTATAGGCCCCCTAATAGTTATGCTGTAGGACAGAATTTACAGGAAGAAATAACTGGGGCATGTAAGAAAGGTACTGCAATATGGAGATTGGGACCAGGGAGAAGTTGAGAGTGGGTTGGTGAAAGGGGTAGTGAGAGACCGAAGGAGAGTGGGACAAGGAGACAGCGACTCTGCACAGTGGACATGTCCTGGATAGTCCGACCGGCCCTTGGCCTGATACCTCCTACAGTGCGGAATGCTTCTGTTCGACATAGTCACTGGCAGATGTCCCTGTTAGCACTCAGAGACTCCTTACCAATGAGAGCTGAACCTAAGCAAAAGAAGAAAGTGGATCCCAGGAGAAAACAGGCAGTGAGAGACCGTCTGAGAAAAAGAGTGAAGAAATTGGAACGGAAGATTGAAAACAGCGCGAGAGGAGAGTCAGTCGGGAGATTGAAAACAGCGCGAGAGGAGAGTCAGTCGGGAGATTGAAAACAGCGCGAGAGGAGAGTCAGTCGGGAGATTGAAAACAGTGCGAGAGGAGAGTCAGTCGGGAGATTGAAAACAGCGCGAGAGGAGAGTCAGTCGGGAGATTGAAAACAGCGCGAGAGGAGAGTCAGTCGGGAGATTGAAAACAGCGCGAGAGGAGAGTCAGTCGGGAGATTGAAAACAGCGCGAGAGGAGAGTCAGTCGGGAGATTGAAAACAGCGCGAGAGGAGAGTCAGTCGGGAGATTGAAAACAGCGCGAGAGGAGAGTCAGTCGGGAGATTGAAAACAGCGCGAGAGGAGAGTCAGTCGGGAGATTGAAAACAGCGCGAGAGGAGAGTCAGTCGGGAGATTGAAAACAGCGCGAGAGGAGAGTCAGTCGGGAGATTGAAAACAGCGCGAGAGGAGAGGTGATTGGGAGATTGAAAACAGCGCGAGAGGAGAGTCAGTCGGGAGATTGAAAACAGCGCGAGAGGAGAGTCAGTCGGGAGATTGAAAACAGCGCGAGAGGAGAGACACTCGGGAGATTGAAAACAGCGCGAGAGGAGAGTCAGTCGGGAGATTGAAAACAGCGCGAGAGGAGAGTCAGTCGGGAGATTGAAAACAGCGCGAGAGGAGAGTCAGTCGGGAGATTGAAAACAGCGCGAGAGGAGAGTCAGTCGGGAGATTGAAAACAGCGCGAGAGGAGAGTCAGTCGGGAGATTGAAAACAGCGCGAGAGGAGAGTCAGTCGGGAGATTGAAAACAGCGCGAGAGGAGAGTCAGTCGGGAGATTGAAAACAGCGCGAGAGGAGAGTCAGTCTGGAGATTGAAAACAGCGCGAGAGGAGAGTCAGTCTGGAGATTGAAAACAGCGCGAGAGGAGAGTCAGTCTGGAGATTGAAAACAGCGCGAGAGGAGAGTCAGTCTGGAGATTGAAAACAGCGCGAGAGCAGAGTCAGTCTGGAGATTGAAAACAGCGCGAGAGGAGAGTCAGTCGGGAGATTGAAAACAGCGCGAGAGGAGAGGTGATTGGGAGATTGAAAACAGCGCGAGAGGAGAGTCAGTCTGGAGATTGAAAACAGCGCGAGAGGAGAGTCAGTCTGGAGATTGAAAACAGCGCGAGAGCAGAGTCAGTCTGGAGATTGAAAACAGCGCGAGAGGAGAGTCAGTCTGGAGATTGAAAACAGTGCGAGAGGAGAGTCAGTCGGGAGATTGAAAACAGCGCGAGAGGAGAGGTGATTGGGAGATTGAAAACAGCGCGAGAGGAGAGTCAGTCGGGAGATTGAAAACAGCGCGAGAGGAGAGGTGATTGGGAGATTGAAAACAGCGCGAGAGGAGAGTCAGTCGGGAGATTGAAAACAGCGCGAGAGGAGAGTCAGTCGGGAGATTGAAAACAGCGCGAGAGGAGAGTCAGTCGGGAGATTGAAAACAGCGCGAGAGGAGAGTCAGTCGGGAGATTGAAAACAGCGCGAGAGGAGAGTCAGTCGGGAGATTGAAAACAGCGCGAGAGGAGAGTCAGTCGGGAGATTGAAAACAGCGCGAGAGGAGAGTCAGTCGGGAGATTGAAAACAGCGCGAGAGGAGAGTCAGTCGGGAGATTGAAAACAGCGCGAGAGGAGAGTCACTCGGGAGATTGAAAACAGCACGAGAGGAGAGTCACTCGGGAGATTGAAAACAGCGCGAGAGGAGAGGTGATTGGGAGATTGAAAACAGCGCGAGAGGAGAGTCACTCGGGAGATTGAAAACAGCGCGAGAGGAGAGTCACTCGGGAGATTGAAAACAGCGCGAGAGGAGAGTCAGTCGGGAGATTGAAAACAGCGCGAGAGGAGAGTCAGTCGGGAGATTGAAAACAGCGCGAGAGGAGAGTCAGTCGGGAGATTGAAAACAGCGCGAGAGGAGAGTCAGTCGGGAGATTGAAAACAGCGCGAGAGGAGAGTCAGTCGGGAGATTGAAAACAGCGCGAGAGGAGAGTCAGTCGGGAGATTGAAAACAGCGCGAGAGGAGAGTCAGTCGGGAGATTGAAAACAGCGCGAGAGGAGAGTCAGTCGGGAGATTGAAAACAGCGCGAGAGGAGAGTCAGTCGGGAGATTGAAAACAGCGCGAGAGGAGAGTCAGTCGGGAGATTGAAAACAGCGCGAGAGGAGAGACACTCGGGAGATTGAAAACAGCGCGAGAGGAGAGTCAGTCGGGAGATTGAAAACAGCGCGAGAGGAGAGTCAGTCGGGAGATTGAAAACAGCGCGAGAGGAGAGTCAGTCGGGAGATTGAAAACAGCGCGAGAGGAGAGTCAGTCGGGAGATTGAAAACAGCGCGAGAGGAGAGTCAGTCGGGAGATTGAAAACAGCGCGAGAGGAGAGTCAGTCGGGAGATTGAAAACAGCGCGAGAGGAGAGTCAGTCGGGAGATTGAAAACAGCGCGAGAGGAGAGTCAGTCGGGAGATTGAAAACAGCGCGAGAGGAGAGTCAGTCGGGAGATTGAAAACAGCGCGAGAGGAGAGTCAGTCGGGAGATTGAAAACAGCGCGAGAGGAGAGTCAGTCGGGAGATTGAAAACAGCGCGAGAGGAGAGTCAGTCGGGAGATTGAAAACAGCGCGAGAGGAGAGTCAGTCGGGAGATTGAAAACAGCGCGAGAGGAGAGTCAGTCGGGAGATTGAAAACAGCGCGAGAGGAGAGTCAGTCGGGAGATTGAAAACAGCGCGAGAGGAGAGTCAGTCGGGAGATTGAAAACAGCGCGAGAGGAGAGTCAGTCGGGAGATTGAAAACAGCGCGAGAGGAGAGTCAGTCGGGAGATTGAAAACAGCGCGAGAGGAGAGTCAGTCGGGAGATTGAAAACAGCGCGAGAGGAGAGTCAGTCGGGAGATTGAAAACAGCGCGAGAGGAGAGTCAGTCGGGAGATTGAAAACAGCGCGAGAGGAGAGTCAGTCGGGAGATTGAAAACAGCGCGAGAGGAGAGTCAGTCGGGAGATTGAAAACAGCGCGAGAGGAGAGTCAGTCGGGAGATTGAAAACAGCGCGAGAGGAGAGTCAGTCGGGAGATTGAAAACAGCGCGAGAGGAGAGTCAGTCGGGAGATTGAAAACAGCGCGAGAGGAGAGTCAGTCGGGAGATTGAAAACAGCGCGAGAGGAGAGTCAGTCGGGAGATTGAAAACAGCGCGAGAGGAGAGTCAGTCGGGAGATTGAAAACAGCGCGAGAGGAGAGTCAGTCGGGAGATTGAAAACAGCGCGAGAGGAGAGTCAGTCGGGAGATTGAAAACAGCGCGAGAGGAGAGTCAGTCGGGAGATTGAAAACAGCGCGAGAGGAGAGTCAGTCGGGAGATTGAAAACAGCGCGAGAGGAGAGTCAGTCGGGAGATTGAAAACAGCGCGAGAGGAGAGTCAGTCGGGAGATTGAAAACAGCGCGAGAGGAGAGTCAGTCGGGAGATTGAAAACAGCGCGAGAGGAGAGTCAGTCGGGAGATTGAAAACAGCGCGAGAGGAGAGTCAGTCGGGAGATTGAAAACAGCGCGAGAGGAGAGTCAGTCGGGAGATTGAAAACAGCGCGAGAGGAGAGTCAGTCGGGAGATTGAAAACAGCGCGAGAGGAGAGTCAGTCGGGAGATTGAAAACAGCGCGAGAGGAGAGTCAGTCGGGAGATTGAAAACAGCGCGAGAGGAGAGTCAGTCGGGAGATTGAAAACAGCGCGAGAGGAGAGTCAGTCGGGAGATTGAAAACAGCGCGAGAGGAGAGTCAGTCGGGAGATTGAAAACAGCGCGAGAGGAGAGTCAGTCGGGAGATTGAAAACAGCGCGAGAGGAGAGTCAGTCGGGAGATTGAAAACAGCGCGAGAGGAGAGTCAGTCGGGAGATTGAAAACAGCGCGAGAGGAGAGTCAGTCGGGAGATTGAAAACAGCGCGAGAGGAGAGTCAGTCGGGAGATTGAAAACAGCGCGAGAGGAGAGTCAGTCGGGAGATTGAAAACAGCGCGAGAGGAGAGTCAGTCGGGAGATTGAAAACAGCGCGAGAGGAGAGTCAGTCGGGAGATTGAAAACAGCGCGAGAGGAGAGTCAGTCGGGAGATTGAAAACAGCGCGAGAGGAGAGTCAGTCGGGAGATTGAAAACAGCGCGAGAGGAGAGTCAGTCGGGAGATTGAAAACAGCGCGAGAGGAGAGTCAGTCGGGAGATTGAAAACAGCGCGAGAGGAGAGTCAGTCGGGAGATTGAAAACAGCGCGAGAGGAGAGTCAGTCGGGAGATTGAAAACAGCGCGAGAGGAGAGTCAGTCGGGAGATTGAAAACAGCGCGAGAGGAGAGTCAGTCGGGAGATTGAAAACAGCGCGAGAGGAGAGACACTCGGGAGATTGAAAACAGCGCGAGAGGAGAGTCAGTCGGGAGATTGAAAACAGCGCGAGAGGAGAGTCAGTCGGGAGATTGAAAACAGCGCGAGAGGAGAGTCAGTCGGGAGATTGAAAACAGCGCGAGAGGAGAGTCAGTCGGGAGATTGAAAACAGCGCGAGAGGAGAGTCAGTCGGGAGATTGAAAACAGCGCGAGAGGAGAGACACTCGGGAGATTGAAAACAGCGCGAGAGGAGAGTCAGTCGGGAGATTGAAAACAGCGCGAGAGGAGAGTCAGTCGGGAGATTGAAAACAGCGCGAGAGGAGAGTCACTCGGGAGATTGAAAACAGCGCGAGAGGAGAGTCAGTCGGGAGATTGAAAACAGCGCGAGAGGAGAGTCAGTCGGGAGATTGAAAACAGCGCGAGAGGAGAGTCAGTCGGGAGATTGAAAACAGCGCGAGAGGAGAGTCAGTCGGGAGATTGAAAACAGCGCGAGAGGAGAGTCAGTCGGGAGATTGAAAACAGCGCGAGAGGAGAGTCAGTCGGGAGATTGAAAACAGCGCGAGAGGAGAGTCAGTCGGGAGATTGAAAACAGCGCGAGAGGAGAGTCAGTCGGGAGATTGAAAACAGCGCGAGAGGAGAGTCAGTCGGGAGATTGAAAACAGCGCGAGAGGAGAGTCAGTCGGGAGATTGAAAACAGCGCGAGAGGAGAGTCAGTCGGGAGATTGAAAACAGCGCGAGAGGAGAGTCAGTCGGGAGATTGAAAACAGCGCGAGAGGAGAGTCAGTCGGGAGATTGAAAACAGCGCGAGAGGAGAGTCAGTCGGGAGATTGAAAACAGCGCGAGAGGAGAGTCAGTCGGGAGATTGAAAACAGCGCGAGAGGAGAGTCAGTCGGGAGATTGAAAACAGCGCGAGAGGAGAGTCAGTCGGGAGATTGAAAACAGCGCGAGAGGAGAGTCAGTCGGGAGATTGAAAACAGCGCGAGAGGAGAGTCAGTCGGGAGATTGAAAACAGCGCGAGAGGAGAGTCAGTCGGGAGATTGAAAACAGCGCGAGAGGAGAGTCAGTCGGGAGATTGAAAACAGCGCGAGAGGAGAGTCAGTCGGGAGATTGAAAACAGCGCGAGAGGAGAGTCAGTCGGGAGATTGAAAACAGCGCGAGAGGAGAGTCAGTCGGGAGATTGAAAACAGCGCGAGAGGAGAGTCAGTCGGGAGATTGAAAACAGCGCGAGAGGAGAGTCAGTCGGGAGATTGAAAACAGCGCGAGAGGAGAGTCAGTCGGGAGATTGAAAACAGCGCGAGAGGAGAGTCAGTCGGGAGATTGAAAACAGCGCGAGAGGAGAGACAGTCGGGAGATTGAAAACAGCGCGAGAGGAGAGTCAGTCGGGAGATTGAAAACAGCGCGAGAGGAGAGTCAGTCGGGAGATTGAAAACAGCGCGAGAGGAGAGTCAGTCGGGAGATTGAAAACAGCGCGAGAGGAGAGTCAGTCGGGAGATTGAAAACAGCGCGAGAGGAGAGTCAGTCGGGAGATTGAAAACAGCGCGAGAGGAGAGTCAGTCGGGAGATTGAAAACAGCGCGAGAGGAGAGTCAGTCGGGAGATTGAAAACAGCGCGAGAGGAGAGTCAGTCGGGAGATTGAAAACAGCGCGAGAGGAGAGTCAGTCGGGAGATTGAAAACAGCGCGAGAGGAGAGTCAGTCGGGAGATTGAAAACAGCGCGAGAGGAGAGTCAGTCGGGAGATTGAAAACAGCGCGAGAGGAGAGTCAGTCGGGAGATTGAAAACAGCGCGAGAGGAGAGTCAGTCGGGAGATTGAAAACAGCGCGAGAGGAGAGTCAGTCGGGAGATTGAAAACAGCGCGAGAGGAGAGTCAGTCGGGAGATTGAAAACAGCGCGAGAGGAGAGTCAGTCGGGAGATTGAAAACAGCGCGAGAGGAGAGTCAGTCGGGAGATTGAAAACAGCGCGAGAGGAGAGTCAGTCGGGAGATTGAAAACAGCGCGAGAGGAGAGTCAGTCGGGAGATTGAAAACAGCGCGAGAGGAGAGTCAGTCGGGAGATTGAAAACAGCGCGAGAGGAGAGTCAGTCGGGAGATTGAAAACAGCGCGAGAGGAGAGTCAGTCGGGAGATTGAAAACAGCGCGAGAGGAGAGTCAGTCGGGAGATTGAAAACAGCGCGAGAGGAGAGTCAGTCGGGAGATTGAAAACAGCGCGAGAGGAGAGTCAGTCGGGAGATTGAAAACAGCGCGAGAGGAGAGTCAGTCGGGAGATTGAAAACAGCGCGAGAGGAGAGTCAGTCGGGAGATTGAAAACAGCGCGAGAGGAGAGTCAGTCGGGAGATTGAAAACAGCGCGAGAGGAGAGTCAGTCGGGAGATTGAAAACAGCGCGAGAGGAGAGACACTCGGGAGATTGAAAACAGCGCGAGAGGAGAGTCAGTCGGGAGATTGAAAACAGCGCGAGAGGAGAGTCAGTCGGGAGATTGAAAACAGCGCGAGAGGAGAGACACTCGGGAGATTGAAAACAGCGCGAGAGGAGAGTCAGTCGGCAGATTGAAAACAGCGCGAGAGGAGAGTCAGTCGGGAGATTGAAAACAGCGCGAGAGGAGAGTCAGTCGGGAGATTGAAAACAGCACGAGAGGAGAGTCAGTCGGGAGATTGAAAACAGCGCGAGAGGAGAGTCAGTCGGCAGATTGAAAACAGCGCGAGAGGAGAGTCAGTCGGGAGATTGAAAACAGCGCGAGAGGAGAGGTGATTGGGAGATTGAAAACAGCGCGAGAGGAGAGTCAGTCGGGAGATTGAAAACAGCGCGAGAGGAGAGAAACTCGGGAGATTGAAAACAGCGCGAGAGGAGAGTCAGTCGGGAGATTGAAAACAGCGCGAGAGGAGAGTCAGTCGGGAGATTGAAAACAGCGCGAGAGGAGAGTCAGTCGGGAGATTGAAAACAGCGCGAGAGGAGAGTCAGTCGGGAGATTGAAAACAGCGCGAGAGGAGAGTCAGTCGGGAGATTGAAAACAGCGCGAGAGGAGAGTCAGTCGGGAGATTGAAAACAGCGCGAGAGGAGAGTCAGTCGGGAGATTGAAAACAGCGCGAGAGGAGAGTCAGTCGGGAGATTGAAAACAGCGCGAGAGGAGAGTCAGTCGGGAGATTGAAAACAGCGCGAGAGGAGAGGTGATTGGGAGATTGAAAACAGCGCGAGAGGAGAGTCAGTCGGGAGATTGAAAACAGCGCGAGAGGAGAGTCAGTCGGGAGATTGAAAACAGCGCGAGAGGAGAGTCAGTCGGGAGATTGAAAACAGCGCGAGAGGAGAGTGAGTCGGGAGATTGAAAACAGCGCGAGAGGAGAGTCAGTCGGCAGATTGAAAACAGCGTGAGAGGAGAGACACTCGGGAGATTGAAAACAGCGCGAGAGGAGAGTCAGTCGGGAGATTGAAAACAGCGCGAGAGGAGAGACACTCGGGAGATTGAAAACAGCGCGAGAGGAGAGTCAGTCGGGAGATTGAAAACAGCGCGAGAGGAGAGACACTCGGGAGATTGAAAACAGCGCGAGAGGAGAGTCAGTCGGGAGATTGAAAACAGCGCGAGAGGAGAGTCAGTCGGGAGATTGAAAACAGCGCGAGAGGAGAGACAGTCGGGAGATTGAAAACAGCGCGAGAGGAGAGTCAGTCGGGAGATTGAAAACAGCGCGAGAGGAGAGACAGTCGGGAGATTGAAAACAGCGCGAGAGGAGAGTCAGTCGGGAGATTGAAAACAGCGCGAGAGGAGAGTCACTCGGGAGATTGAAAACAGCGCGAGAGGAGAGACACTCGGGAGATTGAAAACAGCGCGAGAGGAGAGACACTCGGGAGATTGAAAACAGCGCGAGAGGAGAGACACTCGGGAGATTGAAAACAGCGCGAGAGGAGAGTCAGTCGGGAGATTGAAAACAGCGCGAGAGGAGAGTCAGTCGGGAGATTGAAAACAGCGCGAGAGGAGAGTCAGTCGGGAGATTGAAAACAGCGCGAGAGGAGAGTCAGTCGGGAGATTGAAAACAGCGCGAGAGGAGAGTCAGTCGGGAGATTGAAAACAGCGCGAGAGGAGAGTCAGTCGGGAGATTGAAAACAGCGCGAGAGGAGAGTCAGTCGGGAGATTGAAAACAGCGCGAGAGGAGAGTCAGTCGGGAGATTGAAAACAGCGCGAGAGGAGAGTCAGTCGGGAGATTGAAAACAGCGCGAGAGGAGAGTCAGTCGGGAGATTGAAAACAGCGCGAGAGGAGAGTCAGTCGGGAGATTGAAAACAGCGGAAGAGGAGAGTCAGTCGGGAGATTGAAAACAGCGCGAGAGGAGAGTCAGTCGGGAGATTGAAAACAGCGCGAGAGGAGAGTCAGTCGGGAGATTGAAAACAGCGCGAGAGGAGAGTCAGTCGGGAGATTGAAAACAGCGCGAGAGGAGAGTCAGTCGGGAGATTGAAAACAGCGCGAGAGGAGAGTCAGTCGGGAGATTGAAAACAGCGCGAGAGGAGAGTCAGTCGGGAGATTGAAAACAGCGCGAGAGGAGAGTCAGTCGGGAGATTGAAAACAGCGCGAGAGGAGAGTCAGTCGGGAGATTGAAAACAGCGCGAGAGGAGAGTCAGTCGGGAGATTGAAAACAGCGCGAGAGGAGAGTCAGTCGGGAGATTGAAAACAGCGCGAGAGGAGAGTCAGTCGGGAGATTGAAAACAGCGCGAGAGGAGAGTCAGTCGGGAGATTGAAAACAGCGCGAGAGGAGAGTCAGTCGGGAGATTGAAAACAGCGCGAGAGGAGAGTCAGTCGGGAGATTGAAAACAGCGCGAGAGGAGAGTCAGTCGGGAGATTGAAAACAGCGCGAGAGGAGAGTCAGTCGGGAGATTGAAAACAGCGCGAGAGGAGAGTCAGTCGGGAGATTGAAAACAGCGCGAGAGGAGAGTCAGTCGGGAGATTGAAAACAGCGCGAGAGGAGAGTCACTCGGGAGATTGAAAACAGCGCGAGAGGAGAGGTGATTGGGAGATTGAAAACAGCGCGAGAGGAGAGTCAGTCGGGAGATTGAAAACAGCGCGAGAGGAGAGTCAGTCGGGAGATTGAAAACAGCGCGAGAGGAGAGTCAGTCGGGAGATTGAAAACAGCGCGAGAGGAGAGACACTCGGGAGATTGAAAACAGCGCGAGAGGAGAGTCAGTCGGGAGATTGAAAACAGCGCGAGAGGAGAGTCAGTCGGGAGATTGAAAACAGCGCGAGAGGAGAGTCAGTCGGGAGATTGAAAACAGCGCGAGAGGAGAGTCAGTCGGGAGATTGAAAACAGCGCGAGAGGAGAGACACTCGGGAGATTGAAAACAGCGCGAGAGGAGAGTCAGTCGGGAGATTGAAAACAGCGCGAGAGGAGAGTCAGTCGGGAGATTGAAAACAGCGCGAGAGGAGAGTCAGTCGGGAGATTGAAAACAGCGTGAGAGGAGAGGTGATTGGGAGATTGAAAACAGCGCGAGAGGAGAGTCAGTCGGGAGATTGAAAACAGCGCGAGAGGAGAGACACTCGGGAGATTGAAAACAGCGCGAGAGGAGAGGTGATTGGGAGATTGAAAACAGCGCGAGAGGAGAGTCAGTCGGGAGATTGAAAACAGCGCGAGAGGAGAGTCAGTCGGGAGATTGAAAACAGCGCGAGAGGAGAGTCAGTCGGGAGATTGAAAACAGCGCGAGAGGAGAGTCAGTCGGGAGATTGAAAACAGCGCGAGAGGAGAGTCAGTCGGGAGATTGAAAACAGCGCGAGAGGAGAGTCAGTCGGGAGATTGAAAACAGCGCGAGAGGAGAGTCAGTCGGGAGATTGAAAACAGCGCGAGAGGAGAGTCAGTCGGGAGATTGAAAACAGCGCGAGAGGAGAGTCAGTCGGGAGATTGAAAACAGCGCGAGAGGAGAGACACTCGGGAGATTGAAAACAGCGCGAGAGGAGAGTCAGTCGGGAGATTGAAAACAGCGCGAGAGGAGAGTCAGTCGGGAGATTGAAAACAGCGTGAGAGGAGAGACACTCGGGAGATTGAAAACAGCGCGAGAGGAGAGTCAGTCGGGAGATTGAAAACAGCGCGAGAGGAGAGTCAGTCGGGAGATTGAAAACAGCGCGAGAGGAGAGTCAGTCGGGAGATTGAAAACAGCGCGAGAGGAGAGTCAGTCGGGAGATTGAAAACAGCGCGAGAGGAGAGACACTCGGGAGATTGAAAACAGCGCGAGAGGAGAGTCAGTCGGGAGATTGAAAACAGCGCGAGAGGAGAGTCAGTCGGGAGATTGAAAACAGCGCGAGAGGAGAGACAGTCGGGAGATTGAAAACAGCGTGAGAGGAGAGGTGATTGGGAAATTGAAAACAGCGCGAGAGGAGACTCAGTCGGGAGATTGAAAACAGCGCGAGAGGAGAGACACTCGGGAGATTGAAAACAGCGCGAGAGGAGAGGTGATTGGGAGATTGAAAACAGCGCGAGAGGAGAGTCAGTCGGGAGATTGAAAACAGCGCGAGAGGAGAGTCAGTCGGGAGATTGAAAACAGCGCGAGAGGAGAGTCAGTCGGGAGATTGAAAACAGCGCGAGAGGAGAGACACTCGGGAGATTGAAAACAGCGCGAGAGGAGAGTCAGTCGGGAGATTGAAAACAGCGCGAGAGGAGAGTCAGTCGGGAGATTGAAAACAGCGCGAGAGGAGAGTCAGTCGGGAGATTGAAAACAGCGCGAGAGGAGAGTCAGTCGGGAGATTGAAAACAGCGCGAGAGGAGAGACACTCGGGAGATTGAAAACAGCGCGAGAGGAGAGTCAGTCGGGAGATTGAAAACAGCGCGAGAGGAGAGACAGTCGGGAGATTGAAAACAGCGCGAGAGGAGAGTCAGTCGGGAGATTGAAAACAGCGCGAGAGGAGAGTCAGTCGGGAGATTGAAAACAGCGCGAGAGGAGAGACACTCGGGAGATTGAAAACAGCGCGAGAGGAGAGTCAGTCGGGAGATTGAAAACAGCGCGAGAGGAGAGTCAGTCGGGAGATTGAAAACAGCGTGAGAGGAGAGACACTCGGGAGATTGAAAACAGCGCGAGAGGAGAGTCAGTCGGGAGATTGAAAACAGCGCGAGAGGAGAGTCAGTCGGGAGATTGAAAACAGCGCGAGAGGAGAGTCAGTCGGGAGATTGAAAACAGCGCGAGAGGAGAGTCAGTCGGGAGATTGAAAACAGCGCGAGAGGAGAGACACTCGGGAGATTCAAAACAGCTCGAGAGGAGAGTCAGTCGGGAGATTGAAAACAGCGCGAGAGGAGAGTCAGTCGGGAGATTGAAAACAGCGCGAGAGGAGAGTCAGTCGGGAGATTGAAAACAGCGTGAGAGGAGAGGTGATTGGGAGATTGAAAACAGCGCGAGAGGAGAGTCAGTCGGGAGATTGAAAACAGCGCGAGAGGAGAGACACTCGGGAGATTGAAAACAGCGCGAGAGGAGAGGTGATTGGGAGATTGAAAACAGCGCGAGAGGAGAGTCAGTCGGGAGATTGAAAACAGCGCGAGAGGAGAGTCAGTCGGGAGATTGAAAACAGCGCGAGAGGAGAGTCAGTCGGGAGATTGAAAACAGCGCGAGAGGAGAGACACTCGGGAGATTGAAAACAGCGCGAGAGGAGAGTCAGTCGGGAGATTGAAAACAGCGCGAGAGGAGAGTCAGTCGGGAGATTGAAAACAGCGCGAGAGGAGAGTCAGTCGGGAGATTGAAAACAGCGCGAGAGGAGAGTCAGTCGGGAGATTGAAAACAGCGCGAGAGGAGAGTCAGTCGGGAGATTGAAAACAGCGCGAGAGGAGAGTCAGTCGGGAGATTGAAAACAGCGCGAGAGGAGAGTCAGTCGGGAGATTGAAAACAGCGCGAGAGGAGAGTCAGTCGGGAGATTGAAAACAGCGCGAGAGGAGAGTCAGTCGGGAGATTGAAAACAGCGCGAGAGGAGAGTCAGTCGGGAGATTGAAAACAGCGCGAGAGGAGAGTCAGTCGGGAGATTGAAAACAGCGCGAGAGGAGAGTCAGTCGGGAGATTGAAAACAGCGCGAGAGGAGAGTCAGTCGGGAGATTGAAAACAGCGCGAGAGGAGAGTCAGTCGGGAGATTGAAAACAGCGCGAGAGGAGAGTCAGTCGGGAGATTGAAAACAGCGCGAGAGGAGAGTCAGTCGGGAGATTGAAAACAGCGCGAGAGGAGAGTCAGTCGGGAGATTGAAAACAGCGCGAGAGGAGAGTCAGTCGGGAGATTGAAAACAGCGCGAGAGGAGAGTCAGTCGGGAGATTGAAAACAGCGCGAGAGGAGAGTCAGTCGGGAGATTGAAAACAGCGCGAGAGGAGAGTCAGTCGGGAGATTGAAAACAGCGCGAGAGGAGAGTCAGTCGGGAGATTGAAAACAGCGCGAGAGGAGAGTCAGTCGGGAGATTGAAAACAGCGCGAGAGGAGAGTCAGTCGGGAGATTGAAAACAGCGCGAGAGGAGAGTCAGTCGGGAGATTGAAAACAGCGCGAGAGGAGAGTCAGTCGGGAGATTGAAAACAGCGCGAGAGGAGAGTCAGTCGGGAGATTGAAAACAGCGCGAGAGGAGAGTCAGTCGGGAGATTGAAAACAGCGCGAGAGGAGAGTCAGTCGGGAGATTGAAAACAGCGCGAGAGGAGAGTCAGTCGGGAGATTGAAAACAGCGCGAGAGGAGAGTCAGTCGGGAGATTGAAAACAGCGCGAGAGGAGAGTCAGTCGGGAGATTGAAAACAG
This sequence comes from Carcharodon carcharias, assembly GCF_017639515.1. Classification (NCBI taxonomy): domain Eukaryota; kingdom Metazoa; phylum Chordata; class Chondrichthyes; order Lamniformes; family Lamnidae; genus Carcharodon; species Carcharodon carcharias. The sequence continues at coordinate 92,223,865 of NC_054477.1, read as the reverse complement.
CGCGAGAGGAGAGTCAGTCGGGAGATTGAAAACAGCGCGAGAGGAGAGTCAGTCGGGAGATTGAAAACAGCGCGAGAGGAGAGTCAGTCGGGAGATTGAAAACAGCGCGAGAGGAGAGTCAGTCGGGAGATTGAAAACAGCGCGAGAGGAGAGTCAGTCGGGAGATTGAAAACAGCGCGAGAGGAGAGTCAGTCGGGAGATTGAAAACAGCGCGAGAGGAGAGTCAGTCGGGAGATTGAAAACAGCGCGAGAGGAGAGTCAGTCGGGAGATTGAAAACAGCGCGAGAGGAGAGTCAGTCGGGAGATTGAAAACAGCGCGAGAGGAGAGTCAGTCGGGAGATTGAAAACAGCGCGAGAGGAGAGTCAGTCGGGAGATTGAAAACAGCGCGAGAGGAGAGTCAGTCGGGAGATTGAAAACAGCGCGAGAGGAGAGTCAGTCGGGAGATTGAAAACAGCGCGAGAGGAGAGTCAGTCGGGAGATTGAAAACAGCGCGAGAGGAGAGTCAGTCGGGAGATTGAAAACAGCGCGAGAGGAGAGTCAGTCGGGAGATTGAAAACAGCGCGAGAGGAGAGTCAGTCGGGAGATTGAAAACAGCGCGAGAGGAGAGTCAGTCGGGAGATTGAAAACAGCGCGAGAGGAGAGTCAGTCGGGAGATTGAAAACAGCGCGAGAGGAGAGTCAGTCGGGAGATTGAAAACAGCGCGAGAGGAGAGTCAGTCGGGAGATTGAAAACAGCGCGAGAGGAGAGTCAGTCGGGAGATTGAAAACAGCGCGAGAGGAGAGTCAGTCGGGAGATTGAAAACAGCGCGAGAGGAGAGTCAGTCGGGAGATTGAAAACAGCGCGAGAGGAGAGTCAGTCGGGAGATTGAAAACAGCGCGAGAGGAGAGTCAGTCGGGAGATTGAAAACAGCGCGAGAGGAGAGTCAGTCGGGAGATTGAAAACAGCGCGAGAGGAGAGTCAGTCGGGAGATTGAAAACAGCGCGAGAGGAGAGTCAGTCGGGAGATTGAAAACAGCGCGAGAGGAGAGTCAGTCGGGAGATTGAAAACAGCGCGAGAGGAGAGTCAGTCGGGAGATTGAAAACAGCGCGAGAGGAGAGTCAGTCGGGAGATTGAAAACAGCGCGAGAGGAGAGTCAGTCGGGAGATTGAAAACAGCGCGAGAGGAGAGTCAGTCGGGAGATTGAAAACAGCGCGAGAGGAGAGTCAGTCGGGAGATTGAAAACAGCGCGAGAGGAGAGTCAGTCGGGAGATTGAAAACAGCGCGAGAGGAGAGTCAGTCGGGAGATTGAAAACAGCGCGAGAGGAGAGTCAGTCGGGAGATTGAAAACAGCGCGAGAGGAGAGTCAGTCGGGAGATTGAAAACAGCGCGAGAGGAGAGTCAGTCGGGAGATTGAAAACAGCGCGAGAGGAGAGTCAGTCGGGAGATTGAAAACAGCGCGAGAGGAGAGTCAGTCGGGAGATTGAAAACAGCGCGAGAGGAGAGTCAGTCGGGAGATTGAAAACAGCGCGAGAGGAGAGTCAGTCGGGAGATTGAAAACAGCGCGAGAGGAGAGTCAGTCGGGAGATTGAAAACAGCGCGAGAGGAGAGTCAGTCGGGAGATTGAAAACAGCGCGAGAGGAGAGTCAGTCGGGAGATTGAAAACAGCGCGAGAGGAGAGTCAGTCGGGAGATTGAAAACAGCGCGAGAGGAGAGTCAGTCGGGAGATTGAAAACAGCGCGAGAGGAGAGTCAGTCGGGAGATTGAAAACAGCGCGAGAGGAGAGTCAGTCGGGAGATTGAAAACAGCGCGAGAGGAGAGTCAGTCGGGAGATTGAAAACAGCGCGAGAGGAGAGTCAGTCGGGAGATTGAAAACAGCGCGAGAGGAGAGTCAGTCGGGAGATTGAAAACAGCGCGAGAGGAGAGTCAGTCGGGAGATTGAAAACAGCGCGAGAGGAGAGTCAGTCGGGAGATTGAAAACAGCGCGAGAGGAGAGTCAGTCGGGAGATTGAAAACAGCGCGAGAGGAGAGTCAGTCGGGAGATTGAAAACAGCGCGAGAGGAGAGTCAGTCGGGAGATTGAAAACAGCGCGAGAGGAGAGTCAGTCGGGAGATTGAAAACAGCGCGAGAGGAGAGTCAGTCGGGAGATTGAAAACAGCGCGAGAGGAGAGTCAGTCGGGAGATTGAAAACAGCGCGAGAGGAGAGTCAGTCGGGAGATTGAAAACAGCGCGAGAGGAGAGTCAGTCGGGAGATTGAAAACAGCGCGAGAGGAGAGTCAGTCGGGAGATTGAAAACAGCGCGAGAGGAGAGTCAGTCGGGAGATTGAAAACAGCGCGAGAGGAGAGTCAGTCGGGAGATTGAAAACAGCGCGAGAGGAGAGTCAGTCGGGAGATTGAAAACAGCGCGAGAGGAGAGTCAGTCGGGAGATTGAAAACAGCGCGAGAGGAGAGTCAGTCGGGAGATTGAAAACAGCGCGAGAGGAGAGTCAGTCGGGAGATTGAAAACAGCGCGAGAGGAGAGTCAGTCGGGAGATTGAAAACAGCGCGAGAGGAGAGTCAGTCGGGAGATTGAAAACAGCGCGAGAGGAGAGTCAGTCGGGAGATTGAAAACAGCGCGAGAGGAGAGTCAGTCGGGAGATTGAAAACAGCGCGAGAGGAGAGTCAGTCGGGAGATTGAAAACAGCGCGAGAGGAGAGTCAGTCGGGAGATTGAAAACAGCGCGAGAGGAGAGTCAGTCGGGAGATTGAAAACAGCGCGAGAGGAGAGTCAGTCGGGAGATTGAAAACAGCGCGAGAGGAGAGTCAGTCGGGAGATTGAAAACAGCGCGAGAGGAGAGTCAGTCGGGAGATTGAAAACAGCGCGAGAGGAGAGTCAGTCGGGAGATTGAAAACAGCGCGAGAGGAGAGTCAGTCGGGAGATTGAAAACAGCGCGAGAGGAGAGTCAGTCGGGAGATTGAAAACAGCGCGAGAGGAGAGTCAGTCGGGAGATTGAAAACAGCGCGAGAGGAGAGTCAGTCGGGAGATTGAAAACAGCGCGAGAGGAGAGTCAGTCGGGAGATTGAAAACAGCGCGAGAGGAGAGTCAGTCGGGAGATTGAAAACAGCGCGAGAGGAGAGTCAGTCGGGAGATTGAAAACAGCGCGAGAGGAGAGTCAGTCGGGAGATTGAAAACAGCGCGAGAGGAGAGTCAGTCGGGAGATTGAAAACAGCGCGAGAGGAGAGTCAGTCGGGAGATTGAAAACAGCGCGAGAGGAGAGTCAGTCGGGAGATTGAAAACAGCGCGAGAGGAGAGTCAGTCGGGAGATTGAAAACAGCGCGAGAGGAGAGTCAGTCGGGAGATTGAAAACAGCGCGAGAGGAGAGTCAGTCGGGAGATTGAAAACAGCGCGAGAGGAGAGTCAGTCGGGAGATTGAAAACAGCGCGAGAGGAGAGTCAGTCGGGAGATTGAAAACAGCGCGAGAGGAGAGTCAGTCGGGAGATTGAAAACAGCGCGAGAGGAGAGTCAGTCGGGAGATTGAAAACAGCGCGAGAGGAGAGTCAGTCGGGAGATTGAAAACAGCGCGAGAGGAGAGTCAGTCGGGAGATTGAAAACAGCGCGAGAGGAGAGTCAGTCGGGAGATTGAAAACAGCGCGAGAGGAGAGTCAGTCGGGAGATTGAAAACAGCGCGAGAGGAGAGTCAGTCGGGAGATTGAAAACAGCGCGAGAGGAGAGTCAGTCGGGAGATTGAAAACAGCGCGAGAGGAGAGTCAGTCGGGAGATTGAAAACAGCGCGAGAGGAGAGTCAGTCGGGAGATTGAAAACAGCGCGAGAGGAGAGTCAGTCGGGAGATTGAAAACAGCGCGAGAGGAGAGTCAGTCGGGAGATTGAAAACAGCGCGAGAGGAGAGTCAGTCGGGAGATTGAAAACAGCGCGAGAGGAGAGTCAGTCGGGAGATTGAAAACAGCGCGAGAGGAGAGTCAGTCGGGAGATTGAAAACAGCGCGAGAGGAGAGTCAGTCGGGAGATTGAAAACAGCGCGAGAGGAGAGTCAGTCGGGAGATTGAAAACAGCGCGAGAGGAGAGTCAGTCGGGAGATTGAAAACAGCGCGAGAGGAGAGTCAGTCGGGAGATTGAAAACAGCGCGAGAGGAGAGTCAGTCGGGAGATTGAAAACAGCGCGAGAGGAGAGTCAGTCGGGAGATTGAAAACAGCGCGAGAGGAGAGTCAGTCGGGAGATTGAAAACAGCGCGAGAGGAGAGTCAGTCGGGAGATTGAAAACAGCGCGAGAGGAGAGTCAGTCGGGAGATTGAAAACAGCGCGAGAGGAGAGTCAGTCGGGAGATTGAAAACAGCGCGAGAGGAGAGTCAGTCGGGAGATTGAAAACAGCGCGAGAGGAGAGTCAGTCGGGAGATTGAAAACAGCGCGAGAGGAGAGTCAGTCGGGAGATTGAAAACAGCGCGAGAGGAGAGTCAGTCGGGAGATTGAAAACAGCGCGAGAGGAGAGTCAGTCGGGAGATTGAAAACAGCGCGAGAGGAGAGTCAGTCGGGAGATTGAAAACAGCGCGAGAGGAGAGTCAGTCGGGAGATTGAAAACAGCGCGAGAGGAGAGTCAGTCGGGAGATTGAAAACAGCGCGAGAGGAGAGTCAGTCGGGAGATTGAAAACAGCGCGAGAGGAGAGTCAGTCGGGAGATTGAAAACAGCGCGAGAGGAGAGTCAGTCGGGAGATTGAAAACAGCGCGAGAGGAGAGTCAGTCGGGAGATTGAAAACAGCGCGAGAGGAGAGTCAGTCGGGAGATTGAAAACAGCGCGAGAGGAGAGTCAGTCGGGAGATTGAAAACAGCGCGAGAGGAGAGTCAGTCGGGAGATTGAAAACAGCGCGAGAGGAGAGTCAGTCGGGAGATTGAAAACAGCGCGAGAGGAGAGTCAGTCGGGAGATTGAAAACAGCGCGAGAGGAGAGTCAGTCGGGAGATTGAAAACAGCGCGAGAGGAGAGTCAGTCGGGAGATTGAAAACAGCGCGAGAGGAGAGTCAGTCGGGAGATTGAAAACAGCGCGAGAGGAGAGTCAGTCGGGAGATTGAAAACAGCGCGAGAGGAGAGTCAGTCGGGAGATTGAAAACAGCGCGAGAGGAGAGTCAGTCGGGAGATTGAAAACAGCGCGAGAGGAGAGTCAGTCGGGAGATTGAAAACAGCGCGAGAGGAGAGTCAGTCGGGAGATTGAAAACAGCGCGAGAGGAGAGTCAGTCGGGAGATTGAAAACAGCGCGAGAGGAGAGTCAGTCGGGAGATTGAAAACAGCGCGAGAGGAGAGTCAGTCGGGAGATTGAAAACAGCGCGAGAGGAGAGTCAGTCGGGAGATTGAAAACAGCGCGAGAGGAGAGTCAGTCGGGAGATTGAAAACAGCGCGAGAGGAGAGTCAGTCGGGAGATTGAAAACAGCGCGAGAGGAGAGTCAGTCGGGAGATTGAAAACAGCGCGAGAGGAGAGTCAGTCGGGAGATTGAAAACAGCGCGAGAGGAGAGTCAGTCGGGAGATTGAAAACAGCGCGAGAGGAGAGTCAGTCGGGAGATTGAAAACAGCGCGAGAGGAGAGTCAGTCGGGAGATTGAAAACAGCGCGAGAGGAGAGTCAGTCGGGAGATTGAAAACAGCGCGAGAGGAGAGTCAGTCGGGAGATTGAAAACAGCGCGAGAGGAGAGTCAGTCGGGAGATTGAAAACAGCGCGAGAGGAGAGTCAGTCGGGAGATTGAAAACAGCGCGAGAGGAGAGTCAGTCGGGAGATTGAAAACAGCGCGAGAGGAGAGTCAGTCGGGAGATTGAAAACAGCGCGAGAGGAGAGTCAGTCGGGAGATTGAAAACAGCGCGAGAGGAGAGTCAGTCGGGAGATTGAAAACAGCGCGAGAGGAGAGTCAGTCGGGAGATTGAAAACAGCGCGAGAGGAGAGTCAGTCGGGAGATTGAAAACAGCGCGAGAGGAGAGTCAGTCGGGAGATTGAAAACAGCGCGAGAGGAGAGTCAGTCGGGAGATTGAAAACAGCGCGAGAGGAGAGTCAGTCGGGAGATTGAAAACAGCGCGAGAGGAGAGTCAGTCGGGAGATTGAAAACAGCGCGAGAGGAGAGTCAGTCGGGAGATTGAAAACAGCGCGAGAGGAGAGTCAGTCGGGAGATTGAAAACAGCGCGAGAGGAGAGTCAGTCGGGAGATTGAAAACAGCGCGAGAGGAGAGTCAGTCGGGAGATTGAAAACAGCGCGAGAGGAGAGTCAGTCGGGAGATTGAAAACAGCGCGAGAGGAGAGTCAGTCGGGAGATTGAAAACAGCGCGAGAGGAGAGTCAGTCGGGAGATTGAAAACAGCGCGAGAGGAGAGTCAGTCGGGAGATTGAAAACAGCGCGAGAGGAGAGTCAGTCGGGAGATTGAAAACAGCGCGAGAGGAGAGTCAGTCGGGAGATTGAAAACAGCGCGAGAGGAGAGTCAGTCGGGAGATTGAAAACAGCGCGAGAGGAGAGTCAGTCGGGAGATTGAAAACAGCGCGAGAGGAGAGTCAGTCGGGAGATTGAAAACAGCGCGAGAGGAGAGTCAGTCGGGAGATTGAAAACAGCGCGAGAGGAGAGTCAGTCGGGAGATTGAAAACAGCGCGAGAGGAGAGTCAGTCGGGAGATTGAAAACAGCGCGAGAGGAGAGTCAGTCGGGAGATTGAAAACAGCGCGAGAGGAGAGTCAGTCGGGAGATTGAAAACAGCGCGAGAGGAGAGTCAGTCGGGAGATTGAAAACAGCGCGAGAGGAGAGTCAGTCGGGAGATTGAAAACAGCGCGAGAGGAGAGTCAGTCGGGAGATTGAAAACAGCGCGAGAGGAGAGTCAGTCGGGAGATTGAAAACAGCGCGAGAGGAGAGTCAGTCGGGAGATTGAAAACAGCGCGAGAGGAGAGTCAGTCGGGAGATTGAAAACAGCGCGAGAGGAGAGTCAGTCGGGAGATTGAAAACAGCGCGAGAGGAGAGTCAGTCGGGAGATTGAAAACAGCGCGAGAGGAGAGTCAGTCGGGAGATTGAAAACAGCGCGAGAGGAGAGTCAGTCGGGAGATTGAAAACAGCGCGAGAGGAGAGTCAGTCGGGAGATTGAAAACAGCGCGAGAGGAGAGTCAGTCGGGAGATTGAAAACAGCGCGAGAGGAGAGTCAGTCGGGAGATTGAAAACAGCGCGAGAGGAGAGTCAGTCGGGAGATTGAAAACAGCGCGAGAGGAGAGTCAGTCGGGAGATTGAAAACAGCGCGAGAGGAGAGTCAGTCGGGAGATTGAAAACAGCGCGAGAGGAGAGTCAGTCGGGAGATTGAAAACAGCGCGAGAGGAGAGTCAGTCGGGAGATTGAAAACAGCGCGAGAGGAGAGTCAGTCGGGAGATTGAAAACAGCGCGAGAGGAGAGTCAGTCGGGAGATTGAAAACAGCGCGAGAGGAGAGTCAGTCGGGAGATTGAAAACAGCGCGAGAGGAGAGTCAGTCGGGAGATTGAAAACAGCGCGAGAGGAGAGTCAGTCGGGAGATTGAAAACAGCGCGAGAGGAGAGTCAGTCGGGAGATTGAAAACAGCGCGAGAGGAGAGTCAGTCGGGAGATTGAAAACAGCGCGAGAGGAGAGTCAGTCGGGAGATTGAAAACAGCGCGAGAGGAGAGTCAGTCGGGAGATTGAAAACAGCGCGAGAGGAGAGTCAGTCGGGAGATTGAAAACAGCGCGAGAGGAGAGTCAGTCGGGAGATTGAAAACAGCGCGAGAGGAGAGTCAGTCGGGAGATTGAAAACAGCGCGAGAGGAGAGTCAGTCGGGAGATTGAAAACAGCGCGAGAGGAGAGTCAGTCGGGAGATTGAAAACAGCGCGAGAGGAGAGTCAGTCGGGAGATTGAAAACAGCGCGAGAGGAGAGTCAGTCGGGAGATTGAAAACAGCGCGAGAGGAGAGTCAGTCGGGAGATTGAAAACAGCGCGAGAGGAGAGTCAGTCGGGAGATTGAAAACAGCGCGAGAGGAGAGTCAGTCGGGAGATTGAAAACAGCGCGAGAGGAGAGTCAGTCGGGAGATTGAAAACAGCGCGAGAGGAGAGTCAGTCGGGAGATTGAAAACAGCGCGAGAGGAGAGTCAGTCGGGAGATTGAAAACAGCGCGAGAGGAGAGTCAGTCGGGAGATTGAAAACAGCGCGAGAGGAGAGTCAGTCGGGAGATTGAAAACAGCGCGAGAGGAGAGTCAGTCGGGAGATTGAAAACAGCGCGAGAGGAGAGTCAGTCGGGAGATTGAAAACAGCGCGAGAGGAGAGTCAGTCGGGAGATTGAAAACAGCGCGAGAGGAGAGTCAGTCGGGAGATTGAAAACAGCGCGAGAGGAGAGTCAGTCGGGAGATTGAAAACAGCGCGAGAGGAGAGTCAGTCGGGAGATTGAAAACAGCGCGAGAGGAGAGTCAGTCGGGAGATTGAAAACAGCGCGAGAGGAGAGTCAGTCGGGAGATTGAAAACAGCGCGAGAGGAGAGTCAGTCGGGAGATTGAAAACAGCGCGAGAGGAGAGTCAGTCGGGAGATTGAAAACAGCGCGAGAGGAGAGTCAGTCGGGAGATTGAAAACAGCGCGAGAGGAGAGTCAGTCGGGAGATTGAAAACAGCGCGAGAGGAGAGTCAGTCGGGAGATTGAAAACAGCGCGAGAGGAGAGTCAGTCGGGAGATTGAAAACAGCGCGAGAGGAGAGTCAGTCGGGAGATTGAAAACAGCGCGAGAGGAGAGTCAGTCGGGAGATTGAAAACAGCGCGAGAGGAGAGTCAGTCGGGAGATTGAAAACAGCGCGAGAGGAGAGTCAGTCGGGAGATTGAAAACAGCGCGAGAGGAGAGTCAGTCGGGAGATTGAAAACAGCGCGAGAGGAGAGTCAGTCGGGAGATTGAAAACAGCGCGAGAGGAGAGTCAGTCGGGAGATTGAAAACAGCGCGAGAGGAGAGTCAGTCGGGAGATTGAAAACAGCGCGAGAGGAGAGTCAGTCGGGAGATTGAAAACAGCGCGAGAGGAGAGTCAGTCGGGAGATTGAAAACAGCGCGAGAGGAGAGTCAGTCGGGAGATTGAAAACAGCGCGAGAGGAGAGTCAGTCGGGAGATTGAAAACAGCGCGAGAGGAGAGTCAGTCGGGAGATTGAAAACAGCGCGAGAGGAGAGTCAGTCGGGAGATTGAAAACAGCGCGAGAGGAGAGTCAGTCGGGAGATTGAAAACAGCGCGAGAGGAGAGTCAGTCGGGAGATTGAAAACAGCGCGAGAGGAGAGTCAGTCGGGAGATTGAAAACAGCGCGAGAGGAGAGTCAGTCGGGAGATTGAAAACAGCGCGAGAGGAGAGTCAGTCGGGAGATTGAAAACAGCGCGAGAGGAGAGTCAGTCGGGAGATTGAAAACAGCGCGAGAGGAGAGTCAGTCGGGAGATTGAAAACAGCGCGAGAGGAGAGTCAGTCGGGAGATTGAAAACAGCGCGAGAGGAGAGTCAGTCGGGAGATTGAAAACAGCGCGAGAGGAGAGTCAGTCGGGAGATTGAAAACAGCGCGAGAGGAGAGTCAGTCGGGAGATTGAAAACAGCGCGAGAGGAGAGTCAGTCGGGAGATTGAAAACAGCGCGAGAGGAGAGTCAGTCGGGAGATTGAAAACAGCGCGAGAGGAGAGTCAGTCGGGAGATTGAAAACAGCGCGAGAGGAGAGTCAGTCGGGAGATTGAAAACAGCGCGAGAGGAGAGTCAGTCGGGAGATTGAAAACAGCGCGAGAGGAGAGTCAGTCGGGAGATTGAAAACAGCGCGAGAGGAGAGTCAGTCGGGAGATTGAAAACAGCGCGAGAGGAGAGTCAGTCGGGAGATTGAAAACAGCGCGAGAGGAGAGTCAGTCGGGAGATTGAAAACAGCGCGAGAGGAGAGTCAGTCGGGAGATTGAAAACAGCGCGAGAGGAGAGTCAGTCGGGAGATTGAAAACAGCGCGAGAGGAGAGTCAGTCGGGAGATTGAAAACAGCGCGAGAGGAGAGTCAGTCGGGAGATTGAAAACAGCGCGAGAGGAGAGTCAGTCGGGAGATTGAAAACAGCGCGAGAGGAGAGTCAGTCGGGAGATTGAAAACAGCGCGAGAGGAGAGTCAGTCGGGAGATTGAAAACAGCGCGAGAGGAGAGTCAGTCGGGAGATTGAAAACAGCGCGAGAGGAGAGTCAGTCGGGAGATTGAAAACAGCGCGAGAGGAGAGTCAGTCGGGAGATTGAAAACAGCGCGAGAGGAGAGTCAGTCGGGAGATTGAAAACAGCGCGAGAGGAGAGTCAGTCGGGAGATTGAAAACAGCGCGAGAGGAGAGTCAGTCGGGAGATTGAAAACAGCGCGAGAGGAGAGTCAGTCGGGAGATTGAAAACAGCGCGAGAGGAGAGTCAGTCGGGAGATTGAAAACAGCGCGAGAGGAGAGTCAGTCGGGAGATTGAAAACAGCGCGAGAGGAGAGTCAGTCGGGAGATTGAAAACAGCGCGAGAGGAGAGTCAGTCGGGAGATTGAAAACAGCGCGAGAGGAGAGTCAGTCGGGAGATTGAAAACAGCGCGAGAGGAGAGTCAGTCGGGAGATTGAAAACAGCGCGAGAGGAGAGTCAGTCGGGAGATTGAAAACAGCGCGAGAGGAGAGTCAGTCGGGAGATTGAAAACAGCGCGAGAGGAGAGTCAGTCGGGAGATTGAAAACAGCGCGAGAGGAGAGTCAGTCGGGAGATTGAAAACAGCGCGAGAGGAGAGTCAGTCGGGAGATTGAAAACAGCGCGAGAGGAGAGTCAGTCGGGAGATTGAAAACAGCGCGAGAGGAGAGTCAGTCGGGAGATTGAAAACAGCGCGAGAGGAGAGTCAGTCGGGAGATTGAAAACAGCGCGAGAGGAGAGTCAGTCGGGAGATTGAAAACAGCGCGAGAGGAGAGTCAGTCGGGAGATTGAAAACAGCGCGAGAGGAGAGTCAGTCGGGAGATTGAAAACAGCGCGAGAGGAGAGTCAGTCGGGAGATTGAAAACAGCGCGAGAGGAGAGTCAGTCGGGAGATTGAAAACAGCGCGAGAGGAGAGTCAGTCGGGAGATTGAAAACAGCGCGAGAGGAGAGTCAGTCGGGAGATTGAAAACAGCGCGAGAGGAGAGTCAGTCGGGAGATTGAAAACAGCGCGAGAGGAGAGTCAGTCGGGAGATTGAAAACAGCGCGAGAGGAGAGTCAGTCGGGAGATTGAAAACAGCGCGAGAGGAGAGTCAGTCGGGAGATTGAAAACAGCGCGAGAGGAGAGTCAGTCGGGAGATTGAAAACAGCGCGAGAGGAGAGTCAGTCGGGAGATTGAAAACAGCGCGAGAGGAGAGTCAGTCGGGAGATTGAAAACAGCGCGAGAGGAGAGTCAGTCGGGAGATTGAAAACAGCGCGAGAGGAGAGTCAGTCGGGAGATTGAAAACAGCGCGAGAGGAGAGTCAGTCGGGAGATTGAAAACAGCGCGAGAGGAGAGTCAGTCGGGAGATTGAAAACAGCGCGAGAGGAGAGTCAGTCGGGAGATTGAAAACAGCGCGAGAGGAGAGTCAGTCGGGAGATTGAAAACAGCGCGAGAGGAGAGTCAGTCGGGAGATTGAAAACAGCGCGAGAGGAGAGTCAGTCGGGAGATTGAAAACAGCGCGAGAGGAGAGTCAGTCGGGAGATTGAAAACAGCGCGAGAGGAGAGTCAGTCGGGAGATTGAAAACAGCGCGAGAGGAGAGTCAGTCGGGAGATTGAAAACAGCGCGAGAGGAGAGTCAGTCGGGAGATTGAAAACAGCGCGAGAGGAGAGTCAGTCGGGAGATTGAAAACAGCGCGAGAGGAGAGTCAGTCGGGAGATTGAAAACAGCGCGAGAGGAGAGTCAGTCGGGAGATTGAAAACAGCGCGAGAGGAGAGTCAGTCGGGAGATTGAAAACAGCGCGAGAGGAGAGTCAGTCGGGAGATTGAAAACAGCGCGAGAGGAGAGTCAGTCGGGAGATTGAAAACAGCGCGAGAGGAGAGTCAGTCGGGAGATTGAAAACAGCGCGAGAGGAGAGTCAGTCGGGAGATTGAAAACAGCGCGAGAGGAGAGTCAGTCGGGAGATTGAAAACAGCGCGAGAGGAGAGTCAGTCGGGAGATTGAAAACAGCGCGAGAGGAGAGTCAGTCGGGAGATTGAAAACAGCGCGAGAGGAGAGTCAGTCGGGAGATTGAAAACAGCGCGAGAGGAGAGTCAGTCGGGAGATTGAAAACAGCGCGAGAGGAGAGTCAGTCGGGAGATTGAAAACAGCGCGAGAGGAGAGTCAGTCGGGAGATTGAAAACAGCGCGAGAGGAGAGTCAGTCGGGAGATTGAAAACAGCGCGAGAGGAGAGTCAGTCGGGAGATTGAAAACAGCGCGAGAGGAGAGTCAGTCGGGAGATTGAAAACAGCGCGAGAGGAGAGTCAGTCGGGAGATTGAAAACAGCGCGAGAGGAGAGTCAGTCGGGAGATTGAAAACAGCGCGAGAGGAGAGTCAGTCGGGAGATTGAAAACAGCGCGAGAGGAGAGTCAGTCGGGAGATTGAAAACAGCGCGAGAGGAGAGTCAGTCGGGAGATTGAAAACAGCGCGAGAGGAGAGTCAGTCGGGAGATTGAAAACAGCGCGAGAGGAGAGTCAGTCGGGAGATTGAAAACAGCGCGAGAGGAGAGTCAGTCGGGAGATTGAAAACAGCGCGAGAGGAGAGTCAGTCGGGAGATTGAAAACAGCGCGAGAGGAGAGTCAGTCGGGAGATTGAAAACAGCGCGAGAGGAGAGTCAGTCGGGAGATTGAAAACAGCGCGAGAGGAGAGTCAGTCGGGAGATTGAAAACAGCGCGAGAGGAGAGTCAGTCGGGAGATTGAAAACAGCGCGAGAGGAGAGTCAGTCGGGAGATTGAAAACAGCGCGAGAGGAGAGTCAGTCGGGAGATTGAAAACAGCGCGAGAGGAGAGTCAGTCGGGAGATTGAAAACAGCGCGAGAGGAGAGTCAGTCGGGAGATTGAAAACAGCGCGAGAGGAGAGTCAGTCGGGAGATTGAAAACAGCGCGAGAGGAGAGTCAGTCGGGAGATTGAAAACAGCGCGAGAGGAGAGTCAGTCGGGAGATTGAAAACAGCGCGAGAGGAGAGTCAGTCGGGAGATTGAAAACAGCGCGAGAGGAGAGTCAGTCGGGAGATTGAAAACAGCGCGAGAGGAGAGTCAGTCGGGAGATTGAAAACAGCGCGAGAGGAGAGTCAGTCGGGAGATTGAAAACAGCGCGAGAGGAGAGTCAGTCGGGAGATTGAAAACAGCGCGAGAGGAGAGTCAGTCGGGAGATTGAAAACAGCGCGAGAGGAGAGTCAGTCGGGAGATTGAAAACAGCGCGAGAGGAGAGTCAGTCGGGAGATTGAAAACAGCGCGAGAGGAGAGTCAGTCGGGAGATTGAAAACAGCGCGAGAGGAGAGTCAGTCGGGAGATTGAAAACAGCGCGAGAGGAGAGTCAGTCGGGAGATTGAAAACAGCGCGAGAGGAGAGTCAGTCGGGAGATTGAAAACAGCGCGAGAGGAGAGTCAGTCGGGAGATTGAAAACAGCGCGAGAGGAGAGTCAGTCGGGAGATTGAAAACAGCGCGAGAGGAGAGTCAGTCGGGAGATTGAAAACAGCGCGAGAGGAGAGTCAGTCGGGAGATTGAAAACAGCGCGAGAGGAGAGTCAGTCGGGAGATTGAAAACAGCGCGAGAGGAGAGTCAGTCGGGAGATTGAAAACAGCGCGAGAGGAGAGTCAGTCGGGAGATTGAAAACAGCGCGAGAGGAGAGTCAGTCGGGAGATTGAAAACAGCGCGAGAGGAGAGTCAGTCGGGAGATTGAAAACAGCGCGAGAGGAGAGTCAGTCGGGAGATTGAAAACAGCGCGAGAGGAGAGTCAGTCGGGAGATTGAAAACAGCGCGAGAGGAGAGTCAGTCGGGAGATTGAAAACAGCGCGAGAGGAGAGTCAGTCGGGAGATTGAAAACAGCGCGAGAGGAGAGTCAGTCGGGAGATTGAAAACAGCGCGAGAGGAGAGTCAGTCGGGAGATTGAAAACAGCGCGAGAGGAGAGTCAGTCGGGAGATTGAAAACAGCGCGAGAGGAGAGTCAGTCGGGAGATTGAAAACAGCGCGAGAGGAGAGTCAGTCGGGAGATTGAAAACAGCGCGAGAGGAGAGTCAGTCGGGAGATTGAAAACAGCGCGAGAGGAGAGTCAGTCGGGAGATTGAAAACAGCGCGAGAGGAGAGTCAGTCGGGAGATTGAAAACAGCGCGAGAGGAGAGTCAGTCGGGAGATTGAAAACAGCGCGAGAGGAGAGTCAGTCGGGAGATTGAAAACAGCGCGAGAGGAGAGTCAGTCGGGAGATTGAAAACAGCGCGAGAGGAGAGTCAGTCGGGAGATTGAAAACAGCGCGAGAGGAGAGTCAGTCGGGAGATTGAAAACAGCGCGAGAGGAGAGTCAGTCGGGAGATTGAAAACAGCGCGAGAGGAGAGTCAGTCGGGAGATTGAAAACAGCGCGAGAGGAGAGTCAGTCGGGAGATTGAAAACAGCGCGAGAGGAGAGTCAGTCGGGAGATTGAAAACAGCGCGAGAGGAGAGTCAGTCGGGAGATTGAAAACAGCGCGAGAGGAGAGTCAGTCGGGAGATTGAAAACAGCGCGAGAGGAGAGTCAGTCGGGAGATTGAAAACAGCGCGAGAGGAGAGTCAGTCGGGAGATTGAAAACAGCGCGAGAGGAGAGTCAGTCGGGAGATTGAAAACAGCGCGAGAGGAGAGTCAGTCGGGAGATTGAAAACAGCGCGAGAGGAGAGTCAGTCGGGAGATTGAAAACAGCGCGAGAGGAGAGTCAGTCGGGAGATTGAAAACAGCGCGAGAGGAGAGTCAGTCGGGAGATTGAAAACAGCGCGAGAGGAGAGTCAGTCGGGAGATTGAAAACAGCGCGAGAGGAGAGTCAGTCGGGAGATTGAAAACAGCGCGAGAGGAGAGTCAGTCGGGAGATTGAAAACAGCGCGAGAGGAGAGTCAGTCGGGAGATTGAAAACAGCGCGAGAGGAGAGTCAGTCGGGAGATTGAAAACAGCGCGAGAGGAGAGTCAGTCGGGAGATTGAAAACAGCGCGAGAGGAGAGTCAGTCGGGAGATTGAAAACAGCGCGAGAGGAGAGTCAGTCGGGAGATTGAAAACAGCGCGAGAGGAGAGTCAGTCGGGAGATTGAAAACAGCGCGAGAGGAGAGTCAGTCGGGAGATTGAAAACAGCGCGAGAGGAGAGTCAGTCGGGAGATTGAAAACAGCGCGAGAGGAGAGTCAGTCGGGAGATTGAAAACAGCGCGAGAGGAGAGTCAGTCGGGAGATTGAAAACAGCGCGAGAGGAGAGTCAGTCGGGAGATTGAAAACAGCGCGAGAGGAGAGTCAGTCGGGAGATTGAAAACAGCGCGAGAGGAGAGTCAGTCGGGAGATTGAAAACAGCGCGAGAGGAGAGTCAGTCGGGAGATTGAAAACAGCGCGAGAGGAGAGTCAGTCGGGAGATTGAAAACAGCGCGAGAGGAGAGTCAGTCGGGAGATTGAAAACAGCGCGAGAGGAGAGTCAGTCGGGAGATTGAAAACAGCGCGAGAGGAGAGTCAGTCGGGAGATTGAAAACAGCGCGAGAGGAGAGTCAGTCGGGAGATTGAAAACAGCGCGAGAGGAGAGTCAGTCGGGAGATTGAAAACAGCGCGAGAGGAGAGTCAGTCGGGAGATTGAAAACAGCGCGAGAGGAGAGTCAGTCGGGAGATTGAAAACAGCGCGAGAGGAGAGTCAGTCGGGAGATTGAAAACAGCGCGAGAGGAGAGTCAGTCGGGAGATTGAAAACAGCGCGAGAGGAGAGTCAGTCGGGAGATTGAAAACAGCGCGAGAGGAGAGTCAGTCGGGAGATTGAAAACAGCGCGAGAGGAGAGTCAGTCGGGAGATTGAAAACAGCGCGAGAGGAGAGTCAGTCGGGAGATTGAAAACAGCGCGAGAGGAGAGTCAGTCGGGAGATTGAAAACAGCGCGAGAGGAGAGTCAGTCGGGAGATTGAAAACAGCGCGAGAGGAGAGTCAGTCGGGAGATTGAAAACAGCGCGAGAGGAGAGTCAGTCGGGAGATTGAAAACAGCGCGAGAGGAGAGTCAGTCGGGAGATTGAAAACAGCGCGAGAGGAGAGTCAGTCGGGAGATTGAAAACAGCGCGAGAGGAGAGTCAGTCGGGAGATTGAAAACAGCGCGAGAGGAGAGTCAGTCGGGAGATTGAAAACAGCGCGAGAGGAGAGTCAGTCGGGAGATTGAAAACAGCGCGAGAGGAGAGTCAGTCGGGAGATTGAAAACAGCGCGAGAGGAGAGTCAGTCGGGAGATTGAAAACAGCGCGAGAGGAGAGTCAGTCGGGAGATTGAAAACAGCGCGAGAGGAGAGTCAGTCGGGAGATTGAAAACAGCGCGAGAGGAGAGTCAGTCGGGAGATTGAAAACAGCGCGAGAGGAGAGTCAGTCGGGAGATTGAAAACAGCGCGAGAGGAGAGTCAGTCGGGAGATTGAAAACAGCGCGAGAGGAGAGTCAGTCGGGAGATTGAAAACAGCGCGAGAGGAGAGTCAGTCGGGAGATTGAAAACAGCGCGAGAGGAGAGTCAGTCGGGAGATTGAAAACAGCGCGAGAGGAGAGTCAGTCGGGAGATTGAAAACAGCGCGAGAGGAGAGTCAGTCGGGAGATTGAAAACAGCGCGAGAGGAGAGTCAGTCGGGAGATTGAAAACAGCGCGAGAGGAGAGTCAGTCGGGAGATTGAAAACAGCGCGAGAGGAGAGTCAGTCGGGAGATTGAAAACAGCGCGAGAGGAGAGTCAGTCGGGAGATTGAAAACAGCGCGAGAGGAGAGTCAGTCGGGAGATTGAAAACAGCGCGAGAGGAGAGTCAGTCGGGAGATTGAAAACAGCGCGAGAGGAGAGTCAGTCGGGAGATTGAAAACAGCGCGAGAGGAGAGTCAGTCGGGAGATTGAAAACAGCGCGAGAGGAGAGTCAGTCGGGAGATTGAAAACAGCGCGAGAGGAGAGTCAGTCGGGAGATTGAAAACAGCGCGAGAGGAGAGTCAGTCGGGAGATTGAAAACAGCGCGAGAGGAGAGTCAGTCGGGAGATTGAAAACAGCGCGAGAGGAGAGTCAGTCGGGAGATTGAAAACAGCGCGAGAGGAGAGTCAGTCGGGAGATTGAAAACAGCGCGAGAGGAGAGTCAGTCGGGAGATTGAAAACAGCGCGAGAGGAGAGTCAGTCGGGAGATTGAAAACAGCGCGAGAGGAGAGTCAGTCGGGAGATTGAAAACAGCGCGAGAGGAGAGTCAGTCGGGAGATTGAAAACAGCGCGAGAGGAGAGTCAGTCGGGAGATTGAAAACAGCGCGAGAGGAGAGTCAGTCGGGAGATTGAAAACAGCGCGAGAGGAGAGTCAGTCGGGAGATTGAAAACAGCGCGAGAGGAGAGTCAGTCGGGAGATTGAAAACAGCGCGAGAGGAGAGTCAGTCGGGAGATTGAAAACAGCGCGAGAGGAGAGTCAGTCGGGAGATTGAAAACAGCGCGAGAGGAGAGTCAGTCGGGAGATTGAAAACAGCGCGAGAGGAGAGTCAGTCGGGAGATTGAAAACAGCGCGAGAGGAGAGTCAGTCGGGAGATTGAAAACAGCGCGAGAGGAGAGTCAGTCGGGAGATTGAAAACAGCGCGAGAGGAGAGTCAGTCGGGAGATTGAAAACAGCGCGAGAGGAGAGTCAGTCGGGAGATTGAAAACAGCGCGAGAGGAGAGTCAGTCGGGAGATTGAAAACAGCGCGAGAGGAGAGTCAGTCGGGAGATTGAAAACAGCGCGAGAGGAGAGTCAGTCGGGAGATTGAAAACAGCGCGAGAGGAGAGTCAGTCGGGAGATTGAAAACAGCGCGAGAGGAGAGTCAGTCGGGAGATTGAAAACAGCGCGAGAGGAGAGTCAGTCGGGAGATTGAAAACAGCGCGAGAGGAGAGTCAGTCGGGAGATTGAAAACAGCGCGAGAGGAGAGTCAGTCGGGAGATTGAAAACAGCGCGAGAGGAGAGTCAGTCGGGAGATTGAAAACAGCGCGAGAGGAGAGTCAGTCGGGAGATTGAAAACAGCGCGAGAGGAGAGTCAGTCGGGAGATTGAAAACAGCGCGAGAGGAGAGTCAGTCGGGAGATTGAAAACAGCGCGAGAGGAGAGTCAGTCGGGAGATTGAAAACAGCGCGAGAGGAGAGTCAGTCGGGAGATTGAAAACAGCGCGAGAGGAGAGTCAGTCGGGAGATTGAAAACAGCGCGAGAGGAGAGTCAGTCGGGAGATTGAAAACAGCGCGAGAGGAGAGTCAGTCGGGAGATTGAAAACAGCGCGAGAGGAGAGTCAGTCGGGAGATTGAAAACAGCGCGAGAGGAGAGTCAGTCGGGAGATTGAAAACAGCGCGAGAGGAGAGTCAGTCGGGAGATTGAAAACAGCGCGAGAGGAGAGTCAGTCGGGAGATTGAAAACAGCGCGAGAGGAGAGTCAGTCGGGAGATTGAAAACAGCGCGAGAGGAGAGTCAGTCGGGAGATTGAAAACAGCGCGAGAGGAGAGTCAGTCGGGAGATTGAAAACAGCGCGAGAGGAGAGTCAGTCGGGAGATTGAAAACAGCGCGAGAGGAGAGTCAGTCGGGAGATTGAAAACAGCGCGAGAGGAGAGTCAGTCGGGAGATTGAAAACAGCGCGAGAGGAGAGTCAGTCGGGAGATTGAAAACAGCGCGAGAGGAGAGTCAGTCGGGAGATTGAAAACAGCGCGAGAGGAGAGTCAGTCGGGAGATTGAAAACAGCGCGAGAGGAGAGTCAGTCGGGAGATTGAAAACAGCGCGAGAGGAGAGTCAGTCGGGAGATTGAAAACAGCGCGAGAGGAGAGTCAGTCGGGAGATTGAAAACAGCGCGAGAGGAGAGTCAGTCGGGAGATTGAAAACAGCGCGAGAGGAGAGTCAGTCGGGAGATTGAAAACAGCGCGAGAGGAGAGTCAGTCGGGAGATTGAAAACAGCGCGAGAGGAGAGTCAGTCGGGAGATTGAAAACAGCGCGAGAGGAGAGTCAGTCGGGAGATTGAAAACAGCGCGAGAGGAGAGTCAGTCGGGAGATTGAAAACAGCGCGAGAGGAGAGTCAGTCGGGAGATTGAAAACAGCGCGAGAGGAGAGTCAGTCGGGAGATTGAAAACAGCGCGAGAGGAGAGTCAGTCGGGAGATTGAAAACAGCGCGAGAGGAGAGTCAGTCGGGAGATTGAAAACAGCGCGAGAGGAGAGTCAGTCGGGAGATTGAAAACAGCGCGAGAGGAGAGTCAGTCGGGAGATTGAAAACAGCGCGAGAGGAGAGTCAGTCGGGAGATTGAAAACAGCGCGAGAGGAGAGTCAGTCGGGAGATTGAAAACAGCGCGAGAGGAGAGTCAGTCGGGAGATTGAAAACAGCGCGAGAGGAGAGTCAGTCGGGAGATTGAAAACAGCGCGAGAGGAGAGTCAGTCGGGAGATTGAAAACAGCGCGAGAGGAGAGTCAGTCGGGAGATTGAAAACAGCGCGAGAGGAGAGTCAGTCGGGAGATTGAAAACAGCGCGAGAGGAGAGTCAGTCGGGAGATTGAAAACAGCGCGAGAGGAGAGTCAGTCGGGAGATTGAAAACAGCGCGAGAGGAGAGTCAGTCGGGAGATTGAAAACAGCGCGAGAGGAGAGTCAGTCGGGAGATTGAAAACAGCGCGAGAGGAGAGTCAGTCGGGAGATTGAAAACAGCGCGAGAGGAGAGTCAGTCGGGAGATTGAAAACAGCGCGAGAGGAGAGTCAGTCGGGAGATTGAAAACAGCGCGAGAGGAGAGTCAGTCGGGAGATTGAAAACAGCGCGAGAGGAGAGTCAGTCGGGAGATTGAAAACAGCGCGAGAGGAGAGTCAGTCGGGAGATTGAAAACAGCGCGAGAGGAGAGTCAGTCGGGAGATTGAAAACAGCGCGAGAGGAGAGTCAGTCGGGAGATTGAAAACAGCGCGAGAGGAGAGTCAGTCGGGAGATTGAAAACAGCGCGAGAGGAGAGTCAGTCGGGAGATTGAAAACAGCGCGAGAGGAGAGTCAGTCGGGAGATTGAAAACAGCGCGAGAGGAGAGTCAGTCGGGAGATTGAAAACAGCGCGAGAGGAGAGTCAGTCGGGAGATTGAAAACAGCGCGAGAGGAGAGTCAGTCGGGAGATTGAAAACAGCGCGAGAGGAGAGTCAGTCGGGAGATTGAAAACAGCGCGAGAGGAGAGTCAGTCGGGAGATTGAAAACAGCGCGAGAGGAGAGTCAGTCGGGAGATTGAAAACAGCGCGAGAGGAGAGTCAGTCGGGAGATTGAAAACAGCGCGAGAGGAGAGTCAGTCGGGAGATTGAAAACAGCGCGAGAGGAGAGTCAGTCGGGAGATTGAAAACAGCGCGAGAGGAGAGTCAGTCGGGAGATTGAAAACAGCGCGAGAGGAGAGTCAGTCGGGAGATTGAAAACAGCGCGAGAGGAGAGTCAGTCGGGAGATTGAAAACAGCGCGAGAGGAGAGTCAGTCGGGAGATTGAAAACAGCGCGAGAGGAGAGTCAGTCGGGAGATTGAAAACAGCGCGAGAGGAGAGTCAGTCGGGAGATTGAAAACAGCGCGAGAGGAGAGTCAGTCGGGAGATTGAAAACAGCGCGAGAGGAGAGTCAGTCGGGAGATTGAAAACAGCGCGAGAGGAGAGTCAGTCGGGAGATTGAAAACAGCGCGAGAGGAGAGTCAGTCGGGAGATTGAAAACAGCGCGAGAGGAGAGTCAGTCGGGAGATTGAAAACAGCGCGAGAGGAGAGTCAGTCGGGAGATTGAAAACAGCGCGAGAGGAGAGTCAGTCGGGAGATTGAAAACAGCGCGAGAGGAGAGTCAGTCGGGAGATTGAAAACAGCGCGAGAGGAGAGTCAGTCGGGAGATTGAAAACAGCGCGAGAGGAGAGTCAGTCGGGAGATTGAAAACAGCGCGAGAGGAGAGTCAGTCGGGAGATTGAAAACAGCGCGAGAGGAGAGTCAGTCGGGAGATTGAAAACAGCGCGAGAGGAGAGTCAGTCGGGAGATTGAAAACAGCGCGAGAGGAGAGTCAGTCGGGAGATTGAAAACAGCGCGAGAGGAGAGTCAGTCGGGAGATTGAAAACAGCGCGAGAGGAGAGTCAGTCGGGAGATTGAAAACAGCGCGAGAGGAGAGTCAGTCGGGAGATTGAAAACAGCGCGAGAGGAGAGTCAGTCGGGAGATTGAAAACAGCGCGAGAGGAGAGTCAGTCGGGAGATTGAAAACAGCGCGAGAGGAGAGTCAGTCGGGAGATTGAAAACAGCGCGAGAGGAGAGTCAGTCGGGAGATTGAAAACAGCGCGAGAGGAGAGTCAGTCGGGAGATTGAAAACAGCGCGAGAGGAGAGTCAGTCGGGAGATTGAAAACAGCGCGAGAGGAGAGTCAGTCGGGAGATTGAAAACAGCGCGAGAGGAGAGTCAGTCGGGAGATTGAAAACAGCGCGAGAGGAGAGTCAGTCGGGAGATTGAAAACAGCGCGAGAGGAGAGTCAGTCGGGAGATTGAAAACAGCGCGAGAGGAGAGTCAGTCGGGAGATTGAAAACAGCGCGAGAGGAGAGTCAGTCGGGAGATTGAAAACAGCGCGAGAGGAGAGTCAGTCGGGAGATTGAAAACAGCGCGAGAGGAGAGTCAGTCGGGAGATTGAAAACAGCGCGAGAGGAGAGTCAGTCGGGAGATTGAAAACAGCGCGAGAGGAGAGTCAGTCGGGAGATTGAAAACAGCGCGAGAGGAGAGTCAGTCGGGAGATTGAAAACAGCGCGAGAGGAGAGTCAGTCGGGAGATTGAAAACAGCGCGAGAGGAGAGTCAGTCGGGAGATTGAAAACAGCGCGAGAGGAGAGTCAGTCGGGAGATTGAAAACAGCGCGAGAGGAGAGTCAGTCGGGAGATTGAAAACAGCGCGAGAGGAGAGTCAGTCGGGAGATTGAAAACAGCGCGAGAGGAGAGTCAGTCGGGAGATTGAAAACAGCGCGAGAGGAGAGTCAGTCGGGAGATTGAAAACAGCGCGAGAGGAGAGTCAGTCGGGAGATTGAAAACAGCGCGAGAGGAGAGTCAGTCGGGAGATTGAAAACAGCGCGAGAGGAGAGTCAGTCGGGAGATTGAAAACAGCGCGAGAGGAGAGTCAGTCGGGAGATTGAAAACAGCGCGAGAGGAGAGTCAGTCGGGAGATTGAAAACAGCGCGAGAGGAGAGTCAGTCGGGAGATTGAAAACAGCGCGAGAGGAGAGTCAGTCGGGAGATTGAAAACAGCGCGAGAGGAGAGTCAGTCGGGAGATTGAAAACAGCGCGAGAGGAGAGTCAGTCGGGAGATTGAAAACAGCGCGAGAGGAGAGTCAGTCGGGAGATTGAAAACAGCGCGAGAGGAGAGTCAGTCGGGAGATTGAAAACAGCGCGAGAGGAGAGTCAGTCGGGAGATTGAAAACAGCGCGAGAGGAGAGTCAGTCGGGAGATTGAAAACAGCGCGAGAGGAGAGTCAGTCGGGAGATTGAAAACAGCGCGAGAGGAGAGTCAGTCGGGAGATTGAAAACAGCGCGAGAGGAGAGTCAGTCGGGAGATTGAAAACAGCGCGAGAGGAGAGTCAGTCGGGAGATTGAAAACAGCGCGAGAGGAGAGTCAGTCGGGAGATTGAAAACAGCGCGAGAGGAGAGTCAGTCGGGAGATTGAAAACAGCGCGAGAGGAGAGTCAGTCGGGAGATTGAAAACAGCGCGAGAGGAGAGTCAGTCGGGAGATTGAAAACAGCGCGAGAGGAGAGTCAGTCGGGAGATTGAAAACAGCGCGAGAGGAGAGTCAGTCGGGAGATTGAAAACAGCGCGAGAGGAGAGTCAGTCGGGAGATTGAAAACAGCGCGAGAGGAGAGTCAGTCGGGAGATTGAAAACAGCGCGAGAGGAGAGTCAGTCGGGAGATTGAAAACAGCGCGAGAGGAGAGTCAGTCGGGAGATTGAAAACAGCGCGAGAGGAGAGTCAGTCGGGAGATTGAAAACAGCGCGAGAGGAGAGT
The DNA here is from genome assembly GCF_017639515.1 of Carcharodon carcharias. NCBI lineage: Eukaryota > Metazoa > Chordata > Chondrichthyes > Lamniformes > Lamnidae > Carcharodon > Carcharodon carcharias. Next base: position 92,200,856 of record NC_054477.1, on the reverse strand, counting down.
CAGTCGGGAGATTGAAAACAGCGCGAGAGGAGAGTCAGTCGGGAGATTGAAAACAGCGCGAGAGGAGAGTCAGTCGGGAGATTGAAAACAGCGCGAGAGGAGAGTCAGTCGGGAGATTGAAAACAGCGCGAGAGGAGAGTCAGTCGGGAGATTGAAAACAGCGCGAGAGGAGAGTCAGTCGGGAGATTGAAAACAGCGCGAGAGGAGAGTCAGTCGGGAGATTGAAAACAGCGCGAGAGGAGAGTCAGTCGGGAGATTGAAAACAGCGCGAGAGGAGAGTCAGTCGGGAGATTGAAAACAGCGCGAGAGGAGAGTCAGTCGGGAGATTGAAAACAGCGCGAGAGGAGAGTCAGTCGGGAGATTGAAAACAGCGCGAGAGGAGAGTCAGTCGGGAGATTGAAAACAGCGCGAGAGGAGAGTCAGTCGGGAGATTGAAAACAGCGCGAGAGGAGAGTCAGTCGGGAGATTGAAAACAGCGCGAGAGGAGAGTCAGTCGGGAGATTGAAAACAGCGCGAGAGGAGAGTCAGTCGGGAGATTGAAAACAGCGCGAGAGGAGAGTCAGTCGGGAGATTGAAAACAGCGCGAGAGGAGAGTCAGTCGGGAGATTGAAAACAGCGCGAGAGGAGAGTCAGTCGGGAGATTGAAAACAGCGCGAGAGGAGAGTCAGTCGGGAGATTGAAAACAGCGCGAGAGGAGAGTCAGTCGGGAGATTGAAAACAGCGCGAGAGGAGAGTCAGTCGGGAGATTGAAAACAGCGCGAGAGGAGAGTCAGTCGGGAGATTGAAAACAGCGCGAGAGGAGAGTCAGTCGGGAGATTGAAAACAGCGCGAGAGGAGAGTCAGTCGGGAGATTGAAAACAGCGCGAGAGGAGAGTCAGTCGGGAGATTGAAAACAGCGCGAGAGGAGAGTCAGTCGGGAGATTGAAAACAGCGCGAGAGGAGAGTCAGTCGGGAGATTGAAAACAGCGCGAGAGGAGAGTCAGTCGGGAGATTGAAAACAGCGCGAGAGGAGAGTCAGTCGGGAGATTGAAAACAGCGCGAGAGGAGAGTCAGTCGGGAGATTGAAAACAGCGCGAGAGGAGAGTCAGTCGGGAGATTGAAAACAGCGCGAGAGGAGAGTCAGTCGGGAGATTGAAAACAGCGCGAGAGGAGAGTCAGTCGGGAGATTGAAAACAGCGCGAGAGGAGAGTCAGTCGGGAGATTGAAAACAGCGCGAGAGGAGAGTCAGTCGGGAGATTGAAAACAGCGCGAGAGGAGAGTCAGTCGGGAGATTGAAAACAGCGCGAGAGGAGAGTCAGTCGGGAGATTGAAAACAGCGCGAGAGGAGAGTCAGTCGGGAGATTGAAAACAGCGCGAGAGGAGAGTCAGTCGGGAGATTGAAAACAGCGCGAGAGGAGAGTCAGTCGGGAGATTGAAAACAGCGCGAGAGGAGAGTCAGTCGGGAGATTGAAAACAGCGCGAGAGGAGAGTCAGTCGGGAGATTGAAAACAGCGCGAGAGGAGAGTCAGTCGGGAGATTGAAAACAGCGCGAGAGGAGAGTCAGTCGGGAGATTGAAAACAGCGCGAGAGGAGAGTCAGTCGGGAGATTGAAAACAGCGCGAGAGGAGAGTCAGTCGGGAGATTGAAAACAGCGCGAGAGGAGAGTCAGTCGGGAGATTGAAAACAGCGCGAGAGGAGAGTCAGTCGGGAGATTGAAAACAGCGCGAGAGGAGAGTCAGTCGGGAGATTGAAAACAGCGCGAGAGGAGAGTCAGTCGGGAGATTGAAAACAGCGCGAGAGGAGAGTCAGTCGGGAGATTGAAAACAGCGCGAGAGGAGAGTCAGTCGGGAGATTGAAAACAGCGCGAGAGGAGAGTCAGTCGGGAGATTGAAAACAGCGCGAGAGGAGAGTCAGTCGGGAGATTGAAAACAGCGCGAGAGGAGAGTCAGTCGGGAGATTGAAAACAGCGCGAGAGGAGAGTCAGTCGGGAGATTGAAAACAGCGCGAGAGGAGAGTCAGTCGGGAGATTGAAAACAGCGCGAGAGGAGAGTCAGTCGGGAGATTGAAAACAGCGCGAGAGGAGAGTCAGTCGGGAGATTGAAAACAGCGCGAGAGGAGAGTCAGTCGGGAGATTGAAAACAGCGCGAGAGGAGAGTCAGTCGGGAGATTGAAAACAGCGCGAGAGGAGAGTCAGTCGGGAGATTGAAAACAGCGCGAGAGGAGAGTCAGTCGGGAGATTGAAAACAGCGCGAGAGGAGAGTCAGTCGGGAGATTGAAAACAGCGCGAGAGGAGAGTCAGTCGGGAGATTGAAAACAGCGCGAGAGGAGAGTCAGTCGGGAGATTGAAAACAGCGCGAGAGGAGAGTCAGTCGGGAGATTGAAAACAGCGCGAGAGGAGAGTCAGTCGGGAGATTGAAAACAGCGCGAGAGGAGAGTCAGTCGGGAGATTGAAAACAGCGCGAGAGGAGAGTCAGTCGGGAGATTGAAAACAGCGCGAGAGGAGAGTCAGTCGGGAGATTGAAAACAGCGCGAGAGGAGAGTCAGTCGGGAGATTGAAAACAGCGCGAGAGGAGAGTCAGTCGGGAGATTGAAAACAGCGCGAGAGGAGAGTCAGTCGGGAGATTGAAAACAGCGCGAGAGGAGAGTCAGTCGGGAGATTGAAAACAGCGCGAGAGGAGAGTCAGTCGGGAGATTGAAAACAGCGCGAGAGGAGAGTCAGTCGGGAGATTGAAAACAGCGCGAGAGGAGAGTCAGTCGGGAGATTGAAAACAGCGCGAGAGGAGAGTCAGTCGGGAGATTGAAAACAGCGCGAGAGGAGAGTCAGTCGGGAGATTGAAAACAGCGCGAGAGGAGAGTCAGTCGGGAGATTGAAAACAGCGCGAGAGGAGAGTCAGTCGGGAGATTGAAAACAGCGCGAGAGGAGAGTCAGTCGGGAGATTGAAAACAGCGCGAGAGGAGAGTCAGTCGGGAGATTGAAAACAGCGCGAGAGGAGAGTCAGTCGGGAGATTGAAAACAGCGCGAGAGGAGAGTCAGTCGGGAGATTGAAAACAGCGCGAGAGGAGAGTCAGTCGGGAGATTGAAAACAGCGCGAGAGGAGAGTCAGTCGGGAGATTGAAAACAGCGCGAGAGGAGAGTCAGTCGGGAGATTGAAAACAGCGCGAGAGGAGAGTCAGTCGGGAGATTGAAAACAGCGCGAGAGGAGAGTCAGTCGGGAGATTGAAAACAGCGCGAGAGGAGAGTCAGTCGGGAGATTGAAAACAGCGCGAGAGGAGAGTCAGTCGGGAGATTGAAAACAGCGCGAGAGGAGAGTCAGTCGGGAGATTGAAAACAGCGCGAGAGGAGAGTCAGTCGGGAGATTGAAAACAGCGCGAGAGGAGAGTCAGTCGGGAGATTGAAAACAGCGCGAGAGGAGAGTCAGTCGGGAGATTGAAAACAGCGCGAGAGGAGAGTCAGTCGGGAGATTGAAAACAGCGCGAGAGGAGAGTCAGTCGGGAGATTGAAAACAGCGCGAGAGGAGAGTCAGTCGGGAGATTGAAAACAGCGCGAGAGGAGAGTCAGTCGGGAGATTGAAAACAGCGCGAGAGGAGAGTCAGTCGGGAGATTGAAAACAGCGCGAGAGGAGAGTCAGTCGGGAGATTGAAAACAGCGCGAGAGGAGAGTCAGTCGGGAGATTGAAAACAGCGCGAGAGGAGAGTCAGTCGGGAGATTGAAAACAGCGCGAGAGGAGAGTCAGTCGGGAGATTGAAAACAGCGCGAGAGGAGAGTCAGTCGGGAGATTGAAAACAGCGCGAGAGGAGAGTCAGTCGGGAGATTGAAAACAGCGCGAGAGGAGAGTCAGTCGGGAGATTGAAAACAGCGCGAGAGGAGAGTCAGTCGGGAGATTGAAAACAGCGCGAGAGGAGAGTCAGTCGGGAGATTGAAAACAGCGCGAGAGGAGAGTCAGTCGGGAGATTGAAAACAGCGCGAGAGGAGAGTCAGTCGGGAGATTGAAAACAGCGCGAGAGGAGAGTCAGTCGGGAGATTGAAAACAGCGCGAGAGGAGAGTCAGTCGGGAGATTGAAAACAGCGCGAGAGGAGAGTCAGTCGGGAGATTGAAAACAGCGCGAGAGGAGAGTCAGTCGGGAGATTGAAAACAGCGCGAGAGGAGAGTCAGTCGGGAGATTGAAAACAGCGCGAGAGGAGAGTCAGTCGGGAGATTGAAAACAGCGCGAGAGGAGAGTCAGTCGGGAGATTGAAAACAGCGCGAGAGGAGAGTCAGTCGGGAGATTGAAAACAGCGCGAGAGGAGAGTCAGTCGGGAGATTGAAAACAGCGCGAGAGGAGAGTCAGTCGGGAGATTGAAAACAGCGCGAGAGGAGAGTCAGTCGGGAGATTGAAAACAGCGCGAGAGGAGAGTCAGTCGGGAGATTGAAAACAGCGCGAGAGGAGAGTCAGTCGGGAGATTGAAAACAGCGCGAGAGGAGAGTCAGTCGGGAGATTGAAAACAGCGCGAGAGGAGAGTCAGTCGGGAGATTGAAAACAGCGCGAGAGGAGAGTCAGTCGGGAGATTGAAAACAGCGCGAGAGGAGAGTCAGTCGGGAGATTGAAAACAGCGCGAGAGGAGAGTCAGTCGGGAGATTGAAAACAGCGCGAGAGGAGAGTCAGTCGGGAGATTGAAAACAGCGCGAGAGGAGAGTCAGTCGGGAGATTGAAAACAGCGCGAGAGGAGAGTCAGTCGGGAGATTGAAAACAGCGCGAGAGGAGAGTCAGTCGGGAGATTGAAAACAGCGCGAGAGGAGAGTCAGTCGGGAGATTGAAAACAGCGCGAGAGGAGAGTCAGTCGGGAGATTGAAAACAGCGCGAGAGGAGAGTCAGTCGGGAGATTGAAAACAGCGCGAGAGGAGAGTCAGTCGGGAGATTGAAAACAGCGCGAGAGGAGAGTCAGTCGGGAGATTGAAAACAGCGCGAGAGGAGAGTCAGTCGGGAGATTGAAAACAGCGCGAGAGGAGAGTCAGTCGGGAGATTGAAAACAGCGCGAGAGGAGAGTCAGTCGGGAGATTGAAAACAGCGCGAGAGGAGAGTCAGTCGGGAGATTGAAAACAGCGCGAGAGGAGAGTCAGTCGGGAGATTGAAAACAGCGCGAGAGGAGAGTCAGTCGGGAGATTGAAAACAGCGCGAGAGGAGAGTCAGTCGGGAGATTGAAAACAGCGCGAGAGGAGAGTCAGTCGGGAGATTGAAAACAGCGCGAGAGGAGAGTCAGTCGGGAGATTGAAAACAGCGCGAGAGGAGAGTCAGTCGGGAGATTGAAAACAGCGCGAGAGGAGAGTCAGTCGGGAGATTGAAAACAGCGCGAGAGGAGAGTCAGTCGGGAGATTGAAAACAGCGCGAGAGGAGAGTCAGTCGGGAGATTGAAAACAGCGCGAGAGGAGAGTCAGTCGGGAGATTGAAAACAGCGCGAGAGGAGAGTCAGTCGGGAGATTGAAAACAGCGCGAGAGGAGAGTCAGTCGGGAGATTGAAAACAGCGCGAGAGGAGAGTCAGTCGGGAGATTGAAAACAGCGCGAGAGGAGAGTCAGTCGGGAGATTGAAAACAGCGCGAGAGGAGAGTCAGTCGGGAGATTGAAAACAGCGCGAGAGGAGAGTCAGTCGGGAGATTGAAAACAGCGCGAGAGGAGAGTCAGTCGGGAGATTGAAAACAGCGCGAGAGGAGAGTCAGTCGGGAGATTGAAAACAGCGCGAGAGGAGAGTCAGTCGGGAGATTGAAAACAGCGCGAGAGGAGAGTCAGTCGGGAGATTGAAAACAGCGCGAGAGGAGAGTCAGTCGGGAGATTGAAAACAGCGCGAGAGGAGAGTCAGTCGGGAGATTGAAAACAGCGCGAGAGGAGAGTCAGTCGGGAGATTGAAAACAGCGCGAGAGGAGAGTCAGTCGGGAGATTGAAAACAGCGCGAGAGGAGAGTCAGTCGGGAGATTGAAAACAGCGCGAGAGGAGAGTCAGTCGGGAGATTGAAAACAGCGCGAGAGGAGAGTCAGTCGGGAGATTGAAAACAGCGCGAGAGGAGAGTCAGTCGGGAGATTGAAAACAGCGCGAGAGGAGAGTCAGTCGGGAGATTGAAAACAGCGCGAGAGGAGAGTCAGTCGGGAGATTGAAAACAGCGCGAGAGGAGAGTCAGTCGGGAGATTGAAAACAGCGCGAGAGGAGAGTCAGTCGGGAGATTGAAAACAGCGCGAGAGGAGAGTCAGTCGGGAGATTGAAAACAGCGCGAGAGGAGAGTCAGTCGGGAGATTGAAAACAGCGCGAGAGGAGAGTCAGTCGGGAGATTGAAAACAGCGCGAGAGGAGAGTCAGTCGGGAGATTGAAAACAGCGCGAGAGGAGAGTCAGTCGGGAGATTGAAAACAGCGCGAGAGGAGAGTCAGTCGGGAGATTGAAAACAGCGCGAGAGGAGAGTCAGTCGGGAGATTGAAAACAGCGCGAGAGGAGAGTCAGTCGGGAGATTGAAAACAGCGCGAGAGGAGAGTCAGTCGGGAGATTGAAAACAGCGCGAGAGGAGAGTCAGTCGGGAGATTGAAAACAGCGCGAGAGGAGAGTCAGTCGGGAGATTGAAAACAGCGCGAGAGGAGAGTCAGTCGGGAGATTGAAAACAGCGCGAGAGGAGAGTCAGTCGGGAGATTGAAAACAGCGCGAGAGGAGAGTCAGTCGGGAGATTGAAAACAGCGCGAGAGGAGAGTCAGTCGGGAGATTGAAAACAGCGCGAGAGGAGAGTCAGTCGGGAGATTGAAAACAGCGCGAGAGGAGAGTCAGTCGGGAGATTGAAAACAGCGCGAGAGGAGAGTCAGTCGGGAGATTGAAAACAGCGCGAGAGGAGAGTCAGTCGGGAGATTGAAAACAGCGCGAGAGGAGAGTCAGTCGGGAGATTGAAAACAGCGCGAGAGGAGAGTCAGTCGGGAGATTGAAAACAGCGCGAGAGGAGAGTCAGTCGGGAGATTGAAAACAGCGCGAGAGGAGAGTCAGTCGGGAGATTGAAAACAGCGCGAGAGGAGAGTCAGTCGGGAGATTGAAAACAGCGCGAGAGGAGAGTCAGTCGGGAGATTGAAAACAGCGCGAGAGGAGAGTCAGTCGGGAGATTGAAAACAGCGCGAGAGGAGAGTCAGTCGGGAGATTGAAAACAGCGCGAGAGGAGAGTCAGTCGGGAGATTGAAAACAGCGCGAGAGGAGAGTCAGTCGGGAGATTGAAAACAGCGCGAGAGGAGAGTCAGTCGGGAGATTGAAAACAGCGCGAGAGGAGAGTCAGTCGGGAGATTGAAAACAGCGCGAGAGGAGAGTCAGTCGGGAGATTGAAAACAGCGCGAGAGGAGAGTCAGTCGGGAGATTGAAAACAGCGCGAGAGGAGAGTCAGTCGGGAGATTGAAAACAGCGCGAGAGGAGAGTCAGTCGGGAGATTGAAAACAGCGCGAGAGGAGAGTCAGTCGGGAGATTGAAAACAGCGCGAGAGGAGAGTCAGTCGGGAGATTGAAAACAGCGCGAGAGGAGAGTCAGTCGGGAGATTGAAAACAGCGCGAGAGGAGAGTCAGTCGGGAGATTGAAAACAGCGCGAGAGGAGAGTCAGTCGGGAGATTGAAAACAGCGCGAGAGGAGAGTCAGTCGGGAGATTGAAAACAGCGCGAGAGGAGAGTCAGTCGGGAGATTGAAAACAGCGCGAGAGGAGAGTCAGTCGGGAGATTGAAAACAGCGCGAGAGGAGAGTCAGTCGGGAGATTGAAAACAGCGCGAGAGGAGAGTCAGTCGGGAGATTGAAAACAGCGCGAGAGGAGAGTCAGTCGGGAGATTGAAAACAGCGCGAGAGGAGAGTCAGTCGGGAGATTGAAAACAGCGCGAGAGGAGAGTCAGTCGGGAGATTGAAAACAGCGCGAGAGGAGAGTCAGTCGGGAGATTGAAAACAGCGCGAGAGGAGAGTCAGTCGGGAGATTGAAAACAGCGCGAGAGGAGAGTCAGTCGGGAGATTGAAAACAGCGCGAGAGGAGAGTCAGTCGGGAGATTGAAAACAGCGCGAGAGGAGAGTCAGTCGGGAGATTGAAAACAGCGCGAGAGGAGAGTCAGTCGGGAGATTGAAAACAGCGCGAGAGGAGAGTCAGTCGGGAGATTGAAAACAGCGCGAGAGGAGAGTCAGTCGGGAGATTGAAAACAGCGCGAGAGGAGAGTCAGTCGGGAGATTGAAAACAGCGCGAGAGGAGAGTCAGTCGGGAGATTGAAAACAGCGCGAGAGGAGAGTCAGTCGGGAGATTGAAAACAGCGCGAGAGGAGAGTCAGTCGGGAGATTGAAAACAGCGCGAGAGGAGAGTCAGTCGGGAGATTGAAAACAGCGCGAGAGGAGAGTCAGTCGGGAGATTGAAAACAGCGCGAGAGGAGAGTCAGTCGGGAGATTGAAAACAGCGCGAGAGGAGAGTCAGTCGGGAGATTGAAAACAGCGCGAGAGGAGAGTCAGTCGGGAGATTGAAAACAGCGCGAGAGGAGAGTCAGTCGGGAGATTGAAAACAGCGCGAGAGGAGAGTCAGTCGGGAGATTGAAAACAGCGCGAGAGGAGAGTCAGTCGGGAGATTGAAAACAGCGCGAGAGGAGAGTCAGTCGGGAGATTGAAAACAGCGCGAGAGGAGAGTCAGTCGGGAGATTGAAAACAGCGCGAGAGGAGAGTCAGTCGGGAGATTGAAAACAGCGCGAGAGGAGAGTCAGTCGGGAGATTGAAAACAGCGCGAGAGGAGAGTCAGTCGGGAGATTGAAAACAGCGCGAGAGGAGAGTCAGTCGGGAGATTGAAAACAGCGCGAGAGGAGAGTCAGTCGGGAGATTGAAAACAGCGCGAGAGGAGAGTCAGTCGGGAGATTGAAAACAGCGCGAGAGGAGAGTCAGTCGGGAGATTGAAAACAGCGCGAGAGGAGAGTCAGTCGGGAGATTGAAAACAGCGCGAGAGGAGAGTCAGTCGGGAGATTGAAAACAGCGCGAGAGGAGAGTCAGTCGGGAGATTGAAAACAGCGCGAGAGGAGAGTCAGTCGGGAGATTGAAAACAGCGCGAGAGGAGAGTCAGTCGGGAGATTGAAAACAGCGCGAGAGGAGAGTCAGTCGGGAGATTGAAAACAGCGCGAGAGGAGAGTCAGTCGGGAGATTGAAAACAGCGCGAGAGGAGAGTCAGTCGGGAGATTGAAAACAGCGCGAGAGGAGAGTCAGTCGGGAGATTGAAAACAGCGCGAGAGGAGAGTCAGTCGGGAGATTGAAAACAGCGCGAGAGGAGAGTCAGTCGGGAGATTGAAAACAGCGCGAGAGGAGAGTCAGTCGGGAGATTGAAAACAGCGCGAGAGGAGAGTCAGTCGGGAGATTGAAAACAGCGCGAGAGGAGAGTCAGTCGGGAGATTGAAAACAGCGCGAGAGGAGAGTCAGTCGGGAGATTGAAAACAGCGCGAGAGGAGAGTCAGTCGGGAGATTGAAAACAGCGCGAGAGGAGAGTCAGTCGGGAGATTGAAAACAGCGCGAGAGGAGAGTCAGTCGGGAGATTGAAAACAGCGCGAGAGGAGAGTCAGTCGGGAGATTGAAAACAGCGCGAGAGGAGAGTCAGTCGGGAGATTGAAAACAGCGCGAGAGGAGAGTCAGTCGGGAGATTGAAAACAGCGCGAGAGGAGAGTCAGTCGGGAGATTGAAAACAGCGCGAGAGGAGAGTCAGTCGGGAGATTGAAAACAGCGCGAGAGGAGAGTCAGTCGGGAGATTGAAAACAGCGCGAGAGGAGAGTCAGTCGGGAGATTGAAAACAGCGCGAGAGGAGAGTCAGTCGGGAGATTGAAAACAGCGCGAGAGGAGAGTCAGTCGGGAGATTGAAAACAGCGCGAGAGGAGAGTCAGTCGGGAGATTGAAAACAGCGCGAGAGGAGAGTCAGTCGGGAGATTGAAAACAGCGCGAGAGGAGAGTCAGTCGGGAGATTGAAAACAGCGCGAGAGGAGAGTCAGTCGGGAGATTGAAAACAGCGCGAGAGGAGAGTCAGTCGGGAGATTGAAAACAGCGCGAGAGGAGAGTCAGTCGGGAGATTGAAAACAGCGCGAGAGGAGAGTCAGTCGGGAGATTGAAAACAGCGCGAGAGGAGAGTCAGTCGGGAGATTGAAAACAGCGCGAGAGGAGAGTCAGTCGGGAGATTGAAAACAGCGCGAGAGGAGAGTCAGTCGGGAGATTGAAAACAGCGCGAGAGGAGAGTCAGTCGGGAGATTGAAAACAGCGCGAGAGGAGAGTCAGTCGGGAGATTGAAAACAGCGCGAGAGGAGAGTCAGTCGGGAGATTGAAAACAGCGCGAGAGGAGAGTCAGTCGGGAGATTGAAAACAGCGCGAGAGGAGAGTCAGTCGGGAGATTGAAAACAGCGCGAGAGGAGAGTCAGTCGGGAGATTGAAAACAGCGCGAGAGGAGAGTCAGTCGGGAGATTGAAAACAGCGCGAGAGGAGAGTCAGTCGGGAGATTGAAAACAGCGCGAGAGGAGAGTCAGTCGGGAGATTGAAAACAGCGCGAGAGGAGAGTCAGTCGGGAGATTGAAAACAGCGCGAGAGGAGAGTCAGTCGGGAGATTGAAAACAGCGCGAGAGGAGAGTCAGTCGGGAGATTGAAAACAGCGCGAGAGGAGAGTCAGTCGGGAGATTGAAAACAGCGCGAGAGGAGAGTCAGTCGGGAGATTGAAAACAGCGCGAGAGGAGAGTCAGTCGGGAGATTGAAAACAGCGCGAGAGGAGAGTCAGTCGGGAGATTGAAAACAGCGCGAGAGGAGAGTCAGTCGGGAGATTGAAAACAGCGCGAGAGGAGAGTCAGTCGGGAGATTGAAAACAGCGCGAGAGGAGAGTCAGTCGGGAGATTGAAAACAGCGCGAGAGGAGAGTCAGTCGGGAGATTGAAAACAGCGCGAGAGGAGAGTCAGTCGGGAGATTGAAAACAGCGCGAGAGGAGAGTCAGTCGGGAGATTGAAAACAGCGCGAGAGGAGAGTCAGTCGGGAGATTGAAAACAGCGCGAGAGGAGAGTCAGTCGGGAGATTGAAAACAGCGCGAGAGGAGAGTCAGTCGGGAGATTGAAAACAGCGCGAGAGGAGAGTCAGTCGGGAGATTGAAAACAGCGCGAGAGGAGAGTCAGTCGGGAGATTGAAAACAGCGCGAGAGGAGAGTCAGTCGGGAGATTGAAAACAGCGCGAGAGGAGAGTCAGTCGGGAGATTGAAAACAGCGCGAGAGGAGAGTCAGTCGGGAGATTGAAAACAGCGCGAGAGGAGAGTCAGTCGGGAGATTGAAAACAGCGCGAGAGGAGAGTCAGTCGGGAGATTGAAAACAGCGCGAGAGGAGAGTCAGTCGGGAGATTGAAAACAGCGCGAGAGGAGAGTCAGTCGGGAGATTGAAAACAGCGCGAGAGGAGAGTCAGTCGGGAGATTGAAAACAGCGCGAGAGGAGAGTCAGTCGGGAGATTGAAAACAGCGCGAGAGGAGAGTCAGTCGGGAGATTGAAAACAGCGCGAGAGGAGAGTCAGTCGGGAGATTGAAAACAGCGCGAGAGGAGAGTCAGTCGGGAGATTGAAAACAGCGCGAGAGGAGAGTCAGTCGGGAGATTGAAAACAGCGCGAGAGGAGAGTCAGTCGGGAGATTGAAAACAGCGCGAGAGGAGAGTCAGTCGGGAGATTGAAAACAGCGCGAGAGGAGAGTCAGTCGGGAGATTGAAAACAGCGCGAGAGGAGAGTCAGTCGGGAGATTGAAAACAGCGCGAGAGGAGAGTCAGTCGGGAGATTGAAAACAGCGCGAGAGGAGAGTCAGTCGGGAGATTGAAAACAGCGCGAGAGGAGAGTCAGTCGGGAGATTGAAAACAGCGCGAGAGGAGAGTCAGTCGGGAGATTGAAAACAGCGCGAGAGGAGAGTCAGTCGGGAGATTGAAAACAGCGCGAGAGGAGAGTCAGTCGGGAGATTGAAAACAGCGCGAGAGGAGAGTCAGTCGGGAGATTGAAAACAGCGCGAGAGGAGAGTCAGTCGGGAGATTGAAAACAGCGCGAGAGGAGAGTCAGTCGGGAGATTGAAAACAGCGCGAGAGGAGAGTCAGTCGGGAGATTGAAAACAGCGCGAGAGGAGAGTCAGTCGGGAGATTGAAAACAGCGCGAGAGGAGAGTCAGTCGGGAGATTGAAAACAGCGCGAGAGGAGAGTCAGTCGGGAGATTGAAAACAGCGCGAGAGGAGAGTCAGTCGGGAGATTGAAAACAGCGCGAGAGGAGAGTCAGTCGGGAGATTGAAAACAGCGCGAGAGGAGAGTCAGTCGGGAGATTGAAAACAGCGCGAGAGGAGAGTCAGTCGGGAGATTGAAAACAGCGCGAGAGGAGAGTCAGTCGGGAGATTGAAAACAGCGCGAGAGGAGAGTCAGTCGGGAGATTGAAAACAGCGCGAGAGGAGAGTCAGTCGGGAGATTGAAAACAGCGCGAGAGGAGAGTCAGTCGGGAGATTGAAAACAGCGCGAGAGGAGAGTCAGTCGGGAGATTGAAAACAGCGCGAGAGGAGAGTCAGTCGGGAGATTGAAAACAGCGCGAGAGGAGAGTCAGTCGGGAGATTGAAAACAGCGCGAGAGGAGAGTCAGTCGGGAGATTGAAAACAGCGCGAGAGGAGAGTCAGTCGGGAGATTGAAAACAGCGCGAGAGGAGAGTCAGTCGGGAGATTGAAAACAGCGCGAGAGGAGAGTCAGTCGGGAGATTGAAAACAGCGCGAGAGGAGAGTCAGTCGGGAGATTGAAAACAGCGCGAGAGGAGAGTCAGTCGGGAGATTGAAAACAGCGCGAGAGGAGAGTCAGTCGGGAGATTGAAAACAGCGCGAGAGGAGAGTCAGTCGGGAGATTGAAAACAGCGCGAGAGGAGAGTCAGTCGGGAGATTGAAAACAGCGCGAGAGGAGAGTCAGTCGGGAGATTGAAAACAGCGCGAGAGGAGAGTCAGTCGGGAGATTGAAAACAGCGCGAGAGGAGAGTCAGTCGGGAGATTGAAAACAGCGCGAGAGGAGAGTCAGTCGGGAGATTGAAAACAGCGCGAGAGGAGAGTCAGTCGGGAGATTGAAAACAGCGCGAGAGGAGAGTCAGTCGGGAGATTGAAAACAGCGCGAGAGGAGAGTCAGTCGGGAGATTGAAAACAGCGCGAGAGGAGAGTCAGTCGGGAGATTGAAAACAGCGCGAGAGGAGAGTCAGTCGGGAGATTGAAAACAGCGCGAGAGGAGAGTCAGTCGGGAGATTGAAAACAGCGCGAGAGGAGAGTCAGTCGGGAGATTGAAAACAGCGCGAGAGGAGAGTCAGTCGGGAGATTGAAAACAGCGCGAGAGGAGAGTCAGTCGGGAGATTGAAAACAGCGCGAGAGGAGAGTCAGTCGGGAGATTGAAAACAGCGCGAGAGGAGAGTCAGTCGGGAGATTGAAAACAGCGCGAGAGGAGAGTCAGTCGGGAGATTGAAAACAGCGCGAGAGGAGAGTCAGTCGGGAGATTGAAAACAGCGCGAGAGGAGAGTCAGTCGGGAGATTGAAAACAGCGCGAGAGGAGAGTCAGTCGGGAGATTGAAAACAGCGCGAGAGGAGAGTCAGTCGGGAGATTGAAAACAGCGCGAGAGGAGAGTCAGTCGGGAGATTGAAAACAGCGCGAGAGGAGAGTCAGTCGGGAGATTGAAAACAGCGCGAGAGGAGAGTCAGTCGGGAGATTGAAAACAGCGCGAGAGGAGAGTCAGTCGGGAGATTGAAAACAGCGCGAGAGGAGAGTCAGTCGGGAGATTGAAAACAGCGCGAGAGGAGAGTCAGTCGGGAGATTGAAAACAGCGCGAGAGGAGAGTCAGTCGGGAGATTGAAAACAGCGCGAGAGGAGAGTCAGTCGGGAGATTGAAAACAGCGCGAGAGGAGAGTCAGTCGGGAGATTGAAAACAGCGCGAGAGGAGAGTCAGTCGGGAGATTGAAAACAGCGCGAGAGGAGAGTCAGTCGGGAGATTGAAAACAGCGCGAGAGGAGAGTCAGTCGGGAGATTGAAAACAGCGCGAGAGGAGAGTCAGTCGGGAGATTGAAAACAGCGCGAGAGGAGAGTCAGTCGGGAGATTGAAAACAGCGCGAGAGGAGAGTCAGTCGGGAGATTGAAAACAGCGCGAGAGGAGAGTCAGTCGGGAGATTGAAAACAGCGCGAGAGGAGAGTCAGTCGGGAGATTGAAAACAGCGCGAGAGGAGAGTCAGTCGGGAGATTGAAAACAGCGCGAGAGGAGAGTCAGTCGGGAGATTGAAAACAGCGCGAGAGGAGAGTCAGTCGGGAGATTGAAAACAGCGCGAGAGGAGAGTCAGTCGGGAGATTGAAAACAGCGCGAGAGGAGAGTCAGTCGGGAGATTGAAAACAGCGCGAGAGGAGAGTCAGTCGGGAGATTGAAAACAGCGCGAGAGGAGAGTCAGTCGGGAGATTGAAAACAGCGCGAGAGGAGAGTCAGTCGGGAGATTGAAAACAGCGCGAGAGGAGAGTCAGTCGGGAGATTGAAAACAGCGCGAGAGGAGAGTCAGTCGGGAGATTGAAAACAGCGCGAGAGGAGAGTCAGTCGGGAGATTGAAAACAGCGCGAGAGGAGAGTCAGTCGGGAGATTGAAAACAGCGCGAGAGGAGAGTCAGTCGGGAGATTGAAAACAGCGCGAGAGGAGAGTCAGTCGGGAGATTGAAAACAGCGCGAGAGGAGAGTCAGTCGGGAGATTGAAAACAGCGCGAGAGGAGAGTCAGTCGGGAGATTGAAAACAGCGCGAGAGGAGAGTCAGTCGGGAGATTGAAAACAGCGCGAGAGGAGAGTCAGTCGGGAGATTGAAAACAGCGCGAGAGGAGAGTCAGTCGGGAGATTGAAAACAGCGCGAGAGGAGAGTCAGTCGGGAGATTGAAAACAGCGCGAGAGGAGAGTCAGTCGGGAGATTGAAAACAGCGCGAGAGGAGAGTCAGTCGGGAGATTGAAAACAGCGCGAGAGGAGAGTCAGTCGGGAGATTGAAAACAGCGCGAGAGGAGAGTCAGTCGGGAGATTGAAAACAGCGCGAGAGGAGAGTCAGTCGGGAGATTGAAAACAGCGCGAGAGGAGAGTCAGTCGGGAGATTGAAAACAGCGCGAGAGGAGAGTCAGTCGGGAGATTGAAAACAGCGCGAGAGGAGAGTCAGTCGGGAGATTGAAAACAGCGCGAGAGGAGAGTCAGTCGGGAGATTGAAAACAGCGCGAGAGGAGAGTCAGTCGGGAGATTGAAAACAGCGCGAGAGGAGAGTCAGTCGGGAGATTGAAAACAGCGCGAGAGGAGAGTCAGTCGGGAGATTGAAAACAGCGCGAGAGGAGAGTCAGTCGGGAGATTGAAAACAGCGCGAGAGGAGAGTCAGTCGGGAGATTGAAAACAGCGCGAGAGGAGAGTCAGTCGGGAGATTGAAAACAGCGCGAGAGGAGAGTCAGTCGGGAGATTGAAAACAGCGCGAGAGGAGAGTCAGTCGGGAGATTGAAAACAGCGCGAGAGGAGAGTCAGTCGGGAGATTGAAAACAGCGCGAGAGGAGAGTCAGTCGGGAGATTGAAAACAGCGCGAGAGGAGAGTCAGTCGGGAGATTGAAAACAGCGCGAGAGGAGAGTCAGTCGGGAGATTGAAAACAGCGCGAGAGGAGAGTCAGTCGGGAGATTGAAAACAGCGCGAGAGGAGAGTCAGTCGGGAGATTGAAAACAGCGCGAGAGGAGAGTCAGTCGGGAGATTGAAAACAGCGCGAGAGGAGAGTCAGTCGGGAGATTGAAAACAGCGCGAGAGGAGAGTCAGTCGGGAGATTGAAAACAGCGCGAGAGGAGAGTCAGTCGGGAGATTGAAAACAGCGCGAGAGGAGAGTCAGTCGGGAGATTGAAAACAGCGCGAGAGGAGAGTCAGTCGGGAGATTGAAAACAGCGCGAGAGGAGAGTCAGTCGGGAGATTGAAAACAGCGCGAGAGGAGAGTCAGTCGGGAGATTGAAAACAGCGCGAGAGGAGAGTCAGTCGGGAGATTGAAAACAGCGCGAGAGGAGAGTCAGTCGGGAGATTGAAAACAGCGCGAGAGGAGAGTCAGTCGGGAGATTGAAAACAGCGCGAGAGGAGAGTCAGTCGGGAGATTGAAAACAGCGCGAGAGGAGAGTCAGTCGGGAGATTGAAAACAGCGCGAGAGGAGAGTCAGTCGGGAGATTGAAAACAGCGCGAGAGGAGAGTCAGTCGGGAGATTGAAAACAGCGCGAGAGGAGAGTCAGTCGGGAGATTGAAAACAGCGCGAGAGGAGAGTCAGTCGGGAGATTGAAAACAGCGCGAGAGGAGAGTCAGTCGGGAGATTGAAAACAGCGCGAGAGGAGAGTCAGTCGGGAGATTGAAAACAGCGCGAGAGGAGAGTCAGTCGGGAGATTGAAAACAGCGCGAGAGGAGAGTCAGTCGGGAGATTGAAAACAGCGCGAGAGGAGAGTCAGTCGGGAGATTGAAAACAGCGCGAGAGGAGAGTCAGTCGGGAGATTGAAAACAGCGCGAGAGGAGAGTCAGTCGGGAGATTGAAAACAGCGCGAGAGGAGAGTCAGTCGGGAGATTGAAAACAGCGCGAGAGGAGAGTCAGTCGGGAGATTGAAAACAGCGCGAGAGGAGAGTCAGTCGGGAGATTGAAAACAGCGCGAGAGGAGAGTCAGTCGGGAGATTGAAAACAGCGCGAGAGGAGAGTCAGTCGGGAGATTGAAAACAGCGCGAGAGGAGAGTCAGTCGGGAGATTGAAAACAGCGCGAGAGGAGAGTCAGTCGGGAGATTGAAAACAGCGCGAGAGGAGAGTCAGTCGGGAGATTGAAAACAGCGCGAGAGGAGAGTCAGTCGGGAGATTGAAAACAGCGCGAGAGGAGAGTCAGTCGGGAGATTGAAAACAGCGCGAGAGGAGAGTCAGTCGGGAGATTGAAAACAGCGCGAGAGGAGAGTCAGTCGGGAGATTGAAAACAGCGCGAGAGGAGAGTCAGTCGGGAGATTGAAAACAGCGCGAGAGGAGAGTCAGTCGGGAGATTGAAAACAGCGCGAGAGGAGAGTCAGTCGGGAGATTGAAAACAGCGCGAGAGGAGAGTCAGTCGGGAGATTGAAAACAGCGCGAGAGGAGAGTCAGTCGGGAGATTGAAAACAGCGCGAGAGGAGAGTCAGTCGGGAGATTGAAAACAGCGCGAGAGGAGAGTCAGTCGGGAGATTGAAAACAGCGCGAGAGGAGAGTCAGTCGGGAGATTGAAAACAGCGCGAGAGGAGAGTCAGTCGGGAGATTGAAAACAGCGCGAGAGGAGAGTCAGTCGGGAGATTGAAAACAGCGCGAGAGGAGAGTCAGTCGGGAGATTGAAAACAGCGCGAGAGGAGAGTCAGTCGGGAGATTGAAAACAGCGCGAGAGGAGAGTCAGTCGGGAGATTGAAAACAGCGCGAGAGGAGAGTCAGTCGGGAGATTGAAAACAGCGCGAGAGGAGAGTCAGTCGGGAGATTGAAAACAGCGCGAGAGGAGAGTCAGTCGGGAGATTGAAAACAGCGCGAGAGGAGAGTCAGTCGGGAGATTGAAAACAGCGCGAGAGGAGAGTCAGTCGGGAGATTGAAAACAGCGCGAGAGGAGAGTCAGTCGGGAGATTGAAAACAGCGCGAGAGGAGAGTCAGTCGGGAGATTGAAAACAGCGCGAGAGGAGAGTCAGTCGGGAGATTGAAAACAGCGCGAGAGGAGAGTCAGTCGGGAGATTGAAAACAGCGCGAGAGGAGAGTCAGTCGGGAGATTGAAAACAGCGCGAGAGGAGAGTCAGTCGGGAGATTGAAAACAGCGCGAGAGGAGAGTCAGTCGGGAGATTGAAAACAGCGCGAGAGGAGAGTCAGTCGGGAGATTGAAAACAGCGCGAGAGGAGAGTCAGTCGGGAGATTGAAAACAGCGCGAGAGGAGAGTCAGTCGGGAGATTGAAAACAGCGCGAGAGGAGAGTCAGTCGGGAGATTGAAAACAGCGCGAGAGGAGAGTCAGTCGGGAGATTGAAAACAGCGCGAGAGGAGAGTCAGTCGGGAGATTGAAAACAGCGCGAGAGGAGAGTCAGTCGGGAGATTGAAAACAGCGCGAGAGGAGAGTCAGTCGGGAGATTGAAAACAGCGCGAGAGGAGAGTCAGTCGGGAGATTGAAAACAGCGCGAGAGGAGAGTCAGTCGGGAGATTGAAAACAGCGCGAGAGGAGAGTCAGTCGGGAGATTGAAAACAGCGCGAGAGGAGAGTCAGTCGGGAGATTGAAAACAGCGCGAGAGGAGAGTCAGTCGGGAGATTGAAAACAGCGCGAGAGGAGAGTCAGTCGGGAGATTGAAAACAGCGCGAGAGGAGAGTCAGTCGGGAGATTGAAAACAGCGCGAGAGGAGAGTCAGTCGGGAGATTGAAAACAGCGCGAGAGGAGAGTCAGTCGGGAGATTGAAAACAGCGCGAGAGGAGAGTCAGTCGGGAGATTGAAAACAGCGCGAGAGGAGAGTCAGTCGGGAGATTGAAAACAGCGCGAGAGGAGAGTCAGTCGGGAGATTGAAAACAGCGCGAGAGGAGAGTCAGTCGGGAGATTGAAAACAGCGCGAGAGGAGAGTCAGTCGGGAGATTGAAAACAGCGCGAGAGGAGAGTCAGTCGGGAGATTGAAAACAGCGCGAGAGGAGAGTCAGTCGGGAGATTGAAAACAGCGCGAGAGGAGAGTCAGTCGGGAGATTGAAAACAGCGCGAGAGGAGAGTCAGTCGGGAGATTGAAAACAGCGCGAGAGGAGAGTCAGTCGGGAGATTGAAAACAGCGCGAGAGGAGAGTCAGTCGGGAGATTGAAAACAGCGCGAGAGGAGAGTCAGTCGGGAGATTGAAAACAGCGCGAGAGGAGAGTCAGTCGGGAGATTGAAAACAGCGCGAGAGGAGAGTCAGTCGGGAGATTGAAAACAGCGCGAGAGGAGAGTCAGTCGGGAGATTGAAAACAGCGCGAGAGGAGAGTCAGTCGGGAGATTGAAAACAGCGCGAGAGGAGAGTCAGTCGGGAGATTGAAAACAGCGCGAGAGGAGAGTCAGTCGGGAGATTGAAAACAGCGCGAGAGGAGAGTCAGTCGGGAGATTGAAAACAGCGCGAGAGGAGAGTCAGTCGGGAGATTGAAAACAGCGCGAGAGGAGAGTCAGTCGGGAGATTGAAAACAGCGCGAGAGGAGAGTCAGTCGGGAGATTGAAAACAGCGCGAGAGGAGAGTCAGTCGGGAGATTGAAAACAGCGCGAGAGGAGAGTCAGTCGGGAGATTGAAAACAGCGCGAGAGGAGAGTCAGTCGGGAGATTGAAAACAGCGCGAGAGGAGAGTCAGTCGGGAGATTGAAAACAGCGCGAGAGGAGAGTCAGTCGGGAGATTGAAAACAGCGCGAGAGGAGAGTCAGTCGGGAGATTGAAAACAGCGCGAGAGGAGAGTCAGTCGGGAGATTGAAAACAGCGCGAGAGGAGAGTCAGTCGGGAGATTGAAAACAGCGCGAGAGGAGAGTCAGTCGGGAGATTGAAAACAGCGCGAGAGGAGAGTCAGTCGGGAGATTGAAAACAGCGCGAGAGGAGAGTCAGTCGGGAGATTGAAAACAGCGCGAGAGGAGAGTCAGTCGGGAGATTGAAAACAGCGCGAGAGGAGAGTCAGTCGGGAGATTGAAAACAGCGCGAGAGGAGAGTCAGTCGGGAGATTGAAAACAGCGCGAGAGGAGAGTCAGTCGGGAGATTGAAAACAGCGCGAGAGGAGAGTCAGTCGGGAGATTGAAAACAGCGCGAGAGGAGAGTCAGTCGGGAGATTGAAAACAGCGCGAGAGGAGAGTCAGTCGGGAGATTGAAAACAGCGCGAGAGGAGAGTCAGTCGGGAGATTGAAAACAGCGCGAGAGGAGAGTCAGTCGGGAGATTGAAAACAGCGCGAGAGGAGAGTCAGTCGGGAGATTGAAAACAGCGCGAGAGGAGAGTCAGTCGGGAGATTGAAAACAGCGCGAGAGGAGAGTCAGTCGGGAGATTGAAAACAGCGCGAGAGGAGAGTCAGTCGGGAGATTGAAAACAGCGCGAGAGGAGAGTCAGTCGGGAGATTGAAAACAGCGCGAGAGGAGAGTCAGTCGGGAGATTGAAAACAGCGCGAGAGGAGAGTCAGTCGGGAGATTGAAAACAGCGCGAGAGGAGAGTCAGTCGGGAGATTGAAAACAGCGCGAGAGGAGAGTCAGTCGGGAGATTGAAAACAGCGCGAGAGGAGAGTCAGTCGGGAGATTGAAAACAGCGCGAGAGGAGAGTCAGTCGGGAGATTGAAAACAGCGCGAGAGGAGAGTCAGTCGGGAGATTGAAAACAGCGCGAGAGGAGAGTCAGTCGGGAGATTGAAAACAGCGCGAGAGGAGAGTCAGTCGGGAGATTGAAAACAGCGCGAGAGGAGAGTCAGTCGGGAGATTGAAAACAGCGCGAGAGGAGAGTCAGTCGGGAGATTGAAAACAGCGCGAGAGGAGAGTCAGTCGGGAGATTGAAAACAGCGCGAGAGGAGAGTCAGTCGGGAGATTGAAAACAGCGCGAGAGGAGAGTCAGTCGGGAGATTGAAAACAGCGCGAGAGGAGAGTCAGTCGGGAGATTGAAAACAGCGCGAGAGGAGAGTCAGTCGGGAGATTGAAAACAGCGCGAGAGGAGAGTCAGTCGGGAGATTGAAAACAGCGCGAGAGGAGAGTCAGTCGGGAGATTGAAAACAGCGCGAGAGGAGAGTCAGTCGGGAGATTGAAAACAGCGCGAGAGGAGAGTCAGTCGGGAGATTGAAAACAGCGCGAGAGGAGAGTCAGTCGGGAGATTGAAAACAGCGCGAGAGGAGAGTCAGTCGGGAGATTGAAAACAGCGCGAGAGGAGAGTCAGTCGGGAGATTGAAAACAGCGCGAGAGGAGAGTCAGTCGGGAGATTGAAAACAGCGCGAGAGGAGAGTCAGTCGGGAGATTGAAAACAGCGCGAGAGGAGAGTCAGTCGGGAGATTGAAAACAGCGCGAGAGGAGAGTCAGTCGGGAGATTGAAAACAGCGCGAGAGGAGAGTCAGTCGGGAGATTGAAAACAGCGCGAGAGGAGAGTCAGTCGGGAGATTGAAAACAGCGCGAGAGGAGAGTCAGTCGGGAGATTGAAAACAGCGCGAGAGGAGAGTCAGTCGGGAGATTGAAAACAGCGCGAGAGGAGAGTCAGTCGGGAGATTGAAAACAGCGCGAGAGGAGAGTCAGTCGGGAGATTGAAAACAGCGCGAGAGGAGAGTCAGTCGGGAGATTGAAAACAGCGCGAGAGGAGAGTCAGTCGGGAGATTGAAAACAGCGCGAGAGGAGAGTCAGTCGGGAGATTGAAAACAGCGCGAGAGGAGAGTCAGTCGGGAGATTGAAAACAGCGCGAGAGGAGAGTCAGTCGGGAGATTGAAAACAGCGCGAGAGGAGAGTCAGTCGGGAGATTGAAAACAGCGCGAGAGGAGAGTCAGTCGGGAGATTGAAAACAGCGCGAGAGGAGAGTCAGTCGGGAGATTGAAAACAGCGCGAGAGGAGAGTCAGTCGGGAGATTGAAAACAGCGCGAGAGGAGAGTCAGTCGGGAGATTGAAAACAGCGCGAGAGGAGAGTCAGTCGGGAGATTGAAAACAGCGCGAGAGGAGAGTCAGTCGGGAGATTGAAAACAGCGCGAGAGGAGAGTCAGTCGGGAGATTGAAAACAGCGCGAGAGGAGAGTCAGTCGGGAGATTGAAAACAGCGCGAGAGGAGAGTCAGTCGGGAGATTGAAAACAGCGCGAGAGGAGAGTCAGTCGGGAGATTGAAAACAGCGCGAGAGGAGAGTCAGTCGGGAGATTGAAAACAGCGCGAGAGGAGAGTCAGTCGGGAGATTGAAAACAGCGCGAGAGGAGAGTCAGTCGGGAGATTGAAAACAGCGCGAGAGGAGAGTCAGTCGGGAGATTGAAAACAGCGCGAGAGGAGAGTCAGTCGGGAGATTGAAAACAGCGCGAGAGGAGAGTCAGTCGGGAGATTGAAAACAGCGCGAGAGGAGAGTCAGTCGGGAGATTGAAAACAGCGCGAGAGGAGAGTCAGTCGGGAGATTGAAAACAGCGCGAGAGGAGAGTCAGTCGGGAGATTGAAAACAGCGCGAGAGGAGAGTCAGTCGGGAGATTGAAAACAGCGCGAGAGGAGAGTCAGTCGGGAGATTGAAAACAGCGCGAGAGGAGAGTCAGTCGGGAGATTGAAAACAGCGCGAGAGGAGAGTCAGTCGGGAGATTGAAAACAGCGCGAGAGGAGAGTCAGTCGGGAGATTGAAAACAGCGCGAGAGGAGAGTCAGTCGGGAGATTGAAAACAGCGCGAGAGGAGAGTCAGTCGGGAGATTGAAAACAGCGCGAGAGGAGAGTCAGTCGGGAGATTGAAAACAGCGCGAGAGGAGAGTCAGTCGGGAGATTGAAAACAGCGCGAGAGGAGAGTCAGTCGGGAGATTGAAAACAGCGCGAGAGGAGAGTCAGTCGGGAGATTGAAAACAGCGCGAGAGGAGAGTCAGTCGGGAGATTGAAAACAGCGCGAGAGGAGAGTCAGTCGGGAGATTGAAAACAGCGCGAGAGGAGAGTCAGTCGGGAGATTGAAAACAGCGCGAGAGGAGAGTCAGTCGGGAGATTGAAAACAGCGCGAGAGGAGAGTCAGTCGGGAGATTGAAAACAGCGCGAGAGGAGAGTCAGTCGGGAGATTGAAAACAGCGCGAGAGGAGAGTCAGTCGGGAGATTGAAAACAGCGCGAGAGGAGAGTCAGTCGGGAGATTGAAAACAGCGCGAGAGGAGAGTCAGTCGGGAGATTGAAAACAGCGCGAGAGGAGAGTCAGTCGGGAGATTGAAAACAGCGCGAGAGGAGAGTCAGTCGGGAGATTGAAAACAGCGCGAGAGGAGAGTCAGTCGGGAGATTGAAAACAGCGCGAGAGGAGAGTCAGTCGGGAGATTGAAAACAGCGCGAGAGGAGAGTCAGTCGGGAGATTGAAAACAGCGCGAGAGGAGAGTCAGTCGGGAGATTGAAAACAACAGCGCGAGAGGAGAGTCAGTCGGGAGATTGAAAACAGCGCGAGAGGAGAGTCAGTCGGGAGATTGAAAACAGCGCGAGAGGAGAGTCAGTCGGGAGATTGAAAACAGCGCGAGAGGAGAGTCAGTCGGGAGATTGAAAACAGCGCGAGAGGAGAGTCAGTCGGGAGATTGAAAACAGCGCGAGAGGAGAGTCAGTCGGGAGATTGAAAACAGCGCGAGAGGAGAGTCAGTCGGGAGATTGAAAACAGCGCGAGAGGAGAGTCAGTCGGGAGATTGAAAACAGCGCGAGAGGAGAGTCAGTCGGGAGATTGAAAACAGCGCGAGAGGAGAGTCAGTCGGGAGATTGAAAACAGCGCGAGAGGAGAGTCAGTCGGGAGATTGAAAACAGCGCGAGAGGAGAGTCAGTCGGGAGATTGAAAACAGCGCGAGAGGAGAGTCAGTCGGGAGATTGAAAACAGCGCGAGAGGAGAGTCAGTCGGGAGATTGAAAACAGCGCGAGAGGAGAGTCAGTCGGGAGATTGAAAACAGCGCGAGAGGAGAGTCAGTCGGGAGATTGAAAACAGCGCGAGAGGAGAGTCAGTCGGGAGATTGAAAACAGCGCGAGAGGAGAGTCAGTCGGGAGATTGAAAACAGCGCGAGAGGAGAGTCAGTCGGGAGATTGAAAACAGCGCGAGAGGAGAGTCAGTCGGGAGATTGAAAACAGCGCGAGAGGAGAGTCAGTCGGGAGATTGAAAACAGCGCGAGAGGAGAGTCAGTCGGGAGATTGAAAACAGCGCGAGAGGAGAGTCAGTCGGGAGATTGAAAACAGCGCGAGAGGAGAGTCAGTCGGGAGATTGAAAACAGCGCGAGAGGAGAGTCAGTCGGGAGATTGAAAACAGCGCGAGAGGAGAGTCAGTCGGGAGATTGAAAACAGCGCGAGAGGAGAGTCAGTCGGGAGATTGAAAACAGCGCGAGAGGAGAGTCAGTCGGGAGATTGAAAACAGCGCGAGAGGAGAGTCAGTCGGGAGATTGAAAACAGCGCGAGAGGAGAGTCAGTCGGGAGATTGAAAACAGCGCGAGAGGAGAGTCAGTCGGGAGATTGAAAACAGCGCGAGAGGAGAGTCAGTCGGGAGATTGAAAACAGCGCGAGAGGAGAGTCAGTCGGGAGATTGAAAACAGCGCGAGAGGAGAGTCAGTCGGGAGATTGAAAACAGCGCGAGAGGAGAGTCAGTCGGGAGATTGAAAACAGCGCGAGAGGAGAGTCAGTCGGGAGATTGAAAACAGCGCGAGAGGAGAGTCAGTCGGGAGATTGAAAACAGCGCGAGAGGAGAGTCAGTCGGGAGATTGAAAACAGCGCGAGAGGAGAGTCAGTCGGGAGATTGAAAACAGCGCGAGAGGAGAGTCAGTCGGGAGATTGAAAACAGCGCGAGAGGAGAGTCAGTCGGGAGATTGAAAACAGCGCGAGAGGAGAGTCAGTCGGGAGATTGAAAACAGCGCGAGAGGAGAGTCAGTCGGGAGATTGAAAACAGCGCGAGAGGAGAGTCAGTCGGGAGATTGAAAACAGCGCGAGAGGAGAGTCAGTCGGGAGATTGAAAACAGCGCGAGAGGAGAGTCAGTCGGGAGATTGAAAACAGCGCGAGAGGAGAGTCAGTCGGGAGATTGAAAACAGCGCGAGAGGAGAGTCAGTCGGGAGATTGAAAACAGCGCGAGAGGAGAGTCAGTCGGGAGATTGAAAACAGCGCGAGAGGAGAGTCAGTCGGGAGATTGAAAACAGCGCGAGAGGAGAGTCAGTCGGGAGATTGAAAACAGCGCGAGAGGAGAGTCAGTCGGGAGATTGAAAACAGCGCGAGAGGAGAGTCAGTCGGGAGATTGAAAACAGCGCGAGAGGAGAGTCAGTCGGGAGATTGAAAACAGCGCGAGAGGAGAGTCAGTCGGGAGATTGAAAACAGCGCGAGAGGAGAGTCAGTCGGGAGATTGAAAACAGCGCGAGAGGAGAGTCAGTCGGGAGATTGAAAACAGCGCGAGAGGAGAGTCAGTCGGGAGATTGAAAACAGCGCGAGAGGAGAGTCAGTCGGGAGATTGAAAACAGCGCGAGAGGAGAGTCAGTCGGGAGATTGAAAACAGCGCGAGAGGAGAGTCAGTCGGGAGATTGAAAACAGCGCGAGAGGAGAGTCAGTCGGGAGATTGAAAACAGCGCGAGAGGAGAGTCAGTCGGGAGATTGAAAACAGCGCGAGAGGAGAGTCAGTCGGGAGATTGAAAACAGCGCGAGAGGAGAGTCAGTCGGGAGATTGAAAACAGCGCGAGAGGAGAGTCAGTCGGGAGATTGAAAACAGCGCGAGAGGAGAGTCAGTCGGGAGATTGAAAACAGCGCGAGAGGAGAGTCAGTCGGGAGATTGAAAACAGCGCGAGAGGAGAGTCAGTCGGGAGATTGAAAACAGCGCGAGAGGAGAGTCAGTCGGGAGATTGAAAACAGCGCGAGAGGAGAGTCAGTCGGGAGATTGAAAACAGCGCGAGAGGAGAGTCAGTCGGGAGATTGAAAACAGCGCGAGAGGAGAGTCAGTCGGGAGATTGAAAACAGCGCGAGAGGAGAGTCAGTCGGGAGATTGAAAACAGCGCGAGAGGAGAGTCAGTCGGGAGATTGAAAACAGCGCGAGAGGAGAGTCAGTCGGGAGATTGAAAACAGCGCGAGAGGAGAGTCAGTCGGGAGATTGAAAACAGCGCGAGAGGAGAGTCAGTCGGGAGATTGAAAACAGCGCGAGAGGAGAGTCAGTCGGGAGATTGAAAACAGCGCGAGAGGAGAGTCAGTCGGGAGATTGAAAACAGCGCGAGAGGAGAGTCAGCCGGGAGATTGAAAACAGCGCGAGAGGAGAGTCAGTCGGGAGATTGAAAACAGCGCGAGAGGAGAGTCAGTCGGGAGATTGAAAACAGCGCGAGAGGAGAGTCAGTCGGGAGATTGAAAACAGCGCGAGAGGAGAGTCAGTCGGGAGATTGAAAACAGCGCGAGAGGAGAGTCAGTCGGGAGATTGAAAACAGCGCGAGAGGAGAGTCAGTCGGGAGATTGAAAACAGCGCGAGAGGAGAGTCAGTCGGGAGATTGAAAACAGCGCGAGAGGAGAGTCAGTCGGGAGATTGAAAACAGCGCGAGAGGAGAGGTGATTGGGAGATTGAAAACAGCGCGAGAGGAGAGGTGATTGGGAGATTGAAAACAGCGCGAGAGGAGAGTCAGTCGGGAGATTGAAAACAGCGCGAGAGGAGAGTCAGTCGGGAGATTGAAAACAGCGCGAGAGGAGAGTCACTCGGGAGATTGAAAACAGCGCGAGAGGAGAGTCAGTCGGGAGATTGAAAACAGCGCGAGAGGAGAGCACTTCGGGAGATTGAAAACAGCGCGAGAGGAGAGTCAGTCGGGAGATTGAAAACAGCGCGAGAGGAGAGTCAGTCGGGAGATTGAAAACAGCGCGAGAGGAGAGGTGATTGGGAGATTGAAAACAGCGCGAGAGGAGAGTCAGTCGGGAGATTGAAAACAGCGCGAGAGGAGAGTCATTCGGGAGATTGAAAACAGCGCGAGAGGAGAGTCAGTCGGGAGATTGAAAACAGCGCGAGAGGAGAGTCAGTCGGGAGATTGAAAACAGCGCGAGAGGAGAGTCAGTCGGGAGATTGAAAACAGCGCGAGAGGAGAGTCAGTCGGGAGATTGAAAACAGCGCGAGAGGAGAGTCAGTCGGGAGATTGAAAACAGCGCGAGAGGAGAGTCAGTCGGGAGATTGAAAACAGCGCGAGAGGAGAGTCAGTCGGGAGATTGAAAACAGCGCGAGAGGAGAGTCAGTCGGGAGATTGAAAACAGCGCGAGAGGAGAGTCAGTCGGGAGATTGAAAACAGCGCGAGAGGAGAGTCAGTCGGGAGATTGAAAACAGCGCGAGAGGAGAGTCAGTCGGGAGATTGAAAACAGCGCGAGAGGAGAGTCAGTCGGGAGATTGAAAACAGCGCGAGAGGAGAGTCAGTCGGGAGATTGAAAACAGCACCAGAGGAGAGTCAGTCGGGAGATTGAAAACAGCGCGAGAGAAGAGTCAGTCGGGAGATTGAAAACAGCGCGAGAGGAGAGGTCATTGGGAGATTGAAAACAGCGCGAGAGGAGAGTCAGTCGGGAGATTGAAAACAGCGCGAGAGAAGAGTCAGTCGGGAGATTGAAAACAGCGCGAGAGGAGAGTCAGTCGGGAGATTGAAAACAGCGCGAGAGGAGAGTCAGTCGGGAGATTGAAAACAGCGCGAGAGGAGAGGTCAGTCGGGAGATTGAAAACAGCGCGAGAGGAGAGTCAGTCGGGAGATTGAAAACAGCGCGAGAGAAGAGTCAGTCGGGAGATTGAAAACAGCGCGAGAGGAGAGTCAGTCGGGAGATTGAAAACAGCGCGAGAGGAGAGTCAGTCGGGAGATTGAAAACAGCGCGAGAGGAGAGTCATTCGGGAGATTGAAAACAGCGCGAGAGCAGAGGTCGATTCGGGAGATTGAAAACAGCGCGAGAGGAGAGTCAGTCGGGAGATTGAAAACAGCGCGAGAGGAGAGTCAGTCGGGAGATTGAAAACAGCGCGAGAGGAGAGTCAGTCGGGAGATTGAAAACAGCGCGAGAGGAGAGTCAGTCGGGAGATTGAAAACAGCGCGAGAGGAGAGTCAGTCGGGAGATTGAAAACAGCGCGAGAGGAGAGTCAGTCGGGAGATTGAAAACAGCGCGAGAGGAGAGTCAGTCGGGAGATTGAAAACAGCGCGAGAGGAGAGTCAGTCGGGAGATTGAAAACAGCGCGAGAGGAGAGTCAGTCGGAGATTGAAAACAGCGCGAGAGGAGAGGTCAGTCGGGAGATTGAAAACAGCGCGAGAGGAGAGTCAGTCGGGAGATTGAAAACAGCGCGAGAGGAGAGTCAGTCGGGAGATTGAAAACAGCGCGAGAGGAGAGTCAGTCGGGAGATTGAAAACAGCGCGAGAGGAGAGTCAGTCGGGAGATTGAAAACAGCGCGAGAGGAGAGTCAGTCGGGAGATTGAAAACAGCGCGAGAGGAGAGTCAGTCGGGAGATTGAAAACAGCGCGAGAGGAGAGTCAGTCGGGAGATTGAAAACAGCGCGAGAGGAGAGTCAGTCGGGAGATTGAAAACAGCGCGAGAGGAGAGTCAGTCGGGAGATTGAAAACAGCGCGAGAGGAGAGTCAGTCGGGAGATTGAAAACAGCGCGAGAGGAGAGTCAGTCGGGAGATTGAAAACAGCGCGAGAGGAGAGTCAGTCGGGAGATTGAAAACAGCGCGAGAGGAGAGTCAGTCGGGAGATTGAAAACAGCGCGAGAGGAGAGTCAGTCGGGAGATTGAAAACAGCGCGAGAGGAGAGTCAGTCGGGAGATTGAAAACAGCGCGAGAGGAGAGTCAGTCGGGAGATTGAAAACAGCGCGAGAGGAGAGTCAGTCGGGAGATTGAAAACAGCGCGAGAGGAGAGTCAGTCGGGAGATTGAAAACAGCGCGAGAGGAGAGTCAGTCGGGAGATTGAAAACAGCGCGAGAGGAGAGTCAGTCGGGAGATTGAAAACAGCGCGAGAGGAGAGTCAGTCGGGAGATTGAAAACAGCGCGAGAGGAGAGTCAGTCGGGAGATTGAAAACAGCGCGAGAGGAGAGTCAGTCGGGAGATTGAAAACAGCGCGAGAGGAGAGTCAGTCGGGAGATTGAAAACAGCGCGAGAGGAGAGTCAGTCGGGAGATTGAAAACAGCGCGAGAGGAGAGTCAGTCGGGAGATTGAAAACAGCGCGAGAGGAGAGTCAGTCGGGAGATTGAAAACAGCGCGAGAGGAGAGTCAGTCGGGAGATTGAAAACAGCGCGAGAGGAGAGTCAGTCGGGAGATTGAAAACAGCGCGAGAGGAGAGTCAGTCGGGAGATTGAAAACAGCGCGAGAGGAGAGTCAGTCGGGAGATTGAAAACAGCGCGAGAGGAGAGTCAGTCGGGAGATTGAAAACAGCGCGAGAGGAGAGTCAGTCGGGAGATTGAAAACAGCGCGAGAGGAGAGTCAGTCGGGAGATTGAAAACAGCGCGAGAGGAGAGTCAGTCGGGAGATTGAAAACAGCGCGAGAGGAGAGTCAGTCGGGAGATTGAAAACAGCGCGAGAGGAGAGTCAGTCGGGAGATTGAAAACAGCGCGAGAGGAGAGTCAGTCGGGAGATTGAAAACAGCGCGAGAGGAGAGTCAGTCGGGAGATTGAAAACAGCGCGAGAGGAGAGTCAGTCGGGAGATTGAAAACAGCGCGAGAGGAGAGTCAGTCGGGAGATTGAAAACAGCGCGAGAGGAGAGTCAGTCGGGAGATTGAAAACAGCGCGAGAGGAGAGTCAGTCGGGAGATTGAAAACAGCGCGAGAGGAGAGTCAGTCGGGAGATTGAAAACAGCGCGAGAGGAGAGTCAGTCGGGAGATTGAAAACAGCGCGAGAGGAGAGTCAGTCGGGAGATTGAAAACAGCGCGAGAGGAGAGTCAGTCGGGAGATTGAAAACAGCGCGAGAGGAGAGTCAGTCGGGAGATTGAAAACAGCGCGAGAGGAGAGTCAGTCGGGAGATTGAAAACAGCGCGAGAGGAGAGTCAGTCGGGAGATTGAAAACAGCGCGAGAGGAGAGTCAGTCGGGAGATTGAAAACAGCGCGAGAGGAGAGTCAGTCGGGAGATTGAAAACAGCGCGAGAGGAGAGTCAGTCGGGAGATTGAAAACAGCGCGAGAGGAGAGTCAGTCGGGAGATTGAAAACAGCGCGAGAGGAGAGTCAGTCGGGAGATTGAAAACAGCGCGAGAGGAGAGTCAGTCGGGAGATTGAAAACAGCGCGAGAGGAGAGTCAGTCGGGAGATTGAAAACAGCGCGAGAGGAGAGTCAGTCGGGAGATTGAAAACAGCGCGAGAGGAGAGTCAGTCGGGAGATTGAAAACAGCGCGAGAGGAGAGTCAGTCGGGAGATTGAAAACAGCGCGAGAGGAGAGTCAGTCGGGAGATTGAAAACAGCGCGAGAGGAGAGTCAGTCGGGAGATTGAAAACAGCGCGAGAGGAGAGTCAGTCGGGAGATTGAAAACAGCGCGAGAGGAGAGTCAGTCGGGAGATTGAAAACAGCGCGAGAGGAGAGTCAGTCGGGAGATTGAAAACAGCGCGAGAGGAGAGTCAGTCGGGAGATTGAAAACAGCGCGAGAGGAGAGTCAGTCGGGAGATTGAAAACAGCGCGAGAGGAGAGTCAGTCGGGAGATTGAAAACAGCGCGAGAGGAGAGTCAGTCGGGAGATTGAAAACAGCGCGAGAGGAGAGTCAGTCGGGAGATTGAAAACAGCGCGAGAGGAGAGTCAGTCGGGAGATTGAAAACAGCGCGAGAGGAGAGTCAGTCGGGAGATTGAAAACAGCGCGAGAGGAGAGTCAGTCGGGAGATTGAAAACAGCGCGAGAGGAGAGTCAGTCGGGAGATTGAAAACAGCGCGAGAGGAGAGTCAGTCGGGAGATTGAAAACAGCGCGAGAGGAGAGTCAGTCGGGAGATTGAAAACAGCGCGAGAGGAGAGTCAGTCGGGAGATTGAAAACAGCGCGAGAGGAGAGTCAGTCGGGAGATTGAAAACAGCGCGAGAGGAGAGTCAGTCGGGAGATTGAAAACAGCGCGAGAGGAGAGTCAGTCGGGAGATTGAAAACAGCGCGAGAGGAGAGTCAGTCGGGAGATTGAAAACAGCGCGAGAGGAGAGTCAGTCGGGAGATTGAAAACAGCGCGAGAGGAGAGTCAGTCGGGAGATTGAAAACAGCGCGAGAGGAGAGTCAGTCGGGAGATTGAAAACAGCGCGAGAGGAGAGTCAGTCGGGAGATTGAAAACAGCGCGAGAGGAGAGTCAGTCGGGAGATTGAAAACAGCGCGAGAGGAGAGTCAGTCAGGAGATTGAAAACAGCGCGAGAGGAGAGTCAGTCGGGAGATTGAAAACAGCGCGAGAGGAGTCAGTCGGGAGATTGAAAACAGCGCGAGAGGAGAAGTCAGTCGGGAGATTGAAAAGAGCGTGAGAGGAGAGGTCAGTCGGGAGATTTAAAACAGCGCGACAGGAGAGTCAGTCGGGAGATTGAAAACAACGCGAGAGGAGAGTCAGTCAGGAGATTGAAAACAGCGCGAGAGGAGTCAGTCGGGAGATTGAAAACAGCGCGAGAGGAGAGTCAGTCGGGAGATTGAAAACAGCGCGAGAGGAGAGGTGATTGGCAGATTGAAAACAGCGCGAGAGGAGGGTCAGTGGGGAGACTGAAAACAGCGCGAGAGGAGAGTCAGTCGGGAGATTGAAAACAGCGCGAGAGGAGAGTCAGTCGGGAGATTGAAAACAGCACGAGAGGAGAGTCAGTCGGGAGATTGAAAACAGCGCGAGAGGAGAGTCAGTCGGGAGATTGAAAACAGCGCGAGAGGAGAGTCAGTCGGGAGATTGAAAACAGCGCGAGAGGAGAGACACTCGGGAGATTGAAAACAGCGCGAGAGGAGAGTCAGTCGGGAGATTGAAAACAGCGCGAGAGGAGAGTCAGTCGGGAGATTGAAAACAGCGCGAGAGGAGAGTCAGTCGGGAGATTGAAAACAGCGCGAGAGGAGAGTCAGTCGGGAGATTGAAAACAGCGCGAGAGGAGAGTCAGTCGGGAGATTGAAAACAGCGCGAGAGGAGAGTCAGTCGGGAGATTGAAAACAGCGCGAGAGGAGAGTCAGTCGGGAGATTGAAAACAGCGCGAGAGGAGAGTCAGTCGGGAGATTGAAAACAGCGCGAGAGGAGAGTCAGTCGGGAGATTGAAAACAGCGCGAGAGGAGAGTCAGTCGGGAGATTGAAAACAGCGCGAGAGGAGAGTCAGTCGGGAGATTGAAAACAGCGCGAGAGGAGAGTCAGTCGGGAGATTGAAAACAGCGCGAGAGGAGAGTCAGTCGGGAGATTGAAAACAGCGCGAGAGGAGAGTCAGTCGGGAGATTGAAAACAGCGCGAGAGGAGAGTCAGTCGGGAGATTGAAAACAGCGCGAGAGGAGAGTCAGTCGGGAGATTGAAAACAGCGCGAGAGGAGAGTCAGTCGGGAGATTGAAAACAGCGCGAGAGGAGAGTCAGTCGGGAGATTGAAAACAGCGCGAGAGGAGAGTCAGTCGGGAGATTGAAAACAGCGCGAGAGGAGAGTCAGTCGGGAGATTGAAAACAGCGCGAGAGGAGAGTCAGTCGGGAGATTGAAAACAGCGCGAGAGGAGAGTCAGTCGGGAGATTGAAAACAGCGCGAGAGGAGAGTCAGTCGGGAGATTGAAAACAGCGCGAGAGGAGAGTCAGTCGGGAGATTGAAAACAGCGCGAGAGGAGAGTCAGTCGGGAGATTGAAAACAGCGCGAGAGGAGAGTCAGTCGGGAGATTGAAAACAGCGCGAGAGGAGAGTCAGTCGGGAGATTGAAAACAGCGCGAGAGGAGAGTCAGTCGGGAGATTGAAAACAGCGCGAGAGGAGAGTCAGTCGGGAGATTGAAAACAGCGCGAGAGGAGAGTCAGTCGGGAGATTGAAAACAGCGCGAGAGGAGAGTCAGTCGGGAGATTGAAAACAGCGCGAGAGGAGAGTCAGTCGGGAGATTGAAAACAGCGCGAGAGGAGAGTCAGTCGGGAGATTGAAAACAGCGCGAGAGGAGAGTCAGTCGGGAGATTGAAAACAGCGCGAGAGGAGAGTCAGTCGGGAGATTGAAAACAGCGCGAGAGGAGAGTCAGTCGGGAGATTGAAAACAGCGCGAGAGGAGAGTCAGTCGGGAGATTGAAAACAGCGCGAGAGGAGAGTCAGTCGGGAGATTGAAAACAGCGCGAGAGGAGAGTCAGTCGGGAGATTGAAAACAGCGCGAGAGGAGAGTCAGTCGGGAGATTGAAAACAGCGCGAGAGGAGAGTCAGTCGGGAGATTGAAAACAGCGCGAGAGGAGAGTCAGTCGGGAGATTGAAAACAGCGCGAGAGGAGAGTCAGTCGGGAGATTGAAAACAGCGCGAGAGGAGAGGTCAGTCGGGAGATTGAAAACAGCGCGAGAGGAGAGTCAGTCGGGAGATTGAAAACAGCGCGAGAGGAGAGTCAGTCGGGAGATTGAAAACAGCGCGAGAGGAGAGTCAGTCGGGAGATTGAAAACAGCGCGAGAGGAGAGTCAGTCGGGAGATTGAAAACAGCGCGAGAGGAGAGTCAGTCGGGAGATTGAAAACAGCGCGAGAGGAGAGTCAGTCGGGAGATTGAAAACAGCGCGAGAGGAGAGTCAGTCGGGAGATTGAAAACAGCGCGAGAGGAGAGTCAGTCGGGAGATTGAAAACAGCGCGAGAGGAGAGTCAGTCGGGAGATTGAAAACAGCGCGAGAGGAGAGTCAGTCGGGAGATTGAAAACAGCGCGAGAGGAGAGTCAGTCGGGAGATTGAAAACAGCGCGAGAGGAGAGTCAGTCGGGAGATTGAAAACAGCGCGAGAGGAGAGTCAGTCGGGAGATTGAAAACAGCGCGAGAGGAGAGTCAGTCGGGAGATTGAAAACAGCGCGAGAGGAGAGTCAGTCGGGAGATTGAAAACAGCGCGAGAGGAGAGTCAGTCGGGAGATTGAAAACAGCGCGAGAGGAGAGTCAGTCGGGAGATTGAAAACAGCGCGAGAGGAGAGTCAGTCGGGAGATTGAAAACAGCGCGAGAGGAGAGTCAGTCGGGAGATTGAAAACAGCGCGAGAGGAGAGTCAGTCGGGAGATTGAAAACAGCGCGAGAGGAGAGTCAGTCGGGAGATTGAAAACAGCGCGAGAGGAGAGTCAGTCGGGAGATTGAAAACAGCGCGAGAGGAGAGTCAGTCGGGAGATTGAAAACAGCGCGAGAGGAGAGTCAGTCGGGAGATTGAAAACAGCGCGAGAGGAGAGTCAGTCGGGAGATTGAAAACAGCGCGAGAGGAGAGTCAGTCGGGAGATTGAAAACAGCGCGAGAGGAGAGTCAGTCGGGAGATTGAAAACAGCGCGAGAGGAGAGTCAGTCGGGAGATTGAAAACAGCGCGAGAGGAAAGACACTCGGGAGTTTGAAAACAGCGCGAGAGGAGAGTCAGTCGGGAGATTGAAAACAGCGCGAGAGGAGAGTCAGTCGGGAGATTGAAAACAGCGCGAGAGGAGAGTCAGTCGGGAGATTGAAAACAGCGCGAGAGGAGAGTCAGTCGGGAGATTGAAAACAGCGCGAGAGGAGAGACACTCGGGAGATTGAAAACAGCGCGAGAGGAGAGTCAGTCGGGAGATTGAAAACAGCGCGAGAGGAGAGTCAGTCGGGAGATTGAAAACAGCGCGAGAGGAGAGTCAGTCGGGAGATTGAAAACAGCGCGAGAGGAGAGTCAGTCGGGAGATTGAAAACAGCGCGAGAGGAGAGTCAGTCGGGAGATTGAAAACAGCGCGAGAGGAGAGTCAGTCGGGAGATTGAAAACAGCGCGAGAGGAGAGTCATTCGGGAGATTGAAAACAGCGCGAGAGGAGAGTCAGTCGGGAGATTGAAAACAGCGCGAGAGGAGAGTCAGTCGGGAGATTGAAAACAGCGCGAGAGGAGAGTCAGTCGGGAGATTGAAAACAGCGCGAGAGGAGAGTCAGTCGGGAGATTGAAAACAGCGCGAGAGGAGAGTCAGTCGGGAGATTGAAAACAGCGCGAGAGGAGAGTCAGTCGGGAGATTGAAAACAGCGCGAGAGGAGAGTCAGTCGGGAGATTGAAAACAGCGCGAGAGGAGAGTCAGTCGGGAGATTGAAAACAGCGCGAGAGGAGAGTCAGTCGGGAGATTGAAAACAGCGCGAGAGGAGAGTCAGTCGGGAGATTGAAAACAGCGCGAGAGGAGAGTCAGTCGGGAGATTGAAAACAGCGCGAGAGGAGAGTCAGTCGGGAGATTGAAAACAGCGCGAGAGGAGAGTCAGTCGGGAGATTGAAAACAGCGCGAGAGGAGAGTCAGTCGGGAGATTGAAAACAGCGCGAGAGGAGAGTCAGTCGGGAGATTGAAAACAGCGCGAGAGGAGAGTCAGTCGGGAGATTGAAAACAGCGCGAGAGGAGAGTCAGTCGGGAGATTGAAAACAGCGCGAGAGGAGAGTCAGTCGGGAGATTGAAAACAGCGCGAGAGGAGAGTCAGTCGGGAGATTGAAAACAGCGCGAGAGGAGAGTCAGTCGGGAGATTGAAAACAGCGCGAGAGGAGAGTCAGTCGGGAGATTGAAAACAGCGCGAGAGGAGAGTCAGTCGGGAGATTGAAAACAGCGCGAGAGGAGAGTCAGTCGGGAGATTGAAAACAGCGCGAGAGGAGAGTCAGTCGGGAGATTGAAAACAGCGCGAGAGGAGAGACACTCGGGAGATTGAAAACAGCGCGAGAGGAGAGGTGATTGGGAGATTGAAAACAGCGCGAGAGGAGAGTCAGTCGGGAGATTGAAAACAGCGCGAGAGGAGAGGTGATTGGGAGATTGAAAACAGCGCGAGAGGAGAGTCAGTCGGGAGATTGAAAACAGCGCGAGAGGAGAGACACTCGGGAGATTGAAAACAGCGCGAGAGGAGAGTCAGTCGGGAGATTGAAAACAGCGCGAGAGGAGAGTCAGTCGGGAGATTGAAAACAGCGCGAGAGGAGAGGTGATTGGGAGATTGAAAACAGCGCGAGAGGAGAGACACTCGGGAGATTGAAAACAGCGCGAGAGGAGAGTCAGTCGGGAGATTGAAAACAGCGCGAGAGGAGAGGTGATTGGGAGATTGAAAACAGCGCGAGAGGAGAGTCAGTCGGGAGATTGAAAACAGCGCGAGAGGAGAGGTGATTGGGAGATTGAAAACAGCGCGAGAGGAGAGTCAGTCGGGAGATTGAAAACAGCGCGAGAGGAGAGGTGATTGGGAGATTGAAAACAGCGCGAGAGGAGAGACACTCGGGAGATTGAAAACAGCGCGAGAGGAGAGTCAGTCGGGAGATTGAAAACAGCGCGAGAGGAGAGTCAGTCGGGAGATTGAAAACAGCGCGAGAGGAGAGGTGATTGGGAGATTGAAAACAGCGCGAGAGGAGAGTCATTCGGGAGATTGAAAACAGCGCGAGAGGAGAGTCAGTCGGGAGATTGAAAACAGCGCGAGAGGAGAGTCAGTCGGGAGATTGAAAACAGCGCGAGAGGAGAGTCAGTCGGGAGATTGAAAACAGCGCGAGAGGAGAGGTGATTGGGAGATTGAAAACAGCACGAGAGGAGAGTCAGTCGGGAGATTGAAAACAGCGCGAGAGGAGAGTCAGTCGGGAGATTGAAAACAGCGCGAGAGGAGAGGTGATTGGGAGATTGAAAACAGCACGAGAGGAGAGTCAGTCGGGAGATTGAAAACAGCGCGAGAGGAGAGGTGATTGGGAGATTGAAAACAGCGCGAGAGGAGAGTCAGTCGGGAGATTGAAAACAGCACGAGAGGAGAGTCAGTCGGGAGATTGAAAACAGCGCGAGAGGAGAGTCAGTCGGGAGATTGAAAACAGCGCGAGAGGAGAGTCAGTCGGGAGATTGAAAACAGCGCGAGAGGAGAGTCAGTCGGGAGATTGAAAACAGCGCGAGAGGAGAGTCAGTCGGGAGATTGAAAGCAGCGCGAGAGGAGAGACACTCGGGAGATTGAAAACAGCGCGAGAGGAGAGACACTCGGGAGATTGAAAACAGCGCGAGAGGAGAGTCAGTCGGGAGATTGAAAACAGCGCGAGAGGAGAGACACTCAGGAGATTGAAAACAGCGCGAGAGGAGAGTCAGTCGGGAGATTGAAAACAGCGCGAGAGGAGAGTCAGTCGGGAGATTGAAAACAGCGCGAGAGGAGAGACACTCGGGAGATTGAAAACAGCGCGAGAGGAGAGTCAGTCGGGAGATTGAAAGCAGCGCGAGAGGAGAGACAGTCGGGAGATTGAAAACAGCGCGAGAGGAGAGACACTCGGGAGATTGAAAACAGCGCGAGAGGAGAGTCAGTCGGGAGATTGAAAACAGCGCGAGAGGAGAGACACTCAGGAGATTGAAAACAGCGCGAGAGGAGAGTCAGTCGGGAGATTGAAAACAGCGCGAGAGGAGAGTCAGTCGGGAGTTTGAAAACAGTGCGAGAGGAGAGTCAGTCGGGAGATTGAAAACAGCGCGAGAGGAGAGTCAGTCGGGAGTTTGAAAACAGCGCGAGAGGAGAGTCAGTCGGGAGATTGAAAACAGCGCGAGAGGAGAGACACTCGGGAGATTGAAAACAGCGCGAGAGGAGAGGCACTCGGGAGATTGAAAACAGCGCGAGAGGAGAGACACTCGGGAGATTGAAAACAGCGCGATAGGAGAGTCAGGCGGGAGATTGAAAACAGCGCGAAAGGAGAGTCAGTCGGGAGATTGAAAACAGCGCGAGAGGAGAGTCAGGCGGGAGATTGAAAACAGCGCGAGAGGAGAGTCAGGCGGGAGATTGAAAACAGCGCGAGAGGAGAGTCAGTCGGGAGATTGAAAACAGCGCGAGAGGAGAGGTGATTGGGAGATTGAAAACAGCGCGAGAGGAGAGGTGATTGGGAGATTGAAAACAGCGCGAGAGGAGAGTCAGTCGGGAGATTGAAAACAGCGCGAGAGGAGAGTCAGTCGGGAGATTGAAAACAGCGCGAGAGGAGAGTCAGTCGGGAGATTGAAAACAGCGCGAGAGGAGAGTCAGTCGGGAGATTGAAATCAGCGCGAGAGGAGAGACACTCGGGAGATTGAAAACAGCGCGAGAGGAGAGTCAGTCGGGAGATTGAAAACAGCGCGAGAGGAGAGTCAGTCGGGAGATTGAAAACAGCGCGAGAGGAGAGTCAGTCGGGAGATTGAAAACAGCGTGAGAGGAGAGACACTCGGGAGATTGAAAACAGCGCGAGAGGAGAGTCAGTCGGGAGATTGAAAACAGCGCGAGAGGAGAGTCAGTCGGGAGATTGAAAACAGCGCGAGAGGAGAGTCAGTCGGGAGATTGAAAACAGCGCGAGAGGAGACTCAGTCGGGAGATTGAAAACAGCGCGAGAGGAGAGTCAGTCGGGAGATTGAAAACAGCGCGAGAGGAGAGTCAGTCGGGAGATTGAAAACAGCGCGAGAGGAGAGTCAGTCGGGAGATTGAAAACAGCGCGAGAGGAGAGTCAGTCGGGAGATTGGAAACAGCGCGAGAGGATAGTCAGTCGGGAGATTGAAAACAGCGGAAGAGGAGAGTCAGTCGGGAGATTGAAAACAGCACGAGAGGAGAGTCAGTCGGGAGATTGAAAACAGCGCGAGAGGAGAGTCAGTCGGGAGATTGAAAACAGCGCGAGAGGAGAGTCAGTCGGGAGATTGAAAACAGCGCGAGAGGAGAGGTGATTGGGAGATTGAAAACAGCGCGAGAGGAGAGGTGATTGGGAGATTGAAAACAGCGCGAGAGGAGAGTCAGTCGGGAGATTGAAAACAGCGCGAGAGCAGAGGTGATTGGGAGATTGAAAACAGCGCGAGAGGCGAGGTGATTGGGAGATTGCAAATAAAAGGAGGGGAAGCTGAAGAGGAGTGGCCAGTGTGTGAGTGGCCCAGTGAAGGAGTGGAGCTTTGAGGCTTTGGCTCAAGAGGCTTCGGCGAGGAGATTCTGAGGACGAATTTGCTCCCAGTGAAGTAAGGCCGGATAAGTTCCTTTAATTAAATTGGAAATAGGTAATGGAGGCAGAAGTTAGGGCAGTCGAGTGCTCCGAATGCAGCATGTGGGAAGTCTGGGACAGCACAATTGTCCCTGATGACTACACCTGCAAAAGATGCATCCAGCTGCAGCTCCTGACAAAATAAGTTAGGGAACTGGAGCTGGAGCTAGATGAACTTCGGATCATTCAAGAGGCAGAGGCAGTGATAGACAGGAGTTTCAGGGAGACAGTCACCCCTAAAAATCAGGAGGCAAGTAGCTGGGTGACTGTCAGGAGAGGGAAGGGAATAGACAGAAAGAGCAGAGCACCCATGTGGCCGTTCCCATCAACAACAGGTATACCGTTTTGGATACTGTTGGTGGGGATGACCTACCAGGGATAAGTTGTAGTGGTCACGTCTCTGGCACCAAGACTGGACCCTCAGCTCAGAAAGGAAGGAGGGAAAAGAGGAGAGCAGTAGTGATAGGGGATTCGATAATTAGGGGGACAGATAAAAGGTCCTGTGGGAGAAATCAAGAATCCTGGATGGTCTGTCTGTTGCCTCCCTGGTGCCAGGGTCCGTGATATCTCCGATCGAGTTCTCAGTATTCTCAGGAGGGAGGGTGAGCAGCCAGATGTTGTGGTCCATGTAGGGACCAATGACGTGGATAGGAAGGAGGAGGAGGTCCTGCAAAGAGAGTTTAGGGAGTTAGGTGCAAAGTTGAAGGACTGGACCTCGAGGGTTGTGATCTCAGGAGTGCTACCCGTGCCACATGCTAGTGAGGCTAGAAATAGGAAGATAATGCAGTACATAGGTGGCTAAGGAGCTGGTGCAGGAGGGAGGGCTTCATGTTTCTGGACAATTGGGCTCTGTTCCAGGGAAGGTGGGACCTGTTCCGATGGGACGGTTTAAACCTGAACTGGAGGGGGACTAACATCCTTGTGGGTAGGTTTGCTAGTGCTGCTCTGGGGGGTTTAAACTAGATTTGCAGGGGGAGGGGAACCAGAGTGTTAGAGCAGATAGTGAGGTGGAGGAGGATAAAGGTCAAGTGAGGAATGCATGTATAGACAGAAATCAAAGGTTTGTATGTGATAGAAATGTTCTCAGGTGCATCTATTTCAATGCAAGGCGCATTGTCGGAAAGGCAGATGAACTTAGGGCGTGGATTGGCACATGGGATTACAACATTATTGCTATTAGTGACACTTGGATGCAGGAGGGGCAGGACTGGCAGCTCAATGTTCCAGGGTTCCGTTGTTTCAGACGTGATAGAGGGGGAGGGATGAAAGGGGGAGTGCATTACTAGTCAGGGAAAATATCACAGCTGTGCGTAGACAGGACAGCCCGGAGGGCTCCGTCTACGGAGGCCGTTTGGATGGAGCTGAGGAACGGGAAAGGTGTGACCACACTAATAAGGTTGTATTATAGACCGCCCAATAATCAGAGAGAATTGGAGGAGCAAATCTATAGAGAGAAAGCAGACTGATGTAAGAAACAGAAAGTT
Source organism: Carcharodon carcharias (assembly GCF_017639515.1). Classification (NCBI taxonomy): domain Eukaryota; kingdom Metazoa; phylum Chordata; class Chondrichthyes; order Lamniformes; family Lamnidae; genus Carcharodon; species Carcharodon carcharias. The sequence continues at coordinate 92,160,839 of NC_054477.1, read as the reverse complement.
GTGATAGTAGGAGATTTTAACTTTCCACATATTGACTGGGACTCCCATACTGTAAAAGGGCTGGATGGCTTGGAGTTTGTCAAATGTGTTCAGGAAAGTTTTCTAAATCAATATATAGAGGTATATTGAGCATGCAATACTTGATCTCATATTAGGGAACCAGACAGGTCAGGTGACAGAAGTATGTGTAGGCAAACATTTTGGGTCCGGTGACCACCATGTCATTAGTTTTAAGTTAATTATGGATAAGGATAGGTCTGGTCCTCGAGTTGAGATTCTAAATTGGAGAAAGGCCAATTTTGTGGAAAGGAGAAAGGATCTAGGAAGAGTGGATTGGGATAAGTTGTTTTCTGGCAAGGATATGTTCAGTAAGTGGAAGGCATTCAAAGGCGAAATTTTGAGAGTGCAGACTTTGCATGTTCCTGTCAGGATTAAAGGCAAAGTTAACAGGCATAGGGAACCTTGGTTTTTAAGGGATATTGGCGATCTGGTTAAGAAGAAGAGAGAGGTGTAAAGCAGATATAGGCAACAAGGAGCAAATGCGGTACTTGTAGAGTATAGAAAATGTAAGAAAATACTAAAGAAGGAAATCAAGAAGGCAAAAAGAAGACACGAGGTTGCTTTGGCAGATAATGTGAAGGTAAAACCGAGGGGTTTCTACAAAGATATTAAGAGTAAAAGGATAGTAAGGGACACAATTGGTCCCCTTGAAGATCAGAGTGGTCGTCTATGTGTGGAGTCTCATGAGATGGGGGAGATCTTAAATAATTAAATAGTTTTTTTGCATCAGTATTTACTCAGGAAACTGGCATAGTGTATAAGGAAGGTAGGGAAACAAGCAGTAGTGTCATGGAACATATAGAGATTAAAGAAGAGGAGGTGCTTACTGCCTTACAGTGAATAAAGTTAGATAAATCCCCCAGGCCTGACATGATGTTCCCTCGGACCTTGAGGGAGATTAGTGTAGAAATTGCAGGGGCCCTGGCAGAAATATTTAAAATGTCCTTAGCCACGGGTGAGGTGTCGGAGGATTGGAGGGTAGCTCAGGTTGTTCCGTTGTTTAAAAAAGGCTCCAAAAGTAAACCAGTTAATTACAGGCCAGTGAGCCTGACGTCAGTAGTAAGTAAATTATTGGAAGGTGTTCTGAGAGATCGGATATACAATTATTTGGCCAGCTAGGGGCTGATTAAGGATAGTCAGCATGGCTTTGTGCATGGTAGGTCGTGTTTAACGTAACTTATAGAGTTTTTCGAGGCGGTTACTAAGCAAGTAGATGAGGGAAAGGCTGTGGATGTTGTCTACATGGACTTTAGTAAGGCCTTTGACAAGGTCCCACATGGGAGGTTAGTTCAGAAGGTTCAGACACTTGGTATCCATGGAGAGATTGTAAACTGGATTCGAAATTGGCTGTGTGGGAGAAGATTGGTGGGAGTGGTAGTGGATGATTGCTTCTCAGACTGCAGGTCTGTGACTAGTGGTGTGCCTCAGGGATCTGTGCTGGGACCATTGTTATTTGTTGTCTTTATCAATGATCTGGATGATAATGTCATAAATTGGATCAGCAAGTTTGCTGATGACACTAAGATGGAGGCATTGTGTACAGTGGGGAAGGCAGAGGGATCTGGACCAACTGGAAAAATGGGCCAGAAAATGGCAGTTGGAATTTAATGCAGAAAAGTGTGAGGTGTTGCATTTTGGAAGGACAAACCAAGGCAGGACATACACAGTAAATGGTAGGGTACTGAGGAATGCGGAGGAACAAAGGGATCTGGGAGTTCAGATACATAATTCCCTGAAAGTGGCCTCACAGGTAGACAGGTTTGTAAAGAAAGCTTTGGCATACTAGCCTTCATAAATCAAAGTATTGAGTAAATGAGTTGGGATGTTATGGCGAGGTTGTATAAGACATTGGTGAGGCCAACTTTGGAGTATTGTGTGCAGGTCTGGTCGCCTAACTACAGGAAGGATCTCAGTAAGATTGAAAGAGTGCAGAGAAGATTTACTAGGATGTTGCTGGGTTTTCAGGAGTTGATTACAGGGAAAGATTAAACAGGTTAGGACTTTATTCCTTGGAGCATAGAAGAATGAGGGGAGATTTGATAGAAGTTTACAAAATTATGAGGGGTATAGACAGAGTAAATGCAAGTAGGCTCTTTCCACTTAGATTAGGAGAGATAAACATGAGAGGACATAGCTTTAGGGTGAAAGGGGAAATGTTTAGGGGGAACTTCTTCACTCAGAGAGTGGTGAGAGTATAGAACGAGCTGCCATCTGACGTGGTAAATGCGGGCTCACTCTTAAGTTTTAAGAATAAATTGGATAGATACATGGATGGGAGAGGTCTGGAGGGTTATGGACTGGGTGCAGGTCAATGGGACCAGCGGTATAATATTTCGGCACAGACTAGAAGGGCCGAATGCCCTGTTTTTCTGTGCTGTAGTGTTCTATGGTTCTATGTGTTCCTCCAGAGCTAAGCCTGATTGAAGATTTAATCACTCCAACTAAGTTCCTTGATGAATCCAGAGTCCAAGATCCTCCCAAGCTGACATTGGAAAAGATCGAGAGGCAAGCACTTAGGATGAAGGAGTGGCCATGGTATAAGCAGAAAGAAAATAAAAAGGAAGTTGAAATGATCTAGTCCATGATTGAGGCACAGCAGCAGGCCCTGCAGAAACTGCAGCTCGAATCGGAGGAGTTGTTCCAGGCTGCCATTAAACAGGACCAAGGGCTAGTTCCATTGGAGTTACAGGATGTAGTTTTACTCCCCCCATAGTTAACTATGAGGCACCTGATGGAAATACAGAGATATCACAGAAGTGACATGCCTGAGACCATTGCTGCTTTTGGATTGTCCTTGTAAGCTAATTTTTCTAAATAAAGTGAATGTTGACACGTCAAAAAAAAAAATCATGGGTGACTTTAATCTACAGTTAGATTGGGTGAATCAGGTTGGCAAAGGTACACTGGAAAATTAGTTCATTAGAATGGATTTGGAACAATTTCTTAGAGCAGTACATTCTAGAGCCAACCAGAGAACAAGTTGTTCTAGAATTGGTAATATGCAATGAGACAGGTTTAATTACAGTTCCTCTGACATGTCTTCCTTCTTCCTTAACCGAGGTTTTCCACCCACGCTGGTTGACAGGGCCCTCAAACGTGTCCGGCCCATCTCCCGCGCATCTGCCCTCACACCTTCCTCTCCCTTCCAGAAACATGATAGGGTCCCCCTTGTCCTCACTTGTCACCCCATCATCCTTCGCATTCAAAGGATCATCCTCCGCCATTTCTGCCAACTCCAGCATGGTGCCACCACAAACACATCTTCCCTTCAACACCCCCCCCCCCCCGGCGGCATTCCACAGGGATCGTTCTTTCCGGGAGATCCTGGTCCACTCCTCCATCACTCCCCACACCTCAACCCCCTCCCATGGCACCTTCCCATGCAACCGCAGAAGGTGTAACACCTGCCCCTTCACTTCCCCTCTCCTCACCGTCCAAGGCCCCAAACACTCCTTTCAAGTGAAGCAGCATTTCACTTGCACTTCCCTCAATTTAGTCTACTGCATTCGTTGCTCCCAATGCGGTTTCCTCTACATTGGAGAGACCAAACGCAAACTGGGTGACTGCTTTGCAGAACACCTTCGGTCTGTCCGCAAGCATTACCCACACCTCCCTGTCGCTTGCCATTTCAACACTCCACCCTGCTCTCATGCCCACATGTCCGTCCTTGGCTTGCTGCATTGTTCCAGTGAAGTTCAACGCAAACTGGAGGAACAGCACCTCATCTTCCAACTAGGCACTTTACAGCCTTCCGGTCTGAATATTGAGTTCAACTATTTTAGATCATGAACTCTCTCCTCCATCCCCACCCCCTTTCCGATTTCACCCCCCCTTTTTCCAATAATTTATGTAGATTTTTCTTTTCCCACCTATGTCTATTATTTTTAAATGTATTTCCATCCATTGTTTTATCGCTACCTTTTAGCCTTTTTCAATTCCTTCACTCCACCCCACCCCCACTAGGGCTATCTGTACCTTGCTTGTCCTGCTTTCTACCCTTAATTAGCACATTCCTTAGATAATATCACCACCTTCAACACCTCTTTGTCCTTTTGTCTGTGACATCTTTTGGTTATCTCCACCTATCACTGGCCCTTTATCCAGCTCTACTTGTCCCAGCCCCCCCCCCCCCACCCCCCTTAAACCAGCTTATATTTCACCTCTTTTCTATTTTTACTTAGTTCTGTTGAAGGGTCATTTGGACTCGAAACGTTAACTGTGTTCCTCTCCGCAGATGCTGCCAGACCTGCTGAGTTTTTCCAGGTATTTTTGTCTTTGTTTTGGATTTCCAGCATCCGCAGTTTTTTGCTTTTATCTTAATTAATAACCTCATGGTAAAGGAGCCTCTAGGCAACAGCAATCATAACATGATAGAACTTTACATTCAGTTTGAAGGTGAGAAGTGTGTGGTATAAGACTTGTGTTTTAAGCCTAAATAAATGTAATTATATAGGCATGAAGGCAGAGTGTACTGAGAAACTATTAAAAGGTAGGACAGTAGAGATGCAGTGGCAGACTTTTAAGGAAATATTTCATAACTCAGAAAAGATTTATTCCAGTGAGTAAGAAAAACTCTAGAAAGATGCATCATCAGTGGCTACATAAGGAAGTTAAGGGTAGTATCAAATTGAAAGAAACACTGTACAAATCTGTAAAGATTAGCGGTAGGTCAGAAAGTTGGACAGATTTTAAGGGGAGACCTTTCTCCATATCAGGCGGGGAGTGCGGGAGTGGGAGCTGGTGGGTGCGGCGACCAGGACCGTGCCGCCATTTTGCGCAGGCGGGCCAATTCAGGCCCGCCCAGCGTGTTTGGTGACTCCCGGGGACTGCGGGAGTGTATGGGTGCAGGTGGAATGGCAATCGCCACCAGGTCCAATGGCGACCCGGCAGCCTGTTTAAAGGCCAAGCTGCAGCCGCACCAAGGCTGCTGTACACGGCCAGAGGCTGGGGCAAGGCAAACCTGAAAGAGCCACGTAGGAAGGTAGGGCGCATGGCCAGTGTACGCCCAGGTTTTCTGACGAGTGCCTTGCTGCCCTCCTCGAGGAGTTGGCAGCACGGTGGGACGTTCTTGTCCCCGAGGACAGGAGGAGGAGGCCACCCCACTTGACCAAGCGTATGTGGGAGGAGGTTGCGGAGGTCATGAGCTCCCACGATGTGGTTCAGCGCTCGTGGACCCAGTGCCACAAGCACTTCAATGACCTGCTGCGCACAGGTAAGGTGAGTAGCATGTTGGCATCGTTCACTGCACCCATCATGTAACATTCTCTCCTGCTGGCAGACCACCCATGTCTGAGTGGCCTGAGTGCAATGAGTTAGTGATGACATGTGTCCTTAGCTGGGCGACCCACCAGAGATTGCCTATGCGTTCGTCAGCATGAAAGGGTTGAGATGAGATGGGTTCTGCACCCGCATGACTGTGGTGGATTCAACCTGGAGGAGCTACACCCAGGCGCACTGGTCGCACTCCACGACATGTGGAAGTCAGGGTGATGACATGGTGTGAGGGGATCTTCAAGGTCCTGTGGCACAGATGGATGTGTTGCCCTCTGCGCTCCATGTCATAGTGCCTCCTTGCAACAGCTGGTACAACTGTGTGCACCAAACTATGATGAAGGCAGCATATGGGTGGGGGAAAGGACACACCTGGCATATTTGTGTGAGTGCCAGCCACCAGTGGGGAAAGGATGCACTGCAGACCTGCAATGACCAACTGGGCTTGGGGTGGGCCGGTCGCGAGGAGATTGATCGTACAAGTATCACTTATCAATGCAACTTTTTCATTTGCAGAAGAAGAATTTTCATAACAGCGCCAAGCAGCTGAGGACTGGCGGTGGGCCAGCCCAGATCTTGATGCTCAGCCGCTATGAGCTGGAGCACTGGACCTGGAGAGGCGGCACGTGCCTAGATCCACTGGAGCTGGAGAGGTTGGGGTTCCACGGGCAGGTATGTATGGCCAGCACTCACATCACCAGTAGTCTCCCAACATCCATGCTATTGCTGATTGTTCAGTAAGTGACGTTACAAACATGGCTTGCCCAGTGCGTGTGGAATGATGAGCACTTGATGATCCGGGGGACAGGCATGTACATTGACATTGCCTGCAGGCTAACTGATCAAATGTCCTTACTCTTCCTTTCAGCATCATCGGCACACGGCCGGAACCCGGAGCAGCCGGGGCCCCCTCTGACACCTGAGGGGCATGAAGTTGCACCATTATAAGCTTCACACCATCTCGGCCAGGCAGGCACCAGCGCAGAAACTGGCACCTCAGTGGGCATCATATCTTTGGCTAGTGTCCCGGGTCACAGCGGTGAGGGCACTTCACAGTCACTGGAGGAGCTGGTAGAGAGAGAGTGCCGATGGCACCTGCATTCGGAGGACTGAAGGGGCTCCAGCACATGCTCAGTCTGTGGCAGATGATGAGCCTCTGAAGTCGTGGGCAATGCAGCCAAGTGCTGACATGTGGCCAGGTGTTCGGGAACATCTGGTGGAGAAACATGAGGCTGTGCTTGGCTTGGTGTCAGTGGTTGAGGAGTCTACACGGGCTGTGGCTGATGCATTGAGCATCATAGCTGAGTGCCAAGCTTCCTCCATGGAGAGATTGTTGACTCTCATGGAGAGGCAGCTCCAGGGACAGGATCAGGGGTTCCTAAGGTTGCGCTTGGACCTGCACACCCTCACAGGGGCATTGACCTCATCTGGTCAGTGCCCATGTGGGTGGTAGTTTGGCCACCAGGTATGCGACCTCGGTGCCCATCCATCTACGGTGAGCAGGGAGGGTCAAATGGACCTCACGTCGGTGGAGCAGCTGCCTGTCGTCTCTGCTGGCGCCTCTCAGGGCACTGCAGATGAGGGCAGCAGCTCCTCCACCCCTTTGCCAGTGACCGCGGCACCCAATGAGGCTGCGATGACTGGGGAGATGCCAGCTGAGGAGCTGGCAGCTCCCTTCCAGGCGGGTCCATCACAGGCTCGACGAGCCAGAGGACATCCGCCAAGGTCATCGAGGCCAACAGGACATCAGAGAGAGCAGGCTGTCTCACAACAGGGCACCACAAAGACAAAGCACCCACAAACAAAAGATGAAGGCACCATAGGCACACCCCGAGTTCATCACTGGTGGTTTTCTGTTGCCCCCCTCCACAAGAGTTGTTTAGCACTTTGTGTGTTGTCCAATACATTTTTATTTCTGTTATGTGAAGAGGCTTTGGTTACAATATTAAATTTATGTCATCTCAAATGGCTATGGGTGCCTCTTTATTTGGAATGGTGCATGGATTCCTGAGATTTGATGGCTGATTAGTGTGTCTTTTAGATTTATTGACTGCGCTCATCACTAATCCTCCTATCCAGACAGATGAGGTCTCCAGGATGGAGGATACATGCCAGGCTTGTGTTTCAGATCCATATGTGCTGTGCTAGCTAAAGGTTCCTTGGGTTAGAGCATCCTGGGTATCCCTGCCTGCCTGGAGCATGCCCGGGTCAGCATGTGCCCCCTCTGCATTTCCCTGTGCGTCCTCATCCTCGGACTCATTGCTGGACTCATCGTGCTCAGCCCCAGCCACTCCGCCTACAGCTTCTTCGTCCACAGCGTCCCCACTTTGCAGAGATAGATTGTGCAGAGCATGCAATCACTACAAGTGACACTCGATCTGTAGGATACTGGAGTGCGCCCCCAGAATGGTCCAGGCATCTGAAGCTCATTTTGAGAAGACCGATGGCTCTCTCCACCACAGCCCTTGTGGAGGCGTGACTTCTATTATACCACTGCTCAGCCTCTGTTCTTGGATGGCAGAGAGGCGTCATGAGCCACCTTCTGAGGGGATAGCCCTTGTCACCCAGCAGCCATCCATCCAGCTGGGCTGGAGCACTGAAGAGCCCTGGCATCTGGGAGTGTCTGTGGATGTAGGCATGGTGGGAGCTGCCTGGGTACCTTCCACAGACTTGTAGAATCAGCATCCTGTGATCACACACTATCTGCACGTTCATGGAGTGGAAGCCCTTCCTGTTGATGAAGGCACCGGGCTCACCTGCTGGCACCTTTATGTCCTCATGTGTGGAGTCTTTTGTACCCTAGACACGGGGGAAGCCACCAGTCACTGCAAAGCATCTGGCTCACTGTGTCTGGCTTGCCTCATCCCAGCGATAGTGGATAAAGATCAGTGCGCGCCTGAACAGAGCTTGACACAAGTGTGGACAGCCAATTGGGAGACACCGCAGAGATCACCCACTGACCCCTGGAAAGAGGCGGAGGCATAGAAGTTGAGGATAGCTGCTACCTTTAGAGACACGAGCATGGGATGTCCACCCACACAGTTGACTGATATCTCATAACCATTCATCTGACAGGTATAGTTGACTGTCTCCCTTGAGAGACGGAGCCTCCTTCAGCACTGCACCTCAGACGTAGGTGCTTTGTGCTCTGTATACCCTGGCAGCAGGATAGTGGCATCTTCTGTGGCCACTTGCGCCTTGGACTACCTCTTGACCTTGCGCCCCTTGTGCCTGTGCCTGAGCTCCCAAAGGTGGCTCCCCTGGAGGCTGAATGTGGACTCCTGGCCTCCTCCCCCTTCTAGCCCTCCCTTCCTCCTCAAATGAGGTACCTCCAATGGAGAGATCACCTCCCATTCCCAGGCTCAGAGAGGCTTGTTAAAACCTACAGGTCCCAAAACAAATCCTCACTGAAAAATGCTGACCTGAAGGTAGTGAGTGCAGTCCAAGCAGCTGCTACGCATTTGAGACTTCTCCACCTCACGCACGCAACTTGCAATAACTGCTGAACACTAACTATTAAATGTCTGGATTTGCAAAATCAATGATCCCTCTTTCCCATCCGTGGATGTGGATCATTAAAGTTTCAGATAGCTGAAAGCCTGTTGTGCCCGTGCGACGAGCCGAATATTGCACAGGCGCCCTAAAATCCAGGACAATTGGAGCCTCAACTACCTTAATTGCCCGCTAATGACTGGCGGCCACACAACAGACATCGTCATGTGTCTGCCCAGCAAAATATCGCGATGGCGGGTGGTAATGTCGGGTCCTGCCCCCTGCATGCCGATGGAAAAATTCTGCACCAAGAATCTGCAAAGAATGACTTAAAAAAAATAGAGGGAGAAAGTAGAATATGAGAGAATTGTGGGAACATGTGAACTTTGGCAGGGAGAATAGAAAAGCAGTATACCATATAAAAGGAGAGAGATTGCAGAACAAAAGGAGAGAGATTGCAGAACTCGGTGGTACAGAGGGATCTGGGTGTCCCGGTACATGAATCAGGAAAAGTGAGTACGCAGGTACAGCAAGTGATTAGGAAGGCAAATGGAATGTTGGAATTTATTGCAAGGGGAATAGAATATAAAAGTAGGGAAATTTTACTGCAGCTGTACAGGGCTCTGGTGAGACCACATCTGGAGTATCTGTACATAGCTTTGGTCTCCTTATTTGAAAAAGGATATAATTGCCTTGGAAGTAGTTCAGAGAAGAGTCTCTCAACTGATTCCTGGGATGAAGGGCCTATCTTATGAAAAAAGGTTGAACATGTTGGGCCTATACCCAGTGGAGTTTCGAAGAATGAGAGGTGATTGTTGTGGGGTGTTGGATACCGTTTGGTAGGTCTTAATAAAGTCTTCATAGTCTTAAGTAGGTTAACTGTGTGTGTGTATGAAGGCTGCAACACAGACTACTGAACTCTTGCTCTTTGCTGCAGAGAACTATAATGTGTCCTACTGCCACTACATTCCTATTTACTCTTTCCACTTGAATGGCCTTCTGTACCAGAGTGCCATGGTCAGTTCAGTCATACAGTTTATTAAATACAAGAACTATGTACATATATATAATCAAGGGTTCAAGCTGGGAGCTGTCTCCATGCTTGCTTGTGCTCATGGCTCTGTTCAACACTAGGCTGACCTCTGGGTGTGGATCATGTGTTCTTTTACATCACTGTGTGGGCAGTACTGTACTCAGTCCCACATTAACTCTTTGAGCAGAATTGTCTCAGATTTGTTCTAAGTGCAGTGGCGGGCATGAAATAAGTTGTTATTTCAACTATTATACCGGCTGTAATGGCTGGCTTTTGCACCGGATCATCTCATTCTTGGCATCCTGCCTCTTTACTTATGCATTCCCGGGAAATGCTGGATTGCTGGCGGGCAGGCTCAGGTTTGCCCACCACACCGTAATGTCAACACTTTTTCTCTCCAGGCGCCATATTTAAAGCTCACCAGAGCTCAGCCTACTTTATGTCTACAGACCAGGACTGCTCCAGGTGACAGATGGCCCAAAAGCAAAGAAGACCGCAGCCCCCAAATTTAGTGATGCCTCTTTGGCACACCTGCTGGACACAATGGAAGGCCGCCGCGATATCCCCTACACCTGCTCTGGCCACAGGAGGTCCAGCAGAGTCAGAATTCCAGCCTGGGAGGTGGTGGCAGTGGCAGTCAGCACCACCGGAGCATAGCGGAGGTCAGCCATCCAGTGCAGGAAAAGGATGAATGATCTCATCCATTCCGCCAGGATAAGTCAACCACCTCATCACACTCAACTCACACTTTCACAAACCCATCATCCACAGGGATCCCACACCTCAAGGGATAATACCACAAACTCTCACACACACCCTCACATCTCCTTCAGGCTGTTATGTCTGGAGCTCACATTCTCATCCCATCCATGTCTCCGCTCACCACACAAATATTCCAGGCAGTGCCATGCGTCCTGCTCACACTCCCTCCATCTGTTTTTCTGCAGGAGAAGCTGGCTCGCAACAGCAGGGAGAGGTCTCAGACTGGGGGTGGAATGGCCCACATTAGATCCCTCAGTCACTTTGAGGAACGTGCCATTGAGCTGACTAGAGAGTATGTGGACCGTGCCTGTGGCGACAGTGAGGTCGGCAGCGAACACCCATGTGAGGACCCTTCCCCACATCATCCCCTTCTCAACGCATCTGCAAGTACTCTCTCTTCTGCTTTTGACTCTGCTGCCATGCAGTAATTATCTTTACTTTTGTTCACAAGGATCTCTGCCAAGCGACTGACACCCTCAGCCAGCCAATCCCTCAGCTCCATCCAGGTCTGCACCTCTAGCCAAGAGGACACCTCCTCCATTGAAGAGCTGGAAATAAGCAGCCTTGAAGACCTGTCACGGTGCTTGCCCACACCCTCCACCAGTGCAGAGACACACACCTCGGCGGGGGAGAGGCATTGGATGGCAAGCCTCTGGATTCAGCCTTCCAACTCATCATGGAGTGTCAACAGAAAGTGAGGGAACATCATGCAGAGCTGTTGGGAGCCCTCAACAGAGTGGCATACAAATTGGAGGAGTGTGCCACCTGCTCTCTGATGAAGTGGTGCCCATGTGCATGTATGGAGATCTCCATGGGAAGGATGGTCGATGCCATGGAGATCCTGGTCCAGCAGAATGCGGAGGTGTGTGCAGACCTGCATTCCATCATGGTAGCCATAGTTCCTGGAGTGGCAATGTGAGAGAGTAATGGGGCACCTTGACATCCCTCCAGGTGCTCCTTCTCCTTCTCATGAAGCTATTAATGTATATAATATTATTGGAAAATATTTTTCTTTTAAAATAGAGGTTTAGTCTGTGGGTGTGTTTTAATTGGATTAAAGTGAGCTAGTCTGGGTGCTTTGATGGGTACTAGCTTTGATATGTAAGGGAGATAGCGTGCAATTGTATTTTTTGAATCAAGCACTCAAGAAGTGGGGTGAAAATTGATCCTTATCTAGCAGCTATCAGCAATATGTTTATATTACTAATAAAGTTGGTACTATGAAGGGGATTTATTGTTAGAGAGGTTTAGTTCAGAGATTGTTGATACAATGAGAATTAACATTCAATGGGCAGTGGTAGGTATAACAAGACAACCGTTTTGGGTGTGCGGAGCAGAGGCAGTGTGAGATCAAAAAGCAGCTGTAAACCACCAACTGGCTCCACAGCAACCAAACCTCATTTGGAAGGGAACCTCATTTTGAATTTGTAAGGTGAAAATGCTTTGCCTGGTGTCAGTTAAGTGTATGGGTTGCTGTTGCCTTAATGGAGATTAGTTTGGGAATTTGTTAAAAGCTATGATAGTAGTAATTTGTCACCATGTGTGTATATATATATTAATCTATGTAAATTAATAAAACGTTTCACTTAGTTTAATGTAAAGCCTCGAGAACTGATGGTCTAATTCCTAAATTTAGAGTCGCATCTCCAACATAATACTTAAAGTTATAGGTTATGGCAGTTGTTTAAAGTTTCCCTCTAGGATTTTTAAATTACTCCACTTTACCACCTGCATCCATCATAACAATTGGGGGCTGTGCTGGGATAAATTGTATTTCTGATTCCTTGATTGGTTAAGAATTGGCGAATCTTAAAGCTTATGAGTACGAGAGGCACTTTGAATTCAGGAGTTGGTGAGGTATTTTAGAAGTGGTGAGACTGCAATATGACCTTGGCAATTTGGAATGACTTGTCTGGGAGCAGAGGAGATAACTCTGTTTGGGTTGGAGAGAATAACCAAAGTAAGTTAACAGAGTTGGCGGATAATTTACAATTGGGGTTACCTGTGGGGGCTAGGAAATCTGATATAGTTAAAAGTATAGCACAGCATCTACAGTTGAAAGTGAAACCTGACACTAGTGAGTCACAGCTGGAGGTAGTGAGACTTCAGTTACAAATGAAGAAGCTTGAATTAGAACAAGCAAAGGAACTGAAAAAGCTTGAATTTGAAGCAAGGGAATGAGAAAGTGTGAAATTATAGCTGGAATGGTGGAAAAATTGCCCATTGCAGAAGTTCAGTTTATTCTGGGTAATGATATAGCTGGATCGCAAACGTGCATGACGCCTATGGTAGTTGAGCAGGGTGTAGAAGTGTTTTCAACAGAAGTGCTACAGAAGGAACATCCTGGATTGTTTCCTAATCATGTTATAATGAGGTCAAAGACCCATAGGGAAGAACAAGATAAACAGGATGAGCAGGCAGTTCAACGGCAAGAAGAAGGTATCAAAATCCAATTAGCTGGCACTGCATTTGATAACATTGTTCAGGAGGAAGGAATGCAGTACAGTTCAGCTGAAGTTTTTAACTCAAAGAGGCTAGTGGAGTTACAGAAAAAAATGATTTGCAATTAAAACAGTTGTACCTGAAAGCTTATCCAAAAACCAAAATATATTCCGGTATGTTATTATCTTCAAGGGAATATACTAATGAGAAAATGGTGGTCGGATTATGTCTCAGCAAATGAAAGCTAAAGGGATGTGTATCAGATTGTTATCCCATTAGGGTACAGAAATGAGATTCTGAGGATTGCTCATGAAATTCCAATGGGACATTTAGGAATTAGGAAAACACAGGGAAAGATACAGAGGGTTTTTTTTGGCTAGGATTGCATAGGGATGTAGTCAAATTCTGTAGAATCTGTCATATATGTCAAGTAACAGGAAAGCCACAAGCAGTGATTAAGCCGGCGCCTTTAATCCCAATACCAGCATTTGAAGAACCTTTTACCAAGTTCATGATTGATTGCTTAGGACCCCTACCTAAGGCTAAAAGTGGAAATCAGTATTTATTGACAATAATGGATGTGTCTACCAGGTTTCCTGAGGCGATACCTTTAAGAAATATCACAACTAAGAAGATTGTGAAAGAGCTAATAAAATTTTTTTACAAGATCTGGCTTACCTAAAGAAATACAATCAGATCAGGGGTCAAATTTCATTTCACAGCGGTTTAAAGAAGTAATGAACAGTTTGGGGATAAAACAGTTTAAGTCAACAGCTTATCACAAGGAGCTTTGGGAAGATGGCATCAATCTTTAAAAACTATGATAAGAGCATACTGTCATGATTATGCGCAGGATTGGGATACAGGAATTCCATTTTTGTTATTTGCTATTAGAGACGCTTCTAATGCAGTGACTGGTTTTAGCCCCTTTGAACTTGTTTATTGTCATGAGGTAAGGGAACCACTGAAATCGATTCATGAGAAATTGGTGGGTCAAAATTCAGAAACTACTCTCCCGGACACCAAATTTCAGGGAAAGATTGAACAGAGCGTGTGAGATGATAAAGATATCATAGCAAGTGGTGAAAGTGAAAGCAGATAAGAAGGCTAAAATTCACAGGTTTGTTTCTGAAGAGAAAGTACTAGCTTTGTTACCAGTTCTAAGTGATTCATTAAATGCAAGATTTAGTGGGCCTTACAGGGTTGAAAAGAAATTGAGTGAAGTAAATTATTTAATAAGTACTCCAGATAGAAAAAAGAAGCAGAGGGTGTATCATGTAAATATGCTTAAAATGTACTTTGACAGAGAAGAGGAACAATAAGAGGTATTAGTGGTGGTGGATAATGAGAAAGAGGTAGAAGTGCAGGACTCTGAAATTGATTTTCCTCTAATCAAATTGAATAATGTGGGGGTGCTTGAAAATTTAAATGTAATATTGGGCAATATTTTCTCCCCATCAGGGGGATGTGCGGGCGCGAATGGGCGGGTTCCCGATTGGAGCCCCCAGTAGGGGGCCCGCCACTATTTTACGTGGGCGGGCTAATTAAGGCCCGCCCAGTGTGACGTCCACAAGGAAACGCTATGCACTAGCTGTGTGGGCGGGGTCAGGGGGTGGGGGGGCAGGGGCGGGGGCGGCTGGCAATGACATCAGGTTGGTTCACCTAAACCCAAGTACATTGAAATTGATCTGACATGACTCCAAGGTTGTGTGAACCCATCACGACAGTTCATGGCTCCCTCAGGGAGATCGGCTCAAATGTTAAACTTTAAATAAAGCTGAGAAAAAAATTTCGCTGCCATGTCCCCTCATATGTCACATGAGCTGGGTCGTGTAAATATCTTCTATTTTGAAATATTTTTACATTTTTAAATCCCTCATGAGACCTCAAGTCCGCCCTTCAAAGGCAACCTCACCCCTGCCCCACACATTCATTTGCATCCCCCCCAAAACCTCACGACCCCGACACCTTTGTTACCGCCCCACCACACACAACCTCACCCCACCCTGGTAAACCTTCCTCTCCCAGTCAAACCTAAACCTTCCTCCCCCACTCATAGCTGGAACTTCCTCTCTCCCCTCCAGACTGATCATCCATAGTAGCCCATGGCCAAGACCCCTGGTGTTCTGATGTAGACCCAAGACATCAACGGAGATGTCCCACCTTCCATGAGCTGCTTCATGGCAGAGCCATGTCCATGAGAATCTGCTTAGCATGCAATGCACATGTTCCTCTAGTGTTCAGTAGTTATAGGGCTTCAGCATCTTCTGCTCGTCAGATGTGCACGACCTGAACAAGGCCTTAATAGTACATCCTGACTTCTGCTCGTCATACTTGTCCAGATGTGTTCCAGGCTGGCATAATGGGTAAATCTCACACGGGAGGATGATTCTGGTTGGGCCTTACTTTGCTTCCCATTACCAGGATGCAAAGTGCGTTCACACCGGCCTCCAGCGGGATTCACATTCCACTGTTATGTGTGCCAGGCAGACCAAATCCATGAGGGATACCTGGGGCAGAATTTTGCCGTCAGCGAGCAGGGGGCGGGGCCCACTTGCTGACATATAAAAAGACAAGGGATGACATCGGGTAGAACCCCCGAAGTCATCCCACCCCATTTAAATTTTCAGGATGGCCGGGACGCAGCAAAATTAGCTGCGGGCCTGCCGACCTGTCAATGGTCAATTGAGGCCTTTGACAGGATCATTTAAACAATTAAAGGACCTGCCCGTCCAACCTTTATGTTGGTGGGCAGGCCAATAACCCCAGCAGCAAATAGAGAAAACATGAAACCTCATCCAGCGTCGGGATGAGGTTCCATGCAGGGTTTTAAAAACTTTAATAAAGTTATAACGTAGATTACGAACAATTCCCATCTCGTGTGGGGACATGTTAGGGATTTTTTTCTTTCTACTTTTAATCTTTTTCAAAGTAGAAGCCATCTCCCTAAGGCTGCACTTTGTCTCTGGGAGATGTGCACTCTTTCGTGCACATGTGTGAAAGTGCACACTCTCGTTTTTGGGGAATGCCCCCCACCCGCACAGGAAGCGCATAGTGCTTCCCGCCAGACGTCATGCTGGGCGGGCCTTAATCGGCCCACCCATGTAAAATGGCGGTGTGGCCCGCTTCTCTGGTGGGGATCAGCTCCCCACCCGCTGGACGTTGGGTCGGGCCCACCCGCCGGACAGGCAGAAAATTCTGCCCCAGGTTGCGCTATCACAATGGTTATGTAATTTGTATTTATTATGAGATGCCTACATTGAATCCAGAAGATATAGGTCCATCAATTATAAATTAAAAATAAATTAAATTAAAATATTTATTAACAAAAGAAAATATTTCAAACACATATATAAGACTACAAAATTAATCTATAATAACTCCTAAAATTCCTAATTAACCTCCCAATTACTGTCCCTTTAAGGCAATGGTCCAAAAATAGATTTTAGATTTTAAACAGATCCAGCAAATTAATACAATTCCCTGGACAGTGTAGTTTCAAATGACTTTTCAACAGCTTTAGTTTCAGTAAGACAGCACAAACACTGGAGGCTTCATTAAAGTCATTTCACGCACCCCTGTTAGATCTCACATGGCCTTCTCCTGACACAAAGACTCATTCTAGTTTGTATATGTTTCTCACTCTTAATATGTAAATTCTATTGTTTCATATGTCTTTGAAACTGTATTTTCCTCGCAATATAACACCTTTTATGTTGCTATTATTTGTTGTTAGTAACCTTTGGGAAAAATAAACACATTCCTTAACCTTGCTTATCTGGATAGTTGTAAACAGGCTCAAATCCTTTCGAAATCCAAATCTCCCTTCATCTATCTAAAAATGCAAATTCCCTTCACACTTTGTATGCTAAACCAGCATCTATGTTCACACATTAGCAAGTCAAGCATCTAGCTTCTTTTGATGAGTTAAAGCTTGCAGTCTACTTGACTCCAAATGTAATTAAATCACACACAAACAGACCCAATTATACTTACCCCCATAAACTTCACAATAAACCACAAAAATATTATGACACTGCCATGGCGGACACCAACGGATGATCCTGCTGTTCTTCCATGCCAGCATGAAACCGATTTCTGCCACTCAAGCCAAATTGTCCCCCATGCCCCCAATGATACCTGACGCCAATGCGGCTGGAAGTTTCTGCCCTATATGTGCCAGACCTTTATACTACAGTGATCTTATTGAAATATGTAAGGTCCTGAGGGGACTTGATAAGGTGGATACTGGGAGGATGCTTCTTCTTGTGGGGGTGACTCGAACTAGGGGACACAGTTTAACAATAACAGGTCTCCCTTTTAAGACAGGGATGCAGAGAATTTTTTCTTTCAGAGTGTTGTTAGCCTGCGGAATTCTCTTCCCCAGAAGGCAGTGGAAGCTGGGACATTGAATTTATTCAAGTCTGAGTTGGTAAATTTTTTGATAGACAAGGGAGTCAAAGGTTGGTGGCAGACAAGAAAGTGGAATTGCGACCACAATCAGATCAGCCATGATTTCATCGAATGGCAGAGCAGGCTCGAGGAGCCAAATGACTTACTCTTGCTTCTAAATCCTATGTTCCCAACCCAATCCAAATAATATTGGTAGTTAACCAAATCAGATCAAGCACAGCAGGGCTGCAGCTTAACCCCAAGTGCAATGTAACAGAGTTTTCAGAGCCATTGGTGCATTAACAACATTACTGTATTTTACACCTTTTCCTCTTCTTCATCAATTCCCTGCCCCAGGGCAGGTCCTTTGTGATTATTACACAAAGATCTCAGATTTTTTTAATCTAGGTAGGGTGGAGAGGTAGGCCCTGAATCTAGCTCATCCAGCAATGGGATTGAACTCTATGCTGTTAGAGTTAATCTGATCCACATGCTAGCTGTTTAACCAACTAAGCTGGCTGGCCCCTCTCTTATATCCTTTTATAACTCTTTTGAGTACAAACCCGTTTCCATCTGTTTCAGATGAAGTTACATTGTTTCATAGTTTGCCGTTGTGAGATTTGAACTCTTGATCTTGGGGTTACAAACCCAGTATCATAACCACTTGGCTATTTAGGCCAAGCTCCTTATATCCTTTTATAGTGCCACAATTAATAGTGTGATAAGATTAAACAATAAGGATTAAGGCAAAATAAATGAATATTTTTTGACTGCACTCACATTGAACCAAATAGATTTGCAGCACAGCAAGAGAGAGTTTGATCCATCATGTCTTGGACATTTTACAGCTATTTAAATTGAATCCCAGTGTGGTGCTTTTTTGCCGTAATCCTAAAGGCAATGGTGTCTGCCTCCAGTATATCTTGTTGCAAAGTATTCCATGCTCCAACAGCCCTGCATTAATACATTTCTTGCAGTGACAATTTTAAATTGATGACAGATCAGTCGGAACCTTCCTGCATCAAAAATAATTGAGCTTTAGGAAATTTCAGGGTTTTGACCCCGCTGGTATCTGCTGTCTGTACTACATGTGATTTTGCGGGAGGGCAGCCATTTAACCAGGCATTTCTGCATTTGCTGTCCAATTAAGGACAGCATGTGGGTTTCCGAGGCAGGAGGTCTAATAGGAGGTTAAGCAATAAAGGCTAATCATTAGATGGACAGCAGCGTCATTGGGAGGGGTGAACATTGCTACAGGTAGGAGAGCTGTTCTCAGAAATCTGATTAAATTTTAAAAATAAGAAAGGCCCACAGCTCTGAGGGCTATCAGCATGGAGGCAGAACCCTGCCACTGGAATGTTTTTGGCTGAGGCTGTGGCCTTTTCTTTCCTTCATTCATTGAGCCAGTGAGAGGAGGCACCAATGGCCTTCTGGTCCGCTGGCAGGAAGTCACCTGCAAGTTGCTTCCAGCCTCTGGACTCTGGAGACATACTTTTACCAGCATCCAGGTGGCAGGAACGGAGGCTCAGAAAATAGTGAGGAGTCATGTTGGAACGTGTCCCCATCACAGTTCTGCTGCTAGGTAGGTTTCCCAGCAGCTGATAGGAGGCTGGCTGCAAGTCAGATAGGCTGCCTACTCCTAGGAGATAGTCAGCTGATTTGCAAAGTTAAAGGCCCTATTAAAGCTCATTTTCCTCAGCTGCCAGCATTTTACCGATGGCAGGGTGGCTCCCCACTGCGTAGGAAGGCCATCAGCTTCATGGAAGTGGCCACCCTGCAGCAGCTTGGAGGACCATTGGAGCCTAAGGCTTAATGCCCCTGAAGTGGACCAAGGGCAGGAAAGGAAGATCCTCTGGCCCCAATAATCCCCTGAAGGTGTTTGCCCTGTGATCGGGCGGGTGGGGTGGCGGGGTTGGGGGGGGGGGGGGGGGGGGGGGGCGGGTGGTGGGGGGCATGTACTCGGCCATCCTTAACTTTAATTTGTATTTACCTCTCTGAGGGTGCCTCAACCTTGAGGGGCCCCTGTGATTTCCAACCTGCCTTGGCGGCGCCCACCTCTTCTGGTGGAGCAGCTGAGACTTCAGAGTTGCCCCCCACCCCCATCCCCCCCGACTCTGATTGGGCTGCAGCGTTAGAGGAGCCTGCCTGCCATCCTTAATGGGCCTGCCGACTAGGAAGCCGCCTCAGGTAAAATCAGCAAGCCGTTCCTGTTGCTAACACGTGTGGGCTTCAGAACCTGCTTTTGAACCTGATGTTGGGCACTTGAAGCTAGTGGTGAAATCAGCCCTGGGAGTCAAAATAAAGTGTGCATGTGTCTGTGCCTGACAGGCTAGGAGAGGGGAGTACGGCTGGAGCACATCCTGGTGTACTAACTAGGATGAGTCACTTTAATCTTAGGTGGCAACCAGGTAGAATTCTTTTGATTTTCATAGAAATAGTGGTTAGCCATCTGCTGAAGAAGGTTTAAATCATGGAAAACTTAATGCTCTGGTGAAGGGGTACAGGTTTCAGTTCCTCTTCCACCCCAGAAAGGACTTTAAAATGCCGCTGCAACCTTAGAAAGTCCCTAAGAATGTCAGATTAAAAAGTCTTCAATTTGTAATTTACAATCCAAAGGTAATTCTTGAATCTAAAGAGCTTTTAAGAGTGAAAACCAAATGTATCTGCAATTTCCCACCTATTTATTTTAATACCCTAAGCTGGAAACCCTATCTTAAGTCCCATTATTTTCTCCATTCCAGTTTTCCTCACATATTCAATGTAGTTTCTCCCTTTGAATTATTTTTAGGTTTCCTTGTTTTACTGGCATTTTGTCCTCTTCCTGTACTATTAAAGCCATTGAGCAGGCCTAGAAATTCATTAACACTGTACCTGTTTTATAAACATCAAAGTACATGCCCTAAAAAGGTATGAGGCCCTTTGAGTATGCAAATAGGAAGCCTGAGAGCTTTTGAGCTCCCTTGTATGCTGTTCAGGCTGAGATTACTATACTGAATATAACCATGTCCACATGTGGCCTAACCAGTGGCCATTAAATGGTTCTGGTTCATTACATTTCATTAAATTTAGTATGACCTTATTTCATATCACTTTCTGCTGCATTGGCAGGACCATTTTTGAGGCGGGAAGCCAACTGACTGATTTGCATATCTTCAAATTGCTCTTTCCCAGATAAATCTAATTATTGTCCTACCTCCAGGCAGGGCCAGAGAGAGAAATCATGGGCCCTGGTGCTTCTCCTGTTTCCAGGCCCACTGACCACATTATTTAACAATTTTAAATGATTGAATTTAAGTAAGTTTGACAATCCTGTTTCTTTGCTCTGTCCAAAAATTTTCCTGGAAATCATTTGAACAGCTAAATCCTTCACTCAATAGCCCTTGCCTCAGACAATGGTGAATGGCAGTCCATTTGTTGTTTGTAAGATTTAACTTCTTTAATTTGGAGTCAAGAATCATCCTTCCATGCAAAGGTGCAAGGCACCACTGAGTCTAAAAGATGGATAGGATAGTACAGCACGGAAGGAGGTCATTTGACCCATCAGGTCTGGACAGGCTTTTTCAAAGAGCAATCCAGTTAGCCCCACATGTCCCCATATCCCTATTTTTTTTTTCAATTCCCCTTTGAAAGCTACCATTGGACTTGTTTCCCAACACTTTGTCAGGCAGACCATTCACTTTAAAAAATGTGTTACCTTGTTTTGTCAATGGCCTTAAATGTGTGTCCTCTGTCTCGACCTTTCAGCTATTGGAAACAGTTAGGAGCTTAGGAACATAGGATTTAGGGGTAGGAATAAATTATTCAGCCCTTCAAGCCTGCTCCACCATTCAATAAGATCATTGCTGATCTGGTTGTGGTCTCAACTCCACTTTGTTTTTTGCCCCCCACCCACCCACTACATTACCCTTGACTCCCTTATCAAAAATCCATCTAAATTCTTAGTTCTCTCTATTTTCTCTGTCTTAACCCTTGATAATTTTAAATACATCTGCCAAATCTCCTCTTAGCATTTTCTACTCTGAGGAGATCACTCCCAATTCTGTAGCTCTAATCCCTTATCCCTGGATCCATTCCAGTAAATCTCTACTGTAGCCCCTCCAAAATCTTCACATCCTTCCAGAAGTATGGTGCCCAGAATTGAACACAATACTCCAGGTGGGGTGAACTAGTGTTTTATATAGAATTAGAAAAGTTGCACTCTATTCACCCCATTCCCACTAAATAGCTGACTATCCAACTTCTTTTCCTGGTCCCTTTGATAGCTGAAGTGATTCATAAAGTGGACCATCCTCAGATGCTGTCCCTTCCACATTCAAAACTCCTCTCCTAAAGAAAGCAATTCTCAATCCCTCTGTTCTTGCAAACAACCACTCTCTCGCCATCATCCTTTTCCTCTGAACATGTTGCTGCCTCTTGTGCCCATACCTCCTGCAGGTCCATTTTTGATTCTCTCCAATCAGGATTCTGTCACTGCCACAGTACTGAAACAACTCCTAGCCAAGCCTCAATTACATCCTCTTGACTGTGACTGGGGTGTATTATCTGTCCTTGATCTTCCTGCAGCTTTTGATATGGTCCCAACATTCCATTCTTTCTCTAATTTATTTTTGCTGCCATCCAGCTCAGTAAGATTGCCCTCACTTGGTCCCAGTCTTACCTATTTGATGGTAGCCAGATCTTCTCCAAAAATGGCTTCTCTTCTACACCTGTACATGCCAGCTTTCACCTATATGTTCATTGAGCACACCCAGCTCTACTCTTCCTACCAACTCTCACTACACCTCCACTGCCTCTGTATTGACAGCCTCCTCATCCGAGATCTAGCCTTAAATGAACTGTAATCTCTTCCTATCTCGCTCCCTACTCACTGTCTCAAGCTGAACCAGAGCGCAATCTCAATGTCCTATGTAGTTTGAAGGGTTAACAGAAAGGATATGCTAATAAAAGTATAGATAATGATGTACTACTGACATCAGTCAGTCTTGTATTAGGCTCTAGAGAGAGAGGTTGGAACAGCATACCTAGGAGCAACATGCCTACTCTGTAACCTGTTCAGATGTAGTACTAATAAAAAGTGTTAAGCAAATACCAGAGTATGTCTACAGTCTGTCTCGGAACCAAGCATCACGCCTAGAGTCCAAGATAGAAGTATCATCTCAGAATATTCTATCCAACTCTGATCTGAGCTTTCCATTGCAAAGTGTCTTGTACATTGGATAAATTGTACATGTTATAAACTTTCTGACTAACTGTAACACAGCTTCAAAGGGGAATGCATTTATCCGTTAAACAATGGCCAGGGTTCCGCTCTCTGGGTTCTATAAAATGCTCTGGTAGTACAAACGATTCGCATGAATAACAGTACAGCAGCAATCATCCAAGGATCAGTTGTTTGCCTTCGTTAAAAAATAGAACTGTTTTTATTTAGTTTTGGGAATCATTCCAGTGAGGGCTTTCAAAGCTGCAGGTTTCGAATTGAGGTCCATGCCATCACAATCATTGGTTGTCTACAAAGAAAGCTGGGTATTCAGAATCACTTAAAATGCACTGTACAGCATTGCCCAATTGATATTTTAAAAACCCCATCATCTCAAAATATAATTCGAATGACTTGAAATATGCCGGGAGCTGTACAAATGTAACAGCAAGGTACATTTTATGGTTTAAATGAGTGAGGAAATTCATAAGAAAAATACTGAATCAAATATGATCCCATTATTAAATTCTAGAATCTGCACACTTGAATTCTTGGCAAACACTAAACAGTTAATTTGAAGTCCAATGGAACTAATCAGATTTGCAGACCCTCAGTTATATTTCGCCTGCCCTATGCCTCTGATAGTACCCGCTCGCACCAGCCCAGCCAATCCTGTGCGTGTGTTCGATTGATAGGCAGCGCCATGAACGAATGGAAAACCAAAACCTTATGTCAATCAAGCATAGCTGCCCTGCCGTCTCTGTGGCGCTCCGCTCCTCACGCCCACTTATTTTTGCCAGAGGAAATAAGTGAAAGGTGGTAAGGAATAAAAGTTCACTTCAGAACAATTAACTGATGAAGAGCAACATCAACTTTTTATATAGAAAAGGAGCACTAGAGCCTGGGCTCTTCTAACCCCCGGGCCTCAGTGTTTAGAACCTTGTGCACCCCCTTTTCCCGGGCCTTACCTCGGGGCTTCACAATCAATTAGGGAAGGCAGGTGGGATGACCTGTCCATTCTGCCAAAGGAAGGATTTCTAATTAAAGTGACCATGACAAGGGTTACACGGGCTCAGCAGTACTTGGATTTTAGAGGCTGCAGGAACACAGGAATGGTGAGGAGAGTGGGAAAGCAGCTACTTGGGTTTCTCACTCTTACCTGGAGGCCTTGCTACATGATCTGATGGGCTGCAGTGAGGTGAGTTCCCCCAAGGATGAGAAGAGCACAATCTCACAAACTAAGCAGATTTGGATGTAAGTGGCTGAGGCGGTCAGCAGCAGAAGTGTGGTATCTCCAACTTGGAGACTGCACCAAGAATCTCAAGGACCTCAGGAGGCCAGGAAAGGTGAGTGTCATAACATTTACAGATGCCAAGTCCCACAGCTTGACTTTCTCAGTGTTCTCCTGCATAGCATGCCTCACGTCAATACATCTTGCCGCTCCACTCAATCCGCTCTCCCCAGGCATCTCATGTCCCCTTGTAAGCAGCAAACAATCTCACTCACTTTCAGCCTGTTGCTGTCTCACACTCATGCCTAAAAGCCACTATCCACAAATAGTCCTTCCTTCTTCTTCACAATAAGAGGCGCATGATCAGCAATGGGAGACTGCGACCTGATTGAGACAGAGACTGGGTGAGTACATTTGGGAATTTGGTTCAAGTGGGAATTTGGTGCATGGGGGAAAATGATGCTGTAGGTAAGGTTTACTGTAAGAAGTGACACTTAGAATAGATTGCTGTGAGTTGGGTAATTAAAGGAGTTAAGGAAGGAAGGTGCATTTTTGCTCTCTGCTTTCTAACTTTCTCAGCCTTAAGGAAGTTGTCATGCTCTGCTACAGGAGAAGAATCTAGTTATTTGGTGAGTATCTGGTAAGTTAGTAAGGTTTATTTTATTCCTAAGGTTCATAATAGTCTAGCACCTGGTGGTAAGGTTAATAAAATATGTAAAAACAAAAGTAAAATAATTGAATAAAATAATTAAATAGTTAATTAAAACACATTAAAGACGTCAGGACAGATGATGTGGCACAGCTGTAGCATATGGGAGCTCCTGGATGACGGTTCGATCCAGGGCGAACACACCTGCAGTAAGTGTTTGAAGTTTGAGCGGAGTTTATCAGCTGGAGGCTGAACTACAGAAACAACGGGTTTGAGGTTCTTTTTCAGCTTGTTCGGATGAGAGTGGGGGCTGCAGGTTGGATGAGCTAACTGGCCATGGCACCATGGTACAGGAAGCCATTCAAATGGGGGGAGCAAAAAGGAATATAATGGTATTAGGGGATAGTATAGTCAGGGGTATTGACACTGTTCTCTGCAGCAAACAGCCTGAGTCCAGATGGCTGTGTTGCCTGCCTGGTGCCAGGGTGCAGGACATATGCTTGGGGCTGGAGAGGAACTTGTAATGGGAGGTGTAGGACCCAGTCATCATGGTCCATGTAGATACCAATGACATAGGCAGGACAAAAAGGAAGTTCTGCATAGTCAGAATGAGGAGCTTGGCACCAAATTAAAAACCAGTCATAACTTCTGGGTTATTACCTGAGCCACATGCAAATTGGCATAGGACAAATCAGATTAGGGAGATGAATGTGTGGCTCAAAAACTGGCATGGGAGAAATGGGTTTTGTTTCATGTGGCACTGGCACCAGTACAGGAGAAAGTGGGATCTGTACCGTTGGGACAGTGTACACCTGAACCACGCTAGGACCGGTGATCTTGTGAGCCGCATAACTAGGGAAGTAGAGAGGGGCAATAGTGGGGGCAAGAGATCAAATTTGGGAAGATGTGGTAAACCAAAGAGTAGAGGCAAGACAAAAGAAAAAGGTATTATTACAGGAAATGCAAACAGACTGTAATAGGAAGGGATATAGAGTACAAATCTAACAGTAAATCAACAGACGAAACTAGAGGTTATAAAAAGAATAAAATGATAAAATTAAAAGCTGTGTGTCTGAATGCACATAGCATTCAAAACAAAGCAGATGAACTGAAAGCACACATAGAAATAAATAATTACAATTTGATAGCCATTGCGGAGACATGGCTGCAGGAGGACATGGATAATATTGAAAGGTACAGGATATTTAAGAAGGACAGGAAACGAGGAAAAGGTGGAGGCTCTGTTAATTAATGATGGTATTAGCACAATAGGGAGGGATGACCTAAGTTCAGGAAACCAGGATGTGGAAACGGTTTGGGTTGAGATGAGAAATGGTAAAGGCAAGAAGTTACTTGTAGGAGTTGTGTACAGGCCCCCTAACAGTAACCACATTGTAGGATTGGGCATAAAGGAAGAAATAATGAGAGCTTGTCAGAAAGGCATGGCAATAATCAAAGGAGGTTTTAATTTACATATAGACTGGAAAAGTCAGATGGGCAAAGATATCCTAGATGAGGAGTACATTGAATGTTTTTGGGATAATTTCTTAGAACAGCATGTTCTGGAGCCAACCAGAGAGCAGGCTTGGTATTGTGCAATGAGATGGGAGTAATTAATGATCTCATAGTGAAGGTGCCCCTAGGTAGCAGCGACCAAATATGATTGAATTTTACATTCAGTTTGAGGGAGAGAGAAGTGGGTCTGAGACTAAGTTTTTACTGAAATAAGGGCAATTATGAGGTCATGAAAGCTGAGCTGGCTAAAGTGAATTGGCAAATTAGGTTAAGGGGTAGATCAATAGAGATGCAGTGGCTTATATTTAAATGGATATTTCAGAATGCAAAGAATAGATACATTCCAACAAGTAAGAAACATTCCAATGGACGGACACGCCATCCGTGGTTAACTAGAAAGATCAAAGATAGTATCAAACTTAAAGAAAAAGTATATAATTGTGCAAAGGTAGGTGGAAAGTCATAAGATTGGACAGAATATAAGGGACAACAAAGAATGGCTTAAAGACTAATAAGGAGGGAAAATTAGATATGAGAGAAAGATAGCCAGAAATATAAAGACAGATGGTAAGTATTTTTTTAATAATTATTTAGAAAAGAAAAGAGTTAACAAAGTGAGCGTTGGTCCTATAGAAAATGAGTCTGGAGAACTGATAATGGAAAACAAGGAGATGGCAGATGAATTAAACAGATATTTTGCATCAGTTTTCCCTATTGAGGATACAAGTAACATCCCAGGAGCAGCTATAAACCAGGAAATGGCAGTGCGGAAGGAAGTCAGGAAAATTACAGTCACCAGAAATGTGGTACTTCGTAAATTGATGGAGCTGCAGGCTGACAAGAGTTCGGGTTCCTGATGGACTTCATCCTAGGGTCTAAAAGAAATATCTAGTGAGATAGTTGATGCATCGGTTTTAATTTCCCTAGGTTTGGGGAACATCCCATTAGAGTGGAGATAGCAAGTGAAACTCTATTATTCAAAAGGGTTGGAGACAGAAAGTGGGAACATAAAGGCTAGTTAGCTTAACATCTGTCATAGGGAAAATGTTAGAAACTATTATTAAATAAGTTGTAGCAGGGCACTTGGATAAGCTCAACGTCATCAGGCAGAGTCAACATGGTTTTGTGAAAAGGAAATCATGTTTATCCAACTTATTGGAGTTCTTTGAGGAAGTAACATGTGCTTGGATAAAGGGGAACCAGCAGATGTAATGTACTTAGATTTCCAGAAGGCATTTGATTAAGTGCCACATTAAAGGTTATTGCGTAAAATAAAAGCTCATGGTATAGGGGTTAACATATTGGCATGGATGGAAGATTGGCTAGCTAATGGGAAGCAGAGAGTAGGCATAAATGGGTCTTTTTCACGTTAGCAAGATGGAACGAGTGGCATGCCACAGAGATCAGTGCTGGGACCTCAACTGATAACAATTTATATAAATTACTTGGATGAAGGGATTGAAGGGATGGTTGCCAAATCTGCTGATGACACAAAGAAAGGTAGGAAAGTGAGTTGTGAAGAGGACATAAGGAGGCTACAAAAAGATGTAGATAAGTTAAGTGAGTGGGCAAAGTTCTGGCAGCTGGAATACAATGTGGGAAAATTTGAAAATGTCCATTTTGGCAGGAATAATAAAAGAGAAGTATATTATCAAAATGTCAAGAAATTGCAGAGCTCTGAAATACAGAGGGATCTGGTTGTCCTAGTGCATGAATCACAAGAGACTAGTATGCAAGTAATTAGGAAAGCTAATAGAATATTATAATTTATTGCGAGGGCAATTGAATGCAAAAGTAGAGAGGTTATGCTTCAGTTGTACAGGGCACCAGTGAGGGCACAGTTGGAGCACTGTGTACAGCATTTGTCACCTTAGTTAAGGAAGGATGTAAATATGTTGGAAGAAGTTCAAAGAAAGTTTACCAGACTAATACCTGGAAGGGTGGGTCATCTTATGAGGAAAGGTTGGACAGACTAGGCTTGTATCCTCTGGAGTTTAGAAGAGTAAGAGGCGACTTGACAGAAACCTTATAAGACCCTGAGGGTTCTTGACAGGTTGGATGTGGAGAGGATGTTTCCTCTTGTGGAAGAATCTAGAACTAGGGTTCACTGTTTAAAAATAAGAGGTCACCCATATAAGGCAGAGATAAGGTGAAATTTTTTTATTCAGAGGATTGTGCGTCTTTGGAACTCTCTTTTTGAAAATGTCATGGAAGCAGAGCCTTTGAATATTTTTAAGGAGGGGTGGATAGATTCTTGGTAAGCAAGGGGGTGTTAGGTTATCGACAGTAGGTGGGATGCAGATTTCAGGTTACTATCAGATCAGCCATGATCTTATGAAATGTTGGAGCAGGCTCGAGGGACTAAATGGCCAACTCCTGCTCCTTGTTCTTATGTTCCGCGCACGCCATTCTCAAGTACTCACACCTCTGGAGAAGAGGGCATGCAATTTGGCAAGAAGAAGAGGTCTGGGGTTTGGGGATGACACCCAAGTGTGAGGCACCTTGTTGGCCACTGGCAATACGTAGTTGCCTTCTCAAGGGCAATTAGTGATGGGCAATAAATGCTAGCCTAGCCAGTGACACTCACACCCCATGAGTGAATAAAAATAGCTAAGTGAGGACCTGCATAGCATTGCTTGGCCATGAGCTCAATGCAGCACTGGCAAGGCGAGAGGAAACCCGACACCTGGAGCCCCCCACCAGGTCAGCAGGGAGATAGAAGTGTGCCTTGGAAGGGAGGAGGAACAGCTGCCTTCTGCATCTGGGGCTCCTCTCAAGGCCGACCTGGGATGGACAGTGGCTTCTTAGCCCTTTTGTCAATGACACTATTGCCTCAAGAAGCCCATTGAGGACCTACACTTGTGTCGGAGCTCCTCAACATTCTGGAGCCATCCAGACCTCAGACAATCAGAGTGTGGCTGTCACGAAGCAGCACGATGAGCAGCCAGCACCCAACCTCAGCTGCACGCACTGGGATGGCATCTCGTTGGGAGCACAGGTAAGGCAATTAAGAATTAAGAAAAGTGCCCAGCTGCACTTGGGGTTCAAGGATGATATAAATATCTAGATGTTAAGTTTCCTTTTTGTTGTGCTGCTTTTCATTCCAATCCTTGCTCCTTCAATAGGGTGGAATTTATGGATTAAGGTGCATCCATTCAGCTTCTCAGTCTTGCCACTGCGCACTGTGCACCTTAGTGCTGGGTGATGAAGTGCAAAATGAAGGTGGTGACAGCAAGGCTGGTTGAACGTAAGGCTAATTGGCACCTTTCTGAAAGGGCACAATGGTCAAAGGAGGCACCTCTGTATTAGGTTGTCCTGGACCTTGCCTATGGCCCAAAAGGTTCCTCATCATGCATTGCCTGTCAGCTGGCTGCTGCACATCCACATGGTCAAAGGAGGCATTAGGATCAACGATGTCCTCGTTGTTCAGCTCCTCCCCCTCTACGGTGCTAGGTTGTGAAGTGCACAGGAGAACACTCAGAATACATAAGACCCTTGCTTGGGCATTCTGACGGGTTCCATCAGATCACTCCAGGCTCCTGAAACACATCTTCAGAAGCTCAATGGCCTGTTCAGTGGTCGCTTAGGTGGACCCATGGCAGGTATTATACCCCTCCTCTGCATCCATGTGTGGGTTCCTCTTGGCAAGAATAAGCAGAGGCATAATCATGCCAGAGTGCACAGCCGCATGCACTCCCCTCAGTGCTTCCAGCCCAGGACTGTTGCACAGGAGACATGGCTCTGAAAGGCTAGAAAAGTGCAGCCCCCGATTCAGTGATGGATCCCTGTGATGCCTTCCGGACACCATTGGAGCCTGCCGTGATGACCTCCACCCCCGCTCTGGCTGCAAGAGGTCCAACAATCTTACCACTCCAGCTTGGAAGGTGGTGGCAGTGGTGGTCAGTGCTAACACTGCACAAAGGAGGTTGGCCATCCAGTGCATAAAGAGGATGAATGATCTCATCCATGCCACCAGGGTAAGTCAACCATCTCATCACCATAAACTCATGCCTTCACAAACCCATCACACATTCACTGGCATCTCACTGCTAGCTCAAAGTACATCACCACTCACTCTCACACACATACCCTCACATCTCCATCTGGCCTCTTCTCTGGAGACTGCCTCCTCAGCTCTCACCATTTGATGCCAATTGCACAGATCAGCATGTGCCCCCAGACACACCCTGGGATATCCTCCTTCTTCAGTGCAGCCTTCATCCTGCAATCTCTTCCCTTGCCTGAGATTACTTCTACCCCTTCCCCAAGCAAGCCCTAGCCCTGGAGCTCTTGAAAACCTGCTCACCTTTCGGCTGGCCTGGTAGTTAGAGACCTGCCCGTGAGCACCCTTAAAAGTGATATGGTGAAGCCTAGTGCTGATTACTGTGAGTGCTGTGTAAAGGAAAGATTTTTTTCCCCCCAGTATTACTGTGGGACGCTTTAAGGCAGGGGTGTGTGTGTGTGTCTGTGTGTGTGTGTGTCTGTGTGTGTGTGTATGTCTGTGTGTGTGTGTGTTTGTGTGTGTGTGTTTCTCTGGGTGTGTGTGTGTTTCTCTTTGTGTGTGTGTCTCTGTCTGTGTATGTGTGTGTCTCTCTCTCTGTGTGTGTGCAGTGTGAATGGATTTTGCATTTTTAGATATGTTGAGAGGTTGTTTGATTTTCAAAGGGACATAAGATATTCACAATTGGCAAGACAAATAAGGCAAAGTTATTAAGTTTATTTTTCCCAAAACTGCTGGCCATAATGACAACATGAAAGATTTTGGCCTTTTTTGGGATTTTTGG
This sequence comes from Carcharodon carcharias, assembly GCF_017639515.1. Lineage (NCBI taxonomy): Eukaryota > Metazoa > Chordata > Chondrichthyes > Lamniformes > Lamnidae > Carcharodon > Carcharodon carcharias. The sequence continues at coordinate 92,130,011 of NC_054477.1, read as the reverse complement.
GTATCTGCCATGGCTGCTTCTGAGGAATCATACACACACCTGAAGGATCCACTTTTGGTAGACATTGACCAGTTGGACTTTGATGAAATGGAAGCACTTTCTGTTAATGAAGGCCTCTAGCTTGTCCACTCAAACCTTGATGGCCATATATGTGCAGTTGGAGAAGACACCTGGGCATTTCAGCAATGGCCCCAAAGCCAATGGACCTCTTGGCCTGACTTTTCAGGTAGATAGTACACAGAGTTGCCACCCCTCTTGAACATGGCATTGGTCACCTCCATAATGCATTGATGTGCTGCAGGCTGAGAGATTTCTGTCCCTAGTGGATCCTGAAAAGAGCCGGATTTGTAGAAGTTGAGAGCCACAGTGATCTTCAGGCCCATCGGCATTAGGTGTCCACCAACCTCCTCCTGCAGCATGGTGCAGATATCAGTAACTGACTCCATGGAGCGCCACAGTCTTTATTGACATTGCCACTCTGACATTTGGAGCAAGTTCAGCCTTGGATGGCACTCTCTCTCCTGGGGATAGGCTCTTCTGTGCACATGCAGCTGTTGGTTTGTCCCGCTGCTTACTTTTCCTCCAGGCTGACACCAGAGCTGATCCTATTGCTGTTCATAAGGCTGTTGATGTGCCCCAGCCAGGGTGTGGACCTCCCTCTCTCTGAGCCCCTCCTTATCAATGGGGGGGCCACAGGGCCTGGGTAAATAGGGCCCATGGCAGGTGTCTTCTCTGATTCCTAGACCTTCCACCAGATGTTCCTCCACCTCCCAAACCTCTTCCTAAGTCTTTTCTTTGGTCAAGTGCCACTGCATCTATGCATCCCTGGCCATACACCCCAGAGTCCTGGGACCTTCTCCCCCTTTTCTGCTGATGTCTGGTAGCTCCCTGTGTGCACCATCCTTCCTGCTACCACATACTGACTCTGCTGATGGCTCAGGAGAGCCAACACTTATCCCCCACTTCCTGTCATTCTCTGTTTCCTGCTGCCTCATTTCACCAGGTGAGGCTTGAAAGCCATGGTCCATGTGCACCGTTGATAAAATTAGAAATGTATTGTAAAATTGGCACTAATTGGTCTTTTGAGTACCTTAATTGGTGGCCCACTGCCTCTATATCCAAAGTCTTCCCTCCACGATTCCTCACTGGTTAAAATCCAGTAGCGAGTTCAAGACATCAGACTTCTGGTCAAATGCAGTCTGCTCCCATTTTATGCCCCCGCTCCACCTCTAAATGGCTGAATAAAATTGCAGCCCACAGGTCAGAAAGAAGTCTAGTAATTATAAACTGTCTATTGGAAATGTTAGCCTTCATGAATCACAGGTGGTATAAGCAAAATCTTGAATATTTCATATGCTATTGATCTTCAGTTGTTAATATTTTCCAACTAGATTGCATGCATTTTGCTTTATATTTACAGAGGTAATAAATGTACCTAATTAATAAGTGTTTTTTTAATCTAAATTCTTTGCTGTGGCCATACATTAGACATGGCTAGAAGCCAATAACGTGGCCCAAAGCACCTAATGTGCTCAGCTTAGGGCACTTTGGGTCAGAAGCAGTGAGGAGAATAGAGGGCTGTGCCACAATGGGGTACCATCTGTAATAAAAATCACTTTTTGGCCTATGCATAGAATTTCTGGCAAAATCCATGAGGACAAAGCAGACACTAATAAAGCATAGCAATTCATGATGGCTACTATTCATGACCAATCCATTCATTTGAAGCTTACAATTTTCCAAGTAATCAATGTCTGGTTGGTTTTCAACAACAACATCTTAAATTCATATAGTACCTTTAACATAAAACATCCCAAGTTGCTTAATTCACAGGAGCATTATAAAACAAAATATGAAACCGAATCACATTAGGAGATATTAGATCAGATGACAAAAAGCTTGGCCAAAGATGTAGGTTTTAAGAAGTCTCATAAAGGAGGAAAGTGAGGCAGAGAGGTTTGGGGATGGTATTCCAGGGTTTGGATCTTGGCAACTGAAGGCTTGGCCACCAATGGTGGAGCAATTAAAATCATGGATGATCAAGAGGTCAAAATTATAGGAATGCAAATATCTTTGATGTGGGATTGAAAACCAGGATGAGAATTTTAAAATAAAAATGTTGCTTGACAGGGATCCTGTGGTAAAGTGAGGTACCCTGTCCCTTTAAGAGAATGCAAGTGTACTGATTATGTGACAGCACTGACAAATCACTGTACAGCGTGGGCAACTGGGAACTGGAAGTCCAATTTTGGAGGTTTCTGACTGAGTACGTATGATATGGTGCAATGCTCTATGTCTCAATAAACCATCACTATTTATTCTTACCTCAGTCTCTTGCTGTTATTGATTTCAAACAGCAATTGATGAGAACATATGAAGGCATGCAGTTAGAGTTCAGTTGGTCAATGAACTCATTTACCCAAGACATAAAATTGGTGACGAGGATAAAAACATTGCAAGACCCCTGATTGAGAGTCCACAAGGTGGGTGAGTAAAGCATTGGAAAGAGCATCTGTACTTTCATGTAAAATAGGCGACAGCCGGCAATCAGAGCAGAAAGCAGTGCTGCAGTTTGAAATGGAAAAAATCCTGCAGAATTCTGATTGCCGCCAAACCCAGAAAGAGCGTGAAACCCAGCATTGAAAAACTGACAGCAGCAGAGACAGAGTTTAAAAAAAGGCGACTGCTCTTAAAATGGCAATACATTTAAAAGGGTAAATACATGAAAAATGCGATGGACAGAAAATTTGGAGACCCCAGAGAGAGGGCAACTCACCGGTAAGCCAAACACCTACATTCATCATTACCTACAAAGCCTATTGGAAGTGCAGTCCCCTTTCAGTTGTTCATGATGCCTCAGTTCGGGTGTGTTGATCCATTCGACCCCATTGCAGATGACTGGTCTCAGTATGTCGGATGCCTAGCATTCTTTTTTTTATTGCTAATGACATTGCGGGGGAGGAGAAGAAGAGAGCAATTCTTTTGTCCTCATGCAGGAGAAAAATGTATGGGCTGATCCACAGCCTTACATCACCTAGCGCCCCAGGCTTGAAGACTTTCGACGAGTTAATAAAGCTTGTACAGAGCCACCTGAGACCAAAGCCTTCAGTTACTATGCAGCGCTTCAAGTTCAATTCAAGGAACAGGCTTCCGAAGGAAACAATAGCTGGCTATTTGGCCGTTTTAAAGGCATTAACTGAGCATTGCGAATTCTGAATGTCCATTACTGATGTGTTGAGAGACCGGCTGATACGCAGAATTGGAGATGATACTATCCAAAGGTGTTTGCTAGCCCAACCTAGTCTAGACTTCAATAAGGCATTAGAATTAGCTACAGTGATGGAGAAATTCCAAAGTTATGAAAGATATACAAAATGGCGCCGCCCATCTGGTCGAGCGAGACAATCTGAAAACAAAAGGTGCAAAAACTTCGGACTTCAAGGATAGGTGAAAACACTCTCTAGCTCCAGACCATTGAAAAAAAAAGTACTGCAATGAAAACCCTCAAAATGAATGAGAGAAATACATCTAAGCCTCAAGTGAGCCATCAGCAGCTCAACCAAGTCAAGTGCTTTTTCTGCCACTGCTATGGCCACATAAGATGGTACTGCAGAGAAAGGCTAAAACAACACTATAAAGGCAGAAGGAAAAATTGTGAAATATGCCTCATGGAAGCGCCAGAAAAAATAGAATCAGACATCCATCCATTACAAAACCTCAAAATGGGTAAAACATGCCAACCCGAGGAGTCATTACAGTTAACAGACAACCCATTAAGCTGGAAGTTGATATGGGAGTGCTGATGTCCATCATTGGAGAGCATACATTTAGATATCTGAATAAAGGAACCTATCCTTTGAAGTTAGAAGTTTTGGACACAAAGCTGAGGACATACACAGGCGAAGAAATAAATGCGAATGGGGTATGTCAAGTCCAGGTGCAGTATGAGGAACATACTGCAAAATTACTCCTATTTGTAATGTCAGGCAGGGGACCAAGTCTTCATGGAAGGAACTGGCTGGGAGAGATACATCTTGAGGGCCCGCTAAGTCCCGAATTCAAAACTACAAGTGTTTCTGCAAGAAAAAAATGAGTACGCAAAGACGAAATGGGAGAAGCCCATAGAAATGTTACACGGGGACAGAGTTCAAACAGAAGTCAGCAACCTTTGAAAGGAAATGGAAAATCTATTAAGGGACTTTCATGAGCTACAAAATTCAATCAGCTCCCAATTTGTGCCACTGAAGATATGCAGAAGAAAAGGAAGAGTTAAACATGTCTCTGGCCAAGTTAAGGAACAAATTAGCTGAAAAAGGGCAATGATATGTGAGTCTCCAGAAAACTAATAATGAGAATAGGAAAGAATTGGAAAAGCTAAAGCAGCTGCTGTGTTAAAGCCCTGAAGTTTTAAAGCTTGAAGGCCCTGAATTCTCAGAAGAGTTGTCGGAAAACCCAGCTACTGAGCTCCTTCACATTCAGCTCACCCCTGAATCTAATCCAGCCAACAGTGAAATTAAAGATTTTCTTCAATCAATTTATTCATCAAGGATACTTTGTGCCCTCCTACTACTACCAATGGCAAGTAATGGGATGCATCATTGTATTCTACACTAACGCTAACTTTGCCTAACACTGGAACACTATTATTGGAATAATTGTTCAGTTTCATACCAGTTAGGTATGGCGGGGCTCTAGGTGCAAGGTCTGCCTCAGTACTCTGGCACTGTGTTCAAATAAAAGCAACAACAAAACAAAAAAACACCCCTCCAGCAGCCCTCACCCCCTCATTCTCCTCTGCCCATCCATGCCAACCTATGTAAACCTATGCAAACCCATGCCCCCAACAGAACACCCTTTTCACTTACCCCACTCCCCTCCCATGTCAACTCAGCTAACATCCTTGGACATTTCCTGGACAGTTTTGACAAATATGAAACTTCCTGGACAGCTGGACAACTCCTTGATAGCTTTGCTACTTGCTGGACAATTGGACAGTTCCTTGATAGCTTTGTCAACTATGCCATTTCCTGGACAACTGTACAGTTCCATGACAACTGGACAGTCCCTTGACAGTGTGACAGTTCCTTGATGTCTGGACAGTTCTGATAGCTTGACAGTTCTTGGACAGCTGGTCAGATCGTTGATAGTTTTGAAAGCTTCAAAATTCCCTAGACATCTGGACAGGTGCTTGACAGCTGGACAGTTCCATTGAGTTTGTGCATAAAAAGTGCATAATCATGTTTGATTCTAACTATCCCAAAGGGTGCCTTGGCTCTCCTAAAGGATGACCTACCTCCTCCAAAGGTAACCCAGGACCCTAACAAAAGGGGTACATTACCTCTTCAAATGAGTACCCTGGCTATCCAAATAATCCATCAAGCTCAGACCCCTTCTGCTTGGGTCTGCTCTGCACACTCTGGGATTCATGCAGCAAAGATTCAAAAATCCAAAGTCAGTGGAGGCAGCTAGTGATGTAACTGGACAGCTGCCTCCACAGTATACGCAAGTGTGGACTCCGGCCCGAAACCAGACCCACCTCCGCGAAGATGGGAAATGCCAGGTTTGGGGGTCAGAGTGAGAAAATTCACCCATTTCTGGGATTTTCGCCAGAGGCTTTTTCCATCAGAGTGAAAATCTGGGCCTAAATTTCTGACTCTCAGACTGTGAACTTGTCTACCATGGCCTGGATATCATTGAAATCCAGTGGATCTCCCTGTTGGCTCAGAAAATGAACTCCCCTGCAATCTGCAACTATCTCTTTCTGCCATTTCCATGGATGTGGCCACATCACAGGCCTCCTTTTATGTAAACTTATTGCGTCTGTTCAAAAGATTGGGTGTCATTGTTCTTTAGGCCTCCTACAAATGTGTCTCAAAGATTGGTTTCTAATTTGCACCCTACCCATAGTGATGAGAGAGTTTCTTCAGCTAAAGAACATAATCTGCAGCAATTTCATTTGGCAACTGCTTCCCTTGCTGGAATGCAGCTCTCAGTGCAATTTAATTTTCAGTCGTACCAAAATATGAGTCCTGAATTTCATTAATGTCAGCATATTCCATAGTACTGGCTCTTGTGGGCAACACTGTTTTGACACTACCTTGAAAGCATCTGGCCCCATCATGGTGAGGAAAGCATTTGTTTTATCCTCGTGTCCTCTTTTATTCACTTTAAGCTAACTGTGTAACCTTCATTCTTACACCAACCTTATTTGTTAGAGTTGGAGTCCCCCTCATCCCCAAGACAGAACAGGCAGACTGAAGGAAGTACTCAAGCACGTGCCGGGGGTGTGAGGGGAGGGGGTGAGGGAAGTGGCCACGCACTTAGAAAAACTTATCAAAAGTGAGCATTCTTCTGTAGCTGAGACTGTGCAGCTGCAGCTTCATTGACATGCTTGGAGTCGGGCCGCTGAAAGTTTTCTGCCCACTCGAGCATCGCAAAAGCATGAAAGTGCCACCAAATGCTCCCGAACCTTTCACCCCTTGGGCACAGAGTGCAAATTAATGTGTGTTTTAGAGAGCAGCAGAGCAATTGGTCGACTGGGCAGGTTGTAGAAACCCCTTGCAAAAGGTGGCCATGGTGCAGTAACTGGTGGAGGTGCTCACAGCCCCTTGCAATGTCTTTATTAAGGTTTGGACCAGTATCACTCACGATACCAGCTAACAGCACAGCCTTGCAGTGCGGGTTGGGAGAATGCCTGCGCCTGAGCTGAGAGCACAGCATGCAGTCCAATGGCTGAAGCTGCCGCCAATCAGTCAAGTGGAGTAGGGCAGAGGTGGGTGGGGTTTCAGACAGTCAATGAGCGCACTGCACACTGGCCATTCAAGTGGGGGCCAGCATTCTCCTGCATGCTTGAAGGGGCCTTCAGACTTAACCAAGAGGGGTTCTTAGTAAACCCATGCTAACCCATGTGCCTCCCTCTTTGATCCTGCAGGAGGAGAACATCAGGATCATGGAGCCTGGTGATTTAACGGTATGCCTCATGACTCCCCGAGACCAGAGAAGATGAAGAAAGCGGTGGAGATGCCTGGCTTGGCAAAGGGAGGACCAACTCCTTCAAGATGAAGATGCGGCAGCGCCTGCTGTGCATGTAACTGAAGATCCACAGTGATCTGTAGCTCATAGGTGCCTCGGTAGACTCAGGGTCTATAGACAGCGCCTGCCATTCCTGCAGATGACTGAGAACCAGTGTCGCCAAAGACTGCGCATATCTAGGGAACGGGTTGGCCACCTGCTGCAGGATTTGGTGCCGTGGGGACATAGAGGGCATCCACTGCCAGTGGCAATGAAAGCGCCCACAGCACTGAATTTTTATGCCAGTGGCTCCTTCCAGGGCTCCACAGGTGACCTGTTCGGGATCTCGCAGGCCTCCATGCACATGCGTATCCATGAAGGCACAGAGTGCCTTTTGCCCAGGGTCAGGAAAGCTAGGAAGCACAAGCACTGGGATTTGCGCAGATCTCTGGTTTTCCACAGGTGCAGGATGCCATCAACTGCGCTCACATGGCGCTTAGATCTCCATGGCAACAAGCCGTAACTATGCCAACTGCAAGGCTGTCCACTCGCTGAATGTTCAGCTGGCATGCGACCACCACAAATGCATCCTGCAGGTCTGTGCATGGTTCCCAGGGAGGTCCACAACTCCTACATCCTTAGCAGGTCTCAGATCTCAGGCATCACTCAGTGTCCAGAGAAGCTGCAGGGTTGGCTCCTCGGGGACAAGGGCTGATGATGCCCAAGTGGCGGCCTCAGGCTGCTGCAGAACGACAGTATAACAAGACTCATGCTGTGACACAGGTTTTGATGGAGCAAACCATAGGCATTTTGAAAATTCCAGTGCCTTGACAAGTCCGTTGGAGCACTGCAAAACAGTCCACCAAGGCTGTCATGCATCATCTTCATCTGCTGTGCGCTCCACAACCTGGCGCTGCAAAGGGGGGAGAACCTAGCTCAGGAGGGGATGGAGGAACTGCACATATCTCCCAGTGAGGAGGTAGTTGAAGGGGATGATGGTGATAAGGTCCTTGAAGGCGAGGATGCCAGCGATGAGGCCATTACACTGGCCAGACGAGGCAGGGGTGCTCATAGACATAAGATTCGTGGAGGATGAAGGGGAGATGCAGTGAGGACAGCCCTGACATCTTCACCTTGCATCTGTGAATGTTTGACTCCTGTGTGGCTGATGGCAGCGCACATACCCTCAGTGCTCAGTCTCCTGTGATGGAGATACAGTAGAGGCCTTAATACTCACTAGAGTATTCCAAGTCGATGATGACGACATACAATGAGGTCACTCCATCGACCTTCACGTAGCCTCTATGAATGTCTGACTCCTGTCTGGCTAAGGGCAGCTCACTTGTGCTCTGTGATCAGGGTCATATCATGGAGATGCAGCGTGAAGCATTCATTGAACCTGATCCTTTGTTAGCCTTTAGTATCTGACCACTTCATGGCTCATCTTCACTTTGTCTTGCTTTTCTCTTAGTTTGCTATTGACAAAAACTAGTTTAAGCAAACTAAGCATTGTCCTATGAGTGTGTTTAACATTGATTCATAAGGTGAGCAACCTGTTGAAGACTGCGGGGCTATTCTGTAAGATAACAAAATTGTCTGGTCTGCGATGAAGAGAAACATGGGGATTACTGCCTAGCTTGTCACCTAGCAAGGCTTCTTCACAATCTGTAAGCTTCTTTCTGCTGGGTGATGTGGTGGTACTAGAGGGTGGTGAATATATTCTTGCTCAGAAATATTTCAAACCCTGGTCACTGGACACAGATGCTGAAGAGATGGGGGGGGGGCCAGCCCCACCTCAAAGGTGCTGAGAGCACATAGAGAGAATGACAGTGGACCATTTGGAGGCCATGATCCAGATGGTGATTTTATCAAATGTCCCGCCTTTGTCCCCAGTCAGCTCCTCCTCTCCCAACTCCATCAACTTGGGAGGTAAGATCAGGCATTGTGCCAATCCCGCTTGGCCTCAGTGAAGCAGCCCTCTGCCACATGTACTCCTTCCGGTACCAGGCTTTCATCCGCCTGGCCCTGAAGGAGTGCACAGAGCGGAGCTTTAATGTTCTGCATGAGTTTTTTGAACAGCAGACTGCATGTGGTCTCACACCTGCAAGGAAGTGGGGCATGTTAGGAAGAACTGCCCATCCTCCAAGGCCACTGGCAGCACCCAGGAGGAAGGGCAAGCACGCCGAGGCGGGCCCCCAGGCCCAATCCCAACCCAAGACCCCCAAGGCGCCAACTTGGGGAAGTAGAAACATCTGGACCCCGTGTCACGGTAGCGCGTGATCCCGGGATGGTTGGCGCCTCAACGCCTCGTGCGGGACTCTGCACAGGGTCCCGGGTCCAACGATGTTGGGGCACGGGACCTCAACTTCGTGGTCTTACTTGAAAAGATGCCCATGCAAAAACCCAGAGGGCGGAGCGTCTGGGTGAGGGAGGTGAAGTGGTGGGGGCCTCACACGTGGAGGTCTCCCTGGCCCCTTGCCTCCCATGGAAGAGGTGCTGCTCCTTAGATGGGGAGGGATTCATGACTCCTAGAGTCAGAGTTGATTCCTTCCCAGATGAAGAGGAGGTGACATCTCTGCCTTCGAAACCCTCATTCCACCCTCTGGGGGAGGGTGGGGTTGATTGTGTCTCCTTGCAGTGCCCCGGGCAGGGCCGCTCAGGGGGCGATGAGGGTTTTGCCTTTGAGGTGGCACCCCATCCTTACCCACCCTGTAACCCCAAGATGCCATCTGGCCTGCCAGGGGGCCGTGGTGATTCCCCAATTGCTGGGTCATTGGGTGGTGGTGGCGAGGAGGGCCTCCCCGCTCCTTCTCAGCCTTTGGCGCTGTGCGCTCCTGTTTTGGGTCTGGAACTTTTTCCAGATTCCCTGGGTGACCCGTGCCTGGGGCGGAGTGGGTCTCTGAGCCGCTGCCATCCTCGGACACAGAGTCCTGAGAGGAGAGCAGAGATGACCCCACTGGCCTTGATCCTGGGGGTGGGATTGAGGCAAGGGTAGACCCAGCTGGTGGCTCTGAATCAGCCCCCACATTCAATGCGGGGGAGGGGTTGGAAGCTAAAGGCTACCCGGAGGAGTATAGGGTTTTGATAGCGAGCACCATGACGACCTTGAGTCGTTGGAGCCAGGTGAGGTGATGGGGGCTTTGGTGCCCACTGTCGACACCCCACTCATCCCTATTGGGGAACTCCAGGATTTTGTTGCGAGCAATCGCGGTCACCGAGACAGGGTCAAGTTGGCCTTGGACCGCTGGCATTCATATCCGCTGGTGTTCTGGTGCACCCGTGAGGTACTAAAGGTCCCTGGGCTGGACCGGAACACCAAGCAGAGGGTCCATACATTTCTCGCTGGGCTCCTGAAGGAGGGGAAGATTTAAAAAAGTCCTCTCCTTCTTACACTTTGCACTAGGTGATAGTAGCAATTCTGATAATGAAGACTACCATAGCTAGCCTCAACATCCACGGCAGCAAGGACACACAGCACAGGATCTAGAACTTCTCGGTCCTCGGGGATGGGAAGTATACGGTGTGCTTCCTGCAGGAAACCCAGACTGCTCCAGGAGACAGAGCTACGTGGCTCCGGGAGTGGTGAGGAGCGTCTACATGAGTCACCTAGCCTCCAATTCTGGCGGGGTGACTATCTTGTTGGCCCCACATTTTCAGCCAGAGATCTTGGGGATCAAGGAGCTGGTGCCAGGCCGGTTGCTGCACCTTACTGTGTGCCTGGGGGGCGCGGCGCTTCACTTTGTGAATGTGTATGCTCCCCTGGGCACGCAGCAGCAAGCGAGTGTCTTTGAGGAAGTGTTCACTCATCTCAGCTCCATTGACGCAGGCGAGAGCATCGTCCTTGGGGGGGATTTCAACTGTACCTTCGGGGCTACGGACCGTCACGATGCCCAGCACCGTGCGCTTGGTGTGAGTAAGTTGTAAGACCTGGTCAGGTCATTCGACTTGGTGGACGTCTGGCGAAATCTCCATCCTGACTCCAGTGTTTTCACTTTCGTGTCACCTGGATTTGAAGTGTCCAGACTCGACCACATTTATGTTTCGAAGGCATACGTGTCCAGTGTTCCATTGGCTTCTGTGCGGCAGGTGCCGTGCATGGACCACCGTCTGGTGTGGGCGGAGCTCGCTCCGTTCTGTGCTCGGATGGGGTCCGTGTACTGGCACTTTAACAACCTGCTGCTGGAGGACGAGTGGTTCCTGGGCTCATTCCGTCATTTCTGGGCCAGTTGGAGAAGGAAGCGGGGAGGCTTCCCCTTGTTGAGGCTATGGTGGAACATGGGCAAGACTCACGTCCATGTCTTCTGTTGGGATTATGTGAGGGTGTTGACAAAGAGGTAGAAATCCAAGGTCGAGGGATTGGAGAAGGAGGTGCTCGACCTGGAGGCACGTCTCCGTCAGCCCGATGTGGACCCGGCCCTGTGGTTGGTGTACGAGGAGAAGAAGGGCCCGCTGCGGGACCTCATCTCATCGGGTACCGCGGCATCTACGTGAGCTCACGGATCCGGTTCCTCAAGGAGCTGGACCACGGCTCCACCTTCTACTCGCAGGAAAAGCAGCACAGGGTCCGTCAGCAGCTCCTTACACTTCTGGGTGATGACGGATCCCTTGCCTTGGATCCGGAGGGCATTAGAGCCATTGCCAAAACCTACTACACTGCCCTGTTCTCTCCGGATCCGTCCAGCGAGGATGCTCCCAGAGTTTTGTGGGAGGACCTGCCGCAGGTCGGCCCAGAGGGCGCTGGAAAGCTCGACTCCCCTATAAGTCTGGGGAGCTGACCAGCGCCCTTGGCAGCCTCTCCAGGGACAAATCCCTGGGGCTGGACAGGCTGACCGTGGAGTTCTTCAGGGGTCCTGGGGGAGGATATTGCAACCGGGGAGATGCCCCTCTCATGGAGCAGGGCTGTGATTGCCTTGCTGCCTAAGAAGGGGGATCTTCGCCTTCTTAAAAACTGGCGCCAGGTCTCCCTCCTCAGCATGGATTACAAGATCTTTGCCAAGGCCATGTATTCTCGCCTTGGCACCGTGCTGGACCACATAGTCCACCCTGACCAGCCCTACGTGGTCCCGGGCCACACATCTTTGATAATATCCATTTGGTCTGGGACACCATCCACTTTTCCCAGAAGACTGGTCTGTTGAACGCCTTCCTGCCTCTTGACCAGGGGATGGCGTTCGACAGGGTGGATCATGAATATTTATTCGGGACTCTACGAGCATTTGGGTTCGGGATGCATTTTGTCTTCCGGATCTGACTTCTGTACGTTGCCGCAGTGAGTCTAGTGAAGGTTAATGGGTCCCTGACGGCACCCCTTCGCTTTGGGATGGGAGTGCGTCAGGGCTGCCCCCTGTCTGGCCAATTGTATTCTATCTGTGTGGAGCCTTTCCTGCGTCTCTTGTGGAGGAGGTTGTCAGGATTGGTTCTGCACAGGCCAGGCATTGGGGTGGTCCTCTTGGCTTTTGCCAATGACGTGCTCCTTATGTTCACCTTCCCGGCTGACCTGCGGAGGATGTGCGAGTGCCAGGAGGTCTACTCTGCTGCGTCCTCTGCCGGAATCAACTGGGGCAAGTGTTCTGGACTCCTGGTCGGTCAGCGGCAGGTGGATCCTCCTTCCAAGGAGAACAGGCCTTTCACCTGAAGCAGGACCAGCCTCCTCTACCTGGGGGTCTATCTCTGCCCTGCTGAGGAATCCTGGCTGGTGAACTGGCAGGAGCTGGAGACCAAAGTCGCCACTCGCCTGCTGGCACTGGACAGGACTGCTCCGGGTGCTGTCTTACCGGGGTTGGATTCTGGTCATAAACCAGCCGATTGTCACCATGTTGTGGTACCGGCTGGTCACTTTGACCCCTCCCCTGGACTTTGTCCCGAAAATCCAGAGAATGCGCGTCAACTTCTTCTGGGACAAATGGCTGCACTGGGTCACTGCTGATGTTCTGAGTCTTCCACTTAGGGAGGACAGTCAGGTGCTGGTGTGGCTACACACCCAGGTGGCGACTTTCCACCTTCAGGCCCTGCAGTGATACCTTTACGTTGAGCGCCCTGTGAGATGGTGGGCCCTTGTGATGTATTTCTTCCGCCAGATACACAGCCTGAATTATGACGTGTGGCTCCTTATTGTAAACCTGAGGGGCCTTCGTGGCTCCTTACAGGCATTGGCCATCTTTTACTAGAACCTGATCAAAGGCTGGAACATGGTCGCCTCACGACACAGCTCTCCGCCGTCAGGAGTAACGACTATCGTCAGAGAGCTGCTGCTCAGGAATCCTCCCCTCCGTCCATTTTCAGTGGCTGGCGGAGAGGAGGACTGTGGCTGCCGGGGTGACCAGGATCAGGGACATGCTGGGTGATGGAGGAATGGGCTGGATGCTCCTGCAGGAGTTGGCGCATCGTGCATTGGTGGATGTCCAGCTCGCAGCCAATTCCATTCAAGAATTTAGGACGGTTGTGTTCGGCCCCGATATCATTCTGGGTCTCCAGGTGGTGCAGGTGCGTGGTGGTCTTCCATCTGAGCGTATCCCTGTTTGGATGGAGTTCCACATCGGCCCCAAGCCCCGAACCCTTCCTTAGGAGCCGGAGTCCCGCAACTTGAGCTGCCTCGCAGAAATGACCTCCGTGTCCTTTAGTGTGGCGTAGAGGGGTTTCCTGTGTGGGCTGCTGCTATACACCCTTCACTTCCTTGCCCTTGCCCGCGGCCTGGACATGTCCTGGCATACCTTGATTCTGCCCGGCCGCATAGGCCCCCAGTGGGGGTTCCCCCTTTCCAATCGGGACCTGGGGTGGAAGGTATTGCACGTAGCAGTCCCGTACAACCATTGATTCACGGGATCCCAAGGTGCCTGTGTCTTTTGCGGTCTTGTTTAGTCTGTGGACCACGCTTATACTGGGTGTTGTAGGCTGCACTCCCTTTTCAGTTATTTAAAAAACCTTTCACCGATGTTTTGTTTGCATTTCTGTCCCTCGCTCCTGATCTACAGGCACCCGGTGCGGAGGGGAGGCTGGGAGGGAAGAGGACCTCCTTGTGAACCTGCTCCTGGGCCTGGCCAAGTTGGCTATTAAGAGGTCCAGGCAGCGAGTGATCGAGGGGGTTGTCTGACACGACTGTCTACCTCTCTTTCGCTGGAGGGCATCCCTGGAGAAGGAGCACGCGGTTGAGGCTTTCCATGCTTGGCGGGCTGCACGGTAACTGGGGTGCCTTATAGACCCTTTTAATCACATTTTGATTTGATATTTGTAAGTTTCCCTTAAATTTTGTTTTTTGCTTTTGCAGTTTCTCTTTAAGGGGCTGCCTTTTACTTTGTCCCTGATTTTGTTATTTTAGTTTAATTGTTTTGTAACAAAAGAGTTACACATCTTTGATTGGAAACAGGTGCGTGTAGCTGCTTCCTGAGCTGCTGCTATTGTGGCTGTGGCTGTGACTGAGGAGCTGCTGCTTTTGAGCTGTTGCTGTCTGTTGCTGATGGTGTCTTTTTCCCTGGCCTACAATCAGAGTACAAGCTTGCTGCCCGAAAGGAGGAGGAGATGGAGAGATCAGATGGAGAGAACGTTTTGCAGAGCCTGTATTACATTCTGCTGCTGCTGTTTGGGGATCTGCAGGGGCCCGCGACCTCATTAGAAGCATGGGACTATGCTGCTGCTGATTGTCCACCTGCAAGGGAGATGGGGGGATGCCTGCAGCTCGAGGCCTGAGGCTCATGACCTACTTTGTTGTGAGAGAGGAAGGAGAGGAACAGACCAGGAGGGAGAAGATTTCGAGCAATGTGCTGAGATGTGTACACAAGCGGGAAGCTCGGTATTGGACCTGTGTTTTGACAGGGGAAGAGAGAGGAAGAGGAACATCTGAGGGGTGTGGGAGTGTTTGTGAACTAGAATGACCTTTGTGCATTCACCCCACCCCACAGGCCTTCATGTAGGTTAACTGGGGCTGCCTGGTGAAGAAAATATTAGAGTGGGAGGCTGTGTGCTGGCAGTCCCAGCTGCCCTGGGATGAAGACGCAACCCTCCCCTTGTTTGAAGAAAATCCGAGAATCAAGGTACCTACTCATTCTTTGCCCCCCACCACCCGTGGCGGCCTCAGGCTGCTGCAGAACGACAGTATAACAAGACTCATGCTGTGACACAGGTTTTGATGGAGCAAACCATAGGCATTTTGAAAATTCCAGTGCCTTGACAAGTCCGTTGGAGCACTGCAAAACAGTCCACCAAGGCTGTCATGCATCATCTTCATCTGCTGTGCGCTCCACAACCTGGCGCTGCAAAGGGGGGAGAACCTAGCTCAGGAGGGGATGGAGGAACTGCACATATCTCCCAGTGAGGAGGTAGTTGAAGGGGATGATGGTGATAAGGTCCTTGAAGGCGAGGATGCCAGCGATGAGGCCATTACACTGGCCAGACGAGGCAGGGGTGCTCATAGACATAAGATTCGTGGAGGATGAAGGGGAGATGCAGTGAGGACAGCCCTGACATCTTCACCTTGCATCTGTGAATGTTTGACTCCTGTGTGGCTGATGGCAGCGCACATACCCTCAGTGCTCAGTCTCCTGTGATGGAGATACAGTAGAGGCCTTAATACTCACTAGAGTATTCCAAGTCGATGATGACGACATACAATGAGGTCACTCCATCGACCTTCACGTAGCCTCTATGAATGTCTGACTCCTGTCTGGCTAAGGGCAGCTCACTTGTGCTCTGTGATCAGGGTCATATCATGGAGATGCAGCGTGAAGCATTCATTGAACCTGATCCTTTGTTAGCCTTTAGTATCTGACCACTTCATGGCTCATCTTCACTTTGTCTTGCTTTTCTCTTAGTTTGCTATTGACAAAAACTAGTTTAAGCAAACTAAGCATTGTCCTATGAGTGTGTTTAACATTGATTCATAAGGTGAGCAACCTGTTGAAGACTGCGGGGCTATTCTGTAAGATAACAAAATTGTCTGGTCTGCGATGAAGAGAAACATGGGGATTACTGCCTAGCTTGTCACCTAGCAAGGCTTCTTCACAATCTGTAAGCTTCTTTCTGCTGGGTGATGTGGTGGTACTAGAGGGTGGTGAATATATTCTTGCTCAGAAATATTTCAAACCCTGGTCACTGGACACAGATGCTGAAGAGATGGGGGGGGGGCCAGCCCCACCTCAAAGGTGCTGAGAGCACATAGAGAGAATGACAGTGGACCATTTGGAGGCCATGATCCAGATGGTGATTTTATCAAATGTCCCGCCTTTGTCCCCAGTCAGCTCCTCCTCTCCCAACTCCATCAACTTGGGAGGTAAGATCAGGCATTGTGCCAATCCCGCTTGGCCTCAGTGAAGCAGCCCTCTGCCACATGTACTCCTTCCGGTACCAGGCTTTCATCCGCCTGGCCCTGAAGGAGTGCACAGAGCGGAGCTTTAATGTTCTGCATGAGTTTTTTGAACAGCAGACTGCATGTGGTCTCACACCTGCAAGGAAGTGGGGCATGTTAGGAAGAACTGCCCATCCTCCAAGGCCACTGGCAGCACCCAGGAGGAAGGGCAAGCACGCCGAGGCGGGCCCCCAGGCCCAATCCCAACCCAAGACCCCCAAGGCGCCAACTTGGGGAAGTAGAAACATCTGGACCCCGTGTCACGGTAGCGCGTGATCCCGGGATGGTTGGCGCCTCAACGCCTCGTGCGGGACTCTGCACAGGGTCCCGGGTCCAACGATGTTGGGGCACGGGACCTCAACTTCGTGGTCTTACTTGAAAAGATGCCCATGCAAAAACCCAGAGGGCGGAGCGTCTGGGTGAGGGAGGTGAAGTGGTGGGGGCCTCACACGTGGAGGTCTCCCTGGCCCCTTGCCTCCCATGGAAGAGGTGCTGCTCCTTAGATGGGGAGGGATTCATGACTCCTAGAGTCAGAGTTGATTCCTTCCCAGATGAAGAGGAGGTGACATCTCTGCCTTCGAAACCCTCATTCCACCCTCTGGGGGAGGGTGGGGTTGATTGTGTCTCCTTGCAGTGCCCCGGGCAGGGCCGCTCAGGGGGCGATGAGGGTTTTGCCTTTGAGGTGGCACCCCATCCTTACCCACCCTGTAACCCCAAGATGCCATCTGGCCTGCCAGGGGGCCGTGGTGATTCCCCAATTGCTGGGTCATTGGGTGGTGGTGGCGAGGAGGGCCTCCCCGCTCCTTCTCAGCCTTTGGCGCTGTGCGCTCCTGTTTTGGGTCTGGAACTTTTTCCAGATTCCCTGGGTGACCCGTGCCTGGGGCGGAGTGGGTCTCTGAGCCGCTGCCATCCTCGGACACAGAGTCCTGAGAGGAGAGCAGAGATGACCCCACTGGCCTTGATCCTGGGGGTGGGATTGAGGCAAGGGTAGACCCAGCTGGTGGCTCTGAATCAGCCCCCACATTCAATGCGGGGGAG
Organism: Carcharodon carcharias; assembly: GCF_017639515.1. Lineage (NCBI taxonomy): Eukaryota > Metazoa > Chordata > Chondrichthyes > Lamniformes > Lamnidae > Carcharodon > Carcharodon carcharias. The sequence goes on along the minus strand of NC_054477.1, from coordinate 92,112,625 downwards.
GGGTTGGAAGCTAAAGGCTACCCGGAGGAGTATAGGGTTTTGATAGCGAGCACCATGACGACCTTGAGTCGTTGGAGCCAGGTGAGGTGATGGGGGCTTTGGTGCCCACTGTCGACACCCCACTCATCCCTATTGGGGAACTCCAGGATTTTGTTGCGAGCAATCGCGGTCACCGAGACAGGGTCAAGTTGGCCTTGGACCGCTGGCATTCATATCCGCTGGTGTTCTGGTGCACCCGTGAGGTACTAAAGGTCCCTGGGCTGGACCGGAACACCAAGCAGAGGGTCCATACATTTCTCGCTGGGCTCCTGAAGGAGGGGAAGATTTAAAAAAGTCCTCTCCTTCTTACACTTTGCACTAGGTGATAGTAGCAATTCTGATAATGAAGACTACCATAGCTAGCCTCAACATCCACGGCAGCAAGGACACACAGCACAGGATCTAGAACTTCTCGGTCCTCGGGGATGGGAAGTATACGGTGTGCTTCCTGCAGGAAACCCAGACTGCTCCAGGAGACAGAGCTACGTGGCTCCGGGAGTGGTGAGGAGCGTCTACATGAGTCACCTAGCCTCCAATTCTGGCGGGGTGACTATCTTGTTGGCCCCACATTTTCAGCCAGAGATCTTGGGGATCAAGGAGCTGGTGCCAGGCCGGTTGCTGCACCTTACTGTGTGCCTGGGGGGCGCGGCGCTTCACTTTGTGAATGTGTATGCTCCCCTGGGCACGCAGCAGCAAGCGAGTGTCTTTGAGGAAGTGTTCACTCATCTCAGCTCCATTGACGCAGGCGAGAGCATCGTCCTTGGGGGGGATTTCAACTGTACCTTCGGGGCTACGGACCGTCACGATGCCCAGCACCGTGCGCTTGGTGTGAGTAAGTTGTAAGACCTGGTCAGGTCATTCGACTTGGTGGACGTCTGGCGAAATCTCCATCCTGACTCCAGTGTTTTCACTTTCGTGTCACCTGGATTTGAAGTGTCCAGACTCGACCACATTTATGTTTCGAAGGCATACGTGTCCAGTGTTCCATTGGCTTCTGTGCGGCAGGTGCCGTGCATGGACCACCGTCTGGTGTGGGCGGAGCTCGCTCCGTTCTGTGCTCGGATGGGGTCCGTGTACTGGCACTTTAACAACCTGCTGCTGGAGGACGAGTGGTTCCTGGGCTCATTCCGTCATTTCTGGGCCAGTTGGAGAAGGAAGCGGGGAGGCTTCCCCTTGTTGAGGCTATGGTGGAACATGGGCAAGACTCACGTCCATGTCTTCTGTTGGGATTATGTGAGGGTGTTGACAAAGAGGTAGAAATCCAAGGTCGAGGGATTGGAGAAGGAGGTGCTCGACCTGGAGGCACGTCTCCGTCAGCCCGATGTGGACCCGGCCCTGTGGTTGGTGTACGAGGAGAAGAAGGGCCCGCTGCGGGACCTCATCTCATCGGGTACCGCGGCATCTACGTGAGCTCACGGATCCGGTTCCTCAAGGAGCTGGACCACGGCTCCACCTTCTACTCGCAGGAAAAGCAGCACAGGGTCCGTCAGCAGCTCCTTACACTTCTGGGTGATGACGGATCCCTTGCCTTGGATCCGGAGGGCATTAGAGCCATTGCCAAAACCTACTACACTGCCCTGTTCTCTCCGGATCCGTCCAGCGAGGATGCTCCCAGAGTTTTGTGGGAGGACCTGCCGCAGGTCGGCCCAGAGGGCGCTGGAAAGCTCGACTCCCCTATAAGTCTGGGGAGCTGACCAGCGCCCTTGGCAGCCTCTCCAGGGACAAATCCCTGGGGCTGGACAGGCTGACCGTGGAGTTCTTCAGGGGTCCTGGGGGAGGATATTGCAACCGGGGAGATGCCCCTCTCATGGAGCAGGGCTGTGATTGCCTTGCTGCCTAAGAAGGGGGATCTTCGCCTTCTTAAAAACTGGCGCCAGGTCTCCCTCCTCAGCATGGATTACAAGATCTTTGCCAAGGCCATGTATTCTCGCCTTGGCACCGTGCTGGACCACATAGTCCACCCTGACCAGCCCTACGTGGTCCCGGGCCACACATCTTTGATAATATCCATTTGGTCTGGGACACCATCCACTTTTCCCAGAAGACTGGTCTGTTGAACGCCTTCCTGCCTCTTGACCAGGGGATGGCGTTCGACAGGGTGGATCATGAATATTTATTCGGGACTCTACGAGCATTTGGGTTCGGGATGCATTTTGTCTTCCGGATCTGACTTCTGTACGTTGCCGCAGTGAGTCTAGTGAAGGTTAATGGGTCCCTGACGGCACCCCTTCGCTTTGGGATGGGAGTGCGTCAGGGCTGCCCCCTGTCTGGCCAATTGTATTCTATCTGTGTGGAGCCTTTCCTGCGTCTCTTGTGGAGGAGGTTGTCAGGATTGGTTCTGCACAGGCCAGGCATTGGGGTGGTCCTCTTGGCTTTTGCCAATGACGTGCTCCTTATGTTCACCTTCCCGGCTGACCTGCGGAGGATGTGCGAGTGCCAGGAGGTCTACTCTGCTGCGTCCTCTGCCGGAATCAACTGGGGCAAGTGTTCTGGACTCCTGGTCGGTCAGCGGCAGGTGGATCCTCCTTCCAAGGAGAACAGGCCTTTCACCTGAAGCAGGACCAGCCTCCTCTACCTGGGGGTCTATCTCTGCCCTGCTGAGGAATCCTGGCTGGTGAACTGGCAGGAGCTGGAGACCAAAGTCGCCACTCGCCTGTGGCACTGGACAGGACTGCTCCGGGTGCTGTCTTACCGGGGTTGGATTCTGGTCATAAACCAGCCGATTGTCACCATGTTGTGGTACCGGCTGGTCACTTTGACCCCTCCCCTGGACTTTGTCCCGAAAATCCAGAGAATGCGCGTCAACTTCTTCTGGGACAAATGGCTGCACTGGGTCACTGCTGATGTTCTGAGTCTTCCACTTAGGGAGGACAGTCAGGTGCTGGTGTGGCTACACACCCAGGTGGCGACTTTCCACCTTCAGGCCCTGCAGTGATACCTTTACGTTGAGCGCCCTGTGAGATGGTGGGCCCTTGTGATGTATTTCTTCCGCCAGATACACAGCCTGAATTATGACGTGTGGCTCCTTATTGTAAACCTGAGGGGCCTTCGTGGCTCCTTACAGGCATTGGCCATCTTTTACTAGAACCTGATCAAAGGCTGGAACATGGTCGCCTCACGACACAGCTCTCCGCCGTCAGGAGTAACGACTATCGTCAGAGAGCTGCTGCTCAGGAATCCTCCCCTCCGTCCATTTTCAGTGGCTGGCGGAGAGGAGGACTGTGGCTGCCGGGGTGACCAGGATCAGGGACATGCTGGGTGATGGAGGAATGGGCTGGATGCTCCTGCAGGAGTTGGCGCATCGTGCATTGGTGGATGTCCAGCTCGCAGCCAATTCCATTCAAGAATTTAGGACGGTTGTGTTCGGCCCCGATATCATTCTGGGTCTCCAGGTGGTGCAGGTGCGTGGTGGTCTTCCATCTGAGCGTATCCCTGTTTGGATGGAGTTCCACATCGGCCCCAAGCCCCGAACCCTTCCTTAGGAGCCGGAGTCCCGCAACTTGAGCTGCCTCGCAGAAATGACCTCCGTGTCCTTTAGTGTGGCGTAGAGGGGTTTCCTGTGTGGGCTGCTGCTATACACCCTTCACTTCCTTGCCCTTGCCCGCGGCCTGGACATGTCCTGGCATACCTTGATTCTGCCCGGCCGCATAGGCCCCCAGTGGGGGTTCCCCCTTTCCAATCGGGACCTGGGGTGGAAGGTATTGCACGTAGCAGTCCCGTACAACCATTGATTCACGGGATCCCAAGGTGCCTGTGTCTTTTGCGGTCTTGTTTAGTCTGTGGACCACGCTTATACTGGGTGTTGTAGGCTGCACTCCCTTTTCAGTTATTTAAAAAACCTTTCACCGATGTTTTGTTTGCATTTCTGTCCCTCGCTCCTGATCTACAGGCACCCGGTGCGGAGGGGAGGCTGGGAGGGAAGAGGACCTCCTTGTGAACCTGCTCCTGGGCCTGGCCAAGTTGGCTATTAAGAGGTCCAGGCAGCGAGTGATCGAGGGGGTTGTCTGACACGACTGTCTACCTCTCTTTCGCTGGAGGGCATCCCTGGAGAAGGAGCACGCGGTTGAGGCTTTCCATGCTTGGCGGGCTGCACGGTAACTGGGGTGCCTTATAGACCCTTTTAATCACATTTTGATTTGATATTTGTAAGTTTCCCTTAAATTTTGTTTTTTGCTTTTGCAGTTTCTCTTTAAGGGGCTGCCTTTTACTTTGTCCCTGATTTTGTTATTTTAGTTTAATTGTTTTGTAACAAAAGAGTTACACATCTTTGATTGGAAACAGGTGCGTGTAGCTGCTTCCTGAGCTGCTGCTATTGTGGCTGTGGCTGTGACTGAGGAGCTGCTGCTTTTGAGCTGTTGCTGTCTGTTGCTGATGGTGTCTTTTTCCCTGGCCTACAATCAGAGTACAAGCTTGCTGCCCGAAAGGAGGAGGAGATGGAGAGATCAGATGGAGAGAACGTTTTGCAGAGCCTGTATTACATTCTGCTGCTGCTGTTTGGGGATCTGCAGGGGCCCGCGACCTCATTAGAAGCATGGGACTATGCTGCTGCTGATTGTCCACCTGCAAGGGAGATGGGGGGATGCCTGCAGCTCGAGGCCTGAGGCTCATGACCTACTTTGTTGTGAGAGAGGAAGGAGAGGAACAGACCAGGAGGGAGAAGATTTCGAGCAATGTGCTGAGATGTGTACACAAGCGGGAAGCTCGGTATTGGACCTGTGTTTTGACAGGGGAAGAGAGAGGAAGAGGAACATCTGAGGGGTGTGGGAGTGTTTGTGAACTAGAATGACCTTTGTGCATTCACCCCACCCCACAGGCCTTCATGTAGGTTAACTGGGGCTGCCTGGTGAAGAAAATATTAGAGTGGGAGGCTGTGTGCTGGCAGTCCCAGCTGCCCTGGGATGAAGACGCAACCCTCCCCTTGTTTGAAGAAAATCCGAGAATCAAGGTACCTACTCATTCTTTGCCCCCCACCACCCGCCCCACATCCACTTGTAGCACTTGATCACATTGTGCCTCACCGGCCTCCCTCCTGTGCCCTCTTCCCCCTCTCTCCCTCTCCCTGTACACCTGGTGGGAAAAATTCAACTCCTCCACACACACATACACACACACACACCACCGCCCCCCCCCCCACCCCACCGGTTGTTGTTTTACTGTAGCGTTAGCATTTTATGGGATGGGTATAGCTCCAAGACCCCATGGCAACATCACTATCGCTGGTAGCTGGGCTATCCAAGGACACTTGGATAGTGCCCTCCTCAGCTCCTGCTGCTCCTGAGCCCTGTCACTATTTAAACTTGTGACAAAACTCCTTGTGATCAAGAGCTAAAATCGCCCCTGACATGACAGTTGAGGCATGCATTAAGGCACCGGCTTGAGGTCATCTGCCCCTCAGCCATTGTTGCATCCTCAAAAACGTGCGGCAAAGCTGTCTTTCTCTTGAGGTCTGAGTGGGCGGTGCACCTGGCCCTTGAAAAGGGGCTCACTGTGGGTGGGATCTTTCTGGCAGTTGACCCTTTGGAGGCTACCATCCAGAGGGTGATTTTATCAAACTGCTGTCCTTTGTCCCCAGTGAGCTTGTCCTCCCTGACCTCCATCAACGGGTTGTGTCGATGCCGTTTGGCTTCAAGGACGCAGCCCCCTGCCAAGTAACTCCTTCTGGCACCAGGTTTTCGTCCACCTGGCCCAGGAGGAGTGCACGGAGGGGGGCTTTAATGTTAAGCATGAGGGGGTCACCTGTCTGCCCCTCTTTCGTGACTATGTTCATGGTTGGGTGGTCTGGTGTCTTCTGGCACTGTTGAGGCCTTCTGTGCTCTGTGGGCACCTTGGGAACTGTGGTGCTTTATTGACCCCTTTCATCACATTTTGGTTTAATGTGTGTAAGTTTCCTTTAAATTTTGTCTTTTGTTTTTGCAGTTTCCTTTTAAGGGACTGCCTTTTACTTTGTCCCTGATTTTGTTAATTTAGTTGTTTGTGTTGTAACAGAAGAGTTACATCTTCTTAACCTTCCTATCCCTGCCACTGCGTCTTGGCGCACCCCGACATCCACAGCAGAGGTGGAGGCAGCCTGCTGACTGCTACGCCCTATCTTCCGGACCCCCCCCACCTGCTTTAGGGGTCCTGCTGTGTGGCAGTGGCACCCTCCTCGGCCTGTGAAGCTGGAGCTGCTGGGGTCACAGGAAGAGGGGATTCAGATGGGCTGGACATTCCCGGAGTCACCTGGGCAGATGGCCCCAAGATGTGTACCTGCTGATACTCCACCCAATGGGAGTCCAAAGGCCCCTGGCAGACTCGTTCAGGAGAAGGCAAAGTGGGAGTGAGATTGAGCTGATTTGTGCCCTTCTTGCGTTGACACTGTTGGAGGCCAACTATGGCATCAGCAATGGCATTTAGCCATGCAGCAGTGCAGGACCAATGCCCTGGACCAAGGTCTCCATGGAGGCTGCCATTCAACCAGTGTTGACCTCGATGCATTGGCAGACTGGCACTATCATCTCAGGCTGAAAACGGACGGACTCGTCCATCATGCCTTGCAATCTGAGGAATGTAGTGGACATCCCTCCCTGATGTTCCCTGTCTTCCTTTGCAGCTCCAGCAACTGAGGTATGACTGAGTCCAAAGGCTCGTCATCTGACTCAGGCTCAGCAGATTCCTGGCCCCCATTAGTCCTCCGAGTTCCAGAAACCTGAGGAGTCCCTGCCACTGCTGGCTGTGGATCAGACAGTGCGATGTGCTCACCAGATTGTGACCTTGAGGCTACTCTAGAACTAGGTCCCACCGAGATATGTCTCTCTGTGCTGGTGGAGGGTTTGGGTGAATGCTGTGACGGGTCTTCAATTAGGAGTGTCATGAGATTCTTCTTCCAAGGTGTCTTCGGGGCTTGAGTCGAGGACCTGGATTGTGGACCCCTCAGCTGCTTCCAGATGTGCCTGTGAAAGCAAGGAGAGGTAATTAGTGCATGGCAGGGGATTGCAGAACAGGTGGACACACTCTCACAGCATGACTGTCTGATGGATGTTGCACTGCTCGATCTTCATTTGGTTGAGCACCACCGACCTCACCGTCAGCACAGGAATGGTCCAAATCGTTGCTGGCCAACTGGATGGCTCTATTTTCAAAGTCTATGAGGACCTTGATATCGGGCATTCCTCCATCAGTCTGTGACCTCTCCCTTTTGATGTTTGCCACCTTGTCCTGCATGCATAGAGATGGAGAAAGTGTAAGCAGGATGCCAGCCAGGCTAGATGATAAGGGTGCCTGGCATGTGTAGGTGGTGAGTGGTGCCATGGATGGGATAAGAACACGATCTGCATGGCAAATGAAGGTGTATGTGAAAGAGTGAATGGTGATGTCCTTTAGGTGGCAGTGAGTGAGATCCCTGTGGATGTGTGATGGGTTGAGTGTGTGAGTCGAGAGTGTGAGAAGAGTGACTTACCCTAATGGAATGGAAGAGATCATTCATCCTCTTTCGGCTCTGGGTGGCGTCCTCTTTTGTAGGGCATTGGCGATGATCACTGCTGCCATTGCCTCCCAGGCTGGATTAGTGACCTTGCTTGCTGGTCTTCGTCCAGAGCAGGGGTAGAGGACTTTTCGGCGGGCCACCACAGCATCCAGTAGGTGCCCAAGGGGCACTAAATTTGGGGGCAGCATGTTTCCTCCCTTTGGCAGCCATAATTTTGTAGTAGCTTCCGATGCCTTAGGGAGTGAGCAGCCTTTAAATAGGGTGCCTGGATTATCTAAGGCCTGAGGTGATGGTGGGGTGTGCGGATCATTAATTATTATTAATGAGGCATGACTTGCTGGGAATGGGATGACACGGCGCGAAAAGCCACCATTGTGGCCATTGGCTAAAACATCCTTTTTCTTGCCTGCTAACCTACTTTGTGCGAATCTGGGATGATCTCGGCCAGTGTGTCTGAATATAATATGTACACGGAACAACCTTTCAAATTCTTGTCAGCAGATGGACTGCTCGCTATGGCCAAGGCCTGACAGGTGACTGGAGAAAGCCTCCTGGTGGCAGGGCTGGGGGCCATCAACACCTTGTTATGATTCCAGCTGATGTTACTACTGGACAAGTGAGATCCCAGGTTGGAGCCCAGCTTGCTAGATCCTAACTTTCATTTTTTTGTTTAAGAACATGGAGGGTGGCTGCTAAACAGAGTCACAGGAGTCAGTAGATGAGCTAGGCAACAGTATAGTTTTTCTACTTCAAGAGTCATAAAACCTCATTAAATACAGGTATAAAAACCCCCCAGAATTGTAGGCATTAATTTAAAATGAAACTAAAACTCAGGTTCCCTTAACTCACAAATACAGAAATATAAATTAAACTTAAACTTGTGGCTACAGCTTATTACTAACATATACACAAATACACACATGACTTAGTTAAACCAGTCTCTAGTTCCTAACAACCTCCAATAAATCTCCCCATCCTGGGCTCCTCCTCCACACAGATGGTTGCAACCACGCTTTATTTTTAACATTTCAAAAGTCCTCAGAGGTTGCTTCCATCTTGAGGCGCCCTTACGCTTCACACCCACCCCCCCCCAACCCCCGCACCCCCCCCGGCAACCTACATTGACAGTGCCCACCTCTGCTGGTTGGGCTGCCAGCTGCCCACAACCTCAGTGAGTCCGATTGACCTTCCCATTTGGCACCCACCAGTCATCCATAATTGAATGGAAAATGAGGAGGAAGTCTATTAATTGGCCGCCTCTGGGAAGATCTTGCAGGTGGGTGCACCTCGGATACCTTTGGGGGTCAGGATCTGGAAATAGTTCCTGATCATGTTTGAAACAATGTTGGTAAGATTCTGCCCTATAACAACCAACCCCTATGAAGGCATCTGTCAGCACATTGCTTTTCTGAACCCTGTACTTGTCTCTGTTATTATAGAATCCACAGAAAATCTAATCGGAGCATGAGAGCAAGGTCCAGTGTACCAAATGACAGAAGAAGAATAAAGGAAAATCTGGTATCAAGATGTATGCAGCATTACAAGGCAGAGTGGAATTTAGATGCAAATGAGGGTAAGTTAAATATTCTGCACCAAAACACAACCTCAGATCTCAAGATACAATGATTCTTTTCCATCGGTAGGAAAAGATGGATTTTAATGAAAATGATTGCCCAAGCATTGTGGTTGACATGCAAAGCGATTTGGGCATTTTTGGCATTGAGGCAGGCAGAAGTTGGAGGAAAATCTCTGAGCAAGCATTAAAATTAATGAGATTTGGAAACAATCAGTTTCATTACAAAGACACATTTTATGGACAGGCATCGACAGTGCAAATTAATGAAATTAATATTACAATGCTTGGTAAAATCACAAATCATTTAGTATGTACATTTTCACATCTTGAAAAGGATGTTATCTTGATTACTGACATAGGCTGAGAATCAGTGGTGATGATTATGAGTGCTGTTTAATCAGCCAGTTATTTATGTAAATCTTTGTTGTAGCTTTCTTTTAACTCTCTTTACTCTTTAGGATAATTTAGAGGTAAGGTCAACCAAGGCTTTAATTTTTCCTGATAATTGGTTTCATTGACATTAAAACACAATATCTGACAGACAAGGATGCTTTACAACCTTATGCTGGAATATAACTTGAAATTCAGAATGCAAAATTCCTCTGCTCATTGAGTTTGGGGTTTAATGGTCTGTCTCCGTAAGTTTACTAAAAATGGTTGCTTTTACATCCTTCTCACAGGGAAAACAAAAGCTGATTCTAGTAGTTTTCCATTTTCTCTCTTTCCAATGGTTCAAGCAAATTGCTGCTATTAATGCAGTTTCTGATGGTTTCTCACTGTCTTTCAAGATCTAGCTAGACAGCTGACTCATCTTGAATCTTACCTCTTTTCTCTTCAAAAGTGCGGTCTCAGTTAGCATTCAAATAATTTGAATCAGTAAAAAATACCTTTCAAACTCAGTTAACCTTCTCAGCATGCCTTCTAAGTAGGATTTCTTGTCCACCTTTTCTTTAAAACTGGTACCAAAAATTCATATTGAAAAGTCTAAAACCCTTCAGTCACGCCTCAAGTGTGTTTGAGAGATTGAACAACTCACTTTAAATAATTCTTTGAACTTCACTCACCACAGATAAGGTTAAATATTGTAACAAGAAGCTTAATCGCCATTACATTAAGGCAAAAGTTCTTTGTACAAAAGAGGAAGAAAAATTTTACACTCAGAACAAGTAATGTGGTTGACCCTGAACTGTTCTCAAGGGCAGATGGGGATAAGCAACAAATGCTGGCCTTGTCAGTGATGTGTGATGATATATGTATATTTTTATATTTGTGTTTATGTATATATTTTGCGTAAGGGTAAGCAGTGTCCAGGGTTAGTCAAAGGCAAGGTTGTTGGAGCCAGATTGTCTGTAGAAAGTAAGCGATAAGAGAGTAGATGTAATATCTTCTAGCATTTTATAATAAGGCTTTATGGTGGGTTTTAAGGTACAAGTAAACAGAATAGATTTGAAATTTGTATTTGGTGTTAAGTGTTGAAATTATGTGTAGCTCTATTTCAAAGGAGTTTCAAAGGTTAAAAAGAACATTTGCACTTTACAGGAGATTCATGAGCAGGCGTTTTAAAATTTTATTGACCCAAAGATAGTGGTGAAATAAGAACATGAAAGGTTTTAATATTTGGAAAATTAAGTTTTTAAAGAGATATTTGAAGGCAATGGAGGACTCAGATGAAAGAGGTGAAAAGAGTATTTATGACAACAGGACTTCAGCTGTAGTGAATTGCTGTGGGGTAGGCCCACTGAAGGCCGATTCCTACGTGATTGGAGTGTGCTGGAAAAGCTGTGAAATTCTTTTAATTAAAGAAAGGCAACTCAAGTTTTGGACCAGGAAAATATCCGTCCTGAGAATTTGTTTCAAATCTTCCTTTGGAAAAACCACATAAGCGTGGAGTTGTTCTGGGAAATCGTACTTCTGTTTAAAGTGAAAGTAGTTTCTCAGTTTGGGTAATATTCCCTGGATTTCGGTTAAGAATCCAAAAGGACCGTTGTCAAAAAGGTAGCTTTATTGCGTACCTTCGAGAAAGCATTTTGGGGGTTGTTTTGTAAGGTCTTTTTAACTGTGTATCTTTTGTTCTGTGTGTTTAAGTTTTTTTAAATCTTTTAATAACTTTTAAAATTTGAGGAATTAAAATTGTTTATCACTGGAGTCCTGTGCTTTTGTGTTCAGTAACCTTCCCTCCTCGTTTCTATGATACAGAAAAAAATAATCAGAAAAGGCAGATTTCAATCTGAGATCTGGCTTCAGCATTAACATCAGCTACGGTTATAACAGATGTCATATCGCATGAAGAATAAAAAAAAACATAAAGGGGAGAATTTTCCCCATGATGGGTGGGCCGAGTGGATGCAGGTGGGCACGCCCAGCGTATTTCTCGACTCCTGAGGATAGCGGGAGTGGGCGGGCAGCAGTGGGAGTACACTGACCACCAGGTCCAATGGCAACCCGGCGGCCTGTTTCAACGGAGCGCTGGCAGCCTCTGCAAGGCTGTTCACAATGGCCGGTTGAAGGGCTCACCAGAGGGCTTCTGGTGAGCAGACTAGGCTGGAGGGCAGGGCAGCGGGCCGGGCCAGGCCAGGCCAGAGGGTAGGGAGCTAGGCAGTGTGTCCCCTGGCTTTTGGATGACTGCCTAGCTGCGCTCCTGGAGGAGTGGCAGCACGGCGGGAGGTCCTACTTCCGAGGGATGGGAGGTAGAGGCCTCCCCACCTGACCAAACGTGCGTGGGAGGAGGTGGTCGAGAGTGTGAACTCCCATGATGTGGTGTGATGCACATGGGTCCAGTGCTGCAAAAAATTCAATGACCTCCTGCGTTCGGGCAGGGTGAGTACCATGTTGGCTGAGGTCACTTAATGCAGCCATCAGCCTTTCCCCCCCAAAGCACCCTCGCCACCCGCCTCCCTCTTGCCCCCAACAACTCTTGAGTGCAGTGACAGCATTGAATCCTTCATGGCATGTTTCCCTCGCTAGGTAGGCCAGCAGATATTGCCCATGCCTAATTCACCCTAAGAGGGTAGTGCTGAGGTGAGTTCTGCATCTGCAGCATGTGTGACACTGACACCCAGAATATAGAATCGGGGGCGGGAAACTCAAGGATCTGCACCTAGGCACAGTGCTGGAACTGCAAAGCATGTCAAAGTCAGGGTGCTAACATGCTGGGAGGGGAGCTTCCAGGGGGCAGGGCACCAATCTATCTGCTGGCCTGTGCATTCCACATGCTTGTGTGTCCTTGCTTTGCAAGATTACACCTTGTGTTGCCAAATGTGATGGAGGCAGCATTTGGACAAAGTGGGGGTCAGCCCTGGCTTCTTTCTGTGAGTGTGTGGCAGCTGCAGGGTAAGGTAGAACTAGAGCCCTGCAATGTCCCACTCTAGTTTGGTAGCAGGGATGTGATGGGAATCCAGGTACAGGGTGGACTAATCAATGCTCCTCTCTCCTTTTCAGGAGAAGACTGCACACAATTCCGCAGAGCGGACGCGGACTGGCGGAGGCCAGGCCCAGTTGTCAACCTATCGAACAGCAGGTCATAGATCTGGAGAGGCGCCATGTGCCCAGGTCCACTGGGGCGGTGAAGCTGGTGTGCCATGGGGCAGGTATGTTTGCTGAGCACTGAGGTCACCATGTGTGTCCCAGCAGCCATGGCACTGCTAAATGCTCCGTGATTGAAGTTTGCAACATGGGTTGACCATTGATTATGGAAGGATGAGCGCATAATGATCCGGGGGACAGGCATGCACATTGACATTGCCTCCACTTTAACGAATCAAATGTCCTTGTTCTTCCTTTCAGCATCACCGGAGCAGGGCCAGGAGGGGGAGGTAGAGGGGGCCACCTGTCACACCTGAGGGCCCAGAACATATCGACTCATTAGCAGCACACCATCTCTGCCAGGCAGGCACCAGCGCAAATACTAGCACCTCAATGGGAATTAGATCTTCGGCTAGTGTCCCGGGGCACAGCAGCGAGGGCACTTTACACTTGCTTGAGGTGCAGGTAGAGACAGAGTGCCCAGGCACCATGCAGTTGGAGGACTGCTGGGGACCAGGCACATGCTTGGTTGGTGACTGATGATGTGCCTCTGGAGTCGTCCATGAGGCCGCAAATGCTGAAAGTGCAGCAGGAGGATCTGGCGGGGATACACGAGGCTATGAGTGGCATGCTTCCCGTGCTGGAGGAGTCCACACAGAGCATCACCAATGCAATGAGCCTCATAGCCAAACACCATGCTTCTTCCATAGGGAGAGTGGCGATTCTCGTGGAGAGGCTCCTCCAGGAGACCAATCAGGGCTTCCTGGGATTGCGCTCGGACCTGCAAGCCATCACAACGGCATTGGCCTCAGCTGGTCAGTGCCAGCGTGGAAGATGGTTTGGACGCCAAGTATCCCAGCTTGGTGCCGAGCCATCTACTGTAAGCAGGGAGGTCCAAAGCGACCTCATGTCAGCGCAGCAGCCGCCAGTTGTCTCTGCGGGCTTCTCTCAGGGCACTCTGGAGGGGTAGCCACTCCTCTGACCCTCTGCCAGTGACTGTGGGATCCGATGAGGGTGTGGCGACCGGAGAGATGCCAGCTGTGGAACTGGCCACTCCCAGGTGGGGCCAGAAAAGGCTCCATGGACCAGAGGGCGGCCACCAAGGTCATCGAGGCCAACAGGACAGCATAGTGAGCAGGCTGTCGCAGATGCCAGTGCTAATGAGGGGACAGCACCTCGACTAGCACCCGTAAGCGTAAATTTAAGGCACATTAGGCATACCATGGGTTTCTCACTGGTGCTTTTATGTTGCCCCAGTATTAGTTCATTAAGACTTGGTGTGACGTGCAACACCTTTTATTTGGTTTCTGAAGTTCATTTTGCTTTATCATTAAATTTTGATATGTAAGCATGGCTCAGGTTAATTAGTTATTTCTGCAGGTGGATGGGAACCCATGGGGCAGTATTTTCCGTTGGCGTGTTGGCAGATGTGTAAAATAAAGTGCAGTGATGTCGGGCAAGGGCCCCAACTTCACCGCATGCCGTCGCAATACTTCGGTGGGCAGGTGCACGATGATCTCGGATGTGCGCCCACCATTAATTAACGAGCCACTTAAGGCCCTTGAGGCAGCAATTGATGCCGATTTTTCCCATGTGATCTTCAGGTTGTCGCATGGGTGCAACAGGCAGGCGGGTAGGACACATTTGTATAATCCTCATCCACGGGCGGGATAAGAGGGCTCAGTAGGGTCACGCATGTGCTCAGTTAGATATTTATTTTTAAAAGTTAATGATACTTGCCTGTGTGAGCAGAAATACTTCAAAACTCATACCATCTGCTTGGACAGGACTCACAACCTTCAGGTCAGCACTCTTCAATGAAGATTCTATTTGGGGCCTGCAGTTTCAGGAAGCCTTCCCTTAGCCTGGGAACGAGAGTTGTGCTATCCACTGGAGGCATCTCCTCTGAGGAGGAAGGGAGGGCCAGAACGGGGAGGAGGCCAGGAGTCCACATTCAGCCTCCAGGGGAGCCACCTTTGGGAGGAGAGGCGCAGGGCCAACATGACGTTCAAGGTGGAAGGGGCCGCAGAAGATGCCACTGCCAGGGTATACAGGCAGCGAAGCAGCTACTTCAATATGTCTGAGGTGCAGTGCTGAAGGAGGCTCCGTCTCTCAAGGGAGACAGTCACCTTCATTTGTCAGACGATAGGCCCTGAGATCTCCGTTAACTGTGTGGGTGGGCACCCCATGCCAGTGGCTCTGAAGGTCACAGCTGCCCTCAGCTTCTATGCCTCTGGCTCTTTCCAGGGCTCGGTTGGTTATCTTTACGGAGTCTCCCAGTCAGCTGTCCACACTTGTGTCAAGCAGGTGACACACGCTCTATTCAGGCTTGTATTGACGTTCAACTGCTACCTCTGGGACCGAGCCAGACAGAGTGAGCTAGAGGCTTTGCAGTGATTGCTGGCTTTCCTTGTGTCCAGGGTGCTATAGACTGCACACATCTGGCCATCAAGGTGCCAGCAGGTGAGCCCGGTGCCTTCGTCAACAGGAAGGGATTCCACTCCATGAACGTGCAAATAGTGTGTGATCACAGGATACTGATTCTACAAGTCTGTGCAAGGTACCCAGGCAGCTCCCACGGTGCCTACATCCTCAGACACTCCCAGATGTCAAGGCTCTTCAGTGCTCCAGTTCGCCTTGATGGATGGCTGTTGGGTTACAAGGGCTATCCCCTCAGAAGGTGGCTCATAACGCCTCTCCACCATCTAAGAACAGAAGTTGAGCTGCGGTACAATAGGAGCCACGCCTCCACAAGAGCTGTGGTGGAGAGAACCATCGGTCTTTTCAAGATGTGCTTCTGATGCCTGGACCACTCAGGGGCACACTCCAAAAGCCCCCCAGATCGTATGTCGGTGATCGTGGTTGCATGCTGCACTCTCCACAATCTTGCGCTGGACAGAGGCGATGCTGTGGATGAAGACGATTGAGACGCAGTGGCTGCAGCTGCACACGATGAGCTTAGTAGTGAGTCCAAGGATGAGCATGCCCAGGGAAATGCTGAGGGGGTAGACGCTGACCCGGCCATACTCCAGAGAGGTAGGGACACCCAGGAGGCTTTAATCTAACGAACCTTCAGCTAGAACACCACAGATGAACCTCCAACAAAAGCCTGTGCTGCAGGCTCGATCCTGAGTGCTACATCTGCCTGGATAGGAACATTAATTAAGGGCCAAGTCATAAAGCTTAATGTAATACAACCCACTCACAACATCGTGAGTAACCATCCACTTGCAGAGGAAAATAAACACCAGCAACCATGGTGACATGAATAAATTTAAAGATATAGCAAAATGATTTTAAGTAAACAAAATGATAAAGGTGTTGAAGAACACACCAACTAATCATGACCTCATTGTGGGGCAACACAAGAGCACCAGTGAGAAACCTGTGGTGTCCCTAAGGTACCTTAAATTTACACTTCTGGGTGCTACATCTCAGTGCACCCCCTTCGCTGACATCTGAGGCAGCCTGCTCACTGTGCTGTCCTGTTGGCCTTGATGACCCTGATGGACGTCCTGGCAGAGATGATGTGACGCTGGTGAAACTTCAGGGCCCCCATGTATGAGTGGGGGCCCCTGTGCCTCCTCCTTCTGACCCTGATCCACTGAGGCTGAAAGAAAGAACAAGGACATTTGATTAGTTAACGTGGAAACAATGTCAATGTGCATCCCTGTCCCCCGGATCATTATGCGCTCATCCTTCCATAAGCAATGATCAAGCCATGTTGCAAACTTCAATCACTGAACGTTCAGCAGTGCCATGGCTGCTGGGACACTAATGGTGACCTCACTGCTGGGTAAACATGCCTGCCTGCAGCACCCCAGCCTCACTGTCAATGGTGGACTAGGGCGCGAGGAGCCTCTCCAAATCGAGGGCTCCTTCTCGAACCTGGAAATGATCACCAACTAGGCTGGACCTCTGCCTGTCCTCAACCACTCAGTGGCATTATGAGCATTCATCTCCTGAAAAGGAGAAAAGATCATTGATTAGTGCCAATTGTACCTGGAGTCTCTTCGCTGCCATCCCACCCCAACCAGAGTGGGACATTGCAGGGCTCTGGTGCCTCCTCACCCCATAGCTGCTGAACACTCACACAAAGATGCCAGGTATGTCCCCCATCCCCCCTCCCCCCCTACCTGGCTAAATGCAGCCTACTTCACATTTGGCACCACACAGTCCAACCTCGCAGAGCAAGGAGGCGCAAGCATGTGGAACGCAAAGGGAAGCAGATGGATCGGTGCCCCGCCACCTGGAAGTCCCCCTCCCAGCATGTAAACAGCCTGACTTTGACATGCTTTGCAGTTCCAGCACTGTGCCTAGATGCAGATCCTCCAGGTTGACCCCAAAACAGTACTCTGGGTGTCACTGTACCACATGCTGCGGGTGCAGAACACATCTCATCACCAGCCCCTCAGGGTGACCTCGGCATGGCCAATATCTGCTGGCTCACCCAGTGAAGGACACATGCGGTCAATGATCTAATGTAGTAACTGAGTTGTGGGAGGGTTAGCCAGGGGGGAAAGCCTACCTATAATAATAAAAAACAAAAGCAGAATTACCTGTCAGTTCTGTGTAAGGGTCATGAGGACTCGAAACGTCAACTCTTTTCTTCTCCGCCGATGCTGCCAGACCTGCTGAGTTTTTCCAGGTAATTCTGTTTTTGTTTTGGGAAAGCCTACCTGCTGGGTTCACTGACCCTTCCAGAGTGCAAAAGGTTATTAAAGCACTAGCAGCATTAGATCCAGGTGCGCTGCACCACATCGCAGGAGCTCACCACCTCCGCCACCTCCTCCCAGGCACATTTGGTCATGTGGGGCGGCCTCCTCCTCCCGTCCTGGGGTACCAGGACCTCCTGCCGTGCTCGAGGAGGGCAGCAAGGCAATCATCTGAGAAACGAGGGGCACAGTGCCCCCCCTGCCCTATCCTCCTGCCTGGACTGCTCACCAGCAGTGCTCTGGGGAGCCCATCTGCTGGCCATGTTCGACAGCCTTTGCAAGGCTGCAGGAGGACTTTTAAACAGGCTGCTGGGTTGCCATTGGACCCGGAGGTCATAACAGTCCTGCTGCCGCCCGCCCACACTGACTGTCCTTGGGAGCCGTGTTTTACCCTGGGTGGGCCTTAATTGGCCCACCCCTGTAAAATAGCAGTGCGAAGCTGATTGTGGGCGGCAATTGGATCTGCACCTGCCCATGCCTGCTCCCGCGTGGCCCGCCCGACAGGCAGAAAATTCTGCCCATGATGTTATGAGTGAGTTGTTTGACATTGAGCTTTATTGACAAGGGCCTTGGTTAATGTTCCTATCCAGGCAGATTTAGCACTCAGGTATTTAGTATGGAGCCTGCAGCCCTGGTGTGTGTTGGAGCTCCATCTATGGTGGGCTAGCTGAAGGTTCATTGGATTAAAGCCTCCTGGGTGTCCCTGCCTCCCTGGCGTATGCACAGGTTAGCATCTATCCTTTCAGCATTTCCCTTTGTGTGCTCATCCTCGGACTCACTGCTGGACTCCTCGTGTGCCGCTGGAGCAACTGCGACTACATCTTCTTCCTCCACTGCGTCCCCCCTTTCCAGCGCCAGATTGTGGAGAGCGCAGCATGCAACCACTATCAGCGACACATGATCTGGGGGTATTGGGATGCACCCCCTGAACGGTCCAGGCTTTGGAAGTGCAACTTGAGAAGACTGATGGCTCTCTCCACCACAGCCCTTGTGGTGGCGTGGCACCTATTGTACCGCTGCTTAGCTTCTGTTCTTGAATGGCAGAGCGGCGTCATGAGGTACCTTTTCAGGGGATAGCCCTTGTCACCCAGCAGCCATCCATCCAGCCGGGTTGGAGCACTGAAGAGCTTCGGCACTGGAAGTGTCTGAAGATGTAAACGTCGTGGGAGCTGCCTGGGTACCTTGCACAGACTTGTAGAATTTGCATCCTGTGGTCACACACTATCTGCACGTTGAAGGAGTGGAAGCCCTTCCTGTTGATGAAGGCACCGGGCTCACCCGCAGGCACCTTGATGGCCACGTGTGTGCAGTCGATTGCACCCTGGACATGGGGGAAGCCAGCAATGGCAGCGAAACCTCTGGCTTGCTCTGTCTGGCTTGCCTCGTCCCAGCAGAAGTGGATGAAAATCGATGCACGCCTGAACAGAGCGTCTGTCACCTGCTTGACACAAGTGTGAACAGCTGACTGGGAGACTCCACAAAGATCACCCACTGAGTCCTGGAAAGAGCCAGAGGCATAGAACTTGAGGGCAGCTGTGACCTTCAGAGCCACTGGCATGGGGTGTCCACCCACACAGTTGGCACAGATCTCAGGGCCTATCATCTGACAGATGGAGATGACTGTCTCCCTTGAGAAACGGAGCCTCCTTCAGCACTGCACCTCAGGCATCTTGAGGTAGCTGCTTCGCCGCCTGTATACCCTGGCAGAAGGATAGTGGCGTCTTCTGCAGTCCCTTCCGTCTTGGACTTCCTGTTGGCCCTGCACCCCTTGTGCCTGCGCCTCTCCTCCCAAAGGTGGCTGAATGTGGATTCCTGGCCTCCTCCCCCTTCTGGCCCTCCCTTCCTTCTCGAGGAGATGCCTCCAGTGGATAGCAAAACTCCCATTCCCAGGCTAAGGGAAGGCTTCCTGCAGGCCCCAAAAATGATCTGTACTGTCGAGTCCTGACCTGACCTGTCCAAGCAGCTGGTATGAGTTTTGAAGTATTCCTGCTCACACAGGCAAGTAGCAGTAACTTTCACAATTAAATATCTAACAGCTATCACTTGTGACCCTACTCATCTCTCTTATCCTGCCCGTGGATGAGGTTTATACAAATGTCTCCTACCCGTCTGCCTGTTGCACCTATGTGACATCCTGAAGATCACACACGCCCCGAAAAATTGCAGACATATACAGGCGGCGAAGCAGCTACCTCAAGATGCCTGAGGTGCAGTGCTGAAGGAGGCTGCGTTTCTCAAGGGAGACAGTCATCTCCATCTGTCAGATGATAGGCCCTGAGATCTGTGCCAACTGTGTGACTGGACACCCCATGCCAGTGGCACTGCTGCTCATGGGCCTTAAGCACCTGATTGATTAATGTCGGGCGCGCATCGGAGAACGTCATGCGCCCGTCCACCTAAATATCGCGATGGAACGTGGTGACACCGGGACGCTAGCTCGAGGTCACTGTGCATCATTTTATGCGTAGGCATGTGGGGCCCACTCCCACACACCAACGAGAAAATTCTGACCAAAAGAACATAGTCATGATTTTCACCACCTCCACCGTTCATGATTCCCAAGGGTAGATATCCCCTTTTCAATGGCAGCATTATGGTTTATCACACCTAGCCTTTCAATATTGGGATTTTTAAAATACAGAAGTAATCCAAGGAAATATTTTTTTCTCCTACTTCTCAGGGCAGGATTTTACGTTCCATGGACAGGTGTGTGCCCGACCCCATCAGGCATAAAATGACGCGCGATAATATCGGGCGAGTGCACTGATGTCATTGTGCACTCTCGCGATATTTCATTTGGCGGGCACGTGCGATAATTGGCAGCATGCCTACCGACAATTAAGAGGCCTATTAAGGCCATTAAAGGATTAATTCACCGCTATTTTTCGCTGCCCGTCCAACCTTAAGGTTGGTGGCCGGGCAAATCTGCCAGGTGGCGTTTGCAATTTTTAGGAAACCTCTTCCACAGGTGAGATGAGGTTTCCACAATTAAATAAAAAATAAATAAAAATGTCTTCACATAATTTTTATTATGTTTCTGTTATTGTGAGTTAGTCCTTTGTCGGGGCATTTTTTTCATATTTTAAAAATCTTTATTTTTGACTTTTAAATTGTTTAGCTCACTGAAGCAGCTCCCTTTCAGTGCCTGCTGCACTGGGCATGCGCCGACTTTTGCGCTCGCAATCTTCCTGTCTTCCCCCATCCCAGCAGCGCTTAGCTCCTCAGTGTGCATTTCATGCTGACTGGCTATTTATTAATAAAAACAAAAAAACTGCGAATGCTGGAAATCCAAAACAAAAACAAAAACAGAATTACCTGGAAAAACTCAGCAGGTCTGGCAGCATTGGCGGAGAAGAAAAGAGTTGACGTTTCGAGTCCTCATGACCCTCCGACAGAACTTGAGTTCGAGTCCAAGAAAGAGTTGAAATATAAGCTGGTTTAAGGTGTGTGTGTGGGGGGCGGAGAGTATATTTTAGCGTTCCTTAGCACTTGAGAGAAAGAGAAGTTTCTTGTTGAGGCGTCGGATGAGCTGAAGGATAAAATGAAACTGGGGCACGCGCAGCTTTGAGAAAGGGTACGGCGGTGCTGCTGGAGGGAGAGGTCGAGTGTGTTCATATGGCGGCGCATGGCACTGAGTGTGGATTTCAGAATGTGACGGGAACAACAGTCCGAGAAACGTTTTATGTCCCGGAGATACCTGTAATCCTGGGTTGGTTCGAAACATGAGGGGTGGAATTTCAGTTGAAATCCACGTGGGGTAAGTCGGAGATGGAGACAGTCACTGAGAAAGGAGATGTGGCTGTGAAAGCGGGTTTTAGTAAACACCTTGTCAAACACCAGGAGGGAAATGGAAAGCAAAGAAGGTGAGCAGGGCAAAAGAGAGATACGGAAATCTTGTCGCAGAGAGGAACAGAACTTCTTCAAGGAGGTAGGCATTTCTTGAAGAGCAGTGGCAGTCAATTAAACACAGAGATAAAAACAAAAAAACTGCGGATGCTGGAAATCCAAAACAAAAACAAAAACAGAATTACCTGGAAAAACTCAGCAGGTCTGGCAGCATCGGCGGAGAAGAAAAGAGTTGACGTTTCGAGTCCTCATGACCCTTCGACAGAACTTGAGTTCGAGTCCAAGAAAGAGTTGAAATATAAGCTGGTTTAAGGTGTGTGTGTGGAGGGCGGAGAGGATATTGTCCGCCCCCCCACATACACACCTTAAACCAGCTTAATTTCAACTCTTTCTTGGACTCGAACTCAAGTTCTGTCGAAGGGTCATGAGGACTCGAAACGTCAACTCTTTTCTTCTCCGCCGATGCTGCCAGACCTGCTGAGTTTTTCCTGGCTATTTATTGACCAGCCAGCGTGAAATTGGGCAGGGGGCTGATTGCAGACGGCTGACCATTTCCTTGCCTATGCAATGACCCAAAAATCCTGCCCTCAATCTCCATTTCTGAAAGCCCTACAGTGACCTCTCTTTCATGGGAACCTGGGTTTAATCAAACATCCACTCCTCTTATCTTATTAGAATCATATGACTACCTTGAGGCATTTGTTCTTCTAGCCTAATGTTAATTTGTATAATATTACATATCATGATACAAAGAAAGTCATAAAACTGCAGACCTCGGCTTCACCAAATACTACCATGTTATTGAGAAATCTGGAACTTCAAAGAACCTGTAGCCAGAATTTTTCTGAAGCATCAGAAGTCCCACCTTTGGGGCTGAAAGCAGATGGTGACCCTGCTTTGGCAGCTGGCAGGATCTGGGGCTGCATTTTGTCAGCGACAGCCAATTAAGCAGCCCCTAAGAGCCTACGGTCCAATCGGAGCTAGCGCTGGCCATTACTAAGACTGAATCTCTGGGGGAAGAGTACCTCAATGCCCAGGCACCCTTGAAGACAGGTAACTTGGGTGAGCAGGCCCTGCTGATCGGCAGGATGGAGTCACTGAGAACAGGTGGCACAGCTGCCATGGGATCTCCTCCATGAGCCAGGGGATGCCCCTAAAGAAGGGTCACCCCCTTTGAATCCATTGAGAGGTCACCAGGTTTCACTGGGCATTCTCCCCAGGCAGCAGTGAGTCCTTCTGAAATGGGCTAAAAGCCTGCAGAGGTGTGAAGTGACCCATAATTGGCTACTTAATTGGCTCAATTGAATTCCCTGCAGGTGACCAATCTGCCAACATCTCCATTGCTGACAAAATGGCATGGAGGCAGCAAGATGTTGGGCACCCAGGACTCCTTTCCACACCATTTTGCCATCTGTGCTGCTTCCCTGTCCGTCTCTAATTATTATCATCTATTTGGTGACTAATGTCCCAACTTCATTGTTAATTCATAGGAACCTAACATTGAATTTTGAATTTCCAAATTCAATGTTCCTTTCTAATTTAATTTCAGTCCCTCTGGTAGGTACCAACACATATCCTGATGGCTTCATTAAAGTATTTATTCCTCTATGGAGCAAGTATCAGTGTTCTGAGTTTTTAAGAGCTTCAAATCAGTTGTGATACAGCACAAGTTCTCATTCCCCTGAGCTTCAGTAACCATATCAAACAGTAATGTTGCCAACCAACAAGCCTCGTTCTTCGTCATGCACTGCACATACTAATTGCCTCACATGCAACTTATGATCTTTGCACACAGCGATTTCCCAAGATCATGCCAAACATGACATTAGATGCAAGCCATTCCATCCCTTTTATGCCAGCCCATTAAAAGATAATTGAGTATCTAGAGGCCTTTCATTATCATCCCCGCATGGTCCTGATGTCCTGAGCAAGTAGCCAGGTTATCAAATGAATCTTTTTGACTGTTCATTATAGAAGTGTGCATCCATCTCCAAGAGAAAGCTATCAATTAATTATTCTTAATTACACTTTCTTCACTTTCACTAATATCCTATTTCTTTTCACAGACTTGCAGTGATGGAAACTCTCACTGACATGGCTGCACCATGTCACGTTTGATAGACATTTGGACTAAAACACAACATTTGGAGGCTTGGGTAGGGACACAGAGGAGGGATCAGCAATTGATGCATTGTGCATGGGTAGTGAAGTGTGAAAAATTCACATGCAGTGAAGTATGATGACTGGGTGAGGAGAGAAGCTACAGTGATCAGGCTTCATTGGGTCTGCTTTCAATAGGAGGATGTGACATGAATCAGACCAGAATATTTAACTATATTTCCATTTGACATTCTGGTGCATCAAAAATAACTGAGCAGAAGTGCCTGTTGTTCAGTTCTGTGCCATCCTGGGTGGGTGTCTTGACAGAACAATCTTCTGTCTTGAATACTGATACTGCACTGGCATTTGAATGTGAAACCGTTGTGACATATTAGTACAATAAACACTCATGGCTTCACCAGATAATCGTATATTTAATGTCAGTTTTTTGCACTTTCCATGTCTGCATATAAAATGTATTTCTCTGTTAGACCATTTTCAGTTAGTGAAAATTGGATTGTTTCAGAATCTTGGTGGCTATAATGCTGAGCACTATGACTTTTAATCAAAAATAAAATGTAATCACTGAGTGCCTAATGCACTAGTTTCTCTTCTCGTCATGGCTATTGATCTACTGGTTGATCAAATGAGCATTCTATTCCTCTTCAACTTTCCGTTGCTGCTGGTGTTCCACATTAGCTTCCATTAAGTGTAAAATATTAACAGATTAAGCTATTCAATCTGGAATTTGTTACCTGAATTTTACCATCGCTTTCTCCTCATTTAAAACCCTCCTTAACACATATCTATTTGGCTGATCTTTCAGTGACACACTTTTTTGTATCTCCTTATTTGGTTCAGTGTCTATTTTAACTTATGCCTCTGCCAAATGCTTGTGATGTTTCCCACATTAAGCACATGTATCAATGCAAGTTGTTATAAAGAACTGGAGAAAGTAACCAAACAATATAACAACACCGTTTGGAATTGTTCTCCAGCGTACTGGAAAAAAAAACTGTTAATCCTGTCGTGCTGAATTAAGTTGGTGCACAGTCATTACTCAGTCCTGAACATGTTCAGCTCTTTGAAAAATAAGGTAGTTGGAAAATGCTGCAAAAATGAATTTAATATTCCTTAAAAGAAAATTCCTTAACTGATCATCCACTGAGATTATGACAGATGGTCAAGAGAATCACCATGGAAATTCAATCCTCATTTGTATTTAATTAATTTAGCTGTAAAGCTGTGACCTTACCTTTGGCCTTCTTTCTCAGGCTTGAAAATGTCTTACTCACATGCTTCCAAAATGTGATAGCACACAATAGCATTCATTCAATCAACAGGCTCCTGAAGGTTGAGGTGTAGAGGAGACTTCCCTCAGTCCCGATTATTGCTTATCTGCTCTGTTTACCAGCAAAACATTCAAATTATCATCATGATAGGTGCCATCTGCCTATCTGTTGTTTCCAACCTCCCATAGTTACTATCCATAGCAGCTAAAACAACCAACTATGTTAAAATAGGCCAGCAGCCCTTTATGGCCTGGTGCTCCCAATATTCCCCATTCAATGTGCTACCTTCATTTTTGTCAGAATTAATGAATTTGTTTCTTATTTCTGTATGCCATTGCTGATGCAAAATGTTACATAGACATACTGAAAGATATACTTTCCAGAAATTTAGCTATAAAGCACCCATTGTTTGGGCCCTGAACTGCCTTCTAGGTGTCCAATATCTTAGGCATGAAGCACATGCTAATTAAGAGCTGGAATTGTGCTGTTTACCGTATTGGTAAAAGCCAAAAAAATATTGTGCAGTTCTCATGCTTGAATCAAGCATTAGGACCTTTGTAAATGCAAGTAAAGGGCCTAATGCCTGTTTAAGATGATTACTATAAGATTGGCTTGACCTGAGGGGGTTGGTGCTGGTGTTGCTGTTGGCCACCCTCAGGAAAACCAAGTCTACTTGCTATAGTTGGTTGCCGATTAAATGACAACCAACAAGGCAAGTTATTAAAATATACATAGCTGAATGTGGAGCCGGGAGGAGTTGGAGTGATCCTCTTGACCCCATATTCATAGATCACAGGCTGTTGCCAGCCAATGCCCCTTCCTCAATTGCTGATGCTCCCATACCCAAAACGCTGTCACTTCCCTCAATCAATCCAACAAGCGTTTCCTAAAATGCCACTGCTCCAACCTTCAATTAATGCAACTTCTCGCTCGCCACAAACCCTTTCCCCAGTCTTTGGCCACCTTCTCCTCCCCTGATCAGCATGTCCCAACCAGGTCGCTTCCTGCTACCTCTTTGTCTGTCTGCTGCCACCCTTCCAGACCACTCTCTTGATCCAATTACTCCCCATTCCCCCTTCCTGATCCTAATACCCCATTTCATCACTTACCTAAGGGCAGCTGCAGCTTAATCTTCCATTGTGCTTTGCTGGTGAGCTGCTCGTTGCTGCCTGGAGCTCCACAGCTCGATGGAAATGAAGCCCTCAACCTGATCTCAGATGTGCCACAGGCATTGCCATTCAAGCACAGGTTTCATTGCAAAAGATTGGTGTTCCTGGTTTTTTAAGCCCCTGGGGCCACAAAATTCATGGAAATGCTGTTATTGTCTTTTATGTTACTACTGCTACTGCTCCACTGGGAATTGTATGAACCTCTCTGCAAGTTTAAATAGGGTTTCTGTCACATTCTTAATGGCACTGTGATTGGAATCTGATGCTTTCACAGGTATCTCCTGCTGGCAATGGAAAGACCCTGTAGTGTCGAGGTCAAAAGCTGTTATAGCTTTTACTGTCAGCAATTCTAATTCTGAATTTTATCTCCCAGTCTTGCAGTAATATGTGTCATATGTCAGCTGCAGCCTCTATTTATTCTGAGTCTGAGCAAGAACTGCTGCTCACAAAGTCCAACACAGCTGGAGTGGCACACCCAGTGGTTGCAACAGGAATGTTTCTGTGTATCAATTTTTGATAGCCTCTGTGCTCTGGGGCTCTATCGTCACTTTTTACTTCTGCATTTCATACAAAATAGTGCTGTTCTCTCAAATTTAATACTGTCAAACGAAATATAAACTTAATTTGTGCTCAAAGCATATTACCAACCTGAGCAGAATTAGTCTATCGGAATATAAGAACTGGGATAAGCCATTCAGCCATTCTACTCTGTTCTGGCAGCTGACACCTGCTGGCACTCTTCCTTTTAAGTTAGAAGGGTATGGGATTCTAGTACCACTCCCGAGTCTTGAACATTCTTGACACTTCAGTGGAGTACTGAAGGAGTGCTTCAATGGAAGAGATGTCGGCTTTCAGATGGGAAATTAAACTGACGTTCTCTCTGCCCTTTCAAGTGGACATAAAAGATCCCATGCCACCATTTTGAATAAGGGTAGGGGAGTTATCTCCAGTGCTGTGACTAATATTTATCTCTCAATCAATATTGTTAAAAAAAACATTATCTGGTTGTTATCGTATTGCTGTTTGTGGGAGCTTGCTGTGCATAAAGAAGCTGATGCATTTCTTATATTACAACAGTGATTAAATTTCAGAGAGTAATTTATTGGCTGTGAAGTACTTTGGGATATCCTGTGGTAGAGAAAATTGTTATATATTTGCCAGTCTTTCTTTTCTTTCTTTCAGTGAGATATTAGCCAAAATGTATTTGACTCCATTCATGTGTCTTGGCTCTAACCCGTTTTATACCCTAGGCTAACAAAGCTTTACCGATCTACTTAATTGAGCCAATATCTACTGCTTTTTGTGTGAGAGATTTTCAGATTTCTACCACACATTCCTTTTCAATGACCTGGTTCTGATTTTGAGATTATGATCCCCTTTTCTGGACCCCCCCCCCCCAACTAGAAGAAAATATTTCTCTCTATCTGTGCTAAAAAAAAATTTCTGAATCGTCTAAACCTCAATCAAACTACCCCTTAACCTTCTATAGTTGAGGGAATATATCGTATTTTATGTAATCTTTCCTCATAATCTAACCCTTGGAGCCCTGGTAACACTGGTGTATCAGCGTTATATTCCTTCAAAGTCAGTATATCCTTTCTAAGGTGTATTGTCTAGAAGTGTATATACTCCAGATGTGGTCAAAACCAATGCTTTATATAGATGTATCACAACCTCCTTCCCTTTTGAGCAGTTTAATTATAAAGACTAACATGCCATTAGAGTTATATGGCTGAAGTTTATGGGGTGCCTTATTCCCTGACCCCCAACTGCCAGGGCAGGTGGTGGCATAGTGGTATTGTCACTGGACTAGTATTCCAGAGACCCAGAATAATGCTCTGGGTACCCAGGTTTGAATCCCACCATGGCAGGTGGTGAAATTTGAATTCAATAAAAATCCAGAATTAAATCTGGATGATGTTTATGAGACCATTGCTGATAACCCTCCTGGCAAATGCCCTTTAGAGAAGGGAATCTGCTGACCTACATGTGACTCCAGGCCCACAGCGATTGTTGACTCTTAATTGCCTTCTGAGCAAAGGCACTGAATGCTGGCCAGCGACGTGACGCCCATGTCCCATGAACAAATAAAAAACCTGACAAGTTGGACATTAGTCCACACATCCGAAACCCAGTTTCTCTACAGCGATATTGTGCTGGGAGCAGCCTTAATGGTTTCGGTGTGGGACTTCCAGCCGCATCCAGTAGCAAGTCCTGCCCTAGAGAGCTTCCAGCCAACCTGATTGGTGGGACGCTCTGTAGCTCCAGCAGTGCCAGCGTTTAACAGGCAATCCCTGATGAAGACTTAAGGCCAGGCTTAAAGGTAAGTCTGGGAATTTGGACGGGCCTTGCTGGCAGACCCCAGCGAGGGGCTTGTGGGGGGTTGTGGTTCTGGGTTTCAGAGATTGGGGAAAGGGTTAAGGGGGAGGGTTGAACTGGGTGGGTGGTGGGGTGGGGTTACCTCCAATGGGCATAGGGGCCTGATAGGAGGCACCCCCTCTTCCTGCTCACCAGCAGTGAAAGCTGCCGAGCTACCCACCTTGCCTCTGCATTCCCTGGCACATGTAAAACAGTGGCAGAGGTGGAATGAGGCCCTTAAGTGGCCAATTAATTAAGCTTCAATGGACCTAAGGCAAGTGGGCTGCTTGGCACCTTCTCTACCCATTTGTATTATAAGAGACAGATTGGGGGTGGGTGGGAAGGTCACCTGCTTTATTTTATGAGCCCCCACTTTCAAATATGCCAGCGGGGATCATAAAATCCAGCCCAAAGAGGCATTATGGCACAGAAACAGGCCATTCACCCATTGAATCGATGAATTTTGATTATATTTTGTACCTGATTATTAGATTTTAGTGACTACATATGTGACCTCCTCTTTGGACCTCCGCTGTTCCTAGATTCTTACTTGGAACTATCCTCCTTTGGGTCAAAATGGATGACTACACAATGACTTGCTTTAAAATCCATCTGAACCAGTTTTACTTCTGTCCTGATGATTTCTTTGTCACATACCTTAAATTAACATGACATGATCCCTGAACTATGCAGCATGTTTTGAATGTATCTTTCACTCAAAGTAAAACAAAAACTTCTGGATAACCACCTCAGCTTGGAGACAAACCCATGTGATCCAGTTGCCATGGGGAGAGAAATTCAAACAGAAACCCATTGAAGTGAGGTGGCAGTTTTCATGCCTTTCACAGTCTCTCACAGAAAAAGGACAGAATGCTGGTTGAAAGTAAAAGCAGAAAGGCTACTGCTGTTGAAGAGAAGAGGGGAATTGCTTTTGCGTTAATAAACAAGAAGGATGCTCTTGAGAGTTCAAAACAAAGAGAACAGAACAGGTGGGGCTGTTGCAGATTTAAGAGCGTTGCCAAGGTGTGCCTTGCTAGTGGCAATTGTATTTGGAAGAATTCGGGCTGAGAGGAATGATTGTCGAATGACACTGGAAGTTTTGAGCTGGTATGGCATGGAGATGTGAACTTCCACTTGCAAGCTGGGAGTATCTGTGGGCTCTTCCTGTCCTGCTACACATTGGACAGAAGCATGGTGTTGCACAAAACTGTTTCATAAGAAATATTTTGCTTGTGTTAGTTAGTGAAAGTGAAACTTACCTTTTACTTTAGTTTAGTGTGTTTGTTGCATGTTAGTTAATGTTTGATCTATGTTGATTTTAGTTTGATCATTACAGTAAAAATGTCTTGACAAGTGAAATTTTGTCCACTGGTTTATCTCTGTTGTCTGCTTGGGAAATTTATAACTTCTTAAAGTTAGCAGTATCTATGGGGATCATAACAAATTGGTGGCTCTTGCAGGCTTGAACCCAAAGGCTGTAAAACAGATACACTGGAATTTTTCAGCATTTGAACAAACAAGATTTCACCTTTACTTTTGCTACATTCAGTGCAAAGTCAACATGGCTACTTCTATTACTCAGGCATTTTTGGAAAGAGAAGGTTTGTCTATTAGTGCCTTAAAGCAATTAACAAAGGATAATCTGAAGCATGTGACAGATAAATTAGGGGCAGACTTGAAAGTAGGAGCTAAAAAAGCACAATTGTTGAAGTACTGGCTCAGCACTTGAAGTTTAAGGTGGAAAAAAATATTTCTATCAGGTGGAGTTAGCTAGACTTCAGTTATAAATGAAACATCTTGAATTTGAGAAAGGGGAGGAAAAAGAGAAATAAAGAGAAACAGAGATTTAGAGTTTCAAAGAGCAAGAGAAAAAGAAAACCTTGGATTCCAAAAGGAAAGAGAAATAGAAGGGGCAAGATTTTTCATATGGCTTGGCGGGATCAGATGGGGTCGGGCATGGAGCCAATCTCCGCCCATGATCAACTCCACGCCGCCATTTTACATGGGCGGGCCAATTAAAGCCTACCCAGCGTGATACGTGACCGGTAGCACTCAGCGCTACCTGTGTGGGCAGGGGGAGGAGGAGGGAGAGCCAGGGCCAATGCTCTTTCCCACATGTGCGCGCAAGAGCGCTTCAATCTCCCTGAGGCATGGAGCTGCCTCAGGGAGATTGAATCAATAATAAAATTATTAAATAAAAGGTGTAAAAATGTATTTAAACATGTTCCCTCATGTTACTATGTGGAATGATTGCCAAATGACACTAGAGGTTTGAACCTGGTGTGGCAGAGAGAAGTGAACCTCTACTGGTGAGCTGGGAGTGCCTGTGGGACTGTTCCTGTAATGCTACATATTGGCTTGAAGCATGGCATTATATAAAAACATTTCGTAAGCCATATTTTGGTTGCGCTAGTCAGTGAGTGTGAGACTTCATTTGTTTTGTGTATTAATTATCTGTAAATTAATGTTTGATCTAGGTTGATTTTAGTTTGTTACAGTAAAAATCTTCAAAAATGAAATCTTTTCCACCAGTTTGGGAAATTTATCTCTTTCTAAAAGTTATCAGTCTCTATGGGGATCGTAACATAGCATTTCTTTATTTGTCACTCCGGCTGAACCTACTTAAGTTATTTTAGTATTCCCTTCACTTTGAGTATCTACATCACATTTATGACCTGAATTATGCTTTGAACCGTTTTTAAAAACCTTTAAACTATTTTTACTATCGTTTCTTACTGAGCCCTCCTTACGCTTCCACCCTCTTTATTAATTGAAGTTTCTTTATTCCTCCCTATTCATACTTTCCATTAGGACTCTGGTCCCAGCCTGGTTCAGACAGAGCCCATTCCAATTACACAGCTCCCTTCTCTCCCACAATTGGCACAAATCCCATGAAATTGAATCCGTTATTCCCCACACAAATCCTTTAGACAAGGTTTACCTCCCTGATCTATGTGCTGTTGTGACACAGCATTTGGTAAAGGCTGAGTTATTTAAAATCCCAGAGGGAAACTTTAAATAACTGTCATAACCAATATTTTCAATTGGTATGTTTGAGATGCAACTCTGAATTCAGGAATAAAAACCAAGCCTCAAGAAGTTTTTTATATAAAATAAATTAAACATTTATTAATTTAACAACAAATTTAAGCACATACACATGTCTAGGAATTAATAACATAACTTTTAAACAAATCCCCAAATTAATCACTCCCAGGTAAATCTCCACCAAGGCAACAATAATCCATAGACTTAGACAGACAGCAGGCAAAGCACATTTTATCTTATGAATTCAAAATGAGGTTCCTTTCAATTTGGTTCCTTCACACAGTTGTAGGCTTACAGGCTGCTTAGATATTACATGGCTCTGACCCACACACAAAACTCTTTTCTGTGTATATCTAGCCTTCCCTTTGAATGCAAATTCTCATTGTATCACCAGGCCCTTTGAACTCCACCTCTTCTAACAATAAAACCTCTTTCATAGTACCAAGTTTATTAATAATATCAACATATTGCTTGGTGTCTCCTAGCTAAGTACAAGATTTCACCCCCAGTCTTTGAATGGTTTATTCAACAAAATGCAAATATATTCTTTACCTTAACTTCTTTACTGTTTAACATCTCAAAACTACTATACATTAAAGCACCCAGACCAACTGGCTTTAATCCAATTAAGACACACACACTCATGCCACAGACACAGATCTTACTATAAGTCCAATTTAAAATAATTTCCAATAACATTATACACATTAATATCTTCATGACAGCGTCCTTTTTTAATCTTTCATGGGATGTGAGCATCACTGGCAAGGCCATCATTTGTTGCCCATCCCTCATTTTCCTTGAGAAGGTGGCGGTGTGTGGCTTTCTTGAACTGCTGCAGTACATTTGGTGTGATTACACCCACAGTGTTATAAGGAACGAAGTTCAAGGCATGATGCAGTCACAGTGGAGGAACAGAGATATAGCTCCAAGTCCTTCCAGCATTTTCTGTTTTTAATTCCAGACAGGATAGTGTGTGACTTGAAGGGGAACTTGCAGGTGGCCATGTTCCCATTCATCTGCTGTCCTGGCCCTTCTGGGCAATAGTGGATGTGGGCTTGGAATGTGCTGTTGAAGGAGGCTTGGTGAATTGCTGCGGTGTACCTTGTAAATCATAACCACTGAGCACCAGCGGTAGAGGATGTTAATGTTTAAGGTGGCGAATCGAGTGCAGATCAAGTGGGTTGCTTTGTTCTGGATGGCATTGAGCTTCTTGCGTGTTGTTGGAGTTGTACTCATCCAGACCAGTGGGGAATATTCCATCACACTCCTGACATTTGCCTTGTAGTGATGGGCAAGCTTTGAAGAGTCAAGTAACTTGCCACAATGTGCCTACCACTTGTGTGGCATGCATCCGACTTGTCACTTATCAGACCAGGCCTGAATGTTGTCATGGTCTTGCTGCTGGTGGACATGGACTGCTTCAATATCTGAAGAGTCACAAATGGTGTTGAAGCCTGTGCAATCATCAGTGAACATCCCCACTTCTGACCTTATGATGAAGCAGCTGAAGGTGATTGGACCTAGGGCACTATCCTGAGGAGCTCCTGAAGTGATTTCCTTGGGCGGAGGCGATTGGTCTCCAAAATCCAAAACCACCTTCCTTTGTGTTGGTATGACTCCATGTCTTATTGTGCAATGGATAGTGCATTGCCTCTTATGCAGAGCTTTGGGTTAAAGCCCCACTTCAGGACTTGATGGCCAAGGAAGGTGTGTTCATAACACAGTCAAATGGGTTGATTATCAATCTGAAAATCCTTCCAACATACGCCAATGGCAGGCAGTAAGAGTGGGAGAGATTCCTGGTCAGCCATGTGATGAAAAGAAAATTGAAGCCCCCACCATCACTATTCATAGCTCTGGACTACAACATGCATGTAAGAGTGTATGTTGCCACAGTAATTCGGACTCCTTGGAGAACCAGTTGGCTCACCTGTTGCCCAGTGTGGATCAGATTGGCACTAACAGCATGGATTTGATCCTTGCTCCAGCTGGGTTGGATTTGGGACCTGCCTCCTTGCCCTACCCATGATGGGGATTGTGGTGCTATGGGTTGGACCAGCCTTTGGGCAGATAACTGAAGTAGAAGAAGATGACTGCATCCAATGGGGAGCTTTTCCTGATTCTTCTTGATTTCAACATTGCTAGGGCTCCTTGATGCCACACACGGTCAAATGATGCATTGATGTCAAGGGAAGTCACTCTCAACTGACCTCTACAATTCAGCTCTCTTGTTCATGTTTGGATCAAGGCTATAATGAGGTCAGGAGCTGAGTTGCCTTGGCATATCCCAAATTGAGCATCAGTGAGCAGGTTATTACTATGTAAGTGCCACTTGATAGCACTGTCGATGAAACCTTTCATTTTGCTAATGATTGAGAGCAGACTGATGGGTTGGTAGTTAGTTAGGTTGAATTTGTTCTGCTTTTTGTGGACATTGGATACCTGAGCAATTTTCCACATTGTTGGGTAGATGCCAGTGTTGTAGCTGTACTGGAACAGCTTGGCTAGGGGAACAGATAGCTCTGGAGCACAAGTCTTCAGTACTACTGCCAGGATGTTGTCAATCCCATAGCCTTTGTTGTATCTAGTACCTTCAGCTGTTTCTTGATAGCATGTGCAATGAATTGAATTGCATTTGCATCTGTGATGCTGGAGCCATCAGGAGGAGGCCAAGGTGAATCATCTTCTTAGCACTTCTGGCTGAAGTTGGTTGCAAATGCTTCAGCCTTGTCTTTTGCACTGATGTGCTTGACTCTGCTCCACCATCATTGAGCATGGGGATATTCATGCAGCCTTCTCCTTTGATTAGTTGTTTAGTTGTTCACTATCATTTGTGACTGGATCTGATCTGTTGTGTTGCCTGTTAGACAACCAGTCCAGACTGCGGCTGCCCAAGGTGGTTTAGTCCAAAACTGGATTTTCTAGGGCCATAGGTGTTCAAGGTCATCCTGCAAAGTTGCCTGCAGTCTCCTTTCCTAAAATTCACCCGCTTTCTGCCAGCCATGCTCCAGCCACACTATAGGGGTAGCACTGCTTAGGAACAGTGGGAGAGGCAAAAAGGCACCAGAATAGAGGTTTTCAGAAAACGCACAAGGATAATTAGTTGATTTTTGCATGGAATGTTGGATTGTTTGATTCATAAATTTATTTTCTGCTGGCTTTTTATCGTGACGTTATGGCTAAGAGGATATAATGATGGTCAGTAACAGGGAAGGCAAGATGTGGGAAAATTGGGAATGTGTGCAGTGGTAATGGAGTCAGAGGAGTTGATCATGGACAGCACAAGCAGAGAAGGGCTGTGGTAGTTGCCTCTTCTTCCTCCTCCTTCCTTTCTTCCCCCTCCTCTTCCTCTTCCTCCTCAACCCATATATCTACAGGCAAGGGCTGTGCCCTCATAATGACAAGCTTATGCAGGATGCAGCAGGCCATGATGAAACGTGGCCCTCCCTCCACAGGTCCCCGCAGAGTAGTCCTGGCAGCAAAAACATTGTTTAAACATCACAGTGGTCTGCTCGATGACATTTCATGTTGCAGCATGGCCCACATTATATGCATTCTGCCCACGTGGATATGGGTTGCACACCGGAGCCATGAGCCAAGAGGTCAGCCAATAGCCATTGGCGCCCGGTAACCCCCTCTGGTTTCTCATGGTGATTCACATGCTGATACTATGGTGGACAGGCACAGAATGAAGGCATCATGGTCTGCATGATGCACTGAAAATGGTCATATAGCAGCTGGACTTTGAGGGAGTCTAAATCCTTTCAGTCTGGTACTTCTCTGAATTTACTTGTGGCGCCCAGGAAACAAGGTGTGAGCAGTCAACGGTACCCTGCATCATGGGGAAACCTGCAATCCTATCAAAGCTGTGAGAGAAACTGCTGTCTACTTCTCTCTGACAAAGGAGATCAAAATGCATACACTTGTCTTGGAATGCAGAGTTTCAGTCATCTCCCTCATCTTATAAAGGGTGGTGAACTGAGATGTTTTAAATATAATGTGCTCCAGCCTTGAAGGACCCTGAATCAAAAAAAAAATCATGGCCACAGTCACCATCACAGCCACTGTCACTGTTCTGAGGCTGCAGTCTTCTTGCAGCAGGTAGCACATTTCAGTGTGAAACTCTTTAGTGAAGCAGAGATATCACATACCTATTCCTCACTGAGATTGAGATATAAGAAATGCATATGAAGACCATGGATGGGTATGGCCGCCTGCTGGGAGCCTTCTCCACACTCTCCTCCTCACCTTCTTCCAGCAGCTTTTCTCCTCCATGGTGTCTCTCCTCATTCTCCCTGACATGCTTCACCCAAGATTGGAAGCAAGTGGTCAGAGCATAACGTCTGAAGTCAGAGCCAATCCCTTCACCACATGCCACTTCCTGTACACTTCAATTAACTTTAAATAAGAGTAAAAAACACCAACAATTTCTACTAATTCAGCAGTAGCCATCAGAAACCAATCAGCAAGTAACTTGAAAGTAGTTGATGATCCCTTTAAATAGCATTGGTGTATGGGTCTTCCTGCTGCTGAACGCACGTTCAGTTGTATGAGACGGTGTCAGCTGGAACATTCAGGCCAAAAATGGCATCGCTGGCGTCCAATCAGCATTAAACACTGACTGACATCACAATCTACCTGTACCATGCATGCTTCTGGCGCATTCTCCCAGTTCCTGCATTATGGACTTGCCTAGATTGGCATCCAGTGTATCCAGCACCAGAGTTGAGACCCTGCATTGCAGATGACATTTAGGGTCCAAAACAGCACCTGGGACATTGAAAATATTGGCACGAGGTAATCTCAATCACAATTTCCCCTTCCTGCATTTGTGCTTTCTTCTGAGGTGTGAACGTCCACTGGAGAAAAACTATCCAGA
The DNA here is from genome assembly GCF_017639515.1 of Carcharodon carcharias. Classification (NCBI taxonomy): domain Eukaryota; kingdom Metazoa; phylum Chordata; class Chondrichthyes; order Lamniformes; family Lamnidae; genus Carcharodon; species Carcharodon carcharias. The sequence goes on along the minus strand of NC_054477.1, from coordinate 92,076,616 downwards.
AATTCCCCTACTCCCTTATTTTCCAGAGTACTGCTAACTCACAGTCCAACTCAAGAACTTTGAGCTGTTGGTTGGGGGTGGATGAGTGGGTGGGGAGGGGTGGGCAGGGAGGGGGTGTGGTGGTGGTTGGGGGAAGAAGGAGTCTCATGACAGAAACAATTCCAGCATGTGTAACAATGGGAACAGTCTCACTGCTCACAAGCTCCCACATATCACAATGCCCACACATAGCCTGCACTATCAATTATAGTCTTCAATTATTTATTTATTAATTCTGTATTTAGTAATTTTGTTGTTTAATAATTTAAGTCTAAACACATTGGGCAGAATTTTCCCCCCGTTGGGGGGGGATGTTGATGGATGAGCGCATACGTATGTGAACGTCTGACTCCAGTCTGGCCGAGTGGAGCTCGCTTGCACTCTGTGATCAGGGTCATATCATGGAGATGCTGTCATGAAACTTCAAAAGCACCTGATCCTTTGTCAGCCTTCAGCACCTGACCCCTTCAGGAGCACAGCGTCACTGGTCACAGATGCTGAAGGTCAGCCCCACCTTAAAGGTGCTGAGAGCACACGAGAGAATGATGGAACTCGATGACACCTGCCCGTGATATTTGGGCAGCAATGACAAGCACCATCATAGTGCAGACATCAGTAATGTGCCCAGGAAGTGTGAGGCCTGACCATCACTTTGGCCTGCAGGCTGCACAAAGCCTGTACACCTCTTGCTCCTCCTCCCTTTGCGTGCCAAAGAGCCCCCGAATGACTCCTTGAGGAGAAGAGATAGCTAGAGTGACATCAAGCTGCCCCACACCCATCTTGCATTGACACTGTTTGAGGCCATCAGCAATGGAGTTCAGCCCATGCAGCAGTGCAGGACCAATGTTCTGGACCAAGGTCTCCATGGCAGCTGCCATCCTACCAGTGTTGACCTTGGTGTGTTGGCATGATGGCTCTATCACCTCAGCCTGAAGATGGATGGACTTCTCTATTGCACCTTGCCACCTGAGGGGTGCGGTGGACATCCCATCCTGATGTTCCTGAGCTCGCCTTTGAAGCTCCAGCAACTGAGGTATGACCGAGTCCAGAGGCTCCTCATCTGACTCAGACTCAGCAAATTTTTGGCCTCAGCAGTCCTCCCAGTGCTGGAGGCTTAGAAAGCCCCTGCTGCCACCTCCTTTGGATCAGACAGTGTGATGTTTTCACCAGATTATGATCGAGGAAACTCTAGAGCTAGGTCCCACCAAGGTGTGTGTCTCTTCACTAGTGGAGGGTGTGGCTCATCTGGAGTGTGCCTCCAGATTCCTTTTCAGAGGTTTCTACAGGACTTAATTGTAGGCCCTGGGTTGTGGAATCTACTGGCTGTTTCTCATATGTGCCTGCGGAAGCAAGGGGAGATAATTAGTGCATGGTTGTCTGATAGATGTTGAACTGCTGGATCCTTACTTGGTAGAGGACCACCAACATCACTGTCAGCACAGGAATGGCCCAGATCATCACTGGCCAGCCGGATGACTCTTTTTACAAAGTCCGTGAGGACCTTGATTTTGGGCATTCCTCCACCAGCCTGCCGCCTCTCCCTCTTGTTGTATGCCAGCTTGTCCTTCATGAATAGAGATGGGAGAGAGTGGAAGCAGAACGTCTGCCAAGCCAGATGATAAGTATGCCTGGCATGTGTGGGTGATGAGTTGTCCCACGGATGGGATGAGGAAAATGAGGGTGTGTGTGAGAGAGTGAATGGTGATGTACCTTGAACTGGCAGTGAATGAGATCCCTGTGGATGTGTGATGAGTTTGTGAGTGTGTGAGTTGAGAGTGGTGAGGAGAGCGACTTACCCTGATGGAATGGAAGGGACCATTCATCCTTTTTCGGCACTGGGTGGCTGTCCTCTTTTGCAGATTGTTGGCACTGACCATCCCTGCCACCGCCTCCCAAGCTGGATTGGTGATGTTGCTGCTCATCCTGTGGCTAGAGTGGGGTAGAGAACATCACGGCAAGCCCCCACTGCATCCAAAAGGCGCTTGAGGGATGCATCATTAAACTGGGAGTGCTGCAATTGTCTTGCCTTTTGGGGCCATGTTTTCTTTGCAGCAGTCCTGGGCTGGAAGCACATGCTGTTGTGAAACCAGTTTGTGATTGTATGTTCTGCTCAGCAATGGTGGGCCGCGTTTCCCACCGCCGCACATCAGGAACGTCATTTTAATACATCTGCATATAATTATAAGCTCTGTTCGCTGGAATCATTCCACCACCCATCACCACCCTGCTGGATCATCTGGATACATCAGCATGTGTTTCACAACTGTGCAGAAGCGACATGCACCTGGCAAGCTGCTCAGAGCTTTGAGGCTAGTTTGCCTACCTTGCTTCAGCCAGCATTCACAGCCATCAGCTCCCAGCTTCGCAGGCAGCTCTGCATCACTTTTAGAGGGTTTCACGGGCAGGTCTCTACCTACCAAACCAGCCATAAAGTGGGGATAGCTTTTCAACAGCCGCCGGGCTAGGGCTTGCTTGAGGAAAGGGGAGAAGTGGCCTCAGGCAAGGGAAGAGGCTACAGGGTGAGGACTGCACTGGGGAAGCAGGGTATCCCAGGATGTGTTGATCTGCGCAAGTGGCCTCAAGGTGGTGAGGGCTGAGGAGGCAATCTCCAGAGCAGATGAGCCCAGCTGATGTTGTGAGGGTGTATGTGAGAGAGTGAGTGCTGATGTCCTTTGATCTGCCAGTGAGTGACATGCGTGAATGTGTAATGGCCCTGTGAGTGAGTGAGTTTAGAGCGATGAGTTGGTTGCCTTTTCCTGGCGGCACGGATGAGATCATTCATCCATTGTTTACACTAGATGGCTGACCACTTTTGTGCAGTGTTGGCACTGACCACCTCTGCCACACCTCCTAAGCCGGAATGGTGAGACTGATGGGCCTCCTGCAGCCAGAGTGGGGGTAGAGGACATCACGGCGGGCCTCCATGTTGTCCAGAAGGTGACCCAGGGATGTGTCACTGAAGTTGGTTGGGGGGGGGGGGGTGCTACACACTTCTTGGTTTTTGGGGCTATGTCTTCACCAGTACCCTCCTGGGCTGCAAGCATTGAGAAGTGTGCATGCAGCTGCAGTTTAAATGTGGCACCCTGTGTGAGGAAGCAGCGAGGTAACGGCGTGGTGAGCAAATCGGAAGCTGCTTATCAGCAAGGCGCTGTGTGTCCTGTGGCTGTATGATTAATGAAGCGGGAATGGGATGATACGACACGAAAAGTCACCATTGCGGCCGGCAAGTAAGACGCCCTTTTTCCTGCTCACTACCACACAGTGCAAATCTGGGACAATTCCGGCCCATGTGTTGATTCAATAATCCAATTCTATCAGTATGGAATGGCAGGCTTCAAAATCATTTCTTTAGCAAAAGTATTAACAAGGTCATGAACAATAAAATAAAATATTTATATTTCATCATATTTTTTTAAAATAAAAACTGTTTAGTATCTGTGACAATTCTTATTTCCCTGAAGAATAATTCCTGATAATAATGTTTATTCCAGTATTCAGGAGGCCTGGCGGTTTATGTAGAAAAGTCTTTGAAGATGACAAGGTAAGTTGCTAAGGTTGTTTAAAAAGTATATAAGGTCCATTGCTTCATTAATAGGCAAATAGAGTATAAAAGCAAGGAAATGTTGCTACACCAACATAAATGATTGATGAGGCCAGCTGGATTATTATGTCCAATTCTTTGCACCACACTTTCTGAAGGACATCAATGCCTTGGAGAGGGTGTAAACGAGATTTACTGGAATAGTAGTAGGGATGAGGGACTTGCTATGTGGTGAAACTAGAGATGCTGGCATTAACCTCCTGAGATTGGAGAAGGTTCAGGGGAAATTTAAGAGAGCTGTTTAAAATTATGAGGTGTTGACAGAATAAAGAGAAAAACTGTCAGGAGGTTAATGTTCAGTCTTGAACATTAATGTGGATATAATGGGATAAAATCTGTATAAATTCTGCTCCTTTGATTCACCATCTCCTCATTTGGTTTTCAGTCCCGACAGGAAGAGAACCAGCTGTGGAAGAGGAGCCGGAGAGACTGGTTAGAATGGGTGGACTTTTTGATTGATGTCTCTTACAGCCAATCAGGGTCACAAACACATTGGCAACCCACAACTAATATGTCAATCACTTTGTTCAGCCAATCCCAATCCGTCACCCTAGCCATGGATGCAGTGCAGCAGTGGCTAGGCAAGAGGGAGATAGGATACTGCGAGCTCTCTCTAGGTGTTCCTTCTCCTCAAGGATTCAGGGAGGTGCCATTGGGCACCCACTCTAACCCCATTCCTGCCTCCCATATCCGGCCTCCACTCCACCCTACCTACCTCCAGCCTTCCTCTACCTCCCATGCCTAGCCTCCACTCCACCCTACCCGCCTCCATCTTTCGCCTGTCTCTCATGTCTATCTCTGCTCCATTCTACCCCACCCAGCCTTCGTCTGCCTCCCATGTCTAGCCTCTGCTCCATCCAACCCCCTCTGCAGCCTTTGCCTGTCTCCCATGTCCAACCTCTGTTCCATCCTACCCCTCCATTCAGCCTATGCCTGCCTCCCATGTCTAGCCTCCGCTCCACTCTACACCCCCTCCAGCTTTCGCCTGCATCCCATGTCCAGCCCCCTCTACATATCCCTTCCACCAATTGACTGCCTCTTGTTTCCAGCCTCTGCTCTATCTCTCCGCCCCATTCCACCCTTAGCCTGCCTCCCATGTCCAACCTTTGCGCAGTTTGCCCTACCAGCACCCAATGTGAGTGAATTTGTGAGCAGTGCTCAAGAAGGTGAAAGCAGCATCTACTCACCTCAAAGTTGGGGAAGAAATCAAGCTCAGCAGGTGCACCTGTTATGTACAGTCATAAAAGTGAATATTCTAATTTCTCATTGGTGGGGATCTTATTTTGGAGTGGTGTCTTAATTCCAGCAAGGTGGCCTTTTAATAAGCATGCATGACATACTAACACATGCAAAAGGGCTTCCCGACGTTCATCGGGAAGCTTGGTCCACTTTATCCCTGCCTTTAATGTCCCAAGAACAGAATTCTTACAGTTTATCCTGCCACTGGGAAACTGATTTTTGGCCTCACGTCAAATTAAGTGCCCTCACCCACCAAGCTGGTGGAGGGATCGGAAGATTCCACCCATTTTGTTTCAGTACGTCAACGTTCTGCTCCTTCACATTTCATGCCACAGCACGACTTGCATTGTAAACATACTGTGCACATGTGCATGCGCTGTGCACTGGTGTTATCAAACACGTCAGTAGCAGGTAGCCTTTGTTGATTGTGTACACACCCTTTGGTTTGCTGTGGTGGCACATATGCAGCTGGCACAGTGGACTGCTGCAGAGTGAAGGCACATATACAGCTGGCACAGTGGACTGCCACAGAGTGAAGGCACATATGCAGCTGGCACAATGGACTGCCGCAGAGTGAAGGCACATATTCAGCTGTCACAGTGGACTGCCGCAGTGTGAAGGTATCATCTAGTCCTGTAACTGAAGTCATTCAAAAATAAAATTAAGCAGGATGTAAAAATAGATGCCAAACCTGATCCTGACAGTTTCTTGTAACATTGGGAAGTTAAAATAACCATCTATATTACTGAATTAAGCAGTCACTGCTAGAATGTATCAGCTGATTGACACAACCTCTAAATATAATCTCAAATTGCAATGCTGGCAATTTTAAACTCCATCTCTGTCAAGCAGGGAGGTCTGACCTTGCCAAAAATGGTAATGCTAGACCCTCCAGCTAACCATAATACCCTCCTAATGCATAGCAAATATGGGAGCTTCATCCTAGCAAAGTATTGGAGGAAAGATTAATAAATTTCAGCCTCTACACTAACATATAATTCTTGTAGAGAGTGCAACTAAATATTAATGTTTACACAAAGCAGTGACACTTGCGTTATGTGCCTTGGAGGTATGCAGAGATGACACCAGTTTCTCTGTTTAAACAGGAGTTTTATTTGATGCTTTAATATGTCTCTGACAGTACAGGCTTCTAGCTTACTGTTTATTTTTAATTTCCCTTTCTCAGCAACCACACCCGGGCTTGACTAACAGCACACAGAGAACAGTCGATACTCGTACATAATCAAACATAAAACAATTTTCTCCTTATAAATCTGAAAGGGCAGAATTTTCCACACTCATTGCCACCGGGTGTGTTCAGCGGCGTGAGCAGAAAATATGGCGAGAAGGCCAAAAATTGGTTTCATAATGTTGTGAAATTAGCTTGCGATCGTCCACTCAGCCTGTTGATGGCAGGCTGCGTTCCCCACCATCGGACATCAGGAACCTTATTGCAATACATCTGCATATCATTATGCAGCCCGCCGGAATCACCCCCGCCCCCCCAAAGCTGGTTTGTCCACCCACTTATGCCGATGGGTTTCACAACAGCATGTATAAGGTGTGCACTTGGTGGGCTGCACTTTGAGGGGAACTTAGAGATGAGTGCACAGTAACGTTGCGCAGCGCTCGGGAGGGCTACCTGTTGGACTTCAAGGTTGAGGGGGGTGGAGGAAAGGGCTGCCCTGTGGTTGAAGTGACTTGGGGGGGGGGGGTGGACATGGGCTGCTCAGTGGTTGAAGTGACTTGAATGGGGATGTGGGGGCTGCCCAGCGGTTGTAGTTAGAGAACATGCACATGCTGCGTGGTGGGGAGGGAAGCAGCCACGCATTAGGGAAACCTTGCAAAACATGACCATTCCTCTGCAGCTGAGACAGTTCAGACGCAGCTACATTGACATGCATGGAGTCAGGTCTCCAGCTTATATGTCCACTCAAGGAATATGGAGGCATGAAAGTGCCACCAAGTGCTCCAGAGCTTTTCACACCTCAGGCACAGACTGCAAACTAATGAGCATTTTAGTGGACTGCAGAATAGTTGAACGACTGGGCATGTTGTACAATCTCCTTGCTAAAGCTGGCCGTGGAGCAGTCACTGGTGGAGGCGCTCACAGCCCCTTGCTATGTCATCATTGCGGTTTGGACCAATCTCCCCCATGGTACAAGCTAACAGTGCAGCCTTGCAGCGCAGGTTAGGAGAATGCCTGCGCCTGAGCTGAGAACACATCATGCAGTCCAATGGGCAAAGCTGCCGCCAATCGGTCAGGTGGAGTAGGACGGAGGTGGTTGGAGTTTCAGGCAGCCATACAGTGCATTAAACTCTGGCCATTCAAGTGGTGACCAGCACTCTATGGGATGCATTAAGGAGCCCTCAGACTTAACCAAGGGAGGTGCTTAGAATACCCAATCTAACCCATGTGTCTCTCATTTTCATCCTGCAGGAGGAGTACATCAGGAGCATGGAGCCTGGTAAACTAGCTGTATGTCTCGTTGCATACTGAGAGTGAAGACATCAGAGAAGAGAGCAACTGAGGTGCCTAACTGCACAGAGAGAGGAGCAGCAGCCTCAGGAAGAAGGAAAGGCTGGGGCTCTCGCACACGCTGTTGAAGAGCCACTGTGAGCCGTTGCTGGTCAGTGCCTAGCTAGACCCAGTGTCTATAGATGCCGCCTTTCGTTCCTGCAGATGACCAAGAACTAGCGTCACCAAAGACAGCGCATGTCTAGGGACCTGGTCAGTCACAACTGCCAGCTACTGCGGGATTTGTCGCCACGGGGACATGGAGGGCATCCACTGCCAATGGCTGTGAAAGTGACCGCTGTGCTCAATTTTTAAGCCAGTGACTCCTTTCAGGCCTCCACAGGTGCCCCCTGTGGGATATCACAAGTCTCCACCCACAAATGGACCCATGAGGCCATGGATGCCATCTTCGCAAGGTCACACAAATTTGAGCATTTTGTCCGGGACCAGGCTAACTAGGAGGCAAGAGAGATTGGAGTTATCCAGATCTCACGTTTCCCAAAGGTGCAGCGTGCCATCGACTGCACTCACGTGGTGCTCAGATCTGCATCACATAAAGTGGTCAGCTATGTCAACCACAAGGGCTTCCATTCACTGAATGTACAGCTGATGTGCAACCACCACAAATGCATCCTGCAGGTCTGCGTACATTTTCCAGGGAGTGTCCATGACTCCTATATTCTCAGTCGGTCACAGATCCCTGACGTCTTTCAGGATCCACAGAGGCTGCAGGGATGGCTCCTTGAGGAGATGGGCTACCCACAAAGGACATGGCTGGTGATACCCATGCAACAGCCTCAGACTGCAGCAGGGCGAAGGTATAACAAGGCTCTTGCTGCAACTCACAACTTGGTGGAGCAAACCATCTGGATGCTGAAAATGAGGTTCCGGTGCCTGGACTAATCTGGTGGAGCCCGGCAATATAGTCCACAGAAGGTATCACACATCATTGTTGCCTGCTGCGTCCTTTATAACCTGGCGCTGCAAGAGGGAGAGGAGCTGGCTTAGGAGGAGATGGAGGAGCTGGAGATCACCTCTGATGAGGAAGACATCAATGGGGATGAGGGTGAGGAGGTCCTCGAAGGTGACTATGATGGGGATGAAGCCCTCCCACTAGCCAGAGGAGGCAGGCAAGCTTGGGAAGCCCTCACAGCTACTAGATGTATGTAGAATGATGACGACGTGCAGTGAGAAGACACCATTGATCCTCACATTACATCTCTGAACATTTGACTCCAGCCTGGCTTATGGCAGTGCACGTACTTCTGTGGTAATGCTTCTGTAATGGAGCCACAGTGGAGGTCCTAATAGTCGCTCAAATGCAGGAGGATGACGACAACATGCAATGAGGACATTCCATAGACCTTCACATAGCCTCTGAGAATGTCTGACTCCTGTCTGGCCGAGGGCAGCTTGTTTGTGCTCTGTGATCAGGGTTGTATCATGGAGACGCATCCTGAAACTTTAAAAGCACCTGATCCTTTGTATGCCTTCAGCCCTGACCCTTCAGGAGCACAGTGTCACTGGTTACAGATGCTGAAGAGATGCGGGCCCTGAGAGCACACAGAGAGAATAATTGAACTTGGTGAAACTTGCCCACAACATTCTGGCAGTAATGACAAGCACCGCAAGGTGCAGGCATCAGTAATGTGTCCAGAGAGTGTGAGGCCAGACCATCACTTTAGTCTGAAGGCTGCAGAGGGCACAGGGAAGAGGCCCTGGACTGAGACATCTGCTTTTATCTTGTGCAGGAACCAAGGTTTCACATCTGAGTGAAACGAACATCAGAACGAGGAGCCACAGGCAAAAAGATATTCTTGAGAGTTTATTTACAATAGTGAACATTATGTACAAGTGATTAACACCTATACCCAGGCTGTGCAACTACATCTTCTTAACTTTACTCACCTTGCCGCCATGTCTTGGTGCTCCCCGGACATCCACAGCAGAGGTGGAGGTAGCCTGCTGACTGCGACGCCCTGTTTGATGACATTGGTGGGCGTCCTCTCGAGGGCTGAGACCTGGAAGGCCCTGGCCCATTTTCAGTGTCCTGCTGTTTGGCAGTAGCACCCTCCTCGACCTGTGGAGCGGCTGAGGTCACGGGAAGAGGGGATTCGGAGGGGCCAGACACTCCCAGAGCACCTGGGCAGATGGCCCTAGGGCGCGCACCTGCTGTTCCTCCTCCCTATGGGACCCTGGCTGACTAGGGTAGCTGTAGTGAAATCGAGCTGCCCCACACCCCTCTCAAGTATGCACTGTTGAAGGTCAATGGCGTCAGCGAAGGACTTCAACCCACGCTACAGTGCAGGAGCGACTTCCTGGACCAAGGTCTCCATGGCGGCCGCTATCCTACCACTGTTGACCTTGATGCCAGCGCTATCACCTTACCTCCATCATGCCTTGCAATTTTAGGAGTGCAGCGGAAGCCCCTTCCTGATGTTCCTGAGCTTGTTTTTGCAGCTCCAGCAACTGTGACATGACTGAGTCCAAAGGCTCGATATCTGACTTGGACTCAGCTAACCTCTGGCTGCCAGCAGTCCTCTGAATGCTGGACACTTGGGAAGTCCCACCTGTTGCCTGCTATGGATCAGACAGTGTGATCTGCTCACCTAGCTCTAAAGCTAGATCCCACCGAGATGTGTGTCTCTGCACTGGTGGAGGGTGTGGGTGAGTACTGTGACGAGACTTCAAGGAGGGTGCCTTCAGGCTCTTCTTCAGAGGTTTCTTCAGAGGGGCTTGATTGGAGGCTCTGGATCATGGACTCCGTTGGCTGTTTCCCAGATGTGTCTGCAGAAGCAAGGGAAGATAATTAGTGCATGACAGGGTACTGCAGAACAGGACACATCATTCACAGCATGGTTGTCAGATGGATGTTGCACTGCTGGATCCTCACTTGGTAGAGCACCACCGACCTCACTGTCAGCACAGGAATGGTCCAGATCCTCGCCTGTGCCTCCTTGTTCTGATGGTTCGTGTCACTCAGATGTGAAACCTTGGTTCCTGCACAAGATAAAAGCAGGTGTCTCAGTCCAGGGCCTCTTCCCTGTGCCCTGTGCAGCCTTCAGACTAAAGTGATGGTCTGGCCTCACACACTTTGGACACATTACTGATGCCTGCACCTTGCGGTGCTTGTCATTACTGCCAGAATGTTGTGGTCAAAGTGCATGGGAACCTTGATTTCAGGCATTCCTCCACCAGAATATGACTTCTCCCTCTTGTTGCCTGTAAGCTTGTCCTGCATGAATAGAGATGGGGAGAGTGTAAGCAGGATGATAAGTATGCCTGGCATATGTGGGTGGTGAATTGTCCCACAGATGGGATGAGGAAAATAAGGGTATGTGTGAGAGAGTCAATGGTGATGTCCCTTTAACTGGCAGGAATGAGATCCCTGTGGAAGTGTGCTGGATTTGTGACTGTGTGAGTTGAGAGTAATGAGAAGAGTGACTTACCCTGACGGAATGAAGGAGATCATTCACGCTCTTGCGGCACTGGGTGGCTGTTTTGCAGGGCGTTGGCGCTGACCACTGCTGCCACTGCCTCCCAAGTTGGATTGCTGATGTTGCTGCCCATCCTGCACCAGAACATGGGTAGATGACATCACAGCGGGCCTCCACTGTGTCAAAAAGGTGCTTGAGGGACACATCATTGAACCTGGGGGCTGCAGTCTTTTTGCCTTTCAGTGCCTCATCTTCCATGCAGCAGTGCTGGGCTGCAAGTGCTGGGAGATGAGCATGCGGCTGCACTTTAAATATGACTCCTGGTATGGTGGAGCAACGACATGATGGCATGGTGGGTGAATGAGCAGCCGCCGCCATTTCCCAGGAATGTATAATTAATGCAGAAGGATTGGGACGAAACAGTGTGAGAAGCCGCCATTGCAGCTGATGGGTAAAATGTCATTTTCACAGCCTGCTACCACACTTAACACAAATCTGGGATGATTCCACCCAAAAATCTATTAAATTAAACCATCATAAACAACAAACTTATGTTCATTGAGTCATTTCTTAGAGTTCAGCATGCCCATTTTCTCTAAGTACTGAAAAAGCCTTTGAGATATGAAGGCCACTGATGAAAATGCTGAGATCTATGACCTTGAGCTTGTGGTTCTGCATGATCAGCCTCAATGAAGCGGATGGAAAACAATAAATCACTCATCAGAGAAGCAAATGTAGTGTCATGCCCAGAAGACATGAAGGAAAAATATATATATATATCTATATCATCCTGGCTACTTTATAAAATTATTATTTAAATGGACAAGGGCTTTACACTGAATGAAGCCTGACTAGCAATGACTCACAGAAAATGAATTTCTAGCCTTCAGAGAACAGGAGAGACCTCAGTATCTCTAAAGAGATGCTAATGCCCCTTGTGATTGCAGAAATCAAATTCCAAGGAAATACACAAAGACTTTTTACATTTCTAAGGCAGAGCTCTGCAAGGACAAAGGGACGCTGAAGTCTCTGTTAAATTTACTCATGGATGAAAAATTAACCAGCTCAAGAATCCAGACCAGGAAAATGCCTGAACCAAGGGGAAGGTGTGGGAGTTATGTCACATGACCTCCTCCCCTCCCCACAAGCCGCTAGAACCTATATTATTGCCTTGTGGAGCTGGAAAAAGGCAGTCTGCCATCTTCCATCAAGAGAACAGTAGCAGAACCAGAACTCTGTGCAGGCCCAGGAATGTCTGAATTTCTGTAACAGCACCTACTACAAGACTAATTCATCCCTACATGCTTCTCCCATTGTGGAAGTCAGAGCTTCTGGAAAAGTCGATTACCCCAAATAAGCTTCAGCCTGCTAGCCTATCTGAAGGAATACATCTTTGGACTTTTGATTCTGGACTCACATGAAACAATAATTCTTATTTTGTCTGTGGCCTTTGCCCTGTACCTCTTTTTTTCCCTTTACCCCCTTTTATTGTGTGAATGTACTGGGGTTACATAGCAGTACCCCCTCCCTGTGTTTTGAATGTGTATAAAGTAAACTAAACCTCTGATTCTACCGTATCTCAAGTTTGCTGCAGGGTTATTAATAGAGGATTGGATCACTTCAAAATTAAGGGGTTGGGGAAATATGCCATCACTTATAAATGGCGAAATCAAGAATCAAAAAACAATTTTTTGTTTATGGATGGGTAGTGAGATGAGAAATTAGAACTCTTTAATTTAAACCCCCCTTTTGTCCATAACAGTATCCTCATAATTGCTGTCCTCAAAATATCATGGTGTGATCGTTATCAAGCATCTTGCATTGCACTTCATGTTGTCATCTAATAGATAAGCTGCTTGATCTACTTTAGTTCAGATGGTGATGATGGGAGTTTATAGTTACGATTTCACCGTTTGTTGCAAACCCCAATCTCCAACTTCAAATTGTGGTTCCCTTGTGCATATCTGCTTATCAAAATATGCTTTTGCTTTACCTTATTGCTTTGTGAGTTCTTCTGCTTTTGCTCTGACATTTTTGTTAGATAGCAGTGACAGTTTAAGAATGGCATGCAAAAACTACGCCCACTCATAAATTTGGTCAGTATCTTTCCAGTCAGAGAGTTTGGGATGGATTGATATATGTGTGGTAGGCAATGAATGGGTTGTCAAACATTTTCTCTTCCGACATATTAGCCCCTAGGCTGTCCTTTATCATCATGTTGAATTGTTTGATGCCACCATTCAATTGTGGGTTGTATCACAATGTCAAATTGTGATGAATTCCGTAACTTGCTAGAAACTCAGTGAATTGACTGGAAACAAACTACGGTTCATTGTCCACAGTCTTAGTCTCCAGCAAACCTCATTTTTAAACAACTTGTCTAGCATGTATGACCAAAATGGTGGCTATGGAATTTGTTGTAGTGAGTTCCGCCCATTTGCTTTGCAGATCATGAACAACAAACAAACAATGTGGATTGCTACGGGCTGCTTGCCCTTCTCCAAAAATATCTACTTGGAGCTGTTGCCATGCTTTTGTTGTCCATGGAGTCGGTTGTAAAGGTGTGGGACATGGTTTAGCAGACTTTTCACTGAGTGAACATGCTATGCAGTTTACAATGAGCTCTTCTACGTGGGTGAATTATTGCTGGCCACCAGACAGCTTCACATGATCATTGGTTCACCTTAAAACACCTGTTGTCTTTCATAGGCAAGATGCAATATTTGTTGCTGTAGTGCTTTTGGGATAACTGCTCAAGTTCCATGAACGATACAGTTGTCATCAAACAATGCGAGTTCGTTGCGTAATCTGTAGTACGGGACCAGGTCATCCTCTTTTACACCAGGTTACTCGGTTTTTAGGTGCTGGCTTAATTTCTGCAGTTTGCTCTCCATTGTCAATTTGACCTTCAACTCCTCTCATGTTGCAAACTTCACAGTCGCATGTGAAATCACTGCAGTCATATGTAACATGTTAGCTTTGTTCCACTAGTGGTATCCGGAGATAGTTCCATCGCATGACAAGCTTCATGAAGACTGCGGAGTCATGAAATGATGCTGATAGCTCTTGGATCATAAGAAATGGATACTTGTTTGCAATTATTGCTTTGTTGACCACCATAAGGCTGTCGCATAGTCTAAGTTCGCCATTTTCTCATTGCACAATTACTAGATTCGATATGCACCCTCTTATGACATGGATTGCAAAAGGCAACTATCTCAAATTTTGCAAAACTGGCAGAATTGATGTGTCAACATGAGTATGACAGCACCCCTTAATCTTCCTAAATCTGCTAAATAAGGAAGGATACGGCTGTGTGCACTCTGTCTCATCGATCATGTTAAAGTGTGCACTAGTGGAGTCTTCAAGTTTGAAGCCAAGCTTATTGAAATATTTGCTGCCATAAGGCTTCTGCCTTTGGCTATATAGAACGTGAACCTGTCTAGGGTCCCCTTATGTAGACCATGGGGACTATCACTTTTCTCAAAACCAGAATAATCGAGTTGTTGTCACAAGTTTGAGGCGTATCTGTTAGAGGAGTGAGAGAAAATTATGAAAAAAATCAATGGTATAGTGCATCACTCAATTTAGATATTTTACGTAAACATCAATGAGAAGAGACACTGAAATACCTTAAAATGACCTAGTCCTTTGCCACCTGTGATGGTATATACTTGCCATTCCTCACTCTCAGGAAGAGACTCCCTCATGTTATGAACCGATTATGTAATTTTCTTCAATGATCTACACACCTTTGAGAGGTGAGTCCCCTTTAGGCATGAGTTACAATTTTTTTCTCGAGATGGGCATGGTGCAGTGAATCGATGGGTACTTCCACAATTTGGGCACAGTTTTGAAGGTATCTGACCGTGATGGGGCAAGAGTTGATGAGACTGCTAAGGTCTCCTTGTCTGTAATCCTTGCATTTGAACTGGTTCGGCAAGCTGTATCTGTGACTCTGAGTCTGATGGTGCATTTCTATGTAACCTCTTCAAATCTGAAACGGAGAACTTGATTTGGATTGCCAAGGCCATGGCTTTTTCCAAGGTTACATCATCATCATTCATAAGTAAGCCTTCCCTAATTCATGGAATTAAAGTTTATTCAATTGCTCATGAATTAGTGTGTGTGTGAAAACCAACTGCTGCAGCACAATCTTGTATTGTTTTATGGGCTCAACATGTCTCTGGCATCTCTGGTGAAATGTATGTCATTCGATCATCACACTTTTCTTTGGCCCAAAATATTGTTAAAGAGCACATAACTGCCATATCAAACTTAGATGTGTCTCCTGTAAGCCACTCAAATACTCTTTGACCTTCTGCTCTGAGACAATGTACGAGTATCACCTTCTTGTTACATCCTGCCTATCCACCCCTGTAGCAAGCAAATAGGTTTTGATCCCTAAAGTCCATTAGTTCCACTGCATGGGTGGACCTCCTGATGAAGAAAGGAAAGGTGCTGGAGCTGGTAGATTTAAACTATTCTTCCTAATCGTCAATTGTGTTTTATGCCTTGGAGGTATGCAGAGATGACACACCAGCTTCTATGGCCAGGATTTTATGGCCCCACCGCAACCTGTCTCCCCTGGCGGATATGACAAGCCATTTAAATCTCCATTCAGTTTAGTGGGACTGTAATATCCTGCTGTAAAAGTCTGGCCAATGTCTATATAGGAGGTTTATTTATAGTTATGTTAAATGTTTCTGCATCCATAAGCTTCCAGCTTACTGTTTGCTTTTAGTTTCTCTTTCTGTGTACTATAGTATAAAGGCTTGACTAACAGCAAACAGAAAGATCAACAAACATACGTAATCAAACATTGAATACTACAGAGTACAATGACAATGAAAGTATGGGAATGTGAGGCTTGCCTTGGGTGAACAATACAAATAGAAAAGGTTTTAAGGAAATATTTCCAAGCATGGAATCTTGGACCACTACATGGTGCCGTCTGGAACTGATCCCTTGCCAAGATTTGTTAAGGTGTGCTGTTACCTGTCACATCTGTCCCATATCCTATAGGTTGCCATGTCCATCATTAAATTCAGTTGCAACTCTCTGACGGATATGAAGCATTGCCATTTTCTGGGGAGCGTGCATTGAATTTTTAAAAAAGGAAATGATTCTTGCAACCACCTCATGCAGCGTCTTCACCAATTAGTGAACAGTTTTTGTGTGCATTGTCACTCTGCACATACCCACTAGTTATGCTTCATGCCTCTACGTTGCACTTTTTATCATTTTAAGTAACATCCTTGGCTACATGCTTGTAACATGCAGCAAAGTCCCTGCTACAAATTTTGGGTCTTGCCTTAGATATTTTCTCAGATACAATGGCACTAGCAACTTCTAGAAGCAATCTATAGGTGGACTTTTCTGCTCCGGAGGCTAAGCGAGGTGGCGGGCGGGATAAGCAATGTGTTTCCTGCTGGCATGGTGGATTTGCTTGCCAGATCCTTCACTTTCCATCTCATCATTTATGCACGAACGTGAAGCACATTGTAACTCATGGCAGGGGAAGGTTGGGATTCATCCGTCCCACCATGACCTCATCAAATCATCGTTCCGGGCACCATATTTAAAGCGCAACTGCGCACATCATTTACAACTACCTGCCGCCCAGGACTGGTTGTGACAAATAATGGGCAAGATTATTTGCTCGGCGTGTGGGAGCGTGTCCAACACCCCCAGGCTTAAAATAGTGGGTGAAGACATCGGGCAAGGGTCCTGCACTCACGTAATATTTCATGAGAGTGTGCATGAGAGTTGGCAGCGCACCCGCCAACAATTAAGAGGCATATTAAGGCCATTAATGTATTAATTCATGTGGATTTTTCACTGCCCATCAAACGTTATGGTTGGCGGTCGAGCAAATCGGCCAGGCAGCCTTTGGATTTTTCAGGAAACCTCATCCAAGGGCATGAAGTTTCCGCTATTAATTAAATAAAAAATGTTTGGGCAGAGTTGTTATACTCTATATGTTTAGGTGAGTGAGCCCAATGTGCTTTTCACATTGTTTTTTGCAATTTAAAACCTTTATTTCATGATTTCAAATTCTTCAGCTCCCTGAGGCAGCTCTGTGCCTTCGGGGAGCTTTGACTGCCTGCTCCTCCATGCCTATAGTGACTTCAGCGCTTGTCCTCCTTCCTTCCCCATCCTGGCAGCGTGGAGCCTTTCAGCGCATGTTTCACGCTGGCTGACCGTTGATTGGCCAGCTAGCGTGAAATTGTAGCCGAGGATTGATCACGGGTGGCGGGCTGTTTCCTGGCCGCTCCCAGGCCTGCCCACAGTGCTCGCCCGCTGACCTCAAAATTCAGCCCAATGGCCCCAAAAAAGAAGAAGCCGACTGCCCCCAAGTTCAGCGAGAATGCACTGCGGGCACTTCTCAATGCTGTTGAGGAATGCCGGGACATACTTTACCCCTGTATTGGGAGAAGGAGGTCCACTAACCTCATTATGCTGGCTTGGGAGGAGGTCGCCAGGGTGGTCAGTGTCAATGTTCCTTATGATGCCATCCAGTGCAAGAAGAGGATGAATGATCTCATCTGTTCCAACGGGGTAAGTCAAGCTTCTCACTCTCAACTCTCACTCTCACAAACCCACAGCGCATTTGCAGGGTTACAGTCCACAAGAATCTCACACACTGCCATCACAAGGGACATCACCACTGACTCACGCACACTTTGACATCTTCAGTTCTTCTCATTTCCTGTGCAGCTCACGTCCTCAGCCCTTATACAGGTCCACTTAACACCCACGGAAGGCAGACATCTTTATCATCTGTGTTGGCATCCGATCTGCTCATAGTCCATCCATCTGTCTTTATGCAGGACAAGAGTGCCCACAACAAAAGGGAGAGATCCCAGACCAGAGGGGGGTCATGCCTCAGTTTAGGCTGTCACCATCTATGAACGGTCGGCGGCAGAGGTGGCTGGTGAGGACCGGCACCGTGTCTGCACCAAGGGTGAGACCGGAGTCTCCCAAGCCAGTGAGGACCCATCACCAGCTCATCACTCACCTGACCACACTGTGAGTGCTTCATAATGTTGGTGACTAGGCAGCCAATCACTAATTATCTCTTCTCTCTACGACAGGCATCAGCAGGAAAAGGAAGAGGCCTTCCAGCAGCCAGTCCATCAGCCCCAGTCCCCACAGCACCTCAGATGGAGGCTGAGGGGCCTCCATCTGAGGAGTGACCTGATTGAGAGGCACAAGATTATGAGAGGCCCAGAAAGACTAGACAAGGATGCCCTTTTTTTTTACTAGATGAGACATCAATTACCGGGGACACAGGTTTAAGGTGAAGGTAGAAGGATTAGAGGGCACATGAGAGGAAACTTCTTCACCCTGCCTGGTTTGGCAGTGGAGACAGAAACCCACAACTCATTTAAAAGGTATCCTGATCGGCACCTAAAGTGCTTTAATCTGCAGAGCTATGGACCGGGTGCTGGAAGCTAGGATTAGAATGGGCAGCTATTTTTTTTTTCCTTTTTCACCTGGTGCAGACACAATGGGCTGAATGGCCTCTTTCTGTGTCGTTTTATGGTTCAATGAGGACCTTGATGATACAATAGATGTAGACCCGTCACAGCATTCACCCGTACCTTCCAGCATTGCAGAGACACATACGTTGGTGGAACTTAGTTGTAGAGCAGGCTCGGGGTCACAACCTGGTGAGCACAGATTCTGGCCCACAGCAGGCAGAGGCAGGGACATCCAAGGTCATCAGCACTAGGAAGACTGCTGGAGGCTAGGCTCCTGCACGGTTCAAGTCAGATGACGAACATGTGGACTCAACCCTAACAAAGATGTTGGAGCTGCAAAGATAGACATGGGAACATCAGGCAGGGTTGTCAGATGTCATCATCTGATTGCAACAGACTGATGGAGGAGTCTGCCCATGTTCTGACTGATGTCATTGCGCCAACATGCCAGCACACTGAGGTCAATACTGGTGGGATGGTGACCACCTTGGAGACCTTTGTTCCGGGCATTGAACCTAATATGTGCCAGGACCTACACTCCATTGCTCTAGGCATAGGTGGGATCTATCAGTGGCTAGGCATGAGGAGGATGGGGCACCTCGACCTCACTCCAGGACTCAGGTAGGGGCCCTTGGCCATCCACTGGGAAGTGGACCATCAGCTGGACACCCCAGGGCCACCTACCCAGGTGACTCCGAGAGTGTCCAACTGATCCCAATCCCCTCTTGCTGTGACTCCATCAGCTGCAGCTCCACAGGTTGAGGAGGATGCACCTGCCCACAGCAGGAGACCCAAAGCAGACTGGAGCTCTCCAGGCCTCGGGCCTCCAGAGGACGTTGAAGTCAGCAGTGTACGCGTCTTCTAACCGATGATATGCTCCATGGTCAGTCAAGTGTCACAGATGCTCTACTCCTCCCAGATGTTCCTTCATCTGCCTCAGCTCTATGGTGTCTCGAACCATCTCATTACAGTGCCTGACCCTTCTCTATGCAGTATCGACATGAGTGGAGCCTCTGCCTCTAAGAACTTGGTGGTTGGCCAAGGCATCTCAGAGACATGCTTCATGAGTTTAGAACCTGGAGACTGCTTTAGTCTCCTAATGCTTCTTCATTGAAGAGTGTTCAATGTAGATCTTAGAGGATTGAATGGTGATGTGCATTGAGCTGGTGTTTCTTCCAATTTCTTTATGTCAGCCTTAAGTGTGCCTTACATATGAACCAAAACTCAAGGCTGGGATTTTCCATGCCCATCGGGTGTGTTCGGTGGTGTGGCCGGACAATATGGCGCGATCAGTTTCACGACAGTGTGAAACCTGTTTGCAATCGTCCACTCAGCCCACCAGTGGTGGGCCGTGTTCTCCACCATCAGACGTGGGGAACCTCATTGTAATATATCAGCATATCATTGTTAGGCTGCCTGCTGGAATCATCGCCCCACCCCCAGCTGGATCATCCGTACACGTACATGCTGCCGTTTTTTACAACAGCACATAAACAATGTGCACCTGGCAGGCTGTACGTCACTTGGGGTTTCAAGGTTTGTTTGCCTACTTTGCTTCAGTCAGCACTCACAGTCATCAGCGCCAGACTTCACAGACAGCACCACATCACTTTTAGGAGAACTCATGGTAGGCCTCTACCTACCAGATCAGCCAGATGTGGGTGGCTTTTCAATGGTCACAGGGCAAGATCTTGCTTCGGCAAGAGGGAGAAGTGGCCTCAGGCAAGGGAAGAGGCTGCAGGATGAGGGCTGTACTGGGGAACGAGGGTATCCCAGGGTGTGTGAGGGGCCACATGTTGATCTGTGCAAGTGGCCTCAAGATGGTGAGTGCTGAGGAGGCAGTCTCCAGAGGAGATGAGGCCAGATGGACATGTGAGGGTATATGTGTGAGAATAATTGGTAATGTCCCTTGAGCTGGCAATGAGTGAGATGAAAGTGAATGTGTGATGGGCTTGTGAGTGTGTGAGTTTAGAGTGACGAGATGGTTGCCCTATCATGGCTGCACTGATGAGATCATTCATCCACTATCTGCATTGGATGGCCAACCTCTTCTGTACAAAATTGGCACTGATCACCACTGCCATCGCCTACCAAGCCAGAGTGGTAATGTAGCTGCCTCTTCTGCATTCAGAGCTGGGGTAGAGGACATCACAGCGGGCCTCCGGCGTGTCAAAAGGGTGCTCAAGGGCTGCAGTTTTCTTGCCTTTCGAGGGCCATGTCTTCTTTGCTGCAGTCCTGGGCTGGAAACACTGAGCGCGGCTGTACTTTAAATGTGGTGCCTGGCATGAAGAAGCAGCAATGTGATGGCAGGCAGACAAATCAGAGCCCACCCGCCATGGAAATGGCGTGTTTCCTGGGAATGCATAAATAATGCGGCGGGTTTGGAATGATACGGCGTGAAAACTTGCCATCGCAGCTGGCAGGTAAAATGTTTTACCCGCCGCTACTGCACTTAGTGCAAATCTGGGGCGATTTCGCCCCAGAGCTCTTATGCACTCCTGTCTGCCTGCTGCGTTATCTCATGTCTGTGAGTACATCTGAACATTACCCCAATATTAATCCACACCTCCATGATTTAGAGCTATGGGCCTCAATGGCACACATTGAGCCTTGTGATTCCTGCTAGATGGGTAAAACTGTGTGACATACGAGTTGTGAGTTAAGGCCTCAGATGCCTAACTTGGACAATGGAGGATGCCACACTGGGCGCGAAGGTCTGGTTAGCCTCTCGTGACATTAACCCTCTTCCACCTTTCAGATGGTCAGTCAACATTGTTATGTGCTACTTACAATGGCACTGGTATGACTTTGTTTCCATGTGCATATGTCAGGCAGTTGGAATGAAAACGTGGAGGCCTTGAAAGGAATCAGATTGAAGCTCCAATACATGTGATGTGCGTTCTTTATTCTCAAAGATTTGAGTCCTTAAGGCCTAGGAGGAGTGTCAGCATTTTTGGGCCCACAAATGCCAAGGCTAAGCTGCATGGGAAGTTGGGAGACTCTAAACGGAGCCATGGTCATAAATGCTTGACAGATATCAGACTATGCTGCTTCCGAGGCTTTTGTGGTCTACTGAAAGATGAATTGAGGTGCAGCCTCGCGTCTATTCCTGAAAGTTACAGTTGACTGTATCCTGAATATGTATCTAACGCTGAACACTGAGTATGCGGATGAGGCCTGAATACTCGTTTTGCATGAACGATTGCCTGTGTGAAGATACCACAGTGCGGATTCAGATGCGACCTCAGTCATGAAGGTGAGGACCATTGAGCAATGATTGTCATCCTTGAGGCACCTTGCCAGACTGCAGGCATACTGCCACGAGAGCACTGAGGATTGCAATTCTACTCCAGCCTCTTGAAGGCTGCCATAGGCAGTGGCCTGTTGGCAAGATGCTTGAAGAGGCTGCACCATCTCAGTTCTGCTCACAAATATACTGTTGCGGTTAATATCCCATAACAGAAAGGCCACATGCTTTAGGGGCTGCCTCACATTCCAAGGATGAGGACATCGTGATGCAGGAGTATAACTACTCATTCATGATTGGTGTGCTGCATTGAGATGATAAGGATCGCAACGAGGATGTTAAGGTGGACCTAACATGGAGGGCACAGGAGAAAGACTTGTATGGGCTATTTGTCATCAATCTCCTGGAACCTGGTGGCTATAAGCATGTCTTGTACATGCCTGCCTCACCTGGCCTGTGCTATGGCCTCTTCCTCTAGAGCCTCCAATTCCTCGCCCTCATTGAGCTCAGCCCTCTCGATGTTCTCATCATCGGAGATGTGCAGCTCCTCCATCTCTTGTTCTGACAAGGTATCCCCCCCTTTGGAGTGCCAGGTTGTGTAGAGCACAGCAAGCCACCATGTTATGGGAGACCCTCTGGGGAGAGTACAAGACCCATCAAGACATCAAAAATGCATCTTCAAGATGCCAATGATCTGCTCAATCAATGAGTGTGTTGCAGCATGAGCAGTGTTGTACTCTCCTCTGAGGCACTTAGTGGGCACCAAATGGGTGTCTTCAGCTACACCTTTTGTAGGTGGCCTTTGTCACTGAGAGGTCAACCCTGGACGAGCTGAGGGCCTTCTGTGGTACCGGCGAGTGACTCAAGATGTACGAGCCTTGGGAGCTTCCAGGGTATCTCGCACATACCTGCAGAATCTGCTTTTGATAGTTACAGACAGGCTGCACATTGAGAGAATGGAACACTTTCCTTTCAATGAAATGTAGTGGCTGCTGCCAGGGAGTTCTTAAAGTCACATGTGCGCAGTTGATGGCACCCTACACCTGGAGATCAATGCAAATCCCTATGCCCTGGCAGCCTGGCTGTCTTCATCTAGGGACAACTGGACATAATTGTACACCTTGCTAAATAGGATGTCCATAAGCTCTCGGATGCATTTGTGAGCAGATGCTTGAGAAATCCCACAGAGGTCCCCAGTGGAGCCCTGGAATGAGCCACTTGTGAAGAAGCCCAGAGCAGCCATCACTTTGAGAGCCACTGGCAATGGCCTCCTGGTCCCTGTGGTACCAACTCCTCACGGAGAATGTGGCAAGTATGAGACACCACATCCCTAGACATGTGGAGCTGTCTATGGCACTGTTTCTCACTCATCTGGAGGTATGAGAAGCACCTTGGGCTTGCCAGATGTCTCTGCTCAATGGCTGTGTTCGATTCAGCTTCAGGGTCTGAGGAGGCCCCACTGGCCCTTGTTCCCTTTGCCCAGCCTGCAGGCAGCAGGCCCTTCTCCTCCTTCTTGGTTTCTTGATTGCCAGGATGAATGCAGTGTTGCCTGCTCCATCTATCAGGCACTCATGCTCATCTCTGTAGAAACATTGAATAGAAAAGCCTACAATGGTCAACTTGCAGTCAAGAACATGTGAAGCCCATGGGTTGCTTTCATCCCAGTCATTACATCTAAAAGGTTGTCCCTTTGAACACTAGTCATGCCTTCTGGATCAATGATAGGGCACCCACCACCCCCCCCCCCCAAACCACCCCTCCAACCCCCAAAATGTGAGGAGGCATGACAGGGTTTTGACACAGGAGCTTGGATCTGGCTGGGTTCTTTCAGGCGAGAGAGGCCTCAGTCAGGGCACTGTTAGACTGTTTTCTTTCTGATTACACAGCAGCCCCAGCTTGCACTCATGTTATGAGTGTTGGGGTGGCATTCAAATCCTGAACTTGCCAGCCGTAAGGCTTAGAGGTCTTTGGGCCATTAGGCATAGGCATTTTGGACTGCTGCCCTTTTTCAGTTGGTTCCTTCTGACATAAGAACACAAGAAGTAGGAGCAGGAGTAGGCCATTCAGCCCCTCATGCCTACGCCACCATTCAATAAGATCTTAAAGACTCTAGACTCATAGACGTTTACAGCACAGAAGGAGGCCATTCGGCCCATCATATCCATGCCGATCAACAAAGATCTGACAACACTAATCCCATTATCCAGTGCTTGGCTGATCTGCCCCAGGCCTCAACTCCTCTTTTGTGCCAGCTCCTCATAACCTTTAACTCCCCGATATTTCAAAAATCTATCTACCTCCTCTTTAAATACTTTCAGTGACCTAGCCTCCAAAACTCTCTGGGGTAGAGAATTCTAGACATTCGCTACCCTCTGAGAGAAGAAATTCCTTCACATCTCAGTTTTAAATGAGTGTCCCCTTATTCTGTAACTATGTCCCCTAGTGCGAGATTTCCCCACTAGTGGAAACATCATCTCAACATCTACCCTGTCAAGCCCCCTCAGAATCTTGTACATTTCAATAAGGTCACCCCTCATTCTTCTAAACTTTAATGAATAAAGGCCTAACCTGTTTAGCCGTTCTTGATAAGTCAACCCTTTCAATCTAGGAATCAGCCTAGTGAATCTCTTTTGAACTGTCTCCAATGCCAACATATCCTTTCTTAAATACGGGGGCCAAAACTGCACATAGTGCTCCAGGCACGGCCCCTGTACAGTTGTTACAAGACTTCCCTATTTTCAAACTCCAATCCCCTAGAAATACAGGCCAAAATTCCATTTGCCTTCTTAATAACTTGCTGCACCTGGTTGCTAATTTTTTATGTTTCATGCACAAGAACACCCAGATCCCCCTGTGCTGCACTTCTTTGGAGTCTCTCTCCATTTAAATAATACTCTGCCTTTTGATTCTTCCTACCAAAGTCTTCCTATCTCACACTTTCCTACATTGAACTCCATCTGCCAAGTTTTTGCTACTCACTCAACCTGCCTATAGCCCCTTGCAGATTCCTAACATCTTCATCACAACATGCCCTCTCACCTATTTTTGTATCATCAGCAAATTTAGATACATTACAATTTGCCCCCTCCTCCAAGTCATTAATATAGATAGTAAATAATTGAGGTCCTAGGACTGATCCTTGTGGAACTCCACTAGTTACGTCATTCCAACCTGAAAAAGACTCATTAATCCCAACTCTGTTTTCTGTGTGCCAACCAATCTTCAATCCATGCTAATATGTTACCCCCGATACCGTGAGCTCCTATCTTGTGCAATAACCTTTTATGTGGCCTCTTATCAAATGCCTTCTGGAAATCCAAATACACTACATCTACCAGTTCCCCTTTATCAACTCCACTTGCTATATCCTCGAAGAACTCGAGCCAATTTGTCAAATATGATTTCCCTTTCACAAAACCATGTTGATTCTGTTTGATTGCGTTAAGCTTTTCTAAATGTCCTGCTATTTCTTTCTTAATAATGTAATCTAGCATTTTCCCAATGACAGATGTTCGGCTGATTGGCCTATAGTTTCCTGCTTTTTGTCTCCCTCCCTTTTAGAACAGGGGCAGTTAGCAGTTTTCCAATCCACTGGGACTCTCTCTGAATCTAGTGAGTTCTGGAATATTTCAACCAATGCCTCCACAATCTTTGCAGCCACTTTCTTTAAAACCCTTGGATGCAGGCCATCTGGTCCTGGTGACTTGTCTGTCTTTAGTCCCATTAGTTTTGTCAAATACTTTGTCCATTGTGATAGAGACTGTTACAAGATCTTTCCTTTCATTAATTCCTTGCTTATCTGATATCTTTGGGATGTTTATAGTGCCCTCCATCGTGAAGACCGATGCAAAATATTGGTTTAAGTTATCTGCCATTTCCCTGTTCCCCGTTGTCAATTCTCCAGTCACATCCTCCAAGGGTCCCATGCTCAGCTTCTTTTTATATACCCGTAGAAGCTCTTGCTGTTTGTTTTATATTTCTTGCCAATTTACTTTCATAATCACTTTTGTCCTTCTTTATTAGCTTTTAAGTCATCTGCTGCTGGTTCCAAAAAAATTCCCAATCCTCTGGCCTACCATTAGTTTTCGCCTTGGTTTTTGATTGGATACTTTCCTTGACCACCTTTGTTAACACGGGTGGTTCATCCTTCTCATCAAGTCCTTTTTGACCGGGATAAATTTTTGCTGAGCGTTATAAAATATTTGCTTAAATGTCTGCCACTGATCATCCACTGACCTTCCCCTTAGTCTATTTTTCCAGCCCACTTTAGACAACTCTTTATTCATACCTCTGTAATTGCCCTTATTTAAATTAAGGACACTAGTTTGAGACCCGAGTTGCTCGCCCTCAAACTGAATTTGAAATTCTACCATGCTGTGATCACTACCCCCTAGAGGATCCTTAACTATGAGATCTCTTATTAATCCCACTTCATTACACATTACTAGGTCTAAAATAGCTTGTTCCAGGGTAGGTTCTGCAATGTATTGCTCTAAGAAACAATCCCTGATGCACTCCACAAATTCGTCTTCTACGTCACCCCTACTAATCTGATTTGTCCAGTCAATATGCAGATTAAAACCACCCATGACAATTGTAGCGCCCTTCTTGCATGCCTCAATTATTTCCCAATTTATACTTTGTCCTACTGTGAGGCAGCTCTTCCGGGGCCTGTAGACGACTCCCATCCATGACTTCTCGGGATTTCCCACAACAGGGACAAAGGGTCTTTGGAAGCCAATCCTAAAATGGCCCGAGTTGGGTTTATACTCTTGCGAGTATGTGCAAAATGACTTAGTGCACCACATTCTAACTTGGCATTAGACTGCTCCTAATATGTGTCAGCTGTGCCTTCCTCTCCATTGGCAAAAGTGGAAATGAGTAGAGTATCCCTTCAATTGGCCCACAAGTGCATCGGTCGATTCCTTCCACAAGTCCTGAGAACCCTCCCCAGGCAATCCTTTCCATACTTTGTTTTTCAACTGTGTCAATGGATCAGCTTGAAAAATTATGGTGCTGAGGTTTTAGTAACAGACCAGCTTCTAGTCACCACACCCCAACCCTGTGACCATCAAAGTCCCTCCCATCGAGCTGGAGGAACATCACCTCCAATCATTCTCCTTCCACCCCCTCTAATCCTTGACCCCATTGTGATTGTTATTGGTATCCCTGTCCTCCCCGCCTGAACTGTTTGATGTTGATGTCCCAATGCTCCATGTAAACCTGACCCCTCTCCACCTTGAGACCCATTGTACTGTGACTTACTGAGATACTCTCATAAGACAATTGAGTGACCCCTGCACCCCCCACATTACCTGCTCCCCATATAAAGGCTGTAGATGCCTCCACTAGCTGTGACTGTGCATCTGCTGCCCAGTATCAAGCCACCAACCCCCTGGACCAACGTGTGTGAGGGACAGACCATGCTCTGGGCACCATGCTGGACACAGGGCTAATAGGCCCTCCCCCTCCCTGGACTGGGATCAGAACAGGCATGCCAGGCACTGCCCTCTAAATTGTGGTGCAGATCCACAGCAATGCCTACCCTATCTGGCCCTGAATACTCACTGCTCTATTGCCAAGGACTGTCTATATTCTCTGGCCTCAACTATGCACTCTAAATGTATCTCTGTGCTTTCTTCCTCAGTCATCTCCCCCCAGTTATGTATCTCTGTGCACCCTTTCCCTCCAAGATCCATGCCACACCCCACCCCCTCCCCTCCCTTCCCCTTCCCTTCCCCTCTCTTTCCCCTCTCCCCTTCCCCCCTCCTTCCCCCTCCAATTCCTTCCCCCTCCCCTTCCCCCTTCCCTTCCTCCTCTGGCCTCCCCTTCCTCCCCCCCCCCACCCGACTTTTATCCGGTCATGAATCATGCCGGTCTAATTAGATGCCGGTGTGGCCTTTTGATCTGGGGGTGTGATTCTGGTGATCTGGGTTTTTAATGAGTATTCATTATATTCAAAAGAATGCAAATCCAGTTTCTGACATGGCGTGACATGTTGTCTGACCCACCATGAGAGTCGAGAACAGAAAATCATGAGCTATGTTTGCACTGGTGGGAAAGTGACTTTTGATTGCTCACTATATTTTCCTGTTCCGCCCTCCATGATGCCTGCTGATGATGGGGCCGGAAAATCCTGTCCATATTTGTCTTCCATATTAATCAATACTTAACTAATCTATAACATAACCCAGAGGTGTAATGATAATACCACCTTGTTATATGAACTGGACATTCGAGCCTTTCACATGTATCTCTCTCATATGCATATCCAATCATTTTGGAACCCTTTCGAGTACAAACATGTTTCCATCTGTTCCTATTCAGATGAAGTTACATTGTTTCATAGTTTGCCATTGTGAGATTTGAACTCTTGATCTTGGGGTTACAAACCCAGTACCATAACCACTTGGCTATTTAGGCAAGGTGAATCAGGAGAACACTTGTTAAAACTAGGTCAGCCATATTGTAAAGCTGCTTTACTTCAGAGCAGATGCATGGAGTAACAGTTATGATATTATCCACAGTAGTATATCATTTGGCTTTCTGTTTAAAATTCTGACTGGCTTCCTATGATTCTATTTTTATCAACCAGCATTCACAGGAAGGAAGGATTGTGCCAGGCAATTCTTGCCAAGAACCTTGATCAGGGACGTCCAATACAATGGACGTGGATGTTTCTAATTAACAAGACAGGCTAACAAATCGCTCATTATTTACAATCTCCTGAAAACAACTTCAAAGCTTGCTCCATTAATTATTTTAAGCACCTTTTAAATTTTTCTAAATCCATTTTGTTTTAAAACAGAATTGTTAAATGTAATTTATTTAAATTCGTTTCTACCCAAAAATGGTCCAAAAAGAACTCTGACTATGTTAGTTCTTTTTATCTCTCTTTCTGTGCAAGCCTAAACTGTAGCATCTGGCATGGGTGTACCTCAGACCTCATATAGAAGTCCCAGTGGCTTTTTAGCCGGATCCTTGAATCAGCTTTAATATTGTTGCCAGTGGGAATAGATAAGAAGCCAAAAGAGAGAGCTCTGGGGAAAAAAATATTTGTGCCATGGAAGGAGGTTGAAAGTTTGAAAGTACTTTTCAATGAAATTCACTAACGTGATAATGATCTTCACTGTTCAGAGTGTTTTAGGAAGAAACATAACAGAATGGAAGGAGGTAGGCATTCTTCAATGATCCTTTGTTAGCTGGAGCTTGAAGCAAACTTGAAGACAGAACAATAGGCAGCACATTTAGGATTATTCATATTCCTGGTGAAATATTCCAAAGAGTTTCTAGCATATCTCTGGGTAATTTTTACATGAATACAGTATGCACCATTATTAATTATTTGAAAAAACTATTTTTCATAAATATTTTGAACACAAAATATTACAGTAAACATGAATGCCAATTGGATTTAGCAATTTTCAGCCTATCAACCAAATAATCATTTTCCCTCACGTGGCCTCAACAATCACTCTCCCCTTTTCCTAGAGACATTTCTCACTCTAACTCATCCCCAGCACATTCATAGAGGCATTCTCTAGTACAAATACTCCAATCACATCAACAGCAACTTATATTTCTAGAGTATCTTTAACATAAAGAAAATGTCCCAAGGTGCTTCAAAAATATGGAGGTCACGTACAGTGACATTAATGCAGATGACCAAAAGCTTGGTCAAAGTGATAGGTTTTAAGTAGGGTTTTAAAGGAAGAAAGAGAGACAGAAAATTTTAGAGGCCAGAGCATATGGCCTATGCAGTTGAAGACTTGACCACGAATAGTGGAGCAATTAAAATGGGGGATGCTCAGGAGGCCAGAATTAGATAGTGCAGACAAGTAGATAGCATGGAGGCCTGTGGACCTAGAGAAGATTGCAGAGATGGGGCAGGACGAGGCCTCAAATAAGATTTCAAAACTCTATGTTGCTTGACCGGGAGCAAATGTAGATCAGGCAGCAGGGTGGGTGAATGGGACTTGGTGCAAATGAGAATGCATGAGACAGAGTTTTTGATGGCCTCAGCATTATGGAGGGTAAAATATGTGATCCCAGCCCAGAGTTCATGAGTCAAGTCTAGAGATGACAAAGGCATGAGGGGTTCAGAAACAGATGAGCCAAGACAGGGATGAAATCAGGTGGTGTTTTGGAGGTTGTCAGGAAATTATCATATTTTCCTAATATTATTGTGGGATATTTTAAAGCAGGCTTATGTGTTTATGAGGGTATGGTTATGTGTGTGTGGCTAATTTAATTAAACTAGAGATGATTAGACTGCAAGGTTTATATTATCAAAGAATTGAAGTGTAAAACAAGCATTTGAAATGGAGATAAGTAAAGCTAGGGTGAAGTCTCAGCAGAGGTGGTGTGAATGAAATTTGCATTTTTAGATAAGTGGGAAAGGTGTTTGATTTTCAAAGGGACATGTTAAGATTCTTACAGCTGGCAAGAAAAATAAGGGAAGGTTATTACTTTGATTTTTCCCAAAAGTGCTGGCCATAATGATAATATGAAAGATTGTTATAAATCCAGTTCATAATTCATGTTTTAGAATATAACTTTTAGTTTTAGGAATTAAAGTTTTAACTGTAGTAAATGGAAAAGCCTAGTTAAGAAACTTATTAACAATGTAAAGGCAAATCAAAGCCAAATCAAACAAGCTGAGCTTTAATTAACTTGTGTTTATCTGACAAGATCAGAATTGATAGCAAAAAAAGACTTGAACAATAAATGATCCATCTCTAAGCTTGCAATTGTAAAAACTGCTTGACAAATCTGTTAGAATTCTTTGAGGAGGTAACGAGTAGGTTAGACAAAGGAGAGCCAATGGATGTTATCTACTTGAACTTCCAGAAGGCCTTTGACAAGGTGCCGCACAGGAGGCTGCTCAGGAAGATAAGAGCCCGTGGTATTAGAGGCAAGTTACTAGCATGGATAGAAGATTGGCTGTCTGACAGGAGGCAGAGAGTGGGGATAAGGGGGTCTTTCTCAGGGTGGCGGCTGGTGACTAGTGGAGTTCCACAGGGGTCAGTGCTGGGACCACAACGTTTTATTTTATACATTGATGATCTAGATGAAGGAACTGAGGACATCCTGGCTAAGTTTGCAGATGATACAAAGATAGGTGGAGGGACAGGTAGTATTGAGGAGGCAGGAAGGCTGCAGAAGGATTTGGACAGGTTAGGAGAATGGGCAAAGAAGTGACAGATGGAATACAACGTGGGGAAGTGTGAGGTCATGCACTTTGGTAGGAAGAATAGAGGCAAGGACTATTTTCTAAATGGGGAGAGATTTCAGAAATCTGGAATGCAAAGGGACTTGGGAGTCCTAGTCCAGGATTCTCTGAAGGTTAACTTGCAGGTTGAGTCAGTAGTTAGGAAGGCAAATGCAAAGTTGGCATTTATTTCGAGAGGACTAGAATATAAAAGCAGGGATGTGCTGCTGAGGCTTTATAAGACGCTGGTCAGATCACATTTAGAATATTGTGAGCAATTTTGGGCCCCATCTCTCAGGAAGGATGTGCTGGCCCTGGAGAGGGTCCAGAGGAGGTTCACGAGAATGATCCCAGGAATGAAAGGCTTAACATATGAGGAACATTTGAGGACTCTGGATCTATACTCGATGGATGAGGGGGGGATCTGATTGAAACTTACAGAATACTGAAAGGCCTGGATAGAGTGGACATGGGGAAGATGTTTCCATTAGTAGGAGAGACTAGGACCCGAGGTTACGGCCTCAGAACAAATGGAAGAACTTTTAGAACAGAGATGAGGAGAAACTTCTTTAGCTAGAGAGTGGTGAATCTATGGAATTCATTGCCACAGAAGGCTGTGGAGGCCAGGTCATTGAGTGTATTTAAGACCGAGATAGATAGGTTCTTGATTGGTAAGGAGATCAAAGGTTACAGGGAGAAGGTGGGAGAATGGGGTTAGAAACTTATCAGCCACGATTGAATGGCCGAATGGCCTAATTTCTGCTCCTATGTCTTATGGACTAACTTAGGGCCATTTCCTGCACAGCCTTAATTTTCAGGCCGGTGAGAGGAGCTCAAGAACAGTGGGGAAGGCCGGAAAGTTATGTTGTCCAGGTGTCAGGCAGAAGGGCAGGGGATGGAAGGTGCCTCCTTCAATGGTCCCCTCTGTACATTGGGGGCCCCTCACAAGGTCTTCCCCCATAAGTACTCCCTCCTCCCCAACCTCTCCATCAACACACCCACACCCTCTTTGCCCACTCCTCCAGGCCTCACCTCCCCTCCCCGCCATGAGACACCCGACATTTAACTGGTCCTGGATCAGGAACTAAGACCCTGGGGACTGCTTGTAGTCCCAGCAGTGACCACTACTGCTTCTGGCGCTGATGGGATGACAGAGCTGCTGGCTAATCAGATTGGCCAGCAGTTCCCTGAGGTGTGACTTCCTTCCGAGTGAATTGGTGGAAGTCCCGCCTCCAGCCAATTAATGCTCCTTGGAGAGTTAAATGGCTGCAGGGCAGTCATTATCAGCTGAGATGCGTTCCAAGCTGGCTCTTCTGGCAAGGTGGGAAACCCTGCCATCTGAAAAATCCTGGCCCATGCCTCTTTTGCACTATCTGATAAATGCATGGAGCATGAACATTGAATTTGTTTGCACCAAGAAGCACAATAATGTTTGAATTCGTTGGCAAGGCTACCTTTCAGTTCTCACATCATAGCAGTGCAAATTATCTACTTGTAACCATTTCTAATTGGTGCAGCATTTTGGACAAAGTCAATACAAATTGATAAAAAGGACTGAACATTGTGCAGTCGTAATCAATGGTCTTTCTTTTCATATTAGTAATTTTCTTCAAAATCAGAGTTAAAGATGAAGAATGGGCTGTTGTGTTTCCTTTTCTTATTGAACAAAATTCACCAACCACATAAATGGGTTGGTAAACTCAAATGTAGATTCTTTATTCTAAATGAAGATTAAATGGCACATGGGTAATCTTGAAGAGCTCTTGACAACATGCCTTCCTTGGATGACAAGAGTACAAACTTCCTATCATGTGATACCTTACACCATTTCCTATCCGCTGATATACATAAATCAGAGCCACACCTACTTAAAGGTGTACCACTAGATTATTTTTTTCTAACTTAAAGTTATCTCTTATTAATAACCAACCAATAACTATTTACAATAGAGCAAACTCTTATATAATACAAATTTACAACTTTGCACGATTGTGAGCTTATGAGTCTACAAAGTAAAACAGTGGTTTGCTGATATGCCCCAATTTGATCACCATAAACCCAGTCTAAGATTGCTGCTTGTTCTCACAGTGATCTATGTCTAGGAGTGTTGTGCTTAGATCTTGTCTTTGACATTGTTTTGCTTACAATAAAATTGCTAGTTGTTTCATGATTAGGAACTTTCCTGAATTGACATTGATTTGATCTCAATGTCATGCCACTTGGTGTGAGTACCTCTTAAGATCTTGGTTCAGGACATATTCTAGCTAGATTGACTGGATTCCACATTCCTTCAGTGGGATGTAAAAATTGGACTTTTTGTCTAAGATTTAAGCTTGGTAGTTCTTCGCCTGCGTACCAGTTAGGCACATCCTTCATCTTCCCCTCTCTTTCCAGAAATTCATCCCATACCTCTGAAATGTAAATGGATGGTGACTCAGTAGAATCACTTGCACCAGTCTGCCAAATATCAGCCTAGCTGGTAAAGGAATAGTTGCACTTAATAGTATTGCCTGCAGTGTAACATGTTTACACGCACGTCTTACCTGGTCTGTTAGCATTTGACGATTAAGGATTTTTCGATACACAGCATGTACTCTGCCAAGTCATTTGACCTACGTGATGAAGAAATTTGATCCACTCCCCACTTCTCACATAGGTTCTGGAATAGCTTGCCTGTATACTTAGGTCAATTGTTTGAAACAGTCTCTTGTGGTGCTCCAAACAAAGTGAAAATAGCACTCAACAAATGTATAATTGTTGCACTGAATATATTCTATACCGATGTATGATTGGAAATTTAGAAAAATAGGAAATCATCATCATGGGCATAGAAAACTTCAGTGGCAGTTCTCTCCTCTAAAACTACGACCATGTCGAAACTGTGTGGTTATTGCAATGAAAGGATGAGGGCCGAATTATTAGGTTTGTCCTCTAGATCTGATCTACCTTCAGGCATTTGATCTTTTGCAGGGATTGTAACTAATGTCAGGCCTCTACACATTGGTAGGGCTGGAATTAATGTATCTTTGGTGTCAATGATGTAGGATGTCTGTAACGATCATTCTGATTGCCCATACCTACACTCCAGATTCCAGTGTAAATCCAGTGCATGGAATTACTGTTCCATTGTACAGCGTGAGCTTTGCTGTTATTGGCTGTGCCATTGTCTCCTACTTCTGTGGGCACGTCTTTTAGGGTTCTAAGAGGGAGGATGTTGGCACTCGATCTGGTGTCAATCTTTGCCCATAAAGTACGTTTTCCAACTTTTTGAGGAGATGTGATTTTGATGGTTCCAAATAATGGCATCCACACATTCGGTGATGTTGAAAGCATGAAATGCTTGCTTACCACACTCTGAGGGACTTAGCCATGTTGTTGTCCATTTCTTGAGTTCTACTAGCCACTTCATGGGTATATTTCCCATGGTGGTTGGCACGTTCTCTGCTCCTGGCAGAATATAGTATCTGCTTGTCACCTATCTGAGTTTTGTCACCTATCTGACTTTGGTCATCTCTGCTGGATTAAATTTTTTACACTTCCAGTGCCCTTCGATGCCACACACCTTGCATATGTCATGATGTGCCAGACAACTGTGAGGTGCATGCAGAAGGCCATATCTTTCACATGGTTTTACTGGGTTTGTTTGGCCTAGCTACCCTGCCTATAGTTGAAACGGCACAAAGAGCTTGTAGCCATTGCCGCCCAGCGAGGATTGCATCATATGAATGCCCATGCTTCAGTGGTGCTTCAAGAGTGCACCATTTTGGCTTTTTGAGAAGATCTTTTTGATAAGCCTCAATAGGTGTTGATGCTATCACCAACTCAGTGATTCTCTCAGCCAATTCCGTATCAGAAAATTCACAGTTTCTGCCGTTTTCTGTATAGTGACTAACAAAATGATCTATAGATGACTTACGCTGTTGTCTGAAGAACATAAATTCAAGGTGGAGAATGCAACAATTGAGCTTTACCTGCAGTTCACCTTCCAAGGTGCACCATATCTTACTGGGGTCCTTTCGCTCTTCTTCTGATAGCTCAGACTATTGTTTAACCTTTGAAGCCCTTCATTACCTATTGCAATTTTTATCTTGACAGCTTGCTTGCCCAGTTCCAACACTGCAAACTCAATAAATCATAATTCTACATACTGCTTGAACAGCTTAAACTCATAGGGAAAATCTGTTACCTTCCAGTTGAGACATTGGAATTTGATTGACATTGTGGCAATGTTACCAGGAACTCTATGTTTTCTGAATTAGGAACAAGCCTTGCTGCTTCTCTAGTATTCAGAATTAAAATGCTGCAGTACCTCAGGATCACATGCTGTTTCTATGCATTTTGCTGCTCCACGTGCGTGGATCTGATGTCCCCTTTGTGCACTTTTTCATGACCCACCTACAAAGTGGTGCTTTGGTGCGAAGGCACCATGATGCCCAAAAACACTGCAACAACTTTTCCTAAGCCTTCCCTACTTTTCCTGAACCTGCCTTTTGATTGAATTTCCTAGCACTATTCAAAATGACAAATCGTTGCTATTGCTATTGATCTAGCAGCCCCATTTCTCACAGTTGCTACTTGAGTAGTGCCTAGCGCTGTGCCTCTCGGAGCCTCTGTTGAACTTACAGACCATTCATGTAATTCCAAGATGAACTGGAAGCTCTCTGATTTCTGAGTGTTCTGTGAGAACTTAGCACACTGCTGTGCTGCACCACATGTTGATACTTACTAAGTCTCTGGACCTGTAATTTGAGCCTGAAGAATTTGAAGTACTGATGTCACAGACCAGTTTCAGATAGTCTCTACACGAATGTAGAGCCTTCAAACTGCAATGGCTATTGTAGATAGTGTACTTAAAAACAAAAAATCTTCAGAAACCACAAGCTGCTACCATGTTGTGTTTCCCTTTCTCACTGCTGAACACAAATACACCTGCCACTTAAATTGGATGGATGAACTCAAATGTGGATTCTTTATTTATGAATATTAAGTAGCACAGGTACAATCTTGGAGAGCTCTTGATAACATGTCTTACTTGGATGACTATACACGACAGACTATCTATCATATGGAGCCTTACATCATTTCCTATCTGTTGATCTACTGGGATCAGAGCTGCACCTACTTAAAGGTGTACCACAACATGGGTTTCACCTTTTTTCATAATTTTCCTGAACCCAAATTCAAGTACTTTGCATAATAAGTCTGCGCTAGGATCAGGATGGTTGGGTGCCTGCTAGTTGGAGGGGTGGTGAAGAAATCAGCTAAGTATAGTGCAGACCATTTGGTTGTCAAGATAGCTATTACATCTGGTTGAAGACTTCAGGACAATTTGAAATTGCCCTTTTAGTAAAATGCTGATTTCACTATGGATCTCCATTTCAGTTTTGAACTCCTGGGAGATGAATATTAACACAAAAGCGCCTAAAGAAACTTCCTTTGATGGTTGGCTGTATTCCAATTATGAAATTTGCTAACACGTCCCTTAGAATTGACATCACATTGCTTTTACTGCAGAAGTCACGGGGGACAATGTTGTAAACCGTGTATCTCCCTGCATCACAGTCATTCTGCTGTACAACACCTAATTAAGATCAAAGAAGGATTCATAAAAACACATAAATGTTTGATCCATGGGCCGTGGAGGTGTTCTACTGCCTGTTATGTGTTAATATTCTTTTCTTGAAGACTTGCTAGAAACAACCAGATCCATATTCTGCTACTCAAAAGACTGCTGGCGGCTATTATATGGTAAATTTCTCTTGTGGAAATGGTTCCAGTCATACCTTGTTTCCAACTGTAGCACGTACTCCAAGGACAACAGGACATTCATTGCAAATGACGAATGCCACTCCAATATCCACAGCAAAAGTTACTTACAAGCACCAACTTGCTTTTATTACTACAAGAATACGATTACCAGTGGAATGTTTGCCAGAATCACCTGAAACTGTCACTCAAAGAAGCACTCACAATGATTGCATGTGGAGAATTTTAAAAAGCTTTTATGCTTAGATTTCAATACAAAAATATCACCAGATTTAATTGGTGAATAAAGCTGGGAACAGTAAATAACAAATTTGTAATATATATCAGTGCAAATGTTGGAAATAATCACGTGGTGTAAATAAACTGGCAGACAGGCACATGCTTAAGTGAAGCATCAGACAGAACATTCATCACCAAAAAGCAAGGATCAGAAGTGATTTTTTTATGTAGAATTACTTAGAATTTACTGCACAGAAACAGGCCAAATTGGTATATGCCAGTGTTTGTGCTCCACCTTGCTTCATCAAAACTACAGCACAGGAGATCATTCGGCCCATCATGCTGGCTCTATTAAAAAGCAGCCATGCTTAGTCCCACATACCCGCGTTGCTTCTAATTTTATATGTTCCACATCTTCAAGTGCCTGTTCATATCCCCTTTAAAATTATTTAACGAATCAGCTTCCAGCAGGTAGAGCATTCCAGATCCTGACAACTCCCTGAGTGAAAAACAAATCTCCTCATCTTCTGTTTAAGTGTTAAAATACATGCTCGCAGAGAGGGTCCCTATATCAAACTGGATAGCCAAGGGTGACCCAGCCTAGTTTGTGGAACTGCAATCATACAGGGTCAGGCAACTAATTAGTCAGGTCTGTCATTCCTTTAAAGGACCATCGCTCATCCTTGGGAACAATTGGTATCCATGCTGCCCATTTCCCCTTAATACCATGGGCTACCAAATTTTAAACAAATCTCCTGTGTGGTACTTGGTGGAATGACTTCCAAAGTTCCATATACCCCGTTAAACATTGCCCCATGTCATTTTGCTTTGACATTGGTCAGTTAATGGGGCCTGTACTCTTGTTTAGCATTGTGAAATTTGTTTTAAAGTTGTTTTCTGCAGTACGCCTTATTAACCACTTCCTCAAACTATCCTGCCACCTTCAATGATTTGTGAACTTAAATCCTAGGCCTCTCTGCTCCTGCAACCCCTTTAAAATTGTATCCTTTATATTGTCTCTCCTTGATCTTTATATCAAAAGTATCACTTCACATTTTGCTGCATTAAGATTCATCTGCTATGTGTCCATCCATTCCACTAGTCTGTTTGAGTCCTTTTGAAGTCTATCAGTATCCTCATCACAGTTCACAATACTTCCAAGTTTTGTGTCATCTGCAAAATTTGAAATGTGCTCTCCATACCCAAGCTTATTTCATTAACATACATCAAGAAAAACAATGGTCTTAAAACTGACCCCCAGGGAAACCCACCTTCCTCCAGTTTATCTTGTTTTTTTGATTCAATGCTGCACACAGGCCATCGACATTGCAGTTGAGCTAACTTTATTCATAACACATCTCCCTAACATAAACACATATCTGCACTAACTGAATTCTATTTAGACAGATTCCAAAATGATCCAACTGACCTTCAAACCCAGGTCAGATGACATCATTCCTGGTACAGAGTACCGTATAGTATCTAATACTGGAATCAACTACCACAATCAACTACTATCGTGACATTTCTCTTTTTTAAAAAAAAACAAACTTTTTGCAACTCAAGTACACAAAGTCTCTTATCTATTCTTACTCTGTTTTGATCAATCTGTCTTTTACTCATCTCTGTATCTCTGTTTTTTTCACAATTCTTCCATTGGATGTTCTGAATGGTGACAGAAGTGATTTTGAAGGACAAGGGGCCTTCTCCAACTCTGTGTCACTATCACCCCTTGGATAGTTTTCAGGGCTCCCAGGTTTTGTCTGGCTATTTGTTGCTTCACAGTTGCATTCCGGTTTTTGATCTTCAGCTACACTTTCTGGTTTAGAGCAGGGTTGTGTTTCACTTGTTTTCCTTAAGAATTTCTGATTTCTCCTGTACTGTTGTCCATTTGGAGTCTGCACTTTGTAAGACCTTGGTTCTCCCATGATTCCTGTGACAACAGCAGGATTCCAGATCCCTTCATGCTGAATCCTCACTGTCTTTCCCATGTTCAGGTAGGGCAGAGGCCGGGCGCCTCGATCAAAGTACTGTTTCTGCTTCTGCTGTCTTAGTTTGAGCAGGTCCTGTACACTGCAGCTCACTGACTGTGGAAATAACAGTTGGGGTGCAATTGAAAGCTTAGTTCTTAGTCTTCTCCACATTGGGAGTTGTGCTGGAGATGATCCAATGCCCTCTAATGGAGTATTCCTGAAATCCAGCAGAGCCAGGTAGGGGTCTCTTCTGTCAGCCTTTGCCTTTCAACAGGTGTTTTTAGGTCTGCACAGTACGTTCCACAATTCTGTTGGATTGTGGATAGTTGAGACTTGTGTAGTGTGGCAAAACTCCCAGTCAACTGTGCTGCGAAACTCAGTGCCTGAGAATTGTGCGCCATTTTCTGAGATGAGCACTTCAGGTATGCCGTGGCAAGCAAAAATGAATTTTAAATGATTTATTACAGTGATGCCCCTACTATCATTTCTCAACAGCAAAGATGCAAAAAACTTTGAGTATTAATCTACTGCTAGTCGGTAGTCACTGTTATCAAATGTGAACAAATCCACTCCAATTTTCTGCCAGGGCCTCTCTGGAACACTGAATGATTGAAGTGGTTCTTTTTGTTGTGACTTACTGTACTTTTGGCACACTGCACACGCATTCACCATTTCACTGATTTGTGTTCCCATTCCAGACCAGTACATTACATCTCGAGCTCTTCTCCTGCATGTTTCTATGCCAAGGTGGCTTTCATGTATGCGCTGCAGCATTTCTTTCCTCAGCGTTGCAGAAATTATGATCTTTTCTCCCTTGAAACGTATTCCTTCTGCTACATGAAGTTCCTCATGAAAGTTCCAGCACTCTTGTACAGCAGTAGGGGCTCCACTCCGATGCATGGGCCAGCCAGTTTACACAATCTGCTGCAGTTTTTTCAGGGTAGCATCATTCTTGGTCGCTTCCCTGATCTCATCCAGTTTGGTTACAGCCACAGGTAAGTTATTTGTCAGCATGTGAATCTGTGCTTCTGTTTCTTTATCCTCTTCCTCCGTGATGGATAGGTATGCATGTGACAGAGTGTCTGTGATGTACGTTTCCTTGCCCGGTTTGTATATAACTCTGACCTGGTACTTCTGCAGATGCATTAGTAATCTTTGGATTCTTGGTGATGAACAGTTCGGTGGCTTTTTAAGTACAGGCTTATGAGCACGTCTTTGCCATAGACTAACTGGTGGAAGCATTCTAGGCCAAACACAATTGCTAGCATTTCTTTCTCTATTTGGGCATACTGCTGCTGTGTTTCAGTTATTGCCTTTGAAGTGTATGCCACTGGTGTCTCATTTTGCATGAGGGCAGCTCCCAGGCCAGCCTTTGAAGCATGCGTGTGCAGTGTGCGAAAAGCATGCACTGAGATCTTGACCAGCTGACTGACATCGTAATACTTTAACACTGGTGCCTGAGTCAGTGTTCTCTTCAGACTGGTCAAAGCTTCCTGGTGACTTTGTTCCCAGTGCCATTCCACATCATTTTGTAGAAGTTCTCTGAGAGGTGCTGACACGTTTGGGAAGAGTGTCCTCTGCAGTCACCGTCGCCGTGAAGCAATCTGGGAAGATTGTTCTCTGCAGTCACCATCATCGTGAAGCTGTCTGGGAAGAGCGTCTTCTGCAGTCACCGTCGCCGTGAAGCAGTCTGGGAAGAGTGTCCTCTGCAGTCACTGTGAAAAAAAAAGTGACATCACAGGAAAACCGTAAGCTCATTGGTTGGTAAGTAACTGTTATTTTGAACTACCTATTCTAAGTTGATTTCAGATTAAAGGTGTCTCTTGGGGCCAGGATCAGAGGCCTAACACTTCAGCTTCAACTCAGCAGAGGGAGCGAGTTCCAGTTGATTTTAAAAAGTGTATCTTGAATCTCTATTCTAACTTGCTTTCAGATTAAAGGTAAGTAGGAGAAATATTTTACAGATTGATAAACTAAAGACCAGTAGGAAATTTAAAAACAAATTGAAAAACTAAAAAATTAAAAAGTGCCAAACGAGGTGTTGTAGCTGCATGATGTGGAAGCTGGTGGACCCCATTGTGGTTCCTAGTGACCACGTCGTAGCAAATGTTGGTTGCTTGAGGAACTTCGGCTCAGAGTTGAGGAGCTGGAGTCTGAGCTTTGGACACTGCGACACATCAGGGAGGGGGAGAATTACCTGGACACTGTGTTTCAGGAGACAGTCACACCCCTCAGATTAACTACCTTAAATTTGGCCAGTGGTCAGGGACAGGAGGGTGTGACTATGCGTGAGGCAGGTAGAGGGATCCAGGAAGTAGCACTACAGGAGTCTCAGCCCTTGCCCTTATCTAACAGCTTTGAGATTCTTGCTCCCTGTGTGGACGAGAGCGGGGACTGTATGGAGGATGAGCAAACTGGCCATAGCACCATGGT
The DNA here is from genome assembly GCF_017639515.1 of Carcharodon carcharias. NCBI lineage: Eukaryota > Metazoa > Chordata > Chondrichthyes > Lamniformes > Lamnidae > Carcharodon > Carcharodon carcharias. Next base: position 92,035,446 of record NC_054477.1, on the reverse strand, counting down.
AAAGGGAGCCATCCAAGTGCGGGGAGAAAAGAGAAATGTAGTTGTATTCGGGGTTAGTATAGTTAGGGGAATAGACACTGTTCTCTGTAGCCAGGATCAAGAGTCCCGAAGGCTTTGTTGCCTACCTGGTGCCAGGGTTAAGGATATCTCATTTGGGCTGCAGAGGAACTTGGAGTGGGAGGGGAAAGACCCAATTGTCATGGTCCATGTAGGTACCAACGATATAGGTACAGGAAGGAAAGAGGTTCTGCTGAGGGAATACGAGCAGCTAGGGGCTAAATTAAAAAGCAGGACCATAAAGGTAATAATCTCTGGATAACTACCTGAGCCATGAGCTAATTGGCATAGGGTCAATAAGATTAAAGAGGTAAATGCTTGGCTCAAAGATTGGTGTGAGAGAAATGGGTTCGAATTCATGGGACATTGGCACCAGTACTGGGGAAAGAGGGAGCTATTCCTTTCGGATGGGCTTCACTTGAATCAAGCTGGGACCAGTGTCCTGGTGAATCACATAACTAGGGTTGTAGATTGGACTTTAAACTAAATAGTGGGGGGGAGGGGTCAGTTGCATGGAAATATAAAAGATCAAAGTTTAAAGAGAGGATAAGAGTGCAGGTTAGTGACAAGGCTGATTGTTACCAAAAAGTGAAAGGAAGGGACAGAGTGTGTGAATGCCATATTGCACCAAAGAATCATATAAGAGTAGGGAAAATTGATAATAGGGCAAACTTAAATGCTTTGTATCTGAATGCAAGTAGCATTAAGAATAAAACTAATGAGTTAACAGTGCAAATAGAGATAAATAGGTATGATTTGGTGGTGATTACTGAGATGTGGTTACAGGGAGAACAGATTTGGGAGTTGAATATCCAAGGGTACTCAGTGTTTCGGAAGGATTGGCAGGAAGGAAAAGGAGGTGGTGTAGCTTTGTTAGTAAAGGAAGAGATCAGTGCTATAGTGAGGAATGATTTAGGCACTGGAGAGCAAGATGTAGAGTCAGTTTGGGTAGAAATAAGAAATACAAATGGAAAGAAGTCCCTGGTGGGAGTAATCTATAGGTCCTCAAAAAGTAGGTTCAGCAGTAGGGCACAGTATAAACCAGGAAATACTGGGAGCATGTAAGAAAGGCATGGCAATAATCATGGGTGATTTTAATATGCATATAGAGTGGACTAATCAAATCGGCAAGGGTAGCATCGAGGGAGAGTTCATAGAGTATATTAGAGATTGTTTCTTGGAGTAGTATGGCAGGCTATTCTGGATGTGGTTTTGTGTGATGAAATGGTATTAATTAATGATCTCAGAGTAAAGGATCCTCTAGGGAAGAGTGATCATAGCATGCTAGAATTTCAAGTTCAGTTTGACATGGAGAAACGTGAGTCCCACACTAATGTTCTGGAGTTAAACAAAGGTAACTACATAGGCATGAGGGCAGATTTGGCCCTAGTGGACTGGGCAGGAAGACTACAAAGTAGGACAGTTGATTATTTAAGGAGATATTCAATTCCTCCCAAGTAAAATATATTCCAAAGAGGAAGAAAGATGGTAAGATGGGGAAAAAGCATCCATGGCTAAGCAAGGAAGATAAACAAAACAAAGGCAAAAACTAATGCATACCAAATTGCAAAGGTCAGTGACATGCTGGAAGTTTGGGAAACTTAAAGATCAACAAAGGGTTACTAAAAAAATAATAAAAAGAGCAAAGGTAAATTATGAAAGAAAACTTGTGTAAAATGTAAAAACTGATAGCAAAAGCTTCTACAAGTATATAAGAGGAAAGACAGTAGCTAAAATGAATGTTGGTCTCTTGGAGGATGAGACTGGGGAGTTAATAGTGGGGAACACAGAAATGGCAGACATGCTTAATCAATATTTTGCCTCAGTTTTCACGGTGGAGGACGTTAGTGTCACCCCAATAGTAACAGATAGTGCAGAGGGTATAGAGAAAGAGGAACTTAGAACAATCACCGTCACTAGATAAAAAGTACTTCGCAAACTATTGGGATTAAAGGGTGACAACTCCCCAGGACCTGATGGCCTACATCCCAGGGTCTTAAAGGAAGTGGCAGCAGAGATAGTGGATGCATTGGCTATAATATTCCAAAATTCCCTGGATTCTGGAAAAGTTCCAGTGGATTGGAAAAATGATAATATAACAAACACCCTTATTCAAAAGGGGGGAGTGGGGGAGGCAGAAAGTAGGAAACTATAGACCAGTTAGTTTAACGTCTGTCGTTGAGAAATTGTTGGAATCCATTATTAAGGAAGTAGTAATGGGGCATTTGGAAAGTCAAAATGCAATCCATCAGAATCAGCATGGTTTTATGAAGACTAAATCGTGTTTGACTAGTTTGCTAGAGTTCTTTGAAAATGTGTCAAGCAAAGTGGATAATGGGGATCCTGTAGATGTAGTATATCTGGACTTCCAGAAGGCCTTTGATAAGGTGCCACAGAAAAGATTAATACACAAGATAAGATTACACGGAGTTAGGGGTAATATATTAGCTTGGATAGAGGATTGGTTAACCAACAGAAAGCAGAGAGTTGGGATAAATGGGTCTTTTTCTGGATGACAAGCTGTAACTAGTCAACAGGACAATGCTTAGTCGGTGGCTGATGATGGGCCTCTGGAGTCGTCCCTGAGGCAGCAGGTGCTGGAAGACCAGCAGGGTGTGCGGGAGGATCTGGGGGAGATGCATGAGGCAATGGTCTCCATTGTGGAGGAGTCCCTGCGGAGCATGAACAACGCAATGACCCTCATGGCCAAGCGCATTGCCTCCTCCATGGAGAGAGTGGCGAATCTCATGGAGAGTCTGCGGGCTCCTCTCATGGCACTCCAGATGAGGGCAGCAGCTCCTACACCCCTCTGCCAGTGACCATGTGATGACGCTGCAGTGATTGGGGAGATGCCAGCCGTGGCACTGGCCACTCCCGCCTAGTCGGGGCCAGCACAGGCTCCACGGATCAGAGGATGGCCAACAGGACAGCAGAGTGAGTAGGCTGTCTCCAATGCCGATGCTAGTGACGGGGGAGCACCAAGACGTTACACCCATAAATGCAAACGTAAAGCACCTTAGGTGCCAGTGTCACACCCTCTCAGCCAGGTAGGCACCAGAACCCCAGTGGGCATTAGATCATTGGCTAGTATCTTGATGCACTTCAGTAAGGCCATTTCACACTCGCTTCAGGTGCAGGCGGAGGCAGCCGGAGGACGGCTGGGGACCAGGACAATGCTTAGTCGGTGGCTGATGATGGGCCTCTGGAGTCGTCCCTGAGGCAGCAGGTGATATTTTTTTGCCCCATTTTTAAGTTATTTATAAGTAGGTGTGATGGAGACACCTTTCCATTTAATTTGTTTTTTTTATGCCAGGCATCACACCAGTAAATGTGTTTGCGTTCAACAAGCCTCTGGGTGCTTCATTACTTCTGCTGGTGAAGGGTAACCCATGACATTGTGAGTGACTTGTTTGTCATTGAACTTTATTGAAATGGCACATAGTGCATGTTGTTCACCAAGCAAATATTCCTGTCAGGGATTGAGTATGGAGCCTGCAGCCCTGGCATGAGGTGCCGGTTCTTCTTTGGTAGCCTAGCTGAAGGAGCATTGGATCAAAGCCTCCTGGGTGTCCCTGCCTCCCTGGAGGTTGCCTGGGTCAGCTTCTATTCCCTCAACGTTCTGAGTGTGCTCATCCTCGGACTCACTACTGGACTCATCATCTGCTGCCAGAACAACAGCGTCTACATCTTCTTCCTCCACTGCGGCCCCCCTTTCCAGTGCCAGGTTGTGGAGAGCGCAGCATGCAACCACTATCAGTGACACACGATCTGGGGGGTATTGGAGTGCACCTCCTGAACGGTCCAGGTATTAGAAGCGCATCTTGAGAAGACCGATGGTTCTCTCTACCACCGCCCTTGTGGAGGCATGGCTCCTATTGTACCGCTGCTTGGCCTCTGTTCTTGGATGGCGGAGAGGCATCATGAGCCACCTTCTGAAGGGATAGCCCTTGACACCCAGCAGCCATCCATCCAGTCGGGCCGGAGCACTGAAGAGCCTCGGCACCTGGGAGTGCCTCAGGATGTATGTGTCATGGGAGCTGCCTTGCACAGATTTGTAGAATCAGCATCCTGTGGTCACACACTATCTACACGTTCATGGAGTGGAAGCCCTTCTTGTTGACGAAGGCACCCGACTCACCTACTGGCGCTTTGATGGCCACGTGTGTACAGTCTATAGCACCCTGGACGCAGGGGAACCCAGCAATCACAGCAAAGCCTCTCACTCGCTCTGCCTGGCTGGCTTTGTCCATGAGATAGTGAGTGAAAGTCAATGCATGCCTGAACAGAGCGTCTGTCACCTGCTTGACACAAATGTGGACAGCTGATTGGAAGACACCACACAAATCCCTCACTGAGCCCCGGAAAGAGCCGGAGGCACAGAAGTTGAGGCCCACTGTGACCTTCAGCGCCACTGGCATGGGGTGTCCACCCACACAGTCAGAGCTGATATCAGGGCAGATCCTCTGACAGATGGAGGTGACTGTCTCCCTTGAGAGGTGGAGTCTCCTTCGGCATTGTACCTCGGGCATATTGAGGTAGCTGCATTGCCACCTGTAAACCCTGGCGGCAGGATAGTGGCATCTTCTGCAGCCCCTTCCGCCTTGGGCTTCCTGTTGGCCCTACGCCCCTTGTGCCTGCACCTCTCCTCCCACAGGTTGCTCCCCTGGAGGCTGAAAAGGGACACCTGGCCTCCTCTCCCTTCTGCCCCTGTCTTCCTCCTCAGAGGAGGTGCCTCCAACAGAGACCACAATCCCCATTCCCAGGGTAAGGGAAGGCTGCCTGATACCTGGAAAGTCCCAAGTGGTATGACTCCTCCAGAGTCCTGAACTGAAGCCTGTTATTTCAGTAAAAGCAGCTCTGAAATGAACTCAAGTTGTCCTGTTCGCACAAACAAGCAGTGGTTAAGTTATAATCTAAAGTACTAACAACTTGAATCACCCCTCTTATCCCACCCATGGGTAAGGTTTTTGAAAATGTGGCGAACCCGCCTGCCCATTGCACCCATGCAACACCCTGAAAATTGCACGGGCTGTGAAAAATCAAATACAATTGGTGCCTCAAGCCCTTAACTAATCTGTTAATTAATGGCGGGCGCGCCTCCATCCTCATAGCACACCCACCTACCGAAAAATCGCAATTAGCGCGCAGTGACATCAGGATGCACGCCTGATGTCATCGCGGATCATTTTATGATCCAGCATGTCGGTCCTTCCCCTGCATGCCAAATGTAACATTCTGTTCATCATTTTAATAGATCTGCATCTTATTACAAGCCCTGCTCTCTGGAATCATCCCCCTATGTCAAATTTGCCACCTAAGTTGGTGGGAAAACATCCTGCCTAGCACATGTCTTGACAAGTGTGACGTGTAGAAGTCAGGACTTACCATTAGGGCCTTGCTCAAAATGTGGACATCCGAGGAGCAAAAGATGCTGGAGCCCGAGAGCTACTGGGCCCTGGAGGAACACGTGCATCGCATGCTGGGTGGATTCTGATGGACATGGCTCTGCCGCGAAGCAGCTCATGGAAGGTGGAAGGTCACCGTTGATATCTGGGGTCTGCTTCGGGACATTAGTCTCTTGACCATGGGCTGCTAAGGAAGACCATTGAGGGGGTGGTGAGAAAGATCTAGGTTTAACTGGGAGAGGGAGGTATACCTGGGGTGGGGGGGTGGTGAGGTTGGGGCAGGGCAAAAAAGGTGTCGGGATGTGAGATTGGGGGTGGGGGGGGAAACAAAGGTGTGTGTAATGGGGAGAATGCGGCAACTGAGGAGGCAGATGTACAGGGGGAGGAAGGTGAATGGGAAGGAGTTTGGAGGGGGCAAGGAGTCCAGGGGCAGGAAGGATTTCAGAGGGGGGGAGGAGTCCATGGGGTGGATTGAGTTTGGAGGGAGGAAGGAGTCCAGGGGGAGGAGGGAGTTAGGGGAAGGAAGGAGTAATGGTGCAGAAAGCAGTAAAGGTTTTCAGTGTCTTCTCTGCTCCTTTTGCAGGATTCAAAAATCTATTTTTTCTTCGCTTCTGTACACCATGTTTCATTTATACAGGCAGCTGTACTTCTTTATTGTGTTTATATGAGACCCTTTATTGAACTGACCTAAGATGTCTGCCCCTAGAGGCAGGGTTCCTCATGGCAGAGTCGCATCACTATGGCAAGCCTGTTAGTTAGTACACTATTGCATTTCCTAAACCCAAACACCCACAGAAGGTCCAACCTTTGCAGGCCCTCCCTCCCTGCTGGCTTCTCCACCAACACACCTGCCCCCCTCTGCCCACATCTTGGGCCTCACCTCCTCTACCCGTCCTGAGACCCTCACACTTACCTGGTCCTGGAATCCCGGAACTTAGACTCTCGGGACTGCTTGAAGTCCCAGTCCTGTCCACTGCAGCTTCTGGAGCTGTAGGGTCTGAGGTGGGACTTCTTCCCAAGTTAGGGGGGGCAGAAGAGGCACTTGTTGTAGTGTTAAATAGCTGTGGGGCAGGAAGAATCAGTGGAGATGTGAAACCAATCCTGGCCAGGGTTGATCTTGAAATTACTGCTTGTGTGTTAAGCTGGTGTCATGGATCAAAATATAGAAAGCGGAATTTAATTCTTTGGAAATGATTATTAGGTGATTTATAAGGATTGATTAACCTGCAACACCAGTTTCACTGCTGGGCAGCAATTCGGAACTCAATTCCATTATGGCAGTTGTGCAAAGTACACTTAAGGTGTAACAAATGGGATCATCATGTGTACAGATAATGAATTAATGTCCATAGTTATCATGATCATAACAGTTTAAGAATTAGTAAATATCAAAGTTAAATTAAGTAGAGAACACTGTCAAGCTGCTTTTGTATTCCTATGAAGGCTTAGTCTCCGTATGTTAATGAATTATGCAGTCCTACAGAAGCTCTATTTAATTCAGGTCAAAGACAAATGAGCTTATGCATTGAGATTGAATTATACTTCTCCATATTCAATACTTTTGACGCTTTTCTGTGGAACAGGCTCAGAATTGTATTTTGACAGAAGTAAACAAAAATAAGGTAAAAGCAAAATACAGCGGATGCTGGAAGTCTGAAATGAAAACAGAAAATGCTGGAAAAACTCAGCAGGTCTGACAGCATCTGTGAAGAGAGAAACAGAGTTCTTCGAGTCCACATGACTTGCCTTCAGCATGTTTCTCTTTCCACATCTTCAAGGGGAAAACATCCTTTCAGCATTCACCCAGTCAGGTCCCTTCAGGATCCTTTTTGTTTCAGTAAGATCACCTCTCATTCTTCTAAACTCCAATGGGTATAGGCCCAGACTGTCCAACCCCTCCTCATAAGATAACTCCTTCATCCCATTAATCAATTGACTGAACCTTGTCTGAACTGCTTCTAATGTAATTGTACCATTTCTAAAATAAGGAAACCAAAGCAGTACATAGTACTCCAGGCGTGGTCTCACATTGCCCTGTAGAAGCAAAGAAACTAGGAGAAGGAGTAGGCCAATTGGCCCTTCGAGCCTGCTCTACCATTCAATATGATCATGGCTGATCCTCTATCTCAACGCCATATTCCCGCTTTCTCTCCATTTCACTTGATGCCCCTAATATCCAAAAATGTATCAATTCCTTTCTTGAATATACTCAGTGATCTGGCCTCCACAGAGTTCTGTGGTAGAGAATTCCACAGGTTGACCACCCTGAAGAAATTTTTCCTCATCTCAGTCCTAGATGGTCTGCCCTGTATCCTGAGGCTTTGGCCTCCGGTTCTAGACTCCCCAGCCAAGGGACACATCCTGCATCCAGTCTGTCTAGCCCTGTTAGAATTTTATACTTTTCAAACAGATCCCCTCTCATCCTTCTAAACTCTAGCGAATACAGGTCCAGTTGAACCAATCTCTCCACATACGACAGTCCTGCCATCCCGGTATCAGTCCAGTGAACCTTCGTTGCCCTCCCTCTATGGCAAGTATGTCCTTTCCTGGGTAGGGAGACCAAAACTGCACACAATATTCCAGGTGTGGTCTCATCAAGGCCCTGTACAGCCGCAGTAAGACATCCCTACATCTGAACTCAAATCCTCTTGCAATGAAGGCCAACAACCATTTGCCTTCTGAATTGCTTGCTGCACCTGTCTAATTACTTTTGTTTTTATCCCCTTTTTTCGATATTCATTTTAATTTTTTAATTTTTATTTCTTAATTTCTTAATTTTTATTTTTATTTATTTTCATTTTATTCATTGTTTTATCCCCACCTTTTATTCTATTTTCGATCTATTTTCCCACCACCGTCCCCTCCCCCCACAAGGGCCATCTGTCACTTGTTCATGTTGTTCTTTCCAGAGTGCTTACCCTTGTGCTGCTATTATCACATTCTGCTTTCTCACCTTAATGCCACCATCAGCACCTCCTTTAGCCAGTACCACTATCATGAACACCCATTTGTCCTTTTGTCCATGACATCTCTGGCAATCTCTCCTTTGCCTCCACCTATCTCTGGCCTTCTATCCAGCTTCACCCCGCTTAAACTGTATAAATTTCATCACATTTTAACTTCTCTTTAGCTCTGAAGAAGAGTCATATGGACTCGAAACATTAACTCTGTCTTTCTCACCACAGATGCTGTTAACTCTGTCTTTCTCTCTACAGGTGTTGTTAGACTTGCTGAGCTTTTCCAGCATTTTCTGTTCTTGTTTCCGATTTCCAGCGTCCGCAGTATTTTGCTTTTATTTACTTTCATTGACTGGTGTACAAGGACACCCAGATCCATTTGAACGTCCGCATTTCCCAATATATCACCATTTAAATAATACTCTGCCTTTCTGTTTTTCACACCAAAAAAGGGGGAGGTGATGGCGTCGTGGTATTGTTGCTGGACTAGTAATCCAGAGACTCAGGGTAATGCCTTGAGGACCCAGGTTCAAATCCTGCCACAGCAGATGGTGGAATTTGAATTCAATAAAAATCTGGAATTATAAATCTAATAATGACCATGAAACCATTGTCAATTGTTGTAAAAACCCATCTGGTTCACTGATGCCCTTCAGGGAAGGAATCTGCTGGCCTACATGTGACTCCAGACCCACAGCAATGTGGTTTACTCGTAAAAGCCCTCTGAACAAGGGCAATTAGGGATGGGCAAAAAATGCTGGCATAACCAGTGAGAGAGTGAGTCTGAGAGAGAGAGTCTAGTATATACAGGATCAATGTGGGACTGAGTACAGTACCACCCACACAGTGAGATAAGAAGGCACATGATCCAGAGCTCAGTTAGAGACATGTTATGATCTAAACATGGATATCACTCCTTGCCTGTACCCTTTGCTGTATATGTATACTTAGTTATAAGTAGTTAATAAAGACTTGCTGTTAACATACAGAAGAGTATGAAGACTTACAGTATGGTGCTACCTTTCTTTGTGTCATATGCAAATTTAGCAACCATACATTTGGTCCCTTCATCCAGATCAATATATGAAGAGCATAAATTGTCAGTTTCTCATATACATACATACATACATATGAATTAGGAGCAGGAGTAGGCCACTCGGCCCCTCGAGCCTGCTCCACCATTCAATAAGATCATGGCTGATCTGAATGTAACTGCAACCCCACATTTCTGCCTACCTTTAATAACCTTTCACCCCTTCTAAATTCCAGTGGATACAAGCCTAATCTGTCCAGCCTTTCCTCATAAGACAACCTGCCCATTTCTGGTATTAGTCCAGTAAACCTCTGAACTGCTCCTAACACATTGCATCTTTCTTTAAATAAGGAGACTAGTACTGTACACAATACTCCAGATGTAGCCTCACCAATGCCCTATACAATTGACCACCCTACCTTTGTAATTAATTCCCCTCACAATAAATGATAGCACTCTATTAGCTTTCCTAATTACCTGCTGTACCTGCACACTAACCTTTTGTGATTCATGCACTAGGACACCTTGATCCCTCTGAATCTCAGAGCTTTGCTATCTCTCACCATTTAGATAATAAGCTTGTTTTATATTCTTCCTGCCAAAATGAACGATTTCACATTTACCCATATTATACTCCATTTCCCAAATCTTTGCCCACTCACTTAACCTATCTATGTCTCTTTGTAGCCTCCTTAAGTCCTCTTCACAATTTACTTTCCTACCTATCTTTGTGTCATCAGCAAATTTAGCCACTATTCCTTCAGTCCCTTCATCAAAGTCATTTATATAGATTGTAAAAAGTTGAGGCCCCAGCACTGATCCCTGCGACACACCACTCGTCACGTCCTGTCAACCAGGAAAATACCCATTTATGCCAACTCTCTACTTCCTGTTAGCTAGCCAATCTACTATCCATACCAATATGCTACCCCCTACACCATGAGATTTATTTTCTGCAATAACCTTTGATGCAGCACTTTATCAAATGCCTTCTGGAAATCTAAGTACAGTACATCCACCGGTTCCCCTTTATCCATAGCACATGCGACTCTGTCAAAGAACTCCAATAAATTGGTTAAACATGATTTCCCTTTCATTAAACGATGATGACTTTGCCTGATTGCCTTGAATTTTTCTAAGTGCCCTGCTGTAACGTCTTTAATAATAGCTTCTAACATTTTCCCCATGGCAGATGTTAGGCTAACTGGCCTGTCTCCCTCCCTTTTTGAATAAAGGAGTTACATTTGCTATTTTCCAATCTATTGGAACTTCTCTGAATCTAGGGAATTTTAGAAAATTAAAACCAATGTATAAACTATCTCTCTATCCACTTCTTTCAAGACCTTAGGGTGAAGTCAGCCTGCAGCCCCAACAATTTGCTCAATACCACTTCCCTGGTGATTGTAATTTACCTAAGTTCTTCCCTCCTTCCCATTTCCTAATTAACAGCTATTTCCAGGATGGTAATTTTGCCCTTTATAGTGAAGCCGGAAGCAAAATATCTATTTATTTCATCCACCATCTCCCTACTTTCTATTATCAATTCCCAAATGCACTTTCGATAGGACCAACGCTCACTCTGTTAACTCTTTTCTTACTTAAATATCTACTGAAACTCTTACTATCCATCTTTATATTACTAGCTACCTTTCTCTCAAACTCTTAATTTTTTCCTCATTAGTCTTTTCGTCATTCTTTTCTGTTCTTTACATTTTTTCCAATCTTCTGACATGCCACCTGTCTTTGAGTAATTCTATGCTTTTTCTTCAAGTTTGATACTATCTTTAACTTTTTTAGTTAACCACGGATGGTGGACCCTCCCCTTGGAATTTTTCTTTCTTATTGGAATGTGTCTAGTCTGTGTATTCTGAAATATCCCTTCAAATGTCCGCCACTAAACCTCTATTGCCCTATCCCTTAAACTCATTTGCTAGTTCAGTTTAGCTAGCTCCACTTTCATGCCCTCATAACTGCCCTTCTTTAAATTTAAAATACTAGTTTTGGACTCAGCCGTTTCTCCCCTCAAAATGAACATAAAATTCAATCATATTATGATCGCTGCTACCTAAGGGTGCCTTCACTATGAGGTTATCAATTAATCCTAACTCGTTGCTCAATACCAGGTTTAGTATAGCCTGCTGTCTGTTGGCTCCAGAATGTGCTGTTCTAAGAAACTAAAAACATTCTATGAACTCATCTACGCTACCTTTGCCCATCTGATTTTTCCAGTCTATATGTAGATTAAAATCCCTCATGATTATTGCTGTACCTTCTGGCAAGCTCCCATTATCTCTTCTTTTATACTCTGTCTTACTGTGTAGTTACAATTAGGGGGCCTGTACACCACTCCCACAAGTGACTTCTTGACTTTATCATTCCTCATCTCAACCCAATCCACTTCTACATCCTGGTTTTCTGAACTAAGGTCATCCCTCTCTACTGTCCCAGTGCCATCATTAATTAACAGAACCACCCCTCCACCTTTTCCTAATTTCTTGTCCTTCATAAATGTCACCTACCTTTAAATATTCAAGTCCCAATCTATCCCATCCTGTAGCCATGATGCTGTAATGATCGTACTTATTTATTTCTATTTGCGCTATCAGTCCATCTGTTTTGTTTTGAATGCTATGTGTGTTGAGATACAGAGCCTTTAGTTTTGTCTTTGTATTATTTTTGTAGGGTCTAGCCTTATCTGCTAATTTACTCTTAGAATTGTACTCTCTGTCCTTTCCTGTCACAGTCTGTTTATCATTTCCCATATTAATATCTTTCTCTCTTGCCTTACTTCTACTCTTTGGTTTACCACATCTTTCCAAATTTGATTCCTTACTGCCACTATTCAGTTTAAAACCCTCTCTACTTCCGTAGCTATGCAAGAACACCAGTCTCTGCATGGTAGACAGTCCCAACAGTACAGATCCCACTTTCCCAATACTGATGCCAGTGCCCCATGAACTAGAACCCACTTCTCCCACACTGTCTTTGAGCAATGCATTCATTTCTCTAATATTATTTGCCTATGCCAATTTGTTCGTGGCTCAGGTAATAATCCAAAAATTATTATCTTTGAGATTCTGCTTCTTAGTTTGGTGTCTAACCCATCATACTGACTATGCAGAACCTCCTTCCTCATCCTGCCTATGTCGATGGGACCTACGTGGACCACGACCACTGGATCGTCCCCATCCCACTTCAAGTTCCTCTCCAGCCCTGAGCAGACATCCCAAACCCTGGCACCAGACAGGCAACAAAGCCAACTGCACTCTCACTCTTTGCTACAGAGAACAGTGTCCTCCCCCCTCACTATACTGTCCCCTTTATGCTGCCCTCACTTGAATGGCTTCCTGTACCACAATGCTGTGGTCAATTTGCACATCCACCCTGCAGCCCCTGACCTCATCCAAATGAGCTGAAAGAACCTCAAACCTATTGAATAATCGCAGAGGCTCATCCTCCTGCACACCTGGAGTCTTGCCCTCTGCGTCCCCTTACCTTCCTCACTTGCAGTCACACCCTCCTGTCCCTGACCACTGACCAAATCAGAAGACCCTATCCTAAGTGGTGTGGCTGGTATAAAGCATCCAGGTAACTTCCCCATCCATGATGTGTCGCTGAGTCTGCAACTCAGCCTCCAGCTCAATGACTCTGTGCCGAAATTCCTCAAGCCGTAAACGCTTACCGGAGGCATGTTTTCTCTGGATCACATGCTTCAGCCTTGACACATCACCTGTCCTGCCATCCTTAATGTGTTTTAAATAATTACCTAATTATATTAATCACTAATTTATGTTGCTTTCTTATATATTTTATTAACTTTACAACCAATTTGTGTACTCGTTTAAACCTTTAGGGATATAATGGAAGTTAACCACTTACCAAATACTCACCAAACAGTAGTAGAGCAAGAATCAATTTCTATGGGGTGAGACAGATAGAAAAAGGAAACAAACATGTCCTCCCCCACTTCACCAAACTCCCCCCTCACCAAACTCCAAGTCTTCACTCAATCAGCTCAGCTGCAGTCCATTTGCCCAATAGAGATACTTGTGGGATTCCTGAATTATCACCACCTTCCTAACTCTAGTTGGAGTATTCATTGATTGCCATTTCCAATCTAAACTTCAAAAACAGGGGGGTGATTTTAACCCTCCCTGCCTGGTGGAAACCAAATGGGTAGCCATGCTCAATTTGTACCTCCTCTTCTGAGTAGGCAACAAGGTCACCAACCTGAACTGCCAAGACCTTAATTAAATATGTTAATTGGGGCCCCATGAGCCAATCTGGGTAGAACGAGGAAACCACTGCGGCTTTCCTTCCAGGCTGAAACAAAGCAGATGAGAACTGGGCTGTGAAAAGGCTTTTTAAGCATTTTTTTAAACTTTCCTTTGGGAACCAGGAAAAGCAGGAGTGTTCCTCAAAAGCCGACAAGAAAAGTTGAGGCCTTCTATGCCTCGGACTCCACTCCCTCTTGTGAGTCTGTCCTGCCCACATCCACTTGTAAATCAATAGGCAGACATGGCCAGATTTCTACAAGGCTAACAGCCACTTATTTCCTACCTGTTCTGGGCTGAAAGTGGACAAGGTAATAACAACCAGAAAAAATGCTATAAACCCATGCTGCTTAAGCAAATGGAAACTAAATGACTTTTATGATTGTCAGAAAACTGCTGGCAGCTAAAATAAACCCTCTGTCTCACGTGCACACAGAATGAGACTGTTGCGGCTTCTTTCTGTTTCAGTTTTGCATTCTGATTGGCTGCTGTTCATGTCAATCAATTGAACATAACTGTGCTTAATTTCACAGGAACAAGAACTATTGATAGGAAGAGTTATCCTAAAGCAATATGATTGAGGCCAAAATTACTCATGTTTCAGTTCATACAAAAATCATTTGATAACATTTAACAAATGTAATATTTCAAAACATATTCCTTTTCATAATGCCATTAATTCTTTGGGGATGTATATTCAAATCTTCCCAGAAAGATGGAACAAAGTATCCTGTTTCTGTTCAATTAAGCAGTCCTCTTGATTGGCATCCAATCCACAAACATTCACTCCCTCCACCATCGACACACAATGGCAGCCATGTGTGCAACTACAAAATGCACTGCAGAAACTCACCAAGCTTCCTTAGACAGCACCTTCCAAACCTGTGACTGCTACCATGTAGGAGGGCAAGGGCAGCAGACACATGGGAACACCACCACCTGGAAGTTCGCCTCCAAGCCATTCACCATCCTGACTTGGAAATATATTGCTATTCCTTCACTGTCAATGGGTCAAAATCCTGGAACTCCCTCCCTAACAGCATTATGAGTGTACCTACACCACAGGGACTGCAGTTGTTTAAGAAGGCAGCTCATCGCCACCACCTTCTCAATGGCATCTAGGGATGAGCAATAAATGCTAGCCTAGCCAGTGATCCCCACATCCCATAAATGAATAATATCAAAAGATTATCTAAATGGTGAGAGATTACAGAGCTCTAAGATTCAGAGGGATCTGGGTGTCCTAGCACATGAATCACAAAAGGTTAGTGTGCAGCTACAGCAGGTAATTAGGAAAGCTAATAGAATGTGATCAGCTATTGTGAGGGGAATTGATTACAGAATAAGGGAGGTTATGATTCAGTTGTACAGGACATTGGAGAGACATCTTGAGTATTGTGTACAGTCCTGGTCTCCTTATTTAAAGAAAGGTGTAAATTTATTAGAAGCATTCCAAGGAAGGTTTACTAGACTAATACCAGGAATGATGGGTTGTCTTATGGAGAAAGGCTGGACAGGTTAGGCTAGTATCCACTGGAATTTAGAAGAGTAAGAGGTGACTTAATTGAAACCTTTAAGATCCTGAGGGATCTTGACAGAGTGGATGTGGAGAGGGTGTTTCCTCTTGTGGGAGAATCTAGAAGCAGTGGTCAATGTTTAAAAATAAGGCGTTGCTCATTTAAGGCAAAGATGAGGAGAAATTTTTTCTCTGAGGGTTTGAGAGTCTTTGGAACTCTTCTTCAAAAGGCAATGGAAGCCGAGTGTTTGAATATTTTTAAGGTACAGCTAGAAAGATTCTAGCTGAAATCTAGAAAGGGTAAAAAGGCTATTGGGGATAGGCAGGAATGTGGGGTTGAGATTACATTCCGATCAGCCATGATCTTATTGAATAGCGGAGCAGGCTCAAGGGGCTGAGTGGCCTCCTCCTGCTCCTAATTCGTATGTTTGCCCTTATAAATAAAAATGTCCTATGAGGGATTAGTTTGGTAAGTCAATCCAGATCCCAGTGGGCTTGAGTTTACAAGCCAAGCCTGTGTCTAATTTACCATTAATTAATACAAAACTTGCAATCATGCAAAATTGACCTTGACATTGCCATGGCAGTTCAGGAATCCTTACTTTCCATAAATAATTGTTCATCTCAATCAACACTTATAACTTTAAATTAGCATTACTAACCAGTGTTCAGCCGACACTATTTTTAAAAGTGTATTCATGTACATACTTGCACAACACCCCATTTACCCATTACCCTGTGTTCTATGACCTACATTGGTTCCTGGTCAAGCAATGGCTTGATTTTAAAATTCTCATCTATCTATTCAGCTCCCTACAAGGCCACACCCCTCCTCATCTCTATAATCTCCTCTAGTCCCATAACATTCCCAAATATCTGCCTCTTTGAATATCCCTGAGTTTAATTGCTTCACCATTGGTGCCAAGGCTTCAGCTACTCAGCCCTAAGCTCTGGAATACTATCCCTAACCTCTCAGCCTCTCTAACTCTCTTTCCTCCTTTAAACCTACCTCTGTTACCAAGTTTTTGGTCACCTGCCCTAATATCTCCTAATTGGCTCAGTATCAAATTTTGCTTTATTACATTCCTATGAAGCACCTTGGGATGTTTTAAGATGTTACAGGTGCTATATAAATAGAAGTGGCTGTTTTGAACTACTTTTGAATTGACTACCTCATCACAGTGTTTCTACTGCTGCTGCTTAGTTTACAGGCAGCGACATAGAGATGTTTATTGCAGGACACTTAATTATTACTGGCAAAATACTTCTGCCTAAAGTGTTAATAACTGTAACTTTTAAAATTTCAAACTGACTACCTCGATGCAATGTTACCATATTGGTCTTTTTGTCTTTGGCCACCTTCTGTGTTGTACCTGCTGCACTGCTGCCCGATAATGCACCAGTATGGGCCTCGCCCTCAGTGTCTGTCAGATTAAAGGTAGCTCAATTTTCAGTAGTTATCTCCTGTTCAGCTTTCGTAATGAAAGCTTAGTCCCTTTTTGTTCTCATCGCTGTTGCACTGTTATTGTTTGTTGGCTGTATGCTATTGCACTGTTACACTGAACATTAAACTTCAACTATCTGTTTCAATCTTTCCTGTCTTTCTTTCTTTTCCCTCTGGAACCAACCCATGACAAGATTATGCCAGACTTACTGATACTGCTCCATTTAGCTGGTGGAGTGAGGAGCAAGGGCAGGGGAAGTGGTGAGTGGTGGTGGGTGGCTTAGCACTGTACAAATATCTCATCCATCTGCTGCTCTGTCCATCCTGACTACTGCCATTGGGCCTTCCACAGAGACAGCATTTCTCCTGAAACCAAGGACATTCGAGTCAGCATCATCCTGTTCCATGAACATCTTGCCTGCCAAGTCCAGTGTAAGCCTTTTTTTGGAAGGGAAAGTTTTGCAGTACACAGCAGACCACTACAATTTTCACCACATTATCAAGGGCATAACTTAAAAAACCTCTGGCCTGTCCAGATACTGGAAGAGTGCTTGATGCACCTTGATAGTCCTCTTCACCATATGCTGGGCGCAGTGGTCAGAATTTTACATTGCAGGTGTGGATGCTCGACCAGTCTGAACAAGCGCAAAATCATACGAGAACACATCAGGCAAGTGTTCAGACATCATCAGGCCCTCGCGCCATGTAGAAGCATCCCCACCGACAATTAAACGAGCAATTAAACCCATTAAAAAAGCTAATCGTCTTGAATTTTATGTTGCCTGCACGATTTTGCAGTCATCACCTGGGAAATATGGGCAGGTGGCCATTCTGATTTGATGGATTTCTCATTCCAGGCTGGGGTGAAAGGGGACTGGAACCCTGGCAGTGTGAGTAGTTAGGAGTTTAAGTAAAGCTTTGCTGCTGGTTTGATTCCGACAGTTCATAGCCTTTTCTGTGTATTCTGCTGGATGCTTTGCGTTGCTAGGTTTTTTTTTAAGAACTCTTTTGCCTCTCCAACTTTCTTGGAGGCTTTCTGCCAAGTGCACCCTTCAGTGCATGAGACAGTGCATTGCAGCAAATAGGTATAGTATACTCCACAGTTGCATCAAGCTGGTCACTGACCCTCTCTCCAGATGGTCATGACATCCATTCATTTCCAAACCAATGAAGCCAGCCAGGCTGAGTGAGCCAGAGGCTTTGCAGCAATTGCAAGGTTCCCGCGCACCCAGGGTGCCATCGACTGTACTCATGTGGTCATCAAAGTGCCAGGGGTTGAGCCGAGTGCCTTCATGAACAGAAAGAGCTTCCATTCCATGAACATTTAGATACTCTATGACCATAAGACTCAGGGTGGAATTTTCGGTGCCTGCTGGCACCGGGCGTATTTGGTGGCGTGAGCGGACAACATGGCAAGAAGGCCAAAAATCGGTTTCACGACATTGAACCTCGTTGCAATACAATGCATATCATTTTAAGCCCAGCTCACTGGAATCATCCCCCCACACTGGATCATCTGAATACATTGATGTGTTTCACAACTGTACATAAGCGATGTGCACCTGGCGACCTGCACTTTGCTCAGGATTTTGAGGTTTGTTTGCCTACTTTTCTTCAAGCAGCACTTGCAGTCATCAGAACCAGGCTTTGCAGACAGCACCGTATCATTTTTAGGGGGCTCACTGGCAGGCCTCCACCTACCAGGTCAGCCATAAAGTGGGGCTGGCTTTTTAACAGCTGTAGAGCTAGGGCTTGCTTGGGGAAGAGGGAGAAGTGGCCTCAGGCAAGGGAAGAGGCTGCAGGGTGAGGGCTGTACTGAGGAAGGGGGTTATCCTAGGGTGTGTGTGTGGTTGATCGGTGCAAGTGGCTTCAAATATGAGGGCTCAGGCAGCAGTCTCCAGAGGAGATGAAGCTAGATGGAGATATGAGGGTGTGTGTGAGAGAGTGAGTCGTGATATCCCTTGAGCTGGCAGTGAGTGAGATGCTAGTGAATGTGTGATGGGCTTGAGTGTGTGAGTTTTGAGTGATGAGATGGTTTCCTTACCCTGGTGGCATGGATGAGATCATTCATCCTCTACCTGCATTGCATGGCCAACCTCTTCTGCGCAGCATTGGCACTGATCACCACTGCCATTGCCTATCAAGCTGGAGTGGTAATATTGCTGCCCCTCCTGCGGCCAGGCCAGGGGGATTGGAGGACATCACAGCGGGCCTCCAAAAGGTGCTTGAGGGGCTCACCACTAAACCGGGGGGGCTGCAGTTTTCTTGCCTTTTGGGGCTACGTATTCTTTGCAGCAGTCCTGGTCTGGAAGCACTGAGAGGTGTGTGCATGGCTGCACTTTAAAAATGACAACTGGTGAAAGAAGCAGTGAAGTGAAGCATATTTTCCAGCAATGCATGATTAATGAGGCGGGATCGAAATGATACTTGGTGAAAAGTCGCCATTGCAGCCAACGGGTAAAACATCCTTTTTCCCGCCCGTTACCGCACTTTGTGCAAATCTGGGGTGATTCTGCCCTCAGATTCTGTAAGTCTGTGCGAGATACCCTGGCAGCTCCCATGATGCCAACATCCTGCGACACTCCCAGGTGCCAAGGCTCTTCATCGCTCCAGCTCGGTTGGATGCTTGGCTCCTGGGTGACAAAGGTTATCCCTTGGCTCATCGCGCCACTCCGGCAGCCAAGAACATAAGCGGAGGAAAGGTGCAATAGGAGTCGTGCCTCCACAAGGGGATTGAGAAGACCATTGGGCTGCTGAAGATGAGATTCAGCTGCCTAGACTGATCAGTCGTGCACTGCAATATCCTCTGGAGTGCGTCTCGCGTATTGTCATTGAGTACTACATTCTGCACAATTTAGTTCTGTCAAGGGGAGGTCTTTTGGAGAATGAAGACGGCAAGGCAGCTCCCCAGGCCACAGAGGATGACACAACTGATGGGTCTGATGAGGATCTGGAGGAGGCCCAGGGTGAGGATGTGGTTGCAGAAATGAAGAACTTTGTGGGAGGGAGGGAGGCCAGGGAGGCTTTGATTCTCCGTTCATTCAGCTAGGCATCCAATGCTTAGCTTGAAAGTGAGGGCAAGGATGATGCCTCCTTACTGAATGTTCCTGATGAGGCCATCCTGTGATCCCTAAGGCAACTAACTAGCTCTGAAATAAAGTGGCCCTTCCCACTTGTCACAAGCCACTTCCATGCCCAACACCTATGACAAACATGAAGCACATTCAGGCCATGATCCATAATGACATTTTTAAATGGTGGTCATGTTTACACAGTTTGAATATAGAACTTGTTTAAACTGAAGTAATATCACTCATGACAACCCCTCTTGTGTTTGTAGTGCCTTAAACTTCCGCTTGCGAGTGCTGCGTCTTGTTATAGCTCCTGCTCCCTGCCCTCACCCAGTGGCATTGGAGGCAGCCTGCTGACTGTGATGTCCTGCCAGCCTTGATGGCCTTAGCAGACATCCTCTGGCAGGCGGAGTCTGTGTAGGTGCCACCTGGGAGTGAGTGCCCAGTTCTATGGCTGGGCACTTCATCGCGGCCTTATTAGATGCTATGGGCACTGGCAGAGGGGCAGAGGAGTTGCTGCCATCACCTGAAGCACCCTGAAAGAAGCCCGCAGATGCGACATGCAGCTCATCCGCCAGAGTGAGTTTGGTTCTTAGTTCTGTTGAAGGGTCATGAGGACTCGAAACGTCAACTCTCTTCTTCTCAGCTGATGCTGCCAGACCTGCTGAGTTTTTCCAGGTAATTCTGTTTTTGTTTTGGTTTGAACCTCCCTGCTCACCATTGTTGGACAGGCATCTAGCAGAGTGAATAGGTGCCTCATCCATCTCTCAGACTGGCAGTGACCTACTGAGGTCACTGACAGTGTGTGGCCTTGCAGATCTTAGCACAGCCCCAGAAACCTCTTGTTATGTTCCTGGAGCTACCTGTCCCTGAGAGTCATCCCTCTCTGTCAATGGAAGAGGCTATGAGCTCAGAGTTCCGGGTCAACTTTCTGCATGGACTCCTCCATGACAGATGACATAGAATGCGACCCCCAGGGATCTCTGCCAATCCCTCCCACTGGACATCACCATCTGCTGCCTGATGGGTGACTCCAGAGGCTCATCATCTGCCTCGGATTCAGCATGACTCCTGGTCTCCAGCGATTGTCTGACTGACGGTACCCTGGGCAGTCTCTGCCTCTGCCAGTTCCTCAAGTGAGTGTGATGTGCCCTCACCACTGTGCACTACTAATTGATCTGACGTGCTGTTGTCCACTGATGTGTCCATATCTGCACTGGTGATTGGTTTGGAGAGATGGTGTAATGTGGGTACATCTGTACGTGTCTCATCCCTGGGTGCCAAGGAAGGGTCCTCGGGTCTGTCAGGCATCGTGAGGATGATGCTTCTGAGGGAAGAACAAAATATGTCAGTTGATTACATTATAACAAAGTGACTGTGCATAAACTACGGTTGCTTGTTACAATGGACAAGAGCCTCACTGAGGCACTGTGATTGGACGAGCAATGAGGACTGGTGATTTGAACTTCTCATTGGAGTTGCCACGATCCTACAGCTCTTACACACTTCGCCAGTCTATCACCTGACCACTAGATTCTTACTTTCATCCGAGACCCTTGCCTCTCCACGACTTGGTGGACCTTGGTGCAGCTTCTGCTACTGGCAGCTGATATCTCTCAGTGACAGTGTGAAAGGAAGGTGAAAGCAGCGTTCACTGACCTCAAAGTCCAAGAAGAAGTCTACCAGGTATACACCAGTTATGTACAGCCGAGAAAGTGAACATTCTAAATTGCCGCTGCCAGGGTGATTAATTTGAAGGGGAAACCAAATTCCAGTCTGTTGGCCTTTTTGATGAACATTCATGTGATGCAAATGGGGCTCCCATCATAGCTCAGCGGAACACTCGACCCGCCTTTAAGCTGCCATGAAAGTCGGGAGAACGTGATTCCAAACTAATTTCCCGGCATCGGGAAACTGATTTTTGGTCTCCCACCAAATCTTGCTACCCCACCCGCCACGATTCCCACTGCTGATGGGAATGGAAGATTCTGCCCAAAGGCATTATGACTGCTTCTCCAGCACTAAGATCATGTGCAGTCTCCTCAATTGGCATGAGCACAATCAATGAGTAGTACTTCTTCCTATTGGTAAATCCAGAAAATTGGAAATTGCTATTAATGTTAATGAAGGGATGAGTGATGAAAACAAACTTTTATGGAGCTCAGTTGGCTGGACAGCTGGTTTGTGATGCAGAGTGGTGCCAATCGCATGGGTTCAATTCCTGTATTGGTTGAGGTCATTTATGAAGGCCCTGCCTTTTCAGCCTCACCCTTGGCCTGAGGTGTGGTGATCCTCAGATTAAACTCACCACCAGTTGTCTCTCTCTAATGAGAGAGTCGCCTATGGCCTGTTGGGACTACGGTAACTTTCATTCATCGGCGAGAGTGGGATAAATTCTATTACAACATAACTAGTAAACTTACTCTATTTCCTTATATTTCAATAATGTATGTTCAATAATTAGTACGTCATTACAATGGTGCAAATTCCAGCCCACTCCTGGTTATCTTTCAAAGACAGTAAATAGCATATAACAATATAAGTGTTTCTTTCAAACTTCATTCTTTGGAAGCCTCTTTATCTGCTCTATTGTATTTAATGAGTATTTATTTTGACAGAACATTTCATTATCTTGTCTTCAAGAAGCCCTCAAATTATTACACCATATTCATTTTCCCTTATCATCATAAACCATTCTTATAATCCAGAGGCTTTTTTTTGTGTATCAATGGATCTCTCACAATAAATTCAGGGACCTGCTGGTTTATAACAATAGGTGTGTTATGCCATGCAATGCATTATTATCAAGGCCATTCATGTACAATTACAAAATGCAATTATATATGTATTACTGACTTTTATTAACAAGTCTTTCCAATTTTCTATGAGATTTACAATTTACTGATCGCAATTATATTTTCCTTTATCCACAGTGGGCACATCTCTGGTGCATGCGAGTTTTCTTGGCTGTTTGTTTTTCAGTGGTGGTTTAAATAAGACATAAGTTGGATAATTTTTCACAAAATGTATTCTCTCCAAGTCTGCTTCAATGAGGAGAATTAAACTCTTCCACCATACATTTGAATAGTTTCATAAATGCTCACTCAGCTGCTAATTTGACATTCTCTCTTGGCAAAAAGCTACCACAACATTAAGCTAACATTTTTCAGGCTGATGAGATAGGGCTTCAGAAATATCAAATATTGAATTATTTACATTCCTTCTTTTGGGAAGACAGGGTATTTGGTCCACCAATATATAATTTCTGATGATACATGGATGACATTTGTGGATGACACACGGATTGGGGGTGGTTAACAGTTAGAACGACTGTCTTGGTCTACAGGAAGATATAGATGGGATGGTCAAATGGGCAGATAAGTGGCAGATGGAACTTAACTCTGAGAAGTGTGAGGTGATACACTTTGGAAGGAGTAATTTGACAAGGAAGTATTCAATGAATGGCATGACACTAGGAAGTTCTGAGGAACAAAGGGACCTTGGCGTGTTTGTCCATAGATCCCTGAAGGTGAAGGGGCATGTTAGTGGGGTGGTGAAAAAGGCATATGGGACAATTGCTCGATGGGCTGAAGGGCCTCTTCTGCACTGTGTGATTCTGTGATTCTGTGATATTCAAACTGTTGCCAATCTTATTACCCAGCTAACACCAGATGGAATTTTGCAGTTTGGATCTTAAGAGTACTTTCAGTACCATGCACAATTTGATTTGTAATGGAGACTTGCACAAGTGCTACTGACATTCCCGTCACTAATTTCAATCTACAAAGTTTTACTCGTTTTCTTAAAGAATGCAAAAAGCCCTTTTAGTCCCTGGAGTCCTCTTCCAGTTGCCAACTGAAATTAATGGGCTCTACAGTTGTTGCAAATTGCATTTAACTGTTTCACCTCTCCCTGTTGTGTTTAAGGGATTTATTCCACTGTCATAATTATGAAAGTGCTGGCCACAAACTTCTTCCAAAATATTATTAACTGATAATAAATTCTGGGCTTCCTGTCCTCCAGACCCATTGATGCTGTTAAAGCAACAGTAACTTGCCAGGTTAAAGTCCTCCATTTCTGATTTGTTCAGTTAATTAATTACAATTATTGTTGTTGACCACATTAAGAAATGTTATTTTATCATTGATGCATTGCATTGGAATATGCAGACATAAAGACTACTGAATTTATTTTAATGTTGCTTAAAAATAATAAATCCAACTGAAAATTAGTGTGAAATAATTTATAATGGTCAAATGTCGTCACACTACATCATGTTTCACAGTTATTAGCATGCCAGCTGTAATTCAAACTGAAATTGCTTTCTCTGAAGTCATTCAATAGAATTAATGAATGACAATGAACTTTGAAATGCTCTTCCATGTGCACTACTTACAATTCATAAGCAGATTCAAGTCTCCTCATCACTAATTGTCCTTGACAAAAGTGTGTAGAGGATGAAAAATTGCAGGATCCTGAAGTAACTTGTAGGGTTGATGATACAAATGCATTATCTATACATACATAGGGCTGAATTTTCCCAGAATTGCACTAAGAACGGTAGCAGGCAGGTAAAATGGAGTCCTACCCGCTGATGAAAATGGCGGGCTTTCACGCCGTATCTTCTCGAGCCCACCCCAACATATATTCACTCCCGCAAAACACGCTATTTCTACAGTGGATGGGCTCTCATTAGCCCACTCACCATCACCCCGCTGTTGCATCACCCCATCCACCATCTTTAAAAGGTGGCCGCCAGCAAAGTGCTCATCGCCATCAGCTCACCACCACTGTCTGGGAGATATGTATCAGGATACCCGCAAAGACAAAAAGACTGCAGCCTCCCACTTCAATGACAGGCCCCTCGAGCGACTACTGGAGGCCATGGAGGCCTGCTGGGATGTGCAGTACCCCCACTCTGGCCGTAAGCTGGTAGCAATGTCACCAACCTGGCTTGGGGGGCGGTGGTCTGGAGGGTGCTGGAAAGCTTGACTCCCCTTTAAGTCTGGGGGAATTGACGGGCGCCCTCGACAGCCTCTCTAGGGGCAAATCCCCGGTGCTGGACGGGCTGACCGTGGAGTTCTTCAGGGCATCTGGGACGTCCTGGGGCACAACTACACGGGGGTCCTGGGGGAGAGTATCGCAATTGGGGAGGTGGAGGTGGAGCCGACTGGCAGCTCCAAACCAGCCCCCTTACTCAAAATGAGGGAGGGGTTGGAAGCTGGAGGTGACGACCTGGAGGAGGGTGGAGTTTCAGTGGTGAGCACGGGGACAACTTAGAGTCGTTGTCGGGTGAGGTGGTGGATTCCCTGTGCCCCCCACCGACTCTCCCCTCATCCTCCCCATGGGAATTCCAGGGCTTTTAAGCGAGTAATCATGGTCGCCGAGTCAGGGTCCAATTGGCCATGGACCAGTTGCATTTGTTTCCGCTGGTTTTCTGGTCCACCCGTGAGGCCCTAAAGGTCTGTGAGTTGGACAGGAACGCCCGGTGGAGGGTCCATACATTTCTCGCCAGGCTCCTGAAGGAGAGGAAGGCTTAAAAAAGTCCTCTCCTTCTTTTATTTAGAGTCAAAGGGTGGCAGTGGCTTGGAGACCCGTTCCTCCTCAGGCACCGGGTCACCAGGCAAATCCGGAAAGAGTTCTGGGCCTGGAACATTAGCGTCGGTGCCTAAGGCTGAGGCAAAGCAGGGAGGCCCTCCACGGCACTGTCGCTGAATGACTCAATTATCGTGGCCAAGAAGGGACTGCTGCAGTCCCCTGGCCAGCCAGATGGCATCTCAGGGGTTCAAGGAGGGTTGGGGTGGGGCACCACTGCAAGGCCGGTACCCTCACTGACCCCTGAGAGGTCCTGCGGGATAGCAGGGGTAGCAGGGATTTGGGCTACACCCAGGGGGCAGAGCGAGGACTTAAGGGGTGGAGACACCCGCCACCTCATCACCGGGGGAGGGGACACATCCAACCTCACAGATTGGAGGGGTATCGTCTCTTCCGGGTTAGGCTGGGGAGAGTCCATCTGTGAGGCCTCCACTGCCTCGCGCTGCCCTCCCGATGCTCTGCCCTCTGGGGTTTAAGTAGGTCTACCCTGTTTAATAACACCACATGCTCGGTCTTGCATGCCCACTGCCGCCAGACCCAGGAACCCGCATGGGGACAATGCCAGGCACAGCACATGGTGCTGAGGCGCACACGGGCTTGGGAGCTCGCGCATTTGCGACGCCGGGGCTGGATGATTTTTGTTCCCCCGAGCGAGTGTCATCAGGGATCTGGTGTTCAGGGTGGGTTTGGGTGGTCTGGGGAGTCTTGGGAGCCGTCCCCAGGTGGTGGGTCTTCGTCTGCGCCATCTTCCAGCACAGGGTCTCTCCCCCTGCCTCACCTGCAGCTGAGATGTGATGGCTGCCAGCGGCACCTCCCCTTGCGGGGAGGAAGATGGAGCGGTGGAGGGGGGAGGAGCGGCGGTGCCAGCCGTGGCCGCCTGGATGGTGCTGGCAGTCTTGGTTGGTGGGGCAGCTCTTCCCCACATGTCCTTGCGGGCATGGCACCACACGCCATCTGCAGTTCAGAAGACCTGGTGGGCAGCCCCCTGGAGCTCTATGTTAAAGCCCCCCCTCCTTCCGGGCCAGGCAGACGAAAACCTGGTGCCGGAAGGAGTACATGTGGCGGAGGGCCGCATCCTTGAGGCCGAACGGGATCGGCACAACCCCGGACCTGACCTCCCTCAGTTGATGTAAGTGGGGGAGGAAGAGCTCACTGGGGATAAAGGGCGGGACATTGGAAATGATGATCCTCTGGGCGGTGGCCCCCAAAGGATCCATCGCCAGAAAGGTCCCACCCACAGTGAGCCCCATTTCCAGGGCCAGGTGCACCGCCTGGTCGGTCCTCAAGAAAATTACGGCTTTGCTGTACATTTTCGAGGCTGTGATGATGGCCAAGGGGCCAACAACTCTAGCCATTGCCCTGACACACGCCCCGATGGTCATGTCGGGATGGGTGTAGCTTTTCACCCTGAGTTGTTTACTCAGCAGCCGGAAAGGTGACGGGGCAGCAGGAGCAGCAACAGGAGCTGAGGAGGCCACTGCCCCTGCTTAGGTGGCTTTGGAAGGCCCCGCCACCGGTGACAATGATGCTGCCTTGAGGCAGTCAAGCCACACCCACCCCGGGAAAAAGATGTTAGTGACAGGAAAGCAGGGGGAGATAAATGACCTCCCCTGCCAGGTGTTCAAAAGAGAGAGAAGCAGAGAGAGAGGAGGGCACAGGAGGAGGTCAAGAAGGACAGGGTGGATGTGTGCCAAAGGTGGGGAGGGGTGGGGTTGCTATTCCGATAGGGGAGGGCGCCGTCTTCACCAGGCAGCCAGGACTCCCTGGCAAACAGAAGCTGGTACAGACAATCTTCACCACGCAGCCCCAGCCAGCCTGGACTTCGAAAATGGGAAGAGGAGGGTTGGGGTGGATACCAATGAAAACAGTGTAAATTGCAGTCCAACACCCACACCTCCACTTCTCCCTCCCCTATTGCAGCACAGTCCAATACAACCCCCCACCCCCCCTTAAGTCTCTATGCGCACACCTCTGGATGCCAATGATGGAAAGTTTTTCTCCCTCCTGGTCTGCTCCTCTCCTTCCTCTTTCTTTGATGTAGGCCTGAAAGCCTCAGGCCTTGAGCTGTAGGCCTCCCCTCCCACAGGTGTTTGGAGCGGGCAGCAGCACCACAATAGGCAGCCCAGGTCTTCAATGGGCCTTCAAGCCTCAGCTTACAGGCCACTTACAGCTCTTCAGGCAGCAGCAAAAGCTGAAATTTACTACAGCAATAGCAGGAGCAACCACACTGGAAATGTAGCAGCAGCCAGCAGCACACCCATTTCTCCACACTCCCAGCTGCAGCAGCAACTCCAACCAAGCCACAGCTGAGAGCGATTGGGAGATTGATCTTTAGAATTGTCTACCTAAACTGAGTTGGTGTACTTGGTGACCGCTTTGGTGCCTTCGGAGATGGCATATTTGGCCAATTCCCCTGGCAGCATGAGGCGGACGGCGTTCCAGATCTCCCTGGCCAAGATGGTGTGGCACTTGTTGTAGTGAATGAGGTGTGAAGCCTCGGAGGTGATGCACTCGAAAATGTCAACAACGAAGGAATTCATAACACTCATGGCCTTGGATGAGATCCTGGTGGAAGGGTGGACCTGAGTCAGCACCCTGTACCCGTGAATAGAATACTTGTGAGATTTTCTCCGCTTCTTAGGCGGCTTCTTGGTGACTTTAATCAGTGACTGTTTCGATGCTTTGTGGGACGCACCGTCCTTCGCCACAGCCACCACATCAGGCATTCCACTCAACTCGGATCAAATCAAGTGACATCGAGCTGCACAGCCTGGCCACGGCTGTTACTCACTTGTACATACTGTTCACTATTGTCAATAAACTCCCAAGAATGTCTCCCTGCTTACAGCTCCTTCTTCTGATGAGCAGTGTTCTTGTCACTCAGATGTGAAACCTTTCTGCACAAGATAAAGGCAGGTGTCTTAGTCCAGGGCCTCTTCCCTGTGCTCTGTGCAGCCTTCAGACCACAGTGATGGTCTGGCCTCTCACTCTCTGGAAACATTACTGGTGCCTGCACCTTGGCAGTGCTGGTCATTACTGCCAGAATGTAGTGGGCAGGAGCCACAGAGTTCTCTCATACTCCCTGTGTGATCTCACACAGCCCCTTTAAGGTGGGGCTGGCCTCTATCACACCAGCATCTGTGACCAGTGATGCTGTGCACCAGCTCCCGAAGGGCTGAGGTGCTGAAGGCGGACACAGCATCAGATGTGTCTAAAGTTTCATGCTGTGTCTCTGAGATGGCCCCGATCACAGAGTGCAAGTGAACTGCTCTTGGCTAGACAGGAGTCAGACATTCTCAGAGGCCATGTGAAGATGTATGGAGTATCCTCACTGCCTGTTGTTATGATCCTCCTGCGATCGAGCGACTATTAGGGCCTCCGTTGCATCTCCATGACAGGAGTATTCTCACAGAGGGTATTAACGCTGCCATAAGCCAGACTGGAGTCAGACGTTCACAACTGTGATGTGAGGATCTATGGGGGAACCTTACTGCATGTTGTCATCATCCTCCACAAATCTGGCAGCTATGAGGGCCTCCTGAATGCGAGAGCCTCATCCCCATCGTTGTCATCAACAAGGACCCCCTCACCCTCATCCCTGTCAGTATCCTTCCTCCATCTCTTCCTTAGCCAGCTCCTCTCCCCATTGCAGCAGCAGGTTGTAATAGACACAGCAGATGTCAACAATGCGTTGTGGATTGTATTGCAGGACTTCACCAGACCAGTCCAGGCACCAGAACAGCAGTTTCAGCATCCCGATGGATTACTCCACCAAGTTGCAAGCTGCTGCATGAGCCTCATTATAGTGGCGCTCTCCTGCAGTCTGAGGCCGCCGCATGGCTGTCATCAACCACAGCCTCTGCAGGTAGCCCTTGTCCCCAAGAAGCCAGCCGTGAGCCTCTGTGGACCCTGGAGGGATCTGCGAGTGACTCAGAATATAGGCGTTGTGCATACTCCCTGAAAACTGCGTGCATGCCTGCAGGATGCGTTTCTGCTGGTCGCACACCAGCTGCACATTCAGTGAGTGGCAGCTCTTGTGGCTGATGAAGTCCACTGAATGTAGCGATGGTGACCTGAGCACCAAATGAGCGCAGTCAATCACACCCTGTGCCTGTGGGAATCCCGAGATCAGGGTGAATCCAATGGTCCTTGTATCCTGGCTGTCCCGGTCCTGGGAGAAATGCACAAAGTTGTGTGCCATGGAGAAGATGGCATCCATGACCTCATGGATGCATTTGTGGGTAACGGATTGTGAAATCCCACAGAGCTCACCTGTGGAGCCCTGAAAGAAGCCGCTGGTGTAGAAACTGAGTGCCAAGGTCACTTTCACAGCCACTGGCAGTGGATGCCCTCCATGTCCCCTTGGCGCGAAGTCCTGCAGTAAGTGGCAGATGTGAGCTACCAGGTCCCTAGACATGTGCAGTCATCGGCGACACTGGTTCTCAGTCATCTGCAGGAATGGCAGGCAGCGCCTATAGACCCTGGGTGTCACTAGGCACCGACCAGCCATGTCTCGCTGTCGCCCCTGGGCAGCGTGTGCGGGAGCCCCTGCTGCCCCTTTTCCCTGAGGTTGCTGCTCCTGCCTTTGCACAGCCAGGAGCCTCAGTCACATTCTCCTCCATCTTCCACAGTCTCTGTAGACCATCAGGCATTCAGCAAGGTCACCAGGGTCCGTGATCCTGATGTGAACCTCCTGCAGCATGAAAGAGAGAGAGAGAGATGTAGTTATCCTAGTGGTACCTAGCACCTTTCTGGGCTGTGTGTGACCACCCCTTAATGTTTCCTGGAGAGTGCTGGTCACACCTCGGATGGCCAGAGATGTGAGCGCTGCATGGCTGCCCTGTCAGCCTGTGACATGGGGAACATGTGTCCAAACCAGGATGCTGAGGTTGCAAGGGGCTGTGAGCACCTCCAGCAGTGACTGCTACATGGCCAGTGTTGGTGAGGAGATTGTACAACGTGTGCAGTCCAACTGCTCCGTGGTCCAATAAAGCGATGGCGGACTTGAAGTCTGTGCCGGGGGGCGGGTGGGGGTTAAGGAATGGAGCGCTTGGTGGCCTGTGTTGCTTGCATTGGTGGGCAGGCCAGGAACCTGATCCCAATCATATCACTGTGGCTGTGCCTGATCTGTCTCAGTTGCAGAGGCACAGTCAGTTTATACAGGTGTCCCTAATGTTGGCCACTTCCCTCACTTACCCTGCCCCCCACCACCTGTGCGTGGGATGCAGCGCCAAGGCAGCACTTGATTCCCCTTGCCCCTAGCAGTCGCTTCTGAGGCTGGTTAGCACTTGCCCCCCAGACGCCCCCACCCCTCTGCAATCGCCTGCAGGGCCAGGCATGAATTTCCCCCGCCCCCTGGAGCCCATGTGGCCTGTAAACAACAGGCGAACTGAGGCAAACACTGCTGCTCACTCACCTCAGCTCCCCCAAAATGAAGGCCGCCAAGTGCACGTCCCTTGCCTGCTGTTGTGAAATGCATCGCTGTGCTTTCCCGCCAATTTGGACAGACGATACAGCAGCGTTCTAGGGGCCTGGTGGGATGGCCTTTTAATTATATGCTGATGTATTACAATTAGCTCCACGTCGATCGATGGCAGGAAACGGGGCCAGCCATCAGCGGACTGAGCGGACAATCACAATCTGCCCTCACACCGTCATGAAATGGGTCCCGCCACATTTTCCGCTTACACTACCTACCACACCACCTATCAGCGGGCTTGGAAAATTCCGCTCATAGTCTCACCTGCTGGAAATGAGAGGTGAACTCCTACCATTTCTGTCATTTAAGCGCTCCAAAGTCTGTATTTGTAAATCTGTACTCCCAACACAGTTTCACTTAATAGGAGCACATGTTGGAAATGGAAGCATATTCCTGGGGACCATGTCGGCAATTCCTAAGATGGAGTTGTGCTCCATTTTGGAGTGTGCAATCAGAATATAATTAACAGTGTGATCCCCATAATGCTAAACCCTTAGTAATACATGTTGTTATAGAATATGCTAGATATTTATTAGCAGTACAATATGCTTCTAAGTACTGATTAATGGAGGTCCTGAAATATTACTGTTTTTACAAGCTGCACATGCATTGCACTAGCCCTCTCTATGTTCTCTCCTTGTTCTCTCTTCTTTCTCTTGTCCTATGTATTATAATGATGTAAAGAGAGCCAATCACTCATAACGAGTTGTATAAAAGCATTGTGGGCTCATTCATTGAGATTAGGCACATGGGAACATTTATACAGAGGCATAAAGCTTGAAGACACCAGCAGCAGAGCTATCTGTGCAAGCTCTGCTTAAAAGCAAAAGTGAAGCTAAAACTGGATTGCATGGCACACCTCCTTTGAGTGAAGTCATGCTGCAATCCCTTAAAGGCATATTACAACATCCCCCTTTGTTTTCAAAGAAACTTCCCCCCTTTCCCCCTTCTAAAGAAGTATAACTATTTACAATCTATGTGCAGGTTTAGTTACTATTACATAAGTAACTGATGGATCTATAAGTCTCTAAAGCATTGAGGTAAACTGCTGGCATGCCCAGATCTTGTAACCTTGTCTTTAATTGCTGACAGTGATCTGTAGGATTGTCATCCTTTGGTGTTGTTCCTGGTTGCATTTGGGATCTTGTCCTGGATGGAATAGGACCGTACGATGGTTGGGGATATGGAAAGGATCTGATTTGTCCTCGGTTATGTCTCACAATTGTGCCTTTGTGTGTAGTGACTTCATAGTACCTTGGTTCTGAACAAATTCTTGTCACCTCGGCTGGTTGCCACATAAATTCTGTGGGATCCTGGATGTGAACCTAGCAATTCTGTACCCGCATTTTTATCAGGCACATTGGTCAAATTCTCTTTTAGTTCTAAAAGTTGCTCTCTAGTTTCTGAGAGAGTAGAACGGGTAAGAGTAAATTATATGCATTGGTCTGCTGCCAGTGTTGGAATAATTGCTCTTAAAGGCACTGGGTCTCTGATGTAAAATTGCAAACATTGCATATAGAACATTGCTTGTTCTGTCTACATTTGACAATTTGGGATTTCACCATGAAAATCATTTGTTCAGCTAGATCTTGGGTAACAAGGAGAAGAAGTAGTGTGATCGATATTCCACTTCTCACATGTATCTGTGATGATTTCTCTAGGCTCTAAATAAACTGAAAATAGTACTTAGAGTGCCTGCAATAATTCTGCTTGACCTATTGTGCAATTGTTGAATAATGGGGTGCTTGGTAAGTAGTCAACAATGACAATGTCAGTGCCATGGACATGAAAGAGGTCAGATGCCATTTTGGACCAAGGATGGATAGGAGCTTTATGCGGAACCGGTGGTTATATGGGCTTTCTTGGCATATGCTCTTGACATGCTTCACCTTTCTTGACGATGACTTCAATGTCATTGTTCATACTTGACCAATAGACTGTGTCTCTTGCCAGTCTTCTCATCCAATCTATGCTCATGTGTGAATGATGAAGTTGTTGAAGAATAGCAGGTCACAAAGATTCTGATATGATGACCTGCCTGCCTTTAAAAATGACTCCCTGGCTAATGCCTAGCTCATCTGGTTAAGGCCAAACTTTTCTCATATGTACGTGGACATGCTGAATAGAATCAGGCCATCCTTCGGTGATAGTTTTCCACAGTTTCTGCAGTGTGGAATCTTTCACTGTTTCTTCTTGTAGTTGCTGGCATTTATGTTGCACAAAATGTACCAGATCAACTTGGAAAACATCTTTAAGTTCAATGTCAATGAAATCAACTCATATATCGAAGGATATGTCTTCTGTTTTTCCTTGGTTAGGCAATCTGCTAAGTGTATCTGATGTGATCATCAGGTTACCTGGCTTGTGCCTAGTTTCACAGTCATAGCCTTGAATCTTTATCAAGAGACATTGCAACCTTGGTAGTGCACTTGTTAAAGGCTTTTGACAAATCATCTCCAGTGGCTTGTGGCCGGACTCTACCACAAATCTTTTGCCAAATAGATAGGCATGAAAATGCATGATTCCAAAGACTAAAGCTAATGTTTCCCACACAATGTTGGAGTGCATTACAGACAGAGATTTTGAAGCAAATGCAACTGGTTTGCCTTTTTGTAGAATGTCTGCTTCCAGGCCTTTCTGTTAGGTTTCTATCTCCAGGGTAGCTGTCTCCCTAGGAACATAAATTTTCAATGTCAATGCTTCCAATAAAGACTGTTTCATTGCTTCAAAGAGGTATTGGTGGTCTTTGTGCCACAGGCCACAGTGCCACATCATTTCTCAACAATTCCCTTAGTGATAAAGATTTTTGAGTGAAATTGGAGTATATGGAGACAGGAAATTCAAGGGACCCAGACATCTTCAAAGATCATCCTTATCTTGAGGAGTTGGCATGGCTTTAATATCCTCTATTTTACCTCGATTGGGATGTATGGCAGCACTGGAATAAATAGAACCAAATAAATTGATCTGCTGCACACTGAGGGCACATTTCAGACCGTTGAACACCAACCCATCATTGCGTGATGTGTTGCATCAATAGGTGCAGATTATGGTCATGTTCTTGCTTTGTTCTGCCCACAAGAGCAATATCATCAGTGATACAGATGCATCCTGGTACAGTGCATGTAATGCAGTTCATGAGAGCTTAAAGAGATCCTGGCTACAGATAGCCTGAAAGGAAGTCATTGAAAACAGTATCATCTGAATGGTGTACAAAATGCGGTACGCTTTTAGGACTTCTCCACGAGATGCACTGACCAGTAGTCATGTTTGGCATCATGCCTTGAGGAGAATTTTGCACCTGAAAATCTCAGATCTAACTCTTTTAATGTGGGTTTTTGTAAGGACGTTTCAATGCTGCACTTAAACATTGTGGATTGAGACATACTCTCAATGGGCCACCCTTATTTGTGGCACATGTAATGGAGATGCACCAATATGTGTGCTCCTGTACTCTTCTGATAATTTTGGATTTACATTTTATCTAGCTTGGCCTTCAATTTCTCTTGTAAGTGGAAGATGCACTTATGTAGTGGATCAATGGGCGATTTGCATTCTCCTGAAAGTGTAATGTTGCAGCTCTCTTGAAATTGCCAATATTGTCAAAACATTCTCGATATTTTGATGTTAGGTCATGAATTGAGGTGATAGGAGTAGTTGATCTGCCATGTCAGGTCTGACTGATTCCAGGTGTTGTTACCAGTGTGAGGTCACGACATGCTGGTAGACCTGCGGTCACCAGGTTTTAGTCTCCATGGTGTAGAATATCTGTGGCACCCAGGGGGGTTGATTGTACTTGCACTTCAGGGCTATCGAACCTGCACATGGAATTAGTGAACCATTGTATGCTGAGACTTTCACATTAGTAGGTTTCGCAATGGCCTTCCATGTCTGTGGATACATATCTTTGAGAATTCACAGAACTTGCCCCTATGCCATGCTTGACCAATATGGAGTAGTTACCAACGTCCTTTGGGCAGATAATTTGAATTTTGGCAAACACTTCAGATGGTGCGATGGTATCTAGGTTTTCCACGAGTTTGACAGTATGAAACGTGTTCATCACCCTTCATCTCATCGTGCGCATCATAATTATTTTCTGGTTTGTCAATCACCTCATGTACATGGGATACTGGATGGTCATTTTTATTGCTTGAAGGTACCCATTGCGTACGGTCGATTTGGGTCAGTGCACAGTTCTTTTAAAAGCTGCGCATTTCCTTAGTGCTTCCAAATGGTTTGCCAGGATTAGGTGTTCTATGAATTTGGGGTTGTACTTAGGACCTGCAAGCTTCGTCGATCTGCGAGGGTTATTTTGTACTTACATCAATCTTTGAGTAAGTTTTCGATGCTATTTTTTTGGGCTTGTCTAGCAGATGTTTCTGGAATTCTTCCATGGGAGCGGATGTGATCACTAACTCAACAATTTTGGCTGCTGGTTCTGAACCTGAAAAATCACTTTTCTCTGCATCTGCTGATGGTGTGGTCTATGGATTCTGTAAGCTGGTGTCAAAATGACATGAACTCTACTCAATGAATCTGAATGTTTAATCTGATTCTGAACCGGTCTTCCAATGTAGTCCATATGCTTTGGGGATACTTTAGCTCTTCTGCTGTTAATCCTGATGTGTTCGACCTGTGTAGATCTTCATTCCCAATTGCTGGGCAATTTTTTATAGCATGCTTGTCTGGCTCAGACAAATGTGAATGAAGAAACCATCACTCTGTATGCTTTTAAACATTTTGAATTTGGTTGGTAGGTCAGCTGCATCCCAATTGAAAGTGGGGAATTTAGTGGACATTTTGACAATATCCCATTGACTTTCCTTCTCCTATATTACCTGGGATGAATATTGCTGTAGCCACTTTCACACATTCTTCTGAAGCTCAGCCCACGATAATCGGAATCTTCTATGGCCTGATTTTTATGACTTTCTTTGGTTTTTTTTTGTGTTTGACTCTCCCTTAACTCACTATTGATTGGCCCACACCCTGGTCACTCGCCTTTCCTGACTGAGCTAACCCGGTGCTAGTCCTTTCCACGCGATGTCCTGCTCACCATGAGGGATCTGTCTGCTTACCAGCTTTTTACTTAAACACTATCGCTGCACTGGGTCTTCAAAGCTTTTCTGTGCAGTCACCGTGCTGCGATTTAACAACTTGCTGATGCTGTGAATCCGTTGTTGTCATACCAGAACATGCCATGCAGCAAAATCTAAGACTGTTCACCATTTTGTGCCTGTACTGAATCTTGTTGCAACGTTGAGCACCATGTTGTTGAGAAGGAACCACTGCTGCAGACCGCATTGTGTATGTTATAATGATATAAAGAGCACCATGCTTAAGAGGGATTGTCCAAGCATGTTATGGGTTCATTTATTGAGATTAGGCTCATGGGCACATTTATATAGGGGCATAAGGCTCGAAGTCTCCAACAGCAGAGCTGTCTGTGTGTGCTCTGCTTAAAAGCAAAAGTGAAACTAAAACCAGATTGCCTGATATGCTTCCTTCTAGTCATGTCATTCTGCAAATCCCTTTAAGGCATATTACAACATCTCCTTCCTCTGAATTTTGTGATTTGTACCTTCTCTTACTTCAATAAATGGTGTGGTTACTTCACTATCCTACCGTACCTCATTCCACTCTTATTTGTAGGGAATAAGGCATTCTCAATCCGCTGTTGGTTCTCTGATTGCAGTTGAATGGAATTGAAACTAATAGGTGGTTCGGGATCTCCTGTTTCATTGTCTTCTTTTATTTGTGATGATTGTGACCTCTCTGGTCTCTGATTTTCACTCTGTTGCTCAATTGCAATCAAAGCTCTTCTGTTTCTTCTTACTGTGCCTTGTTCTGCCTGGACAATGTAAGGTCTCAGACATCGTGATATCTCTTCTATTTCTCCAAATCTCAACTTATCTCTGATCAAAACTTGTTGGCCCTGATGACGGTCTGACAATGTTCTTGCTCTGTGATGACAATCACTGTGTTCTATCTGTTTACTTCAGTAAGTTTCCTCTTTCTCGTATTTTCTCCAACTCTGTGAGTTTGACCTGTGGCATCAATGTATGTGGAAGGATAGGAATCTGTGTCCACAACCTTCTTCCCATGGGTAACCTAGGAACAATGGGTAACTTGCATGGAGCCAATCCATTTTGCAAAGGTGAGGACCTAAATCTCAAGAGCACTAGTTGAAAAACCTCATTTTTTTTCAGTAATGCCTTTATAATTCTGACACCTCTTTCAGCTTCTACACTGGGCTGAGGAAACCTTGGGGAACTTGTGTGAACAAATCTAAATAATTCTGTAAATTCTTTCAAGACTATGTTCATGAGCTATGGACTGTTACCTGATATCACAATACAAAAATTCCATGGACTGCAAAAACTTCTTTCAATGATGTTATAACTGCTTCAATGTGACCACGTATCTTATCCAACCCATTGCGCTTTGTCATGAAGATACAAATATATATAATGTTATTAGAAATTATTTTAGATTGGACTTGTAGCAGGATCTGTATCTGTGGGTGTGAGTGTTTGTGCCTTAATTGGATTAAAGCCAGCTAGTCTGGGTGTTTTGATGTATAGTGGTTTTGAGATGTTAAACAGTAAGGTAAAGGGTGCATTTGCATTTTGTTAAATAAACCATTCAAAGACTGGGGTGAAATCTTACACCTAGCCAGGAGACACCAGGCAATATGTTTATATTGCTAATAAAATTGGTACTATGAAAGGGATTTTATTGTTATAAGAGGTGGAGTTCAAAGGGCCTAGTAATACAGAATCACAGAATCACAGTGCAGAAGAGGCCCTTCGGCCCATCGAGTCTGCACCGACACGTGAGAAATACCTGACCTGCCTACCTAATCCCAGTTACCAGCACTTGACCCATAGCCTTGAATGTTATGATGTGCCAAGTGCTCATCCAGGTATTTTTTAAAGGATGTGAGGCAACCCGCCTCCACCACCCTCCCAGGCAGCGCATTCCAGACCGTCACCATCCTCTGGGTAAAAAGGTTTTTCCTCACATCCCCACTAAACCTCCTGCCCCTCAACTTGAACTTATGGCCCCTCGTGACTGACCCTTCAACTAAGGGGAACAGCTGCTCCCTATCCACCATGTCCATGCCCCTCATAATCTTGTATACCTCGATCAGGTCACCCCTCAGTCTTCGCTGCTCCAACGAAAACAACCCAGGTCTATCCAACCTCTCTTCATAACTCAAATGTTTCTTCCTGGTGTATCTCCTCTGCACCCCCTCCAGTGCAATCACATCCTTCCTATAATGTTTCGACCAGAACTGCACACAGTACTCCATTCTGTGGCCTCACCAAGGTTCTATACAACTCCAATCTGACCTCCCTACTTTTGTAATCTATGCCTCGATTAATAAAGGCAAGTGTCCCATATGATTTTTCACCACCCCATTAACATGCTCCTCTGCCTTCAGAGATCTATGAACACACATGCCAAGGTCCCTTTGTTCCTCAGAACTTCCTAGTGTCATGCTGTTCATTGAATACTTCCTTGTCAAATTACTCTTTCACACTTTTCAGGGTTAAATTCCATCTGCCACTTATCAGCCCATTTGACCATCCCATCTATATCTTCCTGTAGCCCAAGACACTCAAGCAAACTATTAACCACCCAGCCAATCTTTGTGTCATCCGCAAACATACTAATCCTACCCCTGACATAGTCATCTATGTCATTTATATAAATGACAAATAATAGGGGACCGAGCACAGATCCCTGTGGTACGCCACTGGACACAGGCTTCCAGTCATAAAGCACCCTTCTGTCATCACCCTCTGTCTCCTACAACTAAGCCAACTTTGAATCCACCTTATCAAATTACCCTGTATTCCATGTGCATTTGCTTTCTTTATAAGTCTCCTATGTGGGACCTTGGCAAAGGCTTTGCTGAAATCCATATAAACTACATCAACTACACTACCCTCATCTATACACCTGGTCACCTCCTCAAAAAATTCAATCAAATTTGTTAGGCATGACCTCCCTCTGACAAAGCCATGCTGACTATCCCTGATTAAACCTTGCCTCTCCAAGTGGAGATAGATTCTGTCCTTCAGAGTTTTCTCCAATAGTTTCCCTACCACTGACGTGAGAACCACTGGCCTGTAGTTCCCTGGCTTATCTCTACAACCCTTCTTAAATAGCAGAACCACGTTAGCCATCCTTCAGTTCTCTGGCATCTCCCCCATGGCCAGAGAGGAATTAAATATTTGGGTCAGAGCCCCTGCGATCTCCTCCCTTGCCTCCCTCAGTAGTCTGGGACACAAATCGTCCAGGCCTGGAGACTTGTCCACTTTTAAGCCTGCCAACACCTCCAATACCTTGTCACTCCCTATATCAATTTGCTTAAGAACCTCACAGTTTCTCTCCCCGAGTTCGATACCTTCATCCTCATTCTCTTGGGTGAAGACAGTTGTGATGTATTCACACTTTAGCAATGTCATCTGGCTCCACCCAAAGATTGCCCCCTTGGTCCCTTATGGGCCCTACTCTTTCGCTGGTTATCCTCTTCCCATTGACATACTTGTAGAATATCTTGGGATTTTCCCTACTTTTACTAGCCAGAGCTTTCTCATATCCCCTCTTTGTTCTCCTAACTGCTTTCTTAAGCTCCACTCTGCACTTTCTGTACTCCACTAATGCCTCCGCTGATTTGCTTCCCTTGTACCTGCTAAAAGCCTCTCTTTCCTTCTCATCGTAACCTGAATATCTCTGGTCATTCATGGTTTTCTGGGCATGTTACTCCTTCCAATCACCCTAGAGGGAATATGTTGAGCGTATACCTTCCCCATTTCCTTTTTGAATGCCCCCCACTGCTCCTCTGTAGATTTCCCCACAAGTTGCTGTTCCCAGTATACCTTGGCCAGATCCTGCCTTGTTTTACTAAATTCCACTCTCCATTAATCCAAAACATTTTTTTGCAACTTGTCTATTTCTTTGCCCATAACAAACTTAAACTGTACCATGTTGTGGTCGCTATCGCTAAAATGCTCACCCACCAACACCTCAGACACCTATTCGGTTTCATTCCCCAGAATTAGGTCCAGCACTGCGCCATCCCTTGTTGGACCCTCTACATATTGACCTAAAAAGTTCTCCTGTATACATTTCAAGAAATCCACTCCATCCAAGCTCTTAACACTATGTCTATTCCAATTAATGTTGGGAAAGTTGAAATCACCTAATATAATTACCCTATTGTTATTGTTTTTACAAACCTCCACAAATTGTGCACATTTTTGCTCTTCAATTTCCTGCTGACTATCTGGGAGTCTATAATAAATACCTACCAATGTGGCTGCCCCTTTTTTTATTCTTAAGCTCTACCCACAAAGCTTCATTTGATGCCCCCTCCAAGATATCATCTCTCCTTACTGCAGTAACTGACTCCTTAACTAATAATGCAATGCCTCCTCCTCTTTTACCCACTCCACCATCTCGCCTGAAGATTCTACATCCCGGAATGTTGAGCTGCCAATCCTGCCCCTCCCTCAACCATGTCTCAGTGATGGCTACTATATCACAATTCCATGTGTCAATCCTCACCCTTAACTCATTCGTTTTACCTGTAATACTCTTGGCATTAAAGTAGAGGCCACTCAGCCTTGCCTTGCTTCCTTGAAACTTAATGCAGCCATACTCCCTCTGACTTGATTGTTTTACTCTATTATGATGTGTCCCTATTCTGCTAACATTCTGTGTCCCCTCCCCCTGCCAAATTAGTTTAAACTCCTCCCAACAGCACTAGCAAACCCTCCTGCAAGGATGTTAGTCCCGCTCTGGTTCAGATGTAGACTGTCCCGCTTGTACAGGTCCCACCTTCCCTAGAAACAGTCCCAGTGATCCAGGAATCTAAAACCCTCTCTCCTGCACCAACTCTTAAGCCATGTATTTATCTGCGCTATTATCCTATTTCTGAGCTTGCTAGCACATGGCACTGGGAGTAATCCAGAGATTACAGCCTGAGAGTCTTGCTCTTTAGTCTACTGCCTAACTCCCTGAATTCTTGATGCAAGATCTCATCCCTCTTTCTACCTATGTCATTGGTACCAACATGTACCCATGACCTCTGCCTTATCACCCTCCCCCTTCAGGATGCCCTGATACAATGGGAATTTGCTTTCAAAGGGAAGGCTAGGTATATACAGAAAAGAGTTTTCTGTATGTAGGTCAGAGGCATGTAATATCTAAGCAGCCTGTAAGCCTACAACTGTCTGTAATGGAAACAAATTGCACAGGACCTCATTTTGAATTTGTAAGATGAAATATGCTTTGCCTGGTGTCTGTTTAAGCCTATGGGTTATTGTTACCTTGGTGAAGATTTGCTTAGGAGTGATTAAGTTGTTTTAAAGGTATTATGGTAGTAATTTGTAGACATATGTATGTATTTAATTTCTTGTTAAATTAATAAATGTTTAACTTAATTTATATGAAAAACCTCCTGAGGCTTGGCGGGTTTCGTTTCTGAATTAAGAGCTGCATCTCAAACATACCAGTTGAAAATATAGGTTATAACAGTGGTTTAAAGTTTCCCTCTGGGACTTTAAATAACTCAGCATTTACCAACTGCTGTGTCACAACACACCTCGAGTAGTTATCTATTACTATTGTGAACAATTTCCCTCTGCGCTCAAAGAAGTCAATTCTGTGGTCATGTAGGAAAAGAAGATGATAGCAGTGGTTCCTTTTAGGACTGTCTGTGAATTAACAATGCGATATATTTGGATATAATTTCTTCCAATGACTTTGAAAGACCTGACCACAAAACCAAATACCGTGCTCCAGCTCTGCATTTGGTAATACTTAGATTACCTTGATGTAAGATCTCAAGTCTCAATGCTCTTGGGATTACTATTCTATTATCACATACCAGTAAATAATCGATCCCTGACAGATGTACTCACTGCTTGAAATACGGTTTCAAGATAGAACTATGTGGTATGTAGTTTGGCCACCCTCTAATGCAAAATACTCTGATCTGCTAATGTTCCTCATCTGATTTTTGACCCTCTCTGATTTCATTCAATCTTTGTGTAGCTGCCAGTAATGTATGGACTGATATAAGTAGAAAACTCATCAGCTTCCATAAATTCAATATATATATTTTTGAATTCTATGTTTCAATGTGTGAAGATGCATTTGCTGTGCTCTGTTGTTTCCCTTGAACATATACCATATGAACGTCAAACCTCATCAATCTTAATTTAAATCTTTGAACTCTTGATGGCATTGCTGCAGACTCTTTAAGCTTCAATAGTGTGACTAAAGGCTTATGATCTGTTTCTATTGTAATGTGAAGACCTAAGACATAGTCAGCAAATTTCTTGCATGATCACGTGGCTGCTAATGCTTCCTTTTCGATTACTGCGTATCTCCTCTATATCTCCCAAAATAACCATGATATGTAATAGACTGGTCTGAGTTTTCCATCCCTTTGTCCCTGAAAAGGTACTGTACCCAACCTTCTAGAGGATGCATCCACTGCTATCATTGTAGGCAGCCTCAGATCGAAATGTGTTAATATCTCTGATGGTATCAACCACTCCTTGATTTTTTTGA
Source organism: Carcharodon carcharias (assembly GCF_017639515.1). Taxonomy (NCBI): domain Eukaryota; kingdom Metazoa; phylum Chordata; class Chondrichthyes; order Lamniformes; family Lamnidae; genus Carcharodon; species Carcharodon carcharias. The sequence continues at coordinate 91,993,020 of NC_054477.1, read as the reverse complement.
ATGGTTTCTGAAGTGCCTCTTCCATTCATTGTCCTGATAAGTATTTTTTTGAAATTTTGCCACTTGATTCAATATTCTCATGAACCTTTGTAACTCCGTGATGTTCCTTGGAGCTGGAAATTCTTTTATGGTTCTGGTCTTCAGTGGATTAACGTTTATCGCTGTCTCAATTTCTGGTGATAGACTGTCCACCAATATTCATTACAAGCCTACCGACTCCCATAGCTCCTCACACCCTGCTTCCTGTAAGGACTCCATCCCATTCTCTCAGTTTCTTCGCCTCCATCACATCTGTTCTGATGATGCCACTTTCAAAAACAGTTCCCCTGACATGTCTTCCTTCTTCCTTGACCGAGGTTTTCCACTCACGGTGGTTGACAGGACCCTCAACCGTGTCTGGCCCATCTCCCGCGCATCCTCACACCTTCCTCTCCCTCCCAGAACCATGATAGGGTCCCCCTTGTCCTCACTTATCACCCCACCAGCTTCCACATTCAAAGGATCATCCTCTGCCATTTCCGCCAACTCCAGTATGATGCCACCACCAAACACATCTTCCCTTCACCCCCACTGGTGGCATTCCGCAGGCATCGTCACTCCGGGACACCCTGGTCCATTTCTCCATCATCCCCTACACCTCAACCCCCTCCCACGGCACCTTCCCATGCAACCGCAGAAGGTGCAACACCTGCCCTTTTACTTCCCCTCTCCTCACCATCCAAGGAACCAAACATTCCTTTCAAGTGAAGCAGCATTTCACTTGCACTTCCCTCAATTTTGTCTATTGCATCCGCTGCTCCCAATGTGGTCTCCTCTACATTGGAGAGACCAAACGCAGACTGGGTGACCGCTTTGCATGACCCAGACCTCCCTTTCGCTTGCCATTTTCACACTCCACCCTGCTCTCATGCCCATATGTCCGTCCTTGGCCTGCTGCATTGTTCTAGTGAAGCTCAACGCAAACTGGAGGAACAACACCTCATCTTCCGACTAGGCACTTTACAGCCTTCCGGACTGAATATTGAGTTCAACAATTTTAGATCATGAGCTCTCTCCTCCATCCCCACCCCCTTTCCTATCCCCCTTTTTTCCAATAATTTATATAGATTTTTCTTTTCCCACCTATTTCCATTATTTATAAATGTATTTCCATCCATTGTTTTATCTCTACCTTTTAGCCTATTTCGATCCCTTCCCCCCATCCCACCCCCACTAGGACTATCTATACCTTTATTATCACATTCCTTAGATAATATCACCAGCTTCAACACCTCTTTGTCCTTTTGTCTATGACATCTTTTGGCTATCTCCACCTATCACTGGCCCTCTATCCAGCTCTACCTGTCCCACCCCCCCCCCCTTAAACCAGCTTATATTTCACCTCTTTTCTATTTTTCCTTAGTTCTGTGGAAGAGTCATATGGACTCGAAACGTTAACTGTGTTCCTCTCCGCAGATGCTGTCAGACCTGCTGAGTTTTTCCAGGTACTTCTGTTTTTGTTTTGGATTTCCAGCATCCGCAGTTTTTTGCTTTTATCTTCAACCTTTATCCCTGATGCACTCACTATGTGACCAAAAAACCTGATTGCTGTCTGTGAAAACTCACACTTACTGTTGAGTGTCAATCCTGCCTCTTGCAGTTTTCTCAGCACTGCCCTCACTTTCATGTCATGCTCAGCTTGAGTGGATCCAGGTATCAACACGTCATCCATGTGGCAAACAACTCTGTGCAAGCCCTCTAAAAGATTTGACATTGTTCTTTGAAAGATCTCTGATGCTGATTTTAATTCAAAGGTAACCCGTTAAAACAGTGTCTTCCAAATGGTGTTATGGAAGTTGTGAGAAGCTTGGACTCCTCTTCTAGCGGCATGTGCCAGAATCCACTGTTAGCGTTTACTTTAAAGAATAATAAGCTCTTCCCTAATTTTGCGAAACTCTCATCTACTGGTATCATTGGATGGACTTCTCTTTTCACAGCTTTATTAAGGTGCACGAGATCAACACATACTCTTATGGAACCAGTACCATTTCTGAGTGCCAACTTGCTGGCTTTTTTATGGGTGAAATGACTCTTTGTCTTACGATTGAGTCAATCCCTTTCTTTACCTTTGGAAGTAAAGGGTGTGGAACCTTTCTGGTTGTAAATAAGCATATTGAATCTGCTTCTGGGCTTAGTGTTATACGATACAATGTCCTTAATACACTCTCCTGTAATTAACTTTGTAAATTCTGTCTCCTGATTGACCTTCACCATTCTTTATTTCTTCTATTCTGCAGATTAGATTAAATTCCAGTCATGCCTTTCTGCTTAAAAGTGAACAACTCTGATCTTGAATTACACATAGTCCTTCAGTAATTACTTTCTCTCTGTGCTTTAAAGTTAATTCTTCCAAGTCTTTCAGCTCTGTTCCTCCTGGTCCGTGTAACTTTTTGTAGGATGGTTGAAGAACTCCCTTGCTTAACCATGGTTCAGTGTCTGAAAGAACTGAAACTGCTGCCCCAGTATTTAATTTAAAGTGTGTCCTGCGACTTCTATCAGGGTCTCTGCACTCCAACAGTTCCCGCTTAATTCTTTAATCAGTCCTATAAAGGGTATCTCAATGTTTTGTGAATCCTCAACTTCATGGACTCTATTTCCTTTTAAAACTTTTTTCTATTTGAATGTTCTTATTGTTTTTTTCTACTGCGCCATACTGTCTGAAAATGCCCCATATTTTTGCACCAGTGGCATTGCGCATCTTTGGCGGGACAATTCCCTTGCCCGTGCCTTTCTCTTTCGCACCAGCAACAGCTGTCTGGGCTGCCGCCATTAATTGCTTTTCATATTGTACATCTCTCCTAGCCGCTGTTTTCCCTTTTTTATGTCTGAAGAATTCAAATTTATCTGTTAGTTTGAGATTCTGGTTGCCTCTCTATCTCTCCTCTGACTACTGACCGGCTCTGCCTCCTGATCTCGGCTTGCCTACTTAATTGAATCACCTTCAGCAGAATCAAGTATTCTCAGGACTGAAAATTATCTGACAATGTATCATCCATTACTCCAACAATTATTCTGTCACAAATTAGTTCGTCTTTCAGATTACTGTACTCAGTTTTCTGCTAATTGATACAAATCATTAATAAATGCATCAATGCTTTCCCCGTGTCTCTTGGTACATTTATTTATTCCGGGATGGTGTTCTTGAGGAGATTGGAGTATGTCTCCAATGTATCAGTGGCTTTGACGTATGTGGCTTTACAATCATCGATCTCCAGGGCAATTAAAATGCCAGTTGGCCATTGCCTTTAAAAGTGTACTAATGTGCTCAGAGTCTGGCTTCACTGCAAGACTCGATGTGGTGCCAAATTAAGTGAATCTCTTGTACCTCTTTGACCACACTTCAGCCTGATTTAGGCCTGTAACTTTCTCGAAGTACTCCAGAAAAGGTAGAGATTTTCTAGTGCCATCCTTTAACTGCTTGTCACCATATGTTACTAAGTTGTTGCGTTGGAACAGTTTCAGTAACTACTGAAGACTGTTAGCTACAAACACTCTAATTTTATTGTAACATATTTACAGTTAAGAGAACACTCCCTTACACTAGCTTCTTTCTCCTACACTCTCAGCTCACAAATATATGTCACCTCCTTCTCTGACATCACAGACTATTACAGTTAATCCTTTATGGGGCTCATGGCGGAATAGTTTTACCTGCTAGCCGCAATGGCAGCTTCTCATGCTGTATCATCTCAAGCCTGCTGCACTAATTATGCATTCCAGGGAAACACACCACTTCCATGGCAGGTGAGCCCTCATTCACCTGCCACACCATCATCTTGCAGCTTCATCACTCCGGGCGCCACATCTAAAGTGCAGCCACACACACACAAATCTTAGTGTTTCCAGCCCAGGATTGCTGCATGGAAGACATGGCTCCGGAAGGCAAAGAGACTGCAGCCTCCAGGTTTATTGATGCACGCCTTTTGGACGCTGTGGAGGCCTGCTGTGATGTCCTCTAACCCCACACTAGCCTCAGGATGGGCAGCAACATCACAAATCTGGCTTGGAAAGTGGTGGCAGCAGTGGTCAGTGCCAACGACCCGCAAAAGAGGACAGCCACCCAGTACCACAAGAGGATGAATGGTCTCCTCCGTTTCGCCAGGGTAAGTCACTCTTCTCATCACTTTCAACACACACACTCACAAACCCATCACACATTGACAGTGTCCTTACTCACTGTTAGTTCAAGAGGGAGCATGGGCAGAATTTTCTGCCTGTCAGGCGGGCGAAGCGGGAGCGGGCGCGGCCCCAATTGGCGCCCCCGATTGGGGCTGCACTGCCATTTTACGTGTGTGGGCCAATTAAGGCCTGCCCAGCGTGACGCGCACCCGGAAGCGCTGAGTGCTCCCTGTGTGGGTGGGCTGGGGGTTGCCTGAGTCGGGAGTGCGCTCTTTCACGCATGCCCGTGAAAGAACACAGCAATCTCCCTGAGGCACAGAGCTCACACACACCTTTAGTTTTAAGTCCAAAAAGTTTAATAAAGTGGCAAGAAAATTTTTATGACATGTCCTCTCATGTGAACCTGTGGCGAGCTGGGACATGTGCATTAATTTTAATAAAAATGTTTGTCAAAATTTAAAATCATTCATGAAACCTCATCCCAGCCGTGCAAAGGTTGCCTGGGCTCTTCGCCTGCCCGCCAACCTTAAGATTGGATGGGCAGCTCCATTAATTATTTTAATTGACAGTTAAATGGCCTTACTAGGCCTTTGACAGTTTGGCAGGCGTGCAGCCGACTCGGGTGCACGCCCGCCGAACTGAAAGTCTAAGGGTCGCGCGGTGACGTTGGGACGCACGCCCGGCATCACCAAGCATCATTTTAGGCCTCGGCGAGTGGGCCGGGGCCCACTCGCCGAGCCAAAGATTCAGCCCCATGTATTGAATGTCTCGTTTGGTTTGCCGTACTTTGCAAGCCAATGCATTATGGAATCGCTGAACAAATGTTTTTTGTTAGTTCCGTTATTGCAGTAGAATAAATGGAAACTGCAATGTTCAATCACCTCCGCACCTCCATGAGTATTGATTAATCTTGAAAAGTTACTGGCAGTGCCAAAATTAAAACATAAAAAATTGGTGATGAGGACAATGGACCTTAGCAGCAAGGTCCATTCGCGAAATATACTATTCCCAATACCATGGGCTCTTATCTTATTAAGTAGCCTTATCTACGATACCTTATCAAATGCCTTTTGGAAATCCAAATATATTACATCTACTGGTTTCCCTGCCTGTTACCTCCTCAAAGAATTATAATAAATTTGTCAGGCATAACGTCCCCTACATGAAGCCATGCTGACTCTGCTTGATTATATTATGTATTTCTAAATGTTCTGCTACCAAATCCCTTATAACATTTTCCCAATGAGGGATGTTAATCTCACTGGCCTATAGTTACCTGTTTTTTGCCTCCCTCCCTTTTTGAACAAGGGTGTTACATTGGCAGTTTTCCAGCCCTCTGGGACTTTTCCAGAATCTAAGGATTCTTGGAAGATTACTACCAATGCTACCACCACCTCCGTAGCTACTTCCTTTAATATCCTAGGATGCAACCCATTAGGTCCAGGGGATTTACCAGCCCTGATTCCATTAGTTTCCCCAGTACTTTTTCTCTAGTGATAGTTATTGTATTTGTTTCCTCCCCCTCTTTTGCCCCTTGAGTATTTAGTTTTTGGAATGTTATTAGTGTCTTCTACCATGAAGACTGAAGTAAAGTATTTATTCAACTCATCTGCCATTTCCTGGTTCCCTATTATTACTTCCCTAGCCTCATTCACTAAGAGGCCTATGTTCACTTTGGCCTCTCTCTTCCTTTTTATATATTTAAATAAGTTCTTACTGTCTATTTTTATATTACTTGCTAGTTTACCCTCAAAGTTTATTTTCTCACTCTTTTTTTTTTTGGTCATCTTTTGTTGGTTTTTAAAGCTTTCCCAATCCTCTGGCTTACCACTAATCTTTGCCACATTGTATGTGTTTTCTTTCAATTTGTTACTATCCTTAACTTCCTTGGTTAACCATGGTTGGTTTATCCGCTTCCTAGAATCCTTCTTCTTCATTGGGATATATCTTTGTTGTGAGTAATGAACTATTTTCTTAAACGTCCGCCATTGTTCATCAACCGTCTTTTCTGGTAAATTCCTTTCCCAGTTCACTCCAGCCAACTCTGCCCTCATTCCTTTGTAATTGCTCTTATTTAAGTTGACCACAGTTGTTTCCAACACAAGTTTCTCACTCTCAAACTGAAAGCTAAATTCTACCATATTATGGTCACTCTTTCCTAGGGGATCTTTTACTCCAAGATCATTTATTATACCTGCCCCATTGCATACTACTAGATCCAAAATAGCCTGATCCCTGGTTGGATCCACAAGATATTGTTCTAGGAAACTGTCCCAAATACACTCTATGAGTTCTTGCTCATGGCTACCTCTGCCAATTTGATTTTCTCAATCTACATGAAGATTGAAGTCACCCATAATTAATATACTGCCTTTCTTACATGCCCTCATTATCTCCTTATTTATTCTCTGTCCTACAGTATAGCTACTGTTAGGGGTCCTATAGACTATTCCCACCAGTGTCTTCTTCCCCTTGTTATTTCTTACCTTTATTTATATGGATTCTATGCCTTCTGATCCAAGATCATTTCTTGCTATCATACTTATTCCATCTCATACTAACAAAGCTACCCCATCACCCTTTCCTTCCTGCCTGTCCTTTCAAAAAGTCACATACCACTGAATATTTAGTTCCCAGCTTTAATCTCCTTGTAACCATGTCTTTGTAATGGTTATAAGATCATATCCATTATCCTCTCTTTATGTCATTAATTCATTTACTTTGTTCCGAATACTATGTGCATTTAAGTAAAGAGCCATTAATTTTGCCTTTTTTCCATTTTTCCCCCTTTGATCCTATTTGCTGCTTTTTAAAAATGTTTGTACACACCGTCCCTTTCTGTCACAATTTGCATATCATCACCTACATAGCTGCCCTGCATTGCTGTCATATCCTTTTGCTTTGTAAGCCCACATATCCCCTTTCCAAAACTCTCACCCCCCCCTCTATTTCCATGCTCATATTAAATGATAACCCATCATACAGTACATTAACAAGGTATAACAGCACTTGTCAATTTAGAGATCGAAGGTTCAACAATAATTTTGTTATGTTATTAGATAATAGATCTGATTATTTTGCTTTAATAAATGAAAAGAGAAGTAACAGTTTGGAATGTCCCTAAATTTAAAAGTGGGGGAAGAAGAATTATTTCTAAATGAATGTGATGAAATTTTAACTAACTAAATTCAATGAATAAAGTAAACAGAAGGGACCAAGATTAGTCGGAGGTCTTAATTGACTTTTCCTTGGCTTCTTCTGCAATGAAGAATATAGTTTGCACAATAAGTTAAAGCAAATCCTGTTAAGCACATTGAAGACCAATCAGCACTGAGTTCAAATGACCCTGCAGTGTTTGGGTTTCCCTTATGTGTGACTCATGCCCCATCCCTTTCCCTTCCCATGAAAATTGAATTTGCCAGAAATATGGGCAGGATTTCCGGATCTGGGTCCCATCTGCCATTTTGGAAGGTCCACAGAGTCTCCAGTCTGCAAAAATCCAGGCCCCAGCATTGGATAAAGAGAAATTTCTTCCAACCAAATATCTTTGGGAAGACCAAAGTCATTATCTTCAACTCCCATTAGAAACTGTTCCCTAGCCACTAACTCCATCCTAGCAACTGTCTGAGGCTGAGCCAGATTGTTCACAATCTTGGTGTCATATTGGATCTGGAGGTGAAGTGCCGACTGCATGTCCATGCCATCAGTAAGAACACCTATTTTCACTTTCAAAACATTGGCTGACTCTGCCACTGACTCAACTCAACTGCTGCTAAAACTCTCATCCATGCCTTTGTGACCTCTAGACTTGACTATTCCAATGAACTTCTGGCCTGCCTCCCATGTTCTACTCCCCATAAACTTGAGGCCATTAGGTACCCTTTTGCCTGTGTCCTTACTGGTATAAAGTCCCCGTTCACAAATATCCACTGTACTCATGACCTACATTGACCCCTAGATAAGCAATGTCTCATTTTTAAAATTCTCATCCTTGTCCCACTACCCAACCTTGCCCCACTCTCCAGCCCCACTACCATAAGAGATATCTGTGCTCTTCTAATTTTGGCCTTAATCAGCATCCCCAATTTTAATCACTCCATTTTTTGCGGCTGTATATTCATCTGCCAAGGCATAATCTCTGTAATTCCCTCCCTAAATCTCTCCACCTCTCTTTCCTTCTTTATGATACTCCTTAAAGGTTATTTTTTTGATCAAGCATATGTCATCTACCTTAATATCTCTCTGTGGCAGTATTAGATGTTAATTCATTATGTTCCTGCACTGAACCCTGGAGCATCTATGTGTTGTACTTTGCCTCCACCATGACTCCATTCCTACTTTAACCTTATTCATACTCAAGGTTTACCTGAAATATCAGTTTAATTTGCAGCCTCGAGGCTTGTTGAAGGCTTTTTTGGAATCTGTGGCTGGGAATTTGCATGGAATGCTGACTATCAGCTGCTGTAACTTCCACGGAAGTTTTAGCAGAAACTGGGTTCTGTAATGCCTGATTTTTAGGTGTCACATGGCCTCCTAAATATAGAAAATGATGCCCAAGATGTGTGTGCACATTTCTGACAGAAAGTGCATTGATGGCACCTTGGTGAAGGGTGTATTTGTGTGCAGCAGTGACCACCAGCAGCAACCAGAACAGCCAGATTATAGCGCCAATCTGTGCTTAATGCTGATTATACATAGATGCTGCTATTTTCAAATGCCAAACAGCAAGCCATCTTATCCTCACAAAGCTGAACATGTTGTTAAATGGCACAAAGGACCTCTAACTAGCGTTACTTAAAGACATTGAGAGTTGCAGGAGAAATCATGTTTAACTAACTTTCTTTAATGTTTTGAAGAGGTGACAGAGAGGGTTAATGAGGCTAATGCCAATGATGTGGGCTTCCAAAAATGCATGGACTTCCAAAAGGCTACAGTGCCTCAAAACATACTTGTGAGCAAAGTCATAGCTCATGGAATAGGACAGTGGCAACATGGATACAAAATTGACTAAGTGACAGGAACCAGAGAGTAATGGTTACTGGATTTTTTTGTACTGGGGAAAGTAGTGGAATTCCGCAGGTATCAGTGTTGGGACCTTTGCTCTTCCTGATATACATTAATGATCTAGACCTTGATGTATAGGGTACAATTCAAAATTTGTCGATGTTACAAAACTTAGAAGCATGTTAATTGTGAGGAGGATAGTGTAGAACTTCAAAAGGACATATAAAAGTTGATGGGATGGGCAGACAAGTGGCAGATGAAATTCAATGCAGGGGAAATGTGAAGTGATTCACTTTGGTTTGAAGAGCATGGAGAGACAATATAAAATAAAGGGTACAACTCTAAAGGGGATACAGATGCAGAACGACATAGTTGCAGATGCGGATAAATCATTGAAGATGGCAGGACAGGTTGATAGTGTGGTTAATAAACCATACATTATCCTAAGCTTTGTTAAAAGGAGTTTAGCATACAAGAGCAAGGAGGTTATGTTAAACTTGTATAAAACACTAGTTCTGTCCCATCTGGGGTATTGCATCCAGTCCTGGGTGCTACACTTTAGGAAAGATGCAATGGCATTAGAGGGAGTGTAGAAAAGATTCATGAGAATGGTTCCAGGGATGAGGAACACCCACAGAGTTTAAACTAGTAACAGGGACAGGTGTTTCTATCTTATCAGACAAAGTAAAATGGCTAAAGCAAATTACATTGCCGCCCTCATCTATCAAATGAGAGGGTCCTGGTGGGATTACATTGAAAATCAAAGACCAACTCATGGCGAAGTTGAAGTATAATCAGAATGAAATCTTCAAACTTTTCTACGTCATACAAAATCAAGAATGCTCTCTAAAAGCAGAAGGCATTCTTAAAATTGAAGGTAATCTATCAATTGGATGAAATTGCTGATGAGCATTACAACAGTACATTCAGGAATTAATTTCTAAAATTATTTACAGGTCTAGGGGAATTAAAAACCAAGTACCATATCACCCTATGAGCTGATGCTAAACCAATTTGCCTCTTTACACTGAGTTTCTGTGCCTCTGGTCAAATCCATTGTCTACCTGATGAAGTACATGGAGGCTCTTACCTTTTACAGGGATAATAAGATTTGATGGCTCTCGCTTTGTTATAGTCCAGGCTGGGAAGACTGACCATCTGCTGCAACCTGGTTTCATTTATTAGAATGTGTCTTCACAAAGAAAGGTTTCAGATTCCTCGCTGATGAGGGTTGTTTTTATCTTGTAACTGATGTTGGAAATTTTCAGTAACTATGGCCAACTGGGGAATATTTGACCTCTAGCAGCCATTTTCCTTTGGTGCAGCAGAGTACATTGTTGAATAAGCAAAAGTAAGGTATGATTTTAAACATTTTATGATCCCTTTCATGCCTTAGGGACACGACAAAGAGGATATAAATTTTGTTGAAGACAGGGGGACCTTTACTTCACTAACAGCCAAATAGCTGCTAGCTATAATATTATGCTTGAATCAGATCAGAACTGCCTAAATGTCAGACAAAGAATGTGCTCAAATCCATGAGTACTGCATCAGAGGACGGCTGGAATATACACCACAAATTCCTATTCTGAGGCAATATTTTGAGCAAAGAAGACACCTCAGTATTGTGGATGACTTGCTGATTTATGATGGGAGACTGGTTAGACCTAGAAACTTACAACTCAATATGCTTCAGCGAACTTCGTGCATGCGTGCGGGTGAGCGCCGCATAATCTCCCTGAGGCACAGAGCTGCTTATGCTGCCAATATCAGTGAAGTCACTTACTACTGCTACTCCTTTTGCTTTTCATACAATCAATTTGGTAGACGCAGAAATTCCATTTTTCCTGTGGTCTAGGATCCAAAGTTTCACTTCTTCTTCCAGCTGTGCCCACTCTGCAGCATGTCCACGAAAAGTGTGCTTGCTGTTCTTTATTTTCCCCAGTTCTTCCTCTTGCTTCTTTCATTCCCATATCATTTTGGAGATGGCACAAAATGTCTTTCAACCATTCTATTTCTATCCTCTTTGGCATATCTTACCACTTGCAGCTTGAATCCTATGGTTGGATTAACGCCAATTACTGTTATGTGCATGTAATTACACTAATGAGCTGTGTGGGGTGACAGGGTGATCTTTGGACCATAAAAAGCACAGCAGTTTTAAGCAGCTTTCTTCAGATGCTTCTTACGGTTCAGCAAATACAGCAATACCTAATTTATAGGATTCAGCATAAACTTTTTCGTAAATAGTTGAATTTACAACATGGAAACTGGCCACTCAGCCCAACCAATCAGTGTTAACATTTACCCTCCATGTGAACAAATAGTTCTAATTACTTTTACCCACAATTTTCTTATATCTCTTTAATCCCTTTTTCTTTGTTCTTCTACCCAATTTGATAGTAAATGGCAACATAGGGCAGGACCTTCCAATTGGCGAGTTGGGGTCGGGGCCTGCTTGCCGACGTGTAAAATGATGTGGGATGACGTCGGGTGGAACTCCCAACGTCACCCCGCATCATTTCCATTTTCAGGTCGGTGGGGGTGCAGCCGAGTCAGCTGTCCGCCCCCGACCTGTCAACGGCCTATTGAGGCCATTTAAAAAGTACTTAACATAATTAATGGACCTGCCCGTCCAACCTTAAGGTTGGCGGGCAGGCCGGGGGCCCTGGTGGGCTTAAGAAAAAGCATGAAACCTCATCCATGGGCGGGATAAGGTTTCATGAGGGTTTTTAAATATTTAATAAAGGTTTCAGTAAAAGTGATGGACATGTCCCACATGAGGGGACATGTCAGGGAAGTTCTGTTTTCATCTCTTTAACATTTTAAAATTTGGAGCCGATCTCCTTGAGGCAGCACTTAGCCTCAGGGAGATCAGTGCGCACTGTCGTGCTCATGCGCCAAAGACTGCACTCTCGGCTTAGGGAACCCCCCACCCGCACAGGGAGAGCATAGCGTTTCCTGGTGGATGTCAGGCTGGGTGCGCCTTAATTGGCCCACCCATGTAAAATGGCGACGCGCCCCCAACTGGGGGCGCCGATTGGAGGCGTGCCTGCCTGCACGTCCCCCCCATAGTTTTTTTGCCTCAGTCACTAACTCTGATAAGAAATTTCACCAATTCATGATACTTGGGCTAAAAAGGTTTTTCCTGTCCACTGTTCAAAGGCTCTTAAACTTAAAGGTGAATCAATGGCCTTTTCTTCTTGAACTCTGTGCTCCTTGAAACAGTCTGCTTGTATCTAAATTCTTCCATCCTTTAATACTTTTAACCATTTCTATCAATAACCCCACAACTTGCCTTGCTCTAACAGAAAATGCTCCATATTTGTATTTGTATTTCCCCATACCAGACAGTATTCTCGGCTGGGATTTTCCGGTCCAATCCACTGCAGGCATTATCGTGGGCAAGACAAAAAAATTTGACGGACCAGCATCATGTCTATTGACTTCAGGTGGGAATTTCCAGTCCTGTAGCAGGTGAAGCTAGAACATCCCGCCCACTTCTGTGTTGTACCCTCGCTAAAGCTTCAGTATCCTTCCTATATTGCAGAGCCACGTCTATGCACAATATTCTCAGGTCTTATTCAGATCTTACATAGGTTCATCATTACTGCTTGGCTTTTATATTGGTATATCTTGTGATTAAAAATTAAGAGGAATAGAAAAGGGTCTAATTTAAAAGGGTCTAGCTCTTCTTTGTTAATATGAAAAAAATATAACAATATAACTTCTAAAATTTGCTATTTCATGTTTCTGCCTCCTTGGTGGACAGGTCAAAACTGGTTGCCATTAATGTGTCTGCTTACACTACTCTTAATTCCTGCACTCCATACACAAGATTTACTAACACTTACTAATACAATGCTTATCGGATAATAGAAGTTGGAGCGATTTTAAAAAGCCGCATGAGCAATAGAAATTATGTTTATGTGCATGGATTGTGCATTCTCAGTAGCTTATGCATGTATATTGTAAAAATGAGCCAAGGATTAGAAATTCAATTGCACAAATTTGTGCAGCGGTTGAAGTGTGTTTTTGTGTGAGTACAAAAACAATGGGGAGGATTTTCCCCTCGTCGGGCTGGCAGGCCCGGGAGCAGCCAGGAAACCGTCCACTGCCAACGTTCGGCACCCGACCGCGATTTAACGCTGGCTGGCCAATTAGCAGTCAACCAGCATGAAGCCTCAGCACTGCTGGGGTGGGAGTGGGAGGAGCACAAGCTCTGAAGTGTTCACATGCATGGGGATGGTCTCACTAAAAGCTCCCTGAAGGCACAGTGCTACTTCAGGGACCTGAAGATTTTTAAAAACAAAATTAAAGATGTTAAACATCTGGAAAAAATGTTCGCACAGCAGACTCATGCACCATTACATGCTGATTATTGAAATTCTGCGCAAACATTTAAAAAAATTTAATTACGGAAACCTCGTCCCACCCGTGGATGAGGTTTCGCAAATAATGCAAAGACTGCCTGACCAATTCGCCCGCCCGCCAACCGTAAGGTTGGATGGGCAGCAAAAAAATTCAACTTAATTACCAGCTTAAGGGCCTTAATAAGCTTCTTAATTGTCAGCGGGCGCGCTGCTGACTCTCCCGCATGTCCACCAACCGAAATATTGTGCGAGTACATCGAGACACTTGCCTGACGTCATCTCACGTTATTTCACGCTCAGGTGTGTCAGGCACGCGCCAGCACACCGAGCTGAAAATCCTGCCCAATGTGAAATTTTTGTTGGTATCTCATTCTGACTCAGCTGTGCAGGCAGCAGTATTTACATTGCATATTGACTGCACGCTTGTTTAGGAGCAGTGGAAAATTCACTGATGCAATGTAAAGGCAGCTGACACCTCTCATATGCAGCAGTTAGAAGTGGAAAAATTGCAGCAAGAAATCCAGACAGGCATCCAGGTTGTCTGGTGCATGAAAACCCTGGCTGAGGCAGTGGAGAGGAGGAGGGAGATCCCCACAGGGGCTGAAAGCAGTCTAAGCAGCACTACCAAAGTGGGATGAAATCACTGAGAAGGCCAACATTGGAAGCTCAGCTCTAAGGTCATGGATTCAATGCTGGAAAAACTTTAAAGACCTCACCAGAATTACCAAATAAAAATCTTACTTGTCACATTAACTGCTTTCTCCTCACACTTGCACCAGCTGCAGCCCCATGCACATAACTGCAGGCCATCAGCAATAAACGCTCACAGCCTGGAGGGATTTGGCTCACCTCCCCTAATACTCTTCACCTTCCTACAGGCACTAGACTGCCCTTCACTCTGCCTTCTTCTCCCACACACTTTGTGTTTCCTGGTCCCCCCATTATTACATCCTACACTTCCCCACACTTTAAATCTTGTAGACAATATACAAACTATTCCACCACAACAAGCACATTCTCAAAACAACTGATGAAGCTGTTACTACCATATTCCCTTCTTTCTTGCAGGAAAAGATGGTTATACAGGATCAGGCAGGAGGTAGTAACCGAAGGAGGTCGAGCCTGTCTCCTCTGGAGGATGATATGGTGGCCATCCTGGGCAGGGACTGAGCCAAGGCTGTGGTGAGTGACATTGTTACAGGAAACATCATCCTATTACAATCCTTTAGTGCTTTATGGATTCGTTATATGATCTGGCCAAGCGCCCTCATACAGCTCTGGGGCCTTGAGTGTCCAGCTGCAAGCTATAATATTGCAGCATGGGTCTGACCAACTGGCTGCATAGCATAACAATGGCTCAGGCAGATTGGGTGGTGGGGGAGCATGTATCCTAATGGATGCCTTTCCTATGGAACCGAGAGCTCTCCTGGGACTAACCTGAACATTCTGTGTGACGACAAAATCCAAAGTAATATAATGTGACGCTCCGGAAGCTACTGTCAACACTAACCCCCAAAGCCAGCTAACTGTTTGCTGCTATGCAATCTGTCAGAACGGTCATTAGAGGCTCTTTCTAGGTGGGCTTCACTGTCATTTCATAGAGCTGACTATTTGCTCCTTGTTATATTGAATTGTCACCATGCTTTTAGCCATTGTGCACAAAATTCAGCCCTTAATTCTATATGAAGCAATTTCTGGAAGCCTCAGAATCCAGTAGATGTTGCTTCCTCTTTTCTTTCCTACTTCACCACCCAAGGCCTAACTGCTACCCATGAATTGTTGCATCACAGAACTGATGAATTCTGGTAAATGTAAACAGAACTTCCTAAAGTTCCAGGTGACTTCTGCGTTGTTGAGAATGATGCTGCCACAAAGGAGATTGGATTCTGCTGCCAGCCCAGTCCCCAGAGAAGCTTAGTTATAAGTTTGATGCCCTGCTAATACCCTTATTTTCATGTCAGGATACTAGTGATCCGCATCTAAATGATTCAATAAAGGGCTGATATTTCCCGAGCCTTCACTCAGGAATATTCTTCTTCAATTCCATTACTTTTTCCACTGGCTTTTTTCTCTGGCATGAAGCAACTCCTCATCTGAACTATATAGAAAGAAACAACAATTTGTATTCCGATAGCATCTTTTGTAATCTCACGACGTCCCAAAGCATTTTACAGCCAATGTGGTATTTTGTAGTTATTGTTGAAATATCAGAAACACGTCAGCTAATTTGGGTACAATAAGGTAACACATTGAGCCAATGGCCAGTTAATCATTTTTCCTCTAATGAAGTTGGTTGAGGGATAAATCTTGGCCAGGACAGTGGGGAGAACTCCCTGTTCTTCTTCAAAGTAGTGCCATGAAAGCTTGTACGTCCATCTGAGAGGATAGACATCTTGGACGGAATTTTCCGAGCCCGCTGGTGGCAGTTGTGATAGGTGGCGTGCGCGGAAAATAGGGCGGGACCCACTTCACGATGACGTGAAGGCAGGTTGTAATCTTCCACTCAGTCTGCCAACAGTGGGCCGCATTTCCTGCCATAGGTCAACGGGGAGCTAATTGTAATACGTCAGCATATCATTAAAAGGCCATCCCGCCAGGCACTTGGAACCTGCCGTATCGTCCATCCATGTCAGTGGGAAAGCACGGCGACGTGTTTCACAACAGCAGGCAGACGACATGCACTTGGTGGCCTTCACTTTGGGGGAACTGAGGTGAGTGAGCAGCAGAGTTCTCCACGGCTCACCTGTTATTTACAGGCCTCAGGGACACCGGGGGCTGTGGGGGAAACTGATTCCTGGCCCCGGAGGCTGGCCAGCATCAGAGGAGACCATTGTCGGTGGGGGTGGGGTCAAGTGCTGCCCTGCCACTGTATCTCATGCTTAGGCAATCGAGAAGAATGTAGGGTAAGCGAGGGAAGTGGCCACACATTAGGGGCACCTGTATAAACTGATCATGTCTCTGCAACTGAGACAGATCAGGCACAGCCACAGTGATATGATTGGGGTCAGGCTCCTTGTCTGCCTGCTTATGCAAGCAACGGGGAGGCACCAAAGGGCCACCAAGCGCTCCATACCTGACCCCTCAGCATCCCTAACCACCACCCCCCTTTCACCCCACACAGACTTCGAGTCCGCTACCACTTTACTGGACCTCGGAGCAGTTGGACTGCACACATTGTACAATCTCCTCGCCAACGCTGGCCGTATAGCAGTCACTGCTGGAGGTGCTCACAGCCCCTTGCAATCTCAGCATCCTGGTTTGGACCCATGTCCCTCATGTCACAGGCTGACAGGGCAGCCATGCAGCAATCTCATCTCTGGCCATCCGAGGTGTGACCAGTACTCTCTGGGAACCATTAAGGGATGATCACATAGGGCCAGGAAGGGTGCTAAGCACAGCTATGATAACCACGTCTCTCTCTCTCTCTCTTTCATGTCGCAGGAGGGCCACATCAGGAGCGTGGAGCTTGATGACCTAGCTGTATGCCTGATGGCCTACAGAATCCATAGAAGATGGAGGAAACAGCGACTGAGGCTCCTGGCTGCGCAAAGGCAGGAGCAACAACCTCATGAAGAAGAAGCAGGGGCTCCATCATACCCTGCCCAGGAGCGACAGCAAGTCGTGACTGGTCGGCGCCTAGCGACACTCAGGGTCTATAGATGCCACCTGCCATTCCTGCAGATGACTGAGAACCAGTGCCACTGACAACTGCACTTGTCTAGAGACCTGGTGGCTTACGTCTGCCACTTACTGCAGGACTTGGCGCCAAGCGGACATGGAGGGCATCCACTGTCAGTGGCTGTGATAGTGACCATGGTGCTCAATTTCTATGCCAGTGACTCCTTTCAGGGCTCCACAGGTGACCTCTATGGGATTTCACAATCTGCTACCCACAAATGCATCCATGAGGCCACAGATGCCATCTTCTCCATGGCACACAACTTTGTGCATTTCGCCCGGTACTGGGACAGCTGGGATACAAGGGCCATTGGATTCGCCCAGATCTCGGGATTCCCACAGGTGCAGGATGAGATTGACTGCACTCATGTAGTGTTCAGGTCTCCATCGCTACACTCGGTGGACTTCATTGACCACCAGGGCTTCCACTCACTGAATGTGCAGCTGGTGTGCGACCAGCAGAAACGCATCCTGCAGGTATGTGCATGGTTTCCAGGGAGTGTGCATGACACCTACATCCTGAGTCGCTCGCAGATCCCTGCAGTCTTCCAGGGTCCACAGAGGCTGCAGTGTTGGCTCCTGGGGGACAAGGAGAGGCCGTGGCTGATGACACCCGTGTGGCGGCCTCAGACTGCAGCAGAGTGACGCTTTAATGAGGCTCATGCAGCAGCTCACAACTTGTTGGAGCAGATCATCGGGATGCTGAAGATGAGGTTCTGGTGCCTGGACTGGTCTGGTGGAGACCTGCAATACAGTCCGCAGAGGATATTACGCATCGTCATTGTCTGCTGTACCCTCTACAACCTGGTGCTGCAATGGGGAGCTGGCTGAGGAGGATATGGAGGAGCTGTATCTCTTCTGATGAGAAAGATGCCAACGGGGATGAGGGTGAGGGGGTCCTCGGTGGTGAACGATGATGAGGATTGAGGTTCTCGCACTGGCTAGATGAGGCAGGTGCACTTAGGAGGCCCTCATAGCTGCCAGATTTGTGGAGGCTGATGACAACATGCAGTGAGGTGCCCCCATAGATCTGGCTTATGGCAGTGCACGTACCCTGTGTGAGAATGCCCCTGTAATGGAGATGCAGTGGAGGCCCTAATAGTCGATCAATTGCAGGAGGATGATGACAACATGCAGTGAGGACACCCCATTGATCTTCACATGTCCTCTGAGAATGTCTGACTCCTGTCGGGCTGAGGGCAGCTCGCTTGCGCTCCATGATCAGGGCCGTCTCAGAGACATCAAACTTTAAACGCATCTGATGCTATGTCCACCTTCAGCACCTCAGACCTTCAGGAGCTGGTGCACAGCATCACTGGTTACAGGTGCTGGTGTAATGTGGGCCAGCCACACCTTAAAGGTGCTGAGAGCATATGGAGAGAATGAGAGAACTCTGTGGCGCCTGCCCTCTATATTCTGGCAGCAATGACCAGCACTGCTGAGGTGCAGGCATCGGTGATGTTTCTGGGTAGTGTGAGGCTGGACCATCACTGTGGTCTGAAGGCTGCACAGAGCACAGGGGAGAGCCCCTGGACTGAGATGCCTGCCTTTTATCTTGGGCAGAAAGGTTTCACATCTGAGTGACAAGAATACTGCTCATCAGAACAAGGAGCCACAGACAGGGTGACATTCTTAGGAGTTTATTGACAATAGCGAACAGTATGTACAAGTGATCAACACCCGTGGCCAGGCTGTGCAATTACTTTTACCTAACTTTCCTAACCCTGCCGTGAAGTCTTGTTGCTCCCCAGACATTTCACAGCAGAGGTGGAGACAACCTGCTGACTGTGACACCCTGTATGTGATGACTTTGGTGGGCGTCCTCTGGAGGGCTGAGACATGGAGGGCCCCGGCCTGCTTTCAGGGTCCTGATGTGTGGCAGTGGCACCCTCCTCAGCCTGTGAAGCTCAATCTGTGGAGGTCACAGCAAGAAGTGAGTCAGATGGGCCAGACACTCCCAGAGTCACCTGGGTGGATGGCCCTGGAGTGTGCACCTGCTGATCCTCTTCCCTATGGGTGCCCGAGGGCCCCTGGCTGACTCTGTGAGCAGAATGGGGTAGCTGGAGTGAGATCAAGCTGCCCAGCACCCCTCTCACGTACACACTATTGGAGGCCAACTATGGCATCAGCTATGGAGTTCAGCCCGCGCAGCAGTGCAGGAGCGACCGCCTGGACCAAGGATGGCAGCTGCCATCCTGTCAGTGTTGACCTCGGGCTTTGGCATGCCAGTGCTATCACCTCAGCCTGAAGATGGACAGACTCCACAACCATGCCTTGCAATCTGAGGAGTGCAGCGTACATCCCTTCCTGATATTCCCGAACTTGCCTTTGCAGCTCCAGCAACTGCGAAATAACCGAGTCCAGAGGCTCGAACTTTGGCCCGGACTCAATAACATTCTGACCTCCAGCAGTCCTCCGAGTACCGGGGACCTGGGAAGTCCCTGAAGCCGCCTGCTGTGGATCAGACAGTGCGATATGCTCACCAGATTGTGCTCTCTAAAGCTAGGTCCCATCGAGGTGTGTGTCTCTGCGCTGGTGGAGGGTGTGGGTGAGCACTGTGATGGGAATTCAGGGACAGTACCTTCATATTCCTCTTCAGATTCCTCTTCACAGCAGGGTCATTGTCAGTGTCCGGACACGGCAGGGTCAGTGTTGGTATCCAGACACAGCAGGGTCATTGTCAGTGTCCGGATGCAGCATGGTCATTGTCAGTGTCCGGACACAGCAGAGTCAGTGTCGCTATCCAGATACAGCAGGGTCATTGTCAGTGTCCAGAAGCAGCAGGGTCATTGTCAGTGTCTGGACGCAGCAGGGTCATTGTCAGTGTCCGGACACAGCAGGGTCATTGTCAGTGTCCGGACGCAGCAGGGTCATTGTCAGTGTCCGGACGCAGCATGGTCATTGTCAGTGCCCGGACGCAGCAGGGTCAGTACCAGTGTCCGGACATAGCAAGGTCAGGGTCGGTATCTGGACACAGCAGGGTCAGGTTCGGTGTCCGGACACGGCAGGGTCAGGGTCAATGTCAAGGTCAGTGTCTGGACACAGCAGGGTCAGGGTCAGTGTCCGGACACAGCAGGGTCAGGGTCAGTGTCCGTACACAGCATGGTCACTGTCCGTGTCCAGACACAGCAGGGTCAGTGTCGGTGTCTGGACGCAGCAGGTCAGGGTCGGTGTCCGGACACAACAGAGTCAGGATCAGTGTCCGGACACAGCAGGGTCAGGGTCTGTATCCGGACACAGCAGGGTCAGTGTGTGGACACTGCAGGGTCAGTGTCGGTTTCCGGACACAGCAGAGCCAGGGTTGGTGTCCAGACACAGCAGAGTCAGGGTCAGGGTCAGTATCGGTGTCCGGACACAGCAGGGTCAGGGTCCGAGCCGGACACAACAGGGTCAGTGTCGGTGTCCGGATGCAGCAGGGTCAGTATCGGTGTCCAGACATAGCCGGGTCAGGGTTGGTGTCCAGACGCAGCAGGGTCAGTGTCGGTGTCCGGATGCAGCAGGTCAGTGTCGGTGTCTGGATGCAGCAGGGTGAGGGTCAGTGTCCATGGGGAGTTGGGAGTGATGAAAAGAGTGACTTACCCTGGCAAAATGAAGGAGATCGTTCATCCTTTTGTGGCACTGGGTGGCTGTCCTCCTCCGCAGGGCGTTTGCACTGACCCTGGCTGCCACGACCTCCCAAGCCGGGTCGGTGACTTCACTACCCATCCTGCGGCCAGAGCGGGGGTAGAGCACATTCCAGCAGGCCCCCATGGCATCCAGCAGTCACTCATGGACCCAGCATTGAAGCAGGGACTGCAGTCTTTTTGCCTTTGCTGGTCATGCCTCCTGGACAGCGGTGGTGAGCTGGTAGTGATGAATGCTTTGGTGGCAGCTGCCTTTTAAAGATGGCGACTGGCATAAAGCAATATCGGGGTGATGGCGGCCGGCGAATAAAAGCCCATTCGCCATGGAAACACCGTGTTTTACAGGAGTGTATAAATAATGAGGTGGGCTCGGGACTATACGGCGTGAAAACCCGCCATTTTCTTCGGTGGGTGGGAATCCATTTTCCCCACCCGCTACTGCACTTAGTGCAGTTCTGGGAAAATTCCGCCCTTTATTGGAAAGGCTCTGACCTCCATCGGTGCATTGTTCCCTCAGAACTGCACTGAAGTGCCAGCCTAGATTATGTGCTCAAGGCTGTGGAGTGGGACTTGAATCCACAACCTTCTGATTCAGAGGTGATAGTGCTACTACTGAGAACTGCTGACACCTTACATCGTTCCAGTAATTCTGAGTGCAAGTGCAAGGGTGAATGACATTGCTGGAAATTCATGCTGGCTGTACCTGCTGTTCCATCACTCTAATCAGAACACCCTCTTCTGATTAGTTCCAGCTTGACCTTGTCTTGTTCCTTCTGTTTATAAGAGCAGCGCAATGTTAAATGTTGTGGCTGTGCTCTTACTAGTGTTCAACCCCGAATGTGTAGGGCTAGAACTCCTGTGGAGCAGCAATCACAGTTGAATTGCCACTCTGCTCCTTTCTTGCCAGACCTCTGACTCGGACCGGATGGGAAAAGTGCACTGCAGCCGGTTCCAAGGTCATCAGTCAAGTGCTTCAGAGTCCAACAAAAGGAAGCCTCAGCCTCTTCTTTTCTGACACTAGCTGCCGTAAAGCAGGTAAGTTTAAAGGTCACATTCACTTTCAGAAGCCAGGGGGAAGGCAAATGTGTAAAGCATGTAGGTAGGATGGGGGTGGGGGGAGGGGTCAGATGTTCGGGGGAGGGGGGTCGGCTGGTCAGTTGGGGGTTCCAGGTGTTAAGTGGGGAGGTTCGAGTGGCCAGTAGATGGGGCCAGGTGATCAGTGGGTAGGTGGTTAGGAGGGTAGTCAGGGTGTGGGGGAGTAGTCAGGGGGTAAGGGGGTCCTGTGGAAGGTCAGGAGGATAGTTGGGGGGATCAGTGTGTGTGGGAGGTTCAGTACTATCGTTACCCAGGAGTTAGAAGTGGTTTTAATTCTTCCAACCCTCCCTGGGTTATTATTCTGGTATGGTAGTCAGAACCATCTGAAGCCTGTAGTTTAAATCGGAGTATTGGATGGTTCACAGTGCAGGGTAATTGCCCACTGGAAGTTTAAACTTTTCGGGCAATTTCCATGCAATCTTTCTGTTGGGGTTCCAGGGGGGTCCCCAGTGTATATTTGGGGTACAAATGCCCTGGAGATCAGAAGTTATGGGCTATGGCTGTGCTCTTACCAGTACTCAGTCCCAACAGATATTTCCCAAAACTCCATTGTAAATTACCAATTGCTGACAAGACTTGTATTTTCTTCCCACCCATCAATATTAAAATGGACCACTCCCAGTTTATGACAGGGTCAGTATTGGGGCCATTGACAGATAAATGTCCCACCTCTGCGTTTTATAGCAATAGATCAAGAGGTTCACAATCCTGGGACTGTAGTGTCTATTGTTGTTACAGTGGTTTAATATCTTCTGACACTTGAGGTTCCATCCCAGTATTTTATAGGACGTAGGTGAGAATATTGCAGATGCCCTAACTATAATCTTCCAAAGTTCTCTTCATTCAGGAACCATTTCTTTAGATTGGAAAATTGTGCATGTCAGCCCACCTTTTAAGAAAGGTGAGAGAAGGAAATCAGGGAATTATAGATCAGTTAGACTAAAATCTGTTGGGAAATTATTGGAGTCCATAATGAAGGGCAGAGTGACTGAATACCTTGAAAACTTTCAGCTGATCAGAAACCACGGCTGGGATTTTCTGATCCCACCAGTGCTGGACATCATCGTGTGTGGGACAGGAAAATCTCGCCCTTCCAGTGTGGATCTGTCAAAGGTAGGTCAAGCCTGACAAACCTAATGTATTTTTTTTTGAAGAGGTGACTAAAGTAGTGGACAGGGGGATATCTATAGACATTATTAATATGGACGACCAGAAAACATTGAATAAAGTCCATCTTAAGAGACTGTTAACTAAAGCTCATGGAATTGAATGCAAATTATTGACCTGGTTAGGAAATTGGCTGAGCAGCAGGAGACAGAGAGTAGGGCAGGTAGTCCAGTTGACAGGATTGATTCTAGTGGGGCCTTGCAAGGATCTGTATCAGGGTCTCAACTTTTCACTGTATCTATTAATGACAGATGATGGGACAGAAAGCTATGCAACCAATTTACCAATGCCACAAAATAGGTGATATTGTAAGCAGTGTAGATGGAAGCAAAAAGCTACAAGGAGATTTTAATTGATTAAATGAATGGACAAAACTGTGACAAATTGACTTCAATGTCAGCAAATGTGAAGCCATCCACTTAGGACCTAAAAAGGATAGAACAGGATACTATCTAAATGGTAAAAAGTGAGAAATATTTGAAGTCCAAAGAGACTTGTGGAGGGTCCACAGATCATTAAACTGTCATAAACAAATACAGAAAATAATCAAAAAGTCTAATGAAATCCTTGCCTTTATATCTAGAGGACTAGAATGCAAAAGTATAAAGGTTAGTTTACAGCTATACGAAGCCTTGATTAGACCAAACCTGGAGTACTGTGAGCAGTTTTGAGCACTACACCTTAGGAGGGATATGCTGGCCATGGAGGGACTGCAGTAGTGATTTACCAGAATACCTACCTGGACTCCAAAGGTTAAATTACAAAGTGAGATTACACAAACTAGTGTCATATTTCCTGAAATTAGGAAGTTAAGGGGTGATTTTTGATTAAAGTTTTTAAGATATTTCATGTCCATGTAAAGGCATGTTATATTCATAACTTTTGAAGTATGATCTTTACCAATGTGGAAGCTTTTGGAACTAAACTTTCTTTTAAAATGGACAGTATGTGCTGCAAAAGATAGCTGCTGAAGATCATCTGAACTAACCGGTGAATTCAAAAAACTGCCACCCTGTCTCACAAGGACAAAAGGATACATTCCAGGCTAAGGGCAGAATTTTTTCATTTAGTGTGCAGGCGCGCGCCTGACATGTTCGAGCGTGAAATAGCACATGAAGACGTCAGGTGAGTGTTCAGATTTCATCGCATACTTGTGCGATATTTCAGTCAGCAATCGCATGCGAGAGTCAGTCGGCACCCGCCAACAGTTAAGGGGCCTATTAAGTTGCAATTACTGTGGATTTTTTGTTGCCTGTCCAACGTTATGGTTGGTGGGTGGGTGAATTGGCCAGGTGGCCTTTGCCTTTGTGAGGAAACCTCAACCAAGGGCAGGATGAGGTTTCCGAGATTAATTTAAAAAAAGGTAAAAATGTTAGGACAGAATTTTCACCATCCATATGTTTAGGTAAGTTCTTCTGATACGTGGACATTTTTTTGTTATTTTAATATCTTTATTTATGGCATTTGGATTCTTCAGCTCCCTGAGGCAGCATGCTGCCTTCAGGGAGCTTTCTGTGAGCACGCCCCCATGCCCACATTGACTTCAGTGCTCGCCCTCCTCCCACCCCCACCCCGACAGCACTGAGCATTTCAGTGCACCTTTCATGTTGGCTGGCTGTTAATTGGCCAGCCAGCATGAAATTGTGGTCAGGGTCCAACTGCGGGCAGCAGCCCATTTCCTTTCCACTCCAAGGCCCGCCGGCCGCGTGCCAAACTCAAAACCCTGCCCTAAGAGATGTCAACTGCCCATATCCTGAGACCATCTGAAAGGCATTTCCGGGTTGAATGGGTCTTTCTGAAACAAAGACAGTGATTGTTTCAACACCCCCCTTCAAACAATAATCCAGATTGTAGCTAATCAACCTAAACCAACAGCATATTTGGAAAAGGGAACTGTGAGAAGCCACATGCTAGGCAGGCCATGTTGGTCTCCCCCTTTTTAATCTTTAAGTGCTGTCTGCAAAAAGACTCAGCAGCAGCAGAAAGGGCAGTAACATCTATGCCCTAAGAACTGGAGACTGTGAAATCACAAGGTCTCCAAGCCTGTTCCATTTCAGGTCCACCAATACAGCAAACTTAACCTCCTGGGATCGATACTACAAGCAACTAACTTTGTGACATGCTAGAAAGTCTATCTCTTCAGCAGAATCCTGAAAACCATTTTAGCACATGACTCCAAATGTTGAACTCACCTAAGCTGCACTTCAGGAGTGAAGACATCCTTTCCATCAGGCCTGCAAAGCATCTTTTCCAGACCAAGACAATCACGTGAATTATGAACTATTCTTTTTATTTATAATTGGTAAAAGTGCGCTATTCCCTTCAACTGTACTTGTCTTAAGTTTGTTTGTGCATATGATTGTGTGAGTGAGTGCTATAGCATTAGATTTCAAGGTGAGTGCATGAAACAATCCTCAGTATTTAAACCCATGAAAAGCTTGTTGCTGGTTATTCAAATTGTCCATACACTCAGGGGTTAAAAAAATACACACACACACACACACACACACAAGCACACCCACATCTTCTTCTCAAAAGCTTACTGATTATGGACAGTAGGGAATGGAGCAAGGATTGCAGTAGTTCTCCTTCACCTTGTCTGTAACTGATGTGAGGGGGAACTGATAGCTTATATCAATCTGTCCTATTTCAGCTGGCTGGTGTTCTGGAATTAGCCGGTCTGGAAATTAGAGCTGGGTCTTTCAGGATTGAAGTTAGGAAACACTCCTACACACAAGTGATGGTAAAAGTTTGGGACTCTCTTCTGCAACTTATGCTAAGTCATTGGTTAATTTTAAATCTGAAATTGATAAATTTTTTTGTTAACCAAAGGTATTAAAGGATATTGGGCAAAGGCCGATATATGGAGTGAGGTTACCTATCAAACAGGATCTCACTGAATGGTGGAACAAGGCCGAGGTTCTAAAAGACCTACTCCGGTTCTCATGTTCTTATGATTAATCTTATGAGAACAGAGAAATGCTGGAAATACTTAACAGACCTGGCAGCATCTCTGGAGGGAGACCCACTTGGGTTGTGATCCTGATGTCGGCCTCAATTCGAGGTCTAGGACTCAATTCTGATGCTGTCTACTGCAGCCTCATCAATTAAGGGCAGCAGGCAGACCAGTGAAGTGGGAGGCCCAAGCAGAAGTGCCACTGTGGCATGCACCCTACAGCTCCACCTCAAGAGGTGGGCACTGATGAGACAGACAGCAGACCATGAGGACCCCTCATAACGACAGCAATCTCTGCTACATTGTAAAAAGTTAAAAATCCCTCATGTCCACAGCTGTCAGGCCAGTAGTGTGGAGGCAAACACTCCATAAGTTGGACTGCGCCGCGATGCCACCTACAAATCAATTCCTGGATCCCGCCTCAGCAGGGAGGCTTCTTGACCATTGAAAGAGCCCAGTGGCATTATTCCGAATCTAACGGACCCAATAATGGGTTCAATTGGCCACCTGCCACTGCCAGGCAGGTAGCCTTTGCCATGCTGACCTTGCCCCTGGCAAAACCACTTGGAAGTGAGAATGCGGAGGCAGCTGACCTGATGTGCTCCTTGCTGATTTTATTCCTGGTCCAGCCTCCTAACCATGGGATGGGAAAATTCAACCCAATATTTCAGGTCAATTATCTTTTTTTATTACTGTATTGTTCTGTTTCATCATCGCAATGTATAAGCTGAAAATGTAAAATGATGCACACAGGCAATCTAGAAAGGCTTGAATCTTTCAAAGTCACCAGCAGCCTTATGGTTATAAAACACTGCACAAAAAAAATGTAATATAGCGTAGTCCACCAATGCACAATCATATTCAGACACGGACTGTGAAGCTCTATGAAAAGCAAAGGCCTGAATCAAACATAATTCAAGTCTTTTTGAAATTATACTTGAAATAATTTGTATCATAAAAAGAATGCCCTCACCAAAGGAAACATATATTAGTACTAATGAATTTCTCTGAAACTGTTGCATGATTTAGTATGTGCAATGGATAGAGCACATTTCAAAATAGTATAGTAAACATTCTGAAGATTTTAGAGACGGAAACATGAAAGAATGTACACAAAGGAAATGTCTCTCTTTAGCAATTAGCGTGTACATCAATATATCCATGACAGCGGGGGTTTCAAAATACCACAATTAATTGCACAATCCAGAACAGTAATAATTGCATGTTAGCTGGTGAAGGGTTTAAATATACATAGAAAATTCAATTGAAAAACTGGCAAGGTAATAAAAAGATTTTAAAATAAAATTGGAAAGAATTGTATTTGCATACTGTCTTATCACACCTCAATAAAATCTCAAAGTACTTTACATATAAGATTACTCTGAGATTTTGTGAGTCACGTTAGGAAAAAGAGATAGTTTTAAGTATATTAAATGTGTATTTGTGTGTGTTAAGAATAAGCAGTAGCTTTAAGTTTAAGTTTAATCTATATATTTTCTATCTGTGGGTTAAAAAGGTGAAACCTGGGACCTAGTTTCATTTTAGGGTGGAAATAGCAAGCCTAAGCTCTGTTGCATACCTGCATTTTTAATTTGTTTTTATGACCTTTGAAGTGGAGAGCTGTGTTATCAAGGGGGATAGTGGTTTAGGGAAGTTAAAACAAAGTAGAAAAAACTACGCTCTTGCCTAGCAGCAGGAGACCTACAGAGAGACAGAGAGAAACAGAGCAACATTTTTTGAGTTCAGTTGGTGATTATGCTCTAAGGTTGGAAGAAAGTGCCAGGAAAAGCTGGACACAGGAGAGGGAGCTGCAGGAAGCAGGTTCCAAAGAATGAAAAGGAAAGTCCAAAAACCAGGGAGTGGAACAGAAGAAAGGTCCCAGGAAGACAGTGAAATCAAAGGAAAAGAAAAGGAACCTGAACAAGATCCTGTTCAGTGAAAGTGAAAGTAAAGAGCAAAGAGGAAGGTTCCAAGCTTAAAGGGAAAAAGCTGCAGGACACAAGTTTAAAGCAAAATAGACTTATGAGCAGCCAGAAGATCCAAAGAGACAGCCAAAGGTTGGTGAGTCCTTACTATGGGCATGTGAAGAAGCGGTGTTCTGTTGGCATGGCTGAGCATCCGAGAGAGAGTGCGTGCAAGGCAAAGCTTGAATGCACATGGCAATCCAGGGAAGAGGGACAATAAAAGGAGAGTTCGAAACCCTGGAGGTGGGCCCTTGCTGAAGGCGTCTGAGAGAAAACATTGAGAGAAGATTCCAAAGCAGGTTCTTTGAAAGTGGAGATTAGAAACCCTCGTGTGAAATATGGAGTTCAGTGAGACTGGTTGGCTCACAGTGTGATGAGTGTCTGGGGGGAGTTGATGGGAGATCCATAGGATCTGTTTGGGGTGGCATCTGTCACTTGATCTTGGAGTGTAGTGTGTCTGAGCACAGGATACCTATTGGTTTACATGGACTGTGTACTTACTGTGAACATTAGAGTATAAGATAGCTTTTGTAATTTGTGTTATCCTTACAAATATGTGTATACATATGTAAAGGTTGATTTGTTGGTGAAGGAGTATTGTAATATAGTTAATCTTTTCTTGTTTAATAAATGTTTTATTCCTTTGTTAAAAGTTCATCAACCGGCTCCTATGAATCCCTTCAGTAGCCACTCTCCATATTTCTAAACAAAAAATAAAAGTTAGGATCTATCAAGGTGGGTTCCACCCTGCTATCTGGCTTGTCCAGAAGTAACATCAGCTGGGATCATAACAGTAGAGGTAAAATGGTCATGAGGACTCGAAACGTCAACTCTTTTCTTCTCCGCCAGTGCTGCCAGACCTGCTGAGTTTTTCCAGGTAATGCTGTTTTTGTTATCATAAGAGTAGACATGCATCTAAGGAGTAAGCTTTAAAAGGCTTGTGTAGGTAAGCAAGACATTTTACCTACTGACGGTAGAAAGACCTGAAGATTCAGGCTGAGGGAAGAACACTTAGTGAGACTTAAAGATGTCACATTCCCTTATATTTGTGTGAAACACTTTGATGGATTGGTTGGAAAGGGTGCTTTAAAACAGAGGCACAGAATCCAGCATGGTCATATGTTCAGCACCATGGGCCTACATGTTAATTTTAAATGATTGGCAGACGTAAGGGTAAAACCATCCAATACTTGTGACAATTGATTAATTAAACAGGTAAATAAATGTTCCTTGAAAGTAAAATATTAAAAAAAATTGATTTTTTGCATGGCCCTTGTCAGTGGAGGCAGAAAGATATTGACAATCTACTCATGGTCATAGAAGTTCTTGAAACACTGCTAGCCAGCAATACCTCAGAGTCAGAGTCAATCTGTCCAGACTTGCTATTTAATGCTGTTAACTTGCCAGCTATCTGGAATTTAATTTAATTTTTAATATTCTCAGACACTGCATGGAATAATATAATTTACTACTCAGTGATTCTATTAGTGTTGAATTATGGTGACATTAGTGAGTAGCCTTTACAAACTTTGCTAAGTAATGTTGTCCATTATCAATTTGTTATACAAAGTGCTATTCAATTTATTATTCATTCTATTAATAGCTTGCATTCCAATTTTAACTTTTACTTATGGCCATATTTATCCACTTATGGAATGTGGATGTCACTAGCAAGGCCAACGTTTATTGCCTACTCTACTTGCCTTTGACAAGATGGTGGTGAGCACCTTTGAACTGCTGCAATCTTTGTGGTGCAAGTACACCCACAGTGCTGTGAGGGAGGGAGGTCCAGGATCTTGACCTGGTGACAGTGAAGGAATAATAATATAGTTTCAAGTCAGGATGGTATGAGACTTAGAGAGGAGTTTGCAGGTGATGGTGTTCTCATGCTCCTGCTGGCCTTGTTCTTCGAGGTGGTAGAAGATTGTTGTTACTGTTACTAAGGAGCGTGGGGGAGTCCATTTCCAACTTGGCACAGGGGTTTGCATAGAGCTTGGAACCCATCCAGGAAGTGATGGCCAACTCCATGGCAAAACCGAAGCCACCAAAAGTGTCAGTATTACAGTGGAAGTTCTGTCGAAGGGTCATGAGGACTCGAAACGTCAACTCTTTTCTTCTCCGCCGATGCTGCCAGAACTGCTGAGTTTTTCCAGGTAATTCTGTTTTTGTTTTGGATTTCCAGCATCCGCAGTTTTTTTGTTTTTATTACAGTGGAAGTTCTGACTGAGATCATGAAATCTCAGCTTGGTGTCTTGCAGGCTCAAATTACTGCTGACATGACTCCAGATAGTACTGCTCAAAGGGACTTTCAGGGTCTCAGGACAGTCCAGCAATTTGTGCTCCAAAAGTTTATTTGGATTGCTGAGACATTGGCCCGGGTGCTAGCAATGGCTCCTTGGAGCACATGTCTCCTGTATTGTTGTAGGAAATATGGCAGCCAGAATTGCACATCAAATTCCCACAAGCAGCAATGTGACAATGACCAGATAATCTGCTTTTGTGATGTTGTACAAGGGGTGAATACTGGCCAGGACACCGGGGATAACTCCCTACTCTTCTTCAAAATAGTGCTTGGGATCTTTTACATCCACCTGAGCAGGCAGAGGCCTCGGTCTAACATTTCATTTGAAAGAAACAGTTCTTAAAGAAACAGAGCAACACTCCCTCAGTGCTGCACTGAAGTGTCAGCCTTGATTTTTGTGCTCATGTATTGGAGTGGGTCTTGAACCTGGAACTCAGATGAGAATGCTACCAACTGAGCCACAGTAGACCCATTGCAGAGTGACGTCTTGAGCGAGGTGTTAAGCAAATAGCCCTTGCCACCCAGCAGCAATACTCTGGATATGGTGCCTGAAAGACAGAGAGCAGCCGAATGACACACAATGAAAGCATCATAATTGCTGCCAGGATAGTGGATGTTCACCAGAAAGAGCGTGATCACACACCAACTGCACATTGAGTGGTAACCTGTGTGATTGCAGTACATCTCATCATTGAGATATGCATCTTGTCCATCATATTGTTCAGTTTGGACTGGAGTTCAATAATTTCATCAGTTTCGGTTATTAAATCTGTATTCAAGCAACTGTTTTGATTCTTCAGCAATTCCTTTTCCATGGTGTTTACGAGAAACATTTTATGCTTGAAGTCCATCAAGTTTTTATTGATGGTCTGTCTTTGTTTGTACAAGTTCATCATTTAAGCATTTCAAATCTTCTTTCAAGTGTTCTACTTCCTGTGAGCGACACTTCAGTGCTCTCATCAGTTCTTGTTTTTCCTTAACAATCTCATCATTCGTATGTAAAAGTTGATTCTCTGGACTGATCTGTTTTTCCATGGCAGAGTATAATTTCTCTGTGCTATCCTTCAAGTTCATAATCTGTAATTGTGCTTCTGCCAGTTTTTGAAACACCTCACATTCTTTAGTGAGAACTTCTACCTTCGCTTGCCATTCTATGTTCTTGATTTTCATCTCTGTATATCTCTTTGGAAATGTAATGTTTTTCCAAGGTTCTTCCAAATGTGCAGCTGTTTTCTTCAGCACTGCCATTCCTTACCTTGGGGCTTTCAAGTTGGGGTCACCGTTGACTCTGAGATAAAGGGATTTCCCATGCTTGCTGGTTTTCGTGGGCTCCGCAAAATGGCGATGGGATGCTTCTTGAAGAAGACTTTTAATGATGGTGCCTAGATCAGCTGTGTGCCGACATCTCCCGTGGTTTGCTATGACGAGTAATGAGATGTTTGAATTTAAAGTTAAGGTTGCCATTTTCCAAGCTGAACAGTGTGGGTCCCTGTTTAATGTGTGAATGTGAGTATGATTGAGAAAATCGAACTCGAGTTCGTTGCAGAATGGGGAGGTGAAGGAACCATGTCCCTTCACCTCGCCAGGAAGCATAAGAAGCTGATCAGCAGAATGAAACAACAAGGTTGGCAGCCGGGCGATCTGCCGTCATGCTCTAAGGAGTGGTGGAAAGCTCAGATTAATGATAAAACTGACAAAGCTACAGTACTCGTTTTGAGTCTGTATCTGCAACAAACTAAACTATTCCAGAAATTTCTCGGTTGAGCTGTGCCGGTCGTAGCGGCAGATCGAATTCTCCCAAGGGCCACAAACAGACAGTGGGAATATGTGGAAGGATAATTGGGACCTGAAAGGTCCCCTACTAAATTTTTGTAACTTAAAAGAAATTAATTGATCTAAGTTACAAGAGCTGTTTGTGCTGAAGCAAGAGAGAGAAAGGCGGGGGGGGTGGTACCCCTAATGGGTTAGTGAGCAGTGACAGGCAGGAGCAGAAGAAACGTGAGTTTCAGCCGGTTTGATTGTTCCTATAGGTGGAGCCTCCAAGATCCCTTTATTTCCCCACTGCTACTTGAAGTTTCGTTTAGAGTTAAATTCAATATTATGGGAATATAAATATAGATGTGTTTGTTTGCGTGCAACGAAGCATTTGTATGTGAGCTTTAATGTGTTTTCTTCCCTAAGTTGTCATTTGTGTGTGTAGTTCAGCACTTTAGAGTCGAAAGCCCCATATTAGATTAAAGGAAAAGTATACTTAAACATTCCAAAGTTTTGTGTATAAGATTTGAGTTGAGATTTCTGGCAAAAATCGCAATTTGAAGGTATTGTAAAGATAAAACAGGCTTTGTTTTTGTTTGAGATGAACCAACCTTTGTACCACCCCCTCACAAACTAGTGGAGTATAACTCTTATCACCAGCTTCTAAACTGATTAGGATTGATACATAGGAGTTACATTAGCTCATACGAGTTGGTATTCTAAAATTCTGGAAAAGAAATCACTTTAAATTTAAAAGGATTCTAGGAAAACCAAAAGACATAAACACATGGACTAGGTGGTTCCAGTGGATAAAAAGGGGTTTCTTTTGAAGAGATGAATTAAATATTAAAGGAAATCTGCATTCCAACAGCATTGAAATTTGAATTTGGGACAATCTTGAGATGTAAAGTGCAGTGTAATTTAACAGGTTACTTTGGAATAACAAGGATGCTATCCAAAGATAAAGAATGTGTCGATAAACATAATGGACTTCTAATCTGGATGCAAATCAATACATATGAGAAAGAATTTTAATTTTGATAGTGTAAATTACAATTCTTACAAAGTTGTAAAAAATTGCTATTTGGTTCTCCATAAAATTCTCAAAAGGGAATTTTTATTTTAAAAGGTTTGACAACAATTGACATGAACTCAAGTGCTGCAAGCTTTTTATATTTGTAAGTCTATGCCCAAAATATAAAGTTAAGCTGAAGACCTTGACAAAGTTTGGCAGAAATCCAATTTTTGGCCGAGTTAATGAATCTGGAATAATTCTAAAATAAAAGAGGTCAGACAAATTTAGTTGGTTACTTTTGAGACAATAAAATATTGTTTGAGAAGAAGATAAGAAAGCAAAACTTGTCAATGCCTGATTTATGTTTTAAAACTGTTATAAGAATACTTTATTGGACTGTAAAGTCTCTCCAGACAATATGAACAAGATAAGGTGGTAGCTATTATACGTGTAAAATGGTATGAGGAAAGGATTAAGGGTAGAAGAAAGAGATAGGGAAAGAGGACCCCATAATGTACAAGCTGTTTTAAGGGAACTGAATTTGATAATCTGGCCATCAACTGAGATATTGGAACCGCACAGGCGGAGATAAGCAAAGATCTAGAGACAGAGATCCTCATTGACATGGAATAGTTAATATGGTCTAAAGAGTAAGGAATCATTTAAAACGATCAAAACAATAGAGAAACTGACCTCAAGAGAATCTGAGAATGATCGTGGCCAGGAAAAAAAAAGCCTTCGAGGTAAAACTATTCGGAATCTGTAGTTGAGGCAATTGAAGGGTAAGGAGAAATAATACTTAACAACAATTTAACACAAGACAGATATAGGTAAAGGGAAAGCTGGGAAAAGGCTAAATAGATATTGACTATATTAATGTGCCTGCGCTTTACAAAAAGTAAGACCACAGGATTAACACACTGATGACAGGCAGAGTTAAGCGGTTTCCAGAGTGAATCGCCACTGGAAGTGAAGATACTGAGCCATTTAAAGATAGGATAAGAAAGTGCATTGTAGAGTTGTGTAGACAGCTTAAGGAATTGAGGTCCGACGTGAGACAGCAGCAGGAGATAGTGGACTGGAAGGAGTGGAGGGGGTGTCTACCCAGATGGATTCAGATCAGGGAGCTCATTTCACAGGAAGAGTCACTAAAGAAATGTGTAAACTTATGGAGATTAAACAGAAATTTCACATTCCTTACCACATTGAGAGTTCAGGGATGGTAGAAAGGATGAACCAAACTTTAAAAACATCAATACCAAAAGCAATTCAAGAAACCGGAAAGAGTTGGGCAACAGTGTTAGCCAATATTCTGATGCGCCTTAGGGCTACCCCAAGCAGGGCCGCTGGGTTCACCCCATTTGAACTAATAACAAGGAGAGCAATGCAGTTACTCGAGGGAATCATAGTAGGAGGGGGAGATGTAGGACCCCTAAAAGGAAGGGTGCGACACTATGTGAGAGAAATGAGTAAGCAATTGCATGAGTTAAGGAAGGAAGTCAGGGACCAACAGATGATTAAGGATTTGGAAACAGGCAAATCCAAAAAGCAACAACAGACACCCCAAGTGGGGAATAAAGTAATGGTCAGGCTAAGCTCAGAACAAACTGGGTTCGCACCCAAATGGCATGGACCATATGAGGTAATTATGACAGGTGATATGTGTGCACTTGTGGATATGAAAATGGGAAATAAAGGGAGGCATTACACAAAGTTAAAGATATATGATGAATCACCAAGCAGTAACCTGGACAATGGGAGCCAATGTTAATGTTTCACAGGTCCGTGATCCTGGCTATGAGTGTGTCAGCGCTGGCATGGGAAGCACCAACGGTCAAAGTCAATAATGACATCTGCCTTCACCCTGGGCAGTACGTACTACTTCCCCAAGGAGAAAGTGAAGAATGGATCAGAAAGCCCAACATCTGGATTACGGATCAAGTCACTACATGGACACATCAAACGAACAATTAGGAACAGGACCCCCATGTGTGATCACACAAAGAGTTGTAAGAGTACTTTACATTTAACAGCACCAGGGCAGCCAGTTCGATTGACACCACTCGAGTGTAACAATGGGAACTTCACGGGATGATAGTATTTACCCAAATGTAAGGACAATGATGAACTGATGAATGCATTTTTGAGGATACACACCCAGTAATGCCTCACTAAGCATAAGCATAGACATGAGTGGTGGGGTAACGATAATTAGGATTTATGACAATAGAACTGGACTGGATTGGTGGTATGGGGGATGTAGAATGTACGCACATCCTACCAAGCTTTCAGTAACAAGCATTTGGATGTACCAAGAGATTAATGTGACCACCGGATGGACAAACCTACCTCTCTTTGTTTGAGAACCGCGTCTTGAGGGACAATATTGTCAAGAAACATTTAAATATCTAATAGATAGGCATGATTGTTATGATACACGATGTTTCACTTTGGCGACGTGTGGATATCAAAGACCAACTCAATGTCCAGACGTAGTAAGTCCCCCCACAGATGGGATAGTCAGGATAGGAAAGTCGAAATCACTACTACTTGATGTAACTATGGTCTCCTTGGAAGTAACATACAATATCCCGGAACTCCTGTCAGTGTTACATACTACTTGTCACTGACACCAGAATTCCATAAAATGGGCTAGAAACCAACTTGAAGAGGAGATGTTACACTCTCTGATCCAGCAACGACTACACGGGACTCAGGCTTCCTTTTAACCAGTTTTATTCAAGCAAATGCAAGGGATCCACAATTATTCCTAAAAATGAAGACTCAGCTCCCTAATTGATTACATTTCACTACTTTTGTACTTTTTTTATCATAACACAGTTGAGTACATTTGAATACATCCAATCAGTAACCGACACACCGGTTCCATACTAACACTATCCTATTGAGTACGTAAACATGTGATTTTGCTAATCAATTATTCTAAAGGATGTACACATAATTATATTATCCAATCAAAATTAAAACACATACACAAAGACGTTTGTTCTTACAACTCAAGACTGTTTGTGTTTCATCAAAACCCCCTCTTTGTCCGTTGTTCATCTTCCCATATCTAAGATAAACCATCTGCCCCTTCCCTATCTGAGAGAGGAGGACACATAATCTAATCTATGTCATACTGTTGTCTCCAGTCTGACTCACGGCTGTGCAATGTTCATCTGGTAATCTTCAACTCTTAATATGTTTAGCAGCCATGTCTGCCTAGAGATTTCAGGGGTTTTTCAGTAAATTATTATTGTATTCTCTTTTAGCCTTTTTAATTTCCCCTAACAAACTCCCAAGAATGTCTCCTTGTCTATGGCTCCTTGTTATGATGAGCAGTATTCGTGTCACTCAGATGTGAAACCTTGGTTCCTGCACAAGAGAAAGGCAAGTATCTCAGCTCAGGGCCTCTTCCTTGTGCAGTGTGTAACCTTCAGAGCAAAGTGATGGTCCAGCTTCACATTCCCTGGACACATTAGTGATGCCTGCACCTCAATGGTGCTTGTCATTGCTGCCCCATCTCTTCAGCATCTGTGTCCGGTGATGGTGTGCTCCATACTACATCCATCAACTCCCCTTTATCAATTTTGTTAGTAGCATCCTCAAAAAACTCTAACGAGTTTGTCA
Organism: Carcharodon carcharias; assembly: GCF_017639515.1. Classification (NCBI taxonomy): domain Eukaryota; kingdom Metazoa; phylum Chordata; class Chondrichthyes; order Lamniformes; family Lamnidae; genus Carcharodon; species Carcharodon carcharias. The sequence continues at coordinate 91,956,297 of NC_054477.1, read as the reverse complement.
AGCATGATTTCCCATTCACAAATCCATGCTGACTATGCCCAATCAGATCATGATTATCCAAATATCCATTTATCATCCTTTATAATAGATTCTAGCATTTCCCCTACTACTGATGTAAGGCTAACAGGTCTGTAGTTCCCTGTTTTCTCTCTCCATCCCTTCTTAAATAGTGGGAACTATTCAGGAACCATTCTCGAATTTATAGAATTTTGGAAATTGATCACTAATGCATCCACTATCTCTATAGCAACCTCCTTCAACACTCTGGGATGCAGAATATCAGATTCCGAGGACTTGGCAACTTTCAGTCCCATTAATTTCTCCAGTACAACCTTCTTACTTTTAGTAATTTTCTTCAACTCCTCATTTTACCTAGTCCCTATAAATCTATAAATTTCCTGTATCTTCCTCAGTGAAAAAAAACACAAAGTAATCAATTAGCTTCTCTGCCATTTCTCTATTCCCATAATGAACTCTCTTGGTTCTACCTGAAATGGACCCGCATTTGTCTTAGCCAAACACTTCCTTTTTACATACCTATAGAAGCTTTTGCAGTCCATTTTTTATGTTTTTTTGCTAGATCGCATTCGTATTCTATTTTCCCTTTACCAGTTTCTTGTTCTTCCTTTGCTGTATTCTAAAATACTTCCCAATTCTCAGGTTTACTACTTCTTCTGGCATCTTTATGAGCCTTTTCTTTTAATCTTATACAATCCTTAACTTCCTAGGCAGACTCATTGTGTCAGCCTGTTCCTGTCCCATGAAATTCATTTCTTCCAATCTCATCTCTCCCCTTGTCCAGTCTCTTCCCAGTTACATCTGCAATTCCTCTGATCCCCTACATCATATCAACAATTGTTTATTCTTTTTATTCTTTATTCATTTTTTTATCCCCTTTTTATCTCTTTTCCTACAACCACCGCCCCTCCCCCATCCCACTACCAAAACAGCCATCTGTTACATGTTCCATGTTGCTCTTTCACAAAGTGCTGACCCTTGTTCTGCTAATAACACGTTCTGCTATCTTACCTTTACGCCACCAACAGCACCCTCTTTAGCCCGTACCATTAACACTCCCTTTGTCTTTTTATCCATGACATCTTTGTCAATCTCTCCTTAGCCGCCACCTATAGCTGGCCTTCTATCCAGCTTCACCAGCTCCACCCCGCTTAAACAGTATAAATGTAATTACATTTCTACTTCTCTTTAGCTCTGAAGAAGGGTCGTACAGACTTGAAATGTTAACACTGTTTCTCCACAGATGCTGTCAGATCTGCTGAGTTTTTCCAGCATTTTCTGTTTTTATTTCTTAACTTTCTTTGTCAGCCATGGTTGACTGACATTTTTTAGGGTTTTTGCGCCTTGAAGGAATGTATAGGTGCTGTAAGCTATGTAATAGTTCTTTGAAGACGATCCATTGCCTTTGTACAGTCATACCTTTTATTGTATTTTCCCAATCCACCTCTTCAATTTTTATCTGTGGGAGATTAAGAGAGGGGGTAGATCGAAGCACGGAGATGCAAAATGGCAGCAATTACATCATATCGATGCTGCACAATAACTGATGTCATGATCTTCCTGTTTTGCATGCTGCAGACAGGTGGGCAAATGCTAACCCCTTTACCAATATGGCATCCAGCACACTTCCCATTGGACATATGTGCACAAACCAAGGTTACTATTTTGGACCCTAAAGAGGCCTCATAGCACCCAAACAAATGGACCCCATCAGACCAAATTGAGAAAGAAACAGAGGAACAATGGAGAAGAAAATTAATTTCCTGTCAAATCAGGTACAGAAAGACAAATGGAGAGAGAAAAAGATTGGGTCAAGGGAAAGAAAATAAAGAGACAGAAAGGAAAAGTAAGAAATAAATTTTGAAGTTTGGCATTTTTAAATCTCCAAGAAGAATTTACAACATACAGGAAAAGATTCAGCAGTTTAAATTGTTTCCTTTCTGGGCCAGAGAGGTTGATTGGCATTGAATTAATAATTATCACAGTATTAAAAGGTACATACACTCTTATTATGAGACCTAAATTTCTGCAGTGAGCATAAAATGATTAATGTACAGATCCATCAAGCTATTTAAGTACTGGGGAGGTTAAGAGTGAGATGCCTGTTATGACCTACCAGTAACATGTTTTCTTTAGAATCCAAAAACAAAGGTATTTACTAAAATAAATAAGCCTCAATGGTTACTGTTTAAAACAAAATAATTTAACTGCACAAAAATCAAAGAGCGTGAATACTAATAACTACACGCTGGGCAGAAACTTTCGCTTGGTGGGCAGCCTCACGCCTGACCCGCTCGAGCGTGAAATGACGCACGTTGAAGTCACCCGTGCGTGCCCACGTCAAAGCGCAGTCGCGTGATATTTCAGTCGGTGGGCATGCGCTGGTGTCAGCAGCACACCCGCCAACAATTAAAAGGCCTGTTAAGGCCATTAAGTAATCAAGTATCTTAAATTTTTCATTGCCCGTCCAACCTAATAGTTGGTGGGCAGATGAAAAGGCCAAGAGGCCTCTGCATTTTTTTGGAAACCTCATCCACGGGCAGGATGAGGTTTCCAAAAGAAAATAAAGATTAAGTTCAAGTTTTAAAATTGAATTAATAACATGTCCTTGCTCATGTGATAGAGTCACATGAGGGAACATGTTTATTTACATTTTTATTTTCTTCATTTTTTTACCAACGCTTCATCTCCCTGCGGCAACTCTGTGCCTCAGGGGGATTATGAAGCACCCACTAGCGCACATGTGTGAAGTTCGCGCTCAACACACTCGGCCTCTTCCTCCACCCCTGCACAGGTAACGCTGAGAGCCGCCACTCATGTTTCATGCTGGGCAGGCCTTAATTGGTCTGCCAGCGTGAAAGCATGGTCTGGTCCCAACTGCCCCCGCCCGCCAAGGGCAACGTTCCGCCCTCTATCATAACTAGTCGGCCACATTAAAGGTATTAAAAGTACAATGAACACAATTACTTATCCTCTTATCCAAAATTCTTAACTCAAATTTCCTTCTGCATCCATTTGACTTATATCCTCCAAAAAAACTCATGTCAGTTTTTACTAGAAAGGGGAAGATTAACCATTTGGTCTGAGTACTGTTTAAAAGATTCCTATGTGGGTTGAGATTTCTTCGTCTTCTGCTTACTTCCAGCAAAGTTTTCCTTTCAACTCCCCTTCCCTGGCTGTAGACTCCAAGTTCAACACAGGTATCACTAGTGTTTTAAGCGTAGCCACCTCAGGTCAGAACTCTCCTAGTTCTGCTGCTTTTAACTTGCATCCAGGAACTCAGAAGCTAGAAATCCTGTGGTGAGTAACTCACCTCCTGACTCCCCAAAGTCTGTCCATTACCTACAGGCACAAGTCAGGACTATGATGGAATACTCTCCACTTTTTTGGATGAGTGCAGCTCCGACAACATTTATGAAGCTTGATACTATCCAGGACAAAGCAGCTCATTTGATTGGCACCCATCCACAAACATTCAATCACTCCACCACAAATGCACAGTAGCAGCAGTGTGTATCATCTATGAGATGCACTGCAGCAACTCATCAAGTCTCCTTAGACAGCCCCTTCCAAGCCACAACCACTACCACCTAGAAGGACAAGGGCAGCAGGTGCATGGGAACACCACCATCTGCAAGTTCCCCTCCAAGCCACACACCATCCTAACTTTGTAAATATATCGGCATTCCTTCACTGTCACTGGGTTAAAATCTTGGAACTCCCTCCCTAACAGCATTGTGGGTATACCTACACCAGATGGACTGCAGCAGTTCGAGAAGACAGCTCACCACCACCTTCTCAAGGGCAATTAGCGATGGGCAATTAATGCTGGCCTATCCAACGATGCCCACATCTCATGAAAGAATAAAAAAATGCTCTTTCTTTTCTCAGCATACCTACCCTGGAAATCCAACCCATTGTTCATAGATTCCTTCAGTTATTAAGGGTTTAAAACCCTTTTAGCCAGCACACAGTAATTCTGTTTTAAAGTGATGTTCTCTGCACTCAACTTGTTCTAAACTAAAACTTAAACTGCTTGCAAATTGAACCACACCCAGGATTCTAATTTACCCCTGTAATTAACCTCTTGTTGACCCTTTGTTAACTATTGTTTGTCTCCCAGGTAGCTTGGTCACATGATCACTTCCTGGAAACAAGTTGCCTTTAGAAGAAATCATGATTCAGGGAACCATCGTTCTTAAATGGACCATCACCACAACATAAAGCATTGGTTTTTCCTCAAAAAGCATGTGCAGCATGAATCTACCAGCAAGCTCTGGAGAATCTCAATCAACTAAGTCTCCTGCACTAGGCGGCTAATTTTCAAATTATGTGTCATCAACTTGCCATTATTTTTCCAGGGAGATTTAGCTCATTGTTATGAGTAATTATTTGGAGAGAGCCATAATAAAATGCATTAATTCTATAGTGCAACATTTGGTTCCAAAGGCCAGCCAATATCAAGCAAGTTATATCAAAGGGTCAAGCACTGCCTACTTAAGACTTTGCAGTAATCTGCAGTTTTATCATAATACATAAAGCTTTAATAGCCATCAAATTACGACACAGTAACTTTATAAGGTTAGCATTTGTGAAAACACAGTTATGCAAAAAGGTGAGTTCCCAAGCAAAAAATTACAAATATCCCAACTTAGGCAATCCAAGCGTTCCCCTACAGACAGAAATCCAATCCACCTACACAAAACAATCATGGTCTCATCTACCAAAAACACAGGACCCTATCCAGAAAAAAATCTAAGTCCAACATAGACAGGAAATTCAAGCTCATTTTCCTTCTACCTGTGCTTCCTCCAATCTTCCCCTCTCAAACTTCACTTTCAGGACCTTCTTGACTTTTTTTCCCCCACACATTTTTGGTGCATATTCAAACAGTTTGAAGTACACCTTATACTTTGCCTGCTCTTTCTATATTTTTGGTGTGCCTTCTGTTCTGAATCAATATCTAATCCTGATTACATGGCCCTGTTTTTTTTAGGCATTGGGCTTCAAATCATTAAATTGGAAAACTAAATACAATTCAAAACTGGCTTGCTGAAAATGAAGCAAGTAAACAGGCAAAATAAAATATACTATTTGGAGTGAAGAAAAAAATACCACTGAATGAATTATTCTGTAACCATTAAGTTGATCTATGCTTTGCGTAAGTTTGGAATCAAATAACTCAGAGTTTATATGCAATGACACTAACATTTCACTGAGGCCAAAAGCCATATTTGCTTAGCTTTCATCTTTAAAATAGGCCAGTCATTTCTATTTTCAGTGCTGAATTTCTCCATTAGGATTTCATAATTTACAATATTAACATCAGCAGTTTAGTTAATCTGAACTTCAAAGAGATATATCAAAATTATTATTTATGTTAGAAATCAAAGGAAAAATATTAACATTAACTTCCTTTTGCTTCCTTTGATGAGCACCACATCAGTTTCCTTACATTGGCCATACCTGCTTAATATTAAGATTTTTTTGATTTTTATGACATAATGAGGACATGTTGTAATTGAAAGATAAGGAACCACTGTAAGTCTCTCTAGTTATCTGTGTGTATAGCAAAAATCATTAAAGCCATGGCTCCTGATCTATCATTTATCTGCAAAGATAAATGCAAAAACTACAAGCCTTTTTCTTGTCCTTGACAATTATATGACACAGCAGTTGGTAAAGACTGAGTTATTTAAAATTCCAGAGGGAAACTTTGAACAACTGTCATGGTCTATATTTTCAATTGGTATGTTTGAGATGCAACTCTGAATTCAGCAATAAAACCCACCAGGCCTCCAGAGGTCTTTTATATAAATTAGATTAAACATTTAATAATTTGAATAAGAACTTAAACACATACACATCTACAAATTACTACCATAATAACTATTAAACAAATCCCCAAATTAATCACTCCCAGATAATCTTCCCCAATGTACCAATAACCCATAGACTGAAACAGATACCAGGCAAAGAACATTTTCTTACAAATTCAAAATGAAGTTCCTTTCAATTTGGTTCCTTTACACAGTTGTAGGCTTACAGGCTGCTTAGATATCACATGCCTCTAAATTCCACACACAAAACTCTTGTGTATATACCTAGCCTTCCCTTTGAATGCAAATTCTTATTGTATCACCAAGCCCTATAAAACCCCTTTCATAGTACCAATTTTATTAGCAATATAAATATATTGCTTGGTGTCTCCTAGGTAGGTGTGAGGTTTCACCCCCAGTCTTTGAATGGTTTATTCAATAAAATGCAAATGTAGTCTTTACCTTCCTTACTGTTTAACATCTCAAAACTGCTATACATCGAAGCACCCAGGCTAATTAGCTTTAATCCAATTAAGACACACACAGGCATAGACCCTGCTAGAAGTCCAATTTAAAATAATTTCCAATAAAATTAAATACATTAATATCTCTTCATGACAATAATATTTTTATTTTTCATGAAAATCAATCTTGAAATATTTGAGTTCCCAACAACTTTCCAACACCATAAAGCCCTGTAATTGTATTATCTTTTCTGAATGTGATAGTTATTTATCTCCTATAGGGCTGACACTGGTGTTACTATCTTATAGCTTAAGGTTCTGAACAATGTGAGTAGTGTTATGAATGCAACAAGTATGGGTTTGATAACCAACAGCACCGGGAAGAGTGGCTGCTCTGGAATCCTAAATTGTCAGTAGCAGCAATTATGCATTCAGTCAAATTGATGTAAATTTTTCACAGTCTAGGACTTGTGATAACTGATGGGATGATGCTCCCTGAAGTGTAATGCCCTTGATTTAACTGCAAGCACAGAAAAACGACTCAACCTTTCACTCACTCTGTTTAAAATGGAACTGCCCCAGCCTGCAAGTTGCATGATGCGCTGGTAATCATGCTGGTGATCTAGTCAGTATGCTCTGTTGCCCTGTGACTTACTTGAAGTGGAAGTGGAACTGATAAGAGATTAGTTGATCAATATCACCCTATAAGTATAATTGGCACCCAGTTTTAAAAATGGCTTGTGACAAAGGCAAATGCTGAACTCACACAGCAATGGTTTTTCAAGTAGCATTTGAAAGCTCTCCCTTTTAATTTATTCTGCTTTCAGAGCATCCTTGTTGGTGAGTAGCTTAGCTCCATGTACAGATTTTCCCTATGCCTGATATGAGCAGCTTACACATCTTATAAGCAAACAATTTCTTGAGCTGTATTCTACAGATTGCTGGAGTGAGACATGAACTACATGACAGATTTTGCTGTATCTATTAAAATTTTTTGTCCTGATTTATTATAGGTTTCATCTGCTTAAAAGCATGGGACTGTGCATTTTAATTGTTCTCATATGCTTTACAGTCCTGTGTTGGTAGTAATTCTGGATGGTGGTTCAGTTTGCATTTAGTTTTAGCTCCTTCCTCCTTCAACATGGAAGAAATCGAGTGTGTGATAAATTAAAATGCCTTGTGCGGCTTAGACTCTCCGATCCCACTGCCTTCCTGTGCATCCCAATATTAATGTGCTCTTTTTATCAGGTGAGCAGGATACCACAAATAGCAACAGGGTCTTGCATTATAAATGCTGATCAAGCTCCCATGACTTCATCTGTGCCTGTCCCCTCGACCTGTGATACTGGGGCCAAAAATGTGTAGAGTGTGAATCTTAAAGTAAATGTATCAATGTGTCCACCCCTAATTTCTACTGCTGCCCATGACAAAGTTGGCAGAGTCAATGGGATATCATCCTCTTTGTTTGGCTTCAGTGGGCTTGAGGTAAATCTGGACTTCCTTCATCCCACCACTGAAACAGATGAAACATCTGGCAAAAAGTCCCAGCCCTTTTGGGGGGTGGGGGAGGTGGTGGGGTCAGGCCCACTGCCAGAATGAAAACTTTGTTACTCCCACAGCCTCTATATAAAAGCCTCTAGAACTCCATAACTGCAATGAATGTTCTTATCAAACCTTAGACTGTAATCTAAATCTGGACATGCAGCTGGGGCTCACTTCCACCAAGCAGTCAGTAGGAATGCCAGGTTTCACTAGGTCTATGAGTATTGTTACATATGTCTAATGTCATAGTTCATATATTTTAGAAGTATAGCTTTTTAGTTTTAGGAATTGAATTTTAAGCGCAAGCTCAGTGAGGAAGAAAACAACTGGTAAATATCTCGAGGTTGGCAAACCACACAGACTTAAGATAATTATAATTCAGGAGCTAATTTATGTTTACAGAAGAAACTCAGAGTAAAAAGGTAAGATTCATAAAACGGCAGATTGTCTTACTTAGCTAATGAACTAGACATGATATCTGCAGTTATTCCAATAAAGGATAAGTTATTCATGGTTTCCCAGAATTAAGGAACGTTTTGGAATTAAAAGGTAGTTATTTGCACTTCTACCTGGGAGCAAATCAAGTCTGTCATGGAGATGGGAGGAGCTTAGTGAGATTCTTTGTTTTGTGTTTATCTCTGTGAATTCAGTTCGGGCATAGCAAGAAAGCAAGACTGGTTGCTGTTTGGAAAAGCAGCTAAAAGGCTGTGTCAGCTTTGGGTTTTATCTAGCTTGTAGCTCCTTGAAAGTTGAGAGATAAAGCCAGACCTACACTTGAAGTAGATTAAATGCTAAATCTGTCATCCATGACACAGCCTGTGATTGGGAGCTGATATTCAGTATGAGACAAAGTTGATAAGAGGAGAAATGACTGGAAGATCTGTTTAGCTTGAAGCTAAAGGAATAAATTTATAATAATAAAAGACCATTAACCTTGTTGCAGTTAGAGGTCTGGGAGTAATCAGCTTGGTTGCAGTTTGAAACCACAACAGCAGGCTATTGGAAACCAAGGGTGTTTCCTGATGTTTTAAGCTACTGTGCGGGAGTCACTTGAGCTGTGGAATCCAGAGCCACAAATCGGTAAAGAAGTTGAAGGGTTGCTTAGCCAAAATCTAGTGGAAGGACCCCAGTGAAATCTTGTACCTTGATGAAGAGTTGGGACATATGCCTAATGTCATAGTTCATGAAGAAAAATCAGAGTGAATTCAGAAGAACTTTTGAGCTCATCCCAGGAAACGTGAATGAACCTTAAAGATTTTGTAAGATAAGGGAACTCTTGGGGCTGAGGGGTGGGTGGGGAAGTGGGGCAGTAGAGAGTAGAGCTGAGTTTATAGAATAAGATTTTGTCAGCTAAGTGTTAACTTAATAGTGCTTACTTTGTTTAATTCTTTTTTGATATACAATAACATTTGTTTTTGTTAAAAGTAACCTGTAATTTTATGGTGTAGTTTTATCAGTTAATTGCTGAGTGTTCAAATATTTTCTTTAAATGTTAATGGTCCCTAACAGCTTTGGAACAGTATCAACCTTACACCTAAGTATCAAGCAAGCCCCTGCTCTCAGCCAGTATCAACCATATACCTACTCCCAGCACCTGTACCTACCATACCCACTCCCACTCACTTTTTAAATACTAGGCCCAGGACTTTTCCTATAGCAGGCAGGTTGAGTGGTAGTGGGCGCAGAGCTGATCGCTGCCCGTGATTGGCTCTGCACTGCCATTTTACATGGGCAGGCCAATTAAGGCCTGCTCAGCGTAAATCCCGGCTCCCAAGATTAGCGGGAAGGGGCGGGCAGCGGCGGGAAGCAAATGACCGCTGGGTCCAATGGCGAACCAGCGGCCTATTCAAAAATGGCACAGGTAGCCATCCTAAGGCTGCCACTGATGGCGGTCAGAAGCATAATGGATAACATCCACCGAGAGCAGGCCAGGCGGGAGGGCAGGTCGGCGGGCAGTCGGCCCTGAGGTTCTCAGAGGAGTGCCTTTTTGTCCTCCTCAAGGAGGCGGCAGCACGCCTTGAAATCCTGGTGCCAAAGGATGGGAGGAGGAGGCCCCTCCTACATAACAAAATGTGCCTGGGAGGAGGTGGCAGAATGGACCAGCTTCCACGATGTGGTGAAGTGCACCTGGGTGCAGTGCCACAAGTGGTTTAATGACCTCTTGCGATCGGGAAGGGTGACTACTGTGTTGGCATGAATCACTTAGCACAGCAGTTAGGTTGCTCCCCCCCCCCACCGCCCCTCAACACCACCCCACCCCACAACTCAGAATTTTGTCTTTGTACTCATTCATTCTCGGGATGTGGCCTTCGCTGGCTGGGCCAGCATTTATTGGCCATCCTTTGTTGCCCGCGAGAAGGTTGTGCTGAGCTGCCTTCTGGATCCACTGCATGTGGTGCAGGAACACCCACAGTGCTGTTAGGGGGTGAGTTCCAGGATTTGGACCCAGTGACAATGGAGGAGCGGCAAAACATTTCCAAGTCAGGTTGGTGAGTGACTTGGAGGGGAACTTCCAGGTGGTGGTGTTCCCATCTGTCTGCTGCCCTTGTCCTTTTAGGTGGTAGTGGTCATGGATTTGGAAGGTCTTACAGTGTGAGTGGCAAATGTGATGGAGGCAGCATCTGGGCAAGGGTTCAGCCCTGGAATGAGTGTACAGCAGCTCCAGGGTCAAGAATTGGATGAGCCCTGCGAGGTTTTCCTCAGTTGGGGGTGACAAGGCTGCAATGGCAATGCAGGTACAGAGCGGATTAATCAATGCTTCTCTCTCCTTTCAGGAGAAGACCACACACAATAATGCACAGTGGCTGCAGACTGCCGGAGGGCAGCCCCACCTTCTCATCATCGCCAGATACAAGCAGAGACACTGGAGCTGGAGAGGCGCCGTGCACCCAGGTCAACCAGCCATGGTGAGGTTGAGGTGCCACAGGGAGGTAAGAGTGCCATGCACTGAGCTCACAATGTCTGCCAGTGCAAATATTCCACTGTTGACTGTATATTGATTTCAGCATCCAACATGGGTTTCCCATTAAAAATGGAAGGAGGAGCGCATCCTGATCCAGGTGCCAGGCATGCACATTAACATTATAACGACTTCAACTAATCAAATGTTATTGTTCTTCCTCTCAGCCTCACCAGAGCACACCCGGACTCAGGAGGCGGAGGGACCACCGCTGACCCCTGAGGGCACAGAAGACATTAATGCACCAGCGCAAACCCTCTCAGTCAGGCAGGCACCAGTGCAGATACCTTGGTGGGGGTAAGGTCGTTGGCTATTATCTCGATGCATAGCACTTCAAACTCGCGTGAGGTGTAGGCGGAGGCAGAGAGTACCCAGGGCGCTGGCAGTTGGAGGAATGATGGGGACCAGGAACATGCTCAGTCGGTGGCAGCTGATGGGCCTCTGGAGTCGTCCCTGAGGCAGCAGATACTGGAAGGCCAGCAGGGTGTGTGGGATGATCTGGCAGAGATACATGAGGGAATGCCATGGTCTCTGTGATGGAGGAGTCCATGCGGAGCATGAGCAATGCAATGACCCTCATGGCTGAGCGCACTGCTTCCTCCATGGAGAGAGTGGTGACTCTCATGGAGAGGCTCCACCAGGAACTGAATCAAGGATTCCTGAGGATGCACTTGGACCTGCAAGCCCTCACAGCAGCAATGACCTCAGGTGGTCAGTGTCAATGTGAGAGATGGATTGGGACCCAGTATCCCAGCTAGGTGCCGAGCCATCAATAATGATCAGGGAGGTCTGAAGCGATTCACGTTGGTGCACAAGCTGCTTTTTGTCTTTGTGGGCTCCTCTCAGGGTGCTCTGGATGACAGTAGCTGCTTCTCCGCCCCTCTGCCAGTGACTTTGGCATCCAATGAGACTGTGGCGACTGGGGAGGTGCCAGCCGTGCTACTGGCTGCTCCCTCCCAGGTGGGGCCATCAAAGGCTCCATGGGCAAGAGATGCCTGCCAAGGTCATCAAGGCCAACAGGACAGCACAGTGAGCAGGCTGTCTCCAATGCCGATGCCAGTGAGGGGGGAGCACCCACAAGCATAAGCGTAAATCACCTTAGGCACAACATTAGTGGTTTTCTTTTGCCCCACATTTAAGTTGTTTTTAAGTAGGTGTGCTGTTCAACACCTTTTACATAAGAACATAAAAACTAAGAGCAGAAGTAGGCAATTCAGCCCCTCGAGCTTGCCCCGACATTCAATATGATCATGGCTGATCTCATTTTGGCCTCAACTCCGATTTCCCGCCCTCTCCCCATAACCTTTCAACCCAATACTAATTAAAAATCTGTCTATCTCCTCCATAAATTTATTCAGCGTCCTGGCATCCACTGCACTCTGAGGTAGTAAATTCCACTGATTCACCACCCTTTGAGAAAAGTAATTCCTCCTCAATTCTGATTTAAATCGACCACCCCTTAGCCTAAAACTATGGCCTCTTGTTCTAGAATGCCCCACAAGGGGAAAGATCCGCTCCACGTCTACTTTGTCTATCTCTTTAGCATTTTACATACCTCAATTAGATCTCCTCTCATCCTTCCAAACTCTAACAAGTATAGGCCAAAACTGCTCAATCTCCCTCATAAGATAAGCCCCACATCTCTGGAATCAATTTAGTGAAGCTCCTCTGAACCGCCTCCAATGCAACTACATCTTTCCTCAGGTAAGGGGACCAAAACTAGCACGGTACTACAGGTGCAGTCTCACCAATGCCTTGTACAGTTGCAACAACACTTCCCTATTTTATACTCTATTCCTTTAGCAATAAGTGCCAAAAGTCCATTTTACTTCCTCATTACCTGTTGCACCTGCATACTAGCTTTCAGCGATTTATGCACAAAGACACCCAGATCCCTCTGCACTGAAGCATTCGGAAGTTCCTCTCCATTTAAATAAAAAGTCGCCATTTTATTCTTCTGACCAAAATGGACTTTTAATGGGCTTTGATTTCTGTATGCAAGTTGCCAATCATTAAATATTTTGATTTTCAACAAGCTTCTGGGTGCTTTATCAATTCTGCAGGTGAAGGTGAACCCATGATGTTATGAGTGACTTTTTTGTCATTGAGCTTTATTGACAAGTCACATAGTTAATCTTCCTAATCAGGCAAATATTGCTCTCAGGTATCGAGTATGGGGCCTTTAGCCCTGGCATGTGTTGGTGGTTCATTTTGGTAGGCTAGCTGAAGGAGCATTGGATTAAAGCCCCCCGGGTGTCCCTGCCTTCCTGGAGGTTGCCTGCACCGGCATCTATCCCCTCAGTGTTCTCCTGTGCCTGCTCATCCTCGGACTCACTACTGGACTCCATCTGCAGCCAGAGCATCTGCATCTTCTTCCTTCACTGTGTCCCCCCTTTCCAGGCCAGATTGTGGAGAGTGCAGCATGCAACCACTATCAGTGACACGAACTGGGGGGTATTGGAATGCACCCCCTGAATGGTCCAGGCATCGGAAGCACATCTTGAGAAGACCAATGGCTCTCTCCACCCTCGTGGAGCTCTGGCTCCTATTGTACCACTGCTCAGCCTCTGTTCTTGGATGGCAGAGGAGCATCATGAGCCAACTTTTGAGGAGGTAGCCCTTGTCACCCAGCAGCCATCCATCTAGCCAGGCTGGAACACCAAAGAGCCCCTGCATCTGGGAATGTCTGAGGATGTATGCGTCATGAGAGCTGCCGGGGTATCTTGCACAGACTTGCAGAATTTGCATCCTATGATCACACACTTTCCACATGTTCATGGGGTGGAAGCCCTTCCTGTTAACGAAAGCTCCTGGCTCAGCTGCTGGCACCTTGATGGCCACATATGTGCAGTCTATTGCACCCTGGACGCGGAGGAACCCAGCAATCATGGCAAAGCCCCTGGCTTGCTCTGCCTGGCTGGCCTCATCCCTGCGGTAGTGAATGAAAGTCAATGCATGCCTGAACAGAGCGTCTGTCACCAGCTTGACACAACTGTGGACAGCTGACTGGGATACTCCACAAAGATCACCCATCGACCCCTGGGAGGAGCTGGAGACATAGAAGTTGAGGGCAATTCAGCACCACTGGCATGGGGTGTCCACCCACACAATTGGAGCTGATCTCAGGGCCGATCATCTGACAAATGGAGGTCACTGTCTCTCTTGAGAGACGTAGCCTCCTTCGGCATTGCACCTCAAACCTACTGAGATAGCTGCATCGCCGCCTGTATACCCTGGCAGCAGGATAATGGCATTTTCTGCAGCCCCTTCCACCTTGGACTTCCTGTTGGCCCTGAGCCTGTTCTCCCACAGATGGCTGACCTGGAGGCTGAATATGGCCTCCTGGCCCCCTCCCCCTTCTAGAACATAAGAACATAAGATCTAGGAGCAGGAGTAGGCAATTCAGCCCCTCGAGCCTGCAACCCCCCCCCACCCCCCCCCCCGCCCCATTCAATATGGTCATGGCTGATCTCATTTCAGCCTCAACTCCAATTTCTCACCCTCTCCCCCTAACCTTTGAACTCATAGCTAATCAAAAATCCGTCTATCTCCTCCTTAAATTTATTCAGCGTCCCGGCATCCACTGCACTCTGAGGTAGTGAATTCCACAGATTCATGACCCTTTGAGAAAAGTAATTCTTCCTCATCTCTGATTTAAATCTACCACCACTTAGCCTAAAACTATGGCCTCTCATTCTAGAATGCCCCACAAGGGGAAACATCCGCTCCACGCCTACTTTGTCCATCCTTTTTAGCATCTTATATACCTCAATTTGATCTCCTCTCATCCTTCTAAACTCCAGCGAGTATGGACCTAAACTGCTCAATTTCTCCTCATAAGACAAACCCCACATCTTTGGAATCAATCTAGTGAACCTCCTCTGAACCGTCTCCAGTGCAACTACATCCTTCCTCAAGTAGGACCAAAACCGTGCACAGTACTCCAGGTATGGTCTCACCAATGCCTTGTACAGTTGCAACAACACTCCCCTATTTTTATACTCTATTCCTTTAGCAATAAATGCCAAAATTTCATTTCCATTCCTTATTACCTGCTGTACTAGCTTTCAGCGATTCATGCACGAGGACACCCAGATCCCTCTGCACTGAAGCATTCTGAAGTTTCTCTCCATTTAAATAATAAGTCTCCTTTTTATTCTTCTGACCAAAATGAATAACCTCACACTTATCCACGTTAAACTCCATCTGCCAAATTTTGGCCCATTCACCTAACCTGTCCATATCCATTTGTAAATTTCTTATTACTTCATTGCAACTTACTTTCCCACCTATTTTGGTATCATTTACAAATTTAGCTATAGTACTTTCTATCCCTGAATCCAAGTCATTAATATGGATAGTAAATAGCTGGGGCCCAAGGACCGAAGCCTGTGGCACCCCACTAGTTACAGCTTGCCGTCCAGAAAAAGACCCATTTATCCTGACTCTCTGCTTTCTGTTGGTTAGCCAATCCTCTATCCAAGCTAATATATTACCCCTACTTCCGTGTGATCTTATCTTGTGTATTAATCTTTTGTGCGGCACCTTATCAAAGGCCTTCTGGAAGTCCAGATATACTACATCTACAGGATCCCCATTATCCACTTTGCTTGTCACATCTTCAAAGAACTCTAGCAAATTAGTCAAACATGATTTACTCTTCATAAAACCATGCTGACTCTGATGATTGCATTTTGACTTTCCAAATGCCCCATTACTACTTCCTTAATAATGATTCCAACAATTTCCCTCAGAGGAGGTGCCTCCAGTGGAGAGCACAATCCCTGTTCCCAGGGTAAGGGAAGGCTGCTGATACATGGAAGGCCTCAAGTGTTATGATTGCTCCAGTGTTCTGAACTGAAGCCTGCTCTTTCTGTCAAAGCAGCTCTGAAGAGAAATGAAGTTGTCCTGCTCACACAAGAAAGTAGCAGTAAGTAAAAAAAGACTAAAGTTCGAAGAACTCTCATTAGCGAGGCCACTCACCCCTCTAATCCCACCTGTGGATGATGTTTTGAAAATGTGGCTATCCGCCTGCTCATTGTGCCTGTGCAACGCACTGAAAATCACACGGGCTGTGAAAATCATTTTCAATTGCTGCCTCAAGGGCCTTAACTGTCCTGTTAATTAATGGCGGGCGTGCCTTGGAAATCATACCGCACCCACTTTCTGAATTATTGCGATGGCATGTGGTGACATCAGGACGCTCGCCCGACGTCATAGCGCGTCATTTTACGCATCAGCGCGTCGGGCCTCCCCCGCATGTCGACAGGAAAATTCTGCCCTCAGAGATCAGAGTGGGAGACCTGAAACAGACACCTTCAGAAACCGGACTGGGGTCAAGCAAAGCTGTGTGATAGCCCCCGTACTTTTTACAATCTATCTGACATTGGCTATTCACTTCACCAAAGTTTAATTACCCTCTGGTGTGAGTATAAAACACCATCTCAGTGGAAAACTTTTGGATGTCAGTTGCCTCCATGCCAAAACTAAACTGATCACCAGGGAAAAGCATGATCTACAGTTTGCAGGTGACTGCAGTATCATTGCCCACTCTGCACCAGATTTGATGTCTTCAATTCTGCATACAAGAACTCAACCTGTCCTTGAATGTTGCCAAAACAAAACTCATATATCAACCCATACCCACTAAGCCAAACATTCCACCTACCACCTATCCACTCTGATTTTTCTTCATGAACTATGACATTAGGCTCTTCATCAAGGTACAAGATTTCACAGCGGTCCTTCCATTTGTATTTAGCTAAGTGACCATTCAATTTCTTTACCGACATTGCGACTCTGGACTCCACAGCTCAAGTGACTCCCGCACAATAGCTTAAAACATCAGAAAACATCCTTGGTTTCCAATAGCCAGCTGTTGAAGGAGAGAATAGAATATGTTAAGTAGTTCCCATACCTTGGCAGTCACCTCTCTCAAAATTGATGAAGAGATCCAACACCAGATCAGCTGCGCCAGCTCAGCCTTTTACAAACTACAGCAGTGAGTGTTTGACAATAAAGACTCTGGCAACTCAGGAGAAGTCCTGGTGTACACAGCAGCTGTTGTCACCACACTCCTGTACTGCAATGAGACCTGGACTGTGCATCAGCAACACATAAGACCGCAAGAGAAATTCCATCAGCAATGCCTCCAACCGCATCCTCCAATTTCAATGGGAGAACCTTTAAACAAATGGCCTTTTTGAAGCCAGCTTCACAAGAATTCAGGCAAAACTCCTGCAAAATCAACTTTGATGGACTGGATGCTGTAACTGGATGGCTGAAAAGTGTCTCCACGCCAGGTCCAGTTATCTCAACTGCCAAACGGCCAGTGTTCCAGGGGAGGACAAAGAAAGTGCTTCAAAGATATTCCGAAGCTCTCCATGAAGCGCAAAAGCGCTAACATTAATGACTTGGAGTAGCTTGCTACCAATCATTCAAAATTGTGACAACTTGCCCATCAAGCTGCATGTCGCTTTAAGTCCCAACAACTTAATGGTGAGGCAGGTGGCAACAGCAAAGGAGAGAAAGGGAAGCAAGTCACACTACCACGTGGGACATCCTGTTCCATGTGCCCAAAGATGTGTGAATTGAGAATCGACTGGTCCAGTTACATACAGACCCATGGAAGAAACATAAAACCCTGAGTAGACATCATCCCCGAACCAGAGGTCAGCAGATGATGATAATGATGGCAACGATGATCCACCATACCTACTGCCAGTACCAGTATTAACTATACAGCTACTCACTAAACAGGCTTGTGCTGGGGCCTTTGACACCTAGAGTCCTTACCCCCTAGTGCTTACACCTTATCCAAATAGCCATTTTTGTGCTGGGTAAAGACTCCACCCCAAGTCTACCATTTAGCAAGCTTGACATGAGGTCAGGCCCTGGTCATCCAGGCGACAACTTGGTTCTGAGTCGTTTCAACATTCACCAACCGAAGTTATGACAGACAGAATGGCCTTAGACTTTCATTCTTAGCTTCTTACATCAAAAACCATAAAAGTTGCAACATGGACACTGGTCATTCAGCCTAGCCAACCAATAGCAGCATTTACCCTCCATGTGAGTAAATAGTTCTAATCGTATTTACCCACCCTGATTCCATATCCATTCCACCTCTTTTTTTTCACCTATTTATTTAAACTAATCTTGAATTTAACATCATTTTTGTCTCAGTCACTAGCCTTGGAAATGAATTCCACAGTTTCCTTACTTTCTATGTAGTTTCTCCTTCCTTCTGTTCTATACACTTTATATTTAAACTTGTACCTATCCTTTGCTTCTTGACCATTCAATGACTGGAAGCTGTCTATTTCAATTCCCCTCACAAAAATGATAACATTCTATTAGCTTTGCTAAAGCAGAGTATTATTACGGTTCATCATAAGTTCCTTGCCTTTGTACTCTATGCCTCTATTTATGAAGCCTGGAATCCCCATATGCTTTTTAAACAACTTTCCTAACCTGCCCTGCTGCTTTCAGTGATTTATTCACACATACACCCAGGTTTCTTTGTCCCCACATCCATTTAGAATTGTGCCTTTATTTCATATTGCCTCTCCTAGATCTTCCTACCAAAAAGTAGCACTTTTCTGCATTAAACTTCATCTTCCATGTGTCTGCCCATTCCACCATCCTATTTATACCCTCTTGAAGTCTTTCACTCTTTGCTTCTCTGATTTCCTTTTTTATTTCCCCTCTGAACTTTCTATACTCAGCCCGGTTCCCACATGTATTATCAACCTGATATCTTTCTCCTTGGGGAAAGAAACTCGCCTGCACTAAAACCATCTCCTCTTTAAGAGCAGCCCATTGTTACATTAGTTTTCCTGTTAATCGATGATTCCAAGTTACCTGGGATAGCTCTGTCCTCACCCTACTGAAATTGGCCCTCTTCCAATTTAGTATTTTTACTTCAGATTACTCCTTGTCTTTTTCCATGTCTAACCTAAACTTTATGATACTATAATCACTGTTCTCTAAAAGTTCACCGACCGACACTTGATTCTCTGGACCTACCTGATTCCTCAGAATCAGATCTTGCAACGCCTCCTTCCTCATTGGGCTGGAAGCATTCTGATCAAGAAAATTCTCTTGAAAAGGCCTCTTAAACTCTTATGACTCACTGCCTTTTTAAATTAAAACATTAACTTAATGTTTTAAAATTTAAGACAATGATAATAAATCATCTTGTACCTTTAAGATTATACAAAATGATTAAAATTAAAGGAAAACTACCTTTTAGACAAACATGCTATTGGTGATGAGTGATCATAAAAGACTTTGGGTGGAATTTTCCATTCCGGGGCTAAATCCTGTGGTGGGGGTGGGAACCAGCAGTGTTTCCCACCGTGGAGGCCAGTGGGAATTTGCGCTGTAGCACACGATGCTGGCCTAATTAATGATGTAGACAGAGGTTCCTGATGTCGTGCGCAGCGGAGCGGGCTGGATGGCGCCTGATCTGCCATCCTATCCGGGTGCCATATTTAAAAAGCACCCAGAAATCAACTTACCCACCATTGAAAAAGATGACCCACCAATCACAGGGCCCTCTGGCCCCCAAATTCAGTGACGCATCCTTGGAAGTTCTGCTCAATGCAGAGGATGCCAAGAAGGGCGTTCTCTACTCAGAGGATGGAAAGAGGAGGCCAAGCTGTCAGACTAGCTCTGCATTGCAGGAAGTCTCCAGGGTGGTCAGTGCCCAGGGCCTCCACCAGAGGACTGCTCTGCAGTGCAGGAAATGGATGCATGACCTCATTTGCTCCAGCAGGGTAAGTGAACTCCCAATAACAGAATCACAGAATTGTTACGGTGTAGAAGGAAGCCATTTGGCCCATCGTGGCCGCACCCACTCTCTGAGCATTTTAACTTAGTGCCATTCTCCTGTCTTTTCCCGTAACCCTGCACATTGTTTCTCTTTAAATAATCATCCAATACTCTCTTGAATGCCTCAATTGAACTTGCCTCCACCGCACATCCAGACAGTGCATTCCACACAGAGAGTTCAGATGCTGTCTGGGAGTCAGGGGGTGGGGGGGGTGGGGGGGGTGGAGGAAGAGGGTCAGGTGTCGAAGGCACCAGCAAGGACCGCTAATGACATCTTTCAGCCTTATCCTTCCATCTGCATGGGTTCACCATGTTCACACTCACTTTGCTGAATGGTAGAAGGGACATGGGCCTCATTGGCATGGGCATCATCTGTGCGACCCATGAATAAAAGAGTTACTCAACATTATAAGGTGATGCCTCATAGCCCCACTGCAGTCCATCGTCTGCAGGCGGAGAGGTCACTGTGGGTCCCTGACCCTTCCACACAGTGGGCTCAGATGCTGTCTGGGAGTGGCGGGGGGAAGAGGGTTAGGTTTCGAGGGAACCAGCAAGGACCGCTAATGACATGACTCTGTGAGTCTGATCCTTCTATCCGTATGGGCTCACCGCTCTGGAGGGTGCTGCCCAGGAACCCTTCTGGACAACCTGCAGTGCATCAATCAGATGGCACACAATCCAGTGGGTTATTTGTAAGACAAGAAGCCTGAGAAAGATACATGAAACTCAGCTGCTCTCAACCCCATCTTCTCTCTTTGCGCAGGAAAAGTTTAGGTACAACAGGAGGGAAAGCAAGAGAGAAGATGGGGTGGGGACAGCCTGACTTCAAGAACCTCACTGACTTCAAGGAGTGGGCAGCCCAGCTGGCAGGGCAGGAACTGGACCAAGCCTGTGGAGATAGAGAGGTCGGCAGGCATCCTCCATCCAGTAAGTGCGTTCCTCCATGTTGGAGGCAGCTCAAGCAGTCACTCGCTCTCTCCTGTCTCACTTACAGGTCCCACCAGGAAGAAGGCAAGGGAAGAAGAGGAAGCCTTGTCCAGCATCACATTCAGCCCACAGATGACCAAAGACTTTGAGGAGGAAGAAGACAGTGCACCTGTAGAGGCATCACAGAAGTCACCTGCATCCTCCACAGACACACACCTTGGTGGGTACTAAATGTAATTCAGGCAGGATCTCACAGGATCACTGCAAAGTCACATGTCCACAGCTGAAGGAGGCACAGTCAGCCAAGCTCACTGGCACTCAAACCACTGCTGGGGAAGAAGCATTTGCGACGTCCAAGTTGGATGAAGAACCTCTGGGATGAGCCCTGCATGAGATGCTGGGGAAGATGCAAGAGGCAGGGGAACATGCAAAAGGCAGGGGAACATCAGGCAGAGGTGTTCGAGGTTCTCAGTAGAATGGCACATGAGGTGAAGTAGTCTGTCCACCTGCTCTCTGATGAAGTGGTGCTAATATGTGTGGGCAGCATAGTCTCCATGGCGTGGCTGGCAGACACAATTGAGACCCTGGCCCAGCAGAACACCAGCTTCTGTCGGAGATACGTGCAGACCTGCACTCCATCGCTGTAGCTATGGATGAACTATTACACTGGCTACACAAGAGGGGGATGGGGCACCTCGCCCTCCCTCCAGTGCCCTTCCCCTCAAGAAGTCAGGCAGAGGCCCTCAGGCACCAAAAGATAAGAGGAGCGATTGTTGGACACCCCCGGGACCTCCAGTTAGGATTCTCTGAGGGTGACCAACCATTCAGAATTCCCCTTGCCTGTCACCTCTTCAGCTTCATCCGCTGTGACCTCAGAGGGAGTAGCTGCCCACAGCAGGACAGCCAAAGTAAGTCACGTCCCTCCAGACCTCGGATCTCCAGAGGACGACTGCCAAGGTCATCCAAGACAACAGGACAAACTGGTCAGCAGGCCATCTCCACCCCTGCTGCAGATGTCAGGGGAGCACCTTGAAGTGGTAGGGAATGCAAGATTATGAAGTTTTGATTTCACATGTGGTTGAATGGGTGCATTATGATTTTTAAACTTATCACACTTTTCTAAATATAGTTCATTTGCACTTTAATGAGGTCAGATGCATTTTATTTGCGATCCATAGTCCTTAAGCCTGCACCATCATCACCCCACAGTACCACCCACCCACCATCCCACCATCTTCAGAGGGACACCCCCGACTTGGTCTATGTCACCTGGAATCAGACATGAGGGGGGTGGGGTGGTAAAGGTCTTTGCCAGGGCGCTTGCGAGCCATGTGCAAGCAGTCTTCCGCACACACTGCCGTCTGTCCCAAAGCCCTAGCATTGTGAATACTACATGCTGGAGTTCTCCTTCAGTTGTCCAGTTGAGCTGAGCTGCATTATAACCACCCCTAATGAACCAACTCCCATGCAGCATCTTGAGATCTCCACCACGAAGCTCTACATAGTTACGAGCAGCCATGGTTGTCATCACCTTCAAGGTGCAGGCAAATAACTTTACCCCTTCCCCTGTGAACACCACCCCCCCCCCCCCACCCCCCCCCCCCCCCCCCCCCCCCCATAGCCACTGAACCCTCCCAAGAGTAACATTTGACCTTTCCCCACAGTTACCCTTCAACCCAACCCATCACCCTCCATCCCATGCAGGTGAATGTCCACGTCCCCTACGTTCCTGAGGAGCCCACCCCCATGACAGTAGATCTGGCCCCACTCAGTCTGTTGACTCACAAAATTCACTTCTCATTCCGTATCCCCTCCAACAGCTCTCAGCGCTCCTCCATCCATCATTGCTGAACCCTCACCCTCCCACTCTACCGGTTCCCACTGCCCCCATTACCCCTCACCAGCCCCTCCCATCACCTCTTAAGTGTGCCCCTCAGGACTCTTCAGTTGACGCCACAGACCCCTCCAACTGAACCCCTTTCCTCTCTTTCCCCCCATGCCAGTTCACATCTGCACACACCCTCATGCCCATTTGCACCTGTCCCCACATGCCCGTTCATACCTGCACAGGCCCCCCACCCCATGGCCATTCACACTTGCACAGGCCCCACCGATGCCCGTTCACACTTGCACAATACCCCCACCCCCCCCCCCAACACCCCTGCACCCAAACTCCAGCATGGCCCTTCCCAACCTCCTGCTCTATAAATCCAGCTCACCCATTCCCGGAATCCCACAACATCTCTCTCTTGCCCCAACCTTCCCTGCTCCCCTTTAGGCCTTAGCTATAAGCAAAAGTGAAAAACAATTTTCTCTGCATTAACCCTGATTGGCAAGACACTGACAACACCCCAAAGGCCTGCATCATCGTATTTCTCTTTGAAGGGTCTCTGAGGTCCATTGGAAGTGGCCATAGGCTAGCTGCCCTTATTACCATCATGTAGCCATGAGACCCCTCACAAGGAGACACAATCATAACAGGTGACCATCGTTTAATAAATCGGGTCAGAACACCAAAACACTCAGGTTAACACATTGAACAAGCATCTGTGATGACACATGTGCATCTACAGAGATTTCTTCATTCATTTGTGTATGCTCCACCCTGGTGCTTCCTCTTCATGGCCAGCTGCGCTGGACGCAGGCTACTAATCTTGATGCCCAGTTGGCCAGGATGACCTTGGTGGACATCTCTAGTCATCTGAGGAATGAGGGCCCTGGCATTTGAGTGTGCCTGTCCAATGGAAGGTGTCTCCTTTGTTACTGTGACATCCTGAGGCACTGGTATCACTTGCAGAGGGGTGGAGGAACATTGGCACCATCAGGTGTGCCCTGAGAGGAGCACCCAGATACAGACTGCTGTTGCTCATCCACCGTTGTGAGGTCCAATTGGTCCTCCCTGCTTATCTGAGAGGGACAAGAACCTGGTGGAGACTCCACCTCCCCTTGTCCCCCTCTCACTTGGCAGTGCCTGCTTGAGCTCAGTGACAAGACTAAATTGCAGGTCTGCATGTATACCCAGCGTCCCCTGAAAGAGCTGCTGGTTCTGGTTCTCCACAAGAGTCACCAAGCTCTCAATGGAGGATGCCACATGTGCAGATGAGAAGGAGATTGCAGCACGCGTCGCTTGAATGGAATCCTCTACTGTCCTTGCCAGGGCACCTTTAGCCTCTGGAAGATCTGCCAGATCTTCACATGCTTCCTATTAGACATCCAACATCTGCTGCCTCACTGATGACACCAGAAGCTTGCTATCTGCCTGGGGCTCAGCATCTTCCTGGTCTCTCACTTTCCAGTGACTGTCGCCACCTTCAACAGCTGGTCTGGCTCTTGGGTGGTGGTCAAACCTGTTGGTGTTATAATTTTGGCCAACACACGCATGACCAGTGTGATGATATAGTGTATATTTTTATATTTCTTTGTTTATGTATATATATTCTGTGTAGGTAAGGGTGAGCTGTGTCTGTGTGTGTCCAGGGTTAATCAAATGTGAGGTTGTTGGAGTCAGATTGTCTGTAGAATTTAAAGGATCAAAGACTAAAGGTGTTACCATCTTGCATTTTATATTGAGGCCTTATGGTGGGTGTTAACTTACAAGGAAACAGGGTAGATCTGAAAGTTGTGTTTGGGGATAAGTTTTGAAATTGATTTGCAGCTGTTGCATTCCAAAAGAGTCTCAAAGGCAAAAAGAACATTTGCATTTTACAGGAGGTTTGCGAGTAAGCAGAGGCAGGCACTTTGATTTTTATTAGCCCGGAATAGAGGCAAAAGTAGGAACATGAAAGGTTTTGATATTTGGGAACTTGAGTTTTTGTAGAGGTATTTAAAGACAATGCAGAACTAAGATGAAATGGGTGGAAATGTATTTATGAAACGGGGTTTCAGTGTTGTAGTTGCTGTGGTGGGTGGGAGTCCCACTGAAACCCAACTCCTGCGTTTTGGAGTGCACTGAAAATGTTAATTGAATAATTTTAATTGAAGAAGGCAACTCCATTTTGGGCCAGGAGAATATTTATCCTGAGAAACTTTGTTTTAAATCTCCCTTTGGAAAACCCACATCAGTGTGGATTTGTTCTGGGAGTCATGGATTGTACTTCTGTTTAAACTGAAAGGAATTTCTCAGTTTGGGTAATATTTCCTGGATTTTATAGCTCAGAGTCCACAAGGGCCAAAAAGATAATATTATTCTGTACTTTTGATAAAGCATTTTGGAGGTTATTTTGCAAGATTTTTTCTACCTTTATGTTGTTTATCTTTTGTGTTTAAGTTTTATTTATTTTTCTTTTTCTTTTAATAAACAGTTTAATTCTTCAAACTTTTTAAAGTTATCATTGGAGTCCTGTGTTTTTGTGTCCTCACTTCTACAATACATAAGAACATAAGAACTAGGAGCAGGAGTAGGCAATTCAGCCCCTCGAGCCTGCCCCCGCATTCAATATGATCATGGCTGATCTCGGTTCGGCCTCAACTCCAATTTCCTGCCCTCTCCCCATAACCTTTCAACTTGCAACTAATTAAAAATCTGTCTATCTCCTCCTTAATTTATTCAGCGTCCCAGCATCCACTGTACTCTGAGGTAGTGAATTCCACAGATTCACGACCCTTTGAGAAAAGTAATTCCTCCTCATCTCTGATTTAAATCTACCACCCCTTAGCCTAAAACTATGGCCTCTCATTCTAGAATGCCCCAGAAGGAAACATCCGCTCCATGTCTACTCTGTCCAACCCCTTTAGCATCTTATATACCTCAATTAGATCTCCTCTCATTCTTCTAAACTCCAGTAAGCATTGGCCCAAACTGCTCAATCTCTCCTCATAAGACAAGCCCCACATCTTTGGAATCAATCTAGTGAACTTCCTCTGAATCGCCTCCAATGCAACTACATCCTTCATCAAGTAAAGGGTCCAAAAACTGTGCACAGCACTCCAGGTGTGATCTCACCAATGCCTTGTACAGTTGCAACAACACTTCCCTATTTTTATACACTATTCCTTTAGCAATAAATGCCAAAATTCCATTTGCCTTCCTTATTACCTGCTGCACCTGCATACTATCTTTCAGTGATTCATGCACGAGGACACCCAGATCCCTCTGCACTGAAGCATTCTGAAGTTTCTCTCCATTTAAATAAATCGCCTTTTTATTCTTCTGACCAAAATGGATAACCTCACACTTATCCACGTTAAACTCCATCTGCCAAATACAGAAATATTACAATAAGCACTAACATCAGCTGCGGTCGTAACATGAGCGGCATGCATGTATCTGAGCTGGCGAAGGTTTGGAATGAGGAAGGGACAGTGCACCCTCTAAGATCCTGTCCCCTTCCTCCAAAGGTCAATGCCAATCCCTCAGTAATGGCTGCTGTTGGGGCTGATGACTGACCTGTTGAAAAGAGCACAAAAATCGGTAACGCTCAACACTACTGATGAACATCATGCAAATATTGTTGCATCTTGGCCTGTCAAGTGCCTGAGTGGCACAAGATGCGACAGGCTTTCCTGAAAAGAGGTGACACAGGGCGCTTGATGGCTCTCCACAAGATTCTGTCCTTTGCTTTAATTGGATTGCAGCTAAAAACAGTTTTTGCTTTATTTAGTTTAAATTAAAGATATGTGGATCTTGTTTTAAATTAATTTGAACATTTTAAAAGTGCTGTTTTCTTATTTTAGTTACTGCAAGCTTGAGGCAGCTTTTGTGATTGACTCCTCTCCAATCCCCATAAGTTTTGCCAAGCAAGGAGCACTTTAGAATAAAAGAGGATTTAGACTAGTAATGCAGAAGAGGAAGGGACATATAAATTGGAAGAAGACCTATATCAGTGGAGCGAGAAGGGTAAATCAACCAGTTTAAAATGAAACCAAAGAGAGAGGAAAACTGTAATAGAACAATAGATGATCTTTAAGTAGTTACATTCCAACA
This sequence comes from Carcharodon carcharias, assembly GCF_017639515.1. Taxonomy (NCBI): domain Eukaryota; kingdom Metazoa; phylum Chordata; class Chondrichthyes; order Lamniformes; family Lamnidae; genus Carcharodon; species Carcharodon carcharias. Next base: position 91,929,810 of record NC_054477.1, on the reverse strand, counting down.
AGGGAGGGGAACCAAAACCAGGGTTCTGTGGATGATGAGGGAGATAGAGATTATGATGGAACAAAAAAAAAGAGCGTACAATGATGCATGTTAGCTAAATTCTTCAACCAAGTTTCAGGTCAAATACAATAGATTGAGAGGGGAAAGTGAAGAAGAAAATAAGACTGGCAAAGCGAAAGTATGAGAATAGAATGACAGTCAACATAAAAGAAAACGCAAAGATCTTTTAGCAGCATGTAAATAGTAAATGGGTAGTAAGAGATGGAGTGGGTCCTGTTAGGGACAAAGGGGATGATGTTTCCTCAGAGACGCAAGGCAAGGTGAGGATATTTAATGAGCTCTTTATATCGGTGTTTACTAATGATGAGAAATTTGACAAAATATCAGTAGAAATGGAGATAGTAGAGCTAATGGATGCAGTGAAAATTGAGAACAAGAAGGTACTGGAAAGGCTGACTATAGTGGATAAGTACCCTGGTCCAGATGACTTGCAAACCAGGTTGCTAAAGAAAGTGGGAGTGGAGAGACCAGAGGGGCTTGCTATAATCTTCCAATCTTCCCCAGAAGGTGGTTGGTGGGGAAGGAAGATTTAGAGAGCAGCAAACTTGACATCCTTATTCAAAAATCCTAGGAATTGCAGGCCAGTTACTTTAACAGCAAAGGTGGGTAAAGTTTTGGGGGAAAAAATTCAATAGGCACATGGAGAGGTTTGAGTTAATAAAGGGGAATCAGCATAGATTTATAAAAAGCAGATCATGCTTGACTAATCCAACTGAACTTTTTGAGGAATTAAAAGAGAAGGTTGATGAAGGAAATGCAGGGGGCTTTTGCGATGTGGATTTTAAGAAAGCATTTGATAAATTACCACATAAAAGGCTGGTTAACACAGATGAGGCTCATGGAATCGGAGTGGCAGTGTCAACTTGGATAAAAAAATGGCTTAAGGACTGAAAAGAGTGGGTGGAATTTTACACTGGTGGGATTTTACAGTCCCACCAAAGTCAATGATCTTTTGAACAGCTCGTGCATTTTATGACCCTGCCCCCACTGCGACAGGGCCACAAAATTTACCCAGTGAGTTGTGGCAAATGGTTATTTTTCAGACTAGGGGATGGCAGGCAGTCGTGTTCCCCAAGGGTCAGTGCTAGGACTATTGCTTTTTTCAAGGAGATTTTGTAGCTCAGTGGGTAGCGTCCCTGCCTCTGAGTCAGAAGCTCCAGGCTTAAGTCCCAATCCAGGACTTGATGGCCAAGGAAGGTGTGTTCATAATGTGGCCAAATAGATTGAGTAAAACATTGGCAATCCTCCAACAGATGCCAATGGCAAACTATAAAAGCAGGAGAGTTTCCTGCTCAGCCATGTCATGGAAAGAAATTGGAGCCTCTACCATCACTATTTATAGCTCCAGGCTACAACATGCATGTAAAAGTGCATGTTGCCACAACAACCCAGACTCCTCAGGGGCAAGTTGGCTCATTTGGTTGGACAGCTGGTGTGGATCAGACTGGTGCCAACAGCATGGGTTTTGAACCCTGTTCTGTCTGGGATGGATTCGGGACCTACCTCCTTGCCCTACCCTCGATGGAGCTGTGGGGTCGGATCTGCCTTTGAGCAGAGAACTCAAGATGAAGAAGAAGGAATGACTTGGATATTGGAATGCAGAGTAAAATCTCAAAATTTTCCAATGATACCAAACTTGGAGGAATGGCAAAGAATGCGGATGATACTAACTGACTGCAACAGGAAATAGATAGACTAGTAGAATGGGCAGACAAATGGCAAGTGGAATTTAATACAGTGAAGTGTGAGGTGATACACTTTGGAAGAAGGCATAGGAAAAGGCAATATAGATCAAGCAGCAAGATTCTAAATAGTGTACAGCTACAGAGGGACCTGGAGTGATGTATGTGCATAAATCTTTGAAAGTGGCAGGACATATTGAGAGACTAGGATCTTGGGCTTCATAAATAGAGGTACTGAGTACAAAAGCAGAGAAGTTATGCTGAACTTGTATAAACCTCAGGTCGTCCACAACTAGAGTATTAACTCCAGTTCTGGTCACCACACTTTAGGAAGGACATGAAGGTTCTTGAGGAGGTGCAGAGGACATTTACTAGAATGGTTCCAGGGTTTGGAAGATTTTAGTTACAAGGTTAGGTTAGAGAAGCTGGGATTGTTCTCCTTGAAACAAAGGAGATTGATAGAGGTCTACAAGATTATGGCAGTTTTGGATAAGATAGAAAAGGAAAAACTGTTCCCGTTAGCTGATGGTACCAGAACTAGAGGACAGAGATATAAAGTTTAGGTCAAGAGATGCAGGGGGAATGTGACAAACAACTTTTTAATCCGCAAGTGGTAAAAACCTGGAACTTATTGCCTCACTGCCCAAAAGGAAATTGGATGGGCACTTGAAGGGCTATGGGTATAGAAAGGGGGAATAGGACTAGATTCCTCCCTGGAGAGCCAACATAGGCTTGATGGACTGATCGGCTTCCATGTGTGCCATAAATGATTCTACCACCACTGGAGCTGGCAAAATATACCTTGGCAAGGCTATTCCAATGGATTCTGGCAGTAATTCTGAGCGGCAACGGCCCTTATGGTCAAAGTCTGAGCCTCTTCTAAAATCACCCCATGATTCAATGAGAATTGCAAGGTAGATTGGTTAGCCAGAGAGTTTGAGATTGTTCAAGAAATATGGAAACCAAGTAAATAAAATTCGAAGTGAAGCAACCTCTTTAGATCTTTCAGATGTGCAGGATGAGGATCCTTGGATCAAATTAGTCTAAATAGTTATCAAATGTGGCCCAAAGATGTCTTCAACAAAAAGGGCAGTTTTACACAACAATGTAACTTGTAATTTTATCAGAGACATTGGATAGTCTAAAAGCCACTTCATAATGAAGTGGTCCGCTGAACCCACTCCTCTGATGGTTACCAGGAGAGTGACGGTTTGATCCATAGTCGAATGCAACAGGTATGGTGGCCTTATATGGATCAGACTGTGAATGCCAGTATTAATAATTGCTTCACACGTGCCCAGTTTAGTCATATCCCCATGAAGAAACTTGCTGATTGTCCGGAAGATATAATAATTTTCATGTTATTGGAATTTATTGTAAAGTAGAGTCATAGTGGGATCTATGTCAATGTCTGTGTGTGTCTGTGACTTAACTATTAAAGGCAGCTGGTCTGAAGGCTTTGATGTAGCAGGAGATAAGCTAGGTTTGAAATATTAAGTAGGCAAACATAGGGGTAAAAAGAACATTTGCATTTTTAAATAAAACAGACTAGATTCATTTCAAAGGAGGGGGTGAAATGTTTCACCTAGCCAGAAGAAGTTCAAAAACAGTGGGCTGAATCTTTGGGTCAGGGAGCGGAGGTGGGGCCCACTCGCCAAGGTGTAAAATGATACTTGGTGAGGTCGGGTGTGTATCCCGGCGTCACTGCGCGTCACTCAGACTTTCAGTTCGGTGGGCACGCACCCAAGTCGTCTGCACACCCGCCACACTGTCAAAGGCCTATTAAGGCCATTTAGCTGTCAATTAAAATAATTAACAGAGCTGTCCGTCCAACCTTAAGGTTGGAAGGCAGGTGAAGAGCCCAGGCGGCCTTCGCATATTTCATGGAACTTCATCCACGGGCAGGATGAGATTTCACGAATGACTTAAAATTCTGATTTTTTTAAAAATTGAAATTAATGCACATGTACCAGCTCATGTGGCAGTTTTGCATGAGGGGTTATGTCAGAAAATTTTGAAAAATCTTTTTTTTCAGTTTTTCACACTCAAATTAATCACCCTGAGGTACATCCACGCCTCAGGGAGGTTTCTGTGCTCTTTTGCGCGCATGTGCAAAAATGTGCACTCCCGATTCAGGCAACCACCACCCACCCCTCCCCAACCCCCCCCCCCCCCCCCCCACCCACCCACTTCCGGGTGTGCGTCATGCTGGGCAGGCCTTAAAAGGCCCGCCCATGTAAAATGGCGGCACGGACCCAACTGGGGGCGCCAATTGGGTCTGCACCTACTTCTACACCACCTGCCCGACAGGCAGAAAATTCTGCCCTGGGTGTTTATTTTTCCAAAGATTACTGGTAAAATTGGTACTATCAGATATTTTCATTATTAGGGAGGTAAAGTCCAAAGACATAGGGCAGTATTTTCTGCCTGTCGTGTGGGTGGGCCTGACCCAATCTCCCGCGGGCGGGAAGCCGATCCCCACCGGAGAAGCGGGCTCTGCCGCCATTTTACTTGGGCGGGTCAATTAAGGCCCACCCAATGTGATGTCCGCCAGGAAGCGCTATGTGGAGGGGATTCCCAAAATGCAAGAGTGTGCTCTTTCGTGCATGCGCACAAAAGAGCGCATATCACCCTGAGGCTAAGTGCTGCCTCAGATGGATCACTGACAGCTGTATTAACTTTAAAAATAGAAAAATAATAAAATCCTTAACTTTTCCCCCTCATGGGACAATGTCACACGAGATGGGGCATGTTAATAAATTTCACTGAAACTTTATTAAACTTTTAAAAACGCTACATGAAACCTCATCCCGCCGGTGGATAAGGTTTCATGCTTTTTCTATTGCCTGCCAGGGCTCCTGGTCTGCCCGCCAACCTTAAAGTTGGATGTGCAGGGCCTTTAATTATTTTAATTATCCTGTCAATGGCCTCAATTGGCCATTGAAAGGTCGGCAGGTGGACAGCTGATTGTGCTGTGCCCCCACCTTCCTGAAAATTTAAATGGGGCAGGATGATGTTGGGGGTTCCGCGTCATTTTGCCATCAGCGAGCGGGCCCCACTCCCTGCTCGCCGACAGCAAAATCCAGCCCATAGTAAAACAATGGGAATTTGCATTCAAAGGGGAAAATATAGTTAAAGGAGAGAAGGCTGTGTTCAAGGGAAGGAATTCTAAGATCTAACAAGTGTGAAAAGCCCCCAGCATTTAAACCTCAAGCTGCCGTCTACAAAGAACTGAAGTTAAGAAAACTCACTTTGAATTCAACTGTTTCAGGGTATTTTGTGTTACTTTGCCTGGGTCTTTTAAAATCTACATGTCTTAACCAAAGTGTAACTGGGGGTTTAGATTAATTAGGGTGTTTAGAAGTTGTCATCGTAGTAATTTATGGATCTATCTGTGTATTTAAAATCATTTCTTCTATTAATAAAGGTTTAATTTAGTTTTGTAAGAAACCTAAGACTCGGTGGTCTTTTTACTACTGAAATCAATTTATACAAAATGCAAAACAGTTGTTGCAATTGTTTCAGGTTTTCCTTGAGATTTAAGCAGCTCAGCTTTTACCATTAGCTGTGCCATAACAAAGGTGGGGCTCTTTGCAGCAAATATTTGAAATTCCTTGATTGGGTTGGAGCTAGTGAGGTTTCCTAAAGGTTTTATTAAATAAATAAATTTTGCTCAATTCATAAACACGTCCCAGCTCATGTGACACTGTCCCATGAGGGCACATGTGTAAATAATTTTTATCTTTCTTATTAAAAATTCTCAATACGTACTTAATGTCTCTGAGGCAGCTCCATGCCTCAGGGAGATTTCGGCGCTCTTTCGTGCACATGCGCAAAAGAGCGCAGGCCCTGACTTTCCTTGTTCCCCCCATCCACACAGGTAGTGTTGAGCGCTACCAGCTGTGCATCACACTTGATGGGCCAATTAAGGCCCACCCATGTAAAATGGTGGCATGGAGCCGATCGCAGGCAGCGGTCAGCTCCGTGCCCACCCGCACCACCTCCCAACCGGCCCTCCCGACATGGGGAAAATTCTCCCCTTGAATTCAAAGCGCTTCTTGTGCTCATAACCTTAAGATAGAAGAAAGAAGCAGAGAGTGTGGTCATATAAATACTTAAAAAGCACTTTGACAGGGAAGAGGACCAAAAGGAGGTATTAGCAGTGGTAGATAATGAGAAAGAAGTGGAAATGCAAGATTCTGAAATTGCTTTTCCTCTAATTAAACTGGATAATGAGGGGGTACTTGAAAATTTGAATGCAATATTGAGTTATCTTCCAGACAAGTGTCAAAGTGATTTGGAGAAGCTATTGCAGCCACACAAAAATATTTGTGGAAATAAGTTGGGGAGGACAACTGTACATGATGTATGTGTAGAAATTTCACCTTCACTAAGACAACATCCTTATAGGTTAAATCTGGCAAAGTTACCACAAGTACAGAAAGAAATCAAATTCATGTTTCAAAATGATATCACTGAGTCTTGTTGCACTAACTGGAGTTCTCCTATTGTGCTGGTTCCGAAATTGGATGAAACACAAAGATTGTGTGTGGACTATCGAAAGGTGAATGCAATGACAAAAGCAGACTTATATCCAATACCGTGGTTGGAAGGTTGCATTAAGAAAGTGGGACACTCAAAATATATCACAAAAATTGACTTGCTAAGAGGATATTGGCAAGTACCGTTATCGGAGAGAGCAAAGGAGGGGCTTTTGTGATGCTAGATGGACAATATCAGTTTAAAGTCATGCCATTTGATATGAAAAATGCACCTGCAACATTTCAAAGACTGACAAACAAAGTGGTTGCAGGTTTGAGCAATTGTATTGTTTATATTGACGACTCGATAGTTTTCAGTCAGACGTGGAAGGAGCATTTATAACATCTGGAGGAATTATTTAATTGATTACTAAAAGCTAATTGGGTAATGAACTTGGCTAAAAGTGAATTTGCAAAAGTGCAAGATACGTATCTAGGCCATACCTCTGGACATGCTAAGGTGGCTCCAAGAGATGTGAAAGTCAAGGTTATCATGGATTTCCCTGTGCATACAACAAAATGAAAAGTTTTGAGATTTCTGGGCATGAGTGGGCTTTACCCGAAATTTGTACCAAATTTTAGCAGTGTGGTTGCTCCACTGACTGAACTATTAAAAAACAACAAGAAGTTTCAATGGACACAGGAGTGTAAGAAGGCATTTAACAGTTTGAAAACTGTATTAACTATGACACCAGTTTTGGCAGTACCCAATTACACCAAGCAATTTAAGTTGGCCATTGATGCAAGAGATATAGGCATTGGGGCCGTACTGTTACAAGAAGATGGCACTGGAAATGTAAAACCGATAGGGTATTTTTCACAGAAGTTGAATGTACAACAGAAAGATATTCAACAGTTGAAAAGGAGGCTTTGTGGTTTGTGTTAACATTACAGCATTTTGAAATTTACGTTGCAAACAATTCATCAGAAACAACTGTTTATACAGGCCACAATCCTTTAAAATTTTTGGACAGGTTGAGACAGAAGTGCAAGGCTATTCAGGTGAAGTTTATTACTGCAACCATTTAATTTACAGATTATACATGTAGCGAGGTGAGAAAATCTGATTGTAGATGCATTGTCAAGAGTTTGAAACTTAAAGGAAAAATTGGACATTTTAAACCTGGACACTGGACTAGAATGATTTCTGTTGATACCAAGGACTTGTGTATATATTGTTAAGTTAATGCATGCACATGGTAGTGTAATAGTGTCATAAGTATAAGAGGTAAGGTAAGATGCATTCAGAAAATTAATCTGTCTTTTAAAATCAAGATGGTTCATTTTTTAATAAGGAGAGGGGTGTCAGGAAGTTCTAATTTTCATAATGTTGTTGGAATTTATTGTAAGATAGAGTAACAGTAGGGTCTGTGTCTCTGTGTGTGTGTGTGTGTGTGTGTGTGTGTGTGTGCGCGTATGTGTGTGTGTGCCTGTGTGTCTTAATTGAACTAAAGGCAGCTGGCTTGAAGGCTTTGATGTATCAAAAGATAAGCTAGGTTTGGGATGTTAAGTAGGTAAACAAAGGGGTAAAGGAAACATTTGCATTTTTAAATAAACCAGACCAGATTGATTTCAAAGGAGGGGCGAAATGTTTCACCTAGCCAGGAGAAGTTAAGAAACAGTGTGTTTATTTTACCCAAGAATTACTGGTAAAATTGGCACGATGAGAGATTTATTATTATTAGAGAAGTAAAGTACAAATACATAGTGAAACAATGGCCAGAATTTTTGGGTCGGTGAGCCGGGGAGGAGCCTTTAAGAACCTTCATGAAACCTCATCCTGCCCCCGGATGAGGTTTCATGATAAACTCGGTTGGGTACCAAGTTTAAGCAGCTAAACAAAGTTATTTTGGAAAACAAAAGTCTGGTGCAAGTGACTCCAGTACAATGCTGCATAAAATGATGCGCGGTGATGTCGGGCGTGCGTCTGAGTTCAGCGGACGCACACCGAAATCGGCTGTGTGCCCGCCAAACTGTCAAAGGAATATTAAGGCCATTTAATCACCAAGTAAGCTACTTAACTGAGCTGCCCTTCCAACCTTAAGGTTGGCAGGTGGGCGAAGAGCTGTGGCAGCCTTTGCATTTATCATGAAACCTCATCCATGGGCAGGATGAGGTTTCATGAAGGTACTTAAAGTTTAAGCAAAATTTTCAATGAAATTCATTGAAATGTCCCAGCTCATGTGACACTCACATGAGGGGACGTCTTGAAGTCTATTTTTCTTCATTAAAATTTTCAAATATCAAATTAATCTTAACAAAAAACTAAACTAAACAGAGCGTGAAAGAGTGCAGGGTCTGACTCAGCCTACTCCTCCCGCCTGCACAGAGAGCACACAGCACTTCTGGGTGTACGCCACACTGGGTGGGCATTAATTGGCCTGCCCACGTAAAATGGCAGCGATCGGTTATGCGCCTGCCTGGCCAGCTCCTGTCCAACCCCCTCGACGGGGAGAAAATTCTTCCCTTTGGGAATTTGCATTCAAAGGTGAAAATATAGTTAAAGGAGAGAAGGCTGTGTGGAAGGGAAGGAATTCTAGGATCTAACAAGTGTGAAAAGCCTCCAGCATCTAAACCTCAAGCTGTTGTTTACAAAGAACTGAAGTTAAGAAAACCCACTTTGAATTCGACTGTTTCAGGGTATTGTTTGTTACTTTGCCTGGGTCTTTTAAAATCTACGTTTCTTACTAGCCTTTACTGGAAAGTGTAACTGGAGATTTAGATTATTTGGGGGGATTTAGAAGTTGTCATAGTAGCATTTTGTAGATCTGTGTGTGTACTTAAATCAATTCTTCCATTAATAAAGGTCTAATTTAGTTTTGTAAGAAACCTTTAAGGCTCAGTGGTCTTATTACTACTGAATTCAGGGCACACATCTTGAAATTTATGCAAATTGCAAAACAGTTGTGACAGTTGTTTCAAGTTTTCCTTTGGGGTTTGAGCAGCTCAGCATTTACCATCATCTGTGTCATAACACCAGTTGATTACATTGGTCCATTTCAGAGGACTCGGTTGGGTACCAAGTTTAAGCAGCTAAACAAATTTATTTTAGAAAAAAAATGTCTGGTGCAAGTGACTCTAGCACAATGCTATGTATCAAAGAAGAAAGTTTTTATTCTGTCCAACAATACCTATCTTTGGATTGGGAATAATTTTGAAATGATAAAATAGGCTCAAGAGTTATTTTGGGGAATAAAAGGACAAGAAGAGGTCAGATAGAAAAAGAAGTGTGGATAACTTGGACCAAATTGGGAACATTTAGCCAATGTTTTAAGGGTTAATGATAATATTGGACAGCAAAGTTCTTCCAAAGATCGTGACTGAGATCAAATAGCAATTGCTGTAATGTATAAAATTGGATTAGAAGAAAGTAATTGAGGATATTAGATAGGAACAGGAAAATTACAACACTAAATCGGAATTTTCTAACACCTTGTTCTTAGGTGTTTATCAGTGAGTTGGAATGAATTTGAAGGGGTTAAGAAAAAAATGTGAGTGCACCCCCCTAAGCAACTAATATCACATGGGAACAACTAATCATCGGCATTGATGTATACTTTAGTCAGGAAAGTACAGTTAAGAATAGTTAATTGATAACTTTCTCCTAGAAATGTGTGTGTCTTTGTCTATAGCAAACAATAAAAACATAGCCTGGCTACATCCACCTCACACCACCCAAACCCGGAGACATCAGAATTAAGCAAAGTTCTCCAGAGACATCGCGGATCATTGAATAAGACAAACTGAGAGCCTATGAATGGTTTGAATGTCACATGTGAAATTATCTTAGCAGTGTCTGTGAAAATATGACAAGTTGCATGTGAGGCAACTAGTATGTGTACATGCATGACGTAGATGTGTTATAGAACCAGTCTCAGACATAATTAGTTACTGGAGAACAACTTAACATGATTAATGTGGCTCAGGAATGCATGAGAACTTTAATCAAGGTATTGGCTCCAGAGAGAATTCAGCTTAATTAATCAAATAATTGGAGAGAATCTAACACCCATCAGAGGGACTAAAATTAAAGAGGGACATAAGATTTGGCTTTCTGAAATTCAAGATTGGGCTATTTTGATTTAACAAGATAATTAGGACAACTGAGAGCAATGGAAAAATATCTGGACTATTGTTGGAGATCGGACATGAACCAAGATATGCATTGGGGCCTTGCAGAAGTCCTGATGCATTGACTTCTGTGGGAATTGCCTGAGGCGTTGGGTGAGAATGTTTAAACTTCCACTGGGCAATGAGCCTTGATGAATTCCTGCAGTGCAACATGTAGATGGTACACACTGCTGCCTCTATGCATTGGTGGTGGAGGGAGTTTGTGGATCGGATACCAATCAAATGGGCTGCTTTGTCCTGGATGGTGTCGAGCTTCTTGAGCGTTGTTGGAGCTGCACTTGTCCAGGCAAGTGCGGAGTATTCCATCACACCCCTGAGTTAGTGGACAGGCTTTTGGGAATCAGGAGGTGAGTTAGTCAGCATAGGATTCCTAGCCTCTGACCTGCTCTTGTAACCACAGTGTTTATATGGCTAGTGCAGTTCTGTTTCTGGTCAATGGTAACCCCCTCAGGATGTTGATAGTGGGGGATGGTTAGATCACTCTTGTTTGAGATGATCATTGCCTGATATTTGCATGGCACAAATGTTACTTGCCACTTATCAGCCCAAGCCTGAATATTGTCCAGGTCTTGCTGTATTTGGACATGGACTGTTTCAGTATCTGAGGAGTCGTGAATGGTACTGAACATTGTGCAATCATCAGCGAACATCCCCACGTCTGACCTTATGATAGAAGGAAGATCATTGAAGCAATTGAAGATGGTTGGGCCGAGGACAATACCCTGAGGATCTCCTGCAATGATGTCCTGGAACCACAACCATCTTCCTTTGTGCTAGGTATGGCTCCAACCAGTAGGGAGTTTTCCCCGATTCTCATTGATGCCAGTTTTGCTAGGGTGCCTCGATGCCACTCAGTCAAATGCTGCGTTGCTGTCGAGGGCATTCGCTCTCACCTCACCTCGGGGAGTTCAGCTCTTTTGTCCATGTTTGAACCAAGGCTGTAATGAGGTCTGTAATGCGTGGCCTTGGTGGAACACAAAGTGGGCATCAGCGAGCAGCTTATTGTTCAGCAAGCGCAGCTTGATAGCACTGTTGAAGATCCCTTATATTACTTTACTGATGATGGCGAATAGACTGATGGGGCAGTAATTGGTCAGGGTGGATTTGTCCTGCTTTGTGTGTACAGGACATATCTGGGCAATTTTCCACATTAGCAGGTAGATGCCAGTGTTGTAGCTGTACTGGAACAGCTTGGCTAGTGGCGCGGCAAGTTCTGAGGCACAAGTCTTCAGTAGTACTGCTGGAATGTTGTCAGGGCCCATGGCCTTTGCAGTATCCAGTGCCTTCAGCCATTTCTTGATATCACGTGGAGTAAAGTGAATTGGCTGAAGAGTGACATGTGATGTTGGGGGCCTCTGGTGTAGGCCGAAATGGATCATCCACTCGGCGCTTCTGACTGAAGATTTTTGCAAATGCTTCAGCCTTATCTTTTGCACTGATGTGCTGGGCTCTCCATCATTGAATTTGGGGATATTTGTGGAGCCTCCTCCTCCAGTGAGTTATTTAATTGTCCACCACCAATCACGACTGGTTGTGACAGGACTGCAGAGCTTAGATCTGACTTGTTAGTTGTGGAATCGCTTAGCTCTGTATATCACTTGTTTTTTATGCTGTTTGTCATGCAAGTAGTTCTGTATTGTAGCTTCACCAGGTTGACACCTCATTTTTAGGTATGCCTAGTGCTGCTCCTGGCATTCTCTCCTGCACTCTACATTCATGTGGTCAGTGGATTGCGCTTGCCACCAGTAGACGCTCTGCTCTGTCATGGTGGCTCAAAAGCAGATGGTGCAGTGAACTGCAACAGAATGAAGGCACCCTACTGCTGCCAAGATACTGAGCATTGACCTGCATGATGTGTTGCACCAACTTCACAATGAGAAATTCTAATCCCTTCTGGTTGCAGTAAGTCTTGAAATTAAATAAGTGACATCTGTGCAGTCAATGACACCCTGCACCATGGGGAAGCCTGCAACCCCACAAAACTGTGGGATCGCTCTGTTTCTCTCTGGCAAGAGAGAATGAAATGTATTTAGCTCTCTTGGAATACAGGGAGTCAGAGGCCTCCCTTATGCAACACTAGAAGGTGAACCAGGAGATGGCACAATTATCTCTTGCTCCAGCCTGCAAGGAGTCAGAGACTTAAAAGTTCATCACCACAGATACTGTCACAGACAGACAGACAGCAATGCTGTCCTCACACCAAGACTGCTGTTGTGGCTGCAACAAGTGGCAAATTTCAGTGAAGACATTCTTAATGAAGATGTCAGACACACTGTTCCTTGCAAAGCAGCTCTGTCAGCAGTTTGTTCTGCTTCTTGTTACCCAAGCTCCTTCGCCCTGTCATGCTGTAGTCCAAGGGTGATGCAAACTATTGCAAGCGTGTCTGAGGGCAAGTGACCTGTGCAGAATCCTTGAAGTCAGTTCAAAGTCCTTAAACACATGCCATACTCCTCCCCGTAGATTGCTACAACTTTGGAAACCATTAAACACTTCTGTAATCACAGCAAGAGTCAATAGGAAACAAATCAGAAACTACCCTCAAAGTAATTATGTTCCCTTTAAATATCAAGGGTGGGGTCCTTTCTGCTGCTCAATGCATCTTCAGCTCTGCGAGGTTAAGAGTGGACATCAGCTGCAGCATTGACCTCAAAATAACAGCACTGGCACCAGTCAGCGTTACATATGGATTGACCTCATCATCTTCATATTTTGATAGATGCTTCTCTTCTGGTCTTCCTTTTGAGGCAAAGATGACCATGTTCATCACCTGGGGTGTTTGGTAGGGGTCCCGTGAGTACCTAGGTAATTGCAAAGGCCAATCTGAGCCCGGAGGTTCCACTGGAAGTAGGACAGGAAACCACAGACGATTGAGTTTTGGACGAGTTGCTGGCTCAGGATTTCCACTCCTTGTGTTTTCTCTTGGCTTCCGACATGCACCTGCTTTCAAAGAAGGCCGTATCGCAGCAATCCTGGGAAAGCATCTCCCAGAACGCAAAGGACTTTTGATATTAACTAAATGAAGCCTTCAGAGTGTCCTTGTAGCAATTCCTTTAATTGCCATAAGATTGCACCCTAGACTCAAGCTCTCTGTAGAAGATTTGCATTGGTAAGTGAGTGTAATGCATTTTGGCTACAGGGCCAGCTCAACTCAGTTGTGACCGTCTCAATACGGTGGGGATGCTTGGCATTCCAGCTCTGGTGAGCACCTCAGTGTCCGGTATTTTGTCCTGCCATCTGATCTTCAGAAGCTTCTGAAGGCAGCTCGAGTGAAAATGATTGAACTTCTTAGCATGACACAGTCCAAGTCTCTCATGTGTAAAGCAGAGTGAGCAGGACTATTGCTCTATCGACTTTCAGTTTGGTAGGCACATTTACTCCTTTTCATTCTCAGACTGATGTTCGAAGTTTGCCAAAGGCTACACTTGCATTGATAATTGTTGCATGTGTCTCATCATCAATATAGACAGCTCGAGAGAGATTGCTGCTGAGATAAATTAACTTATCCACTGCTGACAGGTTCTGGTCATGGATTGAAACCTTGGGCTTAAGCAAACACTTTCCTGGAGCAAGGCTGAAGTTGTTGCATGCATTGGAGAACAAGTCCATGCTATGTTGCATGTCCAGGTCTGAACTGGCAGATAATACACAGTCATCAGCAAACAGGAAATTGTGAAGATAAAAGCAAAATACTGCAGATGCTGGAAATCTGAAACAAAAACAAAAATAGCTGGAAAAACTCAGCAGTTCTGACAACATCTGTGGAGAGGAATACAGTTAATGTTTCGAGTCCATATGACTCTTCATCAGAACTAAGGAAATATAGAAATGAGGTGAAATATAAGCTGCTTGAGGGGGGTGGGACAGGTAGAGCTGGATAGAGGTCCATTGATAGGATTTCATGTCATCATAGAAGCAACTGCAATAACATTTTATTTATCTCTGCTCCCCGATCCAGCCTTCCTGTTCACCTTTTTCAACTGCGCCACAACCCGTTTTCTTACTTAAAACTGGTCACCTGAGTCCTGATTTCATACCATCTGGGGTCATGTGGACCTGTTTCTTCATCTTTCTTCGTAGCACCCGACATCATCAGACTTGACCCCTGACAGCGTAACCAGTTTGTTCCCAAGCATGCAGGCTACAACACACAGTGTGCATTAGACAAAGCACAGCTGTGCCTATGGACAATATAGACCCTCACTGACCATAAGGAGGGCCAACTGCAAAAGGAGGAGGCGTCAACTGACCGCCAACTGACAGGTGAACACATCAGATGCGGTGCCCCCACCCTCTGACAATCAATATGGTTTGTGGCTGCTCTGGTGGCAGTGGATGCTCCCACATCCCCAGTACCATCATCCACCTCAGACTGCTGCCAGCCCCTGGCCCCAGCCATCCACCTCAGCTACAAACTCCACAAACTGCGAAACTCATCATAGTACCAAAGATTGAATTTCACATAAATCACTCAGAGATGGCCTCACATTACAATTACTGAATTCAGTAATAGGGCGATCAGGCCTGAATTCCTAACTTAACATTATATTGTTCTAAGTGGTGGATCAAATGGCTTTGGCTCTCAAGCTTTCATACACCAAGAATGACATCAGAGACCATATGACTATGGCAAGCCTCTGGAAAGCCACTTTGCACAAAGGCACTACTTCAAACATTCCCCTTTTCATAAAAAGGGAAAAACAATCTGCATAAACTATCATTTGAAGTTGTATGTCAGGCACATACATGATCTACAATGAAAATCATCAGGCGCATACAGATAACTGGTCATTCTAATCTGTCCCACTTTCATCTGTCCTTTTCAAATCTGCCTTCATCTCCATAGGAGCCACTATTGGAATATTCAAATCCATGTTGAATCATCCAGTGACCAATGTCCCATACAAAGTTGCAGACTGAAATTTCAATTATTCCTTGCTTTTTCTTATGGCAACTGGCTCTCTTACAGCTATCAAAATCCATTCACTTTTTAGCTGCACCATCCTGACGCCACATTTCAATTGGTGGATGAAATGGCTTCTGCTCTTGAACCTTTATACACCAAGAATGACATCAGAAGTTACATGACTATGGCAAGCCACAAAAGCACTTCTCCAAGCAGTATGTCCTGCTTTTATGCTTTAGCTGCTTCATTGTCTTGTGTCCTGCATTCTATGAATATTACACCCTCGATCTTCTATTAGCCCGACATCCCAGGTACTTGCTGTTTCTAATTTATAAGTGGGTGAGAGAGTGAAGGCTTTCATTCAACTGTGGTGAGATTAAGACATAGCAGAACTTACCTGTCTGAATACATCTGGAGAAACAGTAAAAATAACTCCATTTATGGATATAGGTCAGGTAGATTTATCTACCTGAAGATGATAACTGCATAAAGAATTGGCAATTAGCTGTTCACTCCACTTATACCAATCACAGAGGGGTCTTGTGGGTCAGGACTGGTTTGGACATGTTGAAGATGTTCCAGGAGGTTGCTGGCTCAGTTTCCTGAAGAAGATGTCTGTTTGCTATAAAATAGAGCAAGATGCAATGAATTCCTTAACACAAACTTTCTCACCAGACTTCTTATTATCCATTATAGCCAAATAAATTCCAGTCATCCACCTCCTGGGCTTGCATTTGGTTACTAGTGAGATCAGAAGTGGTAGTGATTACTAAAGCCTGCACCAGGAGATGGAACAAGAGAAGATTGAGAAAAAAAACATTTGGAACACTCAGTCTGCACTTAGCCGCTGCCAGAGAACTTTGCTGACATTTCAAATATTGTCCTATAATTGTTGAGTGTCTTTAGAATATCTCCTTCACTGACTTCTACTTGTGTTGCAGATTTATGAGTTTATTTTAGCATATGTGATAAATGTTCAGTCTTCATTTGAAAAGATTTATGTTAAAAAATAATTTTAACACATCCACCATTGCCTATGACATTATAATATGACAAATTAATGAATTAGAAAATCATGAAATTCTAAGTTAGCTGATTGAATTAACATCGTTTAGCTAAGTATCTACAAAACATAGGCCACAAAATTTGGCTAGGTGGTGCCTGTATTTTCAGCGCTATTGGTGCTATTTTAGTTCCAAAATGGCATCCACGATATGCATGTACGCTTCTGGTGTTGATCACACTAGATATCTTTTTGGTGAGTGAAGGCACTAGGAGCAAATGCTAGAAGTGTAGGCAAATCATGATGTTATCAACTATGAAATGCTAGTTTGGTGCTGGCGATGTCATTTTGGGAATCTGCACTCCAGCTAATGCCCTCTCTTAACCTCAAACTTCTGAAAATGCATTCAACAACAGACTAGGCCATCCCCAACAAGCAATTTTTTGAAGGGATCAATCATCAACTACATTCAGGTTAATTATGATTGATTTCAATTGGCTCTTGTTGAGATTGAGAATGTATTATTTAAACTTGTTGAATCCTATGGGAAGTGGGATGAATGTGTTGAGGGATTTGGTTCTTCTTCAAGTTTTCTGTTCAGATCACTTGCTCCTAGGCATGGTGTAGTAGTTGCTATCTCCCTTAACCTGCAGCATGTCAGGGAAAAGGAGCAGAGGTTTCACAGAGCAAAACTAACTGCTGAAAGGAGGAAGAGGAGAAGGGCTCTTAGCAAGAAGCCACATCTGCCCAGAGAACTTAGGGAGCAATAATCCAACTTCAGTGAGGATCTCCACCTCAATAACAAAGTGCTCACTGAAATCTGCCACCTGTTGGAGCCAGACCTGCAACCGCAGACCAGGGTGAAGACAGCATTGCTAGTAGCTATGGAGATGACTACAGTCATGAACACTAATACGTTGGGCTCCTTTGAGGCTGGAGCAGGCCCCATTTGCAACATCTCCCAATTTGCCATGCTATGCAGCATGTGGGAGGTCATTG
Source organism: Carcharodon carcharias (assembly GCF_017639515.1). Lineage (NCBI taxonomy): Eukaryota > Metazoa > Chordata > Chondrichthyes > Lamniformes > Lamnidae > Carcharodon > Carcharodon carcharias. The sequence continues at coordinate 91,912,491 of NC_054477.1, read as the reverse complement.
AGAACCTGCATCCCACAAAAAAGACAAAAGGTGACTAGTGGGTGACAAGGGCTATCTGCTGACCACATGGCTCATGTCTCTGGTGTGCAACACAGCACATGTAGGCAGCAGGCGTATAACAAAAAACATGCTGACAGATTCAATGCCATTGAACAGATCATTGGGATGCTTAAACAATTCGTCCACTGCCTAGTCTGCTCTGAAGGAGCCCTTAACTATTTTCCAGAGTGCATGTCATGATTTGTCATGGTCTACTGCATCCAACAAAGCCACTATTATGGCACAGTGGATGGTAAACACCAAGCTGCTCAAATCTCAGAGGGAAACGTGAAACAGCTGCCACAACTATTTTGCAATTAGTATTCTGTTTCGAAATGCGTGCCTTGAATTCAGTAGTAATAAGTCCACCAAGTCTTAGAGGTTTTTTTTACAAAACTAAATTAAACATTTATTAATAGAACAAAAGATTTTAAGCACATACATAGGTCTATAAATTCCTACTATAATTCCTAAATCTCATAATTAATTTGACTTCCAGTTATACCTCCATTAAGGCAACAGTAAAACAAATAGAATTAAGCAGAGCAAAGCACACAATACCCCAGAGAGTGATATTCAAAGTGAGTTTTCTTAGCTTCAGTTCCTGTAGACAGCAATGTGATGCATAGAGGCTGGAGGCTTTTCACACTTGTTAGATCTTAGAATCCCTTCCTCCTTATGCATAACCTCATCTGCTTTATACATGTTTCTCCCTTTTTAATGTAAATTCCATTGTTTCAATATGTCTTTGCGACTTTCCTTTTCTCATAATATAAATCTTTCATAGTACTCATTTTATCAATAAACTTTGGGAAAAATAAACACGCTGTTTGGCTTAGCTTCATATGGCTGGGTGTAACAACTTGTCATCTCTTTGAAATCCAAACTAATCTAATTTATCTAAAAATGCAAATATTCCTCACACTTCACATTCTAAAACTTCAGCCATGTTTACCTATTTAGCATTTCAAACCTAGCTTCCCTTTTGATAACACAAAATTTCAGACCAGCTGTCTCCAATTCGATTAAATCCCCTACACACACATCCGCACAGAGGAACTAATTCAAAGCCCATTATTAACCTACCTTTACAATAATTCACAATAAAATTATGAAAATTATTATATTTTCATGACACCTTGTACAGCATCTGCCACCAGGAATGTGGGAAACGGCTGGGAAGAAGGAGAATGAGGAGCAAGAGAAAGAGACTGATGAAATGAATGAGGAGGGAGAGGTGGAGGACGACATATCATTGGATGGTCACAAGGTGTCTCACAAATCACAAGTGAACAGGAGCAGGGTGCAGAGGTCAAGTCTAGTCTAGGCCTATGTCTAGTAAAATGAACATTCCCAAAACCTTGTGTAACAAAATTAATAAACATTCACCAGTTCAAATGTAATTGAGATTAATAAGAAAAGAGAATGCAGAAGAGAAACAGTGATGGTATCAGATTACAATGTGTGAAAGTTAGTGGGTATGGAGAGCTTTGTGTACCCTTTTTCCCTTTTCTCCACAATGTAAAATGTTAAAAACATGAAATGAATTTCCATTTTTCCCCACGGGAGGAAGGTGTGTCATGCCAGTATAGGCACAAAGGTATTACAAATTTCAAAACTGTATTTTTTAAAAAGGACGCTGATGAACTGTTAAGATGACCACCAAAGGGTCAGGTGGAGTCTGCACCTTCAACACAGACTATCAAGATTCTGGGAATTTCAAAAATTGGAACATTCCAAATTGAATTATAATAGGCAGGAGTATCCCCCTTGAACGGATATACCTAAAAAGCACTGCTTTATGGAATTTCACATCTGCTATTGTCGAAATCTACTCCAAACCACAGAGACAATGGACCCCTAGACACTATGAGCGAAATCACCTCAGATTTGCTATAAGTGCAGTAGCAGATGGGAAAAGGGACGTTTTACCTGCTGGTCGTAATGGTGGCTTTACATGCTGTATCATGCCAATCCTGCCTCATTAGTTATACAATCCCAGGAAACATGCCATTTTGATGGTGGGCCAGCTCTTATTCACCCACCATGTTGTCACCTCGCTGCTTCATCATGCCGGGTGCCATATTTAAAATGTAGCCGTGCGCACACTTCTCAGTGCTTCCAGACCAGGGCTGCTACACAGAGGGCATGGCCCGCGAAAGGCAAGAAAACTTCACCCCAAGATCTACTTACACGTCAATCGAGTGCATTTTGGATGCAGTGGAGGCCCTGAAGGATGTGCGACAGCATCCCTAATCCAGCATGGGAGGGAATGGCAGCAGTGGTCAATGCCAACACCCTACAAAAGAGGACAGTCACCCAGTGCTGAAAAAGGATGAATGATCTCTGTTCCATCAGGGTAAGTCACTCTTTTCATCACTCTCAACTCACACACTGATAAACCCATCACATATCCACAGGGCCCTCAATCACTGCCAGTGCAAGGGACATCACCATTCACTCTCTCACACACATACCATCATTGTCCTCATCCTGTCCATGGGGCTACTCACCACCCACAAATGCCAGGCAAAATTTATCATCTGGCCTGGCAGGCATCCCATTTACACTCCATCTGTATTCATGCAGGACAAGTTGGCACACAACAAAAAGGAGGGGTCTCAAATCAGTAGAGGAATGCCTGAAATCAATGGACTTTGAAAACAGAGCCATCCAGCTGGTTGGCGACTATCTGCGTCGGTCCTGTGCTGATGGTGAGGTCAGTAGTGCTCAACCAAGTGAGGATCCAGCAGTGTAACATCCATACTGTGAGTGATGTGTCTTGTCTCTCTGGTGATGTGCTACGCACTAATTATCTCTCCTTGCTTTCGCAGGCACATCTGGGAAAGAGCTGATGGAGTCCATGACCCAGGACCTCCAATCAAGCCCCGAAGAAACTTCTGATGAGGAATCTGAAGGGAACTTCACTGAAGACCCATCACAGCACTCACCCACATCCTCCCCCAACACAGAGCCACACACATCAGTGGGACCTAGCTTTAAAGTAGCCTCAGGATCACAATCTGGTGAGCACATCGCACTTTCTGATCCACAGCAGGTGGTGGCAGGGACTTCCTAGGTCTCTGACATTCAGATGCCAGAGACCTAAGAAGTCCTTACCACCGCCTGCTGTGGATCAGACAGTGTGATGTGTTCACCAGATTGTGCTCCTGAGGCTACTCTAAATCTGCTGAGTCTGAGTCAGATGAGGAGCCTCTGGACTCAGTCATGTCACAGTTACTGGAACTGCAAGACAAGCTAGGGAACATCAGGAAGGAATGCCTGCTGCACTTCTCAGATTGCAAGACATGATGGAGGAGTCTGTCTGCTTTCAATCTGAGGTGATAGCACCACGCATGTCAATGCACTGAGGTCAACATTGGTAGGATGGCAGCTGCCATTGTGACCTTGGTCCAGGTCCAGGACATCAGTCCTGCACTAATGCGTAGGCTGAACTCCATCACTGATGCCTTAGTTGGCCTCCAATAGTCTGTATGTGAGAGGGGTGCAGGACAGCTTGATCTCATTCGAGCTACCCCTTCTCTTCAAATAGTCAGCAAGGGGCCCTCAGGCACTCACAGGGAGGAGGATCAGCAGGTGCACACCCCTGGTACAGCCACCCAGGTGAGACCGGGAATGTATGATTCACCCGAATCCCCTCTTCCTGTGACCCCAACAACTCTAGCTCCACAGGCTGAGGAGGGTGCCACTGGTACAAAGCAGGACCTCTGAAGCAGGCCTGGGCCTTCCAAGTCTCAGCCCTCCAGAGGACATCCACCAAGGTTATCACAGACAGAGTGCAGCAGTCGGCAGGCTGCCTCTACCTCTGCTGTGGATGTCCAGGGAGCACCAAGATGCAGCGGCAGGGTTAGGAAGGTTAAGAAGTTGGAGTTGCACAGCCTGGGCACGGGTGTTAATTACTTGTACATAATGTTCACTATTGTCAATAAACTCCCAAGAAGGTCTCCCTGCCTATGGCTCCTTGTTCTGATGAGCAGTGGTCGTGGCACTCAGCTGAAAGCATTGGCTCATGCACAAGATATAGACAGGTGTCTCAGTCCAGGGCCTCTTCCCTGTCCTTTGCTCAGCCTTCAGACCAAAGTGATGGTCCAGCCTCACACTCGCTGGACACATTACTGATGCCTGCACATCAATGGTGTTTGTCATTGCTGCCAGAATGTCGTGGGCAGTCATCACAGAGTTCTGTCATTCTCTCTGTTTGCTCTCAGCATCTTTAAGGTGGGGCTGACCCCCATCTCTTCAGCATCAGACAAGTGATGTTGTGCTCCTGAAGGGGTCAGGTGCTGACGGCTGACAAAGGATCAGGTGCATTTCAAGTTTCAGGTTTGCGTCTGCATGGTATGACCATGATCCCAAATTACAAGCGGGCTGCCATTGGCCAGACAGAAGTCAGACATTCACAGAGGCTATGTGAAGACCTATGGAGTGCCCTCAATGCATGTCATCATCATCCTCCTGGAACTGAGTTACTATTAGGGCCTCCACTGCATCTCCATAACAGGAGCCTTATCTCGGAGGGTATGTGTGCCATTAGCCAGACTTGAGTCAAACATTCACAGATGCAATGTGAGGATCTATCGTGTCTCCTCACTTGCTGCATGTCATCATCACCTTCCACAAATCTAGCAGCTATCAGGGCCTCCTGAGTGTGCCTGCTTTGTCTGGCCAGTGCGTTGGCCTCATCGCTGTTGTCGTTGACTTTGAGGACTTCCTCACTCTCATCCTCGTCAACGTCCTCCTCATTGGAGGAGACCTCCAGCTCCTCCATCTCCTTCCCAGCCAGCTCCTCTCCCTGTTGCAGCGGCAGGTTGTCAAAGTTGACAGAGATCTGAGCACCACATGATCGCCGTCAAGGCACCCTGCACTTGTGGGGAACCTGAGAGCTGGACAAATCCAATTGCTCTTGCATCCTGGCTTTCCTGGTCCCAGGTGAAATGCACAAAGTTGTGTGCCCTTGCGAGGCTGGCATCTGTGACCTCATGGATGCATTTGTGGGTCGAGACTTACAATATCCCACAGAGGTCACCTAAGGAGCCCTGTTCGAAGCCACTGACATAAAAAATTGAGTGCCATAGTAATATTCACGGGCACGGTTAGTGGATGACCCCCATGTCTCCATAACGCCAAATCCTGCAGTAAGTGGCAGATATGATCAACCAGTTCTCTGGCCATGTGCAGTCTTTGGCAACACTGGTCCTTAGTCATCTGCAGGATATCAATAGACCCTGGGTCTAGCTAGTGCCGACCAGCAACATCTCTCTGTGGTCCTTCAGCAGTGTGTGTGTGGGAGTGTTAGCTGCCCCTTCTTCCTGAGGGTCCTACTCCTCCCTCTGCATGGTCAGGCACCTCCATCGTTCTCTCCTCCTTCGTCTTCGCTCTCTGTAAGCTATGAAGCATACAGCTAGGTCACCAGGCTCCATGCTCTGATGTACTCCTCCTGCAGGATGAGAGAGAGAGATGCATGGATTAGATTAGGTGTTCTAAGAACCTCTCCTGGTTGCCTGAATGCCCCTTAATGCATTCCAGAGATTGCTGGCCACCACTTGGATGGCCAGAGATTAGTGTGCTGCTTGGCTGCCCGAAACCCCACCCTCCTCTGCCCCACTCCACTTGACTGATTGGCAGCAGCTTTGCCCACTGGACTGCATGCTGTGCTCTCAGCTCTGGCACAGGCATTCTCCTAACCCGCACTGCAAGGCTGCGCTGTTAGTTTGAACCATGGAGAAGACTGATCCAAACTGGAATGATAACATTGCAAGAGGCTGTGAGCGCTTCCACCAGTGACTGCTCTATGGTCAGCTTTAGCAAGGAGATTGTACAACGTGCGCAGTCATCCAGCTGTTCTGCAGACTACTAAACGCTCATTAGTTTACAGCCTGTGCCCAAGGCGTGAAAATCTCTGGAGCACTGGGTGGCAATTTCATGCCTCTGCGTTGCTTGAGTGGCAGATAAGCTAGAAGCCCCACTTCAGCCATAACAATGTGGCTGCATCTGAGCTGTCCCAGCTTCAGAGGAATGATTACTTTATACAAGCTTTCCCTAATGTCTGGCCACTTCCCTCGCCCCCATCCTGCACATGCTTGAGCACCACCATCAACCACAGGGCAGCCCTTCATTTTGAAAGAGTCTTGCAGTTAATCCGGATCTGAGCTCAGCCATCTGAACTTACCTGAACTGCAATTCTGGGGTGGGAAAAAGCTCCCTTCTTCACTGGAGTCTCAAAGACACACGAAGTGTTAACTATTTTTGCTGATGTATTGTCTGTGAAGTGCACTACATTCTTTCATTGTATGTTTCTTAAGTGAGTGGTGTGTAATTGACATAGCTTTTGGATTTTTTGAGGTCAGTGTATGAATTAATAATCCTTTTGGTTTAAACCCATGAAAGTCTATTCCTGGTGACCTTTAAATTGACCACACCTAATGGGGGTTCAGAAACACATACTTCTACTTTTTAAAATTAAACCACACTGAGTAGGGACAGAAAGGAAGGGAATTGGTGGTTTCAGTTTACCTCTCCCTTGCTGTCTGTAACATGTGTCTTAAACTCCCACACATCTTTGCAACAAAGCCAATATCGCCTGCTTGAGCCCTTGTGCTCAGATATAAGGTACCGATAAATATAGCATGTCATGGCTGAAAAGGGAGGGCCAACTTGTATGCCAAGTATATGCAAAACTATGATCTTTGGGGCTGAAAAATGGTTCAGCTTATATGCCAGATCGAATTATACTCAACAATGTGTGGTCGATAAGAATGGATCCAGGCAAGTGCAGTCCCACCAATCTGGATGTTAGTGGAGAAACTGTGACCAACTGTGTAAAAGGTTGCAGACAGGTTGAGAAGGGCAAGCAGTAATAGGTTGCCTTTTCCACAGCTTCATAGTATGCCATTTTTAACTTTGATAAGAGCTGTCTTGGGTACAGTAACAGGGGTTACTGTAACCTGATTGGAGAAATTCAAACTTCGAGTTCTGGGAAAGATGGGCATCAATTTGTTGACATGTTCAAAGGCTTTGGAGAGGGAAGGGATATTGGAGGTGGGCCAGCAGTTTTCAAGAACAGAGGAGCTAAGGGATGCTTTTTTTGTGGAGAGTGGTGATGACAGTAGATTTGAAAGAGAGGGGACAGAATCTGAGGATTGAGAACCATTAGCACTGTCAGCTAAAAAGAGAGCCAGGAAGGGAAGTTGGATACTGAGTAGTTTAGTGGGAATAGGGTTGAGATAGCAAGGTGTGGATCTTGTGGCTGTGATGAGCTTGTAGAACACAAAAGTAGATAGGAGGAAAACAAGAGAAGGGAACAAGTTCAGGGCTAGAGCAGAGGGAAGCATTAGAGGAAATTCAGACCAGTGGGCTAATGGGAGGGAGGGAGGGAAGTGACAGAAGCAGCTGATCAGATGGACTCAATCTGAATGACAACAAAATCTGTAAGCTCCTCACATTATCATTGGAGGTGAGGTTGGAGGAGAAAGGAAAGAGGGGTTTAAGAAAACAGTTTGCTGTGGTGAAATGAAGCTAGATATTACCTTTGCAATCCAGTAAGATTCTGGAATATGACCATTTTCGCAGTTGAGATGGGGCCCAATCATGGTTTATGTGATCTAGTCAGATATGGTGGAGAATTATTAAACCAGTTGTCTGCCATATCCATTGAAGTCTGCATCCCTTGTACTTAAGAGAGTGGAAATGAAACCCATACAGTTGGAATGGCAACTACATGAGGCAGTGTTTGGTCTTAATGGACTAGGATGTTTAAGGTGGAGGTGAGGGTCTACTTGAGCAGCTTGGTAGCTACAAAAATGTTGTGGCGAATGGAGGGCCAAAGGCAGGGAATTGGGAACTTTGGAGTGTAGTTTTAAGGAAACTGAGGTGGGGGGGGGGGGGTGGGTGGGTGGGTGGGTCAGGGGGGGAGGTGTGGAGGGGTGGGTGGGTGGGTTTCCAGATGCAGGTACAAAAGGAGGTAGGGTTTGGAGGGGGAAGCAGATTATGGGTGGAGAGAGATACAAGGAAGTGATCAGAGATGACTTTACCTATAATTGATACGTGGAGGTAGCGAGGATACATGAGAAGGCAAGTTCAAGCAGATGGCTGTGAATATGGGCTGGGGAGTTTACATGGAAGGTGAGGATAGGAGGGGAGTGAACTGACAGGAGAGAGAACATGATGGATGGAGATGGAGGTTAAAATCACCTAGGCTGAGAAGCCATGTGGTGTAGAGGCTGAGGGATGAAAGCAATGAAGATAGCTCCTTGCAAAAATTTGCATGGTAGGTGGTAGATAGCCAACTTTTTAAATGGAGAAGTGAGAGCGGTACAACAACAAGGTGAGCTATTCAAAAGAGGAGAAAATGCCAAAGGCATAAGGGGACAGACCAATATATGATTCAGTTATAAGAGCCACATCACCACTGTGATAGCCTGCCGAGGCAAGTGGTGAAAGATATACCCAGGCGGGGGTGACTTCAGTTAGGTGGAAGGTGTCATCATCACTCAGCCAGGTTTCCATCAAGGCCATGCTGTTTATGCAATCATCCACAATAAAATAATGGATTACATGGGCTTTGTTCACAAGTGAATGGACATTCTTGAAGGAGGTATCGTGAGGGGCAGTGAGACCTGGACCACTGACAGAGTCCACAGGCTAATCATTAGGAAGGAAGAAATGGACAGAGAGGAGAGTGGCAAGATCAGCCCCTGATGTTGCGTTGGGTGGGAAGGTTGGTGAAAAGGATGGGGTTGTTGGTGTTGCTGCTCATGTGGGGGCAGCAATGGGTGCCTTGAAGAGCCCTTCAGAGAATGGTATGTGAGGCACAGAGTGAAGCTACAGGCTTATCTAAGATACAAGATTGACATTGGTCACTTGTGAAATGCACCAGTGGGCAGCAAATCGTGAGATTCTACAAATACAACCAACTGAACCATGGAAGGAGCCAGAGTTGTAAAAATAAAGGCTGTGGTGATTTTGGCAGCCACTAGCAGTGTGTGCCTTTCTGGTCCACATGGGAGGAGGTCTTCTTCCAGGCCGTTGCAAATGTCAGTGGTCACCTGACTTGGAAATTTCAGCCTCCTGAGGTACTGGTGCTGGTCAAGTCCAGAAAGTATATCCCTTGCCTGTAAATCCTCTGTTGGGATCATCGTCACCAGTGAGCTGCAGCTCTGTACTCATCCTCGTTGTCATGTGGAGTGGTCGGTAATTGAGAAGGAGTCTGCTGTTGTTCCAGGTAGCACTGCTTCTGCTTCTGGTGCTGCTGCTGCTGCACCTTTTATTCCTCATCTGAGGTCCAAAGTAAAGCCGCATAAGTGGATCCGATGCTGAACTGAAGATTGATGGGGGCGTGTAGACTCAGACTAATGGGAATGACGTCCAAAGTAATGGAAATCACCTCCAATGCAGTGAAATCACACTCTCAGAACAAGTCCTGTGAGCAAAAGCCTTTGACTTAGGTGAGAAAGATCTCAGTATCAAAAGCAGTTCATGCTTGTCACTTGTTCAGCCCTGAAATATCGCTGCTCTCTTGCCTAGATTTTCCTGGCAAGTTCCGTGAAGCATAGGAAATCCATGCACATATCTTAAGTCAGAAATCGTAGTTAAAATAACTGCTAATGATCACTTTATATATTAAAATTGCCAACCCACCTGTCCCATAGGGGCTTCCCATGCATTTCCGATCACGTTGAGGTTGAAGACGGACGTTAGGACATTCGCTGCTGGTGTCCCGTCACACCAGCCATTTCAGCTCTTTTAATCTGCCATCTGTTCACCAACCCACCTACATTGTCAAATTAAAATTCCCCCTGAAATATCTGTTCAATGAATGTAGTTTTCTAGATAAATTCTTCACTATTATCCAGCAAGAAAACCACAAGCTGTTAACCAAATCCAGTATCTGAAGTCGTTCAGGCTCGTAAAGGTTAATTCTCATTGTGTTTTATACATTCTACATGAAAAAAGTGAACATGGTGTATTTGACAGTTTTTTTAATAAAGCAACATTTTGAACATAGCTCAACATGTCAGATTTCATTATTATGTACAATGCGGCACACTTTCCATCTGCTACAAAAGCATAGCTGTGATGTAAAGACATGGTTGCAGAACTTACTAGGTGCAGCATTTTAACAGCACTGGCAGATCAGTTCAACAGTTTGAAAGTTACAATGAAACAAAAAAAAACAACAGAATTTGTAGTTCATGATGTAATATCACTGGTTTGATTCTGGAGTGGTCCCTGAAATGCAAGTTTTTACTGTGCAGAAGAAACAAGAACTTTAGGGACTTTTAAAGTTCACAGCCGTATCTGTAAATGGTTTTCTGATAGTGTATAGTAACACATTTATTTACATCGATTGCATGCAAACATTCATTGCCGATAACCACGTAAAAATGTAATGTTATACTTAAAGGGTACAATTACATGACACTGATTTATTAGGCACATTGTGTAACCGCTCTAGTCTTTAATGTCACTCCATATGTTAACACTGATTTTTGATAGGTTGAGTTTCTTTGTACAAAGAAGATTTGAGTAAAATCAATGCTGACCAGTTATACAAGAAGAAAAGATAAAAGGAACCAGAGTGTCAGGCTTCTGTGATGTGGCAGGGAAATGACAATTTTATTATATAATTGAGTTATTTTTCCGAGTTTGACCTGAATAAAAACGTCAGCAGTTTTACGGTAGAGCATCAACAAACTACTGCACCATGGAAATAAACAACAACGACAGAGGGCTCAGTGACCTGAGTCAGCGAATTCACCTCAAAAGACTTGTGGTTAACTTTTGCAATGTTACTAAGTAGGGCTCAATGCAAAAGTACAAATGTTACTTTCCTTGATGCTTTTACCAAGTTATAGGACAATATTAAAGCTGCAGTGAATTTTGGGCATTTATTTTTGGACAAACATATTACAACTGCACAAAAGAAAATTACTGTCAGGTGAAAATTAATCTAATTCCCGACTTTCAAAAACCTGTTGTGAGGGAATCTATGCTTGTGGATGTTCTTTTCGTTGTTTCCAGGGCAGGGGCCAAAGACTACAATCCCTGACATGTCCGGGGCTCTGGTTCAAGCGCAGAGAGCTGGGTTGGAGGAGTTCTGGGGGGAAAAGACAGGCCACAAATGCGCATAAATGGTTTAAAGCATTGTTTTTAACGAAAACCCAGCCACAGGACCCCCATTTTGGTGCAAAAAGAGTGACCAGGTGACTGGGTTTTTGACAGCAGAAAAAGAGAGCCCACATGATAGTTAGTCGGGAGCAGACGAAGAGGAGAATCTGCTCCATGCAGCTGAAGTGCTGACATTTGCTCTGTGCTGCTGAGAGGGCTGGGGTTCATCAAGCCCCAGAATCATTGGTTCCTCAGTGCAGCTGGGAGCTGGGGCTCAGAGAAGTCCTGGGGGTAGTTGATAGTTCTGTGTCGTTGAGGAGATTGGGGCTCAGAACATACCCTGGAGTAGTGCTTGCTCAGTGCACTTGGCAGTGGGGGTTAGAAAAGCCCAGGAGCAGTGGTGGTCTGATTGACGCAGCTTGAGAGCCTTGATTGTGCTGGAGATAAGATGCTGGGATGCGGACATGTAAATTCAGTGGGATGGTAGTCTCAAGGGAAGAGATTGAGTAGCTTGGAGGTAAGCAGTCATTGGGGCAGTTTGAGCTGGAGTCCTGTTGCCTGACAACACATTGCAAGAAGAAGAAGCAAGAGGGTTTGCAGATTGAGATAGAGCTGCTGTTGAGGGAAATAAGAGGATACATTCTAGAAATAGAGGAGCTGAAATTCCTTGTAAGGAAGACAGAGTCTTAAATTATTTTTGTGACTCACAGTGATCACTGATGTCTGGGTGAATTGCTGAGAAAATTCATTGGATCTGCCTTGGTTGTGTCAGCCATTTAATTTGCAGTTAGTGATGGTTTTGACCACAGTTTGTCTGTTAATTCATGTTTACCTCACAGCAATTCTTATAGTTGGATAGAATTGACTTTGCTTTGCTGACTGTTGTATAGTAAACAAATCTTCCATTTATTTAAAACCATGGAATCTTGTGGCTTTATTCTCTTAGTAAATAATTGGGATTTCAAATGTGTATACTTTACAGCAAAAGTTAGTAGTCCCTAACTAGATTATAACTCTGTGTTTAGTCTTGGATAGCATAACATTATACTAATGAAAGAATAACATTCTTCGATTACGTAAGTTAATCATAACTAAAAGAAAATTTCAATCTGGGAATGTTGTAAAATAAATTTTCAAACAAAGCTTCATTATGACAGTGAAAAGGTTAAGCCAAGGCAAAATTACATGTAAGTGTGTATATATGTATGGGTGTGCAATTCTTTCATAGATCACTGCTAAAATCACAGGAAGAAGAATGAAACTTGTCAATATCACCTACATTGAAGGAGACACATAGGGCAGAATTTTGCCCTTGGCGTGCAGGCTCAGTGGGGGCAGGCGGGAGTGGTCAGGAAGCTGATCGCCACTCGCAATCGAGCCTGGAAGGCAATTTCATGCTGGTGGGCCAATTAAGCCCCTCCCAGTGTGAAATTCAAGTGGCAGCGCTGATTATTACCTGTGCGGGCATGGGGGGTGGGGGGGGTGTGGTGGTGGTGGGTGGGGAGTGCGAGCTGGGTGAGTGCAACATTCGCGCATGCCCAGGAGTGCATGCTACATAATCTCCCTGAGGCAGAGAACTGCCTCGAGGAGATGAACTGATTTGAAAAGCAATTTAAGATTTGATAAATGTTATGAAACGTGTTCCCTCATGTGACTCTGTCACATGAGCAGGGACATGTTATTTATGAAAAATAAAGTTTCTATTTAATTTTATTTGTTTTTGGAAACCTCATCCCGTCCGTGGATGAAGTTTCCAAAGAAGTGCAAAGGCTATTTGGCCTTTTCGCTTGCCCACCAACCTTAAGGTTTGACGGGCAGCAAAAAATGTATTTCAATTACCTTTTTAATGGCCTTAACAGGCCTTTTAATTGTCGGTGGGCACGCTGCTGACCCCAGCTCACACCAGCCAACCAAAATATCGTGAGAGTGCGCGATGACATCAGGACACAAGCCTGATGTCATCGCGCATCATTTTATGCTTGGTTAGGTCGGGCACATGCTAAAAATTTTACCCATAATGAACTTCCAAAATATAGTTTCAGCATTCTACAATTCAGAGCCAGATTGAGCGAACTGCTGCAGTTTGATTGCTTATCGTTAATAATTCATTGTATAAATCAGTTCAACATAACACTACATCTTATAATACTTGCATGTTCAGTGAAGTCTGATTAACAAATTAGCATCATCATAACCTATATTGTATGAGAGTGCTTTATTTTATGTAGAATGTCTTAAATGTTTGCATTTAATTTTTATTTGAATCCATTTATTTCAGTAATGCCCCTTTTCTTAATGCCTGCCTTGCATACATTTTACTTGAAGTGCCACAATATACCTAAATGGGTCTCAGTGCTTATCTGGGGTTATTTAGAGTTTTGGCAATCGTGTAAAATAGATGGTATCAACTCAGCCACCATTTAACATCTTCACTGTTTTCAGTGAAGTTAATCAAAATAAAGTGTGAAATTTTTCACTGATGGGAATAGCCATTCTTTCGCATTTGCAATTTAGTTCTTGCCAAAACTAACAATTGAAAGTAACAATTAATGACTTACAAAATTCTCGGATATGAAGAGATATTTATGTATGTGTTTATTTGTGTGTGTGTGTGTGTGTGCATGCATAGACAATGGTCTATTTTATTAATGATACCATTGCACTGTATAAAATTGACTTTGGTTTGATTAGAGTTACTGCAGAAAATCTAGAGCACAGGGGCTGATTGCCTTAAACCTGAATAGTATAGTTTGAATAATGTCAAGGGAAAATTTTATATCTTGGGGTGAATGTCCTTGGGTCTTCACCAGCTCTGCCACCAAAACTTCAACAGAAGCCCCTTTGAAGTGTGTAAACATCGGGGTTTCCACAAACTTCTGGAAAGTTATTAAGGTAGAGCAGAAGTCCTAAGAAAATTCGCAGTGTTAAAATATTACTGAGCTGCTGACATCATTAATCAAAATTTCTGGAATTAATGGGCCGAAATTTTGATGAGTCGGTTGACCTGGGTGCCCTCTAAAAATGGTGGGCAGTTCCCAATTCTCGGATCCTCAACCCCATTCCTGGGGTTTCCAGTTTTCAGGAGTGCCTTTAAATGGTGGTGGCTGGTTTGGGTTAAAAGCATGCACCTGGCAGTCTTGACCTAGCCAGCTCCATTGAGGAGATAGGCATGTCCTGCTCCTCCGCAACTTTCATGGAGTCAGTCCAGGTTTTTAAAGAGTTATAGTTCACTTCCCGTCAGAGGAGTCATGAATGATAGTCTGAATGAGGGTTCTTTCAATGAGGCTTAGCTCAGAGCCCAAAAATCCATTACTCTGATGAAACAACTGAGCCCCAGAGAAAACATTGCTTGGCTGATAGCTCTGGCTCTCTGTTCTCTGCTGTCAATTTCACAATGTTTATTTACACAAGCTTAAGAGGCTTCAGGGGCTTGCATTTTCTGTTATTGATACTTTAAAGGGTCTGGGTGATTGACACTTTTATTGGGCCGTAGCAAAATGACTTTTTTTTAACATAGTGGAAAGTAATGAATGAATGGCTAATTTTTAAAAAGTTTTTTTTTATATATCCTACTGTCAGTATATGGTTCATTGGTTCTATACTATACTGGTGCTAAATATGTTCAATATCAGTGTACAGTGAATCAATGGGTGTGGAAGTGCCATAGCTTGGCATAAAGGGCAAGAGTGGTCATTGGGTGTGGATGGAGCACCATAGCTTGGCATAGGGGGCATGAGGGCCATAGGATGTGAGTGGGAGGATGAAGTGGCACGGATGAGGCATGCGGAATGTATGGAGGGTGAGGGGTGGGGACTGGAGGGCCTTTCTGTTTTTATTTTAACTGGGACAAAGTCCCACAGCACCTAGGTGGGCCTTTTAGACATCCTGCTTTGGCAACCGGCAGCTCCTGTGGCTGCCTCCAGACTGTTTCCTGGGTCGGCTGGCCAACTCCAGACTGTACCTGCCCCACGGCAATGAAGATCCTGCCTTTGCAGGAACTTTCTCCTGAGGTAGGCAGACTGAGCCGGAAATTTTCCTGACTCCCACTAATCACCTTGTGGATGAAAATCCATCTCAATATGTCTGTTAGGCACAAAGAAGGGTTTGTTCATAGTTTGGCAAAATTGAAGCAGCAGTTGAATGGCTGAAAGGATGGAATTTTTCCTTTATATATTGGAAAGTCCATCAGCTAAGATTTTAATGTTATGGCAATTGTATTGATGTGGTGTAATTCAGACACTACTCTGTGGGGCAGAATTGTTAGCTCAGTGTGCAGGCATTCTCCCAACCCGCTCAAGAATAAAATTGCGCGTGATGATGTCAGGCGAGCGTCCCGATGTCATCCTGCGCTCATGCGATATTTCGGGCAACAAGCACGCGTGAAAGTCAGATTTGCGTCGGCCAACAATTAAGAGGACAATTAAGGCCATTAAAGTTCCAAATGTCCCCAATTTTTCGTGATCCATCCAACCTTACAGTTACCGGATGTGCAAATCTGGCAGGCGGACTTTGCATTTTTGATGAAACCTCATCCAAGGACAGGATGAGGTTTCTGTTACTAAATTTTTAAAAAATGAATGGGCAGAATTTTCATCATATGTTCAGGTGACTGGTTCTGATGCGTGGACATTTTTTTCTGGATTTTAAAATCTTTATTTATTGTTTTTAAATTCTTCAGCTCCCTGAGGCAGCTCTATAACTTCAGGGAACTTTCATTCCGTGCTCCCCTGCACCCGCGCTCATGTCAGCAACCACCCTCTTCCCGCCCCCACCACAGCAGTGCTGAGCATTTCAGCGAGAGTTTCGGGGGCTGATCGCAGATGGCAGTCCGTTCCCCAGCCGCTCTCAGGCCCGTTGGTTATGCTTGCATGCCAACCTAAAAATCCTGCCCCATGTTTAACTCCACCAACTGTAAGAACTTTCATTCACCGCTTTAGAATTGGCAAAATTCAAAATTGTCTAAGGGTGATTATAAGAGAAAATTAATTAAAATAAAAGAACACCTTGAAAGATTTTATTTTTTCAACATGAACCAAGGTTTTCTAAACACCAGTGATCTGATACTGCAGTCCAGCATATTTAGGTACATGAATAATTTTACAGAGAGTTTGCTTTAACTTGATCATTATTGTTTATTGCAGGTGATGGTTTTGTCCTCTGTGCCTCAGTTCCACCTTTTGATGTTTCTTGAAACAAACGACGTGGTGTCCACAAGGACATTATGATTCTTTTATATTCTTTTCTGAAGTTTTGGTTCAACAGCCCATATATAATTGCATTAAGGCAACTGTTAAAGTAGGCCATGAAATAACTAAGGACAAAGAGCCACTCTGGGATTTTTGGTGCAATCTCCTGTGGATTGATAGCCACAGCTAGGCCAATGAAGTTCAGGGGTGCCCAGCAAAATGCAAAAAGCACAAATACTAGAAACATAGTCAGAAAGTTTCTGAAGTCACTCTGCTTCAGTCTTGGCCTCACATCCGTTTTGACTCGCCTCCTTACTTGAATAACCAAAATCCAGATTCGCAGGTAACAAAATGAAACAACTGTGATAGGAACTAGGAAGTGAACTACCACCACAGAAATGGTATAAGAGGAACTAACTGTCTGAGTAAATGTACAGGAATAGACACGGGCATCATACCGTAAGGATCCAACAAAAAAATTCGGCACTATTGCAAGCACTGTTAATGCCCAAATCAGAAGCACAAAGATCATTGTGTTTCGACAGCTAAATAATTTGTCATAAGCCAGGCTGTGACAGATGTAGCAGTATCTGTTCATTGCAATTGCTGTGATGTTGAAAATTGAACCTATCACACTTAGACCCATCAAAAAGCCACTCACTTTACAGTGAATGTCACCAAGGAACCATCCATTGTGAAAAATCGCAAAGAGTACTAGTGGATATGGATATACAGCCACGACAAGGTCAGCAAACGCCAAGCTTACAACAAATACATTACCTGCAAGAAAATAAGAGAAAGAGCTGTTAAACCAAATTAATCACCATTTAGTCCTATGGCATTCTACAATGACTTCTTTAAAAGTAGATTACTGGTCATTCATCATTTGACATTGCATGACCTTGCTAGTGCAGAATGACAGCTATGTTCGCTGACCTAACAACAGCAGTTATTTTAAGTAATAGGCATCATGGAAAAAGTAGAGTTATTAACTCAGTCCACAAACAAGCTGAAAAGCTCCCTCTGTACCAAATCTAGAGAGAGGGAGAGAGAGAAAGACTCCATTCATTACAAGCAAGACCTTGAAGGCTCAGTTAAGATAAAAGCATCTTCATTTTTATAATAATTGCACTCTAAGAAAGAACGCATCCTGGCATGAGAGAAATAGGGAAGTTAACAACATGGGAAACAGCATTATGTGATTAAATCATTTCTCCCGTGTCAATCAATTGTTTAACTTTAACCCATTGGTCAAATCTGCCTCTTCTTATAGTTTAACAAGGTAGCTGCATTCATTGTAATGGCATTTAGATTAGTAATTTTTTACTCAGAAAAGTATAGAAAGTAAGTAATTGTAGTGGGACACTGGATTTGATCCCGGAAAGTTTGAGCTCAAAGATTGTACCCTCAATTGACCTCATCTCCCCAAAATAAATTCCATTGATTTTTAAGTATTTACCTTAATTGGAGTATTAAACTTTAGTCAAACATGTAGGCATATTGTCTTACTGTCATTGAATTAATTCACTTAAAGCCAACTGGCTATCAGAAACACTTTGAGATGTTTTGACATATAAGTACTTCATGAAGGAAGTACTTATTTTTAACTATTGGTCCAAATTAATTACAACTTTTTATGTATTTACACAAGTGCTTGGAATGTCTACTTTATAACAACAATTGAATCGACAGCTCCTGGAACAGTTTGAAATGTTCTTGTCCTTACCACTCAACAAACGAGTAAATTCCTTTAAGTTGAAAATTGAGAATATCGCTTTGAATGATATTAAATTTGACCAGTACTTACCTTATTAAAATCCCTTCAAGCATGCACTGTACAATGGTCTACAACAATTTGAATTAATGGTTCGAAAATCATTTGCAGGTTTCCAATAAGTTCTCTCAAGCAGGTGAGGAGTGCAAAGTCAGAAAATTTCCTCTTTAGTTTCTGCTTATCAAGTGAGAATCCACCTTGGAAGTATGCTTTCTGTAAATGGACCCATTTGAGAAATTTCCAAATTGCTCATTCAAAAACTGAACAGTCCACCCCAAACCAGAACACGTAACAGCTTGAAATAGATTATTTTTTTAAAAAAATATTCATTCTTGGAATGGAATGTCATTGGTAAGGCCAGCATTTGTTGCCCATCCATAACTGTCCTTGAGAAGATGACTGTGAGTTACCTTCTTGAATCATTGCAGTCCATGTTGCGTGGGTGAACCCACAGTGCTGTGGAAGGGAAGATCATTGGTGAAGCAGTTGAAGATGTCTGGGGCTTTGAATGACTGATTACTTTACGGAAGAAAATCTATATATGAAAAATGTAAAGTAATAAATGAAAATGCAAAAAATTACACAACTGTGAACAATATAGGAATATCAAATGGAGGTTATTTCAGGACAATATCAGCAGTATGTGAACAAAGCGAAGGGGCTAAGCTTAGGTCCGATGTAAATGATTCCGTTTCAGCATGATGTTAATTTACCTACAGTACATCCCACCATCAGACTGATCCCAACAATTCTATGCAAAGCTGTATAAAAAATAAAACACTTTCTTTTAAGACTCAGAATAGCTGATGACAGATGGATTTATTTGCATACATCAAATTGGTATTTTGTACTGTTATCTGTACTGTTGCTGAATTACTTTGCCAGATTATCACACTATGCATTATTAATAGCACAAAGGAAGCTGCAAAGGGGTTATTAATAAGAAGATGGGGGAAGATGTTTAATATCAAAAAGAATAATGGATTTTGGTTAAAAAAATGCGATAATATGCATTGAATAGGGATGAGTTGGTGGTGTGGAAGAACTGACGTGGTTTAGGAATTTAGGTTCACAAAACATTAAAAGGAGCACATCAAGTGGAAAAAGCCATAAAAAAGTGAATGGAGTACCTGGCTTTATGGCAAGAGATATATTGTATAAAAGTCAAAATATATTGATAAATCTATGTAAAACCTTAGCAGACTAGAGTTGGAGTATTATGCGCAGTTTTGGGCACCACAGTGTGGGAAGGATGGTGAGGCAGCAGTGGGGAAAAAAAAGTAGCAAATACTGGAAATATTCAGCAAATCTAGCAGCAACTGTGGAGAGAGAAGTAGAGTTAACATTTCAGGTCGATGATCTTTCATCAGAATTGGTGAGGTTACGACCTGAAACTTTAGCTCTGTTCCTTTCTTGACAGATGCTGCCAGACCTGAGGAGTTCTTTCAGCATTTTCTGTTTTTTATTTCAGATTTCCAACATTTGTAGTATTTGGCTTCTGGATTCAATGGGATGCTGCCGATGTGAGGTAATGCAGATATAAAGAAATATCAGAAGAAATAGGACTGTTTCCATTAGATAACAAGAGAATACAACGTGATTTAATTGAGATTGAGAATTAGAATTATGAAGGGATGGGACAGGACTAATAAAAACATACCATTTGCAGTGACTGAGGTGCTTAGAACAAGTGAGCATAGATATATGATTAACATGTAAGAGAGTTGGAATAGAGAGAAAAAGAAACATTTTTACACAGTCAGTTGTAAGACTATAGAATCCATTGCCAGAGTTAGTGACAGAAGCAGAGATTATGGGCTGAATCTTCTGGCTGGCGTGCGGGTGGCAGAGTCTGCACACCAGCGCTTAAAATGTCACGCGCTGGCGTCGCGCAAGCGTCCCGATGTCAGCGCGCAGTATTACTTTATTTTGGTTGGTGGGTGCGCTATGCAGCGGGACGCAAACCCGCCATTAATTAATGGCCTTATTAAGGCCATTAATTCTTCAATCGACCAGGATTTTGAGGGGCCGTGCAAACGGACAGGTGGGTAAGTGATTTTTTTTACAAACCTCATCCAGTGGTGGGATGAGGTCTGATATTGGAATAAAAAAATTATAATAAAGTTTTTGTGTATTTCATTAACATGTCCCATCTCGTGTAACAATTTCACATGAGGGGGACACGTTAATGATTTTTAAAATTTTCTATTTTTAATGTTTCAGTGCCTTTCAGCGATCTCCCTGAGGCAGCACTTTGCCTCAGGGAGATGTGCGCTCTTTCACGCGCATGCACGAAAGAGCACACTCTGGCAGTTGGGGAATCCTGCCCGCACAGGAAGCGCATAATTGGCCCGCCCACTTAAAATGGCGGTGAGGCCCATTTTGGCAGCGGCGATCGGCTGCCCGCCCGCCGCCGAGCTGGTGGGGCCCGCCTGCCCATCAAGGGCAGAATTCTGCCCAATGTCAATGAGAAAAAAACAAATTGGGTGTTGAAGTAAAGAGGGACAAAGGGATATGGGAACCCTAGAGACATAAAGGGTGGAATTTTAATCTAACAAGGTGGGTGAGTGTGTGAATAGGTAACAAGCTTACCAGGGCTTGAAATTGGCAGCCTGGCAGCAACCTTCACGCCATCCACCTTTAACCTCAGCGTGAGTTGCTGCATGCAAGGAAACCCCATGGGACAGACAGTTTGCAATTTATATATGTTAAGTGCTTACCATCTGCTTCTTTAACCTGGATTTCTATCTTTAACAGTGTGTTTACAAGTTCTGTGGGCTTCCTGGAACTCAAGTGGGAGGGGGTTGACCAAGTGACAGGCTAGAAATGTTTTAAATATACATGGTCCTCACATCTGCTTCCTTGCCTCATTGAAAGGATTTTGCTCACAGGGCTTGTTCTGAGAGTATGCTTTCACTGCTTTGGAAGTGAGTTCCATTACTGTGGGGTCTACATAGGTAGACCTACAATTCCTAGCTGGCAACCTTCAGTTCAACATGAGAACGCTTATGCAGCTCCGCTTTGGTCCACAGATGAGGAATAAGATGAGCAACAGGAACCAATAACCGTATTGAATAGCAGCAGTCTTCTCCTTAATCATCGTTTGCTCCACTGGACAGATGGAATAGACACAAAGGGTAAAATCTTGTTGAGGTGTTGGGGGACTTACCTGCTGACTGGGAAGCCAGCGAGAGATCTGCACTGCCTCTTCTCGGGAAGGCCTGCCTAGATGGTCCTGGAATGGTCTTCTGGAGGGTCCTGTACCCTCCACTAGGGATTCTCTACCATTGTACCTGCCTCCAACACCCACTCCTGCTCACTTGTGACATGTGAGAGACTTTGTCACAACCCAACATCCTGCCTGGGTGGTTCCTCTGAGATGTGTGTACCTAAGCTAGTGTATGGTGTGCATGAGTCCTGTGACAGTGTATCCTCATTGTGAGTGACCTCTTTGTTGTCCTCTTGCATCACCTCCTGTGGCAGGCTTGATCGGCCTATGGGAGATAAGAGACATCAATTAAAGCTATAAGTAAGAGGGTGTTAAGTCATCATTGTACATCATCATTTTTCAATGGCTGCTTGAACTCAAGTAAACATAGTGGCTGTATGATATTTAATCCTTTCACTAAATAGCTGGAAGAACCACACCCTCCCCTACCCCGCGCACACTGCACACCCCCTCCCCCCCCCCACCCCCCGCACCCCCCAACCCCACCACAACCTCCATCTTTCCATCATCAATAGCCATACATTCACTTTCTCCTCTGCAGTTATCAAAATGGAGGTGACTAAAGGGCCTCCTCTGGCTCTCTGCCTCTCGTTGGTGTTCTGCATTCTCTTCTCCTGCAAGAAAGGGAAAAAGAGCTTCATAAATGTAAGAAATGGAATGCGCTGAAAGGATAGAAGGGCCATAGTTCCGGAGGGTCAGTGTGACATTGCATTATTGTAAGGGTGAGTGTCAGTCATCCAATGGGGATGTGAGTAAGTATCTGGACAGAAAGGGTTCAGTAGGCCTGCATGGTGTGTTGGTATGAGGAGTAGGTGCAGGAGAAGATTTGGGTAGGTAGAGTAAGAGAGGTTGGGGTAAAATGCACATCAGAATATAATTACATGTTCCATGTCACTCACCTTTCTTACCTGATGATCATTAAGTCTCTGCTGGCACTGTATCCAGAAGCATGGGATCGCATTCTTGCTGTTGGCCTCCTCAGCTATCCAACCGCACTTTTTTGTTTACAGCATCAGGCTTCTTCTTCCCATCTGCAGAGAACAGAATCTCCTGTGGGCTTTTACTGCCCACAGCCTCATGTCCATTGTTGATGCTGCCTTGCTATGTTGCGTCTGGCTCTATTTCTGGCTCTAACTGAAGTCCTCTACAGTGCTTCAAGTATGATAACTGCAAAGTCTTTATATAGTTGAAAACGAGCAATGCGCATTGTCATCGCGTGCTTTCACTCTAATTGGTTGGGAGCCTTGGAGGTCAAGTGAAAAATACAGTGACTGTATTAAAAAGTCATTGCTACACACATTTCTGAAACTTTCAGTTTCCCCACATGCTACTGGGCCCCCCTGCTGCAAGCAGGTCAGAAAGTTAAAATCATAAGGCAGCAAAGTATCAACACAGACCAATTATGCTAAATAATCTGTTTCCATGTTGTAATTTCCACATATTCTATGTAATACAGACTTGCCAAATTTAGATGCTGCAGTGCATCTTGTAGATAGTGCACACCACTACCACTGTGCACAGGTGGTGGAGGGAATGAATGTTTAAGGTGGTGGATAAGGTGCCAGTCAAGCATGCTGCTTTGTCCTGGATGGTGTTCAAATTCTTGATTGTTGTTGGAGCAATACTCGTCCTGGCAAGAGGAGAGCATTACATCACACTCCTGACTTGTGCCTTCTAGATGGTGAACAGGCTTTGGGGAGTCAGAAGGTGAGTTGCTTGCCACAGAATTCACAGCATCTGACCAACCCTTGTAGTCACAGTATTTATGTAGCTGCTTCAGTTAAGTTTCTGGTTAATGGTGATCCTCAGGATTTTTTAAAAATTCATTTATGGGATGTGGGCATTGCTGGCTAGGCCAGCATTTATTACCCATCCCTGACTGCCCTTAAGAAGGTGTGGTGAGCTGCCTTCTTGAACTGCTGTAGTCCATGTGGTGTAGGTACACCCACAGTGCTGTTAGGAAGGGAGTTCCAGGCATTTGACCCAGTGACAGTGAAGGAACGGTGATATATTTTGAAGTCAGGATGGTGATTAGCTTCAAGGTGAACTTCCAGGTGGTGGTGTTCTCGTGTGTCTGCTGCCCTTGTCCTTCTAGATAGTAGCTGTTGTGGTTTGAAAGCTGCTAGCTAAGCAGCCTCGGTGAGTTCCTGCAGTGCATCTTGTAGATGGTACACACTGCTGCCACTGTGCTTTGGTGGTGGAAGGAGTGAATCTTTGTAGATGGGATGCCAGTCAAGTGGGCTGCTTTGTCCTGGATGGTGTCAAGCTTCTTGAGCGTTGTTGGAGCTGCACTTATCCAGGCTAGTGGAGAGTATTCCATCACACTCCTGACTTGTGCCTTATAGATGGTGGACAGGCTTTGGGAGTCAGGAGGTGAGTTACCCATCACAATATTCTTAGCTTCTGACCTGCTCTTGTAGCCACAGTATTTATATGGCTAGTCCAGTTTAGTTTCTGTTCAATGGCAACACTGAAGATATTGATAGTGGAGGATTCAGTGATGGTAAAGCCATTGAATGTCAAGAATAATGGGGAAATTCAGTGATAGTAACAGTATTGAATATCAAGGAGAGGTGGTTAGACTCTCTCTTGTTTCAATCAGGCTCCTATACCATTTTAGTGGTCTGTGGAGTGGACTGCATGCTCTGCCCAATGGAACTGAGTGTTGGCATACATTTAGCTATCCAATACTCAGTTTTACTTTACTTCAGTGAGTTTGGTGTGGAGTAGATCAACATCAAATTACTGATGGAGAAGGCACTAAAAAAAATCAGAGAATATTAGTTTGTTCATCAAATCAACAGGTTCAGTTTGAAAGCAAAAAATTCCTTTCCTTACAGAAGAAGATTTCTTCTTTTTCCCTTCTGTAAAGACTGCTAAGTAACTTCAGGAGGGTGCAGACAGGATGGCAGATTATGCAGTGAGATAGAAAATTAAATTTGACGTGGAGAAATGTGAGGCATAGCATTTAAGGGAGGCACAATATGGAGAAGTATACACTAATTGGTAAAATCTTTAAAAGAGTACAGAAGCTGAGAGCCCTGTGGGCTTCACAGACAGCTTTTTGAAATGGAAGCACAAGCTAATAAAGCTGCAAAAGAACATTTTTATGATTTAGCTACAGATAGAGCACAAAATTTACCCCACCCATCATCATTGTGTACTGACAGACAGATCATTGTTGTCCTTTGTTTTCTTCACCTTTCCTTCTTGGGCCACACTATTCACTTTGAATGTGGAAGTGCTCAAACTCTCACATCAAACAGAAACCCACCACTGATGGCAAGTTATCTCATCGAAAGTATTTGTAATCAATGACTTCAACATATTGCATTGAGTTTACTAACTTGTTCAACTTGCTTCGTACAAAACGTAAATTTTCTTTTCCTAGCTGTTGTTATATCACATTTGTACATGCTAACATTTTGCATTACAATTTCATATGCTGAAGATTGCAACAACTTGAACAGGTAGGAAATTTCTCAATCAAAATCAGGCAGTGAATGCTGTAATGACTTGATGTACCAAACGGGTTTCTGCTTGAAACAACTTTATTACAGAGGCCTCTTTTAGAAGCTACATTTTTGAACAAGGTCTATGGCTAGAAAGCCACAATCCCTGGATTACCCTCGCTTAGGCCTCATTTGTCAAGAACAATCATATGACCCCCAATAGACAATAGGAAAAGCTTTACCTTCAATCACAACATTTCTTCCACCTTTAGTTTTTCTTATATTTTCTAATTACAAAGAACATTTTAATCCTTTAATCCACAACATATACATATATCAGGTGATTAAAGATTAAGTCTCGAAGGTGGTTTTCTTATTCGGTTAAACCAGCGCAGCTCTACCACTTGAGGTTCTTCCACTGGATTGGCATGATCAGGAACTGCAGCATCAGATACATCATTAGAAAGTTGCAGTTTAGGGTTAGGCAACTCCACAGGGAA
Source organism: Carcharodon carcharias (assembly GCF_017639515.1). NCBI lineage: Eukaryota > Metazoa > Chordata > Chondrichthyes > Lamniformes > Lamnidae > Carcharodon > Carcharodon carcharias. Next base: position 91,887,184 of record NC_054477.1, on the reverse strand, counting down.
ATCAGGTATGTCTATTCTAGATTGATCTATCACCTCAGGGGTTAATGTTTCGCCGTTAATCACAGGCGTAATAGCTGGTTGTAGGAAGTCTCTCTATTGCTAAGATGATCCACATGTTTTCAAATAATGCAGTCTTCTGCTTTCAGCTGGGAGGACAAGGGGCCAGTTTCTGAGACAATTGTACCAGGAACCTGACAAGGTTCACTTCCAAAATTCCACACAAGAACTGTATCTCCTACAGTAAACCTTTGAGCTTTGCCATGAATATTGTGATTCAATTTTTAATTATTCTGATTCTTCTCTACCTTCCCCTCTAAGTTTGGAAACACCAGACTTAACCTTGTATGTAAGCAGTGTTTCATCAATAATTTAGATGGTGTTGAATACGTAGTTGATGAGACATTGTACGATAATTAAGAAGAAAGTGGGAAAGTCGAGTTTCTAGAGAACCTTCTGGTAACCTCTTCATCCCAGATTTGAAAGTTTGCACAGGTCTTTCAGCTAAACCATTTGATGACAGATATACGGTGCTGTTTTAATATGTCTGATTCCATTTAAACTCATGAATCCCTGAAACTTTGTACTGGTAAAGACAGTACTGTTATCTGAAACAATTACTTCTGTTAGGCCATGTATACTAAAACATTGACGCAGCTTTTCAATAGATACGCTTGATGTCAGTGATCTAACTTCATGAACGTCCATCCACTTCGAATGTGAATCTATGATCAATAAGAACATGGTACCTAAGAATGGGCCTCCATAATCAATATGTAGTCCAACCCAGGGTTGATCAAGCACTCCCATGGATGCAGTGGAGCTGAAACAGGCAACCTCTATTGTTGCTGACACTGGAGACAGTGCTTGACCAGGATCCCGCATCTACTTCCATTACCAGTGGCTTCCCACTCACTTGAACTGTGACAGTTATTGGTTCAGTTTTTACTGCTTTGACATTGTACATGGAATAGATATCGGTATCGGCAACTTTAGGTTTTGTCTTGTTATTCACTTCAGTCATTTTGGTCTGCTGTCTTATGGGCTGTCTTGATTTTGCCTTGAATTGCTTTATTATATGACCTTTCTTGTGGCAATAATAGCATTCTGCCTCCTTGAATCTGCAGGTGTCCGGTATGTGGTACCCCCTAATCAATAACAGATTAACCTCTGAGTTGCTGCTGAAATGCTTCCATTGAGGCCTTTTCATCTTTCGGGCAGCAGAACATCCTCTCGCTCCGCTGCTGTGTCTCTGGCTTTCATGTCATGCCTGGCATTCCAGCCCCACCTGAAGAACAGAGCCATGTTGGACATTCTGTAAAGCCTGCGAGTCCTTGCAGCACTTTCCATGACTAGTGCTATTTCCATGACGCGCTTCAAACCGATGTTGACTACTGTGAATGGCCTCATTGTGAACTCCACAAACTAATCAGTCCCACAACATATCATTGGCGTATGTCTCTGAAGTCGCAGTGCATAGCCAACTGCTTCAACTTTGCTATACAGGTTGTGATGGACTCGCCTAGGGCCTTTACTCTGGAGGTAAACTTAAACCTCTGCATTATTACCGATGGCTTCAGCTGAAAAAGGATCTTCACAAGGTCCAGCAATTTGTTAAAAGATTTCGAATTGGACGCATTTGGGGCCATCAGACTGCTGGTGAGGTTATATGCTTTGCTACTGCAGACACTCAAAAGAATTGCTTTCTGCTTCTCCTCTGCAGTAATTTCATTAGCCATGAAATAAAAATCAAGGAGCGTAATGTACTAGCTCCAAACTCTTCCATAAAGATCGATTCTGCCGAAGGGTGGCATGACTGGTGGATATACTTTCCTTTCTTTTTCTCAAGAGCTAAAGGTGCAGCGTTGGAGCTATTTTACCCTCGTCACCAAATGTAATGACTTGACATACCAAACAGCTTTCTACTTGAAACAGATAACTTTATTACAGAGAGTTCTTTTAGAAGCTACATGCTTGAACCAGGTCCACGACTAGAATGCTACGCCCACCACCACCACCACCACCACCATCATGTGATCTGTAATAGGCAGTAGGAAAATCTATACCTTCACTGCAATGCACAGACATACTTCTGAAGAAAACTACAACATGGGTATGAAGTCAATCAGTAATGAATGTTCTTTAAAAGATAGCTATAAAAAAGGCAAATGATTGAAATTGCTTCAAATACTTTTTTAAAAACCATCTTGCTTTTCACTAAATTGCCATGAACTTACCTATGCCTTTTCTGTATTAAAAATGTAATCGAAGAACATTTTGATAAGAGATGTGCACTCTTTGAGAAGCCTTATGTCTCTCCTATGTTTCTTTTACTCTCATGTTTATCTGCTATTCTCTCTCTCTCCCTCTCCCGTGATCAGGCCCCGACTGTGATTTCACACTGGCTGGCCAATTAACGGCCATCCAGTGTTAGTAACGCACTGAAACGCTCAGCAGTGCCTTGGTGGGGGAGTGGTGGCGGAGGGCGAGCATGGAAGTCAGCGCATCATGCAAGATGGTTTTTTAGATATATAAAGGGTAAGAGAGAGGCAAAAATGAACATTGGGCCGCTGAAAAATGACGATGGAGAAGTAGTAGTGGGGAACAAAGAAATGACAGAGGAACTGAATAGGTACTTTGCATCAGTCTTCATAGTGGAAGACATGAGTGACATCCCCAAAACTCAAGAGAGTCGGGGGGCAGAGCTGAGTATGATGGCCATTACCAAGGAGTAGGTGCTAGGAAAACTGAAAGGTCTGAAGGTGGATAAATCACCTGGACCAGATGGATTACACCCCAGAGTTCTGAAGGTGATAGCTGAAGAGATAGTGAAAGCATTAGTGGTGATCTTTCAGGAATCACTGGAGTCAGGGAGGGTCCTAGAGGACTGGAAAATCGCTAATGTAACCCTCCTGTTTAAGGAGGGAGTGAGGCAAAAGATGGGAAATTACAGGCTGATTAACCTGACCTCGGTCGTTGGTAAGATTTTAGAGTCCATTATTAAGGATGAGATTTCAGAATATTTGGAAGTGCATGGTAAAATTGGGCAAAGTCAGCATGGTTTCATCAAGGGGAGATCATGCCTGACAAATCTGTTAGAATTCTTTGAGGAGTTAATGAGTAAGTTAGACAAAGGAGAGCCAATGGATGTTATCCACTTGGACTTCCAGAAGGCCTTTGACAAGGTGCCGCACAGGAGGCTGCTCAGTAAGTTAAGAGCCCATGGTGTTAGAGGCAAGCTACTAACATGGATAGAAAATTGGCTGTCTGGCAGGAGGCAGAGAGTAGGGTTAAGGGGGTCCTTCTCAGGATGGCAGCTGGTGACTAGTGGAGTTCTGCAGGGGTCAGTGTTGGGACCACAACTTTTCACTTTATACATTAATGATCTAGATGAAGGATGTTTGCATGATACAAAGGTAGTTGGAGGGACAGGTAGTATTGAGGAGGCGGGGAGGCTGCAAAACGATTTGGACAGGTGAGGAGAATGGGCAAAGAAGTGGCAGATGGAATACAATGTGGGGAAGTGTAAGGTCATGCACTTTGGTAGGAAGAATGGACTATTTTCTAAATGAGGAGAGAATTCAGAAATCTGGAGTGCAAAGGGACTTGGGAGTCCTAGTCCAGGATTCTCCTAAGGTTAACTTGCAGGTTGAGTCAGTAGTTAGGCAGGCAAATGCAATGTTGGCATTTATTTCGTGAGGACTAGAATATAAAAGCAGGGATGTGCTGCTGAGGCTTTATAAAGCTCTGGTGAGACCACATTTAGAATATTGTGAGCAATTTTGGGCCCCATATCTCAGGCAGGATGTGCTGGCCCTGGAAAGGGTCCAGAGGAGATTCACGAGAATGATCCCTGGAATGAAAGGCTTAACATATGAGGAACGTCTGAGGACTCTGGGTCTATACTCGATGGAGTTTAGAAGGATGAGGGGGGGGATCTGATTGAAACTTACAGAATACTGAAAGGCCTAGATAGAGTGGACGTGGGGAAGATGTTTCCATTAGTAGGAGAGACTAAGACCCGAGGGCACAGCCTCAGAGTAAAGGGAAGATCTATTAGAACAGAGATGAGGAGAAACTTCTTTAGCCAGAGAGTGGTGAATCTATGGAATTCATTACCACAGAAGGCTGTGGAGGCCAGGTCATTGAGTGTATTTAAGACCGAGATAGATAGGTTCTTGACTGGTAAGGAGATCAAAGGTTACGGGGGAAAGTGGGAGAATGGGGTTGAGAAACTTATCAGCCATGATTGAATGGCGGGGCAGACTGCATGGGCCGAATGGCCTAATTTCTGCTCCTATGTCTTATGGTCTTATAGTGTGCTCACAGAAAGCTCCCTGAATGCACAGAGCTGCCTCATGAAGCTGAAGATTTCCCACATTAAAAAAAAGGAAAACCTGTCCCCTCATGTGACTTTGTTACATAAGCAGCGACATGTTGCAAATGAGTTCTGAAAACTTTTATTTTATTTTTAATTAACATCAGAAATCTCATCCCACCCATGGATAAGGTTTCCTCAAAAATCCAAAGGCCACTTGGCCTCTTTGCCTGCCCACCAACCATAAGGTTAGATGTAATTAATCGATTCATGGGCTTAACAGCCCATTTTAATTGTCAGTAGACACGCTGCTGACTCCCATGCGCATCCATCGACCGAAATATTAAGCTGGTGTGTGATGATGTCGGGACGCACGCTATTTCACACTCCTGCGTGTCAGGTGCCCACCCGCACACCAAGCCAAAAATCCAGCCCTAGGTTTCTCTCAGTGTGAGCTAACTTTAGTCCTATATATTTTCTCTGTATAACTATAATCTCAAATTGCCAACTGCGCACTATTAATTAATTATGGGGATGCTGCGCAGATCTGCAGAATCCTGCAATGAATAATTCAAATGCTTGATTACTAGCGTAAGTGCCTCTATGCCATACATCCAAATAATAACAGCTAAGTTCTCTAATTATTTGTTTCCATGGTAATATTATGGAAAGCAAGTTGGATTTCAAATTAAATGTAAGGAGAGACAACAGGTCAAACTAGCCAAAGGAAGTAATGTATTGTAAAAGTTTGACAACAATTTTACCTAATAAGATAATATCATTCTCCGCTGTGGAATTGTTTTTTTGAAATGCAGCTTTTTACATGCTTGGTAATGTTAGATAACATGCTGAAGGAACCTGAGTTTTAGAAATCACTACAGGTTAAAGTGAAACCCATTGTTACATTACTTTTATTTGTTGGGAGTTCACAAACATCCCAAAATCGATGCTGGATACTAAGAAGTACCTACGTTTTTAAAGGATTAATATTCAGTCCTTTAAAAACCTATTGGTTAACTTTAACATTTCTAGGTTCCAACAGCCAGGCTCTACATGCCTGAACAAAATGTTTTAATTGTTCCCCAAAAGGCAAGCTCCTAAAAACTTAACATTGTCTTGAATGCAATTTAGCCCCACGATTTGTTGTGAAATATCTGCAGTAATTCAGCATTTCAGAAATATTTCTAACAAACACCAAGCCTTAAATTTCCGTCCCCAGGTTGGGTTCCCAGCTCAGCAAACCAGACCTTTAAAAATGTCCGCCTGCAGGTCAGATTTTCAGTGAGCGGGTGGGTGGTTGGCTGAAACAGGAGTTGGGGTGGGCGACCCCGGAACGAATGCGTAGGCTGCCAGTGCAGAGGTGGGTTGGGCGCATGACCTGCCTCCGTCCCTGGCACTGTGTTTAAATAAATAAAAGAGAATAATAAAATTAAAAAAAACTTTCCTCCAGTCATCACCCCTCAGCCCCCAACACACCGCCCAAGACCCATCCATGCCAACCTATGTCCTCCACCCACTCCCATGGTGGCCATACCCCCATGCCAACTTAGTGCCCCTCTACCCACTCCATGCCAACATAGTGCCAACTCAAGCCAACCCATGCCCCCCACCCACCACCCTTTTCCCTTAACTCCTCCATGCTAACTCACCTAGTATCCTTGGATAGTTCCTTGACAGCGTTGACATTTCCTGGATAGTTTTGACATGTTGGGCAGCAGGACAGTTCCTTAACAGTTCCTTGACAGCAGGGCAGTTCCTTGACAGCTGAACAGCCCTTTAACACTTCCTTGATAGCTGGAAAGTTCCATGACAGCTGGATAACTCTTTAACACTTCATTGACAATGGACAATTCATTGATAGCTGGACAGTTCTTTGACAGTTTGACAATTACAATGATTGCATGTGTAAATAATGCATCATCATGTTCCCTTCCCAAAGGGTGCCTTACCTCTCAAAATGGGTGCATTACCTCTCCCAAAGGCGTCCCGGTACCCTATCCAAAGTGGTAACTCTCCAAAGGGGTACCCTGGCTATCCAAGCACTTCTACCAAGTTCAAATCTCCTCTTACCTGTTCTAGTCTGTGCACTCTGGATTCCATGCTTCTACTGTTCAAAAATCCCACTTCAGTGGAGGCAGCTGGTGATTTAAATGGACAACTGCCCCTGCGAATCGCACATACGTGAATCCTGCCCAACTTCAGCCCCACATCCCCTGAAGGTGGGAAATGCCGGTTTCAGGGGCGGGACTTAGAAATTTCAGCCATTTCCTGGATTTTCGCCACAACAGAGAGCCTTTCCATCATGGTGAAAATCCGGGCCCAAGGGCTGGATTTTCATGATGGAGACAAGAATCAGGAGTGAAGAATTTTTCATGGCATGTGGGCATCACTGGCAAGGCTAGTATTTGCTGCCTATCCCTAATTACCCTTGGACTGAGTAGCTTGCTAGTTCATTTCAGAGGGGAGTTAAGAGTCAACCACATTGCTGTGGATGTGGAGTCATATGTAGGCTGGACCCTGAGCACTGATGTCCATGGAATATGTGAGGATCTGCGAACCCTGAACAGGACAGTGGCACAAATGGTTCAATGGTATCTGCAGGGAATGTCAGCCACGCCCCAGCAGCAGACTCCTTCAAACCAGCAGGAAAGCTGAGCATGAGCAAGAAGGGGATGAGAGTTCCATGCAGCTTGCAGGACCCTCATTATCCTCAGCTTCCTTGGCCCCATTGACAGAGGAAGCAGCTGTGGCCCAATGATGATGGCTGCAGCAGAGGTGCAGGCAGCATAGCCGCAGGAGGGGCTCTAATGGGTCCCTGCACGATGAGGTCCTCACAGCCACTGAACCGAGGACATGAGCAGCCTGCCACCACCTCCTCTGAGGGAAAAAGGGAAGCACAACAGCTGCCTGCATTCACAGGACACTGTGTCACATTGATCATTGAGTGGGTCACTATGATTTGCTACTTTTGTAGTTTGTAAATAATTTGGCTCACTCACAATTTAATTAAAGCAACTGTTTGTTTCAAAGTTCTGCGTACACTTAAATCAATGTGAAAGATTATTTACAATATCTACATATACCAGCTGGTTCTCACCAGTGCCACTAGGGACTGCAGCCAGTGATCCTTCTCCATGTGACGGTAGAATTATGAAGGATGTTGGCATGTTTGACCTCCGTATGAAGGCTCATGCTTGACGTAGTGCCACAGGCATGTCTTCAGTGTTCAGCTACTCAGGAACCCTCAATTGGATCAGTAGGTTACTCACAACACTGTTGTCCTGTGTGGATCCCTGACGTTGGGCGGAGTTCAGGAGCAGAATTTTATGTCCAACGGGTGGGCGCATGCCTGTCTCATCCAGGCGTAAAATTGCGCGAGATCTGGCTCAAAGTTTTAATTATCTGTGGGTTTTTCATACTAATTTGCGCCTTGTCTGACTGCATTTCAGTGTAAGTCAGATACATTGGGGTAAAAACAAAAAAACTGCGGATGCTGGAAATCCAAAACAAAAACAGAATTACCTGGAAAAACTCAGCAGGTCTGGCAGCATCGGCGGAGAAGAAAAGAGTTGACGTTTCAATACATTGGGGGATATTTTCGAGCCTACAAGGGCAGGAAACATGACACGCAGAGTGTCTTAATTAAGTTGGATGTGAAAGTTCGATTTCCTGCTGGAGCATTGAGATGCAGAGATAATGCCAGCAGTGTGTTTGCAGCATGTTAAGCCTCATGCTAGCCCGTGGCAGGTTCATACTTGTAATTATTTGTAATGCATGAATACTCATTAACTTGAAATAGTTTTCAATGAAGTCCTATTTCAAGATAAAGTCAGTAGCACACAAGAATCTTGTGGCACCCAGTTCATCATCGTTTAACGGTGGCGTACAGCAGTTGCCTTTGTGACATAAATTGTAAGGTCAGTGGTTTTCCTTGTCAACTCTACGGCACAAGGGAGAGGAGCAGGAGAATGGACTCTTGCATAGCGGCTTGGCACCAGCAAGGGTAAGTTAGTGGTGAAGGGTGTTTGTGGGAGTGGAGTTGGGAGCATGAGAATTGGAAGATGGATTCCAGGGAGGTCAGAGAGTGGGGTTGGGGGCATGGAGGGGTGAAATGAGAAGGGCCTGGCATCCTGAGTGTGTTTGGGGGAAGAGTGGTGGAGACAATCTGTCAAGGTAAGAAAACAGGCAGTGTCTGTACTATCCTTGGTGGATATTGTCTGGCAGACTCTACAGGGCTTTGAGTTCACTTACAAAATATCCTATTTTAATACTTGTAGAAATACTTACTATCTGTTTATACATTTCCAGCCAGCTTTCTCTCATATGTTATTTTCCCCCTATTTATTTTTAAAATCAATTTGGCTACAGCTAAGGATAAAAAATGGTGTAATTGCATTGCTCGGTGTAGTCTATAGACTGCCAACTAGTGGGAAGGATGTAGAGAAACAAATATGCAGGGAAATTACAGAGAGATGCAGGCATTATAGAGTAGTTCTACTGGGGAACTTTGATTACCCGAACGTAGACTGGGATAGTGGTAGTATAAAGGGCCGAGAGGGTCAAGAATTCCTAGATTGTGCTCAGGAGTATTTTCTAGAGCAGCATATGTCCAGTCCAACAAGAAAGGAGGCACTGTTGGACCTGATTCTTGGAAATGAGGTGGCCAAATAGATCAAGTGTCAGTAGGAGAACGTTTAGGAGCCAGTGATAATTGTATCGCAAGATTTAGGATGACAGTAGAAAAGGACAATGTTCAATCCATAGTAAGAATAATCCACTGGAGGACAGCCGACCTCAAAGGGGCAAGAACAGAGCTGGGCCAGTTAGACTAGAACCAAAGGTAGGCAGGAAAAATGGTAGCTGAGCAATGGGCTACTTTCAAAGAAGAAATTATTCAGGCACAGTCAAGGTATATTCCCTCAATATTTCCCTCAAAAGGGAAAAAAGGTAGGGCAAACAAATCCGGAGCTCCCTGGATGAAAAAGGATATAGAAATTAAGATAAAAAAGAAATTTATTTATGACAGTTGTCAGATAGAAAATACAATTGAGAACCAAGCAGAATACAGAATGTTCAGAGGGAAGGTGAAAAAGCAAACAAGCAAAGCAAAGAGGGATTATGAGAAAAGACTGGCAGTCAACATAAAAGGGAATCCCAAAGTCTTCTATTGGCACACAAATAGTAAGAGGGTGGTAAAAGGAGGAATAGGGCCGATTATGGACCAAAAAGGGGATTTACACAATGATACAGAGGGCATGGCTGAGGTGTTAAATGAATACTTTGCATCTGCGCTTATCAAAGAAGCAGATGCTACCGAGGCACGTTAACAGGGGAGGAAATTGATAAGGAGGAAGTGTCGGATAAACTGTTGGTTCTTAAAGTTGACAAGGCACCAAGACCATATGAGATGCATCCAAGGATATTGAAAGAAGTGAGTGTGGAAATTGCAGGGTCATTGGCCATAATCTTTCAGTCTTCCCTAGATTCAGGGGAGGTGCCAGAGGATTGGAGAATTGCAAACATTACACCCTAGTTCAAAAAAGATTCTAAGGATAAGCCCAGCAATCACAGACCAGTCAGTTTAACTTAGTTGTGGGGAAGTTTCTTGAAATCATTATTCAGAATAGAATTAATAGTGACATCGAAAGATGTGGGTTGATTAGGAAGAGTCAGCATGGATTTCTAAAGGGGAAATTGTGTTTACTTGCTGGAGTTTTTTGAAGTGGTAACAGACAGGGTTGATGAGGGTAATGCTGTTGATGTAGTGTACATGGACTTTCAAAAGGCTTTTGATACAGTGCCGCACAACAGACTTGTAAAAAAGTTATAGCTCATTGAGTAAAAAGGACTGTAGCAATGTGAATACAAAATTGGCTGAGTAATAAGAAACAGAGAGTATTGTCAATGGGTAATTTTTGGACTGGAGGAAGGTTTGTAGTGGAGTTCCCCAGGGATCAATATTGGAACCCTTGCTTTTCCTGATATATATTAATGATCTAGATCTTGGTATGTAGGGCACAATTTCAAATTTTGTGGATGATATAAACTTTAAAACATTGTAAACTGTGAGGCAGACAGCCTAGAAATTCAAAAAGACACAAACAAGTCAGTGGAGTGGGCAGATGGGTGGCAGATGAAGTTCAATGCCGAGAATTGTGAGGTGATGCGTTTTGGTAGGAAGAACATGGAGGGACAATATAAAATAAGGGGTACAATTCTTAAGGGAGTACAGGAGCAGAGGGATTGGTTATATATGTGCATAGTTCATTGAATGTGGCAGGACAGGTGGAGAGAGCAGTTAATAAAGCATACAGCATACTGGTCTTTATTAATAGAGCAATAGAATACAAGAGCAGGGAGATTATGCTGAGCTTTATTAAAACACTAGTTAGACCTCAGTTGGAGTGAAAGATGTGAATGCATTGGAGAGAGTGCAGAAGATGTTTACAAAAATGGTTCCAGGGATGAGAAACTTCAGTTATGAAGATAGATTGAAGAGGTTGGGACTGTCTGGACAGGAGAAGGCTAAGAGGAGATTTGATAGATGTGTTCAAAGTCATGGGGAGGCTGGATAGATAGGGAGAAACTGTTCCCCCTTATAAAGGGATTGAGAATGGGGGGGGGCACAGATTTAAAACGATTGATAAAAGAAGCAAATGCGATGTGAGAAAACACTTCTTCACAGATCGAGTGGTTCGGGCCTGGAATACACTGTCTGGAAGTGCGGTGGAGGCAAGTTCAATCAAGGCATTCAAGAGACCATTAGATGATTATTTAAATAGAAACAATGCGCAAGGAGACGGGGAAAAGGCAGGAGAATGGCACTAAGTCATAATGCTCATTCGGAGTACCAGGACAGATATGATGGGCCACACGGCCTCCTTCTGCACCATAACATTCTGTGATTCTGTGAATCGTGTGTTAGTCCTGTAGAGTGAGTCTGGGGAATTAATAATGGAAAACAGAGAAATGTCTGAAAGCACTGAACACACATTTTGTGTCATTCTTCACTGTAGAATACTTGAAAATCAAGTGAGGAAAGTGCTTAAAACAATTATCATCACCAGGGAAAAGGTACTGGGCAAATGCTGACAAGTTCCCAGGTTCTGATAGCCTACATCTTAAGGTCTTAAAAGAAGTGGCCGCAGAGGTAGTGGAGACATTGGTTATAATCTTCCAAAAATTACTTAGATTCTGAAAGGGTCCCAGTGGATTGGAAAATAGCAAATTTAAAACTTTATTTAAGAAAGAAGGGAGACAGAAAGCAAGAAACTATAGGCCAGTTAGTCTAACATCTTTCATAGGGAAATTACTAGAATCCATTATTAAGGAGGTTCCAGCAGGATACTTCAAAAATCATAATGAGATCAGGCAGAATCAACATGGTTTTATGAAAGGAAAATAATCTTTCATTAATTTGTTAGAGTTCTTTAAGGAAGTAACAAGCACGCTGGACAAAGGGAAACCTGTAGATATGGTGTGGTTGGATTTCCAACAGGCATTTGATAAGGTGCTGCATCAAAATAGGAGCTCATAGTGAAGGGGTAACATGTTAGCATGGATAAAAGTTTGGTTAGCTAACAGGGAGCAGAGAATATGAATAAATGTATCTTTTTCAGCTTGGCAAGCTGTAACCAGTGGTGTTTTTAAAATTCATTCATGGGCTGTGGGCGTCACTGGCTAGGCCAGCATTTATTGCTCATCCCTAACTACTCTTGAGAAGGTGGTACTGAGCTGTCTTCATAAACCACTGCAGTCCATGTAGTGTAAGTACACCCACAGTGTTGTTAGAGAGGGAGTTCCAGGATTTTGATCCAGCGACCGTGGAGGAACAGTGATATATTTCCAAGTCAGATGGTGAGTGACTTGGTGGAGAATCTCCAAGTGGCAGTGCTTTCATCTGTCTGCTGCCCTTGTCCTTCTAGATAGTAATAGTCGTGGGTTTGTCAGGCTCTATTTAAGGAGGCTTGGTGAATTTCTGCAGTCCATCTTGTAGATGGTATATACTGCTGCCACTGTGCATCGGTGGTGGAGGAAGTGAGTCTTTGTAGATGGGATGCCAATCAAGCAGGTTGCTTTGTCCTGGATGGTGTTGAACTTCTTGAGTGTTATGGGAGCTGTGCTCACCCAGGCAAATGGAGAGTATTCCATCACACTCATGACTTGTAGAAAGTGGATAAGCTTTGGCGAGTCAGGAGGTGAGTTACTCGCTGCAGGATTCCTAGCCTCTGACCTGCTTTTGTAGCCACAGTATTTATATGGCCAGTCTCGTTTAGTTTACAAACTACATCAATAATTTGGATGAAGGGACCAAATGGATGGTTGCTAAATTTGCCAATGACACTAGGAAAGTAAGTTGTCAGGAAGAGGTAGAGTCTGCAAAGGGATTCAGACATGCTAAGTGAGTGGGCAAAAATTGTCCAACTTTGGTGTCCTCTTTGGCAAGAAGAATAGAGAAACACTATACTGTTTAAATTGAGAGAGATATCTCAGCTCTATAGTACAGAGGAATCTGGGTATCCTGGTACATGAATCACAAAAAGTTAGTATGCAGGTACAACAAGTGATTAAGAAGGCAAATAGAATATTGGCATGTATTGCAAGAGGATTGGAATATAAAAATGGGAATGTTTACTGCAGCTGTGCCAGGCATTGGTGAGACCAGATTGGAGTACTGTGTACAGTACTCCAGGAGGACAGGAGGGGTATTAATTTAAACAGCCCTGATTTCTCCTCTCACTACCCATCCGTAAACAAAAGGTGTTTTTGATTTCTGATTTACCCTTTTATAAGTGGTGGCATAGTTTCCCCAACCTTTCAGTTTGGAGTGATCCAATCCTCTATTAATAACCCAACTGCAAACTCAAGATAAGTAAAATAAAAGGGTTGGTTTATTTTTACACACACACAAAATGCGGGAGGTGTTTCACAACATTTGCCCTTATTGCACTCATACAATTAAAGGTGGATAAGGGAAAGAAAGGGATACAGGGCAAGACCACAATAAAAATAAGAGTTACGATTTCACGTGGGTCCAGATTCTGGAATTAAAAGTCCAATGGTGTATTCCTTCAGAGGTTAGTAGGCTGAAAGTGTTATAGACTGGTCCATCTTCTGAGAAGCAATGACTTCCCAATGGAAGAAAGCATGTAGGGATTAATGAGTCTCATAAGCACGATACAGGAGTTCCGATTTTCCAGTAATACAGTGTAGATGACAGTCAGGCAATTTACCTAGACATAGCTCTTTCTGCTGCTACCTGTTAGGTGGTAAAATGTTAGACTGCCTGGGTTCAGTTTTTGGCAAAATTACAGGTTCTACCTGCTTTGGGGAGGTCATGTGACATACCTCCCACTTCCTTTCCTGGGTTTTGGACAAAGGATGTATTTTTCCAGGTCTGGAATCTTGAAAGGTTGAATAGAGGAGTCAAGGTCCCTTTTGTCTTTTTTCAGGCATACCGCCTCTGTGGGCCAGAGCTCTGCTTTAGAAGTGTAAAGGGTGTTGATGCATTTCTTTGGAATTTGATTTTCTGCAGTCGCAGGGAGCATTAGTGCCTCTTTTAAACTAATAAGGTCCCTGCTGGCTTCTGAAGGTTAGAAATTCCTCTGGTATGTTTCTTGGCTAGTCAGGCATGTCAGGATAAAGCCTTTGGCCATTTTAAAAGTAAAATAATAATTTTATAAAGTAGCCAGTTACACATAGACATATATTTTCCTTCCTGTCTTCTGGACGGACAACAGTTTTGGTCTTATTTGAAAAAAATATAAATGTGTTAGAAGCATGACTCACATGACTCATTCACGGAATGGAGGGTTTATCTTATGAAGAAAGGTTGGACAGATTGGGCCTATACCCATTGGGGTTTAGAAGAATGAGAATCGCCCTATTGAAACATATAAGATCCTGAGGGAACTTGATAGGATAGATACTGGGAGGATATTTCCTCTTGTGGAAAGGCTAGAACTAGGAGACACGGTTTAAGAATAAGCTTTAAGATGGAGATGAGGAGAATTTTTTTCTCTCAGAGGGTCATTAGTCTATGCAGTTCTTTTCCCCAGAAAGTAGTGGAGGCTTGATCATTGAACTTATTCAAGGCTGAGTTAGATAGACTTTTGATAGACAAGGTGGTCAAGGGTTTATGGGGGAGGGCAGACAGGAAAGTGAAGTTGATACACAATCAGATCAGCCATTATCTTACCAAATGGCAGAGCAGGCTCAAAGGGCTGAATGGCTTACTCCTGCTCCTAAGTCCTATGCTCTTATGTTCCTAACGCGTGCCAACTGTGAGGCGTACCAGTACATTGAGGTCTCTGGCTAAGCTAGTCTCAACAAATAGTGATGATGCATACCTGAATAAAGTGAAATCACTATTATGTGAAATATTTACAAGTGAAGTTTAATATTGAAAAACACCCATGTGCTCTGAAGTCTTATTTCAATGGCGATATAGTTAGGCAGGAAAGTTGTGGCCATGATGCAGAACCTCCCTATTTGACCAGGAGACTCTTTAATAGGCTGCCCCATAAATGCAAAATTGTCAACTGACGGTGGGTTTCACCAATGTAAAGCTTCCCCTGCAGCAAAATCAAATTGGTTTTGTATGCATGTTGCTCGCATTTAGAGTTTTAGTTATAATTGTGCGGGAAAAGGCAAACAGAGAGAAAGTGTAAGTGACTCACAGTTCTGGTTATGGCATTAGGAACGGCATGCCATTGACAAAATCCCAGCCATTGTGTGATTTTTGAAAGTAAAGGTTGGTGAACTGTACTAAGTACTAAAACAAAAACAAAAATACCTGGAGAAACTCAGCAGGTCTGGCAGCATCTGCGGAGAGGAGCACAGTTAACATTTCAAGTCCGCATGACTCTTCAACAGAACTAAGGAAAAATAGAAAAGAGGTGAAATATAAGCTGGTTTAAGGGGGTTGGATAGAGCTGGATAGAGGGCCAGTGATAGGTGGAGATAACCAAACGATGTCACAGACAAAAGGACAAAGAGGTGTTGAAGGTGGTGATATTATCTAAAGGAATGTGCTAATTAAGGGTAGAAAGCAGGACGAGCAAGGTACAGATAGCCCGAGTGGGGGTGGGGTGGGGTGAAGGAATCGAAATAGGCTAAAAGGTAGAGATAAAACAATAGATGGAAATACATTTAAAAATAATGGAAGTAGGTGGGAAAAGAAAAATCTATATAAATTATTGGAAAAAACAAAAACGGGGGGAAAATCAGAAAGGGAGTGGGGATGGAGGAGAGAGTTCATGATCTAAAATTATTGAACTCAATATTCAGTCCAGAAGGCTCCAAAGTGCTTAGTGGAAGATGAGGTGCTGTTCCTCCATATTGCGTTGAATTTCACTGGAACAATGCAGCAAGCCAAGGACGGACATGTGGGCATGAGAGCAGGATGGAGTGTTGAAATGGCAAGCAACAGGGAGGTCTGGGTAATGCTTGCAGATAGACTGAAGGTGTTCTGCAAAGCGGTCATTCAGTCTGCGTTTGGTCTCTCCAATGTAAAGGAAACCACATTGGGAGCAATGAATGCAGTAGACTAAGTTGAGGGAAGTGCAAGTGAAATGCTGCTTCACTTGAAAGGAGCGTTTGGGCCCTTGAACGATGAGGAGAGGGGAAGTAAAGGGGCAGGTGTTGTACCTTCTGTGGTTGCATGGGAAGGTGCCGTGGGAGGGGGTTGAGGTGTAGGGAGGAGTGGACCAGGGTGTCCCGAAGGGAACGATCCCTATGGAATGCCGCCGGGGGGGTGAAGGGAAGATGTGTTTGGTGGAGGCATCATGCTGGAGTTGGCGAAAATGGCGGAGGATGATCCTTTGAATGCGGAGGCTGGTGGGGTGATAAGTGAGGACAAGGGGGTCCCTATCACATTTCTGGGAGGGAGAAGAAGGTGTGAGGGCGGATGTGCAGGAGATGGGCCGGACACGGTTGAGGGCCCTGTCAACCACAGTGGGTGGAAAATCTCGGTTAAGGAAGAAGGAGGATATGTCAGAGGAACTGTGTTTGAAAGTGGCATCATCAGAACAGATGCGACGGAGGCGAAGGAACTGAAAGAATGGAATGGAGTCCTTACAGGAAGCGGGGTGTGAGGAGCTGTAGTCGAAGTAGCTGTGGGAGTCGGTAGGCTTGTAATGGATATTGGTGGACAGTCTATCACCAGAAATTGAGACAGAGAGGTCAAGGAAGGGAAGGGAAGTGTCAGAGATGGACCATGTGAAAATGATGGAGGGGTGGAAATTGGAAGCAAAATTAATAAATTTTTCGAGGTCCAGACGAGAGCATGAAGCAGCACCGAAGTAATCATCGATGTACCGGAGAAAGAGTGTGGGAGAGGGCCAGAATAGGACTGGAACAAGGAATGTTCCACATACCCCATAAAGAGACAGGCATAGCTGTGGCCCATGCAGGTACCCATAGCCACACCTTTTATTTGGAGGAAGTGAGAGGAGTTTAAGGAGAAATTGTTCAGTGTGAGAACAAGTTCAGCCGGATGGAGGAGAGTAGTGGTGGATGGGGATTGTTCGGGCCTCTGTTCGAGGAAGAAGCAGAGTGCCATCAGACTATCCTGGTGGGGGATGGAGGTGCAGAGGGATTGGACGTCCATGGTGAAGAGGAGGCGGTTGGGGCCAGGGAACTGGAAATTGTTGATATGATGTAGGGTGTCAGAGGGATCATGGATATAGGTGGGAAGGGACTGGACAAGGGGAGAGAGAATGGAGTCAAGATAGCAAGGAATGACTTCCGTGGGGCAGAAACAGGCTGACACGATCGGTCTGCTGGGACAGACCTGTTTGTGGATTTTGGGTAGGAGGTAGAAGCGGGCCGTCCAAGGTTGAGAGACCAACAGGTTGGAAGCTGTGGAAGGAAGATCTCCAGAGGAGATGAGGTCAGCAACAGTCCTGGAAATAATGGCTTGATGTTCAGTGGTGGGGTCATGGTCCAGGGAGAGGTAGGAGGAAGTGTCTGTGAGTTGATGCTCAGCCTTTGCAAGGAAGAGGTCAGTGCACCAGACAACAACAGCACCACCCTTGTCAGCGAGTTTGATGACAATGTTAGGGTTGGACCTGAGAGAACGGAGTGCAGCAAGTTGAGAGAGAGACAGATTAGAATGGTTGAGAGGAGCAGAGAAATTGAGACAACTAATGTCACGCTGACAGTTCTCAATGAAAAGATCAAGAGATGGTAAGAATCCAGAGGGAGGGGTCCAGGTGGATGGAGAATATTGGAGGTGGGTAAAAGGATCCATTGAATGGGGAGAGGACTCCTGCGCAAAGAAGTCAGCACGGAGACGAAGGTGGCAGTAGAAGAGTTCAGCATCATGCTGAGCCCGAAATTCATTGAGATGAGTGTGTAAGGGTATGAAACTAAGTCCTTGGCTGAACACTGAATGTTCAGCGTGGGAGAGGGGAAGTGGGCATGGTGAATGCACGGCTGGGATTGGAAGACAGGATAGGGACAGAGGGACAGGCAGGGGTGGAGGGTCCTGGATGGGTGTTGGTGTCGATGAGTTGTTGGAGCTTGTGTTCCTTTGCACTTGAAAGAAAGAGACAAAGTTTCTTGTTGAGGCGTCGGATGAGACGAAGAGTAAAATGAAACTAGGGGCACACGCAGCTTTGAAAAAAGGTGCGGCGGTGCTGCTGGAGGGAGATGTTGAGTGCGTTCATATGGTGGCGCATGGCACTGAGTGTGGATCTCAGAATGCAACGAGAACAGCAGTCCGAGGAGCGTTGTATGTCCCGGAGATACCTGTAATCCTGGGTGGGTTTGAAACATGAGGGATGGAACTTCCGTTGAAATCCACATGGGGTAAAAGTACTAAGTACTAGTTAACTATAGCTGGAGTCCTGCACATAGTTCTGGGCACTGCATTACAGGAATGATGTGATTACGCTATAGAGGGTACAGAGGAAATTTACAAGGATGTTGCCAGCAATTGAGAATTTTAGTTATGAGTGAAGATTGGATAGGGTGGGATTGTTTTCTTTGGAACAGGCAAAGCTGAGTGGAGAATTAATTATGTAGAGCCTGGCTAAAGTGGATAGGAAGGACCTATTTCCCCTACCAGAGAGGTCAATAGCCAGTAGACAGCAATTTAAAATAATTGATAGAATGATTAGAGTGGAGATAAGGAGAAATTCTTTCATTTAGAGAGCTTTGAGGTGCCTGGAACTCACCTCTTGAAAGCGTGGTAGAGGCAGAAACCCTCTCCTCGCATTTAAAAAATAATATATCCTATGGGGCTACAGACAAGCAGCTGGAAAGTGGTATTAGATGCATAACTGTTTGTCAGTGGCACATGAAAGTGACCTCTTTCAGTGCCATAATATTCTGTTTCTTTGCTTTCTATTGTTACATATGCCTAATTTCATAGTCTATATGTTTTAGAGGCATTTTTTAGTTTTAGAATTTAATTGTAAATGTAAGTCCAGTGGGAAAAACAGCTGGGGCAGAATTTTGCCGACAGCAAGCAGGGGTCGGGGCCCACTCGCTGATGCCTAAAATGACACGGGATGACGTCGGGCATGCATCCTGATGTCATCGCACAGTCGTGCGATATTTCATTCGGTAGGCACACAGCTGACACTGGTGCACGCCTGCCAATATATAAACGGCCTATTAAGGCCATTGAGAAATCATTTGAGCCACTTGAGAACACCTTAAGGTTGGCGGGCAGGCGAAAAGGCCAAGTGGTCTTTGTTTTTTTAGGAAACCTCATCCACGAGTGGGATGAGTTTCCTTAAGCCATTATTAAATAAATTTTAAAATTTGCCGAAATATAAAGAAATATCCCATCTCATGTGACACGGTCACATGAGGGGACATGTTTAAAAGAATTTTTGACCCATTAATTTAATATTTCAAAATTCATTCAGTCTCAGGGAGATTGAAGCACTCCTTCGTGCGCATGTGCGAAAGAACGCTGGTCCTGACTCCCCCTGCTGCCCCCACACAGGTAGCACTGAGCGCTAAAGCTCATGTATTATGCTGTGTGGGTCTTAATTGGCCTGCTCATGTAAAATTGCAGCACAAAGCCAATTGCAGGTGGCGATTGGCTCCACGACTGCCCCTTCCCACTCCCGCTGAGCCCGCCCACCACCTGAATAATTCAGGCCATGATGTTTGCAATTATTCCAATAAAGGGTTTAAGTTCTTCATGTGGTTTCCCAGAATTGAGGAAAGCTTTTGAATTAAGAGGTAGCTAATATGCATTTCTCCCTGAGAACAGGCTGTCTGTGTCACATTGCCATAGAGGTGGATGGAGCTTAGTAAGATTCTTTGTTTTGAGTTTATTATGATGAATTCAGTTAAGGCATAACCAGCAGGCAAGATTGGTTGATGTGTGGAAAAGAAGCTAAGAGACTGTGTCAGCATTAGGTCTTAGGTAGCGGGAAGCTCTTTGGAAGTTGAGAGATAAAACCAGCCCTACATTTGAATTAGAGTAAATGCTAGGTCTATAATCCATGACGCAGCCTGCAGTTGGGAGCTGGTTTTCAGTATAAGACAAAGTTGGCAAAAGGAAGATATATTTAGCCAGGAGGAAGAAATCCACATCCTCTCAGTGAAAGATAGTTAACCTTGTTGCAATTGGAGTTCTGGAAGTAATCAGCTTTGTTGCAGTTTGACACCGCAGCAGTGGGCTATTGGAAACCAAGGGTGTTTTCAAATGTTTTAAGCTACTGTTCAGGAGTCACATGAAGGCCCGTGCTTGAGCTGAGAAATCCAGAGTCATGAGGCCTGTAAAGACATTTGAGAATTACTTAGTCAAAAGCTAATGGAAGGATACCCGTGGAATCTTGCACCTTGGCAAATAGCTGGAACACTAAAGAGATTTTCAAGTGAATTCTGGAGGACTGTGGCGTACTTTTGGGTTGTCCCAACAGAAGTAAATAATTCAAAGCTATCAAAGTATAAGAGAATTCTTTGGGGAAGTAAAGAGTAAAACTGAGTGTATAACAATATGGTTTATAATTATGCATGTTAAGTTAATAGTTTTTGTTTTGTTTAAGT
The DNA here is from genome assembly GCF_017639515.1 of Carcharodon carcharias. Classification (NCBI taxonomy): domain Eukaryota; kingdom Metazoa; phylum Chordata; class Chondrichthyes; order Lamniformes; family Lamnidae; genus Carcharodon; species Carcharodon carcharias. Next base: position 91,866,855 of record NC_054477.1, on the reverse strand, counting down.
CTTTTATATATAATAAAGCTTGTTCTTCTTTAAAATTATGAAATCAAGTGGTGTAGTTCTATTGGTTAAAAAGCGTTCAAATTTCCCTTTAACTGATAACAGTCCTTAACAGAATCATAACACTATGCCCTCTTTAACCAAAATTCTCACTGAAATGAAGATCTCTCTCCTCACAACCAGTACCTGAACCTGGGCTACAATTTCTAGTACAAGCCAAATAAATAAAAAAGTATTTTGAATAAAATAAATCATTATCCAAAGTGGGACTGGAAACCATGGGGAGAATTTTCCCCCTGTCAGGGTAGTTGTGCGGGGTGGGCGGGGGCGGATGTGAACCTGATCGGCAGCCCCGATTAGGTTTGTGCCGCTATTTTACGTGGAGTGGGCCAATTAAGGCCCGCCCAGTGTGATGCGTGCCCAGAGGCACTGAGCACTCCCTGTGCAGGCACAGAGGTGCCTCAGGGAGATTAGTTTAAGTTTTAAAAAGCTGAATAAAGAAAAGAAAAAATTTTGAGACGTCCCCTCATGTGACAGTGTCACAAGCTGGGACATGTCAATGAATTTTTTTGAATTTTTTATTCAATTTATAAACACTTCATGAAACCCATGGATGAGGTTCCATGAAAAATGCAAATGCCGCCTGGGCTCTTCGCCTGCCCACCACCCTTAAGGTTGGACGGCAGCTCAGTTTATTATTTTAGTTGATATTTAAATGCCTTTAATAGGCCTTTGACAGTTCGGCAGGCACGCAGCCAAGCCGAACTGAAAATCTAAATGACGCGCGCTGATGTTGGGACACCGCCCGATGTCACCACGCGTCATTTTACGGGTCAGCGAGCAGGCCCCACCCCCGCTCGCCGACCCGAAAATTCTGCTCCATGACTCTGAAATAAAGAGCCCTGTTATCTACCAACTGAGCTATGTCAGGCTCTGTAAGAACTCTGTACAAAGATTGTCTAACTTCCAATAAATATCAGCTTTATATCCATTAAACTATAATCTCACCCATTGTGATATTAATAACATGGTGCCATAGCACTTTGAGAGTATTTACAAATTGCATTTTATTCATATTTACCACAAGAAAACCCACAGTAAAATGTTGAAAGAAGGGTTGATAAAGAAGGCGCAATATTATCCACTTCTCTAACTTAACCAACCTTCAGTAATCAAACTCAATTTCTTGCCTCCAAAAGCAGGGATATAAAGCTCATTTGAGCATTATCTTTATAGCTAGGGACAGTTTCAAAAAATCACGAGGCAGAAATCTGAATCTGCGCGTGGGCCAGTTACTGCAGTGTGGGGTAAGTGCACATGTACAATTGTTCCTGATGCCTTTCCAGTCAGCAGCAGGAGTTACAATGAAAAAGAATAGCCAGGTGGATAAGTTCAGATCTGCTCTTTATTTGTATACCTGGGGAAGAATTTTACATCCTGTGCCGGCAGGTTTGTGGGCGGGGAAGCAGCCGGCCCTTGCTCCAATCAAAGCCCTTAGTGGCTAATGATTGACCACTTAAGGGCTGCTTCCTGCTCAACCTCAACTTTCAGGCTGGTGGGAGGAGTTCAGGGGCAGGAGGGAAGCCTGAAAATGAACTGTATTCAGGCCTCGGGTTGGGTAGGGGGTGGCGAGAGCATTTCCATCAGCAGTTCTGGACTGAATATTGAGTTCAACAATTTTAGATCATGAACTCTCTCCACCATCCCCACCCCCTTTCCGATTTCCCCCTCCTTTTTGTTTTTTTCCAATAATTTATATAGATTTTTCTTTTCCCACCTACTTCCATTATTTTTAAGTGTATTTCCATCCATTGTTTTATCTCTACCTTTTAGCCTATTTCGATCCCTTCCCCCCACCCCACACCCACTAGGGCTATCTGTACCTTGCTCGTCCTGCTTTCTACCCTTAATTAGCACATTTCTTTAGATAATATCACCACCTTCAACACCTCTTTGTCCTTTGTCTGTAACATCTTTTGGTTATCTCCACCTATCACTGGCCCTCTATCCAGCTCTTCATGTCCCCCCCCCAACCCCCATCCAGCTTATATTTCACCTCTCTTCTATTTTTACTTAGTTCTGTTGAAGGGTCGTTTGGACTCGAAACATTAACTGTGCTCCTATCCACAGATGCTGCCAGAAGGGTCATTCGGACTCGAAACGTTAACTGTGCTCCTATCCACAGATGCTGCCAGAGCTGCTGAGTTTTTCCAGGTATCTTTGTTTTTGTTTTGGATTTCCAGCATCTGCAGTTTTTTGCTTTTATCCGTCAGCAGTATTGTTTTATCATCAGGCACCCCCCCACAAAAGTCTGGCTGTGCTGGTGCTCCCCCCTCCTGACGTCCCACCAACACCCCCACCCCCATCTGCCCACTCCCTTCGGCTTCACCTCCCCACCCCACTCTGAGACATCCACTCTTACCTGGTCCTGGACTCTGGGACATGGACTGTGGGTACTGCTTGCCTTCCCAGTTCTGTCCACTGCAGGTCCTGGCAACAATGCATTTGAAATGATAACTTTTGCATCGCAGAATGTAATGTAAATTTGTTGCAGAAAATAATGAGCTGACCTGTGTCTGTGTGACTCTGTATTTCAACCTTTTACACAATACCAGATATGCTAACTCTCACAGAGCTCTTACAAAGACTGGCTTAGCTCAGTTGGTGGATAATATAACTCTTTATTCCAGAGTCATGGTTTCCAGTCCCACGTTGGATGATGATTTATTTTATTCAAAATACTTCTTAGTTGATTTTCCATGTCGACTCTACCTGTTGACCTTGAGCTTATCCAAATGCCCAGCTATAGCTTCTTTAATAATAGCTTCTAATATTTTCCCTATGACAGATGTTAAGCCAACTGGCCTATAGTTTCCTGCTTTTTGTCTCCCTCTCTTTTTGAATAATGGAATTATATTTGCTATCTTCCAATCTAATGGGACCTTCCCCAAATCTAGGGAGTTGTGGTCATACAACTTATTTATTTCTATTTGTGCTATCAATTGATCCATCTTATTACAAATGCAGTATGCATTCAGATACATAGCCTTCAATCCTGTTGAGATTGAAAAATAGGGAAAAAGCTAATATTTGAGTTTGTTTGCTGAAGACATGCAAGACAAGTTTCACCTTTAGCGATTAAAAGAAAATTTGGTGATAATATGCGTGTCCACTATAAAATCTGTTCCATTTTCATCCCATTGATTTAAATGGAAAAATAATGGGGTGGGTTGTCTTGGGATAGGGACATCATTTTGCCAGATTGCTGTACAAGTTGGGATGGTAAAAATTATCTAAGTGGGACTGAAAGTCTATAATTTGTATCTTTCTGAGTTCCTTTACATCTGAAGTCCCTCCACTGGTGTCTTGTATCTCTTGGGCATTATCTGCCAGCTTCTCTGAAACAATATTATCAACATTAGATTGAGTCAAACACATGATGCCAGGCAGTTGGTCTAAAATGGAGGACAAGCATTTGAAATATCATGCAACATGAGGGGTTGGATTTGTAAAGGATAACATGCTAGAAATGTTTTCTAGAGAAGCTCCCAATGCTGTTCCAGGGAAGAGTTGCCACACCATTGAACCATGATTCACTGTGAATAAAGACTGGTCATTCCATTTAAAAACTGGGGGTGATCATTGGATGAAGTCCAGTGGTCTCAAAATCGAAAAGGAAAAGTCAATGCTCTTTTACCCTGCCTGTTCTCATCAGACCATCATAGCATTCCCAACACTGTTCTGCTATCCTAGGGGTAAGGGAAGAGGAACTCAGTGCCACTGCCAGCCCCTGTCACATATCCTCTGGTCATTGTTTTTGGTGGCCTTCTTTCCTGAAAATCCATTACGTAGTCATTTCTCTGTAGGATCTCCTCACTGCCCGTTGGGGGCCGATTGCTGGCAGCGGACCGTTTCCCAGCCACTCCTGGGCCCGCCTGACGATTCAAAAATCCTGCCCATAAAAACAGATACAAAACACACAGGCGAGATTTTACTAGCCCTATGGTGAAGGGCTGACAGGCAGAAGGATTCTTAATATCATGATGAACGGCATCAGGAGGGAAGCCCAATGTCTTTATGTCACAACCTGCAACTTGCAAAGGGTGGCCGGGGCTGACAGGAGGACTTTATGCTGAAACATGGTGGGAACATAATTACACCTTTTAAACAGACTATTAACTGCTAATTTACCAGGGCTTTCTAATTTTACAATGGGCGCATGGAAACAATGGGCTTCAGACCTTCTCCAGGTATAAGAAGATGGTGGATTAGCAGGAGGTTAGTGTTGGCTCCAGATGGCAGCCATTGTGAGCTGTTACATGAATTGGTACAGAGGGTAGAACAGCGTGGGCAGCAGAAGTGACAATCAAGAGCAGGGACAAACTTGTCACCACAACAGGGGCACACTGCATAAGTGCCATCTCAGACATGGCAACTGAATGTACAGAGCAAGGGGGTGGGGGCGGTGTTGGGAGGCTCTGAGAACTGGGTGTAGCTATTTGCTATAGACCTCATTAATTCAGGCTTCAGTGTGGAGGAGAAGAGGGGGAGAGATCTGCAACCACATGGAGCAGGAGAGCTGCAACCTGAGGGTCACCTGGATAATCAGCTACAGAGGGAGCAGGAAGGAGGACAGTGCAGAGAAGCATGCAACTAGCCTTTTGCGTGCAGATAAGGTTACCCACAAAAGATGGTCTACCATTAGAGGCTGAGCATTCTGCAAATGTCAGAGCAGCAATGTCATGAAAGACTGCATCTCACCAAGGTGGTGTTCGCAGAGCTGTGCATCATGATGGAGAACATGCTGAGCCCTATAGGAAGGGGCACACACCCAATGCCTGTAGAACTGAAGGTGAACTCAAGATTATTTCAGGGATCTTCTGGAGATATGTGTGGTTTTTCCCAGTGTGCGGCTCATCACTGCATCAAAATTCCATGTTCAAGAGGGTCAGCCAATATATGTGCTTCCCCTATCCAGATAGTCAAGTTGAGAGGGCTATAAGGGTTCAAGACCATTGCTGGATTCTGCCAGGGGCAGGGTGTTATTGACTGCACACGTGTAACCAGCAAGGCTCTCACAGGGCAGGCAGCAGCCTTCATCAACAGGAAGGGCTTCCACTCTCTCAGTATACAACTGGTCTGCAACCACTGCAAACAGTTCCTTCAGTCTGTACAAGGTTCCCAGGAAACAAGCATCACTCCTACATACTAAGGCAATCCCAAGTACCAGACCTTTTTAATCTCACCTCCACTCCCCGTTTGCCTTCAAGGATGGATAGTGGATGACAATGGCTACCCACTGAAGACATGGCTACGGGCACCCGTGAGGAGCCCAAGCACAGATACAGAGCAGATATACAACATCTGGCATGGGACAACTCAAGTGACCATCGGCAGGCCATAGGTCTTCTGAAAATGAGTTTCAGATGCCTGGATAAATCTGATGGGGCCCCTCAGTGTGCCTCAGAAGTGGTCTCACATATTATGTGGTGTTCTGCGCTCTGGACAATCTGGTGCTATAGAGAGGAGAATCTTTGAACAATGAGGACACCCTGGAGCTTGATGCCTCCTCTGATGACCAGGTGCCACATGATGAAGAACTCAGGGACCACAGGCAAGGCACAATGAGGTACCTGCAAGGGAGGCTCACAACTTGCTAATACAGGCACATTTCAGATCATCCTTACTAACCGATTCATGCAGCCCATTAAAGCTACATTTTTCATTGTCCTTACCATTCACCTGCACCTGTTAATGCATCAGTGGCCACGCTCAGTGTGGTCCTTCCCATTCCTAACTTCTTAGCTTAGGTAGTCCATATTTGGTCCATGGCCAGGAACAGGAGGGTGTGATTATGAATGAGGTAGGAATGGGGATCCGGAAGGTAGCACTGGAGGAACCTCAGCCCTTGCAATTGTCCAACAAATTTGAGTTTCTGCAGCCTCTGTAAATGAGAGCATGGACTGGAGAGAGGATGAGCAAACTGACCACATTACCATGATACAGGGGATCCTTCAAGTGGGGGCAGTTAAGAGGAATGTAGTTGTAGTAGGGGACATGTAGTTAGAGGGATAGATACTATTTAATGCAGCTGTAGTAGGGGACATGTAGTTAGAGGGATAGATACTATTTAATGCAGCTGAGTGCATGAGTCCTAAAGTCTGTGTTGCCTGCCTGGTGCCAGGGTTAAGGATATTTGCTCAGGTTTGGAGAGAAACTAAGAATGGGAGGGGAGGAATCCCATTGTCATGGTCTATGCGGTTACCAATGACATAGATAGGACTAAGAAAGGGGTTCTGCTAAGGGAATTCATGCAGCTAGGGGCTAAATTAAGAAGCAGAACCACAAAGGGAATAATCTCTGGATTACTACCTGAAACACAAGTGAATTGGCATAGGGTAAATAAGATCAGAGAGGTGAATATGTGGCTCAAAAATTAATGCGGGAACTTTAGGCTTCGATTTGTTGGGCACTGGGGAAAGAGGGAGCTATACCACTGGGATGACCTGCACTTGAAACGTGCTGGGACCAGAGTTCTAGTGTCCTGGCAAATCTTATAATGAGGCTGTACAGGGGAATTTAAATTAAATAGTGGCTGGGATGCGGAGCAGGGGAAGCGGGGTTTGAGGTGAAAAGTTCATGTAGGGGGGTGGAAATGGGGTTTGGGGTGGAAAGTTCATGTAAGGTGGGGGGAAACGGGGTTTGGGGTGGAAAGTTCATGTAAGGGGAGATTTATAAAGTTAACATGAAAGGACAAGTGCAGGATAGAAACTGGTTAGGCTGCATTTGGAATACTCTTTGTAGTTTTGGTCCCTTCACATGGTTAATAATAGATTTGGAAATGTCTATAGAAAGCCAATGAGAATGATCTCCAAAACAAAATACCTTAATTATACAGAAAGGCATAAATGTTCTATTCCCTCTGGAAATGATTACATTTCAGTGTGATTTGATTAGATATATTATGGCTTGATTGTGCTCCCCATGAGATGTTATTTTAACTAGATATGTTGGAGAAGACCAGCAGTCATGCATATAAGTTACCTAAACGTAGGGTTAGGTTAGATAGATCTGTGGAACAAGCTATCAGCCCACGTGATGAGCACAGACTCTCCACTTGCCCCGAGAGAATCCAGCAGGTTCATGCTCCATGGATCCATTACCACTGACCTGAGGCAGCCTCTCAGCAATCCTGGAAACCTGTTGGAGGATGGATTGTTACACTCAGAAAGTCAGTTAGTGAAGGTGTTTGGATCCCTGTTGAGACCAATAATTTTTAAAGAGATGAATTTCCCACAACCGGTAGAAAGAACCGAAGCACAAGATTTCACATGGAAAGACTTTTATTGTAACAAACAAACAAAAATCAACACAGACTAAACATTACTTAACAGGCAACAAATAAACCAAACTGAAGAAAAAGATACTTCCACGATCACCAATTAATTCAATTTGGATTCTTCTTTCAACTATTTTTGCTGTGCACCATGCTTTCTGGCAAATGGCTAACAATACAAGATCAAGTCCCAAGGTACCCCTAGTTTCCAGTGCTCTCACTGCTTCCTGCCATGCCAGGTTGAAACCTCCGATGTCCTTCAAAAATATTTCCACTCAATTTGAGTATTTCAGAACTGACTGGAATTCCCAAGTAAATTCCTTGTACATGGACTTTCTTGTCAAACAATCAAGCAATTGATATCTTGGATTTGCCCATTTAATTTTAGAGCTTTCCTTTCTCTCCAATATTTTTTTAAGCCAGCAAAGTCAATCACAACCTGTTCTCTCACTTTTTGGAGATTGTACATTATCCTGCAATGAATGATTATCTTCATAACATTCAACTGATATATCATCTTCAGTATGCTCAATGTACTGAATCTCACTTAATATTTTTGACACTCCCTTAACCATTGCCATTCACAAGAGCCAATGCTTCAGCATCCAAAGTACTTTTAATAACTCTTAATTTCCTTAGCTTCTCAAGCTAAAAGACAACATTCCCTGTTTTTATGAATGAGAAATATTATTGATCCAGCTGCTCTAGAGTACCTATCAGGAAGATTGGCATGTGAAGCAATGTTAAAAATGACTAGTTTCATGTTCTTTTGGTCACCTAAGGCAGGAACTTAAGTACACATTTCTCCAGATTTAATTTTTTAAATCGTTCATTTGCCCCTAAAATGTGTGCGATTTTGGGCTACTTCTTCACAGTACAATCAAAACGAGAATCTAATTTAGTCTGAGTGTTCAACCAGTGCAACTTACTAATATAACTTAATAATTGCTCTATCTACTTTAGATATAACATTATCTTTCTATGATAATCTTGGATAATTAATTGGGATAGAACACTCTAAATGGGATTGTTGACTCAAACGTTATTCCAGATTATTCTGATTAATATCTAAATATATATTTAAAAGCCCCATAAGCCTGACTCCCAATTTTAAATTCTACTCTAATCTTAATAATAACACATTTTCCAATTCTCATATTACCACCCCATAAGAAAGCATCAATATGCCTCATGAAGAAGCCTGAATGTTTTCCTTTATGAAACCAATAAAACATTGCGTGACTTGCTTCTAGCTGAACACAACCTATTTTCAGTAAAACAAATCTTGCTAAAAATGCCAAATCATGGAAGCACCATTTAGGCCTTGGACATATTGTTTAGTTTCAATAGCTTTCCTTACGCATTTGCTGCCTCTTCAGTTGCTCCAGAAACATTTCTCTCAGAAAAGTATCATCCGCAGACTGGGACTTACCCAGCTGCAAGGAGTTTTTAGTACAAATCCACCTATGTGACAGAGCTGGTTGTTCCTTATCTGGTACCTTAGAATAAACTTTCTCCAACTATCTAATTCCTTATATTTCACCCCTCTTATTAGTTAATCCTCATATTTCTTGGCACCCACCAAAGCTTTACGACTGTTGCCAGACTGTTCTGAAGTCTTTATTTTATGGCATAATCTATTCAAGCTACAGCTTCTACTTACACTTTTATGTCTATGGTAACTATTACTGTGAGATTTCCCTTTTGCACTGTCAGAGGCTCTTTCTGCTGTATGTGATTTTGTTTTACTCAAGAATCACTTCTGGACTCTCTATCACTACTTACACTTTGTATACATTCTCTCCATCCTTTCACCACATTCTGCCAATCCATGAACTTTGCTTCTTGACCATCATCCCAAACATTCAACCAATGTTAAAACTTGCCACGTCTGTTGCATCCCTCCATCCACGAGGCCCCTCCGGAATATATGTCACCTGGGTACCAACTCTGTGCAATTGGCCTTTGGATGTTATAACTCTGCCATGTGTGTCATTAGCACTCACATTATCACTATCCAGCCCTTCATCTACCATATCATAAAACACACAAGCATTTGAGGTACAAGGTGCCTCATTAACTTCTTTCAGGTGCTCAGAGTCTGAGATTTTGTAATTAATTCTAATTAATTTGATGCCATGTTTGATAAGTACTGTTTTACCATCATGACCTATTAGCTTATATGAAATTGTCCATGCCCTATGACATTTTCTTTTATAATATATTAAATCTCCTGAATCAAATTCTGTCTCAGGTGGTCTTATAAGATACCTCAGAGCTCTCAGAATTTTCTTTGAAACCTCAGCCTTGATGAAAGCCAAACTCCCCACATAAAAGCATTCAAAGGTTTAGAAAAAAAAATTGAACACATTGTAATAGATGAATATCGCTGAAAAGTGAGACACGTTGCCAAAGCTTTTCATCTTCACTCTCTCAACAAATGCAAGAATGCCAAATTACAAATAATTACAACAATTTATAGTACAGGAGAAAAGGGTGCTGTTTGGTTGGCAGGTTGACTCTGATTGGCCAAAGCATTTCAATGGAGAAAGTAACAGGGAACTATGGGCTCCCAAAGTTCCAGGGTAATTCAAAAAATGCACAAGGTTTGAACATATTCATTTTGATTGCAGAGAAAGAGTCCCTGCATATGAAAGTATTTCACATCTAGCCAACATAAATGAGCCATGTTAGGAGTTCAACGAAATATCTTAAATCAGTTGTTCATATAGCTATTAGCGCACTCAGGATTGTTCAGTAAGTGCTGCACAATTGTGTGATCACATCTAACCACAGATGGCTTGTTTTTGGTTTTGAAAGGACAGTTTGGTTGAGTACAACCTTTACTCTGCCGATTATGAATAACCGAAGGAATCGAAGGAAGTTTGATTCGATCAGCCAATCATGAGGACATACGACATATATGCCTGGCATCAAAGCATCAATGAAACTCATACACAACATTGCTCAGTTGTATGGTAGACAGAATGTCTTTTTGGACTGACGGCAGCAAGCTGTTACTGGAAAATACCACTCATGTAGCCACCACATAGCAGCAGCATGATATGGTTTGCTTAGCCAGCTGTTCAAATTTTTGAGATACTTTGCCTTTCTACAGTAATTTAAGGCGATTTCATGCTACTATTATACAGTGGCTACACATGTGATATTCACTGCTGTGGCACCTTGACCATGATGTTCTGAACTTGCTATCAGCAAATTCCCTACATTATCAGTCAGAAATTCCACTGGTGTCCCAGGTACAGTGTCTATTTCTGCATCGTTTTGTGCAATAACCCTTTTGTCTCTACTAATTATTATTGCAGAAAGACTAAATCTGGTTGCCAGGTCTACAACATGTAGAATAAAAATATTTCTGTCTTTGTCCCACACTTTCAGAGCCATTGACTTATCACGTAAGGCGTAGAATAGGAGTTTTAGTCCTGTGATAAATGTGTTAGTTGTGGATTTGGATATGGCAATGTCCTCCAATACATTTTCAGAGATTTCACTAATCTCTTCTATAAGGCTTGTCTCCTCACACAGGATTTTTAACCCTGGACAAATAGGGTTGTCCACATAACTTTAAGACCATTTGTATTTTTTTCTCTAATTTTTAATCACCTGATGCCATTAATATTTGTTTAACACTCTGATGAGAAAATTCAAGATATGTTAAGGGGTTACAATATTGCACTAGCTGGGTAAACTGCAGATCCACTGGCTTTACAAAAAGGGACCTTTCCCCTTCCTGAGTGCAATAATACCAAATAGCTTAATCATTTTTGAAATATAACAATATGAAGAACTTTAATTTATATATTATACACTCATATCCCTCAGTGATGTTACAAAGTGTTTCACATGCACAATTAATAATTTTGAAGTCTAGTGACTCTCATACTTCAGGTAAAGGTGGCAGCAATTTTATGCACAATAAGATCCACAAATGGTAATAAAATGAATGATTATTAATCTATTTAAGTTTTTTGGTGGCAGGGTTTGCAAGGGAACGTTAGCTGGAGAATTTTTGGCCAAATTGTCTTGCTATTTTTCAAATATTGCCATGTGAATTTTAATTTTCACCTGATTAGTTAGTGGGGCCTCAGATCAACATTTCAATCAAGAAACTGTTGGAGACATTGGACTCCCACCTGAAACAAAGCAAAATTGACAGTGCAGCTGGGACATGTCAGGTTGCCAACTCCAGTTGGAGGCAATCCTAGAGATCGGATCACTTGATCTGAATGTGTTATGCCACTCACCTTTCCTACTCTCCTGAGGTCCTTGAGCTTCTTGGTGCACTGTCTCCAGCTAGGAGGGACCACATTTCTGCTGCTCACCACCTTGGCTTCTTCTATGCACGCCTGCTTGATCTGAGAGGCTGGCCGCTTTCTCCCATTCTTAGCAAACATCACCTAACTGCAGAACCTCTGATCTCACAGCAACATTTTTAGGTAAACATGAGAGATAGCGAGGAGGGTTGTAGGAGGAAGGAAGCTGCTGGTGTATAGCCTTCCCATGTCTCCTTTCCATTCATCTGTTTGCTACAGCCTCAGGAATCTATGTCCAGGTCAGCCTTTCTAATTCCTGCTGGAATCTCTTTACTCAGAAATCCTTCCTTTGACAGATTCAGCATGTAATCTTGCCCATCCTTTCTGATTGATCAGGAAAGCCAGAAGCAAGATGCAAATACTGTGACTCTATTAAAGAGCCAAGGCAAAGCCCACTGGAGATTCCAACAGATTCACAACCCACCACAGAACTTGTTGTTTCAGCTGGAGGTATCATTTGAAAGTTCTGCCCTATGTGCCACATGCATACAGCCCCCCTGAGATTGTTCCTGCTGCTGCTCCTCCTCCAAGTCTTGTTCCATCCAGATCAAAGAAGCTATAACATAACCATACTAAGCAGGAAAACACTACTATAAGGCTTTAAATAAAAGTATTGTATTAGTAATGTGGAAGCTGGTAACTCTCAGAGAGCGAAAGATCCTATGCTCTAGTGACCTGCATCGGAAAGTCCCCTCTTATATTGCTTCAGGAACCCCCCTGACACTAATCAATTTTGCTGGCTGGTCCAGGATTAAGGGAGGCACCCACAATTTTAGGGTTTGATGTCATTGAAGCAATTTGACTTTTTCAATTAGAATACTTTCTTGTCCAGTGTGGTGCCCCTTCAAAGTCCAAAAATGGTAGAGAGAGATGGCAGATGGCAACAGAGAGAAGGAGCCCCAAATGGATTCTAAACACCTGCCTGCCTGGTTCTTGTTAGGCTGAATGGCTTATAATCAGCCCTTTACTGCTTTAGCTGTGTCTTTTTAAGCACTATAAATTGTTCAATAGGCAGCTTGAATTATATAAATTGAACAACAAACAATCCACTCCATTAATTAGGATTATTTGGAATAAATTAACTGAATGGATAATTTTTCTCCATAGAAATCTGTCTTTTAATCAGCTGTAGAAGAATAGACAGTTAGATCATGACATATTATCTTTTGCTATTATTCAAAAGTAGGCAACAAAGACCATCATGGAAATTACACAGGTGACAATGAAAGCAAAATAGGTTATTATTCTTACTATTGCAAAATAATTTTACATACTCAGGCCATTATTGCTTTTAAAAAAAGCTTTAATTACAGAGGCTCTCTTCAATCTTGGATGGTAAAGTCAACATCATTTGCAGGAGAACTGCTTCTTAACATTGAGATCTCTTTCCAAACACAGCAGGATAGACAGTCATTCTTCTGGTGTTTAATTGCAATGTTTTTAAGCGCCTTTTAAAAATGTAGCCTCATTAAAACCTGTTTGGTAATTTCTATCCGTGAAAGAGCTCTCATTACATAAGCATTATTGTATAAGCAAAAATAAAAATTAAAAAGTAAATGTATGCATGCTATGCCTGATGTGTATGAATGATGGTCCAATCAGTTGAAACTTTATTAAAGAGAAATACAGTAATCTGGTATGGGTTCAGCCTTTCCATGGGTCCCAATTTACAATGATTTATGACCATTTTAAGTTTGTTTTTAATGAGATTTGTCACCATTCTAGTGATACTTTATTATAACTTGACATTGGCAAAATAGTCATAACATGGCAGTAAATGGCATTTGAAAAAGAAACACATCTCCTGAGCTTGTCTCAACACTAAAGTAACTGCTCCTTGGACAGAATTTTCCGTGCCCGCTGGTGGCAGGCATATTAGGTATTGTGAGCGGAGAATATGGCGCGATCGGTTTCACGACAGCGGGAAGGCATGTCGCGATTGCCTGCTCAGCCCGCCAACGGCGGGTCACATTTCCAGCCATGAGTTGTTGGAAACCTCATTGTAATACATGAGCAAATCATTATCAGGTCATCCCGCCAGGCTCTTGCACCCCTGCTGGATCGTCCGTCCTCATCGGCAGGAAAGCACGCTGACGTGTTTCACAATAGCACTTGGTGGCCTGCATTTTAGGTGAACTGGAGGTGAGTGCACAGCCAGGGTTGCCTATTGCTTTGCAGGCTTCAGGGGCGCCATGGGGTGGGGGGAGGGGAGGGGTGGTGTCGGGGTTAAGTGCCGCCCTGCATCAGAAGCAACTTTTGAGGATGAGGGGGAGCGGGGTGCAAGTGCAGCCTTGCCATTGAGGCAGCTGGTGCTGGGGCCAGGCCAGGGCAGCCCTGCCGTTGAATGCAGCGCACAAGCATTCAGGGTGAGGGGGGTTAGGGTGGGCGAGTGAAGTGGCCATGCATTCGGGAAAACTAGAAACTGACCATTCAGCAGGATAGACCCACCAGAGTTGGCGGCACAATGTAATACAATTAGGAGAGAGTGGCCCTCAGAGCCCTCAATATTGATTCTGGACCCCATGAGGTCTCATGGCATCAGGTCAAACATGGACAAGGAAACATCCTGTTGATTACTATGCCCCATGCTCCCTCAGCTGATGAATTAGTACTCCTCCATGTTGAAAACCACTTGGAAGGAGTACTGAGGGTAGCAGTGGCACAGAATGTACTCTGGCTTGGGAACTTCAATGTCCATTACCAAGAGTGGCTCAGCAGCACCACTACTGACCAAGCCAGCAGGGCCTTAAGTCCAGAGTGCCAACAGAGCACCAGAATCGGGCTATGGCAGGTGGTGAGAAAAACCAACATGAAAGAAGAAAAAACACACCCTCATCTTCACCAACCTACCTGTTGTAGATACACCTGTCCACGACAGTATTAGTAGGAGTGGCCCCCACACAGTCCTTGTGGAGAAAAAATCCCGTTTTCACACTGAGGTTCCTGTTGTGTGTTACTACCACTGTGCTAAATGGGAGCAACTCAGAATAGATCTAACAGCTTAAAACAAGGCAACCATGAGGTGCTGTGCGTCATCAGCAGCAACCGGAATTGTATTCAACCACAATCTGCAACCTCATGGCCTGGCATATCCCTCATGCTGCCAATACCATTTAGCCAGGGGATCACCCTGGTTCAATGAAGAGTGCAGGAGGGATAGCCAGGAGCAGCACCAGGCATACCTAAAAAAAAAAGAGGTGTCAACTTGGTGAAGCTACAAGACTACATGCTAAAAAAGTGGATGCAGTATTCTATAGATAGAACAAAATGATCCTACAATCAATGGATCAATTCAAGCCTCTGCAGTCCTCCATATCGAGTTGTGAATTGTGGTGGACAACTGAACAATTAACCGAAGGAGGGTCCAAAATATCTCCAAAACATCTTCAATGATGGGGGAGACCAGCACGTCAGTGCAAAGACAAGGTTGAAGCATTTACCACCATCTTCAGCCAGAAATGCTGGGCAGATGTTTCATATCGACCTGCTCTTGAGGTCCTGACTATCATAGATGCCAGTCTTTAGACAATTCACTCCATTTTATAGGGGGGGTATCGGCTCTGACAACATCCCAACTGTAGTACGAAAGATCTATACTCCGGAAATAGTCGCGCCAGTACAGCTACAACACTGGCATCTACTCGACAATGTGGGAAATTGCCCAGGTATGTCCTGTCCATATAAACCAGGACAAATCCATCAGGTCTCCTCTCAATCATCAGCAAAATGATGCAAAATGTCATCATTAGTGCTATGAAGTTTCAGTTAAGTATCAATAACTTCCTCACTGATGCTGTTTGTGTCCTGCCAGGGCCGTTCAATTCCAGGCCTCATTACAATGTTGGTTCAAACATGCACAAAAGGGCTAAACTCAAGAGGTAAGTATTGTGACTGCCCTTGATATCGAAGCAGAATTTGACTTAGTGTGGCTTCAAGAAGCCCTAGCAATATTGTAATCAATGGGAATCAGGGAGAAACACTCCACTGGTTGGAGTTATACCTATCACAAAAGGAGATGGTTGGCCAATTATCTCAGCCCCAGGATTTTGCTGCAAGAGTTCCTCAGGGTAGTGTTCTAGGCCCAACTAGCTTCAGCTGCTTCATCAATGACCTTCCATCCAACATAGGTCAGAAGTGGAGATGTTCGCTGATGATAACACATTTTCAGTACCATTCGTGACTCCTCAGGTACTGAAGCAGTGCATAACTACATGCAGAAAGCCATGAACAACATTCAAGGATGGGCTAATAAGTGACAAGTAACATCCATGCGACACAAGTGCCAAGCAATTACTATCCCCAACAAGAGAGAATCTAACCATCTCCCTGCGACATTCATTGGCATGACCATCGCTGAATCCCCCACCATTAATATTCTGGGTATTACCATTGACCAGAAATGTAACTGGACCAGCAATATTGTTACAATCCCAGCTGATGTTAATACTAGACAAGTCAGATCCCAGAACGAAACCTGGCTTGATAGATCCTAACTTTTATTTTTTTTTTAGAAACCTTAGAGGAAAGTAACTGAACAAATTCACAGCAGTGTGCTGATGAACTGTTAACACAAAGAGTAAAACATTTATTCAACAAGAGAAATGAACTATATTACGCCAGACAAAAAAGGTTGGGAAGATTTCAATACAAACACAAAAAAAACCTCAAGTATTCACTATTCTTTCAACCCAGCTATCTCTTTATAGAGACATACAAATTTAGAAAGATAAAACAATTTACCATATCTATCTTATACTCTAAATATTCAGGGTAAGTATGCAGTACATGTGAACCAGCTGGTGAACTATGGTCAGACACAACACACTCCAAAGTAAATGACAGATGCAACCAAAGCAGATTCTATGGGTTTCTCAACAATCCACCCAGATGCTTGTCACACTGTGGGCCAACTGATCTCACTAAAACTCTATCTTTCTCACCAGGGTTTCCAAGCTCCATATTTGAAGGTCTTGCCTTGGAATTCTCTTCAAATGTTGTTCCCATTCAGATGGCTCCAACAAAGATCTTGCCTTCTGAGATTCTTTTCCTTTGGATCTCTGAGTACACTCAAACTTCACCTTCCAAGCCCAATTTCAGATCTTCACCCATGCCAAGCAGAACACCACTGCTCCAAAAAGCCTACAGTAAAGAGTCACAAACCTTTGGCTGCCCTCTAGGATCTTCTGGGCTTCTCTCAGGCCCACTTTGCTTCAAGTCTGCTCCCCACAGCTCTTGCTTTAACTTGGAGCCTTTTCTTCTGCTCCTGTCATTTATCTTGACTCAATGGGATATATCCCTGATCCCTGTCTTTGTCCCTTCCTGGGACTTTATTCTGGGACCTCTTATGGTCCCACTCCCTTGTTTCGAACCTTCTTCTTGGTTTGGGGCCTTCTCCCTGTCTCAATCCCCATGTCCTGCTCTCTGGAAGGCCTTCTCTCAAAAGGTGCTCCAGTTCCAGGTCACTTCATCTGCAGTTTCACGTTGTTTCACTTCTTTGCTTCCTTTCCTTCTGTGCAGACGTGCAGTGCTACTTCCTGACCTAAAGAACATAAAAACCACTAACAGCGCATGTGCAGCACTTGCCCAGTTGCGCTTGCAAAAGAAATCCAAGCTACGTAAAAAAAACCCACCAAATTGTGCATGTGCAGCTATTTCCCAGCTACTGCATGCACAGAAGTCCTGAGGCTGCTAGGAACTGTAGTTCCCGAACTGCAACTGTCAATTCAAAACCAAGGTAAGTATTGGGTTTCATTATAAGTATTGTGGCTACAAGAGCAGGTCAGAGGCTGGGAATTCTGAGGTGAGTAACTCACCCCCTGAGTCCACAAACCTGTTCACCATTTACAAGTTAGGAGTGTGATGGAATCCACTTTCCTATACAAGTACAGCTCCAAAGACATGCAAGAAGTTCAACACCATCCAAGACATAGCAGCTCACTTGATCAGCACCCAGCTCACCACCTTGAACAGTCACTCCCTCCACCTGTGGCGCACAGGGGCAACAGTGTGTGCCAACTACAACTATAAAAACTCACCAAGGCTCCTTTGAAAGCACCTTCTGAACCCACAACCTCTATTGCTTTGAGCTATCACCATGTTTCGGTGTGTTACCATGTCTTGATGAGGTTCTCCTTATTCTATAAGGAGACTGGGGATAGTTGGTGTATAGTTTTTCTTGAAACTATTTATTGAAAATTATTTACTAAGACCTCATGATGAGTACATGGTTTTCTGGACATCCTGTTCTGTGTCTTGCTCTCTTGGAGCCTCTTAGTGGTCTGACTCTTGATTTCATGCTTACATCATCATCATCCTCATTGTCTCATTAACATAACTATTAACTCTTTACTCTACATCTACCACCTAAAAGTGCAAGGGCAGGAGATGCATGAGAACACCACCAACTGCAAATTCCCTCCAAGTCACTTACAATCCTGACACGGAACTATATCGCCATTCCTTCACTGTCGCTGGGGTAAATCCTTGAACTGCCATCCTAACAGTACTGTGGGTGTACCTACACCACATGGACTGCAGTGGTTCAAGAGAACAGCTCACCTTGTCAATGATACTCACATTCCATGAATAAATAAAAATAAATTATCTTACTGAGTTCAGTGTTCCTTTCTCTTCTTTAACATCTCTCAGGAACCATTCCAGAACACTGCCACATTCATCTCTCAGCAGATTAATCAAACAAACTCACTGTTCCACAACACTGATCATCTCTTTGTTCTGTCATATAAATGACACAGCATTTTCCACTTTGAACACACTGTCCTCCTAATTGCAAAGACAAACAGCTTTACCCTCTGATATGGACTGTAACACAAACCTTTTCTCCAACCAACTCTTAGGGCTGGAATTTGCCTTCGTTGGGCAGGCTTGATGGGGGGAGGGACCGGGAGCAGCCATAAAACCAACCACTGCCTGCAATCGGGCCCCAAAGACGATTTCATGCTGGCAGGCCAATTAAAGCTTGCCCAGCGTGAAATGCGTCTCATCACAGGCCAGGAAGGGCCAAGTGGGGGCAGGGTCCTATTTGCAGCTGAGTCCAATGGCCCGGCGGCCACTATAAAGAAGGCCCAGGCAGTCCCAGAAAGGCTGTCAGGGAAGGACGTCTGGCTGCCATTCTGAAGATACACTTGAGTGCAGCAGCAAACATCAGGCGGGATGGCAGTGTGGCTGGGCACTCGGCCCCCTGCTTTTCAGATGAGTGCCTCGCAATCCTGCTGGAGGTGGTGGCTGCCAGGAGGGACACACTTATCCCCAGAGATGGGAAGAGGAGTCCACCGCACCTCACCAAGAGTGCATGGGAGGAGATGGCAGCCTGGGAGAGCAGCCATGACATGGTGCAGCGCACATGGGTACAGTGCTGGAAGTGCTTCTATAACCTGCTAAGCTCAGGAAGGGTGAGTACCGTGTTGGCATGGGTCAGTGTGCAGAAGGGTTTAGGTGTGGCCGTCCCTCGCATGGACCTCAGGGGTGCTAGAATCTGAGTGCCAACTGTCAATAACACCGGAGCTGGCCAAGGGAGTGAGCCCTGGCTGCTTGGACAGAGTGCCTTGCGACTCGAGGGCCACAACTCGGATGTGCCCTTGGAGGTGCTCCTCAACTGTGGTTGGCCAGCTGCAATGATGCTGCAGGTAGACAGTGGACTAATTAATGCTCCTCTAGTTTCTCAGGAGAAGACAGCCCATAACCAAGCTGAGAGGTGATATACAGGTAGAGTTCCGCCCAACCTGCTGGTACTCTCCTGTTTGAGCAAGATGCCCTGGAGCTGGAGAGCTGACATATTTCCCATGCAACTGGGTGTGGAGAGGTGGAGGTGCCAGCCAAGGTAAGAGGGCAGTGCACAGAGGTGAGACTTTCA
Source organism: Carcharodon carcharias (assembly GCF_017639515.1). Lineage (NCBI taxonomy): Eukaryota > Metazoa > Chordata > Chondrichthyes > Lamniformes > Lamnidae > Carcharodon > Carcharodon carcharias. Next base: position 91,847,315 of record NC_054477.1, on the reverse strand, counting down.
GATTGCATCAGAATGGCTGCACAATCTCCTCATAGATGTGAGCCCCGAACTTGGCATCCCCATTGATTGTTGAAAGACGATGGCACTGTGATACAGATCTCCATTGTCTCACCAGTACCTGGCATGCACAGTGACAGTGTAATGACTTTAACGAATGATATATCCTTCTTCTCCCTTTTAGGTTCACTGGCAGGTATCCCATCTGCAGACCCCGAAGGTCCACCCATGATGCCAGAGGACCACCGGACGTCCCTGTCACTTGCGTCACACCTGTTCTCTGAAGCAGGCACCAGCACAGCTACCAGTACTTCAGTGGGCATTAGATCGGCGGCTGGTATCTTGATGCACATTTTTGAGGGCACTTCACACTCACTTGAGGTGCAGGCAGAGGCAGAGAGTGCCCAGGAGGACTGCTGAGGACCAGGACGATGGCCAGCCAAAGTCCAATGATGAGCCTCTGGAGCCATCCATTAAGCGGTAAATGCTGGATGTCCAGCGGGATGTGCAGGAGGATCTGGCGAAGATGCATGAGGGTATGTGTACCATGGTCTCTGTGATAGAGGAATCCATGCGGAGCATCAGCACTGCATTTACCGTCGTGGGCGAGTGCACTGCCTCTTCCATTGAGAGAGTTGCAACTCTCATGGAGAGGCAGTTCCAGGAACAGGATCAGGGGTTCCTGGGTTGTGTTTGGACATGAAAGCCCTCACACAGTCACTGACCTCAGGTGGTCATTGTTAGTGTGGGAGATGGATGAGGCACCCAGTATCCCAGCTAGGTACCCGTCCATCAATGGTGTGCAAGGAGGTCCATAGAGACCTCATGTTGGCGCATGGGCTACCTGTCATCTCTGTAGGATCCTCTCAGGGTGCTCCGGATGATGGCAGCAGCTCCTCCGTCCCTCAGCCAGTGACTGTGTCATCTGATGATTCTGCGGCAACTGGTGAGATACCAGCCATGGCACTGGCCGCTCCCTCCCAGGCGGGGCCAGCACAGGTTCCAACAGCCAGAGGATGACTGCCAAGGTCATCAAGGCCAACAAGACAGCAGAGTCAGCAGGCTGTCTCCAATACTGGTGCCAGCAAGGGGGGAAGCACCTAGACATAGCGCTTGCAAGCATTAGTTAAAGGTACCATGAGCACAACAGGGACAGGTCACGAGTGATTTTATGTTTATTTATGTTTAATTAATGTATACTGGTCTGGGAATTAAGACCAGAGAAGTTGATGTAAATATCAAAATGAAATAAGTTTTGTTTTTGTCATCATGGCCTGAATATGCTTCATCTTCTTATTTTAATGGTGCAGGGTACACCAGAATGTAACGCTGGACGTAAGTGGCTCTGAACATCAGTGCACAGGCATTGAGTTTTTTTGTGTTCAAATGAAAGGGTCCTTTCAGACATCTGGGATGGCGGCGGTAGCCCTGGCATGCGGTTGAAGCTGAACTTTGTTAGCCTAGCTGAAGGAGTGTTAGATCAAGGCATCCCTGGTGTCCCTGCCTCCCTTGAGGTTGCTGAGGTCTGGCTTCACACCATCAGTGTTGTCCTCACCATCCTCATCTTCAAACTCACTACTGGACTCATCATCTGTGGCCTGTGGAGCTGTGTCAAGATCCTCTTCCTCCAGTGGGTCTCCCCTTGCCAGTGCCCGACTGTGGAGGGAGCAGCATGCAACCACTATCAGTGACACCCACTCTGGGGGCATTGTAGTGCTCCTCCTGAATGGCTCAGGCATCGGAAGTGCATCTTGAGAAGGCTTATGGTTGTCTCTACCATCGCCCTTGTGGAGGCATGGCTCCTATTATAACGCTTCTCTGCCTCTGTTCTTGGGTGGCGGAGAGGCATCATAAGCCACCTCTTCAACAGATAGCCTTTGTCACCCAGTAGCCATCCATCCAGTCGGGCTGGAGCACTGGAGAGCCTCTGCACCTGGGAGTGTCTGAGGATGTGCTTGACATGGGAGGTGCCAGGGTACCTTGCACAGACTTGCAGAATCTGCATCCTGTGGTCACACACTATCTGCACATTCATGGAGTGGAATCCCTCCCTGTTGATTAAGGCACCCAGCTGACCCACTAGCACCTTGATGGGCACATGCGTGGAGTCGATGTTACCCTGAACCCGGGGGAACCCAGCAATCGCTGCAAAGCCTCTGGCTTGCTCAGCCTGGCTGGCATCATCTGTACACTAAAGAATGAAGGTCAGTAGCCACCTGAACAGATCTTCTGTCACCAGCTTGACACAACTGTGGACAGCTGATTGGGAGACTCCACACAAATCTCCACTGACCCCTGGAAAGAGCTGGAGGCATAGAAGTTGAGGACGACTGTGACCTTCACAGCCACTGGCATGGGGTGTCTGCCCACACAGTTGAAGCTGATCTCAGGCCCAATCATCTGACAAATGGAGGTCATGGTCTCCCTTGAGAGGCAGAGCCTCCTTCGGCATTGCATCTCAGGCATATTGAGGTAGCTGCCTGTAAACCCTGCCAGCAGGATATTGGCACCTTCTGTGGTTCCTTCCACCTTGGGCTTCCTGTTGGACCCACACCTCTTGTGCCTGCACCTCTCCTCCCACTGGTCCCTCCCCTGGAAGCTGCATTGGGACACCTGGCCTCCTTTCCCTTCTGCCCCTCTCTTCCCCCTCAGAGGAGATGCCTCCAGCTGAGGCTCCACTCACCATTGCCAGGGTAATGGAAGGCTGTCTGATATCTGAAAGGGTCCACACGGTCTGAATCCTCCAGGGACCTGGCAGATAGCAATGAATCCTGAAATGAAGCCTGGAAATGCTAAGAGTGAAGCCCCAGAGATGAAGCTGCCAGATACCAATAAGTCACCAGCTGCAAACTATCTCCAAAAGTCCTTACTACTCACACTGGCAATGCTGCTGACCCTTTTTAACCTGCCCTTGAATGAGGTTTGTGAAAATGTCAGCTTGCTACCTGCTCGTTTTGCCCTTACGACGAGCAGAAAATCACACGGGCAACAAAAAATCACAGACAACTGGATTGTTAATGGCCTTAAGTGGCCTGTTAATCAATGGCGGGTGCCGCTCCGACACCTGCGCACGCCCGCCAAGCGAAATATTGCGCTAGTGTGCAGTGACGTTGGGACACTCACTCGACATCATTGCATACTATTTTAGCCCCATTTGGGTTGGGCGTGTGCCCACCTGTGGAAGAAAAAATTCAGCCCTTAAACTTTGCAGCCTGCCATCAATAAGATTGGCACTTTAAATAATCAAAATACTTTGAATGTATTTTCTCTACCATTGGATAGAAATTTAATTGCACTTAACACCCAATTGGCACAAGTACAGGAGAAGGAAGAAACTGTGCTGCTGGGAATGGCTGGACCTGAACCAGAACGGGACCAGTGAAAAGGATGAATTGAGCTGTTTAAACTAGCAAGGCAATAGGGTCTCGAAAGGAGGCTTTGGTGAAAATAACATTGAACCTGAAGAGAAAAGAAATTGGGGCTGAGAGTCAAACCAATAAGTGTAACAACATAAATCATCAGGAATCATTCCTGATGGCTTGTTATGATATTACACTTATAGAATACAGTTATAGAATATAAAACAAAGTTACTCATTAAAATAGAGTGAGTTGAACACTGAATAAATTAAATTGCCTGTTTAACAATATGCACAGGATCCAAAACAAAGCAACTGTTCCAAGTTTCAAAGAATAAAGAAAAGTACAGCACAAGAACAGGCCCTCCGGCCCTCCAAGCCTGCGCCAATCATATTGCCCGTCAACTAAAACATTTTGCACTTCCGGGGTCCGTATCCCTCTATGCCCATCCTATTCATGTATTTGTCAAGCTGCCTCTTAAACATCACCATTGTACCTGCTTCCACCACCTCCTCTGGCAGCGAATTCCAGACACTCACTACCCTCTGCATAAAAAACACATCTCTTCTATAGTTCTCTCCTCTCACCTTAAATCTATGTCCCCTAGTAATTGACTCTTCCACCCTGGGAAAAAGCTTCTGACTATCTACTCTGTCCATGCCACTCATAATTTTGTAAACTTCTATCAAGACGCCCCTCAATCTCCGTTGCACTAGTGAGAACAATCCGAGTTTCTCCAACCTCTCCTCATAACTAATAACCTTCAGAACAGGCAGTGTCCTGGTAAACCTCCTCTGCACCCTCTCCAATGCCTCCATATCCTTCTGGTAATGTGGTGACCAGAATTGCACGCAATTGCAAGGTACCAGTTCTTTTAGGCTTGTGTGAGCCTGGAAGCTTTTCCACAGCATTCACATTCTTGATTTGAAGAGCCGGATGTGATGGTAGAGAACCTCCTCACACCATTGCTTTAGCTTTTGTGTAACTTTTAAACACTTGCCAGCCAATGAGATGTACACCAAAATTATGAAATTCACTTCAAATAATCACTATTACCAATGCCACCATATGTTGATATCTCTTTAAATAGTAGGTGTAGCCATGAGTTGTTAGAAAGTGTAATAGCATTTTGTTAAGTTGTAACAAAACAAGTTTCAGGAGTTGCACAGGTCCACTGCTTTACTGGACCACACATAGACGAGGTGGGGAGAGAAAACGAGGAATCAGCAAACTCATCATGTGCTTAGTCACACAGCTATGAATCAGATGACATGCACTTTTAATAAAGATGTGCTTTTATCACATCGACTAAAGTAGATGAAATAACACTTGCATACAGTGGGCACATATCTCGTGATTAAAATATCATTTGATCAATGTCACCTGAGTGATTACCACATTATCACACGATCAAAATGGCACACAATCATGTTTCCAGAAATACACCCAACCTGGCGTACGTAAATGTCACAGTAAATAGGCTAGTGATATATGAACAATCTATGCTTGTGCACAAAATGCATTGGCTGCTGTTTTATCATACTTTGGAGCAATGCAGTACACAATTTGATCCCAATTCTATACCAGACTCCAAGGTACCTGCAGTGCCAGTAGCAGATTAAGTGACAGAGCCTTTTTATTGGTACTGTGCTGTTGTTAGCTTTCCTCCTCTTTGTGCTGCTGTGGATGAGCAGGTGGCATTTCTTGAGTCTGAAAGCAGGAACTCAGAAAGGGAAGGCTGGTGTGAGGGAAGAGTATGGGAAATGAGAGATTCATGGTCGCATCATCAACAGCTTGCTCACCATGCTGGATCTAAGGATGAGGGTGGGCTGGATGTTGAGAAGGGGCATAAGGCAGGAACATGCCAGCTATGTATGTTGCAGGCCTGTCACAACTGTCACCATGAAAAAGTGAATCATCTCTCCATAAAGTTCAGGTGACCTTGTCCTCTGCCAGGTCTGCTCTGCTCCTTCTATTCTGTGTCACTGTTTCCTAAAGAGACAGGGCAGAATTTCAGTTTTCAGAATTCTTTAGCACTTTATTTGAATGATGCATTTCCCAAAACTCAATAGCTGGAAGCAGTGAGAGGCGGGTATGAGGCTGGCAGCATTGATAACTGTGTGAGAGTGAGGTGGAACATGGACATGGGCTGCAGCAGTTCAAGAAGACGGCTCACCACCTTTTTAAGGGCAATTAGTTCTGGGCAATAAATGCTGGCCTATAGCCAATGATGCCCACATCCCATGAACAATTAAAAAAGAAAGAAACCATCTGGATGTTAGGCTGGAGTCATGTGTGCCAGGGATTGCTGCTGGGTGAGTGACGGGGGAGTGGTTCACTGAGCAGTGTGAGAAGTTGCTGCTGTGGTCGGTATGAAGATGCATTTAGTAACCTTAACCACCCGTGTCAGACTTCTTGTGGCACTGCTGCCAGTCCTCGGATCTAGGCTCCAGAAGTTGACCTTAATGGCCACCTGCTCCAACTCTTTTCTGAGGGTGGTCCTTGCGGGCCCCTTGGGTCCCAGTAGAACCGTGACGCCTCTCTTCCTGCCTACCTCTCAGCTAATGCCTCCAGTACATCACTCTGGAACCCTCAATCTGCCCTGGTGCTCACTTGCATTAATTTACATTACTGCAATATTTTTGTGCACCTTTCCTTTAAGATACAGTCGGCCTTTAAGAATGACAGGCTGACTGCACCGTGAGAATAACAACCAATGCAGATGGGTCTCCTTGCTGTGCACAGAGGTCACAGGCTACTTGAAGGAGTGTTGGAGCTGCTCGCAACAATATTACAATCTTGCCCTTAAAAAGGTGGTGAGCCGTCTTCTTGAACTGCTGCAGCCCATGTCCATGTTCCACCTCACTCTCACACAGTTATCAATGCTGCCAGCCTCATACCCGCCTCTCACTGCTTCCAGCTATTGAGTTTTGGGAAATGCATCATTCAAATAGAGTGCTAAAGAATTCTGAAAACTGAAATTCTGCCCTGTCTCTTTAGGAAACAGTGACACAGAATAGAAGGAGCAGAGCAGACCTGGCAGAGGACAAGGTCACCTGAACCTTATGGAGAGATGATTCACTTTTTCATGGTGACAGTTGTGACAGGCCTGCAACATACATAGCTGGCATGTTCCTGCCTTATGCCCCTTCTCAACATCCAGCCCACCCTCATCCTTAGATCCAGCATGGTGAGCAAGCTGTTGATGATGCAACCATGAATCTCTCATTTCCCATACCCTTCCCTCACACCAGCCTTCCCTTTCTGAGTTCCTGCTTTCAGACTCAAGAAATGCCACCTGCTCATCCACAGCAGCACAAGGAGGAGGAAAGCTAACAACAGCACAGTACCAATAAAAAGGCTCTGTCACTTAATCTGCTACTGGCACTGCAGGTACCTTGGAGTCTGGTATAGAATTGGGATCAACCCCCGGTGAGTCATCCAGGCATTAGCAGGCTGGAGTCAGGCCAGGACTAACAGATGGTTCATGTGGTAACTGAAGTTCAATAAACCTTTAAGAGAATGTGAGCAGATTGACCATGTGATTGTATTACCCAATTGCTGTGTCACGGGGGCTACATTGTTAGTCAGTAGTTTAGAATAGTTTATGATTTGAGAAGCACACATGTGTTAGCGCTCCACTGCTTATGTGAATAAACAACATGTGCTTCAATTTACAATGGTCTCTTTGTCTACATCATATAGATTGCCAACTCACTCATCAGTAGATAGGTGTGCAACCGTGTTCGCTCAGCAAAGTGAACCAATAGTAATGAACCAATAGTAGGAACATAACAGCTAGTAACGAGGCAAAACGCGACCAGCTGATGACACCACGGGAAGCCGCAGAAATTACACTGAAGTAAATCAACCATACCTTGCAGGGGCTTGTAAGTACAACCTTCTTCATAGTTGTCAGAGTTACCTCCCTCTAGTGTGCCACAGTTTGGCTGTGTTGAATCATTTGATTAGACCACCAATAAGCGGTCACATTGAATGCCTTCGTTCTTCTTTTTGGCCAGCAACATATTGGGGGAGGAGGCAATCCTCTTATCGACATGTGGCATTAAAACATATGGCCTAATTCGCAGTCTAATGGCACCCAACACCGCAGATTCCAAGAACTGTGATGAGTTGGTAAATCTTGTGAAAAGCCACTTCCAGCTGAAATGCATGGTAACAAGGCAGCGTTTTAAATTTAATTTGAGGTGTCATGCCCCTGGAGAGACAGTCACTTGCTATGTAGCAGCATTAAAACAATTGACAGAGCACTGTGAGCTCGGGACATCAGTTAATGACATGTTAAGAGACCGATTAGTATGTGGGATTAATGAAGATGCCATTCAAAAAAGGTTGTTGTCAGGAACGAATTTAGACTTCAGCAAGGCGCTGGAATTGGCACTCGCAATGGAGAGCACAGTCAGAGATTCAGAAGCTTTCAAGGGAGCATAAAATGGCACCGTCTTTTATCTCGGGAGGGAAGCACTGATTAGAAATGTCACGAAAGCACAGGGGTCCGCAGAAAGGCGGGAAACAGCCACCATTAACAGACCTGCAAAAGGCAATGGTTTAACAGAGAAAACCTACAATAATAACAGCAGAAATGGAACCAGACAGCCTGCAAAAGAACAGCCATTTAAAAGAATTGAATGTTTCTTCTGCCATCATAATGGGTGCATTTAGCGACATTGCAAAAACAGATTAAGGCAAGCCTTCAAACAAAAAGGTAGAAATTGTGTAATTCACATAATAGAGGACCCAGAAGAAACAGAGTCAGATATTTACTCACTATACAACCTGAAAATGGGTAAACAGAGCCAATCTACGTGACAGTAAAAGTAAATGACAAACCCATGCGAATGGAGGTGGATACAGGGGCATCCATGACAGTTATATGGCAACATACGTTCAAATATCTAAATGGAAGAGATCACCTATTAAATCTGGAAAATTCAGATGCTAAATTAAAGACATCTACTGGTGAGGGCATAAGAGCAAGAGTATGTGCAATGTTCCAGTACAGTATGGAAATCAGTCTGTTAATCAACCCCTAATAGTGATAGCAGGCAGTGGGCCAAGCCTCCTCGGAAAAAAACTGGTTAAGAGAGATTAATCTTGAGAGACTACTAAAATCTCAATTAGAAGCAGGAGATGTTACTGTTTGGAAAAAGGAGTATGTAAAGACTCAATAATAGGAACTCGTAGAGGTGATGCTTCAGGACAGAGTTCAAGTTGAAGTCAGTAACCTTCACATATTGCAAGATTCTCTCAGGTCCCAATTTGTACCACTAAAAAGGTATAAGGAAGAACAGAAAGAATTCAGCATATCTCTGGCCGAGATGAAGAATAGATTAGCCGAGTAAACTCAACAATGCTTAATTCTCCAGGAAACAACTAACAAATATAAAAAAGAAGTGGAAGAGCTGAAGAATCAACTGGGTGGAAGCCAAGAAGCTTTAAAAGTAGAGACCCCTGTGTTTTCAAAGGAGCTAACAAATGAGGAAATGCTGGAACACTCAACTACTTAGTTTGCTCAAGTTGAACTTATTCCTGAGCCTAGTCTGGCCAGCAGGGAAACTGAAAAGAAGGCCAAGATTAAGGTCAGCGCTGCCAAGAAGAAAACCCATCAAAAGGAGACATGTAGGAAGAAAAAGCAAAAATACTGACAAGGTCCTGACAATTTTTTTTTTACACAATAGGAAGCTGATCATTATCGTGTTGAATTTAGACTTGCCCAACATCCTGATTTTGAGAGCCTTCCTGACAGTTGACCTTCTGACCTACATATCGCTGAACTTGGAGGGGAGGGGCAGCAGGAGTGCAGGCGATTGGGCACAAAAGAGGGCAAAAGCATTCCCGTTTGAGTCTACACCACATGTGGAAGGAATTCCACTTGGTTTGGAAGTACCTGTAGGATCTGTTGAGCCTGAGAGAGTCGAAGAAACAAACTTACAGGCTCCTACTGGGGAGCCTAGTAGACAGATTACTCCTGGGAGGGAGGCCTTAGATAAGCCATCCAAAGTCATAGACGATGTTTGACACGTTTGAAGAAGCCTCCAGAGAGATTGAATTTGTAAATAGTTTATTTATGTAAATAGTTAGTATATTGTAAAGATGGTAATTTGTACCTTCGAGTAAAAGGGGAGGGACATGGTAATCTGAGGTGCAAAACACCTTAAAGAGACCGTGAGCAGATTGACCACATGATTATATTACCCAGTTGCTGTGTAACATGGTTAGTCAGTAGTTTAGAATGGTTTTTGGTTTGAGAAGCACACGTGTTAGTGCTCTGTTGCTTAAGTGAATAAATAGCATTTGAATCAATTTACAATGGTCTCTTCATCTACATAATTTCAATTACCAACTCACTCATCAGTAGATAGGTGTGCAACCGTGTTTGCTGAGCAAAGCGAACCGAGAATAGGAACATAACAGTTCACTTTCCAGATCACCGGAGAGCAAGGTCGCACATGAATTCTGCTGCAGAGGACTCTGATGAGAACCTCAATCTGGCAGCATACAGAAGATTGCTTTATGGGCATGTACATTGCAAGGCCAGGCAGCTTCCCATCACTGTCAAGGAGCGTGGAGGAGTGCAGATCCAGCTTGGCAGAGGATACCACAGAATCACAGATATGGCATCAAGTTTGCCCTCTCCACAGACTGTACTGCATCTCACTGTTATGCTACAGACTCAGTGGCACTATCACTGCATCCTTTTAGAATCTTTGTATGGAAAGGCCACTACTCCTCTGGTTTCCCTTGTCAGGATGTGATAACACTCTCTGGCAAATCCAGGAACTCACCACAAAAACACTCCACAGTGACTTTAGATGCTTTGCAATAGAAATGGTTCCAATAAATTGTTTTACCTACAATTAAGGTGCCTGGCCCTTTAAAGAATGCTATTGCAGGGCCCATCTTGCAGCTTCACACGTGTTTTTTTCTTGAGTGAATAACGAAGAGGTTGCCTGCATTCACATCAGCCAAATTTGGGATTGTGGTGTTACATCAATTGGCTGGGATATTGATCTCAGGATATCTCCAAATCAAGATCTTTCAGATGCATGCAGGGGATGTAACTTTGTATGCCCTTAATCTTAAAGAATGACCCTTGGGCCACACAGAAAGAATCTGGTCCCATGTGAAAAGTGGCACAAATCTTCCATAATGCCACTATAACTGCTACAACACAAGGCAATTTTGCATCCATTAACTGGAATTTGCGCTGATCTTTATTAATTTTCACTTATAATCATTAAAAGGAAGCACTAATTCCTGCAATATCAACTCCTGCCAGAGTTTTTCTTAATTGAGTTACTGTGACTACTAGATGTTCTATTTTAGTAACATTCTTCAGAGATCTTGATCTGGTAAAACCAATCTAAAATCTGGGTAATTATAATTTTAAGAAATCATTATAGTTCCTTTTTTGCTATGGGTTTGCAACAATTATGCCTATTAATTTCATGTCTTAACCTGGCGTCCAGTGTCATCTGAAAGTGAGTCCATTCACACTGATCATATTGAAATTCAAATTGCTCTTCCTTGTTTTCTAGCGATTACCCAAGTCTGGTGTTAAAGCTCCTACCGAATGAATCTCGAAATAATGATGACAATCCCAGTCATGTGTGCAAACAATGAATCAGTGATATGATAATACTCAAGAGCTTTGGAGATTTAAAATTACATGCGAAGTCTGTCATACACTCCAAAAGATGCACCAAAGTTACAAAGTATTAAACTTCTGTTGTTAAGGCCAATTCCACTGAATGCATTCAATTTGGAAATCACTTTAGTCCCAACAAACCGTGACTTAATTTCTTCGCATGTAGGTAGTTTGTCATTTTCGTAGACCTTTGTTTAGATTAAACGAATTAAGCTGCACACATATCTGCCTATTTGATTTATGCATTTTCACAAGCAAGTTTCCCATTTAGTGGGCTCATCAATTGTATTCATCTCGCCAAGTGATCCCAGATCCCAGATACTTTAATTCAGTTTTGGCAAGGGTAGGAGGGGTCATTGACATTCTGTGTTGTTCAGGTGCTGTCTACACACTGTTTCACAGTTTGGTGCTATGTTGCCCAGCCGAATGACTAAAACCTTTGAAATAAATCATCATCCTCAATGGGCACAGAACATACACAATGAATCCATGATTTCCTGTGGGGTAAGCATCTCAACATCTACTCTTGTTTAATCAATTGCATTCTTTCACATTCTTTGAACTCTAGCATAGATTGGACAGCAATGTATTTATCATTCTTTGTTTTGAATTATACTGTCATTATGAAAGTCTTCCATTCTGAAGTCTAAGTTCTGTGGCGGGAGTGGAAGTGGGAATGATTTCTGCTAACAGGGTGGGATGGCTGACTATGTGCGATCTTGCATGGGTCAGCTCATTAAATATTCATCCTTGCAGGGCACGTCAAATCTCAAGGTGGGAGAAGGGCAGGAAGTCACCGTACCCGCTGTTATCTTTGGGGTCAAAGGTCTGGGTGCCATATTTAAAGGGCAGCTGGACAGCCATTCAGTCACTGCAGGCCGGGAGCTTCAGCCTGGGTGTCCGTAATGTACCAGAGAAGAAAACAACATGCAGCCCCCGTGGTCCAGCGAAGCCTCCCTGGAGATTCTCCTCCAGGCCATTCAGGAAAGGCAGGGGGAATTCTTTTCCCAAGATGGCAGCAGGATGCCTCCCTGTCTGACCACGGAGGACTGGACGGAGGTCGCAGCAGAGGTTAGCGTCTAGCACAGAGACACCAAGCAGTGCAAGAAGAGGTTGAATGATCTGCTGAGCTCCGCCAGGGTAAGTGTTTTGTCTACTTACTGCAAACTGACACTTGTAGAGGCATCAGGCAGTCTAAGTGCATGAGTGCACAGGGATGTCACACAGGAGTTTGATTTATAGCACTCACCAGCAGATGGGATATCTGCACTTCGTGCTCCCAGTTGTATATCATTTGCAGGACATTCAGCTTCTTAATCACTTATTGGGGAGTGCTCAGCAGCTGCCATAGGCACACATGCTCCTAAACTGCTCGTGCAACCGTTGGGATGTCAGTCAATCCTCTGTCTTTCTGCAGCAGAAGAACGCTCACAACAAGCACGAGCGCTCTCAAACCGGAGTTGGAATTCCAGACATCAGAGTCCTTTCAAGGAGAGATAGCCAGGACGGAGCAGGACCATACCTGTGCTGAGGGAGAGATAAGACATTCTCAGGAAGCGAGGGAGAATGTCGCCAGTCTGCAGTTGTCGGCTGTGCCCAATGAGTGAGAGATTTACTAAATTCAGGAGCCTTCTGCGTCAATCATTAAATGTTTCTTTTCTCCATTTCAGATGCCACTAAGAAATGGGGGAGGCCAACAACCTGGACCAGCCCCAGTTCCAAACCCACCAGAGATGAGGATGCCTCAGAGGATACACCATCACGGCATTAACTTGCACCCTTCACCAGTGCAGAAACACTCACCTTGGTGGGTGAATGTCCTAGAGTAGGCCCGGGGTCAAAATCTGGTGAGCACATCATTGACACAGGTCCAGAGCTGGCAGAGCCAGTGGCAGCCAAGGTCTCTGATACTCAGAGGACTGCTGGAGACCAGGCCCCTGCTCAGCCCCATGCAGATGACAAGTCTCTGGTCTCGGTCCTAAGAGACATGTTGGAGATGCAGAGACACGCAGGGGAACAACAGGCAGAGATGCCAGAGGCCATGTGCAGACTGGATCGAAGGCTGAAGGAGTCCGTCCATGTTCTGTCTGCAGTCGTGGCTCCAGCATGCATGTGCTCGTCTGCATCCATGGAAAGGATAGTGGAAAGCATCCATGGAAAGCCTTGAAGACCCAGGTCACAGAACACACAGTGGCTGCCAGATATGTGCTCAGACCTGTACTCCGTCACTCCAGATATTGGTGCAGTGCAGCAGTGGCTAGGCAAGAGCAGGGCGAGGCATCTCGACCACTCTCCAGGTGCCCCTTCTGCTCAGGGAGTCAGGGAGTTGCCTTCTGACACCCACAGGAAGGAGATGTGCCTGAGGGCTTCATTCCAGGACACTCCAAGGGTGCCCTGCCGCTCCAACTACTCTCTACCAGTGACCCTATTGTCTCCAACAGGTCAGGCTAAGGACACTGCACTTGCCGGGGCCCACCAGGCCTCAAGCCACCAGAGAACGCCCCCACCACCCCTGGAAGTCACCACAGTCAACAGACTGCAGCAGTTAGCTCAACAGGGCATAGCTTTCAGCAGGCTGTCTCCACCTCAGCTGTGGATGTCAGGCCTGTACCTGGACATAGCAATAGAAAAAGAACGATAAAGAAACATTAAGGACACAACGGTGGTGCATGTGGTATAATCACTGTAAATATCAATCACAATTGTAAACCTATGTATAACTGCATCATATTTATGCTTGTGGTATTCTCATCATTCTGCTAGTTGCTGAAATGATCAAATGCGTTTAAGGGCATCACACCTCATTGCCCAGCGCCCACAGGTAATTTGGACCTATCAGCTCACCATTTATTGTCTCGAATCATCCACTGTGGAAGGTATAAAGATCCTGAACTGAAGGAGATATCCTTGGGTGTCACTGTTGAAGTTGGAGCTTTGGTTCGAATCTGGCCTCCCAGCAGGTACTGGCCACCCATTAGGATGCCTCTGAGAATGCTTTTGGAGCAGCCTCTGCAACTGCTGCCTCTTGCTGCTCTCGTCGTTGCTGTCCCCAGTGCTGGGCTACCCTGTACCAGTTCCTCCTCAGTTGCACCATGGGGCTGTCCTGGCAGTGATGGTAGCATAGGGAAGCGTTTAAAGGGTGCAGCCATGGGTGTTGAGGTTTTAGTCCTGAGGTTGAAGATTGGGGTACTGGGAAGTAGAGGGTATGACAGCCTGATGAGAATACCACGAGCATAAACATGATGCAATTATACATAGATTTACAATTGTGATTGACATTTACAGTGATTATACCACACGAGCCACCTTTGTGTCCTTAATGTTTCTTCATCTTTCTTTTCCTATGGCAAAATGTCAATTTTGCCTTCAGCCATCATCTGGGGTTCCTGAGGTGCTCTGTGAAAACATTGCAGTTACCCATGTAGTCATCACATTGTTTAAAACTTTCCCTCTGTCCCTGATCAATTCAGCCAATGGGGAGGCCTGTACCTAGCATCAGTCTATGCCTGGCACCCCCGCCACACACACCCCCACATCCTAGCATGGTGAAGCCCAGGCTGGAGGACTGACACACAGGTGAGTTCTCCTCTCGTTCAGACATCCACGAGTATGAAAAAATGTTGCATGGGCCAGGGTCATGAAAGTCATGTCGTCACACCCTCCTTCATGCACTACTGAATTTTCCTCCAAAACCCTTGAAACACATTCATTAGACCCTGTCCTTGCCATCATATACGTAGCATCCATCTCCTTATCCGCCATTATTATCTATCCGGATACCTCAATGTTCCAACCCGGTATATTGGAGACATCCCCCTCCGGGCCCCATGCAACTCCACTTCCCTTCTTCGGTCAAGAGGAGATGGCCTTCAGCTCAATCTTCACTGTGGATCCAGGCCTCCCTGATGCAGGAAAGATGATGTAATGAGACCCATGAGTTATGGAGGAATGCTGCTGTCTTATGGTTTGACCATAAAAATGATAACGCACCTGAACATGGCTCTCCATCCAGTTGACTAATTTTTATTAGGGCACCCCTTTAGATGGCCCACTAAGCACACCAATAATTTCACCCATTGCTGAACACGCTCCTCCATTTCAAGTCCTGGCTTTCACTGTGGGATGCCCTGCAACATGGCAAGTTAAACAATGGTGTGCATCTCCTATAGATGAAGGTCCAGCACCTTCTACCCACACCATGTAACCCACCAAATTCCCCTATCATTCTTCACCATCACATTATCTTTCATCTCTCCCCATTTGTCTTGCACCTCCCCCATTACCCTTGACCCTACAATACTTTATGTCTTTAACTCTGCTTTCCCCCCGAGCTCCTAACTGTGCAGGTCCAGATGCCCATTCTGACCCTGACCCCTCCTGCCTTCGAGGTCACTGTTAACCTGGCATTTATGATCACTCCTATGAAACCCCACAGTGCCTCACTATGACCCAACACTGCCACTGTAATGGATCTGCCTCCTCGCTGTCACACTCACCGTATTCTCCACCTCCCAGTACCCCAATCTTCACCTCAGGACCAAAACCTCAACATCCAAGGCTGGACCTTTTAAATGCTTCCTTCTGCTACCATCACTACCTGGACAGCCCCTTCCCCAACCAAAAAGTATGACCACTGCCTTCTTGAACAGATCAGCCTGCATCTATTGGCCCCAAACATCTTGCATTATCTCTCCCGGGACATACTGCACTATCGCTCCATGCACAGCCTGCACGATCCCTCCCTGGATACTCGGCACTATCCCTCTTCAGACAGTCGGCACTGCCTCTCCCCGGCCAGCCTGTACTATCCCTCCCAGGACAGCCTACACTATTCCACCCCAGACAGTCTGCACTATCCCTCTCCGGACAGCCTACACTATCCCGCCCCCCCCCCCAACCCCCAGATAGCCGGCGCTAGCCCTCTCCGGACAGCCTGCACTATCCCTCCCCGGATATTCTGCACTATCCTTCCCCGGACATTTTGCACTAACTTTCCCCGGAGAGCCTGCACTATCTTTCTCCAGACAGCCTGCACCATTCCACCCCGGACAACCCGCACTATCTCTCCCCGGACAGTCTGCACTATCCCTCCCCAGGCATTCTGCACCATTCCACCCCGGACAGCCTGCACTATCCCTCCCCGGACATTTTGCACTAACTCTCCTCGAAGAGCCGGCGCTATCTTTCTCCAGACAGCCTGCACTATCCCTCCCCAGGCATCCTGCACCATCCCACCCTGGACAGCCTGCACTCTCTCTCCCCGGACAGTCTCCGCTATCCTCCCCGGATAGTCGGCACTATCCCTCCCAGGACAGATTACACTACCTCTCCCCGAACATCCTGTACTATCTATTCCTCTCTGGACAGCCTACACTATCCTCCCCAGATAGCCGGCGCTATCCGTCCCAAGACAGCTGGCACTATCCCCTCCCGGACAGCTGGCAGTAACACTCCACAGACATCGTCTTTTTTTACTTCATTCGCAGGATGTGGGTGTCGCTGGCTAGGCCAGCATTTATTGTCCATCCCTAATTGCCCTTCAGGAGGTGGTGGTGAGCTGCCTTCTTGAACCATGTGGTCAATGTACACCCACAGTGCTGTTAGGGACAACCCGGCATTGTTTTTTGGGAAGCTCGACCTGCCTTTAACACGCTTTTGAAGTCCTGGGAACAGAATTGCGAAATTTCGTCCCTATGCTGGGAAACTGATTTTTGGCCTCATGCCAAATGAAGTTCCTCCACCTGCCAATCTTGCTGCTACAATATAACTTTATGTTGGCTGTCATATATCCCGTGATCTCTGTAATTTATCTTGCTGTTAGCTCAGGCTTATTACACTTCCATGAGGCCTTAGAGGTACTATCCATTACTTAATCTTTGCTGTTACTAACAGTATCTGGTATATATCTATGAAAACTGATTGGTATAATTTCCACAAGTTAACACAGAATTTATTTTGTGTTTTTGGTGATGATTCACACATGGTGATGTTTCTTCTCACAATTTTTGTTTTTCTTTCCTTTGCCTTGGTCAGGGACTGAAACCGTGTTTACAGCTTGACAGATAAAACTCACTTTTATTTTCATGAAAATACTCATGCCTTGAAACTAGTTTAACTCAACAAACTAAGGCCTCTGTTAAATTGATGACAAAGAACTTCATATGAAAATGCTAAATACTTGAATATTAATATTCAAAATCAGTTTCATAACACTGATTTCTATGTAAGAAAATCTAGGTTCAAACAGAGAATCCCTTTTCACTATATTCTGACATCTTGGATATACCAGCTGGAGTCATTTGATTTAATTAACTTTGATATGCCGAAGAATAATATCCTTTATCCGTAACCCTCGGGGACAATTACATTTTAGATAATTTTGTTTTTTTGGGTACCACATATAAATTTACATTATAATAGCCTAAGCCTAGGCTAGCTATAGTCTAAAGTAAATAAAATGGCTAGAAAAGTAAGATGCATCGCTGAATAATAAATACAGGGTACTTGTATTAACTTTCTTTTTGATATGTTTGCCACAAGAATTGCAAGGTAAACAGTGCAGTTAAACAACTAGACATACGAAAGATCAATGAGCTTCAAAAATGTGGAGTTTTTAGGATGTGTTCGGTTTTCAGATTTATGGATAAAGGATACTCACCCTGTACTTTATCAGGTCATGGCTTTGTTTATAAACTACTGGATGGATTAAGTGAACAGTAAACAAATCAATTAAATGCCCAAAATACAAGCAATGAATTAACAGCAATTACTTATACCATTTTTCTCAGAATTATTAAAATAACAAAGGCCTTTCTCCTACACTGACACAAAATACAAAACTAACCTTTGAAACACTGTCCATATACAACTGTTCACTATCAAGGAGTTCCTAATCTGCCATATTGATTTGAACTTCTGAATGACAACTGACTGGGAGTAAGTCACCCTCACATATTATTCAACATTATTAGTAACAACTTGTCTTTATATAGCACTTTTAATGTAATGTCCTGAGGCACATTACCGGAGTGCTATGATGCAAATTTTGACTCTGAGCCACAGAAGGAAATATTAGCACAAATAATCAAAAGAGATAATCAAGAGTTTTGTCAGAGAGGTAGGTGTTAAGGAGCGTCTTAAAGAAGGAAAGCAAGGTAGAGAGATTGAGAGGTATAGGGAAAGAGTTCCAGAGCTTAAGATATAGGGAGCTGAAGGCACAGCCTTCAGTAAGTTACACAATTAAAAGCGGGAATGCTCAAGATGTTAGAATTAGAGGAACGCAGTTATCTCAGAGATCTGTAGGCCAGGGGAAGATTGCAGCGAAAAGGAAGGGCGAGACCATGCAGAGATTTGAAAACAAGGATGAGAATTTTAAAATTGCGATGTTGCTTAACAGACTCAATGTGGGTCAGCAAGAACAGAAGTGATAGGTGGACACAACTTGCTGCAAGCAAGGGCACAGGCATCAGAATTTTGGATGACCTCAAATTTAGGGTAGAATGTGGCCAGTGGTGCATTGGAATAGTTAAATATAGAGGTAACAAAGCTGTAGGTAGGGGTTTCCGCAGCAATACAAACATGTGGACAAGGAGCAGGAGTAGGCCATTCAGCCTCTCGAGCCTGCTCCGCCATTTAATAGGATCATGGCTGATCTGATAGCAACCTGAAATCTGCATCCCGCCTACCCCGATAACCTATCACCCCCTTACTTACCAAGAATCTATCCACCTCTGCTTTAAAAATATTCAAAGACTCTGCTTCCACCACATTATCAGAAAGAGAGTTCCAAATACTCACGACATTCTGAATGAAAAAATTTCACCTCATCTCTGTTTTAAATAGGCGACCCCTTATTTTTAAACAGTTCTAGATTCTCCCACAAGAGGAAACACCCTCTCCCCATCCACCCTGTCAAGACCCCTGAGGGTCTTAAAGGTTTCAATCAAGACACCTCTTACTCTTCTAAACTCCAGTGGAAACAAGCCTAGTCTGTCCAACCTTTCCTCATAAGACAACCCGCCCATTCCTGATATTAGCTGAGGTAGAGGCGAAGTCGAGCTATGTTGCAGAGGTGGAAATATGCAGTCTGAGTGATGATGTGGGTATGTGGTCAGAATCTCATCTCAGGTTCAAACAGTCTGGTTCAGCCTCAGGTAGTTACCATGGAGAGGGGTGGAGTTGGTATCTGAAAGCAGGGTTTGTTGTAAGGGCCAAACACAATGATTTTGGTCTTTCGCATATTTTATTGGAAGAATTTTCTGCTTATCCAGCATTGGATGTCAGACAGCAGTTTGATAACTTAGTGACAATGAAGGAGTCAAGAATGGTGGTGGGGAGGTAGAACTGGATCTCGTCAGTGTACACGTATGTGGGGGTACAAATTCCTGAAAGGAAGGATTCAAACATGGAGTCCCAGGAAAGATGGGCACAGATTTGGCAGGCGACGCAAGTGCAAGGAGTTTGTCGAGGAAGGAGGGGTTGAAGGTGCAAGGGTCAAAGGTTTTTTTTAGCAGAGGTTTGAGGACAGCAGATTTGAAGGATAGAGGGTCAGTACCTAAAGGGAAAGAATTGTTAAAAATGTCAGCTAACATAGGAATCAAGAAAGGAAGTTGAGTGACTAGCAGTTTAGTGGGGGTAGTTTTGAGGGAGCAGGAGAGCAGCCTCATATGCACGATGAGCTTGGGAAGGCATCGGGGAGAAAGGAGAGAAACTAGAGAACAACGCAAGTTCAGTGCTAGGGCAGGAAGGGAGTTTAGGAAGAAACAAAAACAGAATTACCTGGAAAAACTCAGCAGGTCTGGCAGCATCAGCTGAAGGGTCATGAGGACTTGAAACGTCAACTCTTTTCTTCTCCGCCGATGCCGCGAGACCTGCTGAGTTTTTCCAGGTAATTCTGTTTTTGTTTTGGATTTTCAGCATCCACAGTTTTTTGTTTTTATCAGGGAGTTTAAGAAGAAGTTTGGCCAGATAGAGAATGGAGGGAAGTGGCAGAGGCAGCTGATCAGATAGTCTCAGTCTTAGTGACAAAGAAGTCCATTAAGGGATTAGACGGGATAATGCCACATGTAATGATAGAGAAATGGCAGAAATAATAAATAATTATTTTCCTTTTGTATTTATCAGGTAAATAGAACAGATGGACATGGCATTGGATGCTGAAATGAAATGAATCAAAATCAAGGAGGATAAACCTCTGTTCTGGATGGATTGCATCCATGGATTTTAAAATAATCTAGAGCAGGGATAGCGGAGGCATTACTATATATATTTCATAATTTATTCGAAAAAGTTATAGCACCAAAGCACTGGCAGATAGCTAACATAATATCTATACTTAAAAAGGGGGATGGAACATATCTGAGGAACTATAGCCTAGTCAGCTTAACATCAGAGGATGGAACAGTAATGGAATTCCTTCTAAAGGAAAGAATGGAAAAAATCTAGAGAAGTAAAATAAAATAATGAATAATCATCACGGATTTCAAAAAGGAAGATATTGCTTGACCAACCTTATTGATTTTCTGAGAAGGTGACAGAATAGACAATGGCAATGCAGTTGATACAATTTATCTAGATTTTCAAAAGACTTTCAGTAAGGGGCCCCATAATAGACTAATGAATAAGGTCAAAGAAAGCAGAGCCAGGGGACCAGTGACAAAATGGATTGCTACTTAGCTTCAAGACAGAAAGCAGAAAGTGGGAGTAAATGGCAGCTTTTCATAGTGGCAAAGGGTGTGAAGAGGTGCTGGGGCCACGTCTGTTCACAATCTACATTAATGATTAAACTTTGGAATCAAAAGTACAATTTCTAAATTTGCCAATGATGCCAAGTTGAGAGGAAACATAGTCAATATTGAGGAGGACTACAACAAATTACAGGAGGACATTAATAAACTTGAAGATTGGGCAAATATTTTGCAAATGAAGTTCAACACTGATAAATGCAAGGTCGTGCTTTTCAGTGGGGAGGTCACTTATTCTTTGGAAGGTCTGAGTCCAGGTGGAATTAAGGAACAAAAGGAATTTGGAATACAAATGCTCTAATCACTAACAATTGTGCCACATGTTAGCAAGGCCATAAAAAGCAAACCAAGCATTAAGCTTTATTTCAAGAGGGATAGAATTGAAAAGTAGGGAAGTTATGCTAAACCTGTGTTGAACCTTAGTAATACTACACTTAGAATACAATGTGCAGTTCTGATCGCCATATTATACAAGGATATAGAGGCACTGGAGAGGATGCTAAGATTTACCAGAATGATACCTGAAATGCCTGGGTCTACATATCAGGAAAGAACAGACAGGGTGGGTCTCATTTCTCTTGAAAAAAGAAAGCTGAGGGGGTGACCTCATAGGAGTCTTTAAAATTATGAAATGTTTTGTAAGTACAAAGGGTGAGCACAAAGAAGAATGTTTACACTTCTGGGAGGAGCATAACTAGAGGCCATCAATATAAGATGGTCACCAAGAATTCCAATAGGGAATTCAGAATGAATTTATTTCCCCAAAGAACGGTAAGAATGTAGAACTCGCTATCACAGGGAATGGTTGAAGCGAATGGTATAAATGCATTTAAGGGAAAGCTGGGCAATATGAGAGCGAAGAATAGAGAATTACTGATACATTTCGATCAGGATAGATGAGAGGAGGCTTGACTGGGACATAAATGCCAGCACGGGCTGATTAGGCCAAATAGCCTACTTCTGTGCTGTAAATCTTTGATAATCCTATGTAACATCCTGTTCCTTTTATCTGTTGATACATTATCCAAAACCATAAAAACCATTGCTGCCTCCTGCTCTCACTATGAACTGGAAAACTTCATTGACTTTGTTTCCAATTTCCACACTTCCCTCACCTTCACCTGGTCCATCTCTGGCTCTTCCCTTCCCCTTCTCAACTTCTCTGTCTTAATTTCTGTAGGTAGGCGATCTACTAATGTTCACGACAAACCCGTGGACTCCCACAGCTACCTCGACTACATTTCTTCACACCTTGCTTCCTGTGAGGATTCCATTTCATTCTCTCAGTTTCTTCATCATCATCCCATTTTTTCTGATTCTGCAACCTTCTACACCAATGCTTCTATTTCCTTTTTCCTCGACTGAGGATTGCCACCCAGCATGCTTGACAGGGCCTTCCACTGTGTCCAATCCAGTTCACACACTTCAACTCGCACCCCTTGCCCTCCCTCCCAGAACCATGATAGCTTTCCCCTTGTCCTCATCTTCCACCCACCAAATTTTGTAATCAACAAATCATCCTCCACCATTTCTGTTAGCTCCAGTATAATGCCACCAGCAAACATATCTTCCCCTGGCCTCCCCCATCTACATTTCAAAGGGATAATTCTCTCTGCGACACCTTATTCCACTCCTGAGTCATCCCTAACACCCCCTCCCTTCCATATGGCGTCTTTCCATGCAAGAGCTGGAACTTGTCCCTTCACCTCTTCCCTTCTTACTGTCCAAGGCCCCAAACACTCCTTCCAAGTAAAACAGCACTTTATTTGTACTTCTTTCAATTTAGTATACTATATTTGCTATCCACGATGTAGTCTCCCCTACACAGGCAGACTGACTGCTTTGTGAAATATTTCCATTCTGTCCATAAGCATTAACCTGAGCTACTTGTCATGTTATTCTTCTACCTTGCTTTCAAGCTGACCTTTCTGTCCATGGTCTGCTGCTGTGTTGCAGTGAAACACAACACAAGCTCAAGGAACATCATCTTGTCTTTCAACTTGGCGCTGTACAGCCTTCTGAACTCAACCTTAAACTCATCAATTTTAGATCATAACCTCTGCCTTCATCTTGTTCTATGTGATTTTTTCTTTCTTTTTTGTTTTGCTGGGTTGATTTTGTCTTGTTTCTTTTTTTATTCCTCCATGTTGCATTCAAATGGTTGCTATGTAACCATTCACACCTCATTTGGACACAACCTTTATTTCTTTAGTATACCTATTCCCATTCTCTTTGGCGTTTGCATCATGAAATGTTTTGTTATTTAATCTCCCCTGCCCCCCACCCTATCAGACCTTCTTCTTTTATTAAAGCAAAAAACTGCAGATGCTGGAAATCCATTTTCCTTCGCCTCCTTCGCATCTATTCTGATGATGCCACCTTCAAAAACAGTTCCTCTGACAGTTCCTTCTTCCTTAACCGAGGTTTTCCATCCACGGTGGTTGACAGGGCCCTCAACCGTGTCTGGCCCATCTCCCGCGCATCCGCCCTCACACTTTCCTCTCCCTCCCAGAACCATGATAGGGTCTGCCTTGTCCTCACTTATCACCCCACCAGCCTCCGCATTCAAAGGATCATCCTCCGCCATTTCTGCCAACTCCAGCATGATGCCACCACTAAACACATCTTCCCTTCACCGCCCCACCACCCCCGCCCCGGCGGCATTCCGCAGGGATCGTTCCTTCCGTGACACTCTGGTCCACTCCTTCATCACCCCCTACACCTCAACCTCCTCTCACGGCACCTTCTCATGCAACCGCAGAAGGTGCAACACCTGACCCTTTACTTCCCCCCTCCTCACCGTCCAAGGGTCCAAACACTCCTTTTAAGTGAAGCGCATTTCACTTGCACTTTCCTCAATTTAGTCTACTGCATTTGCTGCTTCCAATGCGGTTTCCTCTACATTGGAGAGACCACAAGCAGACTGGGTGACCGCTTTGTGGAACACCTTCGGTCTGTCTGCAAGCATGACCTAGACCTCCCTGTCGCTTGCCATTTCAACACACCACCCTGCTCTCATGCCCACATGTCCGTCCTTGGCCTGCTACAATGTTCCAGTGAAGCTCAATGCAAACTGGAGGAACAGCACCTCATCTTCTGACTAGGCACTTTACAGCCTTCTGGACTGAATATTGAGTTCAACAACTTTAGATCATGAACTCTCTCCTCCATCCCCACCCCCTTTCCAATCCCCCTTTTTCCAATAATTTATATAAATTTTTCTTTTCCCACCTATTTCCATTATTTTTAAATCATTGTTTTATCTCTACCTTTTAGCCTATTTTGATCCCTTCCCCCCACCCCACCCCCACTAGGGCTATCTGTACTTTGCTCATCCTGCTTTCTACCCTTAATGTCACCATTAGCATACTCCTTAGATAATATCACCACCGTCAACATCTCTTTGTCCTTTTGCCTATGACATCTTTTGGCTATCTCCACCTATCACTGGCCCGCTATCCAGCCTTACCTGTCCCACCACCCCCCACCACCCCTAAAACAGCTTGTATTTCACCTCTTTTCTAGTTTTCCTTAGTTCTGTTGAAGACTCATACGGACTTGAAATGTTAACTGTGTTCCTCTCCACAGATGCTGTCAGACCTGCTGAGTTTTTCCAGATATTTTTGTTTTTGTTTAGGGCTTCTACTTTGTTCTTCCTGCCCCTCCCCCTTCCACTGGTTTAAAAACTCTTACATTTCTATCTTTCTTCTGCCCTGATGAAAGTTCATTAACCTGAAATGCTAATTCTGTCTTCACAGATGCTGCTTGACCTGTTGAGTAATTACAGCACTGTTTTAACAATAAAAATAAATCATTCTGAGCATATTTAAACTACACTGCACTGAAATGTAATTACCTTAACTGTGAAGTGTGCTTCTGCAAGCGTTTATTATGCTGATGCTCCCACTTACGTGACTGATGTGTTCTACTAAGTAACCTAGTGCTTCTTCATTGCACTTTTCTAGGCAGGAGAATGTGACACATATCTGATGTGTATCTTTGAGAGCCTATTTAGATTGAGGTGACCCGCAGACAATGTGAATTGGATTCTGAAATGGCTCAACTGTTGGATCTGTAACTTCCGTAGCTATGGGGTCACAAGCATCGCATCCCTTCTGCAAATGTACAGCTATCAGAAAAATCTGCTGGAAGGATCCTGATAAGTTGCCTTTGCAAAAGACAGAATTATTAGCATTGTCCATTCTGTCCCTGTACCTGATTCGAGGTATAGTTCAACTGTGGACACAGGTATATGAGAGAAAATCTGCCAGTCAATTCCCAAGCCTGTCCAAACTGGCAACCAGACATATTGCACATTGCAGTCCAAGATATCCAAGTCAGTGATAGTCACATTGTGAAAGCAAACAAAATATCTTCAATGCCAGTCAGTGACTTGGTAGAATTGATAGAAAGAGAAAGCTAGTAAGCCTAAACTGTAGGCAAGCTCTTACTTTCAAACTCCTCGTTCCTCAAAACTTCAGGGCAACTTCCATTTATTAGATGACTGGCTTTGGTAGAGAGCTTCTCCTTCTATGTTAACTAACCTGCTCTTCTTATGTAGTCTTCTTCTGCAAAGCCCAAGGTGATTGTGATTACACGCACACACATCATCTTGCTACACCAGGTGGAAGGGTGTCTTTGGAGTATTTAAGAATTTGTGTGCAGGAATGCATAGAAAGGTACATTGTTGGGTAAAGTCAATCCTGCTGTATAATAAAGTAAAACTGGAGCGATTGTTTCCATGAGGAATGGGATCGGATTTGTGGGATGGATGGGGATGTCAAGAGAAGGATGGAATGAGAAGGTTGGAATGACATGAGAGGAGTGGATGAGATGATGGAATTGGCAAAGTGTGGCAAAAAGGTGGGGACAATTATTTGAGGTGGTGGAGAGGAAGTGCTGGCATAGTGGTATTGTCGCTGGACTCGTAATCCAGAGGCCCAGGGTAATACTTTGGGGGCCTGAGTTTGAACCCCACCATGGCAGTTGGTGAAATTTGAATTCAGTAAAAATCTGGAATTAAAAGTCTAATGATGACCATGGACAGAACTTTTCACTCAGTGGGCGGGTGCAGGCCCGACCTGCTCGAGCGTGAAATGACACAAGTTGATGTCGGCCGACACCAAAGAGCAGTCGCGCGATAGTTCAGTCGGCAGGCGTGCACCAGAGCCGGCAGCGTGCCTGCTGACAGTTAAGAGGCCTGTTAAGGTCTTAAGTTATCAATTAATGGATGGCAGACAGACAAAAAGGCTAAGCGGCTTTTACATTTTTTTGGAAACCTCATCCAAGGGTGGGATGAGGTTTCCAAAAGCAAATAAAAATAAAATTTAATAAATTTAATTTTTCATTATAACATGTCCCTGCTTATGTGACAGAGTCACATGAAGGGACATGTTTTATTACATCTTTATTCTTAAAACTTTTTTTTTATATCTCTTCATCCAGCTCTGTGCCTCAGGGGGATTATACAGCACTCTCTTGTGTGCGTGTGTGAAGTTCGCGCTCGGAAGGCTTGCACTCCCCCTCCCTCCCACACAGACAGTGCTCAGCGCTGCCACTCATATTTCACACTGGACGATCCTTGATTGGCCAACCAGCATGAAATTGTGGTGCGGTGCCAATCGCGGGCAGCAGTCAGCTTCCCGACTGCCCCCACCTGCCCTCCAAGGGAAAAGTTGTGCTCCATGAAACCATTGTCAACTGTCGTAAAACCCGTCTGTTTCACGAATGCCCTTTAGGGAAGGAAATCTGCCGTCCTTACCTGGTCTGGCCTTTATGTAACTCCAGACCCACAGCAATGTGGTTGACTCTTAACTGCCTTCTGAAATGGCTAGCAAGTCACTTAGTTGTGTCAATCCACTAAAAAGTCTAAAAGGAATAGAACTGGATGCAACACACGGCATCAACCGAGGTATCGGAAACGACAACAGCACACCAAGCCCTGTTGACCCTGCAAAGTCCTCCTTACTAACATCTCGGGGCTTGTGCAAAAATTTGGAGAGCTGTCTCATAGACTATGCAAGCAACAGCCTGACATAGTCATACTCATGGAAATATACCATACAGACAATGTCCTAGACACCACCATCACCATCCCTGGGTATGTCCTGTGCCACCAGCAGGACAGACCCAGCATAGATGACAGCACAGTGGTATACAGTCAGGACAGAGTTGTCCTGGGAGTCCTCAACATCGACTCAAGACACCATGAAGTCTCATTGCATCAAGTCAAACATGGGCAAGGAAACCTCCCACTGATTACCATGAGCATCCCGCTCTCTCACTCCCCCCATGCTTCCCTCAGCTGATGAATCAGTGCTGTTCCATGTTGAAAACCACTTGGAGGAAGCAATGAGGGTGGCAAGGGCTCAGAATGTACTCTAGGTGGGGAACTTCAATGTCCACCATCGATAGTGGCTTGGTAGCACCACAACTGATTCAGCTGGCTGTCGTAATGAACATAGCTGCTAGACTGGGTGTGCAGCAGGTGGAAGAAACCAACAAAATGGAAAAAGACACTTGACCTCATCCTCACCATTCTGCCTTCCACTGATGCATCTGTTCATGACAGTATGGGGAGTGACCACCGCACAGACCTTGTGGAGTTGTGTGTTGTGTGGCACTGCCAACGTGCTAAATGGAATAGATTTCAAACAGATCTAGCAACACAAGACTGGGCAATCATGAGGCACTGTGGGCCATCAGCAGCAGCAGAATTGTACACAAACACAAACTGTAACCTCATGGCCCGGCTTATCCCCCACTCTGTCATCACCATCAAGCTAGGGGATCAACACTGGTTCAGTGAAGAGTGCAGGAGGACAGGCCAGAAGCAACACAGGCACACCTAAAAATGAGGTGTCAACCTGGTGAAGCTATAACACAGGATTACTTGCATGCCAAACAGCATAAGCAGCAAGTGACAGGCAGAACTAAGTGATTCTACAACCAATGGATCAGATCTAAGCTCTGCAGTCCTGCTACATCCAGTTGTGAATGGTGGTGGGGAATTAAGCAACTCATTGCAGGAGGAGGCTCCACAAATTTGCCCCATCCTCAATGATGGGGGAGCCAAGCACATCAGTGCCAAAGATAAGGCTGAAGCTTTCGCAATAATTTTCAGCCAGAAGTGCTGAGTGGATGATCCATCTCGGCCTCCTCTAGAGGTCCCCAACATCACAGATGCCAGTCCACAGCCAATTCAATTCACTCCACATGATATCAAAAAACAGCTGAAGGCATTGGATACTGCAAAGGCTATGGGCCCTGACAACATTCTGGCAATAGTGCTGAAGACTTGTGCTCCAGAACTTGCTGTGCCCCTAACCAAGCTGTTCCAGGACAGCTACAACACTGGAATCCACCTGGCAATGTGGAAAATTGCCCAGGTATATCCTGTGCACAAAAAGCAGGACAAATCCAACTCGACCAATTACCATCCCATCAGTTTACTTTCTATCATCAGTAAAGTGGTGGAACAGGTCATCGACAGTGTTATCAAGCAGCACTTGTTTAGCAATAATCTGCTCACTGATGCTCAGTTTAGGTTCCACCAGGGCAACTCAGCTCTTGACCTTACTACAGCCTTGGTTCAAACATGGACAAAAGAGCTGAACTCCAGAGGTGAGGTGAGAGTGACACCAAGGCAGCATTTAATCAAGTGTGGCATCAAGGAGCCCAAGCAAAACTGGAGTCAATGGGAATCAGGGAGATATCTCTCTGTTTGTTGAAGTCATACCTAGCACAAAGGAAGATGGTTTTGGTTGTTGAAGGGCAATCACCTCAGTTTCAGGACATCATTGCAGGAGTTCCTCAGGGTAGTGTCCTCGGTCCAACCATTTACAGCTACTTCATCAATGACCCTCCTTCCATCATAAGGTCAGAAGTGGGGATGCTTGATGATGATTGCACAATGTTCAGCATCATTCACAACTTCTCAGATGCTGATGCAGTCCATGTCCAAATGCAGCAAGACCTGGACAATATCCAGGCTTGGGCTGACAAGTGACAAGTGATTTTCACACCACACAAGTGCCAGTCAATGACCATCTCCAACAGCGAGAATCTAACCATTTCCTCTTGACATTCAATGGCATTACCATTGTGAATCCTCCATTATCTACATCCAGGGGGGTGGGGGTGGGGGGGGAAGGGGTGGTGGTTATCATTTACCAGAAACTGAACTGGACTAGCCTTATAAATATTGTGGCTACAAGAGCAGGCAAGAGTTTAGGAATCCTGTGGCAAGTGACTCATCTCCTGACTCCCCAAAGCCTGCCCACCATCTACAAGGCAGAAGTTAGGAGTCTGATGGGACACTCCCCACTTGCCTGGATGAGTGCAGCTCCAACAACACTCAAGGAGCTCGACACCAGCAGGACAAAGCAACATGCTTGATTGGTACCCCATCACAGACATTCACTCCCTCCACCACCAACACACAGTGACAGCAATTTTTACCATCTACAAGATGCACTTCAGGAACTCACGAAGGGTCCTTAGGCAGCACCTTCCAAACACATGACCACTACCACATGGAAAACCAAGGGCAGCAGACACATGGGAACACCACCATCTGGAAGTTTTCCTCCAAACCACTCACCATCCTGACTTGGAAATATATTGCCTTTCTTTCACTTACGCTGGGTCAAAATCCTGAAACTCCCTCCCTAACCGCACTGCAGTTGTACCAACACTATAAACAGTGGTTGAAGAAGGCAGCTCACTACCACCTTCTCAAGGGCAATTAGAGTTGGGCAATAAACACTGGCTTAGCCAGTGATGCCCAAATCCCATGAATGAATTTAAAAAATACAACATACTTTTTAAAAGCTATTTGTTTTGCTGAAAATGAAGATACACTAGATTTGAATGAAAAGGTTTTGGTAAGGATCAGTTATAAGAATACATCAGCATTGATTCTGTAGATAAAGATAATGATAACAGTTTATATCCTCCAGTGTGTCAACACAGTCTGATTACAATGAGCACGCCACATCACAAACCCAGACTCATGGAAGCAGCAGTTATAATGTTGCTATGAAACTTGAATCCTAATCAAGGACTTTGCCATTGAACAAGAAAATTGTTTTCTTTGATGATAGAGGCTGAAATCATAGCAAGTAGATTTCATGGAATTGCTCCATGAATAATATTGAGCCCTTCTGATGTAAACCTGCCTTCTCAATTCAGGAGAGAACATTTCCCAATGAAACTTCCATATTCTGACTATAAACAGGTGACAAGATCAGACTCTTGACAAAATTTGTATTTATATTCCAAGCCCTGTTTGTACACATGGACAGGTTTGTGTCATTTTCCAGAATGAGAAGTTTTGATTCTGTTAAAATCTTTGATGAAAGAATAACTAGGAATCGTGCATTTAAAGTACTTTTGCAATAAAGATACTAATTTGGCCACAAAATGTTGCAAGTCTTTGCTAATAATATACTATAAGTAATTATATAAAGAGAGCAAAACCACACGTATCATACATTGGATTAATAAATTTGGTAATCTGCTTTCATTGCAAGAAGTATGTGTTACTTGCACACAATTAATGTGTGTACGGATACATTGATGTTTAATGTGTATGGAATATATATGATATATAGGGTACATATAAAGCCAAGAAGAAAACCAAGTAGGAACTAGTTTTTAGTTGACATGCACAGAATAAAGCAGATGGCAAGTCACAGCAGAATGAAATATTAACACAAATAGAAACAGATGTTGTGTAATTGTTTACAAAGATTGCAGCAGATGAGTAGGTGAAATGGATATACCTGCTAGTGACTCCATGATATCTTTACTATCCTACCAAAGTTTTATCAAGTTGCTTACAAGTTAAGAAAAGTTCATCTGTTTTATAAATTATATCTTTCTTACACATATGATCAGTATTTGCACTTTCTATACTATGCATAGTTCTATCCATAGTACAATCTGAATCAGAGTAGAACTGTATCTCACAGGACACCATAAGACTCTTGCACAATCATCACTGCTGTTACCAGGCACTGGCACAGCTGCAGTGGCACCTGGAGAGAACAGGAGAAAGGAAGAGGGACTAACTCAGGAGTTGGGAAAATAACAAAACTAGGAAAGACAATTCTAAGTTTCCAAAAGTTGTTGGTTGGGTTATATTAGAGTTGAAAAAGATCTATGCAAGTGATTGAATACAAAAAAATCAAATAACACTAATATCTGGAATAACATCTGGGGTATTAGATCTTTCAGTAATATACCATTTTGGTAAATTATACTAAATCGTTGACTGAGTAAACACTTTTACCCTCTTATAAGATATATTTTGTCTTCCACCCTTTAAATCCCATATTAACACACAGGCCAACTGGGAGACCTGAATGTGATCTAACCATCTGCCAGTATCGACTGAGCACCTTGCTAAGCATCCTGGGTGCCCTCACATTCCAATATTTCTATTCTTCATGTGAAGAAGCAACTCATACTTGACGTTTCCTTCAGCTGGGCTGATTTAAGATCAAGAACTCGCCATCTGAAAAATAAAGAGCGGGAACTGCGTCCTAGCATCCGAATGTACAACACATTGGTAAATTATTCAACCCTCAGACCGAGGCTTTCTTTCCTGCAGTATTGCCCACTTTAGTTCCAAAAAGTGAGAACTACAACACCAAGGTTGCTGCAGAGGAATAAGACAAGTGGACCAACAGTAAGTTCTCGCACCTCAAGGTTTTCGCTAGTCAATGAAATGGATTTGATTCGTTATATTTGTATCTCGCTGCTTAATCCGGCCGCGTTAAACAGGAACATTCTCAGAATGCTTAATGTTTTATAATGTACGGTTGACAACACTCGAGCCAACCCGCTTCAGCTGAAGGCCAGTGAGACTAATTGGGAAACAGCCCGAGAGACGGCGCTGGGATAAATCAGTTCATACTATAGAACGTCAGCTAACATATTTGCCAGAATTAAGACATCTCTCCCTCTCGCGCTGGATCCGTTTACTTGTACCGGTGCTTCTGACTGTTGGGCTTTTTTGATGAAAACCAGTTAGATTTGTCATTATTTACACAAATTGCCCATCAGTCCAGCATTTGTTAGCAATTGTGGGTTTAGAATTTCCAATCATTGGCAAGTGGTAAATAATAAAACAAAATGTGTGCATTTCTATTTTAAAATAACAGCTGTTGCTCCGTAGATCTGGGTTCCACAAATTAGATCTAAATGCAGAACATTAAAAGATGTTCCAGCTTCATTTACGTAAAAGTTTTTATTTGAAGATGTAGCGAGACACTGTCACGTTAACAGCGGGACACTAATAATTGAGCTAAGCTCGGTTGTTCCATATCAACTTTTCAAAGGCAATCGGATGTAAGCTTGCAGTGCATGAAAGCGCAGATTGACTTACCGGTATTTCTCAGTTTTTTATTTCTGATGACAGACACGATAACCAGGAAGTTCCCCAGGATGTCCACCGCGGTGGTGAAGATCAGCACACTGGACAGCGCAATCACTTCCCAGGCGGGTCGAGAAGTCCCTCCCATATTGGGAATTCTGGCGAAAGCCGAATAATTCTTCAGCGAGACATTTTCTGGCATGACTGGAAGTTTTCGTTCGCACCGTCCCACAGCTTTTAGAACGGAGGGGGAGGGAGGGGGGTGGGGAACGAACTGATTCCTTTTTTTTTAGAAATAGCCGGATCTTTTCCGTCTTGTTGCCATTTGGATAGGAGTAACTAACCCCGTTAGAGTGGCGAGATTTTTAATGGGTGGAAATCTATTACGCCAGCTAGTTATGCATTCATTATTGATTAGATCAAGGTCGGCACCCACATCCTTTATATCTGCCTCCCCTTCTCCCTCTGCCAAATAAAAAAACCCTGTAGACCTTCCGCCAGAATGATGAATTAAGGGCAGCAGCTAGCTGATGAAATAGTCATCGGAAACGGAGCAAGGATCAAATGGTGAGTCGCCCTGGCTGGACACATTCCTGAAAGGGCGAAGACTTATCCCATGGCAAAGGATTGGGGTTGGAAGGGCGAGTCACGCTGTTAATAGAGCTGTCATTTTATAGTCTGACTGTTTTGTGTCTTACACAGTGATGAGAGCTCCCTCGACATTAACACTTCAAATACGAGATCTCGACCTCAAAGGTAGCGGGTACCCTTCAGCCGCGTTAGTTATACAAGTCGATGGATGCGGATTGTAAATGAAGACATTTCCGTCTCAGTAGCACTGTCATGTGCAGAATGGCTTCAAAGCGGTAACCACAGTCCCCACAAAGTTAAAGAAACAAATCACGTCCAAAGGTAGAAATCACATATAAATGTAAAATAAATCTTTTTATACAAGAGCCTGACAAGTAAAATGTGTGTACAATCGATTAAAAATCACCTGACCATCTGCTTTCCCACTACTGTCACTCACAGTCCCCGTGCCAGAGAACATTGCCCAGATGTTGGTGACAGAATGTAATTTGCCTTCACACATTTCATAGACCGCCACCAACATCCCGTTTTGATTCACAGATGTGCTTTCCCACGGCTGCACTAAAATCTGTGGAGTTTTTTCCTTCAGAATGAACGGTACAATTTCTGGGATAAAAACAAAAAAACTGCGGATGCTGGAAATCCAAAACAAAAACAGAATTACCTGGAAAAACTCAGCAGGTCTGGCAGCATCGGCGGAGAAGAAGAGTTGACGTTTCGAGTCCTCATGACCCTTCGACAGAACCTGAGTTCTCCTCGTTGTTCCATCTTGCAGTGAATAGAAATGTTTTTAAAAAGAGACATGGACGCGGGGTAGAATGATTGTTCCCGAGACCAATTTACCAGCAATTTCCGATTGACGTTTTAAAATTAATTTCAGACTTTGAGGAGCCAAATTTGTTGCTCTAAATAATTGGTCTAAACTCTTGGGAATGCCATCAGAACCTTTATGAATGAGTTTCCTGTGCGAGTCTCGAACTATTCGCCTTCCTTTAAGAGCTCCTTAAAACCTATCTCTTTGATCAAGGTCACCTGTCCTGCCATCTCCTTACTTGGCTCCGTGTCAAATTTTGTCTGATAAACACTTCTGTGACGCCTCTTGAGATATTTTCCTACCTTAAAGGTGCAATTGCTATTTAACAAGAATGACTTGCATTTATATAGCGCCCTTATCGTAATGAAAAAAACATCCTAAAGATCTTCACTGAAGCATTATCAGTGCATTGCTCATCTCAGGTTCTCTGAAGTTGGCCAGGAATATTTCAAACAGATTCAATATTCACATAAGCACTAAGAGATTTTGATGTTATTTGTGTGTCTGTGTGACTGAATAAACAAGTTAATGTATTTTGTTAATCACACCTATTCCATTAAGTTGCTGCTCGAACCATAGACAGCAACTGATGAGCAGCGAGGGAACACCCCATTTGTAGACTTACTTAATAAAAAATAATGTTGTTAAAGCCAAAATGCATCAGTCTATTAAAATTAATTTGTGTTATTTAATAAATAATGTCCAACAGTTCGGATCCAATAAGCAATCTGTTATGAAATAACTACTGTAAACAGCATAGAGGAAGAAATGGCTTCCCCTTATCTACTTTTGCAAAAACCATTCCATTTAACAAATGGAAAGTTACTTTTCCCTGATCAGTGGGAAATCAACTGAGCTGACAACTGAAGTGCACACTTTAGAAGATAATTTTCTTCACCAAAATATTTTGTCTGTGGCTTCTGAAAGCCAACATGGTGCATTTATTACAAGAATCAAAATTATGCAGAGCTTTTCAATCAACACTGAAATATTAGTCTCTGTTCCCAGGTCCTACAATCCAACAGTAGTCTTACCTTGATTAAAAAAAGACACTTCCGGTTGTGATTAATTATAGCTGATGTGAGAGATGTGTTCGGATTCATATCGCCACATATCATGAAACCAATAGCCTCTTAGTAGGATTTCTCAAACCAGTAGAAGGAACAATTTTTTTAGGTGAAAACAGATTATCTTAATGAACATTTATGTGTTTTCTCAGATCTGGAATATTTGTAGTGCTGAAGGTATATAATTTTATGTCCCAAGTAACTATTATTAATTGGGAATTTCCTTCCTAACATCTCTGGTTTATTTTTCAAATTAAAAAATGTTTTAATAAACCAGTTTCAAACTACATTGTAACAATACAATGGACTGCAGCAGTTCAAGAAGGTAGCTCACTACCACTTTCTCAAGGTCAATTAGTGACGGGCAATACATGTTGGCCTTGCTCACACCTCATGAAAGAATAAAAAGAAAATTCCGCAATTGAAATTTTTAGATGCAATGTTCACAAAACTTTGATAGTTTAATAGGATGAAAACCTATTAAGTCTATGGGGAACAGGTCACAGTTTGAGGGGCTTTGACTGAATTCCCTGCTTTTGTAATTCATTTAAATTATGATCCTCATAGAGACTGATAACTTTTAAAAAGAGATTCAAGCTTCCAGTTACTAGCTGAAAAAATAACATGGGAAAATTTCATGTTCTAAAACATTTACTTTAACAAATTACTAAAAACACCATTTCCTTTTTTGTAGGTAACTCATAGTTTAAACTATAGAGAGGAATATTACTCTTTAATACTTATCACCCATTGAATTTTCCCTGGAATTGCAGTCCTTATCGCAAACAGTCCACAGTTACTTCCAGCTTCCGATAGGTTCTGCATCCCCATTTCACTGAGCAGTAACTTCGAGTGACTGTCTCCAGGCACTTTCCTAAGTTTTTAGAGAGTTCCTTAAATCCATCGCCAGCAGTACAGCCCATTCCGATGATTCTTATTCCCTCGGCCATGGCAGGGTGAATCTCCCAGAATCCTTAGAAAGCTGCAAGATGCGTCTATTCAGCTAGAAACTGTCTCCATCTTGCATTTGGCTTTGGTAAATTACAAAAGGCAATCAGCCTCTTCTCTCTGCTGACCACAATAAAATGCTGTCTGCCTGTGATAGTGAGGGAGGCCTATAAGCTGATCTCAATAATGACTTCCCCTGCCTTCTATCCCACACTAACACGAAACACATTAATCTTGTATCTTATTCTTATCTCCTTATCTACTTTTGCAAAAACTATTCCGTTTAGCAAATGGAAAGTTACTTTTTCCAAGTCGGTGGGAATCAGCTGAGCTGACAATTGAAGTACACACTTAAGATAATTTTCCTCAACAAAATATTTTATTTGTAGCTTCTGAAAGTCAAAATGGTACATTTATTACAATAATCAAAATTATGCACATCTTTTCAATCAAAACTGAAATACTGGTCACTGTCCTCAGGTCTACAACCTAACTGTAGTCTTACCTTGATTTAAAAAAAGTAATTTCCAGCTCTGATTAATTCTAGCTGATGTGAGAGATGTGTACTCTGCTTCATATCTCCACATATAATGAAACCGATAGTTTGTGTTCAGCCTCTTAGTAACTCTTTCGAGTACAAACACGTTTCCATCTGTTTTCAGATGAAGTTACATTGTTTCATAGTTTGCCACTGTGAGATCTGAACTCTTGATCTTGGGGTAACAAACCCAGTACCATAACCACTTGGCTATTTAGGCCAAGTTCAGCCTCTTAGTAGGAGAATGGTTTAGTAAGTGTACAGTTTACAACACAATTGTTTGTAACCAGGTACCTTCAACATCTTCCTGCAACTTTGGGAGATTCAGAGTCTACTCATTATAAACTCAGAGACTGCTGCCATTGTCTCCAAGCATCCAAGAGATAAATATTAAATGAAAGGCCATTAACTCTGCTTTTCTCTCTTTTTCACAGACGCTGCCTGACCTGCTGAGTATTTCCAGCATTTTCTGTTTTTATTGTAAGAAAAGAACAAACTGGACTAAAGTGCACATTTCTGACCATGCTGTAAATATTCTGATTTAATACCCTTGGGGAAAAGTTTCATGAGTCAGGAATGCGTATTGACAAATTGGAAGTGGAGGTCAGTCAATTTTCCATTAATTAATTTTAAAGGGTGGAAGACTGTGTGAGGCATGGTAACTGTAATGTCTGAGCTTCCGATATGTGCCCAATCCCAAAAGCATACAGCACTGGAAATGCTAATTCAGACAATCTACTCCTGAATATGATGCTGCTTTCACAGAAAATCAATATGATTATATACAAAGGGTTGTGCAAATCTGGTAAAGATACACTTGACAGATCTGATAAATGGTCATCAACCTAAAACATTGGGCTGGTGTTCCCCAAATTGGAGGAAATCCTGGTGCTGGGTCAAATTCAGGTCATGTGGTCACATGGATGGGTGGTGGGTTTTGTCGGTGATCTTCCTATCAGCAGCCAATAAACAACCGGCAGGCAGGGGAGCTGGTCAATAATGGATGGCAGGCACGAAGGAGTCCCAGCATGTTAAAGGAAGGCACCATATTTAAAGGTCAGTCAGTAGCCATCATACAGGCTGCACATGTAGAGGACATTAGAAGAGAAGCTGAACAAGGGAGCCTGTGCAGGAATGACTGGCTCCATGGTTCAGGGATGCTTTCCTGGATATGCTGCTGCAGGCAATGTGGGAAGAGAAAAAAGCATTATTTCCAGTGGATGCGAGGAGGAGGCCAAAAAGTCTCACAAAGAAAGGATGGCTGGAAGTTGCTGATGAAGTTAGCAGTTGTAAGATGCTTGCTCGTGCAGTGATACAAGCATTTCAATGACCTGACATAGTCTGGCAAGGTGAGTGGCATTCATAATAGCAGGTTTCCAGCCCTGCAGATCATAAATTGTACTGATAAAATGTGAGGAGAAATTGCTGAGCCAGGCATCAAGCATGATCAGGTACCAGGGTAGCCTTACATTGTAATTAATGAAAATTTAAAAATGCATCTTGGATCTAAATGTATGAATTGTGACACCTTGCAACAAATAAATAGTCAATTGAATGTTGACTGCCATCCTGCTGTTTTAAAAGAGGTAAAAAGATGAGTAACTTGTTAATTGAACATCATCAAAGACATACAGGAAGAGTGGGAGCTATCTTGAGGAAAGCAAATAAAAGAGAGAAACTTAAATAAAGAAAGAGAGAAAGAAAGATTTATGGGTTGAAACAAATGGAAAGATGCAGAGATAACAAGGAGAGAAGCTGTGTGAAAGGCAGAGAGATGGAAACAGATAAAATAGAAAACCAATAAAATTTACGAAAGAAGTAAACAGAAAAAAATCCAATGTGTAAGAAATAACGCATTAAACATGCGCACAGGTTTGTGAAAACTATATAATATTGCAAATTGTGGCTACTTCCTTGCATAGTAACAAGTAAATGTTATAAATGTGGATACTACAAAAAACAAAAGAATGTACCTATTGCTGTTGAAATCCTTTATGTAATTATCGAACAACATTGATGAAACACTCCCAACTGTTAAGTGAAAAAGCCTTCAATATTACTAGAGAGAAGTTAGACCACTGCTCACATTTCAATTAATTCATGAGACAAATGGTTTGACAGCCTTCTGTATGTGGTTTGTATCATTTGTTAATTAGCAGTTGTTAAGTTGCTTTACAATAGTTGGTCCCACTAAGGCCTCATTTTGTGGAACTCACTATGATAAAAAACCACTGCTGTGCAATACATTCTTACAATACCATGAGATCATCATGGAATGGTTGGTGATTTCATAGTAGAAATGGGCTAGCTAGTGTGTGATTAGTGAAATGGTGGAAAATAAGGTGAGGAACTGGTCTTTGTTGCATCCATTTCCTGAGGAAAGATTGGGGGCAAAAAGGCTCAATTTTAGGGTGAAATGTCCTGCTCCCCAAAGATATCTGCAATACATCTGGCCCCATAATGGATCAGTAGCTACCTAAAACATACATTAAGCTCCTTGAATATATTTATTATGCCCATAAATTTGAGTGGAGCTGGTGCAGAACCAGCTCTGCTCAGTCTTTGGATCATAAAGCTGCCTGGTTTGTGGTTGCAAACCTTAAAGAGATTACTAGGGGCCACAAATAAACAACTAAAGGCAAGTTTTTTAAATATGTATTTATCTGTAGACTTGGAAGAGCAGGAGTGCCTCTCCTGGCTCCAAGGCAGGACTGAGGTCTGCTACCAGCTCACAATCAGCCCACTCTGGTTCTCCCTGTCTGAACTATCTGCTCCCTCCCCCATCCCCACCCCCTTTCTGTTTCCCCCTTCCTTTTTTTTTCCAATAAATTATAAAGATTTTCCTTTTCCCACCTATTTCCATTATAAAAAAAAACCCCACTAGAGCTATACCTTCAGTGCCCTACCATCCATTCTTAATTAGCACATTCGTTTAGATAATATCACCAACTTTAACTTTAACACCTATGTGTTCTATTGTACTATTGTCGTTGACATCTTTTGATGATCTGCTTCTATCACTGCTTGTTTGTCCCTACAACCAAACCCCCCCCCCTCCACCTCTCTGTCTCTCTATCTCTCCGCCCCCCACACACACACCTTAAACCAGCTTATATTTCAGCTCTTTCTTGGACTCGAACTCAAGTTCTGTCGAAGGGTCATGAGGACTCGAAACGTCAACTCTTGTCTTCTCCACCGATGCTGCCAGACCTGCTGAGTTTTTCCAGGTAATTCTGTTTTTGTTTTGGATTTCCAGCATCCGCAGTTTTTTTGTTTTTATCTTGGCTGATGCCAGCAAGGCAGTCAGTTCAAATTCAAGAAAAATGCTGCAGATGCTGGAAATCTGAAATAAAAACAGAAAATGCTGGAAAAACTCAGCAGGTCTGACAACACCTGTGGAGAGAGAAACAGAGTTAATGTTTCAAGTCCATCTTTATCAAACTGAAAAACTGACAACTGGTGTCCACAGTTTGCCAGCAATATGTTGATGGAGACCAAGGTGGAATTTTAGGTAAGAGTTTGACCTCTGACTTTGAATACAATTCCATGGATGTATTAGGAAAGATTTCAATCTTTGTTAGGACTGAGGAATGCTCTGTTCTCAGGCAAAATGGGGAAGAAACGAGGATGTAAACCTGTTACATCAGATCACTGCCCTAACTACAATGTTTACGGGTTACCTAGTCTTCCTCTGGGCAGCATCACTGGGCTTGCACCTGGAGAAGATCCAAGCCTAGTATTGTAGTGAAATTGACCATACCTCAGAGACTCAGGTATGGTTTTTGATCATTTATTCAAGAAAATGCAGGGAGAGCCTAAAAAAAGACATTTTTTGTCAAAGCTTTTCATGTAGCACTCATCAGGACAATTCACAAGAAAATACCAATGTCAGCTTGATTCTGATTGGTCAAGGCATTTTGTCGCTTATTTTGTTTAGCTGAAACAAGTGTAATGTGCATACATGTTCTTTTTGTCTGCAAAGAATAGGGCCTGATGTATTAATATATGTAGAGTCCAGTACACGTAAATGCGCCACACTGTGAGCCTAACTGACAATCTTAAATTGGTTGTCAGCGTAATTCTCAGCATACTGAGAATTATGTAGCAAATATTGTCCAATTGCTGAATCACATCTAATGTTAGACATTGTGTTTTGGGTCTTGCAAGCACGGGCTGGTTGGGTACATTCGTACTTTGCCTATTGTGAACAATGGAAGGGACATGCTGTTTGATACGATCCGCCAGTCTTTGGATGTATGGTCTACACACCTAGCATCACACTGCCACTGAAATTCACACACCACATTACTCATTTGTGCAATGGGCAGAATGTCTTTTTGCCTTGACAGAACTATCCCGTTAATGGCAAATACCACTCATGTTGCTACTGCATAGTAGCAGTGTGAAACAGCAAACTTCACCTGTTGCTCAAATCTTTGAGATAGCTTACCCTTCCAGAGTAATCTAAGGTACACTGGGTACTCTTCAGAGCCAAAAATGATGGCCTTGGGGCCGTTCATTAGTTTGTGTGATATGCAGCATGAAATGACTGATCAGGGTGGCCTGTATCCTGAAAAATGTCTTTGATGTGCCCTATTTCAGCATCAAGCTTGCATGGTAAGCAGTCACTTGGGCCCTATTTACGAGTCTGCTGATAAGGCCAATCTTATAGTGTGTGGAACTGTAAGAGTCCCAATGTTTGAATTTGTTGGTTAATTCTCCAGATCTTGACCAATCAGAGTCAAGCTGCCTGGTTTAAAATTCAAACAATGCTTGACAGTTAACTGTCAGTCACCACCAACTGGGCCATTCTCCATGGCAATGCCTCTACCAATCAGAGTCCACTCACCAACCAATCAGCGCTCTCTTCTCATACAGTATAAGTACGTTCTTTCCCCGACATTGGTATTTTCTTACGAAATGTTCTGACGAGTGCTAGATAAAAAGCTTTGACAAAAAATTTCTCCTTTTTCAGCAATATTCAACACTATTTAATGTTTTACCTGGTGTCAGTTCTGTTAATACAGGAAATGCCATTACCACACCAAACAACCTATTACTTTTCAGGACACATTCCACATTGATTGGAAAACACATGTACCAAACCTCTGCGCTGGCAATCAGTCATTCTCACCACTGTCTTTTTAGACAGTTGCTTATTTGTGATCTATAGGGGTACCTTCCTCTCATGTATCTGCCTTAGGGTTTCTCATGTCTGCGCGAGTCCCCATGCTCCATGGGTACCGCAGACATCATTTCAGGCTGCTTTCTGTGAGACATTATGCCGTTCATTAATTAATCCATTGATAGTCCGTGCATGACCATCCAGTACAGTTCCCAAGGCCCGTACTGCTTGGGTCAGATCTTGGTCCATACCGAGGTGTCCGTTTTGGACTCCCTGTTCCTTGTCTAGTATTCTCTTAAGTTGAGTGCATAATTTGTGGACCTTGTGATCCACTGAGGCCAAATCAGTTTACTACTGAGGCTCCTGTATTAAATATTGTAGTGGCATTGTTCACCACGCTACGCTTCCTCTGTCCTTTCCTAGGAGGGAGAGCCGGTGCACCCCTGCCATCACTCTGGGCTGCTTGCTTTAAGACTCGCTTTAACAGTGCCGTTTACAACCCCCGGATTTTAGCTGAACATCAGAGACAAATCTATATCTTTAAATTAGGACCATATCTTTAGGATCATAGGTACCAGCTCATGTTGTACATTATCATATAATACCTTTGTTCTCTCTTGCTAACACTAATCCGTTCACTTGACCTGGTTCCAGTTCCAGGCAGAGTAGCACAGTTCATCTGTCAGGTTCTGTACTGGGTTGACTTCTGTTCCTTCCTGAGCCATCTGGTGTACCTGGATGCCATTGAGGTCAGTAGTCCAATGCATATCGTGATCCATGTGTGCTCATGTTTGAAGCTGTAATGATATGGTTAATTTCTGGGATCCTCCTTGATCCCCGTCAGCGATCTTGTTGTTCTTTCTACAACTGGGTTTCCAACAATCGTAATTTAAAAAAAAACTAAAGAAAAGTGAATTCTCACAAAGAAACCTTCAACATTCTTACTCCAAAATGCAAAGAACGCCTGTAAGCTTTCACACAAAAGAAAAGCAATCAGTTTCTCACAGCTCACAATTTTCAGTTAGCCATGACTTAAGTCTTTCAAAGCCACGGGCAGGCTTTTAAAGAGACAGAACACTACAACCAAACAACTCTTTAGTCAAAATAAGAAAAGAAAACAGAATTTTCCAATCTATTTTATTTCTTCATAGCTTAACCTATCTATTCCCCCATTTAAAACAGCCTTCTAATTCGTGATGTTATCTGCAGTCCTCATTTTGCACTGATTCAAAACCTCAAACTCATTCTCACCCAAACGCATTACCACTTCTAAAAATCTTGTCTATCTGGGAGATATGATAACATGAAATCCCAACACTAATTCCACATCCCTCTATACCATGCTTATAATTCTCACATCTAACTGGTCATTGAGTTTCCACAAATCCACAATTAAACCTTGTATTAAATTGACTCAATAATCACGTTTACACTTTGATATTTCCAAGCATTGCTAGAAATATGAACTCCTATGATGGGATAAACACAAAGTGCCAAAAGTATCCCCAGATGTGAGCTCCAGGGATGAGAGAAAAACAAATTAGAGTTTAAACCAGTTTAAAGCCTGAACCTTAATATGCATTAAACAACCATGAAAAAACCTTAAAGCATCATGCAAGACCAAGCCACAAAGTGTTAATAACCCTTTAGTTCACTGACACAAAAATGACACTTATAGACACACAAGGATATCACATTCAAACAGGAAAACAAAATATATCAAGGACAGAATTTTGACCTTGGTGGGCAGGCTCGGTAGTGGCAGTCAGGAAGCCGACTGCCACCCACAATCGAGGCCAGAAGGTGGTTTCATGCTGGTGGGACAATAAAGGCCCGCCCAGCGTGAAACATGAACGGCAGCGCTCGGCGCTGGCTGTGTGGGGAGGACGGCAAGTGGGGCAAGCGCAAATTTCGCGCATGTGTGCGAATGCACGCTTGAGAATCTCCCTGAGGCACAGAGCTGCCTCAGGGAAATGAAGAGTATTTTAAAAAAAAATCTGAAAAATGTTATAAAACATGTCCCTCAAGTGACTTTGTTACATGAGTAGGGGCATATTATAAGTGAAATTTAAATAAATTTATTTTACTTTTATTTGACGTTGGAAACTTCATCGTGCCCATGGATGAGGTTTCCAAAAAAATGCAAAGGCCGCTTAGCCTTTTCACCTGCTCGCCAACCGTAAGGTTGGATGGGCAGTGAAAAATTTAAGCTCATTGATACTTTAATGGCCTTAATAGACCTTTTAATTATTGGTGGGTGTGCTGCTGATTCCCTCACGCACCCGCCGACCGAAATATTGTGCGACTGCGTGCTAACATCAGGACGCTTACCCGACGTCAATGCGCATCATTTCACGCTCGAGCGGGTCAGGCACCTGCCCACCCACCGAGATGAAAATTCTGCCACAAGATACTTACTCAGGCATGTTTGCTTCCTTTTGTTTTTTCAACAGCATGCTAGACTGTGGTGGTGCTTCCAGTGTAATTTTTACAAAGCATTCGCTGACTCCTGTGTAAGTTTGTTTTTGCCACCAATTATTTTACTGGCCTGGTCTTGTTTCTAGAATTGCCAGCAGAGTCACAAATAAGAAACTGATTATGATTATAATTGCTTTGTTCTCCCTATTCTTCTTTTGAACCTTCCACCACACCTTTTGGGCTTCTGGGTTGGGTCCCACCCGTCAATTTACATTTTACTGATCAAGTTCTTAATTTTATGTGCTATAAACCTGGAAAGGGAACCCTCCTGACCCCAAGTCCAAGTCTTCCCCACTGTTGGCCATACTGCCTAGGTATAGTCTGACCTGAGCAGTTCTGGCCTGATCCTTTAAATCCTGTATGGTTCTGACCTCCTATGAGGCTTTGACCTGCACGGTTCTGACCAGCATGGTTCTGACCCTGGATTCTGAACTCCCTGCATGGTTTTCAGTTCTTACCAGCACAGTTCTGACCCTTTGCATAAAATGGGCTCTGACCCTGCTGCATGGTTTAAATCCCACCAGCATTGTCTGACCCCTTCTCTGGTACCTTTACCGTCCTGAGTTCTCCAACTCGTTCATGTCAGTCCAGTCAGGCTAACTTCCCTATTTATAGGTGGTAAGTTCAAATGTGGCAGTGCTGGCGTGGCAACTCAATGCAAGTATCCTGCCAACTACACTAACTGTTGTAGTGAAATTGACAAACAACTCAGAGACTCACATACAGTTTTCAATTGTTTATTCGAGCAAAAGCAGGGACATAAAGGCAAAATACTGCGGATGTTGGAAATCTGAAACTAAAACAAAAAAATGCTGGAAAAACTCAGCAGGTCTGAAAGCATCTCTGGAGAGAAAGGCAGAGTTAACATTTTGAGTCTGTATGACTCTTCTTCAGAACTAAAGGGAAGTAGAAATGTGGTGAAATATATACTGTTTGGGGGGGCAGAACAAGTGAAGCTGGATAGGAGGCTAGTGATAGATGAAGGCAAAGGAGAGATTGCAAAAGATGTCATAAACAAAACGTCAAAGGCTTGTTAATAGTGGTGGTACTGGCTAAAGGAGGTGCTAGTGGTGACATTAAGAGTGGAAAGCAGAATGTGATAATGACAGGACCAGGGTAAGCACTCTGGAAAGTGACAAATGTTCCAAGTGGGGGTGGTGTGGAGGGGAGGGGATGGTGGTGGGAAAAAAGATTGAAAAGGCTAAAAGCTGAGGATAAAACAATGAATAAAAATGAAAAAGAAAATAAATAAATAAATAACAATTAAAAAATGAA
Source organism: Carcharodon carcharias (assembly GCF_017639515.1). NCBI lineage: Eukaryota > Metazoa > Chordata > Chondrichthyes > Lamniformes > Lamnidae > Carcharodon > Carcharodon carcharias. The sequence goes on along the minus strand of NC_054477.1, from coordinate 91,802,331 downwards.
AATGAATAAGAAAAAAGGGAGGGATCAAAAAGGAGTGGGGATGGAGGAGAGAGTTCATGGACTGAAATTGTTGAGCTCAATGTTAAGCCCGGAAGGCTGTAAAGCACCTAATTGGAAGATGAGGTGCTGCTCCTCCAGTTTGCATTGAGCTTCACTGGAACATTGCAGTAAGCCAAGAACGGACATGTGGGCATGAGAGCAGGGTGGTGTGTTGAAATGACAAGTGACAAGAGTCTCGGTCATGATTGCGGACAGACCGAAGGTGTTCCGCAAAGCAGTCACCCAGTCTGCGTTTGGTCTCTCCAGTGTAGATGAGACCACGTTGGGAGCAGTGAATGCAGTAGGTAAATTGAGGGAAGTGTAAGTGAAGCGCTGCTTCACTTGAAAGGAGTGTTTGGGTCCTTGAATGTTGAGGAGGCGGGGAAGGAAAGGGTCAGGTGTCGCACCTTCTGTGATTGCATGGGAAGGTGCCATAGGAGAGTGTTGGGGTGTTGGGGGTGATGGAGGAAAGCAGGGAGACCCTGGTTGAGTCAATCCAATTTAAGTCAGTACTCTGCCCTCTGAGTTGTTATATTGCCTTTTATACATTTAATCCCTGTCCTTTTCTTAGTCACATAGGCTCACAATCTATTACAATAGATACTAAGTACCTTAGACCAATTGTCCTTCTTTGCTGTGCACCTTGGCATTCCAGTGACTGATGCCTCATTATCTGCAATTGCTGTCACAATATGTGCTCAGTGTAGTAGATCACCTGTCTCATCTTACTTAGCATTCTAATGACTGGCACCTATCTACCTATAATCATTGGGTTCACACCTGCTATGGGCTAGTCTGGGCTAGTTTTTGCTGTGTACTTTGTCTATTAACATATGTCAAGTATTCCAGCAGCTTTTGCTTTATAGACTCCTTCCTAATATCTTTTCATGGCTAAAACTACTACTGCTGTCATGCTACGCTACCAAACACGAAGGTTACCTTTGTTAACAAATGAAACAATACTTTGCACACTCTAATTTGAATGATAATGAGGTGGGATGGGTCATTTGTCATCATTGACCCATTGGATGCCCAGATACACATAAACAGAGCCTAGCGCTGTGACTTGTGCCAGGACATCCTGGTCAAAAGTGTCAGTGAAGTACTCTGATCCAGGCCAGAGATGAAAGCAGTGACAAAGGTACTTATAAATTTTTAAGGAATTCCCCGCCCCCTGAAGACCATTAGGTGTTTAGGCCTTCTAGTGCAATTAATACCTGTTCTATATCCCTCTATGATTGCAGTGCAAGACTCCTACAGGAGGTGGATCTCAAGTGCACTGTACACAGGTGCCACAAAGAAGTTTTAGGCTTTCCATAAGCTGTATTGGCAGATTCCATATTAGTGTTTTGTAAAGAACAGCTAGAGAACGGCTGCATAATTCTGTGGTGCAGAGGGACCTAGGTGTTCTAGTAGATGAGTCAAAGAAACTTAATATGCAGGTACAGCAAGTAATTAAGAAGGCTAATGGAATGCTATCCTTTGTTATGAGAGGAACTGAACATAAAAGTAAGGATGTTATGCTTCAGTTAAACAGGGCATTAGTGAGACCACACCTCAAATACTGTGTGCAGTTTTGGTCTCCTTATTTAAGGAAGGATGTAAATGCATAGGAGATGGTTCAAAGGAGGTTTACTAGATTGATACCTGGAATAAGTGGGTTGTCTTATGAGGAAAGGTTGGACAGACTGGGCTTGTTACCATTGGAGTTTAGAAGAGTGAGGGGTGATTTGATTGAAATGTACAAGATCCTGAATGGCCTTGACAAGGTGCGTGTCAGCTGGATGTTTCATCTTGTGGGTGAGTCCAGAACTAGGGGACACTGTTTTAAAATTAGGGGTTGCCCTTTTAGAACAGAGGTGAGGAGAATTTATTTTCTCTCAGAGGGCTGTGTGACTTTGGAATTCTCTGCCTCAGAAGGTGGTGGGGGTGGGGTCATTGAATATGTTTAAGGCAGGGGTAGATAGATTCTTGTTAGGCAAGGGAATCAAAGGTTATCAGGTAGATGGGAATGTGGAATTCGAAATACAAGATGATCAGCCATAATCTTATTGAATGGTGGAGCAGGATCAAGGGGCCGAATGGTCTATTCCTGTTCCTATTTCTTATGTTCTTATGTAGTTTTTTCACCTACTTATGAGTCAAAGCCATGATTGAAACTATTTCAATTATTACTGTGATTTGTGTGTGAACAGTTCACTGGTACTTCTGATTTAGAGTATGTAATATCGTACTTAACCTAATGGTTATGAGGCTTTCAGCAATTTTGGGATTATTTTGTAGAGCTCAATGTGATATTAAGAAATTAATGCATAATTAAAACTTATATTTGCAAAATTGCAAATGAAAATATGAAATCAATTCTGAATTTAATAATCATTTGAGACTCATGAACTTGTTTCAATAATCTTGACTTTTGACAGTGCATGCTCATTTAATTAAATATGGAGTTATTTTCTTGATTAAGAACAGGGATCATGCATGTAGAATAAATACCAGTACCTCATTCAAGTGTCTAGTTTGTATGCACAGCCTATGTTATTTATTATCATTGGCCTGTGGCAAATCTTCTACCATAGCCAATTCTTGTGATGAATTGTAACGTTGTTTAGGATTATCTGTGTAGTCAGGAAATTATCTACTACCGTCCAAAATCAATCTGCTACGCTAATCAAATGCCAGCTCAAAACTTGACTCCAAAAAAAGGCAAGAACAATAGCTTTATTTATCTAACACCTTGACTACAAAAAAACGTCTTAAGGTTCTTCACAAAGTCACACTAGGAAAGCTTGAAAATCAAACCAAAGACAGACGACAGGAGGGGTGAGTTAAAGCTTTAGCAAAAAAATTGGGTTTAGGCAGGATCTTAAAGATGGAAATGGAAATGGATATATGGAGGAGTTTGGAGATGAAGCTTCTGATAGGACCTAGGCAGGTGACAGCTTATCAACCAATGGTGGGATGAAGGAAAGGGACAAGAAGCTAGAACGTTAGCCATTACAGAGACATGGCTATAGGACCTGAATATTGAAGGCTACGTGACATTTAGGAAGGACAGGAAGTAAGGAAAAGGTGGAGAGGTGGCTCTGTTAATTAATGATGGTGTTAGCACATTAGAGAGGGATAACCTAAGTTCAAGAAACCAGGATGTAGAAGTTGTTTGGGTTGAGATGAGGAATGATAAAGACAGTCGTCACTTGTGGGACTGGTGTACAGGCCCCCTAATTGTAACTAAACAGTAGGACAGAATATAAAAGAGATAATGGGAGCTTGCCAGAAAGGTAGGCAAAAATCATGGGAGATTTTAATCTCCACGTAGACTGGAAAAATCAGATGGGAAAAGGTAGAATAGATAAAGAGTTCATAAAATGTTTTTGGGATAATTTCTTAAAACAGCACATTCTGGAGCCAACCAGAGAGCAGGCTATACTAGACCTGAAATGGTGCAATGAGGTAGGATTAATTGATAACCTCCTAGTGAAGGCAGCCTTAGGTAGCAGCGATCATAATTTAATAGAATTTTACATTCATTTTGAAGGAGAAGCGAGTGCATCCAAGACTAGTATTTTAAACTTAAATCAGGGCAATTATGAGGGCAGAACTAGCTAAAGTGAACTGGCAATTGAGGTTAAGGGATAGGTCGATGGAAGTTCAGTGGCAGACATTTAAAAGGATATTTCAGAATACACAGAATATATACATTCCAATAAGAAAGAAAAATTCCAAGGGAGAGCAGCGCTGCAGCTACTTCAATATGTCCGAGGTACAATGCCAAAGGAAGCTCCGCCTCTCAAGGGAAGCTGTGACCTCCATTTGTCAGATGATTGGGCCTAAGATCAGCCACAGGCCACTCCATAGGGCAGAGGGGATGGACACAGAGATCGAGGTCCAAGGAGGGAGGGCCCTGACACAAGGTCTACAGGAAGACGATCTGCTCTCTCACCATGTCCAAGCACCAGTGCTCAGGAGGCTCAGGCTGTTCATGTCAGGTCACCGCTGACATCTGCAGCCCCTGGAATGATATCATCTTCTCCAAGAAGCAGGTGAATATGCATTGAGCAGAGTTTAATACCCTCCCCACATTGGGTGCAGAATGTTGGAGCAGGCTAGGAGGTTGGGGGTGGGGTGTATAATTGAATGGAAATTGTTGGAGGGAGGGTGGGGTGTATAATTGAATGGAAATTGTTGGAGGGAGGGTGGGGGAAGAGCCCATTGCATTCCTGATTCCTCCCAATTAGTTTAAGGTTGGGAAGGTTGCAGTAGGTCTTTCTGACCTGAGATTAATCGAGGCTCTTATGTGGCAATTAAGGGCATCTTAGGCCCTCATCCCATGGCCACTGGTATTTTACCAGCAGTGGGGGCTAGGGGTGCACTGCATATGGCAAGGCTAGTGGGTATACCTTGGCATCTTCCCTCCAGGCTCAGGGGGCCCACCTGTCCGGGCACCCTGTGACCCTCAGAGGTCCCCCAACAGTGGCATGTATTTCTTCCAATGGCAGAGCCCCTACATGACCTCAGGCCCCAGTGAGCCACTTACCCCTCTACCAAGGTCTCAGTCGCTGGCTACTCCTACAGGGCCTACTGCCATCTGAGCAGTGGCTATGGCTCCTGGTGGCACTACCGAAATTAAAGAGCTACCAGCCCTTGATTGGTTGGCAACTTTTGGAGGCAGAACATTCACCTTCAAAGGCACAGGAACCCTGATAGCAGGTAGCTGACTGCCTAACAGGCATTTAATTCTGTTGAGGCGCCGATAAATGGTTGTGGTGGTGTTGCTACCAAATTTCTGGCTGATGTACTGGGTCAGATCCGAGACCACTAAATTCAGCTCATTGCTGACACTGGAGGGCCACTGAGCACCCCCTCCTCCTTAACCAACCCACTCCCACATCAGTTTTTTGCCTTTCATCAAGATTGTGTGCTCTCTTCTGCAATGAAAGAAAGTAGAGGTGAACATTTATAATCAATTGTGTGGAGGGGAGGGATGGCCACCAATTGTAGATCGTGACTGTGATGAACAAATCTGAGATGGAAACTGGATGAGGTTTAGTTTGAATATTGATTATTCAGATGGGGAAGTCAGGAGTATGGCCGGAGAGAGACAAATGAATGGAACTGCAAAGTGTGTTGTCCTGAAGAGTGCTGTGTAGGAGAATGTTGGAAAAGTCAGAGTGTGGGACTTGGCACCTGAAAGAGTCATGCCAGTCAATTGTCATGCCCTCCTGAAGTCCTAGATCCTCTTGTGCACTGCCTCCAGGATGAAGGGAGCATGCCTTCTGTTGGCTTTACATACAAACATACAAAATAGGAGCAGAAGTAGGCCATTCAGGCCATCGAGCCTGCTCTGCCATTCAATAAGATCATGACTGATCTAGCTATTTCTTGGCTATTTCCTTCCACACCTTCTTGGTTTGAGAGGTTGCACTCTTCCTCCTGTCCTTGGGAAAGATCATCTCACTGCAGCCCCTCATATCCCACAAGGGACTTCTACATAAGAGTGACAGGCCCGGGAGATAGCCTTCCCAGGTTTCCTCTCCATTCCTGTTGTTGCTGCCACCTCAAAAATCCAAGTGCTGGTGAGTCATTCAAACCCATGTTCTGGTCCCTTTAATTAGAAATCCTTCCTTTGACAGAATGAACGCATCATCCCTCCAAACCCTCTTGCTGATTGAGATATCCAGAGACTGAGTGACCAAAACCGGGTGCTAATGTCATGGCTCAGTGAAAGACCAATGGCAAATTCCACTGATCAGTCAAACGGGTTGCCGAACCACACAGGTCCTGCCATTTTAGCAAGGACTAAACTCAGAAAATTCCATCCTAAAGCATTGTAAGCTGACTTGAGCTTCAATTTGCACCACTTGGCACCTCCACAGGCCATCTAGGCTGATTCTGTGAAAACACCACATGGGGTGCGATAAACAATATAAAAACAAAAAAACTGCGGATGCTGGAAATCCAAAACAAAAACAGAATTACCTGGAAAAACTCAGCAGGTCTGGCAGCATCGGCGGAGAAGAAAAGAGTTGACGTTTCGAGTCCTCATGACCCTTCGACAGAACTTGAGTTCGAGTCCAGGAAAGAGCTGAAATATAAGCTGGTTTAAGGTGTGTGTGTGGGGGGCGGAGAGATAGAGAGACAGAGAGGTGGAGGGGGTTGGTGTGGTTGTAGCGACAAACAAGCAGTGATAGAAGCAGATCATCAAAAGATGTCAACAACAATAGTACAATAGAACACATAGGTGTTAAAGTTAAAGTTGGTGATATTATCTAAACGAATGTGCTAATTAAGAATGGATGGTAGGGCACTCAAGGTATAGCTCTAGTGGGTTTTTTTTTATATAATGGAAATAGGTGGGAAAAGGAAAATCTTTATAATTTATTGGGAAAAAAAAAAAGAAGGGGGAAACAGAAAGGGGGTGGGGATGGGGGAGGGGACTCACGACCTAAAGTTGTTGAATTCAATATTCAGTCCGGAAGGCTGTAAAGTCCCTAGTCGGAAGATGAGGTGTTGTTCCTCCAGTTTGCGTTGGGCTTCACTGGAACAATGCAGCAAGCCAAGGACAGACATGTGGGCAAGAGAGCAGGGTGGAGTGTTAAAATGGCAAGCGACAGGGAGGTTTGGGTCATTCTTGCGGACAGACCGCAGGTGTTCTGCAAAGCGGTCGCCCAGTTTACGTTTGGTCTCTCCAATGTAGAGGAGACCACATTGTGAGCAACGAATGCAGTAGACTAAGTTGGGGGAAATGCAAGTGAAATGCTGCTTCACTTGAAAGGAGTGTTTGGGTCCTTGGACGGTGAGGAGAGAGGAAGTGAAGGGGCAGGTGTTGCATCTTTTGCGTGGGCAAGGGGTTGTGCCATAGGAGGGGGTTGAGGAGTAGGGGGTGATGGAGGAGTGGACCAGGGTGTCCCGGAGGGAGCGATCCCTACGGAATGCCGATAAGGGGGGTGAAGGGAAGATGTGTTTGGTAGTGGCATCATGCTGGAGTTGGCGGAAATGGCGGAGGATGATCCTTTGAATGCGGAGGCTGGTGGGGTGATAAGTGAGGACAAGGGGGACCCTATCATGTTTCTGGGAGGGAGGAGAAGGAGTGAGGGCGGATGCGCGGGAGATGGGCCGGACACGGTTGAGGGCCCTGTCAACGACCGTGGGTGGAAAACCTCGGTTAAGGAAGAAGGAGGACATGTCAGAGGAACTGTTTTTGAAGGTAGCATCATCAGAACAGATGCGACGGAGGTGAAGGAACTGAGAGAATGGGATGGAGTCCTTACATGAAGCGGGGTGTGAGGAGCTGTAGTCGAGGTAGCTGTGGGTGTCGGTGGGTTTGTAATGGATATTGGTGGACAGTCTATCACCAGAGATTGAGACAGAGAGGTCAAGGAAGGGAAGGGAAGTGTCAGAGATGGACCACGTGAAAATGATGGAGGGGTGGAGATTGGAAGCAAAATTAATAAATTTTTCCAAGTCCTGACGAGAGCATGAAGCAGCACTGAAATAATCATCGATGTACCGGAGAAAGAGTTGTGGAAGGGGGCCGGAGTAGGACTGCAACAAGGAATGTTCCACATACCCCATAAAGAGACAGGCATAGCTGGGGCCCATGCGGGTACCCATAGCCACACCTTTTATTTGGAGGAAGTGAGAGGAGTTGAAGGAGAAATTGTTCAGCGTGAGAACAAGTTCAGCCAGACGGAGGAGAGTAGTGGTGGATGGGGATTGTTCGGGCCTCTGTTCGAGGAAGAAGCTAAGGGCCCTCAGACCATCCTGGTGGGGGATGGAGGTGTAGAGGGATTGGACGTCCATGGTGAAGAGGAAGCGGTAGGGGCCAGGGAACTGGAAACTGTTGATGTGACGTAAGGTGTCAGAGGAATCACGGATGTAGGTGGGAAGGGACTGGACAAGGGGAGAGAGAAGGGAGTCAAGATAACGAGAAATGAGTTCTGTGGGGCAGGAGCAAGCTGAGACGATCGGTCTACCGGGGCAGTTCTGTTTGTGGATTTTGGGTAGGAGATAGAAGCGGGCCGTCCGAGGTTGGGCAACTATCAGGTTGGAAGCTGTGGGAGGGAGATCCCCAGAGGAGATGAGGTCAGTGACAGTCCTGGAAACAATGGCTTGATGTTCAGTGGTGGGGTCATGGTCCAGGGAGAGGTAGGAGGAAGTGTCTGCGAGTTGACGCTCAGCCTCCGCGTGGTAGAGGTCAGTGCGCCAGACAACAACAGCACCACCCTTGTCAGCGGGTTTGATGACAATGTCAGGGTTGGACCTGAGAGAATGGAGTGCAGTAAGTTCAGAGAGAGACAGGTTAGAATGGGTGAGAGGAGCAGAGAAATTGAGACGACTAATGTCGCGCCGACAGTTCTCAATGAAAAGATCGAGAGAAGGTAAGAATCCAGAGGGAGGGGTCCAGGTGGAGGGAGAATATTGAAGATGGGTAAAAGGATCCGTTGAACTGGGAGAGGACTCCTGCCCAAAGAAGTGAGCCCGGAGACGAAGACGGCGGAAGAAGAGTTCAGTATCATGCCGAGCCCGAAATTCATTGAGGTGAGGGCGTAAGGGTATGAAACTAAGTCCTTTGCTGAGCACTGAACGTTCAGCATCGGAGAGGGGAAGGTCAGGGGGTATAGTGAATACACGGCTGGGGTTGGGATTGGAAGATGGGGTGGGGATGGAGGGACAGGCAGGGGTGGAGGGTCCTAGATGGGTGTTGGTGTCGATGAGTTGTTGGAGCTTGCGTTCCTTAGCACTTGAGAGAAAGAGAAAAAGTTTCTTGTTGAGGCGTCGGATGAGCCGAAGGATAAAATGAAACTGGGGGCACGCGCAGCTTTGAAAAAGGGTACTGTGGTGCTGCTGGAGGGAGAGGTCGAGTGTGTTCATATGGCGGCGCATGGCACTGAGAGTGGATTTCAGAATGTGACGGGAACAGCAGTCCGAGAAACGTTTTATGTCCCGGAGATACCTGTAATCCTGGGTGGGTTCGAAACATGAGGGGTGGAATTTCAGTTGAAATCCATGTGGGGTAAGTCGGAGACGGAGACAGTCACTGAGAAAGGAGATATGGCTGTGAAAGCGGGTTTTAGTAAACACCTTGTCAAACACTAGGAGAGAAATGGAAAGCAATGAAGGTGAAAAAGGCAACAGAGAAATCCGGAAATCTTGTCGCAGAGAGGAACAGAACTTCTTCAAGGAGGTAGGCATTTCTTGAAGAGCAGTGGCAGTCAATTAAACACAGAGAAAAAAACAAAAAAACTGCGGATGCTGGAAATCCAAAACAAAAACAGAATTACCTGGAAAAACTCAGCAGGTCTGGCAGCATCGGCGGAGAAGAAAAGAGTTGACGTTTCGAGTCCTCATGACCCTTCGACAGAACTTGAGTTCGAGTCCAGGAAAGAGCTGAAATATAAGCTGGTTTAAGGTGTGTGTGTGGGGGGCGGAGAGATAGAGAGACAGAGAGGTGGAGGGGGATGGTGTGGTTGTAGCGACAAACAAGCAGTGATAGAAGCAGATCATCAAAAGATGTCAACAACAATAGTACAATAGAACACATAGGTGTTAAAGTTAAAGTTGGTGATATTATCTAAACGAATGTGCTAATTAAGAATGGATGGTAGGGCACTCAAGGTATAGCTCTAGTGGGTTTTTTTTTTATATAATGGAAATAGGTGGGAAAAGGAAAATCTTTATAATTTATTGGGAAAAAAAAAAGAAGGGGGAAACAGAAAGGGGGTGGGGATGGGGGAGGGGACTCACGACCTAAAGTTGTTGAATTCAATATTCAGTCCGGAAGGCTGTAAAGTCCCTAGTCGGAAGATGAGGTGTTGTTCCTCCAGTTTGCGTTGGGCTTCACTGGAACAATGCAGCAAGCCAAGGACAGACATGTGGGCAAGAGAGCAGGGTGGAGTGTTAAAATGGCAAGCGACAGGGAGGTTTGGGTCATTCTTGCGGACAGACCGCAGGTGTTCTGCAAAGCGGTCGCCCAGTTTACGTTTGGTCTCTCCAATGTAGAGGAGACCACATTGGGAGCAACGAATGCAGTAGACTAAGTTGGGGGAAATGCAAGTGAAATGCTGCTTCACTTGAAAGGAGTGTTTGGGTCCTTGGACGGTGAGGAGAGAGGAAGTGAAGGGGCAGGTGTTGCATCTTTTGCGTGGGCAAGGGGTTGTGCCATAGGAGGGGGTTGAGGAGTAGGGGGTGATGGAGGAGTGGACCAGGGTGTCCCGGAGGGAGCGATCCCTACGGAATGCCGATAAGGGGGGTGAAGGGAAGATGTGTTTGGTAGTGGCATCATGCTGGAGTTGGCGGAAATGGCGGAGGATGATCCTTTGAATGCGGAGGCTGGTGGGGTGATAAGTGAGGACAAGGGGGACCCTATCATGTTTCTGGGAGGGAGGAGAAGGAGTGAGGGCGGATGCGCGGGAGATGGGCCGGACACGGTTGAGGGCCCTGTCAACGACCGTGGGTGGAAAACCTCGGTTAAGGAAGAAGGAGGACATGTCAGAGGAACTGTTTTTGAATGTAGCATCATCGGAACAGATGCGACGGAGGCGAAGGAACTGAGAGAATGGGATGGAGTCCTTACAGGAAGTGGGGTGTGAGGAGCTGTAGTCGAGATAGCTGTGGGTGTCGGTGGGTTTGTAATGGATATTGGTGGACAGTCTATCACCAGAGATTGAGACAGAGAGGTCAAGGAAGGGAAGGGAAGTGTCAGAGATGGACCACGTGAAAATGATGGAGGGGTGGAGATTGGAAGCAAAATTAATAAATTTTTCCAAGTCCTGACGAGAGCATGAAGCAGCACCGAAATAATCATCGATGTACCGGAGAAAGAGTTGTGGAAGGGGGCCGGAGTAGGACTGCAACAAGGAATGTTCCACATACCCCATAAAGAGACAGGCATAGCTGGGGCCCATGCGGGTACCCATAGCCACACCTTTTATTTGGAGGAAGTGAGAGGAGTTGAAGGAGAAATTGTTCAGCGTGAGAACAAGTTCAGCCAGACGGAGGAGAGTAGTGGTGGATGGGGATTGTTCGGGGCCTCTGTTCGAGGAAGAAGCTAAGGGCCCTCAGACCATCCTGGTGGGGGATGGAGGTGTAGAGGGATTGGACGTCCATGGTGAAGAGGAAGCGGTAGGGGCCAGGGAACTGGAAACTGTTGATGTGACGTAAGGTGTCAGAGGAATCACGGATGTAGGTGGGAAGGGACTGGACAAGGGGAGAGAGAAGGGAGTCAAGATAACGAGAAATGAGTTCTGTGGGGCAGGAGCAAGCTGAGACGATCGGTCTACCGGGGCAGTTCTGTTTGTGGATTTTGGGTAGGAGATAGAAGCGGGCCGTCCGAGGTTGGGCAACTATCAGGTTGGAAGCTGTGGGAGGGAGATCCCCAGAGGAGATGAGGTCAGTGACAGTCCTGGAAACAATGGCTTGATGTTCAGTGGTGGGGTCATGGTCCAGGGAGAGGTAGGAGGAAGTGTCTGCGAGTTGACGCTCAGCCTCCGCGTGGTAGAGGTCAGTGCGCCAGACAACAACAGCACCACCCTTGTCAGCGGGTTTGATGACAATGTCAGGGTTGGACCTGAGAGAATGGAGTGCAGTAAGTTCAGAGAGAGACAGGTTAGAATGGGTGAGAGGAGCAGAGAAATTGAGACGACTAATGTCGCGCCGACAGTTCTCAATGAAAAGATCGAGAGAAGGTAAGAATCCAGAGGGAGGGGTCCAGGTGGAGGGAGAATATTGAAGATGGGTAAAAGGATCCGTTGAACTGGGAGAGGACTCCTGCCCAAAGAAGTGAGCCCGGAGACGAAGACGGCGGAAGAAGAGTTCAGTATCATGCCGAGCCCGAAATTCATTGAGGTGAGGGCGTAAGGGTATGAAACTAAGTCCTTTGCTGAGCACTGAACGTTCAGCATCGGAGAGGGGAAGGTCAGGGGGTATAGTGAATACACGGCTGGGGTTGGGATTGGAAGATGGGGTGGGGATGGAGGGACAGGCAGGGGTGGAGGGTCCTAGATGGGTGTTGGTGTCGATGAGTTGTTGGAGCTTGCGTTCCTTAGCACTTGAGAGAAAGAGAAAAAGTTTCTTGTTGAGGCGTCGGATGAGCCGAAGGATAAAATGAAACTGGGGGCACGCGCAGCTTTGAAAAAGGGTACGGCGGTGCTGCTGGAGGGAGAGGTCGAGTGTGTTCATATGGCGGCGCATGGCACTGAGAGTGGATTTCAGAATGTGACGGGAACAGCAGTCCGAGAAACGTTTTATGTCCCGGAGATACCTGTAATCCTGGGTGGGTTCGAAACATGAGGGGTGGAATTTCAGTTGAAATCCATGTGGGGTAAGTCGGAGACGGAGACAGTCACTGAGAAAGGAGATATGGCTGTGAAAGCGGGTTTTAGTAAACACCTTGTCAAACACTAGGAGAGAAATGGAAAGCAATGAAGGTGAACAAGGCAACAGAGAAATCCGGAAATCTTGTCGCAGAGAGGAACAGAACTTCTTCAAGGAGGTAGGCATTTCTTGAAGAGCAGTGGCAGTCAATTAAACACAGAGATAAAAACAAAAAAACTGCGGATGCTGGAAATCCAAAACAAAAACAGAATTACCTGGAAAAACTCAGCAGGTCTGGCAGCATCGGCGGAGAAGAAAAGAGTTGACGTTTCGAGTCCTCATGACCCTTCGACAGAACTTGAGTTCGAGTCCAGGAAAGAGCTGAAATATAAGCTGGTTTAAGGTGTGTGTGTGGGGGGCGGAGAGATAGAGAGACAGAGAGGTGGAGGGGGTTGGTGTGGTTGTAGCGACAAACAAGCAGTGATAGAAGCAGATCATCAAAAGATGTCAACAACAATAGTACAATAGAACACATAGGTGTTAAAGTTAAAGTTGGTGATATTATCTAAACGAATGTGCTAATTAAGAATGGATGGTAGGGCACTCAAGGTATAGCTCTAGTGGGTTTTTTTTTTATATAATGGAAATAGGTGGGAAAAGGAAAATCTTTATAATTTATTGGGAAAAAAAAAGAAGGGGGAAACAGAAAGGGGGTGGGGATGGGGGAGGGGACTCACGACCTAAAGTTGTTGAATTCAATATTCAGTCCGGAAGGCTGTAAAGTCCCTAGTCGGAAGATGAGGTGTTGTTCCTCCAGTTTGCGTTGGGCTTCACTGGAACAATGCAGCAAGCCAAGGACAGACATGTGGGCAAGAGAGCAGGGTGGAGTGTTAAAATGGCAAGCGACAGGGAGGTTTGGGTCATTCTTGCGGACAGACCGCAGGTGTTCTGCAAAGCGGTCGCCCAGTTTACGTTTGGTCTCTCCAATGTAGAGGAGACCACATTGGGAGCAACGAATGCAGTAGACTAAGTTGGGGGAAATGCAAGTGAAATGCTGCTTCACTTGAAAGGAGTGTTTGGGTCCTTGGACGGTGAGGAGAGAGGAAGTGAAGGGGCAGGTGTTGCATCTTTTGCGTGGGCAAGGGGTTGTGCCATAGGAGGGGGTTGAGGAGTAGGGGGTGATGGAGGAGTGGACCAGGGTGTCCCGGAGGGAGCGATCCCTACGGACTGCCGATAAGGGGGGTGAAGGGAAGATGTGTTTGGTAGTGGCATCATGCTGGAGTTGGCGGAAATGGCGGAGGATGATCCTTTGAATGCGGAGGCTGGTGGGGTGATAAGTGAGGACAAGGGGGACCCTATCATGTTTCTGGGAGGGAGGAGAAGGAGTGAGGGCGGATGCGCGGGAGATGGGCCGGACACGGTTGAGGGCCCTGTCAACGACCGTGGGTGGAAAACCTCGGTTAAGGACGAAGGAGGACATGTCAGAGGAACTGTTTTTGAATGTAGCATCATCGGAACAGATGCGACGGAGGCGAAGGAACTGAGAGAAACAATATGTTGTATTCTGTTACTCTGTGCAGCAGCGAATTACTGCAGTGACATGCTGTGCTCCTGGAGTGCAAACAAATGCTTTGTGGTAATACGAAACATGTTAAGCTATGCCAGGGACCTGTTTTTCTTACAGGTGATGAGTCCTTAGAAAATCCTTGTCCGCACAATAGTTCTGTATATTTAGCTTTGGTAAATGCTACTTCCTTTTAAAAAGAATCAGTAGACTAGAAGAAAGAAAATCACTTGTTCATAATTAGATAATTATTATTTAATAGAGTTTGTTATTTTTGCAGTATTTATTGGAAGCATTTCATTCTGTCATGATTCAGCAATCCTGGTGACATAGCATATTACAGCATCAATTCACCACACCACAGAGCTGTGTAACTTTCTTTACAGGTCCCTGCATGATTTGTTCTGTGTTCAGCACTTTGTACTCACATTTATGTTTTTTTACTGAAGTTAGTGAAATTATATCCTCTACAAACTGAAAATATCTTAGGCGATACATTAAAGGATGCCTGTAGTCAGGGCATTATCCAAAATTAGAAAGGAATGTTCATTCACTGAGTGTCTTTGCCACATTAATGGATGGTTTATTGTAAAGTGCTCAGTGTTAATTCAGATTACTTGTGGCTTTTTTTGCAGGGTTTATTGGTTTGGTCCACTGTGGAATCTGAGGGATTTCCATAAATTTGGAATACTTCAAGTTAAAAATATATTACTATTTAAAAGAATTGTGGAAAGCAATGCAAATAATCCCATAGATGAACAGGCAGAATTCCCTTTTTCAATAATTTTATTGCACAAGTAAATGTTTGGAATCTGGGATTAATGTATTATTCATCTGTATTTAGCAATTGTTTGATGATTTTGATCTCCACTAATATATATTAACAAACCTTAGTGACAAGGTAGGAGAAAAGGTGTCTTGTGTTTGTTAAACCCTTGTTAGGTCATTAGTCCGATATTCATTGCAGGATCCATTCAAGGCAAGTTATATGTGACAGATTTAAGTAGCCCTGAACTTCCTGAAAATCTGCACTTCATAATGGCACATCTCAGCCTACACCATTAATCTAGATTGGCGTAACATGCCTCACCATAATTTCCTGAGAATTTTGTGTCTCTCAGCTGTTACCATTCATTGAAACATTGAAAGTTGCACTATTATAGTTCCATCTACCAGATAGCTTTTTTTTATTCTTTCATGGGATGTGGGCATTGCTGGCTAGGCCAGCATTTATTGCCCTTCCTTATTTACCCTTGAGAAGGAGGTGATGAGCCACCTTCTTGAACACTGCAGTCCACATGGTATAGACACATCCACTGTGCTATTAGGAAGGGAATTCCAGGATTTTGACCCAGCGAAGTGATTAACTGCAAACTTCTCAGATTGACCCCATTTATCTGACTCCAGCTACTTAGGCTTTTAAATAATGGCACAGGTTACAGGGTATTGGCATAATTGATGGTCCTTCCATGAGTCTCAGCCAGGGAAGCAAATAAAAGGACAGCTAAAGCTACATGTATTACAGAACTCTAATGAACAAAAAGGAAATGTGAGGAAAAGATGAAGACCCAGCCGTCTTTTCTGGAGAGAGCAGAAACAGCTGCCCTCAGCTGAGTACCCCAAGGACCAAGATCACAGGGGCTCTGTCTTTAAAACATCAAAGATTCTGGACCATGGATCTCATGTGCATGAAATGGAGATAGTCTCTTCCCATATAGTGAAGATGGTGGATAAGTTGGAAGATTCTACAATTCACAACTGTCATACAATGCAGGAGGTATAACATGACATGTGCAGTCTAGGAAATCAATACAGCTCCATGGTGTCAGGAAGGGGCTCTTAGAGCAGCTGCACTTCCATTTATGGCCTGAAGAGCACCCTAGCTCAGGGCTTTCAGGACTTAGTTGGAATGATTTACTGAGAAGAGCAAAACTTCAGTCATCAAGTACGGCATCAGTCCTAGCCATGAACCTCAAAGTTGTCTGATGTTGAGGTAGCACCACATTGGAATAAAAGTTAAGATCAGGCGTGAAGAGTTTTAGACACAAAGGCTGGTCATGATGATAAGTGGGAGCAGTATTAGTGGGGAAGATGTAAAGATCAAAATAGCAGACAAGTATAATCCTGAAAATTCAAGGTATTTGTGTATTTTTTCCAAGAAGGCCCACTGCTATTCTTCTTATATAGAAACATAGAAACTAGGAGCAGGAATGGGCCATTTAGCCCTTCTAACCTGCTCCACCATTCACTATGAACATGGCTGATCCTCTATGTCAATGCCATATTCCCACTTTTTATCCATACCCCTTGATGCCCCTAATATGCAAAAATTATCAATTTCTTTCTTGAATATATGCAGTAGCCCAGCCTTCAATGGCAGAGAATTCCACAGGTTGACCACCCTTTTCCTCATCTCAGTCCTAAATGGCCTGCCTCTTATCCTGAGATTGGTTCTAGACTCCCCAACCAGGGGAAACATCCTCCCTTCATCTAGTCTGCCTAGCCCTGTTAGAATTTCATATGTTTCAATCAGATCTCTTCTCATTCTTCTAAAATCTAGTGAATACAGGTGTGGTTGAATCAACCTCTCCTCATATGACAGTCCTACCATCCCCGAAATCAGCCTAGTGCACCTTCGCTGCACTCCATCTCTGGCAAGTATATCCTTTCTTAGGTAGGGAGACCAAAACTGCACGCAATACTCCCGGTGAGGTCTCACAAAGGCCTTGTATAACTGCAATAAGACATCCCTACTTCTGAACTCAATTCCTCTTGCAATGAATGCCAACATACCATTTGCCTTCCTAATTGCTTGTTGCACCTGCCTGTTTTTTTTTCAGTGACTGGTGTACAAGGACACACAAATCCAGTTGTACATCCACATTTCCTAATATATCACCATTTAAATAATACCCTGCCTTTCTGTTTTTCACACTGAAGCGCAAAACTTCACATTTATCCACGTTATACTGCAACTGACGTGTTTGCCCACCCACACAACTTGCCTAAATCACCCTGAAGCCTCCTTGCATCCTCCTCACAACTCAACCCCACCCAGTTTTATGTTATCAGCAAACTTGGAAATATTGCATTTGGTTTCCTCATCCAAGTCATTTATATATATATCATGAATAGCTGGAGTCCAAGCACTGATCCCTATGGTACACCACTAGTCACTGCCTGCCCATTCTCTGTTTCCGGTCTGTCAGCCAATTCTCAATCCATGCTAGTATATTACTCCCGATCCCATGTGTTTTAATTTTGCCCACTAGCCTCTTAAGTTGGACCTTATCAAAAGCCTTCTTGAAATCCAAAAACACCACATCCACTGGTTCTCTCTTATCTATTCTACTAGCTATATCTTCAAAAAAACTCTAGTAGATTAGTTAAGCATGATTTCTGTTTCATAAACCCATGCAGACTTTGTCTAATCCCGTTAATGCTTTCCAAGTGTTCTGTTACCACGTCTTTTATAATAAACTCTAGCATTTTCCCCACTACTGATGTTAGGCTAACTGGCCTGTAATTCTCTGTTTTTTCTCTCCCTCCTTTTTTTAAATAGTGGGGTTACATTTGCCACCATCCATTCTGTAGGAATTGCCCCAGAGTCTATAGAATTTTGGAAGATGACCACCAATGCATCCAATATTTCCAGGGCCACTTTCTTTAGTACTCTGGGATGTAGATTATCAGGCCCAGGGGATTTTTCAGCCTTTAACCCCATTAATTTCTCTAGCACCATCTTTTTACTAATACCTATTTTCTTCAATTTCTCCCTCTCACTAGACCCTTGGTTCCCTAGAATTCCTGGGAAATTACTTGTGTCCTCTTTTGTGAAGGTAGAACCAAAATATGTGTTCAATTCTTCTGCCATTTCTTTGTTCCCCATTAAATTTCCCCCATTTCTATCTGTGAGGAACCTACATTTGTTTTCGCTAATCTTTTTCTCTTCACATATTTATAGAAGCTTTTACAGTCAGTTTTTATGTTCCCTGCAAGTTTACTCTGATACTCCATTTTCCCCTTCTTGATCAATCTTTTGTCCACTTTTGCTGAATTCTAAACTGTTCCCAATCCTCAGGGTTGCTGCTTTTTCTGGCAATTTTCTATGTCTCCTCTTTGGATCAAATACTATCCCTAATTTATTTTGTTATACATGGTTGAGCTACCTTTCCTGATTTTATTTTGCGTCAGACAGGAATGAATAATTGTTGTAATTCATGCATACATTCCTTAAATATTAGCCATTGCCTACCCACTGTCAAACCTTTTAGTAAGGGTCCCCAATCCAACTTGTACCAACTTGCGCCTCACACCCTTGTAGTTCACTTTATTTAGATTCAGGACCCTAGTTTTGGATTCAACTTCTTCACTCTCCATCTTAGTGGATAATGCTAACACTTTATGGTCACTCTTCCCCAAGGGTCCCCACACAACAAGATTGTTAATTAATCCTTTCTCATTGCACAATACCCAGTCTAGGATAGCCTGCTCTCTAGTTTGTCCCTCAACATATTGGCCTAAACAACCATCACGTACACACTCCATAAAATCCTCCTCCACAGCATTATTGCTAGTTTGGTTTGTCCAATTGATATGTAGATTAAAGTCACCCATGATTACAGTTGTATCCTTATTGCACATGTCCCTAATTTCCTGCTTAATGCCTTCCCCTACATCTCTGTTACTGTTTGGGAGCCGACAGACAACCCCCACCAATGTTTTCTGCCCCTTGGTGTTTCTTATCTCCATGCCAACAGATTCCACAGCATGATTTTCCGAGCCAATATCATTTCCTCACTATTGCATTGATTTCTTCCTTTACTAACAGTGCTACCCCACATCCGTTCCCTAATTGTCTGTCCTTCATAAATATTGGATACTCCTGGATGCTCAGTTCCCATCTTTGGTCACATTGCAGCCATATCTCCGTAATTGCAACTATATCATAACCGTTTATATCTATTTCACTGTTAATTCATCTACCTTATTGTGAATGTTCCACGCTTTAATAAACAATGCCTTTAGACTTTTTTTTTAACCTGGTTAGTCAACTTAGATTCATTTTGCACTTTGATCCCATTTGTTTTCTGCCCTTGTTTTTTCTGCCCTCCACTTTTGCTTCTTACTTTTCAGTCTTTCATTTCTATCTTTGTTCCCCCCTCCTCTGTCTCCCTGCTCAGCTTCACCACCCCCTGCCATTCTAGTTTAAATCCTCTCCAATAGCACTAGCAAACTCCCCACTCCAACACCCACCCCCAACATTACCACCCCCCGCCCCCCCAAGGACATTGGTCCCGGTCCTGCCCAGATGCAACCTATCCTGTTTGTACTGATACTACCTTCCCCAGAACCAATGTCCAGAACTAGTCCCAATGTCCCAGGAATCTGAATCCCTCCTCTCTACACCATTTCTTCAGCTGCGTATTCATCCAATATATCCTGTTATTTCTATTCTGGCTAGCATGTGGCACTGGTAGTAATCCTGAGAGTGCTACCTTTCAGGTCCTACTTTTTATTTATGTCCTAACTCCCTATATTCAGCTTGTAGGACCTTATCCAATTTTTTTACCTACATCGTTGGTACAATATGTACCATGACCACTGGCTGTTCACCCTCCCCCTTCACAATG